>NC_138984.1:124302862-126713100 GCF_964341445.2 Mesoplodon mirus
TCTGTATGACAGTCTCTCGATCCAACAATGTCTCTACAAATGACCCAGTTTCATTCCTTTTTATGGCCGAGTCATATTCCATTTTATATATGTACCATATCTTTATCCATTCATCTGTCTGTGGGCATTTAGGTTGCTTCCATTACCTGGCTATTGTAAATAGTGCTGCAACGAACATTGTGGTGAATGTGCCTTTTTGAAATACGGTTTTCTCTGGGTATATGCCCAGAAGTGGGATTGCTGGATCAGATGGTAATTCTATTTCTAGTTTTTTTAAGGAAAGTCCATACTGTTCTCCATAGTGCCTGTATCAATTTACATTCCCACCAATAGTGGAAGAGGGCTCCTTTTGTCCACACCCTAACCAGAATTGGTTGTTTGTAGATTTTCTGATGATGCCGATTCTTACAGGTGTGAGGTGAAACCTCATTGTAGTTTTGATTTGCATTTCTCTAATAATTAGTGCTGTTGAGCAGCTTTTCATGTGCGTCTTGGCCATCTCTGAGTCTCCTTTGAAGAAACGTCTCTTTAGATCTTCTGCCCATTTTTTTGGGGTTGTTTGTTTTTTTAATATTAAGCTGCATTGGCTGTTTATATATATTGGAGATTAAACCTCTGTCCATTGATTCGTCTGCAACGATTTTCGCCCATTCTGAGGGATGCTTTTTTCCATTCCCGTTTTTTTTTAACGAAAAAGGAAAGAAAGGAAAAGAAGCAGAACACTAATGTGCCTAAAATATGCCTTTTGAAACGGTCGTTTTGACATATGGACGTCCTTTGAATTTTTTGGTCGATATGTGACCCCAGGATTTATTTTCAGGGCAGGTGTCACTTACAGGCCTGCAATGATTTTGAATATCAACTGACCATTAGCGTTGGGATTAAAGATGCTGTTGTGTGAAAAGGACACAAGGTGGCAGCAGTTCACCCTTACCAAATCTGGTTACTAGGGCAAGAGAGCCTAAGTGGAAGTGGTGTTCTAGATTGGAGTTTAGAATGGAATGTACCAGGAGAAAGCCCCTCACGTTTGTCTCACTACTTCTTTTTCGTGTTTTTAATTTAAGTTTTTATTTTTTATTACAGCAAGTTTGATTACAATATTTGGCTTGTTGTAGGTGTGGAAGATGTGGTTCTTTTACACATATACACATGTCTGTTCTTCCTGGGATCCTTTTCCCATGTACGTTATGACAGAATGTTGAGTAGTCCTCTCTTGGTATTCTGTAGGTCTTTGGTGATTATATATGTCACCTGTGTTTGTATATGTCTGTTAACCCCCATATCGTAATGAAACCAATCCTCACACCTTTCCATTGGTGAACCATAAGTTTGTTTACTGAATCTGTGATTGCCCTTCTCCGTGGAAATATCTGCCCTGGTATCCATTTTTAGGTAACACCTATAACTGATATGATATGATATGTGTCTTTCACTTTCTGACTTACTACAAGTCACGTGATTACTTCTAGACTCATCTACGGTGCTGCAAATGGCATTGTGTCCTTTTTTCCATTGGCTTCTCTTCTGCCTTAGCGGGGTCCATTTTCAACAATGTGATTCCCTGAGGGTTGTGGATTAGCTGACCTGGGCAGCCTTACCCTGCTGGCCGGCCCTCCACACGTGTGACTCGTTGAGGTCAATATAAACAGCGCTGCAGGCAGCAATAGCCCCTGAAGCTGTGCCTGACTCCATATTCTCTGCCCCGTCAGCAGTCTCGGTGCTGTGCTGGTGGGAGGGAGTGAGGGGCCAAAGCTTTGTGGGTGGCCCGGTGTGAGTGGGGTTCTGCTGGCCTTTCTGCAGGAGTTGCCAGGCTGCCGCCTGTAAAGAAGAGGTGGTGTCACCCATACCTTCCGCTGGAATTTCTCTCCGGACAGAGGTGAGGAAGGAAAAAAGCAGTGGGGGCCGGGACAGGAGGGGTATCTCAGGAAGGGCAATGGAAAGCTTCTGGAAGAGCGCCAGGGTCCAGGACCACCCTGGCTGGCCTGCAGGCACCAAGTTGGCCTGCGTGCTGTCGCTGGTGTGGCTCCACAGTCCTTCCTCTAGGGTTTCAAGCCCTTGTACATATTCAGGTGTTTTACCTGGAAAGGGTGGGGACAGTTCAGCAGCAGCTGGCCTGGGGCTCAACTCACGTTTACTCAAAGATGCCTCGGCACGGTCCCCCAGCTTTGCAATAAGGACGCTCCTTGCGTGGGGGGTGGGTTGCTGGCTGTATGGGAGAGGGTTCCCCACCTCTGACCAATTTCAGAATTGTTTACCGCTGGAGCAAGTGCCGTGATAGGGTTTTCCTCTGTATAACTAGTGGGTTCACTTTTTTCTTCTTTTATCGTTCAAGTTAGATTTTATTCCTCTTTTATGTATTTATAGATATAAGCATGGAAATAATTCATTCCTATAAATACATCTGTGTGACGGGAAGAACTTTTTTCTGTTTTATTTTTAAATTTTATTTTTTTAAATTTTGAAATTTAATTTTATTTATTTTTTTTATACAGCACATTATTATTAGTTATGTATTTTATGCACATACATGTATACAGGTCAATCCCAAACTCCCAACTCATCCCACCACCACCACCCCATGGCTTCCCACACTTGGTGTCCATACGTTTGTTCTCTACCTCTATGTCTCTATTACTTCCCTGCAAACCAGTTCATCTGTACCATTTTTAGGCTCCACATATATGCATTAATATACAATATTTGTTTTCCTCTTTCTGACTTACTTCATTCTGTATGACAGTCTCTCGATCCATCGATGTCTCTAAAAATGACCCAGTTTCATTCCTTTTTATGGCCGAGTAATATTCCATTTTATATATGTACCACATCTTTATCCATTCATCTGTCTGTGGGCATTTAGGTTGCTTCCATTACCTGGCTATTGTAAATAGTGCTGCAACGAACATTGTGGTGAATGTGCCTTTTTGAAATACGGTTTTCTCTGGGTATATGCCCAGAAGTGCGATTGCTGGATCAGATGGTAATTCTATTTCAAGTTTTTTTAAGGAAACTCCATACTGTTCTCCATAGTGACTGTATCAATTTACATTCCCACCAATAGTGGAAGAGGGCTCCTTTTGTCCACAACCTCCCCAGAATTGGTTGTTTGTAGATTTTCTGATGATGCCGATTCTAACAGGTGTGAGGTGAAACCTCATTGTAGTTTTGATTTGCATTTCTCTAATAATTAGTGCTGTTGAGCAGCTTTTCATGTGCGTCTTGGCCATCTCTGTGTCTCCTTTGAAGAAACGTCTCTTTAGATCTTCTGCCCATTTTTTTGGGGTTGTTTGTTTTTTTTAATATTAAGCTGCATGAGCTGTTTATATATATTGGAGATTAAACCTCTGTCCATTTATTCGTCTGCAACGATTTTCGCCCATTCTGAGGGATGCCTTTTTCCATTCCCGTGTTTTTTAACAAAAAAGGAAAGAAAGGAAAAGAAGCAGAACACTAATGTGCGTAAAATATGCCTTTTGAAACGGTCGTTTTGAAATATGGACGTCCTTTGAATTTTTTGGTCGATATGTGACCCCAGGATTTGTTTTCAGGGCAGGTGTCATTTACAGGCCTGCAATGATTTTGAATATCAACTGACCATTAGCGCTGGGATTAAAGCTGCTGTTGTGTGAAACGGCCACAAGGTGGCAGCAGTTCACCCTTACCAAATCTGGTTACTAGGGCAAGAGAGCCTCAGTGGAAGTGGTGTTCTAGATTGGAGTTTAGAATGGAATGTGCCAGGAGAAAGCCCCTCACGTTTGTCTCACTACTTCTTGTTCGTGTTTTTCAATTAATTTTTTATTTTTTATTACAGCAAGTTTGATTACAATGTTTGGCTTGTTGTAGGTGTGGAAGATGTGGTTCTTTTACACATATACACATGTCTGTTCTTCCTGGGATCCTTCTCCCATGTACGTTATGACAGAATGTTGAGTAGTCCTCTCTTGGTATTTTGTAGGTCTTTGGTGATTATATATGTCACCTGTGTTTGTATATGTCTGTTAACCCCGATATCGTAATGAAACCAATCCTCACACCTTTCCATTGGTGAACCATAAGTTTGTTTAATGAATCTGTGATTGCCCTTCTCCGTGGAAATATCTGCCCTGGTATCCATTTTTAGGTAACACCTATAAGTGATATGATATGATATGTGTCTTTCACTTTCTGACTTACTACAAGTTACGTGATTACTTCTAGACTCATCTACGGTGCTGCAAATGGCATTGTGTCCTTTTTTCCCTTGGCTTCTCTTCTGCCTTAGTGGGGTCCATTTTCATCAATGTGATTCCCTGAGGGTTGTGGATTAGCTGACCTGGGCAGCCTTACACTGCCGGCCCGCCCTCCCCAGGTGTGCCTCGTTGAGGTCAATATAAACAGAGCTCCAGGCAGCAATAGCCCATGAAGCTGTGCCTGACTCCATATTCTCTGCCCCGTCAGCAGTCTCGGGGCTGTGCTGGTGGGAGGGAGTGAGGGGCCACAGCTTTGTGGGTGGCCCGGTGTGAGTGGGGTTCTGCTGGCCTTTCTGCAGGAGTTGCCAGGCTGCCTCCTATAAAGAAGAGGATGTGTCACCCATACCTTCCGCTGGAATTACTCTCCGGACAGAGGTGAGGAAGGAAAAAAGCAGTGGGGGCCGGGACAGGAGGGGTATCTCAGGCAGGGCAATGGAAAGCTTCTGGTAGAGCGCCAGGGTCCAGGACCACCCTGGCTGGCCGGCAGGCACCATGTTGGCCTGCGTGCTGTCGTTGGTGTGGCTCCACGGTGCTTCCTCTAGGCTTTCAAGCCCTTGTACATATTCAGGTGTTTTACCTGGAAAGGGTAGGGACAGTTCAGCAGCAGCTGGCCTGGGGCTCAGGTCACGTTTACTCACAGATGCCTCAGCACGGTCCTGGTCCCCCAGCTTTGCAATGAGGACGCTCCTTGCGTGGGGGGTGGGTTGCTGGCTGTATGGGAGATGGTTCCCCACCTGTGAAGAATTTCAGAATTGTTTACCGCTGGAGCAAGTGCCGTGGTAGGGTTTTCCTCTGTATAACTCGTGGGTTCACTTTTTTTTTCTTTTATCATTCAAGTTAGATTTTATTCTACTTTTATGTATTTATAGATATAAGCATGGAAATAATTCATTCCTATAAATACATCTGTGTGATGGGAAGAACTTTTTTCTGTTTTATTTTTAAATTTTATTTTTTTAAATTTTGAAATTTAAGTTTATTTATATTTTTTATACAGCACGTTATTATTAGTTATGTATTTTATGCATATACATGTATACAGGTCAATCCCAAACTCCCAACTCATCCCACCACCACCACCCCATGGCTTCCCACACTTGGTGTCCATACGTTTGTTCTCTACCTCTGTGTCTCTATTTCTTCCCTGCAAACCAGTTCATCTGTACCATTTTTAGGCTCCACATATATGCATTAATATACAATATTTGTTTTCCTCTTTCTGACTTACTTCATTCTGTATGACAGTCTCTCGATCCATCGATGTCTCTACAAATGACCCAGTTTCATTCCTTTTTATGGCCGAGTAATATTCCATTTTATATATGTACCACATCTTTATCCATTCATCTGTCTGTGGGCATTTAGGTTGCTTCCATTACCTGGCTATTGTAAATAGTGCTGCAACAAACATTGTGGTGAATGTGCCTTTTTGAAATACGGTTTTCTCTGGGTATATGCACAGAAGTGGGATTGCTGGATCAGATGGTAATTCTATTTCTAATTTTTTTAAGGAAACTCCATACTGTTCTCCATAGTGACTGTATCAATTTACATTCCCACCAATAGTGGAAGAGGGCTCCTTTTGTCCACACCCTCCCCAGAATTGGTTGTTTGTAGATTTCCTGATGATGCCGATGCTAACAGGTGTGAGGTGATACCTCATTGTAGTATTGATTTGCATTTCTCTAATAATTAGTGCTGTTGAGCAGCTTTTCACGTGCGTCTTGGCCATCTCTGTGTCTCCTTTGAAGAAACGTCTCTTTAGATATTCTGCCCATTTTTTTGGGTTGTTTGTTTTTTTAATATTAAGCTGCATGAGCTGTTTATATATATTGGAGATTAAACCTCTGTCCATTGATTCGTCTGCAAGGATTTTTGCCCATTCTGAGGGATGCCTTTTTCCATTCCCGTGTTTTTTAACAAAAATGGAAAGAAAGGAAAAGAAGCAGAACACTAATGTGCGTAAAATATGCCTTTTGAAACGGTCGTTTTGAAATATGGACGTCCATTGAATTTTTTGGTCGATATGTGACCCCAGGATTTGTTTTCAGGGCAGGTGTCATTTACAGGCCTGCAATGATTTTGAATATCAACTGACCATTAGCACTGGGATTAAAGCTGCTGTTGTGTGAAACGGCCACAATGTGGCAGCAGTTCTCCCTTACCAAATCTGGTTACTAGGGCATGAGAGCCTCAGTGGAAGTGGTGTTCTAGATTGGAATTTAGAATGGAATGTGCCAGGAGAAAGCCCCTCAAGTTTGTCTCACTACTTCTCGTTCGTGTTTTTAATTTAATTTTTTATTTTTTATTACAGCAAGTTTGATTACAATGTTTGGCTTGTTGTAGGTGTGGAAGATGTGGTTCTTTTACACATATACAGATGTCTGTTCTTCCTGGGATCCTTTTCCCATGTATGTTATGACAGAATATTGAGTAGTCCTCTCTTGGTATTCTGTAGGTCTTTGGTGATTATATATGTCACCTGTGTTTGTAGATGTCTGTTAACCCCGATATCGTAATGAAACCAATCCTCACACCTTCCTTTGGTGAACCATAAGTCTGTTTAATGAATCTGTGATTGCCCATCTCCGTGGAAATATCTGCCATGGTATCCATTTTTAGGTAACACCTATAAGTGATATGATATGATATGTGTCTTCCACTTTCTGACTTACTACAAGTCACGTGATTACTTCTAGACTCATCTACGGTGCTGCAAATGGCATTGTGTCCTTTTTTCCCTTGGCTTCTCTTCTGCCTTAGCGGGGTCCATATTCAACAATGTGATTCCCTGAGGGTTGTGGATTAGCTGACCTGGGCAGCCTTACCCTGCCGGCCCGCCCTCCCCAGGTGTGCCTCGTTGAGGTCAATATAAACAGAGCTCCAGGCAGCAATTACCCCTGAAGCTGTGCCTGATTCCATATTCTCTGCCCCGTCAGCAGTCTCGGGGCTGTGCTGGTGGGAGGGAGTGAGGGGCCACAGCTTTGTTGGTGGCCCGGTGTGAGTGGGGTTCTGCTGGCCTTTCTGCAGGAGTTGCCAGGCTGCCGCCTGTAAAGAAGAGGATGTGTCACACATACCTTCCGCTGGAATTTCTCTCCGGACAGAGGTGAGGAAGGAAAAAAGAAGTGGGGGCCGGGACAGGAGGGGTATCTCAGGCAGGGCAATGGAAATCTTCTGGAAGAGCGCCCGGGGACAAGACCACCCTGGCTGGCCTGCAGGCACCAAGTTGGCCTGCGTGCTGTCGCTGGTGTGGCTCCACGGTCCTTCCTCTAGGCTTTCAAGCCCTTGTACATATTCAGGTGTTTTACCTGGAAAGGGTGGGAACAGTTCAGCAGCAGCTGGCCAGGGGCTCAGCTCACGTTTACTCACAGATGCCTTGGCACGGTCCCCGAGCTTTGCAATGAGGTCGCTCTTGCGTGGGGGGTGGTTTGATGGCTGTATGGGAGATGCTTCCCCACCTCTGACCAATTTCATAATTGTTTACCACCGGAGCAAGTGCCCTGATAGGGTTTTCCTCTGTATAACTCGTGGGTTCAGGTTTTTTTTTTCTTTTATGGTTCAAGTTAGATTTTATTCCTCTTTTATGTATTTATAGATATAAGCATGGAAATAATTCATTCCTATAAATACATCTGTGTGACGGGAAGAACTTTTTTCTGTTTTATTTTTAAATTTTATTTTTTAAAATTTAGATATTTAATTTTATTTATTTTTTTTATACAGCACATTATTATTAGTTATGTATTTTATGCATATACATGTACACAGTTCAATCCCAAACTCCCAACTCATCCCACCACCACCACCCCATGGCTTCCCACACTTGGTGTCCTTACGTGTGTTCCCTACCTCTGTGTCTCTATTTCTTCCCTGCAAACCAGTTCATCTGTACCATTTTTAGGCTCCACATATATGCATTAATATACAATATTTGTTTTCCTCTTTCTGACTTACTTCATTCTGTATGACAGTCTCTCGATCCATCGATGTCTCTACAAATGACCCAGTTTCATTCCTTTTTATGGCCGAGTAATATTCCATTTCATATATGTACCACATCTTTATCCATTCATCTGTCTGTGGGCATTTAGGATGCTTCCATTACCTGGCTATTGTAAATAGTGCTGCAATGAACATTGTGGTGAATGTGCCTTTTTGATTTACGGTTTTCTCTGGGTATATGCCCAGAAGTGGGATTGCTGGATCAGATGGTAATTGTATTTCTAGTTTTTTTAAGGATACTCCATACTGTTCTCCATAGTGACTGTATCAATTTACATTCCCACCAATAGTGGAAGAGGGCTCCTTTTGTCCACACCCTCCCCAGAATTGGTTGTTTGTAGATTTTCTGATGATGCCGATTCTTACAGGTGTGAGGTGAAAACTCATTGTAGTTTTGATTTGTATTTCTCTAATAATTAGTGCTGTTGAGCAGCTTTTCATGTGCGTCTTAGCCATCTCTGTGCCTCCTTTGAAGAAACGTCTCTTTAGATCTTCTGCCCATTTTTTTGGGGTTGTTTGTTTTTTTTAATATTAAGCTGCATTAGCTCTTTATATATATTGGAGATTAAACCTCTGTCCATTGATTCGTCTGCAACGATTTTCTCCCATTCTGAGGGATGCTTTTTTCCATTCCCGCTTTTTTTAACAAAAAAAGGAAAGAAAGGAAAAGAAGCAGAACACTAATGTGCGTAAAATATGCCTTTTGAAACGGTCGTTTTGAAATATGGACGTCCTTTGAATATTTTGGTCGATATGTGACCCCAGGATTTGTTTTCAGGGCAGGTGTCATTTACAGGGCTGCAATGATTTTGAATATCAACTGACCATTAGCGTTGGGATTAAAGCTGCTGTTGTGTGAAACGGCCACAAGGTGGCAGCAGTTCACCCTTACCAAATCTGGTTACTAGGGCAAGAGAGCCTCAGTGGAAGTGTTGTTCTAGATTGGAGTTTAGAATGGAATGTGCCAGGAGAAAGCCCCTCACGTTTGTCTCACTACTTCTTGTTCGTGTTTTTAATTTAATTTTTTATTTTTTATTACAGCAAGTTTGATTACAATGTTTGGCTTGTTGTAGGTGTGGAAGATGTGGTTCTTTTACACATATACAGATGTCTGTTCTTCCTGGGATCCTTTTCCCATGTACCTTATGACAGAATGTTGAGTAGTCCTCTCTTGGTATTCTGTAGGTCTTTGGTGATTATATATGTCACCTGTGTTTGTATATGTCTGTTAACCCCGATATCGTAATGAAACCAATCCTCACACCTTTCCATTGGTGAACCATAAGTTTGTTTAATGAATCTGTGATTGCCCTTCTCCGTGGAAATATCTGCCCTGGTATCCATTTTTAGGTAACACCTATAAGTGATATGATTTGATATGTGTCTTTCACTTTCTGACTTACTACAAGGCACGTGATTACTTCTAGACTCATCTACGGTGCTGCAAATGGCATTGTGTCCTTTTTTCCCTTGACTTCTCTTCTGCCTTAGCGGGGTCCATTTTCAACAATGTGATTCCCTGAGGCTTGAAGATTAGCTGACCTGGGCAGCCTTACCCTGCCGGCCCGCCCTCCCCAGGTGTGCCTCGTTGAGGTCAATATAAACAGAGCTCCAGGCAGCAATAGTCCCTGAAGCTGTGCCTGACTCCATATTCTGTGCCCCGTCAGCAGTCTCGGGGCTGTGCTGGTGGGAGGGAGTGAGGGGCCACAGCTTTGTTGGTGGCCCGGTGTGAGTGGGGTTCTGCTGGCCTTTCTGCAGGAGTTGCCAGGCTGCCCCCTGTAAAGAAGAGGTTGTGTCACCCATACCTTCCGCTGGAATTTCTCTCCGGACAGAGGAGAGGAAGGAAAAAAGCAATGGGGGCCGGGACAGGAGGGGTATCTCAGGCAGGGCAATGGAAAGCTTCTGGAAGAGCGCCCGGGGCCAGGACCACCCTGGCTGTCCTGCAGGCACCAAGTTGGCCTGCGTGCTGTCGCTGGTGTGGCTCCACGGTCCTTCCTCTAGGCTTTCAAGCCCTTGTACATATTCAGGTGTTTTACCTGGAAAGGGTGAGAAAAGTTCAGCAGCACCTGGCCTGGGGATCAGCTCACGTTTACTCACAGATGCCTCGGCACGGTCCCCCAGCTTTGCAATGAGGACGCTCCTTGCGTGGGGGGTGGGTTGCTGGCTGTATGGGAGATGATTCCCCACCTCTGACCAATTTCAGAATTGTTTACCACTGGAGCAAGTGCCCTGCTAGGATTTTCCTGTGTATAACTGGTGGGTTCAGGTTTTTTTTTTTCTTTTATGGTTCAAGTTAGATTTTATTCCTCTTTTATGTATTTATAGATATAAGCATGGAAATAATTCATTCCTATAAATACATCTGTGTGACGAGAAGAATTTTTTTCTGTTTTATTTTTAAATTTTATTTTTTAAAATTTTGAAATTTAATTTTATTTATGTTTTTAAACAGCACATTATAATTAGTTATGTATTTTATGAATATACATGTATACAGGTCAATCCCAATCTCTCAACTCATCCCACCACCACCACCCCATGGCTTCCCACACTTGGTGTCCATACGTGTGTTCTCTACCTCTGTGTCTCTATTTCTTCCCTGCAAACCAGTTCATCTGTACCATTTTTAGCCTCCACATATATGCATTAATATACAATATTTGTTTTCCTCTTTCTGACTTACTTCATTCTGTATGACAGTCTCTCGATCCATCGATGTCTCTACAAATGACCCAGTTTCATTCCTTTTAGTGGCCGAGTAATATTCCATTTTATATATGTACCACATCTTTATCCATTCATCTGTCTGTGGGCATTTAGGTTGCTTCCATTACCTGGCTATTGTAAATAGTGCTGCAACGAACATTGTGGTGAATGTGCCTTTTTGAAATACGGTTTTCTCTGGGTATATGCCCAGAAGTGGGATTGCTGGATCAGATGGTAATTCGATTTCTAATATTTTTAAGGAAACTCCATACTGTTCTCCATAGTGACTGTATCAGTTTACATTCCCACCAATAGTGGAAGAGGGCTCCTTTTTTCCACAACCTCCCCAGAATTGGTTGTTTGTAGATTTTCTGATGATGCCGATTCTAACAGGTGTGAGGTGATACCTCATTGTAGTTTTGATTTGCATTTCTCTAATAATTAGTGCTGTTGAGCAGCTTTTCATGTGCGTCTTGGCCATCTCTGTGTCTCCTTTGAAGAAACGTCTCTTTAGATCTTCTGCCCATTTTTTTGGGTTGTTTGTTTTATTTAATATTAAGTTGCATGAGCTGTTTATATATATTGGAGATTAAACCTCTGTCCATTGATTCGTCTGCAACGATTTTCGCCCCTTCTGAGGGATGCCTTTTTCCATTCCCGTGATTTTTAACAAAAAAGGAAAGAAAGGAAAAGAAGCAGAACACTAATGTGCGTAAAATATGCCTATTGAAATGGTCGTTTTGGAATATGGACGTCCTTTGAATTTTTTGGTCGATATGTGACCCCAGGATTTGTTTTCAGGACAGGTGTCATTTACAGGCCTGCAATGATTTTGAATATCAACTGACCATAAGCATTGGGATTAATCTGCTGTTGTGTGAAACGGACACAAGGTGGCAGCAGTTCACCCTTACCAAATCTGGTTATTAGGGCAAGAGAGCCTCAGTGGAAGTGGTGTTCTAGATTGGAATTTAGAATGGAATGTGCCAGGAGAAAACCCCTCACGTTTGTCTCACTACTTCTTGTTCGTGTTTTTAATTTAATTTTTTATTTTTTATTACAGCAAGTTTGATTACAATGTTTGGCTTGTTGTAGGTGTGGAAGATGTGGTTCTTTTACACATATACAGATGTCTGTTCTTCCTGGGATCCTTTTCCCATGTACGTTATGACAGAATGTTGAGTAGTCCTCTCTTGGTATTCTGTAGGTCTTTGGTGATTATATATGTCACCTGTGTTTGTAGATGTCTGTTAACCCCGATATCGTAATGAAACCAATCCTCACACCTTTCCATTGGTGAACCATAAGTTTGTTTAATGAATCTGTGATTGCCCTTCTCCGTGGAAATATCTGCCCTGGTATCCATTTTTAGGTAACACCTATAAGTGATATGATATGATATGTGTCTTCCACTTTCTGACTTACTACAAGTCACGTGATTACTTCTAGACTCATCTACGGTGCTGCAAATGGCATTGTGTCCTTTTTTCCCTTGGCTTCTCTTCTGCTTTAGCGGGGTTCATTTTCAACAATGTGATTCCCTGAGGGTTGTGGATTAGCTGACCTGGGCAGCCTTACCCTGCCGGCCCGCCCTCCCCAGGTGTGCCTCGTTGAGGTCAATATAAACAGCGCTCCAGGCAGCAATAGCCCCTTAAGCTGTGCCTGACTCCATATTCTCTGCCCCGTCAGCAGTCTCGGGGCTGTGCTGGTGGGAGGGAGTGAGGGGCCACAGCTTTGTGGGTGGCCCGGTGTGAGTGGGGTTCTGCTGGCCTTTCTGCAGGAGTTGCCAGGCTGCCGCCTGTAAAGAAGAGGTTGTGTCACCCATACTTTCCGCTGGAATTTCTCTTCGGACAGAGGTGAGGAAGGAAAAAAGCAGTGGGGGCCGGGACAGGAGGGGTATCTCAGGCAGGGCAATGGAAAGTTTCTGGAAGAGCGCCCGGGTCCAGGACCACCCTGGCTGGCCTGCAAGCACCAAGTTGGCCTGTGTGCTGTCGCTGGTGTGGCTCCACGGTCCTTCCTCTAGGCTTTCAAGCCCTTGTATATATTTAGGTGTTTTACCTGGAAAGGGTGGGAACAGTTCAGCAGTAGCTGGCCTGGGGCTCAGCTCACGTTTACTCACAGATGCCTCGGCACTGTCCCCCAGCTTTGCAATGAGGATGCTCCTTGCGTGGGGGTGAGTAGCTGGCTGTATGGGAGATGGTTCCCAACCTCTGACCAATTTCAGAATTGTTTACCGCTTGAGCAAGTGCCGTGATAGTGTTTTCCTCTGTGTAACTCGTGGTTTCACTTTTTTTTTCTTTTATGGTTCAAGTTAGATTTTATTCCTCTTTTATGTATTTATAGATATAAGCATGGAAATAATTCATTCCTATAAATACATCTGTGTGACGGGAAGAACTTTTTTCTGTTTTATTTTTAAATTTTATTTTTTAAAATATTGAAATTTAATTTTATTTATTTTTTTTATACAGCACGTTATTATTAGTTATATATTTTATGTATATACATGTATACAGGTCAATCCCAAACTCCCAACTCATCCCACCACCACCACCCCATGGCTTCCCACACTTGGTGTCCATACGTTTGTTCTCTACCTCTGTGTCTCTATTTCTTCCCTGCAAACCAGTTCATCTGTATCATTTTTAGGCTCCACATATATGCATTAATATACAATATATGTTTTCCTCTTTCTGACTTACTTCATTCTGTATGACAGTCTCTCGATCCATCAATGTCTCTACAAATGACCCAGTTTCATTCCTTTTTATGGCCGAGTAATATTCCATTTCATATATGTACCACATCTTTATCCATTCATCTGTCTGTGGGCATTTGGGTTGCTTCCATTACCTGGCTATTGTAAATAGTGCTGCAACGAACATTGTGGTGAATGTGCCTTTTTTTTTTTTTTTTTTTTTTTTTTTTTTTTTGCTGTACGCCGGGCCTCTCACTGCTGTGGCCTCTCCCGTTGCGGAGCACAGGCTCCGGACACACAGGCTCCGCGGCCATGGCTCGCGGGCCGAGCCGCTCCACGGCATGTGGGATCTTCCGGGATCGGGGCACGAACCCGTGTCCCCTGCATCGGCAGGCGGACTCCCAACCACTGCGCCACCAGGGAAGCCCGAATGTGCCTTTTTGAAATACGGTTTTCTCTGGGTATATGCCCAGAAGTGGGATTGCTGGATCAGATGGTAATTCTATTTCTAGTTTTTTTAAGAAAACTCCATACTGTTCTCCTTAGTGACTGTATCAATTTACATTCCCACCAATAGTGGAAGAGGGCTCCTTTTGTCCACACCCTCCCCAGAATTGGTTGTTTGTAGATTTTCTGATGATGCCGATTCTAACAGGTGTGAGGTGAAATCTCATTGTAGTTTTGATTTGCATTTCTCTGATAATTAGTGCTGTTGAGCAGCTTTTCATGTGCGTCTTGGCCATCTCTGTGTCTCCTTTGAAGAAACGTCTCTTTAGATCTTCTGCCCATTTTTTGGGTTGTTTGTTTTTTTAATATTAAGCTGCATGAGCTGTTTATATATATTGGAGATTAAACCTCTGTCCATTGATTCGTCTGCAACAATTTTCGCCCATTCTGAGGGATGCCTTTTTCCATTCCCGTGTTTTTTAACAAAAAAGGAAAGAAAGGAAAAGAAGCAGAACACTAATGTGCCTAAAATATGCCTTTTGAAACGGTCGTTTTGACATATGGACGTCCTTTGAATTTTTTGGTCGATATGTTACCCCAGGATTTGTTTTCAGGGCAGGTGTCATTTACAGGCCTGCAATGATTTTGAATATCAACTGACCATTAGCGTTGGGATTAAACTGCTGTTGTGTGAAACGGCCACAAGGTGGCAGCAGTTCACCCTTACCAAATCTGGTTACTAGAGCAAGAGAGCCTCAGTGGAAGTGGTGTTCTAGATTGGAGTTTAGAATGGAATGTGCCAGGAGAAAGCCCCTCACGTTTGTCTCACTACTTCTTGTTCGTGTTTTTAATTTAATTTCTTATTTTTTATTACAGCAATTTTGATTACAATGTTTGGCTTCTTGTAGGTGTGGAAGATGTGGTTCTTTTACACATATACAGATGTCTGTTCTTCCTGGGATCCTTTTCCCATGTATGTTATGACAGAATATTGAGTAGTCCTCTCTTGGTATTCTGTAGGTCTTTGGTGATTATATATGTCACCTGTGTTTGTATATGTCTGTTAACCCCGATATCGTAATGAAACCAATCCTCACACCTTTCCATTGGTGAACCATAAGTCTGTTTAATGAATCTGTGATTGCCCTTCTCCGTGGAAATATCTGCCCTGGTATCCATTTTTATGTAACACCTATAAGTGATATGATATGATATGTGTCTTCCATTTTCTGACTTACTACAAGTCATGTGATTACTTCTAGACTCATCTACGGTGCTGCAAATGGCATTGTGTCCTTTTTTCCCTTGGCTTCTCTTCTGCCTTAGCGCGGTCCATTTTCAACAATGTGATTCCCTGAGGGTTGTGGATTAGCTGACCTTGGCAGCCTTACCCTGCCGGCCCGCCCTCCCCAGGTGTGCCTCGTTGAGGTCAATATAAACAGCGCTCCAGGCAGCAATAGCCCCTGAAGCTGTGCCTGCCTCCATATTCTCTGCCCCGTCAGCAGTCTCGGGGCTGTGCTGGTGGGAGGCAGTAAGGAGCCACAGCTTTGTTGGTGGCCCGGTGTGAGTGGGGTTCTTCTGGCCTTTCTGCAGGAGTTGCCAGGCTGCCGCCTGTAAAGAAGAGGATGTGTCACCCATACCTTCCGCTGGAATTTCTCTCCGGACAGAGGTGAGGAAGGAAAAAAGCAGTGGGGGCCGGGACAGGAGGGGTATCTCATGCAGGGCAATGGAAAACTTCTGGAAGAGCGCCCGGTGCCAAGACCACACTGGCTGGCCTGCAGGCACCAAGTTGGCCTGCGTGCTGTCGCTGGTGTGGCTCCACGGTCCTTCCTCTAGGCTTTCAAGCCCTTGTACATATTCAGGTGTTTTACCTGGAAAGGGTGGGAACAGTTCAGCAGCAGCTGGCCAGGGGCTCAGCTCACGTTTACTCACAGATGCCTCGGCACGGTCCCCGAGCTTTGCAATGAGGTCGCTCTTGCGTGGGGGGTGGGTTGATGGCTGTATGGGAGATGCTTCCCCACCTCTGACCAATTTCATAATTGTTTACCACCGGAGCAAGTGCCCTGATAGGGTTTTCCTCTGTATAACTCGTGGGTTCAGGTTTTTTTTTTCTTTTATGGTTCAAGTTAGATTTTATTCCTCTTTTATGTATTTATAGATATAAGCATGGAAATAATTCATTCCTATAAATACATCTGTGTGACGGGAAGAACTTTTTTCTGTTTTATTTTTAAATTTTATTTTTTAAAATTTAGATATTTAATTTTATTTATTTTTTTTATACAGCACATTATTATTAGTTATGTATTTTATGCATATACATGTACACAGTTCAATCCCAAACTCCCAACTCATCCCACCACCACCACCCCATGGCTTCCCACACTTGGTGTCCTTACGTGTGTTCCCTACCTCTGTGTCTCTATTTCTTCCCTGCAAACCAGTTCATCTGTACCATTTTTAGGCTCCACATATATGCATTAATATACAATATTTGTTTTCCTCTTTCTGACTTACTTCATTCTGTATGACAGTCTCTCGATCCAACAATGTCTCTACAAATGACCCAGTTTCATTCCTTTTTATGGCCGAGTAATATTCCATTTCATATATGTACCACATCTTTATCCATTCATCTGTCTGTGGGCATTTAGGATGCTTCCATTACCTGGCTATTGTAAATAGTGCTGCAATGAACATTGTGGTGAATGTGCCTTTTTGATTTACGGTTTTCTCTGGGTATATGCCCAGAAGTGGGATTGCTGGATCAGATGGTAATTGTATTTCTAGTTTTTTTAAGGATACTCCATACTGTTCTCCATAGTGACTGTATCAATTTACATTCCCACCAATAGTGGAAGAGGGCTCCTTTTGTCCACACCCTCCCCAGAATTGGTTGTTTGTAGATTTTCTGATGATGCCGATTCTTACAGGTGTGAGGTGAAAACTCATTGTAGTTTTGATTTGTATTTCTCTAATAATTAGTGCTGTTGAGCAGCTTTTCATGTGCGTCTTAGCCATCTCTGTGCCTCCTTTGAAGAAACGTCTCTTTAGATCTTCTGCCCATTTTTTTGGGGTTGTTTGTTTTTTTTAATATTAAGCTGCATTAGCTCTTTATATATATTGGAGATTAAACCTCTGTCCATTGATTCGTCTGCAACGATTTTCTCCCATTCTGAGGGATGCTTTTTTCCATTCCCGCTTTTTTTAACAAAAAAAGGAAAGAAAGGAAAAGAAGCAGAACACTAATGTGCGTAAAATATGCCTTTTGAAACGGTCGTTTTGAAATATGGACGTCCTTTGAATATTTTGGTCGATATGTGACCCCAGGATTTGTTTTCAGGGCAGGTGTCATTTACAGGGCTGCAATGATTTTGAATATCAACTGACCATTAGCGTTGGGATTAAAGCTGCTGTTGTGTGAAACGGCCACAAGGTGGCAGCAGTTCACCCTTACCAAATCTGGTTACTAGGGCAAGAGAGCCTCAGTGGAAGTGGTGTTCTAGATTGGAGTTTAGAATGGAATGTGCCAGGAGAAAGCCCCTCACGTTTGTCTCACTACTTCTTGTTCGTGTTTTTAATTTATTTTTTTATTTTTTATTACAGCAAGTTTGATTACAATGTTTGGCTTGTTGTAGGTGTGGAAGATGTGGTTCTTTTACACATATACAGATGTCTGTTCTTCCTGGGATCCTTTTCCCATGTACGTTATGACAGAATGTTGAGTAGTCCTCTCTTGGTATTCTGTAGGTCTTTGGTGATTATATATGTCACCTGTGTTTGTATATGTCAGTTAACCCCGATATCATAATGAAACCAATCCTCACACCTACCCATTGGTGAACCATAAGTTTGTTTAATGAATCTGTGATTGCCCTTCTCCGTGGAAATATCTGCCCTGGTATCCATTTTTAGGTAACACCTATAACTGATATGA
Source organism: Mesoplodon mirus (assembly GCF_964341445.2). Taxonomy (NCBI): domain Eukaryota; kingdom Metazoa; phylum Chordata; class Mammalia; order Artiodactyla; family Ziphiidae; genus Mesoplodon; species Mesoplodon mirus. The sequence continues at coordinate 124,320,882 of NC_138984.1, forward strand.
TATGATATGTGTCTTTCACTTTCTGACTTACTACAAGTCACGTGATTACTTCTAGACTCATCTACGGTGCTGCAAATGGCATTGTGTCCTTTTTTCCCTTGGCTTCTCTTCTGCCTTAGCGAGGTCCATTTTCAACAATGTGATTCCTTGAGGGTTGTGGATTAGCTGACCTGGGCAGCCTTACCCTGCCGGCCCGCCCTCCCCAGGTGTGCCTCGTTGAGGTCAATCTAAACAGCGCTCCAGGCAGCAATAACCCCTGAAGCTGTGCCTGACTCCATATTCTCTGCCCAGTCAGCAGTCTCGGGGCTGTGCTGGTGGGAGGGAGTGAGGGGCCACAGCTTTGTGGGTGGCCCGGTGTGAGTGGGGTTCTGCTGGCCTTTCTGCAGGAGTTGCCAGGCTGCCGCCTGTAAAGAAGAGGTTGTGTCACCCATACCTTCCGCTGGAATTTCTCTCCGGACAGAGGTGAGGAAGGAAAAAAGCAGTGGGGGCCGGGAAAGGAGGGGTTTCTCAGGCAGGGCAATGGAAAGCTTCTGGAAGAGCGCCCGGTGTCAGGACCACCCTGGCTGGCCTGCAGGCACCAAGTTGGCCTGCGTGCTGTCACTGGTGTGGCTCTATGGTCCTTCCTCTAGGCTTTCAAGCCCTTGTACATATTCAGGTGTTTTACCTGGAAAGGGTGGGAACAGTTCAGCAGCAGCTGGCCTGGGGCTCAGCTCACGTTTACTCACAGATGCCTCGGCACGGTCCCCCAGCTTTGCAATGAGGATGCTCCTTGCGTGGGGGTGAGCTGCTGGCTGTATGGGAGATGGTTCCCAACCTCTGACCAATTTCAGAATTGTTTACCGCTTGAGCAAGTGCCGTGATAGGGTTTTCCTCTGTGTAACTCGTGGGTTCAATTTTTTTTTTCTTTTATGGTTCAAGTTAGATTTTATTCCTCTTTTATGTATTTATAGATATAAGCATGGAAATAATTCATTCCTATAAATACATCTGTGTGACGGGAAGAACTTTTTTCTGTTTTATTTTTAAATTTTATTTTTTAAAATATTGAAATTTAATTTTATTTATTTTTTTTATACAGCACGTTATTATTAGTTATATATTTTATGTATATACTTGTATACAGGTCAATCCCAAACTCCCAACTCATCCCACCACCACCACCCCATGGCTTCCCACACTTGGTGTCCTTACGTGTGTTCCCTACCTCTGTGTCTCTATTTCTTCCCTGCAAACCAGTTCATCTGTACCATTTTTAGGCTCCACATATATGCATTAATATACAATATTTGTTTTCCTCTTTCTGACTTACTTCATTCTGTATGACAGTCTCTCGATCCATCGATGTCTCTACAAATGACCCAGTTTCATTCCTTTTTATGGCCGAGTAATATTCCATTTCATATATGTACCACATCTTTATCCATTCATCTGTCTGTGGGCATTTAGGATGCTTCCATTACCTGGCTATTGTAAATAGTGCTGCAATGAACATTGTGGTGAATGTGCCTTTTTGATTTACGGTTTTCTCTGGGTATATGCCCAGAAGTGGGATTGCTGGATCAGATGGTAATTGTATTTCTAGTTTTTTTAAGGATACTCCATACGGTTCTCCATAGTGACTGTATCAATTTACATTCCCACCAATAGTGGAAGAGGGCTCCTTTTGTCCACACCCTCCCCAGAATTGGTTGTTTGTAGATTTTCTGATGATGCCGATTCTTACAGGTGTGAGGTGAAAACTCATTGTAGTTTTGATTTGTATTTCTCTAATAATTAGTGCTGTTGAGCAGCTTTTCATGTGCGTCTTAGCCATCTCTGTGTCTCCTTTGAAGAAACGTCTCTTTAGATCTTCTGCCCATTTTTTTTGGGTTGTTTGTTTTTTTTAATATTAAGCTGCATGAGCTGTTTATATATATTGGAGATTAAACCTCTGTCCATTGATTCGTCTGCAACGATTTTCGCCCATTCTGAGGGATGCTTTTTTCCATTCCCGCTTTTTTTAACAAAAAAAGGAAAGAAAGAAAAAGAAGCAGAACACTAATGTGCGTAAAATATGCCTTTTGAAACGGTCGTTTTGAAATATGGACGTCCTTTGAATATTTTGGTCGATATGTGACCCCAGGATTTGTTTTCAGGGCAGGTGTCATTTACAGGCCTGCAATGATTTTGAATATCAACTGACCATTAGCGTTGGGATTAAAGCTGCTGTTGTGTGAAACGGCCACAAGGTGGCAGCAGTTCACCCTTACCAAATCTGGTTACTAGGGCAAGAGAGCCTCAGTGGAAGTGGTGTTCTAGATTGGAGTTTAGAATGGAATGTGCCAGGAGAAAGCCCCTCACGTTTGTCTCACTACTTCTTGTTCGTGTTTTTAATTTAATTTTTTATTTTTTATTACAGCAAGTTTGATTACAATGTTTGGCTTGTTGTAGGTGTGGAAGATGTGGTTCTTTTACACATATACACATGTCTGTTCTTCCTGGGATCCTTTTCCCATGTACGTTATGACAGAATGTTGAGTAGTCCTCTCTTGGTATTCTGTAGGTCTTTGGTGATTATATATGTCACCTGTGTTTGTATATGTCTGTTAACCCCGATATCGTAATGAAACCAATCCTCACACCTTTCCATTGGTGAACCATAAGTCTGTTTAATGAATCTGTGATTGCCCTTCTCCGTGGAAATATCTGCCCTGGTATCCATTTTTAGGTAACACCTATAACTGATATGATATGATATGTGTCTTTCACTTTCTGACTTACTACAAGTCACGTGATTACTTCTAGACTCATCTACGGTGCTGCAAATGGCATTGTGTCCTTTTTTCCCTTGGCTTCTCTTCTGCCTTAGCGAGGTCCATTTTCAACAATGTGATTCCTTGAGGGTTGTGGATTAGCTGACCTGGGCAGCCTTACCCTGCCGGCCCGCCCTCCCCAGGTGTGCCTCGTTGAGGTCAATCTAAACAGCGCTCCAGGCAGCAATAGCCCCTGAAGCTGTGCCTGACTCCATATTCTCTGCCCAGTCAGCAGTCTCGGGGCTGTGCTGGTGGGAGGGAGTGAGGGGCCACAGCTTTGTGGGTGGCCCGGTGTGAGTGGGGTTCTGCTGGCCTTTCTGCAGGAGTTGCCAGGCTGCCGCCTGTAAAGAAGAGGTTGTGTCACCCATACCTTCCGCTGGAATTTCTCTCCGGACAGAGGTGAGGAAGGAAAAAAGCAGTGGGGGCCGGGACAGGAGGGGTATCTCAGGCAGTGCAGTGGAAAGATTCTGGAAGAGTGCCCGGGGCCAGGACCACCCTGGCTGGCCTGCAGGCACCAAGTTGCACTGCGTGCTGTCACTGGTGTGGCTCCACGGTCCTTCCCCAAGGCTTTCAAGCCCTTGTACATATTCAGGTGTTTTACCTGGAAAGGGTGGGAACAGTTCAGCAGCAGCTGGCCTGGGGCTCAGCTCACGTTTACTCACAGATGCCTCGGCACGGTCCCCAAGCTTTGCAATGAGGTCGCTCTTGCATGGGGGGTGGGTTGATGGCTGTATGGGAGATGCTTCCCCACCTCTGACCAATTTCATAATTGTTTACCACTGGAGCAAGTGCCCTGATAGGCTTTTCCTCTGTATAACTCGTGGGTTCAGGTTTTTTTTTTCTTTTATGGTTCAAGTTAGATTTTATTCCTCTTTTATGTATTTATAGATATAAGCATGGAAATAATTCATTCCTATAAATACATCTGTGTGACGGGAAGAACTTTTTTCTGTTTTATTTTTAAATTTTATTTTTTAAAATTTTGAAATTTAATTTTATTTATTTTTTTATACAGCACATTATTATTAGTTATGTATTTTATGCATATACATGTACACAGTTCAATCCCAAACTCCCAACTCATCCCACCACCACCACCCCATGGCTTCCCACACTTGGTGTCCTTACGTGTGTTCCCTACCTCTGTGTCTCTATTTCTTCCCTGCAAACCAGTTCATCTGTACCATTTTTAGGCTCCACATATATGCATTAATATACAATATTTGTTTTCCTCTTTCTGACTTACTTCATTCTGTATGACAGTCTCTCGATCCATCAATGTCTCTACAAATGACCCAGTTTCATTCCTTTTTATGGCCGAGTAATATTCCATTTCATATATGTACCACATCTTTATCCATTCATCTGTCTGTGGGCATTTAGGATGCTTCCATTACCTGGCTATTGTAAATAGTGCTGCAATGAACATTGTGGTGAATGTGCCTTTTTGATTTACGGTTTTCTCTGGGTATATGCCCAGAAGTGGGATTGCTGGATCAGATGGTAATTGTATTTCTAATTTTTTTAAGGATACTCCATACTGTTCTCCATAGTGACTGTATCAATTTACATTCCCACCAATAGTGGAAGAGGGCTCCTTTTGTCCACACCCTCCCCAGAATTGGTTGTTTGTAGATTTTCTGATGATGCCGATTCTTACAGGTGTGAGGTGAAAACTCATTGTAGTTTTGATTTGTATTTCTCTAATAATTAGTGCTGTTGAGCAGCTTTTCATGTGCGTCTTAGCCATCTCTGTGTCTCCTTTGAAGAAACGTCTCTTTAGATCTTCTGCCCATTTTTTTTGGGTTGTTTGGTTTTTTTAATATTAAGCTGCATGAGCTGTTTATATATATTGGAGATTAAACCTCTGTCCATTGATTCGTCTGCAACGATTTTCTCCCATTCTGAGGGATGCTTTTTTCCATTCCCGCTTTTTTTAACAAAAAAAGGAAAGAAAGGAAAAGAAGCAGAACACTAATGTGCGTAAAATATGCCTTTTGAAACGGTCGTTTTGAAATATGGACGTCCTTTGAATATTTTGGTCGATATGTGACCCCAGGATTTGTTTTCAGGGCAGGTGTCATTTACAGGGCTGCAATGATTTTGAATATCAACTGACCATTAGCGTTGGGATTAAAGCTGCTGTTGTGTGAAACGGCCACAAGGTGGCAGCAGTTCACCCTTACCAAATCTGGTTACTAGGGCAAGAGAGCCTCAGTGGAAGTGTTGTTCTAGATTGGAGTTTAGAATGGAATGTGCCAGGAGAAAGCCCCTCACGTTTGTCTCACTACTTCTTGTTCGTGTTTTTAATTTAATTTTTTATTTTTTATTACAGCAAGTTTGATTACAATGTTTGGCTTGTTGTAGGTGTGGAAGATGTGGTTCTTATACACATATACAGATGTCTGTTCTTCCTGGGATCCTTTTCCCATGTACGTTATGACAGAATGTTGAGTAGTCCTCTCTTGGTATTCTGTAGGTCTTTGGTGATTATATATGTCACCTGTGTTTGTATATGTCTGTTAACCCCGATATCGTAATGAAACCAATCCTCACACCTACCCATTGGTGAACCATAAGTTTGTTTAATGAATCTGTGATTGCCCTTCTCCGTGGAAATATCTGCCCTGGTATCCATTTTTAGGTAACACCTATAACTGATATGATATGATATGTGTCTTTCACTTTCTGACTTACTACAAGTCACGTGATTACTTCTAGACTCATCTACGGTGCTGCAAATGGCATTGTGTCCTTTTTTCCCTTGGCTTCTCTTCTGCCTTAGCGAGGTCCATTTTCAACAATGTGATTCCTTGAGGATTGTGGATTAGCTGACCTGGGCAGCCTTACCCTGCCGGCCCGCCCTCCCCAGGTGTGCCTCGTTGAGGTCAATATAAAGAGCGCTCCAGGCAGCAATAGCCCCTGAAGCTGTGCCTGACTCCATATTCTCTGCCCAGTCAGCAGTCTCGGGGCTGTGCTGGTGGGAGGGAGTGAGGGGCCACAGCTTTGTGGGTGGCCCGGTGTGAGTGGGGTTCTGCTGGCCTTTCTGCAGGAGTTGCCAGGCTGCCGCCTGTAAAGAAGAGGTTGTGTCACCCATACCTTCCGCTGGAATTTCTCTCCGGACAGAGGTGAGGAAGGAAAAAAGCAGTGGGGGCCGGGACAGGAGGGGTTTCTCAGGCAGGGCAATGGAAAGCTTCTGGAAGAGCGCCCGGTGTCAGGACCACCCTGGCTGGCCTGCAGGCACCAAGTTGGCCTGCGTGCTGTCACTGGTGTGGCTCCATGGTCCTTCCTCTAGGCTTTCAAGCCCTTGTACATATTCAGGTGTTTTACCTGGAAAGGGTGGGAACAGTTCAGCAGCAGCTGGCCTGGGGCTCAGCTCACGTTTACTCACAGATGCCTCGGCACGGTCCCCCAGCTTTGCAATGAGGATGCTCCTTGCGTGGGGGTGAGTTGCTGGCTGTATGGGAGATGGTTCCCAACCTCTGACCAATTTCAGAATTGTTTACCGCTTGAGCAAGTGCCGTGATAGGGTTTTCCTCTGTGTAACTCGTGGGTTCACTTTTTTTTTTCTTTTATGGTTCAAGTTAGATTTTATTCCTCTTTTATGTATTTATAGATATAAGCATGGAAATAATTCATTCCTATAAATACATCTGTGTGACGGGAAGAACTTTTTTCTGTTTTATTTTTAAATTTTATTTTTTAAAATATTGAAATTTAATTTTATTTATTTTTTTTATACAGCACGTTATTATTAGTTATATATTTTATGTATATACATGTATACAGGTCAATCCCAAACTCCCAACTCATCCCACCACCACCACCTCATGGCTTCCCACACTTGGTGTCCATATGTTTGTTCTCTACCTCTGTGTCTCTATTTCTTCCCTGCAACCAGTTCATCTGTATCATTTTTAGGCTCCACATATATGCATTAATATACAATATATGATTTCCTCTTTATGACTTACTTCATTCTGTATGACAGTCTCTCGATCCATCAATGTCTCTACAAATGACCCAGTTTCATTCCTTTTTATGGCCGAGTAATATTCCATTTCATATATGTACCACATCTTTATCCATTCATCTGTCTGTGGGCATTTGGTTTGCTTCCATTACCTGGCTATTGTAAATAGTGCTGCAACGAACATTGTGGTGAATGTGCCTTTTTGAAATACGGTTTTCTCTGGGTATATGCCCAGAAGTGGGATTGCTGGATCAGATGGTAATTCTATTTCTAGTTTTTTTAAGAAAACTCCATACTGTTCTCCATAGTGACTGTATCAATTTACATTACCACCAATAGTGGAAGAGGGCTCCTTTTGTCCACACCCTCCCCAGAATTGGTTGTTTGTAGATTTTCTGATGATGCCGATTCTAACAGGTGTGAGGTGAAATCTCATTGTAGTTTTGATTTGAATTTCTCTGATAATTAGTGCTGTTGAGCAGCTTTTCACGTGCGTCTTGGCCATCTCTGTGTCTCCTTTGAAGAAACGTCTCTTTAGATCTTCTGCCCATTTTCTTGGGTTGTTTGTTTTTTTTAATATTAAGCTGCATGAGCTGTTTATATATATTGGAGATTAAACCTCTGTCCATTGATTCGTTTTCAACGATTTTCGCCCATTCTGAGGGATGCCTTTTTCCATTCCCGTGTTTTTTAACAAAAAAAGGAAAGAAAGGAAAAGAAGCAGAACACTAATGTGCGTAAAATATGCCTTTTGAAACGGTCGTTTTGAAATATGGACGTCCTTTGAATTTTTTGGTCGATATGTGACACCAGGATTTGTTTTCAGGGCAGGTGTCATTTACAGGCCTGCAATGATTTTGAATATCAACTGACCATTAGCATTGGGATTAAAGCTGCTGTTGTGTGAAACGGCCACAAGGTGGCTGCAGTTCACCCTTACCAAATCTGGTTACTAGAGCAAGAGAGCCTCAGTGGAAGTGGTGTTCTAGATTGGAGTTTAGAATGGAATGTGCCAGGAGAAAGCCCCTCACGTTTGTCTCACTACTTCTTGTTCGTGTTTTTAATTTAATTTCTTATTTTTTATTACAGCAATTTTGATTACAATGTTTGGCTTGTTGTAGGTGTGGAAGATGTGGTTCTTTTACACATATACAGATGTCTGTTCTTCCTGGGATCCTTTTCCCATGTATGTTATGACAGAATATTGAGTAGTCCTCTCTTGGTATTCTGTAGGTCTTTGGTGATTATATAAGTCACCTGTGTTTGTATATGTCTGTTAACCCCGATATCGTAATGAAACCAATCCTCACACCTTTCCATTGGTGAACCATAAGTCTGTTTAATGTATCTGTGATTGCCCTTCTCCGTGGAAATATCTGCCCTGGTATCCATTTTTATGTAACACCTATAAGTGATATGATATGATATGTGTCTTCCATTTTCTGACTTACTACAAGTCATGTGATTACTTCTAGACTCATCTACGGTGCTGCAAATGGCATTGTGTCCTTTTTTCCCTTGGCTTCTCTTCTGCCTTAGCGCGGTCCATTTTCAACAATGTGATTCCCTGAGGGTTGTGGATTAGCTGACCTGGGCAGCCTTACCCTGCCGGCCCGCCCTCCCCAGGTGTGCCTCGTTGAGGTCAATATAAACAGCGCTCCAGGCAGCAATAGCCCCTGAAGCTGTGCCTGACTCCATATTCTCTGCCCCGTCAGCAGTCTCGGGGCTGTGCTGGTGGGAGGCAGTGAGGGGCCACAGCTTTGTTGGTGGCCCGGTGTGAGTGGGGTTCTTCTGGCCTTTCTGCAGGAGTTGCCAGGCTGCCGCCTGTAAAGAAGAGGATGTGTCACCCATACCTTCCGCTGGAATTTCTCTCCGGACAGAGGTGAGGAAGGAAAAAAGCAGTGGGGGCCGGGACAGGAGGGGTATCTCAGGCAGGGCAATGGAAAGCTTCTGGAAGAGCGCCCGGGGCCAAGACCACCCTGGCTGGCCTGCAGGCACCAAGTTGGCCTGCGTGCTGTCGCTGGTGTGGCTCCACGGTCCTTCCTCTAGGCTTTCAAGCCCTTGTACATATTCAGTTTTATACCTGGAAAGGGTGGGAACAGTTCAGCAGCAGCTGGCCAGGGGCTCAGCTCACGTTTACTCACAGATGCCTCGGCACGGTCCCCAAGCTTTGCAATGAGGTCGCTCTTGCGTGGGGGGTGGGTTGATGGCTGTATGGGAGATGCTTCCCCACCTCTGACCAATTTCATAATTGTTTACCACTGGAGCAAGTGCCCTGATAGGGTTCTCCTCTGTATAACTCGTGGGTTCAGGTTTTTTTTTTCTTTTATGGTTCAAGTTAGATTTTATTCCTCTTTTATGTATTTATAGATATAAGCATGGAAATAATTCATTCCTATAAATACATCTGTGTGACGGGAAGAACTTTTTTCTGTTTTATTTTTAAATTTTATTTTTTAAAATTTTGAAATTTAATTTTATTTATTTTTTTATACAGCACATTATTATTAGTTATGTATTTTATGCATATACATGTACACAGTTCAATCCCAAACTCCCAACTCATCCCACCACCACCACCCCATGGCTTCCCACACTTGGTGTCCTTACGTGTGTTCCCTACCTCTGTGTCTCTATTTCTTCCCTGCAAACCAGTTCATCTGTACCATTTTTAGGCTCCACATATATGCATTAATATACAATATTTGTTTTCCTCTTTCTGACTTACTTCATTCTGTATGACAGTCTCTCGATCCATCAATGTCTCTACAAATGACCCAGTTTCATTCCTTTTTATGGCCGAGTAATATTCCATTTCATATATGTACCACATCTTTATCCATTCATCTGTCTGTGGGCATTTAGGATGCTTCCATTACCTGGCTATTGTAAATAGTGCTGCAATGAACATTGTGGTGAATGTGCCTTTTTGATTTACGGTTTTCTCTGGGTATATGCCCAGAAGTGGGATTGCTGGATCAGATGGTAATTGTATTTCTAATTTTTTTAAGGATACTCCATACTGTTCTCCATAGTGACTGTATCAATTTACATTCCCACCAATAGTGGAAGAGGGCTCCTTTTGTCCACACCCTCCCCAGAATTGGTTGTTTGTAGATTTTCTGATGATGCCGATTCTTACAGGTGTGAGGTGAAAACTCATTGTAGTTTTGATTTGTATTTCTCTAATAATTAGTGCTGTTGAGCAGCTTTTCATGTGCGTCTTAGCCATCTCTGTGTCTCCTTTGAAGAAACGTCTCTTTAGATCTTCTGCCCATTTTTTTTGGGTTGTTTGGTTTTTTTAATATTAAGCTGCATGAGCTGTTTATATATATTGGAGATTAAACCTCTGTCCATTGATTCGTCTGCAACGATTTTCTCCCATTCTGAGGGATGCTTTTTTCCATTCCCGCTTTTTTTAACAAAAAAAGGAAAGAAAGGAAAAGAAGCAGAACACTAATGTGCGTAAAATATGCCTTTTGAAATGGTCGTTTTGAAATATGGACGTCCTTTGAATATTTTGGTCGATATGTGACCCCAGGATTTGTTTTCAGGGCAGGTGTCATTTACAGGCCTGCAATGATTTTGAATATCAACTGACCATTAGCGTTGGGATTAAAGCTGCTGTTGTGTGAAACGGCCACAAGGTGGCAGCAGTTCACCCTTACCAAATCTGGTTACTAGGGCAAGAGAGCCTCAGTGGAAGTGGTGTTCTAGATTGGAGTTTAGAATGGAATGTGCCAGGAGAAAGCCCCTCACGTTTGTCTCACTACTTCTTGTTCGTGTTTTTAATTTAATTTTTTATTTTTTATTACAGCAAGTTTGATTACAATGTTTGGCTTGTTGTAGGTGTGGAAGATGTGGTTCTTATACACATATACAGATGTCTGTTCTTCCTGGGATCCTTTTCCCATGTACGTTATGACAGAATGTTGAGTAGTCCTCTCTTGGTATTCTGTAGGTCTTTGGTGATTATATATGTCACCTGTGTTTGTATATGTCTGTTAACCCTGATATCGTAATGAAACCAATCCTCACACCTACCCATTGGTGAACCATAAGTTTGTTTAATGAATCTGTGATTGCCCTTCTCCGTGGAAATATCTGCCCTGGTATCCATTTTTAGGTAACACCTATAACTGATATGATATGATATGTGTCTTTCACTTTCTGACTTACTACAAGTCACGTGATTACTTCTAGACTCATCTACGGTGCTGCAAATGGCATTGTGTCCTTTTTTCCCTTGGCTTCTCTTCTGCCTTAGCGAGGTCCATTTTCAACAATGTGATTCCTTGAGGATTGTGGATTAGCTGACCTGGGCAGCCTTACCCTGCCGGCCCGCCCTCCCCAGGTGTGCCTCGTTGAGGTCAATATAAAGAGCGCTCCAGGCAGCAATAGCCCCTGAAGCTGTGCCTGACTCCATATTCTCTGCCCAGTCAGCAGTCTCGGGGCTGTGCTGGTGGGAGGGAGTGAGGGGCCACAGCTTTGTGGGTGGCCCGGTGTGAGTGGGGTTCTGCTGGCCTTTCTGCAGGAGTTGCCAGGCTGCCGCCTGTAAAGAAGAGGTTGTGTCACCCATACCTTCCGCTGGAATTTCTCTCCGGACAGAGGTGAGGAAGGAAAAAAGCAGTGGGGGCCGGGACAGGAGGGGTTTCTCAGGCAGGGCAATGGAAAGCTTCTGGAAGAGCGCCCGGTGTCAGGACCACCCTGGCTGGCCTGCAGGCACCAAGTTGGCCTGCGTGCTGTCACTGGTGTGGCTCCATGGTCCTTCCTCTAGGCTTTCAAGCCCTTGTACATATTCAGGTGTTTTACCTGGAAAGGGTGGGAACAGTTCAGCAGCAGCTGGCCTGGGGCTCAGCTCACGTTTACTCACAGATGCCTCGGCACGGTCCCCCAGCTTTGCAATGAGGATGCTCCTTGCGTGGGGGTGAGTTGCTGGCTGTATGGGAGATGGTTCCCAACCTCTGACCAATTTCAGAATTGTTTACCGCTTGAGCAAGTGCCGTGATAGGGTTTTCCTCTGTGTAACTCGTGGGTACACTTTTTTTTTCTTTTATGGTTCAAGTTAGATTTTATTCCTCTTTTATGTATTTATAGATATAAGCATGGAAATAATTCATTCCTATAAATACATCTGTGTGACGGGAAGAACTTTTTTCTGTTTTATTTTTAAATTTTATTTTTTAAAATATTGAAATTTAATTTTATTTATTTTTTTTATACAGCACGTTATTATTAGTTATATATTTTATGTATATACATGTATACAGGTCAATCCCAAACTCCCAACTCATCCCACCACCACCACCTCATGGCTTCCCACACTTGGTGTCCATATGTTTGTTCTCTACCTCTGTGTCTCTATTTCTTCCCTGCAACCAGTTCATCTGTATCATTTTTAGGCTCCACATATATGCATTAATATACAATATTTGTTTTCCTCTTTCTGACTTACTTCATTCTGTATGACAGTCTCTCGATCCATCAATGTCTCTACAAATGACCCAGTTTCATTCCTTTTTATGGCCGAGTAATATTCCATTTCATATATGTACCACATCTTTATCCATTCATCTGTCTGTGGGCATTTGGTTTGCTTCCATTACCTGGCTATTGTAAATAGTGCTGCAACGAACATTGTGGTAAATGTGCCTTTTTGAAATACGGTTTTCTCTGGGTATATGCCCAGAAGTGGGATTGCTGGATCAGATGGTAATTCTATTTCTAGTTTTTTTAAGAAAACTCCATACTGTTCTCCATAGTGACTGTATCAATTTACATTACCACCAATAGTGGAAGAGGGCTCCTTTTGTCCACACCCTCCCCAGAATTGGTTGTTTGTAGATTTTCTGATGATGCCGATTCTAACAGGTGTGAGGTGAAATCTCATTGTAGTTTTGATTTGAATTTCTCTGATAATTAGTGCTGTTGAGCAGCTTTTCACGTGCGTCTTGGCCATCTCTGTGTCTCCTTTGAAGAAACGTCTCTTTAGATCTTCTGCCCATTTTTTTGGGTTGTTTGTTTTTTTTAATATTAAGCTGCATGAGCTGTTTATATATATTGGAGATTAAACCTCTGTCCATTGATTCGTTTTCAACGATTTTCGCCCATTCTGAGGGATGCCTTTTTCCATTCCCGTGTTTTTTAACAAAAAAAGGAAAGAAAGGAAAAGAAGCAGAACACTAATGTGCGTAAAATATGCCTTTTGAAACGGTCGTTTTGAAATATGGACGTCCTTTGAAATTTTTGGTCGATATGTGACCCCAGGATTTGTTTTCAGGGCAGGTGTCATTTACAGGCCTGCAATGATTTTGAATATCAACTGACCATTAGCATTGGGATTAAAGCTGCTGTTGTGTGAAACGGCCACAAGGTGGCTGCAGTTCACCCTTACCAAATCTGGTTACTAGAGCAAGAGAGCCTCAGTGGAAGTGGTGTTCTAGATTGGAGTTTAGAATGGAATGTGCCAGGAGAAAGCCCCTCACGTTTGTCTCACTACTTCTTGTTCGTGTTTTTAATTTAATTTCTTATTTTTTATTACAGCAATTTTGATTACAATGTTTGGCTTGTTGTAGGTGTGGAAGATGTGGTTCTTTTACACATATACAGATGTCTGTTCTTCCTGGGATCCTTTTCCCATGTATGTTATGACAGAATATTGAGTAGTCCTCTCTTGGTATTCTGTAGGTCTTTGGTGATTATATAAGTCACCTGTGTTTGTATATGTCTGTTAACCCCGATATCGTAATGAAACCAATCCTCACACCTTTCCATTGGTGAACCATAAGTCTGTTTAATGTATCTGTGATTGCCCTTCTCCGTGGAAATATCTGCCCTGGTATCCATTTTTATGTAACACCTATAAGTGATATGATATGATATGTGTCTTCCATTTTCTGACTTACTACAAGTCATGTGATTACTTCTAGACTCATCTACGGTGCTGCAAATGGCATTGTGTCCTTTTTTCCCTTGGCTTCTCTTCTGCCTTAGCGCGGTCCATTTTCAACAATGTGATTCCCTGAGGGTTGTGGATTAGCTGACCTGGGCAGCCTTACCCTGCCGGCCCGCCCTCCCCAGGTGTGCCTCGTTGAGGTCAATATAAACAGCGCTCCAGGCAGCAATAGCCCCTGAAGTTGTGCCTGACTCCATATTCTCTGCCCCGTCAGCAGTCTCGGGGCTGTGCTGGTGGGAGGCAGTGAGGGGCCACAGCTTTGTTGGTGGCCCGGTGTGAGTGGGGTTCTTCTGGCCTTTCTGCAGGAGTTGCCAGGCTGCCGCCTGTAAAGAAGAGGATGTGTCACCCATACCTTCCGCTGGAATTTCTCTCCGGACAGAGGTGAGGAAGGAAAAAAGCAGTGGGGGCCGGGACAGGAGGGGTATCTCAGGCAGGGCAATGGAAAGCTTCTGGAAGAGCGCCCGGGGCCAAGACCACCCTGGCTGGCCTGCAGGCACCAAGTTGGCCTGCGTGCTGTCGCTGGTGTGGCTCCACGGTCCTTCCTCTAGGCTTTCAAGCCCTTGTACATATTCAGTTTTTTACCTGGAAAGGGTGGGAACAGTTCAGCAGCAGCTGGCCAGGGGCTCAGCTCACGTTTACTCACAGATGCCTCGGCACGGTCCCCAAGCTTTGCAATGAGGTCGCTCTTGCGTGGGGGGTGGGTTGATGGCTGTATGGGAGATGCTTCCCCACCTCTGACCAATTTCATAATTGTTTACCACTGGAGCAAGTGCCCTGATAGGGTTCTCCTCTGTATAACTCGTGGGTTCAGGTTTTTTTTTTCTTTTATGGTTCAAGTTAGATTTTATTCCTCTTTTATGTATTTATAGATATAAGCATGGAAATAATTCATTCCTATAAATACATCTGTGTGACGGGAAGAACTTTTTTCTGTTTTATTTTTAAATTTTATTTTTTAAAATTTTGAAATTTAATTTTATTTATTTTTTTATACAGCACATTATTATTAGTTATGTATTTTATGCATATACATGTACACAGTTCAATCCCAAACTCCCAACTCATCCCACCACCACCACCCCATGGCTTCCCACACTTGGTGTCCTTACGTGTGTTCCCTACCTCTGTGTCTCTATTTCTTCCCTGCAAACCAGTTCATCTGTACCATTTTTAGGCTCCACATATATGCATTAATATACAATATTTGTTTTCCTCTTTCTGACTTACTTCATTCTGTATGACAGTCTCTCGATCCATCAATGTCTCTACAAATGACCCAGTTTCATTCCTTTTTATGGCCGAGTAATATTCCATTTCATATATGTACCACATCTTTATCCATTCATCTGTCTGTGGGCATTTAAGATGCTTCCATTACCTGGCTATTGTAAATAGTGCTGCAATGAACATTGTGGTGAATGTGCCTTTTTGATTTACGGTTTTCTCTGGGTATATGCCCAGAAGTGGGATTGCAGGATCAGATGGTAATTGTATTTCTAGTTTTTTTAAGGATACTCCATACTGTTCTCCATAGTGACTGTATCAATTTACATTCCCACCAATAGTGGAAGAGGGCTCCTTTTGTCCACACCCTCCCCAGAATTGGTTGTTTGTAGATTTTCTGATGATGCCGATTCTTACAGGTGTGAGGTGAAAACTCATTGTAGTTTTGATTTGTATTTCTCTAATAATTAGTGCTGTTGAGCAGCTTTTCATGTGCGTCTTAGCCATCTCTGTGTCTCCTTTGAAGAAACGTCTCTTTAGATCTTCTGCCCATTTTTTTTGGGTTGTTTGTTTTTTTTAATATTAAGCTGCATGAGCTGTTTATATATATTGGAGATTAAACCTCTGTCCATTGATTCGTCTGCAACGATTTTCTCCCATTCTGAGGGATGCTTTTTTCCATTCCCGCTTTTTTTAACAAAAAAAGGAAAGAAAGGAAAAGAAGCAGAACACTAATGTGCGTAAAATATGCCTTTTGAAACGGTCGTTTTGAAATATGGACGTCCTTTGAATATTTTGGTCGATATGTGACCCCAGGATTTGTTTTCAGGGCAGGTGTCATTTACAGGGCTGCAATGATTTTGAATATCAACTGACCATTAGCGTTGGGATTAAAGCTGCTGTTGTGTGAAACGGCCACAAGGTGGCAGCAGTTCACCCTTACCAAATCTGGTTACTAGGGCAAGAGAGCCTCAGTGGAAGTGGTGTTCTAGATTGGAGTTTAGAATGGAATGTGCCAGGAGAAAGCCCCTCACGTTTGTCTCACTACTTCTTGTTCGTGTTTTTAATTTAATTTTTTATTTTTTATTACAGCAAGTTTGATTACAATGTTTGGCTTGTTGTAGGTGTGGAAGATGTGGTTCTTTTACACATATACACATGTCTGTTCTTCCTGGGATCCTTTTCCCATGTACGTTATGACAGAATGTTGAGTAGTCCTCTCTTGGTATTCTGTAGGTCTTTGGTGATTATATATGTCACCTGTGTTTGTATATGTCTGTTAACCCCGATATTGTAATGAAACCAATCCTCACACCTTTCCATTGGTGAACCATAAGTTTGTTTAATCAATCTGTGATTGCCCTTCTCCGTGGAAATATCTGCCCTGGTATCCATTTTTAGGTAACACCTATAAGTGATATGATATGATATGTGTCTTTCACTTTCTGACTTACTACAAGTCACGTGATTACTTCTAGACTCATCTACGGTGCTGCAAATGGCATTGTGTCCTTTTTTCCCTTGGCTTCTCTTCTGCCCTAGCGAGGTCCATTTTCAACAATGTGATTCCTTGAGGGTTGTGGATTAGCTGACCTGGGCAGCCTTACCCTGCCGGCCCGCCCTCCCCAGGTGTGCCTCGTTGAGGTCAATCTAAACAGCGCTCCAGGCAGCAATAGCCCCTGAAGCTGTGCCTGACTCCATATTCTCTGCCCCGTCAGCAGTCTCAGGCTGTGCTGGTGGGAGGGAGTGAGGGGCCACAGCTTTGTGGGTGGCCCGGTGTGAGTGGGGTTCTTCTGGCCTTTCTGCAGGAGTTGCCAGGCCGCCGCCTGTAAAGAAGAGGTTGTGTCACCCATACCTTCCGCTGGAATTTCTCTCCGGACAGAGGTGAGGAAGGAAAAAAGCAGTGGGGGTCGGGACAGGAGGGGTATCTCAGGCAGTGCAGTGGAAAGCTTCTGGAAGAGTGCCCGGGGCCAGGACCACCCTGGGTGGCCTGCAGGCACCAAGTTGCACTGCGTGTTGTCACTGGTGTGGCTCCACGGTCCTTCCCCAAGGCTTTCAAGCCCTTGTACATATTCAGGTGTTTTACCTGGAAAGGGTGGGAACAGTTCAGCAGCAGCTGGCCTGGGGCTCAGCTCACGTTTACTCACAGATGCCTCGGCACGGTCCCCCAGCTTTGCATTGAGGATGCTCATTGCGTGGGGGTCAGTTGCTGGCTGTATGGGAGATGGTTCCCAACCTCTGACCAATTTCAGAATTGTTTACCGCCAGAGCAAGTGCCGTGATAGGGTTTTCCTCTGTGTAACTCTTGGGTTCACTTTTTTTTTCTTTTATGGTTCAAGTTAGATTTTATTCCTCTTTTATGTATTTATAGATATAAGCATGGAAATAATTCATTCCTATAAATACATCTGTGTGACGGGAAGAACTTTTTTCTGTTTTATTTTTAAATTTTATTTTTTAAAATTTTGAAATTTAATTTTATTTATTTTTTTATACACCACGTTATTATTAGTTATATATATTATGCATATACATGTATACAGGTCAATCCCAAACTCCCAACTCATCCCACCACCACCACCCCATGGCTTCCCACACTTGGTGTCCATACGTGTGTTCTCTACCTCTGTGTCTCTATTTCTTCCCTGCAAACCAGTTCATCTGTACCATTTTTAGGCTCCACATATATGCATTAATATACAATATTTGTTTTCCTCTTTCTGACTTACTTCATTCTGTATGACAGTCTCTCGATCCAACAATGTCTCTACAAATGACCCAGTTTCATTCCTTTTTATGGCCGAGTCATATTCCATTTTATATATGTACCATATCTTTATCCATTCATCTGTCTGTGGGCATTTAGGTTGCTTCCATTACCTGGCTATTGTAAATAGTGCTGCAACGAACATTGTGGTGAATGTGCCTTTTTGAAATACGGTTTTCTCTGGGTATATGCCCAGAAGTGGGATTGCTGGATCAGATGGTAATTCTATTTCTAGTTTTTTTAAGGAAAGTCCATACTGTTCTCCATAGTGCCTGTATCAATTTACATTCCCACCAATAGTGGAAGAGGGCTCCTTTTGTCCACACCCTAACCAGAATTGGTTGTTTGTAGATTTTCTGATGATGCCGATTCTTACAGGTGTGAGGTGAAACCTCATTGTAGTTTTGATTTGCATTTCTCTAATAATTAGTGCTGTTGAGCAGCTTTTCATGTGCGTCTTGGCCATCTCTGAGTCTCCTTTGAAGAAACGTCTCTTTAGATCTTCTGCCCATTTTTTTGGGGTTGTTTGTTTTTTTAATATTAAGCTGCATTGGCTGTTTATATATATTGGAGATTAAACCTCTGTCCATTGATTCGTCTGCAACGATTTTCGCCCATTCTGAGGGATGCTTTTTTCCATTCCCGTTTTTTTTTAACGAAAAAGGAAAGAAAGGAAAAGAAGCAGAACACTAATGTGCCTAAAATATGCCTTTTGAAACGGTCGTTTTGACATATGGACGTCCTTTGAATTTTTTGGTCGATATGTGACCCCAGGATTTATTTTCAGGGCAGGTGTCACTTACAGGCCTGCAATGATTTTGAATATCAACTGACCATTAGCGTTGGGATTAAAGATGCTGTTGTGTGAAAAGGACACAAGGTGGCAGCAGTTCACCCTTACCAAATCTGGTTACTAGGGCAAGAGAGCCTAAGTGGAAGTGGTGTTCTAGATTGGAGTTTAGAATGGAATGTACCAGGAGAAAGCCCCTCACGTTTGTCTCACTACTTCTTTTTCGTGTTTTTAATTTAAGTTTTTATTTTTTATTACAGCAAGTTTGATTACAATATTTGGCTTGTTGTAGGTGTGGAAGATGTGGTTCTTTTACACATATACACATGTCTGTTCTTCCTGGGATCCTTTTCCCATGTACGTTATGACAGAATGTTGAGTAGTCCTCTCTTGGTATTCTGTAGGTCTTTGGTGATTATATATGTCACCTGTGTTTGTATATGTCTGTTAACCCCCATATCGTAATGAAACCAATCCTCACACCTTTCCATTGGTGAACCATAAGTTTGTTTACTGAATCTGTGATTGCCCTTCTCCGTGGAAATATCTGCCCTGGTATCCATTTTTAGGTAACACCTATAACTGATATGATATGATATGTGTCTTTCACTTTCTGACTTACTACAAGTCACGTGATTACTTCTAGACTCATCTACGGTGCTGCAAATGGCATTGTGTCCTTTTTTCCATTGGCTTCTCTTCTGCCTTAGCGGGGTCCATTTTCAACAATGTGATTCCCTGAGGGTTGTGGATTAGCTGACCTGGGCAGCCTTACCCTGCTGGCCGGCCCTCCACACGTGTGACTCGTTGAGGTCAATATAAACAGCGCTGCAGGCAGCAATAGCCCCTGAAGCTGTGCCTGACTCCATATTCTCTGCCCCGTCAGCAGTCTCGGTGCTGTGCTGGTGGGAGGGAGTGAGGGGCCAAAGCTTTGTGGGTGGCCCGGTGTGAGTGGGGTTCTGCTGGCCTTTCTGCAGGAGTTGCCAGGCTGCCGCCTGTAAAGAAGAGGTGGTGTCACCCATACCTTCCGCTGGAATTTCTCTCCGGACAGAGGTGAGGAAGGAAAAAAGCAGTGGGGGCCGGGACAGGAGGGGTATCTCAGGAAGGGCAATGGAAAGCTTCTGGAAGAGCGCCAGGGTCCAGGACCACCCTGGCTGGCCTGCAGGCACCAAGTTGGCCTGCGTGCTGTCGCTGGTGTGGCTCCACAGTCCTTCCTCTAGGGTTTCAAGCCCTTGTACATATTCAGGTGTTTTACCTGGAAAGGGTGGGGACAGTTCAGCAGCAGCTGGCCTGGGGCTCAACTCACGTTTACTCAAAGATGCCTCGGCACGGTCCCCCAGCTTTGCAATAAGGACGCTCCTTGCGTGGGGGGTGGGTTGCTGGCTGTATGGGAGAGGGTTCCCCACCTCTGACCAATTTCAGAATTGTTTACCGCTGGAGCAAGTGCCGTGATAGGGTTTTCCTCTGTATAACTAGTGGGTTCACTTTTTTCTTCTTTTATCGTTCAAGTTAGATTTTATTCCTCTTTTATGTATTTATAGATATAAGCATGGAAATAATTCATTCCTATAAATACATCTGTGTGACGGGAAGAACTTTTTTCTGTTTTATTTTTAAATTTTATTTTTTTAAATTTTGAAATTTAATTTTATTTATTTTTTTTATACAGCACATTATTATTAGTTATGTATTTTATGCACATACATGTATACAGGTCAATCCCAAACTCCCAACTCATCCCACCACCACCACCCCATGGCTTCCCACACTTGGTGTCCATACGTTTGTTCTCTACCTCTATGTCTCTATTACTTCCCTGCAAACCAGTTCATCTGTACCATTTTTAGGCTCCACATATATGCATTAATATACAATATTTGTTTTCCTCTTTCTGACTTACTTCATTCTGTATGACAGTCTCTCGATCCATCGATGTCTCTAAAAATGACCCAGTTTCATTCCTTTTTATGGCCGAGTAATATTCCATTTTATATATGTACCACATCTTTATCCATTCATCTGTCTGTGGGCATTTAGGTTGCTTCCATTACCTGGCTATTGTAAATAGTGCTGCAACGAACATTGTGGTGAATGTGCCTTTTTGAAATACGGTTTTCTCTGGGTATATGCCCAGAAGTGCGATTGCTGGATCAGATGGTAATTCTATTTCAAGTTTTTTTAAGGAAACTCCATACTGTTCTCCATAGTGACTGTATCAATTTACATTCCCACCAATAGTGGAAGAGGGCTCCTTTTGTCCACAACCTCCCCAGAATTGGTTGTTTGTAGATTTTCTGATGATGCCGATTCTAACAGGTGTGAGGTGAAACCTCATTGTAGTTTTGATTTGCATTTCTCTAATAATTAGTGCTGTTGAGCAGCTTTTCATGTGCGTCTTGGCCATCTCTGTGTCTCCTTTGAAGAAACGTCTCTTTAGATCTTCTGCCCATTTTTTTGGGGTTGTTTGTTTTTTTTAATATTAAGCTGCATGAGCTGTTTATATATATTGGAGATTAAACCTCTGTCCATTTATTCGTCTGCAACGATTTTCGCCCATTCTGAGGGATGCCTTTTTCCATTCCCGTGTTTTTTAACAAAAAAGGAAAGAAAGGAAAAGAAGCAGAACACTAATGTGCGTAAAATATGCCTTTTGAAACGGTCGTTTTGAAATATGGACGTCCTTTGAATTTTTTGGTCGATATGTGACCCCAGGATTTGTTTTCAGGGCAGGTGTCATTTACAGGCCTGCAATGATTTTGAATATCAACTGACCATTAGCGCTGGGATTAAAGCTGCTGTTGTGTGAAACGGCCACAAGGTGGCAGCAGTTCACCCTTACCAAATCTGGTTACTAGGGCAAGAGAGCCTCAGTGGAAGTGGTGTTCTAGATTGGAGTTTAGAATGGAATGTGCCAGGAGAAAGCCCCTCACGTTTGTCTCACTACTTCTTGTTCGTGTTTTTCAATTAATTTTTTATTTTTTATTACAGCAAGTTTGATTACAATGTTTGGCTTGTTGTAGGTGTGGAAGATGTGGTTCTTTTACACATATACACATGTCTGTTCTTCCTGGGATCCTTCTCCCATGTACGTTATGACAGAATGTTGAGTAGTCCTCTCTTGGTATTTTGTAGGTCTTTGGTGATTATATATGTCACCTGTGTTTGTATATGTCTGTTAACCCCGATATCGTAATGAAACCAATCCTCACACCTTTCCATTGGTGAACCATAAGTTTGTTTAATGAATCTGTGATTGCCCTTCTCCGTGGAAATATCTGCCCTGGTATCCATTTTTAGGTAACACCTATAAGTGATATGATATGATATGTGTCTTTCACTTTCTGACTTACTACAAGTTACGTGATTACTTCTAGACTCATCTACGGTGCTGCAAATGGCATTGTGTCCTTTTTTCCCTTGGCTTCTCTTCTGCCTTAGTGGGGTCCATTTTCATCAATGTGATTCCCTGAGGGTTGTGGATTAGCTGACCTGGGCAGCCTTACACTGCCGGCCCGCCCTCCCCAGGTGTGCCTCGTTGAGGTCAATATAAACAGAGCTCCAGGCAGCAATAGCCCATGAAGCTGTGCCTGACTCCATATTCTCTGCCCCGTCAGCAGTCTCGGGGCTGTGCTGGTGGGAGGGAGTGAGGGGCCACAGCTTTGTGGGTGGCCCGGTGTGAGTGGGGTTCTGCTGGCCTTTCTGCAGGAGTTGCCAGGCTGCCTCCTATAAAGAAGAGGATGTGTCACCCATACCTTCCGCTGGAATTACTCTCCGGACAGAGGTGAGGAAGGAAAAAAGCAGTGGGGGCCGGGACAGGAGGGGTATCTCAGGCAGGGCAATGGAAAGCTTCTGGTAGAGCGCCAGGGTCCAGGACCACCCTGGCTGGCCGGCAGGCACCATGTTGGCCTGCGTGCTGTCGTTGGTGTGGCTCCACGGTGCTTCCTCTAGGCTTTCAAGCCCTTGTACATATTCAGGTGTTTTACCTGGAAAGGGTAGGGACAGTTCAGCAGCAGCTGGCCTGGGGCTCAGGTCACGTTTACTCACAGATGCCTCAGCACGGTCCTGGTCCCCCAGCTTTGCAATGAGGACGCTCCTTGCGTGGGGGGTGGGTTGCTGGCTGTATGGGAGATGGTTCCCCACCTGTGAAGAATTTCAGAATTGTTTACCGCTGGAGCAAGTGCCGTGGTAGGGTTTTCCTCTGTATAACTCGTGGGTTCACTTTTTTTTTCTTTTATCATTCAAGTTAGATTTTATTCTACTTTTATGTATTTATAGATATAAGCATGGAAATAATTCATTCCTATAAATACATCTGTGTGATGGGAAGAACTTTTTTCTGTTTTATTTTTAAATTTTATTTTTTTAAATTTTGAAATTTAAGTTTATTTATATTTTTTATACAGCACGTTATTATTAGTTATGTATTTTATGCATATACATGTATACAGGTCAATCCCAAACTCCCAACTCATCCCACCACCACCACCCCATGGCTTCCCACACTTGGTGTCCATACGTTTGTTCTCTACCTCTGTGTCTCTATTTCTTCCCTGCAAACCAGTTCATCTGTACCATTTTTAGGCTCCACATATATGCATTAATATACAATATTTGTTTTCCTCTTTCTGACTTACTTCATTCTGTATGACAGTCTCTCGATCCATCGATGTCTCTACAAATGACCCAGTTTCATTCCTTTTTATGGCCGAGTAATATTCCATTTTATATATGTACCACATCTTTATCCATTCATCTGTCTGTGGGCATTTAGGTTGCTTCCATTACCTGGCTATTGTAAATAGTGCTGCAACAAACATTGTGGTGAATGTGCCTTTTTGAAATACGGTTTTCTCTGGGTATATGCACAGAAGTGGGATTGCTGGATCAGATGGTAATTCTATTTCTAATTTTTTTAAGGAAACTCCATACTGTTCTCCATAGTGACTGTATCAATTTACATTCCCACCAATAGTGGAAGAGGGCTCCTTTTGTCCACACCCTCCCCAGAATTGGTTGTTTGTAGATTTCCTGATGATGCCGATGCTAACAGGTGTGAGGTGATACCTCATTGTAGTATTGATTTGCATTTCTCTAATAATTAGTGCTGTTGAGCAGCTTTTCACGTGCGTCTTGGCCATCTCTGTGTCTCCTTTGAAGAAACGTCTCTTTAGATATTCTGCCCATTTTTTTGGGTTGTTTGTTTTTTTAATATTAAGCTGCATGAGCTGTTTATATATATTGGAGATTAAACCTCTGTCCATTGATTCGTCTGCAAGGATTTTTGCCCATTCTGAGGGATGCCTTTTTCCATTCCCGTGTTTTTTAACAAAAATGGAAAGAAAGGAAAAGAAGCAGAACACTAATGTGCGTAAAATATGCCTTTTGAAACGGTCGTTTTGAAATATGGACGTCCATTGAATTTTTTGGTCGATATGTGACCCCAGGATTTGTTTTCAGGGCAGGTGTCATTTACAGGCCTGCAATGATTTTGAATATCAACTGACCATTAGCACTGGGATTAAAGCTGCTGTTGTGTGAAACGGCCACAATGTGGCAGCAGTTCTCCCTTACCAAATCTGGTTACTAGGGCATGAGAGCCTCAGTGGAAGTGGTGTTCTAGATTGGAATTTAGAATGGAATGTGCCAGGAGAAAGCCCCTCAAGTTTGTCTCACTACTTCTCGTTCGTGTTTTTAATTTAATTTTTTATTTTTTATTACAGCAAGTTTGATTACAATGTTTGGCTTGTTGTAGGTGTGGAAGATGTGGTTCTTTTACACATATACAGATGTCTGTTCTTCCTGGGATCCTTTTCCCATGTATGTTATGACAGAATATTGAGTAGTCCTCTCTTGGTATTCTGTAGGTCTTTGGTGATTATATATGTCACCTGTGTTTGTAGATGTCTGTTAACCCCGATATCGTAATGAAACCAATCCTCACACCTTCCTTTGGTGAACCATAAGTCTGTTTAATGAATCTGTGATTGCCCATCTCCGTGGAAATATCTGCCATGGTATCCATTTTTAGGTAACACCTATAAGTGATATGATATGATATGTGTCTTCCACTTTCTGACTTACTACAAGTCACGTGATTACTTCTAGACTCATCTACGGTGCTGCAAATGGCATTGTGTCCTTTTTTCCCTTGGCTTCTCTTCTGCCTTAGCGGGGTCCATATTCAACAATGTGATTCCCTGAGGGTTGTGGATTAGCTGACCTGGGCAGCCTTACCCTGCCGGCCCGCCCTCCCCAGGTGTGCCTCGTTGAGGTCAATATAAACAGAGCTCCAGGCAGCAATTACCCCTGAAGCTGTGCCTGATTCCATATTCTCTGCCCCGTCAGCAGTCTCGGGGCTGTGCTGGTGGGAGGGAGTGAGGGGCCACAGCTTTGTTGGTGGCCCGGTGTGAGTGGGGTTCTGCTGGCCTTTCTGCAGGAGTTGCCAGGCTGCCGCCTGTAAAGAAGAGGATGTGTCACACATACCTTCCGCTGGAATTTCTCTCCGGACAGAGGTGAGGAAGGAAAAAAGAAGTGGGGGCCGGGACAGGAGGGGTATCTCAGGCAGGGCAATGGAAAGCTTCTGGAAGAGCGCCCGGGGACAAGACCACCCTGGCTGGCCTGCAGGCACCAAGTTGGCCTGCGTGCTGTCGCTGGTGTGGCTCCACGGTCCTTCCACTAGGCTTTCAAGCCCTTGTACATATTCTGGTGTTTTACCTGGAAAGGGTGGGAACAGTTCAGCAGCAGCTGGCCTGGGGCTCAGCTCACGTTTACTCACAGATGCCTCGGCACGGTCCCCAAGTTTTGCAATGAGGTCGCTCCTTGCGTGGGGGGTGGGTTGATGGCTGTATGGGAGATGCTTCCCCACCTCTGACCAATTTCATAATTGTTTACGACTGGAGCAAGTGCCCTGATAGGGTTTTCCTCTGTATAACTCGTGGGTTCAGGTTTTTTTTTTTTCTTTTATGGTTCAAGTTAGATTTTATTCCTCTTTTATGTATTTATAGATATAAGCATGGAAATAATTCACTCCTATAAATACATCTGTGTGACGGGAAGAAGTTTATTCTGTTTTATTTTTAAATTTTATTTTTTTAAATTTTGAAATTTAATTTTATTTATATTTTTTATACAGCACGTTATTATTAGTTATGTATTTTATGCATATACATGTATACAGGTCAATCCCAAACTCCCAACTCATCCCACCACCACCACCCCATGGCTTCCCACACTTGGTGTCCATACGTTTGTTCTCTACCTCTGTGTCTCTATTTCTTCCCTGCAAACCAGTTCATCTGTACCATTTTTAGGCTCCACATATATGCATTAATATACAATATTTGTTTTCCTCTTTCTGACTTACTTCATTCTGTATGACAGTCTCTCGATCCATCGATGTCTCTACAAATGACCCAGTTTCATTCCTTTTTATGGCCGAGTAATATTCCATTTTATATATGTACCACATCTTTATCCATTCATCTGTCTGTGGGCATTTAGGTTGCTTCCATTACCTGGCTATTGTAAATAGTGCTGCAACAAACATTGTGGTGAATGTGCCTTTTTGAAATACGGTTTTCTCTGGGTATATGCACAGAAGTGGGATTGCTGGATCAGATGGTAATTCTATTTCTAATTTTTTTAAGGAAACTCCATACTGTTCTCCATAGTGACTGTATCAATTTACATTCCCACCAATAGTGGAAGAGGGCTCCTTTTGTCCACACCCTCCCCAGAATTGGTTGTTTGTAGATTTCCTGATGATGCCGATGCTAACAGGTGTGAGGTGATACCTCATTGTAGTATTGATTTGCATTTCTCTAATAATTAGTGCTGTTGAGCAGCTTTTCACGTGCGTCTTGGCCATCTCTGTGTCTCCTTTGAAGAAACGTCTCTTTAGATATTCTGCCCATTTTTTTGGGTTGTTTGTTTTTTTAATATTAAGCTGCATGAGCTGTTTATATATATTGGAGATTAAACCTTTGTCCATTGATTCGTCTGCAAGGATTTTTGCCCATTCTGAGGGATGCCTTTTTCCATTCCCGTGTTTTTTAACAAAAATGGAAAGAAAGGAAAAGAAGCAGAACACTAATGTGCGTAAAATATGCCTTTTGAAACGGTCGTTTTGAAATATGGACGTCCTTTGAATTTTTTGGTCGATATGTGACCCCAGGATTTGTTTTCAGGGCAGGTGTCATTTACAGGCCTGCAATGATTTTGAATATCAACTGACCATTAGCACTGGGATTAAAGCTGCTGTTGTGTGAAACGGCCACAATGTGGCAGCAGTTCTCCCTTACCAAATCTGGTTACTAGGGCAAGAGAGCCTCAGTGGAAGTGGTGTTCTAGATTGGAATTTAGAATGGAATGTGCCAGGAGAAAGCCCCTCAAGTTTGTCTCACTACTTCTCGTTCGTGTTTTTAATTTAATTTTTTATTTTTTATTACAGCAAGTTTGATTACAATGTTTGGCTTGTTGTAGGTGTGGAAGATGTGGTTCTTTTACACATATACAGATGTCTGTTCTTCCTGGGATCCTTTTCCCATGTATGTTATGACAGAATATTGAATAGTCCTCTCTTGGTATTCTGTAGGTCTTTGGTGATTATATATGTCACCTGTGTTTGTAGATGTCTGTTAACCCCGATATCGTAATGAAACCAATCCTCACACCTTCCATTGGTGAACCATAAGTCTGTTTAATGAATCTGTGATTGCCCATCTCCGTGGAAATATCTGCCATGGTATCCATTTTTAGGTAACACCTATAAGTGATATGATATGATATGTGTCTTCCACTTTCTGACTTACTACAAGTCACGTGATTACTTCTAGACTCATCTACGGTGCTGCAAATGGCATTGTGTCCTTTTTTCCCTTGGCTTCTCTTCTGCCTTAGCGGGGTCCATATTCAACAATGTGATTCCCTGAGGGTTGTGGATTAGCTGACCTGGGCAGCCTTACCCTGCCGGCCCGCCCTCCCCAGGTGTGCCTCGTTGAGGTCAATATAAACAGAGCTCCAGGCAGCAATTACCCCTGAAGCTGTGCCTGATTCCATATTCTCTGCCCCGTCAGCAGTCTCGGGGCTGTGCTGGTGGGAGGGAGTGAGGGGCCACAGCTTTGTTGGTGGCCCGGTGTGAGTGGGGTTCTGCTGGCCTTTCTGCAGGAGTTGCCAGGCTGCCGCCTGTAAAGAAGAGGATGTGTCACACATACCTTCCGCTGGAATTTCTCTCCGGACAGAGGTGAGGAAGGAAAAAAGCAGTGGGGGCCGGGACAGGAGGGGTATCTCAGGCAGGGCAATGGAAAGCTTCTGGAAGAGCGCCCGGGGTCAAGACCACCCTGGCTGGCCTGCAGGCACCAAGATGGCCTGCGTGCTGTCGCTGGTGTGGCTCCACGGTCCTTCCACTAGGCTTTCAAGCCCTTGTACATATTCTGGTGTTTTACCTGGAAAGGGTGGGAACAGTTCAGCAGCAGCTGGCCTGGGGCTCAGCTCACGTTTACTCACAGATGCCTCGGCACGGTCCCCAAGTTTTGCAATGAGGTCGCTCCTTGCGTGGGGGGTGGGTTGATGGCTGTATGGGAGATGCTTCCCCACCTCTGACCAATTTCATAATTGTTTACGACTGGAGCAAGTGCCCTGATAGGGTTTTCCTCTGTATAACTCGTGGGTTCAGGTTTTTTTTTTCTTTTATGGTTCAAGTTAGATTTTATTCCTCTTTTATGTATTTATAGATATAAGCATGGAAATAATTCACTCCTATAAATACATCTGTGTGACGGGAAGAAGTTTTTTCTGTTTTATTTTTAAATTTTATTTTTTTAAATTCTGAAATTTAATTTTATTTATTTTTTTATACAGCACATTATTATTAGTTATGTATTTTATGCATATACATGTACACAGGTCAATCCCAAACTCCCAACTCATCCCACCACCACCACCCCATGGCTTCCCACACTTGGTGTCCATACGTTTGTTCTCTACCTCTGTGTCTCTATTTCTTCCCTGCAAACCAGTTCATCTGTACCATATTTTAGGCTCCACATATATGCATTAATATACAATATTTGTTTTCCTCTTTCTGACTTACTTCATTCTGTATGACAGTCTCTCGATCCATCGATGTCTCTACAAATGACCCAGTTTCATTCCTTTTTATGGCCGAGTCATATTCCATTTTATATATGTACCACATCTTTATCCATTCATCTGTCTGTGGGCATTTAGGTTGCTTCCATTACCTGGCTATTGTAAATAGTGCTGCAACGAACATTGTGGTGAATGTGCCTTTTTGAAATTCGGTTTTCTCTGGGTATATGCCCAGAAGTGCGATTGCTGGATCAGATGGTTATTCTATTTCTAATTTTTTTAAGGAAACTCCATACTGTTCTACATAGTGACTGTATCAATTTACATTCCCACCAATAGTGGAAGAGGGCTCCTTTTGTCCACACCCTCCCCAGAATTGGTTGTTTGTAGATTTTCTGATGATGCCGATTCTAACCGGTGTGAGGTGATACCTCATTGTAGTTTTGATTTGCATTTCTCTAATAATTAGTGCTGTTGAGCAGCTTTTCATGTGCGTCTTGGCCATCTCTGTGTCTCCTTTGAAGAAACGTCTCTTTAGATCTTCTGCCCATTTTTTTGGGTTGTTTGTTTTTTTTAATATTAAGCTGCATGAGCTGTTTATATATATTGGAGATTAAACCTCTGTCCATTGATTCGTCTGCAACGATTTTCGCCCATTCTGAGGGATGCCTTTTTCCATTCCCGTGTTTTTTAACAAAAAAGGAAACAAAGGAAAAGAAGCAGAACACTAATGTGCGTAAAATATGCCTTTTGAAACGGTCGTTTTGAAATATGGACGTCCTTTGAATTTTTTGGTCGATATGTGACCCCAGGATTTGTGTTCAGGGCAGGTGTCATTTACAGGCCTGCAATGATTTTGAATATCAACTGACCATTAGCGTTGGGATTAAAGCTGCTGTTGTGTGAAACGGCCACAAGGTGGCAGCAGTTCACCCTTACCAAATCTGGTTACTAGGGCAAGAGAGCCTCAGTGGAAGTGGTGTTCTAGATTGGAGTTTAGAATGGAATGTGCCAGGAGAAAGCCCCTCACGTTTGTCTCACTACTTCTTGTTCGTGTTTTTAATTTAATTTTTTTATATTTTTTATTACAGCAAGTTTGATTACAATGTTTGGCTTGTTGTAGGTGTGGAAGATGTGGTTCTTTTACACATATACAGATGTCTGTTCTTCCTGGGATCCTTTTCCCATGTACGTTATAACAGAATGTTGAGTAGTCCTCTCTTGGTATTCTGTAGGTCTTTGGTGATTATATATGTCACCTGTGTTTGTATATGTCTGTTAACCCCGATATCGTAATGAAACCAATCCTCACACCTTTCCATTGGTGAACCATAAGTTTGTTTAATGAATCTGTGATTGCCCTTCTCCGTGGAAATATCTGCCCTGGTATCCATTTTTAGGTAACACCTATAAGTGATATGATATGATATGTGTCTTTCACTTTCTGACTTACTACAAGTCACGTGATTACTTCTAGACTCATCTACGGTGCTGCAAATTGCATTGTGTCCTTTTTTCCCTTGGCTTCTCTTCTGCCTTAGCGGGGTCCATTTTCAACAATGTGATTCCCTGAGGGTTGTGGATTAGCTGACCTGGGCAGCCTTACCCTGCCGGCCCGCCCTCCCCAGGTGTGCCTCGTTGAGGTCAATATAAACAGCGCTCCAGGCAGCAATAGCCCCTGAAGCTGTGCCTGACACCATATTCTCTGCCTCGTGAGCAGTCTCGGGGTTGTGCTGGTGGGAGGGAGTGAGGGGCCACAGCTTTGTGGGTGGCCCGGTGTGAGTGGGGTTCTGCTGGCCTTTCTGCAGGAGATGCCAGGCTGCCGCCTGTAAAGAAGAGGATGTGTCACCCATACCTTCAGATGGAATTTCTCTCCGGACAGAGGTGAGGAAGGAAAAAAGCAGTGGGGGCCGGGACAGGAGGGGTATCTCAGGCAGGGCAATGGAAAGCTTCTGGAAGAGCGCCAGGGTCCAGGACCACACTGGCTGGCCTGCAGTCACCAAGTTGCCCTGCGTGCTGTCACTGGTGTGGCTCCACAGTCCTTCCTCTAGGCTTTAAAGCCCTTGTACATATTCAGGTGTTTTACCTGGAAAGGTTGGGAACAGTTCAGCAGCAGCTGGCCTGGGGCTCAGCTCACGTTTACTCACAGATACCTCGGCACGGTCCCCCAGCTTTGCAATGAGGACGCTCCTTGCGTGGGGGGTGTGTTGCTGGCTGTATGAGAGATGGTTCCCACCTCTGACCAATTTCAGAATTGTTTACCGCTGGAGCAAGTGCCCAGATAGGGTTTTCCTCTGCAAAACTCGTGAGTTCAGGTTTTTTTTTTTCTTTTATGGTTCAAGTTATATTTTATTCCTCTTTTACGTATTTATAGATATAAGCATTGAAATAATTCATTCCTATAAATACATCTGTGTGACAGAAGAACTTTTTTCTGTTTTATTGTTAAATTCTATTTTTTTTAAATTTTAAAGATAATTTTATTTATGTTTTTATACAGCAGGTTTTTATTAGTTATGTATTTTATGCATATACATGTATACAGGTCAATCCCAATCTCCCAACTCATCCCACCACCACCACCCCATGGTTTCCCACACTTGGTGTCCATACGTTTGTTCTCTACCTCTGTGTCTCTATTTCTTCCCTGCAAACCAGTTCATCTGTACCATTTTTTTAGGTTCCACATTTATGCATTAATATACAATATTTGTTTTCCGCTTTCTGACTTACTTCATTCTGTATGACAGTCTCTCGATCCATCGATGTCTCTACAAATGACCCAGTTTCATTCCTTTTTATGGCCGAGTCATATTCCATTTTATATATGTACCACATCTTTACCCATTCATCTGTCTGTGGGCATTTAGGTTGCTTCCATTACCTGGCTATTGTAAATAGTGCTGCAACGAACATTGTGGTGAATGTGCCTTTTTGAAATACGGTTTTCTCTGGGTATATGCCCAGAAGTGGGATTGCTGGATCAGATGGTAATTCTATTTCTAGTTTTTTTAAGGAAATTCCACACTGTTCTCCATAGTGACTGTATCAATTTACATTCCCACCAATTGTGGAAGAGGGCTGCTTTTGTCCACACCCTCCCCAGAATTGGTTGTTTGTAGATTTTCTGATGATGCTGATTCTAACAGGTGTGAGGTGATACCTCATTGTAGATTGATTTGCATTTCTCTAATAATTAGTGCTGTTGAGCAGCTTTTCATGTGCGTCTTGGCCATCTCTGTGTCTCCTTTGAAGAAACGTCTCTTTAGTTCTTCTGCCCATTTTTGTATTGGGTTGTTTGTTTTTTTAATATTAAGCTGCATGAGCTGTTTATATATATTGGAGATTAAACCTCTGTCCATTGATTCGTTTGCAACGATTTTCGCCCATTCTGAGGGATGCCTTTTTCCATTCCCGTGTTTTTTAACAAAAAAAGGAAAGAAAGGAAAAGAAGCAGAACACTAATGTGCGTAAAATATGCCTTTTGAAACGGTCGTTTTGAAATATGGACGTCCTTTGAATTTTTTGGTCGATATGTGACCCCAGGATTTGTTTTCAGGGCAGGTGTCATTTACAGGCCTGCAATGATTTTGAATATCAACTGACCATTAGCACTGGGATTAAAGCTGCTGTTGTGTGAAACGGCCACAAGGTGGCAGCAGTTCTCCCTTACCAAATCTGGTTACTAGGGCAAGAGAGCCTCAGTGGAAGTGGTGTTCTAGATTGGAATTTAGAATGGAATGTGCCAGGAGAAAGCCCCTCAAGTTTGTCTCACTACTTCTTGTTCGTGTTTTTAATTTAAGTTTTTATATTTTTTATTACAGCAAGTTTGATTACAATGTTTGGCTTGTTGTAGGTGTGGAAGATGTGGTTCTTTTACACATATACAGATGTCTGTTCTTCCTGGGATCCTTTTCCCATGTATTTTATGACAGAGTTAAGTAGTCCTCTCTTGGTATTCTGTAGTTCTTTGGTGATTATATATGTCACCTGTGTTTGTATATGTGTGTTAACGCCGATATCATAATGAAACCAATCCTCACACCTTTCCATTGGTGAACCATAAGATTGTTTAATGAATCTGTGATTGCCCTTCTCCGTGGAAATATCTGCCCTGGTATCCATTTTTAGGTAACACCTATAAGTGATATGATATGATATGTGTCTTTCACTTTCTGACTTACTACAAGTCACGTGATTACTTCTAGACTCATCTACGGGGCTGCAAATGGCATTGTGTCCTTTTTTTCCTTGGCTCCTCTTCTGCCTTAGCGAGGTCCATTTTCAACAATGTGATTCCCTGAGGGTTGTGGATTAGCTGACCTGGGCAGCCTTACCCTGCCGGCCCGCCCTCCCCAGGTGTGCCTCGTTGAGGTCAATATAAACAGCGCTGCAGGCAGCAATAGCCCCTGAAGCTGTTCCTGACTCCATATTCTCTGCCCCATCAGCAGTCTCGGGGCTGTGCTGGTGGGAGGGAGAGAGGTGCCACAGCTTTGTTGGTGGCCCGGTGTGAGTGGGGTTCTGCTGGCCTTTCTGCAGGAGTTGCCAGGCTGCCGCCTGTAAAGAAGAGGTTGTGTCACCCATACCTTCCGCTGGAATTTCTCTCCGGACAGAGATGAGGAAGGAAAAAAGCAGTGGGGGCCGGGACAGGAGGGGTATCACAGGCAGGGCAATGGAAAGCTTCTGGAGGAGCGCCCGGGACCAGGACCAACCTGGCTGGCCTGCAGGCACCAAGTTGGCCTGCGTGCTGTCACTGGTGTGGCTCCACGGTCCTTCCTCGAGGCTTTCAAGCCCTTGTACATATTCAGGTGTTTTACCTGGAAAGGTTGGGAACCGTTCAGCAGCAGCTGGCCTGGGGCTCAGCTCACGTTTACTCACAGATGCCTCGGCACAGTCCCCCAGCTTTGCAATGAGGACGCTCCTTGCGTGGGGGGTGTTTTGCTGACTGTATGGGAGATGGTTCCCCACCTCTGACCAATTTCAGAATTCTTTACCGCTGGAGCAATTGTGCCCTGATAGGGTTTTCCTCTGTATAACTCGTGGGTTCAGGTTTTTTTTTCTTTTATGGTTCAAGTTAGATTTTATTCCTCTTTTATGTATTTATAGATATAAGCATGGAAATAATTCATTCCTATAAATACATCTGTGTGACGGGAAGAACTTTTTTCTGTTTTATTGTTAAATTCTATTTTTTTTAAATTTTGAAATATAATTTTATTTATTTTTTTTATACAGCACGTTATTATTTGTTATGTATTTTATGCATATATATGTATTCAGGTCAATCCCAATCTCCCAACTCATCCCACCACCACCACCCCATGGCTTCCCACACTTGTTGTCCATACGTTTGTTTTCTACCTCTGTGTCTCTATTTCTTCCCTGCAAACCAGTTCATCTGTACCATTTTTTAGGCTCCACATATATGCATTTATATACAATATTTGTTTTCCTCTTTCTGACTTACTTCATTCTGTATGACAGTCTCTCGATCCATCGATGTCTCTACAAATGACCCAGTTTCATTCCTTTTTATGGCCGAGTAATATTCCATTTTATATATGTACCACATCGTTATCCATTCATCTGTCTGTGGGCATTTAGGTTGCTTCCATTACCTGGCTATTGTAAATAGTGCTGCAATGAACATTGTGGTGAATGTGCCTTTTTGAAATAAGGTTTTCTCTGGGTATATGACCAGAAGTGGGATTGCTGGATCAGATGGTAATTCTATTTCTAGTTTTTTTAAGGAAACTCCATACTGTTCTCCATAGTGACTGTATCAAGTTACATTCCCACCAATAGTGGAAGAGGGCTCCTTTTGTCCACACCCTCCCCAGAATTTGTTGTTTGTAGATTTTCTGATGATGCCGATTCTAACAGGTGTGAGGTGATACCTCATTGTAGTTTTGATTTGCATTTCTCTAATAATTAGTGCTGTTGAGCAGCTTTTCATGTGCGTCTTGGCCATCTCTGTGTCTCCTTTGAAGAAACGTCTCTTTAGATCTTCTGCCCATTTTTGTATTGGGTTGTTTGTTTTTTTTAATATTAAGCTGCATGTGCTGTTTATATATATTGGAGATTATACCTGTGTCCATTGATTCGTCTGCAACA
Organism: Mesoplodon mirus; assembly: GCF_964341445.2. Classification (NCBI taxonomy): domain Eukaryota; kingdom Metazoa; phylum Chordata; class Mammalia; order Artiodactyla; family Ziphiidae; genus Mesoplodon; species Mesoplodon mirus. The sequence continues at coordinate 124,355,586 of NC_138984.1, forward strand.
ATTTTCGCCCATTCTGAGGGATGCCTTTTTCCATTCCCGTGTTTTTTAACAAAAAAGGAAAGAAAGGAAAAGAAGCAGAACACTAATGTGCGTAAAATATGCCTTTTGAAACGGTCGTTTTGAAATATGGACGTCCTTTGAATTTTTTGGTCGATATGTGACCCCAGGATTTGTTTTCAGGGCAGGTGTCATTTACAGGCCTGCAATGATTCTGAATATCAACTGACCATTAGTGCTGGGATTAAAGCTGCTGTTGTGTGAAACGGCCACAAGGTGGCAGCAGTTATCCCTTACCAAATCTGGTTACTAGGGCAAGAGAGCCTCAGTGGAAGTGGTGTTCTAGATTGGAATTTAGAATGGAATGTGCCAGGAGAAAGCCCCTCAAGTTTGTCTCACTACTTCTTGTTTGTGTTTTTAATTTAATTTTTTATTTTTTATTACAGGAAGTTTGATTACAATGTTTGGCTGGTTGTAGGTGTGGAAGATGTGGTTCTTTTACACATATACAGATGTCTGTTCTTCCTGGGATCCTTTTCCCATGTACGTTATGACAGAATGTTGAGTAGTCCTCTCTTGGTATTCTGTAGGTCTTTGGTGATTATATATGTCACCTGTGTTTGTATATGTGTGTTAACGCCGATATCGTAATGAAACCAATCCTCACACCTTTCCATTGGTGAACCATAAGTTTGTTTAATGAATCTGTGATTGCCCATCTCCGTGGAAATATCTGCCCTGGTATCCATTTTTAGGTAACACCTATAAGTGATATGATATGATATGTGTCTTTCACTTTCTGACTTACTACAAGTCACGTGATTATTTCTAGACTCATCTACGGTGCTGCAAATGGCACCGTGTCCTTTTTTCCCTTGGCTTCTCTTCTGCCTTAGCGAGGTCCATTTTCACCAATGTGATTTCCTGAGGGTTGTGGATTAGCTGACCTGGGTAGCCTTACCCTGCCGGCCCGCCCTCCCCTGGTGTGCCTCGTCAGGCTATATGCTGACACACCGGTCAGTGCCAGCGTATGGGTCACGAGTAGGCTATGGCTTGGGGGTAAGCTGTAGGGCTGGTGGTGGTTTTCCGTTCCGGACTAGGGTTAGGGTTAGGGAACGGCAAGGCTTAGGGCACAGGTGAGTGTACGGAAACGAGTGAGGGTCCGGCTACGTGCTGACGCACGGGTCAGTGCCAGCGTATGGGCCAGGATTAGGCTACGGCGTAGTGTAAGGTGTAGGGCTGGTGGTGGGTTTCTGTGATGGGCTAGGGTTAGGGTTAAGGAACGGCAAGGCTTAGGACACAGGTGATGGTACGGAAACGTGGGAGGGTCAGGCTAAGTGCTGACGCATGGCTCAGTGCCAGCGTACGGGCCAGGAGTTGGCTACAGCATAGGGTAGAGTGTAGGGCTGGTGGTGGGTTTCCGTTCGGGGCTAGGGTTAGGATAAGGGAACGGCAAGGCTTAGGGCACAAGTGAGGGTAGAGTAACATGGGAGTATCAGGCTATGTGCTGAAGCACAGGTCAGTGCCCGCGTACGGGCCAGGAGTAGGCTACGGCTTGGGGGTTAGGTATAGGGCTGGTGGTGTGTTTCCATTCAGGGCTAGGGTTAGGGTTAGGGAACGGCAAGGCTTAGGGCACAGGTGATGATATGGAAACGTGGGAGGGTCAGGCTACGTGCTGACGCATGGGTCAGTGCCAGCGTATGGGCAATGAGTAGGCTAAGGCTTGGGGGTAAGTTGTAAGGCTGGTGGTTGGTTTTCGTTCCGGGCTAGTGTTAGGGTTAGGGAACGGCAAGGCTTAGGGCCCACGTGAGGATACGGAAACGTGGGAAGGTCAGGCTCCGTGCTGACGCACGGGTCAGTGCCAGCGTACGGGCCAGGAGTAGGCTACGGCGTAAGGTAAGGTGTAGGGTTGGTGGTGGGTTTCCCTTCTGGGCTAGGGTTAGGGTTAGGGAACCGCAAGGCTTAGGGCACACTTGAGGGTACGGAAACGTGGGAGTTTCATTGCTACGTGGTGACGCACGCATCAGTGCCAGCGTACGGGCCAGGAGTAGGCTATGGCTTGGGGGTAAGGTGTAGGGCTGGTGGTGTGTTTCCGTTCCGGGCTATGGTTAGAGTTGGGGAACGTCAAGTCTTAGGGCACAGGTGAGGCTCCGGAAACGTGGGAGGGTCAGGCTACGTGCTGACGCACGGGTCAGTGCCAGCGTACGGGCCCGGAGTAGGCTACGGTGTAGGGTAAGGTGTAGGGCTGGTGGTGGGTTTCCGTTCCGGGCTAGGGTTAGAGTTAGGGAACCGCAAGGCTTAGGGCACAGGTGAGGGTACGGAAACGTGGGAGGGTCAGGCTATGTGCTGACGCACGGTTCAGTGCCAGCGTACGGGACAGGAATAGGCTACGGCTTGGGGGTAAGTTGTAGGGCTGTTGGTGGGTTTCCGTTCCGGGTTAGGGTTAGTGTTAGGGAACGTCAAGGCTTAGGGCACAGATGAGGGTGCGGAAATGTGGGAAGGTCAGGCTTCGTGCTGACGCACAGGTCAGTGCCAGCGTACGGGACAGGTGTAGGCTACGGCACAGGGTTAGATATAGGGCTGGTGGTGGGTTTCCGTTCCGGGCTAGGGTTAGGGTGAGGGAACTGCAAGGCTTAGGACACTGGTGAGGGTACGGAAACGTGGGAGGGTCAGGCTACGTGCTGATTCACGGGTCAGTGCCAGCGTATGGGCCAGGAGTAGGGTATGGCGTAGGGTATGGTTTAGGGCTGGTCGTGGTTTTCCGTTCCGGGCTAGGGTTAGGGTTAGGGAACTGCAAGGCTTAGGGCCCAGGTGATGGTACGGAAACGTGGGAGGTTCAGGCTACATGCTGACGCACGTGTCAGTGCCAGCGTACGGGCCAGCAGTAGGCTTCAGCTTGGGGTTAATGTTTAGGGCTTGTGGTGTGTTTCTGTCCCGTACTAGGGTTACGGTTAGGGAACGGCAAGGCTTAGGGCACAGGTGACGTTACGGTAACGTGGGAAGGTCAGGCTACATGCTGACGCAGAGGTCAGTGCCAGCGTATGGACCACGAGTAGGCTACGGCTTGGGGGTAAGGTGTAGGGCTTGTGGTGGGTTTCCATTCCGGGCTAGTGTTACGGTTAGGGAACGGCAAGGTTTAGGGCACATGTGAGGGTACGGCAACGTGGCAGGGTCAGGATACATTCTGAAGCACGGGTAAGTGCCAGCGTATGGACCAGGAGTAGGCTACGGCTTGGGGGTAAGTTGTAGGGCTGGTGGTGGGTTTCCGTTCCGGGCTACAGTTAGGGTTAGGGAACGGCAAAGCTTAGGGCACAGGTGATGGTACGGAAACGTGGGAGTGTCAGGCTACGTGCTGAAGCACAAGTCAGTGCCCGCGTATGGGCAAGGTGTAGGCTACGGCATAGGGTAATGTGTAGGGCTGGTGGTGGGTTTCCCTTCCGGGCTAAGGTTAGTGTTAGGGAATGGCAAGGCTTAGGGCCCAGGTGAGGGTACGGAAACGTGGGAGGGTCAAACTACATGCAGACGCACGGGTCAGTGCGAGCGTACGGGCGAGGAGTAGGCTACCCAGTAGGGAAAGGTTTAGGGATGGTGGTGGGTTTCCGTTCCGGGTTAGGGTTAGGGTTAGGGAACGGCAAGGCTTAGGGCACAGGTGAGGGTACGGAAACGTGGGAGGGTCAGGCTACGTGCTGACGCACGGGTCAGTGCCAGCGTACGGGCCAGGAGTAGGCTACGGCGTAGTGTAAGGTGTAGGGCTGGTGGTGGGTTTTCGTTCCGCACTACGGTTACTTTTAGGGAATGGCAAGGCTTAGGGCACATGTGAGGGTACGGAAACGTGGGAGGGTATGGCTATGTGCTGAAGCACGGGTCAGTGCCAGGGTACGGGCAAGGAGTAGGCTACGTCATAGGGTAAGGTGTAGGGCGGGTGGTGGGTTTCCGTTCTGGGCTAGGGTTAGGGTTAGGGAACGGCAAGGCTTAGGGCACAGGTGAGGGTACGGAAAAGTGGGAGGGTCAGGCTACGTGCTGACGCACGGGTCAGTGCCAGCGTACGGGCCAGGAGTAGGCTACGGCTTGTGGCTAAGTTTTAGGGATGGTGGTGGCTTTCCGTTCCAGTCTAGGGTTAGGGTTAGGGAACGGCAAGGCTTAGGGCACAGGTGAGGGTACGGTAATGTGGGAAGTTCAGGCTACGTGCTGACGCACAGGTCATTGCCAGCGTATGGACCAGTAGTAGGCTACGGCTTGGGGGTAAGTTTTAGGGCTGGTGGTGGGTTTCCGTTCAGGGCTAGGGTTAGGGTTAGGGAACGGCAAGGCTTAGGGCACAGGTGAGGGTACGGAAACGTCGGAGGGTCAGGCTACGTGCTGATGAAAGGGTCAGTGCCTGCGTACGGGCCAGGAATAGGCTACGGCGTAGGGAATGGTGTAGGGCTGGTGGTGGGTTTCCGTTCCGGGCTAGGGTTAGGGTTAGGGAATGGCAAGGCTTAGGGCACAGGTGATGGTCCGCAAACGTGGGAGGGTCAGGCTACGTGCTGACGCACGGGTCAGTGCCAGCATAAGGTCCAGGAATAGGCTACGGCTTTGGGGTAAGTTGTAGGGCTGGTGGTGTGTTTCCGTTCCGGGGTAGGGTTAGGGTTAGGGAACGGCAAGGCTTAGGGCACAGGTGAGGGTACGGAAACGTGGGAGGGTCAGGCTATGTGATGATGCACGGTTCAGTGCCAGCGTACTGGCCAGGAGTAAGCTACGGCTTGGGGGTTAGGTGTAGGGCTGGTGGTGGGTTTCCGTTCCGGGCTAGGGTTAGGCTTAGGGAACGGCAAGGCTTAGGGCACAGGTGAGCGTACGGAAACGTGGGAGGGTCAGGCTACATGCTGACGCACGGGTCAGTGCCAGCGTACAGGCCAGGTTTAGGCTACGGCGTAGGGAAAGGTTTAGGGCTAGTGGTGGGTTTCCGTTCCGGGCTAGGGTTAGGGTTAGGGAACGGCAAGGCTTAGGGCACAGGTGAGAGTAAGGAAACGTGGGAGGGTCAGGCTACGTGCTGACGCACGTGTCAGTGCCAGCGTACCGCCCAGGAGTAGGTTTCGGCTTGGTGGTTAGGTGTAGGGCTGATGGTGTGTTTCCGTTCCAGGCTAGGGTTAGTGTTAGGGAACAGCAAGTCTTAGGGCACAGGTGAGTGTACGGAAATGTGGGAGGGTCAGGCTACATGCTGACGCACGGGTCAGTGCCAGCGTACCGGCCAGGAGTAGCATACGGCTTGGGGGTTAGGTGTAGGGCTTGTGGTGTGTTTCCGTTCCGTATTAGGGTTAGTGAACGGAAAGGCTTAGGGCACAGGTGAGGGTACGGTAATGTGGGAAGTTCAGGCTACGTGCTGACGCACAGGTCATTGCCAGCGTATGGACCAGGAGTAGGCTACGGCTTCGGGGTAAGTTTTAGGGCTGGTGGTGGGTCTCCGTTCCGGGCTAGGGTTAGGGTTAGGGAATGGCAAGGCTTAGGGCACAGGTGATGGTCCGCAAACGTGGGAGGGTCAGGCTACGTGCTGACGCACGGGTCAGTGCCAGCATAAGGTCCAGGAATAGGCTATGGCTTTGGGGTAAGTTGTAGGGCTGGTGGTGGGTTTCCGTTCCGGGCTAGGCTTAGGGTTAGGGAACGGCAAGGCTTAGGGCACAGGTGAGGGTCCACAAACGTGGGAGTGTCAGGCTTCGTGCTGACGCACGGGTCGGTGCCAGCGTACGGGCCAGGAGTAGGCTACGGCTTGGGGGTAATGTGTAGGGCTGGTGGTGGGTTTCCGTTCCGGGCTAGGGTTAGGGTTAGGGAATGGCAAGGCTTAGGGCACAGGTGAGGTTACGGAAACGTGGGAGGGTCAGGCTACGTGATGATGCACGGGTCAGTGCCAGCGTACTGGCCAGGAGTAAGCTACGGCTTGGGGGTTAGTTGTAGGGCTGGTGGTGGGTTTCCGTTCTGGGCTAGGGTTAGGGTTAGGAAACGGCAAGTCTTAGGGCACAGGTGAGGGTACGGAAACGTTGGAGTGTCAGGCTACATGCTGACGCACGGGTCAGTGCCAGCGTACGGGCCAGGAATTGGCTATGGCTTGGGGGTAAGCTGTAGGGCTGGTGGTGTGTTTCCTTTCCGGACTAGGGTTAGGGTTAGGGAACGGCAAGTCTTAGGGCACAGGTGAGGGTACGGAAACGTGTGAGGGTCAGGCTACGTGCTGACGCATGTGTCAGTGCCAGCGTACGTGCCAGGAGTAGGCTACGGCGTAGGGCAAGGTGTAGGGCTGGTAGTGCGTTTCCGTTCCGGGCTAGGGTTAGGGTTAGGGAAAGGCAAGGCTTAGGGCCCAGGTGAGGGTACGGAAACGTGGGAGGGTCAGTCTACGTGCTGACGCACGGGTCAGTGCCAACGAACCGGCCAGGAGTAGGCTACGGCTTGGGGGTTAGGAGTAGGGCTGGTGGTGGGTTTCCGTTCCGTACTAGGGTTAGTGTTAGGGAACAGGAAGGCTTAGGGCACAGGTGACATTACGGTAACGTGGGAAGGTCAGGCTACGTGCTGACGCACAGGTCAGTGCCAGCGTATGGACCACGAGTAGGCTACGGCTTGGGGGTAAGGTGTAGGGCTTGTGGTGGTTTTCCGTTCCGGGCTAGGGTTAGGGTTAGGGAACGGCAAGGTTTAGGGCACATGTGAGGGTACGGCAACTTGGCAGGGTCAGGATACGTTCTAAAGCACGGGTCACTGCCAGCGTATGGACCAGGAGTAGGCTACGGCTTGGGGGTAAGTTATAGGGCTGGTGGTGGGTTTCCGTTCCAGGCTACAGTTAGGGTTAGGGAACGGCAAAGCTTAGGGCACAGGTGAGGGTACGGAAACGTGGGAGGGTCAGGCTACGTGATGACGCACGGGTCAGTGCCAGCGTACCGGCCAGGAGTAGGCTACGGCTTGGGGGTAAGGTGTAGGGCTGGTGGTGGGTTTCCGTTCATGGCTAGGGTTAGGGTTAGGGAACGGCAAGGCTTACAGCACAGGTGAGGGTTCCGAAACGTGAGAGGGTTAGGCTACGTTCTGACGCACGGGTCAGTGCCAGCGTACGGGCCAGGAGTATGCTACGGCGTAGGGTAAGGTGTAGGGCTGGTGGTGGGTTTCCTTTCATGGGCTAGGGTTAGGGTTAGGAAACGGCAAGGCTTAGGGCCCAGGTGAGGGTACGGAAACGTGGGAGGGTCAGACAACGTGCTGACGCATGGGTCAGTGCCAGCGTACGGGCCAGGTGTAGGCTACGGCGTAGGGAAAGGTTTAGGGCTAGTGGTGGGTTTCCGTTCCGGGCTAGGGTTAGGGTTAGGGAACGGCAAGGCTTAGGGCACAGGTGAGGGTACGGAAACGTGGGAGGGTCAGGCTACGTGCTGACGCACGGGTCAGTGCCAGCGTACCGGCCAGGAGTAGGCTACGGCTTGGAGGTTAGGTGTAGGGCTGATGGTGTGTTTCCGTTCCAGGCTAGGTTTAGTGTTAGGGAACAGCAAGTCTTAGGGCACAGGTGAGGGTACGGAAACGTGGGAGGTTCAGGCTACGTGCTGACGCACGGGTCAGTGCCAGCGTACCGGCCAGGAGTAGGCTACGGCTTGGGGGTTAGGTGTAGGGCTTGTGGTGTGTTTCCGTTCCGTACTAGGGTTAGGGTTAGGGAACGGCAAGGCTTAGGGCACAGGTGAGGGTACGGTAATGTGGGAAGTTCAGGCTACGTGCTGACGCACTGGTCAGTGCCAGCGTATGGACCAGGAGTAGGCTACGGCTTGGGGGTAAGGTTTAGGGCTGGTGGTGGGTTTCCGTTCCGGGCTAGGGTTAGGGTTAGGGAACGGCAAGGCTTAGGGCACAGGTGAGGGTACGGAAACGTGGGAGGGTCAGGCTACGTGCTGATGAAAGGGTCAGTGCCTGCGTACGGGCCAGGAATAGGCTACGGCGTAGGGAAAGGTGTAGGGCTGGTGGTGGGTTTCCGTTCCGGTCTAGGGTTAGGGTTAGGGAATGGCAAGGCTTAGGGCACAGGTGAGGGTCCGCAAACGTGGGAGGGTCAGACTACGTGCTGACGCACGGGTCAGTGCCAGCATAAGGTCCAGGAATAGGCTACGGCTTTGGGGTAAGTTTTAGGGCTCGTGGTGGGTTTCCGTTCTGGGCTAGGGTTAGGGATAGGGAACGGCAAGGCTTAGGGCACAGGTGAGGGTACGGAAACGTGGGAGTGTCAGGCTACGTGCTGATGAACGGGTCAGTGCCAGCGTACCAGCCAGGAGTAGGCTACGGCTTGGGGGTTACGTGTAGGGCTGGTGGTGGGTTTCCGTTCCGGGCTAGGGTTAGGGTTAGGGAATGGCAAGGCTTAGGGCACAGGTGAGTGTACGGATACGTGGGAGGGTCAGGCTACATGCTGAAGCACGGGTCAGTGCCAGCGTACGGGCCAGGAATAGGCTATGGATCGGGGGTAAGCTGTAGGGCTGGTGGTGGGCTTCCGTTCCGGACTAGGGTTAGGGTTAGGGAACGACAAGGCTTAGGGCACAGGTGAGGGTACGGAAACGTGTGAGGGTCAGGCTACGTGCTGACGCACTGGTCATTGCCACCGTACGGGCCAGGAGTAGGCTATGGTGTAGGGTAAGGTTTAGGGCTGCTGGTGGGTTTCCGTTCTTGGCTAGGGTTAGGGTGTGGGAACGGCAAGGCTTAGGGCACAGGTGAGGGTACGGAAATGTGGGAGGGTCAGTCTACGTGCTGACTCACGGGTCAGTGCCAGCGTACGGGCCAGGAGTAGGCTATGGCGTATGGTAAGGTGTAGGGCTGGTGGAGGGTTTCTGTTCCGGGCTAGGGTTAGGGTTAGGGAACGGCAATGCTTAGGGCACAGGTGAGGTTACGGAAACGTGGGAGGGTCAGGCTACATGCTGACACACGGGTCAGTGCCAGTGTACGGGCCAGGACTAGGCTACGGCATACGATAAGCTGTAGAGCTGGTGGTGAGATTCCGTGCCGGGGTAGGGTTAGGGTTAGGGAACGACAAGGCTTAGGGCACAGGTGAGCGTACGGTAACATGGGAGGGTCAGGCTACGTGCTGAAGCACAGGTCAGTGCCCGCGTACGGGCCAGGTGTAGGCTACGGCATAGAGTAAGGTGTAGGGCTGGTGGTGGGTTTCCATTCCGGGCTAGGGTTAGGGTTAGTGAATGGCAAGTCTTAGGGCACAGGTGAGGGTACGGAAACGTGGGAGGGTCAGTCTACTTGCTGATGAAAGGGTCAGTGCCTGCGTATGAGCCAGGAATAGGCTACGGCGTAGGGAAAGGTGTAGGGCTGGTGGTGGGTTTCGGTTCCTGGCTAGGGTTAGGGTTAGGGAACGGCAAGGCTTAGGGCACAGGTGAGTGTCCGCAAACGTGGGAGGGTCAGGCTTCGTGCTGACGCACGTGTCTGTGCCAGCGTACGGGCCAGGAGTAGGCTACGCCTTGGGGGTAAGTTGTAGGGCTGGTGGTGGGTTTCCGTTCCGGGCTACGGTTAGGGTTAGGGAACGGCAAGGCTTAGGGCACAGGTGAGTGTACGGAAACGTGGGAGGGTCAGGCTACGTGATGATGCACGGGTCAGTGCCAGCGTACTGGCCGGGCGTAAGCTACTGCTTGGGGGTTAGGTGTAGGGCTGGTGGTGTGTTTCCGTTCCGGACTAGTGTTAGGGTTAGGGAACGGCAAGACTTAGGGCACAGGTGAGGGTACGGTAATGTGGGAAGTTCAGGCTACGTGCTGACGCACAGGTCAGTGCCAGCGTATGGACCAGGAGTAGGCTACGGCTTGGGGGTAAGGTTTAGGGCTGGTGGTGGGTTTCCGTTCCGGGCTAGGGTTAGGGTTAGGGAACGGCAAGGCTTAGGGCACAGGTGAGGGTACGGAAACGTGGGAGGGTCAGGCTACGTGCTGATGAAAGTGTCAGTGCCTGCGTACCGGCCAGGAATAGGCTACGGCGTAGGGAAAGGTGTAGGGCTGGTGGTGGGTTTCCGTTCCGGTCTAGGGTTAGGGTTAGGGAATGGCAAGGCTTAGGGCACAGGTGAGGGTCCGCAAACGTGGGAGGGTCAGGCTACGTGCTGACGCACGGGTCAGTGCCAGCATAAGGTCCAGGAATAGGCTACGGCTTTGGGGTAAGTTTTAGGGCTGGTGGTGGGTTTCCGTTCCGGGCTAGGGTTAGGGATAGGGAACGGCAAGGCTTAGGGCACAGGTGAGGGTACGGAAACGTGGGAGGGTCAGGCTACGTGCTGATAAACGGGTCAGTGCCAGCGTACCAGCCAGGAGTAGGCTACGGCTTGGGGGTTAGTTGTAGGGCTGGTGGTGGGTTTCCGTTCCGGGCTAGAGTTAGGGTTAGGGAATGGCAAGGCTTAGGGCACAGGTCAGGGTACGGAAACGTGGGAGGGTCAGGCTACATGCTGAAGCACGGGTCAGTGTCAGCGTACGGGCCAGGAATAGGCTATGGATCGGGGGTAAGCTGTAGGGCTGGTGGTGGGCTTCCGTTCCGGACTAGGGTTAGGGTTAGGGAACGACAAGGCTTAGGGCACAGGTGAGGGTACGGAAACGTGTGAGGGTCAGTCTACGTGCTGACGCACTGGTCAGTGCCACCGTACGGGCCAGGAGTAGGCTATGGTGTAGGGTAAGGTTTAGGGCTGCTGGTGGGTTTCCGTTCTTGGCTAGGGTTAGGGTGAGGGAACCGCAAGGCTTAGGGCACAGGTGAGGGTACGGAAATGTGGGAGGGTCAGTCTACGTGCTGACTCACGGGTCAGTGCCAGCGTACGGGCCAGGAGTAGGCTACGGCGTATGGTAAGGTGTAGGGATTGTGGTGGGTTTCCGTTCCGGGCTAGGGTTAGGGTTAGGGAACGGCAAGGCTTAGGGCACAGGTGAGGGTACGGAAACGTGGGAGGGTCAGTCTATATGTTGACGCACGGTTCAGTGCCAGCGTACGGGCCAGGACTAGGCTACGGCATACGATAAGGTGTAGGGCTGGGGGTGGGATTCCGTGCCAGGCTCGGGTTAGGGTTAGGGTACGGCAAGGCTTAGGGCCCATGTGAGAGTACAGTAACATGGGAGGGTCAGGCTACGTGCTGAAGCACAGGTCAGTGCCCGCGTACGGGCCAGGTGTAGGCTACGGCATAGTGTAAGGTATAGGGCTGGTGGTGGGTTTCCGTTCAGGGCTAGGGTTAAGGTTAGGAAACGGCAAGGCTTAGGGCACAGGTGAGGTTACGGAAACGTGGGAGGGACAGGCTACGTGCTGACGCACGTGTCAGTGCCTGCATATGGGCCAGGAGTAGGCTACGGCGTGGTCGTAAGTTGTAGGGCTGTTGGTGGTTTTCTGTTCCGGGCTAGAGTTAGGGTTAGGGAACCTCAAGGCTTAGGGCACAGGTGAGGGTACGGAAACGTGGGAGGGTCAGGCTACGTGCTGACGCACGGCTCAGTGCCAGTGTACGGGCCAGGAATAGGCTATGGCGTAGGGTAGAGTGTAGGGCTGGTGGTGGGTTTCTGTTCCGGGCTAGGGTTAGGGTTAGGAAACGGCAAGGCTTAGGGCACAGGTGAGGGTACGGAAACGTGTCAGGGTCAGGCTACGTGCTGACGCACGTGTCAGTGCCAGCGTACCGGCCAGGAGTAGGCTACGGCTTGGGGGTAAGTTGTAGGGCTGGTGGTGGGTTTCCGTTCCGGGCTAGGGTTAGGGTTAGTGAACGGCAAGGCTTAGGGCACAGGTGAGTGTACAGAAACCTGGGAGGTTCAGGCTAAGTGCTGATGAAAGTGTCAGTGCCTGCGTACGAGCCAGGCATAGGCTACGTCGTAGGGAAAGGTGTAGGGCTGGTGGTGGGTTTCCGTTCCGGTCTAGGGTTAGGGTTACAGAACGGCAAGGCTTAGGGCACGTGTGAGGGTACAGAAACGTGGGAGGGTCAGGCTACTTGCTGATGCTAGGGTTACTGCCAACGAATGGGCCAGGAGTAGGCTACGGCTTGGGGGTAAGGTGTAGGGCTGGTGGTGGGTTTCCGTTCCGGGCTAGGGTTAGGGTTACAGAACGGCAAGTTTTAGGGCACAGGTGAGGGTACGGAAACGTGGGAGTGTCAGGCTACATGCTGACGCAAGGGTCAGTGCCACCGTACAGGCCAGGAGTAGGCTACGGCGTAGGTTAAGGTGTAGGGCTGGTGGTGGGTTTCCGTTCCGGGCTAGGGTTAGGGTTAGGGAACGGCAAGGCTTAGGGCACAGATGAGGTTACGGAAACGTGGGAGGGTCAGGCTACGTGCTGATGAAAGGGTCAGTGCCTGCGTACGGGCCAGGAATAGGCTACGGCTTGGGGTAAGGTGTAGGGCTGGTGGTGGGTTTCTGTTCCGGTCTAGGGTTAGGGTTAGGGAACGGCAATGCTTAGGGCACAGGTGAGGTTACGGAAACGTGGGTGGGTCAGGCTACATGCTGACACACGGGTCAGTGCCAGCGTACGGGCCAGGACTAGGCTACGGCATACGATAAGCTGTAGAGCTGGTGGTGAGATTCCGTGCCGGGCTAGGGTTAGGGTTAGGGAACGACAAGGCTTAGGGCACAGGTGAGCGTACGGTAACATGGGAGGGTCAGGCTACGTGCTGAAGCACAGGTCAGTGCCCGCGTACGGGCCAGGTGTAGGCTACGGCATAGAGTAAGGTGTAGGGCTGGTGGTGGGTTTCCGTTCCAGGCTAGGTTTAGTGTTAGGGAACAGCAAGTCTTAGGGCACAGGTGAGGGTACGGAAACGTGGGAGGGTCAGGCTACGTGCTGACGCACGGGTCAGTGCCAGCGTACCGGCCAGGAGTAGGCTACGGCTTGGGGGTTAGGTGTAGGGCTTGTGGTGTGTTTCCGTTCCGTACTAGGGTTAGGGTTAGGGAACGGCAAGGCTTAGGGCACAGGTGAGGGTACGGTAATGTGGGAAGTTCAGGCTACGTGCTGACGCACAGGTCAGTGCCAGCGTATGGACCAGGAGTAGGCTACGGCTTGGGGGTAAGGTTTAGGGCTGGTGGTGGGTTTCAGTTCCGGGCTAGGGTTAGGGTTAGGGAACGGCAAGGCTTAGGGCACAGGTGAGGGTACGGAAACGTGGGAGGGTCAGGCTACGTGCTGATGAAAGGGTCAGTGCCTGCGTACGGGCCAGGAATAGGCTACGGCGTAGGGAAAGGTGTAGGGCTGGTGGTGGGTTTCCGTTCCGGTCTAGGGTTAGGGTTAGGGAATGGCAAGGCTTAGGGCACAGGTGAGGGTCCGCAAACGTGGGAGGGTCAGGCTACGTGCTGACGCACTGGTCAGTGCCAGCATAAGGTCCAGGAATAGGCTACGGCTTTGGGGTAAGTTTTAGGGCTGGTGGTGGGTTTCCATTCCGGGCTAGGGTTAGGGATAGGGAACGGCAAGGCTTAGGGCACAGGTGAGGGTACGGAAACGTGGGAGGGTCAGGCTACGTGCTGATGAACGGGTCAGTGCCAGCGTACCAGCCAGGAGTAGGCTACGGCTTGGGGGTTAGGTGTAGGGCTGGTGGTGGGTTTCCATTCCGGGCTAGGGTTAGGGTTAGGGAATGGCAAGGCTTAGGGCACAGGTGAGGGTACGGAAACGTGGGAGGGTCAGGCTACATGCTGAAGCACGGATCAGTGCCAGCGTACGGGCCAGGAATAGGCTATGGATCGGGGGTAAGCTGTAGGGCTGGTGGTGGGCTTCCGTTCCGGACTAGGGTTAGGGTTAGGGAACGACAAGGCTTAGGGCACAGGTGAGGGTACGGAAACGTGTGAGGGTCAGGCTATGTGCTGACGCACTGGTCAGTGCCACCGTACGGGCCAGGAGTAGGCTATGGTGTAGGGTAATGTTTAGGGCTGCTGGTGGATTTCCGTTCTTGGCTAGGGTTAGGGTGAGGGAACGGCAAGGCTTAGGGCACAGGTGAGGGTACGGAAATGTGGGAGGGTCAGTCTACGTGCTGACTCACGGGTCAGTGCCAGCGTACGGGCCAGGAGTAGGCTACGGCGTATGGTAAGGTGTAGGGCTGGTGGTGGGTTTCTGTTCCGGGCTAGGGTTAGGGTTACGGAACGGCAATGCTTAGGGCACAGGTGAGGTTACGGAAACGTGGGAGGGTCAGGCTACATGCTGACACACGGGTCAGTGCCAGCGTACGGGCCAGGACTAGGCTACGGCCTACGATAAGCTGTAGAGCTGGTGGTGAGATTCCGTGCCGGGCTAGGGTTAGGGTTAGGGAACGACAAGGCTTAGGGCACAGGTGAGCGTACGATAACATGGGAGGGTGAGGCTACGTGCTGAAGCACAGGTCAGTGCCCGCGTACGGGCCAGGTGTAGGCTACGGCATAGAGTAAGGTGTAGGGCTGGTGGTGGGTTTCCGTTCCAGGCTAGGTTTAGTGTTAGGGAACAGCAAGTCTTAGGGCACAGGTGAGGGTACGGAAACGTGGGAGGGTCAGGCTACGTGCTGATGAACGGGTCAGTGCCAGCGTACCAGCCAGGAGTAGGCTACGGCTTGGGGGTTAGTTGTAGGGCTTGTGGTGTGTTTCCGTTCCGTACTAGGGTTAGGGTTAGGGAACGGCAAGGCTTAGGGCACAGGTGAGTGTACGGTAATGTGGGAAGTTCAGGCTACGTGCTGATGCACAGGTCAGTGCCAGCGTATGGACCAGGAGTAGGCTACGGCTTGGGGGTAAGGTTTAGGGCTGGTGGTGGGTTTCCGTTCCGGGCTAGGGTTAGGGTTAGGGAACGGCAAGGCTTAGGGCACAGGTGAGGGTACGGAAACGTGGGAGGGTCAGGCTACGTGCTGATGAACGGGTCAGTGCCAGCGTACCAGCCAGGAGTAGGCTACGGCTTGGGGGTTAGGTGTAGTGCTGGTGGTGGGTTTCCGCTCCGGGCTAGGGTTAGGGTTAGGGAATGGCAAGGCTTAGGGCACAGGTGAGGGTACGGAAACGTGGGAGGGTCAGGCTACATGCTGAAGCACGGGTCAGTGCCAGCGTACGGGCCAGGAATAGGCTATGGATCGGGGGTAAGCTCTAGGGCTGGTGGTGGGTTTCCGTTCCGGGCTACGATTAGGGGTAGGGAACGGCAAGGCTTAGGGCACAGGTGAGGGTACGGAAACGTGGGAGGGTCAGGCTACGTGATGATGCACGGGTCAGTGCCAGCGTACGGGCCAGGAGTAGGCTACGGCTTGTGGGTAAGATTTAGGGATGGTGGTGGGTTTCCGTTCAGGGCTAGGGTTAGGGAAATGGAATGGCAAGGCTTAGAGCAGAGGTGAGGGTACGGTAACATGGTAGGGTCAGGCAACGTGCGGAAGCACAGGCTATTACCTGCGTACTGGCCAGGTATAGGCTACGTCATAGGGTAAGGTGTAGGGCTGGTGGTGGGTTTCCGTTCCCGGATAGGGTTAGGTTTAGGGAACGGCAAGGCTTAGGGCACAGGTGAGGTTACGGAAACTTGGGAGGTTCAGGCTATGTGCTGACGCACGTGTCAGTGCCAGCATATGGGCCAGGAGTAGGCTACGGCGTGGTGGTAAGTTGTAGGGCTGGTGGTGGGTTTCTGTTCCAGGCTAGGGTTAGGGTTAGCGAACGTCAAGGATTAGGGCACAGGTGAGGGTACGGAAACTTGGGAGGGTCAGGCTACGTGCTGACGCAAGGATCAGTGCCAGCGTACCGGCCAGGAGTAGGCTACGGCTTGGGGGTTAGATATAGGGCTGGTGGCGGGTTTCCATTCAAGGCTAGGGTTATGGTTAGGGAACGGCAAGGCTTAGGGCAGAGTTGAGGGTACGGAAACGTGGGAGGGTCAGGCTACATGGTGACGCACGGGTCAGTGCCAGCGTACGGTGCAGGAGTAGGCTATGGTTTGGGCGTTAGATTTAGGGCTGGTGGTGGGTTTCCGTTCCGTACTAGGGTTAGGGTTAGGGAACGGCAAGCCTTAGGTCACAGGTGAGGGTACGGAAATGTGGTAAGGTCAGGCTAAGTGCTGACGCACATGTCAGTGCCTGTGTACGGGCCAGGAGTAGGCGACTGCGTAGGGTAAGGTGTAGGGCTGGTGGTGGGTTTGCGTTGCGGTCTAGGGTTAGGGTTAGGGAACGGCAAGGCTTAGGGCACAGGTGAGGGTACGGAAACGTGGGAGGGTCAGGCTACATGCTGACGCACGTGTCAGTGCCAGCATACGGGCCATAAGTAGGATATGGCTTGGAGGTTAGGTTCAGGGCTGGTGGTGGTTTTCCGTTCCGTACTAGGGTTAGGGTTAGGGAACAGCAAGGCTTACGGCACAGGTGTAGTTACGGAAATGTGGGAAGGTCAGGCTACGTGCTGACGCATGGGTCAGTGCCAGCGTTTGGGCCAGGAATAGGCTACGGCATAGGGTATGGTGTAGGGCTTGTGCTGGGTTTCCTTTCCGGGCTAGGGTTAGGGTTAGGGAACGTCAAGGCTTAGGGCACAGGTGAGGGTACGGAAACGTGGGAGGGTCAGGCTACGTGCTGACGCATGTGTCAGTGCCAGCGTAAGGGCCAGGAATAGGCTAAGGCGTAGGGTAGAGTTTAGGGCGGGTGGTGGGTTTCTGTTCTGGGCTAGGGTTAGTGTTAGGGAACGGCAAGGCTTAGGGCACAGGTGAGGGTAAGGAAAACTGTGAGGGTCAGGCTACGTGCTGACGCACGTGTCAGTGCCAGCATACCAGCCAGGATTAGGCTAAGGCTTCGGGGTTAGTTGTAGGGCTGATGGTGGGTTTCCATTCCGGGCTAGGGTTAGGGTTAGGGAACGGTAAGGCTTAGGGCACAGGTGAGTGTACGGAAACGTGGGAGGGTCAGGCTACATGCTGCCGCACGGGTCAGTGACAGCGTATGGGCCAGGAGTAGGCTATTGCTTGGGCGTTAGGTGTAGGGCTGGTGGAGTGTTTCCGTTCCATACTAGGTATAGGGTTAGGGAACAGCAAGGCTTAGGGCACAGGTGAGGGTACGGAAATGTGGGAAGGTCAGGCTACGTGCTGACGCACGGGTCAGTGCCAGCGTACGGGACAGGAGTAGGCTACGGCGTAGGGTAAGGTATAGGGCTGGTGGTGGGTTTCCGTTTCGGGCTAGGGTTAGGGTTAGGGAACGGCAAGGCTTAGGGAACTGGTGAGGGTACGGAAACCTGGGAGGGTCAGGCTACGTGCTGACGCATGGGTCAGTGCCAGCGTACGGGCCAGGAATAGGCTATGGCATACGTTATGGTGTAGGGCTGGTGGTGGGATTCCGTTCCGGGCTTGGGTTAGAGTTAGGGAAGGCCAAGGCTTAGGGCTTAGCTGAGGGTACGGAAAAGTGGGAGGGTCAGGCTACGTGCTGACGCACGGGTCAGTGCCTGTGTACGGGCCAGGAGTAGGCTATGGCATGGGGGTAAGTTTTAGGGCTGGTGGTGGGTTTCCATTCCGGGCTAGGGTTAGTGTTGCGGAACGGCAAGGTTTAGGGCCCAGCTGAGGGTATGGAAACGTGGGGTGTCAGTCTACATGCTGACGCACGGGTCAGTGCCAGCGTATGGGCCAGGAGTAGGCTACGGCGCAGGGAAAGGTTTAGGGCTGGTGGTGGGTTTCCTTTCCGGGCTAGGGTTAGGGTTAGGGAACGGCAAAGCTTAGGGCACAGGTGAGGGTACGGAAACGTGGGAGGGTCAGGCTACATGCTGACGCACGTGTCAGTGTCAGCGTACAGGCCAGGAGTAGGCTACGCCGTAGGGTAAGGTCTAGGGCTGGTGGTGGTTTTCCGTTCAGGGCTAGGGTTATGGTTAGGGAACGTCAAGGCTTAGGGCACAGGTGAGGGTACGGAAACGTGGGAGGGTCAGGCTACGTGCTTACGCATGGGTCATTGCCAGCATACGGGCCAGCAGTAGGCTACAGCGTAGGGTAAGGTATAGGGCTGGAGGTGGGTTTCCGTTCTGTGCTAGGGTTAGGGTTAGGGAATGGCAAGGCATAGGGCACAGGTGAGGGTACGGAAACGTGGGAGGGTCAGGCTACGTGCTGACGCACGGGTCAGTGCCAGCATACGGGCCAGGAGTAGGCTACAGCTTGGGGGTAAGTTGTAGGGCTGGTGGTGGGTTTCCGTTCAGGGCTAGGTTTAGGGTAAGGGAACGTCAAGGCTTAGGGCACAGGTGAGGGTACGGAAACGTGGCCGGGTCAGGCTACGTGCTGACGCACGGGTCAGTGCCAACGTACGGGGTAGGTGTAGGCTACGGCATAGGGTAGGGTGTAGGGCTGGAGGTGGGTTTCCGTTCTGTGCTTGGGTTAGGGTTAGGGAACGGCAAGGCATAGGGCACAGGTGAGGGTACGGAAACGTGGGAGGGTCAGGCTACGTGTTGACGCATGGGTCAGTGCCAGCTTACGGGCCAGGGGTAGGCTACGGTGTAGGGAATGGTCTAGGGCTGGTGGTGGGTTTCCGTTGCGGGCTAGGGTTAGGGTTAGGGAAAGGCAAGGTTTAGGGCACAGGTGAGGGTACGGAAAGGTGGGAGGGTCAGGCTACGTGCTGACGCACAGGTCAGTGCCAGTGTACGGACCAGGAGTAGGCTACGGCTTGGGGGTAAGTTGTAGGGCTGGTGGTGGGTTTCCGTTTCGGGCTACGGTTAGGGTTAGGCAACGGCAAGGCTTAGGGCACAGGTGAGGGTACCGAAACTTGGGAGGGTCAGGCTACGTACTGCCGCATGGGTCAGTGCCAGCGTACGGGCCCGGACTAGGCTATGGCTTGTGCGTTAGTTGTTGGGCTTGTGGTGGGTTTCCGTTCCGAGCTAGGGTTAGGGTTAGGGAACGGCAAGGTTTAGGGCCCAGGTGAGGGTATGGAAACTTGGGGGTGTCTGTCTACATGCTGACGCACGGGTCAGTGCCACCGTACGGGCCAGGAGTAGGCTACGGCGTAGGGAAAGGTTTAGGGCTGGTGGTGGGTTTCCGTTCCGGGCTAGGGTTAGGGTTAGGGAACGGCAAGACTTAGGGCACAGGTGTGGGTACGGAAACGTGGGAGGGTCAGGCTACGTGCTGATGAAAGGGTCAGTGCCTGCGTACGGGCCAGGAATAGGCTACGGCGTAGGGAAAGGTGTAGGGCTGGTGGTGGGTTTCCGTTCCGGGCTAGGGTTAGGGTTAGGTAACGGTAAGGCTTAGGGCACAGGTGAGTGTACGGAAACGTGGGAGGGTCAGGCTACGTGCTGCCGCACGGGTCAGTGCCAGCGTATGGGCCAGGAGTAGGCTATGGCTTGGGCGTTAGTTGTAGGGCTGGTGGAGGGTTTCCGTTCCATACTAGGGATAGGGTTAGGGAACAGCAAGGCTTAGGGCACAGGTGAGGGTACGGAAATTTGGGAGGGTCAGGCTACGTGCTGACGCACGGGTCAGTGCCAGCGTACGGGCCAGGAGTAGGCTATGGCTTGGGGGTTAGGTGTAGGGCTGTTGGTGTGTTTCCGTTCCGTACTAGGGTTAGAGTTAGGGAACGGCAAGGCTTAGGGCACAGGTGAGGGTACGGTAATGTGGGAAGTTCAGGCTACGTGCTGACGCACAGGTCAGTGCCAGCGTATGGACCAGGAGTAGGCTACGGCTTGGGGGTAAGGTGTAGGGCTGGTGGTTGGTTTCCGTTCTGGGCTAGGGTTAGGGATAGTGAACAGTAAGGCTTACGGCACAGGTGAGTGTACGGAAACGTGGGAGGATCAGGCTACGTGCTGAAGAAAGGGTCAGTGCCTGCGTACGGGCCAGGAATATGCTACGGCGTAGGAAAAGGTGTAGGGCTGGTGGTGGGTTTCCGTTCCGGGCTAGGGTTAGGGTTAGGGAATGCCAAGGCTTAGGGCACATGTGAGGGTCCACAAACGTGGGAGGGTCTGGCTACGTGCTGACACACAGGTCAGTGCCAGCGTAAGGTCCAGGAGTAGCCTACGGCTTGGGGGTAAGTTTTAGGGCTGGTGGTGGGTTTCCGTTCCTGGCTAGGATTAGGGTAAGGGAACGGCAAGGCTTAGGGCACAGGTGAGGGTACAGAAACGTGGGAGGGTCAGGCTATGTGCTGATGCATGGGTCAGTGCCAGCGTACCGGCTAGGAGTAGGCTACGGCTTGGGGGTTAGGTGTAGGGCTGGTGGTGGGTTTCCGTTCCGGGCTAGGGTTAGGGTTAGGGGACTGCAAGGCTTAGGGCACAGGTGAGGGTACGGAAACGTGGGAGGGTCAGCCTACATGTTTACGCAAGGGTCAGTGCCAGCGTACGGGCCAGGAATAATCTATGGCTTGGGGGTTAGGTGTAGGGCTGGTGGTGGGTTTCCGTTCCTGGCTAGGATTAGGGTAAGGGAACGGCAAGGCTTAGGGCACAGGTGAGGGTACAGAAACGTGGGAGGGTCAGGCTATGTGCTGATGCATGGGTCAGTGCCAGCGTACCGGCTACGAGTAGGCTACGGCTTGGGGGTTAGGTGTAGGGCTGGTGGTGGGTTTCTGTTCCAGACTAGGGTTAGGGTTAGGGAACGGCAAGGCTTAGGGCACAGGTGAGGGTACGGAAATGTGTGAGGGTCAGGCTACGTGCTGACGCACGGGTCAGTGCCAGCGTACGGGCCAGGTGTAGGCTACTGCGTAGGGTAAGGTGTAGGGCTGCTGGTGGATTTCCGTTCCTGGCTAGGGTTATGGTGAGGGAACGGCAAGGCTTAGGGCACAGGTGAGGGTACGGAAACGTGGGAGGGTCAGGCTACGTGCTGACTCACGGGTCAGTGCCAGCGTACGGGCCAGGATTGGGCTACGGCGTATGGTAAGGTTTAGGGCTTCTGGTGGGTTTCCGTTCCTGGCTAGGGTTAGGGTTAGGGAACGGCAAGGCTTAGGGCACAGGTGAGGGTACGGAAACGTGGGAGGGTCAGGCTACGTGCTGACGCACGTGTCAGTGCCAGCGTACGGGCCAGGAATAGGCTATGGCATACGTTAAGGTGTAGGGCTGGTGGTGGGATTCCGTTCCGGGCTTGGGTTAGAGTTAGGGAAGGCCAAGGCTTAGGGCTTAGCTGAGGGTACGGAAAAGTGGGAGGGTCAGGCTACGTGCTGACGCACGGGTCAGTGCCTGTGTACGGGCCAGGAGTAGGCTATGGCATGGGGGTAAGTTTTAGGGCTGGTGGTGGGTTTCCATTCCGGGCTAGGGTTAGTGTTGGGGAACGGCAAGGTTTAGGGCCCAGGTGAGGGTATGGAAACGTGGGGTGTCAGTCTACATGCTGACGCACGGGTCAGTGCCAGCGTATGGGCCAGGAGTAGGCTACGGCGTAGGGAAGGGTTTAGGGCTGGTGGTGGCTTTCTGTTCCGGGCTAGGGTTAGGGTTAGCTAACGGCAAAGCTTAGGGCACAGGTGAGGGTACGGAAACGTGGGAGGGTCAGGCTACATGCTGACGCACGTGTCAGTGTCAGCGTACAGGCCAGGAGTAGGCTACGCCGTAGGGTAAGGTCTAGGGCTGGTGGTGGTTTTCCGTTCTGGGCTAGGGTTATGGTTAGGGAACGTCAAGGCTTAGGGTACAGGTGAGGGTACGGAAACGTGGGAGGGTCAGGCTACGTGCTTACGCATGGGTCATTGCCAGCATACGGGCCAGCAGTAGGCTACAGCGTAGGGTAAGGTATAGGGCTGGAGGTGGGTTTCCGTTCTGTGCTAGGGTTAGGGTTAGGGAACGGCAAGGCATAGGGCACAGGTGAGGGTACGGAAACGTGGGAGGGTCAGGCTACGTGCTGATGCACGGGTCAGTGCCAGCATACGGGCCAGGAGTAGGCTACAGCTTGGGGGAAAGTTGTAGGGCTGGTGGTGGGTTTCCGTTCCGGGCTAGGGTTAGGGTAAGGGAACGTCAAGGCTTAGGGCACAGGTGAGGGTACGGAAACGTGGCCGGGTCAGGCTACGTGCTGACGCATGGGTCAGTGCCAACGTACGGGGTAGGTGTAGGCTACGGCATAGGGTAGGGTGTAGGGCTGGAGGTGGGTTTCCGTTCTGTGCTAGGGTTAGGGTTAGGGAACGGCAAGGCATAGGGCACAGGTGAGGGTACGGAAACGTGGGAGGGTCAGGCTACGTGCTGACGCATGGGTCAGTGCCAGCTTACGGGCCAGGGGTAGGCTACGGTGTAGGGAATGGTCTAGGGCTGGTGGTGGGTTTCCGTTCCGGGCTAGGGTTAGGGTTAGGGAAAGGCAAGGTTTAGGGCACAGGTGAGGGTACGGAAAGGTGGGAGGGTCAGGCTACGTGCTGACGCACAGGTCAGTGCCAGTGTACGGACCAGGAGTAGGCTACGGCTTGGGGGTAAGTTGTAGGGCTGGTGGTGGGTTTCCGTTTCGGGCTACGGTTAGGGTTAGGCAACGGCAAGGCTTAGGGCACAGGTGAGGGTACGGAAACGTTGGAGGGTTAGGCTACGTACTGCCGCATGGGTCAGTGCCAGGGTACGGGCCCAGACTAGGCTATGGCTTCTGCGTTAGTTGTTGGGCTTGTGGTGGGTTTCCGTTCCGGGCTAGGGTTAGGGTTAGGGAACGGCAAGGTTTAGGGCCCAGGTGAGGGTATGGAAACTTGGGGGTGTCTGTCTACATGCTGACGCACGGGTCAGTGCCACCGTACGGGCCAGGAGTAGGCTACGGCGTAGGGAAAGGTTTAGGGCTGGTGGTGGGTTTCCGTTCCGGGCTAGGGTTAGGGTTAGGGAACGGCAAGACTTAGGGCACAGGTGTGGGTACGGAAACGTGGGAGGGTCAGGCTACGTGCTGATGAAAGGGTCAGTGCCTGCGTACGGGCCAGGAATAGGCTACGGCGTAGGGAAAGGTGTAGGGCTGGTGGTGGGTTTCCGTTCCGGGCTAGGGTTAGGGTTAGGTAACGGTAAGGCTTAGGGCACAGGTGAGTGTACGGAAACGTGGGAGGGTCAGGCTACGTGCTGCCGCACGGGTCAGTGTCAGCGTACGGGCCAGGAGTAGGCTATGGCTTGGGCGTTAGTTGTAGGGCTGGTGGAGGGTTTCCGTTCCATACTAGGGATAGGGTTAGGGAACAGCAAGGCTTAGGGCACAGGTGAGGGTACGGAAATGTGGGAAGGTCAGGCTACGTGCAGACGCACGGGTCAGTGCCAGCGTACGGGACAGGAGTAGGCTACGGAGTAGGGTAAGGTATAGGGCTGGTGGTGGGTTTCCGTTTCGGGCTAGGGTTAGGGTTAGGGAACGGCAAGGCTTAGGGAACAGGTGAGGGTACGGAAACGTGGGTGGGTCAGGCTATGTGCTGACGCATGGGTCAGTGCCAGCGTTTGGGCCAGGAGTAGGCTACGGCGTAGGGTAAGGAGTAGGGCTGGTGGTGGGTTTCCATTCCGGGCTAGGGTTAGGGATACGGAACGGCAAGGCTTAGGGCACAGGTGAGGGTACAGAAACGTGGGAGTGTCAGGCTACCTTCTGACGCATGGGTCAGTGCCAGCGTACAGGCCAGCAATAGGCTACGGCGTAGGGTAAGGTCTAGGGCTCGCGGTGGGTTTCCGTTCCGGGCTAGGGTTAGGGTTAGGGAACGGCAAGGCTTAGGGCACAGGTGAGGATACGGAAACGTGGGAGGGTAAGGCTACGTGCTGACGCATGGTTCAGTGCCAGCGTACGGGCCAGCAGTAGGCTACGGCTTGGTGGTTAGGTGTAGGGCTGGTGGTGGGTTTCCGTTCCAGGCAAGGTTTAGTGTTAGGGAACAGCAAGGCTTAGGGCACAGGTGAGGGTACGGAAACGTGGGAGGGGCAGGCTTCGTGCTGACGCACGGGTCAGTGCCAGCGTACGGGCCAGCATTAGGCTATGGCTTGGGGGTTAGGTGTAGGGCTTGTGGTTTGTTTCCGTTCCACACTAGGGTTAGGGTTAGGGAACGGCAAGGCTTAGGGCACAGGTGAGGGTACGGTAATGTGGGAAGTTCAGGCTACGTGCTGACGCACAGGTCAGTGCCAGCGTAAGGTCCAGGAGTAGCCTACGGCTTGGGGGTAAGGTGTAGGGCTGGTGGTGGGTTTCCGTTCATGGCTAGGGTTAGGGTTAGGGAACGGCAAGGCTTAGGGCACAGGTGAGGGTACGGAAACGTGGGAGGTTCAGGCTACATGCTGACACACGGGTCAGTGCCAGCGTACGGGCCAGGAATAGGCTATGGCTTGGTGGTAAGCTGTAGGGCTGGTGGTGGGTTTCCGTTCCGGACTAGGGTTAGGGTTAGGGAACGGCAACGCTTAGGGCACAGGTGAGGGTACGGAAACGTGTGAGGGTCAGGCTACGTGCTGACGCACGGGTCAGTGCCAGCGTAAGGGCCAGGAGTAGGCTACGGCGTAGGGTAAGGTTTAGGGCTGCTGGTGGGTTTCCGTTCCTGGCTAGGGTTAGGGTGAGGGAACGGCAAGGCTTAGGGCACAGGTGAGGGTACGGTAATGTGGGAAGTTCAGGCTACGTGCTGACGCACAGGTCAGTGCCAGCGTATGGACCAGGAGTAAGCTACGGCTTGGGGGTAAGGTGTAGGGCTGGTGTTGGGTTTCCGTTCCGGGCTAGGGTTAGGGTTAGGGAACGGCAAGGCTTAGGGCACAGGTGAGGGTACGGAAACGTAGGAGGGTCAGGCTACGTGCTGATGAAAGGGTCAGTGCCTGCGTATGGGCCAGGAATTGGCTACGGCGTAGGGAAAGGTGTAGGGCTGGTGCTGGGTTTCCGTTCCGGGCTAGGGTTAGGGATAGGGAATGGCAAGGCTTAGGGCACAGGTGAGGGTCCGCAAACGTGGGAGGGTCAGGCTACGTGCTGACGCACGGGTCAGTGCCAGCGTACGGGCCAGGAGTAGGCTACGGCGTACGGTAAGGTTTAGGGCTGCTGGTGGGGTTCCGTTCCTGGCTAGGGATAGGGTGAGGGAACAGCAAGGCTTAGGGCACAGGTGAGGGTACGGAAACGTGGGAGGGTCAGGCTACGTGCTGACTCACGGGTCAGTGCCAGCGTACGGTCCAGGAGTAGGCTATGGCGTATGGTAAGGTGTAGGGCTTGTGGTGGGTTTCCATTCCGGGCTAGTGTTAGGGTTAGGGAACGGCAAGGCTTAGGGCACAGGTGAGGGTACGGAAACATGTGAGGGTCAGGCTACATGCTGACGCACGTGTCAGTGCCAGCGTACGGGCCAGGAATAGGCTACGGCATACGGTAATGTGTAGGGCTGGTGGTGGGATTCCGTTCCGGCTTGGGTTATGTTTAGGGAACGGCAAGGCTTAGGGCACAGGTGAGGGTACGGAAACGTGGGAGGGTCAGGCTTCATGCTGATGCACGTGTCAGTGCCAGCGTACCGGCCAGGAGTAGGCTACGGCATAGGGTAATGTGTAGGGCTGTTTCCCTTTAGGGCTACAGTTATGGTTAGGGAATGGCAAAGCGTAGGGCACAGGTGAGGTTACGGAAACGTGGGAGGGTCAGGCTACATGCTGATGCACGTGTCAGTGCCAGCGTACTGGCCAGGAGTAGGCTACGGCTTGGTGGTTAGGTTTAGGGTTGGTGGTGTGTTTCCGTTCCAGGCTAGGGTTAGTGTTAGGGAACAGCAAGGCTTAGGGCACAGGTGAGGGTACGGAAATGTGGGAGGGTCAGGCTACGTGCTGACGCATGGGTCAGTGCCAGCGTACGGGCCAGGAGTAGGCTATGGCTTGGGGGTTAGGTGTAGGGCTGGTGGTGTGTTTCCGTTCCGTACTAGGGTTAGCGTTAGGGAACGGCAAGGCTTAGGGCACAGGTGAGGGTACGGTAATGTGGGAAGTTCAGGCTACGTGCTGACGCACAGGTCAGTGCCAGCGTATGGACCAGGAGTAGGCTACGGCTTGGGGGTTAGGTGTAGGGCTGGTGGTTGGTTTCCGTTCCGGGCTAGGGTTAGGGATAGGGAACGGTAAGGCTTAGGGCACAGGTGAGTGTACGGAAACGTGGGAGGATCAGGCTACGTGCTGAAGAAAGGGTCAGTGCCTGCGTACGGGCCAGGAATAGGCTACGGCGTAGGAAAGGGTGTAGGGCTGGTGGTGGGTTTCCGTTCCGGGCTAGGGTTAGGGTTAGGGAATGCCAAGGCTTAGGGCACATGTGAGGGTCCACAAACGTGGGAGGGTCAGGCTACGTGCTGACACACAGGTCAGTGCCAGCGTAAGGTCCAGGAGTAGCCTACGGCTTGGGGGTAAGTTTTAGGGCTGGTGGTGGGTTTCCGTTCCTGGCTAGGATTAGGGTAAGGGAACGGCAAGGCTTAGGGCACAGGTGAGGGTACAGAAACGTGGGAGGGTCAGGCTATGTGCTGATGCATGGGTCAGTGCCAGCGTACCGGCTAGGAGTAGGCTACGGCTTGGGGGTTAGGTGTAGGGCTGGTGGTGGGTTTCCGTTCCGGGCTAGGGTTAGGGTTAGGGGACTGCAAGGCTTAGGGCACAGGTGAGGGTAGGGAAACGTGGGAGGGTCAGGCTACATGTTTACGCACGGGTCAGTGCCAGCGTACGGGCCAGGAATAATCTATGGTTTGGTGGTTAGGTTTAGGGCTGGTGGTGGGTTTCCGTTCCTGGCTAGGATTAGGGTAAGGGAACGGCAAGGCTTAGGGCACAGGTGAGGGTACAGAAACGTGGGAGGGTCAGGCTACATGCTGACGCACGTGTCAGTGTCAGCGTACAGGCCAGGAGTAGGCTACGCCGTAGGGTAAGGTCTAGGGCTGGTGGTGGTTTTCCGTTCTGGGCTAGGGTTATGGTTAGGGAACGTCAAGGCTTAGGGCACAGGTGAGGGTACGGAAACGTGGGAGGGTCAGGCTACGTGCTTACGCATGGGTCATTGCCTGCATACGGGCCAGCAGTAGGCTACAGCGTAGGGTAAGGTATAGGGCTGGAGGTGGGTTTCCGTTCTGTGCTAGGGTTAGGGTTAGGGAACGGCAAGGCATAGGGCACAGGTGAGGGTACGGAAACGTGGGAGGGTCAGGCTACGTGCTGACGCACATGTCAGTGCCAGCATACGGGCCAGGAGTAGGCTACAGCTTGGGGGTAAGTTGTAGGGCTGGTGGTGGGTTTCCGTTCCGGGCTAGGGTTAGGGTAAGGGAACGTCAAGGCTTAGGGCACAGGTGAGGGTACGGAAACGTGGCCGGGTCAGGCTACGTGCTGACGCACGGGTCAGTGCCAACGTACGGGATAGGTGTAGGCTACGGCATAGGGTAAGGTTTAGGGCTGGAGGTGGGTTTCCGTTCTGTGCTAGGGTTAGGGTTAGGGAACGGCAAGGCATAGGGCACAGGTGAGGGTACGGAAACGTGGGAGGGTCAGGCTACGTGCTGACGCATGGGTCAGTGCCAGCTTACGGGCCAGGGGTAGGCTACGGTGTAGGGAATGGTCTAGGGCTGGTGGTGGGTTTCCGTTCCGGGCTAGGGTTAGGGTTAGGGAAAGGCAAGGTTTAGGGCACAGGTGAGGGTACGGAAAGGTGGGAGGGTCAGGCTACGTGCTGACGCACAGGTCAGTGCCAGTGTACGGACCAGGAGTAGGCTACGGCTTGGGGGTAAGTTGTAGGGCTGGTGGTGGGTTTCCGTTTCGGGCTACGGTTAGGGTTAGGCAACGGCAAGGCTTAGGGCACAGGTGAGGGTACGGAAACGTGGGAGGGTCAGGCTACGTACTGCCGCATGGGTCAGTGCCAGCGTACGGGCCCAGACTAGGCTATGGCTTGTGCGTTAGTTGTTGGGCTGGTGGTGGGTTTCCGTTCCGGGCTAGGGTTAGGGTTAGGGAACGGCAAGGTTTAGGGCCCAGGTGAGGGTATGGAAACTTGGGGGTGTCTGTCTACATGCTGACGCACGGGTCAGTGCCACCGTACGGGCCAGGAGTAGGCTACGGCGTAGGGAAAGGTTTAGGGCTGGTGGTGGGTTTCCGTTCCGGGCTAGGGTTAGGGTTAGGGAACGGCAAGACTTAGGGCACAGGTGTGGGTACGGAAACGTGGGAGGGTCAGGCTACGTGCTGATGAAAGGGTCAGTGCCTGCGTACGGGCCAGGAATAGGCTACGGCGTAGGGAAAGGTGTAGGGCTGGTGGTGGGTTTCCGTTCCGGGCTAGGGTTAGGGTTAGGTAACGGTAAGGCTTAGGGCACAGGTGAGTGTACGGAAACGTGGGAGGGTCAGGCTACGTGCTGCCGCACGGGTCAGTGTCAGCGTACGGGCCAGGAGTAGGCTATGGCTTGGGCGTTAGTTGTAGGGCTGGTGGAGGGTTTCCGTTCCATACTAGGGATAGGGTTAGGGAACAGCAAGGCTTAGGGCACAGGTGAGGGTACGGAAATGTGGGAAGGTCAGGCTACGTGCAGACGCACGGGTCAGTGCCAGCGTACGGGACAGGAGTAGGCTACGGAGTAGGGTAAGGTATAGGGCTGGTGGTGGGTTTCCGTTTCGGGCTAGGGTTAGGGTTAGGGAACGGCAAGGCTTAGGGAACAGGTGAGGGTACGGAAACGTGGGTGGGTCAGGCTATGTGCTGACGCATGGGTCAGTGCCAGCGTTTGGGCCAGGAGTAGGCTACGGCGTAGGGTAAGGAGTAGGGCTGGTGGTGGGTTTCCATTCCGGGCTAGGGTTAGGGATACGGAACGGCAAGGCTTAGGGCACAGGTGAGGGTACAGAAACGTGGGAGTGTCAGGCTACCTTCTGACGCATGGGTCAGTGCCAGCGTACAGGCCAGCAATAGGCTACGGCGTAGGGTAAGGTCTAGGGCTCGCGGTGGGTTTCCGTTCCGGGCTAGGGTTAGGGTTAGGGAACGGCAAGGCTTAGGGCACAGGTGAGGATACGGAAACGTGGGAGGGTAAGGCTACGTGCTGACGCACGGGTCAGTGCCAGCGTACGGGCCAGGAGTAGGCTACGGCTTGGTGGTTAGGTGTAGGGCTGGTGGTGGGTTTCCGTTCCAGGCAAGGTTTAGTGTTAGGGAACAGCAAGGCTTAGGGCACAGGTGAGGGTACGGAAACGTGGGAGGGGCAGGCTTCGTGCTGACGCACGGGTCAGTGCCAGCGTACGGGCCAGCATTAGGCTATGGCTTGGGGGTTAGGTGTAGGGCTTGTGGTTTGTTTCCGTTCCACACTAGGGTTAGGGTTAGGGAACGGCAAGGCTTAGGGCACAGGTGAGGGTACGGTAATGTGGGAAGTTCAGGCTACGTGCTGACGCACAGGTCAGTGCCAGCGTAAGGTCCAGGAGTAGCCTACGGCTTGGGGGTAAGGTGTAGGGCTGGTGGTGGGTTTCCGTTCATGGCTAGGGTTAGGGTTAGGGAACGGCAAGGCTTAGGGCACAGGTGAGGGTACGGAAACGGGTGAGGGTCAGGTTATGTGTCGATGCACGGGTCAGTGCCAGCGT
Organism: Mesoplodon mirus; assembly: GCF_964341445.2. Classification (NCBI taxonomy): domain Eukaryota; kingdom Metazoa; phylum Chordata; class Mammalia; order Artiodactyla; family Ziphiidae; genus Mesoplodon; species Mesoplodon mirus. Next base: position 124,384,742 of record NC_138984.1, read on the forward strand.
ACCAGCCAGGAGTAGGCTATGGCTTGGGGGTTAGGTGTAGGTTTGGTGTTGGGTTTCCGTTCGGGGCTAGGGTTAGGGTTAGGGAACGGCAAGGCTTAGGGCACAGGTGAGGGTACGGAAACGTGGGAGGTTCAGGCTACATGCTGACACACGGGTCAGTGCCAGCGTACGGGCCAGGAATAGGCTATGGCTTGGTGGTAAGCTGTAGGGCTGGTGGTGGGTTTCCGTTCCGGACTAGGGTTAGGGTTAGGGAACGGCAACGCTTAGGGCACAGGTGAGGGTACGGAAACGTGTGAGGGTCAGGCTACGTGCTGACGCACGGGTCAGTGCCAGCGTAAGGGCCAGGAGTAGGCTACGGCGTAGGGTAAGGTTTAGGGCTGCTGGTGGGTTTCCGTTCCTGGCTAGGGTTAGGGTGAGGGAACGGCAAGGCTTAGGGCACAGGTGAGGGTACGGAAACGTGGGAGGGTCAGGCTTCATGCTGATGCACGTGTCAGTGCCAGCGTACCGGCCAGGAGTAGGCTACGGCGTAGGGTAATGTGTAGGGCTGTTTCCCTTTCGGGCTACAGTTAGGGTTAGGGGATGGCAAAGCGTAGGGCACAGGTGAGGTTACGGAAACGTGGGAGGGTCAGTCTACATGCTGATGCACGTGTCAGTGCCAGCGTACCGGCCAGGAGTAGGCTACGGCTTGTTGGTTAGGTGTAGGGTTGGTGGTGTGTTTCCGTTCCAGGCTAGGGTTAGTGTTAGGGTACAGCAAGGCTTAGGGCACAGGTGAGGGTACGGAAACGTGGGAGGGTCAGGCTACGTGCTGATGAAAGGGTCAGTGCCTGCGTACGGGCCAGGAATAGGCTATGGCGTAGGGAAAGGTGTAGGGCTGGTGGTGGGTTTCCGTTCCGGGCTAGGGTTAGGGTTAGGGAATGGCAAGGCTTAGGGCACATGTGAGGGTCCACAAACGTGGGAGGGTCAGGTTACGTGCTGACACACAGGTCAGTGCCAGCGTAAGGTCCAGGAGTAGCCTACGGCTTGGGGGTAAGTTGTAGGGCTGGTGGTGGGTTTCCGTTACTGGCTAGGATTAGGGTAAGGGAATGGCAAGTCTTAGGGCACAGGTGAGGGTACAGAAACGTGGGAGGGTCAGGCTATGTGCAGATGCATGGGTCAGTGCCAGCGTACCGTCTAGGAATAGGCTACGGCTTGTGGGTTAGGTGTAGGGCTGGTGGTGGGTTTCCGTTCCGGGCTAGGGTTAGGGTTAGGGAACTGCAAGGCTTAGGGCACAGGTGAGGGTACGGAAACGTGGGAGGGTCAGGCTACGTGCTGACGCACGGGTCAGTGCCAGCGTAAGGGCCAGGAGTAGGCTACGGCGTAGGGTAAGGTTTAGGGCTGCTGGTGGGTTTCCGTTCCTGGCTAGGGTTATGGTGAGGGAATGGCAAGGCTTAGGGCACAGGTGAGGGTACGGAAACATGGGAGGGTCAGGCTACGTGCTGACTCACGGGTCAGTGCCAGCGTACGGGCAATGATTGGGCTCCGGCGTATGGTAAGGTTTAGGGCTTCTGGTGGGTTTCCGTTCCTGGCTAGGGTTAGGGTTAGGGAACGGCAAGGCTTAGGGCACAGGTGAGGGTACGGAAACGTGGGAGGGTCAGGCTACGTGCTGACGCACGTGTCAGTGCCAGCATACGGGCCAGGAATAGGCTACGGCATATGTTAAGGTGTAGGGCTGTTGGTGGGATTCCGTTCCGGGCTTGGGTTAGAGTTAGGGAAGGCCAAGGCTTAGGGCTTAGCTGAGGGTACGGAAAAGTGGGAGGGTCAGGCTACGTGCTGACGCATGGGTCAGTGCCTGTGTATGGGCCAGGAGTAGGCTATGGCATAGGGGTAAGTTTTAGGGCTGGTGGTGGGTTTCCATTCCGGGCTAGGGTTAGTGTTGGGGAACGGCAAGGTTTAGGGCCCAGGTGAGGGTATGGAAACGTGGGGTGTCAGTCTACATGCTGATGCACGGGTCAGTGCCAGCGTACGGGCCAGGAGTAGGCTACGGCGTAGGGAAAGGTTTAGGGCTCTTGGTGGGTTTCCGTTCCGGGCTAGGGTTAGGGTTAGGGAACGGCAAAGCTTAGGGCACAGGTGAGGGTACGGAAACGTGGGAGGGTCAGGCTACATGCTGACGCACGTGTCAGTGTCAGCGTATAGGCCAGGAGTAGGCTAGGCCGTAGGGTAAGGTCTAGGGCTGGTGGTGGTTTTCCGTTCTGGGCTAGGGTTATGGTTAGGGAACGTCAAGGCTTAGGGCACAGGTGAGGGTACGGAAACGTGGGAGGGTCAGGCTACGTGCTTACGCATGGGGCAGTGCCAGCATACGGGCCAGCAGTAGGCTACAGCGTAGGGTAAGGTATAGGGCTGGAGGTGGGTTTCCGTTCTGTGCTAGGGTTAGGGTTAGGGAACGGCAAGGCATAGGGCACAGGTGAGGGTACGGAAACGTGGGAGGGTCAGGCTACGTGCTGACGCACGGGTCAGTGCCAGCATACGGGCCAGGAGTAGGCTACAGCTTGGGGGTAAGGTGTAGGGCTGGTGGTGGGTTTCCGTTCCGGGCTAGGGTTAGGGTAAGGGAACGTCAGGGCTTAGGGCACAGGTGAGGGTACGGAAACTTGGCCGGGTCAGGCTACGTGCTGACGCACGGGTCAGTGCCAAAGTACGGGGTAGGTGTAGGCTACGGCATAGGGTAAGGTGTAGGGCTGGAGGTGGGTTTCCGTTCTGTGCTAGGGTTAGGTTTAGGGAACGGCAAGGCATAGATCACAGGTGAGGGTACGGAAACGTGGGAGGGTCAGGCTACGTGCTGACGCATGGGTCAGTGCCAGCGTACGGGCCAGGTGTAGGCTACGGTGTAGGGAATGGTCTAGGGCTGGTGGTGGGTTTCCGTTGCGGGCTAGGGTTAGGGTTAGGGAAAGGCAAGGTTTAGGGCACAGGTGAGGGTACGGAAAGGTGGGAGGGTCAGGCTACGTGCTGACGCACGGGTCAGTGCCAGTGTACGGACCAGGAGTAGGCTACGTCTTGGGGGTAAGTTGTAGGACTGGTGGTGGTTTTCCGTTTCGGGCTAGGGTTAGGGTTAGGCAACGGCAAGGCTTAGGGCACAGGTGAGGGTACAGAAACGTGGGAGGGTCAGGCTACGTGCTGCCGCATGGGTCAGTGTCAGCGTACGGGCCCGGACTAGGCTATGGCTTGTGCGTTAGTTGTAGGGCTGGTGGTGGGTTTCCGTTCCGGGCTAGGGTTAGGGTTAGGTAACGGCAAGGTTTAGGGCCCAGGTGAGGGTATGGAAACTTGGGGTTGTCTGTCTACCTGCTGACACACGGGTCAGTGCCACTGTACGGGCCAGGAGTAGGCTACGGCGTAGGGAAAGGTTTAGGGCTGGTGGTGGGTTTCCGTTCCGGGCTAGGGTTAGGGTTAGGGAACGGCAAGGCTTAGGGCACAGGTGTGGGTACGGAAACGTGGGAGGGTCAGGCTACGTGCTGATGAAAGGGTCAGTGCCTGCGTACGGGCCAGGAATAGGCTACGGCGTAGGGATAGGTGTAGGGCTGGTGGTGGGTTTCCGTTCCGGGCTAGGGTTAGGGTTAGGGAACGGCAAGGCTTAGGGCACAGGTGAGTGTACGGAAACGTCGGAGGGTCATACTACATGCTGACGCACGTGTCAGTGCGAGCGTACGGGCGAGGAGTAGGCTACCCAGTAGGGAAAGGTTTAGGGCTGGTGGTGGGTTTCTGTTCCGGGCTAGGGTTAGGGTTAGGGAACGTCAAGGCTTAGGGCACAGGTGAGGGTACGGAAACGTGGGAGGTTTAGGCTACGTGCTGACGCACGGGTCAGTGCCAGCATATGGGCCAGGTGTAGGCTACGGCGTAGGTTAAGGTGTATGGCTGGTGGTGGGTTTCTGTTCCAGGCTAGGGTTAGTGTTAGGGAACAGCAAGGCTTAGGGCACAGGTGAGGGTACGGTAATGTTGGAAGGTCAGGCTACGTGCTGACACACAGTTCAGTTCCAGCGTATGGACCAGGAGTAGGCTACGGCTTGGGGGTAAGCTGTAGGGCTTGTGGTGCTTTTCCATTCCGGGCTAGGGTTAGGGTTAGGGAACGGCAAGGCTTAGGGCACAGGTGAGGGTACGGCAACGTGGCAGGGTCAGGATACGTTCTGACGCACGGGTCAGTGCCAGCGTATGGACCAGGAGTAGGCTACGCCTTGGGGGTAAGTTGTAGGGCTGGTGGTGGGTTTCTGTTCTGGGCTAGGGTTAGGGTTAGTGAACGGCAAGGCTTAGGGCACAGGTGAGGGTACGGAAACGTGGGAGTGTCAGGCTACGTGCTGATGAAAGTGTCAGTGCCAACGTACACGCCAGGAGTAGGCTACGGCGTAGGGTAATGTCTAGGGATGGTGGTGGGTTTCCGTTTCGGGCTAGGGTTAGGGTTAGGGAACGTCAAGGCTTGGGCACATGTGCGGGTACGGAAACGTGGGAGGGTCAGGCTACGTACTGATGCATGGGTCAGTGCCAGCGTACGGGCCAGGAGTAGGCTACGGTGTAGGGTAACGTGTAGGGCTGTTGGTGGGTTTTCATTGCGGGGTACGGTTAGGGTTAGGGAACGGCAAGGCTTAGGGCATAGGTGAGGGAACGGAAACGTGGGAGGGTCAGGCTACGTGCTGACGCACGGGTCAGTGCCAGCGTACGGGCAAGGAGTAGGCTACGGGGTAGGGTAAGATCTAGGGCTTGTCATGGGTTTCCGTTCCGGGCTAGGGTTAGTGTTAGGGAACGGCAAGGCTTAGGGCTCAGGTGAGGGTACAGAAAAGTTGGAGGTTCAGGCTACGTGCTAATGCACGTGTCAATGCTAGCGTACGGGCCAGGAGTAGGCTACTTCGTAGAGAAAGGTGTATGGCTGGTGGTGGGTTTCCTTTCTGGGCTAGGGTTAGGGATAGGGAACGGAAAGGCTTAGGGCACAGGTGAGGGTACGGAAACGTGGAAGGGTCAGGCTACGTGCTGACGCACGTGTCAGTGCCAGAATACGGGCCAGGAGTAGGCTACGGCCTGGGGGTAAGTTGTAGGGCTGGTGGGGCATTTCAGTTGGGGGCTAGGGTTAGGGTTAGGGAACGGCAAGGCTTAGGGCACAGGTGAGGGTACGGAAACGTGGGAGCGTCAGGCTACGTGCTGACGGATGGGCCAGTGCCAGCGTACAGGCCAGGAGTAGGCTATGTCGTAGGGTAAGGTCTAGGGCTGGTGGTGGGTTTCCGTTCCGGGCTAGGGTTAGGGTTAGGGAACGGCAAGGCTTTGGGCACAGGTGAGGGTACGGAAACGTGGGAGGGTCAGGCTACGTGCTGACGCACGGGTCAGTGCCAGCGTACCGGCCAGGTGTAGGCCACGGGTTGGGGGTTAGGTGTAGGGCTGGTGGTGGGTTTCCGTTCCGGGCTAGGGTTAGTGTAAGGGAACAGCAAGGCTTAGGGCACAGGTGTCGTTACGGTAATGTGGGAAGGTCAGGCTACGTGCTGACGCACAAATCAGTGCCCTCGTATGGACCAGGAGTAGGCTACGGCTTGGGGGTAAGGTGTAGGTCTTTTGGTGGGTTTCCGTTCCGGGCTAGGGTTAGGGTTAGGGAACGGCAAGGCTTAGGGCACAGGTGAGGGTACGGCAAAATGGCAGGGTCAGGATACGTGCTGATGAAAGTTTCAGTGCCTGCGTACGGGCCAGGAATTGGCTACGGCGTAGGGAATGGTATAGGGCTGGTGGTGGGTTTCCGTTCCGGGCTAGGGTTAGGGTTAGTTAACGGCAAGGCTTAGGAGTTGCCAGGCTGCCACCTGTAAAGAAGAGGATGCGTCACCCATAACGTCTGATGAAATTTCTCTCCGGGCTGAGGTGAGGAAGGAAAAAAAGGAGTGGCGGCCGGGATAGGAGGGGTATCTCAGGCAGGAAAATGGAAAGCTTCCAGAAGAGCGCCTGTGGCCAGGACCATCCTGGCTGGCCTGCAGGCACCAAGTGGGCCTGTGTGCTGTCGCTGGTGTGACTCCACTGCCCTTCCTCTAGGCTTTCAAGCCCTTGTACATATTCAGGTGTTTTACCTGGGAAGGGTGGGAACAGTTCAGCAGCAGCTGGCCTGGGGCTCAGCTCACGTTTACTCACAGAAGCCTCGGCACGGTCCCGCAGCTTTGCAATGAGGACCCTCCTTGCGTGGGGTGGGGCTGCTGGCTGTATTGGAAATGATTCTCCACATCTGACCAATTTCAGAATTGTTTACCGCTGGAGTAAGTGCCTTGATAGGGTTTTCCTCTGTATAACTGTTGGGTTCAGGTTATTTTTTTTTCTCCATTGTTTCAAGTTAAATTTTATTCCTCTTTTATGTATTTATACATATAAGCATGGAAATAAGTCATTCATATAAATACATCTGTGTGAATGCAAGAACATTTTTCTGTTTTATTTTTAAAAATTTTGAAATTTAAATTTATTTTCTTATACAGCAGGTTATTATTAGTTATGTATTTTATGCATTTACATGTATACAGGTCAATCCCAATCTCCCAACTCATCCCACCACCACCACCACCCCATGGCTTCCCCCTATTTGTGTCCATACGTTTGTTCTCTACCTGTGTGTCTCTATTTCTGCCCTGCAAACAAGTTCATCTGTACCACTTTTCTAGGTACCAAATATAGGCATTAATATACAATATTTGTTTTTCTGTTTCTGACTTACTCCACTCTGTATGACAGTCTCTAGATACATCGAGTTCTCTACAAATGACCCAGTTTCATTCCTTTATATGGTTGAGTAATACTCCATTTTATATATGTACCACATCTTTATCCGTTCTTCTGTCTGTGGGCATTTAGGTTGCTTCCATTACCTGGCTATTGTAAATAGTGCTGCAATGAACATTGTGGTGAATGTGCCTTTTTGATTTACGGTTTTCTCTGGGTATATGCCCAGAAGTGGGATTGCTGGATCAGATGGTAATTCTATTTCTAGTTTTTTTAAGGAACCTCCATACTGTTCTCCATAGTGACAGTATCAATTTACATTCCCACCAATAGTGGAAGAGGGTTCCTTTTGTCCACACCCTCCCCAGAATTTTTGTTTGTAGATTTTCTGATGATGCCGACTCTAATGGGTGTGACGTCATACCTTATTGTAGTTTTGATTTGCATTTCTCTAACAATTAGTGATGTTGAGCAGCTTTTCATGTGCGTCTTGGCCATCTCTGTGTCTTCTTTGAAGAAACGTCTATTTAGATCTTCTGCCCATTTTTGTATTGGGTTGTTTGTTTTAGTAATATTAAGCTGCATGTGCTGTTTATATATATTGGAGATTAAACATTTGTCCATTGATTCGTTTGCAACGCTTTTCGCCCATTCTGAGGGATGCCTTTTTCCATTCCCGTTTTTTTTAACAAAAAAGGAAAGAAAGGAAAAGAAACAGAACACTAATGTGCGTAAAATATGCCTTTTGAAATGGTCGTTTTGAAATATGGACGTCCTTTGAATTTTTTGGTCGATATGTGACCCCAGGATTTGTTTTCAGGGCAGGTGTCATTTACAGGCCTGCAATGATTTTGAATATCAACTGACCATTAGCGTTGGGATTAAAGCTGCTGATGTGTGAAACGGCCACAAGGTGGCAGCAGTTCACCCTTACCAAATATGGTTACTAGGGCAAGAGAGCCTCAGTGGAAGTGGTGTTCTAGATTGGAGTTTAGAATGGAATGTACCAGGAGAAAGCCCCTCACGTTTGTCTCACTACTTCTTGTTCGTGTTTTTAATTTAATTATTTTATTTATTATTACAGCAAGTTTGATTACAATGTTTGGCTAGTTGTAGGTGTGGAAGATGTGGTTCTTTTACACATATACAGATGTCTGTTCTTCCTGGGATCCTTTTCCCATGTACGTTATGACAGAATGTTGAGTAGTCCTCTCTTGGTATTCCGTAGGTCTTTGGTGATTATATATGTCACCTGCGTTTGTATATGTCTGTTAACCCCGATATCGTAATGAAACCAGTCCTCACACCTTTCCATTGGTGAACCATAAGTTTGTTTAATGAATCTGTGATTGCCCTTCTCCGTGGAAATATCTGCCCTGGTATCCATTTCTAGGTAACACCTATAAGTGATATGATATGATATGTGTCTTTCACTTTCTGACTTACTACATGTCACGTGATTACTTCTAGACTCATCTACGGTTCTGCAAATGGCATTGTGTCCTTTTTTCACTTGGCTTCTCTTCTGCCTTAGTGGGGTCCATTTTCAACAATGTGATTCCCTGAGGGTTGTAGATTAGCTGACCTGGGCAGCCTTACCCTGCCGGCCCGCCCTCCCCAGGTGTGCCTCGTTGAGGTCAATATAAACAGAGCTCCAGGCAGCAATAGCCCCTGAAGCTGTGCCTGACTCCATATTCTCTGCCCCGTCAGCAGTCTCGGGGCTGTGCTGGTGGGAGGGGGTGAGGGGCCACAGATTTGTGGGTGTCCCGGTGTGAGTGGGGCTCTGCTGGCCTTTCTGCAGGTGTTCCCATGCTGCCACCTGTAAAGAAGAGGATGTGTCACCCATACCTTCCACTGGAATTTCTCTCCGGACAGAGGTGAGGAACGAAAAAAGCATTGGGGGCCAGGACAGGAGGGGTATATCAGGTAGGGCAATGGAAAGCTTCTGGAAGAGGGCCCAGGGCCAGGACCACCCTGGCTGGCCTGCAGGCACCAAGTTGCCCTGCGTGCTGTCGCTGGTGTGTCTCCAAGGCCCTTCCTCTAGGCTTTCAAGCCCTTGTACATATTCAGGTGTTTTACCTGGGAAAGGTGGGAACAGTTCAGCAGCATCTGTACTGGGGCTCAACTCATGTTTCCTCACAGATGCCTCGGCACGTTCCCCCAGCTTTGCAATGAGGACACTCCTTGCGTGGGGGTTTGCTTGCTGGCTTTATGGGAGATGGTTCCCCACCTCTGACCAATTTCAGAATTGTTTACCACTTGAGCAAGTGCCTGATAGGATTTTCCCCTGTATAACTGGTGGGTTCAGGTTCTTTTTTACTTTTATGGTTCAAGTTAGATTTTTTTCCTCTTTTATGTATTTATAGATATAAGCATGGAAATTATGCATTCCTATAAATACATCTGTGTGAAGGGAAGAACATTTTTCTGTTTTATTTTTAAATTTTAGTTTTTAAAATTTTGAAATGTAATTTTATTTATTTTTTTATACAGCAGGTTATTATTAGTTATGTATTTTATGCATATACATGTATACAGGTCAATCCCAATCTCCCAACTCATCCCACCACCACCACCCCATGGCTTCCCACACTTGGTGTCCATACGTTTGTTCTCTACCTCTGTGTCTCTATTTCTTCCCTGCAAACCAGTTCATCTGTACCATTTTTTAGGTTCCACGTATATGCATTAATATACAATATTTGTTTTCCTCTTTCTGACTTACTTCATTCTGTATGACTTTCTCTAGATCCATCGATGTCTCTACAAATGACCCAGTATCATTCCTTTTTATGGCTGAGTAATATTCCATTTTATATATGTACCACATCTTTATCCATTCATCTCTCTGTGGGCATTTAGGTTGCTTCCATAACCTGGCTATTGTAAATAGTGCTGCAATGAACATTGTGGTGAATGTGCCTTTTTGATTTATGGTTTTCTCTGGGTATATGCCCAGAAGTGGGATTGCTGGATCAGATGGTAATTCTATTTCTAGTTTTTTTAAGGAAACTCCATACTGTTCTCCATAGTGACTGTATCAATTTACATTCCCACCAATAGTGGAAGAGGGCTCGTTTTGTCCACACCCTCCCCAGAATTTGTTGTTTGTAGATTTTCTGATGATGCCGATTCTAACAGGTGTGAGGTGATACCTCATTGTAGTTTTGATTTGCATTTCTCTAATAATTAGTGCTGTTGAGCAGCTTTTCATGTGCGTCTTGGCCATCTCTGTGTCTTCTTTGAAGAAACGTCTCTTTAGATCTTCTGCCCATTTTTGTATTGGGTTGTTGGTTTTTTTAATATTAAGATGCATGAGCTGTTTATATATATTGGAGATTAAACCTCTGTCCATTGATTCGTTTGCAACGATTTTCGCCCATTCAAAGGGATTCCTTTTTCAATTCCCGTTTTTTTAACAAAAAAGGAAAGAAAGGAAAAGAAGCAGAACACTAATGTGCGTAAAATATGCCTTTTGAAACGGTCGTTTTGAAATATGGACGTCCTTTGAATATTTTGGTCGATATGTGACCCCAGGATTTGTTTTCAGGGCAGGTGTCATTTACAGGCCTGCAATGATTTTGAATATTAATGGACCATTAGCGCTGGGATTAAAGCTGCTGTTGTGTGAAACGGCCACAAGGCGGCAGCAGTTCTCCCTTACCAAATCTGGTTTGTAGGGCAACAGAGCCTCAATGGATGTCGCGTTCTACATTGTAATTTAGAATGGAATGTGCCAGGAGAAATCCCCTCAAGTTTGTCTCACTACTTCTTGTTCGTGTTTTTAATTTAATATTTTTTTTTATTTTTTATTACAGCAAGTTTGATTACAATATTTGGCTTGTTGTAGGTGTGGAAGATGTGGTTCTTTTACACATATACAGATGTCTTTTCTTCCTGGGATCCTTTTCCCATGTACGTTATGACAGAATGTTGAGTAGTCCTCTCTTGGTATTCTGTAGGTCTTTGGTGATTATATATGTCACCTGTGTTTGTATATGTCTGTTAACCCTGATATCGTAATGAAACCAATCCTCACACCTTTCCATTGGTGAACCATAAGTTTGTTTAATGAATCTGTGATTGCCCTTCTCCGTGGAAATATCTGCCCTGGTATCCATTTTTAGGTAACACCTATAAGTGATATGATATGATATGTGTCTTTCACTTTCTGACTTACTACAAGTCACGTGATTACTTCTAGACTCATCTACTGGGCTGCAAATGGCATTGTGTCCTTTTTTCCCTTGGCTTCTCTTGTGCCTTAGCGGGATCCATTTTCAACAATGTGATTCCCTGAGGGTTGTGGATTAGCTGACCTGGGCAGCCTTACCCTGCCGGCCCGCCCTCCGCAGGTTTGCCTCGTTGAGGTCAATATAAACAGCGCTCCAGGCAGCAATAGCCCATGAAGCTCTGCCTGACTCCATATTCTCTGCCCCGTCAGCAGTCTCGGGGCTGTGCTGTTGGGAGGGAGTGAGGGGCCACAGCTTTGTGGATGGCCCGGTGTGAGTGGGGTTCTGCTGGCCTTTCTGCAGGAGTTGCCAGGCTGCCGCCTGTAAAGAAGAGGATGTGTCACCCATACCTTCCGCTGGAATTTCTCTCCGGACAGAGGTGAGGAAGGAAAAAAGCAGTGGGGTCCGGGACAGGAGGGGTATCTCAGGCAGGGCAATGGAAAGCTTCTGGAAGAGCGCCAGGGTCCAGGACCACCCTGGCTGGCCTGCAGGCACCAAGTTGGCCTGCGTGCTGTCGCTGGTGTGGCTCCACGGTCCTTCTTCTAGGCTTTCAAGCCCTTGTACATATTCAGGTGTTTTACCTGGAAAGGGTGGGAACAGTTCAGCAGCAGCTGGCCTGGGGCTCAGCTCACGTTTACTCACAGATGCCTCGGCACGGTCCCCCAGCTTTTCAATGAGGACGCTCCTTGCGTGGGGGGTGGGTTGCTGGCTGTATGGGAGATGGTTCCCCACCTCTGACCAATTTCAGAATTGTTTACCGCTGGAGCAAGTGCCGTGATAGGGTTTTCCTCTGTATAACTCGTGGGTTCAATTTTTTTTTTTCTTTTATGGTTCAAGTTTGATTTTATTCTTCTTTTATGTATTTATATATATAAGCATGGAAATAATTCATTCCTATAAATACATCTGTGTGACGGGAAGAACATTTTTCTGTTTTATTGTTAAATTTTATTTTTTAAAATTTTGAAATTTAATTTTATTTATTTTTTTATACAGCACGTTATTATTAGTTATGTATTTTATGCATATACATGTATAGAGGTCAATCCCAAACTCCCAACTCATCCCACCACCACCACCCCATGGCTTCCCACACTTGGTGTCCATACGTTTGTTCTCTACCTCTGTGTCTCTATTTCTTCCCTGCAAACCAGTTCATCTGTACCATTTTTAGGCTCCACATATATGCATTAATATACAATATTTGTTTTCCTCTTTCTGACTTACTTCATTCTGTATGACAGTCTCTCGATCCATCGGTGTCTCTACAAATGACCCAGTTTCATTCCTTTTTATGGCCGAGTAATATTCCATTTCATATATGTACCACATCTTTATCCATTCATCTGTCTGTGGGCATTTATGCTGCTTCCATTACCTGGCTATTGTAAATAGTGCTGCAATGAACATTGTGGTGAATGTGCCTTTTTGATTTACGGTTTTCTCTGGGTATATGCCCAGAAGTGGGATTGCTGGATCAGATGGTAATTCTATATCTAGTTTTTTTTAAGGAAACTCCATACTGTTCTCCATAGTGACTGTATCAATTTACATTCCCACCAATAGTGGAAGAGGGCTCCTTTTGTCCACACCCTCCCCAGAATTGGTTGTTTGTAGATTTTCTGATGATGCCGATTCTAAAAGGTGTGAGGTGATACCTCATTGTAGTTTTGATTTGCATTTCTCTAATAATTAGTGCTGTTGAGCAGCTTTTCATGTGCGTCTTGGCCATCTCTCTGTCTCCTTTGAAGAAACGTCTCTTTAGATCTTCTGCCCATTTTTGTATTGGGTTGTTTGTTTTTTTAATATTAAGCTGCATGAGCTGTTTATATATATTGGAGATTAAACCTCTGTCCATTGATTCGTCTGCAACGATTTTCGCCCATTCTGTGGGATGCCTTTTTCCATTCCCGTGTTTTTTAACAAAAAAGGAAAGAAAGGAAAAGAAGCAGAACACTAATGCGCGTAAAATATGCCTTTTGAAACGGTCGTTTTGAAATAAGGACGTCCTTTGAATTTTTTGGTCGATATGTGACCCCAGGATTTGTTTTCAGGGCAGGTGTCATTTACAGGTCTGCAATGATTTTCAATATCAACTGACCATTAGTGTTGGGATTAAAGCTGCTGTTGTGTGAAACGGCCACAAGGTGGCAGCAGTTCACCCTTACCAAATCTGGTTACTAGGGCAAGAGAGCCTCAGTGGAAGTGGTGTTCTAGATTGGAGTTTAGAATGGAATGTGCCAGGAGAAAGCCCCTCACGTTTGTCTCACTACTTCTTGTTCGTGTTTTTAATTTAAGTTTTTTTATTTTTTATTACAGCAAGTTTGATTAAAATGTTTGGCTTGTTGTAGGTATGGAAGATGTGGTTCTTTTACACATATACAGATGTCTGTTCTTCCTGGGATCCTTTTCCCATGTACGTTATGACAGAATGTTGAGTAGTCCTCTCTTGGTATTCTGTAGGTCTTTGGTGATTATATATGTCACCTGTGATTGTATATGTCTGTTAACCCCGATATCGTAATGAAACCAATCCTCACACCTTCCCATTGGTGAACCATAAGTTTGTTTAATGAATCTGTGATTGCCCTTCTCCGTGGAAATATCTGCCCTGGTATCCATTTTTAGGTAACACCAATAAGTGATATGATATGATATGTGTCTTTCACTTTCTGACTTACTACAAGTCACGTGATTACTTCTAGACTCATCTACTGGGCTGCAAATGGCATTGTGTCCTTTTTTCCCTTGGCTTCTCTTCTGCCTTTGCGGGGTCCATTTTCAACAATGTGATTCCCTGAGGGTTGTGGATTAGCTGACCTGGGCAGCCTTACCCTGCCGGCCTGCCCTCCCCAGGTGTGCCTCGTTTAGGTCAATATAAACAGCGCTCCAGGCAGCAGTAGCCTCTGAAGCTGTGCCTGACTCCATATTCTCTGCCCCGTCAGCAGTCTCGGGGCTGTGCTGGTGGGAGGGAGTGAGGGGCCACAGCTTTGTGGGTGGCCCGGTGTGAGTGGGGTTCTGCTGGCCTTTCTGCAGGAGTTGCCAGGCTGCCGCCTGTAAAGAAGAGGATGTGTCACCCATACCTTCCGCTGGAATTTCTCTCCGGACAGAGGTGAGGAAGGAAAAAAGCAGTAGGGGCCGGGACAGGATGGGTATCTCAGGCAGGGCAATGGAAAGCTTCTGGAAGAGTGCCGGGGCCAGGACCACGCTGGCTGGCCTGCAGGCACCAAGTTGGCCTGTGTGCTGTCGCTGGTGTGGCTCCACGGTCCTTCCTGTAGGCTTTCAAGCCCTTGTACATATTCAGGTGTTTTACCTGGAAAGGGTGGGAACAGTTCAGCAGCAGCTGGCCTGGGGCTCAGCTCACGTTTACTCACAGATGCCTCGGCGCGGTCCCCCAGCTTTGCAATGAGGACGCTCCTTGCGTGGGGGGTGGGTTGCTGGCTGTATGGGAGATGGTTCCCCACCTCTGACCAATTTCAGAATTGTTTACCACTGGAGCAAGTGCCCTGATAGGGTTTTCCTCTGTATAACTCCTGGGTTCAGGTTTTTTTTTTTCTTTTTTGGTTCAAGTTAGATTTTATTCCCCTTTTATGTATTTATAGATATAAGCATGGAAATAATTCTTTCCTATAAATACATCTGTGTGATGGGAAGAATTTTTTCTGTTTTATTTTTAAATTTTATTTTTTAAAATTTTGAAATTTAATTTTATTTTTTTTTTATACAGTACGTTATTATTAGTTATGTATTTTATGTATATACACGTATACAGGTCAATCCCAAACTCCCAACTCATCCCAACACCACCACCCCATGGCTTCCCACACTTGGTGTCCATACGTTTGTTCTCTACCTCAGTGTCTCTATTTCTTCCCTGCAAACCAGTTCATCTGTACCATTTTTAGGCTCCACATATATGCATTAATATACAATATTTGTTTTCCTCTTTCTGACTTACTTCATTCTGTATGACAGTCTCTCGATCCATCGATGTCTCTACAAATGACCCAGTTTCATTCCTTTATGTGGTTGAGTAATACTCCATTTTATATATGTACCACATCTTTATCCATTCATTTGTCTGTGGGCATTTAGGTTGCTTCCATTACCTGGCTATTGTAAATAGTGCTGCAACGAACATTGTGGTGAATGTGCCTTTTTGAAATACGGTTTTCTCTGGGTATATGCCCAGAAGTGGGATTGCTGGATCAGATGGTAATTCTATTTCTAGTTTTTTTAAGGAAACTCCATACTGTTCTCCATAGCGACTGTATCAATTTACATTCCCACCAATAGTGGAAGAGGGCTCCTTTTGTCCACACCCTCCCCAGAATTGGTTGTTTGTAGATTTTCTGATGATGCCGATTCTAAAAGGTGTGAGGTGATACCTCATTGTAGTTTTGATTTGCATTTCTCTAATAATTAGTGCTGTTGAGCAGCTTTTCATGTGCGTCTTGGCCATCTCTCTGTCTCCTTTGAAGAAACGTCTCTTTAGATCTTCTGCCCATTTTTGTATTGGGTTGTTTGTTTTTTTAATATTAAGCTGCATGAGCTGTTTATATATATTGGAGATTAAACCTCTCTCCATTGATTCGTCTGCAACGATTTTCGCCCATTCTGTGGGATGCCTTTTTCCATTCCCGTGTTTTTTAACAAAAAAGGAAAGAAAGGAAAAGAAGCAGAACACTAATGCGCGTAAAATATGCCTTTTGAAACGGTCGTTTTGAAATAAGGACGTCCTTTGAATTTTTTGGTCGATATGTGACCCCAGGATTTGTTTTCAGGGCAGGTGTCATTTACAGGTCTGCAATGATTTTCAATATCAACTGACCATTAGTGTTGGGATTAAAGCTGCTGTTGTGTGAAACGGCCACAAGGTGGCAGCAGTTCACCCTTACCAAATCTGGTTACTAGGGCAAGAGAGCCTCAGTGGAAGTGGTGTTCTAGATTGGAGTTTAGAATGGAATGTGCCAGGAGAAAGCCCCTCACGTTTGTCTCACTACTTCTTGTTCGTGTTTTTAATTTAAGTTTTTTTTATTTTTTATTACAGCAAGTTTGATTAAAATGTTTGGCTTGTTGTAGGTATGGAAGATGTGGTTCTTTTACACATATACAGATGTCTGTTCTTCCTGGGATCCTTTTCCCATGTACGTTATGACAGAATGTTGAGTAGTCCTCTCTTGGTATTCTGTAGGTCTTTGGTGATTATATATGTCACCTGTGATTGTATATGTCTGTTAACCCCGATATCGTAATGAAACCAATCCTCACACCTTCCCATTGGTGAACCATAAGTTTGTTTAATGAATCTGTGATTGCCCTTCTCCGTGGAAATATCTGCCCTGGTATCCATTTTTAGGTAACACCAATAAGTGATATGATATGATATGTGTCTTTCACTTTCTGACTTACTACAAGTCACGTGATTACTTCTAGACTCATCTACTGGGCTGCAAATGGCATTGTGTCCTTTTTTCCCTTGGCTTCTCTTCTGCCTTTGCGGGGTCCATTTTCAACAATGTGATTCCCTGAGGGTTGTGGATTAGCTGACCTGGGCAGCCTTACCCTGCCGGCCTGCCCTCCCCAGGTGTGCCTCGTTTAGGTCAATATAAACAGCGCTCCAGGCAGCAATAGCCCCTGAAGCTGTGCCTGACTCCATATTCTCTGCCCCGTCAGCAGTCTCGGGGCTGTGCTGGTGGGAGGGAGTGAGGGGCCACAGCTTTGTGGGTGGCCCGGTGTGAGTGGGGTTCTGCTGGCCTTTCTGCAGGAGTTGCCAGGCTGCCGCCTGTAAAGAAGAGGATGTGTCACCCATACCTTCCGCTGGAATTTCTCTCCGGACAGAGGTGAGGAAGGAAAAAAGCAGTAGGGGCCGGGACAGGATGGGTATCTCAGGCAGGGCAATGGAAAGCTTCTGGAAGAGCGCCGGGGCCAGGACCACGCTGGCTGGCCTGCAGGCACCAAGTTGGCCTGTGTGCTGTCGCTGGTGTGGCTCCACGGTCCTTCCTGTAGGCTTTCAAGCCCTTGTACATATTCAGGTGATTTACCTGGAAAGGGTGGGAACAGTTCAGCAGCAGCTGGCCTGGGGCTCAGCTCACGTTTACTCACAGATGCCTCGGCGCGGTCCCCCAGCTTTGCAATGAGGACGCTCCTTGCGTGGGGGGTGGGTTGCTGGCTGTATGGGAGATGGTTCCCCACCTCTGACCAATTTCAGAATTGTTTACCACTGGAGCAAGTGCCCTGATAGGGTTTTCCTCTGTATAACTCCTGGGTTCAGGTTTTTTTTTTTCTTTTTTGGTTCAAGTTAGATTTTATTCCCCTTTTATGTATTTATAGATATAAGCATGGAAATAATTCTTTCCTATAAATACATCTGTGTGATGGGAAGAATTTTTTCTGTTTTATTTTTAAATTTTATTTTTTAAAATTTTGAAATTTAATTTTATTTATTTTTTTATACAGTACGTTATTATTAGTTATGTATTTTATGTATATACACGTATACAGGTCAATCCCAAACTCCCAACTCATCCCAACACCACCACCCCATGGCTTCCCACACTTGGTGTCCATACGTTTGTTCTCTACCTCAGTGTCTCTATTTCTTCCCTGCAAACCAGTTCATCTGTACCATTTTTAGGCTCCACATATATGCATTAATATACAATATTTGTTTTCCTCTTTCTGACTTACTTCATTCTGTATGACAGTCTCTCGATCCATCGATGTCTCTACAAATGACCCAGTTTCATTCCTTTTTATGGCCGATTAATATTCCATTTTATATATGTACCACATCTTTATCCATTCATCTGTCTGTGGGCATTTAGGTTGCTTCCATTACCTGGCTATTGTAAATAGTGCTGCAACGAACATTGTGGTGAATGTGCCTTTTTGAAATACGGTTTTCTCTGGGTATATGCCCAGAAGTGGGATTGCTGGATCAGATGGTAATTCTATTTCTAGTTTTTTTAAGGAAACTCCATACTGTTCTCCATAGTGACTGTATCAATTTACATTCCCACCAATAGTGGAAGAGGGCTCCTTTTGTCCACACCCTCCCCAGAATTGGTTGTTTGTAGATTTTCTGATGATGCCGATTCTAACAGGTGTGAGGAGATACCTCATTGTAGTTTTGATTTGCATTTCTCTAATAATTATTGCTGTTGAGCAGCTTTTCATGTGCGTCTTGGCCATCTCTGTGTCTCCTTTGAAAAAACGTCTCTTTAGATCTTCTGCCCATTTTTTTGGGGTTGTTTGTTTTTTTAATATTAAGCTGCATGAGCTGTTTATATATATTGGAGATTAAACCTCTCTCCATTGATTCGTCTGCAACGATTTTCGCCCATTCTGAGGGATACCTTTTTCCATTCCCGTTTTTTTTAACAAAAAAGGAAAGAAAGGAAAAGAAGCAGAACACTAATGTGCGTAAAATATGCCTTTTGAAACGGTCGTTTTGAAATATGGACGTCCTTTGAATTTTTTGGTCGATATGTGACCCCAGTATTTGTTTTCAGGGCAGGTGTCATTTACAGGCCTGCAATGATTTTGAATATCAACTGACCATTAGCGTTGGGATTAAAGCTGCTGTTGTGTGAAACGGCCACAAGGTGGCAGCAGTTCACCCTTACCAAATCTGGTTACTAGGGCAAGAGAGCCTCAGTGGAAGTGGTGTTCTAGATTGGAGATTAGAATGGAATGTGCCAGGAGAAAGCCCCTCACGTTTGTCTCACTATTTCTTGTTCGTGTTTTTAATTTAATTTTTTATTTTTTATTACAGCAAGTTTGATTACAATGTTTGGCTTGTTGTAGGTGTGGAAGATGTGGTTCTTTTACACATATACAGATGACTGTTCTTCTTAGGATCCTTTTCCCATGTACGTTATGACAGAATGTTGAGTAGTCCTCTCTTGGTATTCTGTAGGTCTTTGGTGATTATATATGTCACCTGTGTTTGTATATGTCTGTTAACCCCGATATCGTAATGAAACCAATCCTCACACCTTTCCATTGGGGAACCATAAGTTTGTTTAATGAATCTGTGATTGCCCTTCTCCGTGGAAATATCTGCCCTGGTATCCATTTTTAGGTAACACCTACAAGTGATATGATATGATATGTGTCTTTCACTTTCTGACTTACTACAAGTCACGTGATTACTTCTAGACTCATCTACGGTGCTGCAAATGGCATTGTGTCCTTTTTTCCCTTGGCTTCTCTTCTGCCTTAGCGGGGTCCATTTTCAACAATGTGATTCCCTGAGGGTTGTGGATTAGCTGACCTGGGCAGCCTTACCCTGCCGGCCTGCCCTCCCCAGGTATGCCTCGTTGAGATCAATATAAACAGAGCTCCAGGCAGCAATAGCGCCTGAAGCTGTGCCTGACTCCATATTCTCTGCCCCGTCAGCAGTCTCGGGGCTGTGCTGGTGGGAGGGAGTGAGGGGCCACAGCTTTGTGGGTGGCCCGGTGTGAGTGGGGTTCTGCGGGCCTTTCTGCAGGAGTTGCCAGGCTGCCGCCTGTAAAGAAGAGGATGTGTCACCCATACCTTTCGCTGGAATTTCTCTCCGGACAGAGGTGAGGAAGGAAAAAAGCAGTGAGGTCCGGGACAGGAGGGGTATCTCAGGCAGGGCAATGGAAAGCTTCTGGAAGAGCGCCCGGGGCCAGGACCACGCTGGCTGGCCTGCAGGCACCAAGTTGGCCTGCGTGCTGTCGCTGGTGTGGCTCCACGGTCCTTCCTCTAGGCTTTCAAGCCCTTGTACATATTCAGGTGTTTTACCTGGAAAGGGTGGGAACAGATCAGAAGCAGCTGGCCTGGGGCTCAGCTCACGTTTACTCACAGATGCCTCGGCACGGTCCCCCAGCTTTTCAATGAGGACGCTCCTTGTGTGGGGGTTGGGTGGCTGGCTGTATGGGAGATGGTTCCCCACCTCTGACCAATTTCAGAATTGTTTACCGCTGGAGCAAGTGCCGTGATAGGTTTTTCCTCTGTATAACTCGTGGGTTCAATTTTTTTTTCTTTTTTGGTTCAAGTTAGATTTTATTCCTCTTTTATGTATTTATAAATATAAGCATGGAAATAATTCATTCCTATAAATACATCTGTGTGACGGGAAGAATTTTTTCTGTTTTATTTTTAAATTTTATTTTTTAAAATTTTGAAATTTAATTTTATTTATGTTTTTATACAGTACGTTATTATTAGTTATGTATTTTATGCATATACATGTATACAGGTCAATCCCAATCTCCCAAATCATCCCACCACCACCACCCCATGGATTCCCAACCTTGGTGTCCATATGTTTGTTCTCTACCTCTGTGTCTCTATTTCTTCCCTGCAAACCAGTTCATCTGTACCATTTTTAGGCTCCACATATATGCATTAATATACAATATTTGTTTTCCTCTTTCTGACTTACTTCATTCTGTATGACAGTCTCTCGATCCATCGATGTCTCTACAAATGACCCAGTTTCATTCCTTTATGTGGTTGAGTAATACTCCATTTTATATATGTACCACATCTTTATCCATTCATTTGTCTGTGGGCATTTAGGTTGCTTCCATTACCTGGCTATTGTAAATTGTGCTGCAACGAACATTGTGGTGAATGTGCCTTTTTCAAATACGGTTTTCTCTGGGTATATGCCCAGAAGTGGGATTGCTGGATCAGATGGTAATTCTATTTCTAATTTTTTTAAGGAAACTCCATACTGTTCTCCATAGTGACTGTATCAATTTACATTCCCACCAATAGTGGAAGAGGGCTCCTTTTGTCCACACCCTCTCCAGAATTGGTTGTTTGTAGATTTTCTGATGATGCCGATTCTAACAGGTGTGAGGTGATACCTCATTGTAGTTTTGCTTTGCATTTCTCTAATAATTAGTGCTGTTGAGCAGCTTTTTATGTGCGTCTTGGACATCTCTGTGTGTCCTTTGAAGAAACGTCTCTTTAGATCTTCTTACCATTTTTTTTGGGATGTTTGTTTTTTTAATATTAAGCTGCATGAGCTGTTTATATATATTGGAGATTAAACCTGTGTCCATTGATTCGTTTGCAACGATTTTCACCCATCCTGAGGGATGCCTTTTTCCATTCCCGTTTTTTTTAACAAAAAAGGAAAGAAAGGAAAAGAAGCAGAACACTAATGTGCGTAAAATATGCCTTTTGAAACGGTCGTTTTGAAATATGGACGTCCTTTGAATTTTCTGGTCGATATGTGACCCCAGGATTTGTTTTCATGGCAGGTGTCATTTACAGGCCTGCAATGATTTTGAATATCAACTGACCATTAGCGTTGGGATTAAAGCTGCTGTTGTGTGAAACGGCCACAAGGTGGCAGCAGTTCACCCTTACCAAATCTGGTTACTAGGGCAAGAGAGCCTCAGTGGAAGTGGTGTTCTAGATTGGAGTTTAGAATGGAATGTACCAGGAGAAAGCCCCTCACGTTTGTCTCACTACTTCTTGTTCGTGTTTTTAATTTAAGTTTTTATTTTTTATTACAGCAAGTTTGATTACAATGTTTGGCTTGTTGTAGGTGTGGAAGATGTGGTTCTTTTACACATATACAGATGACTGTTCTTCTTGGGATCCTTTTCCCATGTACATTATGACAGAATGTTGAGTAGTCCTCTCTTGGTATTCTGTAGGTCTTTGGTGATTATATATGTCACCTGTGTTTGTATATGTCTGTTAACCCCGATATCGTAATGAAACCAATCCTCACAACTTTCCATTGGTGAACCATAAGTTTGTTTAATGAATCTGTGATTGCCCTTCTCCGTGGAAATATCTGCCCTGGTATCCATTTTTAGGTAACACCTATAAGTGATATGATATGATATGTGTCTTTCACTTTCTGACTTACTACAAGTCACGTGATTACTTCTAGACTCATCTACGGTGCTGCAAATGGCATTGTGTCCTTTTTTCCCTTGGCTTCTCTTCTGCCTTAGCGGGGTCCATTTTCAACAATGTGATTCCCTGAGGGTTGTGGATTAGCTGACCTGGGCAGCCTTACCCTGCCGGCCCGCCCTCCCCAGGTGTGCCTCGTTGAGGTCAATATAAACAGCGCTCCAGGCAGCAATAGCCCCTGAAGCTGTGCCTGACTCCATATTCTCTGCCCCGTCAGCAGTCTCGGGGCTGTGCTGGTGGGAGGGAGTGAGGGGCCACAGCTTTGTGGGTGGCCCGGTGTGAGTGGGGTTCTGCTGGCCTTTCTGCAGGAGTTGCCAGGCTGCCGCCTGTAAAGAAGAGGATTTGTCACCCATACCTTCCGATGGAATTTCTCTCCGGACAGAGGTGAGGAAGGAAAAAAGCAGTGGGGTCCGGGACAGGAGGGGTATCTCAGGCAGGGCAATGGAAAGCTTCTGGAAGAGCACCAGGGTCCAGGACCACGCTGGCTGGCCTGCAGGCACCAAGTTGGCCTGCGTGCTGTCACTTGTGTGGCTCCAAGGTCCTTCCTCTAGGCTTTCAAGCCCTTGTACATATTCAGGTGTTTTACCTGGAAAGGGTGGGAACAGTTCAGCAGCAGCTGGCCTGGGGCTCAGCTCACGTTTACTCACAGATGCCTCGGCACGGTCCCCCAGCTTTGCAATGAGGACGCTCCTTGCGTCGGGGGTGGGTTGCTGGCTGTATGGGAGATGGTTCCCCACCTCTGACCAATTTCAGAATTGTTTACCACTGGAGCAAGTGCCCTGATAGGGTTTTCCTCTGTATAACTCCTGGGTTCAGGTTTTTTTTTTCTTTTATGGTTCAAGTTAGATTTTATTCCCCTTTTATGTATTTATAGATATAAGCATGGAAATAATTCTTTCCTATAAATACATCTGTGTGATGGGAAGAATTTTTTCTGTTTTATTTTTAAATTTTATTTTTTAAAATTTTGAAATTAAATTTTATTTATTTTTTTATACAGCACCTTATTATTAGTTATGTATTTTATCTATATACATGTATACAGGTCAATCCCAAACTCCCAACTCATCCCACCACCACCACCCCATGGCTTCCCACACTTGGTGTCCATACGTTTGTTCTCTACCTCTGTGTCTCTATTTCTTCCCTGCAAACCAGTTCATCTGTACCATTTTTAGGCTCCACATATATGCATTAATATACAATATTTGTTTTCCTCTTTCTGACTTACTTCATTCTGTATGACAGTCTCTCGATCCATCGATGTCTCTACAAATGACCCAGTTTCATTCCTTTTTATGGCCGAGTCATATTCCATTTTATATATGTACCACATCTTTTTCCATTCATCTGTCTGTCGGCATTTAGGTTGCTTCCATTACCTGGCTATTGTAAATAGTGCTGCAACGAACATTGTGGTGAATGTGCCTTTTTGAAATACAGTTTTCTCTGGGTATATGCCCAGAAGTGGGATTGCTGGATCAGATGGTAATTCTATTTCTAGTTTTTTTAAGGAAACTCCATACTGTTCTCCATAGTGACTGTATCAATTTACATTCCCAGCAATAGTGGAAGAGGGCTCCTTTTGTCCACACCCTCCCCAGAATTGGTTGTTTGTAGATTTTCTGATGATGCCGATTCTAACAGGTGTGAGGTGATACCTCATTGTAGTTTTGATTTGCATTTCTCTAATAATTAGTGCTGTTGAGCAGCTTTTCTTGTGCGTCTTGGCCATCTCTGTGTCTCCTTTGAAGAAACGTCTCTTTAGATCTTCTGCCCATTTTTTTTTGGGTGGTTTGTTTTTTTTAATATTAAGGTGCATGAGCTGTTTATATATATTGGAGATTAAACCTGTGTCCATTGATTCGTTTGCAACGATTTTCACCCATCCTGAGGGATGCCTTTTTCCATTCCCGTTTTTTTTAACAAAAAAGGAAAGAAAGGAAAAGAAGCAGAACAATAATGTGCGTAAAATATGCCTTTTGAAACGGTCGTTTTGAAATATGGACATCCTTTGAATTTTTTGGTCGATATGTGACCCCAGGATTTGTTTTCAGGGCAGGTGTCATTTACAGGCCTGCAATGATTTTGAATATCAACTGACCTTTAGCGTTGGGATTAAAGCTGCTGTTGTGTGAAACGGCCACAAGGTGGCAGCTGTTCAACCTTACCAAATCTGGTTACTAGGGCAAGAGAGCCTCAGTGGAAGTGGTGTTCCAGATTGGAGTTTAGAATGGAATGTACCAGGAGAAAGCCCCTCACGTTTGTCTCACTACTTCTTGTTCGTGTTTTTAATTTAAGTTTTTATTTTTTATTACAGCAAGTTTGATTACAATGTTTGGCTTGTTGTAGGTGTGGAAGATGTGGTTCTTTTACACATATACAGATGACTGTTCTTCTTGGGATCCTTTTCCCATGTACGTTATGACAGAATGTTGAGTAGCCCTCTCTTGGTATTCTGTAGGTCTTTGGTGATTATATATGTCACCTGTGTTTGTATATGTCTGTTAACCCCGATATCGTAATGAAACCAATCCTCACACCTTTCCATTGGTGAACCATAAGTTTGTTTAATGAATCTGTGATTGCCCTTCTCCGTGGAAATATCTGCCCGGGTATCCATTTTTAGGTAACACCTATAAGTGATATGATATGATATGTGTCTTTCACTTTCTGACTTACTACAAGTCACGTGATTACTTCTAGACTCATCTACGGTGCTGCAAATGGCATTGTGTCCTTTTATCCCTTGGCTTCTCTTCTGCCTTAGCGGGGTCCATTTTCAACAATGTGATTCCCTGAGGGTTGTGGATTAGCTGACCTGGGCAGCCTTACCCTGCCGGCCCACCCTCCCCAGGTGTGCCTCATTGAGGTCAATATAAACAGCACTCCAGGCAGCAATAGCCCCTGAAGCTGTGCCTGACTCCATATTCTCTGCCCCGTCAGCAGTCTCCGGGCTGTGCTGGTGGGAGGGAGTGAGGGGCCACAGCTTTGTGGGTGGCCCGGTGTGAGTGGGGTTCTGCTGGCCTTTCTGCAGGAGTTGCCAGGCTGCCGCCTGTAAAGAAGAGGATGTGTCACCCATACCTTCTGCTGGAATTTCTCTCCGGACAGAGGTGAGGAAGGAAAAAAGCAGTGAGGTCCGGGACAGGAGGGGTATCTCAGGCAGGGCAATGGAAAGCTTCTGGAAGAGCGCCCGGGGCCAGGACCACGCTGGCTGGCCTGCAGGCACCAAGTTGGCCTGCGTGCTGTCACTGGTGTGGCTCCACGGTCCTTCCTCTAGGCTTTCAAGCCCTTGTACATATTCAGGTGTTTTACCTGGAAAGGGTGGGAACAGATCAGAAGCAGCTGGCCTGGGGCTCAGCTCACGTTTACTCACAGATGCCTCGGCACGGTCCCCCAGCTTTTCAGTGAGGACGCTCCTTGTGTGGGGGGTGGGTGGCTGGCTGTATGGGAGATGGTTCCCCACCTCTGACCAATTTCAGAATTGTTTACCGCTGGAGCAAGTGCCCTGATAGGTTTTTCCTCTGTAAAACTCGTGGGTCAATTTTTTTTTCTTTTTTGGTTCAAGTTAGATTTTATTCCTCTTTTATGTATTTATAAATATAAGCATGGAAATAATTCATTCCTATAAATACATCTGTGTGACGGGAAGAATTTTTTCTGTTTTATTTTTAAATTTTATTTTTTAAAATTTTGAAATTTAATTTTATTTATGTTTTTATACAGCACGTTATTATTAGTTATGTATTTTATGAATATACATGTATACAGGTCAATCCCAATCTCCCAAATCATCCCACCACCACCACCCCATGGATTCCCACACTTGGTGTCCATACGTTTGTTCTCTACCTCTGTGTCTCTATTTCTTCCCTGCAAACCAGTTCATCTGTACCATTTTTAGGCTCCACATATATGCATTAATATACAATATTTGTTTTCCTCTTTCTGACTTACTTCATTCTGTATGACAGTCTCTCGATACATCGATGTCTCTACAAATGACCCAGTTTCATTCCATTTTATGGCCGAGTCATATTCCATTTTATATATGTACCACATCTTTATCCATTCATCTGTCTGTGGGCATTTAGGTTGCTTCCATTACCTGGCTATTGTAAATAGTGCTGCAACGAACATTGTGGTGAATGTGCCTTTTTGAAATACGGTTTTCTCTGGGTATGTGCCCAGAAGTGGGATTGCTGGATCAGATGGTAATTCTATTTCTAGTTTTTTTAAGGAAACTCCATACTGTTCTCCATAGTGACTGTATCAATTTACATTCCCACCAATAGTGGAAGAGGGCTCCGTTTGTCCACACCCTCCCCAGAATTGGTTGTTTGTAGATTTTCTGATGATGCTGATTCTAACAGCTGTGAGGTGATACCTCATTGTAGTTTTGATTTGCATTTCTCTAATAATTAGTGCTGTTGAGCAGCTTTTCATGTGCGTCTTGGCCATCTCTGTGTCTCCTTTGAAGAAACGTCTCTTTAGATCTTCTGCCCATTTTTTTGGGGTTGTTTGTTTTTTTAATATTAAGCTGCATGAGCTGTTTATATATATTGGAGATTAAACCTGTGTCCATTGATTCGTTTGCAACGATTTTCACCCATCCTGAGGGATGCCTTTTTCCATTCCCATTTTTTTTAACAAAAAAGGAAAGAAAGGAAAAGAAGCAGAACACTAATGTGCGTAAAATATGCCTTTTGAAACGGTCGTTTTGAAATATGGACGTCCTTTGAATTTTTTGGTCGATATGTGACCCCAGGATTTGTTTTCAGGGCAGGTGTCATTTACAGGCCTGCAATGATTTTGAATATCAACTGACCATTAGCGTTGGGATTAAAGCTGCTGTTGTGTGAAACGGCCACAAGGTGGCAGCAGTTCACCCTTACCAAATCTGGTTACTAGGGCAAGAGAGCCTCAGTGGAAGTGGTGTTCTACATTGGAGTTTAGAATGGAATGTACCAGGAGAAAGCCCCTCACGTTTGTCTCACTACTTCTTGTTCGTGTTTTTAATTTAAGTTTTTATTTTTTATTACAGCAAGTTTGATTACAATGTTTGGCTTGTTGTAGGTGTGGAAGATGTGGTTCTTTTACACATATACAGATGACTGTTCTTCTTGGGATCCTTTTCCCATGTACGTTATGACCGAATGTTGAGTAGTCCTCTCTTGGTATTCTGTAGGTCTTTGGTGATTATATATGTCACCTGTGTTTGTATATGTCTGTTAACCCCGATATCGTAATGAAACCAATCCTCACACCTTTCCATTGGTGAACCATAAGTTTGTTTAATGAATCTGTGATTGCCCTTCTCCGTGGAAATATCTGCCCTGGTATCCATTTTTAGGTAACACCTACAAGTGATATGATATGATATGTGTCTTTCACTTTCTGACTTACTACAAGTCACGTGATTACTTCTAGACTCATCTACGGTGCTGCAAATGGCATTGTGTCCTTTTTTCCCTTGGCTTCTCTTCTGCCTTAGCGGGGTCCATTTTCAACAATGTGATTCCCTGAGGGTTATGGATTAGCTGACCTGGGCAGCCTTACCCTGCCGGCCCGCCCTCCCCAGGTGTGCCTCGTTGAGGTCAATATAAACAGCGCTCCAGGCAGCAATAGGCCCTGAAGCTGTGCCTGACTCCATATTCGCTGCCCCGTCAGCAGTCTCGGGGCTGTGCTGGTGGGAGGGAGTGAGGGGCCACAGCTTTGTGGGTGGCCCGGTGTGAGTGGTGTTCTGCTGGCCTTTCTGCAGGAGTTACCAGGCTGCCGCCTGTAAAGAAGAGGATGTGTCACCCATACCTTCCGCTGGAATTTCTCTCCGGACAGAGGTGAGGAAGGAAAAAAGCAGTGGGGTCCGGGACAGGAGGGGTATCTCAGGCAGGGCAATGGAAAGCTTCTGGAATAGCACCAGGGTCCAGGACAATGCTGGCTGGCCTGCAGGCACCAAGTTGGCCTGCGTGCTGTCACTGGTGTGGCTCCACGGTCCTTCCTCTAGGCTTTCAAGCCCTTGTACATATTCAGGTGTTTTACCTGGAAAGGGTGGGAACAGTTCAGCAGCAGCTGGCCTGGGGCTCAGCTCACGTTTACTCACAGATGCCTCGGCACGGTCCCCCAGCTTTGCAATGAGGACGCTCCTTGCGTGGGGTGTGGGTTGCTGGCTGTATGGGAGATGGTTCCCCACCTCTGACCAATTTCAGAATTGTTTACCGCTGGAGCAAGTGCCCTGATAGGGTTTTCCTCTGTATAACTCCTGGGTTCAGGTTTTTTTTTTCTTTTTTGGTTCAAGTTAGATTTTATTCCCCTTTTATGTATTTATAGATATAAGCATGGAAATAATTCTTTCCTATAAATACATCTGTGTGATGGGAAGAATTTTTTCTGTTTTATTTTTAAATTTTATTTTTTAAAATTTTGAAATTTAATTTTATTTATTTTTTTATACAGCACGTTATTATTAGTTATGTATTTTATGTATATACATGTATACAGGTCAATCCCAAACTCCCAACTCATCCCACCACCACCACCCCATGGCTTCCCACACTTGGTGTCCATACGTTTGTTCTCTACCTCTGTGTCTCTATTTGTTCCCTGCAAACCAGGTCATCTGTACCATTTTTAGGCTCCACATATATGCATTAATATACAATATTTGTTTTCCTCTTTCTGACTTACTTCATTCTGTATGACAGTCTCTCGATCCATCGATGTCTCTACAAATGACCCAGTTTCATTCCTTTTTATGGCCGAGTCATATTCCATTTTATATATGTACCACATCTTTTTCCATTCATCTGTCTGTGGGCATTTAGGTTGCTTCCATTACCTGGCTATTGTAAATAGTGTTGCAACGAACATTGTGGTGAATGTGCCTTTTTGAAATACGGTTTTCTCTGGGTATATGCCCAGAAGTGGGATTGCTGGATCAGATGGTAATTCTATTTCTAGTTTTTTTAAGGAAACTCCATACTGTTCTCCATAGTGTCTGTATCAATTTACATTCCCACCAATAGTGGAAGAGGGCTCCTTTTGTCCACACCCTCCCCAGAATTGGTTGTTTGTAGATTTTCTGATGATGCCGATTCTAACAGGTGTGAGGTGATACCTCATTGTAGTTTTGATTTGCATTTCTCTAATAATTAGTGCTGTTGAGCAGCTTTTCATGTGCGTCTTGGCCATCTCTGTGTCTCCTTTGAAGAAACGTCTCTTTAGATCTTCTGCCCATTTTTTTTGGGTTGTTTGTTTTTTTAATATTAAGCTGCATGAGCTGTTTATATATATTGGAGATTAAACCTGTGTCCATTGATTCGTTTGCAACGATTTTCACCCATCCTGAGGGATGCCTTTTTCCATTCCCGTTTTTTTTAACAAAAAAGGAAAGAAAGGAAAAGAAGCAGAACACTAATGTGCGTAAAATATGCCTTTTGAAACGGTCGTTTTGAAATATGGACGTCCTTTGAATTTTTTGGTCGATATGTGACCCCAGGATTTGTTTTCAGGGCAGGTGTCATTTACAGGCCTGCAATGATTTTGAATATCAACTGACCATTAGCATTGGGATTAAAGCTGCTGTTGTGTGAAACGGCCACAAGGTGGCAGCAGTTCACCCTTACCAAATCTGGTTACTAGGGCAAGAGAGCCTCAGTGGAAGTGGTGTTCTAGATTGGAGTTTAGAATGGAATGTACCAGGAGAAAGCCCCTCACGTTTGTCTCACTACTTCTTGTTCGTGTTTTTAATTTAAGTTTTTATTTTTTATTACAGCAAGTTTGATTACAATGTTTGGCTTGTTGTAGGTGTGGAAGATGTGGTTCTTTTACACATATACAGATGACTGTTCTTCTTGGGATCCTTTTCCCATGTACGTTATGACAGAATGTTGAGTAGTCCTCTCTTGGTATTCTGTAGGTCTTTGGTGATTATATATGTCACCTGTGTTTGTATATGTCTGTTAACCCCGATATCGTAATGAAACCAATCCTCACACCTTTCCATTGGTGAACCATAAGTTTGTTTAATGAATCTGTGATTGCCCTTCTCCGTGGAAATATCTGCCCTGGTATCCATTTTTAGGTAACACCTATAAGTGATATGATATGATATGTGTCTTTCATTTTCTGACTTACTACAAGTCACGTGATTACTTCTAGACTCATCTACGGTGCTGCAAATGGCATTGTGTCCTTTTTTCCCTTGGCTTCTCTTCTGCCTTAGCGGGGTCCATTTTCAACAATGTGATTCCCTGAGGGTTGTGGATTAGCTGACCTGGGCAGCCTTACCCTGCCGGCCCGCCCTCCCCAGCTGTGCCTCGTTGAGGTCAATATAAACAGAGCTCCAGGCAGCAATAGCCCCTGAAGCTGTGCCTGACTCCATATTCTCTGCCCCGTCAGCAGTCTCGGGGCTGTGCTGGTGGGAGGGAGTGAGGGGCCACAGCTTTGTGGGTGGCCCGGTGTGAGTGGGGTTCTGCTGGCCTTTCTGCAGGAGTTGCCAGGCTGCCGCCTGTAAAGAAGAGGATGTGTCACCCATACCTTCCACTGGAATTTCTCTTCGGACACAGGTGAGGAAGGAAAAAAGCAGTGAGGTCCGGGACAGGAGGGGTATCTCAGGCAGGGCAATGGAAAGCTTCTGGAAGAGCGCCAGGGTCCAGGACCACGCTGGCTGGCCTGCAGGCACCAAGTTGGCCTGCGTGCTGTCGCTGGTGTGGCTCCACGGTCCTTCCTCTAGGCTTTCAAGCCCTTGTACATATTCAGGTGTTTTACCTGGAAAGGGTGGGAACAGATCAGAAGCAGCGGGCCTGGGGCTCAGCTCACGTTTACTCACAGATGCCTCGGCACGGTCCCCCAGCTTTTCAATGAGGACGCTCCTTGTGTGGGGGGTGGGTGGCTGGCTGTATGGGAGATGGTTCCCCACCTCTGACCAATTTCAGAATTGTTTACCGCTGGAGCAAGTGCCGTGATAGGTTTTTCCTCTGTATAACTCGTGGGTTCAATTTTTTTTTCTTTTTTGGTTCAAGTTAGATTTTATTCCTCTTTTATGTATTTATAAATATAAGCATGGAAATAATTCATCCTATAAATACATCTGTGTGACGGGAAGAATTTTTTCTGTTTTATTTTTAAATTTTATTTTTTAAAATTTTGAAATTTAATTTTATTTATGTTTTTATACAGCACGTTATTATTAGTTATGTATTTTATGCATATACATGTATACAGGTCAATGCAAATCTCCCAACTCATCCCACCACCACCACCCCATGGTTTCCCACACTTGGTGTCCATACGTTTGTTCTCTACCTCTGTGTCTCTATTTCTTCCCTGCAAACCAGTTCATCTGTACCATTTTTTTAGGTTCCACATATATGCATTAATATACAATATTTGTTTTCCGCTTTCTGACTTACTTCATTCTGTATGACAGACTCTCGATCCATCGATGTCTCTACAAATGACCCAGTTTCATTCCTTTTTATGGCCGAGTAATATTCCATTTTATATATGTACCACATCTTTATCCATTCATCTGTCTGTGGGCATTAAGGTTGCTTCCATTACATGGCTATTGTAAATAGTGCTGCAACGAACATTGTGGTGAATGTGCCTTTTTGAAATACGGTTTTCTCTGGGTATATGCCCAGAAGTGGGATTCCTGGATCAGATGGTAATTCTATTTCTAATTTTTTTAAGGAAACTCCATACTGTTCTCCATAGTGACTGTATCAATTTACATTCCCACCAATAGTGGAAGAGGGCTCCTTTTGTCCACACCCTCCCCAGAATTGGTTGTTTGTAGATTTTCTGATGATGCCGATTCTAACAGGTGTGAGGTGATACCTCATTGTAGTTTTGATTTGCATTTCTCTAATAATTAGTGCTGTTGAGCAGCTTTTCATGTGCGTCTTGGCCATCTCTGTGTCTCCTTTGAAGAAACGTCTCTTTAGATCTTCTGCCCATTTTTTTTGGGTTGTTTGTTTTTTTAATATTAAGCTGCATGAGCTGTTTATATATATTGGAGATTAAACCTCTGTCCATTGATTCGTCTGCAACGATTTTCGCCCATTCTGAGGGATGCCTTTTTCCATTCCCGTGTTTTTTAACAAAAAAGGAAAGAAAGTAAAAGAAGCAGAACACTGATGTGCGTAAACTATGCCATTTGAAACGGTCGTTTTGAAATATGGACGTCCTTTGAATTTTTTGGTCGATATGTGACCCAGGATTTGTTTTCAGGGCAGGTGTCATTTACAGGCCTGCAATGATTTTGAATATCAACTGACCATTAGCGCTGGGATTAAAGCTGCTGTTGTGTGAAACGGCCACAAGGTGGCAGCAGTTCACCCTTACCAAATCTGGTTACTAGGGCAAGAGAGCCTCAGTGGAAGTGGTGTTCTAGATTGGAGTTTAGAATGGAATGTGCCAGGAGAAAGCCCCTCACGTTTGTCTCACTACTTCTTGTTCGTGTTTTTAATTTAATTTTTTATTTTTTATTACAGCAAGTTTGATTACAATGTTTGGATTGTTGTAGGTGTGGAAGATGTGGTTCTTTTACACATATACAGATGACTGTTCTTCCTGGGATCCTTTTCCCATATACGTTATGACAGAATGTTGAGTAGTCCTCTCTTGGTATTCTGTAGGTCTTTGGTGATTATATATGTCACCTGTGTTTGTATATGTCTGTTAACCCCGATATCGTAATGAAACCAATCCTCACACCTTTCCATTGGTGAACCATAAGTTTGTTTAATGAATCTGTGATTGCCCTTCTCCGTGGAAATATCTGCCCTGGTATCCATTTTTAGGTAACACCTATAAGTGATATGATATGATATGTGTCTTTCACTTTCTGACTTACTACAAGTCACGTGATTACTTCTAGACTCATCTACGGTGCTGCAAATGGCATTGTGTCCTTTTTTTCCTTGGCATCACTTCTGCCTTAGCGGGGTCCATTTTCAACAATGTGATTCCCTGAGGGTTGTGGATTAGCTGACCTGGGCAGCCTTACCCTGCCGGCCCGCCCTCCCCAGCTGTGCCTCGTTGAGGTCAATATAAACAGAGCTCCAGGCAGCAATAGCCCCTGAAGCTGTGCCTGACTCCATATTCTCTGCCCCGTCAGCAGTCTCGGGGCTGTGCTGGGGGGAGGGAGTGAGGGGCCACAGCTTTGTGGGTGGCCCGGTTTGAGTGGGGTTCTGCTGGCCTTTTTGCAGGAGTTGCCAGGCTGCCGCCTGTAAAGAAGAGGATGTGTCACCCATACCTTCCGCTGGAATTTCTCTGCGGACAGAGGTGAGGAAGGAAAAAAGCAGTGGGGGCCGGGACAGGAGGGGAATCTCACGCAGGGCAATGGAAAGCTTCTGGAAGATCGCCAGGGTCCAGGACCACCCTGGCTGGCCTGCAGGCACCAAGTTGGCCTGCGTGCTGTCGCTGGTGTGGCTCCACGGTCCTTCCTCTAGGCTTTCAAGCCCTTGTATATATTCAGGTATTTTACCTGGAAAGGGTGGGGACAGTTCAGCAGCAGCTGGCCTGGGGCTCAGCTCACGTTTACTCACAGATGCCTCGGCACGGTCCCCCAGCTTTTCAATGAGGACGCTCCTTGCGTGTTGGGTGGGTTGCTGGCTGTATGGGAGATGGTTCCCCACCTCTGACCAATTTCAGAATTGTTTACCGCTGGAGCAATTGTGCCCTGATAGGGTTTTCCTCTGTATAACTCGTGGGTTCAGTTTTTTTTTCTTTTATGGTTCAAGTTAGATTTTATTCCTCTTTTATGTATTTATAGATATAAGCATTGTAATAATTCATTCCTATAAATACATCTGTGTGACACAAGAAATTTTTTCTGTTTTATTGTTAAATTCTATTTTTTTTAAATTTTGAAATATAATTTTATTTATGTTTTTATACAGCAGGTTTTTATTAGTTATGTATATTATGCATATATATGTATAAAGGTCAATCCAAATCTCCCAACTCATCCCACCACCACCACCCCATGGTTTCCCACACTTGGTGTCCATACGTTTGTTCTCTACCTCTGTGTCTCTATTTCTTCCCTGCAAACCAGTTCATCTGTACCATTTTTTTAGGTTCCACATATATGCATTAATATACAATATTTGTTTTCCTCTTTCTGACTTACTTCATTCTGTATGACAGACTCTCGATCCATCGATGTCTCTACAAATGACCCAGTTTCATTCCTTTTTATGGCCGAGTAATATTCCATTTTATATATGTACCACATCTTTATCCATTCATCTGTCTGTGGGCATTTAGGTTGCTTCCATTACCTGGCTATTGTAAATAGTGCTGCAATGAACATTGTGGTGAATGTGCCTTTTTGAAATACGGTTTTCTCTGGGTATATGCCCAGAAGTGGGATTGCTGGATCAGATGGTAATTCTATTTCTAGTTTTTTTAAGGAAACTCCATACTGTTCTCCATAGTGACTGTATCAAGTTACATTCCCACCAATAGTGGAAGAGGGCTCCTTTTGTCCACACCCTCCCCAGAATTGGTTGTTTGTAGATTTTCTGATGATGCCGATTCTAACAGGTGTGAGGTGATACCTCATTGTAGTTTTGATTTGCATTTCTCTAATAATTAGTGCTGTTGAGCAGCTTTTCATGTGCGTCTTGGCCATCTCTGTGTCTCCTTTGAAGAAACGTCTCTTTAGATCTTCTGCCCATTTTTGTATTGGGTTGTTTGTTTTTTTAATATTAAGCTGCATGAGCTGTTTATATATATTGGAGATTAAACCTCTGTCCATTGATTCGTTTGCAACGATTTTCGCCCATTCTGAGGGATGCCTTTTTCCATTCCCGTGTTTTTTAACAAAAAAGGAAAGAAAGGAAAAGAAGCAGAACACTAATGTGCCTAAAATATGCCTTTTCAAATGGTCTTTTTGAAATATGGACGTGCTTTGAATTTTTTGGTCGATATGTGACCCCAGGATTTGTTTTCAGGGCAGGTGTCATTTACAGGCCTGCAATGATTTTGAATATCAACTGACCATTAGCACTGGGATTAAAGCTGCTGTTGTGTGAAACGGCCACAAGGTGGCAGCAGTTCTCCCTTACCAAATCTGGTTACTAGGGCAAGAGAGCCTCAGTGGAAGTGGTGTTCTAGATTCGAATTTAGAATGCAATGTGCCAGGAGAAAGCCCCTCAAGTTTGTCTCACTACTTCTTGTTCGTGTTTTTAATTTAATTTTTTATATTTTTTATTACAGCAAGTTTGATTACAATGTTTGGCTTATTGTAGGTGTGGAAGATGTGGTTCTTTTACACATATACAGATGTCTGTTCTTCCTGGGATCCTTTTCCCATGTACGTTATGACAGAGTTGAGTAGTCCTCTCTTGGTATTCTGTAGGTCTTTGGTGATTATATATGTCACCTGTGTTTGTATATGTGTGTTAACGCCGATATCGTAATGAAACCAATCCTCACACCTTCCCATTGGTGAACCATAAGTTTGTTTAATGAATCTGTGATTGCCCTTCTCCGTGGAAATATCTGCCCTGCTATCCATTTTTAGGTAACACCTATAAGTGATATGATATGATATGTGTCTTTCACTTTCTGACTTACTACAGGTCACGTGATTACTTCTAGACTCATCTACGGTGCTGCAAATGGCATATTGTCCTTTTTTTCCTTGGCTCCTCTTCTGCCTTAGCGAGGTCCATTTTCAACAATGTGATTCCCTGAGGGTTGTGGATTAGCTGACCTGGGCAGCCTTACCCTGCCGGCCCGCCCTCCCCAGGTGTGCCTCATTGAGGTCAATATAAACAGAGCTCCAGGCAGCAATAGCCCCTGAAGCTGTGCCTGACTCCATATTCTCTGCCCCATCAGCAGTCTCGGGGCTGTGCTGGTGGGAGGGAGAATGGTGCCACAGCTTTGTGGGTGGCCCGGTGTGAGTGGGGTTCTGCTGGCCTTTCTGCAGGAGTTGCCAGGCTGCCGCCTGTAAAAAAGAGGATGTGTCACCCATACCTTCCGCTGGAATTTCTCTCCGGACAGAGATGAGGAAGGAAAAAAGCAGTGGGGGCCGGGACAGGAGGGGTATCTCAGGCAGGGCAATGGAAAGCTTCTGGAGGAGCGCCCGGGTCCAGGACCACCCTGGCTGGCCTGCAGGCACCAAGTTGGCCTGCGTGCTGTAGCTGGTGTGGCTCCACGGTCCTTCCTCTAGGCTTTCAAGCCCTTGTACATATTCAGGTGTTTTACCTGGAAAGGTTGGGAACAGTTCAGCAGCAGCTGGCCTGGGGCTCAGCTCACGTTTACTCACAGATGCCTCGGCACGGTCCCCCAGCTTTTCAATGAGGACGCTCCTTGTGTGGGGGGTGGGTTGCTGGCTGTATGGGAGATGGTTACCCACCTCTGACCAATTTCAGAATTGTTTACCGCTGGAGCAATTGTGCCCTGATAGGGTTTTCCTCTGTATAACTCGTGGGTTCAGTTTTTTTTTTCTTTTATGGTTCAAGTTAGATTTTATTCCTCTTTTATATATTTATAGATATAAGCATTGTAATAATTCATTCCTATAAATACATCTGTGTGACACAAGAAATTTTTTCTGTTTTATTGTTAAATTCTATGTTTTTTAAATTTTGAAATATAATTTTATTTATGTTTTTATACAGCAGGTTTTTATTAGTTATGTATTTTATTCATATATATGTATACAGGTCAATCCAAATCTCCCAACTCATCCCACCACCACCACCCCATGGTTTCCCACTCTTGGTGTCCATACGTTTGTTCTCTACCTCTGTGTCTCTATTTCTTCCCTGCAAACCAGTTCATCTGTACCATTTTTTTAGGTTCCACATATATGCATTAATATACAATATTTGTTTTCCGCTTTCTGACTTACTTCATTCTGTATGACAGTCTCTCGATCCATCCATGTCTCTACAAATGACCCAGGTTCATTCCTTTTTATGGCCGAGTAATATTCCATTTTATATATGTACCACATCTTTATCCATTCATCTGTCTGTGGGCATTTAGGTTGCTTCCATTACCTGGCTATTGTAAATAGTGCTGCAATGAACATTGTGGTGAATGTGCCTTTTTGATTTACGGTTTTCTCTGGGTATATGCCCAGAAGTGGGATTGCTGGATCAGATGGTAATTCTATTTCTAGTTTTTTTAAGGAAA
The DNA here is from genome assembly GCF_964341445.2 of Mesoplodon mirus. Lineage (NCBI taxonomy): Eukaryota > Metazoa > Chordata > Mammalia > Artiodactyla > Ziphiidae > Mesoplodon > Mesoplodon mirus. Next base: position 124,421,743 of record NC_138984.1, read on the forward strand.
CTCCATACTGTTCTCCATAGTGACTGTATCAATTTACATTCCCACCAATAGTGGAAGAGGGCTCCTTTTGTCCACACCCTCCCTAGAATTTGTTGTTTGTAGATTTTCTGATGATGCCGATTCTAACAGGTGTGAGGTGATACCTCATTGTAGTTTTGATTTGCATTTCTCTAATAATTACTGCTGTTGAGCAGCTTTTCATGTGCGTCTTGGCCATCTCTGTGTCTCCTTTGAAGAAACGTCTCTTTAGATCTTCTGCCCATTTTTGTATTGGGTTGTTTGTTTTTTTTAATATTAAGCTGCATGAGCTGTTTATATATATTGGAGATTAAACCTCTGTCCATTGATTCGTTTGCAACGATTTTCGCCCATTCTGAGGGATGCCTTTTTCCATTCCCGTGTTTTTTAACAAAAAAGGAAAGAAAGGAAAAGAAGCAGAACACTAATGTGCCTAAAATATGCCTTTTCAAATGGTCTTTTTGAAATATGGACGTGCTTTGAATTTTTTGGTCGATATGTGACCCCAGGATTTGTTTTCAGGGCAGGTGTCATTTACAGGCCTGCAATGATTTTGAATATCAACTGACCATTAGCACTGGGATTAAAGCTGCTGTTGTGTGAAACGGCCACAAGGTGGCTGCAGTTCTCCCTTACCAAATCTGGTTACTAGGGCAAGAGAGCCTCAGTGGAAGTGGTGTTCTAGATTGGAGTTTAGAATGGAATGTGCCAGGAGAAAGCCCCTCACGTTTGTCTCACTACTTCTTGTTCGTGTATTTAATTTAATTTAATATTTTTTATTACAGCAAGTTTGATTACAATGTTTGGCTTGTTGTAGGTGTGGAAGATGTGGTTCTTTTACACATATACAGATGACTGTTCTTCCTGGGATCCTTTTCCCATGTACGTTATGACAGAATGTTGAGTAGTCCTCTCTTGGTATTCTGTAGGTCTTTGGTGATTCTATATGTCACCTGTGTTTGTATATGTCTGTTAACCCCGATATCGTAATGAAACCAATCCTCACACCTTTCCATTGGTGAACCATAAGTTTGTTTAATGAATCTGTGATTGCCCTTCTCCGTGGAAATATCTGCCCTGGTATCCATTTTTAGGTAACAACTATAAGTGATATGATATATGTGTCTTTCACTTTCTGACTTACTACATGTCTCGTGATTACTTCTAGACTCATCTTCAGTGCTGCAAATGGCATTGTGTCCTTTTTTTCCTTGGCTTCTATTCTGCCTTAACGAGGTCTATTTTCAACAATGTGATTCCCTGAGGGTTGTGGATTAGCTGACCTGGGCAGCCTTACGCTGCCGGCCCGCCCTCCCCAGGTGTGCCTCGTTGCGGTCAATATAAAGAGCGCTCCAGGCAGCAATAGCCCCTGAAGCTGTGCCTGACTCCATATTCTCTGCCCCGTCAGCAGTCTCGGGGCTGTGCTGGTGGGAGGGAGTGAGGGGCCACAGCTTTGTGAGTGGCCCGGTGTGTGTGGGACTCTGCTGGCCTTTCTGCAGGAGTTGCCAGGCTGCCAACTGTAAAGAAGAGGATGTGTCACCGATACTTCCGCTGGAATTTCTCTCCGGACACAGCTGAGGAAGGAAAAAAGCAGTGTGGGCCGGGACAGGAGGGGTATCTCAGGCAGGGAAATGGAAAGATTCTGGAAGAGCGCCCGGGGCCAAGACCACCATGGCTGGCCTGCAGGCACCATGTTGGCCTGCGTGCTGTCGCTGGTGTGGCTCGACGGCCCTTCCTCTAGGCTTTCAAGCCCTTGTACATATTCAGGTGTTTTACCTGGAAAGGGTGGGAACAGTTCAGCAGCAGCTGGCCTGGGGCTCAGCTCACGTTTACTCACAGATGCCTCGGCACGGTCCCCCAGCTTTGCAATGAGGACGCTCCTTGCGTGGGGGGTGGGTTGCTGGCTGTATGGGAGATTGTTTCCCACCTCTGACCAATTTCAGAATTGTTTACCACTGGAGCAAGTGCGCTGATAGTGTTTTCCTCTGTATAACTCATGGAATCAGGTGTTTTTTCCTTTTATGGTTCAAGTTAGATTTTATTCCTCTTTTATATATTTATAGATATAAGCATGGAAATAATTCATTCCTATAAATACATCTGTGTGACGGGAAGAAGTTTTTTCTCTTTTATTTTTAAATTTTATTTTTTTAAAATTTTGAAATTTTATTTATTTTTTTTATACAGCACGTTATTATTAGTTATGTATTTTATGCATATACATGTATACAGGTCAATCCCAATCTCCCAACTCATCCCACCACCACCACCCCATGTCTTCCCACCCTTGGTGTCCATACGTTTGTTCTCTACCTCTGTGTCTCTATTTCTTCCCTGCAAACCAGTTCATCTGTACCATTTTTTAGGTTCCACATATATGCATTAATATACAGTAGTTGTTTTCCTCTTTCTGACTTACTTCATTCTGTATGACAGTCTCTCGATCCATCAATGTCTCTACAAATGAACCAGTTTCATTCCTTTTTATGGCCGAGTAATATTTCATTTTATATATGTACCACATCTTTATCCATTCATCTGTCTGTGGGCATTTAGGTTGCTTCCATTACCTGGCTATTGTAAATAGTGCTGCAACGAACATTGTGGTGAATGTGCCTTTTTGATTTACGGTTTTCTCTGGGTATATGCCCAGAAGTGGGATTGCTGGATCAGATGGTAATTCTATTTCTAGTTTTTTTAAGGAAACTCCATACTGTTCTCCATAGTGACTGTATCAATTTACATTCCCACCAATAGTGGAAGAGGGCTCCTTTTGTCCACACCCTCCCCAGAATTGGTTGTTTGTAGATTTTCTGATGATGTCGATTCTAACAGGTGTGAGGTGATACCTCATTGTAGTTTTGATTTGCATTTCTCTAATAATTAGTGCTGTTGAGCAGCTTTTCATGTGCGTCTTGGCCATCTCTGTGTCTCCTTTGAAGAAACGTCTCTTTAGATCTTCTGCCCATTTTTTTTGGGTTGTTTGTTTTTTTAATATTAAGCTGCATGAGCTGCTTATATATATTGGAGATTAAACCTGTGTCCATTGATTCGTTTGCAACGATTTTCACCCATCCTGAGGGATGCCTTTTTCCATTCCCGTTTTTTTTAACAAAAAAGGAAAGAAAGGAAAAGAAGCAGAACACTAATGTGCATAAAATATGCCTTTTGAAACGGTCGTTTTGAAATATGGACGTCCTTTGAATTTTTTGGGCGATATGTCACCCCAGGATTTGTTTTCAGGGCAGGTGTCATTTACAGGCCTGCAATGATTTTGAATATCAACTGACCATTAGCGTTGGGATTAAAGCTGCTGTTGTGTGAAACGGTCACAAGGTGGCAGCAGTTCACCCTTACCAAATCTGGTTACTAGGGCAAGAGAGCCTCAGTGGAAGTGGTGTTCTAGATTGGAGTTTAGAATGGAATGTACCAGGAGAAAGCCCCTCACGTTTGTCTCACTACTTCTTGTTCGTGTTTTTAATTTAAGTTTTTATTTTTTATTACAGCATTTTGATTACAATGTTTGGCTTGTTGTAGGTGTGGAAGATGTGGTTATTTTACACATATACAGATGACTGTTCTTCTTGGGATCCTTTTCCCATGTACGTTATGACAGAATGTTGAGTAGTCCTCTCTTGGTATTCTGTAGGTCTTTGGTGATTATATATGTCACCTGTGTTTGTATATGTCTGTTAACCCCGATATCGTAATGAAACCAATCCTCACACCTTTCCATTGGTGAACCATAAGTTTGTTTAATGAATCTGTGATTGCCCTTCTCCGTGGAAATATCTGCCCTGGTATCCATTTTTAGGTAACACCTCTAAGTGATATGATATGATATGTGTCTTTCAATTTCTGACTTACTACATGTCACGTGATTACTTCTAGACTCATCTACGGGGCTGCAAATGGCATTGTGTCCTTTTTTCCCTTAGCTTCTATTCTGCCTTAGTGGGGTCCATTTTCAACAATGTGATTCCCTGAGGGTTGTGGATTAGCTGACCTGGGCAGCCTTACCCTGCCGGCCTGCCCTCCCCAGGTGTGCCTCGTTGAGGTCAATATAAACAGCGCTCCAGGCAGCAATAGCCCCTGAAGCTGTGCCTGACTCCATATTCTCTGCCCCGTCAGCAGTCTCGGGGCTGTGCTGGTGGGAGGGAGTGAGGGGCCACAGCTTTGTGAGTGGCCCGGTGTGAGTGGGATTCTGCTGGCCTTTCTGCAGGAGTTGCCAGGCTTCCAAATGTAAAGAAGAGGATGTGTCACCCATACTTCCGCTGGAATTTCTCTCCGGACAGAGGTGAGGAAGGAAAAAAGCAGTGGGGGCCGGGACAGGAGGGTTATCTCAGGCAGGGCAATGGAAAGCTTCCGGAAGAGCGCCCGGGGACAAGACCACCCTGGCTGGCCTGCAGACACCAAGTTGGCCTGCGTGCTGTCGCTGGTGTGGCTCGACGGCCCTTCCTCTAGGCTTTCAAGCCCTTGTACATATTCAGGTGTTTTACCTGGGAAGGGTGGGAACAGTTCAGCAGCAGCTGGCCTGGGGCTCAGCTCACGTTTACTCACAGATGCCTCGGCAAGGTCCCCCAGCTTTGCAATGAGGACGCTCCTTGCGTGGGGGGTGGGTTGCTGGCTGTATGGGAGATAGTTTCCAACCTCTGACCAATTTCAGAATTGTTTACCGCTGGAGCAAGTGCTCTGATAGGGTTTTCCTCTGTATAACTCATGGGTTCAGGTTTTTTTTTCTTTTATGGTTCAAGTTAGATTTTATTCCTCTTTTATATATTTATAGATATAAGCATGGAAATAATTCATTCCTATAAATACATCTGTGTGACGGGAAGAACTTTTTTCTGTTTTATTTTTAAATTTTATTTTTTAAAATTTTGAAATTTAATTTTATTTTTTTATACAGCACGTTATTATTAGTTATGTATTTTATGCATATACATGTATACAGGTCAATCCCAATCTCCCAACTCATCCCACCACCACCACCCCATGGCTTCCCACCCTTGCTGTACATACGTTTGTTCTCTACCTCTGTGTCTCTATTTCTTCCCTGAAAACCAGTTCATCTGTACCATTTTTTAGGTTCCACATATATGCATTAATATACAGTATTTGGTTTCCTCTTTCTGACTTACTTCATTCTGTATGACAGTCTCTCGATCCATCGACGTCTCTACAAATGACCCAGTTTCATTCCTTTTTATGGCCGAGTAATATTTCATTTTATATATGTACCACATCTTTATCCATTCATCTGTCTGTGGGCATTTAGGTTGCTTCCATTACCTGGCTATTGTAAATAGTGCTGCAACGAACATTGTGGTGAATGTGCCTTTTTGATTTACGGTTTTCTCTGGGTATATGCCCAGAAGTGGGATTGCTGGATCAGATGGTAATTCTATTTCTAGTTTTTTAAGGAAACTCCATACTGTTCTCCATAGTGACTGTATAAATTTACATTCCCACCAATAGTGGAAGAGGGCTCCTTTTGTCCACACCCTCCCCAGAATTGGTTGTTTGTAGATTTTCTGATGATGCTGATTCTAACAGGTGTGAGGTGATACCTCATTGTAGTTTTGATTTGCATTTCTCTAATAATTAGTGCTGTTGAGCAGCTTTTCATGTGCGTCTTGGCCATCTCTGTGTCTTCTTTGAAGAAACGTCTCTTTAGATCTTCTGCCCATTTTTGTATTGGGTTGTTTGTTTTTTTAATGTTAGGCTGCATGAGCTGTTTATATATATTGGAGATTAAACCTCTGTCCATTGATTCGTTTGCAACGATTTTTGCCCATTCTGAGGGATGCCTTTTTCCATTCCCGTTTTTTCTAACAAAAAAGGAAAGAAAGGAAAAGAAGCAGAACACTAATGTGCGTAAAATATGCCTTTTGAAACGGTCGTTTTGAAATATGGACGTCCTTTGAATTTTTTGGTCGATATGTGACCCCAGGATTTGTTTTCAGGGCAGGTGTCATTTACAGGCCTGCAATGATTTTGAATATCAACTGACCATTAGCGTTGGGATTAAAGCTGCTGTTGTGTGAAACGGCCACAAGGTGGCAGCAGTTCACCCTTACCAAATCTGGTTACTAGGGCAAGAGAGCCTCAGTGGAAGTGGTGTTCTAGATTGGAGTTTAGAATGGAATGTGCCAGGAGAAAGCCCCTCACGTTTGTCTCACTACTTCTTGTTCGTATTTTTAATTTAAGTTTTTATTTTTTATTACAGCAAGTTTGATTACAATGTTTGGCTTGTTGTAGGTGTGGAAGATGTGGTTCTTTTACACATATACAGATGACTGTTCTTCTTGGGATCCTTTTCCCATGTACGTTATGACAGAATGTTGAGTAGTCCTCTCTTGGTATTCTGTAGGTCTTTGGTGATTATATATGTCACCTGTGTTTGTATATGTCTGTTAACCCCGATATCGTAATGAAACCAATCCTCACACCTTTCCATTGGTGAACCATAAGTTTGTTTAATGAATCTGTGATTGCCCTTCTCCGTGGAAATATCTGCCCTGGTATCCATTTTTAGGTAACACCTCTAAGTGATATGATATGATATGTGTCTTTCACTTTCTGACTTACTACAAGTCACGTGATTACTTCTAGACTCATCTACGGTGCTGCAAATGGCATTGTGTCCTTTTTTCCCTTGGCTTCTCTTCTGCCTTAGCGGGGTCCATTTTCAACAATGTGATTCCCTGAGGGTTGTGGATTAGCTGACCTGGGCAGCCTTACCCTGCCGGCCCGCCCTCCCCAGGTGTGCCTCGTTGAGGTCAATATAAACAGAGCTCCAGGCAGCAATAGCCCCTGAAGCTGTGCCTGACTCCATATTCTCTGCCCCGTCAGCAGTCTCGGGGCTGTGCTGGTGGGAGGGAGTGAGGGGCCACAGCTTTGTGGGTGGCCCGGTGTGAGTGGGGTTCTGCTGGCCTTTCTGCAGGAGTTGCCAGACTGCCGCCTGTAAAGAAGAGGATGTGTCACCCATACCTTCCGCTGGAATTTCTCTCCGGACAGAGGTGAGGAAGGAAAAAAGCAGTGGGGGCCGGGACAGGAGGGGTATCTCAGGCAGGGCAATGGAAAGCTTCTGGAAGAGCGCCAGGGTCCAAGACCACGCTGGCTGGCCTGCAGGCACCAAGTTGGCCTGCGTGCTGTCGCTGGTGTGGCTCCACGGTCCTTCCTCTAGGCTTTCAAGCCCTTGTACATATTCAGGTGTTTTACCTGGAAAGGGTGGGAACAGTTCAGCAGCAGCTGGCCTGGGGCTCAGCTCACGTTTACTCACAGATGCCTCGGCACGGTCCCCCAGCTTTGCAATGAGGACGCTCCTTGCGTGGGGGTTGGTTTGCTGGCTGTATGGGAGATGGTTCCCCACATCTGACCAATTTCAGAATTGTTTACCACTGGAGCAAGTGCCGTGATAGGGTTTTCCTCTGTATAACTCGTGGGTTCACTTTTTTTTTCTTTTATGTTTCAAGTTAGATGTTATTCCTCTTTTATGTATTTATAGATATAAGCATGGAAATAATTCATTCCTATAAATACATCTGTGTGACGGGAAGAACTTTTTTCTGTTTTATTTTTAAATTTTATTTTTTAAAATTTTGAAATTTTATTTATTTTTTTATACAGCACGTTATTATTAGTTATGTATTTTATGCATATACATGTATACAGGTCAATCCCAAACTCCCAACTCATCCCACCACCACCACCCCATGGCTTCCCACACTTGGTGTCCATACGTTTGTTCTCTACCTCTGTGTCTCTATTTCTTCCCTGCAAACCAGTTCATCTGTACCATTTTTAGGCTCCACATATATGCATTAATATACAATATTTGTTTTCCTCTTTGTGACTTACTTCATTCTGTATGACAGTCTCTCAATCCATCGATGTCTCTACAGATGACCCAGTTTCATTCCTTTTTATGGCCGAGTAATATTCAATTTTATATATGTACCACATCTTTATCCATTCATCTGTCTGTGGGCATTTAGGTTGCTTCCATTACCTGGCTATTGTAAATAGTGCTGCAACGAACATTGTGGTGAATGTGCCTTTTTGAAATACGGTTTTCTCTGGGTATATGCCCAGAAGTGGGATTGCTGGATCAGATGGTAATTCTATTTCTAGTTTTTTAAGGAAACTCCATACTGTTCTCCATAGTGACTGTATCAATTTACATTCCCACCAATAGTGGAAGAGGGCTCCTTTTGTCCACACCCTCCCCAGAATTGGTTGTTTGTAGATTTTCTGATGATGCCGATTCTAACAGGTGTGAGGTGATACCTCATTGTAGTTTTGATTTGCATTTCTCTAATAATTAGTGCTGTTGAGCAGCTTTTCATGTGCGTCTTGGCCATCTCTGTGTCACCTTTGAGGAAACGTCTCTTTAGATCTTCTGCCCATTTTTTTTCGGTTGTTTGTTTTTTTAATATTAAGCTGCATGAGCTGTTTTTATATATTGGAGATTAAACCTGTGTCCATTGATTCGTCTGCAACGATTTTCGCCCATTCTGAGGGATGCCTTTTTCCATTCCCGTGTTTTTTAACAAAAAAGGAAAGAAAGGAAAAGAAGCAGAACACTAATGTGCGTAAAATATGCCTTTTGAAACGGTCGTTTTGAAATATGGACGTGCTTTGAAATTTTTGGTCGATATGTGACCCCAGGATTTGTTTTCAGGGCAGGTGTCATTTACAGGCCTGCAATGATTTTGAATATCAACTGACCATTAGCGTTGGGATTAAAGCTGCTGTTGTGTGAAACGGCCACAAGGTGGCAGCAGTTCACCCTTACCAAATCTGGTTACTAGGGCAAGAGAGCCTCAGTGGAAGTGGTGTTCTAGATTGGAGTTTAGAATGGAATGTACCAGGAGAAAGCCCCTCACGTTTGTCACACTACTTCTTGTTCGTGTTTTTAATTTAAGTTTTTATTTTTTATTACAGCATTTTGATTACAATGTTTGGCTTGTTGTAGGTGTGGAAGATGTGGTTCTTTTACACATATACAGATGACTGTTCTTCTTGGGATCCTTTTCCCATGTAGGTTAAGACAGAATGTTGAGTAGTCCTCTCTTGGTATTCTGTAGGTCTTTGGTGATTATATATGTCACCTGTGTTTGTATATGTCTGTTAACCCCGATATCGTAATGAAACCAATCCTCACACCTTTCCATTGGTGAACCATAAGTTTGTTTAATGAATCTGTGATTGCCCTTCTCCGTGGAAATATCTGCCCTGGTATCCATTTTTAGGTAACACCTATAAGTGATATGATATGATATGTGTCTTTCACTTTCTGACTTACTACAAGTCACGTGATTACTTCTAGACTCATCTACGGTGCTGCAAATGGCATTGTGTCCTTTTTTCCCTTGGCTTCTCTTCTGCCTTAGCGGGGTCCATTTTCAACAATGTGATTCCCTGAGGGTTGTGGATTAGCTGACCTGGGCAGCCTTACCCTGCCGGCCCGCCCTCCCCAGGTGTGCCTCGTTGAGGTCAATATAAACAGAGCTCCAGGCAGCAATAGCCCCTGAAGCTGTGCCTGACTCCATATTCTCTGCCCCGTCAGCAGTCTCGGGGCTGTGCTGGTGGGAGGGAGTGAGGGGCCACAGCTTTGTGGGTGGCCCGGTGTGAGTGGGGTTCTGCTGGCCTTTCTGCAGGAGTTGCCAGACTGCCGCCTGTAAAGAAGAGGATGTGTCACCCATACCTTCCGCTGGAATTTCTCTCCGGACAGAGGTGAGGAAGGAAAAAAGCAGTGGGGGCCGGGACAGGAGGGGTATCTCAGGCAGGGCAATGGAAAGCTTCTGGAAGAGCGCCAGGGTCCAAGACCACGCTGGCTGGCCTGCAGGCACCAAGTTGGCCTGCGTGCTGTCGCTGGTGTGGCTCCACGGTCCTTCCTCTAGGCTTTCAAGCCCTTGTACATATTCAGGTGTTTTACCTGGAAAGGGTGGGAACAGTTCAGCAGCAGCTGGCCTGGGGCTCAGCTCACGTTTACTCACAGATGCCTCGGCACGGTCCCCCAGCTTTGCAATGAGGACGCTCCTTGCGTGGGGGTTGGTTTGCTGGCTGTATGGGAGATGGTTCCCCACATCTGACCAATTTCAGAATTGTTTACCACTGGAGCAAGTGCCGTGATAGGGTTTTCCTCTGTATAACTCGTGGGTTCACTTTTTTTTTCTTTTATGTTTCAAGTTAGATGTTATTCCTCTTTTATGTATTTATAGATATAAGCATGGAAATAATTCATTCCTATAAATACATCTGTGTGACGGGAAGAACTTTTTTCTGTTTTATTTTTAAATTTTATTTTTTAAAATTTTGAAATTTTATTTATTTTTTTATACAGCACGTTATTATTAGTTATGTATTTTATGCATATACATGTATACAGGTCAATCCCAAACTCCCAACTCATCCCACCACCACCACCCCATGGCTTCCCACACTTGGTGTCCATACGTTTGTTCTCTACCTCTGTGTCTCTATTTCTTCCCTGCAAACCAGTTCATCTGTACCATTTTTAGGCTCCACATATATGCATTAATATACAATATTTGTTTTCCTCTTTGTGACTTACTTCATTCTGTATGACAGTCTCTCAATCCATCGATGTCTCTACAGATGACCCAGTTTCATTCCTTTTTATGGCTGAGTAATATTCAATTTTATATATGTACCACATCTTTATCCATTCATCTGTCTGTGGGCATTTAGGTTGCTTCCATTACCTGGCTATTGTAAATAGTGCTGCAACGAACATTGTGGTGAATGTGCCTTTTTGAAATACGGTTTTCTCTGGGTATATGCCCAGAAGTGGGATTGCTGGATCAGATGGTAATTCTATTTCTAGTTTTTTAAGGAAACTCCATACTGTTCTCCATAGTGACTGTATCAATTTACATTCCCACCAATAGTGGAAGAGGGCTCCTTTTGTCCACACCCTCCCCAGAATTGGTTGTTTGTAGATTTTCTGATGATGCCGATTCTAACAGGTGTGAGGTGATACCTCATTGTAGTTTTGATTTGCATTTCTCTAATAATTAGTGCTGTTGAGCAGCTTTTCATGTGCGTCTTGGCCATCTCTGTGTCTCCTTTGAGGAAACGTCTCTTTAGATCTTCTGCCCATTTTTTTTGGGTTGTTTGTTTTTTTAATATTAAGCTGCATGAGCTGTTTTTATATATTGGAGATTAAACCTGTGTCCATTGATTCGTCTGCAACGATTTTCGCCCATTCTGAGGGATGCCTTTTTCCATTCCCGTGTTTTTTAACAAAAAAGGAAAGAAAGGAAAAGAAGCAGAACACTAATGTGCGTAAAATATGCCGTTTGAAACGGTCGTTTTGAAATATGGACGTCCTTTGAAATTTTTGGTCGATATGTGACCCCAGGATTTGTTTTCAGGGCAGGTGTCATTTACAGGCCTGCAATGATTTTGAATATCAACTGACCATTAGCGTTGGGATTAAAGCTGCTGTTGTGTGAAACGGCCACAAGGTGGCAGCAGTTCACCCTTACCAAATCTGGTTACTAGGGCAAGAGAGCCTCAGTGGAAGTGGTGTTCTAGATTGGAGTTTAGAATGGAATGTACCAGGAGAAAGCCCCTCACGTTTGTCACACTACTTCTTGTTCGTGTTTTTAATTTAAGTTTTTATTTTTTATTACAGCATTTTGATTACAATGTTTGGCTTGTTGTAGGTGTGGAAGATGTGGTTCTTTTACACATATACAGATGACTGTTCTTCTTGGGATCCTTTTCCCATGTAGGTTAAGACAGAATGTTGAGTAGTCCTCTCTTGGTATTCTGTAGGTCTTTGGTGATTATATATGTCACCTGTGTTTGTATATGTCTGTTAACCCCGATATCGTAATGAAACCAATCCTCACACCTTTCCATTGGTGAACCATAAGTTTGTTTAATGAATCTGTGATTGCCCTTCTCCGTGGAAATATCTGCCCTGGTATCCATTTTTAGGTAACACCTATAAGTGATATGATATGATATGTGTCTTTCACTTTCTGACTTACTACAAGTCACGTGATTACTTCTAGACTCATCTACGGTGCTGCAAATGGCATTGTGTCCTTTTTTCCCTTGGCTTCTCTTCTGCCTTAGCGGGGTCCATTTTCAACAATGTGATTCCCTGAGGGTTGTGGATTAGCTGACCTGGGCAGCCTTACCCTGCCGGCCCGCCCTCCCCAGGTGTGCCTCGTTGAGGTCAATATAAACAGAGCTCCAGGCAGCAATAGCCCCTGAAGCTGTGCCTGACTCCATATTCTCTGCCCCGTCAGCAGTCTCGGGGCTGTGCTGGTGGGAGGGAGTGAGGGGCCACAGCTTTGTGGGTGGCCCGGTGTGAGTGGGGTTCTGCTGGCCTTTCTGCAGGAGTTGCCAGACTGCCGCCTGTAAAGAAGAGGATGTGTCACCCATACCTTCCGCTGGAATTTCTCTCCGGACAGAGGTGAGGAAGGAAAAAAGCAGTGGGGGCCGGGACAGGAGGGGTATCTCAGGCAGGGCAATGGAAAGCTTCTGGAAGAGCGCCAGGGTCCAAGACCACGCTGGCTGGCCTGCAGGCACCAAGTTGGCCTGCGTGCTGTCGCTGGTGTGGCTCCACGGTCCTTCCTCTAGGCTTTCAAGCCCTTGTACATATTCAGGTGTTTTACCTGGAAAGGGTGGGAACAGTTCAGCAGCAGCTGGCCTGGGGCTCAGCTCACGTTTACTCACAGATGCCTCGGCACGGTCCCCCAGCTTTGCAATGAGGACGCTCCTTGCGTGGGGGTTGGTTTGCTGGCTGTATGGGAGATGGTTCCCCACATCTGACCAATTTCAGAATTGTTTACCACTGGAGCAAGTGCCGTGATAGGGTTTTCCTCTGTATAACTCGTGGGTTCACTTTTTTTTTCTTTTATGTTTCGTTAGATGTTATTCCTCTTTTATGTATTTATAGATATAAGCATGGAAATAATTCATTCCTATAAATACATCTGTGTGACGGGAAGAACTTTTTTCTGTTTTATTTTTAAATTTTATTTTTTAAAATTTTGAAATTTTATTTATTTTTTTATACAGCACGTTATTATTAGTTATGTATTTTATGCATATACATGTATACAGGTCAATCCCAAACTCCCAACTCATCCCACCACCACCACCCCATGGCTTCCCACACTTGGTGTCCATACGTTTGTTCTCTACCTCTGTGTCTCTATTTCTTCCCTGCAAACCAGTTCATCTGTACCATTTTTAGGCTCCACATATATGCATTAATATACAATATTTGTTTTCCTCTTTGTGACTTACTTCATTCTGTATGACAGTCTCTCAATCCATCGATGTCTCTACAGATGACCCAGTTTCATTCCTTTTTATGGCCGAGTAATATTCAATTTTATATATGTACCACATCTTTATCCATTCATCTGTCTGTGGGCATTTAGGTTGCTTCCATTACCTGGCTATTGTAAATAGTGCTGCAACGAACATTGTGGTGAATGTGCCTTTTTGAAATACGGTTTTCTCTGGGTATATGCCCAGAAGTGGGATTGCTGGATCAGATGGTAATTCTATTTCTAGTTTTTTAAGGAAACTCCATACTGTTCTCCATAGTGACTGTATCAATTTACATTCCCACCAATAGTGGAAGAGGGCTCCTTTTGTCCACACCCTCCCCAGAATTGGTTGTTTGTAGATTTTCTGATGATGCCGATTCTAACAGGTGTGAGGTGATACCTCATTGTAGTTTTGATTTGCATTTCTCTAATAATTAGTGCTGTTGAGCAGCTTTTCATGTGCGTCTTGGCCATCTCTGTGTCTCCTTTGAGGAAACGTCTCTTTAGATCTTCTGCCCATTTTTTTTGGGTTGTTTGTTTTTTTAATATTAAGCTGCATGAGCTGTTTTTATATATTGGAGATTAAACCTGTGTCCATTGATTCGTCTGCAACGATTTTCGCCCATTCTGAGGGATGCCTTTTTCCATTCCCGTGTTTTTTAACAAAAAAGGAAAGAAAGGAAAAGAAGCAGAACACTAATGTGCGTAAAATATGCCTTTTGAAACGGTCGTTTTGAAATATGGACGTCCTTTGAAATTTTTGGTCGATATGTGACCCCAGGATTTGTTTTCAGGGCAGGTGTCATTTACAGGCCTGCAATGATTTTGAATATCAACTGACCATTAGCGTTGGGATTAAAGCTGCTGTTGTGTGAAACGGCCACAAGGTGGCAGCAGTTCACCCTTACCAAATCTGGTTACTAGGGCAAGAGAGCCTCAGTGGAAGTGGTGTTCTAGATTGGAGTTTAGAATGGAATGTACCAGGAGAAAGCCCCTCACGTTTGTCACACTACTTCTTGTTCGTGTTTTTAATTTAAGTTTTTATTTTTTATTACAGCATTTTGATTACAATGTTTGGCTTGTTGTAGGTGTGGAAGATGTGGTTCTTTTACACATATACAGATGACTGTTCTTCTTGGGATCCTTTTCCCATGTAGGTTAAGACAGAATGTTGAGTAGTCCTCTCTTGGTATTCTGTAGGTCTTTGGTGATTATATATGTCACCTGTGTTTGTATATGTCTGTTAACCCCGATATCGTAATGAAACCAATCCTCACACCTTTCCATTGGTGAACCATAAGTTTGTTTAATGAATCTGTGATTGCCCTTCTCCGTGGAAATATCTGCCCTGGTATCCATTTTTAGGTAACACCTCTAAGTGATATGATATGATATGTGTCTTTCAATTTCTGACTTACTACATGTCACGTGATTACTTCTAGACTCATCTACGGGGCTGCAAATGGCATTGTGTCCTTTTTTCCCTTAGCTTCTATTCTGCCTTAGTGGGGTCCATTTTCAACAATGTGATTCCCTGAGGGTTGTGGATTAGCTGACCTGGGCAGCCTTACCCTGCCGGCCTGCCCTCCCCAGGTGTGCCTCGTTGAGGTCAATATAAACAGCGCTCCAGGCAGCAATAGCCCCTGAAGCTGTGCCTGACTCCATATTCTCTGCCCCGTCAGCAGTCTCGGGGCTGTGCTGGTGGGAGGGAGTGAGGGGCCATAGCTTTGTGAGTGGCCCGGTGTGAGTGGGATTCTGCTGGCCTTTCTGCAGGAGTTGCCAGGCTGGCAACTGTAAAGAAGAGGATGTGTCACCCATACTTCCGCTGGAATTTCTCTCCGGACAGAGGTGAGGAAGGAAAAAAGCTGTGGGGGCCGGGACAGGAGGGTTATCTCAGGCAGGGCAATGGAAAGCTTCCGGAAGAGCGCCCGGGTACAAGACCACACTGGCTGGCCTGCAGGCACCATGTTGGCCTGCGTGCTGTCGCTGGTGTGGCTCGACGGCCCTTCCTCTAGGCTTTCAAGCCCTTGTACATATTCAGGTGTTTTACCTGGAAAGGGTGGGAACAGTTCAGCAGCAGCTGGCCTGGGGCTCAGCTCACGTTTACTCACAGATGCCTCGGCAAGGTCCCCCAGCTTTGCAATGAGGACGCTCCTTGCGTGGGGGGTGGGTTGCTGGCTGTATGGGAGATGGTTTCCAACCTCTGACCAATTTCAGAATTGTTTACCGCTGGAGCAAGTGCGCTGATAGGGTTTTCCTCTGTATAACTCATGGGTTCAGGTTTTTTTTCTTTTATGGTTCAAGTTAGATTTTATTCCTCTTTTATATATTTATAGATATAAGCATGGAAATAATTCATTCCTATAAATACATCTGTGTGACGGGAAGAACTTTTTTCTGTTTTATTTTTAAATTTTATTTTTTAAAATTTTGAAATTTAATTTTATTTTTTTTATACAGCACGTTATTATTAGTTATGTATTTTATGCATATACATGTGTACAGGTCAATCCCAATCTCCCAACTCATCCCACCACCACCACCCCATGGCTTCCCACCCTTGGTGTACATACGTTTGTTCTCTACCTCTGTGTCTCTATTTCTTCCCTGCAAACCAGTTCATCTATACCATTTTTTAGGTGCCACATATATGCATTAATATACAGTATTTGGTTTCCTCTTTCTGACTTACTTCATTCTGTATGACAGTCTCTCGATCCATCGACGTCTCTACAAATGACCCAGTTTCATTCCTTTTTATGGCCGAGTAATATTTCATTTTATATATGTACCACATCTTTATCCATTCATCTGTCTGTGGGCATTTAGGTTGCTTCCATTACCTGGCTATTGTAAATAGTGCTGCAACGAACATTGTGGTGAATGTGCCTTTTTGATTTACGGTTTTCTCTGGGTATATGCCCAGAAGTGGGATTGCTGGATCAGATGGTAATTCTATTTCTAGTTTTTTAAGGAAACTCCATACTGTTCTCCATAGTGACTGTATAAATTTACATTCCCACCAATAGTGGAAGAGGGCTCCTTTTGTCCACACCCTCCCCAGAATTGGTTGTTTGTAGATTTTCTGATGATGCTGATTCTAACAGGTGTGAGGTGATACCTCATTGTACTTTTGATTTGCATTTCTCTAATAATTAGTGCTGTTGAGCAGCTTTTCATGTGCGTCTTGGCCATCTCTGTGTCTCCTTTGAAGAAACGTCTCTTTAGATCTTCTGCCCATTTTTTTGGGGTTGTTTGTTTTTTTTAATATTAAGCTGCATGAGCTGTTTATATATATTGGAGATTAAACCTGTGTCCATTGATTCGTTTGCAACGATTTTCACCCATCCTGAGGGATGCCTTTTTCCATTCCCGTTTTTTTTAACAAAAAAGGAAAGAAAGGAAAAGAAGCAGAACACTAATGTGCGTAAAATATGCCTTTTGAAATGGTCGTTTTGAAATATGGACGTCCTTTGAACATTTTGGTCGATATGTGACCCCAGGATTTTTTTTCAGGGCAGGTGTCATTTACAGGACTGCAATGATTTTGAATATCAACTGACCATTAGCGTTGGGATTAAAGCTGCTGTTGTGTGAAACGGCCACAAGGTGGCAGCAGTTCACCCTTACCAAATCTGGTTACTAGGGCAAGAGAGCCTCAGTGGAAGTGGTGTTCTAGATTGGAGTTTAGAATGGAATGTACCAGGAGAAAGCCCCTCATGTTTGTCACACTACTTCTTGTTCGTGTTTTTAATTTAAGTTTTTATTTTTTATTACAGCATTTTGATTACAATGTTTGGCTTGTTGTAGGTGTGGAAGATGTGGTTCTTTTACACATATACAGATGACTGTTCTTCTTGGGATCCTTTTCCCATGTACGTTATGACAGAATGTTGAGTAGTCCTCTCTTGGTATTCTGTAGGTCTTTGGTGATTATATATGTCACCTGTGTTTGTATATGTCTGTTAACCCCGATATCGTAATGAAACCAATCCTCACACCTTTCCATTGGTGAACCATAAGTTTGTTTAATGAATCTGTGATTGCCCTTCTCCGTGGAAATATCTGCCCTGGTATCCATTTTTAGGTAACACCTCTAAGTGATATGATATGATATGTGTCTTTCAATTTCTGACTTACTACATGTCACGTGATTACTTCTAGACTCATCTACGGGGCTGCAAATGGCATTGTGTCCTTTTTTCCCTTAGCTTCTATTCTGCCTTAGTGGGGTCCATTTTCAACAATGTGATTCCCTGAGGGTTGTGGATTAGCTGACCTGGGCAGCCTTACCCTGCCGGCCTGCCCTCCCCAGGTGTGCCTCGTTGAGGTCAATATAAACAGCACTCCAGGCAGCAATAGCCCCTGAAGCTGTGCCTGACTCCATATTCTCGGCCCCGTCAGCAGTCTCGGGGCTGTGCTGGTGGGAGGGAGTGAGGGGCCACAGCTTTGTGAGTGGCCCGGTGTGAGTGGGATTCTGCTGGCCTTTCTGCAGGAGTTGCCAGGCTGGCAACTGTAAAGAAGAGGATGTGTCACCCATACTTCCGCTGGAATTTCTCTCCGGACAGAGGTGAGGAAGGAAAAAAGCTGTGGGGGCCGGGACAGGAGGGTTATCTCAGGCAGGGCAATGGAAAGCTTCCGGAAGAGCGCCCGGGTACAAGACCACCCTGGCTGGCCTGCAGGCACCATGTTGGCCTGCGTGCTGTCGCTGGTGTGGCTCGACGGCCCTTCCTCTAGGCTTTCAAGCCCTTGTACATATTCAGGTGTTTTACCTGGAAAGGGTGGGAACAGTTCAGCAGCAGCTGGCCTGGGGCTCAGCTCACGTTTACTCACAGATGCCTCGGCAAGGTCCCCCAGCTTTGCAATGAGGACGCTCCTTGCGTGGGGGGTGGGTTGCTGGCTGTATGGGAGATGGTTTCCAACCTCTGACCAATTTCAGAATTGTTTACCGCTGGAGCAAGTGCGCTGATAGGGTTTTCCTCTGTATAACTCATGGGTTCAGGTTTTTTTTCTTTTATGGTTCAAGTTAGATTTTATTCCTCTTTTATATATTTATAGATATAAGCATGGAAATAATTCATTCCTATAAATACATCTGTGTGACGGGAAGAACTTTTTTCTGTTTTATTTTTAAATTTTATTTTTTAAAATTTTGAAATTTAATTTTATTTTTTTTATACAGCACGTTATTATTAGTTATGTATTTTATGCATATACATGTGTACAGGTCAATCCCAATCTCCCAACTCATCCCACCACCACCACCCCATGGCTTCCCACCCTTGGTGTACATACGTTTGTTCTCTACCTCTGTGTCTCTATTTCTTCCCTGCAAACCAGTTCATCTATACCATTTTTTAGGTGCCACATATATGCATTAATATACAGTATTTGGTTTCCTCTTTCTGACTTACTTCATTCTGTATGACAGTCTCTCGATCCATCGACGTCTCTACAAATGACCCAGTTTCATTCCTTTTTATGGCCGAGTAATATTTCATTTTATATATGTACCACATCTTTATCCATTCATCTGTCTGTGGGCATTTAGGTTGCTTCCAATACCTGGCTATTGTAAATAGTGCTGCAACGAACATTGTGGTGAATGTGCCTTTTTGATTTACGGTTTTCTCTGGGTATATGCCCAGAAGTGGGATTGCTGGATCAGATGGTAATTCTATTTCTAGTTTTTTAAGGAAACTCCATACTGTTCTCCATAGTGACTGTATCAATTTACATTCCCACCAATAGTGGAAGAGGGCTCCTTTTGTCCACACCCTCCCCAGAATTGGTTGTTTGTAGATTTTCTGATGATGCTGATTCTAACAGGTGTGAGGTGATACCTCATTGTAGTTTTGATTTGCATTTCTCTAATAATTAGTGCTGTTGAGCAGCTTTTCATGTGCGTCTTGGCCATCTCTGTGTCTTCTTTGAAGAAACGTCTCTTTAGATCTTCTGCCCATTTTTGTATTGGGTTGTTTGTTTTTTTAATATTAGGCTGCATGAGCTGTTTATATATATTGGAGATTAAACCTCTGTCCATTGATTCGTTTGCAACGATTTTTGCCCATTCTGAGGGATGCCTTTTTCCATTCCCGTTTTTTCTAACAAAAAAGGAAAGAAAGGAAAAGAAGCAGAACACTAATGTGCGTAAAATATGCCGTTTGAAACGGTCGTTTTGAAATATGGACGTCCTTTGAATTTTTTGGTCGATATGTGACCCCAGGATTTGTTTTCAGGGCAGGTGTCATTTACAGGCCTGCAATGATTTTGAATATCAACTGACCATTAGCGCTGGGATTAAAGCTGCTGTTGTGTGAAACGGCCACAAGGTGGCAGCAGTTCACCCTTACCAAATCTGGTTACTAGGGCAAGAGAGCCTCAGTGGAAGTGGTGTTCTAGATTGGAGTTTAGAATGGAATGTGCCAGGAGAAAGCCCCTCACGTTTGTCTCACTACTTCTTGTTCGTATTTTTAATTTAAGTTTTTATTTTTTATTACAGCAAGTTTGATTACAATGTTTGGCTTGTTGTAGGTGTGGAAGATGTGGTTCTTTTACACATATACAGATGACTGTTCTTCTTGGGATCCTTTTCCCATGTACGTTATGACAGAATGTTGAGTAGTCCTCTCTTGGTATTCTGTAGGTCTTTGGTGATTATATATGTCACCTGTGTTTGTATATGTCAACCCCGATATCGTAATGAAACCAATCCTCACACCTTTCCATTGGTGAACCATAAGTTTGTTTAATGAATCTGTGATTGCCCTTCTCCGTGGAAATATCTGCCCTGGTATCCATTTTTAGGTAACACCTATAAGTGATATGATATGATATGTGTCTTTCACTTTCTGACTTACTACAAGTCACGTGATTACTTCTAGACTCATCTACGGTGCTGCAAATGGCATTGTGTCCTTTTTTCCCTTGGCTTCTCTTCTGCCTTAGCGGGGTCCATTTTCAACAATGTGATTCCCTGAGGGTTGTGGATTAGCTGACCTGGGCAGCCTTACCCTGCCGGCCCGCCCTCCCCAGGTGTGCCTCGTTGAGGTCAATATAAACAGAGCTCCAGGCAGCAATAGCCCCTGAAGCTGTGCCTGACTCCATATTCTCTGCCCTGTCAGCAGTCTCGGGGCTGTGCTGGTGGGAGGGCGTGAGGGGCCACAGCTTTGTGGGTGGCCCGGTGTGAGTGGGGTTCTGCTGGCCTTTCTGCAGGAGTTGCCAGACTGCCGCCTGTAAAGAAGAGGATGTGTCACCCATACCTTCCGCTGGAATTTCTCTCCGGACAGAGGTGAGGAAGGAAAAAAGCTGTGGGGGCCGGGACAGGAGGGTTATCTCAGGCAGGGCAATGGAAAGCTTCCGGAAGAGCGCCCGGGGACAAGACCACCCTGGCTGGCCTGCAGGCACCATGTTGGCCTGCGTGCTGTCGCTGGTGTGGCTCGACGGCCCTTCCTCTAGGCTTTCAAGCCCTTGTACATATTCAGGTGTTTTACCTGGAAAGGGTGGGAACAGTTCAGCAGCAGCTGGCCTGGGGCTCAGCTCACGTTTACTCACAGATGCCTCGGCAAGGTCCCCCAGCTTTGCAATGAGGACGCTCCTTGCGTGGGGGGTGGGTTGCTGGCTGTATGGGAGATGGTTTCCAACCTCTGACCAATTTCAGAATTGTTTACCGCTGGAGCAAGTGCGCTGATAGGGTTTTCCTCTGTATAACTCATGGGTTCAGGTTTTTTTTCTTTTATGGTTCAAGTTAGATTTTATTCCTCTTTTATATATTTATAGATATAAGCATGGAAATAATTCATTCCTATAAATACATCTGTGTGACGGGAAGAACTTTTTTCTGTTTTATTTTTAAATTTTATTTTTTAAAATTTTGAAATTTAATTTTATTTTTTTTATACAGCACGTTATTATTAGTTATGTATTTTATGCATATACATGTGTACAGGTCAATCCCAATCTCCCAACTCATCCCACCACCACCACCCCATGGCTTCCCACCCTTGGTGTACATACGTTTGTTCTCTACCTCTGTGTCTCTATTTCGTCCCTGCAAACCAGTTCATCTATACCATTTTTTAGGTGCCACATATATGCATTAATATACAGTATTTGGTTTCCTCTTTCTGACTTACTTCATTCTGTATGACAGTCTCTCGATCCATCGACGTCTCTACAAATGACCCAGTTTCATTCCTTTTTATGGCCGAGTAATATTTCATTTTATATATGTACCACATCTTTATCCATTCATCTGTCTGTGGGCATTTAGGTTGCTTCCATTACCTGGCTATTGTAAATAGTGCTGCAACGAACATTGTGGTGAATGTGCCTTTTTGATTTACGGTTTTCTCTGGGTATATGCCCAGAAGTGGGATTGCTGGATCAGATGGTAATTCTATTTCTAGTTTTTTAAGGAAACTCCATACTGTTCTCCATAGTGACTGTATCAATTTACATTCCCACCAATAATGGAAGAGGGCTCCTTTTGTCCACACCCTCCCCAGAATTGGTTGTTTGTAGATTTTCTGATGATGCTGATTCTAACAGGTGTGAGGTGATACCTCATTGTAGTTTTGATTTGCATTTCTCTAATAATTAGTGCTGTTGAGCAGCTTTTCATGTGCGTCTTGGCCATCTCTGTGTCTTCTTTGAAGAAACGTCTCTTTAGATCTTCTGCCCATTTTTGTATTGGGTTGTTTGTTTTTTTAATATTAGGCTGCATGAGCTGTTTATATATATTGGAGATTAAACCTCTGTCCATTGATTCGTTTGCAACGATTTTTGCCCATTCTGAGGGATGCCTTTTTCCATTCCCGTTTTTTCTAACAAAAAAGGAAAGAAAGGAAAAGAAGCAGAACACTAATGTGCGTAAAATATGCCGTTTGAAACGGTCGTTTTGAAATATGGACGTCCTTTGAATTTTTTGGTCGATATGTGACCCCAGGATTTGTTTTCAGGGCAGGTGTCATTTACAGGCCTGCAATGATTTTGAATATCAACTGACCATTAGCGCTGGGATTAAAGCTGCTGTTGTGTGAAACGGCCACAAGGTGGCAGCAGTTCACCCTTACCAAATCTGGTTACTAGGGCAAGAGAGCCTCAGTGGAAGTGGTGTTCTAGATTGGAGTTTAGAATGGAATGTACCAGGAGAAAGCCCCTCACGTTTGTCTCACTACTTCTTGTTCGTGTTTTTAATTTAAGTTTTTATTTTTTATTACAGCAAGTTTGATTACAATGTTTGGCTTGTTGTAGGTGTGGAAGATGTGGTTCTTTTACACATATACAGATGACTGTTCTTCTTGGGATCCTTTTCCCATGTACGTTATGACAGAATGTTGAGTAGTCCTCTCTTGGTATTCTGTAGGTCTTTGGTGATTATATATGTCACCTGTGTTTGTATATGTCTGTTAACCCCGATATCGTAATGAAACCAATCCTCACACCTTTCCATTGGTGAACCATAAGTTTGTTTAATGAATCTGTGATTGCCCTTCTCCGTGGAAATATCTGCCCTGGTATCCATTTTTAGGTAACACCTATAAGTGATATGATATGATATGTGTCTTTCACTTGCTGACTTACTACAAGTCACGTGATTACTTCTAGACTCATCTACGGTGCTGCAAATGGCATTGTGTCCTTTTTTCCCTTGGCTTCTCTTCTGCCTTAGCGGGGTCCATTTTCAACAATGTGATTCCCTGAGGGTTGTGGATTAGCTGACCTGGGCAGCCTTACCCTGCCGGCCCGCCCTCCCCAGGTGTGCCTCGTTGAGGTCAATATAAACAGAGCTCCAGGCAGCAATAGCCCCTGAAGCTGTGCCTGACTCCATATTCTCTGCCCCGTCAGCAGTCTCGGGGCTGTGCTGGTGGGAGGGAGTGAGGGGCCACAGCTTTGTGGGAGGCCCGGGGTGAGTGGGGTTCTGCTGGCCTTTCTGCAGGAGTTGCCAGACTGCCGCCTGTAAAGAAGAGGATGTGTCACCCATACCTCCTGCTGGAATTTCTCTCCGGACAGAGGTGAGGAAGGAAAAAAGCAGTGGGGGCCGGGACAGGAGGGGTATCTCAGGCAGGGCAATGGAAAGCTTCTGGAAGAGCGCCAGGGTCCAGGACCACGCTGGCTGGCCTGCAGGCACCAAGTTGGACTTCGTGCTGTCGCTAGTGTGGCTCCACGTTCCTTCCTCTAGGCTTTCAAGCCCTTGTACATATTCAGGTGTTTTACCTGGAAAGGGTGGGAACAGTTCAGCAGCAGCTGGCCTGGGGCTCAGCTCACGTTTACTCACAGATGCCTCGGCTCGGTCCCCCAGCTTTGCAATGAGGACGCTCCTTGTGTGGGGGGTGGGTGGCTGGCTGTATGGGAGATGGTTCCCCACCTCTGACCAATTTCAGAATTGTTTACCGCTGGAGCAAGTGCCATGATAGGTTTATCCTCTGTATAACTCGTGGGTTCAATTTTTTTTTTCTTTTTTGGTTCAAGTTAGATTTTATTCCTCTTTTATGTATTTATAAATATGAGCATGGAAATAATTCATTCCTATAAATACATCTGTGTGACGGGAAGAATTTTTTCTGTTTTATTTTTAAATTTTATTTTTTAAAATTTTGAAATTTAATTTTATTTATGTTTTTATACAGCACGTTATTATTAGTTATGTATTTTATGCATATACATGTATACAGGGCAATCCCAATCTCCCAACTCATCCCACCACCACCACCCCATGGATTCCCACCCTTGGTGTCCATACGTTTGTTCTCTACCTCTGTGTCTCTATTTCTTCCCTGCAAACCAGTTCATCTGTACCATTTTTAGGCTCCACATATATGCATGAATATACAATATTTGTTTTCCTCTTTCTGACTTACTTCATTCTGTATGACAGTCTCTCGATCCATCGATGTCTCTACAGATGACCCAGTTTCATTCCTTTTTATGGCCGAGTAATATTCCATTTTATATATGTACCACATCTTTATTCATTCATCTGTCTGTGGGCATTTAGGTTGCTTCCATTACCTGGCTATTGTAAATAGTGCTGCAACGAACATTGTGGTGAATGTGCCTTTTTGAAATACGGTTTTCTCTGGGTATATGCCCAGAAGTGGGATTGCTGGATCAGATGGTAATTCTATTTCTAGTTTTTTTAAGGAAACTCCATACTGTTCTCCATAGTGACTGTATCAATTTACATTCCCACCAATAGTGGAAGAGGGCTCCTTTTGTCCACACCCTCCCCAGAATTGGTTGTTTGTAGATTTTCTGATGATGCCGATTCTAACAGGTGTGAGGTGATACCTCATTGTAGTTTTGATTTGCATTTCTCTAATAATTAGTGCTGTTGAGCAGCTTTTCATGTGCGTCTTGGCCATCTCTGTGTCTCCTTTGAAGAAACGTCTCTTTAGATCTTCTGCCCATTTTTTTTGGGTTGTTTGTTTTTTTAATATTAAGCTGCATGAGCTGTTTTTATATATTGGAGATTAAACCTGTGTCCATTGATTCGTCTGCAACGATTTTCGCCCATTCTGAGGGATGCCTTTTTCCATTCCCGTGTTTTTTAACAAAAAAGGAAAGAAAGGAAAAGAAGCAGAACACTAATGTGCGTAAAATATGCCTTTTGAAACGGTCGTTTTGAAATATGGACGTCCTTTGAAATTTTTGGTCGATATGTGACCCCAGGATTTGTTTTCAGGGCAGGTGTCATTTACAGGCCTGCAATGATTTTGAATATCAACTGACCATTAGCGTTGGGATTAAAGCTGCTGTTGTGTGAAACGGCCACAAGGTGGCAGCAGTTCACCCTTACCAAATCTGGTTACTAGGGCAAGAGAGCCTCAGTGGAAGTGGTGTTCTAGATTGGAGTTTAGAATGGAATGTACCAGGAGAAAGCCCCTCACGTTTGTCTCACTACTTCTTGTTCGTGTTTTTAATTTAAGTTTTTATTTTTTATTACAGCAAGTTTGATTACAATGTTTGGCTTGTTGTAGGTGTGGAAGATGTGGTTCTTTTACACATATACAGATGACTGTTCTTCTTGGGATCCTTTTCCCATGTACGTTATGACAGAATGTTGAGTAGTCCTCTCTTGGTATTCTGTAGGTCTTTGGTGATTATATATGTCACCTGTGTTTGTATATGTCTGTTAACCCCGATATCGTAATGAAACCAATCCTCACACCTTTCCATTGGTGAACCATAAGTTTGTTTAATGAATCTGTGATTGCCCTTCTCCGTGGAAATATCTGCCCTGGTATCCATTTTTAGGTAACACCTATAAGTGATATGATATGATATGTGTCTTTCACTTTCTGACTTACTACAAGTCACGTGATTACTTCTAGACTCATCTACGGTGCTGCAAATGGCATTGTGTCCTTTTTTCCCTTGGCTTCTCTTCTGCCTTAGCGGGGTCCATTTTCAACAATGTGATTCCCTGAGGGTTGTGGATTAGCTGACCTGGGCAGCCTTACCCTGCCGGCCCGCCCTCCCCAGGTGTGCCTCGTTGAGGTCAATATAAACAGAGCTCCAGGCAGCAATAGCCCCTGAAGCTGTGCCTGACTCCATATTCTCTGCCCCGTCAGCAGTCTCGGGGCTGTGCTGGTGGGAGGGAGTGAGGGGCCACAGCTTTGTGGGAGGCCCGGGGTGAGTGGGGTTCTGCTGGCCTTTCTGCAGGAGTTGCCAGACTGCCGCCTGTAAAGAAGAGGATGTGTCACCCATACCTCCTGCTGGAATTTCTCTCCGGACAGAGGTGAGGAAGGAAAAAAGCAGTGGGGGCCGGGACAGGAGGGGTATCTCAGGCAGGGCAATGGAAAGCTTCTGGAAGAGCGCCAGGGTCCAAGACCACGCTGGCTGGCCTGCAGGCACCAAGTTGGACTTCGTGCTGTCGCTAGTGTGGCTCCACGGTCCTTCCTCTAGGCTTTCAAGCCCTTGTACATATTCAGGTGTTTTACCTGGAAAGGGTGGGAACAGTTCAGCAGCAGCTGGCCTGGGGCTCAGCTCACGTTTACTCACAGATGCCTCGGCTCGGTCCCCCAGCTTTGCAATGAGGACGCTCCTTGTGTGGGGGGTGGGTGGCTGGCTGTATGGGAGATGGTTCCCCACATCTGAAAAATTTCAGAATTGTTTACCGCTGGAGCAAGTGCCATGATAGGTTTATCCTCTGTATAACTCGTGGGTTCAATTTTTTTTTCTTTTTTGGTTCAAGTTAGATTTTATTCCTCTTTTATGTATTTATAAATATGAGCATGGAAATAATTCATTCCTATAAATACATCTGTGTGACGGGAAGAATTTTTTCTGTTTTATTTTTAAATTTTATTTTTTAAAATTTTGAAATTTAATTTTATTTATGTTTTTATACAGCACGTTATTATTAGTTATGTATTTTATGCATATACATGTATACAGGGCAATCCCAATCTCCCAACTCATCCCACCACCACCACCCCATGGATTCCCACCCTTGGTGTCCATACGTTTGTTCTCTACCTCTGTGTCTCTATTTCTTCCCTGCAAACCAGTTCATCTGTACCATTTTTAGGCTCCACATATATGCATGAATATACAATATTTGTTTTCCTCTTTCACACTTACTTCATTCTGTATGACAGTCTCTCGATCCATCGATGTCTCTACAAATGACCCAGTTTCATTCCTTTTTATGGCCGAGTAATATTCCATTTTATATATGTACCACATCTTTATCCATTCATCTGTCTGTGGGCATTTAGGTTGCTTCCATTACCTGGCTATTGTAAATAGTGCTGCAACGAACATTGTGGTGAATGTGCCTTTTTGAAATACGGTTTTCTCTGGGTATATGCCCAGAAGTGGGATTGCTGGATCAGATGGTAATTCTATTTCTAGTTTTTTTAAGGAAACTCCATACTGTTCTCCATAGTGACTGTATCAATTTACATTCCCACCAGTAGTGGAAGAGGGCTCCTTTTGTCCACACCCTCCCCAGAATTGGTTGTTTGTAGATTTTCTGATGATGCCGATTCTAACAGGTGTGAGGTGATACCTCATTGTAGTTTTGATTTGCATTTCTCTAATAATTAGTGCTGTTGAGCAGCTTTTCATGTGCGTCTTGGCCATCTCTGTGTCTCCTTTGAAGAAACGTCTCTTTAGATCTTCTGCCCATTTTATTTTGGGTTGTTTGTTTTTTTTAATATTAAGCTGCATGAGCTATTTATATATATTGGAGATTAAACCTGTGTCCATTGATTCGTTTGCAACGATTTTCACCCATCCTGAGGGATGCCTTTTTTCATTCCCGTTTTTTTTAACAAAAAAGGAAAGAAAGGAAAAGAAGCAGAACACTAATGTGCGTAAAATATGCCTTTTGAAACGGTCGTTTTGAAATATGGACGTCCTTTGAAATTTTTGGTCGATATGTGACCCCAGGATTTGTTTTCAGGGCAGGTGTCATTTACAGGCCTGCAATGATTTTGAATATCAACTGACCATTAGCGTTGGGATTAAAGCTGCTGTTGTGTGAAACGGCCACAAGGTGGCAGCAGTTCACCCTTACCAAATCTGGTTACTAGGGCAAGAGAGCCTCAGTGGAAGTGGTGTTCTAGGTTGGAGTTTAGAATGGAATGTACCAGGAGAAAACCCCTCACGTTTGTCTCACTACTTCTTGTTCGTGTTTTTAATTTAAGTTTTTATTTTTTATTACAGCAAGTTTGATTACAATGTTTGGCTTGTTGTAGGTGTGGAAGATGGGGTTCTTTTACACATATACAGATGACTGTTCTTCTTGGGATCCTTTTCCCATGTACGTTATGACAGAATGTTGAGTAGTCCTCTCTTGGTATTCTGTAGGTCTTTGGTGATTATATATGTCACCTGTGTTTGTATATGTCTGTTAACCCCGATATCGTAATGAAACCTATCCTCACACCTTTCCATTGGTGAACCATAAGTTTGTTTAATGAATCTGTGATTGCCCTTCTCCATGGAAATATCTGCCCTGGTATCCATTTTTAGGTAACACCTATAAGTGATATGATATGATATGTGTCTTTCACTTTCTGACTTACTACAAGTCACGTGATTACTTCTAGACTCATCTACGGTGCTGCAAATGGCATTGTGTCCTTTTTTCCCTTGGCTTCTCTTCTGCCTTAGCGGGGTCCATTTTCAACAATGTGATTCCCTGAGGGTTGTGGATTAGCTGACCTGGGCAGCCTTACCCTGCCGGCCCGCCCTCCCCAGGTGTGCCTCGTTGAGGTCAATATAAACAGAGCTCCAGGCAGCAATAGCCCCTGAAGCTGTGCCTGACTCCATATTCTCTGCCCCATCAGCAGTCTCGGGGCTATGCTCGTGGGAGGGAGTGAGGGGCCACAGCTTTGTGGGTGGCCCGGTGTGAGTGGGGTTCTGCTGGCCTTTCTGCAGGAGTTGCCAGGCTGCCGCCTGTAAAGAAGAGGATGTGTCACCCATACCTTCCGCTGGAATTTCTCTCCGGACAGAGGTGAGGAAGGAAAAAATCAGTGGGGGCCGGGACAGCAGGGGTATCTCAGGCAGGGCAATGGAAAGCTTCTGGAAGAGCGCCAGGGTCCAGGACCACGCTGGCTGGCCTGCAGGCACCAAGTTGGCCTGCGTGCTGTCGCTGGTGTGGCTCCACGGTCCTTCCTCTAGGCTTTCAAGCCCTTGTACATATTCAGGTGTTTTACCTGGAAAGGGTGGGAACAGTTCAGCAGCAGCTGGCCTGGGGCTCAGCTCACGTTTACTCACAGAGGCCTCGGCACTGTCCACCAGCTTTGCAATGAGGACGCTCCTTGCGTTGGGGGTGGGTTGCTGGCTGTATGGGAGATGGTTCCCCACCTCTGACCAATTTCAGAATTGTTTACCACTGGAGCAAGTGCCCTGATAGGGTTTTCCTCTGTATAACTCCTGGGTTGAGGTTTTTTTTTTCTTTTATGGTTCAAGTTAGATTTTATTCCCCTTTTATGTATTTATAGATATAAGCATGGAAATAATTCATTCCTATAAATACATCTGTGTGACGGGAAGAATTTTTTCTGTTTTATTTTTAAATTTTATTTTTTAAAATTTTGAAATTTAATATTATTTATGTTTTTATACAGCACGTTATTATTAGTTATGTATTTTATGCATATACATGTATACAGGTCAATCCCAAACTCCCAACTCATCCCACCACCACCACCCCATGGCTTCCCACACTTGGTGTCCATACGTTTGTTCTCTACCTCTGTGTCTCTATTTCTTCCCTGCAAACCCGTTCATCTGTACCATTTTTAGGCTCCACATATATGCATTAATATACAATATTTGTTTTCCTCATTCTGACTTCATTCTGTATGACAGTCTCTCGATCCATCGATGTCTCTACAAATGACCCAGTTTCATTCCTTTTTATGGCCGAGTCATATTCCATTTTATATATGTACCACATCTTTATCCATTCATCTGTCTGTGGGCATTTAGGTTGCTTCCATTACCTGGCTATTGTAAATAGTGCTGCAACGAACATTGTGGTGAATGTGCCTTTTTGAAATACGGTTTTCTCTGGGTATATGCCCAGAAGTGGGATTGCTGGATCAGATGGTAATTCTATTTCTAGTTTTTTTAAGGAAACTCCATACTGTTCTCCATAGTGACTGTATCAATTTACATTCCCACCAATAGTGGAAGAGGGCTCCTTTTGTTCACACCCTCCCCAGAATTGGTTGTTTGTAGATTTTCTGATGATGCCGATTCTAACAGGTGTGAGGTGATACCTCATTGTAGTTTTGATTTGCATTTCTCTAATAATTAGTGCTGTTGAGCAGCTTTTCATGGGCGTCTTGGCCATCTCTGTGTCTCCTTTGAAGAAACGTCTCTTTAGATCTTCTGCCCATTTTATTTTGGGTTGTTTTTTTTTTTAATATTAAGCTGCATGAGCTATTTATATATATTGGAGATTAAACCTGTGTCCATTGATTCGTTTGCAACGATTTTCACCCATCCTGAGGGATGCCTTTTTTCATTCCCGTTTTTTTTAACAAAAAAGGAAAGAAAGGAAAAGAAGCAGAACACTAATGTGCGTAAAATATGCCTTTTGAAACGGTCGTTTTGAAATATGGACGTCCTTTGAAATTTTTGGTCGATATGTGACCCCAGGATTTGTTTTCAGGGCAGGTGTCATTTACAGGACTGCAATGATTTTGAATATCAACTGACCATTAGCGTTGGGATTAAAGCTGCTGTTGTGTGAAACGGCCACAAGGTGGCAGCAGTTCACCCTTACCAAATCTGGTTACTAGGGCAAGAGAGCCTCAGTGGAAGTGGTGTTCTAGGTTGGAGTTTAGAATGGAATGTACCAGGAGAAAACCCCTCACGTTTGTCTCACTACTTCTTGTTCGTGTTTTTAATTTAAGTTTTTATTTTTTATTACAGCAAGTTTGATTACAATGTTTGGCTTGTTGTAGGTGTGGAAGATGGGGTTCTTTTACACATATACAGATGACTGTTCTTCTTGGGATCCTTTTCCCATGTACGTTATGACAGAATGTTGAGTAGTCCTCTCTTGGTATTCTGTAGGTCTTTGGTGATTATATATGTCACCTGTGTTTGTATATGTCTGTTAACCCCGATATCGTAATGAAACCAATCCTCACACCTTTCCATTGGTGAACCATAAGTTTGTTTAATGAATCTGTGATTGCCCTTCTCCGTGGAAATATCTGCCCTGGTATCCATTTTTAGGTAACACCTATAAGTGATATGATATGATATGTGTCTTTCACTTTCTGACTTACTACAAGTCACGTGATTACTTCTAGACTCATCTACGGTGCTGCAAATGGCATTGTGTCCTTTTTTCCCTTGGCTTCTCTTCTGCCTTAGCGGGGTCCATTTTCAACAATGTGATTCCCTGAGGGTTGTGGATTAGCTGACCTGGGCAGCCTTACCCTGCCGGCCCGCCCTCCCCAGGTGTGCCTCGTTGAGGTCAATATAAACAGAGCTCCAGGCAGCAATAGCCCCTGAAGCTGTGCCTGACTCCATATTCTCTGCCCCATCAGCAGTCTCGGGGCTGTCCTCGTGGGAGGGAGTGAGGGGCCACAGCTTTGTGGGTGGCCCGGTGTGAGTGGGGTTCTGCTGGCCTTTCTGCAGGAGTTGCCAGGCTGCCGCCTGTAAAGAAGAGGATGTGTCACCCATACCTTCCGCTGGAATTTCTCTCCGGACAGAGGTGAGGAAGGAAAAAAGCAGTGGGGGCCGGGACAGGAGGGGTATCTCAGGCAGGGCAATGGAAAGCTTCTGGAAGAGCGCCAGGGTCCAGGACCACGCTGGCTGGCCTGCAGGCACCAAGTTGGCCTGCGTGCTGTCGCTGGTGTGGCTCCACGGTCCTTCCTCTAGGCTTTCAAGCCCTTGTACATATTCAGGTGTTTTACCTGGAAAGGGTGGGAACAGTTCAGCAGCAGCTGGCCTGGGGCTCAGCTCACGTTTACTCACAGAGGCCTCGGCACTGTCCACCAGCTTTGCAATGAGGACGCTCCTTGCGTTGGGGGTGGGTTGCTGGCTGTATGGGAGATGGTTTCCCACCTCTGACCAATTTCAGAATTGTTTACCACTGGAGCAAGTGCCCTGATAGGGTTTTCCTCTGTATAACTCCTGGGTTGAGGTTTTTTTTTTCTTTTATGGTTCAAGTTAGATTTTATTCCCCTTTTATGTATTTATAGATATAAGCATGGAAATAATTCTTTCCTATAAATACATCTGTGTGACGGGAAGAATTTTTTCTGTTTTATTTTTAAATTTTATTTTTTAAAATTTTGAAATTTAATATTATTTATGTTTTTATACAGCACGTTATTATTAGTTATGTATTTTATGCATATACATGTATACAGGTCAATCCCAAACTCCCAACTCATCCCACCACCACCACCCCATGGCTTCCCACACTTGGTGTCCATACGTTTGTTCTCTACCTCTGTGTCTCTATTTCTTCCCTGCAAGCCAGTTCATCTGTACCATTTTTAGGCTCCACATATATGCATTAATATACAATATTTGTTTTCCTCATTCTGACTTACTTCATTCTGTATGACAGTCTCTCGATCCATCGATGTCTCTACAAATGACCCAGTTTCATTCCTTTTTATGGCCGAGTCATATTCCATTTTATATATGTACCACATCTTTATCCATTCATCTGTCTGTGGGCATTTAGGTTGCTTCCATTACCTGGCTATTGTAAATAGTGCTGCAACGAACATTGTGGTGAATGTGCCTTTTTGAAATACGGTTTTCTCTGGGTATATGCCCAGAAGTGGGATTGCTGGATCAGATGGTAATTCTATTTCTAGTTTTTTTAAGGAAACTCCATACTGTTCTCCATAGTGACTGTATCAATTTACATTCCCACCAATAGTGGAAGAGGGTTCCTTTTGTCCACACCCTCCCCAGAATTGGTTGTTTGTAGATTTTCTGATGATGCCGATTCTAACAGGTGTGAGGTGATACCTCATTGTAGTTTTGATTTGCATTTCTCTAATAATTAGTGCTGTTGAGCAGCTTTTCATGTGCGTCTTGGCCATCTCTGTGTCTCCTTTGAAGAAACGTCTCTTTAGATCTTCTGCCCAATTTTTGTGGGGTTGTTTGTTTTTTTAATATTAAGCTGCATGAGCTGTTTATATATATTGGAGATTAATCCTGTGTCCATTGATTCGTTTGCAACGATTTTCACCCATCCTGAGGGATGCCTTTTTCCATTCCCGTTTTTTTTAACAAAAAAGGAAAGAAAGGAAAAGAAGCAGAACACTAATGTGCGTAAAATATGCCTTTTGAAACGGTCGTTTTGAAATATGGACGTCCTTTGAATTTTTTGGTCGATATGTGACCCCAGGATTTGTTTTCAGGGCAGGTGTCATTTACAGGCCTGCAATGATTTTGAATATCAACTGACCATTAGCGTTGGGATTAAAGCTGCTGTTGTGTGAAACGGCCACAAGGTGGCAGCAGTTCACCCTTACCAAATCTGGTTACTAGGGCAAGAGAGCCTCAGTGGAAGTGGTGTTCTAGATTCGAATTTAGAATGGAATGTGCCAGGAGAAAGCCCCTCACGTTTGTCTCACTACATCTTGTTCTTGTTTTTAATTTAATTTTTTTTATTTTTTATTAAGGCAAGTTTGATTACAATGTTTGGCTTGTTGTAGGTGTGGAAGATGTGGTTCTTTTACACATATACAGATGACTGTACTTCTTGGGATCCTTTTCCCATGTACGTTATGATAGAATGTTGAGTAGTCCTCTCTTGGTATTCTGTAGGTCTTTGGTGATTATATATGTCACCTGTGTTTGTATATGTCTGTTAACCCCGATATCATAATGAAACCAATCCTCACACCTTTCCATTGGTGAACCATAAGTTTGTTTAATGAATCTGTGATTGCCCTTCTCCGTGGAAATATCTGCCCTGGTATCCATTTTTAGGTAACACCTATAAGTGATATGATATGATATGTGTCTTTCACTTTCTGACTTACTACAAGTCACGTGATTACTTCTAGACTCATCTACGGTGCTGCAAATGGCATTGTGTCCTTTTTTCCCTTGGCTTCTCTTCTGCCTTAGCGGGGTCCATTTTCAACAATGTGATTCCCTGAGGGTTGTGGATTAGGTGACATGGGCAGCCTTACACTGCCGGCCCGCCCTCCCCAGGTGTGCCTCGTTGAGGTCAATATAAACAGAGCCCCAGGCAGCAATAGCCCGTGAAGCTGTGCCTGACTCCATATTCTCTGCCCCGTCAGCAGTCTCGGGGCTGTGCTGGTGGGAGGGAGTGAGGGGCCACAGCTTTGTGGGTGGCCCGGTGTGAGTGGGGTTCTGCTGGCCTTTCTGCAGGAGTTGCCAGGCTGCCGCCTGTAAAGAAGAGGATGTGTCACCCATACCTTCCGCTGGAATTTCTCTCCGGACAGAGGTGAGGAAGGAAAAAAGCAGTGGGGTCCGGGACAGGAGGGGTATCTCAGGCAGGGCAATGGAAAGCTTCTGGAAGAGCTCCAGGGTCCAGGACCACGCTGGCTGGCCTGCAGGCACCAAGTTGGCCTGCGTGCTGTCGCTGGTGTGGCTCCACGGTCCTTCCTCTAGGCTTTCAAGCACTTGTACATATTCAGGTGTTTTACCTGGAAAGGGTGGGAACAGATCAGCAGCAGCTGGCCTGGGGCTCAGCTCACGTTTACTCACAGATGCCTCGGCACGGTCCCCCAGCTGTTCAATGAGGACGCTCCTTGTCTGGGGGGTGGGTGGCTGGCTGTATGGGAGATGGTTCCCCATCTCTGACGAATTTCAGAATTGTTTACCGCTGGAGCAAGTGCCGTGATAGGGTTTTCCTCTGTGTAACTCGTGGGTTCAATTTTTTTTTCTTTTTTGGTTCAAGTTAGATTTTATTCCTCTTTTATGTATTTATAAATATAAGCATGGAAATAATTCATTCCTATAAATACATCTGTGTGACGGGAAGAATTTTTTCTGTTTTATTTTTAAATTTTATTTTTTAAAATTTTGAAATTTAATTTTATTTATGTTTTTATACAGCACGTTATTATTAGTTATGTATTTTATGCATATACATGTATACAGGTCAATCCCAATCTCCCAACTCATCCCACCACCACCACCCCATGGATTCCCACACTTGGTGTCCATACGTTTGTTCTCTACCTCTGTGTCTCTATTTCTTCCCTGCAAACCAGTTCATCTGTACCATTTTTAGGCTCCACATATATGCATTAATATACAATATTTGTTTTCCTCTTTCTGACTTACTTCATTCTGTATGACAGTCTCTCGATCCATCGATGTCTCTACAAATGACTCAGTTTCATTCCTTTTTATGGCCGAGTTATATTCCATTTTATATATGTACCACATCTTTATCCATTCATCTGTCTGTGGGCATTTAGGTTGCTTCCATTACCTGGCTATTGTAAATAGTGCTGCAACGAACATTGTGGTGAATGTGCCTTTTTGAAATACGGTTTTCTCTGGGTATATGCCCAGAAGTGGGATTGCTGGATCAGATGGTAATTCTATTTCTAGTTTTTTTAAGGAAACTCCATACTGTTCTCCATAGTGACTGTATCAATTTACATTCCCACCAATAGTGGAAGAGGGCTCCTTTTGTCCACACCCTCCCCAGAATTGGTTGTTTGTAGATTTTCTGATGATGCCGATTCTAACAGGTGTGAGGTGATACCTCATTGGAGTTTTGATTTGCATTTCTCTAATAATTAGTGCTGTTGAGCAGCTTTTCATGTGCGTCTTGGCCATCTCTGTGTCTCCTTTGAAGAAACGTCTCTTTAGATCTTCTGCCCATTTTTTTTGGGTTGTTTGTTTTTTTAATATTAAGCTGCATGAGCTGTTTTTATATATTGGAGATTAAACCTCTGTCCATTGATTCGTCTGCAACGATTTTCGCCCATTCTGAGGGATGCCTTTTTCCATTCCCGTGTTTTTTAACAAAAAAGGAAAGAAAGGAAAAGAAGCAGAACACTAATGTGCGTAAAATATGCCTTTTGAAACGGTCGTTTTGAAATATGGACGTCCTTTGAAATTTTTGGTCGATATGTGACCCCAGGATTTGTTTTCAGGGCAGGTGTCATTTACAGGCCTGCAATGATTTTGAATATCAACTGACCATTAGCGCTGGGATTAAAGCTGCTGTTGTGTGAAACGGCCACAAGGTGGCAGCAGTTCACCCTTACCAAATCTGGTTACTAGGGCAACAGAGCCTCAGTGGAAGTGGTGTTCTAGATGGGAATTTAGAACGGAATATGCCAGGAGAAAGCCCCTCAAGTTTGTCTCACTACTTCTTTTTCGTGTTTTTAATTTAATTTTTTATTTTTTATTACAGCAAATTTGATTACAATGTATGGCTTGTTGTAGGTGTGGAAGATGTGGTTCTTTTACACATATACAGATGTCTGTTCTTCCTGGGATCCTTTTCCCATGTACGTTATGACAGAATGTTGAGTAGTCCACTCTTGGTATTCTGTAGGTCTTTGGTGATTATATATGTCACCTGTGTTTGTATATGTGTGTTAACCCCGATATCGTAATGAAACCAATCCTCACACCTTTCCATTGGTGAACCATAAGTTTGTTTAGTGAATCTGTGATTGCCCTTCTCCGTGGAAATATCTGCCCGGGTATCCACTTTTAGGTAACACCTATAAGTGATATGATATGATATGTGTCTTTCACTTTCTGACTTACTACAAGTCACGTGATTACTTCTAGACTCATCTACGGTGCTGCAAATGGCATTGTGTCCTTTTTTCCCTTGGCTTCTATTCTGCCTTAGCGAGGTCCATTTTCAACAATGTGATTCCCTGAGGGTTGTGGTTTAGCTGACCTGGGCAGCCTTACCCTGCCGGCCCGCCCTCCCCAGGTGTGCCTCGTTGAGGTCATTATAAACAGAGCTCCAGGCAGCCATAGCCCCTGAAGCTGTGCCTTACTCCATATTATCTGCCCCTTCAACAGTCTCGGGGCTGTGCTGGTGGGAGGGAGTGAGGGGCCACAGCTGTGTGGGTGGCCCGGTGTGAGTGGGGCTCTGCTGGCCTTTCTGCAGGAGTTGCCAGGCTGCCGCTTGTAAAGAAGAGGATGTGTCAAGCAAACCTTCTGCTGGAATTTCTCTCCGGACTGAGTTGAGGAAGGAAAAAAGCAGTGGGTGCCGGGAGAGGAGGGGTATATCAGGCAGGGCAATGGAAAGCTTCCAGAAGAGCGTCCAGGGCCAGGACCATCCTGGCTGGACTGCAGGCACCAAGTTGGCCTGCGTGCTGTTGCTGGTGTGGCTCGACGGCCCTTCCTCTAGGCTTTCAAGCCCTTGTACATATTCAGGTGTTTTACCTGGGAAGGGTGGGAACAGTTCAGCAGCAGCTGGCCTGGGGCTCAGCTCACGTTTACTCACAGATGCCTCGGCACGGTCCCCCAGCTTTGCAATGAGGACGCCCCTTGCGTGGGAGGTGGGTTGCTGGCTGTATGGGAGATGGTTCCCCACCTCTGACCAATTTCAGAATTGTTTACCGCTGGAGCAAGTGCCCTGATAGGTTTTTCCTGTGAATAACTCGTGGGTTCACTTTTTTTTTTCTTGTATGGTTCAAATTACGTTTTATTCCTCTTTTATATATTTATAGATATAAGCATGGAAATAATTCATTCCTATAAATACATCTGTGTGATGGGAAGAACTTTTTTCTTTTATTTTTAAATTTTATTTTTTAAAATTTTGAAATTTAATTTTATTTATATTTTTTATACAGCACGTTATTATTAGTTATGTATTTTATGCATATACATGTATTCAGGTCAATCCCAATCTCCCAACTCATCCCACCACCACCACCCCATGGCTTCCCATACTTGGTGTCCATACGTTTGTTCTCTACCTCTGTGTCTCTATTTCTTCCCTGCAAACCAGTTCATCTGTACCATTTTTTAGGCTCCACATATATGCATTAATATACAATATTTGTTTTCCTCTTTCTGACTTACTTCATTCTGTATGACAGTCTCTCGATCCATCGATGTCTCTACAAATGACCCAGTTTCATTCCTTTTTATGGCCGAGTAATATTCCATTTTATATACGTACCACACTTTATCCATTCATCTGTCTGTGGGCATTTAGGTTGCTTCCATTACCTGGCTATTGTAAATAGTGCTGCAACGAACATTGTGGTGAATGTGCCTTTTTGATTTACGGTTTTCTCTGGGTATATGCACAGAAGTGGGATTGCTGGATCAGATGGTAATTCTATTTCTAGTTTTTTTTAAGGAAACTCCATACTGTTCTCCATAGTGACTGTATCAATTTACATTCCCACCAATAGTGGAAGAGGGCTCCTTTTGTCCACACCCACCCCAGAATTAGTTGTTTGTAGATTTTCTGATGATGCCGATTCTAACAGGTGTGAGGTGATACCTCATTGTAGTTTTGATTTGCATTTCTCTAATAATTAGTGCTGTTGAGCAGCTTTTCATGTGCGTCTTGGCCATGTCTGTGTCTCCTTTGAAGAAACGTCTCTTTAGATCTTCTGCCCATTTTTGTATCGGTTGTTTTTTTTTTAATATTAAGCTGCATGAGCTGTTTAATTATATTGGAGATTAAACCTCTGTCCATTGATTCGTCTGCAACGATTTTTGCCCATTCTGAGGGATGCCTTTTTCCATTCCCGTTTTTTTTTTAACAAAAAAGGAAAGAAAGGAAAAAAAGCAGAACACTAATGTGCGTAAAATATGCCTTTTGAAATGGTCGTTTTGAAATATGGACGTCCTTTGAATTTTTTGGTCGATATGTGACCCCAGGATTTGTTTTCAGGGCAGGTGTCATTTACAGGCCTGCAATGATTTTGAATATCAACTGACCATTAGCACTGGGATTAAAGCTGATGTTGTGTGAAATGGCCACAAGGTGGCAGCAGTTCACCCTTACCAAATCTGGTTACTAGGGCAAGAGAGCCTCAGTGGAAGTGGTGTTCTAGATTGGAGTTTAGAATGGAATGTGTCAGGAGAAAGCCCCTCACGTTTGTCTCACTACTTCTTGTTCGTGTTTTTAATTTAATTTTTTATTTTTTATTACAGCAAGTTTGATTACAATGTTTGGCTTGTTGTAGCTGTGGAAGATGTGGTTCTTTTACACATATACAGATGACTGTTCTTCCTGGGATCCTTTTCCCATGTATGTTATGACAGAATGTTGAGTAGTCCTCTCTTGGTATTCTG
The DNA here is from genome assembly GCF_964341445.2 of Mesoplodon mirus. Taxonomy (NCBI): domain Eukaryota; kingdom Metazoa; phylum Chordata; class Mammalia; order Artiodactyla; family Ziphiidae; genus Mesoplodon; species Mesoplodon mirus. The sequence continues at coordinate 124,460,814 of NC_138984.1, forward strand.
TAGGTCTTTGGTGATTATATATGTCACCTGTGTTTGTATATGTGTGTTAACCCCGATATCGTAATGAAACCAATCCTCAAACCTTTCCATTGGTGAACCATAAGTTTGTTTAATGAATCTGTGATTGCCCTTCTCCGTGGAAATATCTGCCCTGGTATCCATTTTTAGGTAACACCTATAAGTGATATGATATGATATGTGTCTTTCACTTTCTGACTTACTACAAGTCACGTGATTACTTCTAGACTCATCTACGTTGCTGCAAATGGCATTGTGTCCTTTTTTCCCTTGGCTTCTCTTCTGCCTTAGCGAGGTCCATTTTCAACAATGTGATTCCCTGAGGGTTGTGGATTAGCTGACCTGGGCAACATTACCCTGCCGGCCCGCCCTCCCCAGGTGTGCCTTGTTGAGGTCAATATAAACAGAGCTCCAGGCAGCAATAGCCCCTGAAGCTGTGCCTGACTCCATATTCTCTGCCCCGTCAGCAGTCTCGGGGCTGTGCTGGTGGGAGGGAGTGAGGGGCCACAGCTTTGTGTGTGGCCTGGTGTGAGTGGGGCTCTGCTGGCCTTTCTGCAGGAGTTGCCAGGCTGCCGCCTGTAAAGAAGAGGATGGGTCACCCATACCTTCCGCTGGAATTTCTCTCCGGACAGAGGTGAGAAAGGAAAAAAGCAGTGGGGGCCAGGACAGGAGGGGTATCTCAGGCAGGGCAATGGAAAGCTTCTGGAAGAGATCCCGGGGCCACGACCACCGTGGCTGGCCTGCAGGCAGCAAGTTGGCCTGCGTGCTGTCGCTGGTGTGGCTCCACGGTCCTTCCTCTAGGCTTTCAAGCCCTTGTACATATTCAGGTGTTTTACCTGGGAATGGTGGGAACAGTTCAGCAGCAGCTGGCCTGGGGCTCAGCTCACGTTTACTCACAGATGCCTCGGCACTGTCCCCCAGCTTTGCAATGAGGACGCTCCTTGCGTGTGGGGTGGGTTGCTGGCTGTATGGGAGATGGTTCCCCACCTCTGACCAATTTCAGAATTGTTTACCGCTGGAGCAAGTGCCCAGATAGGATTTTCCTCTGTAAAACTCGTGAGTTCAGGTTTTTTTTTTTTTTTTCTTTTATGGTTCAAGTTAGATTTTATTCCTCTTTTATGTATTTATAGATATAAGCATGGAAATAATTCATTCCTATAAATACATCTGTGTGACGGGAAGAACTTTTTTCTGTTTTATTTTTAAATTTTATTTTTTAAAATTTTGAAATTTTATTTATTTTTTTATACAGCACGTTATTATTAGTTATGTATTTTATGCATATACATGTATACAGGTCAATCCCAATCTCCCAACTCATCCCACCACCCCATGGCTTCCCACACTTGCTGTCCATACGTTTGTTCTCTACCTCTGTGTCTCTATTTCTTCCCTGCAAACCAGTTCATCTGTACCATTTTTAGGCTCCACATATATGCATTAATATACAATATTTGTTTTCCTCTTTCTGACTTACTTCATTCTGTATGACAGTCTCTCGATCCATCGATGTCTCTACAGATGGCCCAGTTTCATTCCTTTTTATGGCCGAGTAATATTCCATTTTATATATGTACCACATCTTTATCCATTCATCTGTCTGTGGGCATTTAGGTTGCTTCCATTACCTGGCTATTGTAAATAGTGCTGCAACGAACATTGTGGTGAATGTGCCTTTTTGAAATACGGTTTTCTCTGGGTATATGCCCAGAAGTGGGATTGCTGGATCAGATGGTAATTCTATTTCTAGTTTTTTTAAGGAAACTCCATACTGTTCTCCATAGTGACTGTATCAATTTACATTCCCACCAATAGTGGAAGAGGGCTCCTTTTGTCCACACCCTCCCCAGAATTGGTTGTTTGTAGATTTTCTGATGATGCCGATTCTAACAGGTGTGAGGTGATACCTCATTGGAGTTTTGATTTGCATTTCTCTAATAATTAGTGCTGTTGAGCAGCTTTTCATGTGCGTCTTGGCCATCTCTGTGTCTCCTTTGAAGAAACGTCTCTTTAGATCTTCTGCCCATTTTTTTTGGGTTGTTTGTTTTTTTAATATTAAGCTGCATGAGCTGTTTATATATATTGGAGATTAAACCTCTGTCCATTGATTCGTCTGCAACGATTTTCGCCCATTCTGAGGGATGCCTTTTTCCATTCCCGTGTTTTTTAACAAAAAAGGAAAGAAAGGAAAAGAAGCAGAACACTAATGTGCGTAAAATATGCCTTTTGAAACGGTCGTTTTGAAATATGGACGTCCTTTGAAGTTTTTGGTCGATATGTGACCCCAGGATTTGTTTTCAGGGCAGGTGTCATTTACAGGCCTGCAATGATTTTGAATATCAACTGACCATTAGCGCTGGGATTAAAGCTGCTGTTGTGTGAAACGGCCACAAGGTGGCAGCAGTTCACCCTTACCAAATCTGGTTACTAGGGCAAGAGAGCCTCAGTGGAAGTGGTGTTCTAGATTGGAGTTTAGAATGGAATGTGCAAGGAGAAAGCCCCTCACGTTTGTCTCACTACTTCTTGTTCGTGTTTTTAATTTAATTTTTTATTTTTTATTACAGCAAGTTTGATTACAATGTTTGGCTTGTTGTAGGTGTGGAAGATGTGGTTCTTTTACACATATACAGATGACTGTTCTTCTTGGGATCCTTTTCCCATGTACGTTATGACAGAATGTTGAGTAGTCCTCTCTTGGTAGTCTGTAGGTCTTTGGTGATTATATATGTCACCTGTGTTTGTATATGTCTGTTATCCCTGATATCGTAATGAAACCAATCCTCACACCTTTCCATTGGTGAACCATAAGTTTGTTTAATGAATCTGTGATTGCCCTTCTCCGTGGAAATATCTGCCCTGGTATCCATTTTTAGGTAACACCTATAAGTGATATGATATATGTGTCTTTCACTTTCTGAGTTACTACAAGTCACGTGATTACTTCTAGACTCATCTACGGTGCTGCAAATGGCATTGTGTCCTTTTTTCCCTTGGCTTCTCTTCTGCCTTAGCGGGGTCCATTTTCAAAAATGTGATTCCCTGAGGGTTGTGGATTAGCTGACCTGGGCAGCCTTACCCTGCCGGCCCGCCCTCCCCAGGTGTGCCTCGTTGAGGTCAATATAAACAGAGCTCCAGGCAGCAATAGCCCCTGAAGCTGTGCCTGACTCCATATTCTCTGCCCCATCAGCAGTCTCGGGGCTGTGCTGGTGGGAGGGAGTGAGGGGCCACAGCTTTGTGGGTGGCCCGGTGTGAGTGGGGTTCTGGTGGCCTTTCTGCAGGAGTTGCCAGGCTGCCGCCTGTAAAGAAGAGGATGTGTCACCCATACCTTCTGCTGGAATTTCTCTCCGGACAGAGGTGAGGAAGGAAAAAAGCAGTGGGGGCCGGGACAGGAGGGGTATCTCAGGCAGGGCAATGGAAAGCTTCTGGAAGAGCGCCAGGGTCCAGGACCACGCTGGCTGGCCTGCAGGCACCAAGTTGGCCTGCGTGCTGTCGCTGGTGTGGCTCCACGGTCCTTCCTCTAGGCTTTCAAGCCCTTGTACATATTCAGGTGTTTTACCTGGAAAGGGTGGGAACAGTTCAGCAGCAGCTGGCCTGGGGCTCAGCTCACGTTTACTCACAGATGCCTCGGCACAGTCCCCCAGCTTTGCAAAGAGGACGCTCCTTGCGTGGGGGGTGGGTTGCTGGCTGTATGGGAGATGGTTCCCCACATCTGACCAATTTCAGAATTGTTTACCACTGGAGCAAGTGCCGTGATAGGGTTTTCCTCTGTATAACTAGTGGGTTCACTTTTTTTTTGTTTTATGTTTCAAGTTAGATGTTATTCCTCTTTTATGTATTTATAGATATAAGCATGGAAATAATTCATTCCTATAAATACATCTGTGTGACGGGAAGAATTTTTTATGTTTTATTTTTAAATTTTATTTTTTAAAATTTTGAAATTTTAGTTTATTTATGTTTTTATACAGCACGTTATTATTAGTTATGTATTTTATGCATATACATGTATACAGGTCAATCCCAATCTCCCAACTCATCCCACCACCACCACCCCATGGCTTCCCACACTTGGTGTCCATACGTTTGTTCTCTACCTCTGTGTCTCTATTTCTTCCCTGCAAACCAGTTAATCTGTACCATTTTTAGGCTCCACATATATGCATTAATATACAATATTTGTTTTCCTCTTTCTGAATTACTTCATTCTGTATGAGAGTCTCTCGATCCATCGATGTCTCTACAAATGACCCAGTTTCATTCCTTTTTATGGCCGAGTCATATTCCATTTTATATATGTACCACATCTTTATCCATTCATCTGTCTGTGGGCATTTAGGTTGCTTCCATTACCTGGCTATTGTAAATAGTGCTGCAACGAACATTGTGGTGAATGTGCCTTTTTGAAATACGGTTTTCTCTGGGTATATGCCCAGAAGAGGGATTGCCTGATCAGATGGTAATTCTATTTCTAGTTTTTTTAAGGAAACTCCATACTGTTCTCCATAGTGACTGTATCAAATTACATCCCCAGCAATAGTGGAAGAGGGCTCCTTTTGTGCACACCCTCCCCAGAATTGGTTGTTTGTAGATTTTCTGATGATGCCGATTCTAACAGGTGTGAGGTGATACCTCATTGTAGTTTTCTCCTGAATATATTCAGGAGAAAACGCATACGCCCTTTTTGGCCAAGTGCATCATTGTCGAAGTTGTGCCCCTCTTCCTGTGCTTTACAGGCAATTCTAACGTACCTCTTGAAATCTGTTTCCTGCTATTCTGCCTCGCATTCAAGTCCGCCTCGTTGCCTTCCCTCAACAGATTTTTGGACGATAGTTGGCCTTGATTACTCTGCCAGTTTGTGAATTGCTGTGCCCCTGAGCTCCATTTTTCAACTCGTTTTTTTGTGAGCTGAACGCAAGTCCAAACATTTGGTTCAGGACCTATACTGGTTCCCGGTGGGTGGCTGAGACTTTGGTGAATTCTTCTTCCTGCCGGGAAATTAGAGTGACATGTGCCCATCCAAATGCCTAACAGCTACTCTCTCATTGGTTCTCCCTCTTCCCTTTCCTCCTCTGCCAAATGGGCAACCTGTGTGAACCAGGAGCTTAAAGGGGCTGTCTCTCCAAGTTGGGAGATTGATAGTAAAGCTGTTGGAAAGTCAAACCGGAGCACCAGGAGAGGGACTCTTCGTTGAGTTTTAGAAACCTTTCGTATTCACAGTGTGTCCATTCTCTAGGTTTCCTGTACATGTTATAGCTGTAGTAATATTCCCTTCAACCTGGAGAGGTGGGACCCATGGAATGGTTGCCATGCATTATTGCTTTAAAGGGTCTGCATTTGCTCACCCAATCTCACCAATCCTCTCAGTCCCAAGTGTCCAGCCTCATGCCACATCCAGCTGTCATCGTAGATAGGGTCATTCCAGGTTGCATCAGAGACCCTGAAGGAATTGTAAAGAATTTCCCTGTTTCTTTGTTCTGTTTTTGAAATTCCTTTTTAGAGTGGGTTTGAGCTGATTCTCGCTGCCATGTTTATGCCAGTCTAGACACACTTGATTCCCTTACGGAGACATATCAATACATAGGTTTTAAGATTCTTACTAGTCAGATCTATTCCTCTGTGGGAAATATGGGGTTTTGAGTCCCTTTCACTGAGGAAGGTGTAGGTCTTGTCTATTCCATAGTTGGTTTTTGGAACAGTACCTGTGCTTATATCAAACTCTGGTTTGATGCATCACCCCACCTCTCCTTCCCCCTTAAGCAGGCATAAGAGTGTTTTCTAAATGTGAGACTCTGTTCTCTTTCCTAACTCAGTTCATGTGTAGCCATGTTTACAGGATCTTCCTAAGTGATATCTTATGATAAGTTTCTTTTTCTGTGTGACTTCTTTCACTTAGAATCATCGTACCTGAATCCACTCATTTTGCTGCTACTGGTCTTATGACATTGATTTCATGGCGGAGGGATATTCCATCGTATGTAATTTCCACAATGTTTTGAACCCTTTTTATATTTCCTGGGATATTTCAGGTGTACCCAGGTTGAGGTTCTTGTAAGCAGTGCAGCCCTCAATTTGGGGGTGGCTCTGTCTTATGGATTTTCAGTTTTCCCAAGGTATATTCCCTAGACTGGAAGTGCCCTTGGCTCTGTAGCTCTGTTGTTTACTTGTTTTAGGGAGCACAATGCACTCCTCCAGTGAGGCAGTTGGCAACTTACATCCCGCCCATCAGCATAACAAGGCTCCCTGTTCTCCAGGGCCTGTCTTGCCTTTCTGGTTTTTACAAATTTTGTGGATGTCCCTTTTGACCGGTGGGAAGTGATACTTCTTTGTAGTGCAGATTTGCATTGCCCGCTTGCTTGCTTGGCCAAAAAGGGCGTATGCGTTTTCTCCTGAATATATTCAGGAGAAAACGCATACGCCCTTTTTGGCCAAGTGCATCATTGTCGAAGTTGTGCCCCTCTTCCTGTGCTTTACAGGTGATTCCAACGTACCTCTTGAAATCTGTTTCCTGCTATTCTGCCTCGCATTCAAGTCCGCCTCGTTGCCTTCCCTCAACAGATTTTTGGACGATTGTTGGCCTTGATTACTCTGCCTGTTTGTGAATTACTGTGCCCCTGAGCTCCATTTTCAAACTCGTTTTTTGTGAGCTGAACGCAAGTCCAAACTTTTGGTTCAGGACCTATACTGGTTCCCGGTGGGTGGCTGAGACTTTGGTTAATTCTTCTTCCTGCCGGGAAATTAGAGTGACATGTGCCCATCCAAATGCCTAACAGCGACACTCTCATTGGTTCTCCCTCTTCCCTTTCATCCTCTGCCAAATGGGCAACCTGTGTGAACCAGGAGCTTAAAGGGGCTGTCTCTCCAAGTTGGGAGATTGATAGTAAAGCAGTTGGAAAGTCAAACCGGAGCACCAGGAGAGGGACTCTTCGTTGAGTTTTAGAAACCTTTCGTATTCACAGTGTGTCCATTCTCTAGATTTCCCGTACATGTTAAAGCTGTAGTAATATTCCCTTCAACCTGGAGAGTTGGGAATCATGGAATGGGTGCCATGCATTATTGCTATAAAGGGTCTGCATTTGCTCACCCAATGTCTCCAATCCTCTCAGTCCCAAGTGTCCAGCCTCATGCCGCATCCAGCTGTCATTGTAGATAGGGTCATTCCAGGTTGCATCAGAGACCCTGAAGGAATTGTAAAGAATTTCCCTGTTTCTTTGTTCTGTTTTTGAAATTCCTTTTTAGAGTGGGTTTGAGCTGATTCTCGCTGCCATGTTTATGCCAGTCTAGACACACTTGATTCCCTTACGGAGACATATCAATACATAGGTTTTAAGATTCTTACTAGTCAGATCTATTCCTCTGCGGGAAATATGGGGTTTTGAGTCCCTTTCACTGAGGAAGGTGTAGGTCTTGTCTATTCCATAGTTGGTTTTTGGAACAGTACCTGTGCTTATATCAAACTCTGGTTTGATGCATCACCCCACCTCTCCTTCCCCCTTAAGCAGGCATAAGAGTGTTTTCTAAATGTGAGACTCTGTTCTCTTTCCTAACTCAGTTCATGTGTTGCCATGTTTACAGGATCTTCCTAAGTGATATCTTATGATAAGTTTCTTTTTCTGTGTGACTTCTTTCACTTAGAATCATCGTACCTGAATCCACTCATTTTGCTGCTACTGGTCTTATGACATTGATTTCAAGGCTGAGGGATATTCCATCGTACGTAAGTTCCACAATGTTTGGAACCATTTTTATATTTCCTGGGATATTTCAGGTGTACCCAGGTTGAGGTTCTTGTAAGCAGTGCAGCCCTCAATTTGGGGGTGGCTCTGTCTTATGGATTTTCAGTTTTCCCAAGGTATATTCCCTAGACTGGAAGTGCCCTTGGCTCTGTAGCTCTGTTGTTTACTTGTTTTAGGGAACACAATGCACTCCTCCGGTGAGGCAGTTGGCAACTTACATCCCGCCCATCAGCATAACAAGGCTCCCTGTTCTCCAGGGCCTGTCTTGCCTTTCTGGTTTTTACACATTTTGTGGATGTCCCTTTTGACCGTTGGGAAGTGATACTTCTTTGTAGTGCAGATTTGCATTGCCCGCTTGCTTGCTTGGCCAAAAAGGGCGTATGTGTTTTCTCCTGAATATATTCAGGAGAAAACGCATACGCCCTTTTTGGCCAAGTGCATCATTGTCGAAGTTGTGCCCCTCTTCCTGTGCTTTACAGGCGATTCTAACGTACCTCTTGAAATCTGTTTCCTGCTATTCTACCTCGCATTCAAGTCCGCCTCGTTGCCTTCCCTCAACAGATTTTTGGACGATAGTTGGCCTTGATTACTCTGCCAGTTTGTGAATTGCTGTGCCCCTGAGCTCCATTTTTCAACTCGTTTTTTGTGAGCTGAACGCAAGTCCAAACATTTGGTTCAGGACCTATACTGGTTCCCGGTGGGTGGCTGAGACTTTGGTGAATTCTTCTTCCTGCCGGGAAATTAGAGTGACATGTGCCCATCCAAATGCCTAACAGCTACTCTCTCATTGGTTCTCCCTCTTCCCTTTCATCCTCTGCCAAATGGGCAACCTGTGTGAACCAGGAGCTTAAAGGGGCTGTCTCTCCAAGTTGGGAGATTGATAGTAAAGCTGTTGGAAAGTCAAACCGGAGCACCAGGAGAGGGACTCTTCGTTGAGTTTTAGAAACCTTTCGTATTCACAGTGTGTCCATTCTCTAGGTTTCCCGTACATGTTATAGCTGTAGTAATATTCCCTTCAACCTGGAGAGGTGGGACCCATGGAATGGTTGCCATGCATTATTGCTTTAAAGGGTCTGCATTTGCTCACCCAATCTCACCAATCCTCTCAGTCCCAAGTGTCCAGCCTCATGCCACATCCAGCTGTCATCCTAGATAGGGTCATTCCAGGTTGCATCAGAGACCCTGAAGGAATTGTAAAGAATTTCCCTCTTTCTTTGTTCTGTTTTTGAAATGCCTTTTTAGAGTGGGTTTGAGCTGATTCTCGCTGCCATGTTTATGCCAGTCTAGACACACTTGATTCCCTTACGGAGACATATCAATACATAGGTTTTAAGATTCTTACTAGTCAGATCTATTCCTCTGCGGGAAATATGGGGTTTTGAGTCCCTTTCACTGAGGAAGGTGTAGGTCTTGTCTATTCCATAGTTGGTTTTTGGAACAGTACCTGTGCTTATATCAAACTCTGGTTTGATGCATCACCCCACCTCTCCTTCCCCCTTAAGCAGGCATAAGAGTGTTTTCTAAATGTGAGACTCTGTTCTCTTGCCTAACTCAGTTCATGTGTAGCCATGTTTACAGGATCTTCCTAAGTGATATCTTATGATAAGTTTCTTTTCCTATGTGACTTCTTTCCCTTAGAATCATCGTACCTGAATCCACTCATTTTGCTGCTACGGGTCTTATGACATTGATTTCGTGGCTGAGGGATATTCCATCGTACGTAAGTTCCACAATGTTTGGAACCATTTTTATATTTCCTGGGATATTTCAGGTGTACCCAGGTTGAGGTTCTTGTAAGCAGTGCAGCCCTCAATTTGGGGGTGGCTCTGTCTTATGGATTTTCAGTTTTCCCAAGGTATATTCCCTAGACTGGAAGTGCCCTTGGCTCTGTAGCTCTGTTGTTTACTTGTTTTAGGGAACACAATGCACTCCTCCAGTGAGGCAGTTGGCAACTTACATCCCACCCATCAGCATAACAAGGCTCCCTGTTCTCCAGGGCCTGTCTTGCCTTTCTGGTTTTTACACATTTTGTGGATGTCCCTTTTGACCGGTGGGAAGTGATACTTCTTTGTAGTGCAGATTTGCATTGCCCGCTTGCTTGCTTGGCCAAAAAGGGCGTATGCGTTTTCTCCTGAATATATTCAGGAGAAAACGCATACGCCCTTTTTGGCCAAGTGCATCATTGTCGAAGTTGTGCCCCTCTTCCTGTGCTTTACAGGCGATTCTAACGTACCTCTTGAAATCTGTTTCCTGCTATTCTGCCTCGCATTCAAGTCCGCCTCGTTGCCTTCCCTCAACAGATTTTTGGACGATAGTTGGCCTTGATTACTCTGCCAGTTTGTGAATTGCTGTGCCCCTGAGCTCCATTTTTCAACTCGTTTTTTGTGAGCTGAACGCAAGTCCAAACATTTGGTTCAGGACCTATACTGGTTCCCGGTGGGTGGCTGAGACTTTGGTGAATTCTTCTTCCTGCCGGGAAATTAGAGTGACATGTGCCCATCCAAATGCCTAACAGCTACTCTCTCATTGGTTCTCCCTCTTCCCTTTCCTCCTCTGCCAAATGGGCAACCTGTGTGAACCAGGAGCTTAAAGGGGCTGTCTCTCCAAGTTGGGAGATTGATAGTAAAGCTGTTGGAAAGTCAAACCGGAGCACCAGGAGAGGGACTCTTCGTTGAGTTTTAGAAACCTTTCGTATTCACAGTGTGTCCATTCTCTAGGTCTCCCGTACATTTTATAGCTGTAGTAATATTCCCTTCAACCTGGAGAGGTGGGACCCATGGAATGGTTGCCATGCATTATTGCTTTAAAGGGTCTGCATTTGCTCACCCAATCTCACCAATCCTCTCAGTCCCAAGTGTCCAGCCTCATGCCACATCCAGCTGTCATCGTAGATAGGGTCATTCCAGGTTGCATCAGAGACCCTGAAGGAATTGTAAAGAATTTCCCTGTTTCTTTGTTCTGTTTTTGAAATTCCTTTTTAGAGTGGGTTTGAGCTGATTCTCGCTGCCATGTTTATGCCAGTCTAGACACACTTGATTCCCTTACGGAGACATATCAATACATAGGTTTTAAGATTCTTACTAGTCAGATCTATTCCTCTGCGGGAAATATGGGGTTTTGAGTCCCTTTCACTGAGGAAGGTGTAGGTCTTGTCTATTCCATAGTTGGTTTTTGGAACAGTACCTGTGCTTATATCAAACTCTGGTTTGATGCATCACCCCACCTCTCCTTCCCCCTTAAGCAGGCATAAGAGTGTTTTCTAAATGTGAGACTCTGTTCTCTTGCCTAACTCAGTTCATGTGTTGCCATGTTTACAGGATCTTCCTAAGTGATATCTTATGATAAGTTTCTTTTTCTGTGTGACTTCTTTCACTTAGAATCATCGTACCTGAATCCACTCATTTTGCTGCTACTGGTCTTATGACATTGATTTCATGGCTGAGGGATATTCCATCGTACGTAAGTTCCACAATGTTTGGAACCATTTTTATATTTCCTGGGATATTTCAGGTGTACCCAGGTTGAGGTTCTTGTAAGCAGTGCAGCCCTCAATTTGGGGGTGGCTCTGTCTTATGGATTTTCAGTTTTCCCAAGGTATATTCCCTAGACTGGAAGTGCCCTTGGCTCTGTAGCTCTGTTGTTTACTTGTTTTAGGGAACACAATGCACTCCTCCGGTGAGGCAGTTGGCAACTTACATCCCGCCCATCAGCATAACAAGGCTCCCTGTTCTCCAGGGCCTGTCTTGCCTTTCTGGTTTTTACACATTTTGTGGATGTCCCTTTTGACCGTTGGGAAGTGATACTTCTTTGTAGTGCAGATTTGCATTGCCCGCTTGCTTGCTTGGCCAAAAAGGGCGTATGCGTTTTCTCCTGAATATATTCAGGAGAAAACGCATACGCCCTTTTTGGCCAAGTGCATCACTGTCGAAGTTGTGCCCCTCTTCCTGTGCTTTACAGGCGATTCTAACGTACCTCTTGAAATCTGTTTCCTGCTATTCTGCCTCGCATTCAAGTCCGCCTCGTTGCCTTCCCTCAACAGATTTTTGGACGATAGTTGGCCTTGATTACTCTGCCAGTTTGTGAATTGCTGTGCCCCTGAGCTCCATTTTTCAACTCGTTTTTTGTGAGCTGAACGCAAGTCCAAACATTTGGTTCAGGACCTATACTGGTTCCCGGTGGGTGGCTGAGACTTTGGTGAATTCTTCTTCCTGCCGGGAAATTAGAGTGACATGTGCCCATCCAAATGCCTAACAGCTACTCTCTCATTGGTTCTCCCTCTTCCCTTTCCTCCTCTGCCAAATGGGCAACCTGTGTGAACCAGGAGCTTAAAGGGGCTGTCTCTCCAAGTTGGGAGATTGATAGTAAAGCTGTTGGAAAGTCAAACCGGAGCACCAGGAGAGGGACTCTTCGTTGAGTTTTAGAAACCTTTCGTATTCACAGTGTGTCCATTCTCTAGGTTTCCCGTACATGTTATAGCTGTAGTAATATTCCCTTCAACCTGGAGAGGTGGGACCCATGGAATGGTTGCCATGCATTATTGCTTTAAAGGGTCTGCATTTGCTCACCCAATCTCACCAATCCTCTCAGTCCCAAGTGTCCAGCCTCATGCCACATCCAGCTGTCATCGTAGATAGGGTCATTCCAGGTTGCATCAGAGACCCTGAAGGAATTGTAAAGAATTTCCCTGTTTCTTTGTTCTGTTTTTGAAATTCCTTTTTAGAGTGGGTTTGAGCTGATTCTCGCTGCCATGTTTATGCCAGTCTAGACACACTTGATTCCCTTACGGAGACATATCAATACATAGGTTTTAAGATTCTTACTAGTCAGATCTATTCCTCTGCGGGAAATATGGGGTTTTGAGTCCCTTTCACTGAGGAAGGTGTAGGTCTTGTCTATTCCATAGTTGGTTTTTGGAACAGTACCTGTGCTTATATCAAACTCTGGTTTGATGCATCACCCCACCTCTCCTTCCCCCTTAAGCAGGCATAAGAGTGTTTTCTAAATGTGAGACTCTGTTCTCTTGCCTAACTCAGTTCATGTGTTGCCATGTTTACAGGATCTTCCTAAGTGATATCTTATGATAAGTTTCTTTTTCTGTGTGACTTCTTTCACTTAGAATCATCGTACCTGAATCCACTCATTTTGCTGCTACTGGTCTTATGACATTGATTTCATGGCTGAGGGATATTCCATCGTACGTAAGTTCCACAATGTTTGGAACCATTTTTATATTTCCTGGGATATTTCAGGTGTACCCAGGTTGAGGTTCTTGTAAGCAGTGCAGCCCTCAATTTGGGGGTGGCTCTGTCTTATGGATTTTCAGTTTTCCCAAGGTATATTCCCTAGACTGGAAGTGCCCTTGGCTCTGTAGCTCTGTTGTTTACTTGTTTTAGGGAACACAATGCACTCCTCCGGTGAGGCAGTTGGCAACTTACATCCCGCCCATCAGCATAACAAGGCTCCCTGTTCTCCAGGGCCTGTCTTGCCTTTCTGGTTTTTACACATTTTGTGGATGTCCCTTTTGACCGTTGGGAAGTGATACTTCTTTGTAGTGCAGATTTGCATTGCCCGCTTGCTTGCTTGGCCAAAAAGGGCGTATGCGTTTTCTCCTGAATATATTCAGGAGAAAACGCATACGCCCTTTTTGGCCAAGTGCATCATTGTCGAAGTTGTGCCCCTCTTCCTGTGCTTTACAGGCGATTCTAACGTACCTCTTGAAATCTGTTTCCTGCTATTCTGCCTCGCATTCAAGTCCGCCTCGTTGCCTTCCCTCAACAGATTTTTGGACGATAGTTGGCCTTGATTACTCTGCCAGTTTGTGAATTGCTGTGCCCCTGAGCTCCATTTTTCAACTCGTTTTTTGTGAGCTGAACGCAAGTCCAAACATTTGGTTCAGGACCTATACTGGTTCCCGGTGGGTGGCTGAGACTTTGGTGAATTCTTCTTCCTGCCGGGAAATTAGAGTGACATGTGCCCATCCAAATGCCTAACAGCTACTCTCTCATTGGTTCTCCCTCTTCCCTTTCCTCCTCTGCCAAATGGGCAACCTGTGTGAACCAGGAGCTTAAAGGGGCTGTCTCTCCAAGTTGGGAGATTGATAGTAAAGCTGTTGGAAAGTCAAACCGGAGCACCAGGAGAGGGACTCTTCGTTGAGTTTTAGAAACCTTTCGTATTCACAGTGTGTCCATTCTCTAGATTTCCCGTACATGTTAAAGCTGTAGTAATATTCCCTTCAACCTGGAGAGTTGGGAATCATGGAATGGGTGCCATGCATTATTGCTATAAAGGGTCTGCATTTGCTCACCCAATCTCACCAATCCTCTCAGTCCCAAGTGTCCAGCCTCATGCCACATCCAGATGTCATTGTAGATAGGGTCATTCCAGGTTGCATCAGAGACCCTGAAGGAATTGTAAAGAATTTCCCTGTTTCTTTGTTCTGTTTTTGAAATTCCTTTTTAGAGTGGGTTTGAGCTGATTCTCGCTGCCATGTTTATGCCAGTCTAGACACACTTGATTCCCTTACGGAGACATATCAATACATAGGTTTTAAGATTCTTACTAGTTAGATCTATTCCTCTGCGGGAAATATGGGGTTTTGAGTCCCTTTCACTGAGGAAGGTGTAGGTCTTGTCTATTCCATAGTTGGTTTTTGGAACAGTACCTGTGCTTATATCAAACTCTGGTTTGATGCATCACCCCACCTCTCCTTCCCCCTTAAGCAGGCATAAGAGTGTTTTCTAAATGTGAGACTCTGTTCTCTTTCCTAACTCAGTTCATGTGTAGCCATGTTTACAGGATCTTCCTAAGTGATATCTTATGATAAGTTTCTTTTTCTGTGTGACTTCTTTCACTTAGAATCATCGTACCTGAATCCACTCATTTTGCTGCTACTGGTCTTATGACATTGATTTCATGGCTGAGGGATATTCCATCGTACGTAAGTTCCACAATGTTTTGAACCATTTTTATATTTCCTGGGATATTTCAGGTGTACCCAGGTTGAGGTTCTTGTAAGCAGTGCAGCCCTCAATTTGGGGGTGGCTCTGTCTTATGGATTTTCAGTTTTCCAAAGGTATATTCCCTAGACTGGAAGTGCCCTTGGCTCTGTAGCTCTGTTGTTTACTTGTTTTAGGGAGCACAATGCACTCCTCCAGTGAGGCAGTTGGCAACTTACATCCCGCCCATCAGCATAACAAGGCTCCCATTTTGCCACGGCCTGTCTTGCCTTTCTGGTTTTTACACATTGTGTGGATGTCCCTTTTGACTCGTGGGAAGTGATACTTCTTTGTAGTGCAGATTTGCATTGCCCGCTTGCTTGCTTGGCCAAAAGGGCGTATGCGTGTTCTCCTGAATATATTCAGGAGAACACGCATACGCCCTTTTTGGCCAAGTGCATCATTGTCGAAGTTGTGCCCCTCTTCCTGTGCTTTACAGGCGATTCTAACGTACCTCTTGAAATCTGTTTCCTGCTATTCTGCCTCGCATTCAAGTCCGCCTCGTTGCCTTCCCTCAACAGATTTTTGGACGATAGTTGGCCTTGATTACTCTGCCAGTTTGTGAATTGCTGTGCCCCTGAGCTCCATTTTTCAACTCGTTTTTTGTGAGCTGAACGCAAGTCCAAACATTTGGTTCAGGACCTATACTGGTTCCCGGTGGGTGGCTGAGACTTTGGTTAATTCTTCATCCTGCCGGGAAATTAGAGTGACATGTGCCCATCCAAATGCCTAACAGCTACTCTCTCATTGGTTCTCCCTCTTCCCTTTCTTCCTCTGCCAAATGGGCAACCTGTGTGAACCAGGAGCTTAAAGGGGCTGTCTCTCCAAGTTGGGAGATTGATAGTTAAGCTGTTGGAAAGTCAAACCGGAGCACCAGGAGAGGGACTCTTCGTTGAGTTTTAGAAACCTTTCGTATTCACAGTGTGTCCATTCTCTAGGTTTCCCGTACATGTTAAAGCTGTAGTAATATTCCCTTCAACCTGGAGAGTTGGGACCCATGGAATGGTTGCCATGCATTATTGCTTTAAAGGGTCTGCATTTGCTCACCCAATCTCACCAATCCTCTCAGTCCCAAGTGTCCAGCCTCATGCCACATCCAGATGTCATCGTAGATAGTGTCATTCCAGGTTGCATCAGAGACCCTGAAGGAATTGTAAAGAATTTCCCTGTTTCTTTGTTCTGTTTTTGAAATTCCTTTTTAGAGTGGGTTTGAGCTGATTCTCGCTGCCATGTTTATGCCAGTCTAGACACACTTGATTCCCTTACGGAGACATATCAATACATAGGTTTTAAGATTCTTACTAGTCAGATCTATTCCTCTGCGGGAAATATGGGGTTTTGAGTCCCTTTCACTGAGGAAGGTGTAGGTCTTGTCTATTCCATAGTTGGTTTTTGGAACAGTACCTGTGCTTATATCAAACTCTGGTTTGATGCATCACCCCACCTCTCCTTCCCCCTTAAGCAGGCATAAGAGTGTTTTCTAAATGTGAGACTCTGTTCTCTTGCCTAACTCAGTTCATGTGTTGCCATGTTTACAGGATCTTCCTAAGTGATATCTTATGATAAGTTTCTTTTTCTGTGTGACTTCTTTCACTTAGAATCATCGTACCTGAATCCACTCATTTTGCTGCTACTGGTCTTATGACATTGATTTCATGGCTGAGGGATATTCCATCGTACGTAAGTTCCACAATGTTTGGAACCATTTTTATATTTCCTGGGATATTTCAGGTGTACCCAGGTTGAGGTTCTTGTAAGCAGTGCAGCCCTCAATTTGGGGGTGGCTCTGTCTTATGGATTTTCAGTTTTCCCAAGGTATATTCCCTAGACTGGAAGTGCCCTTGGCTCTGTAGCTCTGTTGTTTACTTGTTTTAGGGAACACAATGCACTCCTCCAGTGAGGCAGTTGGCAACTTACATCCCGCCCATCAGCATAACAAGGCTCCCTGTTCTCCAGGGCCTGTCTTGCCTTTCTGGTTTTTACACATTTTGTGGATGTCCCTTTTGACCGTTGGGAAGTGATACTTCTTTGTAGTGCAGATTTGCATTGCCCGCTTGCTTGCTTGGCCAAAAAGGGTGTATGCGTTTTCTCCTGAATATATTCAGGAGAAAACGCATACGCCCTTTTTGGCCAAGCGCATCATTGTCGAAGTTGTGCCCCTCTTCCTGTGCTTTACAGGCGATTCTAACGTACCTCTTGAAATCTGTTTCCTGCTATTCTGCCTCGCATTCAAGTCCGCCTCGTTGCCTTCCCTCAACAGATTTTTGGACGATAGTTGGCCTTGATTACTCTGCCAGTTTGTGAATTGCTGTGCCCCTGAGCTCCATTTTTCAACTCGTTTTTTGTGAGCTGAACGCAAGTCCAAACATTTGGTTCAGGACCTATACTGGTTCCCGGTGGGTGGCTGAGACTTTGGTTAATTCTTCTTCCTGCTGGGAAATTAGAGTGACATGTGCCCATCCAAATGCCTAACAGCTACTCTCTCATTGGTTCTCCCTCTTCCCTTTCCTCCTCTGCCAAATAGGCAACCTGTGTGAACCAGGAGCTTAAAGGGGCTGTCTCTCCAAGTTGGGTGATTGATAGTAAAGCTGTTGGAAAGTCAAACCGGAGCACCAGGAGAGGGACTCTTCGTTGAGTTTTAGAAACCTTTCGTATTCACAGTGTGTCCATTCTCTAGGTTTCCCGTACATGTTATAGCTGTAGTAATATTCCCTTCAACCTGGAGAGTTGGGAATCATGGAATGGGTGCCATGCATTATTGCTTTAAAGGGTCTGCATTTGCTCACCCAATCTCACCAATCCTCTCAGTCCCAAGTGTCCAGCCTCATGCCACATCCAGCTGTCATCGTAGATAGGGTCATTCCAGGTTGCATCAGAGACCCTGAAGGAATTGTAAAGAATTTCCCTGTTTCTTTGTTCTGTTTTTGAAATTCCTTTTTAGAGTGTGTTTGAGCTGATTCTCGCTGCCATGTTTATGCCAGTCTAGACACACTTGATTCCCTTACGGAGACATATCAATACATAGGTTTTAAGATTCTTACTAGTCAGATCTATTCCTCTGCGGGAAATATGGGGTTTTGAGTCCCTTTCACTGAGGAAGGTGTAGGTCTTGTCTATTCCATAGTTGGTTTTTGGAACAGTACCTGTGCTTATATCAAACTCTGGTTTGATGCATCACCCCACCTCTCCTTCCCCCTTAAGCAGGCATAAGAGTGTTTTCTAAATGTGAGACTCTGTTCTCTTTCCTAACTCAGTTCATGTGTTGCCATGTTTACAGGATCTTCCTAAGTGATATCTTATGATAAGTTTCTTTTTCTGTGTGACTTCTTTCACTTAGAATCATCGTACCTGAATCCACTCATTTTGCTGCTACTGGTCTTATGACATTGATTTCATGGCTGAGGGATATTCCATCGTACGTAAGTTCCACAATGTTTTGAACCCTTTTTATATTTCCTGGGATATTTCAGGTGAACCCAGGTTGAGGTTCTTGTAAGCAGTGCAGCCCTCAATTTGGGGGTGGCTCTGTCTTATGGATTTTCAGTTTTCCCAAGGTATATTCCCTAGACTGGAAGTGCCCTTGGCTCTGTAGCTCTGTTGTTTACTTGTTTTAGGGAACACAATGCACTCCTCCAGTGAGGCAGTTGGCAACTTACATCCCGCCCATCAGCATAACAAGGCTCCCTGTTCTCCAGGGCCTGTCTTGCCTTTCTGGTTTTTACACATTTTGTGGATGTCCCTTTTGACCGGTGGGAAGTGATACTTCTTTGTAGTGCAGATTTGCATTGCCCGCTTGCTTGCTTGGCCAAAAAGGGTGTATGCGTTTTCTCCTGAATATATTCAGGAGAAAACGCATACGCCCTTTTTGGCCAAGCGCATCATTGTCGAAGTTGTGCCCCTCTTCCTGTGCTTTACAGGCGATTCTAACGTACCTCTTGAAATCTGTTTCCTGCTATTCTGCCTCGCATTCAAGTCCGCCTCGTTGCCTTCCCTCAACAGATTTTTGGACGATAGTTGGCCTTGATTACTCTGCCAGTTTGTGAATTGCTGTGCCCCTGAGCTCCATTTTTCAACTCGTTTTTTGTGAGCTGAACGCAAGTCCAAACATTTGGTTCAGGACCTATACTGGTTCCCGGTGGGTGGCTGAGACTTTGGTTAATTCTTCTTCCTGCTGGGAAATTAGAGTGACATGTGCCCATCCAAATGCCTAACAGCTACTCTCTCATTGGTTCTCCCTCTTCCCTTTCCTCCTCTGCCAAATAGGCAACCTGTGTGAACCAGGAGCTTAAAGGGGCTGTCTCTCCAAGTTGGGTGATTGATAGTAAAGCTGTTGGAAAGTCAAACCGGAGCACCAGGAGAGGGACTCTTCGTTGAGTTTTAGAAACCTTTCGTATTCACAGTGTGTCCATTCTCTAGGTTTCCCGTACATGTTATAGCTGTAGTAATATTCCCTTCAACCTGGAGAGGTGGGACCCATGGAATGGTTGCCATGCATTATTGCTTTAAAGGGTCTGCATTTGCTCACCCAATCTCACCAATCCTCTCAGTCCCAAGTGTCCAGCCTCATGCCACATCCAGCTGTAATCGTAGATAGGGTCATTCCAGGTTGCATCAGAGACCCTGAAGGAATTGTAAAGAATTTCCCTGTTTCTTTGTTCTGTTTTTGAAATTCCTTTTTAGAGTGGGTTTGAGCTGATTCTCGCTGCCATGTTTATGCCAGTCTAGACACACTTGATTCCCTTACGGAGACATATCAATACATAGGTTTTAAGATTCTTACTAGTCAGATCTATTCCTCTGCGGGAAATATGGGATTTTGAGTCCCTTTCACTGAAGAAGGTGTAGGTCTTGTCTATTCCATAGTTGGTTTTTGGAACAGTACCTGTGCTTATATCAAACTCTGGTTTGATGCATCACCCCACCTCTCCTTCCCCCTTAAGCAGGCATAAGAGTGTTTTCTAAATGTGAGACTCTGTTCTCTTTCCTAACTCAGTTCATGTGTTGCCATGTTTACAGGATCTTCCTAAGTGATATCTTATGATAAGTTTCTTTTTCTGTGTGACTTCTTTCACTTAGAATCATCGTACCTGAATCCACTCATTTTGCTGCTACTGGTCTTATGACATTGATTTCATGGCTGAGGGATATTCCATCGTACGTAAGTTCCACAATGTTTGGAACCATTTTTATATTTCCTGGGATATTTCAGGTGAACCCAGGTTGAGGTTCTTGTAAGCAGTGCAGCCCTCAATTTGGGGGTGGCTCTGTCTTATGGATTTTCAGTTTTCCCAAGGTATATTCCCTAGACTGGAAGTGCCCTTGGCTCTGTAGCTCTGTTGTTTACTTGTTTTAGGGAACACAATGCACTCCTCCAGTGAGGCAGTTGGCAACTTACATCCCGCCCATCAGCATAACAAGGCTCCCTGTTCTCCAGGGCCTGTCTTGCCTTTCTGGTTTTTACACATTTTGTGGATGTCCCTTTTGACCGGTGGGAAGTGATACTTCTTTGTAGTGCAGATTTGCATTGCCCGCTTGCTTGCTTGGCCAAAAAGGGCGTATGCGTTTTCTCCTGAATATATTCAGGAGAAAACGCATACGCCCTTTTTGGCCAAGTGCATCATTGTCGAAGTTGTGCCCCTCTTCCTGTGCTTTACAGGCGATTCTAACGTACCTCTTGAAATCTGTTTCCTGCTATTCTGCCTCGCATTCAAGTCCGCCTCGTTGCCTTCCCTCAACAGATTTTTGGACGATAGTTGGCCTTGATTACTCTGCCAGTTTGTGAATTGCTGTGCCCCTGAGCTCCATTTTTCAACTCGTTTTTTGTGAGCTGAACGCAAGTCCAAACATTTGGTTCAGGACCTATACTGGTTCCCGGTGGGTGGCTGAGACTTTGGTGAATTCTTCTTCCTGCCGGGAAATTAGAGTGACATGTGCCCATCCAAATGCCTAACAGCTACTCTCTCATTGGTTCTCCCTCTTCCCTTTCCTCCTCTGCCAAATGGGCAACCTGTGTGAACCAGGAGCTTAAAGGGGCTGTCTCTCCAAGTTGGGAGATTGATAGTAAACCTGTTGGAAAGTCAAACCGGAGCACCAGGAGAGGGACTCTTCGTTGAGTTTTAGAAACCTTTCGTATTCACAGTGTGTCCATTCTCTAGGTTTCCCGTACATGTTATAGCTGTAGTAATATTCCCTTCAACCTGGAGAGGTGGGACCCATGGAATGGTTGCCATGCATTATTGCTTTAAAGGGTCTGCATTTGCTCACCCAATCTCACCAATCCTCTCAGTCCCAAGTGTCCAGCCTCATGCCACATCCAGCTGTCATCGTAGATAGGGTCATTCCAGGTTGCATCAGAGACCCTGAAGGAATTGTAAAGAATTTCCCTGTTTCTTTGTTCTGTTTTTGAAATTCCTTTTTAGAGTGGGTTTGAGCTGATTCTCGCTGCCATGTTTATGCCAGTCTAGACACACTTGATTCCCTTACGGAGACATATCAATACATAGGTTTTAAGATTCTTACTAGTCAGATCTATTCCTCTGCGGGAAATATGGGGTTTTGAGTCCCTTTCACTGAGGAAGGTGTAGGTCTTGTCTATTCCATAGTTGGTTTTTGGAACAGTACCTGTGCTTATATCAAACTCTGGTTTGATGCATCACCCCACCTCTCCTTCCCCCTTAAGCAGGCATAAGAGTGTTTTCTAAATGTGAGACTCTGTTCTCTTTCCTAACTCAGTTCATGTGTTGCCATGTTTACAGGATCTTCCTAAGTGATATCTTATGATAAGTTTCTTTTTCTGTGTGACTTCTTTCACTTAGAATCATCGTACCTGAATCCACTCATTTTGCTGCTACTGGTCTTATGACATTGATTTCATGGCTGAGGGATATTCCATCGTACGTAAGTTCCACAATGTTTGGAACCCTTTTTATATTTCCTGGGATATTTCAGGTGTACCCAGGTTGAGGTTCTTGTAAGCAGTGCAGCCCTCAATTTGGGGGTGGCTCTGTCTTATGGATTTTCAGTTTTCCCAAGGTATATTCCCTAGACTGGAAGTGCCCTTGGCTCTGTAGCTCTGTTGTTTACTTGTTTTAGGGAACACAATGCACTCCTCCAGTGAGGCAGTTGGCAACTTACATCCCGCCCATCAGCATAACAAGGCTCCCTGTTCTCCAGGGCCTGTCTTGCCTTTCTGGTTTTTACACATTTTGTGGATGTCCCTTTTGACCGGTGGGAAGTGATACTTCTTTGTAGTGCAGATTTGCATTGCCCGCTTGCTTGCTTGGCCAAAAAGGGCGTATGCGTTTTCTCCTGAATATATTCAGGAGAAAACGCATACGCCCTTTTTGGCCAAGTGCATCATTGTCGAAGTTGTGCCCCTCTTCCTGTGCTTTACAGGCGATTCTAACGTACCTCTTGAAATCTGTTTCCTGCTGTTCTGCCTCGCATTCAAGTCCACCTCGTTGCCTTCCCTCAACAGATTTTTGGACGATAGTTGGCCTTGATTACTCTGCCAGTTTGTGAATTGCTGTGCCCCTGAGCTCCATTTTTCAACTCGTTTTTTGTGAGCTGAACGCAAGTCCAAACATTTGGTTCAGGACCTATACTGGTTCCCGGTGGGTGGCTGAGACTTTGGTGAATTCTTCTTCCTGCCGGGAAATTAGAGTGACATGTGCCCATCCAAATGCCTAACAGCTACTCTCTCATTGGTTCTCCCTCTTCCCTTTCCTCCTCTGCCAAATGGGCAACCTGTGTGAACCAGGAGCTTAAAGGGGCTGTCTCTCCAAGTTGGGAGATTGATAGTAAAGCTGTTGGAAAGTCAAACCGGAGCACCAGGAGAGGGACTCTTCGTTGAGTTTTAGAAACCTTTCGTATTCACAGTGTGTCCATTCTCTAGGTTTCCCGTACATGTTATAGCTGTAGTAATATTCCCTTCAACCTGGAGAGGTGGGACCCATGGAATGGTTGCCATGCATTATTGCTTTAAAGGGTCTGCATTTGCTCACCCAATCTCACCAATCCTCTCAGTCCCAAGTGTCCAGCCTCATGCCACATCCAGCTGTCATCGTAGATAGGGTCATTCCAGGTTGCATCAGAGACCCTGAAGGAATTGTAAAGAATTTCCCTCTTTCTTTGTTCTGTTTTTGAAATTCCTTTTTAGAGTGGGTTTGAGCTGATTCTCGCTGCCATGTTTATGCCAGTCTAGACACACTTGATTCCCTTACGGAGACATATCAATACATAGGTTTTAAGATTCTTACTAGTCAGATCTATTCCTCTGCGGGAAATATGGGGTTTTGAGTCCCTTTCACTGAGGAAGGTGTAGGTCTTGTCTATTCCATAGTTGGTTTTTGGAACAGTACCTGTGCTTATATCAAACTCTGGTTTGATGCATCACCCCACCTCTCCTTCCCCCTTAAGCAGGCATAAGAGTGTTTTCTAAATGTGAGACTCTGT
Organism: Mesoplodon mirus; assembly: GCF_964341445.2. Lineage (NCBI taxonomy): Eukaryota > Metazoa > Chordata > Mammalia > Artiodactyla > Ziphiidae > Mesoplodon > Mesoplodon mirus. Next base: position 124,484,014 of record NC_138984.1, read on the forward strand.
TCTCTTGCCTAACTCAGTTCATGTGTTGCCATGTTTACAGGATCTTCCTAAGTGATATCTTATGATAAGTTTCTTTTTCTGTGTGACTTCTTTCACTTAGAATCATCGTACCTGAATCCACTCATTTTGCTGCTACTGGTCTTATGACATTGATTTCATGGCTGAGGGATATTCCATCGTACGTAAGTTCCACAATGTTTGGAACCATTTTTATATTTCCTGGGATATTTCAGGTGTACCCAGGTTGAGGTTCTTGTAAGCAGTGCAGCCCTCAATTTGGGGGTGGCTCTGTCTTATGGATTTTCAGTTTTCCCAAGGTATATTCCCTAGACTGGAAGTGCCCTTGGCTCTGTAGCTCTGTTGTTTACTTGTTTTAGGGAACACAATGCACTCCTCCAGTGAGGCAGTTGGCAACTTACATCCCGCCCATCAGCATAACAAGGCTCCCTGTTCTCCAGGGCCTGTCTTGCCTTTCTGGTTTTTACACATTTTGTGGATGTCCCTTTTGACCGGTGGGAAGTGATACTTCTTTGTAGTGCAGATTTGCATTGCCCGCTTGCTTGCTTGGCCAAAAAGGGCGTATGCGTTTTCTCCTGAATATATTCAGGAGAAAACGCATACGCCCTTTTTGGCCAAGTGCATCATTGTCGAAGTTGTGCCCCTCTTCCTGTGCTTTACAGGCGATTCTAACGTACCTCTTGAAATCTGTTTCCTGCTATTCTGCCTCGCATTCAAGTCCGCCTCGTTGCCTTCCCTCAACAGATTTTTGGACGATAGTTGGCCTTGATTACTCTGCCAGTTTGTGAATTGCTGTGCCCCTGAGCTCCATTTTTCAACTCGTTTTTTGTGAGCTGAACGCAAGTCCAAACATTTGGTTCAGGACCTATACTGGTTCCCGGTGGGTGGCTGAGACTTTGGTGAATTCTTCTTCCTGCCGGGAAATTAGAGTGACATGTGCCCATCCAAATGCCTAACAGCTACTCTCTCATTGGTTCTCCCTCTTCCCTTTCCTCCTCTGCCAAATGGGCAACCTGTGTGAACCAGGAGCTTAAAGGGGCTGTCTCTCCAAGTTGGGAGATTGATAGTAAAGCTGTTGGAAAGTCAAACCGTAGCACCAGGAGAGGGACTCTTCGTTGAGTTTTAGAAACCTTTCGTATTCACAGTGTGTCCATTCTCTAGGTTTCCCGTACATGTTATAGCTGTAGTAATATTCCCTTCAACCTGGAGAGGTGGGACCCATGGAATGGTTGCCATGCATTATTGCTTTAAAGGGTCTGCATTTGCTCACCCAATCTCACCAATCCTCTCAGTCCCAAGTGTCCAGCCTCATGCCACATCCAGCTGTCATCGTAGATAGGGTCATTCCAGGTTGCATCAGAGACCCTGAAGGAATTGTAAAGAATTTCCCTGTTTCTTTGTTCTGTTTTTGAAATTCCTTTTTAGAGTGGGTTTGAGCTGATTCTCGCTGCCATGTTTATGCCAGTCTAGACACACTTGATTCCCTTACGGAGACATATCAATACATAGGTTTTAAGATTCTTACTAGTCAGATCTATTCCTCTGCGGGAAATATGGGGTTTTGAGTCCCTTTCACTGAGGAAGGTGTAGGTCTTGTCTATTCCATAGTTGGTTTTTGGAACAGTACCTGTGCTTATATCAAACTCTGGTTTGATGCATCACCCCACCTCTCCTTCCCCCTTAAGCAGGCATAAGAGTGTTTTCTAAATGTGAGACTCTGTTCTCTTTCCTAACTCAGTTCATGTGTTGCCATGTTTACAGGATCTTCCTAAGTGATATCTTATGATAAGTTTCTTTTTCTGTGTGACTTCTTTCACTTAGAATCATCGTACCTGAATCCACTCATTTTGCTGCTACTGGTCTTATGACATTGATTTCATGGCTGAGGGATATTCCATCGTACGTAAGTTCCACAATGTTTGGAACCATTTTTATATTTCCTGGGATATTTCAGGTGTACCCAGGTTGAGGTTCTTGTAAGCAGTGCAGCCCTCAATTTGGGGGTGGCTCTGTCTTATGGATTTTCAGTTTTCCCAAGGTATATTCCCTAGACTGGAAGTGCCCTTGGCTCTGTAGCTCTGTTGTTTACTTGTTTTAGGGAACACAATGCACTCCTCCAGTGAGGCAGTTGGCAACTTACATCCCGCCCATCAGCATAACAAGGCTCCCTGTTCTCCAGGGCCTGTCTTGCCTTTCTGGTTTTTACACATTTTGTGGATGTCCCTTTTGACCGGTGGGAAGTGATACTTCTTTGTAGTGCAGATTTGCATTGCCCGCTTGCTTGCTTGGCCAAAAAGGGCGTATGCGTTTTCTCCTGAATATATTCAGGAGAAAACGCATACGCCCTTTTTGGCCAAGTGCATCATTGTCGAAGTTGTGCCCCTCTTCCTGTGCTTTACAGGCGATTCTAACGTACCTCTTGAAATCTGTTTCCTGCTATTCTGCCTCGCATTCAAGTCCGCCTCGTTGCCTTCCCTCAACAGATTTTTGGACGATAGTTGGCCTTGATTACTCTGCCAGTTTGTGAATTGCTGTGCCCCTGAGCTCCATTTTTCAACTCGTTTTTTGTGAGCTGAACGCAAGTCCAAACATTTGGTTCCGGACCTATACTGGTTCCCGGTGGGTGGCTGAGACTTTGGTTAATTCTTCTTCCTGCCGGGAAATTAGAGTGACATGTGCCCATCCAAATGCCTAACAGCTACTCTCTCATTGGTTCTCCCTCTTCCCTTTCCTCCTCTGCCAAATGGGCAACCTGTGTGAACCAGGAGCTTAAAGGGGCTGTCTCTCCAAGTTGGGAGATTGATAGTAAAGCTTTTGGAAAGTCAAACCGGAGCACCAGGAGAGGGACTCTTCGTTGAGTTTTAGAAACCTTTCGTATTCACAGTGTGTCCATTCTCTAGGTTTCCCGTACATGTTATAGCTGTAGTAATATTCCCTTCAACCTGGAGAGGTGGGACCCATGGAATGGTTGCCATGCATTATTGCTTTAAAGGGTCTGCATTTGCTCACCCAATCTCACCAATCCTCTCAGTCCCAAGTGTCCAGCCTCATGCCACATCCAGCTGTCATCGTAGATAGGGTCATTCCAGGTTGCATCAGAGACCCTGAAGGAATTGTAAAGAATTTCCCTGTTTCTTTGTTCTGTTTTTGAAATTCCTTTTTAGAGTGGGTTTGAGCTGATTCTCGCTGCCATGTTTAGGCCAGTCTAGACACACTTGATTCCCTTACGGAGACATATCAATACATAGGTTTTAAGATTCTTACTAGTCAGATCTATTCCTCTGCGGGAAATATGGGGTTTTGAGTCCCTTTCACTGAGGAAGGTGTAGGTCTTGTCTATTCCATAGTTGGTTTTTGGAACAGTACCTGTGCTTATATCAAACTCTGGTTTGATGCATCACCCCACCTCTCCTTCCCCCTTAAGCAGGCATAAGAGTGTTTTCTAAATGTGAGACTCTGTTCTCTTTCCTAACTCAGTTCATGTGTTGCCATGTTTACAGGATCTTCCTAAGTGATATCTTATGATAAGTTTCTTTTTCTGTGTGACTTCTTTCCCTTAGAATCATCGTACCTGAATCCACTCATTTTGCTGCTACTGGTCTTATGACATTGATTTCATGGCTGAGGGATATTCCATCGTACGTAAGTTCCACAATGTTTGGAACCCTTTTTATATTTCCTGGGATATTTCAGGTGTACCCAGGTTGAGGTTCTTGTAAGCAGTGCAGCCCTCAATTTGGGGGTGGCTCTGTCTTATGGATTTTCAGTTTTCCCAAGGTATATTCCCTAGACTGGAAGTGCCCTTGGCTCTGTAGCTCTGTTGTTTACTTGTTTTAGGGAACACAATGCACTCCTCCAGTGAGGCAGTTGGCAACTTACATCCCGCCCATCAGCATAACAAGGCTCCCTGTTCTCCAGGGCCTGTCTTGCCTTTCTGGTTTTTACACATTTTGTGGATGTCCCTTTTGACCGGTGGGAAGTGATACTTCTTTGTAGTGCAGATTTGCATTGCCCGCTTGCTTGCTTGGCCAAAAAGGGCGTATGCGTTTTCTCCTGAATATATTCAGGAGAAAACGCATACGCCCTTTTTGGCCAAGTGCATCATTGTCGAAGTTGTGCCCCTCTTCCTGTGCTTTACAGGCGATTCTAACGTACCTCTTGAAATCTGTTTCCTGCTGTTCTGCCTCGCATTCAAGTCCGCCTCGTTGCCTTCCCTCAACAGATTTTTGGACGATAGTTGGCCTTGATTACTCTGCCAGTTTGTGAATTGCTGTGCCCCTGAGCTCCATTTTTCAACTCGTTTTTTGTGAGCTGAACGCAAGTCCAAACATTTGGTTCCGGACCTATACTGGTTCCCGGTGGGTGGCTGAGACTTTGGTGAATTCTTCTTCCTGCCGGGAAATTAGAGTGACATGTGCCCATCCAAATGCCTAACAGCTACTCTCTCATTGGTTCTCCCTCTTCCCTTTCCTCCTCTGCCAAATGGGCAACCTGTGTGAACCAGGAGCTTAAAGGGGCTGTCTCTCCAAGTTGGGAGATTGATAGTAAAGCTGTTGGAAAGTCAAACCGGAGCACCAGGAGAGGGACTCTTCGTTGAGTTTTAGAAACCTTTCGTATTCACAGTGTGTCCATTCTCTAGGTTTCCCGTACATGTTATAGCTGTAGTAATATTCCCTTCAACCTGGAGAGGTGGGACCCATGGAATGGTTGCCATGCATTATTGCTTTAAAGGGTCTGCATTTGCTCACCCAATCTCACCAATCCTCTCAGTCCCAAGTGTCCAGCCTCATGCCACATCCAGCTGTCATCGTAGATAGGGTCATTCCAGGTTGCATCAGAGACCCTGAAGGAATTGTAAAGAATTTCCCTGTTTCTTTGTTCTGTTTTTGAAATTCCTTTTTAGAGTGGGTTTGAGCTGATTCTCGCTGCCATGTTTATGCCAGTCTAGACACACTTGATTCCCTTACGGAGACATATCAATACATAGGTTTTAAGATTCTTACTAGTCAGATCTATTCCTCTGCGGGAAATATGGGGTTTTGAGTCCCTTTCACTGAGGAAGGTGTAGGTCTTGTCTATTCCATAGTTGGTTTTTGGAACAGTACCTGTGCTTATATCAAACTCTGGTTTGATGCATCACCCCACCTCTCCTTCCCCCTTAAGCAGGCATAAGAGTGTTTTCTAAATGTGAGACTCTGTTCTCTTTCCTAACTCAGTTCATGTGTTGCCATGTTTACAGGATCTTCCTAAGTGATATCTTATGATAAGTTTCTTTTTCTGTGTGACTTCTTTCACTTAGAATCATCGTACCTGAATCCACTCATTTTGCTGCTACTGGTCTTATGACATTGATTTCATGGCTGAGGGATATTCCATCGTACGTAAGTTCCACAATGTTTGGAACCATTTTTATATTTCCTGGGATATTTCAGGTGTACCCAGGTTGAGGTTCTTGTAAGCAGTGCAGCCCTCAATTTGGGGGTGGCTCTGTCTTATGGATTTTCAGTTTTCCCAAGGTATATTCCCTAGACTGGAAGTGCCCTTGGCTCTGTAGCTCTGTTGTTTACTTGTTTTAGGGAACACAATGCACTCCTCCAGTGAGGCAGTTGGCAACTTACATCCCGCCCATCAGCATAACAAGGCTCCCTGTTCTCCAGGGCCTGTCTTGCCTTTCTGGTTTTTACACATTTTGTGGATGTCCCTTTTGACCGGTGGGAAGTGATACTTCTTTGTAGTGCAGATTTGCATTGCCCGCTTGCTTGCTTGGCCAAAAAGGGCGTATGCGTTTTCTCCTGAATATATTCAGGAGAAAACGCATACGCCCTTTTTGGCCAAGTGCATCATTGTCGAAGTTGTGCCCCTCTTCCTGTGCTTTACAGGCGATTCTAACGTACCTCTTGAAATCTGTTTCCTGCTATTCTGCCTCGCATTCAAGTCCGCCTCGTTGCCTTCCCTCAACAGATTTTTGGACGATAGTTGGCCTTGATTACTCTGCCAGTTTGTGAATTGCTGTGCCCCTGAGCTCCATTTTTCAACTCGTTTTTTGTGAGCTGAACGCAAGTCCAAACATTTGGTTCCGGACCTATACTGGTTCCCGGTGGGTGGCTGAGACTTTGGTTAATTCTTCTTCCTGCCGGGAAATTAGAGTGACATGTGCCCATCCAAATGCCTAACAGCTACTCTCTCATTGGTTCTCCCTCTTCCCTTTCCTCCTCTGCCAAATGGGCAACCTGTGTGAACCAGGAGCTTAAAGGGGCTGTCTCTCCAAGTTGGGAGATTGATAGTAAAGCTTTTGGAAAGTCAAACCGGAGCACCAGGAGAGGGACTCTTCGTTGAGTTTTAGAAACCTTTCGTATTCACAGTGTGTCCATTCTCTAGGTTTCCCGTACATGTTATAGCTGTAGTAATATTCCCTTCAACCTGGAGAGGTGGGACCCATGGAATGGTTGCCATGCATTATTGCTTTAAAGGGTCTGCATTTGCTCACCCAATCTCACCAATCCTCTCAGTCCCAAGTGTCCAGCCTCATGCCACATCCAGCTGTCATCGTAGATAGGGTCATTCCAGGTTGCATCAGAGACCCTGAAGGAATTGTAAAGAATTTCCCTGTTTCTTTGTTCTGTTTTTGAAATTCCTTTTTAGAGTGGGTTTGAGCTGATTCTCGCTGCCATGTTTAGGCCAGTCTAGACACACTTGATTCCCTTACGGAGACATATCAATACATAGGTTTTAAGATTCTTACTAGTCAGATCTATTCCTCTGCGGGAAATATGGGGTTTTGAGTCCCTTTCACTGAGGAAGGTGTAGGTCTTGTCTATTCCATAGTTGGTTTTTGGAACAGTACCTGTGCTTATATCAAACTCTGGTTTGATGCATCACCCCACCTCTCCTTCCCCCTTAAGCAGGCATAAGAGTGTTTTCTAAATGTGAGACTCTGTTCTCTTTCCTAACTCAGTTCATGTGTTGCCATGTTTACAGGATCTTCCTAAGTGATATCTTATGATAAGTTTCTTTTTCTGTGTGACTTCTTTCCCTTAGAATCATCGTACCTGAATCCACTCATTTTGCTGCTACTGGTCTTATGACATTGATTTCATGGCTGAGGGATATTCCATCGTACGTAAGTTCCACAATGTTTGGAACCCTTTTTATATTTCCTGGGATATTTCAGGTGTACCCAGGTTGAGGTTCTTGTAAGCAGTGCAGCCCTCAATTTGGGGGTGGCTCTGTCTTATGGATTTTCAGTTTTCCCAAGGTATATTCCCTAGACTGGAAGTGCCCTTGGCTCTGTAGCTCTGTTGTTTACTTGTTTTAGGGAACACAATGCACTCCTCCAGTGAGGCAGTTGGCAACTTACATCCCGCCCATCAGCATAACAAGGCTCCCTGTTCTCCAGGGCCTGTCTTGCCTTTCTGGTTTTTACACATTTTGTGGATGTCCCTTTTGACCGGTGGGAAGTGATACTTCTTTGTAGTGCAGATTTGCATTGCCCGCTTGCTTGCTTGGCCAAAAAGGGCGTATGCGTTTTCTCCTGAATATATTCAGGAGAAAACGCATACGCCCTTTTTGGCCAAGTGCATCATTGTCGAAGTTGTGCCCCTCTTCCTGTGCTTTACAGGCGATTCTAACGTACCTCTTGAAATCTGTTTCCTGCTGTTCTGCCTCGCATTCAAGTCCGCCTCGTTGCCTTCCCTCAACAGATTTTTGGACGATAGTTGGCCTTGATTACTCTGCCAGTTTGTGAATTGCTGTGCCCCTGAGCTCCATTTTTCAACTCGTTTTTTGTGAGCTGAACGCAAGTCCAAACATTTGGTTCCGGACCTATACTGGTTCCCGGTGGGTGGCTGAGACTTTGGTGAATTCTTCTTCCTGCCGGGAAATTAGAGTGACATGTGCCCATCCAAATGCCTAACAGCTACTCTCTCATTGGTTCTCCCTCTTCCCTTTCCTCCTCTGCCAAATGGGCAACCTGTGTGAACCAGGAGCTTAAAGGGGCTGTCTCTCCAAGTTGGGAGATTGATAGTAAAGCTGTTGGAAAGTCAAACCGGAGCACCAGGAGAGGGACTCTTCGTTGAGTTTTAGAAACCTTTCGTATTCACAGTGTGTCCATTCTCTAGGTTTCCCGTACATGTTATAGCTGTAGTAATATTCCCTTCAACCTGGAGAGGTGGGACCCATGGAATGGTTGCCATGCATTATTGCTTTAAAGGGTCTGCATTTGCTCACCCAATCTCACCAATCCTCTCAGTCCCAAGTGTCCAGCCTCATGCCACATCCAGCTGTCATCGTAGATAGGGTCATTCCAGGTTGCATCAGAGACCCTGAAGGAATTGTAAAGAATTTCCCTGTTTCTTTGTTCTGTTTTTGAAATTCCTTTTTAGAGTGGGTTTGAGCTGATTCTCGCTGCCATGTTTATGCCAGTCTAGACACACTTGATTCCCTTACGGAGACATATCAATACATAGGTTTTAAGATTCTTACTAGTCAGATCTATTCCTCTGCGGGAAATATGGGGTTTTGAGTCCCTTTCACTGAGGAAGGTGTAGGTCTTGTCTATTCCATAGTTGGTTTTTGGAACAGTACCTGTGCTTATATCAAACTCTGGTTTGATGCATCACCCCACCTCTCCTTCCACCTTAAGCAGGCATAAGAGTGTTTTCTAAATGTGAGACTCTGTTCTCTTTCCTAACTCAGTTCATGTGTTGCCATGTTTACAGGATCTTCCTAAGTGATATCTTATGATAAGTTTCTTTTTCTGTGTGACTTCTTTCCCTTAGAATCATCGTACCTGAATCCACTCATTTTGCTGCTACTGGTCTTATGACATTGATTTCATGGCTGAGGGATATTCCATCGTACGTAAGTTCCACAATGTTTGGAACCCTTTTTATATTTCCTGGGATATTTCAGGTGTACCCAGGTTGAGGTTCTTGTAAGCAGTGCAGCCCTCAATTTGGGGGTGGCTCTGTCTTATGGATTTTCAGTTTTCCCAAGGTATATTCCCTAGACTGGAAGTGCCCTTGGCTCTGTAGCTCTGTTGTTTACTTGTTTTAGGGAACACAATGCACTCCTCCAGTGAGGCAGTTGGCAACTTACATCCCGCCCATCAGCATAACAAGGCTCCCTGTTCTCCAGGGCCTGTCTTGCCTTTCTGGTTTTTACACATTTTGTGGATGTCCCTTTTGACCGTTGGGAAGTGATACTTCTTTGTAGTGCAGATTTGCATTGCCCGCTTGCTTGCTTGGCCAAAAAGGGCGTATGCGTTTTCTCCTGAATATATTCAGGAGAAAACGCATACGCCCTTTTTGGCCAAGTGCATCATTGTCGAAGTTGTGCCCCTCTTCCTGTGCTTTACAGGCGATTCTAACGTACCTCTTGAAATCTGTTTCCTGCTATTCTGCCTCGCATTCAAGTCCGCCTCGTTGCCTTCCCTCAACAGATTTTTGGACGATAGTTGGCCTTGATTACTCTGCCAGTTTGTGAATTGCTGTGCCCCTGAGCTCCATTTTTCAACTCGTTTTTTGTGAGCTGAACGCAAGTCCAAACATTTGGTTCCGGACCTATACTGGTTCCCGGTGGGTGGCTGAGACTTTGGTTAATTCTTCTTCCTGCCGGGAAATTAGAGTGACATGTGCCCATCCAAATGCCTAACAGCTACTCTCTCATTGGTTCTCCCTCTTCCCTTTCCTCCTCTGCCAAATGGGCAACCTGTGTGAACCAGGAGCTTAAAGGGGCTGTCTCTCCAAGTTGGGAGATTGATAGTAAAGCTTTTGGAAAGTCAAACCGGAGCACCAGGAGAGGGACTCTTCGTTGAGTTTTAGAAACCTTTCGTATTCACAGTGTGTCCATTCTCTAGGTTTCCCGTACATGTTATAGCTGTAGTAATATTCCCTTCAACCTGGAGAGGTGGGACCCATGGAATGGTTGCCATGCATTATTGCTTTAAAGGGTCTGCATTTGCTCACCCAATCTCACCAATCCTCTCAGTCCCAAGTGTCCAGCCTCATGCCACATCCAGCTGTCATCGTAGATAGGGTCATTCCAGGTTGCATCAGAGACCCTGAAGGAATTGTAAAGAATTTCCCTGTTTCTTTGTTCTGTTTTTGAAATTCCTTTTTAGAGTGGGTTTGAGCTGATTCTCGCTGCCATGTTTAGGCCAGTCTAGACACACTTGATTCCCTTACGGAGACATATCAATACATAGGTTTTAAGATTCTTACTAGTCAGATCTATTCCTCTGCGGGAAATATGGGGTTTTGAGTCCCTTTCACTGAGGAAGGTGTAGGTCTTGTCTATTCCATAGTTGGTTTTTGGAACAGTACCTGTGCTTATATCAAACTCTGGTTTGATGCATCACCCCACCTCTCCTTCCCCCTTAAGCAGGCATAAGAGTGTTTTCTAAATGTGAGACTCTGTTCTCTTTCCTAACTCAGTTCATGTGTTGCCATGTTTACAGGATCTTCCTAAGTGATATCTTATGATAAGTTTCTTTTTCTGTGTGACTTCTTTCCCTTAGAATCATCGTACCTGAATCCACTCATTTTGCTGCTACTGGTCTTATGACATTGATTTCATGGCTGAGGGATATTCCATCGTACGTAAGTTCCACAATGTTTGGAACCCTTTTTATATTTCCTGGGATATTTCAGGTGTACCCAGGTTGAGGTTCTTGTAAGCAGTGCAGCCCTCAATTTGGGGGTGGCTCTGTCTTATGGATTTTCAGTTTTCCCAAGGTATATTCCCTAGACTGGAAGTGCCCTTGGCTCTGTAGCTCTGTTGTTTACTTGTTTTAGGGAACACAATGCACTCCTCCAGTGAGGCAGTTGGCAACTTACATCCCGCCCATCAGCATAACAAGGCTCCCTGTTCTCCAGGGCCTGTCTTGCCTTTCTGGTTTTTACACATTTTGTGGATGTCCCTTTTGACCGGTGGGAAGTGATACTTCTTTGTAGTGCAGATTTGCATTGCCCGCTTGCTTGCTTGGCCAAAAAGGGCGTATGCGTTTTCTCCTGAATATATTCAGGAGAAAACGCATACGCCCTTTTTGGCCAAGTGCATCATTGTCGAAGTTGTGCCCCTCTTCCTGTGCTTTACAGGCGATTCTAACGTACCTCTTGAAATCTGTTTCCTGCTGTTCTGCCTCGCATTCAAGTCCGCCTCGTTGCCTTCCCTCAACAGATTTTTGGACGATAGTTGGCCTTGATTACTCTGCCAGTTTGTGAATTGCTGTGCCCCTGAGCTCCATTTTTCAACTCGTTTTTTGTGAGCTGAACGCAAGTCCAAACATTTGGTTCCGGACCTATACTGGTTCCCGGTGGGTGGCTGAGACTTTGGTGAATTCTTCTTCCTGCCGGGAAATTAGAGTGACATGTGCCCATCCAAATGCCTAACAGCTACTCTCTCATTGGTTCTCCCTCTTCCCTTTCCTCCTCTGCCAAATGGGCAACCTGTGTGAACCAGGAGCTTAAAGGGGCTGTCTCTCCAAGTTGGGAGATTGATAGTAAAGCTGTTGGAAAGTCAAACCGGAGCACCAGGAGAGGGACTCTTCGTTGAGTTTTAGAAACCTTTCGTATTCACAGTGTGTCCATTCTCTAGGTTTCCCGTACATGTTATAGCTGTAGTAATATTCCCTTCAACCTGGAGAGGTGGGACCCATGGAATGGTTGCCATGCATTATTGCTTTAAAGGGTCTGCATTTGCTCACCCAATCTCACCAATCCTCTCAGTCCCAAGTGTCCAGCCTCATGCCACATCCAGCTGTCATCGTAGATAGGGTCATTCCAGGTTGCATCAGAGACCCTGAAGGAATTGTAAAGAATTTCCCTGTTTCTTTGTTCTGTTTTTGAAATTCCTTTTTAGAGTGGGTTTGAGCTGATTCTCGCTGCCATGTTTATGCCAGTCTAGACACACTTGATTCCCTTACGGAGACATATCAATACATAGGTTTTAAGATTCTTACTAGTCAGATCTATTCCTCTGCGGGAAATATGGGGTTTTGAGTCCCTTTCACTGAGGAAGGTGTAGGTCTTGTCTATTCCATAGTTGGTTTTTGGAACAGTACCTGTGCTTATATCAAACTCTGGTTTGATGCATCACCCCACCTCTCCTTCCACCTTAAGCAGGCATAAGAGTGTTTTCTAAATGTGAGACTCTGTTCTCTTTCCTAACTCAGTTCATGTGTTGCCATGTTTACAGGATCTTCCTAAGTGATATCTTATGATAAGTTTCTTTTTCTGTGTGACTTCTTTCCCTTAGAATCATCGTACCTGAATCCACTCATTTTGCTGCTACTGGTCTTATGACATTGATTTCATGGCTGAGGGATATTCCATCGTACGTAAGTTCCACAATGTTTGGAACCCTTTTTATATTTCCTGGGATATTTCAGGTGTACCCAGGTTGAGGTTCTTGTAAGCAGTGCAGCCCTCAATTTGGGGGTGGCTCTGTCTTATGGATTTTCAGTTTTCCCAAGGTATATTCCCTAGACTGGAAGTGCCCTTGGCTCTGTAGCTCTGTTGTTTACTTGTTTTAGGGAACACAATGCACTCCTCCAGTGAGGCAGTTGGCAACTTACATCCCGCCCATCAGCATAACAAGGCTCCCTGTTCTCCAGGGCCTGTCTTGCCTTTCTGGTTTTTACACATTTTGTGGATGTCCCTTTTGACCGTTGGGAAGTGATACTTCTTTGTAGTGCAGATTTGCATTGCCCGCTTGCTTGCTTGGCCAAAAAGGGCGTATGCGTTTTCTCCTGAATATATTCAGGAGAAAACGCATACGCCCTTTTTGGCCAAGTGCATCATTGTCGAAGTTGTGCCCCTCTTCCTGTGCTTTACAGGCGATTCTAACGTACCTCTTGAAATCTGTTTCCTGCTATTCTGCCTCGCATTCAAGTCCGCCTCGTTGCCTTCCCTCAACAGATTTTTGGACGATAGTTGGCCTTGATTACTCTGCCAGTTTGTGAATTGCTGTGCCCCTGAGCTCCATTTTTCAACTCGTTTTTTGTGAGCTGAACGCAAGTCCAAACATTTGGTTCAGGACCTATACTGGTTCCCGGTGGGTGGCTGAGACTTTGGTGAATTCTTCTTCCTGCCGGGAAATTAGAGTGACATGTGCCCATCCAAATGCCTAACAGCTACTCTCTCATTGGTTCTCCCTCTTCCCTTTCCTCCTCTGCCAAATGGGCAACCTGTGTGAACCAGGAGCTTAAAGGGGCTGTCTCTCCAAGTTGGGAGATTGATAGTAAAGCTGTTGGAAAGTCAAACCGGAGCACCAGGAGAGGGACTCTTCGTTGAGTTTTAGAAACCTTTCGTATTCACAGTGTGTCCATTCTCTAGGTTTCCCGTACATGTTATAGCTGTAGTAATATTCCCTTCAACCTGGAGAGGTGGGACCCATGGAATGGTTGCCATGCATTATTGCTTTAAAGGGTCTGCATTTGCTCACCCAATCTCACCAATCCTCTCAGTCCCAAGTGTCCAGCCTCATGCCACATCCAGCTGTCATCGTAGATAGGGTCATTCCAGGTTGCATCAGAGACCCTGAAGGAATTGTAAAGAATTTCCCTGTTTCTTTGTTCTGTTTTTGAAATTCCTTTTTAGAGTGGGTTTGAGCTGATTCTCGCTGCCATGTTTATGCCAGTCTAGACACACTTGATTCCCTTACGGAGACATATCAATACATAGGTTTTAAGATTCTTACTAGTCAGATCTATTCCTCTGCGGGAAATATGGGGTTTTGAGTCCCTTTCACTGAGGAAGGTGTAGGTCTTGTCTATTCCATAGTTGGTTTTTGGAACAGTACCTGTGCTTATATCAAACTCTGGTTTGATGCATCACCCCACCTCTCCTTCCCCCTTAAGCAGGCATAAGAGTGTTTTCTAAATGTGAGACTCTGTTCTCTTTCCTAACTCAGTTCATGTGTTGCCATGTTTACAGGATCTTCCTAAGTGATATCTTATGATAAGTTTCTTTTTCTGTGTGACTTCTTTCACTTAGAATCATCGTACCTGAATCCACTCATTTTGCTGCTACTGGTCTTATGACATTGATTTCATGGCTGAGGGATATTCCATCGTACGTAAGTTCCACAATGTTTGGAACCATTTTTATATTTCCTGGGATATTTCAGGTGTACCCAGGTTGAGGTTCTTGTAAGCAGTGCAGCCCTCAATTTGGGGGTGGCTCTGTCTTATGGATTTTCAGTTTTCCCAAGGTATATTCCCTAGACTGGAAGTGCCCTTGGCTCTGTAGCTCTGTTGTTTACTTGTTTTAGGGAACACAATGCACTCCTCCAGTGAGGCAGTTGGCAACTTACATCCCGCCCATCAGCATAACAAGGCTCCCTGTTCTCCAGGGCCTGTCTTGCCTTTCTGGTTTTTACACATTTTGTGGATGTCCCTTTTGACCGGTGGGAAGTGATACTTCTTTGTAGTGCAGATTTGCATTGCCCGCTTGCTTGCTTGGCCAAAAAGGGCGTATGCGTTTTCTCCTGAATATATTCAGGAGAAAACGCATACGCCCTTTTTGGCCAAGTGCATCATTGTCGAAGTTGTGCCCCTCTTCCTGTGCTTTACAGGCGATTCTAACGTACCTCTTGAAATCTGTTTCCTGCTATTCTGCCTCGCATTCAAGTCCGCCTCGTTGCCTTCCCTCAACAGATTTTTGGACGATAGTTGGCCTTGATTACTCTGCCAGTTTGTGAATTGCTGTGCCCCTGAGCTCCATTTTTCAACTCGTTTTTTGTGAGCTGAACGCAAGTCCAAACATTTGGTTCAGGACCTATACTGGTTCCCGGTGGGTGGCTGAGACTTTGGTGAATTCTTCTTCCTGCCGGGAAATTAGAGTGACATGTGCCCATCCAAATGCCTAACAGCTACTCTCTCATTGGTTCTCCCTCTTCCCTTTCCTCCTCTGCCAAATGGGCAACCTGTGTGAACCAGGAGCTTAAAGGGGCTGTCTCTCCAAGTTGGGAGATTGATAGTAAAGCTGTTGGAAAGTCAAACCGGAGCACCAGGAGAGGGACTCTTCGTTGAGTTTTAGAAACCTTTCGTATTCACAGTGTGTCCATTCTCTAGGTTTCCCGTACATGTTATAGCTGTAGTAATATTCCCTTCAACCTGGAGAGGTGGGACCCATGGAATGGTTGCCATGCATTATTGCTTTAAAGGGTCTGCATTTGCTCACCCAATCTCACCAATCCTCTCAGTCCCAAGTGTCCAGCCTCATGCCACATCCAGCTGTCATCGTAGATAGGGTCATTCCAGGTTGCATCAGAGACCCTGAAGGAATTGTAAAGAATTTCCCTGTTTCTTTGTTCTGTTTTTGAAATTCCTTTTTAGAGTGGGTTTGAGCTGATTCTCGCTGCCATGTTTATGCCAGTCTAGACACACTTGATTCCCTTACGGAGACATATCAATACATAGGTTTTAAGATTCTTACTAGTCAGATCTATTCCTCTGCGGGAAATATGGGGTTTTGAGTCCCTTTCACTGAGGAAGGTGTAGGTCTTGTCTATTCCATAGTTGGTTTTTGGAACAGTACCTGTGCTTATATCAAACTCTGGTTTGATGCATCACCCCACCTCTCCTTCCCCCTTAAGCAGGCATAAGAGTGTTTTCTAAATGTGAGACTCTGTTCTCTTTCCTAACTCAGTTCATGTGTTGCCATGTTTACAGGATCTTCCTAAGTGATATCTTATGATAAGTTTCTTTTTCTGTGTGACTTCTTTCACTTAGAATCATCGTACCTGAATCCACTCATTTTGCTGCTACTGGTCTTATGACATTGATTTCATGGCTGAGGGATATTCCATCGTACATAAGTTCCACAATGTTTGGAACCATTTTTATATTTCCTGGGATATTTCAGGTGTACCCAGGTTGAGGTTCTTGTAAGCAGTGCAGCCCTCAATTTGGGGGTGGCTCTGTCTTATGGATTTTCAGTTTTCCCAAGGTATATTCCCTAGACTGGAAGTGCCCTTGGCTCTGTAGCTCTGTTGTTTACTTGTTTTAGGGAACACAATGCACTCCTCCAGTGAGGCAGTTGGCAACTTACATCCCGCCCATCAGCATAACAAGGCTCCCTGTTCTCCAGGGCCTGTCTTGCCTTTCTGGTTTTTACACATTTTGTGGATGTCCCTTTTGACCGGTGGGAAGTGATACTTCTTTGTAGTGCAGATTTGCATTGCCCGCTTGCTTGCTTGGCCAAAAAGGGCGTATGCGTTTTCTCCTGAATATATTCAGGAGAAAACGCATACGCCCTTTTTGGCCAAGTGCATCATTGTCGAAGTTGTGCCCCTCTTCCTGTGCTTTACAGGCGATTCTAACGTACCTCTTGAAATCTGTTTCCTGCTATTCTGCCTCGCATTCAAGTCCGCCTCGTTGCCTTCCCTCAACAGATTTTTGGACGATAGTTGGCCTTGATTACTCTGCCAGTTTGTGAATTGCTGTGCCCCTGAGCTCCATTTTTCAACTCGTTTTTTGTGAGCTGAACGCAAGTCCAAACATTTGGTTCAGGACCTATACTGGTTCCCGGTGGGTGGCTGAGACTTTGGTGAATTCTTCTTCCTGCCGGGAAATTAGAGTGACATGTGCCCATCCAAATGCCTAACAGCTACTCTCTCATTGGTTCTCCCTCTTCCCTTTCCTCCTCTGCCAAATGGGCAACCTGTGTGAACCAGGAGCTTAAAGGGGCTGTCTCTCCAAGTTGGGAGATTGATAGTAAAGCTGTTGGAAAGTCAAACCGGAGCACCAGGAGAGGGACTCTTCGTTGAGTTTTAGAAACCTTTCGTATTCACAGTGTGTCCATTCTCTAGGTTTCCCGTACATGTTATAGCTGTAGTAATATTCCCTTCAACCTGGAGAGGTGGGACCCATGGAATGGTTGCCATGCATTATTGCTTTAAAGGGTCTGCATTTGCTCACCCAATCTCACCAATCCTCTCAGTCCCAAGTGTCCAGCCTCATGCCACATCCAGCTGTCATCGTAGATAGGGTCATTCCAGGTTGCATCAGAGACCCTGAAGGAATTGTAAAGAATTTCCCTGTTTCTTTGTTCTGTTTTTGAAATTCCTTTTTAGAGTGGGTTTGAGCTGATTCTCGCTGCCATGTTTATGCCAGTCTAGACACACTTGATTCCCTTACGGAGACATATCAATACATAGGTTTTAAGATTCTTACTAGTCAGATCTATTCCTCTGCGGGAAATATGGGGTTTTGAGTCCCTTTCACTGAGGAAGGTGTAGGTCTTGTCTATTCCATAGTTGGTTTTTGGAACAGTACCTGTGCTTATATCAAACTCTGGTTTGATGCATCACCCCACCTCTCCTTCCCCCTTAAGCAGGCATAAGAGTGTTTTCTAAATGTGAGACTCTGTTCTCTTTCCTAACTCAGTTCATGTGTTGCCATGTTTACAGGATCTTCCTAAGTGATATCTTATGATAAGTTTCTTTTTCTGTGTGACTTCTTTCACTTAGAATCATCGTACCTGAATCCACTCATTTTGCTGCTACTGGTCTTATGACATTGATTTCATGGCTGAGGGATATTCCATCGTACGTAAGTTCCACAATGTTTGGAACCATTTTTATATTTCCTGGGATATTTCAGGTGTACCCAGGTTGAGGTTCTTGTAAGCAGTGCAGCCCTCAATTTGGGGGTGGCTCTGTCTTATGGATTTTCAGTTTTCCCAAGGTATATTCCCTAGACTGGAAGTGCCCTTGGCTCTGTAGCTCTGTTGTTTACTTGTTTTAGGGAACACAATGCACTCCTCCAGTGAGGCAGTTGGCAACTTACATCCCGCCCATCAGCATAACAAGGCTCCCTGTTCTCCAGGGCCTGTCTTGCCTTTCTGGTTTTTACACATTTTGTGGATGTCCCTTTTGACCGGTGGGAAGTGATACTTCTTTGTAGTGCAGATTTGCATTGCCCGCTTGCTTGCTTGGCCAAAAAGGGCGTATGCGTTTTCTCCTGAATATATTCAGGAGAAAACGCATACGCCCTTTTTGGCCAAGTGCATCATTGTCGAAGTTGTGCCCCTCTTCCTGTGCTTTACAGGCGATTCTAACGTACCTCTTGAAATCTGTTTCCTGCGATTCTGCCTCGCATTCAAGTCCGCCTCGTTGCCTTCCCTCAACAGATTTTTGGACGATAGTTGGCCTTGATTACTCTGCCAGTTTGTGAATTGCTGTGCCCCTGAGCTCCATTTTTCAACTCGTTTTTTGTGAGCTGAACGCAAGTCCAAACATTTGGTTCAGGACCTATACTGGTTCCCAGTGGGTGGCTGAGACTTTGGTGAATTCTTCTTCCTGCCGGGAAATTAGAGTGACATGTGCCCATCCAAATGCCTAACAGCTACTCTCTCATTGGTTCTCCCTCTTCCCTTTCCTCCTCTGCCAAATGGGCAACCTGTGTGAACCAGGAGCTTAAAGGGGCTGTCTCTCCAAGTTGGGAGATTGATAGTAAAGCTGTTGGAAAGTCAAACCGGAGCACCAGGAGAGGGACTCTTCGTTGAGTTTTAGAAACCTTTCGTATTCACAGTGTGTCCATTCTCTAGGTTTCCCGTAAATGTTATAGCTGTAGTAATATTCCCTTCAACCTGGAGAGGTGGGACCCATGGAATGGTGGCCATGCATTATTGCTTTAAAGGGTCTGCATTTGCTCACCCAATCTCACCAATCCTCTCAGTCCCAAGTGTCCAGCCTCATGCCACATCCAGCTGTCATCGTAGATAGGGTCATTCCAGGTTGCATCAGAGACCCTGAAGGAATTGTAAAGAATTTCCCTGTTTCTTTGTTCTGTATTTGAAATTCCTTTTTAGAGTGGGTTTGAGCTGATTCTCGCTGCCATGTTTATGCCAGTCTAGACACACTTGATTCCCTTACGGAGACATATCAATACATAGGTTTTAAGATTCTTACTAGTCAGATCTATTCCTCTGCGGGAAATATGGGGTTTTGAGTCCCTTTCACTGAGGAAGGTGTAGGTCTTGTCTATTCCATAGTTGGTTTTTGGAACAGTACCTGTGCTTATATCAAACTCTGGTTTGATGCATCACCCCACCTCTCCTTCCCCCTTAAGCAGGCATAAGAGTGTTTTCTAAATGTGAGACTCTGTTCTCTTTCCTAACTCAGTTCATGTGTTGCCATGTTTACAGGATCTTCCTAAGTGATATCTTATGATAAGTTTCTTTTTCTGTGTGACTTCTTTCACTTAGAATCATCGTACCTGAATCCACTCATTTTGCTGCTACTGGTCTTATGACATTGATTTCATGGCTGAGGGATATTCCATCGTACGTAAGTTCCACAATGTTTTGAACCCTTTTTATATTTCCTGGGATATTTCAGGTGTACCCAGGTTGAGGTTCTTGTAAGCAGTGCAGCCCTCAATTTGGGGGTGGCTCTGTCTTATGGATTTTCAGTTTTCCCAAGGTATATTCCCTAGACTGGAAGTGCCCTTGGCTCTGTAGCTCTGTTGTTTACTTGTTTTAGGGAACACAATGCACTCCTCCAGTGAGGCAGTTGGCAACTTACATCCCGCCCATCAGCATAACAAGGCTCCCTGTTCTCCAGGGCCTGTCTTGCCTTTCTGGTTTTTACACATTTTGTGGATGTCCCTTTTGACCGGTGGGAAGTGATACTTCTTTGTAGTGCAGATTTGCATTGCCCGCTTGCTTGCTTGGCCTAAAAGGGCGTATGCGTTTTCTCCTGAATATATTCAGGAGAAAACGCATACGCCCTTTTTGGCCAAGTGCATCATTGTCGAAGTTGTGCCCCTCTTCCTGTGTTTTACAGGCGATTCTAACGTACCTCTTGAAATCTGTTTCCTGCTATTCTGCCTCGCATTCAAGTCCGCCTCGTTGCCTTCCCTCAACAGATTTTTGGACGATAGTTGGCCTTGATTACTCTGCCAGTTTGTGAATTGCTGTGCCCCTGAGCTCCATTTTTCAACTCGTTTTTTGTGAGCTGAACGCAAGTCCAAACATTTGGTTCAGGACCTATACTGGTTCCCGGTGGGTGGCTGAGACTTTGGTGAATTCTTCTTCCTGCCGGGAAATTAGAGTGACATGTGCCCATCCAAATGCCTAACAGCTACTCTCTCATTGGTTCTCCCTCTTCCCTTTCCTCCTCTGCCAAATGGGCAACCTGTGTGAACCAGGAGCTTAAAGGGGCTGTCTCTCCAAGTTGGGAGATTGATAGTTAAGCTGTTGGAAAGTCAAACCGGAGCACCAGGAGAGGGACTCTTCGTTGAGTTTTAGAAACCTTTCATATTCACAGTGTGTCCATTCTCTAGGTTTCCCGTACATGTTATAGCTGTAGTAATATTCCCTTCAACCTGGAGAGGTGGGACCCATGGAATGGTGGCCATGCATTATTGCTTTAAAGGGTCTGCATTTGCTCACCCAATCTCACCAATCCTCTCAGTCCCAAGTGTCCAGCCTCATGCCACATCCAGCTGTCATCGTAGATAGGGTCATTCCAGGTTGCATCAGAGACCCTGAAGGAATTGTAAAGAATTTCCCTGTTTCTTTGTTCTGTTTTTGAAATTCCTTTTTAGAGTGGGTTTGAGCTGATTCTCGCTGCCATGTTTATGCCAGTCTAGACACACTTGATTCCCTTACGGAGACATATCAATACATAGGTTTTAAGATTCTTACTAGTCAGATCTATTCCTCTGCGGGAAATATGGGGTTTTGAGTCCCTTTCACTGAGGAAGGTGTAGGTCTTGTCTATTCCATAGTTGGTTTTTGGAACAGTACCTGTGCTTATATCAAACTCTGGTTTGATGCATCACCCCACCTCTCCTTCCCCCTTAAGCAGGCATAAGAGTGTTTTCTAAATGTGAGACTCTGTTCTCTTTCCTAACTCAGTTCATGTGTTGCCATGTTTACAGGATCTTCCTAAGTGATATCTTATGATAAGTTTCTTTTTCTGTGTGACTTCTTTCACTTAGAATCATCGTACCTGAATCCACTCATTTTGCTGCTACTGGTCTTATGACATTGATTTCATGGCTGAGGGATATTCCATCGTACGTAAGTTCCACAATGTTTGGAACCATTTTTATATTTCCTGGGATATTTCAGGTGTACCCAGGTTGAGGTTCTTGTAAGCAGTGCAGCCCTCAATTTGGGGGTGGCTCTGTCTTATGGATTTTCAGTTTTCCCAAGGTATATTCCCTAGACTGGAAGTGCCCTTGGCTCTGTAGCTCTGTTGTTTACTTGTTTTAGGGAACACAATGCACTCCTCCAGTGAGGCAGTTGGCAACTTACATCCCGCCCATCAGCATAACAAGGCTCCCTGTTCTCCAGGGCCTGTCTTGCCTTTCTGGTTTTTACACATTTTGTGGATGTCCCTTTTGACCGTTGGGAAGTGATACTTCTTTGTAGTGCAGATTTGCATTGCCCGCTTGCTTGCTTGGCCAAAAAGGGCGTATGCGTTTTCTCCTGAATATATTCAGGAGAAAACGCATACGCCCTTTTTGGCCAAGTGCATCATTGTCGAAGTTGTGCCCCTCTTCCTGTGCTTTACAGGCGATTCTAACGTACCTCTTGAAATCTGTTTCCTGCTATTCTGCCTCGCATTCAAGTCCGCCTCGTTGCCTTCCCTCAACAGATTTTTGGACGATAGTTGGCCTTGATTACTCTGCCAGTTTGTGAATTGCTGTGCCCCTGAGCTCCATTTTTCAACTCGTTTTTTGTGAGCTGAACGCAAGTCCAAACATTTGGTTCAGGACCTATACTGGTTCCCGGTGGGTGGCTGAGACTTTGGTGAATTCTTCTTCCTGCCGGGAAATTAGAGTGACATGTGCCCATCCAAATGCCTAACAGCTACTCTCTCATTGGTTCTCCCTCTTCCCTTTCCTCCTCTGCCAAATGGGCAACCTGTGTGAACCAGGAGCTTAAAGGGGCTGTCTCTCCAAGTTGGGAGATTGATAGTAAAGCTGTTGGAAAGTCAAACCGGAGCACCAGGAGAGGGACTCTTCGTTGAGTTTTAGAAACCTTTCGTATTCACAGTGTGTCCATTCTCTAGGTTTCCCGTACATGTTATAGCTGTAGTAATATTCCCTTCAACCTGGAGAGGTGGGACCCATGGAATGGTTGCCATGCATTATTGCTTTAAAGGGTCTGCATTTGCTCACCCAATCTCACCAATCCTCTCAGTCCCAAGTGTCCAGCCTCATGCCACATCCAGCTGTCATCGTAGATAGGGTCATTCCAGGTTGCATCAGAGACCCTGAAGGAATTGTAAAGAATTTCCCTGTTTCTTTGTTCTGTTTTTGAAATTCCTTTTTAGAGTGTGTTTGAGCTGATTCTCGCTGCCATGTTTATGCCAGTCTAGACACACTTGATTCCCTTACGGAGACATATCAATACATAGGTTTTAAGATTCTTACTAGTCAGATCTATTCCTCTGCGGGAAATATGGGGTTTTGAGTCCCTTTCACTGAGGAAGGTGTAGGTCTTGTCTATTCCATAGTTGGTTTTTGGAACAGTACCTGTGCTTATATCAAACTCTGGTTTGATGCATCACCCCACCTCTCCTTCCCCCTTAAGCAGGCATAAGAGTGTTTTCTAAATGTGAGACTCTGTTCTCTTTCCTAACTCAGTTCATGTGTTGCCATGTTTACAGGATCTTCCTAAGTGATATCTTATGATAAGTTTCTTTTTCTGTGTGACTTCTTTCACTTAGAATCATCGTACCTGAATCCACTCATTTTGCTGCTACTGGTCTTATGACATTGATTTCATGGCTGAGGGATATTCCATCGTACGTAAGTTCCACAATGTTTTGAACCATTTTTACATTTCCTGGGATATTTCAGGTGTACCCAGGTTGAGGTTCTTGTAAGCAGTGCAGCCCTCAATTTGGGGGTGGCTCTGTCTTATGGATTTTCAGTTTTCCCAAGGTATATTCCCTAGACTGGAAGTGCCCTTGGCTCTGTAGCTCTGTTGTTTACTTGTTTTAGGGAACACAATGCACTCCTCCAGTGAGGCAGTTGGCAACTTACATCCCGCCCATCAGCATAACAAGGCTCCCTGTTCTCCAGGGCCTGTCTTGCCTTTCTGGTTTTTACACATTTTGTGGATGTCCCTTTTGACCGGTGGGAAGTGATACTTCTTTGTAGTGCAGATTTGCATTGCCCGCTTGCTTGCTTGGCCAAAAAGGGCGTATGCGTTTTCTCCTGAATATATTCAGGAGAAAACGCATACGCCCTTTTTGGCCAAGTGCATCATTGTCGAAGTTGTGCCCCTCTTCCTGTGCTTTACAGGCGATTCTAACGTACCTCTTGAAATCTGTTTCCTGCGATTCTGCCTCGCATTCAAGTCCGCCTCGTTGCCTTCCCTCAACAGATTTTTGGACGATAGTTGGCCTTGATTACTCTGCCAGTTTGTGAATTGCTGTGCCCCTGAGCTCCATTTTTCAACTCGTTTTTTGTGAGCTGAACGCAAGTCCAAACATTTGGTTCAGGACCTATACTGGTTCCCGGTGGGTGGCTGAGACTTTGGTGAATTCTTCTTCCTGCCGGGAAATTAGAGTGACATGTGCCCATCCAAATGCCTAACAGCTACTCTCTCATTGGTTCTCCCTCTTCCCTTTCCTCCTCTGCCAAATGGGCAACCTGTGTGAACCAGGAGCTTAAAGGGGCTGTCTCTCCAAGTTGGGAGATTGATAGTAAAGCTGTTGGAAAGTCAAACCGGAGCACCAGGAGAGGGACTCTTCGTTGAGTTTTAGAAACCTTTCGTATTCACAGTGTGTCCATTCTCTAGGTTTCCCGTACATGTTATAGCTGTAGTAATATTCCCTTCAACCTGGAGAGGTGGGACCCATGGAATGGTTGCCATGCATTATTGCTTTAAAGGGTCTGCATTTGCTCACCCAATCTCACCAATCCTCTCAGTCCCAAGTGTCCAGCCTCATGCCACATCCAGCTGTCATCGTAGATAGGGTCATTCCAGGTTGCATCAGAGACCCTGAAGGAATTGTAAAGAATTTCCCTGTTTCTTTGTTCTGTTTTTGAAATTCCTTTTTAGAGTGGGTTTGAGCTGATTCTCGCTGCCATGTTTATGCCAGTCTAGACACACTTGATTCCCTTACGGAGACATATCAATACATAGGTTTTAAGATTCTTACTAGTCAGATCTATTCCTCTGCGGGAAATATGGGGTTTTGAGTCCCTTTCACTGAGGAAGGTGTAGGTCTTGTCTATTCCATAGTTGGTTTTTGGAACAGTACCTGTGCTTATATCAAACTCTGGTTTGATGCATCACCCCACCTCTCCTTCCCCCTTAAGCAGGCATAAGAGTGTTTTCTAAATGTGAGACTCTGTTCTCTTTCCTAACTCAGTTCATGTGTTGCCATGTTTACAGGATCTTCCTAAGTGATATCTTATGATAAGTTTCTTTTTCTGTGTGACTTCTTTCACTTAGAATCATCGTACCTGAATCCACTCATTTTGCTGCTACTGGTCTTATGACATTGATTTCATGGCTGAGGGATATTCCATCGTACGTAAGTTCCACAATGTTTTGAACCATTTTTATATTTCCTGGGATATTTCAGGTGTACCCAGGTTGAGGTTCTTGTAAGCAGTGCAGCCCTCAATTTGGGGGTGGCTCTGTCTTATGGATTTTCAGTTTTCCCAAGGTATATTCCCTAGACTGGAAGTGCCCTTGGCTCTGTAGCTCTGTTGTTTACTTGTTTTAGGGAACACAATGCACTCCTCCAGGGAGGCAGTTGGCAGCTTACATCCCGCCCATCAGCATAACAAGGCTCCCTGTTCTCCAGGGCCTGTCTTGCCTTTCTGGTTTTTACACATTTTGTGGATGTCCCTTTTGACCGGTGGGAAGTGATACTTCTTTGTAGTGCAGATTTGCATTGCCCGCTTGCTTGCTTGGCCAAAAAGGGCGTATGCGTTTTCTCCTGAATATATTCAGGAGAAAACGCATACGCCCTTTTTGGCCAAGTGCATCATTGTCGAAGTTGTGCCCCTCTTCCTGTGCTTTACAGGCGATTCTAACATACCTCTTGAAATCTGTTTCCTGCTATTCTGCCTCGCATTCAAGTCCGCCTCGTTGCCTTCCCTCAACAGATTTTTGGACGATAGTTGGCCTTGATTACTCTGCCAGTTTGTGAATTGCTGTGCCCCTGAGCTCCATTTTTCAACTCGTTTTTTGTGAGCTGAACGCAAGTCCAAACATTTGGTTCAGGACCTATACTGGTTCCCGGTGGGTGGCTGAGACTTTGGTGAATTCTTCTTCCTGCCGGGAAATTAGAGTGACATGTGCCCATCCAAATGCCTAACAGCTACTCTCTCATTGGTTCTCCCTCTTCCCTTTCCTCCTCTGCCAAATGGGCAACCTGTGTGAACCAGGAGCTTAAAGGGGCTGTCTCTCCAAGTTGGGAGATTGATAGTAAAGCTGTTGGAAAGTCAAACCGGAGCACCAGGAGAGGGACTCTTCGTTGAGTTTTAGAAACCTTTCGTATTCACAGTGTGTCCATTCTCTAGGTTTCCCGTACATGTTATAGCTGTAGTAATATTCCCTTCAACCTGGAGAGGTGGGACCCATGGAATGGTTGCCATGCATTATTGCTTTAAAGGGTCTGCATTTGCTCACCCAATCTCACCAATCCTCTCAGTCCCAAGTGTCCAGCCTCATGCCACATCCAGCTGTCATCGTAGATAGGGTCATTCCAGGTTGCATCAGAGACCCTGAAGGAATTGTAAAGAATTTCCCTGTTTCTTTGTTCTGTTTTTGAAATTCCTTTTTAGAGTGGGTTTGAGCTGATTCTCGCTGCCATGTTTATGCCAGTCTAGACACACTTGATTCCCTTACGGAGACATATCAATACATAGGTTTTAAGATTCTTACTAGTCAGATCTATTCCTCTGCGGGAAATATGGGGTTTTGAGTCCCTTTCACTGAGGAAGGTGTAGGTCTTGTCTATTCCATAGTTGGTTTTTGGAACAGTACCTGTGCTTATATCAAACTCTGGTTTGATGCATCACCCCACCTCTCCTTCCCCCTTAAGCAGGCATAAGAGTGTTTTCTAAATGTGAGACTCTGTTCTCTTTCCTAACTCAGTTCATGTGTTGCCATTTTTACAGGATCTTCCTAAGTGATATCTTATGATAAGTTTCTTTTTCTGTGTGACTTCTTTCACTTAGAATCATCGTACCTGAATCCACTCATTTTGCTGCTACTGGTCTTATGACATTGATTTCATGGCTGAGGGATATTCCATCGTACGTAAGTTCCACAATGTTTTGAACCCTTTTTATATTTCCTGGGATATTTCAGGTGTACCCAGGTTGAGGTTCTTGTAAGCAGTGCAGCCCTCAATTTGGGGGTGGCTCTGTCTTATGGATTTTCAGTTTTCCCAAGGTATATTCCCTAGACTGGAAGTGCCCTTGGCTCTGTAGCTCTGTTGTTTACTTGTTTTAGGGAACACAATGCACTCCTCCAGTGAGGCAGTTGGCAACTTACATCCCGCCCATCAGCATAACAAGGCTCCCTGTTCTCCAGGGCCTGTCTTGCCTTTCTGGTTTTTACACATTTTGTGGATGTCCCTTTTGACCGGTGGGAAGTGATACTTCTTTGTAGTGCAGATTTGCATTGCCCGCTTGCTTGCTTGGCCAAAAAGGGCGTATGCGTTTTCTCCTGAATATATTCAGGAGAAAACGCATACGCCCTTTTTGGCCAAGTGCATCATTGTCGAAGTTGTGCCCCTCTTCCTGTGCTTTACAGGCGATTCTAACGTACCTCTTGAAATCTGTTTCCTGCTATTCTGCCTCGCATTCAAGTCCGCCTCGTTGCCTTCCCTCAACAGATTTTTGGACGATAGTTGGCCTTGATTACTCTGCCAGTTTGTGAATTGCTGTGCCCCTGAGCTCCATTTTTCAACTCGTTTTTTGTGAGCTGAACGCAAGTCCAAACATTTGGTTCAGGACCTATACTGGTTCCCGGTGGGTGGCTGAGACTTTGGTGAATTCTTCTTCCTGCCGGGAAATTAGAGTGACTTGTGCCCATCCAAATGCCTAACAGCTACTCTCTCATTGGTTCTCCCTCTTCCCTTTCCTCCTCTGCCAAATGGGCAACCTGTGTGAACCAGGAGCTTAAAGGGGCTGTCTCTCCAAGTTGGGAGATTGATAGTAAAGCTGTTGGAAAGTCAAACCGGAGCACCAGGAGAGGGACTCTTCGTTGAGTTTTAGAAACCTTTCGTATTCACAGTGTGTCCATTCTCTAGGTTTCCCGTACATGTTATAGCTGTAGTAATATTCCCTTCAACCTGGAGAGGTGGGACCCATGGAATGGTGGCCATGCATTATTGCTTTAAAGGGTCTGCATTTGCTCACCCAATCTCACCAATCCTCTCAGTCCCAAGTGTCCAGCCTCATGCCACATCCAGCTGTCATCGTAGATAGGGTCATTCCAGGTTGCATCAGAGACCCTGAAGGAATTGTAAAGAATTTCCCTGTTTCTTTGTTCTGTTTTTGAAATTCCTTTTTAGAGTGGGTTTGAGCTGATTCTCGCTGCCATGTTTATGCCAGTCTAGACACACTTGATTCCCTTACGGAGACATATCAATACATAGGTTTTAAGATTCTTACTAGTCAGATCTATTCCTCTGCGGGAAATATGGGGTTTTGAGTCCCTTTCACTGAGGAAGGTGTAGGTCTTGTCTATTCCATAGTTGGTTTTTGGAACAGTACCTGTGCTTATATCAAACTCTGGTTTGATGCATCACCCCACCTCTCCTTCCCCCTTAAGCAGGCATAAGAGTGTTTTCTAAATGTGAGACTCTGTTCTCTTTCCTAACTCAGTTCATGTGTTGCCATGTTTACAGGATCTTCCTAAGTGATATCTTATGATAAGTTTCTTTTTCTGTGTGACTTCTTTCACTTAGAATCATCGTACCTGAATCCACTCATTTTGCTGCTACTGGTCTTATGACATTGATTTCATGGCTGAGGGATATTCCATCGTACGTAAGTTCCACAATGTTTTGAACCCTTTTTACATTTCCTGGGATATTTCAGGTGTACCCAGGTTGAGGTTCTTGTAAGCAGTGCAGCCCTCAATTTGGGGGTGGCTCTGTCTTATGGATTTTCAGTTTTCCCAAGGTATATTCCCTAGACTGGAAGTGCCCTTGGCTCTGTAGCTCTGTTGTTTACTTGTTTTAGGGAACACAATGCACTCCTCCAGTGAGGCAGTTGGCAACTTACATCCCGCCCATCAGCATAACAAGGCTCCCTGTTCTCCAGGGCCTGTCTTGCCTTTCTGGTTTTTACACATTTTGTGGATGTCCCTTTTGACCGGTGGGAAGTGATACTTCTTTGTAGTGCAGATTTGCATTGCCCGCTTGCTTGCTTGGCCAAAAAGGGCGTATGCGTTTTCTCCTGAATATATTCAGGAGAAAACGCATACGCCCTTTTTGGCCAAGTGCATCATTGTCGAAGTTGTGCCCCTCTTCCTGTGCTTTACAGGCGATTCTAACGTACCTCTTGAAATCTGTTTCCTGCGATTCTGCCTCGCATTCAAGTCCGCCTCGTTGCCTTCCCTCAACAGATTTTTGGACGATAGTTGGCCTTGATTACTCTGCCAGTTTGTGAATTGCTGTGCCCCTGAGCTCCATTTTTCAACTCGTTTTTTGTGAGCTGAACGCAAGTCCAAACATTTGGTTCAGGACCTATACTGGTTCCCGGTGGGTGGCTGAGACTTTGGTGAATTCTTCTTCCTGCCGGGAAATTAGAGTGACATGTGCCCATCCAAATGCCTAACAGCTACTCTCTCATTGGTTCTCCCTCTTCCCTTTCCTCCTCTGCCAAATGGGCAACCTGTGTGAACCAGGAGCTTAAAGGGGCTGTCTCTCCAAGTTGGGAGATTGATAGTAAAGCTGTTGGAAAGTCAAACCGGAGCACCAGGAGAGGGTCTCTTCGTTGAGTTTTAGAAACCTTTCGTATTCACAGTGTGTCCATTCTCTAGGTTTCCCGTACATGTTATAGCTGTAGTAATATTCCCTTCAACCTGGAGAGGTGGGACCCATGGAATGGTTGCCATGCATTATTGCTTTAAAGGGTCTGCATTTGCTCACCCAATCTCACCAATCCTCTCAGTCCCAAGTGTCCAGCCTCATGCCACATCCAGCTGTCATCGTAGATAGGGTCATTCCAGGTTGCATCAGAGACCCTGAAGGAATTGTAAAGAATTTCCCTGTTTCTTTGTTCTGTTTTTGAAATGCCTTTTTAGAGTGGGTTTGAGCTGATTCTCGCTGCCATGTTTATGCCAGTCTAGACACACTTGATTCCCTTACGGAGACATATCAATACATAGGTTTTAAGATTCTTACTAGTCAGATCTATTCCTCTGCGGGAAATATGGGGTTTTGAGTCCCTTTCACTGAGGAAGGTGTAGGTCTTGTCTATTCCATAGTTGGTTTTTGGAACAGTACCTGTGCTTATATCAAACTCTGGTTTGATGCATCACCCCACCTCTCCTTCCCCCTTAAGCAGGCATAAGAGTGTTTTCTAAATGTGAGACTCTGTTCTCTTTCCTAACTCAGTTCATGTGTTGCCATGTTTACAGGATCTTCCTAAGTGATATCTTATGATAAGTTTCTTTTTCTGTGTGACTTCTTTCACTTAGAATCATCGTACCTGAATCCACTCATTTTGCTGCTACTGGACTTATGACATTGATTTCATGGCTGAGGGATATTCCATCGTACGTAAGTTCCACAATGTTTTGAACCATTTTTACATTTCCTGGGATATTTCAGGTGTACCCAGGTTGAGGTTCTTGTAAGCAGTGCAGCCCTCAATTTGGGGGTGGCTCTGTCTTATGGATTTTCAGTTTTCCCAAGGTATATTCCCTAGACTGGAAGTGCCCTTGGCTCTGTAGCTCTGTTGTTTACTTGTTTTAGGGAACACAATGCACTCCTCCAGTGAGGCAGTTGGCAACTTACATCCCGCCCATCAGCATAACAAGGCTCCCTGTTCTCCAGGGCCTGTCTTGCCTTTCTGGTTTTTACACATTTTGTGGATGTCCCTTTTGACCGGTGGGAAGTGATACTTCTTTGTAGTGCAGATTTGCATTGCCCGCTTGCTTGCTTGGCCAAAAAGGGCGTATGCGTTTTCTCCTGAATATATTCAGGAGAAAACGCATACGCCCTTTTTGGCCAAGTGCATCATTGTCGAAGTTGTGCCCCTCTTCCTGTGCTTTACAGGCGATTCTAACGTACCTCTTGAAATCTGTTTCCTGCTATTCTGCCTCGCATTCAAGTCCGCCTCGTTGCCTTCCCTCAACAGATTTTTGGACGATAGTTGGCCTTGATTACTCTGCCAGTTTGTGAATTGCTGTGCCCCTGAGCTCCATTTTTCAACTCGTTTTTTGTGAGCTGAACGCAAGTCCAAACATTTGGTTCAGGACCTATACTGGTTCCCGGTGGGTGGCTGAGACTTTGGTGAATTCTTCTTCCTGCCAGGAAATTAGAGTGACATGTGCCCATCCAAATGCCTAACAGCTACTCTCTCATTGGTTCTCCCTCTTCCCTTTCCTCCTCTGCCAAATGGGCAACCTGTGTGAACCAGGAGCTTAAAGGGGCTGTCTCTCCAAGTTGGGAGATTGATAGTAAAGCTGTTGGAAAGTCAAACCGGAGCACCAGGAGAGGGACTCTTCGTTGAGTTTTAGAAACCTTTCGTATTCACAGTGTGTCCATTCTCTAGGTTTCCCGTACATGTTATAGCTGTAGTAATATTCCCTTCAACCTGGAGAGGTGGGACCCATGGAATGGTTGCCATGCATTATTGCTTTAAAGGGTCTGCATTTGCTCACCCAATCTCACCAATCCTCTCAGTCCCAAGTGTCCAGCCTCATGCCACATCCAGCTGTCATCGTAGATAGGGTCATTCCAGGTTGCATCAGAGACCCTGAAGGAATTGTAAAGAATTTCCCTGTTTCTTTGTTCTGTTTTTGAAATTCCTTTTTAGAGTGGGTTTGAGCTGATTCTCGCTGCCATGTTTATGCCAGTCTAGACACACTTGATTCCCTTACAGAGACATATCAATACATAGGTTTTAAGATTCTTACTAGTCAGATCTATTCCTCTGCGGGAAATATGGGGTTTTGAGTCCCTTTCACTGAGGAAGGTGTAGGTCTTGTCTATTCCATAGTTGGTTTTTGGAACAGTACCTGTGCTTATATCAAACTCTGGTTTGATGCATCACCCCACCTCTCCTTCCCCCTTAAGCAGGCATAAGAGTGTTTTCTAAATGTGAGACTCTGTTCTCTTTCCTAACTCAGTTCATGTGTTGCCATGTTTACAGGATCTTCCTAAGTGATATCTTATGATAAGTTTCTTTTTCTGTGTGACTTCTTTCACTTAGAATCATCGTACCTGAATCCACTCATTTTGCTGCTAGTGGTCTTATGACATTGATTTCATGGCTGAGGGATATTCCATCGTACGTAAGTTCCACAATGATTTGAACCATTTTTATATTTCCTGGGATATTTCAGGTGTACCCAGGTTGAGGTTCTTGTAAGCAGTGCAGCCCTCAATTTGGGGGTGGCTCTGTCTTATGGATTTTCAGTTTTCCCAAGGTATATTCCCTAGACTGGAAGTGCCCTTGGCTCTGTAGCTCTGTTGTTTACTTGTTTTAGGGAACACAATGCACTCCTCCAGTGAGGCAGTTGGCAACTTACATCCCGCCCATCAGCATAACAAGGCTCCCTGTTCTCCAGGGCCTGTCTTGCCTTTCTGGTTTTTACACATTTTGTGGATGTCCCTTTTGACTGGTGGGAAGTGATACTTCTTTGTAGTGCAGATTTGCATTGCCCGCTTGCTTGCTTGGCCAAAAAGGGCGTATGCGTTTTCTCCTGAATATATTCAGGAGAAAACGCATACGCCCTTTTTGGCCAAGTGCATCATTGTCGAAGTTGTGCCCCTCTTCCTGTGCTTTACAGGCGATTCTAACGTACCTCTTGAAATCTGTTTCCTGCTATTCTGCCTCGCATTCAAGTCCGCCTCGTTGCCTTCCCTCAACAGATTTTTGGACGATAGTTGGCCTTGATTACTCTGCCAGTTTGTGAATTGCTGTGCCCCTGAGCTCCATTTTTCAACTCGTTTTTTGTGAGCTGAACGCAAGTCCAAACATTTGGTTCAGGACCTATACTGGTTCCCGGTGGGTGGCTGAGACTTTGGTGAATTCTTCTTCCTGCCGGGAAATTAGAGTGACATATGCCCATCCAAATGCCTAACAGCTACTCTCTCATTGGTTCTCCCTCTTCCCTTTCCTCCTCTGCCAAATGGGCAATCTGTGTGAACCAGGAGCTTAAAGGGGCTGTCTCTCCAATTTGGGAGATTGATAGTAAAGCTGTTGGAAAGTCAAACCAGAGCACCAGGAGAGGGACTCTTCGTTGAGTTTTAGAAACCTTTCGTATTCACAGTGTGTCCATTCTCTAGGTTTCCCGTACATGTTATAGCTGTAGTAATATTCCCTTCAATCTGGAGAGGTGGGACCCATGGAATGGTTGCCATGCATTATTGCTTTAAAGGGTCTGCATTTGCTCACCCAATCTCACCAATCCTCTCAGTCCCAAGTGTCCAGCCTCATGCCACATCCAGCTGTCATCGTAGATAGGGTCATTCCAGGTTGCATCAGAGACCCTGAAGGAATTGTAAAGAATTTCCCTGTTTCTTTGTTCTGTTTTTGAAATTCCTTTTTAGAGTGGGTTTGAGCTGATTCTCGCTGCCATGTTTATGCCAGTCTAGACACACTTGATTCCCTTACGGAGACATATCAATACATAGGTTTTAAGATTCTTACTAGTCAGATCTATTCCTCTGCGGGAAATATGGGGTTTTGAGTCCCTTTCACTGAGGAAGGTGTAGGTCTTGTCTATTCCATAGTTGGTTTTTGGAACAGTACCTGTGCTTATATCAAACTCTGGTTTGATGCATCACCCCACCTCTCCTTCCCCCTTAAGCAGGCATAAGAGTGTTTTCTAAATGTGAGACTCTGTTCTCTTTCCTAACTCAGTTCATGTGTTGCCATGTTTACAGGATCTTCCTAAGTGATATCTTATGATAAGTTTCTTTTTCTGTGTGACTTCTTTCACTTAGAATCATCGTACCTGAATCCACTCATTTTGCTGCTACTGGTCTTATGACATTGATTTCATGGCTGAGGGATATTCCATCGTACGTAAGTTCCACAATGTTTTGAACCCTTTTTATATTTCCTGGGATATTTCAGGTGTACCCAGGTTGAGGTTCTTGTAAGCAGTGCAGCCCTCAATTTGGGGGTGGCTCTGTCTTATGGATTTTCAATTTTCCCAAGGTATATTCCCTAGACTGGAAGTGCCCTTGGCTCTGTAGCTCTGTTGTTTACTTGTTTTAGGGAACACAATGCACTCCTCCAGTGAGGCAGTTGGCAACTTACATCCCGCCCATCAGCATAACAAGGCTCCCTGTTCTCCAGGGCCTGTCTTGCCTTTCTGGTTTTTACACATTTTGTGGATGTCCCTTTTGACCGTTGGGAAGTGATACTTCTTTGTAGTGCAGATTTGCATTGCCCGCTTGCTTGCTTGGCCAAAAAGGGCGTATGCGTTTTCTCCTGAATATATTCAGGAGAAAACGCATACGCCCTTTTTGGCCAAGTGCATCATTGGCGAAGTTGTGCCCCTCTTCCTGTGCTTTACAGGCGATTCTAACGTACCTCTTGAAATCTGTTTCCTGCTATTCTGCCTCGCATTCAAGTCCGCCTCGTTGCCTTCCCTCAACAGATTTTTGGACGATAGTTGGCCTTGATTACTCTGCCAGTTTGTGAATTGCTGTGCCCCTGAGCTCCATTTTACAACTCGTTTTTTGTGAGCTGAACGCAAGTCCAAACATTTGGTTCAGGACCTATACTGGTTCCCGGTGGGTGGCTGAGACTCTGGTGAATTCTTCTTCCTGCCGGGAAATTAGAGTGACATGTGCCCATCCAAATGCCTAACAGCTACTCTCTCATTGGTTCTCCCTCTTCCCTTTCCTCCTCTGCCAAATGGGCAACCTGTGTGAACCAGGAGCTTAAAGGGGCTGTCTCTCCAAGTTGGGAGATTGATAGTAAAGCTGTTGGAATGTCAAACCGGAGCACCAGGAGAGGGACTCTTCGTTGAGTTTTAGAAACCTTTCGTATTCACAGTGTGTCCATTCTCTAGGTTTCCCGTACATGTTATAGCTGTAGTAATATTCCCTTCAACCTGGAGAGGTGGGACCCATGGAATGGTTGCCATGCATTATTGCTTTAAAGGGTCTGCATTTGTTCACCCAATCTCACCAATCCTCTCAGTCCCAAGTGTCCAGCCTCATGCCACATCCAGCTGTCATCGTAGATAGGGTCATTCCAGGTTGCATCAGAGACCCTGAAGGAATTGTAAAGAATTTCCCTGTTTCTTTGTTCTGTTTTTGAAATTCCTTTTTAGAGTGGGTTTGAGCTGATTCTCGCTGCCATGTTTATGCCAGTCTAGACACACTTGATTCCCTTACGGAGACATATCAATACATAGGTTTTAAGATTCTTACTAGTCAGATCTATTCCTCTGCGGGAAATATGGGGTTTTGAGTCCCTTTCACTGAGGAAGGTGTAGGTCTTGTCTATTCCATAGTTGGTTTTTGGAACAGTACCTGTGCTTATATCAAACTCTGGTTTGATGCATCACCCCACCTCTCCTTCCCCCTTAAGCAGGCATAAGAGTGTTTTCTAAATGTGAGACTCTGTTCTCTTTCCTAACTCAGTTCATGTGTTGCCATGTTTACAGGATCTTCCTAAGTGATATCTTATGATAAGTTTCTTTTTCTGTGTGACTTCTTTCACTTAGAATCATCGTACCTGAATCCACTCATTTTGCTGCTACTGGTCTTATGACATTGATTTCATGGCTGAGGGATATTCCATCGTACGTAAGTTCCACAATGTTTTGAACCCTTTTTATATTTCCTGGGATATTTCAGGTGTACCCAGGTTGAGGTTCTTGTAAGCAGTGCAGCCCTCAATTTGGGGGTGGCTGTGTCTTATGGATTTTCAGTTTTCCCAAGGTATATTCCCTAGACTGGAAGTGCCCTTGGCTCTGTAGCTCTGTTGTTTACTTGTTTTAGGGAACACAATGCACTCCTCCAGGGAGGCAGTTGGCAGCTTACATCCCGCCCATCAGCATAACAAGGCTCCCTGTTCTCCAGGGCCTGTCTTGCCTTTCTGGTTTTTACACATTTTGTGGATGTCCCTTTTGACCGTTGGGAAGTGATACTTCTTTGTAGTGCAGATTTGCATTGCCCGCTTGCTTGCTTGGCCAAAAAGGGCGTATGCGTTTTCTCCTGAATATATTCAGGAGAAAACGCATACGCCCTTTTTGGCCAAGTGCATCATTGTCGAAGTTGTGCCCCTCTTCCTGTGCTTTACAGGCGATTCTAACGTACCTCTTGAAATCTGTTTCCTGCTATTCTGCCTCGCATTCAAGTCCGCCTCGTTGCCTTCCCTCAACAGATTTTTGGACGATAGTTGGCCTTGATTACTCTGCCGGTTTGTGAATTGCTGTGCCCCTGAGCTCCATTTTTCAACTCGTTTTTTGTGAGCTGAACGCAAGTCCAAACATTTGGTTCAGGACCTATACTGGTTCCCGCTGGGTGGCTGAGACTTTGGTGAATTCTTCTTCCTGCCGGGAAATTAGAGTGACATGTGCCCATCCAAATGCCTAACAGCTAGTCTCTCATTGGTTCTCCCTCTTCCCTTTCCTCCTCTGCCAAATGGGCAACCTGTGTGAACCAGGAGCTTAAAGGGGCTGTCTCTCCAAGTTGGGAGATTGATAGTAAAGCTGTTGGAAAGTCAAACCGGAGCACCAGGAGAGGGACTCTTCGTTGAGTTTTAGAAACCTTTCGTATTCACAGTGTGTCCATTCTCTAGGTTTCCCGTACATGTTATAGCTGTAGTAATATTCCCTTCAACCTGGAGAGGTGGGACCCATGGAATGGTTGCCATGCATTATTGCTTTAAAGGGTCTGCATTTGCTCACCCAATCTCACCAATCCTCTCAGTCCCAAGTGTCCAGCCTCATGCCACATCCAGCTGTCATCGTAGATAGGGTCATTCCAGGTTGCATCAGAGACCCTGAAGGAATTGTAAAGAATTTCCCTGTTTCTTTGTTCTGTTTTTGAAATTCCTTTTTAGAGTGGGTTTGAGCTGATTCTCGCTGCCATGTTTATGCCAGTCTAGACACACTTGATTCCCTTACGGAGACATATCAATACATAGGTTTTAAGATTCTTACTAGTCAGATCTATTCCTCTGCGGGAAATATGGGGTTTTGAGTCCCTTTCACTGAGGAAGGTGTAGGTCTTGTCTATTCCATAGTTGGTTTTTGGAACAGTACCTGTGCTTATATCAAACTCTGGTTTGATGCATCACCCCACCTCTCCTTCCCCCTTAAGCAGGCATAAGAGTGTTTTCTAAATGTGAGACTCTGTTCTCTTTCCTAACTCAGTTCATGTGTTGCCATGTTTACAGGATCTTCCTAAGTGATATCTTATGATAAGTTTCTTTTTCTGTGTGACTTCTTTCACTTAGAATCATCGTACCTGAATCCACTCATTTTGCTGCTACTGGTCTTATGACATTGATTTCATGGCTGAGGGATATTCCATCGTACGTAAGTTCCACAATGTTTTGAACCATTTTTATATTTCCTGGGATATTTCAGGTGTACCCAGGTTGAGGTTCTTGTAAGCAGTGCAGCCCTCAATTTGGGGGTGGCTCTGTCTTATGGATTTTCAATTTTCCCAAGGTATATTCCCTAGACTGGAAGTGCCCTTGGCTCTGTAGCTCTGTTGTTTACTTGTTTTAGGGAACACAATGCACTCCTCCAGGGAGGCAGTTGGCAGCTTACATCCCGCCCATCAGCATAACAAGGCTCCCTGTTCTCCAGGGCCTGTCTTGCCTTTCTGGTTTTTACACATTTTGTGGATGTCCCTTTTGACCGGTGGGAAGTGATACTTCTTTGTAGTGCAGATTTGCATTGCCCGCTTGCTTGCTTGGCCAAAAAGGGCGTATGCGTTTTCTCCTGAATATATTCAGGAGAAAACGCATACGCCCTTTTTGGCCAAGTGCATCATTGTCGAAGTTGTGCCCCTCTTCCTGTGCTTTACAGGCGATTCTAACGTACCTCTTGAAATCTGTTTCCTGCTATTCTGCCTCGCATTCAAGTCCGCCTCGTTGCCTTCCCTCAACAGATTTTTGGACGATAGTTGGCCTTGATTACTCTGCCGGTTTGTGAATTGCTGTGCCCCTGAGCTCCATTTTTCAACTCGTTTTTTGTGAGCTGAACGCAAGTCCAAACATTTGGTTCAGGACCTATACTGGTTCCCGCTGGGTGGCTGAGACTTTGGTGAATTCTTCTTCCTGCCGGGAAATTAGAGTGACATGTGCCCATCCAAATGCCTAACAGCTACTCTCTCATTGGTTCTCCCTCTTCCCTTTCATCCTCTGCCAAATGGGCAACCTGTGTGAACCAGGAGCTTAAAGGGGCTGTCTCTCCAAGTTGGGAGATTGATAGTAAAGCTTTTGGAAAGTCAAACCGGAGCACCAGGAGAGGGACTCTTCGTTGAGTTTTAGAAACCTTTCGTATTCACAGTGTGTCCATTCTCTAGGTTTCCCGTACATGTTATAGCTGTAGTAATATTCCCTTCAACCTGGAGAGGTGGGACCCATGGAATGGTTGCCATGCATTATTGCTTTAAAGGGTCTGCATTTGTTCACCCAATCTCACCAATCCTCTCAGTCCCAAGTGTCCAGCCTCATGCCACATCCAGCTGTCATCGTAGATAGGGTCATTCCAGGTTGCATCAGAGACCCTGAAGGAATTGTAAAGAATTTCCCTGTTTCTTTGTTCTGTTTTTGAAATTCCTTTTTAGAGTGGGTTTGAGCTGATTCTCGCTGCCATGTTTATGCCAGTCTAGACACACTTGATTCCCTTACGGAGACATATCAATACATAGTTTTTAAGATTCTTACTAGTCAGATCTATTCCTCTGCGGGAAATATGGGGTTTTGAGTCCCTTTCACTGAGGAAGGTGTAGGTCTTGTCTATTCCATAGTTGGTTTTTGGAACAGTACCTGTGCTTATATCAAACTCTGGTTTGATGCATCACCCCACCTCTCCTTCCCCCTTAAGCAGGCATAAGAGTGTTTTCTAAATGTGAGACTCTGTTCTCTTTCCTAACTCAGTTCATGTGTTGCCATGTTTACAGGATCTTCCTAAGTGATATCTTATGATAAGTTTCTTTTTCTGTGTGACTTCTTTCACTTAGAATCATCGTACCTGAATCCACTCATTTTGCTGCTACTGGTCTTATGACATTGATTTCATGGCTGAGGGATATTCCATCGTACGTAAGTTCCACAATGTTTTGAACCATTTTTATATTTCCTGGGATATTTCAGGTGTACCCAGGTTGAGGTTCTTGTAAGCAGTGCAGCCCTCAATTTGGGGGTGGCTCTGTCTTATGGATTTTCAGTTTTCCCAAGGTATATTCCCTAGACTGGAAGTGCCCTTGGCTCTGTAGCTCTGTTGTTTACTTGTTTTAGGGAACACAATGCACTCCTCCAGTGAGGCAGTTGGCAACTTACATCCCGCCCATCAGCATAACAAGGCTCCCTGTTCTCCAGGGCCTGTCTTGCCTTTCTGGTTTTTACACATTTTGTGGATGTCCCTTTTGACCGTTGGGAAGTGATACTTCTTTGTAGTGCAGATTTGCATTGCCCGCTTGCTTGCTTGGCCAAAAAGGGCGTATGCGTTTTCTCCTGAATATATTCAGGAGAAAACGCATACGCCCTTTTTGGCCAAGTGCATCATTGTCGAAGTTGTGCCCCTCTTCCTGTGCTTTACAGGCGATTCTAACGTACCTCTTGAAATCTGTTTCCTGCTATTCTGCCTCGCATTCAAGTCCGCCTCGTTGCCTTCCCTCAACAGATTTTTGGACGATAGTTGGCCTTGATTACTCTGCCAGTTTGTGAATTGCTGTGCCCCTGAGCTCCATTTTTCAACTCGTTTTTTGTGAGCTGAACGCAAGTCCAAACATTTGGTTCAGGACCTATACTGGTTCCCGGTGGGTGGCTGAGACTCTGGTGAATTCTTCTTCCTGCCGGGAAATTAGAGTGACATGTGCCCATCCAAATGCCTAACAGCTACTCTCTCATTGGTTCTCCCTCTTCCCTTTCCTCCTCTGCCAAATGGGCAACCTGTGTGAACCAGGAGCTTAAAGGGGCTGTCTCTCCAAGTTGGGAGAATGATAGTAAAGCTGTTGGAAAGTCAAACCGGAGCACCAGGAGAGGGACTCTTCGTTGAGTTTTAGAAACCTTTCGTATTCACAGTGTGTCCATTCTCTAGGTTTCCCGTACATGTTATAGCTGTAGTAATATTCCCTTCAACCTGGAGAGGTGGGACCCATGGAATGGTTGCCA
The DNA here is from genome assembly GCF_964341445.2 of Mesoplodon mirus. Classification (NCBI taxonomy): domain Eukaryota; kingdom Metazoa; phylum Chordata; class Mammalia; order Artiodactyla; family Ziphiidae; genus Mesoplodon; species Mesoplodon mirus. The sequence goes on from NC_138984.1 coordinate 124,523,525, forward strand.
TGCATTATTGCTTTAAAGGGTCTGCATTTGCTCACCCAATCTCACCAATCCTCTCAGTCCCAAGTGTCCAGCCTCATGCCACATCCAGCTGTCATCGTAGATAGGGTCATTCCAGGTTGCATCAGAGACCCTGAAGGAATTGTAAAGAATTTCCCTGTTTCTTTGTTCTGTTTTTGAAATTCCTTTTTAGAGTGGGTTTGAGCTGATTCTCGCTGCCATGTTTATGCCAGTCTAGACACACTTGATTCCCTTATGGAGACATATCAATACATAGGTTTTAAGATTCTTACTAGTCAGATCTATTCCTCTGCGGGAAATATGGGGTTTTGAGTCCCTTTCACTGAGGAAGGTGTAGGTCTTGTCTATTCCATAGTTGGTTTTTGGAACAGTACCTCTGCTTATATCAAACTCTGGTTTGATGCATCACCCCACCTCTCCTTCCCCCTTAAGCAGGCATAAGAGTGTTTTCTAAATGTGAGACTCTGTTCTCTTTCCTAACTCAGTTCATGTGTTGCCATGTTTACAGGATCTTCCTAAGTGATATCTTATGATAAGTTTCTTTTTCTGTGTGACTTCTTTCACTTAGAATCATCGTACCTGAATCCACTCATTTTGCTGCTACTGGTCTTATGACATTGATTTCATGGCTGAGGGATATTCCATCGTACGTAAGTTCCACAATGTTTTGAACCATTTTTATATTTCCTGGGATATTTCAGGTGTACCCAGGTTGAGGTTCTTGTAAGCAGTGCAGCCCTCAATTTGGGGGTGGCTCTGTCTTATGGATTTTCAGTTTTCCCAAGGTATATTCCCTAGACTGGAAGTGCCCTTGGCTCTGTAGCTCTGTTGTTTACTTGTTTTAGGGAACACAATGCACTCCTCCAGTGAGGCAGTTGGCAACTTACATCCCGCCCATCAGCATAACAAGGCTCCCTGTTCTCCAGGGCCTGTCTTGCCTTTCTGGTTTTTACACATTTTGTGGATGTCCCTTTTGACCGTTGGGAAGTGATACTTCTTTGTAGTGCAGATTTGCATTGCCCGCTTGCTTGCTTGGCCAAAAAGGGCGTATGCGTTTTCTCCTGAATATATTCAGGAGAAAACGCATACGCCCTTTTTGGCCAAGTGCATCATTGTCGAAGTTGTGCCCCTCTTCCTGTGCTTTACAGGCGATTCTAACGTACCTCTTGAAATCTGTTTCCTGCTATTCTGCCTCGCATTCAAGTCCGCCTCGTTGCCTTCCCTCAACAGATTTTTGGACGATAGTTGGCCTTGATTACTCTGCCAGTTTGTGAATTGCTGTGCCCCTGAGCTCCATTTTTCAACTCGTTTTTTGTGAGCTGAACGCAAGTCCAAACATTTGGTTCAGGACCTATACTGGTTCCCGGTGGGTGGCTGAGACTTTGGTGAATTCTTCTCACTGCCGGGAAATTAGAGTGACTTGTGCCCATCCAAATGCCTAACAGCTACTCTCTCATTGGTTCTCCCTCTTCCCTTTCCTCCTCTGCCAAATGGGCAACCTGTGTGAACCAGGAGCTTAAAGGGGCTGTCTCTCCAAGTTGGGAGATTGATAGTAAAGCTGTTGGAAAGTCAAACCGGAGCACCAGGAGAGGGACTCTTCGTTGAGTTTTAGAAACCTTTCGTATTCACAGTGTGTCCATTCTCTAGGTTTCCCGTACATGTTATAGCTGTAGTAATATTCCCTTCAACCTGGAGAGGTGGGACCCATGGAATGGTGGCCATGCATTATTGCTTTAAAGGGTCTGCATTTGCTCACCCAATCTCACCAATCCTCTCAGTCCCAAGTGTCCAGCCTCATGCCACATCCAGCTGTCATCGTAGATAGGGTCATTCCAGGTTGCATCAGAGGCCCTGAAGGAATTGTAAAGAATTTCCCTGTTTCTTTGTTCTGTTTTTGAAATTCCTTTTTAGAGTGGGTTTGAGCTGATTCTCGCTGCCATGTTTATGCCAGTCTAGACACACTTGATTCCCTTACGGAGACATATCAATACATAGGTTTTAAGATTCTTACTAGTCAGATCTATTCCTCTGCGGGAAATATGGGGTTTTGAGTCCCTTTCACTGAGGAAGGTGTAGGTCTTGTCTATTCCATAGTTGGTTTTTGGAACAGTACCTGTGCTTATATCAAACTCTGGTTTGATGCATCACCCCACCTCTCCTTCCCCCTTAAGCAGGCATAAGAGTGTTTTCTAAATGTGAGACTCTGTTCTCTTTCCTAACTCAGTTCATGTGTTGCCATGTTTACAGGATCTTCCTAAGTGATATCTTATGATAAGTTTCTTTTTCTGTGTGACTTCTTTCACTTAGAATCATCGTACCTGAATCCACTCATTTTGCTGCTACTGGTCTTATGACATTGATTTCATGGCTGAGGGATATTCCATCGTACGTAAGTTCCACAATGTTTTGAACCATTTTTATATTTCCTGGGATATTTCAGGTGTACCCAGGTTGAGGTTCTTGTAAGCAGTGCAGCCCTCAATTTGGGGGTGGCTCTGTCTTATGGATTTTCAGTTTTCCCAAGGTATATTCCCTAGACTGGAAGTGCCCTTGGCTCTGTAGCTCTGTTGTTTACTTGTTTTAGGGAACACAATGCACTCCTCCAGTGAGGCAGTTGGCAACTTACATCCCGCCCATCAGCATAACAAGGCTCCCTGTTCTCCAGGGCCTGTCTTGCCTTTCTGGTTTTTACACATTTTGTGGATGTCCCTTTTGGCCGTTGGGAAGTGATACTTCTTTGTAGTGCAGATTTGCATTGCCCGCTTGCTTGCTTGGCCAAAAAGGGCGTATGCGTTTTCTCCTGAATATATTCAGGAGAAAACGCATACGCCCTTTTTGGCCAAGTGCATCATTGTCGAAGTTGTGCCCCTCTTCCTGTGCTTTACAGGCAATTCTAACGTACCTCTTGAAATCTGTTTCCTGCTATTCTGCCTCGCATTCAAGTCCGCCTCGTTGCCTTCCCTCAACAGATTTTTGGACGATAGTTGGCCTTGATTACTCTGCCAGTTTGTGAATTGCTGTGCCCCTGAGCTCCATTTTTCAACTCGTTTTTTGTGAGCTGAACGCAAGTCCAAACTTTTGGTTCAGGACCTATACTGGTTCCCGGTGGGTGGCTGAGACTCTGGTGAATTCTTCTTCCTGCCGGGAAATTAGAGTGACATGTGCCCATCCAAATGCCTAACAGCTACTCTCTCATTGGTTCTCCCTCTTCCCTTTCCTCCTCTGCCAAATGGGCAACCTGTGTGAACCAGGAGCTTAAAGGGGCTGTCTCTCCAAGTTGGGAGATAGATAGTAAAGCTGTTGGAAAGTCAAACCGGAGCACCAGGAGAGGGACTCTTCGTTGAATTTTAGAAACCTTTCGTATTCACAGTGTGTCCATTCTCTAGGTTTCCCGTACATGTTATAGCTGTAGTAATATTCCCTTCAACCTGGAGAGGTGGGACCCATGGAATGGTGGCCATGCATTATTGCTTTAAAGGGTCTGCATTTGCTCACCCAATCTCACCAATCCTCTCAGTCCCAAGTGTCCAGCCTCATGCCACATCCAGCTGTCATCGTAGATAGGGTCATTCCAGGTTGCATCAGAGACCCTGAAGGAATTGTAAAGAATTTCCCTGTTTCTTTGTTCTGTTTTTGAAATTCCTTTTTAGAGTGGGTTTGAGCTGATTCTCGCTGCCATGTTTATGCCAGTCTAGACACACTTGATTCCCTTACGGAGACATATCAATACATAGGTTTTAAGATTCTTACTAGTCAGATCTATTCCTCTGCGGGAAATATGGGGTTTTGAGTCCCTTTCACTGAGGAAGGTGTAGGTCTTGTCTATTCCATAGTTGGTTTTTGGAACAGTACCTGTGCTTATATCAAACTCTGGTTTGATGCATCACCCCACCTCTCCTTCCCCCTTAAGCAGGCATAAGAGTGTTTTCTAAATGTGAGACTCTGTTCTCTTTCCTAACTCAGTTCATGTGTTGCCATGTTTACAGGATCTTCCTAAGTGATATCTTATGATAAGTTTCTTTTTCTGTGTGACTTCTTTCACTTAGAATCATCGTACCTGAATCCACTCATTTTGCTGCTACTGGTCTTATGACATTGATTTCAAGGCTGAGGGATATTCCATCGTACGTAAGTTCCACAATGTTTGGAACCATTTTTATATTTCCTGGGATATTTCAGGTGTACGCAGGTTGAGGTTCTTGTAAGCAGTGCAGCCCTCAATTTGGGGGTGGCTCTGTCTTATGGATTTTCAGTTTTCCCAAGGTATATTCCCTAGACTGGAAGTGCCCTTGGCTCTGTAGCTCTGTTGTTTACTTGTTTTAGGGAACACAATGCACTCCTCCAGTGAGGCAGTTGGCAACTTACATCCCGCCCATCAGCATAACAAGGCTCCCTGTTCTCCAGGGCCTGTCTTGCCTTTCTGGTTTTTACACATTTTGTGGATGTCCCTTTTGACCGTTGGGAAGTGATACTTCTTTGTAGTGCAGATTTGCATTGCCCGCTTGCTTGCTTGGCCAAAAAGGGCGTATGCGTTTTCTCCTGAATATATTCAGGAGAAAACGCATACGCCCTTTTTGGCCAAGTGCATCATTGTCGAAGTTGTGCCCCTCTTCCTGTGCTTTACAGGCGATTCTAACGTACCTCTTGAAATCTGTTTCCTGCTATTCTGCCTCGCATTCAAGTCCGCCTCGTTGCCTTCCCTCAACAGATTTTTGGACGATAGTTGGCCTTGATTACTCTGCCAGTTTGTGAATTGCTGTGCCCCTGAGCTCCATTTTTCAACTCGTTTTTTGTGAGCTGAACGCAAGTCCAAACATTTGGTTCAGGACCTATACTGGTTCCCGGTGGGTGGCTGAGACTTTGGTGAATTCTTCTTCCTGCCGGGAAATTAGAGTGACATGTGCCCATCCAAATGCCTAACAGCTACTCTCTCATTGGTTCTCCCTCTTCCCTTTCCTCCTCTGCCAAATGGGCAACCTGTGTGAACCAGGAGCTTAAAGGGGCTGTCTCTCCAAGTTGGGAGATTGATAGTAAAGCTGTTGGAAAGTCAAACCGGAGCACCAGGAGAGGGACTCTTCGTTGAGTTTTAGAAACCTTTCGTATTCACAGTGTGTCCATTCTCTAGGTTTCCCGTACATGTTATAGCTGTAGTAATATTCCCTTCAACCTGGAGAGGTGGGACCCATGGAATGGTGGCCATGCATTATTGCTTTAAAGGGTCTGCATTTGCTCACCCAATCTCACCAATCCTCTCAGTCCCAAGTGTCCAGCCTCATGCCACATCCAGCTGTCATCGTAGATAGGGTCATTCCAGGTTGCATCAGAGACCCTGAAGGAATTGTAAAGAATTTCCCTGTTTCTTTGTTCTGTTTTTGAAATTCCTTTTTAGAGTGGGTTTGAGCTGATTCTCGCTGCCATGTTTATGCCAGTCTAGACACACTTGATTCCCTTACGGAGACATATCAATACATAGGTTTTAAGATTCTTACTAGTCAGATCTATTCCTCTGCGGGAAATATGGGGTTTTGAGTCCCTTTCACTGAGGAAGGTGTAGGTCTTGTCTATTCCATAGTTGGTTTTTGGAACAGTACCTGTGCTTATATCAAACTCTGGTTTGATGCATCACCCCACCTCTCCTTCCCCCTTAAGCAGGCATAAGAGTGTTTTCTAAATGTGAGACTCTGTTCTCTTTCCTAACTCAGTTCATGTGTTGCCATGTTTACAGGATCTTCCTAAGTGATATCTTATGATAAGTTTCTTTTTCTGTGTGACTTCTTTCACTTAGAATCATCGTACCTGAATCCACTCATTTTGCTGCTACTGGTCTTATGACATTGATTTCATGGCTGAGGGATATTCCATCGTACGTAAGTTCCACAATGTTTTGAACCATTTTTATATTTCCTGGGATATTTCAGGTGTACCCAGGTTGAGGTTCTTGTAAGCAGTGCAGCCCTCAATTTGGGGGTGGCTCTGTCTTATGGATTTTCAGTTTTCCCAAGGTATATTCCCTAGACTGGAAGTGCCCTTGGCTCTGTAGCTCTGTTGTTTACTTGTTTTAGGGAACACAATGCACTCCTCCAGGGAGGCAGTTGGCAGCTTACATCCCGCCCATCAGCATAACAAGGCTCCCTGTTCTCCAGGGCCTGTCTTGCCTTTCTGGTTTTTACACATTTTGTGGATGTCCCTTTTGACCGTTGGGAAGTGATACTTCTTTGTAGTGCAGATTTGCATTGCCCGCTTGCTTGCTTGGCCAAAAAGGGCGTATGCGTTTTCTCCTGAATATATTCAGGAGAAAACGCATATGCCCTTTTTGGCCAAGTGCATCATTGTCGAAGTTGTGCCCCTCTTCCTGTGCTTTACAGGCGATTCTAACGTACCTCTTGAAATCTGTTTCCTGCTATTCTGCCTCGCATTCAAGTCCGCCTCGTTGCCTTCCCTCAACAGACTTTTGGACGATAGTTGGCCTTGATTACTCTGCCAGTTTGTGAATTGCTGTGCCCCTGAGCTCCATTTTTCAACTCGTTTTTTTGTGAGCTGAACGCAAGTCCAAACATTTGGTTCAGGACCTATACTGGTTCCCGGTGGGTGGCTGAGACTCTGCTGAATTCTTCTTCCTGCCGGGAAATTAGAGTGACATGTGCCCATCCAAATGCCTAACAGCTACTCTCTCATTGGTTCTCCCTCTTCCCTTTCCTCCTCTGCCAAATGGGCAACCTGTGTGAACCAGGAGCTTAAAGGGGCTGTCTCTCCAAGTTGGGAGATTGATAGTAAAGCTGTTGGAAAGTCAAACCGGAGCACCAGGTGAGGGACTCTTCGTTGAGTTTTAGAAACCTTTCGTATTCACAGTGTGTCCATTCTCTAGGTTTCCCGTACATGTTATAGCTGTAGTAATATTCCCTTCAACCTGGAGAGGTGGGACCCATGGAATGGTTGCCATGCATTATTGCTTTAAAGGGTCTGCATTTGCTCACCCAATCTCACCAATCCTCTCAGTCCCAAGTGTCCAGCCTCATGCCACATCCAGCTGTCATCGTAGATAGGGTCATTCCAGGTTGCATCAGAGACCCTGAAGGAATTGTAAAGAATTTCCCTGTTTCTTTGTTCTGTTTTTGAAATTCCTTTTTAGAGTGGGTTTGAGCTGATTCTCGCTGCCATGTTTATGCCAGTCTAGACACACTTGATTCCCTTACGGAGACATATCAAACATTGGTTTTAAGATTCTTACTAGTCAGATCTATTCCTCTGCGGGGAATATGGGGTTTTGAGTCCCTTTCACTGAGGAAGGTGTAGGTCTTGTCTATTCCATAGTTGGTTTTTGGAACAGTACCTCTGCTTATATCAAACTCTGGTTTGATGCATCACCCCACCTCTCCTTCCCCCTTAAGCAGGCATAAGAGTGTTTTCTAAATGTGAGACTCTGTTCTCTTTCCTAACTCAGTTCATGTGTTGCCATGTTTACAGGATCTTCCTAAGTGATATCTTATGATAAGTTTCTTTTTCTGTGTGACTTCTTTCACTTAGAATCATCGTACCTGAATCCACTCATTTTGCTGCTACTGGTCTTATGACATTGATTTCATGGCTGAGGGATATTCCATCGTACGTAAGTTCCACAATGATTTGAACCATTTTTATATTTCCTGGGATATTTCAGGTGTACCCAGGTTGAGGTTCTTGTAAGCAGTGCAGCCCTCAATTTGGGGGTGGCTGTGTCTTATGGATCTTCAGTTTTCCCAAGGTATATTCCCTAGACTGGAAGTGCCCTTGGCTCTGTAGCTCTGTTGTTTACTTGTTTTAGGGAACACAATGCACTCCTCCAGGGAGGCAGTTGGCAGCTTACATCCCGCCCATCAGCATAACAAGGCTCCCTGTTCTCCAGGGCCTGTCTTGCCTTTCTGGTTTTTACACATTTTGTGGATGTCCCTTTTGACCGTTGGGAAGTGATACTTCTTTGTAGTGCAGATTTGCATTGCCCGCTTGCTTGCTTGGCCAAAAAGGGCGTATGCGTTTTCTCCTGAATATATTCAGGAGAAAACGCATATGCCCTTTTTGGCCAAGTGCATCATTGTCGAAGTTGTGCCCCTCTTCCTGTGCTTTACAGGCGATTCTAACGTACCTCTTGAAATCTGTTTCCTGCTATTCTGCCTCGCATTCAAGTCCGCCTCGTTGCCTTCCCTCAACAGACTTTTGGACGATAGTTGGCCTTGATTACTCTGCCAGTTTGTGAATTGCTGTGCCCCTGAGCTCCATTTTTCAACTCGTTTTTTTGTGAGCTGAACGCAAGTCCAAACATTTGGTTCAGGACCTATACTGGTTCCCGGTGGGTGGCTGAGACTCTGCTGAATTCTTCTTCCTGCCGGGAAATTAGAGTGACATGTGCCCATCCAAATGCCTAACAGCTACTCTCTCATTGGTTCTCCCTCTTCCCTTTCCTCCTCTGCCAAATGGGCAACCTGTGTGAACCAGGAGCTTAAAGGGGCTGTCTCTCCAAGTTGGGAGATTGATAGTAAAGCTGTTGGAAAGTCAAACCGGAGCACCAGGTGAGGGACTCTTCGTTGAGTTTTAGAAACCTTTCGTATTCACAGTGTGTCCATTCTCTAGGTTTCCCGTACATGTTATAGCTGTAGTAATATTCCCTTCAACCTGGAGAGGTGGGACCCATGGAATGGTTGCCATGCATTATTGCTTTAAAGGGTCTGCATTTGCTCACCCAATCTCACCAATCCTCTCAGTCCCAAGTGTCCAGCCTCATGCCACATCCAGCTGTCATCGTAGATAGGGTCATTCCAGGTTGCATCAGAGACCCTGAAGGAATTGTAAAGAATTTCCCTGTTTCTTTGTTCTGTTTTTGAAATTCCTTTTTAGAGTGGGTTTGAGCTGATTCTCGCTGCCATGTTTATGCCAGTCTAGACACACTTGATTCCCTTACGGAGACATATCAAACATTGGTTTTAAGATTCTTACTAGTCAGATCTATTCCTCTGCGGGGAATATGGGGTTTTGAGTCCCTTTCACTGAGGAAGGTGTAGGTCTTGTCTATTCCATAGTTGGTTTTTGGAACAGTACCTCTGCTTATATCAAACTCTGGTTTGATGCATCACCCCACCTCTCCTTCCCCCTTAAGCAGGCATAAGAGTGTTTTCTAAATGTGAGACTCTGTTCTCTTTCCTAACTCAGTTCATGTGTTGCCATGTTTACAGGATCTTCCTAAGTGATATCTTATGATAAGTTTCTTTTTCTGTGTGACTTCTTTCACTTAGAATCATCGTACCTGAATCCACTCATTTTGCTGCTACTGGTCTTATGACATTGATTTCATGGCTGAGGGATATTCCATCGTACGTAAGTTCCACAATGATTTGAACCATTTTTATATTTCCTGGGATATTTCAGGTGTACCCAGGTTGAGGTTCTTGTAAGCAGTGCAGCCCTCAATTTGGGGGTGGCTGTGTCTTATGGATCTTCAGTTTTCCCAAGGTATATTCCCTAGACTGGAAGTGCCCTTGGCTCTGTAGCTCTGTTGTTTACTTGTTTTAGGGAACACAATGCACTCCTCCAGGGAGGCAGTTGGCAGCTTACATCCCGCCCATCAGCATAACAAGGCTCCCTGTTCTCCAGGGCCTGTCTTGCCTTTCTGGTTTTTACACATTTTGTGGATGTCCCTTTTGACCGTTGGGAAGTGATACTTCTTTGTAGTGCAGATTTGCATTGCCCGCTTGCTTGCTTGGCCAAAAAGGGCGTATGCGTTTTCTCCTGAATATATTCAGGAGAAAACGCATACGCCCTTTTTGGCCAAGTGCATCATTGTCGAAGTTGTGCCCCTCTTCCTGTGCTTTACAGGCGATTCTAACGTACCTCTTGAAATCTGTTTCCTGCTATTCTGCCTCGCATTCAAGTCCGCCTCGTTGCCTTCCCTCAACAGATTTTTGGACGATAGTTGGCCTTGATTACTCTGCCAGTTTGTGAATTGCTGTGCCCCTGAGCTCCATTTTTCAACTCGTTTTTTTGTGAGCTGAACGCAAGTCCAAACATTTGGTTCAGGACCTATACTGGTTCCCGGTGGGTGGCTGAGACTCTGGTGAATTCTTCTTCCTGCCGGGAAATTAGAGTGACATGTGCCCATCCAAATGCCTAACAGCTACTCTCTCATTGGTTCTCCCTCTTCCCTTTCCTCCTCTGCCAAATGGGCAACCTGTGTGAACCAGGAGCTTAAAGGGGCTATCTCTCCAAGTTGGGAGATTGATAGTAAAGCTGTTGGAAAGTCAAACTGGAGCACCAGGAGAGGGACTCTTCGTTGAGTTTTAGAAACCTTTCGTATTCACAGTGTGTCAATTCTCTAGGTTTCCCATACATGTTATAGCTGTAGTAATATTCCCTTCAACCTGGAGAGGTGGGACCCATGGAATGGTTGCCATGCATTATTGCTTTAAAGGGTCTGCATTTGCTCACCCAATCTCACCAATCCTCTCAGTCCCAAGTGTCCAGCCTCATGCCACATCCAGCTGTCATCGTAGATAGGGTCATTCCAGGTTGCATCAGAGACCCTGAAGGAATTGTAAAGAATTTCCCTGTTTCTTTGTTCTGTTTTTGAAATTCCTTTTTAGAGTGGGTTTGAGCTGATTCTCGCTGCCATGTTTATGCCAGTCTAGACACACTTGATTCCCTTACGGAGACATATCAATACATAGGTTTTAAGATTCTTACTAGTCAGATCTATTCCTCTGCAGGAAATATGGGGTTTTGAGTCCCTTTCACTGAGGAAGGTGTAGGTCTTGTCTATTCCATAGTTGGTTTTTGGAACAGTACCTGTGCTTATATCAAACTCTGGTTTGATGCATCACCCCACCTCTCCTTCCCCCTTAAGCAGGCATAAGAGTGTTTTCTAAATGTGAGACTCTGTTCTCTTTCCTAACTCAGTTCATGTGTTGCCATGTTTACAGGATCTTCCTAAGTGATATCTTATGATAAGTTTCTTTTTCTGTGTGACTTCTTTCACTTAGAATCATCGTACCTGAATCCACTCATTTTGCTGCTACTGGTCTTATGACATTGATTTCATGGCTGAGGGATATTCCATCGTACGTAAGTTCCACAATGATTTGAACCATTTTTATATTTCCTGGGATATTTCAGGTGTACCCAGGTTGAGGTTCTTGTAAGCAGTGCAGCCCTCAATTTGGGGGTGGCTGTGTCTTATGGATCTTCAGTTCTCCCAAGGTATATTCCCTAGACTGGAAGTGCCCTTGGCTCTGTAGCTCTGTTGTTTACTTGTTTTAGGGAACACAATGCACTCCTCCAGGGAGGCAGTTGGCAGCTTACATCCCGCCCATCAGCATAACAAGGCTCCCTGTTCTCCAGGGCCTGTCTTGCCTTTCTGGTTTTTACACATTTTGTGGATGTCCCTTTTGACCGTTGGGAAGTGATACTTCTTTGTAGTGCAGATTTGCATTGCCCGCTTGCTTGCTTGGCCAAAAAGGGCGTATGCGTTTTCTCCTGAATATATTCAGGAGAAAACGCATACGCCCTTTTTGGCCAAGTGCATCATTGTCGAAGTTGTGCCCCTCTTCCTGTGCTTTACAGGCGATTCTAATGTACCTCTTGAAATCTGTTTCCTGCTATTCTGCCTCGCATTCAAGTCCGCCTCGTTGCCTTCCCTCAACAGATTTTTGGACGATAGTTGGCCTTGATTACTCTGCCAGTTTGTGAATTGCTGTGCCCCTGAGCTCCATTTTTCAACTCGTTTTTTTGTGAGCTGAACGCAAGTCCAAACATTTGGTTCAGGACCTATACTGGTTCCCGGTGGGTGGCTGAGACTCTGGTGAATTCTTCTTCCTGCCGGGAAATTAGAGTGACATGTGCCCATCCAAATGCCTAACAGCTACTCTCTCATTGGTTCTCCCTCTTCCCTTTCCTCCTCTGCCAAATGGGCAACCTGTGTGAACCAGGAGCTTAAAGGGGCTGTCTCTCCAAGTTGGGAGATTGATAGTAAAGCTGTTGGAAAGTCAAACCGGAGCACCAGGAGAGGGACTCTTCGTTGAGTTTTAGAAACCTTTCGTAATCACAGTGTGTCCATTCTCTAGGTTTCCCGTACATGTTATAGCTGTAGTAATATTCCCTTCAACCTGGAGAGGTGGGACCCATGGAATGGTTGCCATGCATTATTGCTTTAAAGGGTCTGCATTTGCTCACCCAATCTCACCAATCCTCTCAGTCCCAAGTGTCCAGCCTCATGCCACATCCAGCTGTCATCGTAGATAGGGTCATTCCAGGTTGCATCAGAGACCCTGAAGGAATTGTAAAGAATTTCCCTGTTTCTTTGTTCTGTTTTTGAAATTCCTTTTTAGAGTGGGTTTGAGCTGATTCTCGCTGCCATGTTTATGCCAGTCTAGACACACTTGATTCCCTTACGGAGACATATCAATACATAGGTTTTAAGATTCTTACTAGTCAGATCTATTCCTCTGCGGGGAATATGGGGTTTTGAATCCCTTTCACTGAGGAAGGTGTAGGTCTTGTCTATTCCATAGTTGATTTTTGGAAGAGTACCTCTGCTTATATCAAACTCTGGTTTGATGCATCACCCCACCTCTCCTTCCCCCTTAAGCAGGCATAAGAGTGTTTTCTAAATGTGAGACTCTGTTCTCTTTCCTAACTCAGTTCATGTGTTGCCATGTTTACAGGATCTTCCTAAGTGATATCTTATGATAAGTTTCTTTTTCTGTGTGACTTCTTTCACTTAGAATCATCGTACCTGAATCCACTCATTTTGCTGCTACTGGTCTTATGACATTGATTTCATGGCTGAGGGATATTCCATCGTACGTAAGTTCCACAATGATTTGAACCATTTTTATATTTCCTGGGATATTTCAGGTGTACCCAGGTTGAGGTTCTTGTAAGCAGTGCAGCCCTCAATTTGGGGGTGGCTGTGTCTTATGGATCTTCAGTTTTCCCAAGGTATATTCCCTAGACTGGAAGTGCCCTTGGCTCTGTAGCTCTGTTGTTTACTTGTTTTAGGGAACACAATGCACTCCTCCAGGGAGGCAGTTGGCAGCTTACATCCCGCCCATCAGCATAACAAGGCTCCCTGTTCTCCAGGGCCTGTCTTGCCTTTCTGGTTTTTACACATTTTGTGGATGTCCCTTTTGACCGTTGGGAAGTGATACTTCTTTGTAGTGCAGATTTGCATTGCCCGCTTGCTTGCTTGGCCAAAAAGGGCGTATGCGTTTTCTCCTGAATATATTCAGGAGAAAACGCATACGCCCTTTTTGGCCAAGTGCATCATTGTCGAAGTTGTGCCCCTCTTCCTGTGCTTTACAGGCGATTCTAACGTACCTCTTGAAATCTGTTTCCTGCTATTCTGCCTCGCATTCAAGTCCGCCTCGTTGCCTTCCCTCAACAGATTTTTGGACGATAGTTGGCCTTGATTACTCTGCCAGTTTGTGAATTGCTGTGCCCCTGAGCTCCATTTTTCAACTCGTTTTTTGTGAGCTGAACGCAAGTCCAAACATTTGGTTCAGGACCTATACTGGTTCCCGGTGGGTGGCTGAGACTTTGGTGAATTCTTCTTCCTGCCGGGAAATTAGAGTGACATGTGCCCATCCAAATGCCTAACAGCTACTCTCTCATTGGTTCTCCCTCTTCCCTTTCCTCCTCTGCCAAATGGGCAACCTGTGTGAACCAGGAGCTTAAAGGGGCTGTCTCTCCAAGTTGGGAGATTGATAGTAAAGCTGTTGGAAAGTCAAACCGGAGCACCAGGAGAGGGACTCTTCGTTGAGTTTTAGAAACCTTTCGTATTCACAGTGTGTCCATTCTCTAGGTTTCCCGTACATGTTTTAGCTCTAGTAATATTCCCTTCAACCTGGAGAGGTGGGACCCATGGAATGGTGGCCATGCATTATTGCTTTAAAGGGTCTGCATTTGCTCACCCAATCTCACCAATCCTCTCAGTCCCAAGTGTCCAGCCTCATGCCACATCCAGCTGTCATCGTAGATAGGGTCATTCCAGGTTGCATCAGAGACCCTGAAGGAATTGTAAAGAATTTCCCTGTTTCTTTGTTCTGTTTTTGAAATTCCTTTTTAGAGTGGGTTTGAGCTGATTCTCGCTGCCATGTTTATGCCAGTCTAGACACACTTGATTCCCTTACGGAGACATATCAATACATAGGTTTTAAGATTCTTACTAGTCAGATCTATTCCTCTGCGGGAAATATGGGGTTTTGAGTCCCTTTCACTGAGGAAGGTGTAGGTCTTGTCTATTCCATAGTTGGTTTTTGGAACAGTACCTGTGCTTATATCAAACTCTGGTTTGATGCATCACCCCACCTCTCCTTCCCCCTTAAGCAGGCATAAGAGTGTTTTCTAAATGTGAGACTCTGTTCTCTTTCCTAACTCAGTTCATGTGTTGCCATTTTTACAGGATCTTCCTAAGTGATATCTTATGATAAGTTTCTTTTTCTGTGTGACTTCTTTCACTTAGAATCATCGTACCTGAATCCACTCATTTTGCTGCTACTGGTCTTATGACATTGATTTCGTGGCTGAGGGATATTCCATCGTACGTAAGTTCCACAATGTTTTGAACCATTTTTATATTTCCTGGGATATTTCAGGTGTACCCAGGTTGAGGTTGTGTAAGCAGTGCAGCCCTCAATTTGGGGGTGGCTCTGTCTTATGGATTTTCAGTTTTCCCAAGGTATATTCCCTAGACTGGAAGTGCCCTTGGCTCTGTAGCTCTGTTGTTTACATGTTTTAGGGAACACAATGCACTCCTCGAGTGAGGCAGTTGGCAACTTACATCCCGCCCATCAGCATAACAAGGCTCCCTGTTCTCCAGGGCCTGTCTTGCCTTTCTCGTTTTTACACATTTTGTGGATGTCCCTTTTGACCGTTGGGAAGTGATACTTCTTTGTAGTGCAGATTTGCATTGCCCGCTTGCTTGCTTGGCCAAAAAGGGCGTATGCGTTTTCTCCTGAATATATTCAGGAGAAAACGCATACGCCCTTTTTGGCCAAGTGCATCATTGTCGAAGTTGTGCCCCTCTTCCTGTGCTTTACAGGCGATTCTAACGTACCTCTTGAAATCTGTTTCCTGCTATTCTGCCTCGCATTCAAGTCCGCCTCGTTGCCTTCCCTCAACAGATTTTTGGACGATAGTTGGCCTTGATTACTCTGCCAGTTTGTGAATTGCTGTGCCCCTGAGCTCCATTTTTCAACTCGTTTTTTGTGAGCTGAACGCAAGTCCAAACATTTGGTTCAGGACCTATACTGGTTCCCGGTGGGTGGCTGAGACTTTGGTGAATTCTTCTTCCTGCCGGGAAATTAGAGTGACTTGTGCCCATCCAAATGCCTAACAGCTACTCTCTCATTGGTTCTCCCTCTTCCCTTTCCTCCTCTGCCAAATGGGCAACCTGTGTGAACCAGGAGCTTAAAGGGCCTGTCTCTCCAAGTTGGGAGATTGATAGTAAAGCTGTTGGAAAGTCAAACCGGAGCACCAGGAGAGGGACTCTTCGTTGAGTTTTAGAAACCTTTCGTATTCACAGTGTGTCCATTCTCTAGGTTTCCCGTACATGTTATAGCTGTAGTAATATTCCCTTCAACCTGGAGAGGTGGGACCCATGGAATGGTTGCCATGCATTATTGCTTTAAAGGGTCTGCATTTGCTCACCCAATCTCACCAATCCTCTCAGTCCCAAGTGTCCAGCCTCATGCCACATCCAGCTGTCATCGTAGATAGGGTCATTCCAGGTTGCATCAGAGACCCTGAAGGAATTGTAAAGAATTTCCCTGTTTCTTTGTTCTGTTTTTGAAATTCCTTTTTAGAGTGGGTTTGAGCTGATTCTCGCTGCCATGTTTATGCCAGTCTAGACACACTTGATTCCCTTACGGAGACATATCAATACATAGGTTTTAAGATTCTTACTAGTCAGATCTATTCCTCTGCGGGAAATATGGGGTTTTGAGTCCCTTTCACTGAGGAAGGTGTAGGTCTTGTCTATTCCATAGTTGGGTTTTGGAACAGTACCTGTGCTTATATCAAACTCTGGTTTGATGCATCACCCCACCTCTCCTTCCCCCTTAAGCAGGCATAAGAGTGTTTTCTAAATGTGAGACTCTGTTCTCTTTCCTAACTCAGTTCATGTGTTGCCATGTTTACAGGATCTTCCTAAGTGATATCTTATGATAAGTTTCTTTTTCTGTGTGACTTCTTTCACTTAGAATCATCGTACCTGAATCCACTCATTTTGCTGCTACTGGTCTTATGACATTGATTTCGTGGCTGAGGGATATTCCATCGTACGTAAGTTCCACAATGTTTTGAACCATTTTTATATTTCCTGGGATATTTCAGGTGTACCCAGGTTGAGGTTGTGTAAGCAGTGCAGCCCTCAATTTGGGGGTGGCTCTGTCTTATGGATTTTCAGTTTTCCCAAGGTATATTCCCTAGACTGGAAGTGCCCTTGGCTCTGTAGCTCTGTTGTTTACATGTTTTAGGGAACACAATGCACTCCTCGAGTGAGGCAGTTGGCAACTTACATCCCGCCCATCAGCATAACAAGGCTCCCTGTTCTCCAGGGCCTGTCTTGCCTTTCTCGTTTTTACACATTTTGTGGATGTCCCTTTTGACCGTTGGGAAGTGATACTTCTTTGTAGTGCAGATTTGCATTGCCCGCTTGCTTGCTTGGCCAAAAAGGGCGTATGCGTTTTCTCCTGAATATATTCAGGAGAAAACGCATACGCCCTTTTTGGCCAAGTGCATCATTGTCGAAGTTGTGCCCCTCTTCCTGTGCTTTACAGGCGATTCTAACGTACCTCTTGAAATCTGTTTCCTGCTATTCTGCCTCGCATTCAAGTCCGCCTCGTTGCCTTCCCTCAACAGATTTTTGGACGATAGTTGGCCTTGATTACTCTGCCAGTTTGTGAATTGCTGTGCCCCTGAGCTCCATTTTTCAACTCGTTTTTTGTGAGCTGAACGCAAGTCCAAACATTTGGTTCAGGACCTATACTGGTTCCCGGTGGGTGGCTGAGACTTTGGTGAATTCTTCTTCCTGCCGGGAAATTAGAGTGACTTGTGCCCATCCAAATGCCTAACAGCTACTCTCTCATTGGTTCTCCCTCTTCCCTTTCCTCCTCTGCCAAATGGGCAACCTGTGTGAACCAGGAGCTTAAAGGGCCTGTCTCTCCAAGTTGGGAGATTGATAGTAAAGCTGTTGGAAAGTCAAACCGGAGCACCAGGAGAGGGACTCTTCGTTGAGTTTTAGAAACCTTTCGTATTCACAGTGTGTCCATTCTCTAGGTTTCCCGTACATGTTATAGCTGTAGTAATATTCCCTTCAACCTGGAGAGGTGGGACCCATGGAATGGTTGCCATGCATTATTGCTTTAAAGGGTCTGCATTTGCTCACCCAATCTCACCAATCCTCTCAGTCCCAAGTGTCCAGCCTCATGCCACATCCAGCTGTCATCGTAGATAGGGTCATTCCAGGTTGCATCAGAGACCCTGAAGGAATTGTAAAGAATTTCCCTGTTTCTTTGTTCTGTTTTTGAAATTCCTTTTTAGAGTGGGTTTGAGCTGATTCTCGCTGCCATGTTTATGCCAGTCTAGACACACTTGATTCCCTTACGGAGACATATCAATACATAGGTTTTAAGATTCTTACTAGTCAGATCTATTCCTCTGCGGGAAATATGGGGTTTTGAGTCCCTTTCACTGAGGAAGGTGTAGGTCTTGTCTATTCCATAGTTGGTTTTTGGAACAGTACCTGTGCTTATATCAAACTCTGGTTTGATGCATCACCCCACCACTCCTTCCCCCTTAAGCAGGCATAAGAGTGTTTTCTAAATGTGAGACTCTGTTCTCTTTCCTAACTCAGTTCATGTGTTGCCATGTTTACAGGATCTTCCTAAGTGATATCTTATGATAAGTTTCTTTTTCTGTGTGACTTCTTTCACTTAGAATCATCGTACCTGAATCCACTCATTTTGCTGCTACTGGTCTTATGACATTGATTTCATGGCTGAGGGATATTCCATCGTACGTAAGTTCCACAATGTTTTGAACCCTTTTTATATTTCCTGGGATGTTTCAGGTGTACCCAGGTTGAGGTTCTTGTAAGCAGTGCAGCCCTCAATTTGGGGGTGGCTCTGTCTTATGGATCTTCAGTTTTCCCAAGGTATATTCCCTAGACTGGAAGTGCCCTTGGCTCTGTAGCTCTGTTGTTTACTTGTTTTAGGGAACACAATGCACTCCTCCAGTGAGGCAGTTGGCAACTTACATCCCGCCCATCAGCATAACAAGGCTCCCTGTTCTCCAGGGCCTGTCTTGCCTTTCTGGTTTTTACACATTTTGTGGATGTCCCTTTTGACCGTTGGGAAGTGATACTTCTTTGTAGTGCAGATTTGCATTGCCCGCTTGCTTGCTTGGCCAAAAAGGGCGTATGCGTTTTCTCCTGAATATATTCAGGAGAAAACGCATACGCCCTTTTTGGCCAAGTGCATCATTGTCGAAGTTGTGCCCCTCTTCCTGTGCTTTACAGGCGATTCTAACGTACCTCTTGAAATCTGTTTCCTGCTATTCTGCCTCGCATTCAAGTCCGCCTCGTTGCCTTCCCTCAACAGACTTTTGGACGATAGTTGGCCTTGATTACTCTGCCAGTTTGTGAATTGCTGTGCCCCTGAGCTCCATTTTTCAACTCGTTTTTTTGTGAGCTGAACGCAAGTCCAAACATTTGGTTCAGGACCTATACTGGTTCCCGGTGGGTGGCTGAGACTCTGGTGAATTCTTCTTCCTGCCGGGAAATTAGAGTGACATGTGCCCATCCAAATGCCTAACAGCTACTCTCTCATTGGTTCTCCCTCTTCCCTTTCCTCCTCTGCCAAATGGGCAACCTGTGTGAACCAGGAGCTTAAAGGGGCTGTCTCTCCAAGTTGGGAGATTGATAGTAAAGCTGTTGGAAAGTCAAACCGGAGCACCAGGAGAGGGACTCTTCGTTGAGTTTTAGAAACCTTTCGTATTCACAGTGTGTCCATTCTCTAGGTTTCCCGTACATGTTATAGCTGTAGTAATATTCCCTTCAACCTGGAGAGGTGGGACCCATGGAATGGTTGCCATGCATTATTGCTTTAAAGGGTCTGCATTTGCTCACCCAATCTCACCAATCCTCTCAGTCCCAAGTGTCCAGCCTCATGCCACATCCAGCTGTCATCGTAGATAGGGTCATTCCAGGTTGCATCAGAGACCCTGAAGGAATTGTAAAGAATTTCCCTGTTTCTTTGTTCTGTTTTTGAAATTCCTTTTTAGAGTGGGTTTGAGCTGATTCTCGCTGCCATGCTTATGCCAGTCTAGACACACTTGATTCCCTTACGGAGACATATCAATACATAGGTTTTAAGATTCTTACTAGTCAGATCTATTCCTCTGCGGGAAATATGGGGTTTTGAGTCCCTTTCACTGAGGAAGGTGTAGGTCTTGTCTATTCCATAGTTGGTTTTTGGAACAGTACCTGTGCTTATATCAAACTCTGGTTTGATGCATCACCCCACCTCTCCTTCCCCCTTAAGCAGGCATAAGAGTGTTTTCTAAATGTGAGACTCTGTTCTCTTTCCTAACTCAGTTCATGTGTTGCCATGTTTACAGGATCTTCCTAAGTGATATCTTATGATAAGTTTCTTTTTCTGTGTGACTTCTTTCACTTAGAATCATCGTACCTGAATCCACTCATTTTGCTGCTACTGGTCTTATGACATTGATTTCATGGCTGAGGGATATTCCATCGTACGTAAGTTCCACAATGATTTGAACCATTTTTATATTTCCTGGGATATTTCAGGTGTACCCAGGTTGAGGTTCTTGTAAGCAGTGCAGCCCTCAATTTGGGGGTGGCTGTGTCTTATGGATCTTCAGTTCTCCCAAGGTATATTCCCTAGACTGGAAGTGCCCTTGGCTCTGTAGCTCTGTTGTTTACTTGTTTTAGGGAACACAATGCACTCCTCCAGGGAGGCAGTTGGCAGCTTACATCCCGCCCATCAGCATAACAAGGCTCCCTGTTCTCCAGGGCCTGTCTTGCCTTTCTGGTTTTTACACATTTTGTGGATGTCCCTTTTGACCGTTGGGAAGTGATACTTCTTTGTAGTGCAGATTTGCATTGCCCGCTTGCTTGCTTGGCCAAAAAGGGCGTATGCGTTTTCTCCTGAATATATTCAGGAGAAAACGCATACGCCCTTTTTGGCCAAGTGCATCATTGTCGAAGTTGTGCCCCTCTTCCTGTGCTTTACAGGCGATTCTAACGTACCTCTTGAAATCTGTTTCCTGCTATTCTGCCTCGCATTCAAGTCCGCCTCGTTGCCTTCCCTCAACAGATTTTTGGACGATAGTTGGCCTTGATTACTCTGCCAGTTTGTGAATTGCTGTGCCCCTGAGCTCCATTTTTCAAATCGTTTTTTGTGAGCTGAACGCAAGTCCAAACATTTGGTTCAGGACCTATACTGGTTCCCGGTGGGTGGCTGAGACTTTGGTGAATTCTTCTACCTGCCGGGAAATTAGAGTGACATGTGCCCATCCAAATGCCTAACAGCTACTCTCTCATTGGTTCTCCCTCTTCCCTTTCCTCCTCTGCCAAATGGGCAACCTGTGTGAACCAGGAGCTTAAAGGGGCTGTCTCTCCAAGTTGGGAGATTGATAGTAAAGCTGTTGGAAAGTCAAACCGGAGCACCAGGAGAGGGACTCTTCGTTGAGTTTTAGAAACCTTTCGTATTCACAGTGTGTCCATTCTCTAGGTTTCCCGTACATGTTTTAGCTGTAGTAATATTCCCTTCAACCTGGAGAGGTGGGACCCATGGAATGGTGGCCATGCATTATTGCTTTAAAGGGTCTGCATTTGCTCACCCAATCTCACCAATCCTCTCAGTCCCAAGTGTCCAGCCTCATGCCACATCCAGCTGTCATCGTAGATAGGGTCATTCCAGGTTGCATCAGAGACCCTGAAGGAATTGTAAAGAATTTCCCTGTTTCTTTGTTCTGTTTTTGAAATTCCTTTTTAGAGTGGGTTTGAGCTGATTCTCGCTGCCATGTTTATGCCAGTCTAGACACACTTGATTCCCTTACGGAGACATATCAATACATAGGTTTTAAGATTCTTACTAGTCAGATCTATTCCTCTGCGGGAAATATGGGGTTTTGAGTCCCTTTCACTGAGGAAGGTGTAGGTCTTGTCTATTCCATAGTTGGTTTTTGGAACAGTACCTGTGCTTATATCAAACTCTGGTTTGATGCATCACCCCACCTCTCCTTCCCCCTTAAGCAGGCATAAGAGTGTTTTCTAAATGTGAGACTCTGTTCTCTTTCCTAACTCAGTTCATGTGTTGCCATGTTTACAGGATCTTCCTAAGTGATATCTTATGATAAGTTTCTTTTTCTGTGTGACTTCTTTCACTTAGAATCATCGTACCTGAATCCACTCATTTTGCTGCTACTGGTCTTATGACATTGATTTCGTGGCTGAGGGATATTCCATCGTACGTAAGTTCCACAATGTTTTGAACCATTTTTATATTTCCTGGGATATTTCAGGTGTACCCAGGTTGAGGTTCTTGTAAGCAGTGCAGCCCTCAATTTGGGGGTGGCTCTGTCTTATGGATTTTCAGTTTTCCCAAGGTATATTCCCTAGACTGGAAGTGCCCTTGGCTCTGTAGCTCTGTTGTTTACTTGTTTTAGGGAACACAATGCACTCCTCCAGTGAGGCAGTTGGCAACTTACATCCCGCCCATCAGCATAACAAGGCTCCCTGTTCTCCAGGGCCTGTCTTGCCTTTCTGGTTTTTACACATTTTGTGGATGTCCCTTTTGACCGTTGGGAAGTGATACTTCTTTGTAGTGCAGATTTGCATTGCCCGCTTGCTTGCTTGGCCAAAAAGGGTGTATGCGTTTTCTCCTGAATATATTCAGGAGAAAACGCATACGCCCTTTTTGGCCAAGTGCATCATTGTCGAAGTTGTGCCCCTCTTCCTGTGCTTTACAGGCGATTCTAACGTACCTCTTGAAATCTGTTTCCTGCTATTCTGCCTCGCATTCAATTCCGCCTCGTTGCCTACCCTCAACAGATTTTTGGACGATAGTTGGCCTTGATTACTCTGCCAGTTTGTGAATTGCTGTGCCCCTGAGCTCCATTTTTCAACTCGTTTTTTGTGAGCTGAACGCAAGTCCAAACATTTGGTTCAGGACCTATACTGGTTCCCGGTGGGTGGCTGAGACTTTGGTGAATTCTTCTTCCTGCCGGGAAATTAGAGTGACTTGTGCCCATCCAAATGCCTAACAGCTACTCTCTCATTGGTTCTCCCTCTTCCCTTTCCTCCTCTGCCAAATGGGCAACCTGTGTGAACCAGGAGCTTAAAGGGGCTGTCTCTCCAAGTTGGGAGATTGATAGTAAAGCTGTTGGAAAGTCAAACCGGAGCACCAGGAGAGGGACTCTTCGTTGAGTTTTAGAAACCTTTCGTATTCACAGTGTGTCCATTCTCTAGGTTTCCCGTACATGTTATAGCTGTAGTAATATTCCCTTCAACCTGGAGAGGTGGGACCCATGGAATGGTTTCCATGCATTATTGCTTTAAAGGGTCTGCATTTGCTCACCCAATCTCACCAATCCTCTCAGTCCCAAGTGTCCAGCCTCATGCCACATCCAGCTGTCATCGTAGATAGGGTCATTCCAGGTTGCATCAGAGACCCTGAAGGAATTGTAAAGAATTTCCCTGTTTCTTTGTTCTGTTTTTGAAATTCCTTTTTAGAGTGGGTTTGAGCTGATTCTCGCTGCCATGTTTATGCCAGTCTAGACACACTTGATTCCCTTACGGAGACATATCAATACATAGGTTTTAAGATTCTTACTAGTCAGATCTATTCCTCTGCGGGAAATATGGGGTTTTGAGTCCCTTTCACTGAGGAAGGTGTAGGTCTTGTCTATTCCATAGTTGGTTTTTGGAACAGTACCTGTGCTTATATCAAACTCTGGTTTGATGCATCACCCCACCTCTCCTTCCCCCTTAAGCAGGCATAAGAGTGTTTTCTAAATGTGAGACTCTGTTCTCTTTCCTAACTCAGTTCATGTGTTGCCATGTTTACAGGATCTTCCTAAGTGATATCTTATGATAAGTTTCTTTTTCTGTGTGACTTCTTTCACTTAGAATCATCGTACCTGAATCCACTCATTTTGCTGCTACTGGTCTTATGACATTGATTTCATGGCTGAGGGATATTCCATCGTACGTAAGTTCCACAATGTTTTGAACCATTTTTATATTTCCTGGGATATTTCAGGTGTACCCAGGTTGAGGTTCTTGTAAGCAGTGCAGCCCTCAATTTGGGGGTGGCTGTGTCTTATGGATCTTCAGTTTTCCCAAGGTATATTCCCTAGACTGGAAGTGCCCTTGGCTCTGTAGCTCTGTTGTTTACTTGTTTTAGGGAACACAATGCACTCCTCCAGGGAGGCAGTTGGCAGCTTACATCCCGCCCATCAGCATAACAAGGCTCCCTGTTCTCCAGGGCCTGTCTTGCCTTTCTGGTTTTTACACATTTTGTGGATGTCCCTTTTGACCGTTGGGAAGTGATACTTCTTTGTAGTGCAGATTTGCATTGCCCGCTTGCTTGCTTGGCCAAAAAGGGCGTATGCGTTTTCTCCTGAATATATTCAGGAGAAAACGCATACGCCCTTTTTGGCCAAGTGCATCATTGTCGAAGTTGTGCCCCTCTTCCTGTGCTTTACAGGCGATTCTAACGTACCTCTTGAAATCTGTTTCCTGCTATTCTGCCTCGCATTCAAGTCCGCCTCGTTGCCTTCCCTCAACAGATTTTTGGACGATAGTTGGCCTTGATTACTCTGCCAGTTTGTGAATTGCTGTGCCCCTGAGCTCCATTTTTCAACTCGTTTTTTGTGAGCTGAACGCAAGTCCAAACATTTGGTTCAGGACCTATACTGGTTCCCGGTGGGTGGCTGAGACTTTGGTGAATTCTTCTTCCTGCCGGGAAATTAGAGTGACATGTGCCCATCCAAATGCCTAACAGCTACTCTCTCATTGGTTCTCCCTCTTCCCTTTCCTCCTCTGCCAAATGGGCAACCTGTGTGAACCAGGAGCTTAAAGGGGCTGTCTCTCCAAGTTGGGAGATTGATAGTAAAGCTGTTGGAAAGTCAAACCGGAGCACCAGGAGAGGGACTCTTCGTTGAGTTTTAGAAACCTTTCGTATTCACAGTGTGTCCATTCTCTAGGTTTCCCGTACATGTTATAGCTGTAGTAATATTCCCTTCAACCTGGAGAGGTGGGACCCATGGAATGGTGGCCATGCATTATTGCTTTAAAGGGTCTGCATTTGCTCACCCAATCTCACCAATCCTCTCAGTCCCAAGTGTCCAGCCTCATGCCACATCCAGCTGTCATCGTAGATAGGGTCATTCCAGGTTGCATCAGAGACCCTGAAGGAATTGTAAAGAATTTCCCTGTTTCTTTGTTCTGTTTTTGAAATTCCTTTTTAGAGTGGGTTTGAGCTGATTCTCGCTGCCATGTTTATGCCAGTCTAGACACACTTGATTCCCTTACGGAGACATATCAATACATAGGTTTTAAGATTCTTACTAGTCAGATCTATTCCTCTGCGGGGAATATGGGGTTTTGAGTCCCTTTCACTGAGGAAGGTGTAGGTCTTGTCTATTCCATAGTTGGTTTTTGGAACAGTACCTGTGCTTATATCAAACTCTGGTTTGATGCATCACCCCACCTCTCCTTCCCCCTTCAGCAGGCATAAGAGTGTTTTCTAAATGTGAGACTCTGTTCTCTTTCCTAACTCAGTTCATGTGTTGCCATGTTTACAGGATCTTCCTAAGTGATATCTTATGATAAGTTTCTTTTTCTGTGTGACTTCTTTCACTTAGAATCATCGTACCTGAATCCACTCATTTTGCTGCTACTGGTCTTATGACATTGATTTCATGGCTGAGGGATATTCCATCGTACGTAAGTTCCACAATGTTTTGAACCATTTTTATATTTCCTGGGATATTTCAGGTGTACCCAGGTTGAGGTTCTTGTAAGCAGTGCAGCCCTCAATTTGGGGGTGGCTCTGTCTTATGGATCTTCAGTTTTCCCAAGGTATATTCCCTAGACTGGAAGTGCCCTTGGCTCTGTAGCTCTGTTGTTTACTTGTTTTAGGGAACACAATGCACTCCTCCAGTGAGGCAGTTGGCAACTTACATCCCGCCCATCAGCATAACAAGGCTCCCTGTTCTCCAGGGCCTGTCTTGCCTTTCTGGTTTTTACACATTTTGTGGATGTCCCTTTTGACCGTTGGGAAGTGATACTTCTTTGTAGTGCAGATTTGCATTGCCCGCTTGCTTGCTTGGCCAAAAAGGGCGTATGCGTTTTCTCCTGAATATATTCAGGAGAAAACGCATATGCCCTTTTTGGCCAAGTGCATCATTGTCGAAGTTGTGCCCCTCTTCCTGTGCTTTACAGGCGATTCTAACGTACCTCTTGAAATCTGTTTCCTGCTATTCTGCCTCGCATTCAAGTCCGCCTCGTTGCCTTCCCTCAACAGACTTTTGGACGATAGTTGGCCTTGATTACTCTGCCAGTTTGTGAATTGCTGTGCCCCTGAGCTCCATTTTTCAACTCGTTTTTTTGTGAGCTGAACGCAAGTCCAAACATTTGGTTCAGGACCTATACTGGTTCCCGGTGGGTGGCTGAGACTCTGGTGAATTCTTCTTCCTGCCGGGAAATTAGAGTGACATGTGCCCATCCAAATGCCTAACAGCTACTCTCTCATTGGTTCTCCCTCTTCCCTTTCCTCCTCTGCCAAATGGGCAACCTGTGTGAACCAGGAGCTTAAAGGGGCTGTCTCTCCAAGTTGGGAGATTGATAGTAAAGCTGTTGGAAAGTCAAACCGGAGCACCAGGTGAGGGACTCTTCGTTGAGTTTTAGAAACCTTTCGTATTCACAGTGTGTCCATTCTCTAGGTTTCCCGTACATGTTATAGCTGTAGTAATATTCCCTTCAACCTGGAGAGGTGGGACCCATGGAATGGTTGCCATGCATTATTGCTTTAAAGGGTCTGCATTTGCTCACCCAATCTCACCAATCCTCTCAGTCCCAAGTGTCCAGCCTCATGCCACATCCAGCTGTCATCGTAGATAGGGTCATTCCAGGTTGCATCAGAGACCCTGAAGGAATTGTAAAGAATTTCCCTGTTTCTTTGTTCTGTTTTTGAAATTCCTTTTTAGAGTGGGTTTGAGCTGATTCTCGCTGCCATGTTTATGCCAGTCTAGACACACTTGATTCCCTTACGGAGACATATCAATACATAGGTTTTAAGATTCTTACTAGTCAGATCTATTCCTCTGCGGGGAATATGGGGTTTTGAGTCCCTTTCACTGAGGAAGGTGTAGGTCTTGTCTATTCCATAGTTGGTTTTTGGAACAGTACCTGTGCTTATATCAAACTCTGGTTTGATGCATCACCCCACCTCTCCTTCCCCCTTAAGCAGGCATAAGAGTGTTTTCTAAATGTGAGACTCTGTTCTCTTTCCTAACTCAGTTCATGTGTTGCCATGTTTACAGGATCTTCCTAAGTGATATCTTATGATAAGTTTCTTTTTCTGTGTGACTTCTTTCACTTAGAATCATCGTACCTGAATCCACTCATTTTGCTGCTACTGGTCTTATGACATTGATTTCATGGCTGAGGGATATTCCATCGTACGTAAGTTCCACAATGATTTGAACCATTTTTATATTTTCTGGGATATTTCAGGTGTACCCAGGTTGAGGTTCTTGTAAGCAGTGCAGCCCTCAATTTGGGGGTGGCTGTGTCTTATGGATCTTCAGTTTTCCCAAGGTATATTCCCTAGACTGGAAGTGCCCTTGGCTCTGTAGCTCTGTTGTTTACTTGTTTTAGGGAACACAATGCACTCCTCCAGGGAGGCAGTTGGCAGCTTACATCCCGCCCATCAGCATAACAAGGCTCCCTGTTCTCCAGGGCCTGTCTTGCCTTTCTGGTTTTTACACATTTTGTGGATGTCCCTTTTGACCATTGGGAAGTGATACTTCTTTGTAGTGCAGATTTGCATTGCCCGCTTGCTTGCTTGGCCAAAAAGGGCGTATGCGTTTTCTCCTGAATATATTCAGGAGAAAACGCATACGCCCTTTTTGGCCAAGTGCATCATTGTCGAAGTTGTGCCCCTCTTCCTGTGCTTTACAGGCGATTCTAACGTACCTCTTGAAATCTGTTTCCTGCTATTCTGCCTCGCATTCAAGTCCGCCTCGTTGCCTTCCCTCAACAGATTTTTGGACGATAGTTGGCCTTGATTACTCTGCCAGTTTGTGAATTGCTGTGCCCCTGAGCTCCATTTTTCAACTCGTTTTTTGTGAGCTGAACGCAAGTCCAAACATTTGGTTCCGGACCTATACTGGTTCCCGGTGGGTGGCTGAGACTTTGGTGAATTCTTCTTCCTGCCGGGAAATTAGAGTGACATGTGCCCATCCAAATGCCTAACAGCTACTCTCTCATTGGTTCTCCCTCTTCCCTTTCCTCCTCTGCCAAATGGGCAACCTGTGTGAACCAGGAGCTTAAAGGGGCTGTCTCTCCAAGTTGGGAGATTGATAGTAAAGCTGTTGGAAAGTCAAACCGGAGCACCAGGAGAGGGACTCTTCGTTGAGTTTTAGAAACCTTTCGTATTCACAGTGTGTCCATTCTCTAGGTTTCCCGTACATGTTATAGCTGTAGTAATATTCCCTTCAACCTGGAGAGGTGGGACCCATGGAATGGTGGCCATGCATTATTGCTTTAAAGGGTCTGCATTTGCTCACCCAATCTCACCAATCCTCTCAGTCCCAAGTGTCCAGCCTCATGCCACATCCAGCTGTCATCGTAGATAGGGTCATTCCAGGTTGCATCAGAGACCCTGAAGGAATTGTAAAGAATTTCCCTGTTTCTTTGTTCTGTTTTTGAAATTCCTTTTTAGAGTGGGTTTGAGCTGATTCTCGCTGCCATGTTTATGCCAGTCTAGACACACTTGATTCCCTTACGGAGACATATCAATACATAGGTTTTAAGATTCTTACTAGTCAGATCTATTCCTCTGCGGGGAATATGGGGTTTTGAGTCCCTTTCACTGAGGAAGGTGTAGGTCTTGTCTATTCCATAGTTGGTTTTTGGAACAGTACCTGTGCTTATATCAAACTCTGGTTTGATGCATCACCCCACCTCTCCTTCCCCCTTAAGCAGGCATAAGAGTGTTTTCTAAATGTGAGACTCTGTTCTCTTTCCTAACTCAGTTCATGTGTTGCCATGTTTACAGGATCTTCCTAAGTGATATCTTATGATAAGTTTCTTTTTCTGTGTGACTTCTTTCACTTAGAATCATCGTACCTGAATCCACTCATTTTGCTGCTACTGGTCTTATGACATTGATTTCATGGCTGAGGGATATTCCATCGTACGTAAGTTCCACAATGTTTTGAACCATTTTTATATTTCCTGGGATATTTCAGGTGTACCCAGGTTGAGGTTCTTGTAAACAGTGCAGCCCTCAATTTGGGGGTGGCTCTGTCTTATGGATCTTCAGTTTTCCCAAGGTATATTCCCTAGACTGGAAGTGCCCTTGGCTCTGTAGCTCTGTTGTTTACTTGTTTTAGGGAACACAATGCACTCCTCCAGTGAGGCAGTTGGCAACTTACATCCCGCCCATCAGCATAACAAGGCTCCCTGTTCTCCAGGGCCTGTCTTGCCTTTCTGGTTTTTACACATTTTGTGGATGTCCCTTTTGACCGTTGGGAAGTGATACTTCTTTGTAGTGCAGATTTGCATTGCCCGCTTGCTTGCTTGGCCAAAAAGGGCGTATGCGTTTTCTCCTGAATATATTCAGGAGAAAACGCATATGCCCTTTTTGGCCAAGTGCATCATTCTCGAAGTTGTGCCCCTCTTCCTGTGCTTTACAGGCGATTCTAACGTACCTCTTGAAATCTGTTTCCTGCTATTCTGCCTCGCATTCAAGTCCGCCTCGTTGCCTTCCCTCAACAGACTTTTGGACGATAGTTGGCCTTGATTACTCTGCCAGTTTGTGAATTGCTGTGCCCCTGAGCTCCATTTTTCAACTCGTTTTTTTGTGAGCTGAACGCAAGTCCAAACATTTGGTTCAGGACCTATACTGGTTCCCGGTGGGTGGCTGAGACTCTGGTGAATTCTTCTTCCTGCCGGGAAATTAGAGTGACATGTGCCCATCCAAATGCCTAACAGCTACTCTCTCATTGGTTCTCCCTCTTCCCTTTCCTCCTCTGCCAAATGGGCAACCTGTGTGAACCAGGAGCTTAAAGGGGCTGTCTCTCCAAGTTGGGAGATTGATAGTAAAGCTGTTGGAAAGTCAAACCGGAGCACCAGGTGAGGGACTTTTCGTTGAGTTTTAGAAACCTTTCGTATTCACAGTGTGTCCATTCTCTAGGTTTCCCGTACATGTTATAGCTGTAGTAATATTCCCTTCAACCTGGAGAGGTGGGACCCATGGAATGGTTGCCATGCATTATTGCTTTAAAGGGTCTGCATTTGCTCACCCAATCTCACCAATCCTCTCAGTCCCAAGTGTCCAGCCTCATGCCACATCCAGCTGTCATCGTAGATAGGGTCATTCCAGGTTGCATCAGAGACCCTGAAGGAATTGTAAAGAATTTCCCTGTTTCTTTGTTCTGTTTTTGAAATTCCTTTTTAGAGTGGGTTTGAGCTGATTCTCGCTGCCATGTTTATGCCAGTCTAGACACACTTGATTCCCTTACGGAGACATATCAATACATAGGTTTTAAGATTCTTACTAGTCAGATCTATTCCTCTGCGGGGAATATGGGGTTTTGAGTCCCTTTCACTGAGGAAGGTGTAGGTCTTGTCTATTCCATAGTTGGTTTTTGGAACAGTACCTGTGCTTATATCAAACTCTGGTTTGATGCATCACCCCACCTCTCCTTCCCCCTTAAGCAGGCATAAGAGTGTTTTCTAAATGTGAGACTCTGTTCTCTTTCCTAACTCAGTTCATGTGTTGCCATGTTTACAGGATCTTCCTAAGTGATATCTTATGATAAGTTTCTTTTTCTGTGTGACTTCTTTCACTTAGAATCATCGTACCTGAATCCACTCATTTTGCTGCTACTGGTCTTATGACATTGATTTCATGGCTGAGGGATATTCCATCGTACGTAAGTTCCACAATGATTTGAACCATTTTTATATTTCCTGGGATATTTCAGGTGTACCCTGGTTGAGGTTCTTGTAAGCAGTGCAGCCCTCAATTTGGGGGTGGCTGTGTCTTATGGATCTTCAGTTTTCCCAAGGTATATTCCCTAGACTGGAAGTGCCCTTGGCTCTGTAGCTCTGTTGTTTACTTGTTTTAGGGAACACAATGCACTCCTCCAGGGAGGCAGTTGGCAGCTTACATCCCGCCCATCAGCATAACAAGGCTCCCTGTTCTCCAGGGCCTGTCTTGCCTTTCTGGTTTTTACACATTTTGTGGATGTCCCTTTTGACCATTGGGAAGTGATACTTCTTTGTAGTGCAGATTTGCATTGCCCGCTTGCTTGCTTGGCCAAAAAGGGCGTATGCGTTTTCTCCTGAATATATTCAGGAGAAAACGCATACGCCCTTTTTGGCCAAGTGCATCATTGTCGAAGTTGTGCCCCTCTTCCTGTGCTTTACAGGCGATTCTAACGTACCTCTTGAAATCTGTTTCCTGCTATTCTGCCTCGCATTCAAGTCCGCTTCGTTGCCTTCCCTCAACAGATTTTTGGACGATAGTTGGCCTTGATTACTCTGCCAGTTTGTGAATTGCTGTGCCCCTGAGCTCCATTTTTCAACTCGTTTTTTGTGAGCTGAACGCAAGTCCAAACATTTGGTTCAGGACCTATACTGGTTCCCGGTGGGTGGCTGAGACTTTGGTGAATTCTTCTTCCTGCCGGGAAATTAGAGTGACATGTGCCCATCCAAATGCCTAACAGCTACTCTCTCATTGGTTCTCCCTCTTCCCTTTCCTCCTCTGCCAAATGGGCAACCTGTGTGAACCAGGAGCTTAAAGGGGCTGTCTCTCCAAGTTGGGAGATTGATAGTAAAGCTGTTGGAAAGTCAAACCGGAGCACCAGGTGAGGGACTTTTCGTTGAGATTTAGAAACCTTTCGTATTCACAGTGTGTCCATTCTCTAGGTTTCCCGTACATGTTATAGCTGTAGTAATATTCCCTTCAACCTGGAGAGGTGGGACCCATGGAATGGTTGCCATGCATTATTGCTTTAAAGGGTCTGCATTTGCTCACCCAATCTCACCAATCCTCTCAGTCCCAAGTGTCCAGCCTCATGCCACATCCAGCTGTCATCGTAGATAGGGTCATTCCAGGTTGCATCAGAGACCCTGAAGGAATTGTAAAGAATTTCCCTGTTTCTTTGTTCTGTTTTTGAAATTCCTTTTTAGAGTGGGTTTGAGCTGATTCTCGCTGCCATGTTTATGCCAGTCTAGACACACTTGATTCCCTTACGGAGACATATCAATACATAGGTTTTAAGATTCTTACTAGTCAGATCTATTCCTCTGCGGGGAATATGGGGTTTTGAGTCCCTTTCACTGAGGAAGGTGTAGGTCTTGTCTATTCCATAGTTGGTTTTTGGAACAGTACCTGTGCTTATATCAAACTCTGGTTTGATGCATCACCCCACCTCTCCTTCCCCCTTAAGCAGGCATAAGAGTGTTTTCTAAATGTGAGACTCTGTTCTCTTTCCTAACTCAGTTCATGTGTTGCCATGTTTACAGGATCTTCCTAAGTGATATCTTATGATAAGTTTCTTTTTCTGTGTGACTTCTTTCACTTAGAATCATCGTACCTGAATCCACTCATTTTGCTGCTACTGGTCTTATGACATTGATTTCATGGCTGAGGGATATTCCATCGTACGTAAGTTCCACAATGATTTGAACCATTTTTATATTTCCTGGGATATTTCAGGTGTACCCTGGTTGAGGTTCTTGTAAGCAGTGCAGCCCTCAATTTGGGGGTGGCTGTGTCTTATGGATCTTCAGTTTTCCCAAGGTATATTCCCTAGACTGGAAGTGCCCTTGGCTCTGTAGCTCTGTTGTTTACTTGTTTTAGGGAACACAATGCACTCCTCCAGGGAGGCAGTTGGCAGCTTACATCCCGCCCATCAGCATAACAAGGCTCCCTGTTCTCCAGGGCCTGTCTTGCCTTTCTGGTTTTTACACATTTTGTGGATGTCCCTTTTGACCATTGGGAAGTGATACTTCTTTGTAGTGCAGATTTGCATTGCCCGCTTGCTTGCTTGGCCAAAAAGGGCGTATGCGTTTTCTCCTGAATATATTCAGGAGAAAACGCATACGCCCTTTTTGGCCAAGTGCATCATTGTCGAAGTTGTGCCCCTCTTCCTGTGCTTTACAGGCGATTCTAACGTACCTCTTGAAATCTGTTTCC
The DNA here is from genome assembly GCF_964341445.2 of Mesoplodon mirus. Taxonomy (NCBI): domain Eukaryota; kingdom Metazoa; phylum Chordata; class Mammalia; order Artiodactyla; family Ziphiidae; genus Mesoplodon; species Mesoplodon mirus. The sequence goes on from NC_138984.1 coordinate 124,556,029, forward strand.
TGCTATTCTGCCTCGCATTCAAGTCCGCCTCGTTGCCTTCCCTCAACAGATTTTTGGACGATAGTTGGCCTTGATTACTCTGCCAGTTTGTGAATTGCTGTGCCCCTGAGCTCCATTTTTCAACTCGTTTTTTGTGAGCTGAACGCAAGTCCAAACATTTGGTTCAGGACCTATACTGGTTCCCGGTGGGTGGCTGAGACTTTGGTGAATTCTTCTTCCTGCCGGGAAATTAGAGTGACATGTGCCCATCCAAATGCCTAACAGCTACTCTCTCATTGGTTCTCCCTCTTCCCTTTCCTCCTCTGCCAAATGGGCAACCTGTGTGAACCAGGAGCTTAAAGGGGCTGTCTCTCCAAGTTGGGAGATTGATAGTAAAGCTGTTGGAAAGTCAAACCGGAGCACCAGGAGAGGGACTCTTCGTTGAGTTTTAGAAACCTTTCGTATTCACAGTGTGTCCATTCTCTAGGTTTCCCGTACATGTTATAGCTGTAGTAATATTCCCTTCAACCTGGAGAGGTGGGACCCATGGAATGGTGGCCATGCATTATTGCTTTAAAGGGTCTGCATTTGCTCACCCAATCTCACCAATCCTCTCAGTCCCAAGTGTCCAGCCTCATGCCACATCCAGCTGTCATCGTAGATAGGGTCATTCCAGGTTGCATCAGAGACCCTGAAGGAATTGTAAAGAATTTCCCTCTTTCTTTGTTCTGTTTTTGAAATTCCTTTTTAGAGTGGGTTTGAGCTGATTCTCGCTGCCATGTTTATGCCAGTCTAGACACACTTGATTCCCTTACGGAGACATATCAATACATAGGTTTTAAGATTCTTACTAGTCAGATCTATTCCTCTGCGGGGAATATGGGGTTTTGAGTCCCTTTCACTGAGGAAGGTGTAGGTCTTGTCTATTCCATAGTTGGTTTTTGGAACAGTACCTGTGCTTATATCAAACTCTGGTTTGATGCATCACCCCACCTCTCCTTCCCCCTTAAGCAGGCATAAGAGTGTTTTCTAAATGTGAGACTCTGTTCTCTTTCCTAACTCAGTTCATGTGTTGCCATGTTTACAGGATCTTCCTAAGTGATATCTTATGATAAGTTTCTTTTTCTGTGTGACTTCTTTCACTTAGAATCATCGTACCTGAATCCACTCATTTTGCTGCTACTGGTCTTATGACATTGATTTCATGGCTGAGGGATATTCCATCGTACGTAAGTTCCACAATGTTTTGAACCATTTTTATATTTCCTGGGATATTTCAGGTGTACCCAGGTTGAGGTTCTTGTAAGCAGTGCAGCCCTCAATTTGGGGGTGGCTCTGTCTTATGGATCTTCAGTTTTCCCAAGGTATATTCCCTAGACTGGAAGTGCCCTTGGCTCTGTAGCTCTGTTGTTTACTTGTTTTAGGGAACACAATGCACTCCTCCAGTGAGGCAGTTGGCAACTTACATCCCACCCATCAGCATAACAAGGCTCCCTGTTCTCCAGGGCCTGTCTTGCCTTTCTGGTTTTTACACATTTTGTGGATGTCCCTTTTGACCGTTGGGAAGTGATACTTCTTTGTAGTGCAGATTTGCATTGCCCGCTTGCTTGCTTGGCCAAAAAGGGCGTATGCGTTTTCTCCTGAATATATTCAGGAGAAAACGCATATGCCCTTTTTGGCCAAGTGCATCATTGTCGAAGTTGTGCCCCTCTTCCTGTGCTTTACAGGCGATTCTAACGTACCTCTTGAAATCTGTTTCCTGCTATTCTGCCTCGCATTCAAGTCCGCCTCGTTGCCTTCCCTCAACAGACTTTTGGACGATAGTTGGCCTTGATTACTCTGCCAGTTTGTGAATTGCTGTGCCCCTGAGCTCCATTTTTCAACTCGTTTTTTTGTGAGCTAAACGCAAGTCCAAACATTTGGTTCAGGACCTATACTGGTTCCCGGTGGGTGGCTGAGACTCTGGTGAATTCTTCTTCCTGCCGGGAAATTAGAGTGACATGTGCCCATCCAAATGCCTAACAGCTACTCTCTCATTGGTTCTCCCTCTTCCCTTTCCTCCTCTGCCAAATGGGCAACCTGTGTGAACCAGGAGCTTAAAGGGGCTGTCTCTCCAAGTTGGGAGATTGATAGTAAAGCTGTTGGAAAGTCAAACCGGAGCACCAGGTGAGGGACTCTTCGTTGAGTTTTAGAAACCTTTCGTATTCACAGTGTGTCCATTCTCTAGGTTTCCCGTACATGTTATAGCTGTAGTAATATTCCCTTCAACCTGGAGAGGTGGGACCCATGGAATGGTTGCCATGCATTATTGCTTTAAAGGGTCTGCATTTGCTCACCCAATCTCACCAATCCTCTCAGTCCCAAGTGTCCAGCCTCATGCCACATCCAGCTGTCATCGTAGATAGGGTCATTCCAGGTTGCATCAGAGACCCTGAAGGAATTGTAAAGAATTTCCCTGTTTCTTTGTTCTGTTTTTGAAATTCCTTTTTAGAGTGGGTTTGAGCTGATTCTCGCTGCCATGTTTATGCCAGTCTAGACACACTTGATTCCCTTACGGAGACATATCAATACATAGGTTTTAAGATTCTTACTAGTCAGATCTATTCCTCTGCGGGGAATATGGGGTTTTGAGTCCCTTTCACTGAGGAAGGTGTAGGTCTTGTCTATTCCATAGTTGGTTTTTGGAACAGTACCTGTGCTTATATCAAACTCTGGTTTGATGCATCACCCCACCTCTCCTTCCCCCTTAAGCAGGCATAAGAGTGTTTTCTAAATGTGAGACTCTGTTCTCTTTCCTAACTCAGTTCATGTGTTGCCATGTTTACAGGATCTTCCTAAGTGATATCTTATGATAAGTTTCTTTTTCTGTGTGACTTCTTTCACTTAGAATCATCGTACCTGAATCCACTCATTTTGCTGCTACTGGTCTTATGACATTGATTTCATGGCTGAGGGATATTCCATCGTACGTAAGTTCCACAATGATTTGAACCATTTTTATATTTCCTGGGATATTTCAGGTGTACCCAGGTTGAGGTTCTTGTAAGCAGTGCAGCCCTCAATTTGGGGGTGGCTGTGTCTTATGGATCTTCAGTTTTCCCAAGGTATATTCCCTAGACTGGAAGTGCCCTTGGCTCTGTAGCTCTGTTGTTTACTTGTTTTAGGGAACACAATGCACTCCTCCAGGGAGGCAGTTGGCAGCTTACATCCCGCCCATCAGCATAACAAGGCTCCCTGTTCTCCAGGGCCTGTCTTGCCTTTCTGGTTTTTACACATTTTGTGGATGTCCCTTTTGACCATTGGGAAGTGATACTTCTTTGTAGTGCAGATTTGCATTGCCCGCTTGCTTGCTTGGCCAAAAAGGGCGTATGCGTTTTCTCCTGAATATATTCAGGAGAAAACGCATACGCCCTTTTTGGCCAAGTGCATCATTGTCGAAGTTGTGCCCCTCTTCCTGTGCTTTACAGGCGATTCTAACGTACCTCTTGAAATCTGTTTCCTGCTATTCTGCCTCGCATTCAAGTCCGCCTCGTTGCCTTCCCTCAACAGATTTTTGGACGATAGTTGGCCTTGATTACTCTGCCAGTTTGTGAATTGCTGTGCCCCTGAGCTCCATTTTTCAACTCGTTTTTTGTGAGCTGAACGCAAGTCCAAACATTTGGTTCAGGACCTATACTGGTTCCCGGTGGGTGGCTGAGACTTTGGTGAATTCTTCTTCCTGCCGGGAAATTAGAGTGACATGTGCCCATCCAAATGCCTAACAGCTACTCTCTCATTGGTTCTCCCTCTTCCCTTTCCTCCTCTGCCAAATGGGCAACCTGTGTGAACCAGGAGCTTAAAGGGGCTGTCTCTCCAAGTTGGGAGATTGATAGTAAAGCTGTTGGAAAGTCAAACCGGAGCACCAGGAGAGGGACTCTTCGTTGAGTTTTAGAAACCTTTCGTATTCACAGTGTGTCCATTCTCTAGGTTTCCCGTACATGTTATAGCTGTAGTAATATTCCCTTCAACCTGGAGAGGTGGGACCCATGGAATGGTGGCCATGCATTATTGCTTTAAAGGGTCTGCATTTGCTCACCCAATCTCACCAATCCTCTCAGTCCCAAGTGTCCAGCCTCATGCCACATCCAGCTGTCATCGTAGATAGGGTCATTCCAGGTTGCATCAGAGACCCTGAAGGAATTGTAAAGAATTTCCCTGTTTCTTTGTTCTGTTTTTGAAATTCCTTTTTAGAGTGGGTTTGAGCTGATTCTCGCTGCCATGTTTATGCCAGTCTAGACACACTTGATTCCCTTACGGAGACATATCAATACATAGGTTTTAAGATTCTTACTAGTCAGATCTATTCCTCTGCGGGGAATATGGGGTTTTGAGTCCCTTTCACTGAGGAAGGTGTAGGTCTTGTCTATTCCATAGTTGGTTTTTGGAACAGTACCTGTGCTTATATCAAACTCTGGTTTGATGCATCACCCCACCTCTCCTTCCCCCTTAAGCAGGCATAAGAGTGTTTTCTAAATGTGAGACTCTGTTCTCTTTCCTAACTCAGTTCATGTGTTGCCATGTTTACAGGATCTTCCTAAGTGATATCTTATGATAAGTTTCTTTTTCTGTGTGACTTCTTTCACTTAGAATCATCGTACCTGAATCCACTCATTTTGCTGCTACTGGTCTTATGACATTGATTTCATGGCTGAGGGATATTCCATCGTACGTAAGTTCCACAATGTTTTGAACCATTTTTATATTTCCTGGGATATTTCAGGTGTACCCAGGTTGAGGTTCTTGTAAGCAGTGCAGCCCTCAATTTGGGGGTGGCTCTGTCTTATGGATCTTCAGTTTTCCCAAGGTATATTCCCTAGACTGGAAGTGCCCTTGGCTCTGTAGCTCTGTTGTTTACTTGTTTTAGGGAACACAATGCACTCCTCCAGTGAGGCAGTTGGCAACTTACATCCCACCCATCAGCATAACAAGGCTCCCTGTTCTCCAGGGCCTGTCTTGCCTTTCTGGTTTTTACACATTTTGTGGATGTCCCTTTTGACCGTTGGGAAGTGATACTTCTTTGTAGTGCAGATTTGCATTGCCCGCTTGCTTGCTTGGCCAAAAAGGGCGTATGCGTTTTCTCCTGAATATATTCAGGAGAAAACGCATATGCCCTTTTTGGCCAAGTGCATCATTGTCGAAGTTGTGCCCCTCTTCCTGTGCTTTACAGGCGATTCTAACGTACCTCTTGAAATCTGTTTCCTGCTATTCTGCCTCGCATTCAAGTCCGCCTCGTTGCCTTCCCTCAACAGACTTTTGGACGATAGTTGGCCTTGATTACTCTGCCAGTTTGTGAATTGCTGTGCCCCTGAGCTCCATTTTTCAACTCGTTTTTTTGTGAGCTGAACGCAAGTCCAAACATTTGGTTCAGGACCTATACTGGTTCCCGGTGGGTGGCTGAGACTCTGGTGAATTCTTCTTCCTGCCGGGAAATTAGAGTGACATGTGCCCATCCAAATGCCTAACAGCTACTCTCTCATTGGTTCTCCCTCTTCCCTTTCCTCCTCTGCCAAATGGGCAACCTGTGTGAACCAGGAGCTTAAAGGGGCTGTCTCTCCAAGTTGGGAGATTGATAGTAAAGCTGTTGGAAAGTCAAACCGGAGCACCAGGTGAGGGACTTTTCGTTGAGTTTTAGAAACCTTTCGTATTCACAGTGTGTCCATTCTCTAGGTTTCCCGTACATGTTATAGCTGTAGTAATATTCCCTTCAACCTGGAGAGGTGGGACCCATGGAATGGTTGCCATGCATTATTGCTTTAAAGGGTCTGCATTTGCTCACCCAATCTCACCAATCCTCTCAGTCCCAAGTGTCCAGCCTCATGCCACATCCAGCTGTCATCGTAGATAGGGTCATTCCAGGTTGCATCAGAGACCCTGAAGGAATTGTAAAGAATTTCCCTGTTTCTTTGTTCTGTTTTTGAAATTCCTTTTTAGAGTGAGTTTGAGCTGATTCTCGCTGCCATGTTTATGCCAGTCTAGACACACTTGATTCCCTTACGGAGACATATCAATACATAGGTTTTAAGATTCTTACTAGTCAGATCTATTCCTCTGCGGGGAATATGGGGTTTTGAGTCCCTTTCACTGAGGAAGGTGTAGGTCTTGTCTATTCCATAGTTGGTTTTTGGAACAGTACCTGTGCTTATATCAAACTCTGGTTTGATGCATCACCCCACCTCTCCTTCCCCCTTAAGCAGGCATAAGAGTGTTTTCTAAATGTGAGACTCTGTTCTCTTTCCTAACTCAGTTCATGTGTTGCCATGTTTACAGGATCTTCCTAAGTGATATCTTATGATAAGTTTCTTTTTCTGTGTGACTTCTTTCACTTAGAATCATCGTACCTGAATCCACTCATTTTGCTGCTACTGGTCTTATGACATTGATTTCATGGCTGAGGGATATTCCATCGTACGTAAGTTCCACAATGATTTGAACCATTTTTATATTTCCTGGGATATTTCAGGTGTACCCTGGTTGAGGTTCTTGTAAGCAGTGCAGCCCTCAATTTGGGGGTGGCTGTGTCTTATGGATCTTCAGTTTTCCCAAGGTATATTCCCTAGACTGGAAGTGCCCTTGGCTCTGTAGCTCTGTTGTTTACTTGTTTTAGGGAACACAATGCACTCCTCCAGGGAGGCAGTTGGCAGCTTACATCCCGCCCATCAGCATAACAAGGCTCCCTGTTCTCCAGGGCCTGTCTTGCCTTTCTGGTTTTTACACATTTTGTGGATGTCCCTTTTGACCATTGGGAAGTGATACTTCTTTGTAGTGCAGATTTGCATTGCCCGCTTGCTTGCTTGGCCAAAAAGGGCGTATGCGTTTTCTCCTGAATATATTCAGGAGAAAACGCATACGCCCTTTTTGGCCAAGTGCATCATTGTCGAAGTTGTGCCCCTCTTCCTGTGCTTTACAGGCGATTCTAACGTACCTCTTGAAATCTGTTTCCTGCTATTCTGCCTCGCATTCAAGTCCGCCTCGTTGCCTTCCCTCAACAGACTTTTGGACGATAGTTGGCCTTGATTACTCTGCCAGTTTGTGAATTGCTGTGCCCCTGAGCTCCATTTTTCAACTCGTTTTTTTGTGAGCTGAACGCAAGTCCAAACATTTGGTTCAGGACCTATACTGGTTCCCGGTGGGTGGCTGAGACTTTGGTGAATTCTTCTTCCTGCCGGGAAATTAGAGTGACATGTGCCCATCCAAATGCCTAACAGCTACTCTCTCATTGGTTCTCCCTCTTCCCTTTCCTCCTCTGCCAAATGGGCAACCTGTGTGAACCAGGAGCTTAAAGGGGCTGTCTCTCCAAGTTGGGAGATTGATAGTAAAGCTGTTGGAAAGTCAAACCGGAGCACCAGGTGAGGGACTTTTCGTTGAGATTTAGAAACCTTTCGTATTCACAGTGTGTCCATTCTCTAGGTTTCCCGTACATGTTATAGCTGTAGTAATATTCCCTTCAACCTGGAGAGGTGGGACCCATGGAATGGTTGCCATGCATTATTGCTTTAAAGGGTCTGCATTTGCTCACCCAATCTCACCAATCCTCTCAGTCCCAAGTGTCCAGCCTCATGCCACATCCAGCTGTCATCGTAGATAGGGTCATTCCAGGTTGCATCAGAGACCCTGAAGGAATTGTAAAGAATTTCCCTGTTTCTTTGTTCTGTTTTTGAAATTCCTTTTTAGAGTGGGTTTGAGCTGATTCTCGCTGCCATGTTTATGCCAGTCTAGACACACTTGATTCCCTTACGGAGACATATCAATACATAGGTTTTAAGATTCTTACTAGTCAGATCTATTCCTCTGCGGGGAATATGGGGTTTTGAGTCCCTTTCACTGAGGAAGGTGTAGGTCTTGTCTATTCCATAGTTGGTTTTTGGAACAGTACCTGTGCTTATATCAAACTCTGGTTTGATGCATCACCCCACCTCTCCTTCCCCCTTAAGCAGGCATAAGAGTGTTTTCTAAATGTGAGACTCTGTTCTCTTTCCTAACTCAGTTCATGTGTTGCCATGTTTACAGGATCTTCCTAAGTGATATCTTATGATAAGTTTCTTTTTCTGTGTGACTTCTTTCCCTTAGAATCATCGTACCTGAATCCACTCATTTTGCTGCTACTGGTCTTATGACATTGATTTCATGGCTGAGGGATATTCCATCGTACGTAAGTTCCACAATGATTTGAACCATTTTTATATTTCCTGGGATATTTCAGGTGTACCCAGGTTGAGGTTCTTGTAAGCAGTGCAGCCCTCAATTTGGGGGTGGCTGTGTCTTATGGATCTTCAGTTTTCCCAAGGTATATTCCCTAGACTGGAAGTGCCCTTGGCTCTGTAGCTCTGTTGTTTACTTGTTTTAGGGAACACAATGCACTCCTCCAGGGAGGCAGTTGGCAGCTTACATCCCGCCCATCAGCATAACAAGGCTCCCTGTTCTCCAGGGCCTGTCTTGCCTTTCTGGTTTTTACACATTTTGTGGATGTCCCTTTTGACCGTTGGGAAGTGATACTTCTTTGTAGTGCAGATTTGCATTGCCCGCTTGCTTGCTTGGCCAAAAAGGGCGTATGCGTTTTCTCCTGAATATATTCAGGAGAAAACGCATACGCCCTTTTTGGCCAAGTGCATCATTGTCGAAGTTGTGCCCCTCTTCCTGTGCTTTACAGGCGATTCTAACGTACCTCTTGAAATCTGTTTCCTGCTATTCTGCCTCGCATTCAAGTCCGCCTCGTTGCCTTCCCTCAACAGACTTTTGGACGATAGTTGGCCTTGATTACTCTGCCAGTTTGTGAATTGCTGTGCCCCTGAGCTCCATTTTTCAACTCGTTTTTTTGTGAGCTGAACGCAAGTCCAAACATTTGGTTCAGGACCTATACTGGTTCCCGGTGGGTGGCTGAGACTCTGGTGAATTCTTCTTCATGCCGGGAAATTAGAGTGACATGTGCCCATCCAAATGCCTAACAGCTACTCTCTCATTGGTTCTCCCTCTTCCCTTTCCTCCTCTGCCAAATGGGCAACCTGTGTGAACCAGGAGCTTAAAGGGGCTGTCTCTCCAAGTTGGGAGATTGATAGTAAAGCTGTTGGAAAGTCAAACCGGAGCACCAGGAGAGGGACTCTTCGTTGAGTTTTAGAAACCTTTCGTATTCACAGTGTGTCCATTCTCTAGGTTTCCCGTACATGTTATAGCTGTAGTAATATTCCCTTCAACCTGGAGAGGTGGGACCCATGGAATGGTTGCCATGCATTATTGCTTTAAAGGGTCTGCATTTGCTCACCCAATCTCACCAATCCTCTCAGTCCCAAGTGTCCAGCCTCATGCCACATCCAGCTGTCATCGTAGATAGGGTCATTCCAGGTTGCATCAGAGACCCTGAAGGAATTGTAAAGAATTTCCCTGTTTCTTTGTTCTGTTTTTGAAATTCCTTTTTAGAGTGGGTTTGAGCTGATTCTCGCTGCCATGTTTATGCCAGTCTAGACACACTTGATTCCCTTACGGAGACATATCAATACATAGGTTTTAAGATTCTTACTAGTCAGATCTATTCCTCTGCGGGGAATATGGGGTTTTGAGTCCCTTTCACTGAGGAAGGTGTAGGTCTTGTCTATTCCATAGTTGGTTTTTGGAACAGTACCTGTGCTTATATCAAACTCTGGTTTGATGCATCACCCCACCTCTCCTTCCCCCTTAAGCAGGCATAAGAGTGTTTTCTAAATGTGAGACTCTGTTCTCTTTCCTAACTCAGTTCATGTGTTGCCATGTTTACAGGATCTTCCTAAGTGATATCTTATGATAAGTTTCTTTTTCTGTGTGACTTCTTTCACTTAGAATCATCGTACCTGAATCCACTCATTTTGCTGCTACTGGTCTTATGACATTGATTTCATGGCTGAGGGATATTCCATCGTACGTAAGTTCCACAATGATTTGAACCATTTTTATATTTCCTGGGATATTTCAGGTGTACCCAGGTTGAGGTTCTTGTAAGCAGTGCAGCCCTCAATTTGGGGGTGGCTGTGTCTTATGGATCTTCAGTTTTCCCAAGGTATATTCCCTAGACTGGAAGTGCCCTTGGCTCTGTAGCTCTGTTGTTTACTTGTTTTAGGGAACACAATGCACTCCTCCAGGGAGGCAGTTGGCAGCTTACATCCCGCCCATCAGCATAACAAGGCTCCCTGTTCTCCAGGGCCTGTCTTGCCTTTCTGGTTTTTACACATTTTGTGGATGTCCCTTTTGACCGTTGGGAAGTGATACTTCTTTGTAGTGCAGATTTGCATTGCCCGCTTGCTTGCTTGGCCAAAAAGGGCGTATGCGTTTTCTCCTGAATATATTCAGGAGAAAACGCATACGCCCTTTTTGGCCAAGTGCATCATTGTCGAAGTTGTGCCCCTCTTCCTGTGCTTTACAGGCGATTCTAAGGTACCTCTTGAAATCTGTTTCCTGCTATTCTGCCTCGCATTCAAGTCCGCCTCGTTGCCTTCCCTCAACAGATTTTTGGACGATAGTTGGCCTTGATTACTCTGCCAGTTTGTGAATTGCTGTGCCCCTGAGCTCCATTTTTCAACTCGTTTTTTTGTGAGCTGAACGCAAGTCCAAACATTTGGTTCAGGACCTATACTGGTTCCCGGTGGGTGTCTGAGACTCTGGTGAATTCTTCTTCCTGCCGGGAAATTAGAGTGACATGTGCCCATCCAAATGCCTAACAGCTACTCTCTCATTGGTTCTCCCTCTTCCCTTTCCTCCTCTGCCAAATGGGCAACCTGTGTGAACCAGGAGCTTAAAGGGGCTGTCTCTCCAAGTTGGGAGATTGATAGTAAAGCTGTTGGAAAGTCAAACCGGAGCACCAGGAGAGGGACTCTTCGTTGAGTTTTAGAAACCTTTCGTATTCACAGTGTGTCCATTCTCTAGGTTTCCCGTACATGTTATAGCTGTAGTAATATTCCCTTCAACCTGGAGAGGTGGGACCCATGGAATGGTTGCCATGCATTATTGCTTTAATGGGTCTGCATTTGCTCACCCAATCTCACCAATCCTCTCAGTCCCAAGTGTCCAGCCTCATGCCACATCCAGCTGTCATCGTAGATAGGGTCATTCCAGGTTGCATCAGAGACCCTGAAGGAATTGTAAAGAATTTCCCTGTTTCTTTGTTCTGTTTTTGAAATTCCTTTTTAGAGTGGGTTTGAGCTGATTCTCGCTGCCATGTTTATGCCAGTCTAGACACACTTGATTCCCTTACGGAGACATATCAATACATAGGTTTTAAGATTCTTACTAGTCAGATCTATTCCTCTGCGGGGAATATGGGGTTTTGAGTCCCTTTCACTGAGGAAGGTGTAGGTCTTGTCTATTCCATAGTTGGTTTTTGGAACAGTACCTGTGCTTATATCAAACTCTGGTTTGATGCATCACCCCACCTCTCCTTCCCCCTTAAGCAGGCATAAGAGTGTTTTCTAAATGTGAGACTCTGTTCTCTTTCCTAACTCAGTTCATGTGTTGCCATGTTTACAGGATCTTCCTAAGTGATATCTTATGATAAGTTTCTTTTTCTGTGTGACTTCTTTCACTTAGAATCATCGTACCTGAATCCACTCATTTTGCTGCTACTGGTCTTATGACATTGATTTCATGGCTGAGGGATATTCCATCGTACGTAAGTTCCACAATGATTTGAACCATTTTTATATTTCCTGGGATATTTCAGGTGTACCCAGGTTGAGGTTCTTGTAAGCAGTGCAGCCCTCAATTTGGGGGTGGCTGTGTCTTATGGATCTTCAGTTCTCCCAAGGTATATTCCCTAGACTGGAAGTGCCCTTGGCTCTGTAGCTCTGTTGTTTACTTGTTTTAGGGAACACAATGCACTCCTCCAGGGAGGCAGTTGGCAGCTTACATCCCGCCCATCAGCATAACAAGGCTCCCTGTTCTCCAGGGCCTGTCTTGCCTTTCTGGTTTTTACACATTTTGTGGATGTCCCTTTTGACCGTTGGGAAGTGATACTTCTTTGTAGTGCAGATTTGCATTGCCCGCTTGCTTGCTTGGCCAAAAAGGGCGTATGCGTTTTCTCCTGAATATATTCAGGAGAAAACGCATACGCCCTTTTTGGCCAAGTGCATCATTGTCGAAGTTGTGCCCCTCTTCCTGTGCTTTACAGGCGATTCTAATGTACCTCTTGAAATCTGTTTCCTGCTATTCTGCCTCGCATTCAAGTCCGCCTCGTTGCCTTCCCTCAACAGATTTTTGGACGATAGTTGGCCTTGATTACTCTGCCAGTTTGTGAATTGCTGTGCCCCTGAGCTCCATTTTTCAACTCGTTTTTTTGTGAGCTGAACGCAAGTCCAAACATTTGGTTCAGGACCTATACTGGTTCCCGGTGGGTGGCTGAGACTCTGGTGAATTCTTCTTCCTGCCGGGAAATTAGAGTGACATGTGCCCATCCAAATGCCTAACAGCTACTCTCTCATTGGTTCTCCCTCTTCCCTTTCCTCCTCTGCCAAATGGGCAACCTGTGTGAACCAGGAGCTTAAAGGGGCTGTCTCTCCAAGTTGGGAGATTGATAGTAAAGCTGTTGGAAAGTCAAACCGGAGCACCAGGTGAGGGACTCTTCGTTGAGTTTTAGAAACCTTTCGTATTCACAGTGTGTCCATTCTCTAGGTTTCCCGTACATGTTATAGCTGTAGTAATATTCCCTTCAACCTGGAGAGGTGGGACCCATGGAATGGTTGTCATGCATTATTGCTTTAATGGGTCTGCATTTGCTCACCCAATCTCACCAATCCTCTCAGTCCCAAGTGTCCAGCCTCATGCCACATCCAGCTGTCATCGTAGATAGGGTCATTCCAGGTTGCATCAGAGACCCTGAAGGAATTGTAAAGAATTTCCCTGTTTCTTTGTTCTGTTTTTGAAATTCCTTTTTAGAGTGGGTTTGAGCTGATTCTCGCTGCCATGTTTATGCCAGTCTAGACACACTTGATTCCCTTACGGAGACATATCAATACATAGGTTTTAAGATTCTTACTAGTCAGATCTATTCCTCTGCGGGAAATATGGGGTTTTGAGTCCCTTTCACTGAGGAAGGTGTAGGTCTTGTCTATTCCATAGTTGGTTTTTGGAACAGTACCTGTGCTTATATCAAACTCTGGTTTGATGCATCACCCCACCTCTCCTTCCCCCTTAAGCAGGCATAAGAGTGTTTTCTAAATGTGAGACTCTGTTCTCTTTCCTAACTCAGTTCATGTGTTGCCATGTTTACAGGATCTTCCTAAGTGATATCTTATGATAAGTTTCTTTTTCTGTGTGACTTCTTTCACTTAGAATCATCGTACCTGAATCCACTCATTTTGCTGCTACTGGTCTTATGACATTGATTTCATGGCTGAGGGATATTCCATCGTACGTAAGTTCCACAATGATTTGAACCATTTTTATATTTCCTGGGATATTTCAGGTGTACCCAGGTTGAGTTTCTTGTAAGCAGTGCAGCCCTCAATTTGGGGGTGGCTGTGTCTTATGGATCTTCAGTTTTCCCAAGGTATATTCCCTAGACTGGAAGTGCCCTTGGCTCTGTAGCTCTGTTGTTTACTTGTTTTAGGGAACACAATGCACTCCTCCAGGGAGGCAGTTGGCAGCTTACATCCCGCCCATCAGCATAACAAGGCTCCCTGTTCTCCAGGGCCTGTCTTGCCTTTCTGCTTTTTACACATTTTGTGGATGTCCCTTTTGACCGTTGGGAAGTGATACTTCTTTGTAGTGCAGATTTGCATTGCCCGCTTGCTTGCTTGGCCAAAAAGGGCGTATGCGTTTTCTCCTGAATATATTCAGGAGAAAACACATACGCCCTTTTTGGCCAAGTGCATCATTGTCGAAGTTGTGCCCCTCTTCCTGTGCTTTACAGGCGATTCTAACGTACCTCTTGAAATCTGTTTCCTGCTATTCTGCCTCGCATTCAAGTCCGCCTCGTTGCCTTCCCTCAACAGATTTTTGGACGATAGTTGGCCTTGATTACTCTGCCAGTTTGTGAATTGTTGTGCTCCTGAGATCCATTTTTCAACTCGTTTTTTTGTGAGCTGAACGCAAGTCCAAACATTTGGTTCGGGACCTATACTGGTTCCCGGTGGGTGGCTGAGACTCTGGTGAATTCTGCTTCCTGACGGGAAATTAGAGTGACATGTGCCCATCCAAATGCCTAACAGCTACTCTCTCATTGGTTCTCCCTCTTCCCTTTCCTCCTCTGCCAAATGGGCAACCTGTGTGAACCAGGAGCTTAAAGGGGCTGTCTCTCCAAGTTGGGAGATTGATAGTAAAGCTGTTGGAAAGTCAAACCGGAGCACCAGGAGAGGGACTCTTCGTTGAGTTTTAGAAACCTTTCGTATTCACAGTGTGTCCATTCTCTAGGTTTCCCGTACATGTTATAGCTGTAGTAATATTCCCTTCAACCTGGAGAGGTGGGACCCATGGAATGGTTGCCATGCATTATTGCTTTAAAGGGTCTGCATTTGCTCACCCAATCTCACCAATCCTCTCAGTCCCAAGTGTCCAGCCTCATGCCACATCCAGCTGTCATCGTAGATAGGGTCATTCCAGGTTGCATCAGAGACCCTGAAGGAATTGTAAAGAATTTCCCTGTTTCTTTGTTCTGTTTTTGAAATTCCTTTTTAGAGTGGGTTTGAGCTGATTCTCGCTGCCATGTTTATGCCAGTCTAGACACACTTGATTCCCTTACGGAGACATATCAATACATAGGTTTTAAGATTCTTACTAGTCAGATCTATTCCTCTGCGGGAAATATGGGGTTTTGAGTCCCTTTCACTGAGGAAGGTGTAGGTCTTGTCTATTCCATAGTTGGGTTTTGGAACAGTACCTGTGCTTATATCAAACTCTGGTTTGATGCATCACCCCACCTCTCCTTCCCCCTTAAGCAGGCATAAGAGTGTTTTCTAAATGTGAGACTCTGTTCTCTTTCCTAACTCAGTTCATGTGTTGCCATGTTTACAGGATCTTCCTAAGTGATATCTTATGATAAGTTTCTTTTTCTGTGTGACTTCTTTCACTTAGAATCATCGTACCTGAATCCACTCATTTTGCTGCTACTGGTCTTATGACATTGATTTCATGGCTGAGGGATATTCCATCGTACGTAAGTTCCACAATGTTTTGAACCCTTTTTATATTTCCTGGGATATTTCAGGTGTACCCAGGTTGAGGTTCTTGTAAGCAGTGCAGCCCTCAATTTGGGGGTGGCTCTGTCTTATGGATCTTCAGTTTTCCCAAGGTATATTCCCTAGACTGGAAGTGCCCTTGGCTCTGTAGCTCTGTTGTTTACTTGTTTTAGGGAACACAATGCACTCCTCCAGGGAGGCAGTTGGCAGCTTACATCCCGCCCATCAGCATAACAAGGCTCCCTGTTCTCCAGGGCCTGTCTTGCCTTTCTGGTTTTTACACATTTTGTGGATGTCCCTTTTGACCGTTGGGAAGTGATACTTCTTTGTAGTGCAGATTTGCATTGCCCGCTTGCTTGCTTGGCCAAAAAGGGCGTATGCGTTTTCTCCTGAATATATTCAGGAGAAAACGCATACGCCCTTTTTGGCCAAGTGCATCATTGTCGAAGTTGTGCCCCTCTTCCTGTGCTTTACAGGCGATTCTAACGTACCTCTTGAAATCTGTTTCCTGCTATTCTGCCTCGCATTCAAGTCCGCCTCGTTGCCTTCCCTCAACAGATTTTTGGACGATAGTTGGCGTTGATTACTCTGCCAGTTTGTGAATTGCTGTGCCCCTGAGCTCCATTTTTCAACTCGTTTTTTTGTGACCTGAACGCAAGTCCAAACATTTGGTTCGGGACCTATACTGGTTCCCGGTGGGTGGCTGAGACTTTGGTGAATTCTTCTTCCTGCCGGGAAATTAGAGTGACATGTGCCCATCCAAATGCCTAACAGCTACTCTCTCATTGGTTCTCCCTCTTCCCTTTCCTCCTCTGCCAAATGGGCAACCTGTGTGAACCAGGAGCTTAAAGGGGCTGTCTCTCCAAGTTGGGAGATTGATAGTAAAGCTGTTGGAAAGTCAAACCGGAGCACCAGGAGAGGGACTCTTCGTTGAGTTTTAGAAACCTTTCGTATTCACAGTGTGTCCATTCTCTAGGTTTCCCGTACATGTTATAGCTTTAGTAATATTCCCTTCAACCTGGAGAGGTGGGACCCATGGAATGGTGGCCATGCATTATTGCTTTAAAGGGTCTGCATTTGCTCACCCAATCTCACCAATCCTCTCAGTCCCAAGTGTCCAGCCTCATGCCACATCCAGCTGTCATCGTAGATAGGGTCATTCCAGGTTGCATCAGAGACCCTGAAGGAATTGTAAAGAATTTCCCTGTTTCTTTGTTCTGTTTTTGAAATTCCTTTTTAGAGTGGGTTTGAGCTGATTCTCGCTGCCATGTTTATGCCAGTCTAGACACACTTGATTCCCTTACGGAGACATATCAATACATAGGTTTTAAGATTCTTACTAGTCAGATCTATTCCTCTGCGGGAAATATGGGGTTTTGAGTCCCTTTCACTGAGGAAGGTGTAGGTCTTGTCTATTCCATAGTTGGTTTTTGGAACAGTACCTGTGCTTATATCAAACTCTGGTTTGATGCATCACCCCACCTCTCCTTCCCCCTTAAGCAGGCATAAGAGTGTTTTCTAAATGTGAGACTCTGTTCTCTTTCCTAACTCAGTTCATGTGTTGCCATGTTTACAGGATCTTCCTAAGTGATATCTTATGATAAGTTTCTTTTTCTGTGTGACTTCTTTCACTTAGAATCATCGTACCTGAATCCACTCATTTTGCTGCTACTGGTCTTATGACATTGATTTCATGGCTGAGGGATATTCCATCGCACGTAAGTTCCACAATGTTTTGAACCATTTTTATATTTCCTGGGATATTTCAGGTGTACCCAGGTTGAGGTTCTTGTAAGCAGTGTAGCCCTCAATTTGGGGGTGGCTCTGTCTTATGGATTTTCAGTTTTCCCAAGGTATATTCCCTAGACTGGAAGTGCCCTTGACTCTGTAGCTCTGTTGTTTACTTGTTTTAGGGAACACAATGCACTCCTCCAGGGAGGCAGTTGGCAACTTACATCCCGCCCATCAGCATAACAAGGCTCCCTGTTCTCCAGGGCCTGTCTTGCCTTTCTGGTTTTTACACATTTTGTGGATGTCCCTTTTGACCGTTGGGAAGTGATACTTCTTTGTAGTGCAGATTTGCATTGCCCGCTTGCTTGCTGGGCCAAAAAGGGCGTATGCGTTTTCTCCTGAATATATTCAGGAGAAAACGCATACGCCCTTTTTGGCCAAGTGCATCATTGTCGAAGTTGTGCCCCTCTTCCTGTGCTTTACAGGCGATTCTAACGTACCTCTTGAAATCTGTTTCCTGCTATTCTGCCTCGCATTCATGTCCGCCTCGTTGCCTTCCCTCAACAGATTTTTGGACGATAGTTGGCCTTGATTACTCTGCCAGTTTGTGAATTGCTGTGCCCCTGAGCTCCATTTTTCAACTCGTTTTTTGTGAGCTGAACGCAAGTCCAAACATTTGGTTCAGGACCTATACTGGTTCCCGGTGGGTGGCTGAGACTTTGGTGAATTCTTCTTCCTGCCGGGAAATTAGAGTGACATGTGCCCATCCAAATGCCTAACAGCTACTCTCTCATTGGTTCTCCCTCTTCCCTTTCCTCCTCTGCCAAATGGGCAACCTGTGTGAACCAGGAGCTTAAAGGGGCTGTCTCTCCAAGTTGGGAGATTGATAGTAAAGCTGTTGGAAAGTCAAACCGGAGCACCAGGAGAGGGACTCTTCGTTGAGTTTTAGAAACCTTTCGTATTCACAGTGTGTCCATTCTCTAGGTTTCCCGTACATGTTATAGCTGTAGTAATATTCCCTTCAACCTGGAGAGGTGGGACCCATGGAATGGTTGCCATGCATTATTGCTTTAATGGGTCTGCATTTGCTCACCCAATCTCACCAATCCTCTCAGTCCCAAGTGTCCAGCCTCATGCCACATCCAGCTGTCATCGTAGATAGGGTCATTCCAGGTTGCATCAGAGACCCTGAAGGAATTGTAAAGAATTTCCCTGTTTCTTTGTTCTGTTTTTGAAATTCCTTTTTAGAGTGGGTTTGAGCTGATTCTCGCTGCCATGTTTATGCCAGTCTAGACACACTTGATTCCCTTACGGAGACATATCAATACATAGGTTTTAAGATTCTTACTAGTCAGATCTATTCCTCTGCGGGAAATATGGGGTTTTGAGTCCCTTTCACTGAGGAAGGTGTAGGTCTTGTCTATTCCATAGTTGGGTTTTGGAACAGTACCTGTGCTTATATCAAACTCTGGTTTGATGCATCACCCCACCTCTCCTTCCCCCTTAAGCAGGCATAAGTGTGTTTTCTAAATGTGAGACTCTGTTCTCTTTCCTAACTCAGTTCATGTGTTGCCATGTTTACAGGATCTTCCTAAGTGATATCTTATGATAAGTTTCTTTTTCTGTGTGACTTCTTTCACTTAGAATCATCGTACCTGAATCCACTCATTTTGCTGCTACTGGTCTTATGACATTGATTTCATGGCTGAGGGATATTCCATCGCACGTAAGTTCCACAATGTTTTGAACCATTTTTATATTTCCTGGGATATTTCAGGTGTACCCAGGTTGAGGTTCTTGTAAGCAGTGCAGCCCTCAATTTGGGGGTGGCTCTGTCTTATGGATTTTCAGTTTTCCCAAGGTATATTCCCCAGACTGGAAGTGCCCTTGGCTCTGTAGCTCTGTTGTTTACTTGTTTTAGGGAACACAATGCACTCCTCCAGGGAGGCAGTTGGCAGCTTACATCCCGCCCATCAGCATAACAAGGCTCCCTGTTCTCCAGGGCCTGTCTTGCCTTTCTGGTTTTTACACATTTTGTGGATGTCCCTTTTGACCGTTGGGAAGTGATACTTCTTTGTAGTGCAGATTTGCATTGCCCGCTTGCTTGCTGGGCCAAAAAGGGCGTATGCGTTTTCTCCTGAATATATTCAGGAGAAAACGCATACGCCCTTTTTGGCCAAGTGCATCATTGTCGAAGTTGTGCCCCTCTTCCTGTGCTTTACAGGCGATTCTAACGTACCTCTTGAAATCTGTTTCCTGCTATTCTGCCTCGCATTCATGTCCGCCTCGTTGCCTTCCCTCAACAGATTTTTGGACGATAGTTGGCCTTGATTACTCTGCCAGTTTGTGAATTGCTGTGCCCCTGAGCTCCATTTTTCAACTCGTTTTTTGTGAGCTGAACGCAAGTCCAAACATTTGGTTCAGGACCTATACTGGTTCCCGGTGGGTGGCTGAGACTTTGGTGAATTCTTCTTCCTGCCGGGAAATTAGAGTGACATGTGCCCATCCAAATGCCTAACAGCTACTCTCTCATTGGTTCTCCCTCTTCCCTTTCCTCCTCTGCCAAATGGGCAACCTGTGTGAACCAGGAGCTTAAAGGGGCTGTCTCTCCAAGTTGGGAGATTGATAGTAAAGCTGTTGGAAAGTCAAACCGGAGCACCAGGAGAGGGACTCTTCGTTGAGTTTTAGAAACCTTTCGTATTCACAGTGTGTCCATTCTCTAGGTTTCCCGTACATGTTATAGCTGTAGTAATATTCCCTTCAACCTGGAGAGGTGGGACCCATGGAATGGTTGCCATGCATTATTGCTTTAAAGGGTCTGCATTTGCTCACCCAATCTCACCAATCCTCTCAGTCCCAAGTGTCCAGCCTCATGCCACATCCAGCTGTCATCGTAGATAGGGTCATTCCAGGTTGCATCAGAGACCCTGAAGGAATTGTAAAGAATTTCCCTGTTTCTTTGTTCTGTTTTTGAAATTCCTTTTTAGAGTGGGTTTGAGCTGATTCTCGCTGCCATGTTTATGCCAGTCTAGACACACTTGATTCCCTTACGGAGACATATCAATACATAGGTTTTAAGATTCTTACTAGTCAGATCTATTCCTCTGCGGGAAATATGGGGTTTTGAGTCCCTTTCACTGAGGAAGGTGTAGGTCTTGTCTATTCCATAGTTGGGTTTTGGAACAGTACCTGTGCTTATATCAAACTCTGGTTTGATGCATCACCCCACCTCTCCTTCCCCCTTAAGCAGGCATAAGAGTGTTTTCTAAATGTGAGACTCTGTTCTCTTGCCTAACTCAGTTCATGTGTAGCCATGTTTACAGGATCTTCCTAAGTGATATCTTATGATAAGTTTCTTTTTCTGTGTGACTTCTTTCACTTAGAATCATCGTACCTGAATCCACTCATTTTGCTGCTACTGGTCTTATGACATTGATTTCGTGGCTGAGGGATATTCCATCGTACGTAAGTTCCACAATGTTTTGAACCCTTTTTATATTTCCTGGGATATTTCAGGTGTACCCAGGTTGAGGTTCTTGTAAGCAGTGCAGCCCTCAATTTGGGGGTGGCTCTGTCTTATGGATCTTCAGTTTTCCCAAGGTATATTCCCTAGACTGGAAGTGCCCTTGGCTCTGTAGCTCTGTTGTTTACTTGTTTTAGGGAACACAATGCACTCCTCCAGGGAGGCAGTTGGCAGCTTACATCCCGCCCATCAGCATAACAAGGCTCCCTGTTCTCCAGGGCCTGTCTTGCCTTTCTGGTTTTTACACATTTTGTGGATGTCCCTTTTGACCGGTGGGAAGTGATACTTCTTTGTAGTGCAGATTTGCATTGCCCGCTTGCTTGCTTGGCCAAAAAGGGCGTATGCGTTTTCTCCTGAATATATTCAGGAGAAAACGCATACGCCCTTTTTGGCCAAGTGCATCATTGTCGAAGTTGTGCCCCTCTTCCTGTGCTTTACAGGCGATTCTAACGTACCTCTTGAAATCTGTTTCCTGCTATTCTGCCTCACATTCAAGTCCGCCTCGTTGCCTTCCCTCAACAGATTTTTGGACGATAGTTGGCCTTGATTACTCTGCCAGTTTGTGAATTGCTGTGCCCCTGAGCTCCATTTTTCAACTCGTTTTTTGTGAGCTGAACGCAAGTCCAAACATTTGGTTCAGGACCTATACTGGTTCCCGGTGGGTGGCTGAGACTTTGGTGAATTCTTCTTCCTGCCGGGAAATTAGAGTGACATGTGCCCATCCAAATGCCTAACAGCTACTCTCTCATTGGTTCTCCCTCTTCCCTTTCCTCCTCTGCCAAATGGGCAACCTGTGTGAACCAGGAGCTTAAAGGGGCTGTCTCTCCAAGTTGGGAGATTGATAGTAAAGCTGTTGGAAAGTCAAACCGGAGCACCAGGAGAGGGACTCTTCGTTGAGTTTTAGAAACCTTTCGTATTCACAGTGTGTCCATTCTCTAGGTTTCCCGTACATGTTATAGCTGTAGTAATATTCCCTTCAACCTGGAGAGGTGGGACCCATGGAATGGTTGCCATGCATTATTGCTTTAAAGGGTCTGCATTTGCTCACCCAATCTCACCAATCCTCTCAGTCCCAAGTGTCCAGCCTCATGCCACATCCAGCTGTCATCGTAGATAGGGTCATTCCAGGTTGCATCAGAGACCCTGAAGGAATTGTAAAGAATTTCCCTGTTTCTTTGTTCTGTTTTTGAAATTCCTTTTTAGAGTGGGTTTGAGCTGATTCTCGCTGCCATGTTTATGCCAGTCTAGACACACTTGATTCCCTTACGGAGACATATCAATACATAGGTTTTAAGATTCTTACTAGTCAGATCTATTCCTCTGCGGGAAATATGGGGTTTTGAGTCCCTTTCACTGAGGAAGGTGTAGGTCTTGTCTATTCCATAGTTGGGTTTTGGAACAGTACCTGTGCTTATATCAAACTCTGGTTTGATGCATCACCCCACCTCTCCTTCCCCCTTAAGCAGGCATAAGAGTGTTTTCTAAATGTGAGACTCTGTTCTCTTTCCTAACTCAGTTCATGTGTTGCCATGTTTACAGGATCTTCCTAAGTGATATCTTATGATAAGTTTCTTTTTCTGTGTGACTTCTTTCACTTAGAATCATCGTACCTGAATCCACTCATTTTGCTGCTACTGGTCTTATGACATTGATTTCGTGGCTGAGGGATATTCCATCGTACGTAAGTTCCACAATGTTTTGAACCCTTTTTATATTTCCTGGGATATTTCAGGTGTACCCAGGTTGAGGTTCTTGTAAGCAGTGCAGCCCTCAATTTGGGGGTGGCTGTGTCTTATGGATCTTCAGTTTTCCCAAGGTATATTCCCTAGACTGGAAGTGCCCTTGGCTCTGTAGCTCTGTTGTTTACTTGTTTTAGGGAACACAATGCACTCCTCCAGGGAGGCAGTTGGCAGCTTACATCCCGCCCATCAGCATAACAAGGCTCCCTGTTCTCCAGGGCCTGTCTTGCCTTTCTGGTTTTTACATATTTTGTGGATGTCCCTTTTGACCGGTGGAAAGTGATACTTCTTTGTAGTGCAGATTTGCATTGCCCGCTTGCTTGCTTGGCCAAAAAGGGCGTATGCGTTTTCTCCTGAATATATTCAGGAGAAAACGCATACGCCCTTTTTGGCAAAGTGCATCATTGTCGAAGTTGTGCCCCTCTTCCTGTGCTTTACAGGCGATTCTAACGTACCTCTTGAAATCTGTTTCCTGCTATTC
Organism: Mesoplodon mirus; assembly: GCF_964341445.2. Classification (NCBI taxonomy): domain Eukaryota; kingdom Metazoa; phylum Chordata; class Mammalia; order Artiodactyla; family Ziphiidae; genus Mesoplodon; species Mesoplodon mirus. The sequence continues at coordinate 124,578,652 of NC_138984.1, forward strand.
TGCCTCACATTCAAGTCCGCCTCGTTGCCTTCCCTCAACAGATTTTTGGACGATACTTGGCCTTGATTACTCTGCCAGTTTGTGAATTGCTGTGCCCCTGAGCTCCATTTTTCAACTCGTTTTTTGTGAGCTGAACGCAAGTCCAAACATTTGGTTCAGGACCTATACTGGTTCCCGGTGGGTGGCTGAGACTTTGGTGAATTCTTCTTCCTGCCGGGAAATTAGAGTGACATGTGCCCATCCAAATGCCTAACAGCTACTCTCTCATTGGTTCTCCCTCTTCCCTTTCCTCCTCTGCCAAATGGGCAACCTGTGTGAACCAGGAGCTTAAAGGGGCTGTCTCTCCAAGTTGGGAGATTGATAGTAAAGCTGTTGGAAAGTCAAACCGGAGCACCAGGAGAGGGACTCTTCGTTGAGTTTTAGAAACCTTTCGTATTCACAGTGTGTCCATTCTCTAGGTTTCCCGTACATGTTATAGCTGTAGTAATATTCCCTTCAACCTGGAGAGGTGGGACCCATGGAATGGTTGCCATGCATTATTGCTTTAAAGGGTCTGCATTTGCTCACCCAATCTCACCAATCCTCTCAGTCCCAAGTGTCCAGCCTCATGCCACATCCAGCTGTCATCGTAGATAGGGTCATTCCAGGTTGCATCAGAGACCCTGAAGGAATTGTAAAGAATTTCCCTGTTTCTTTGTTCTGTTTTTGAAATTCCTTTTTAGAGTGGGTTTGAGCTGATTCTCGCTGCCATGTTTATGCCAGTCTAGACACACTTGATTCCCTTACGGAGACATATCAATACATAGGTTTTAAGATTCTTACTAGTCAGATCTATTCCTCTGCGGGAAATATGGGGTTTTGAGTCCCTTTCACTGAGGAAGGTGTAGGTCTTGTCTATTCCATAGTTGGGTTTTGGAACAGTACCTGTGCTTATTGCAAACTCTGGTTTGATGCATCACCCCACCTCTCCTTCCCCCTTAAGCAGGCATAAGAGTGTTTTCTAAATGTGAGACTCTGTTCTCTTGCCTAACTCAGTTCATGTGTTGCCATGTTTACAGGATCTTCCTAAGTGATATCTTATGATAAGTTTCTTTTTCTGTGTGACTTCTTTCACTTAGAATCATCGTACCTGAATCCACTCATTTTGCTGCTACTGGTCTTATGACATTGATTTCGTGGCTGAGGGATATTCCATCGTACGTAAGTTCCACAATGTTTTGAACCCTTTTTATATTTCCTGGGATATTTCAGGTGTACCCAGGTTGAGGTTCTTGTAAGCAGTGCAGCCCTCAATTTGGGGGTGGCTGTGTCTTATGGATCTTCAGTTTTCCCAAGGTATATTCCCTAGACTGGAAGTGCCCTTGGCTCTGTAGCTCTGTTGTTTACTTGTTTTAGGGAACACAATGCACTCCTCCAGGGAGGCAGTTGGCAGCTTACATCCCGCCCATCAGCATAACAAGGCTCCCTGTTCTCCAGGGCCTGTCTTGCCTTTCTGGTTTTTACACATTTTGTGGATGTCCCTTTTGACCGGTGGAAAGTGATACTTCTTTGTAGTGCAGATTTGCATTGCCCGCTTGCTTGCTTGGCCAAAAAGGGCGTATGCGTTTTCTCCTGAATATATTCAGGAGAAAACGCATACGCCCTTTTTGGCCAAGTGCATCATTGTCGAAGTTGTGCCCCTCTTCCTGTGCTTTACAGGCGATTCTAACGTACCTCTTGAAATCTGTTTCCTGCTATTCTGCCTCACATTCAAGTCCGCCTCGTTGCCTTCCCTCAACAGATTTTTGGACGATAGTTGGCCTTGATTACTCTGCCAGTTTGTGAATTGCTGTGCCCCTGAGCTCCATTTTTCAACTCGTTTTTTGTGAGCTGAACGCAAGTCCAAACATTTGGTTCAGGACCTATACTGGTTCCCGGTGGGTGGCTGAGACTTTGGTGAATTCTTCTTCCTGCCGGGAAATTAGAGTGACATGTGCCCATCCAAATGCCTAACAGCTACTCTCTCATTGGTTCTCCCTCTTCCCTTTCCTCCTCTGCCAAATGGGCAACCTGTGTGAACCAGGAGCTTAAAGGGGCTGTCTCTCCAAGTTGGGAGATTGATAGTAAAGCTGTTGGAAAGTCAAACCGGAGCACCAGGAGAGGGACTCTTCGTTGAGTTTTAGAAACCTTTCGTATTCACAGTGTGTCCATTCTCTAGGTTTCCCGTACATGTTATAGCTGTAGTAATATTCCCTTCAACCTGGAGAGGTGGGACCCATGGAATGGTTGCCATGCATTATTGCTTTAAAGGGTCTGCATTTGCTCACCCAATCTCACCAATCCTCTCAGTCCCAAGTGTCCAGCCTCATGCCACATCCAGCTGTCATCGTAGATAGGGTCATTCCAGGTTGCATCAGAGACCCTGAAGGAATTGTAAAGAATTTCCCTGTTTCTTTGTTCTGTTTTTGAAATTCCTTTTTAGAGTGGGTTTGAGCTGATTCTCGCTGCCATGTTTATGCCAGTCTAGACACACTTGATTCCCTTACGGAGACATATCAATACATAGGTTTTAAGATTCTTACTAGTCAGATCTATTCCTCTGCGGGAAATATGGGGTTTTGAGTCCCTTTCACTGAGGAAGGTGTAGGTCTTGTCTATTCCATAGTTGGGTTTTGGAACAGTACCTGTGCTTATATCAAACTCTGGTTTGATGCATCACCCCACCTCTCCTTCCCCCTTAAGCAGGCATAAGAGTGTTTTCTAAATGTGAGACTCTGTTCTCTTTCCTAACTCAGTTCATGTGTTGCCATGTTTACAGGATCTTCCTAAGTGATATCTTATGATAAGTTTCTTTTTCTGTGTGACTTCTTTCACTTAGAATCATCGTACCTGAATCCACTCATTTTGCTGCTACTGGTCTTATGACATTGATTTCATGGCTGAGGGATATTCCATCGTACGTAAGTTCCACAATGTTTTGAACCCTTTTTATATTTCCTGGGATATTTCAGGTGTACCCAGGTTGAGGTTCTTGTAAGCAGTGCAGCCCTCAATTTGGGGGTGGCTGTGTCTTATGGATCTTCAGTTTTCCCAAGGTATATTCCCTAGACTGGAAGTGCCCTTGGCTCTGTAGCTCTGTTGTTTACTTGTTTTAGGGAACACAATGCACTCCTCCAGGGAGGCAGTTGGCAGCTTACATCCCGCCCATCAGCATAACAAGGCTCCCTGTTCTCCAGGGCCTGTCTTGCCTTTCTGGTTTTTACACATTTTGTGGATGTCCCTTTTGACCGTTGGGAAGTGATACTTCTTTGTAGTGCAGATTTGCATTGCCCGCTTGCTTGCTTGGCCAAAAAGGGCGTATGCGTTTTCTCCTGAATATATTCAGGAGAAAACGCATACGCCCTTTTTGGCCAAGTGCATCATTGTCGAAGTTGTGCCCCTCTTCCTGTGCTTTACAGGCGATTCTAACGTACCTCTTGAAATCTGTTTCCTGCTATTCTGCCTCGCATTCATGTCCGCCTCGTTGCCTTCCCTCAACAGATTTTTGGACGATAGTTGGCCTTGATTACTCTGCCAGTTTGTGAATTGCTGTGCCCCTGAGCTCCATTTTTCAACTCGTTTTTTGTGAGCTGAACGCAAGTCCAAACATTTGGTTCAGGACCTATACTGGTTCCCGGTGGGTGGCTGAGACTTTGGTGAATTCTTCTTCCTGCCGGGAAATTAGAGTGACATGTGCCCATCCAAATGCCTAACAGCTACTCTCTCATTGGTTCTCCCTCTTCCCTTTCCTCCTCTGCCAAATGGGCAACCTGTGTGAACCAGGAGCTTAAAGGGGCTGTCTCTCCAAGTTGGGAGATTGATAGTAAAGCTGTTGGAAAGTCAAACCGGAGCACCAGGAGAGGGACTCTTCGTTGAGTTTTAGAAACCTTTCGTATTCACAGTGTGTCCATTCTCTAGGTTTCCCGTACATGTTATAGCTGTAGTAATATTCCCTTCAACCTGGAGAGGTGGGACCCATGGAATGGTTGCCATGCATTATTGCTTTAAAGGGTCTGCATTTGCTCACCCAATCTCACCAATCCTCTCAGTCCCAAGTGTCCAGCCTCATGCCACATCCAGCTGTCATCGTAGATAGGGTCATTCCAGGTTGCATCAGAGACCCTGAAGGAATTGTAAAGAATTTCCCTGTTTCTTTGTTCTGTTTTTGAAATTCCTTTTTAGAGTGGGTTTGAGCTGATTCTCGCTGCCATGTTTATGCCAGTCTAGACACACTTGATTCCCTTACGGAGACATATCAATACATAGGTTTTAAGATTCTTACTAGTCAGATCTATTCCTCTGCGGGAAATATGGGGTTTTGAGTCCCTTTCACTGAGGAAAGTGTAGGTCTTGTCTATTCCATAGTTGGGTTTTGGAAGAGTACCTGTGCTTATATCAAACTCTGGTTTGATGCATCACCCCACCACTCCTTCCCCCTTAAGCAGGCATAAGAGTGTTTTCTAAATGTGAGACTCTGTTCTCTTTCCTAACTCAGTTCATGTGTTGCCATGTTTACAGGATCTTCCTAAGTGATATCTTATGATAAGTTTCTTTTTCTGTGTGACTTCTTTCACTTAGAATCATCGTACCTGAATCCACTCATTTTGCTGCTACTGGTCTTATGACATTGATTTCATGGCTGAGGGATATTCCATCGTACGTAAGTTCCACAATGTTTTGAACCCTTTTTATATTTCCTGGGATATTTCAGGTGTACCCAGGTTGAGGTTCTTGTAAGCAGTGCAGCCCTCAATTTGGGGGTGGCTCTGTCTTATGGATCTTCAGTTTTCCCAAGGTATATTCCCTAGACTGGAAGTGCCCTTGGCTCTGTAGCTCTGTTGTTTACTTGTTTTAGGGAACACAATGCACTCCTCCAGGGAGGCAGTTGGCAGCTTACATCCCGCCCATCAGCATAACAAGGCTCCCTGTTCTCCAGGGCCTGTCTTGCCTTTCTGGTTTTTACACATTTTGTGGATGTCCCTTTTGACCGTTGGGAAGTGATACTTCTTTGTAGTGCAGATTTGCATTGCCCGCTTGCTTGCTTGGCCAAAAAGGGCGTATGCGTTTTCTCCTGAATATATTCAGGAGAAAACGCATACGCCCTTTTTGGCCAAGTGCATCATTGTCGAAGTTGTGCCCCTCTTCCTGTGCTTTACAGGCGATTCTAACGTACCTCTTGAAATCTGTTTCCTGCTATTCTGCCTCGCATTCATGTCCGCCTCGTTGCCTTCCCTCAACAGATTTTTGGACGATAGTTGGCCTTGATTACTCTGCCAGTTTGTGAATTGCTGTGCCCCTGAGCTCCATTTTTCAACTCGTTTTTTGTGAGCTGAACGCAAGTCCAAACATTTGGTTCAGGACCTATACTGGTTCCCGGTGGGTGGCTGAGACTTTGGTGAATTCTTCTTCCTGCCGGGAAATTAGAGTGACATGTGCCCATCCAAATGCCTAACAGCTACTCTCTCATTGGTTCTCCCTCTTCCCTTTCCTCCTCTGCCAAATGGGCAACCTGTGTGAACCAGGAGCTTAAAGGGGCTGTCTCTCCAAGTTGGGAGATTGATAGTAAAGATGTTGGAAAGTCAAACCGGAGCACCAGGAGAGGGACTCTTCGTTGAGTTTTAGAAACCTTTCGTATTCACAGTGTGTCCATTCTCTAGGTTTCCCGTACATGTTATAGCTGTAGTAATATTCCCTTCAACCTGGAGAGGTGGGACCCATGGAATGGTGGCCATGCATTATTGCTTTAAAGGGTCTGCATTTGCTCACCCAATCTCACCAATCCTCTCAGTCCCAAGTGTCCAGCCTCATGCCACATCCAGCTGTCATCGTAGATAGGGTCATTCCAGGTTGCATCAGAGACCCTGAAGGAATTGTAAAGAATTTCCCTGTTTCTTTGTTCTGTTTTTGAAATTCCTTTTTAGAGTGGGTTTGAGCTGATTCTCGCTGCCATGTTTATGCCAGCCTAGACACACTTGATTCCCTTACGGAGACATATCAATACATAGGTTTTAAGATTCTTACTAGTCAGATCTATTCCTCTGCGGGAAATATGGGGTTTTGAGTCCCTTTCACTGAGGAAGGTGTAGGTCTTGTCTATTCCATAGTTGGGTTTTGGAACAGTACCTGTGCTTATATCAAACTCTGGTTTGATGCATCACCCCACCACTCCTTCCCCCTTAAGCAGGCATAAGAGTGTTTTCTAAATGTGAGACTCTGTTCTCTTTCCTAACTCAGTTCATGTGTTGCCATGTTTACAGGATCTTCCTAAGTGATATCTTATGATAAGTTTCTTTTTCTGTGTGACTTCTTTCACTTAGAATCATCGTACCTGAATCCACTCATTTTGCTGCTACTGGTCTTATGACATTGATTTCGTGGCTGAGGGATATTCCATCGTACGTAAGTTCCACAATGTTTTGAACCCTTTTTATATTTCCTGGGATATTTCAGGTGTACCCAGGTTGAGGTTCTTGTAAGCAGTGCAGCCCTCAATTTGGGGGTGGCTCTGTCTTATGGATCTTCAGTTTTCCCAAGGTATATTCCCTAGACTGGAAGTGCCCTTGGCTCTGTAGCTCTGTTGTTTACTTGTTTTAGGGAACACAATGCACTCCTCCAGGGAGGCAGTTGGCAGCTTACATCCCGCACATCAGCATAACAAGGCTCCCTGTTCTCCAGGGCCTGTCTTGCCTTTCTGGTTTTTACACATTTTGTGGATGTCCCTTTTGACCGTTGGGAAGTGATACTTCTTTGTAGTGCAGATTTGCATTGCCCGCTTGCTTGCTTGGCCAAAAAGGGCGTATGCGTTTTCTCCTGAATATATTCAGGAGAAAACGCATACGCCCTTTTTGGCCAAGTGCATCATTGTCGAAGTTGTGCCCCTCTTCCTGTGCTTTACAGGCGATTCTAACGTACCTCTTGAAATCTGTTTCCTGCTATTCTGCCTCGCATTCATGTCCGCCTCGTTGCCTTCCCTCAACAGATTTTTGGACGATAGTTGGCCTTGATTACTCTGCCAGTTTGTGAATTGCTGTGCCCCTGAGCTCCATTTTTCAACTCGTTTTTTGTGAGCTGAACGCAAGTCCAAACATTTGGTTCAGGACCTATACTGGTTCCCGGTGGGTGGCTGAGACTTTGGTGAATTCTTCTTCCTGCCGGGAAATTAGAGTGACATGTGCCCATCCAAATGCCTAACAGCTACTCTCTCATTGGTTCTCCCTCTTCCCTTTCCTCCTCTGCCAAATGGGCAACCTGTGTGAACCAGGAGCTTAAAGGGGCTGTCTCTCCAAGTTGGGAGATTGATAGTAAAGCTGTTGGAAAGTCAAACCGGAGCACCAGGAGAGGGACTCTTCGTTGAGTTTTAGAAACCTTTCGTATTCACAGTGTGTCCATTCTCTAGGTTTCCCGTACATGTTATAGCTGTAGTAATATTCCCTTCAACCTGGAGAGGTGGGACCCATGGAATGGTTGCCATGCATTATTGCTTTAAAGGGTCTGCATTTGCTCACCCAATCTCACCAATCCTCTCAGTTCCAAGTGTCCAGCCTCATGCCACATCCAGCTGTCATCGTAGATAGGGTCATTCCGGGTTGCATCAGAGACCCTGAAGGAATTGTAAAGAATTTCCCTGTTTCTTTGTTCTGTTTTTGAAATTCCTTTTTAGAGTGGGTTTGAGCTGATTCTCGCTGCCATGTTTATGCCAGTCTAGACACACTTGATTCCCTTACGGAGACATATCAATACATAGGTTTTAAGATTCTTACTAGTCAGATCTATTCCTCTGCGGGAAATATGGGGTTTTGAGTCCCTTTCACTGAGGAAGGTGTAGGTCTTGTCTATTCCATAGTTGGGTTTTGGAAGAGTACCTGTGCTTATATCAAACTCTGGTTTGATGCATCACCCCACCACTCCTTCCCCCTTAAGCAGGCATAAGAGTGTTTTCTAAATGTGAGACTCTGTTCTCTTTCCTAACTCAGTTCATGTGTTGCCATGTTTACAGGATCTTCCTAAGTGATATCTTATGATAAGTTTCTTTTTCTGTGTGACTTCTTTCACTTAGAATCATCGTACCTGAATCCACTCATTTTGCTGCTACTGGTCTTATGACATTGATTTCATGGCTGAGGGATATTCCATCGTACGTAAGTTCCACAATGTTTTGAACCCTTTTTATATTTCCTGGGATATTTCAGGTGTACCCAGGTTGAGGTTCTTGTAAGCAGTGCAGCCCTCAATTTGGGGGTGGCTCTGTCTTATGGATCTTCAGTTTTCCCAAGGTATATTCCCTAGACTGGAAGTGCCCTTGGCTCTGTAGCTCTGTTGTTTACTTGTTTTAGGGAACACAATGCACTCCTCCAGGGAGGCAGTTGGCAGCTTACATCCCGCCCATCAGCATAACAAGGCTCCCTGTTCTCCAGGGCCTGTCTTGCCTTTCTGGTTTTTACACATTTTGTGGATGTCCCTTTTGACCGTTGGGAAGTGATACTTCTTTGTAGTGCAGATTTGCATTGCCCGCTTGCTTGCTTGGCCAAAAAGGTCGTATGCGTTTTCTCCTGAATATATTCAGGAGAAAACGCATACGCCCTTTTTGGCCAAGTGCATCATTGTCGAAGTTGTGCCCCTCTTCCTGTGCTTTACAGGCGATTCTAACGTACCTCTTGAAATCTGTTTCCTGCTATTCTGCCTCGCATTCATGTCCGCCTCGTTGCCTTCCCTCAACAGATTTTTGGACGATAGTTGGCCTTGATTACTCTGCCAGTTTGTGAATTGCTGTGCCCCTGAGCTCCATTTTTCAACTCGTTTTTTGTGAGCTGAACGCAAGTCCAAACATTTGGTTCAGGACCTATACTGGTTCCCGGTGGGTGGCTGAGACTTTGGTGAATTCTTCTTCCTGCCTGGAAATTAGAGTGACATGTGCCCATCCAAATGCCTAACAGCTACTCTCTCATTGGTTCTCCCTCTTCCCTTTCCTCCTCTGCCAAATGGGCAACCTGTGTGAACCAGGAGCTTAAAGGGGCTGTCTCTCCAAGTTGGGAGATTGATAGTAAAGCTGTTGGAAAGTCAAACCGGAGCACCAGGAGAGGGACTCTTCGTTGAGTTTTAGAAACCTTTCGTATTCACAGTGTGTCCATTCTCTAGGTTTCCCGTACATGTTATAGCTGTAGTAATATTCCCTTCAACCTGGAGAGGTGGGACCCATGGAATGGTGGCCATGCATTATTGCTTTAAAGGGTCTGCATTTGCTCACCCAATCTCACCAATCCTCTCAGTCCCAAGTGTCCAGCCTCATGCCACATCCAGCTGTCATCGTAGATAGGGTCATTCCGGGTTGCATCAGAGACCCTGAAGGAATTGTAAAGAATTTCCCTGTTTCTTTGTTCTGTTTTTGAAATTCCTTTTTAGAGTGGGTTTGAGCTGATTCTCGCTGCCATGTTTATGCCAGTCTAGACACACTTGATTCCCTTACGGAGACATATCAATACATAGGTTTTAAGATTCTTACTAGTCAGATCTATTCCTCTGCGGGAAATATGGGGTTTTGAGTCCCTTTCACTGAGGAAGGTGTAGGTCTTGTCTATTCCATAGTTGGGTTTTGGAAGAGTACCTGTGCTTATATCAAACTCTGGTTTGATGCATCACCCCACCACTCCTTCCCCCTTAAGCAGGCATAAGAGTGTTTTCTAAATGTGAGACTCTGTTCTCTTTCCTAACTCAGTTCATGTGTTGCCATGTTTACAGGATCTTCCTAAGTGATATCTTATGATAAGTTTCTTTTTCTGTGTGACTTCTTTCACTTAGAATCATCGTACCTGAATCCACTCATTTTGCTGCTACTGGTCTTATGACATTGATTTCGTGGCTGAGGGATATTCCATCGTACGTAAGTTCCACAATGTTTTGAACCCTTTTTATATTTCCTGGGATATTTCAGGTGTACCCAGGTTGAGGTTCTTGTAAGCAGTGCAGCCCTCAATTTGGGGGTGGCTCTGTCTTATGGATCTTCAGTTTTCCCAAGGTATATTCCCTAGACTGGAAGTGCCCTTGGCTCTGTAGCTCTGTTGTTTACTTGTTTTAGGGAACACAATGCACTCCTCCAGGGAGGCAGTTGGCAGCTTACATCCCGCCCATCAGCATAACAAGGCTCCCTGTTCTCCAGGGCCTGTCTTGCCTTTCTGGTTTTTACACATTTTGTGGATGTCCCTTTTGACCGTTGGGAAGTGATACTTCTTTGTAGTGCAGATTTGCATTGCCCGCTTGCTTGCTTGGCCAAAAAGGGCGTATGCGTTTTCTCCTGAATATATTCAGGAGAAAACGCATACGCCCTTTTTGGCCAAGTGCATCATTGTCGAAGTTGTGCCCCTCTTCCTGTGCTTTACAGGCGATTCTAACGTACCTCTTGAAATCTGTTTCCTGCTATTCTGCCTCGCATTCATGTCCGCCTCGTTGCCTTCCCTCAACAGATTTTTGGACGATAGTTGGCCTTGATTACTCTGCCAGTTTGTGAATTGCTGTGCCCCTGAGCTCCATTTTTCAACTCGTTTTTTGTGAGCTGAACGCAAGTCCAAACATTTGGTTCAGGACCTATACTGGTTCCCGGTGGGTGGCTGAGACTTTGGTGAATTCTTCTTCCTGCCGGGAAATTAGAGTGACATGTGCCCATCCAAATGCCTAACAGCTACTCTCTCATTGGTTCTCCCTCTTCCCTTTCCTCCTCTGCCAAATGGGCAACCTGTGTGAACCAGGAGCTTAAAGGGGCTGTCTCTCCAAGTTGGGAGATTGATAGTAAAGCTGTTGGAAAGTCAAACCGGAGCACCAGGAGAGGGACTCTTCGTTGAGTTTTAGAAACCTTTCGTATTCACAGTGTGTCCATTCTCTAGGTTTCCCGTACATGTTATAGCTGTAGTAATATTCCCTTCAACCTGGAGAGGTGGGACCCATGGAATGGTTGCCATGCATTATTGCTTTAAAGGGTCTGCATTTGCTCACCCAATCTCACCAATCCTCTCAGTCCCAAGTGTCCAGCCTCATGCCACATCCAGCTGTCATCGTAGATAGGGTCATTCCAGGTTGCATCAGAGACCCTGAAGGAATTGTAAAGAATTTCCCTGTTTCTTTGTTCTGTTTTTGAAATTCCTTTTTAGAGTGGGTTTGAGCTGATTCTCGCTGCCATGTTTATGCCAGTCTAGACACACTTGATTCCCTTACGGAGACATATCAATACATAGGTTTTAAGATTCTTACTAGTCAGATCTATTCCTCTGCGGGAAATATGGGGTTTTGAGTCCCTTTCACTGAGGAAGGTGTAGGTCTTGTCTATTCCATAGTTGGGTTTTGGAACAGTACCTGTGCTTATATCAAACTCTGGTTTGATGCATCACCCCACCACTCCTTCCCCCTTAAGCAGGCATAAGAGTGTTTTCTAAATGTGAGACTCTGTTCTCTTTCCTAACTCAGTTCATGTGTTGCCATGTTTACAGGATCTTCCTAAGTGATATCTTATGATAAGTTTCTTTTTCTGTGTGACTTCTTTCACTTAGAATCATCGTACCTGAATCCACTCATTTTGCTGCTACTGGTCTTATGACATTGATTTCATGGCTGAGGGATATTCCATCGTACGTAATTTCCACAATGTTTTGAACCCTTTTTATATTTCCTGGGATATTTCAGGTGTACCCAGGTTGAGGTTCTTGTAAGCAGTGCAGCCCTCAATTTGGGGGTGGCTCTGTCTTATGGATCTTCAGTTTTCCCAAGGTATATTCCCTAGACTGGAAGTGCCCTTGGCTCTGTAGCTCTGTTGTTTACTTGTTTTAGGGAACACAATGCACTCCTCCAGGGAGGCAGTTGGCAGCTTACATCCCGCCCATCAGCATAACAAGGCTCCCTGTTCTCCAGGGCCTGTCTTGCCTTTCTGGTTTTTACACATTTTGTGGATGTCCCTTTTGACCGTTGGGAAGTGATACTTCTTTGTAGTGCAGATTTGCATTGCCCGCTTGCTTGCTTGGCCAAAAAGGGCGTATGCGTTTTCTCCTGAATATATTCAGGAGAAAACGCATACGCCCTTTTTGGCCAAGTGCATCATTGTCGAAGTTGTGCCCCTCTTCCTGTGCTTTACAGGCGATTCTAACGTACCTCTTGAAATCTGTTTCCTGCTATTCTGCCTCGCATTCATGTCCGCCTCGTTGCCTTCCCTCAACAGATTTTTGGACGATAGTTGGCCTTGATTACTCTGCCAGTTTGTGAATTGCTGTGCCCCTGAGCTCCATTTTTCAACTCGTTTTTTGTGAGCTGAACGCAAGTCCAAACATTTGGTTCAGGACCTATACTGGTTCCCGGTGGGTGGCTGAGACTTTGGTGAATTCTTCTTCCTGCCGGGAAATTAGAGTGACATGTGCCCATCCAAATGCCTAACAGCTACTCTCTCATTGGTTCTCCCTCTTCCCTTTCCTCCTCTGCCAAATGGGCAACCTGTGTGAACCAGGAGCTTAAAGGGGCTGTCTCTCCAAGTTGGGAGATTGATAGTAAAGCTGTTGGAAAGTCAAACCGGAGCACCAGGAGAGGGACTCTTCGTTGAGTTTTAGAAACCTTTCGTATTCACAGTGTGTCCATTCTCTAGGTTTCCCGTACATGTTATAGCTGTAGTAATATTCCCTTCAACCTGGAGAGGTGAGACCCATGGAATGGTGGCCATGCATTATTGCTTTAAAGGGTCTGCATTTGCTCACCCAATCTCACCAATCCTCTCAGTCCCAAGTGTCCAGCCTCATGCCACATCCAGCTGTCATCGTAGATAGGGTCATTCCAGGTTGCATCAGTGACCCTGAAGGAATTGTAAAGAATTTCCCTGTTTCTTTGTTCTGTTTTTGAAATTCCTTTTTAGAGTGGGTTTGAGCTGATTCTCGCTGCCATGTTTATGCCAGTCTAGACACACTTGATTCCCTTACGGAGACATATCAATACATAGGTTTTAAGATTCTTACTAGTCAGATCTATTCCTCTGCGGGAAATATGGGGTTTTGAGTCCCTTTCACTGAGGAAGGTGTAGGTCTTGTCTATTCCATAGTTGGTTTTTGGAACAGTACCTGTGCTTATATCAAACTCTGGTTTGATGCATCACCCCACCTCTCCTTCCCCCTTAAGCAGGCATAAGAGTGTTTTCTAAATGTGAGACTCTGTTCTCTTTCCTAACTCAGTTCATGTGTTGCCATGTTTACAGGATCTTCCTAAGTGATATCTTATGATAAGTTTCTTTTTCTGTGTGACTTCTTTCACTTAGAATCATCGTACCTGAATCCACTCATTTTGCTGCTACTGGTCTTATGACATTGATTTCATGGCTGAGGGATATTCCATCGTACGTAAGTTCCACAATGTTTTGAACCCTTTTTATATTTCCTGGGATATTTCAGGTGTACCCAGGTTGAGGTTCTTGTAAGCAGTGCAGCCCTCAATTTGGGGGTGGCTGTGTCTTATGGATCTTCAGTTTTCCCAAGGTATATTCCCTAGACTGGAAGTGCCCTTGGCTCTGTAGCTCTGTTGTTTACTTGTTTTAGGGAACACAATGCACTCCTCCAGGGAGGCAGTTGGCAGCTTACATCCCGCCCATCAGCATAACAAGGCTCCCTGTTCTCTAGGGCCTGTCTTGCCTTTCTGGTTTTTACACATTTTGTGGATGTCCCTTTTGACCGTTGGGAAGTGATACTTCTTTGTAGTGCAGATTTGCATTGCCCGCTTGCTTGCTTGGCCAAAAAGGGCGTATGCGTTTTCTCCTGAATATATTCAGGAGAAAACGCATACGCCCTTTTTGGCAGAGTGCATCATTGTCGAAGTTGTGCCCCTCTTCCTGTGCTTTACAGGCGATTCTAACGTACCTCTTGAAATCTGTTTCCTGCTATTCTGCCTCGCATTCATGTCCGCCTCGTTGCCTTCCCTCAACAGATTTTTGGACGATAGTTGGCCTTGATTACTCTGCCAGTTTGTGAATTGCTGTGCCCCTGAGCTCCATTTTTCAACTCGTTTTTTGTGAGCTGAACGCAAGTCCAAACATTTGGTTCAGGATCTATACTGGTTCCCGGTGGGTGGCTGAGACTTTGGTGAATTCTTCTTCCTGCCGGGAAATTAGAGTGACATGTGCCCATCCAAATGCCTAACAGCTACTCTCTCATTGGTTCTCCCTCTTCCCTTTCCTCCTCTGCCAAATGGGCAACCTGTGTGAACCAGGAGCTTAAAGGGGCTGTCTCTCCAAGTTGGGAGATTGATAGTAAAGCTGTTGGAAAGTCAAACCGGAGCACCAGGAGAGGGACTCTTCGTTGAGTTTTAGAAACCTTTCGTATTCACAGTGTGTCCATTCTCTAGGTTTCCCGTACATGTTATAGCTGTAGTAATATTCCCTTCAACCTGGAGAGGTGGGACCCATGGAATGGTTGCCATGCATTATTGCTTTAAAGGGTCTGCATTTGCTCACCCAATCTCACCAATCCTCTCAGTCCCAAGTGTCCAGCCTCATGCCACATCCAGCTGTCATCGTAGATAGGGTCATTCCAGGTTGCATCAGAGACCCTGAAGGAATTGTAAAGAATTTCCCTGTTTCTTTGTTCTGTTTTTGAAATTCCTTTTTAGAGTGGGTTTGAGCTGATTCTCGCTGCCATGTTTATGCCAGCCTAGACACACTTGATTCCCTTACGGAGACATATCAATACATAGGTTTTAAGATTCTTACTAGTCAGATCTATTCCTCTGCGGGAAATATGGGGTTTTGAGTCCCTTTCACTGAGGAAGGTGTAGGTCTTGTCTATTCCATAGTTGGGTTTTGGAACAGTACCTGTGCTTATATCAAACTCTGGTTTGATGCATCACCCCACCACTCCTTCCCCCTTAAGCAGGCATAAGAGTGTTTTCTAAATGTGAGACTCTGTTCTCTTTCCTAACTCAGTTCATGTGTTGCCATGTTTACAGGATCTTCCTAAGTGATATCTTATGATAAGTTTCTTTTTCTGTGTGACTTCTTTCACTTAGAATCATCGTACCTGAATCCACTCATTTTGCTGCTACTGGTCTTATGACATTGATTTCGTGGCTGAGGGATATTCCATCGTACGTAAGTTCCACAATGTTTTGAACCCTTTTTATATTTCCTGGGATATTTCAGGTGTACCCAGGTTGAGGTTCTTGTAAGCAGTGCAGCCCTCAATTTGGGGGTGGCTGTGTCTTATGGATCTTCAGTTTTCCCAAGGTATATTCCCTAGACTGGAAGTGCCCTTGGCTCTGTAGCTCTGTTGTTTACTTGTTTTAGGGAACACAATGCACTCCTCCAGGGAGGCAGTTGGCAGCTTACATCCCGCCCATCAGCATAACAAGGCTCCCTGTTCTCCATGGCCTGTCTTGCCTTTCTGGTTTTTACACATTTTGTGGATGTCCCTTTTGACCGTTGGGAAGTGATACTTCTTTGTAGTGCAGATTTGCATTGCCCGCTTGCTTGCTTGGCCAAAAAGGGCGTATGCGTTTTCTCCTGAATATATTCAGGAGAAAACGCATACGCCCTTTTTGGCCAAGTGCATCATTGTCGAAGTTGTGCCCCTCTTCCTGTGCTTTACAGGCGATTCTAACGTACCTCTTGAAATCTGTTTCCTGCTATTCTGCCTCGCATTCATGTCCGCCTCGTTGCCTTCCCTCAACAGATTTTTGGACGATAGTTGGCCTTGATTACTCTGCCAGTTTGTGAATTGCTGTGCCCCTGAGCTCCATTTTTCAACTCGTTTTTTGTGAGCTGAACGCAAGTCCAAACATTTGGTTCAGGACCTATACTGGTTCCCGGTGGGTGGCTGAGACTTTGGTGAATTCTTCTTCCTGCCGGGAAATTAGAGTGACATGTGCCCATCCAAATGCCTAACAGCTACTCTCTCATTGGTTCTCCCTCTTCCCTTTCCTCCTCTGCCAAATGGGCAACCTGTGTGAACCAGGAGCTTAAAGGGGCTGTCTCTCCAAGTTGGGAGATTGATAGTAAAGATGTTGGAAAGTCAAACCGGAGCACCAGGAGAGGGACTCTTCGTTGAGTTTTAGAAACCTTTCGTATTCACAGTGTGTCCATTCTCTAGGTTTCCCGTACATGTTATAGCTGTAGTAATATTCCCTTCAACCTGGAGAGGTGGGACCCATGGAATGGTGGCCATGCATTATTGCTTTAAAGGGTCTGCATTTGCTCACCCAATCTCACCAATCCTCTCAGTCCCAAGTGTCCAGCCTCATGCCACATCCAGCTGTCATCGTAGATAGGGTCATTCCAGGTTGCATCAGAGACCCTGAAGGAATTGTAAAGAATTTCCCTGTTTCTTTGTTCTGTTTTTGAAATTCCTTTTTAGAGTGGGTTTGAGCTGATTCTCGCTGCCATGTTTATGCCAGCCTAGACACACTTGATTCCCTTACGGAGACATATCAATACATAGGTTTTAAGATTCTTACTAGTCAGATCTATTCCTCTGCGGGAAATATGGGGTTTTGAGTCCCTTTCACTGAGGAAGGTGTAGGTCTTGTCTATTCCATAGTTGGGTTTTGGAACAGTACCTGTGCTTATATCAAACTCTGGTTTGATGCATCACCCCACCACTCCTTCCCCCTTAAGCAGGCATAAGAGTGTTTTCTAAATGTGAGACTCTGTTCTCTTTCCTAACTCAGTTCATGTGTTGCCATGTTTACAGGATCTTCCTAAGTGATATCTTATGATAAGTTTCTTTTTCTGTGTGACTTCTTTCACTTAGAATCATCGTACCTGAATCCACTCATTTTGCTGCTACTGGTCTTATGACATTGATTTCGTGGCTGAGGGATATTCCATCGTACGTAAGTTCCACAATGTTTTGAACCCTTTTTATATTTCCTGGGATATTTCAGGTGTACCCAGGTTGAGGTTCTTGTAAGCAGTGCAGCCCTCAATTTGGGGGTGGCTCTGTCTTATGGATCTTCAGTTTTCCCAAGGTATATTCCCTAGACTGGAAGTGCCCTTGGCTCTGTAGCTCTGTTGTTTACTTGTTTTAGGGAACACAATGCACTCCTCCAGGGAGGCAGTTGGCAGCTTACATCCCGCACATCAGCATAACAAGGCTCCCTGTTCTCCAGGGCCTGTCTTGCCTTTCTGGTTTTTACACATTTTGTGGATGTCCCTTTTGACCGTTGGGAAGTGATACTTCTTTGTAGTGCAGATTTGCATTGCCCGCTTGCTTGCTTGGCCAAAAAGGGCGTATGCGTTTTCTCCTGAATATATTCAGGAGAAAACGCATACGCCCTTTTTGGCCAAGTGCATCATTGTCGAAGTTGTGCCCCTCTTCCTGTGCTTTACAGGCGATTCTAACGTACCTCTTGAAATCTGTTTCCTGCTATTCTGCCTCGCATTCATGTCCGCCTCGTTGCCTTCCCTCAACAGATTTTTGGACGATAGTTGGCCTTGATTACTCTGCCAGTTTGTGAATTGCTGTGCCCCTGAGCTCCATTTTTCAACTCGTTTTTTGTGAGCTGAACGCAAGTCCAAACATTTGGTTCAGGACCTATACTGGTTCCCGGTGGGTGGCTGAGACTTTGGTGAATTCTTCTTCCTGCCGGGAAATTAGAGTGACATGTGCCCATCCAAATGCCTAACAGCTACTCTCTCATTGGTTCTCCCTCTTCCCTTTCCTCCTCTGCCAAATGGGCAACCTGTGTGAACCAGGAGCTTAAAGGGGCTGTCTCTCCAAGTTGGGAGATTGATAGTAAAGCTGTTGGAAAGTCAAACCGGAGCACCAGGAGAGGGACTCTTCGTTGAGTTTTAGAAACCTTTCGTATTCACAGTGTGTCCATTCTCTAGGTTTCCCGTACATGTTATAGCTGTAGTAATATTCCCTTCAACCTGGAGAGGTGGGACCCATGGAATGGTTGCCATGCATTATTGCTTTAAAGGGTCTGCATTTGCTCACCCAATCTCACCAATCCTCTCAGTTCCAAGTGTCCAGCCTCATGCCACATCCAGCTGTCATCGTAGATAGGGTCATTCCGGGTTGCATCAGAGACCCTGAAGGAATTGTAAAGAATTTCCCTGTTTCTTTGTTCTGTTTTTGAAATTCCTTTTTAGAGTGGGTTTGAGCTGATTCTCGCTGCCATGTTTATGCCAGTCTAGACACACTTGATTCCCTTACGGAGACATATCAATACATAGGTTTTAAGATTCTTACTAGTCAGATCTATTCCTCTGCGGGAAATATGGGGTTTTGAGTCCCTTTCACTGAGGAAGGTGTAGGTCTTGTCTATTCCATAGTTGGGTTTTGGAAGAGTACCTGTGCTTATATCAAACTCTGGTTTGATGCATCACCCCACCACTCCTTCCCCCTTAAGCAGGCATAAGAGTGTTTTCTAAATGTGAGACTCTGTTCTCTTTCCTAACTCAGTTCATGTGTTGCCATGTTTACAGGATCTTCCTAAGTGATATCTTATGATAAGTTTCTTTTTCTGTGTGACTTCTTTCACTTAGAATCATCGTACCTGAATCCACTCATTTTGCTGCTACTGGTCTTATGACATTGATTTCATGGCTGAGGGATATTCCATCGTACGTAAGTTCCACAATGTTTTGAACCCTTTTTATATTTCCTGGGATATTTCAGGTGTACCCAGGTTGAGGTTCTTGTAAGCAGTGCAGCCCTCAATTTGGGGGTGGCTCTGTCTTATGGATCTTCAGTTTTCCCAAGGTATATTCCCTAGACTGGAAGTGCCCTTGGCTCTGTAGCTCTGTTGTTTACTTGTTTTAGGGAACACAATGCACTCCTCCAGGGAGGCAGTTGGCAGCTTACATCCCGCCCATCAGCATAACAAGGCTCCCTGTTCTCCAGGGCCTGTCTTGCCTTTCTGGTTTTTACACATTTTGTGGATGTCCCTTTTGACCGTTGGGAAGTGATACTTCTTTGTAGTGCAGATTTGCATTGCCCGCTTGCTTGCTTGGCCAAAAAGGTCGTATGCGTTTTCTCCTGAATATATTCAGGAGAAAACGCATACGCCCTTTTTGGCCAAGTGCATCATTGTCGAAGTTGTGCCCCTCTTCCTGTGCTTTACAGGCGATTCTAACGTACCTCTTGAAATCTGTTTCCTGCTATTCTGCCTCGCATTCATGTCCGCCTCGTTGCCTTCCCTCAACAGATTTTTGGACGATAGTTGGCCTTGATTACTCTGCCAGTTTGTGAATTGCTGTGCCCCTGAGCTCCATTTTTCAACTCGTTTTTTGTGAGCTGAACGCAAGTCCAAACATTTGGTTCAGGACCTATACTGGTTCCCGGTGGGTGGCTGAGACTTTGGTGAATTCTTCTTCCTGCCTGGAAATTAGAGTGACATGTGCCCATCCAAATGCCTAACAGCTACTCTCTCATTGGTTCTCCCTCTTCCCTTTCCTCCTCTGCCAAATGGGCAACCTGTGTGAACCAGGAGCTTAAAGGGGCTGTCTCTCCAAGTTGGGAGATTGATAGTAAAGCTGTTGGAAAGTCAAACCGGAGCACCAGGAGAGGGACTCTTCGTTGAGTTTTAGAAACCTTTCGTATTCACAGTGTGTCCATTCTCTAGGTTTCCCGTACATGTTATAGCTGTAGTAATATTCCCTTCAACCTGGAGAGGTGGGACCCATGGAATGGTGGCCATGCATTATTGCTTTAAAGGGTCTGCATTTGCTCACCCAATCTCACCAATCCTCTCAGTCCCAAGTGTCCAGCCTCATGCCACATCCAGCTGTCATCGTAGATAGGGTCATTCCGGGTTGCATCAGAGACCCTGAAGGAATTGTAAAGAATTTCCCTGTTTCTTTGTTCTGTTTTTGAAATTCCTTTTTAGAGTGGGTTTGAGCTGATTCTCGCTGCCATGTTTATGCCAGTCTAGACACACTTGATTCCCTTACGGAGACATATCAATACATAGGTTTTAAGATTCTTACTAGTCAGATCTATTCCTCTGCGGGAAATATGGGGTTTTGAGTCCCTTTCACTGAGGAAGGTGTAGGTCTTGTCTATTCCATAGTTGGGTTTTGGAAGAGTACCTGTGCTTATATCAAACTCTGGTTTGATGCATCACCCCACCACTCCTTCCCCCTTAAGCAGGCATAAGAGTGTTTTCTAAATGTGAGACTCTGTTCTCTTTCCTAACTCAGTTCATGTGTTGCCATGTTTACAGGATCTTCCTAAGTGATATCTTATGATAAGTTTCTTTTTCTGTGTGACTTCTTTCACTTAGAATCATCGTACCTGAATCCACTCATTTTGCTGCTACTGGTCTTATGACATTGATTTCGTGGCTGAGGGATATTCCATCGTACGTAAGTTCCACAATGTTTTGAACCCTTTTTATATTTCCTGGGATATTTCAGGTGTACCCAGGTTGAGGTTCTTGTAAGCAGTGCAGCCCTCAATTTGGGGGTGGCTCTGTCTTATGGATCTTCAGTTTTCCCAAGGTATATTCCCTAGACTGGAAGTGCCCTTGGCTCTGTAGCTCTGTTGTTTACTTGTTTTAGGGAACACAATGCACTCCTCCAGGGAGGCAGTTGGCAGCTTACATCCCGCCCATCAGCATAACAAGGCTCCCTGTTCTCCAGGGCCTGTCTTGCCTTTCTGGTTTTTACACATTTTGTGGATGTCCCTTTTGACCGTTGGGAAGTGATACTTCTTTGTAGTGCAGATTTGCATTGCCCGCTTGCTTGCTTGGCCAAAAAGGGCGTATGCGTTTTCTCCTGAATATATTCAGGAGAAAACGCATACGCCCTTTTTGGCCAAGTGCATCATTGTCGAAGTTGTGCCCCTCTTCCTGTGCTTTACAGGCGATTCTAACGTACCTCTTGAAATCTGTTTCCTGCTATTCTGCCTCGCATTCATGTCCGCCTCGTTGCCTTCCCTCAACAGATTTTTGGACGATAGTTGGCCTTGATTACTCTGCCAGTTTGTGAATTGCTGTGCCCCTGAGCTCCATTTTTCAACTCGTTTTTTGTGAGCTGAACGCAAGTCCAAACATTTGGTTCAGGACCTATACTGGTTCCCGGTGGGTGGCTGAGACTTTGGTGAATTCTTCTTCCTGCCGGGAAATTAGAGTGACATGTGCCCATCCAAATGCCTAACAGCTACTCTCTCATTGGTTCTCCCTCTTCCCTTTCCTCCTCTGCCAAATGGGCAACCTGTGTGAACCAGGAGCTTAAAGGGGCTGTCTCTCCAAGTTGGGAGATTGATAGTAAAGCTGTTGGAAAGTCAAACCGGAGCACCAGGAGAGGGACTCTTCGTTGAGTTTTAGAAACCTTTCGTATTCACAGTGTGTCCATTCTCTAGGTTTCCCGTACATGTTATAGCTGTAGTAATATTCCCTTCAACCTGGAGAGGTGGGACCCATGGAATGGTTGCCATGCATTATTGCTTTAAAGGGTCTGCATTTGCTCACCCAATCTCACCAATCCTCTCAGTCCCAAGTGTCCAGCCTCATGCCACATCCAGCTGTCATCGTAGATAGGGTCATTCCAGGTTGCATCAGAGACCCTGAAGGAATTGTAAAGAATTTCCCTGTTTCTTTGTTCTGTTTTTGAAATTCCTTTTTAGAGTGGGTTTGAGCTGATTCTCGCTGCCATGTTTATGCCAGTCTAGACACACTTGATTCCCTTACGGAGACATATCAATACATAGGTTTTAAGATTCTTACTAGTCAGATCTATTCCTCTGCGGGAAATATGGGGTTTTGAGTCCCTTTCACTGAGGAAGGTGTAGGTCTTGTCTATTCCATAGTTGGGTTTTGGAACAGTACCTGTGCTTATATCAAACTCTGGTTTGATGCATCACCCCACCACTCCTTCCCCCTTAAGCAGGCATAAGAGTGTTTTCTAAATGTGAGACTCTGTTCTCTTTCCTAACTCAGTTCATGTGTTGCCATGTTTACAGGATCTTCCTAAGTGATATCTTATGATAAGTTTCTTTTTCTGTGTGACTTCTTTCACTTAGAATCATCGTACCTGAATCCACTCATTTTGCTGCTACTGGTCTTATGACATTGATTTCATGGCTGAGGGATATTCCATCGTACGTAATTTCCACAATGTTTTGAACCCTTTTTATATTTCCTGGGATATTTCAGGTGTACCCAGGTTGAGGTTCTTGTAAGCAGTGCAGCCCTCAATTTGGGGGTGGCTCTGTCTTATGGATCTTCAGTTTTCCCAAGGTATATTCCCTAGACTGGAAGTGCCCTTGGCTCTGTAGCTCTGTTGTTTACTTGTTTTAGGGAACACAATGCACTCCTCCAGGGAGGCAGTTGGCAGCTTACATCCCGCCCATCAGCATAACAAGGCTCCCTGTTCTCCAGGGCCTGTCTTGCCTTTCTGGTTTTTACACATTTTGTGGATGTCCCTTTTGACCGTTGGGAAGTGATACTTCTTTGTAGTGCAGATTTGCATTGCCCGCTTGCTTGCTTGGCCAAAAAGGGCGTATGCGTTTTCTCCTGAATATATTCAGGAGAAAACGCATACGCCCTTTTTGGCCAAGTGCATCATTGTCGAAGTTGT
Source organism: Mesoplodon mirus (assembly GCF_964341445.2). NCBI lineage: Eukaryota > Metazoa > Chordata > Mammalia > Artiodactyla > Ziphiidae > Mesoplodon > Mesoplodon mirus. The sequence goes on from NC_138984.1 coordinate 124,601,195, forward strand.
GCCCCTCTTCCTGTGCTTTACAGGCGATTCTAACGTACCTCTTGAAATCTGTTTCCTGCTATTCTGCCTCGCATTCATGTCCGCCTCGTTGCCTTCCCTCAACAGATTTTTGGACGATAGTTGGCCTTGATTACTCTGCCAGTTTGTGAATTGCTGTGCCCCTGAGCTCCATTTTTCAACTCGTTTTTTGTGAGCTGAACGCAAGTCCAAACATTTGGTTCAGGACCTATACTGGTTCCCGGTGGGTGGCTGAGACTTTGGTGAATTCTTCTTCCTGCCGGGAAATTAGAGTGACATGTGCCCATCCAAATGCCTAACAGCTACTCTCTCATTGGTTCTCCCTCTTCCCTTTCCTCCTCTGCCAAATGGGCAACCTGTGTGAACCAGGAGCTTAAAGGGGCTGTCTCTCCAAGTTGGGAGATTGATAGTAAAGCTGTTGGAAAGTCAAACCGGAGCACCAGGAGAGGGACTCTTCGTTGAGTTTTAGAAACCTTTCGTATTCACAGTGTGTCCATTCTCTAGGTTTCCCGTACATGTTATAGCTGTAGTAATATTCCCTTCAACCTGGAGAGGTGGGACCCATGGAATGGTGGCCATGCATTATTGCTTTAAAGGGTCTGCATTTGCTCACCCAATCTCACCAATCCTCTCAGTCCCAAGTGTCCAGCCTCATGCCACATCCAGCTGTCATCGTAGATAGGGTCATTCCAGGTTGCATCAGTGACCCTGAAGGAATTGTAAAGAATTTCCCTGTTTCTTTGTTCTGTTTTTGAAATTCCTTTTTAGAGTGGGTTTGAGCTGATTCTCGCTGCCATGTTTATGCCAGTCTAGACACACTTGATTCCCTTACGGAGACATATCAATACATAGGTTTTAAGATTCTTACTAGTCAGATCTATTCCTCTGCGGGAAATATGGGGTTTTGAGTCCCTTTCACTGAGGAAGGTGTAGGTCTTGTCTATTCCATAGTTGGTTTTTGGAACAGTACCTGTGCTTATATCAAACTCTGGTTTGATGCATCACCCCACCTCTCCTTCCCCCTTAAGCAGGCATAAGAGTGTTTTCTAAATGTGAGACTCTGTTCTCTTTCCTAACTCAGTTCATGTGTTGCCATGTTTACAGGATCTTCCTAAGTGATATCTTATGATAAGTTTCTTTTTCTGTGTGACTTCTTTCACTTAGAATCATCGTACCTGAATCCACTCATTTTGCTGCTACTGGTCTTATGACATTGATTTCATGGCTGAGGGATATTCCATCGTACGTAAGTTCCACAATGTTTTGAACCCTTTTTATATTTCCTGGGATATTTCAGGTGTACCCAGGTTGAGGTTCTTGTAAGCAGTGCAGCCCTCAATTTGGGGGTGGCTGTGTCTTATGGATCTTCAGTTTTCCCAAGGTATATTCCCTAGACTGGAAGTGCCCTTGGCTCTGTAGCTCTGTTGTTTACTTGTTTTAGGGAACACAATGCACTCCTCCAGGGAGGCAGTTGGCAGCTTACATCCCGCCCATCAGCATAACAAGGCTCCCTGTTCTCTAGGGCCTGTCTTGCCTTTCTGGTTTTTACACATTTTGTGGATGTCCCTTTTGACCGTTGGGAAGTGATACTTCTTTGTAGTGCAGATTTGCATTGCCCGCTTGCTTGCTTGGCCAAAAAGGGCGTATGCGTTTTCTCCTGAATATATTCAGGAGAAAACGCATACGCCCTTTTTGGCAGAGTGCATCATTGTCGAAGTTGTGCCCCTCTTCCTGTGCTTTACAGGCGATTCTAACGTACCTCTTGAAATCTGTTTCCTGCTATTCTGCCTCGCATTCATGTCCGCCTCGTTGCCTTCCCTCAACAGATTTTTGGACGATAGTTGGCCTTGATTACTCTGCCAGTTTGTGAATTGCTGTGCCCCTGAGCTCCATTTTTCAACTCGTTTTTTGTGAGCTGAACGCAAGTCCAAACATTTGGTTCAGGATCTATACTGGTTCCCGGTGGGTGGCTGAGACTTTGGTGAATTCTTCTTCCTGCCGGGAAATTAGAGTGACATGTGCCCATCCAAATGCCTAACAGCTACTCTCTCATTGGTTCTCCCTCTTCCCTTTCCTCCTCTGCCAAATGGGCAACCTGTGTGAACCAGGAGCTTAAAGGGGCTGTCTCTCCAAGTTGGGAGATTGATAGTAAAGCTGTTGGAAAGTCAAACCGGAGCACCAGGAGAGGGACTCTTCGTTGAGTTTTAGAAACCTTTCGTATTCACAGTGTGTCCATTCTCTAGGTTTCCCGTACATGTTATAGCTGTAGTAATATTCCCTTCAACCTGGAGAGGTGGGACCCATGGAATGGTTGCCATGCATTATTGCTTTAAAGGGTCTGCATTTGCTCACCCAATCTCACCAATCCTCTCAGTCCCAAGTGTCCAGCCTCATGCCACATCCAGCTGTCATCGTAGATAGGGTCATTCCAGGTTGCATCAGAGACCCTGAAGGAATTGTAAAGAATTTCCCTGTTTCTTTGTTCTGTTTTTGAAATTCCTTTTTAGAGTGGGTTTGAGCTGATTCTCGCTGCCATGTTTATGCCAGCCTAGACACACTTGATTCCCTTACGGAGACATATCAATACATAGGTTTTAAGATTCTTACTAGTCAGATCTATTCCTCTGCGGGAAATATGGGGTTTTGAGTCCCTTTCACTGAGGAAGGTGTAGGTCTTGTCTATTCCATAGTTGGGTTTTGGAACAGTACCTGTGCTTATATCAAACTCTGGTTTGATGCATCACCCCACCACTCCTTCCCCCTTAAGCAGGCATAAGAGTGTTTTCTAAATGTGAGACTCTGTTCTCTTTCCTAACTCAGTTCATGTGTTGCCATGTTTACAGGATCTTCCTAAGTGATATCTTATGATAAGTTTCTTTTTCTGTGTGACTTCTTTCACTTAGAATCATCGTACCTGAATCCACTCATTTTGCTGCTACTGGTCTTATGACATTGATTTCGTGGCTGAGGGATATTCCATCGTACGTAAGTTCCACAATGTTTTGAACCCTTTTTATATTTCCTGGGATATTTCAGGTGTACCCAGGTTGAGGTTCTTGTAAGCAGTGCAGCCCTCAATTTGGGGGTGGCTGTGTCTTATGGATCTTCAGTTTTCCCAAGGTATATTCCCTAGACTGGAAGTGCCCTTGGCTCTGTAGCTCTGTTGTTTACTTGTTTTAGGGAACACAATGCACTCCTCCAGGGAGGCAGTTGGCAGCTTACATCCCGCCCATCAGCATAACAAGGCTCCCTGTTCTCCATGGCCTGTCTTGCCTTTCTGGTTTTTACACATTTTGTGGATGTCCCTTTTGACCGTTGGGAAGTGATACTTCTTTGTAGTGCAGATTTGCATTGCCCGCTTGCTTGCTTGGCCAAAAAGGGCGTATGCGTTTTCTCCTGAATATATTCAGGAGAAAACGCATACGCCCTTTTTGGCCAAGTGCATCATTGTCGAAGTTGTGCCCCTCTTCCTGTGCTTTACAGGCGATTCTAACGTACCTCTTGAAATCTGTTTCCTGCTATTCTGCCTCGCATTCATGTCCGCCTCGTTGCCTTCCCTCAACAGATTTTTGGACGATAGTTGGCCTTGATTACTCTGCCAGTTTGTGAATTGCTGTGCCCCTGAGCTCCATTTTTCAACTCGTTTTTTGTGAGCTGAACGCAAGTCCAAACATTTGGTTCAGGACCTATACTGGTTCCCGGTGGGTGGCTGAGACTTTGGTGAATTCTTCTTCCTGCCGGGAAATTAGAGTGACATGTGCCCATCCAAATGCCTAACAGCTACTCTCTCATTGGTTCTCCCTCTTCCCTTTCCTCCTCTGCCAAATGGGCAACCTGTGTGAACCAGGAGCTTAAAGGGGCTGTCTCTCCAAGTTGGGAGATTGATAGTAAAGCTGTTGGAAAGTCAAACCGGAGCACCAGGAGAGGGACTCTTCGTTGAGTTTTAGAAACCTTTCGTATTCACAGTGTGTCCATTCTCTAGGTTTCCCGTACATGTTATAGCTGTAGTAATATTCCCTTCAACCTGGAGAGGTGGGACCCATGGAATGGTGGCCATGCATTATTGCTTTAAAGGGTCTGCATTTGCTCACCCAATCTCACCAATCCTCTCAGTCCCAAGTGTCCAGCCTCATGCCACATCCAGCTGTCATCGTAGATAGGGTCATTCCAGGTTGCATCAGTGACCCTGAAGGAATTGTAAAGAATTTCCCTGTTTCTTTGTTCTGTTTTTGAAATTCCTTTTTAGAGTGGGTTTGAGCTGATTCTCGCTGCCATGTTTATGCCAGTCTAGACACACTTGATTCCCTTACGGAGACATATCAATACATAGGTTTTAAGATTCTTACTAGTCAGATCTATTCCTCTGCGGGAAATATGGGGTTTTGAGTCCCTTTCACTGAGGAAGGTGTAGGTCTTGTCTATTCCATAGTTGGTTTTTGGAACAGTACCTGTGCTTATATCAAACTCTGGTTTGATGCATCACCCCACCTCTCCTTCCCCCTTAAGCAGGCATAAGAGTGTTTTCTAAATGTGAGACTCTGTTCTCTTTCCTAACTCAGTTCATGTGTTGCCATGTTTACAGGATCTTCCTAAGTGATATCTTATGATAAGTTTCTTTTTCTGTGTGACTTCTTTCACTTAGAATCATCGTACCTGAATCCACTCATTTTGCTGCTACTGGTCTTATGACATTGATTTCATGGCTGAGGGATATTCCATCGTACGTAAGTTCCACAATGTTTTGAACCCTTTTTATATTTCCTGGGATATTTCAGGTGTACCCAGGTTGAGGTTCTTGTAAGCAGTGCAGCCCTCAATTTGGGGGTGGCTCTGTCTTATGGATCTTCAGTTTTCCCAAGGTATATTCCCTAGACTGGAAGTGCCCTTGGCTCTGTAGCTCTGTTGTTTACTTGTTTTAGGGAACACAATGCACTCCTCCAGGGAGGCAGTTGGCAGCTTACATCCCGCCCATCAGCATAACAAGGCTCCCTGTTCTCTAGGGCCTGTCTTGCCTTTCTGGTTTTTACACATTTTGTGGATGTCCCTTTTGACCGTTGGGAAGTGATACTTCTTTGTAGTGCAGATTTGCATTGCCCGCTTGCTTGCTTGGCCAAAAAGGGCGTATGCGTTTTCTCCTGAATATATTCAGGAGAAAACGCATACGCCCTTTTTGGCAGAGTGCATCATTGTCGAAGTTGTGCCCCTCTTCCTGTGCTTTACAGGCGATTCTAACGTACCTCTTGAAATCTGTTTCCTGCTATTCTGCCTCGCATTCATGTCCGCCTCGTTGCCTTCCCTCAACAGATTTTTGGACGATAGTTGGCCTTGATTACTCTGCCAGTTTGTGAATTGCTGTGCCCCTGAGCTCCATTTTTCAACTCGTTTTTTGTGAGCTGAACGCAAGTCCAAACATTTGGTTCCGGACCTATACTGGTTCCCGGTGGGTGGCTGAGACTTTGGTGAATTCTTCTTCCTGCCGGGAAATTAGAGTGACATGTGCCCATCCAAATGCCTAACAGCTACTCTCTCATTGGTTCTCCCTCTTCCCTTTCCTCCTCTGCCAAATGGGCAACCTGTGTGAACCAGGAGCTTAAAGGGGCTGTCTCTCCAAGTTGGGAGATTGATAGTAAAGCTGTTGGAAAGTCAAACCGGAGCACCAGGAGAGGGACTCTTCGTTGAGTTTTAGAAACCTTTCGTATTCACAGTGTGTCCATTCTCTAGGTTTCCCGTACATGTTATAGCTGTAGTAATATTCCCTTCAACCTGGAGAGGTGGGACCCATGGAATGGTTGCCATGCATTATTGCTTTAAAGGGTCTGCATTTGCTCACCCAATCTCACCAATCCTCTCAGTCCCAAGTGTCCAGCCTCATGCCACATCCAGCTGTCATCGTAGATAGGGTCATTCCAGGTTGCATCAGAGACCCTGAAGGAATTGTAAAGAATTTCCCTGTTTCTTTGTTCTGTTTTTGAAATTCCTTTTTAGAGTGGGTTTGAGCTGATTCTCGCTGCCATGTTTATGCCAGTCTAGACACACTTGATTCCCTTACGGAGACATATCAATACATAGGTTTTAAGATTCTTACTAGTCAGATCTATTCCTCTGCGGGAAATATGGGGTTTTGAGTCCCTTTCACTGAGGAAGGTGTAGGTCTTGTCTATTCCATAGTTGGGTTTTGGAACAGTACCTGTGCTTATATCAAACTCTGGTTTGATGCATCACCCCACCTCTCCTTCCCCCTTAAGCAGGCATAAGAGTGTTTTCTAAATGTGAGACTCTGTTCTCTTTCCTAACTCAGTTCATGTGTTGCCATGTTTACAGAATCTTCCTAAGTGATATCTTATGATAAGTTTCTTTTTCTGTGTGACTTCTTTCACTTAGAATCATCGTACCTGAATCCACTCATTTTGCTGCTACTGGTCTTATGACATTGATTTCGTGGCTGAGGGATATTCCATCGTACGTAAGTTCCACAATGTTTTGAACCCTTTTTATATTTCCTGGGATATTTCAGGTGTACCCAGGTTGAGGTTCTTGTAAGCAGTGCAGCCCTCAATTTGGGGGTGGCTGTGTCTTATGGATCTTCAGTTTTCCCAAGGTATATTCCCTAGACTGGAAGTGCCCTTGGCTCTGTAGCTCTGTTGTTTACTTGTTTTAGGGAACACAATGCACTCCTCCAGGGAGGCAGTTGGCAGCTTACATCCCGCCCATCAGCATAACAAGGCTCCCTGTTCTCCATGGCCTGTCTTGCCTTTCTGGTTTTTACACATTTTGTGGATGTCCCTTTTGACCGTTGGGAAGTGATACTTCTTTGTAGTGCAGATTTGCATTGCCCGCTTGCTTGCTTGGCCAAAAAGGGCGTATGCGTTTTCTCCTGAATATATTCAGGAGAAAACGCATACGCCCTTTTTGGCCAACTGCATCATTGTCGAAGTTGTGCCCCTCTTCCTGTGCTTTACAGGCGATTCTAACGTACCTCTTGAAATCTGTTTCCTGCTATTCTGCCTCGCATTCATGTCCGCCTCGTTGCCTTCCCTCAACAGATTTTTGGACGATAGTTGGCCTTGATTACTCTGCCAGTTTGTGAATTGCTGTGCCCCTGAGCTCCATTTTTCAACTCGTTTTTTGTGAGCTGAACGCAAGTCCAAACATTTGGTTCAGGACCTATACTGGTTCCCGGTGGGTGGCTGAGACTTTGGTGAATTCTTCTTCCTGCCGGGAAATTAGAGTGACATGTGCCCATCCAAATGCCTAACAGCTACTCTCTCATTGGTTCTCCCTCTTCCCTTTCCTCCTCTGCCAAATGGGCAACCTGTGTGAACCAGGAGCTTAAAGGGGCTGTCTCTCCAAGTTGGGAGATTGATAGTAAAGCTGTTGGAAAGTCAAACCGGAGCACCAGGAGAGGGACTCTTCGTTGAGTTTTAGAAACCTTTCGTATTCACAGTGTGTCCATTCTCTAGGTTTCCCGTACATGTTATAGCTGTAGTAATATTCCCTTCAACCTGGAGAGGTGGGACCCATGGAATGGTTGCCATGCATTATTGCTTTAAAGGGTCTGCATTTGCTCACCCAATCTCACCAATCCTCTCAGTCCCAAGTGTCCAGCCTCATGCCACATCCAGCTGTCATCGTAGATAGGGTCATTCCAGGTTGCATCAGAGACCCTGAAGGAATTGTAAAGAATTTCCCTGTTTCTTTGTTCTGTTTTTGAAATTCCTTTTTAGAGTGGGTTTGAGCTGATTCTCGCTGCCATGTTTATGCCAGTCTAGACACACTTGATTCCCTTACGGAGACATATCAATACATAGGTTTTAAGATTCTTACTAGTCAGATCTATTCCTCTGCGGGAAATATGGGGTTTTGAGTCCCTTTCACTGAGGAAGGTGTAGGTCTTGTCTATTCCATAGTTGGTTTTTGGAACAGTACCTGTGCTTATATCAAACTCTGGTTTGATGCATCACCCCACCTCTCCTTCCCCCTTAAGCAGGCATAAGAGTGTTTTCTAAATGTGAGACTCTGTTCTCTTTCCTAACTCAGTTCATGTGTTGCCATGTTTACAGGATCTTCCTAAGTGATATCTTATGATAAGTTTCTTTTTCTGTGTGACTTCTTTCACTTAGAATCATCGTACCTGAATCCACTCATTTTGCTGCTACTGGTCTTATGACATTGATTTCATGGCTGAGGGATATTCCATCGTACGTAAGTTCCACAATGTTTTGAACCCTTTTTATATTTCCTGGGATATTTCAGGTGTACCCAGGTTGAGGTTCTTGTAAGCAGTGCAGCCCTCAATTTGGGGGTGGCTCTGTCTTATGGATCTTCAGTTTTCCCAAGGTATATTCCCTAGACTGGAAGTGCCCTTGGCTCTGTAGCTCTGTTGTTTACTTGTTTTAGGGAACACAATGCACTCCTCCAGGGAGGCAGTTGGCAGCTTACATCCCGCCCATCAGCATAACAAGGCTCCCTGTTCTCCAGGGCCTGTCTTGCCTTTCTGGTTTTTACACATTTTGTGGATGTCCCTTTTGACCGTTGGGAAGTGATACTTCTTTGTAGTGCAGATTTGCATTGCCCGCTTGCTTGCTTGGCCAAAAAGGGCGTATGCGTTTTCTCCTGAATATATTCAGGAGAAAACGCATACGCCCTTTTTGGCCAAGTGCATCATTGTCGAAGTTGTGCCCCTCTTCCTGTGCTTTACAGGCGATTCTAACGTACCTCTTGAAATCTGTTTCCTGCTATTCTGCCTCGCATTCAAGTCCGCCTCGTTGCCTTCCCTCAACAGATTTTTGGACGATAGTTGGCCTTGATTACTCTGCCAGTTTGTGAATTGCTGTGCCCCTGAGCTCCATTTTTCAACTCGTTTTTTGTGAGCTGAACGCAAGTCCAAACATTTGGTTCCGGACCTATACTGGTTCCCGGTGGGTGGCTGAGACTTTGGTGAATTCTTCTTCCTGCCGGGAAATTAGAGTGACATGTGCCCATCCAAATGCCTAACAGCTACTCTCTCATTGGTTCTCCCTCTTCCCTTTCCTCCTCTGCCAAATGGGCAACCTGTGTGAACCAGGAGCTTAAAGGGGCTGTCTCTCCAAGTTGGGAGATTGATAGTAAAGCTGTTGGAAAGTCAAACCGGAGCACCAGGAGAGGGACTCTTCGTTGAGTTTTAGAAACCTTTCGTATTCACAGTGTGTCCATTCTCTAGGTTTCCCGTACATGTTATAGCTGTAGTAATATTCCCTTCAACCTGGAGAGGTGGGACCCATGGAATGGTTGCCATGCATTATTGCTTTAAAGGGTCTGCATTTGCTCACCCAATCTCACCAATCCTCTCAGTCCCAAGTGTCCAGCCTCATGCCACATCCAGCTGTCATCGTAGATAGGGTCATTCCAGGTTGCATCAGAGACCCTGAAGGAATTGTAAAGAATTTCCCTGTTTCTTTGTTCTGTTTTTGAAATTCCTTTTTAGAGTGGGTTTGAGCTGATTCTCGCTGCCATGTTTATGCCAGTCTAGACACACTTGATTCCCTTACGGAGACATATCAATACATAGGTTTTAAGATTCTTACTAGTCAGATCTATTCCTCTGCGGGAAATATGGGGTTTTGAGTCCCTTTCACTGAGGAAGGTGTAGGTCTTTTCTATTCCATAGTTGGGTTTTGGAAGAGTACCTGTGCTTATATCAAACTCTGGTTTGATGCATCACCCCACCACTCCTTCCCCCTTAAGCAGGCATAAGAGTGTTTTCTAAATGTGAGACTCTGTTCTCTTTCCTAACTCAGTTCATGTGTTGCCATGTTTACAGGATCTTCCTAAGTGATATCTTATGATAAGTTTCTTTTTCTGTGTGACTTCTTTCACTTAGAATCATCGTACCTGAATCCACTCATTTTGCTGCTACTGGTCTTATGACATTGATTTCATGGCTGAGGGATATTCCATCGTACGTAAGTTCCACAATGTTTTGAACCCTTTTTATATTTCCTGGGATATTTCAGGTGTACCCAGGTTGAGGTTCTTGTAAGCAGTGCAGCCCTCAATTTGGGGGTGGCTCTGTCTTATGGATCTTCAGTTTTCCCAAGGTATATTCCCTAGACTGGAAGTGCCCTTGGCTCTGTAGCTCTGTTGTTTACTTGTTTTAGGGAACACAATGCACTCCTCCAGGGAGGCAGTTGGCAGCTTACATCCCGCCCATCAGCATAACAAGGCTCCCTGTTCTCCAGGGCCTGTCTTGCCTTTCTGGTTTTTACACATTTTGTGGATGTCCCTTTTGACCGTTGGGAAGTGATACTTCTTTGTAGTGCAGATTTGCATTGCCCGCTTGCTTGCTTGGCCAAAAAGGGCGTATGCGTTTTCTCCTGAATATATTCAGGAGAAAACGCATACGCCCTTTTTGGCCAAGTGCATCATTGTCGAAGTTGTGCCCCTCTTCCTGTGCTTTACAGGCGATTCTAACGTACCTCTTGAAATCTGTTTCCTGCTATTCTGCCTCGCATTCAAGTCCGCCTCGTTGCCTTCCCTCAACAGATTTTTGGACGATAGTTGGCCTTGATTACTCTGCCAGTTTGTGAATTGCTGTGCCCCTGAGCTCCATTTTTCAACTCGTTTTTTGTGAGCTGAACGCAAGTCCAAACATTTGGTTCCGGACCTATACTGGTTCCCGGTGGGTGGCTGAGACTTTGGTGAATTCTTCTTCCTGCCGGGAAATTAGAGTGACATGTGCCCATCCAAATGCCTAACAGCTACTCTCTCATTGGTTCTCCCTCTTCCCTTTCCTCCTCTGCCAAATGGGCAACCTGTGTGAACCAGGAGCTTAAAGGGGCTGTCTCTCCAAGTTGGGAGATTGATAGTAAAGATGTTGGAAAGTCAAACCGGAGCACCAGGAGAGGGACTCTTCGTTGAGTTTTAGAAACCTTTCGTATTCACAGTGTGTCCATTCTCTAGGTTTCCCGTACATGTTATAGCTGTAGTAATATTCCCTTCAACCTGGAGAGGTGGGACCCATGGAATGGTTGCCATGCATTATTGCTTTAAAGGGTCTGCATTTGCTCACCCAATCTCACCAATCCTCTCAGTCCCAAGTGTCCAGCCTCATGCCACATCCAGCTGTCATCGTAGATAGGGTCATTCCAGGTTGCATCAGAGACCCTGAAGGAATTGTAAAGAATTTCCCTGTTTCTTTGTTCTGTTTTTGAAATTCCTTTTTAGAGTGGGTTTGAGCTGATTCTCGCTGCCATGTTTATGCCAGTCTAGACACACTTGATTCCCTTACGGAGACATATCAATACATAGGTTTTAAGATTCTTACTACTCAGATCTATTCCTCTGCGGGAAATATGGGGTTTTGAGTCCCTTTCACTGAGGAAGGTGTAGGTCTTTTCTATTCCATAGTTGGGTTTTGGAAGAGTACCTGTGCTTATATCAAACTCTGGTTTGATGCATCACCCCACCACTCCTTCCCCCTTAAGCAGGCATAAGAGTGTTTTCTAAATGTGAGACTCTGTTCTCTTTCCTAACTCAGTTCATGTGTTGCCATGTTTACAGGATCTTCCTAAGTGATATCTTATGATAAGTTTCTTTTTCTGTGTGACTTCTTTCACTTAGAATCATCGTACCTGAATCCACTCATTTTGCTGCTACTGGTCTTATGACATTGATTTCATGGCTGAGGGATATTCCATCGTACGTAAGTTCCACAATGTTTTGAACCCTTTTTATATTTCCTGGGATATTTCAGGTGTACCCAGGTTGAGGTTCTTGTAAGCAGTGCAGCCCTCAATTTGGGGGTGGCTGTGTCTTATGGATCTTCAGTTTTCCCAAGGTATATTCCCTAGACTGGAAGTGCCCTTGGCTCTGTAGCTCTGTTGTTTACTTGTTTTAGGGAACACAATGCACTCCTCCAGGGAGGCAGTTGGCAGCTTACATCCCGCCCATCAGCATAACAAGGCTCCCTGTTCTCTAGGGCCTGTCTTGCCTTTCTGGTTTTTACACATTTTGTGGATGTCCCTTTTGACCGTTGGGAAGTGATACTTCTTTGTAGTGCAGATTTGCATTGCCCGCTTGCTTGCTTGGCCAAAAAGGGCGTATGCGTTTTCTCCTGAATATATTCAGGAGAAAACGCATACGCCCTTTTTGGCCAAGTGCATCATTGTCGAAGTTGTGCCCCTCTTCCTGTGCTTTACAGGCGATTCTAACGTACCTCTTGAAATCTGTTTCCTGCTATTCTGCCTCGCATTCATGTCCGCCTCGTTGCCTTCCCTCAACAGATTTTTGGACGATAGTTGGCCTTGATTACTCTGCCAGTTTGTGAATTGCTGTGCCCCTGAGCTCCATTTTTCAACTCGTTTTTTGTGAGCTGAACGCAAGTCCAAACATTTGGTTCAGGACCTATACTGGTTCCCGGTGGGTGGCTGAGACTTTGGTGAATTCTTCTTCCTGCCGGGAAATTAGAGTGACATGTGCCCATCCAAATGCCTAACAGCTACTCTCTCATTGGTTCTCCCTCTTCCCTTTCCTCCTCTGCCAAATGGGCAACCTGTGTGAACCAGGAGCTTAAAGGGGCTGTCTCTCCAAGTTGGGAGATTGATAGTAAAGCTGTTGGAAAGTCAAACCGGAGCACCAGGAGAGGGACTCTTCGTTGAGTTTTAGAAACCTTTCGTATTCACAGTGTGTCCATTCTCTAGGTTTCCCGTACATGTTATAGCTGTAGTAATATTCCCTTCAACCTGGAGAGGTGGGACCCATGGAATGGTTGCCATGCATTATTGCTTTAAAGGGTCTGCATTTGCTCACCCAATCTCACCAATCCTCTCAGTCCCAAGTGTCCAGCCTCATGCCACATCCAGCTGTCATCGTAGATAGGGTCATTCCAGGTTGCATCAGAGACCCTGAAGGAATTGTAAAGAATTTCCCTGTTTCTTTGTTCTGTTTTTGAAATTCCTTTTTAGAGTGGGTTTGAGCTGATTCTCGCTGCCATGTTTATGCCAGTCTAGACACACTTGATTCCCTTACGGAGACATATCAATACATAGGTTTTAAGATTCTTACTAGTCAGATCTATTCCTCTGCGGGAAATATGGGGTTTTGAGTCCCTTTCACTGAGGAAGGTGTAGGTCTTGTCTATTCCATAGTTGGGTTTTGGAACAGTACCTGTGCTTATATCAAACTCTGGTTTGATGCATCACCCCACCTCTCCTTCCCCCTTAAGCAGGCATAAGAGTGTTTTCTAAATGTGAGACTCTGTTCTCTTTCCTAACTCAGTTCATGTGTTGCCATGTTTACAGAATCTTCCTAAGTGATATCTTATGATAAGTTTCTTTTTCTGTGTGACTTCTTTCACTTAGAATCATCGTACCTGAATCCACTCATTTTGCTGCTACTGGTCTTATGACATTGATTTCGTGGCTGAGGGATATTCCATCGTACGTAAGTTCCACAATGTTTTGAACCCTTTTTATATTTCCTGGGATATTTCAGGTGTACCCAGGTTGAGGTTCTTGTAAGCAGTGCAGCCCTCAATTTGGGGGTGGCTGTGTCTTATGGATCTTCAGTTTTCCCAAGGTATATTCCCTAGACTGGAAGTGCCCTTGGCTCTGTAGCTCTGTTGTTTACTTGTTTTAGGGAACACAATGCACTCCTCCAGGGAGGCAGTTGGCAGCTTACATCCCGCCCATCAGCATAACAAGGCTCCCTGTTCTCCATGGCCTGTCTTGCCTTTCTGGTTTTTACACATTTTGTGGATGTCCCTTTTGACCGTTGGGAAGTGATACTGCTTTGTAGTGCAGATTTGCATTGCCCGCTTGCTTGCTTGGCCAAAAAGGGCGTATGCGTTTTCTCCTGAATATATTCAGGAGAAAACGCATACGCCCTTTTTGGCCAAGTGCATCATTGTCGAAGTTGTGCCCCTCTTCCTGTGCTTTACAGGCGATTCTAACGTACCTCTTGAAATCTGTTTCCTGCTATTCTGCCTCGCATTCAAGTCCGCCTCGTTGCCTTCCCTCAACAGATTTTTGGACGATAGTTGGCCTTGATTACTCTGCCAGTTTGTGAATTGCTGTGCCCCTGAGCTCCATTTTTCAACTCGTTTTTTGTGAGCTGAACGCAAGTCCAAACATTTGGTTCAGGACCTATACTGGTTCCCGGTGGGTGGCTGAGACTTTGGTGAATTCTTCTTCCTGCCGGGAAATTAGAGTGACATGTGCCCATCCAAATGCCTAACAGCTACTCTCTCATTGGTTCTCCCTCTTCCCTTTCCTCCTCTGCCAAATGGGCAACCTGTGTGAACCAGGAGCTTAAAGGGGCTGTCTCTCCAAGTTGGGAGATTGATAGTAAAGCTGTTGGAAAGTCAAACCGGAGCACCAGGAGAGGGACTCTTCGTTGAGTTTTAGAAACCTTTCGTATTCACAGTGTGTCCATTCTCTAGGTTTCCCGTACATGTTATAGCTGTAGTAATATTCCCTTCAACCTGGAGAGGTGGGACCCATGGAATGGTGGCCATGCATTATTGCTTTAAAGGGTCTGCATTTGCTCACCCAATCTCACCAATCCTCTCAGTCCCAAGTGTCCAGCCTCATGCCACATCCAGCTGTCATCGTAGATAGGGTCATTCCAGGTTGCATCAGAGACCCTGAAGGAATTGTAAAGAATTTCCCTGTTTCTTTGTTCTGTTTTTGAAATTCCTTTTTAGAGTGGGTTTGAGCTGATTCTCGCTGCCATGTTTATGCCAGTCTAGACACACTTGATTCCCTTACGGAGACATATCAATACATAGGTTTTAAGATTCTTACTAGTCAGATCTATTCCTCTGCGGGAAATATGGGGTTTTGAGTCCCTTTCACTGAGGAAGGTGTAGGTCTTGTCTATTCCATAGTTGGTTTTTGGAACAGTACCTGTGCTTATATCAAACTCTGGTTTGATGCATCACCCCACCTCTCCTTCCCCCTTAAGCAGGCATAAGAGTGTTTTCTAAATGTGAGACTCTGTTCTCTTTCCTAACTCAGTTCATGTGTTGCCATGTTTACAGGATCTTCCTAAGTGATATCTTATGATAAGTTTCTTTTTCTGTGTGACTTCTTTCACTTAGAATCATCGTACCTGAATCCACTCATTTTGCTGCTACTGGTCTTATGACATTGATTTCATGGCTGAGGGATATTCCATCGTACGTAAGTTCCACAATGTTTTGAACCCTTTTTATATTTCCTGGGATATTTCAGGTGTACCCAGGTTGAGGTTCTTGTAAGCAGTGCAGCCCTCAATTTGGGGGTGGCTGTGTCTTATGGATCTTCAGTTTTCCCAAGGTATATTCCCTAGACTGGAAGTGCCCTTGGCTCTGTAGCTCTGTTGTTTACTTGTTTTAGGGAACACAATGCACTCCTCCAGGGAGGCAGTTGGCAGCTTACATCCCGCCCATCAGCATAACAAGGCTCCCTGTTCTCCAGGGCCTGTCTTGCCTTTCTGGTTTTTACACATTTTGTGGATGTCCCTTTTGACCGTTGGGAAGTGATACTTCTTTGTAGTGCAGATTTGCATTGCCCGCTTGCTTGCTTGGCCAAAAAGGGCGTATGCGTTTTCTCCTGAATATATTCAGGAGAAAACGCATACGCCCTTTTTGGCCAAGTGCATCATTGTCGAAGTTGTGCCCCTCTTCCTGTGCTTTACAGGCGATTCTAACGTACCTCTTGAAATCTGTTTCCTGCTATTCTGCCTCGCATTCAAGTCCGCCTCGTTGCCTTCCCTCAACAGATTTTTGGACGATAGTTGGCCTTGATTACTCTGCCAGTTTGTGAATTGCTGTGCCCCTGAGCTCCATTTTTCAACTCGTTTTTTGTGAGCTGAACGCAAGTCCAAACATTTGGTTCCGGACCTATACTGGTTCCCGGTGGGTGGCTGAGACTTTGGTGAATTCTTCTTCCTGCCGGGAAATTAGAGTGACATGTGCCCATCCAAATGCCTAACAGCTACTCTCTCATTGGTTCTCCCTCTTCCCTTTCCTCCTCTGCCAAATGGGCAACCTGTGTGAACCAGGAGCTTAAAGGGGCTGTCTCTCCAAGTTGGGAGATTGATAGTAAAGCTGTTGGAAAGTCAAACCGGAGCACCAGGAGAGGGACTCTTCGTTGAGTTTTAGAAACCTTTCGTATTCACAGTGTGTCCATTCTCTAGGTTTCCCGTACATGTTATAGCTGTAGTAATATTCCCTTCAACCTGGAGAGGTGGGACCCATGGAATGGTTGCCATGCATTATTGCTTTAAAGGGTCTGCATTTGCTCACCCAATCTCACCAATCCTCTCAGTCCCAAGTGTCCAGCCTCATGCCACATCCAGCTGTCATCGTAGATAGGGTCATTCCAGGTTGCATCAGAGACCCTGAAGGAATTGTAAAGAATTTCCCTGTTTCTTTGTTCTGTTTTTGAAATTCCTTTTTAGAGTGGGTTTGAGCTGATTCTCGCTGCCATGTTTATGCCAGTCTAGACACACTTGATTCCCTTACGGAGACATATCAATACATAGGTTTTAAGATTCTTACTAGTCAGATCTATTCCTCTGCGGGAAATATGGGGTTTTGAGTCCCTTTCACTGAGGAAGGTGTAGGTCTTTTCTATTCCATAGTTGGGTTTTGGAAGAGTACCTGTGCTTATATCAAACTCTGGTTTGATGCATCACCCCACCACTCCTTCCCCCTTAAGCAGGCATAAGAGTGTTTTCTAAATGTGAGACTCTGTTCTCTTTCCTAACTCAGTTCATGTGTTGCCATGTTTACAGGATCTTCCTAAGTGATATCTTATGATAAGTTTCTTTTTCTGTGTGACTTCTTTCACTTAGAATCATCGTACCTGAATCCACTCATTTTGCTGCTACTGGTCTTATGACATTGATTTCATGGCTGAGGGATATTCCATCGTACGTAAGTTCCACAATGTTTTGAACCCTTTTTATATTTCCTGGGATATTTCAGGTGTACCCAGGTTGAGGTTCTTGTAAGCAGTGCAGCCCTCAATTTGGGGGTGGCTCTGTCTTATGGATCTTCAGTTTTCCCAAGGTATATTCCCTAGACTGGAAGTGCCCTTGGCTCTGTAGCTCTGTTGTTTACTTGTTTTAGGGAACACAATGCACTCCTCCAGGGAGGCAGTTGGCAGCTTACATCCCGCCCATCAGCATAACAAGGCTCCCTGTTCTCCAGGGCCTGTCTTGCCTTTCTGGTTTTTACACATTTTGTGGATGTCCCTTTTGACCGTTGGGAAGTGATACTTCTTTGTAGTGCAGATTTGCATTGCCCGCTTGCTTGCTTGGCCAAAAAGGGCGTATGCGTTTTCTCCTGAATATATTCAGGAGAAAACGCATACGCCCTTTTTGGCCAAGTGCATCATTGTCGAAGTTGTGCCCCTCTTCCTGTGCTTTACAGGCGATTCTAACGTACCTCTTGAAATCTGTTTCCTGCTATTCTGCCTCGCATTCAAGTCCGCCTCGTTGCCTTCCCTCAACAGATTTTTGGACGATAGTTGGCCTTGATTACTCTGCCAGTTTGTGAATTGCTGTGCCCCTGAGCTCCATTTTTCAACTCGTTTTTTGTGAGCTGAACGCAAGTCCAAACATTTGGTTCCGGACCTATACTGGTTCCCGGTGGGTGGCTGAGACTTTGGTGAATTCTTCTTCCTGCCGGGAAATTAGAGTGACATGTGCCCATCCAAATGCCTAACAGCTACTCTCTCATTGGTTCTCCCTCTTCCCTTTCCTCCTCTGCCAAATGGGCAACCTGTGTGAACCAGGAGCTTAAAGGGGCTGTCTCTCCAAGTTGGGAGATTGATAGTAAAGCTGTTGGAAAGTCAAACCGGAGCACCAGGAGAGGGACTCTTCGTTGAGTTTTAGAAACCTTTCGTATTCACAGTGTGTCCATTCTCTAGGTTTCCCGTACATGTTATAGCTGTAGTAATATTCCCTTCAACCTGGAGAGGTGGGACCCATGGAATGGTTGCCATGCATTATTGCTTTAAAGGGTCTGCATTTGCTCACCCAATCTCACCAATCCTCTCAGTCCCAAGTGTCCAGCCTCATGCCACATCCAGCTGTCATCGTAGATAGGGTCATTCCAGGTTGCATCAGAGACCCTGAAGGAATTGTAAAGAATTTCCCTGTTTCTTTGTTCTGTTTTTGAAATTCCTTTTTAGAGTGGGTTTGAGCTGATTCTCGCTGCCATGTTTATGCCAGTCTAGACACACTTGATTCCCTTACGGAGACATATCAATACATAGGTTTTAAGATTCTTACTAGTCAGATCTATTCCTCTGCGGGAAATATGGGGTTTTGAGTCCCTTTCACTGAGGAAGGTGTAGGTCTTGTCTATTCCATAGTTGGTTTTTGGAACAGTACCTGTGCTTATATCAAACTCTGGTTTGATGCATCACCCCACCTCTCCTTCCCCCTTAAGCAGGCATAAGAGTGTTTTCTAAATGTGAGACTCTGTTCTCTTTCCTAACTCAGTTCATGTGTTGCCATGTTTACAGGATCTTCCTAAGTGATATCTTATGATAAGTTTCTTTTTCTGTGTGACTTCTTTCACTTAGAATCATCGTACCTGAATCCACTCATTTTGCTGCTACTGGTCTTATGACATTGATTTCATGGCTGAGGGATATTCCATCGTACGTAAGTTCCACAATGTTTTGAACCATTTTTATATTTCCTGGGATATTTCAGGTGTACCCAGGTTGAGGTTCTTGTAAGCAGTGCAGCCCTCAATTTGGGGGTGGCTCTGTCTTATGGATTTTCAGTTTTCCCAAGGTATATTCCCTAGACTGGAAGTGCCCTTGGCTCTGTAGCTCTGTTGTTTACTTGTTTTAGGGAACACAATGCACTCCTCCAGGGAGGCAGTTGGCAGCTTACATCCCGCCCATCAGCATAACAAGGCTCCCTGTTCTCCAGGGCCTGTCTTGCCTTTCTGGTTTTTACACATTTTGTGGATGTCCCTTTTGACCGTTGGGAAGTGATACTTCTTTGTAGTGCAGATTTGCATTGCCCGCTTGCTTGCTTGGCCAAAAAGGGCGTATGCGTTTTCTCCTGAATATATTCAGGAGAAAACGCATACGCCCTTTTTGGCCAAGTGCATCATTGTCGAAGTTGTGCCCCTCTTCCTGTGCTTTACAGGCGATTCTAACGTACCTCTTGAAATCTGTTTCCTGCTATTCTGCCTCGCATTCATGTCCGCCTCGTTGCCTTCCCTCAACAGATTTTTGGACGATAGTTGGCCTTGATTACTCTGCCAGTTTGTGAATTGCTGTGCCCCTGAGCTCCATTTTTCAACTCGTTTTTTGTGAGCTGAACGCAAGTCCAAACATTTGGTTCAGGACCTATACTGGTTCCCGGTGGGTGGCTGAGACTTTGGTGAATTCTTCTTCCTGCCGGGAAATTAGAGTGACATGTGCCCATCCAAATGCCTAACAGCTACTCTCTCATTGGTTCTCCCTCTTCCCTTTCCTCCTCTGCCAAATGGGCAACCTGTGTGAACCAGGAGCTTAAAGGGGCTGTCTCTCCAAGTTGGGAGATTGATAGTAAAGCTGTTGGAAAGTCAAACCGGAGCACCAGGAGAGGGACTCTTCGTTGAGTTTTAGAAACCTTTCGTATTCACAGTGTGTCCATTCTCTAGGTTTCCCGTACATGTTATAGCTGTAGTAATATTCCCTTCAACCTGGAGAGGTGGGACCCATGGAATGGTTGCCATGCATTATTGCTTTAAAGGGTCTGCATTTGCTCACCCAATCTCACCAATCCTCTCAGTCCCAAGTGTCCAGCCTCATGCCACATCCAGCTGTCATCGTAGATAGGGTCATTCCAGGTTGCATCAGAGACCCTGAAGGAATTGTAAAGAATTTCCCTGTTTCTTTGTTCTGTTTTTGAAATTCCTTTTTAGAGTGGGTTTGAGCTGATTCTCGCTGCCATGTTTATGCCAGTCTAGACACACTTGATTCCCTTACGGAGACATATCAATACATAGGTTTTAAGATTCTTACTAGTCAGATCTATTCCTCTGCGGGAAATATGGGGTTTTGAGTCCCTTTCACTGAGGAAGGTGTAGGTCTTGTCTATTCCATAGTTGGGTTTTGGAACAGTACCTGTGCTTATATCAAACTCTGGTTTGATGCATCACCCCACCTCTCCTTCCCCCTTAAGCAGGCATAAGAGTGTTTTCTAAATGTGAGACTCTGTTCTCTTTCCTAACTCAGTTCATGTGTTGCCATGTTTACAGGATCTTCCTAAGTGATATCTTATGATAAGTTTCTTTTTCTGTGTGACTTCTTTCACTTAGAATCATCGTACCTGAATCCACTCATTTTGCTGCTACTGGTCTTATGACATTGATTTCGTGGCTGAGGGATATTCCATCGTACGTAAGTTCCACAATGTTTTGAACCCTTTTTATATTTCCTGGGATATTTCAGGTGTACCCAGGTTGAGGTTCTTGTAAGCAGTGCAGCCCTCAATTTGGGGGTGGCTGTGTCTTATGGATCTTCAGTTTTCCCAAGGTATATTCCCTAGACTGGAAGTGCCCTTGGCTCTGTAGCTCTGTTGTTTACTTGTTTTAGGGAACACAATGCACTCCTCCAGGGAGGCAGTTGGCAGCTTACATCCCGCCCATCAGCATAACAAGGCTCCCTGTTCTCCAGGGCCTGTCTTGCCTTTCTGGTTTTTACACATTTTGTGGATGTCCCTTTTGACCGTTGGGAAGTGATACTTCTTTGTAGTGCAGATTTGCATTGCCCGCTTGCTTGCTTGGCCAAAAAGGGCGTATGCGTTTTCTCCTGAATATATTCAGGAGAAAACGCATACGCCCTTTTTGGCCAAGTGCATCACTGTCGAAGTTGTGCCCTTCTTCCTGTGCTTTACAGGCGATTCTAACGTACCTCTTGAAATCTGTTTCCTGCTATTCTGCCTCGCATTCAAGTCCGCCTCGTTGCCTTCCCTCAACAGATTTTTGGACGATAGTTGGCCTTGATTACTCTGCCAGTTTGTGAATTGCTGTGCCCCTGAGCTCCATTTTTCAACTCGTTTTTTGTGAGCTGAACGCAAGTCCAAACATTTGGTTCCGGACCTATACTGGTTCCCGGTGGGTGGCTGAGACTTTGGTGAATTCTTCTTCCTGCCGGGAAATTAGAGTGACATGTGCCCATCCAAATGCCTAACAGCTACTCTCTCATTGGTTCTCCCTCTTCCCTTTCCTCCTCTGCCAAATGGGCAACCTGTGTGAACCAGGAGCTTAAAGGGGCTGTCTCTCCAAGTTGGGAGATTGATAGTAAAGCTGTTGGAAAGTCAAACCGGAGCACCAGGAGAGGGACTCTTCGTTGAGTTTTAGAAACCTTTCGTATTCACAGTGTGTCCATTCTCTAGGTTTCCCGTACATGTTATAGCTGTAGTAATATTCCCTTCAACCTGGAGAGGTGGGACCCATGGAATGGTGGCCATGCATTATTGCTTTAAAGGGTCTGCATTTGCTCACCCAATCTCACCAATCCTCTCAGTCCCAAGTGTCCAGCCTCATGCCACATCCAGCTGTCATTGTAGATAGGGTCATTCCAGGTTGCATCAGAGACCCTGAAGGAATTGTAAAGAATTTCCCTGTTTCTTTGTTCTGTTTTTGAAATTCCGTTTTAGAGTGGGTTTGAGCTGATTCTCGCTGCCATGTTTATGCCAGTCTAGACACACTTGATTCCCTTACGGAGACATATCAATACATAGGTTTTAAGATTCTTACTAGTCAGATCTATTCCTCTGCGGGAAATATGGGGTTTTGAGTCCCTTTCACTGAGGAAGGTGTAGGTCTTGTCTATTCCATAGTTGGTTTTTGGAACAGTACCTGTGCTTATATCAAACTCTGGTTTGATGCATCACCCCACCTCTCCTTCCCCCTTAAGCAGGCATAAGAGTGTTTTCTAAATGTGAGACTCTGTTCTCTTTCCTAACTCAGTTCATGTGTAGCCATGTTTACAGGATCTTCCTAAGTGATATCTTATGATAAGTTTCTTTTTCTGTGTGACTTCTTTCACTTAGAATCATCGTACCTGAATCCACTCATTTTGCTGCTACTGGTCTTATGACATTGATTTCATGGCTGAGGGATATTCCATCGTACGTAAGTTCCACAATGTTTTGAACCATTTTTATATTTCCTGGGATATTTCAGGTGTACCCAGGTTGAGGTTCTTGTAAGCAGTGCAGCCCTCAATTTGGGGGTGGCTCTGTCTTATGGATTTTCAGTTTTCCCAAGGTATATTCCCTAGACTGGAAGTGCCCTTGGCTCTGTAGCTCTGTTGTTTACTTGTTTTAGGGAACACAATGCACTCCTCCAGGGAGGCAGTTGGCAGCTTACATCCCGCCCATCAGCATAACAAGGCTCCCTGTTCTCCAGGGCCTGTCTTGCCTTTCTGGTTTTTACACATTTTGTGGATGTCCCTTTTGACCGTTGGGAAGTGATACTTCTTTGTAGTGCAGATTTGCATTGCCCGCTTGCTTGCTTGGCCAAAAAGGGCGTATGCGTTTTCTCCTGAATATATTCAGGAGAAAACGCATACGCCCTTTTTGGCCAAGTGCATCATTGTCGAAGTTGTGCCCCTCTTCCTGTGCTTTACAGGCGATTCTAACGTACCTCTTGAAATCTGTTTCCTGCTATTCTGCCTCGCATTCAAGTCCGCCTCGTTGCCTTCCCTCAACAGATTTTTGGACGATAGTTGGCCTTGATTACTCTGCCAGTTTGTGAATTGCTGTGCCCCTGAGCTCCATTTTTCAACTCGTTTTTTTGTGAGCTGAACGCAAGTCCAAACATTTGGTTCAGGACCTATACTGGTTCCCGGTGGGTGGCTGAGACTCTGGTGAATTCTGCTTCCTGACGGGAAATTAGAGTGACATGTGCCCATCCAAATGCCTAACAGCTACTCTCTCATTGGTTCTCCCTCTTCCCTTTCCTCCTCTGCCAAATGGGCAACCTGTGTGAACCAGGAGCTTAAAGGGGCTGTCTCTCCAAGTTGGGAGATTGATAGTAAAGCTGTTGGAAAGTCAAACCGGAGCACCAGGAGAGGGACTCTTCGTTGAGTTTTAGAAACCTTTCGTATTCACAGTGTGTCCATTCTCTAGGTTTCCCGTACATGTTATAGCTGTAGTAATATTCCCTTCAACCTGGAGAGGTGGGACCCATGGAATGGTGGCCATGCATTATTGCTTTAAAGGGTCTGCATTTGCTCACCCAATCTCACCAATCCTCTCAGTCCCAAGTGTCCAGCCTCATGCCACATCCAGCTGTCATCGTAGATAGGGTCATTCCAGGTTGCATCAGAGACCCTGAAGGAATTGTAAAGAATTTCCCTGTTTCTTTGTTCTGTTTTTGAAATTCCTTTTTAGAGTGGGTTTGAGCTGATTCTCGCTGCCATGTTTATGCCAGTCTAGACACACTTGATTCCCTTACGGAGACATATCAATACATAGGTTTTAAGATTCTTACTAGTCAGATCTATTCCTCTGCGGGAAATATGGGGTTTTGAGTCCCTTTCACTGAGGAAGGTGTAGGTCTTGTCTATTCCATAGTTGGTTTTTGGAACAGTACCTGTGCTTATATCAAACTCTGGTTTGATGCATCACCCCACCTCTCCTTCCCCCTTAAGCAGGCATAAGAGTGTTTTCTAAATGTGAGACTCTGTTCTCTTTCCTAACTCAGTTCATGTGTTGCCATGTTTACAGGATCTTCCTAAGTGATATCTTATGATAAGTTTCTTTTTCTGTGTGACTTCTTTCACTTAGAATCATCGTACCTGAATCCACTCATTTTGCTGCTACTGGTCTTATGACATTGATTTCATGGCTGAGGGATATTCCATCGCACGTAAGTTCGACAATGTTTTGAACCATTTTTATATTTCCTGGGATATTTCAGGTGTACCCAGGTTGAGGTTCTTGTAAGCAGTGCAGCCCTCAATTTGGGGGTGGCTCTGTCTTATGGATTTTCAGTTTTCCCAAGGTATATTCCCTAGACTGGAAGTGCCCTTGGCTCTGTAGCTCTGTTGTTTACTTGTTTTAGGGAACACAATGCACTCCTCCAGGGAGGCAGTTGGCAGCTTACATCCCGCCCATCAGCATAACAAGGCTCCCTGTTCTCCAGGGCCTGTCTTGCCTTTCTGGTTTTTACACATTTTGTGGATGTCCCTTTTGACCGTTGGGAAGTGATACTTCTTTGTAGTGCAGATTTGCATTGCCCGCTTGCTTGCTGGGCCAAAAAGGGCGTATGCGTTTTCTCCTGAATATATTCAGGAGAAAACGCATACGCCCTTTTTGGCCAAGTGCATCATTGTCGAAGTTGTGCCCCTCTTCCTGTGCTTTACAGGCGATTCTAACGTACCTCTTGAAATCTGTTTCCTGCTATTCTGCCTCGCATTCATGTCCGCCTCGTTGCCTTCCCTCAACAGATTTTTGGACGATAGTTGGCCTTGATTACTCTGCCAGTTTGTGAATTGCTGTGCCCCTGAGCTCCATTTTTCAACTCGTTTTTTGTGAGCTGAACGCAAGTCCAAACATTTGGTTCAGGACCTATACTGGTTCCCGGTGGGTGGCTGAGACTTTGGTGAATTCTTCTTCCTGCCGGGAAATTAGAGTGACATGTGCCCATCCAAATGCCTAACAGCTACTCTCTCATTGGTTCTCCCTCTTCCCTTTCCTCCTCTGCCAAATGGGCAACCTGTGTGAACCAGGAGCTTAAAGGGGCTGTCTCTCCAAGTTGGGAGATTGATAGTAAAGCTGTTGGAAAGTCAAACCGGAGCACCAGGAGAGGGACTCTTCGTTGAGTTTTAGAAACCTTTCGTATTCACAGTGTGTCCATTCTCTAGGTTTCCCGTACATGTTATAGCTGTAGTAATATTCCCTTCAACCTGGAGAGGTGGGACCCATGGAATGGTGGCCATGCATTATTGCTTTAAAGGGTCTGCATTTGCTCACCCAATCTCACCAATCCTCTCAGTCCCAAGTGTCCAGCCTCATGCCACATCCAGCTGTCATCGTAGATAGGGTCATTCCAGGTTGCATCAGAGACCCTGAAGGAATTGTAAAGAATTTCCCTGTTTCTTTGTTCTGTTTTTGAAATTCCTTTTTAGAGTGGGTTTGAGCTGATTCTCGCTGCCATGTTTATGCCAGTCTAGACACACTTGATTCCCTTACGGAGACATATCAATACATAGGTTTTAAGATTCTTACTAGTCAGATCTATTCCTCTGCGGGAAATATGGGGTTTTGAGTCCCTTTCACTGAGGAAGGTGTAGGTCTTGTCTATTCCATAGTTGGGTTTTGGAACAGTACCTGTGCTTATATCAAACTCTGGTTTGATGCATCACCCCACCTCTCCTTCCCCCTTAAGCAGGCATAAGAGTGTTTTCTAAATGTGAGACTCTGTTCTCTTTCCTAACTCAGTTCATGTGTTGCCATGTTTACAGGATCTTCCTAAGTGATATCTTATGATAAGTTTCTTTTTCTGTGTGACTTCTTTCACTTAGAATCATCGTACCTGAATCCACTCATTTTGCTGCTACTGGTCTTATGACATTGATTTCATGGCTGAGGGATATTCCATCGTACGTAAGTTCCACAATGTTTTGAACCCTTTTTATATTTCCTGGGATATTTCAGGTGTACCCAGGTTGAGGTTCTTGTAAGCAGTGCAGCCCTCAATTTGGGGGTGGCTGTGTCTTATGGATCTTCAGTTTTCCCAAGGTATATTCCCTAGACTGGAAGTGCCCTTGGCTCTGTAGCTCTGTTGTTTACTTGTTTTAGGGAACACAATGCACTCCTCCAGGGAGGCAGTTGGCAGCTTACATCCCACCCATCAGCATAACAAGGCTCCCTGTTCTCCAGGGCCTGTCTTGCCTTTCTGGTTTTTACACATTTTGTGGATGTCCCTTTTGACCGTTGGGAAGTGATACTTCTTTGTAGTGCAGATTTGCATTGCCCGCTTGCTTGCTTGGCCAAAAAGGGCGTATGCGTTTTCTCCTGAATATATTCAGGAGAAAACGCATACGCCCTTTTTGGCCAAGTGCATCACTGTCGAAGTTGTGCCCCTCTTCCTGTGCTTTACAGGCGATTCTAACGTACCTCTTGAAATCTGTTTCCTGCTATTCTGCCTCGCATTCAAGTCCGCCTCGTTGCCTTCCCTCAACAGATTTTTGGACGATAGTTGGCCTTGATTACTCTGCCAGTTTGTGAATTGCTGTGCCCCTGAGCTCCATTTTTCAACTCGTTTTTTGTGAGCTGAACGCAAGTCCAAACATTTGGTTCAGGACCTATACTGGTTCCCGGTGGGTGGCTGAGACTTTGGTGAATTCTTCTTCCTGCCGGGAAATTAGAGTGACATGTGCCCATCCAAATGCCTAACAGCTACTCTCTCATTGGTTCTCCCTCTTCCCTTTCCTCCTCTGCCAAATGGGCAACCTGTGTGAACCAGGAGCTTAAAGGGGCTGTCTCTCCAAGTTGGGAGATTGATAGTAAAGCTGTTGGAAAGTCAAACCGGAGCACCAGGAGAGGGACTCTTCGTTGAGTTTTAGAAACCTTTCGTATTCACAGTGTGTCCATTCTCTAGGTTTCCCGTACATGTTATAGCTGTAGTAATATTCCCTTCAACCTGGAGAGGTGGGACCCATGGAATGGTTGCCATGCATTATTGCTTTAAAGGGTCTGCATTTGCTCACCCAATCTCACCAATCCTCTCAGTCCCAAGTGTCCAGCCTCATGCCACATCCAGCTGTCATCGTAGATAGGGTCATTCCAGGTTGCATCAGAGACCCTGAAGGAATTGTAAAGAATTTCCCTGTTTCTTTGTTCTGTTTTTGAAATTCCTTTTTAGAGTGGGTTTGAGCTGATTCTCGCTGCCATGTTTATGCCAGTCTAGACACACTTGATTCCCTTACGGAGACATATCAATACATAGGTTTTAAGATTCTTACTAGTCAGATCTATTCCTCTGCGGGAAATATGGGGTTTTGAGTCCCTTTCACTGAGGAAGGTGTAGGTCTTGTCTATTCCATAGTTGGTTTTTGGAACAGTACCTGTGCTTATATCAAACTCTGGTTTGATGCATCACCCCACCTCTCCTTCCCCCTTAAGCAGGCATAAGAGTGTTTTCTAAATGTGAGACTCTGTTCTCTTTCCTAACTCAGTTCATGTGTTGCCATGTTTACAGGATCTTCCTAAGTGATATCTTATGATAAGTTTCTTTTTCTGTGTGACTTCTTTCACTTAGAATCATCGTACCTGAATCCACTCATTTTGCTGCTACTGGTCTTATGACATTGATTTCATGGCTGAGGGATATTCCATCGCACGTAAGTTCCACAATGTTTTGAACCATTTTTATATTTCCTGGGATATTTCAGGTGTACCCAGGTTGAGGTTCTTGTAAGCAGTGCAGCCCTCAATTTGGGGGTGGCTCTGTCTTATGGATTTTCAGTTTTCCCAAGGTATATTCCCTAGACTGGAAGTGCCCTTGGCTCTGTAGCTCTGTTGTTTACTTGTTTTAGGGAACACAATGCACTCCTCCAGGGAGGCAGTTGGCAGCTTACATCCCGCCCATCAGCATAACAAGGCTCCCTGTTCTCCAGGGCCTGTCTTGCCTTTCTGGTTTTTACACATTTTGTGGATGTCCCTTTTGACCGTTGGGAAGTGATACTTCTTTGTAGTGCAGATTTGCATTGCCCGCTTGCTTGCTGGGCCAAAAAGGGCGTATGCGTTTTCTCCTGAATATATTCAGGAGAAAACGCATACGCCCTTTTTGGCCAAGTGCATCATTGTCGAAGTTGTGCCCCTCTTCCTGTGCTTTACAGGCGATTCTAACGTACCTCTTGAAATCTGTTTCCTGCTATTCTGCCTCGCATTCATGTCCGCCTCGTTGCCTTCCCTCAACAGATTTTTGGACGATAGTTGGCCTTGATTACTCTGCCAGTTTGTGAATTGCTGTGCCCCTGAGCTCCATTTTTCAACTCGTTTTTTGTGAGCTGAACGCAAGTCCAAACATTTGGTTCAGGACCTATACTGGTTCCCGGTGGGTGGCTGAGACTTTGGTGAATTCTTCTTCCTGCCGGGAAATTAGAGTGACATGTGCCCATCCAAATGCCTAACAGCTACTCTCTCATTGGTTCTCCCTCTTCCCTTTCCTCCTCTGCCAAATGGGCAACCTGTGTGAACCAGGAGCTTAAAGGGGCTGTCTCTCCAAGTTGGGAGATTGATAGTAAAGCTGTTGGAAAGTCAAACCGGAGCACCAGGAGAGGGACTCTTCGTTGAGTTTTAGAAACCTTTCGTATTCACAGTGTGTCCATTCTCTAGGTTTCCCGTACATGTTATAGCTGTAGTAATATTCCCTTCAACCTGGAGAGGTGGGACCCATGGAATGGTTGCCATGCATTATTGCTTTAAAGGGTCTGCATTTGCTCACCCAATCTCACCAATCCTCTCAGTCCCAAGTGTCCAGCCTCATGCCACATCCAGCTGTCATCATAGATAGGGTCATTCCAGGTTGCATCAGAGACCCTGAAGGAATTGTAAAGAATTTCCCTGTTTCTTTGTTCTGTTTTTGAAATTCCTTTTTAGAGTGGGTTTGAGCTGATTCTCGCTGCCATGTTTATGCCAGTCTAGACACACTTGATTCCCTTACGGAGACATATCAATACATAGGTTTTAAGATTCTTACTAGTCAGATCTATTCCTCTGCGGGAAATATGGGGTTTTGAGTCCCTTTCACTGAGGAAGGTGTAGGTCTTGTCTATTCCATAGTTGGTTTTTGGAACAGTACCTGTGCTTATATCAAACTCTGGTTTGATGCATCACCCCACCTCTCCTTCCCCCTTAAGCAGGCATAAGAGTGTTTTCTAAATGTGAGACTCTGTTCTCTTTCCTAACTCAGTTCATGTGTTGCCATGTTTACAGGATCTTCCTAAGTGATATCTTATGATAAGTTTCTTTTTCTGTGTGACTTCTTTCACTTAGAATCATCGTACCTGAATCCACTCATTTTGCTGCTACTGGTCTTATGACATTGATTTCGTGGCTGAGGGATATTCCATCGTACGTAAGTTCCACAATGTTTTGAACCATTTTTATATTTCCTGGGATATTTCAGGTGTACCCAGGTTGAGGTTCTTGTAAGCAGTGCAGCCCTCAATTTGGGGGTGGCTCTGTCTTATGGATTTTCAGTTTTCCCAAGGTATATTCCCTAGACTGGAAGTGCCCTTGGCTCTGTAGCTCTGTTGTTTACTTGTTTTAGGGAACACAATGCACTCCTCCAGGGAGGCAGTTGGCAGCTTACATCCCGCCCATCAGCATAACAAGGCTCCCTGTTCTCCAGGGCCTGTCTTGCCTTTCTGGTTTTTACACATTTTGTGGATGTCCCTTTTGACCGTTGGGAAGTGATACTTCTTTGTAGTGCAGATTTGCATTGCCCGCTTGCTTGCTTGGCCAAAAAGGGCGTATGCGTTTTCTCCTGAATATATTCAGGAGAAAACGCATACACCCTTTTTGGCCAAGTGCATCATTGTCGAAGTTGTGCCCCTCTTCCTGTGCTTTACAGGCGATTCTAACGTACCTCTTGAAATCTGTTTCCTGCTATTCTGCCTCGCATTCATGTCCGCCTCGTTGCCTTCCCTCAACAGATTTTTGGACGATAGTTGGCCTTGATTACTCTGCCAGTTTGTGAATTGCTGTGCCCCTGAGCTCCATTTTTCAACTCGTTTTTTGTGAGCTGAACGCAAGTCCAAACATTTGGTTCAGGACCTATACTGGTTCCCGGTGGGTGGCTGAGACTTTGGTGAATTCTTCTTCCTGCCGGGAAATTAGAGTGACATGTGCCCATCCAAATGCCTAACAGCTACTCTCTCATTGGTTCTCCCTCTTCCCTTTCCTCCTCTGCCAAATGGGCAACCTGTGTGAACCAGGAGCTTAAAGGGGCTGTCTCTCCAAGTTGGGAGATTGATAGTAAAGCTGTTGGAAAGTCAAACCGGAGCACCAGGAGAGGGACTCTTCGTTGAGTTTTAGAAACCTTTCGTATTCACAGTGTGTCCATTCTCTAGGTTTCCCGTACATGTTATAGCTGTAGTAATATTCCCTTCAACCTGGAGAGGTGGGACCCATGGAATGGTTGCCATGCATTATTGCTTTAAAGGGTCTGCATTTGCTCACCCAATCTCACCAATCCTCTCAGTCCCAAGTGTCCAGCCTCATGCCACATCCAGCTGTCATCGTAGATAGGGTCATTCCAGGTTGCATCAGAGACCCTGAAGGAATTGTAAAGAATTTCCCTGTTTCTTTGTTCTGTTTTTGAAATTCCTTTTTAGAGTGGGTTTGAGCTGATTCTCGCTGCCATGTTTATGCCAGTCTAGACACACTTGATTCCCTTACGGAGACATATCAATACATAGGTTTTAAGATTCTTACTAGTCAGATCTATTCCTCTGCGGGAAATATGGGGTTTTGAGTCCCTTTCACTGAGGAAGGTGTAGGTCTTGTCTATTCCATAGTTGGTTTTTGGAACAGTACCTGTGCTTATATCAAACTCTGGTTTGATGCATCACCCCACCTCTCCTTCCCCCTTAAGCAGGCATAAGAGTGTTTTCTAAATGTGAGACTCTGTTCTCTTGCCTAACTCAGTTCATGTGTTGCCATGTTTACAGGATCTTCCTAAGTGATATCTTATGATAAGTTTCTTTTCCTGTGTGACTTCTTTCCCTTAGAATCATCGTACCTGAATCCACTCATTATGCTGCTACTGGTCTTATGACATTGATTTCGTGGCTGAGGGATATTCCATCGTACGTAAGTTCCACAATGTTTGGAACCATTTTTATATTTCCTGGGATATTTCAGGTGTACCCAGGTTGAGGTTCTTGTAAGCTGTGCAGCCCTCAATTTGGGGGTGGCTCTGTCTTGTGGATTTTCAGTTTTCCCAAGGTATATTCCCTAGACTGGAAGTGCCCTTGGCTCTGTAGCTCTGTTGTTTACTTGTTTTAGGGAACACAATGCACTCCTCCAGTGAGGCAGTTGGCAACTTACATCCCGCCCATCAGCATAACAAGGCTCCCTGTTCTCCAGGGCCTGTCTTGCCTTTCTGGTTTTTACACATTTTGTGGATGTCCCTTTTGACCGGTGGGAAGTGATACTTCTTTGTAGTGCAGATTTGCATTGCCCGCTTGCTTGCTTGGCCAAAAAGGGCGTATGCGTTTTCTCCTGAATATATTCAGGAGAAAACGCATACGCCCTTTTTGGCCAAGTGCATCATTGTCGAAGTTGTGCCCCTCTTCCTGTGCTTTACAGGCGATTCTAACGTACCTCTTGAAATCTGTTTCCTGCTATTCTGCCTCGCATTCAAGTCCGCCTCGTTGCCTTCCCTCAACAGATTTTTGGACGATAGTTGGCCTTGATTACTCTGCCAGTTTGTGAATTGCTGTGCCCCTGAGCTCCATTTTTCAACTCGTTTTTTGTGAGCTGAACGCAAGTCCAAACATTTGGTTCAGGACCTATACTGGTTCCCGGTGGGTGGCTGAGACTTTGGTGAATTCTTCTTCCTGCCGGGAAATTAGAGTGACATGTGCCCATCCAAATGCCTAACAGCTACTCTCTCATTGGTTCTCCCTCTTCCCTTTCCTCCTCTGCCAAATGGGCAACCTGTGTGAACCAGGAGCTTAAAGGGGCTGTCTCTCCAAGTTGGGAGATTGATAGTAAAGCTGTTGGAAAGTCAAACCGGAGCACCAGGAGAGGGACTCTTCGTTGAGTTTTAGAAACCTTTCGTATTCACAGTGTGTCCATTCTCTAGGTTTCCCGTACATGTTATAGCTGTAGTAATATTCCCTTCAACCTGGAGAGGTGGGACCCATGGAATGGTTGCCATGCATTATTGCTTTAAAGGGTCTGCATTTGCTCACCCAATCTCACCAATCCTCTCAGTCCCAAGTGTCCAGCCTCATGCCACATCCAGCTGTCATCGTAGATAGGGTCATTCCAGGTTGCATCAGAGACCCTGAAGGAATTGTAAAGAATTTCCCTGTTTCTTTGTTCTGTTTTTGAAATTCCTTTTTAGAGTGGGTTTGAGCTGATTCTCGCTGCCATGTTTATGCCAGTCTAGACACACTTGATTCCCTTACGGAGACATATCAATACATAGGTTTTAAGATTCTTACTAGTCAGATCTATTCCTCTGCGGGAAATATGGGGTTTTGAGTCCCTTTCACTGAGGAAGGTGTAGGTCTTGTCTATTCCATAGTTGGTTTTTGGAACAGTACCTGTGCTTATATCAAACTCTGGTTTGATGCATCACCCCACCTCTCCTTCCCCCTTAAGCAGGCATAAGAGTGTTTTCTAAATGTGAGACTCTGTTCTCTTTCCTAACTCAGTTCATGTGTTGCCATGTTTACAGGATCTTCCTAAGTGATATCTTATGATAAGTTTCTTTTTCTGTGTGACTTCTTTCACTTAGAATCATCGTACCTGAATCCACTCATTTTGCTGCTACTGGTCTTATGACATTGATTTCGTGGCTGAGGGATATTCCATCGTACGTAAGTTCCACAATGTTTTGAACCATTTTTATATTTCCTGGGATATTTCAGGTGTACCCAGGTTGAGGTTCTTGTAAGCAGTGCAGCCCTCAATTTGGGGGTGGCTCTGTCTTATGGATTTTCAGTTTTCCCAAGGTATATTCCCTAGACTGGAAGTGCCCTTGGCTCTGTAGCTCTGTTGTTTACTTGTTTTAGGGAACACAATGCACTCCTCCAGGGAGGCAGTTGGCAGCTTACATCCCGCCCATCAGCATAACAAGGCTCCCTGTTCTCCAGGGCCTGTCTTGCCTTTCTGGTTTTTACACATTTTGTGGATGTCCCTTTTGACCGTTGGGAAGTGATACTTCTTTGTAGTGCAGATTTGCATTGCCCGCTTGCTTGCTTGGCCAAAAAGGGCGTATGCGTTTTCTCCTGAATATATTCAGGAGAAAACGCATACGCCCTTTTTGGCCAAGTGCATCATTGTCGAAGTTGTGCCCCTCTTCCTGTGCTTTACAGGCGATTCTAACGTACCTCTTGAAATCTGTTTCCTGCTATTCTGCCTCGCATTCATGTCCGCCTCGTTGCCTTCCCTCAACAGATTTTTGGACGATAGTTGGCCTTGATTACTCTGCCAGTTTGTGAATTGCTGTGCCCCTGAGCTCCATTTTTCAACTCGTTTTTTGTGAGCTGAACGCAAGTCCAAACATTTGGTTCAGGACCTATACTGGTTCCCGGTGGGTGGCTGAGACTTTGGTGAATTCTTCTTCCTGCCGGGAAATTAGAGTGACATGTGCCCATCCAAATGCCTAACAGCTACTCTCTCATTGGTTCTCCCTCTTCCCTTTCCTCCTCTGCCAAATGGGCAACCTGTGTGAACCAGGAGCTTAAAGGGGCTGTCTCTCCAAGTTGGGAGATTGATAGTAAAGCTGTTGGAAAGTCAAACCGGAGCACCAGGAGAGGGACTCTTCGTTGAGTTTTAGAAACCTTTCGTATTCACAGTGTGTCCATTCTCTAGGTTTCCCGTACATGTTATAGCTGTAGTAATATTCCCTTCAACCTGGAGAGGTGGGACCCATGGAATGGTTGCCATGCATTATTGCTTTAAAGGGTCTGCATTTGCTCACCCAATCTCACCAATCCTCTCAGTCCCAAGTGTCCAGCCTCATGCCACATCCAGCTGTCATCGTAGATAGGGTCATTCCAGGTTGCATCAGAGACCCTGAAGGAATTGTAAAGAATTTCCCTGTTTCTTTGTTCTGTTTTTGAAATTCCTTTTTAGAGTGGGTTTGAGCTGATTCTCGCTGCCATGTTTATGCCAGTCTAGACACACTTGATTCCCTTACGGAGACATATCAATACATAGGTTTTAAGATTCTTACTAGTCAGATCTATTCCTCTGCGGGAAATATGGGGTTTTGAGTCCCTTTCACTGAGGAAGGTGTAGGTCTTGTCTATTCCATAGTTGGTTTTTGGAACAGTACCTGTGCTTATATCAAACTCTGGTTTGATGCATCACCCCACCTCTCCTTCCCCCTTAAGCAGGCATAAGAGTGTTTTCTAAATGTGAGACTCTGTTCTCTTGCCTAACTCAGTTCATGTGTTGCCATGTTTACAGGATCTTCCTAAGTGATATCTTATGATAAGTTTCTTTTCCTGTGTGACTTCTTTCCCTTAGAATCATCGTACCTGAATCCACTCATTATGCTGCTACTGGTCTTATGACATTGATTTCGTGGCTGAGGGATATTCCATCGTACGTAAGTTCCACAATGTTTGGAACCATTTTTATATTTCCTGGGATATTTCAGGTGTACCCAGGTTGAGGTTCTTGTAAGCTGTGCAGCCCTCAATTTGGGGGTGGCTCTGTCTTGTGGATTTTCAGTTTTCCCAAGGTATATTCCCTAGACTGGAAGTGCCCTTGGCTCTGTAGCTCTGTTGTTTACTTGTTTTAGGGAACACAATGCACTCCTCCAGTGAGGCAGTTGGCAACTTACATCCCGCCCATCAGCATAACAAGGCTCCCTGTTCTCCAGGGCCTGTCTTGCCTTTCTGGTTTTTACACATTTTGTGGATGTCCCTTTTGACCGGTGGGAAGTGATACTTCTTTGTAGTGCAGATTTGCATTGCCCGCTTGCTTGCTTGGCCAAAAAGGGCGTATGCGTTTTCTCCTGAATATATTCAGGAGAAAACGCATACGCCCTTTTTGGCCAAGTGCATCATTGTCGAAGTTGTGCCCCTCTTCCTGTGCTTTACAGGCGATTCTAACGTACCTCTTGAAATCTGTTTCCTGCTATTCTGCCTCGCATTCAAGTCCGCCTCGTTGCCTTCCCTCAACAGATTTTTGGACGATAGTTGGCCTTGATTACTCTGCCAGTTTGTGAATTGCTGTGCCCCTGAGCTCCATTTTTCAACTCGTTTTTTGTGAGCTGAACGCAAGTCCAAACATTTGGTTCAGGACCTATACTGGTTCCCGGTGGGTGGCTGAGACTTTGGTGAATTCTTCTTCCTGCCGGGAAATTAGAGTGACATGTGCCCATCCAAATGCCTAACAGCTACTCTCTCATTGGTTCTCCCTCTTCCCTTTCCTCCTCTGCCAAATGGGCAACCTGTGTGAACCAGGAGCTTAAAGGGGCTGTCTCTCCAAGTTGGGAGATTGATAGTAAAGCTGTTGGAAAGTCAAACCGGAGCACCAGGAGAGGGACTCTTCGTTGAGTTTTAGAAACCTTTCGTATTCACAGTGTGTCCATTCTCTAGGTTTCCCGTACATGTTATAGCTGTAGTAATATTCCCTTCAACCTGGAGAGGTGGGACCCATGGAATGGTTGCCATGCATTATTGCTTTAAAGGGTCTGCATTTGCTCACCCAATCTCACCAATCCTCTCAGTCCCAAGTGTCCAGCCTCATGCCACATCCAGCTGTCATCGTAGATAGGGTCATTCCAGGTTGCATCAGAGACCCTGAAGGAATTGTAAAGAATTTCCCTGTTTCTTTGTTCTGTTTTTGAAATTCCTTTTTAGAGTGGGTTTGAGCTGATTCTCGCTGCCATGTTTATGCCAGTCTAGACACACTTGATTCCCTTACGGAGACATATCAATACATAGGTTTTAAGATTCTTACTAGTCAGATCTATTCCTCTGCGGGAAATATGGGGTTTTGAGTCCCTTTCACTGAGGAAGGTGTAGGTCTTGTCTATTCCATAGTTGGTTTTTGGAACAGTACCTGTGCTTATATCAAACTCTGGTTTGATGCATCACCCCACCTCTCCTTCCCCCTTAAGCAGGCATAAGAGTGTTTTCTAAATGTGAGACTCTGTTCTCTTTCCTAACTCAGTTCATGTGTAGCCATGTTTACAGGATCTTCCTAAGTGATATCTTATGATAAGTTTCTTTTCCTGTGTGACTTCTTTCCCTTAGAATCATCGTACCTGAATCCACTCAATTTGCTGCTACTGGTCTTATGACATTGATTTCGTGGCTGAGGGATATTCCATCGTACGTAAGTTCCACAATGTTTGGAACCATTTTTATATTTCCTGGGATATTTCAGGTGTACCCAGGTTGAGGTTCTTGTAAGCAGTGCAGCCCTCAATTTGGGGGTGGCTCTGTCTTGTGGATTTTCAGTTTTCCCAAGGTATATTCCCTAGACTGGAAGTGCCCTTGGCTCTGTAGCTCTGTTGTTTACTTGTTTTAGGGAACACAATGCACTCCTCCAGTGAGGCAGTTGGCAACTTACATCCCGCCCATCAGCATAACAAGGCTCCCTGTTCTCCAGGGCCTGTCTTGCCTTTCTGGTTTTTACACATTTTGTGGATGTCCCTTTTGACCGTTGGGAAGTGATACTTCTTTGTAGTGCAGATTTGCATTGCCCGCTTGCTTGCTTGGCCAAAAAGGGCGTATGCGTTTTCTCCTGAATATATTCAGGAGAAAACGCATACGCCCTTTTTGGCCAAGTGCATCATTGTCGAAGTTGTGCCCCTCTTCCTGTGCTTTACAGGCGATTCTAACGTACCTCTTGAAATCTGTTTCCTGCTATTCTGCCTCGCATTCAAGTCCGCCTCGTTGCCTTCCCTCAACAGATTTTTGGACGATAGTTGGCCTTGATTACTCTGCCAGTTTGTGAATTGCTGTGCCCCTGAGCTCCATTTTTCAACTCGTTTTTTGTGAGCTGAACCCAAGTCCAAACATTTGGTTCAGGACCTATACTGGTTCCCGGTGGGTGGCTGAGACTTTGGTGAATTCTTCTTCCTGCCGGGAAATTAGAGTGACATGTGCCCATCCAAATGCCTAACAGCTACTCTCTCATTGGTTCTCCCTCTTCCCTTTCCTCCTCTGCCAAATGGGCAACCTGTGTGAACCAGGAGCTTAAAGGGGCTGTCTCTCCAAGTTGGGAGATTGATGGTAAAGCTGTTGGAAAGTCAAACCAGAGCACCAGGAGAGGGACTCTTCGTTGAGTTTTAGAAACCTTTCGTATTCACAGTGTGTCCATTCTCTAGGTTTCCCGTACATGTTATAGCTGTAGTAATATTCCCTTCAACCTGGAGAGGTGGGACCCATGGAATGGTTGCCATGCATTATTGCTTTAAAGGGTCTGCATTTGCTCACCCAATCTCACCAATCCTCTCAGTCCCAAGTGTCCAGCCTCATGCCACATCCAGCTGTCATCGTAGATAGGGTCATTCCAGGTTGCATCAGAGACCCTGAAGGAATTGTAAAGAATTTCCCTGTTTCTTTGTTCTGTTTTTGAAATTCCTTTTTAGAGTGGGTTTGAGCTGATTCTCGCTGCCATGTTTATGCCAGTCTAGACACACTTGATTCCCTTACGGAGACATATCAATACATAGGTTTTAAGATTCTTACTAGTCAGATCTATTCCTCTGCGGGAAATATGGGGTTTTGAGTCCCTTTCACTGAGGAAGGTGTAGGTCTTGTCTATTCCATAGTTGGTTTTTGGAACAGTACCTGTGCTTATATCAAACTCTGGTTTGATGCATCACCCCACCTCTCCTTCCCCCTTAAGCAGGCATAAGAGTGTTTTCTAAATGTGAGACTCTGTTCTCTTTCCTAACTCAGTTCATGTGTAGCCATGTTTACAGGATCTTCCTAAGTGATATCTTATGATAAGTTTCTTTTCCTGTGTGACTTCTTTCCCTTAGAATCATCGTACCTGAATCCACTCATTTTGCTGCTACTGGTCTTATGACATTGATTTCGTGGCTGAGGGATATTCCATCGTATGTAAGTTCCACAATGTTTGGAACCATTTTTATATTTCCTGGGATATTTCAGGTGTACCCAGGTTGAGGTTCTTGTAAGCAGTGCAGCCCTCAATTTGGGGGTGGCTCTGTCTTGTGGATTTTCAGTTTTCCCAAGGTATATTCCCTAGACTGGAAGTGCCCTTGGCTCTGTAGCTCTGTTGTTTACTTGTTTTAGGGAACACAATGCACTCCTCCAGTGAGGCAGTTGGCAACTTACATCCCGCCCATCAGCATAACAAGGCTCCCTGTTCTCCAGGGCCTGTCTTGCCTTTCTGGTTTTTACACATTTTGTGGATGTCCCTTTTGACCGGTGGGAAGTGATACTTCTTTGTAGTGCAGATTTGCATTGCCCGCTTGCTTGCTTGGCCAAAAAGGGCGTATGCGTTTTCTCCTGAATATATTCAGGAGAAAACGCATACGCCCTTTTTGGCCAAGTGCATCATTGTCGAAGTTGTGCCCCTCTTCCTGTGCTTTACAGGCGATTCTAACGTACCTCTTGAAATCTGTTTCCTGCTATTCTGCCTCGCATTCAAGTCCGCCTCGTTGCCTTCCCTCAACAGATTTTTGGACGATAGTTGGCCTTGATTACTCTGCCAGTTTGTGAATTGCTGTGCCCCTGAGCTCCATTTTTCAACTCGTTTTTTGTGAGCTGAACGCAAGTCCAAACATTTGGTTCAGGACCTATACTGGTTCCCGGTGGGTGGCTGAGACTTTGGTGAATTCTTCTTCCTGCCGGGAAATTAGAGTGACATGTGCCCATCCAAATGCCTAACAGCTACTCTCTCATTGGTTCTCCCTCTTCCCTTTCCTCCTCTGCCAAATGGGCAACCTGTGTGAACCAGGAGCTTAAAGGGGCTGTCTCTCCAAGTTGGGAGATTGATAGTAAAGCTGTTGGAAAGTCAAACCGGAGCACCAGGAGAGGGACTCTTCGTTGAGTTTTAGAAACCTTTCGTATTCACAGTGTGTCCATTCTCTAGGTTTCCCGTACATGTTATAGCTGTAGTAATATTCCCTTCAACCTGGAGAGGTGGGACCCATGGAATGGTTGCCATGCATTATTGCTTTAAAGGGTCTGCATTTGCTCACCCAATCTCACCAATCCTCTCAGTCCCAAGTGTCCAGCCTCATGCCACATCCAGCTGTCATCGTAGATAGGGTCATTCCAGGTTGCATCAGAGACCCTGAAGGAATTGTAAAGAATTTCCCTGTTTCTTTGTTCTGTTTTTGAAATTCCTTTTTAGAGTGGGTTTGAGCTGATTCTCGCTGCCATGTTTATGCCAGTCTAGACACACTTGATTCCCTTACGGAGACATATCAATACATAGGTTTTAAGATTCTTACTAGTCAGATCTATTCCTCTGCGGGAAATATGGGGTTTTGAGTCCCTTTCACTGAGGAAGGTGTAGGTCTTGTCTATTCCATAGTTGGTTTTTGGAACAGTACCTGTGCTTATATCAAACTCTGGTTTGATGCATCACCCCACCTCTCCTTCCCCCTTAAGCAGGCATAAGAGTGTTTTCTAAATGTGAGACTCTGTTCTCTTTCCTAACTCAGTTCATGTGTTGCCATGTTTACAGGATCTTCCTAAGTGATATCTTATGATAAGTTTCTTTTTCTGTGTGACTTCTTTCCCTTAGAATCATCGTACCTGAATCCACTCATTTTGCTGCTACTGGTCTTATGACATTGATTTCGTGGCTGAGGGATATTCCATCGTACGTAAGTTCCACAATGTTTTGAACCATTTTTATATTTCCTGGGATATTTCAGGTGTACCCAGGTTGAGGTTCTTGTAAGCAGTGCAGCCCTCAATTTGGGGGTGGCTCTGTCTTATGGATTTTCAGTTTTCCCAAGGTATATTCCCTAGACTGGAAGTGCCCTTGGCTCTGTAGCTCTGTTGTTTACTTGTTTTAGGGAACACAATGCACTCCTCCAGGGAGGCAGTTGGCAGCTTACATCCCGCCCATCAGCATAACAAGGCTCCCTGTTCTCCAGGGCCTGTCTTGCCTTTCTGGTTTTTACACATTTTGTGGATGTCCCTTTTGACCGTTGGGAAGTGATACTTCTTTGTAGTGCAGATTTGCATTGCCCGCTTGCTTGCTTGGCCAAAAAGGGCGTATGCGTTTTCTCCTGAATATATTCAGGAGAAAACGCATACGCCCTTTTTGGCCAAGTGCATCATTGTCGAAGTTGTGCCCCTCTTCCTGTGCTTTACAGGCGATTCTAACGTACCTCTTGAAATCTGTTTCCTGCTATTCTGCCTCGCATTCATGTCCGCCTCGTTGCCTTCCCTCAACAGATTTTTGGACGATAGTTGGCCTTGATTACTCTGCCAGTTTGTGAATTGCTGTGCCCCTGAGCTCCATTTTTCAACTCGTTTTTTGTGAGCTGAACGCAAGTCCAAACATTTGGTTCAGGACCTATACTGGTTCCCGGTGGGTGGCTGAGACTTTGGTGAATTCTTCTTCCTGCCGGGAAATTAGAGTGACATGTGCCCATCCAAATGCCTAACAGCTACTCTCTCATTGGTTCTCCCTCTTCCCTTTCCTCCTCTGCCAAATGGGCAACCTGTGTGAACCAGGAGCTTAAAGGGGCTGTCTCTCCAAGTTGGGAGATTGATAGTAAAGCTGTTGGAAAGTCAAACCGGAGCACCAGGAGAGGGACTCTTCGTTGAGTTTTAGAAACCTTTCGTATTCACAGTGTGTCCATTCTCTAGGTTTCCCGTACATGTTATAGCTGTAGTAATATTCCCTTCAACCTGGAGAGGTGGGACCCATGGAATGGTTGCCATGCATTATTGCTTTAAAGGGTCTGCATTTGCTCACCCAATCTCACCAATCCTCTCAGTCCCAAGTGTCCAGCCTCATGCCACATCCAGCTGTCATCGTAGATAGGGTCATTCCAGGTTGCATCAGAGACCCTGAAGGAATTGTAAAGAATTTCCCTCTTTCTTTGTTCTGTTTTTGAAATTCCTTTTTAGAGTGGGTTTGAGCTGATTCTCGCTGCCATGTTTATGCCAGTCTAGACACACTTGATTCCCTTACGGAGACATATCAATACATAGGTTTTAAGATTCTTACTAGTCAGATCTATTCCTCTGCGGGAAATATGGGGTTTTGAGTCCCTTTCACTGAGGAAGGTGTAGGTCTTGTCTATTCCATAGTTGGTTTTTGGAACAGTACCTGTGCTTATATCAAACTCTGGTTTGATGCATCACCCCACCTCTCCTTCCCCCTTAAGCAGGCATAAGAGTGTTTTCTAAATGTGAGACTCTGTTCTCTTGCCTAACTCAGTTCATGTGTTGCCATGTTTACAGGATCTTCCTAAGTGATATCTTATGATAAGTTTCTTTTCCTGTGTGACTTCTTTCCCTTAGAATCATCGTACCTGAATCCACTCATTATGCTGCTACTGGTCTTATGACATTGATTTCGTGGCTGAGGGATATTCCATCGTACGTAAGTTCCACAATGTTTGGAACCATTTTTATATTTCCTGGGATATTTCAGGTGTACCCAGGTTGAGGTTCTTGTAAGCTGTGCAGCCCTCAATTTTGGGGTGGCTCTGTCTTGTGGATTTTCAGTTTTCCCAAGGTATATTCCCTAGACTGGAAGTGCCCTTGGCTCTGTAGCTCTGTTGTTTACTTGTTTTAGGGAACACAATGCACTCCTCCAGTGAGGCAGTTGGCAACTTACATCCCGCCCATCAGCATAACAAGGCTCCCTGTTCTCCAGGGCCTGTCTTGCCTTTCTGGTTTTTACACATTTTGTGGATGTCCCTTTTGACCGGTGGGAAGTGATACTTCTTTGTAGTGCAGATTTGCATTGCCCGCTTGCTTGCTTGGCCAAAAAGGGCGTATGCGTTTTCTCCTGAATATATTCAGGAGAAAACGCATACGCCCTTTTTGGCCAAGTGCATCATTGTCGAAGTTGTGCCCCTCTTCCTGTGCTTTACAGGCGATTCTAACGTACCTCTTGAAATCTGTTTCCTGCTATTCTGCCTCGCATTCAAGTCCGCCTCGTTGCCTTCCCTCAACAGATTTTTGGACGATAGTTGGCCTTGATTACTCTGCCAGTTTGTGAATTGCTGTGCCCCTGAGCTCCATTTTTCAACTCGTTTTTTGTGAGCTGAACGCAAGTCCAAACATTTGGTTCAGGACCTATACTGGTTCCCGGTGGGTGGCTGAGACTTTGGTGAATTCTTCTTCCTGCCGGGAAATTAGAGTGACATGTGCCCATCCAAATGCCTAACAGCTACTCTCTCATTGGTTCTCCCTCTTCCCTTTCCTCCTCTGCCAAATGGGCAACCTGTGTGAACCAGGAGCTTAAAGGGGCTGTCTCTCCAAGTTGGGAGATTGATAGTAAAGCTGTTGGAAAGTCAAACCGGAGCACCAGGAGAGGGACTCTTCGTTGAGTTTTAGAAACCTTTCGTATTCACAGTGTGTCCATTCTCTAGGTTTCCCGTACATGTTATAGCTGTAGTAATATTCCCTTCAACCTGGAGAGGTGGGACCCATGGAATGGTTGCCATGCATTATTGCTTTAAAGGGTCTGCATTTGCTCACCCAATCTCACCAATCCTCTCAGTCCCAAGTGTCCAGCCTCATGCCACATCCAGCTGTCATCGTAGATAGGGTCATTCCAGGTTGCATCAGAGACCCTGAAGGAATTGTAAAGAATTTCCCTCTTTCTTTGTTCTGTTTTTGAAATTCCTTTTTAGAGTGGGTTTGAGCTGATTCTCGCTGCCATGTTTATGCCAGTCTAGACACACTTGATTCCCTTACGGAGACATATCAATACATAGGTTTTAAGATTCTTACTAGTCAGATCTATTCCTCTGCGGGAAATATGGGGTTTTGAGTCCCTTTCACTGAGGAAGGTGTAGGTCTTGTCTATTCCATAGTTGGTTTTTGGAACAGTACCTGTGCTTATATCAAACTCTGGTTTGATGCATCACCCCACCTCTCCTTCCCCCTTAAGCAGGCATAAGAGTGTTTTCTAAATGTGAGACTCTGTTCTCTTTCCTAACTCAGTTCATGTGTAGCCATGTTTACAGGATCTTCCTAAGTGATATCTTATGATAAGTTTCTTTTCCTGTGTGACTTCTTTCCCTTAGAATCATCGTACCTGAATCCACTCAATTTGCTGCTACTGGTCTTATGACATTGATTTCGTGGCTGAGGGATAT
This sequence comes from Mesoplodon mirus, assembly GCF_964341445.2. Lineage (NCBI taxonomy): Eukaryota > Metazoa > Chordata > Mammalia > Artiodactyla > Ziphiidae > Mesoplodon > Mesoplodon mirus. The sequence goes on from NC_138984.1 coordinate 124,644,186, forward strand.
TCCATCGTACGTAAGTTCCACAATGTTTGGAACCATTTTTATATTTCCTGGGATATTTCAGGTGTACCCAGGTTGAGGTTCTTGTAAGCAGTGCAGCCCTCAATTTGGGGGTGGCTCTGTCTTGTGGATTTTCAGTTTTCCCAAGGTATATTCCCTAGACTGGAAGTGCCCTTGGCTCTGTAGCTCTGTTGTTTACTTGTTTTAGGGAACACAATGCACTCCTCCAGTGAGGCAGTTGGCAACTTACATCCCGCCCATCAGCATAACAAGGCTCCCTGTTCTCCAGGGCCTGTCTTGCCTTTCTGGTTTTTACACATTTTGTGGATGTCCCTTTTGACCGTTGGGAAGTGATACTTCTTTGTAGTGCAGATTTGCATTGCCCGCTTGCTTGCTTGGCCAAAAAGGGCGTATGCGTTTTCTCCTGAATATATTCAGGAGAAAACGCATACGCCCTTTTTGGCCAAGTGCATCATTGTCGAAGTTGTGCCCCTCTTCCTGTGCTTTACAGGCGATTCTAACGTACCTCTTGAAATCTGTTTCCTGCTATTCTGCCTCGCATTCAAGTCCGCCTCGTTGCCTTCCCTCAACAGATTTTTGGACGATAGTTGGCCTTGATTACTCTGCCAGTTTGTGAATTGCTGTGCCCCTGAGCTCCATTTTTCAACTCGTTTTTTGTGAGCTGAACCCAAGTCCAAACATTTGGTTCAGGACCTATACTGGTTCCCGGTGGGTGGCTGAGACTTTGGTGAATTCTTCTTCCTGCCGGGAAATTAGAGTGACATGTGCCCATCCAAATGCCTAACAGCTACTCTCTCATTGGTTCTCCCTCTTCCCTTTCCTCCTCTGCCAAATGGGCAACCTGTGTGAACCAGGAGCTTAAAGGGGCTGTCTCTCCAAGTTGGGAGATTGATGGTAAAGCTGTTGGAAAGTCAAACCAGAGCACCAGGAGAGGGACTCTTCGTTGAGTTTTAGAAACCTTTCGTATTCACAGTGTGTCCATTCTCTAGGTTTCCCGTACATGTTATAGCTGTAGTAATATTCCCTTCAACCTGGAGAGGTGGGACCCATGGAATGGTTGCCATGCATTATTGCTTTAAAGGGTCTGCATTTGCTCACCCAATCTCACCAATCCTCTCAGTCCCAAGTGTCCAGCCTCATGCCACATCCAGCTGTCATCGTAGATAGGGTCATTCCAGGTTGCATCAGAGACCCTGAAGGAATTGTAAAGAATTTCCCTGTTTCTTTGTTCTGTTTTTGAAATTCCTTTTTAGAGTGGGTTTGAGCTGATTCTCGCTGCCATGTTTATGCCAGTCTAGACACACTTGATTCCCTTACGGAGACATATCAATACATAGGTTTTAAGATTCTTACTAGTCAGATCTATTCCTCTGCGGGAAATATGGGGTTTTGAGTCCCTTTCACTGAGGAAGGTGTAGGTCTTGTCTATTCCATAGTTGGTTTTTGGAACAGTACCTGTGCTTATATCAAACTCTGGTTTGATGCATCACCCCACCTCTCCTTCCCCCTTAAGCAGGCATAAGAGTGTTTTCTAAATGTGAGACTCTGTTCTCTTTCCTAACTCAGTTCATGTGTAGCCATGTTTACAGGATCTTCCTAAGTGATATCTTATGATAAGTTTCTTTTCCTGTGTGACTTCTTTCCCTTAGAATCATCGTACCTGAATCCACTCATTTTGCTGCTACTGGTCTTATGACATTGATTTCGTGGCTGAGGGATATTCCATCGTATGTAAGTTCCACAATGTTTGGAACCATTTTTATATTTCCTGGGATATTTCAGGTGTACCCAGGTTGAGGTTCTTGTAAGCAGTGCAGCCCTCAATTTGGGGGTGGCTCTGTCTTGTGGATTTTCAGTTTTCCCAAGGTATATTCCCTAGACTGGAAGTGCCCTTGGCTCTGTAGCTCTGTTGTTTACTTGTTTTAGGGAACACAATGCACTCCTCCAGTGAGGCAGTTGGCAACTTACATCCCGCCCATCAGCATAACAAGGCTCCCTGTTCTCCAGGGCCTGTCTTGCCTTTCTGGTTTTTACACATTTTGTGGATGTCCCTTTTGACCGGTGGGAAGTGATACTTCTTTGTAGTGCAGATTTGCATTGCCCGCTTGCTTGCTTGGCCAAAAAGGGCGTATGCGTTTTCTCCTGAATATATTCAGGAGAAAACGCATACGCCCTTTTTGGCCAAGTGCATCATTGTCGAAGTTGTGCCCCTCTTCCTGTGCTTTACAGGCGATTCTAACGTACCTCTTGAAATCTGTTTCCTGCTATTCTGCCTCGCATTCAAGTCCGCCTCGTTGCCTTCCCTCAACAGATTTTTGGACGATAGTTGGCCTTGATTACTCTGCCAGTTTGTGAATTGCTGTGCCCCTGAGCTCCATTTTTCAACTCGTTTTTTGTGAGCTGAACGCAAGTCCAAACATTTGGTTCAGGACCTATACTGGTTCCCGGTGGGTGGCTGAGACTTTGGTGAATTCTTCTTCCTGCCGGGAAATTAGAGTGACATGTGCCCATCCAAATGCCTAACAGCTACTCTCTCATTGGTTCTCCCTCTTCCCTTTCCTCCTCTGCCAAATGGGCAACCTGTGTGAACCAGGAGCTTAAAGGGGCTGTCTCTCCAAGTTGGGAGATTGATAGTAAAGCTGTTGGAAAGTCAAACCGGAGCACCAGGAGAGGGACTCTTCGTTGAGTTTTAGAAACCTTTCGTATTCACAGTGTGTCCATTCTCTAGGTTTCCCGTACATGTTATAGCTGTAGTAATATTCCCTTCAACCTGGAGAGGTGGGACCCATGGAATGGTTGCCATGCATTATTGCTTTAAAGGGTCTGCATTTGCTCACCCAATCTCACCAATCCTCTCAGTCCCAAGTGTCCAGCCTCATGCCACATCCAGCTGTCATCGTAGATAGGGTCATTCCAGGTTGCATCAGAGACCCTGAAGGAATTGTAAAGAATTTCCCTGTTTCTTTGTTCTGTTTTTGAAATTCCTTTTTAGAGTGGGTTTGAGCTGATTCTCGCTGCCATGTTTATGCCAGTCTAGACACACTTGATTCCCTTACGGAGACATATCAATACATAGGTTTTAAGATTCTTACTAGTCAGATCTATTCCTCTGCGGGAAATATGGGGTTTTGAGTCCCTTTCACTGAGGAAGGTGTAGGTCTTGTCTATTCCATAGTTGGTTTTTGGAACGGTACCTGTGCTTATATCAAACTCTGGTTTGATGCATCACCCCACCTCTCCTTCCCCCTTAAGCAGGCATAAGAGTGTTTTCTAAATGTGAGACTCTGTTCTCTTTCCTAACTCAGTTCATGTGTTGCCATGTTTACAGGATCTTCCTAAGTGATATCTTATGATAAGTTTCTTTTTCTGTGTGACTTCTTTCACTTAGAATCATCGTACCTGAATCCACTCATTTTGCTGCTACTGGTCTTATGACATTGATTTCGTGGCTGAGGGATATTCCATCGTACGTAAGTTCCACAATGTTTTGAACCATTTTTATATTTCCTGGGATATTTCAGGTGTACCCAGGTTGAGGTTCTTGTAAGCAGTGCAGCCCTCAATTTGGGGGTGGCTCTGTCTTATGGATTTTCAGTTTTCCCAAGGTATATTCCCTAGACTGGAAGTGCCCTTGGCTCTGTAGCTCTGTTGTTTACTTGTTTTAGGGAACACAATGCACTCCTCCAGGGAGGCAGTTGGCAGCTTACATCCCGCCCATCAGCATAACAAGGCTCCCTGTTCTCCAGGGCCTGTCTTGCCTTTCTGGTTTTTACACATTTTGTGGATGTCCCTTTTGACCGTTGGGAAGTGATACTTCTTTGTAGTGCAGATTTGCATTGCCCGCTTGCTTGCTTGGCCAAAAAGGGCGTATGCGTTTTCTCCTGAATATATTCAGGAGAAAACGCATACGCCCTTTTTGGCCAAGTGCATCATTGTCGAAGTTGTGCCCCTCTTCCTGTGCTTTACAGGCGATTCTAACGTACCTCTTGAAATCTGTTTCCTGCTATTCTGCCTCGCATTCATGTCCGCCTCGTTGCCTTCCCTCAACAGATTTTTGGACGATAGTTGGCCTTGATTACTCTGCCAGTTTGTGAATTGCTGTGCCCCTGAGCTCCATTTTTCAACTCGTTTTTTGTGAGCTGAACGCAAGTCCAAACATTTGGTTCAGGACCTATACTGGTTCCCGGTGGGTGGCTGAGACTTTGGTGAATTCTTCTTCCTGCCGGGAAATTAGAGTGACATGTGCCCATCCAAATGCCTAACAGCTACTCTCTCATTGGTTCTCCCTCTTCCCTTTCCTCCTCTGCCAAATGGGCAACCTGTGTGAACCAGGAGCTTAAAGGGGCTGTCTCTCCAAGTTGGGAGATTGATAGTAAAGCTGTTGGAAAGTCAAACCGGAGCACCAGGAGAGGGACTCTTCGTTGAGTTTTAGAAACCTTTCGTATTCACAGTGTGTCCATTCTCTAGGTTTCCCGTACATGTTATAGCTGTAGTAATATTCCCTTCAACCTGGAGAGGTGGGACCCATGGAATGGTTGCCATGCATTATTGCTTTAAAGGGTCTGCATTTGCTCACCCAATCTCACCAATCCTCTCAGTCCCAAGTGTCCAGCCTCATGCCACATCCAGCTGTCATCGTAGATAGGGTCATTCCAGGTTGCATCAGAGACCCTGAAGGAATTGTAAAGAATTTCCCTGTTTCTTTGTTCTGTTTTTGAAATTCCTTTTTAGAGTGGGTTTGAGCTGATTCTCGCTGCCATGTTTATGCCAGTCTAGACACACTTGATTCCCTTACGGAGACATATCAATACATAGGTTTTAAGATTCTTACTAGTCAGATCTATTCCTCTGCGGGAAATATGGGGTTTTGAGTCCCTTTCACTGAGGAAGGTGTAGGTCTTGTCTATTCCATAGTTGGTTTTTGGAACAGTACCTGTGCTTATATCAAACTCTGGTTTGATGCATCACCCCACCTCTCCTTCCCCCTTAAGCAGGCATAAGAGTGTTTTCTAAATGTGAGACTCTGTTCTCTTGCCTAACTCAGTTCATGTGTTGCCATGTTTACAGGATCTTCCTAAGTGATATCTTATGATAAGTTTCTTTTCCTGTGTGACTTCTTTCCCTTAGAATCATCGTACCTGAATCCACTCATTATGCTGCTACTGGTCTTATGACATTGATTTCGTGGCTGAGGGATATTCCATCGTACGTAAGTTCCACAATGTTTGGAACCATTTTTATATTTCCTGGGATATTTCAGGTGTACCCAGGTTGAGGTTCTTGTAAGCTGTGCAGCCCTCAATTTTGGGGTGGCTCTGTCTTGTGGATTTTCAGTTTTCCCAAGGTATATTCCCTAGACTGGAAGTGCCCTTGGCTCTGTAGCTCTGTTGTTTACTTGTTTTAGGGAACACAATGCACTCCTCCAGTGAGGCAGTTGGCAACTTACATCCCGCCCATCAGCATAACAAGGCTCCCTGTTCTCCAGGGCCTGTCTTGCCTTTCTGGTTTTTACACATTTTGTGGATGTCCCTTTTGACCGGTGGGAAGTGATACTTCTTTGTAGTGCAGATTTGCATTGCCCGCTTGCTTGCTTGGCCAAAAAGGGCGTATGCGTTTTCTCCTGAATATATTCAGGAGAAAACGCATACGCCCTTTTTGGCCAAGTGCATCATTGTCGAAGTTGTGCCCCTCTTCCTGTGCTTTACAGGCGATTCTAACGTACCTCTTGAAATCTGTTTCCTGCTATTCTGCCTCGCATTCAAGTCCGCCTCGTTGCCTTCCCTCAACAGATTTTTGGACGATAGTTGGCCTTGATTACTCTGCCAGTTTGTGAATTGCTGTGCCCCTGAGCTCCATTTTTCAACTCGTTTTTTGTGAGCTGAACGCAAGTCCAAACATTTGGTTCAGGACCTATACTGGTTCCCGGTGGGTGGCTGAGACTTTGGTGAATTCTTCTTCCTGCCGGGAAATTAGAGTGACATGTGCCCATCCAAATGCCTAACAGCTACTCTCTCATTGGTTCTCCCTCTTCCCTTTCCTCCTCTGCCAAATGGGCAACCTGTGTGAACCAGGAGCTTAAAGGGGCTGTCTCTCCAAGTTGGGAGATTGATAGTAAAGCTGTTGGAAAGTCAAACCGGAGCACCAGGAGAGGGACTCTTCGTTGAGTTTTAGAAACCTTTCGTATTCACAGTGTGTCCATTCTCTAGGTTTCCCGTACATGTTATAGCTGTAGTAATATTCCCTTCAACCTGGAGAGGTGGGACCCATGGAATGGTTGCCATGCATTATTGCTTTAAAGGGTCTGCATTTGCTCACCCAATCTCACCAATCCTCTCAGTCCCAAGTGTCCAGCCTCATGCCACATCCAGCTGTCATCGTAGATAGGGTCATTCCAGGTTGCATCAGAGACCCTGAAGGAATTGTAAAGAATTTCCCTCTTTCTTTGTTCTGTTTTTGAAATTCCTTTTTAGAGTGGGTTTGAGCTGATTCTCGCTGCCATGTTTATGCCAGTCTAGACACACTTGATTCCCTTACGGAGACATATCAATACATAGGTTTTAAGATTCTTACTAGTCAGATCTATTCCTCTGCGGGAAATATGGGGTTTTGAGTCCCTTTCACTGAGGAAGGTGTAGGTCTTGTCTATTCCATAGTTGGTTTTTGGAACAGTACCTGTGCTTATATCAAACTCTGGTTTGATGCATCACCCCACCTCTCCTTCCCCCTTAAGCAGGCATAAGAGTGTTTTCTAAATGTGAGACTCTGTTCTCTTTCCTAACTCAGTTCATGTGTAGCCATGTTTACAGGATCTTCCTAAGTGATATCTTATGATAAGTTTCTTTTCCTGTGTGACTTCTTTCCCTTAGAATCATCGTACCTGAATCCACTCAATTTGCTGCTACTGGTCTTATGACATTGATTTCGTGGCTGAGGGATATTCCATCGTACGTAAGTTCCACAATGTTTGGAACCATTTTTATATTTCCTGGGATATTTCAGGTGTACCCAGGTTGAGGTTCTTGTAAGCAGTGCAGCCCTCAATTTGGGGGTGGCTCTGTCTTGTGGATTTTCAGTTTTCCCAAGGTATATTCCCTAGACTGGAAGTGCCCTTGGCTCTGTAGCTCTGTTGTTTACTTGTTTTAGGGAACACAATGCACTCCTCCAGTGAGGCAGTTGGCAACTTACATCCCGCCCATCAGCATAACAAGGCTCCCTGTTCTCCAGGGCCTGTCTTGCCTTTCTGGTTTTTACACATTTTGTGGATGTCCCTTTTGACCGTTGGGAAGTGATACTTCTTTGTAGTGCAGATTTGCATTGCCCGCTTGCTTGCTTGGCCAAAAAGGGCGTATGCGTTTTCTCCTGAATATATTCAGGAGAAAACGCATACGCCCTTTTTGGCCAAGTGCATCATTGTCGAAGTTGTGCCCCTCTTCCTGTGCTTTACAGGCGATTCTAACGTACCTCTTGAAATCTGTTTCCTGCTATTCTGCCTCGCATTCAAGTCCGCCTCGTTGCCTTCCCTCAACAGATTTTTGGACGATAGTTGGCCTTGATTACTCTGCCAGTTTGTGAATTGCTGTGCCCCTGAGCTCCATTTTTCAACTCGTTTTTTGTGAGCTGAACCCAAGTCCAAACATTTGGTTCAGGACCTATACTGGTTCCCGGTGGGTGGCTGAGACTTTGGTGAATTCTTCTTCCTGCCGGGAAATTAGAGTGACATGTGCCCATCCAAATGCCTAACAGCTACTCTCTCATTGGTTCTCCCTCTTCCCTTTCCTCCTCTGCCAAATGGGCAACCTGTGTGAACCAGGAGCTTAAAGGGGCTGTCTCTCCAAGTTGGGAGATTGATGGTAAAGCTGTTGGAAAGTCAAACCAGAGCACCAGGAGAGGGACTCTTCGTTGAGTTTTAGAAACCTTTCGTATTCACAGTGTGTCCATTCTCTAGGTTTCCCGTACATGTTATAGCTGTAGTAATATTCCCTTCAACCTGGAGAGGTGGGACCCATGGAATGGTTGCCATGCATTATTGCTTTAAAGGGTCTGCATTTGCTCACCCAATCTCACCAATCCTCTCAGTCCCAAGTGTCCAGCCTCATGCCACATCCAGCTGTCATCGTAGATAGGGTCATTCCAGGTTGCATCAGAGACCCTGAAGGAATTGTAAAGAATTTCCCTGTTTCTTTGTTCTGTTTTTGAAATTCCTTTTTAGAGTGGGTTTGAGCTGATTCTCGCTGCCATGTTTATGCCAGTCTAGACACACTTGATTCCCTTACGGAGACATATCAATACATAGGTTTTAAGATTCTTACTAGTCAGATCTATTCCTCTGCGGGAAATATGGGGTTTTGAGTCCCTTTCACTGAGGAAGGTGTAGGTCTTGTCTATTCCATAGTTGGTTTTTGGAACAGTACCTGTGCTTATATCAAACTCTGGTTTGATGCATCACCCCACCTCTCCTTCCCCCTTAAGCAGGCATAAGAGTGTTTTCTAAATGTGAGACTCTGTTCTCTTTCCTAACTCAGTTCATGTGTAGCCATGTTTACAGGATCTTCCTAAGTGATATCTTATGATAAGTTTCTTTTCCTGTGTGACTTCTTTCCCTTAGAATCATCGTACCTGAATCCACTCATTTTGCTGCTACTGGTCTTATGACATTGATTTCGTGGCTGAGGGATATTCCATCGTACGTAAGTTCCACAATGTTTGGAACCATTTTTATATTTCCTGGGATATTTCAGGTGTACCCAGGTTGAGGTTCTTGTAAGCAGTGCAGCCCTCAATTTGGGGGTGGCTCTGTCTTGTGGATTTTCAGTTTTCCCAAGGTATATTCCCTAGACTGGAAGTGCCCTTGGCTCTGTAGCTCTGTTGTTTACTTGTTTTAGGGAACACAATGCACTCCTCCAGTGAGGCAGTTGGCAACTTACATCCCGCCCATCAGCATAACAAGGCTCCCTGTTCTCCAGGGCCTGTCTTGCCTTTCTGGTTTTTACACATTTTGTGGATGTCCCTTTTGACCGGTGGGAAGTGATACTTCTTTGTAGTGCAGATTTGCATTGCCCGCTTGCTTGCTTGGCCAAAAAGGGCGTATGCGTTTTCTCCTGAATATATTCAGGAGAAAACGCATACGCCCTTTTTGGCCAAGTGCATCATTGTCGAAGTTGTGCCCCTCTTCCTGTGCTTTACAGGCGATTCTAACGTACCTCTTGAAATCTGTTTCCTGCTATTCTGCCTCGCATTCAAGTCCGCCTCGTTGCCTTCCCTCAACAGATTTTTGGACGATAGTTGGCCTTGATTACTCTGCCAGTTTGTGAATTGCTGTGCCCCTGAGCTCCATTTTTCAACTCGTTTTTTTGTGACCTGAACGCAAGTCCAAACATTTGGTTCAGGACCTATACTGGTTCCCGGTGGGTGGCTGAGACTTTGGTGAATTCTTCTTCCTGCCGGGAAATTAGAGTGACATGTGCCCATCCAAATGCCTAACAGCTACTCTCTCATTGGTTCTCCCTCTTCCCTTTCCTCCTCTGCCAAATGGGCAACCTGTGTGAACCAGGAGCTTAAAGGGGCTGTCTCTCCAAGTTGGGAGATTGATAGTAAAGCTGTTGGAAAGTCAAACCGGAGCACCAGGAGAGGGACTCTTCGTTGAGTTTTAGAAACCTTTCGTATTCACAGTGTGTCCATTCTCTAGGTTTCCCGTACATGTTATAGCTGTAGTAATATTCCCTTCAACCTGGAGAGGTGGGACCCATGGAATGGTTGCCATGCATTATTGCTTTAAAGGGTCTGCATTTGCTCACCCAATCTCACCAATCCTCTCAGTCCCAAGTGTCCAGCCTCATGCCACATCCAGCTGTCATCGTAGATAGGGTCATTCCAGGTTGCATCAGAGACCCTGAAGGAATTGTAAAGAATTTCCCTGTTTCTTTGTTCTGTTTTTGAAATTCCTTTTTAGAGTGGGTTTGAGCTGATTCTCGCTGCCATGTTTATGCCAGTCTAGACACACTTGATTCCCTTACGGAGACATATCAATACATAGGTTTTAAGATTCTTACTAGTCAGATCTATTCCTCTGCGGGAAATATGGGGTTTTGAGTCCCTTTCACTGAGGAAGGTGTAGGTCTTGTCTATTCCATAGTTGGTTTTTGGAACAGTACCTGTGCTTATATCAAACTCTGGTTTGATGCATCACCCCACCTCTCCTTCCCCCTTAAGCAGGCATAAGAGTGTTTTCTAAATGTGAGACTCTGTTCTCTTTCCTAACTCAGTTCATGTGTTGCCATGTTTACAGGATCTTCCTAAGTGATATCTTATGATAAGTTTCTTTTTCTGTGTGACTTCTTTCACTTAGAATCATCGTACCTGAATCCACTCATTTTGCTGCTACTGGTCTTATGACATTGATTTCGTGGCTGAGGGATATTCCATCGTACGTAAGTTCCACAATGTTTTGAACCATTTTTATATTTCCTGGGATATTTCAGGTGTACCCAGGTTGAGGTTCTTGTAAGCAGTGCAGCCCTCAATTTGGGGGTGGCTCTGTCTTATGGATTTTCAGTTTTCCCAAGGTATATTCCCTAGACTGGAAGTGCCCTTGGCTCTGTAGCTCTGTTGTTTACTTGTTTTAGGGAACACAATGCACTCCTCCAGGGAGGCAGTTGGCAGCTTACATCCCGCCCATCAGCATAACAAGGCTCCCTGTTCTCCAGGGCCTGTCTTGCCTTTCTGGTTTTTACACATTTTGTGGATGTCCCTTTTGACCGTTGGGAAGTGATACTTCTTTGTAGTGCAGATTTGCATTGCCCGCTTGCTTGCTTGGCCAAAAAGGGCGTATGCGTTTTCTCCTGAATATATTCAGGAGAAAACGCATACGCCCTTTTTGGCCAAGTGCATCATTGTCGAAGTTGTGCCCCTCTTCCTGTGCTTTACAGGCGATTCTAACGTACCTCTTGAAATCTGTTTCCTGCTATTCTGCCTCGCATTCAAGTCCACCTCGTTGCCTTCCCTCAACAGATTTTTGGACGATAGTTGGCCTTGATTACTCTGCCAGTTTGTGAATTGCTGTGCCCCTGAGCTCCATTTTTCAACTCGTTTTTTTGTGAGCTGAACGCAAGTCCAAACATTTGGTTCAGGACCTATACTGGTTCCCGGTGGGTGGCTGAGACTCTGGTGAATTCTGCTTCCTGACGGGAAATTAGAGTGACATGTGCCCATCCAAATGCCTAACAGCTACTCTCTCATTGGTTCTCCCTCTTCCCTTTCCTCCTCTGCCAAATGGGCAACCTGTGTGAACCAGGAGCTTAAAGGGGCTGTCTCTCCAAGTTGGGAGATTGATAGTAAAGCTGTTGGAAAGTCAAACCGGAGCACCAGGAGAGGGACTCTTCGTTGAGTTTTAGAAACCTTTCGTATTCACAGTGTGTCCATTCTCTAGGTTTCCCGTACATGTTATAGCTGTAGTAATATTCCCTTCAACCTGGAGAGGTGGGACCCATGGAATGGTTGCCATGCATTATTGCTTTAAAGGGTCTGCATTTGCTCACCCAATCTCACCAATCCTCTCAGTCCCAAGTGTCCAGCCTCATGCCACATCCAGCTGTCATCGTAGATAGGGTCATTCCAGGTTGCATCAGAGACCCTGAAGGAATTGTAAAGAATTTCCCTCTTTCTTTGTTCTGTTTTTGAAATTCCTTTTTAGAGTGGGTTTGAGCTGATTCTCGCTGCCATGTTTATGCCAGTCTAGACACACTTGATTCCCTTACGGAGACATATCAATACATAGGTTTTAAGATTCTTACTAGTCAGATCTATTCCTCTGCGGGAAATATGGGGTTTTGAGTCCCTTTCACTGAGGAAGGTGTAGGTCTTGTCTATTCCATAGTTGGTTTTTGGAACAGTACCTGTGCTTATATCAAACTCTGGTTTGATGCATCACCCCACCTCTCCTTCCCCCTTAAGCAGGCATAAGAGTGTTTTCTAAATGTGAGACTCTGTTCTCTTTCCTAACTCAGTTCATGTGTTGCCATGTTTACAGGATCTTCCTAAGTGATATCTTATGATAAGTTTCTTTTTCTGTGTGACTTCTTTCACTTAGAATCATCGTACCTGAATCCACTCATTTTGCTGCTACTGGTCTTATGACATTGATTTCATGGCTGAGGGATATTCCATCGTACGTAAGTTCCACAATGTTTTGAACCATTTTTATATTTCCTGGGATATTTCAGGTGTACCCAGGTTGAGGTTCTTGTAAGCAGTGCAGCCCTCAATTTGGGGGTGGCTCTGTCTTATGGATCTTCAGTTTTCCCAAGGTATATTCCCTAGACTGGAAGTGCCCTTGGCTCTGTAGCTCTGTTGTTTACTTGTTTTAGGGAACACAATGCACTCCTCCAGGGAGGCAGTTGGCAGCTTACATCCCGCCCATCAGCATAACAAGGCTCCCTGTTCTCCAGGGCCTGTCTTGCCTTTCTGGTTTTTACACATTTTGTGGATGTCCCTTTTGACCGTTGGGAAGTGATACTTCTTTGTAGTGCAGATTTGCATTGCCCGCTTGCTTGCTTGGCCAAAAAGGGCGTATGCGTTTTCTCCTGAATATATTCAGGAGAAAACGCATACGCCCTTTTTGGCCAAGTGCATCATTGTCGAAGTTGTGCCCCTCTTCCTGTGCTTTACAGGCGATTCTAACGTACCTCTTGAAATCTGTTTCCTGCTATTCTGCCTCGCATTCAAGTCCGCCTCGTTGCCTTCCCTCAACAGATTTTTGGACGATAGTTGGCCTTGATTACTCTGCCAGTTTGTGAATTGCTGTGCCCCTGAGCTCCATTTTTCAACTCGTTTTTTTGTGACCTGAACGCAAGTCCAAACATTTGGTTCAGGACCTATACTGGTTCCCGGTCGGTGGCTGAGACTTTGGTGAATTCTTCTTCCTGCCGGGAAATTAGAGTGACATGTGCCCATCCAAATGCCTAACAGCTACTCTCTCATTGGTTCTCCCTCTTCCCTTTCCTCCTCTGCCAAATGGGCAACCTGTGTGAACCAGGAGCTTAAAGGGGCTGTCTCTCCAAGTTGGGAGATTGATAGTAAAGCTGTTGGAAAGTCAAACCGGAGCACCAGGAGAGGGACTCTTCGTTGAGTTTTAGAAACCTTTCGTATTCACAGTGTGTCCATTCTCTAGGTTTCCCGTACATGTTATAGCTGTAGTAATATTCCCTTCAACCTGGAGAGGTGGGACCCATGGAATGGTTGCCATGCATTATTGCTTTAAAGGGTCTGCATTTGCTCACCCAATCTCACCAATCCTCTCAGTCCCAAGTGTCCAGCCTCATGCCACATCCAGCTGTCATCGTAGATAGGGTCATTCCAGGTTGCATCAGAGACCCTGAAGGAATTGTAAAGAATTTCCCTGTTTCTTTGTTCTGTTTTTGAAATTCCTTTTTAGAGTGGGTTTGAGCTGATTCTCGCTGCCATGTTTATGCCAGTCTAGACACACTTGATTCCCTTACGGAGACATATCAATACATAGGTTTTAAGATTCTTACTAGTCAGATCTATTCCTCTGCGGGAAATATGGGGTTTTGAGTCCCTTTCACTGAGGAAGGTGTAGGTCTTGTCTATTCCATAGTTGGTTTTTGGAACAGTACCTGTGCTTATATCAAACTCTGGTTTGATGCATCACCCCACCTCTCCTTCCCCCTTAAGCAGGCATAAGAGTGTTTTCTAAATGTGAGACTCTGTTCTCTTTCCTAACTCAGTTCATGTGTTGCCATGTTTACAGGATCTTCCTAAGTGATATCTTATGATAAGTTTCTTTTTCTGTGTGACTTCTTTCACTTAGAATCATCGTACCTGAATCCACTCATTTTGCTGCTACTGGTCTTATGACATTGATTTCGTGGCTGAGGGATATTCCATCGTACGTAAGTTCCACAATGTTTTGAACCATTTTTATATTTCCTGGGATATTTCAGGTGTACCCAGGTTGAGGTTCTTGTAAGCAGTGCAGCCCTCAATTTGGGGGTGGCTCTGTCTTATGGATTTTCAGTTTTCCCAAGGTATATTCCCTAGACTGGAAGTGCCCTTGGCTCTGTAGCTCTGTTGTTTACTTGTTTTAGGGAACACAATGCACTCCTCCAGGGAGGCAGTTGGCAGCTTACATCCCGCCCATCAGCATAACAAGGCTCCCTGTTCTCCAGGGCCTGTCTTGCCTTTCTGGTTTTTACACATTTTGTGGATGTCCCTTTTGACCGTTGGGAAGTGATACTTCTTTGTAGTGCAGATTTGCATTGCCCGCTTGCTTGCTTGGCCAAAAAGGGCGTATGCGTTTTCTCCTGAATATATTCAGGAGAAAACGCATACGCCCTTTTTGGCCAAGTGCATCATTGTCGAAGTTGTGCCCCTCTTCCTGTGCTTTACAGGCGATTCTAACGTACCTCTTGAAATCTGTTTCCTGCTATTCTGCCTCGCATTCAAGTCCACCTCGTTGCCTTCCCTCAACAGATTTTTGGACGATAGTTGGCCTTGATTACTCTGCCAGTTTGTGAATTGCTGTGCCCCTGAGCTCCATTTTTCAACTCGTTTTTTTGTGAGCTGAACGCAAGTCCAAACATTTGGTTCAGGACCTATACTGGTTCCCGGTGGGTGGCTGAGACTCTGGTGAATTCTGCTTCCTGACGGGAAATTAGAGTGACATGTGCCCATCCAAATGCCTAACAGCTACTCTCTCATTGGTTCTCCCTCTTCCCTTTCCTCCTCTGCCAAATGGGCAACCTGTGTGAACCAGGAGCTTAAAGGGGCTGTCTCTCCAAGTTGGGAGATTGATAGTAAAGCTGTTGGAAAGTCAAACCGGAGCACCAGGAGAGGGACTCTTCGTTGAGTTTTAGAAACCTTTCGTATTCACAGTGTGTCCATTCTCTAGGTTTCCCGTACATGTTATAGCTGTAGTAATATTCCCTTCAACCTGGAGAGGTGGGACCCATGGAATGGTTGCCATGCATTATTGCTTTAAAGGGTCTGCATTTGCTCACCCAATCTCACCAATCCTCTCAGTCCCAAGTGTCCAGCCTCATGCCACATCCAGCTGTCATCGTAGATAGGGTCATTCCAGGTTGCATCAGAGACCCTGAAGGAATTGTAAAGAATTTCCCTCTTTCTTTGTTCTGTTTTTGAAATTCCTTTTTAGAGTGGGTTTGAGCTGATTCTCGCTGCCATGTTTATGCCAGTCTAGACACACTTGATTCCCTTACGGAGACATATCAATACATAGGTTTTAAGATTCTTACTAGTCAGATCTATTCCTCTGCGGGAAATATGGGGTTTTGAGTCCCTTTCACTGAGGAAGGTGTAGGTCTTGTCTATTCCATAGTTGGTTTTTGGAACAGTACCTGTGCTTATATCAAACTCTGGTTTGATGCATCACCCCACCTCTCCTTCCCCCTTAAGCAGGCATAAGAGTGTTTTCTAAATGTGAGACTCTGTTCTCTTTCCTAACTCAGTTCATGTGTTGCCATGTTTACAGGATCTTCCTAAGTGATATCTTATGATAAGTTTCTTTTTCTGTGTGACTTCTTTCACTTAGAATCATCGTACCTGAATCCACTCATTTTGCTGCTACTGGTCTTATGACATTGATTTCATGGCTGAGGGATATTCCATCGTACGTAAGTTCCACAATGTTTTGAACCATTTTTATATTTCCTGGGATATTTCAGGTGTACCCAGGTTGAGGTTCTTGTAAGCAGTGCAGCCCTCAATTTGGGGGTGGCTCTGTCTTATGGATCTTCAGTTTTCCCAAGGTATATTCCCTAGACTGGAAGTGCCCTTGGCTCTGTAGCTCTGTTGTTTACTTGTTTTAGGGAACACAATGCACTCCTCCAGGGAGGCAGTTGGCAGCTTACATCCCGCCCATCAGCATAACAAGGCTCCCTGTTCTCCAGGGCCTGTCTTGCCTTTCTGGTTTTTACACATTTTGTGGATGTCCCTTTTGACCGTTGGGAAGTGATACTTCTTTGTAGTGCAGATTTGCATTGCCCGCTTGCTTGCTTGGCCAAAAAGGGCGTATGCGTTTTCTCCTGAATATATTCAGGAGAAAACGCATACGCCCTTTTTGGCCAAGTGCATCATTGTCGAAGTTGTGCCCCTCTTCCTGTGCTTTACAGGCGATTCTAACGTACCTCTTGAAATCTGTTTCCTGCTATTCTGCCTCGCATTCAAGTCCGCCTCGTTGCCTTCCCTCAACAGATTTTTGGACGATAGTTGGCCTTGATTACTCTGCCAGTTTGTGAATTGCTGTGCCCCTGAGCTCCATTTTTCAACTCGTTTTTTTGTGACCTGAACGCAAGTCCAAACATTTGGTTCAGGACCTATACTGGTTCCCGGTCGGTGGCTGAGACTTTGGTGAATTCTTCTTCCTGCCGGGAAATTAGAGTGACATGTGCCCATCCAAATGCCTAACAGCTACTCTCTCATTGGTTCTCCCTCTTCCCTTTCCTCCTCTGCCAAATGGGCAACCTGTGTGAACCAGGAGCTTAAAGGGGCTGTCTCTCCAAGTTGGGAGATTGATAGTAAAGCTGTTGGAAAGTCAAACCGGAGCACCAGGAGAGGGACTCTTCGTTGAGTTTTAGAAACCTTTCGTATTCACAGTGTGTCCATTCTCTAGGTTTCCCGTACATGTTATAGCTGTAGTAATATTCCCTTCAACCTGGAGAGGTGGGACCCATGGAATGGTTGCCATGCATTATTGCTTTAAAGGGTCTGCATTTGCTCACCCAATCTCACCAATCCTCTCAGTCCCAAGTGTCCAGCCTCATGCCACATCCAGCTGTCATCGTAGATAGGGTCATTCCAGGTTGCATCAGAGACCCTGAAGGAATTGTAAAGAATTTCCCTGTTTCTTTGTTCTGTTTTTGAAATTCCTTTTTAGAGTGGGTTTGAGCTGATTCTCGCTGCCATGTTTATGCCAGTCTAGACACACTTGATTCCCTTACGGAGACATATCAATACATAGGTTTTAAGATTCTTACTAGTCAGATCTATTCCTCTGCGGGAAATATGGGGTTTTGAGTCCCTTTCACTGAGGAAGGTGTAGGTCTTGTCTATTCCATAGTTGGTTTTTGGAACAGTACCTGTGCTTATATCAAACTCTGGTTTGATGCATCACCCCACCTCTCCTTCCCCCTTAAGCAGGCATAAGAGTGTTTTCTAAATGTGAGACTCTGTTCTCTTTCCTAACTCAGTTCATGTGTAGCCATGTTTACAGGATCTTCCTAAGTGATATCTTATGATAAGTTTCTTTTCCTGTGTGACTTCTTTCCCTTAGAATCATCGTACCTGAATCCACTCATTTTGCTGCTACTGGTCTTATGACATTGATTTCGTGGCTGAGGGATATTCCATCGTACGTAAGTTCCACAATGTTTGGAACCATTTTTATATTTCCTGGGATATTTCAGGTGTACCCAGGTTGAGGTTCTTGTAAGCAGTGCAGCCCTCAATTTGGGGGTGGCTCTGTCTTGTGGATTTTCAGTTTTCCCAAGGTATATTCCCTAGACTGGAAGTGCCCTTGGCTCTGTAGCTCTGTTGTTTACTTGTTTTAGGGAACACAATGCACTCCTCCAGGGAGGCAGTTGGCAACTTACATCCCGCCCATCAGCATAACAAGGCTCCCTGTTCTCCAGGGCCTGTCTTGCCTTTCTGGTTTTTACACATTTTGTGGATGTCCCTTTTGACCGTTGGGAAGTGATACTTCTTTGTAGTGCAGATTTGCATTGCCCGCTTGCTTGCTTGGCCAAAAAGGGCGTATGCGTTTTCTCCTGAATATATTCAGGAGAAAACGCATACGCCCTTTTTGGCCAAGTGCATCATTGTCGAAGTTGTGCCCCTCTTCCTGTGCTTTACAGGCGATTCTAACGTACCTCTTGAAATCTGTTTCCTGCTATTCTGCCTCGCATTCAAGTCCGCCTCGTTGCCTTCCCTCAACAGATTTTTGGACGATAGTTGGCCTTGATTACTCTGCCAGTTTGTGAATTGCTGTGCCCCTGAGCTCCATTTTTCAACTCGTTTTTTTGTGACCTGAACGCAAGTCCAAACATTTGGTTCAGGACCTATACTGGTTCCTGGTGGGTGGCTGAGACTTTGGTGAATTCTTCTTCCTGCCGGGAAATTAGAGTGACATGTGCCCATCCAAATGCCTAACAGCTACTCTCTCATTGGTTCTCCCTCTTCCCTTTCCTCCTCTGCCAAATGGGCAACCTGTGTGAACCAGGAGCTTAAAGGGGCTGTCTCTCCAAGTTGGGAGATTGATAGTAAAGCTGTTGGAAAGTCAAACCGGAGCACCAGGAGAGGGACTCTTCGTTGAGTTTTAGAAACCTTTCGTATTCACAGTGTGTCCATTCTCTAGGTTTCCCGTACATGTTATAGCTGTAGTAATATTCCCTTCAACCTGGAGAGGTGGGACCCATGGAATGGTTGCCATGCATTATTGCTTTAAAGGGTCTGCATTTGCTCACCCAATCTCACCAATCCTCTCAGTCCCAAGTGTCCAGCCTCATGCCACATCCAGCTGTCATCGTAGATAGGGTCATTCCAGGTTGCATCAGAGACCCTGAAGGAATTGTAAAGAATTTCCCTGTTTCTTTGTTCTGTTTTTGAAATTCCTTTTTAGAGTGGGTTTGAGCTGATTCTCGCTGCCATGTTTATGCCAGTCTAGACACACTTGATTCCCTTACGGAGACATATCAATACATAGGTTTTAAGATTCTTACTAGTCAGATCTATTCCTCTGCGGGAAATATGGGGTTTTGAGTCCCTTTCACTGAGGAAGGTGTAGGTCTTGTCTATTCCATAGTTGGTTTTTGGAACAGTACCTGTGCTTATATCAAACTCTGGTTTGATGCATCACCCCACCTCTCCTTCCCCCTTAAGCAGGCATAAGAGTGTTTTCTAAATGTGAGACTCTGTTCTCTTTCCTAACTCAGTTCATGTGTAGCCATGTTTACAGGATCTTCCTAAGTGATATCTTATGATAAGTTTCTTTTCCTGTGTGACTTCTTTCCCTTAGAATCATCGTACCTGAATCCACTCATTTTGCTGCTACTGGTCTTATGACATTGATTTCGTGGCTGAGGGATATTCCATCGTACGTAAGTTCCACAATGTTTGGAACCATTTTTATATTTCCTGGGATATTTCAGGTGTACCCAGGTTGAGGTTCTTGTAAGCAGTGCAGCCCTCAATTTGGGGGTGGCTCTGTCTTGTGGATTTTCAGTTTTCCCAAGGTATATTCCCTAGACTGGAAGTGCCCTTGGCTCTGTAGCTCTGTTGTTTACTTGTTTTAGGGAACACAATGCACTCCTCCAGGGAGGCAGTTGGCAACTTACATCCCGCCCATCAGCATAACAAGGCTCCCTGTTCTCCAGGGCCTGTCTTGCCTTTCTGGTTTTTACACATTTTGTGGATGTCCCTTTTGACCGGTGGGAAGTGATACTTCTTTGTAGTGCAGATTTGCATTGCCCGCTTGCTTGCTTGGCCAAAAAGGGCGTATGCGTTTTCTCCTGAATATATTCAGGAGAAAACGCATACGCCCTTTTTGGCCAAGTGCATCATTGTCGAAGTTGTGCCCCTCTTCCTGTGCTTTACAGGCGATTCTAACGTACCTCTTGAAATCTGTTTCCTGCTATTCTGCCTCGCATTCAAGTCCGCCTCGTTGCCTTCCCTCAACAGATTTTTGGACGATAGTTGGCCTTGATTACTCTGCCAGTTTGTGAATTGCTGTGCCCCTGAGCTCCATTTTTCAACTCGTTTTTTTGTGACCTGAACGCAAGTCCAAACATTTGGTTCAGGACCTATACTGGTTCCCGGTGGGTGGCTGAGACTTTGGTGAATTCTTCTTCCTGCCGGGAAATTAGAGTGACATGTGCCCATCCAAATGCCTAACAGCTACTCTCTCATTGGTTCTCCCTCTTCCCTTTCCTCCTCTGCCAAATGGGCAACCTGTGTGAACCAGGAGCTTAAAGGGGCTGTCTCTCCAAGTTGGGAGATTGATAGTAAAGCTGTTGGAAAGTCAAACCGGAGCACCAGGAGAGGGACTCTTCGTTGAGTTTTAGAAACCTTTCGTATTCACAGTGTGTCCATTCTCTAGGTTTCCCGTACATGTTATAGCTGTAGTAATATTCCCTTCAACCTGGAGAGGTGGGACCCATGGAATGGTTGCCATGCATTATTGCTTTAAAGGGTCTGCATTTGCTCACCCAATCTCACCAATCCTCTCAGTCCCAAGTGTCCAGCCTCATGCCACATCCAGCTGTCATCGTAGATAGGGTCATTCCAGGTTGCATCAGAGACCCTGAAGGAATTGTAAAGAATTTCCCTGTTTCTTTGTTCTGTTTTTGAAATTCCTTTTTAGAGTGGGTTTGAGCTGATTCTCGCTGCCATGTTTATGCCAGTCTAGACACACTTGATTCCCTTACGGAGACATATCAATACATAGGTTTTAAGATTCTTACTAGTCAGATCTATTCCTCTGCGGGAAATATGGGGTTTTGAGTCCCTTTCACTGAGGAAGGTGTAGGTCTTGTCTATTCCATAGTTGGTTTTTGGAACAGTACCTGTGCTTATATCAAACTCTGGTTTGATGCATCACCCCACCTCTCCTTCCCCCTTAAGCAGGCATAAGAGTGTTTTCTAAATGTGAGACTCTGTTCTCTTTCCTAACTCAGTTCATGTGTTGCCATGTTTACAGGATCTTCCTAAGTGATATCTTATGATAAGTTTCTTTTTCTGTGTGACTTCTTTCACTTAGAATCATCGTACCTGAATCCACTCATTTTGCTGCTACTGGTCTTATGACATTGATTTCGTGGCTGAGGGATATTCCATCGTACGTAAGTTCCACAATGTTTTGAACCCTTTTTATATTTCCTGGGATATTTCAGGTGTACCCAGGTTGAGGTTCTTGTAAGCAGTGCAGCCCTCAATTTGGGGGTGGCTCTGTCTTATGGATTTTCAATTTTCCCAAGGTATATTCCCTAGACTGGAAGTGCCCTTGGCTCTGTAGCTCTGTTGTTTACTTGTTTTAGGGAACACAATGCACTCCTCCAGGGAGGCAGTTGGCAGCTTACATCCCGCCCATCAGCATAACAAGGCTCCCTGTTCTCCAGGGCCTGTCTTGCCTTTCTGGTTTTTACACATTTTGTGGATGTCCCTTTTGACCGTTGGGAAGTGATACTTCTTTGTAGTGCAGATTTGCATTGCCCGCTTGCTTGCTTGGCCAAAAAGGGCGTATGCGTTTTCTCCTGAATATATTCAGGAGAAAACGCATACGCCCTTTTTGGCCAAGTGCATCACTGTCGAAGTTGTGCCCCTCTTCCTGTGCTTTACAGGCGATTCTAACGTACCTCTTGAAATCTGTTTCCTGCTATTCTGCCTCGCATTCAAGTCCGCCTCGTTGCCTTCCCTCAACAGATTTTTGGACGATAGTTGGCCTTGATTACTCTGCCAGTTTGTGAATTGCTGTGCCCCTGAGCTCCATTTTTCAACTCGTTTTTTGTGAGCTGAACGCAAGTCCAAACATTTGGTTCCGGACCTATACTGGTTCCCGGTGGGTGGCTGAGACTTTGGTGAATTCTTCTTCCTGCCGGGAAATTAGAGTGACATGTGCCCATCCAAATGCCTAACAGCTACTCTCTCATTGGTTCTCCCTCTTCCCTTTCCTCCTCTGCCAAATGGGCAACCTGTGTGAACCAGGAGCTTAAAGGGGCTGTCTCTCCAAGTTGGGAGATTGATAGTAAAGCTGTTGGAAAGTCAAACCGGAGCACCAGGAGAGGGACTCTTCGTTGAGTTTTAGAAACCTTTCGTATTCACAGTGTGTCCATTCTCTAGGTTTCCCGTACATGTTATAGCTGTAGTAATATTCCCTTCAACCTGGAGAGGTGGGACCCATGGAATGGTTGCCATGCATTATTGCTTTAAAGGGTCTGCATTTGCTCACCCAATCTCACCAATCCTCTCAGTCCCAAGTGTCCAGCCTCATGCCACATCCAGCTGTCATCGTAGATAGGGTCATTCCAGGTTGCATCAGAGACCCTGAAGGAATTGTAAAGAATTTCCCTGTTTCTTTGTTCTGTTTTTGAAATTCCTTTTTAGAGTGGGTTTGAGCTGATTCTCGCTGCCATGTTTATGCCAGTCTAGACACACTTGATTCCCTTACGGAGACATATCAATACATAGGTTTTAAGATTCTTACTAGTCAGATCTATTCCTCTGCGGGAAATATGGGGTTTTGAGTCCCTTTCACTGAGGAAGGTGTAGGTCTTGTCTATTCCATAGTTGGTTTTTGGAACAGTACCTGTGCTTATATCAAACTCTGGTTTGATGCATCACCCCACCTCTCCTTCCCCCTTAAGCAGGCAAAGGAGTGTTTTCTAAATGTGAGACTCTGTTCTCTTTCCTAACTCAGTTCATGTGTTGCCATGTTTACAGGATCTTCCTAAGTGATATCTTATGATAAGTTTCTTTTTCTGTGTGACTTCTTTCACTTAGAATCATCGTACCTGAATCCACTCATTTTGCTGCTACTGGTCTTATGACATTGATTTCATGGCTGAGGGATATTCCATCGCACGTAATTTCCACAATGTTTTGAACCATTTTTATATTTCCTGGGATATTTCAGGTGTACCCAGGTTGAGGTTCTTGTAAGCAGTGCAGCCCTCAATTTGGGGGTGGCTCTGTCTTATGGATTTTCAGTTTTCCCAAGGTATATTCCCTAGACTGGAAGTGCCCTTGGCTCTGTAGCTCTGTTGTTTACTTGTTTTAGGGAACACAATGCACTCCTCCAGGGAGGCAGTTGGCAGCTTACATCCCGCCCATCAGCATAACAAGGCTCCCTGTTCTCCAGGGCCTGTCTTGCCTTTCTGGTTTTTACACATTTTGTGGATGTCCCTTTTGACCGTTGGGAAGTGATACTTCTTTGTAGTGCAGATTTGCATTGCCCGCTTGCTTGCTGGGCCAAAAAGGGCGTATGCGTTTTCTCCTGAATATATTCAGGAGAAAACGCATACGCCCTTTTTGGCCAAGTGCATCACTGTCGAAGTTGTGCCCCTCTTCCTGTGCTTTACAGGCGATTCTAACGTACCTCTTGAAATCTGTTTCCTGCTATTCTGCCTCGCATTCAAGTCCGCCTCGTTGCCTTCCCTCAACAGATTTTTGGACGATAGTTGGCCTTGATTACTCTGCCAGTTTGTGAATTGCTGTGCCCCTGAGCTCCATTTTTCAACTCGTTTTTTGTGAGCTGAACGCAAGTCCAAACATTTGGTTCAGGACCTATACTGGTTCCCGGTGGGTGGCTGAGACTCTGGTGAATTCTTCTTCCTGCCGGGAAATTAGAGTGACATGTGCCCATCCAAATGCCTAACAGCTACTCTCTCATTGGTTCTCCCTCTTCCCTTTCCTCCTCTGCCAAATGGGCAACCTGTGTGAACCAGGAGCTTAAAGGGGCTGTCTCTCCAAGTTGGGAGATTGATAGTAAAGCTGTTGGAAAGTCAAACCGGAGCACCAGGAGAGGGACTCTTCGTTGAGTTTTAGAAACCTTTCGTATTCACAGTGTGTCCATTCTCTAGGTTTCCCGTACATGTTATAGCTGTAGTAATATTCCCTTCAACCTGGAGAGGTGGGACCCATGGAATGGTTGCCATGCATTATTGCTTTAAAGGGTCTGCATTTGCTCACCCAATCTCACCAATCCTCTCAGTCCCAAGTGTCCAGCCTCATGCCACATCCAGCTGTCATCGTAGATAGGGTCATTCCAGGTTGCATCAGAGACCCTGAAGGAATTGTAAAGAATTTCCCTGTTTCTTTGTTCTGTTTTTGAAATTCCTTTTTAGAGTGGGTTTGAGCTGATTCTCGCTGCCATGTTTATGCCAGTCTAGACACACTTGATTCCCTTACGGAGACATATCAATACATAGGTTTTAAGATTCTTACTAGTCAGATCTATTCCTCTGCGGGAAATATGGGGTTTTGAGTCCCTTTCACTGAGGAAGGTGTAGGTCTTGTCTATTCCATAGTTGGGTTTTGGAACAGTACCTGTGCTTATATCAAACTCTGGTTTGATGCATCACCCCACCTCTCCTTCCCCCTTAAGCAGGCATAAGAGTGTTTTCTAAATGTGAGACTCTGTTCTCTTGCCTAACTCAGTTCATGTGTAGCCATGTTTACAGGATCTTCCTAAGTGATATCTTATGATAAGTTTCTTTTTCTGTGTGACTTCTTTCACTTAGAATCATCGTACCTGAATCCACTCATTTTGCTGCTACTGGTCTTATGACATTGATTTCGTGGCTGAGGGATATTCCATCGTACGTAAGTTCCACAATGTTTGGAACCCTTTTTATATTTCCTGGGATATTTCAGGTGTACCCAGGTTGAGGTTCTTGTAAGCAGTGCAGCCCTCAATTTGGGGGTGGCTGTGTCTTATGGATCTTCAGTTTTCCCAAGGTATATTCCCTAGACTGGAAGTGCCCTTGGCTCTGTAGCTCTGTTGTTTACTTGTTTTAGGGAACACAATGCACTCCTCCAGGGAGGTAGTTGGCAGCTTACATCCCGCCCATCAGCATAACAAGGCTCCCTGTTCTCCAGGGCCTGTCTTGCCTTTCTGGTTTTTACACATTTTGTGGATGTCCCTTTTGACCGTTGGGAAGTGATACTTCTTTGTAGTGCAGATTTGCATTGCCCGCTTGCTTGCTTGGCCAAAAAGGGCGTATGCGTTTTCTCCTGAATATATTCAGGAGAAAACGCATACGCCCTTTTTGGCCAAGTGCATCATTGTCGAAGTTGTGCCCCTCTTCCTGTGCTTTACAGGCGATTCTAACGTACCTCTTGAAATCTGTTTCCTGCTATTCTGCCTCGCATTCAAGTCCGCCTCGTTGCCTTCCCTCAACAGATTTTTGGACGATAGTTGGCCTTGATTACTCTGCCAGTTTGTGAATTGCTGTGCCCCTGAGCTCCATTTTTCAACTCGTTTTTTGTGAGCTGAACGCAAGTCCAAACATTTGGTTCCGGACCTATACTGGTTCCCGGTGGGTGGCTGAGACTTTGGTGAATTCTTCTTCCTGCCGGGAAATTAGAGTGACATGTGCCCATCCAAATGCCTAACAGCTACTCTCTCATTGGTTCTCCCTCTTCCCTTTCCTCCTCTGCCAAATGGGCAACCTGTGTGAACCAGGAGCTTAAAGGGGCTGTCTCTCCAAGTTGGGAGATTGATAGTAAAGCTGTTGGAAAGTCAAACCGGAGCACCAGGAGAGGGACTCTTCGTTGAGTTTTAGAAACCTTTCGTATTCACAGTGTGTCCATTCTCTAGGTTTCCCGTACATGTTATAGCTGTAGTAATATTCCCTTCAACCTGGAGAGGTGGGACCCATGGAATGGTTGCCATGCATTATTGCTTTAAAGGGTCTGCATTTGCTCACCCAATCTCACCAATCCTCTCAGTCCCAAGTGTCCAGCCTCATGCCACATCCAGCTGTCATCGTAGATAGGGTCATTCCAGGTTGCATCAGAGACCCTGAAGGAATTGTAAAGAATTTCCCTGTTTCTTTGTTCTGTTTTTGAAATTCCTTTTTAGAGTGGGTTTGAGCTGATTCTCGCTGCCATGTTTATGCCAGTCTAGACACACTTGATTCCCTTACGGAGACATATCAATACATAGGTTTTAAGATTCTTACTAGTCAGATCTATTCCTCTGCGGGAAATATGGGGTTTTGAGTCCCTTTCACTGAGGAAGGTGTAGGTCTTGTCTATTCCATAGTTGGGTTTTGGAACAGTACCTGTGCTTATATCAAACTCTGGTTTGATGCATCACCCCACCTCTCCTTCCCCCTTAAGCAGGCATAAGAGTGTTTTCTAAATGTGAGACTCTGTTCTCTTTCCTAACTCAGTTCATGTGTTGCCATGTTTACAGGATCTTCCTAAGTGATATCTTATGATAAGTTTCTTTTTCTGTGTGACTTCTTTCACTTAGAATCATCGTACCTGAATCCACTCATTTTGCTGCTACTGGTCTTATGACATTGATTTCATGGCTGAGGGATATTCCATCGTACGTAAGTTCCACAATGTTTGGAACCCTTTTTATATTTCCTGGGATATTTCAGGTGTACCCAGGTTGAGGTTCTTGTAAGCAGTGCAGCCCTCAATTTGGGGGTGGCTGTGTCTTATGGATTTTCAGTTTTCCCAAGGTATATTCCCTAGACTGGAAGTGCCCTTGGCTCTGTAGCTCTGTTGTTTACTTGTTTTAGGGAACACAATGCACTCCTCCAGGGAGGCAGTTGGCAGCTTACATCCCGCCCATCAGCATAACAAGGCTCCCTGTTCTCCAGGGCCTGTCTTGCCTTTCTGGTTTTTACACATTTTGTGGATGTCCCTTTTGACCGTTGGGAAGTGATACTTCTTTGTAGTGCAGATTTGCATTGCCCGCTTGCTTGCTGGGCCAAAAAGGGCGTATGCGTTTTCTCCTGAATATATTCAGGAGAAAACGCATACGCCCTTTTTGGCCAAGTGCATCACTGTCGAAGTTGTGCCCCTCTTCCTGTGCTTTACAGGCGATTCTAACGTACCTCTTGAAATCTGTTTCCTGCTATTCTGCCTCGCATTCAAGTCCGCCTCGTTGCCTTCCCTCAACAGATTTTTGGACGATAGTTGGCCTTGATTACTCTGCCAGTTTGTGAATTGCTGTGCCCCTGAGCTCCATTTTTCAACTCGTTTTTTGTGAGCTGAACGCAAGTCCAAACATTTGGTTCAGGACCTATACTGGTTCCCGGTGGGTGGCTGAGACTTTGGTGAATTCTTCTTCCTGCCGGGAAATTAGAGTGACATGTGCCCATCCAAATGCCTAACAGCTACTCTCTCATTGGTTCTCCCTCTTCCCTTTCCTCCTCTGCCAAATGGGCAACCTGTGTGAACCAGGAGCTTAAAGGGGCTGTCTCTCCAAGTTGGGAGATTGATAGTAAAGCTGTTGGAAAGTCAAACCGGAGCACCAGGAGAGGGACTCTTCGTTGAGTTTTAGAAACCTTTCGTATTCACAGTGTGTCCATTCTCTAGGTTTCCCGTACATGTTATAGCTGTAGTAATATTCCCTTCAACCTGGAGAGGTGGGACCCATGGAATGGTTGCCATGCATTATTGCTTTAAAGGGTCTGCATTTGCTCACCCAATCTCACCAATCCTCTCAGTCCCAAGTGTCCAGCCTCATGCCACATCCAGCTGTCATCGTAGATAGGGTCATTCCAGGTTGCATCAGAGACCCTGAAGGAATTGTAAAGAATTTCCCTGTTTCTTTGTTCTGTTTTTGAAATTCCTTTTTAGAGTGGGTTTGAGCTGATTCTCGCTGCCATGTTTATGCCAGTCTAGACACACTTGATTCCCTTACGGAGACATATCAATACATAGGTTTTAAGATTCTTACTAGTCAGATCTATTCCTCTGCGGGAAATATGGGGTTTTGAGTCCCTTTCACTGAGGAAGGTGTAGGTCTTGTCTATTCCATAGTTGGTTTTTGGAACAGTACCTGTGCTTATATCAAACTCTGGTTTGATGCATCACCCCACCTCTCCTTCCCCCTTAAGCAGGCATAGGAGTGTTTTCTAAATGTGAGACTCTGTTCTCTTTCCTAACTCAGTTCATGTGTTGCCATGTTTACAGGATCTTCCTAAGTGATATCTTATGATAAGTTTCTTTTTCTGTGTGACTTCTTTCACTTAGAATCATCGTACCTGAATCCACTCATTTTGCTGCTACTGGTCTTATGACATTGATTTCGTGGCTGAGGTTTATTCCATCGTACGTAAGTTCCACAATGTTTTGAACCATTTTTATATTTCCTGGGATATTTCAGGTGTACCCAGGTTGAGGTTCTTGTAAGCAGTGCAGCCCTCAATTTGGGGGTGGCTGTGTCTTATGGATCTTCAGTTTTCCCAAGGTATATTCCCTAGACTGGAAGTGCCCTTGGCTCTGTAGCTCTGTTGTTTACTTGTTTTAGGGAACACAATGCACTCCTCCAGGGAGGCAGTTGGCAGCTTACATCCCGCCCATCAGCATAACAAGGCTCCCTGTTCTCCAGGGCCTGTCTTGCCTTTCTGGTTTTTACACATTTTGTGGATGTCCCTTTTGACCGTTGGGAAGTGATACTTCTTTGTAGTGCAGATTTGCATTGCCCGCTTGCTTGCTTGGCCAAAAAGGGCGTATGCGTTTTCTCCTGAATATATTCAGGAGAAAACGCATATGCCCTTTTTGGCAGAGTGCATCATTGTCGAAGTTGTGCCCCTCTTCCTGTGCTTTACAGGCGATTCTAACGTACCTCTTGAAATCTGTTTCCTGCTATTCTGCCTCGCATTCATGTCCGCCTCGTTGCCTTCCCTCAACAGATTTTTGGACGATAGTTGGCCTTGATTACTCTGCCAGTTTGTGAATTGCTGTGCCCCTGAGCTCCATTTTTCAACTCGTTTTTTGTGAGCTGAACGCAAGTCCAAACATTTGGTTCAGGACCTATACTGGTTCCCGGTGGGTGGCTGAGACTTTGGTGAATTCTTCTTCCTGCCGGGAAATTAGAGTGACATGTGCCCATCCAAATGCCTAACAGCTACTCTCTCATTGGTTCTCCCTCTTCCCTTTCCTCCTCTGCCAAATGGGCAACCTGTGTGAACCAGGAGCTTAAAGGGGCTGTCTCTCCAAGTTGGGAGATTGATAGTAAAGCTGTTGGAAAGTCAAACCGGAGCACCAGGAGAGGGACTCTTCGTTGAGTTTTAGAAACCTTTCGTATTCACAGTGTGTCCATTCTCTAGGTTTCCCGTACATGTTATAGCTGTAGTAATATTCCCTTCAACCTGGAGAGGTGGGACCCATGGAATGGTTGCCATGCATTATTGCTTTAAAGGGTCTGCATTTGCTCACCCAATCTCACCAATCCTCTCAGTCCCAAGTGTCCAGCCTCATGCCACATCCAGCTGTCATCGTAGATAGGGTCATTCCAGGTTGCATCAGAGACCCTGAAGGAATTGTAAAGAATTTCCCTGTTTCTTTGTTCTGTTTTTGAAATTCCTTTTTAGAGTGGGTTTGAGCTGATTCTCGCTGCCATGTTTATGCCAGTCTAGACACACTTGATTCCCTTACGGAGACATATCAATACATAGGTTTTAAGATTCTTACTAGTCAGATCTATTCCTCTGCGGGAAATATGGGGTTTTGAGTCCCTTTCACTGAGGAAGGTGTAGGTCTTGTCTATTCCATAGTTGGTTTTTGGAACAGTACCTGTGCTTATATCAAACTCTGGTTTGATGCATCACCCCACCTCTCCTTCCCCCTTAAGCAGGCATAAGAGTGTTTTCTAAATGTGAGACTCTGTTCTCTTTCCTAACTCAGTTCATGTGTTGCCATGTTTACAGGATCTTCCTAAGTGATATCTTATGATAAGTTTCTTTTTCTGTGTGACTTCTTTCACTTAGAATCATCGTACCTGAATCCACTCATTTTGCTGCTACTGGTCTTATGACATTGATTTCGTGGCTGAGGGATATTCCATCGTACGTAAGTTCCACAATGTTTTGAACCCTTTTTATATTTCCTGGGATATTTCAGGTGTACCCAGGTTGAGGTTCTTGTAAGCAGTGCAGCCCTCAATTTGGGGGTGGCTGTGTCTTATGGATCTTCAGTTTTCCCAAGGTATATTCCCTAGACTGGAAGTGCCCTTGGCTCTGTAGCTCTGTTGTTTACTTGTTTTAGGGAACACAATGCACTCCTCCAGGGAGGCAGTTGGCAGCTTACATCCCGCCCATCAGCATAACAAGGCTCCCTGTTCTCCAGGGCCTGTCTTGCCTTTCTGGTTTTTACACATTTTGTGGATGTCCCTTTTGACCGTTGGGAAGTGATACTTCTTTGTAGTGCAGATTTGCATTGCCCGCTTGCTTGCTTGGCCAAAAAGGGCGTATGCGTTTTCTCCTGAATATATTCAGGAGAAAACGCATACGCCCTTTTTGGCCAAGTGCATCACTGTCGAAGTTGTGCCCCTCTTCCTGTGCTTTACAGGCGATTCTAACGTACCTCTTGAAATCTGTTTCCTGCTATTCTGCCTCGCATTCAAGTCCGCCTCGTTGCCTTCCCTCAACAGATTTTTGGACGATAGTTGGCCTTGATTACTCTGCCAGTTTGTGAATTGCTGTGCCCCTGAGCTCCATTTTTCAACTCGTTTTTTGTGAGCTGAACGCAAGTCCAAACATTTGGTTCAGGACCTATACTGGTTCCCGGTGGGTGGCTGAGACTTTGGTGAATTCTTCTTCCTGCCGGGAAATTAGAGTGACATGTGCCCATCCAAATGCCTAACAGCTACTCTCTCATTGGTTCTCCCTCTTCCCTTTCCTCCTCTGCCAAATGGGCAACCTGTGTGAACCAGGAGCTTAAAGGGGCTGTCTCTCCAAGTTGGGAGATTGATAGTAAAGCTGTTGGAAAGTCAAACCGGAGCACCAGGAGAGGGACTCTTCGTTGAGTTTTAGAAACCTTTCGTATTCACAGTGTGTCCATTCTCTAGGTTTCCCGTACATGTTATAGCTGTAGTAATATTCCCTTCAACCTGGAGAGGTGGGACCCATGGAATGGTTGCCATGCATTATTGCTTTAAAGGGTCTGCATTTGCTCACCCAATCTCACCAATCCTCTCAGTCCCAAGTGTCCAGCCTCATGCCACATCCAGCTGTCATCGTAGATAGGGTCATTCCAGGTTGCATCAGAGACCCTGAAGGAATTGTAAAGAATTTCCCTGTTTCTTTGTTCTGTTTTTGAAATTCCTTTTTAGAGTGGGTTTGAGCTGATTCTCGCTGCCATGTTTATGCCAGTCTAGACACACTTGATTCCCTTACGGAGACATATCAATACATAGGTTTTAAGATTCTTACTAGTCAGATCTATTCCTCTGCGGGAAATATGGGGTTTTGAGTCCCTTTCACTGAGGAAGGTGTAGGTCTTGTCTATTCCATAGTTGGTTTTTGGAACAGTACCTGTGCTTATATCAAACTCTGGTTTGATGCATCACCCCACCTCTCCTTCCCCCTTAAGCAGGCATAAGAGTGTTTTCTAAATGTGAGACTCTGTTCTCTTGCCTAACTCAGTTCATGTGTTGCCATGTTTACAGGATCTTCCTAAGTGATATCTTATGATAAGTTTCTTTTTCTGTGTGACTTCTTTCACTTAGAATCATCGTACCTGAATCCACTCATTTTGCTGCTACTGGTCTTATGACATTGATTTCGTGGCTGAGGGATATTCCATCGTACGTAAGTTCCACAATGTTTGGAACCCTTTTTATATTTCCTGGGATATTTCAGGTGTACCCAGGTTGAGGTTCTTGTAAGCAGTGCAGCCCTCAATTTGGGGGTGGCTCTGTCTTATGGATTTTCAGTTTTCCCAAGGTATATTCCCTAGACTGGAAGTGCCCTTGGCTCTGTAGCTCTGTTGTTTACTTGTTTTAGGGAACACAATGCACTCCTCCAGGGAGGCAGTTGGCAGCTTACATCCCGCCCATCAGCATAACAAGGCTCCCTGTTCTCCAGGGCCTGTCTTGCCTTTCTGGTTTTTACACATTTTGTGGATGTCCCTTTTGACCGGTGGGAAGTGATACTTCTTTGTAGTGCAGATTTGCATTGCCCGCTTGCTTGCTGGGCCAAAAAGGGCGTATGCGTTTTCTCCTGAATATATTCAGGAGAAAACACATACGCCCTTTTTGGCCAAGTGCATCATTGTCGAAGTTGTGCCCCTCTTCCTGTGCTTTACAGGCGATTCTAACGTACCTCTTGAAATCTGTTTCCTGCTATTCTGCCTCGCATTCATGTCCGCCTCGTTGCCTTCCCTCAACAGATTTTTGGACGATAGTTGGCCTTGATTACTCTGCCAGTTTGTGAATTGCTGTGCCCCTGAGCTCCATTTTTCAACTCGTTTTTTGTGAGCTGAATGCAAGTCCAAACATTTGGTTCAGGACCTATACTGGTTCCCGGTGGGTGGCTGAGACTTTGGTGAATTCTTCTTCCTGCCGGGAAATTAGAGTGACATGTGCCCATCCAAATGCCTAACAGCTACTCTCTCATTGGTTCTCCCTCTTCCCTTTCCTCCTCTGCCAAATGGGCAACCTGTGTGAACCAGGAGCTTAAATGGGCTGTCTCTCCAAGTTGGGAGATTGATAGTAAAGCTGTTGGAAAGTCAAACCGGAGCACCAGGAGAGGGACTCTTCGTTGAGTTTTAGAAACCTTTCGTATTCACAGTGTGTCCATTCTCTAGGTTTCCCGTACATGTTATAGCTGTAGTAATATTCCCTTCAACCTGGAGAGGTGGGACCCATGGAATGGTTGCCATGCATTATTGCTTTAAAGGGTCTGCATTTGCTCACCCAATCTCACCAATCCTCTCAGTCCCAAGTGTCCAGCCTCATGCCACATCCAGCTGTCATCGTAGATAGGGTCATTCCAGGTTGCATCAGAGACCCTGAAGGAATTGTAAAGAATTTCCCTGTTTCTTTGTTCTGTTTTTGAAATTCCTTTTTAGAGTGGGTTTGAGCTGATTCTCGCTGCCATGTTTATGCCAGTCTAGACACACTTGATTCCCTTACGGAGACATATCAATACATAGGTTTTAAGATTCTTACTAGTCAGATCTATTCCTCTGCGGGAAATATGGGGTTTTGAGTCCCTTTCACTGAGGAAGGTGTAGGTCTTGTCTATTCCATAGTTGGGTTTTGGAACAGTACCTGTGCTTATATCAAACTCTGGTTTGATGCATCACCCCACCTCTCCTTCCCCCTTAAGCAGGCATAAGAGTGTTTTCTAAATGTGAGACTCTGTTCTCTTGCCTAACTCAGTTCATGTGTAGCCATGTTTACAGGATCTTCCTAAGTGATATCTTATGATAAGTTTCTTTTTCTGTGTGACTTCTTTCACTTAGAATCATCGTACCTGAATCCACTCATTTTGCTGCTACTGGTCTTATGACATTGATTTCGTGGCTGAGGGATATTCCATCGTACGTAAGTTCCACAATGTTTGGAACCCTTTTTATATTTCCTGGGATATTTCAGGTGTACCCAGGTTGAGGTTCTTGTAAGCAGTGCAGCCCTCAATTTGGGGGTGGCTGTGTCTTATGGATCTTCAGTTTTCCCAAGGTATATTCCCTAGACTGGAAGTGCCCTTGGCTCTGTAGCTCTGTTGTTTACTTGTTTTAGGGAACACAATGCACTCCTCCAGGGAGGCAGTTGGCAGCTTACATCCCGCCCATCAGCATAACAAGGCTCCCTGTTCTCCAGGGCCTGTCTTGCCTTTCTGGTTTTTACACATTTTGTGGATGTCCCTTTTGACCGTTGGGAAGTGATACTTCTTTGTAGTGCAGATTTGCATTGCCCGCTTGCTTGCTTGGCCAAAAAGGGCGTATGCGTTTTCTCCTGAATATATTCAGGAGAAAACGCATACGCCCTTTTTGGCCAAGTGCATCATTGTCGAAGTTGTGCCCCTCTTCCTGTGCTTTAAAGGCGATTCTAACGTACCTCTTGAAATCTGTTTCCTGCTATTCTGCCTCGCATTCAAGTCCGCCTCGTTGCCTTCCCTCAACAGATTTTTGGACGATAGTTGGCCTTGATTACTCTGCCAGTTTGTGAATTGCTGTGCCCCTGAGCTCCATTTTTCAACTCGTTTTTTGTGAGCTGAACGCAAGTCCAAACATTTGGTTCCGGACCTATACTGGTTCCCGGTGGGTGGCTGAGACTTTGGTGAATTCTTCTTCCTGCCGGGAAATTAGAGTGACATGTGCCCATCCAAATGCCTAACAGCTACTCTCTCATTGGTTCTCCCTCTTCCCTTTCCTCCTCTGCCAAATGGGCAACCTGTGTGAACCAGGAGCTTAAAGGGGCTGTCTCTCCAAGTTGGGAGATTGATAGTAAAGCTGTTGGAAAGTCAAACCGGAGCACCAGGAGAGGGACTCTTCGTTGAGTTTTAGAAACCTTTCGTATTCACAGTGTGTCCATTCTCTAGGTTTCCCGTACATGTTATAGCTGTAGTAATATTCCCTTCAACCTGGAGAGGTGGGACCCATGGAATGGTTGCCATGCATTATTGCTTTAAAGGGTCTGCATTTGCTCACCCAATCTCACCAATCCTCTCAGTCCCAAGTGTCCAGCCTCATGCCACATCCAGCTGTCATCGTAGATAGGGTCATTCCAGGTTGCATCAGAGACCCTGAAGGAATTGTAAAGAATTTCCCTGTTTCTTTGTTCTGTTTTTGAAATTCCTTTTTAGAGTGGGTTTGAGCTGATTCTCGCTGCCATGTTTATGCCAGTCTAGACACACTTGATTCCCTTACGGAGACATATCAATACATAGGTTTTAAGATTCTTACTAGTCAGATCTATTCCTCTGCGGGAAATATGGGGTTTTGAGTCCCTTTCACTGAGGAAGGTGTAGGTCTTGTCTATTCCATAGTTGGGTTTTGGAACAGTACCTGTGCTTATATCAAACTCTGGTTTGATGCATCACCCCACCTCTCCTTCCCCCTTAAGCAGGCATAAGAGTGTTTTCTAAATGTGAGACTCTGTTCTCTTTCCTAACTCAGTTCATGTGTTGCCATGTTTACAGGATCTTCCTAAGTGATATCTTATGATAAGTTTCTTTTTCTGTGTGACTTCTTTCACTTAGAATCATCGTACCTGAATCCACTCATTTTGCTGCTACTGGTCTTATGACATTGATTTCATGGCTGAGGGATATTCCATCGTACGTAAGTTCCACAATGTTTGGAACCCTTTTTATATTTCCTGGGATATTTCAGGTGTACCCAGGTTGAGGTTCTTGTAAGCAGTGCAGCCCTCAATTTGGGGGTGGCTGTGTCTTATGGATTTTCAGTTTTCCCAAGGTATATTCCCTAGACTGGAAGTGCCCTTGGCTCTGTAGCTCTGTTGTTTACTTGTTTTAGGGAACACAATGCACTCCTCCAGGGAGGCAGTTGGCAGCTTACATCCCGCCCATCAGCATAACAAGGCTCCCTGTTCTCCAGGGCCTGTCTTGCCTTTCTGGTTTTTACACATTTTGTGGATGTCCCTTTTGACCGGTGGGAAGTGATACTTCTTTGTAGTGCAGATTTGCATTGCCCGCTTGCTTGCTGGGCCAAAAAGGGCGTATGCGTTTTCTCCTGAATATATTCAGGAGAAAACGCATACGCCCTTTTTGGCCAAGTGCATCACTGTCGAAGTTGTGCCCCTCTTCCTGTGCTTTACAGGCGATTCTAACGTACCTCTTGAAATCTGTTTCCTGCTATTCTGCCTCGCATTCAAGTCCGCCTCGTTGCCTTCCCTCAACAGATTTTTGGACGATAGTTGGCCTTGATTACTCTGCCAGTTTGTGAATTGCTGTGCCCCTGAGCTCCATTTTTCAACTCGTTTTTTGTGAGCTGAACGCAAGTCCAAACATTTGGTTCAGGACCTATACTGGTTCCCGGTGGGTGGCTGAGACTTTGGTGCATTCTTCTTCCTGCCGGGAAATTAGAGTGACATGTGCCCATCCAAATGCCTAACAGCTACTCTCTCATTGGTTCTCCCTCTTCCCTTTCCTCCTCTGCCAAATGGGCAACCTGTGTGAACCAGGAGCTTAAAGGGGCTGTCTCTCCAAGTTGGGAGATTGATAGTAAAGCTGTTGGAAAGTCAAACCGGAGCACCAGGAGAGGGACTCTTCGTTGAGTTTTAGAAACCTTTCGTATTCACAGTGTGTCCATTCTCTAGGTTTCCCGTACATGTTATAGCTGTAGTAATATTCCCTTCAACCTGGAGAGGTGGGACCCATGGAATGGTTGCCATGCATTATTGCTTTAAAGGGTCTGCATTTGCTCACCCAATCTCACCAATCCTCTCAGTCCCAAGTGTCCAGCCTCATGCCACATCCAGCTGTCATCGTAGATAGGGTCATTCCAGGTTGCATCAGAGACCCTGAAGGAATTGTAAAGAATTTCCCTGTTTCTTTGTTCTGTTTTTGAAATTCCTTTTTAGAGTGGGTTTGAGCTGATTCTCGCTGCCATGTTTATGCCAGTCTAGACACACTTGATTCCCTTACGGAGACATATCAATACATAGGTTTTAAGATTCTTACTAGTCAGATCTATTCCTCTGCGGGAAATATGGGGTTTTGAGTCCCTTTCACTGAGGAAGGTGTAGGTCTTGTCTATTCCATAGTTGGTTTTTGGAAGAGTACCTGTGCTTATATCAAACTCTGGTTTGATGCATCACCCCACCTCTCCTTCCCCCTTAAGCAGGCATAGGAGTGTTTTCTAAATGTGAGACTCTGTTCTCTTTCCTAACTCAGTTCATGTGTTGCCATGTTTACAGGATCTTCCTAAGTGATATCTTATGATAAGTTTCTTTTTCTGTGTGACTTCTTTCACTTAGAATCATCGTACCTGAATCCACTCATTTTGCTGCTACTGGTCTTATGACATTGATTTCGTGGCTGAGGTTTATTCCATCGTACGTAAGTTCCACAATGTTTTGAACCATTTTTATATTTCCTGGGATATTTCAGGTGTACCCAGGTTGAGGTTCTTGTAAGCAGTGCAGCCCTCAATTTGGGGGTGGCTGTGTCTTATGGATCTTCAGTTTTCCCAAGGTATATTCCCTAGACTGGAAGTGCCCTTGGCTCTGTAGCTCTGTTGTTTACTTGTTTTAGGGAACACAATGCACTCCTCCAGGGAGGCAGTTGGCAGCTTACATCCCGCCCATCAGCATAACAAGGCTCCCTGTTCTCCAGGGCCTGTCTTGCCTTTCTGGTTTTTACACATTTTGTGGATGTCCCTTTTGACCGGTGGGAAGTGATACTTCTTTGTAGTGCAGATTTGCATTGCCCGCTTGCTTGCTTGGCCAAAAAGGGCGTATGCGTTTTCTCCTGAATATATTCAGGAGAAAACGCATACGCCCTTTTTGGCAGAGTGCATCATTGTCGAAGTTGTGCCCCTCTTCCTGTGCTTTACAGGCGATTCTAACGTACCTCTTGAAATCTGTTTCCTGCTATTCTGCCTCGCATTCATGTCCGCCTCGTTGCCTTCCCTCAACAGATTTTTGGACGATAGTTGGCCTTGATTACTCTGCCAGTTTGTGAATTGCTGTGCCCCTGAGCTCCATTTTTCAACTCGTTTTTTGTGAGCTGAACGCAAGTCCAAACATTTGGTTCAGGACCTATACTGGTTCCCGGTGGGTGGCTGAGACTTTGGTGAATTCTTCTTCCTGCCGGGAAATTAGAGTGACATGTGCCCATCCAAATGCCTAACAGCTACTCTCTCATTGGTTCTCCCTCTTCCCTTTCCTCCTCTGCCAAATGGGCAACCTGTGTGAACCAGGAGCTTAAAGGGGCTGTCTCTCCAAGTTGGGAGATTGATAGTAAAGCTGTTGGAAAGTCAAACCGGAGCACCAGGAGAGGGACTCTTCGTTGAGTTTTAGAAACCTTTCGTATTCACAGTGTGTCCATTCTCTAGGTTTCCCGTACATGTTATAGCTGTAGTAATATTCCCTTCAACCTGGAGAGGTGGGACCCATGGAATGGTTGCCATGCATTATTGCTTTAAAGGGTCTGCATTTGCTCACCCAATCTCACCAATCCTCTCAGTCCCAAGTGTCCAGCCTCATGCCACATCCAGCTGTCATCGTAGATAGGGTCATTCCAGGTTGCATCAGAGACCCTGAAGGAATTGTAAAGAATTTCCCTGTTTCTTTGTTCTGTTTTTGAAATTCCTTTTTAGAGTGGGTTTGAGCTGATTCTCGCTGCCATGTTTATGCCAGTCTAGACACACTTGATTCCCTTACGGAGACATATCAATACATAGGTTTTAAGATTCTTACTAGTCAGATCTATTCCTCTGCGGGAAATATGGGGTTTTGAGTCCCTTTCACTGAGGAAGGTGTAGGTCTTGTCTATTCCATAGTTGGTTTTTGGAACAGTACCTGTGCTTATATCAAACTCTGGTTTGATGCATCACCCCACCTCTCCTTCCCCCTTAAGCAGGCATAAGAGTGTTTTCTAAATGTGAGACTCTGTTCTCTTTCCTAACTCAGTTCATGTGTTGCCATGTTTACAGGATCTTCCTAAGTGATATCTTATGATAAGTTTCTTTTTCTGTGTGACTTCTTTCACTTAGAATCATCGTACCTGAATCCACTCATTTTGCTGCTACTGGTCTTATGACATTGATTTCGTGGCTGAGGGATATTCCATCGTACGTAAGTTCCACAATGTTTTGAACCCTTTTTATATTTCCTGGGATATTTCAGGTGTACCCAGGTTGAGGTTCTTGTAAGCAGTGCAGCCCTCAATTTGGGGGTGGCTGTGTCTTATGGATCTTCAGTTTTCCCAAGGTATATTCCCTAGACTGGAAGTGCCCTTGGCTCTGTAGCTCTGTTGTTTACTTGTTTTAGGGAACACAATGCACTCCTCCAGGGAGGCAGTTGGCAGCTTACATCCCGCCCATCAGCATAACAAGGCTCCCTGTTCTCCAGGGCCTGTCTTGCCTTTCTGGTTTTTACACATTTTGTGGATGTCCCTTTTGACCGTTGGGAAGTGATACTTCTTTGTAGTGCAGATTTGCATTGCCCGCTTGCTTGCTTGGCCAAAAAGGGCGTATGCGTTTTCTCCTGAATATATTCAGGAGAAAACGCATACGCCCTTTTTGGCCAAGTGCATCACTGTCGAAGTTGTGCCCCTCTTCCTGTGCTTTACAGGCGATTCTAACGTACCTCTTGAA
Organism: Mesoplodon mirus; assembly: GCF_964341445.2. Taxonomy (NCBI): domain Eukaryota; kingdom Metazoa; phylum Chordata; class Mammalia; order Artiodactyla; family Ziphiidae; genus Mesoplodon; species Mesoplodon mirus. Next base: position 124,682,982 of record NC_138984.1, read on the forward strand.
ATCTGTTTCCTGCTATTCTGCCTCGCATTCAAGTCCGCCTCGTTGCCTTCCCTCAACAGATTTTTGGACGATAGTTGGCCTTGATTACTCTGCCAGTTTGTGAATTGCTGTGCCCCTGAGCTCCATTTTTCAACTCGTTTTTTGTGAGCTGAACGCAAGTCCAAACATTTGGTTCAGGACCTATACTGGTTCCCGGTGGGTGGCTGAGACTTTGGTGAATTCTTCTTCCTGCCGGGAAATTAGAGTGACATGTGCCCATCCAAATGCCTAACAGCTACTCTCTCATTGGTTCTCCCTCTTCCCTTTCCTCCTCTGCCAAATGGGCAACCTGTGTGAACCAGGAGCTTAAAGGGGCTGTCTCTCCAAGTTGGGAGATTGATAGTAAAGCTGTTGGAAAGTCAAACCGGAGCACCAGGAGAGGGACTCTTCGTTGAGTTTTAGAAACCTTTCGTATTCACAGTGTGTCCATTCTCTAGGTTTCCCGTACATGTTATAGCTGTAGTAATATTCCCTTCAACCTGGAGAGGTGGGACCCATGGAATGGTTGCCATGCATTATTGCTTTAAAGGGTCTGCATTTGCTCACCCAATCTCACCAATCCTCTCAGTCCCAAGTGTCCAGCCTCATGCCACATCCAGCTGTCATCGTAGATAGGGTCATTCCAGGTTGCATCAGAGACCCTGAAGGAATTGTAAAGAATTTCCCTGTTTCTTTGTTCTGTTTTTGAAATTCCTTTTTAGAGTGGGTTTGAGCTGATTCTCGCTGCCATGTTTATGCCAGTCTAGACACACTTGATTCCCTTACGGAGACATATCAATACATAGGTTTTAAGATTCTTACTAGTCAGATCTATTCCTCTGCGGGAAATATGGGGTTTTGAGTCCCTTTCACTGAAGAAGGTGTAGGTCTTGTCTATTCCATAGTTGGTTTTTGGAACAGTACCTGTGCTTATATCAAACTCTGGTTTGATGCATCACCCCACCTCTCCTTCCCCCTTAAGCAGGCATAAGAGTGTTTTCTAAATGTGAGACTCTGTTCTCTTGCCTAACTCAGTTCATGTGTTGCCATGTTTACAGGATCTTCCTAAGTGATATCTTATGATAAGTTTCTTTTTCTGTGTGACTTCTTTCACTTAGAATCATCGTACCTGAATCCACTCATTTTGCTGCTACTGGTCTTATGACATTGATTTCGTGGCTGAGGGATATTCCATCGTACGTAAGTTCCACAATGTTTGGAACCCTTTTTATATTTCCTGGGATATTTCAGGTGTACCCAGGTTGAGGTTCTTGTAAGCAGTGCAGCCCTCAATTTGGGGGTGGCTCTGTCTTATGGATTTTCAGTTTTCCCAAGGTATATTCCCTAGACTGGAAGTGCCCTTGGCTCTGTAGCTCTGTTGTTTACTTGTTTTAGGGAACACAATGCACTCCTCCAGGGAGGCAGTTGGCAGCTTACATCCCGCCCATCAGCATAACAAGGCTCCCTGTTCTCCAGGGCCTGTCTTGCCTTTCTGGTTTTTACACATTTTGTGGATGTCCCTTTTGACCGGTGGGAAGTGATACTTCTTTGTAGTGCAGATTTGCATTGCCCGCTTGCTTGCTGGGCCAAAAAGGGCGTATGCGTTTTCTCCTGAATATATTCAGGAGAAAACACATACGCCCTTTTTGGCCAAGTGCATCATTGTCGAAGTTGTGCCCCTCTTCCTGTGCTTTACAGGCGATTCTAACGTACCTCTTGAAATCTGTTTCCTGCTATTCTGCCTCGCATTCATGTCCGCCTCGTTGCCTTCCCTCAACAGATTTTTGGACGATAGTTGGCCTTGATTACTCTGCCAGTTTGTGAATTGCTGTGCCCCTGAGCTCCATTTTTCAACTCGTTTTTTGTGAGCTGAATGCAAGTCCAAACATTTGGTTCAGGACCTATACTGGTTCCCGGTGGGTGGCTGAGACTTTGGTGAATTCTTCTTCCTGCCGGGAAATTAGAGTGACATGTGCCCATCCAAATGCCTAACAGCTACTCTCTCATTGGTTCTCCCTCTTCCCTTTCCTCCTCTGCCAAATGGGCAACCTGTGTGAACCAGGAGCTTAAAGGGGCTGTCTCTCCAAGTTGGGAGATTGATAGTAAAGCTGTTGGAAAGTCAAACCGGAGCACCAGGAGAGGGACTCTTCGTTGAGTTTTAGAAACCTTTCGTATTCACAGTGTGTCCATTCTCTAGGTTTCCCGTACATGTTATAGCTGTAGTAATATTCCCTTCAACCTGGAGAGGTGGGACCCATGGAATGGTTGCCATGCATTATTGCTTTAAAGGGTCTGCATTTGCTCACCCAATCTCACCAATCCTCTCAGTCCCAAGTGTCCAGCCTCATGCCACATCCAGCTGTCATCGTAGATAGGGTCATTCCAGGTTGCATCAGAGACCCTGAAGGAATTGTAAAGAATTTCCCTGTTTCTTTGTTCTGTTTTTGAAATTCCTTTTTAGAGTGGGTTTGAGCTGATTCTCGCTGCCATGTTTATGCCAGTCTAGACACACTTGATTCCCTTACGGAGACATATCAATACATAGGTTTTAAGATTCTTACTAGTCAGATCTATTCCTCTGCGGGAAATATGGGGTTTTGAGTCCCTTTCACTGAGGAAGGTGTAGGTCTTGTCTATTCCATAGTTGGTTTTTGGAACAGTACCTGTGCTTATATCAAACTCTGGTTTGATGCATCACCCCACCTCTCCTTCCCCCTTAAGCAGGCATAAGAGTGTTTTCTAAATGTGAGACTCTGTTCTCTTTCCTAACTCAGTTCATGTGTTGCCATGTTTACAGGATCTTCCTAAGTGATATCTTATGATAAGTTTCTTTTTCTGTGTGACTTCTTTCACTTAGAATCATCGTACCTGAATCCACTCATTTTGCTGCTACTGGTCTTATGACATTGATTTCATGGCTGAGGGATATTCCATCGCACGTAAGTTCCACAATGTTTTGAACCATTTTTATATTTCCTGGGATATTTCAGGTGTACCCAGGTTGAGGTTCTTGTAAGCAGTGCAGCCCTCAATTTGGGGGTGGCTCTGTCTTATGGATTTTCAGTTTTCCCAAGGTATATTCCCTAGACTGGAAGTGCCCTTGGCTCTGTAGCTCTGTTGTTTACTTGTTTTAGGGAACACAATGCACTCCTCCAGGGAGGCAGTTGGCAGTTTACATCCCGCCCATCAGCATAACAAGGCTCCCTGTTCTCCAGGGCCTGTCTTGCCTTTCTGGTTTTTACACATTTTGTGGATGTCCCTTTTGACCGGTGGGAAGTGATACTTCTTTGTAGTGCAGATTTGCATTGCCCGCTTGCTTGCTGGGCCAAAAAGGGCGTATGCGTTTTCTCCTGAATATATTCAGGAGAAAACGCATACGCCCTTTTTGGCCAAGTGCATCATTGTCGAAGTTGTGCCCCTCTTCCTGTGCTTTACAGGCGATTCTAACGTACCTCTTGAAATCTGTTTCCTGCTATTCTGCCTCGCATTCAAGTCCGCCTCGTTGCCTTCCCTCAACAGATTTTTGGACGATAGTTGGCCTTGATTACTCTGCCAGTTTGTGAATTGCTGTGCCCCTGAGCTCCATTTTTCAACTCGTTTTTTGTGAGCTGAACGCAAGTCCAAACATTTGGTTCAGGACCTATACTGGTTCCCGGTGGGTGGCTGAGACTTTGGTGAATTCTTCTTCCTGCCGGGAAATTAGAGTGACATGTGCCCATCCAAATGCCTAACAGCTACTCTCTCATTGGTTCTCCCTCTTCCCTTTCCTCCTCTGCCAAATGGGCAACCTGTGTGAACCAGGAGCTTAAAGGGGCTGTCTCTCCAAGTTGGGAGATTGATAGTAAAGCTGTTGGAAAGTCAAACCGGAGCACCAGGAGAGGGACTCTTCGTTGAGTTTTAGAAACCTTTCGTATTCACAGTGTGTCCATTCTCTAGGTTTCCTGTACATGTTATAGCTGTAGTAATATTCCCTTCAACCTGGAGAGGTGGGACCCATGGAATGGTTGCCATGCATTATTGCTTTAAAGGGTCTGCATTTGCTCACCCAATCTCACCAATCCTCTCAGTCCCAAGTGTCCAGCCTCATGCCACATCCAGCTGTCATCGTAGATAGGGTCATTCCAGGTTGCATCAGAGACCCTGAAGGAATTGTAAAGAATTTCCCTGTTTCTTTGTTCTGTTTTTGAAATTCCTTTTTAGAGTGGGTTTGAGCTGATTCTCGCTGCCATGTTTATGCCAGTCTAGACACACTTGATTCCCTTACGGAGACATATCAATACATAGGTTTTAAGATTCTTACTAGTCAGATCTATTCCTCTGCGGGAAATATGGGGTTTTGAGTCCCTTTCACTGAGGAAGGTGTAGGTCTTGTCTATTCCATAGTTGGGTTTTGGAACAGTACCTGTGCTTATATCAAACTCTGGTTTGATGCATCACCCCACCTCTCCTTCCCCCTTAAGCAGGCATAAGAGTGTTTTCTAAATGTGAGACTCTGTTCTCTTTCCTAACTCAGTTCATGTGTTGCCATGTTTACAGGATCTTCCTAAGTGATATCTTATGATAAGTTTCTTTTTCTGTGTGACTTCTTTCACTTAGAATCATCGTACCTGAATCCACTCATTTTGCTGCTACTGGTCTTATGACATTGATTTCATGGCTGAGGGATATTCCATCGTACGTAAGTTCCACAATGTTTTGAACCATTTTTATATTTCCTGGGATATTTCAGGTGTACCCAGGTTGAGGTTCTTGTAAGCAGTGCAGCCCTCAATTTGGGGGTGGCTCTGTCTTATGGATTTTCAGTTTTCCCAAGGTATATTCCCTAGACTGGAAGTGCCCTTGGCTCTGTAGCTCTGTTGTTTACTTGTTTTAGGGAACACAATGCACTCCTCCAGGGAGGCAGTTGGCAGCTTACATCCCGCCCATCAGCATAACAAGGCTCCCTGTTCTCCAGGGCCTGTCTTGCCTTTCTGGTTTTTACACATTTTGTGGATGTCCCTTTTGACCGTTGGGAATTGATACTTCTTTGTAGTGCAGATTTGCATTGCCCGCTTGCTTGCTTGGCCAAAAAGGGCGTATGCGTTTTCTCCTGAATATATTCAGGAGAAAACGCATACGCCCTTTTTGGCCAAGTGCATCATTGTCGAAGTTGTGCCCCTCTTCCTGTGCTTTACAGGCGATTCTAACGTACCTCTTGAAATCTGTTTCCTGCTATTCTGCCTCGCATTCATGTCCGCCTCGTTGCCTTCCCTCAACAGATTTTTGGACGATAGTTGGCCTTGATTACTCTGCCAGTTTGTGAATTGCTGTGCCCCTGAGCTCCATTTTTCAACTCGTTTTTTGTGAGCTGAACGCAAGTCCAAACATTTGGTTCAGGACCTATACTGGTTCCCGGTGGGTGGCTGAGACTTTGGTGAATTCTTCTTCCTGCCGGGAAATTAGAGTGACATGTGCCCATCCAAATGCCTAACAGCTACTCTCTCATTGGTTCTCCCTCTTCCCTTTCCTCCTCTGCCAAATGGGCAACCTGTGTGAACCAGGAGCTTAAAGGGGCTGTCTCTCCAAGTTGGGAGATTGATAGTAAAGCTGTTGGAAAGTCAAACCGGAGCACCAGGAGAGGGACTCTTCGTTGAGTTTTAGAAACCTTTCGTATTCACAGTGTGTCCATTCTCTAGGTTTCCCGTACATGTTATAGCTGTAGTAATATTCCCTTCAACCTGGAGAGGTGGGACCCATGGAATGGTTGCCATGCATTATTGCTTTAAAGGGTCTGCATTTGCTCACCCAATCTCACCAATCCTCTCAGTCCCAAGTGTCCAGCCTCATGCCACATCCAGCTGTCATCGTAGATAGGGTCATTCCAGGTTGCATCAGAGACCCTGAAGGAATTGTAAAGAATTTCCCTGTTTCTTTGTTCTGTTTTTGAAATTCCTTTTTAGAGTGGGTTTGAGCTGATTCTCGCTGCCATGTTTATGCCAGTCTAGACACACTTGATTCCCTTACGGAGACATATCAATACATAGGTTTTAAGATTCTTACTAGTCAGATCTATTCCTCTGCGGGAAATATGGGGTTTTGAGTCCCTTTCACTGAGGAAGGTGTAGGTCTTGTCTATTCCATAGTTGGTTTTTGGAACAGTACCTGTGCTTATATCAAACTCTGGTTTGATGCATCACCCCACCTCTCCTTCCCCCTTAAGCAGGCATAAGAGTGTTTTCTAAATGTGAGACTCTGTTCTCTTTCCTAACTCAGTTCATGTGTTGCCATGTTTACAGGATCTTCCTAAGTGATATCTTATGATAAGTTTCTTTTTCTGTGTGACTTCTTTCACTTAGAATCATCGTACCTGAATCCACTCATTTTGCTGCTACTGGTCTTATGACATTGATTTCATGGCTGAGGGATATTCCATCGTACGTAAGTTCCACAATGTTTTGAACCATTTTTATATTTCCTGGGATATTTCAGGTGTACCCAGGTTGAGGTTCTTGTAAGCAGTGCAGCCCTCAATTTGGGGGTGGCTGTGTCTTATGGATCTTCAGTTTTCCCAAGGTATATTCCCTAGACTGGAAGTGCCCTTGGCTCTGTAGCTCTGTTGTTTACTTGTTTTAGGGAACACAATGCACTCCTCCAGGGAGGCAGTTGGCAGCTTACATCCCGCCCATCAGCATAACAAGGCTCCCTGTTCTCCAGGGCCTGTCTTGCCTTTCTGGTTTTTACACATTTTGTGGATGTCCCTTTTGACCGTTGGGAAGTGATACTTCTTTGTAGTGCAGATTTGCATTGCCCGCTTGCTTGCTTGGCCAAAAAGGGCGTATGCGTTTTCTCCTGAATATATTCAGGAGAAAACGCATACGCCCTTTTTGGCAGAGTGCATCATTGTCGAAGTTGTGCCCCTCTTCCTGTGCTTTACAGGCGATTCTAACGTACCTCTTGAAATCTGTTTCCTGCTATTCTGCCTCGCATTCATGTCCGCCTCGTTGCCTTCCCTCAACAGATTTTTGGACGATAGTTGGCCTTGATTACTCTGCCAGTTTGTGAATTGCTGTGCCCCTGAGCTCCATTTTTCAACTCGTTTTTTGTGAGCTGAACGCAAGTCCAAACATTTGGTTCAGGACCTATACTGGTTCCCGGTGGGTGGCTGAGACTTTGGTGAATTCTTCTTCCTGCCGGGAAATTAGAGTGACATGTGCCCATCCAAATGCCTAACAGCTACTCTCTCATTGGTTCTCCCTCTTCCCTTTCCTCCTCTGCCAAATGGGCAACCTGTGTGAACCAGGAGCTTAAAGGGGCTGTCTCTCCAAGTTGGGAGATTGATAGTAAAGCTGTTGGAAAGTCAAACCGGAGCACCAGGAGAGGGACTCTTCGTTGAGTTTTAGAAACCTTTCGTATTCACAGTGTGTCCATTCTCTAGGTTTCCCGTACATGTTATAGCTGTAGTAATATTCCCTTCAACCTGGAGAGGTGGGACCCATGGAATGGTTGCCATGCATTATTGCTTTAAAGGGTCTGCATTTGCTCACCCAATCTCACCAATCCTCTCAGTCCCAAGTGTCCAGCCTCATGCCACATCCAGCTGTCATCGTAGATAGGGTCATTCCAGGTTGCATCAGAGACCCTGAAGGAATTGTAAAGAATTTCCCTGTTTCTTTGTTCTGTTTTTGAAATTCCTTTTTAGAGTGGGTTTGAGCTGATTCTCGCTGCCATGTTTGTGCCAGTCTAGACACACTTGATTCCCTTACGGAGACATATCAATACATAGGTTTTAAGATTCTTACTAGTCAGATCTATTCCTCTGCGGGAAATATGGGGTTTTGAGTCCCTTTCACTGAGGAAGGTGTAGGTCTTGTCTATTCCATAGTTGGTTTTTGGAACAGTACCTGTGCTTATATCAAACTCTGGTTTGATGCATCACCCCACCTCTCCTTCCCCCTTAAGCAGGCATAAGAGTGTTTTCTAAATGTGAGACTCTGTTCTCTTTCCTAACTCAGTTCATGTGTAGCCATGTTTACAGGATCTTCCTAAGTGATATCTTATGATAAGTTTCTTTTCCCGTGTGACTTCTTTCCCTTAGAATCATCGTACCTGAATCCACTCAATTTGCTGCTACTGGTCTTATGACATTGATTTCGTGGCTGAGGGATATTCCATCGTACGTAAGTTCCACAATGTTTTGAACCATTTTTATATTTCCTGGGATATTTCAGGTGTACCCAGGTTGAGGTTCTTGTAAGCAGTGCAGCCCTCAATTTGGGGGTGGCTCTGTCTTGTGGATTTTCAGTTTTCCCAAGGTATATTCCCTAGACTGGAAGTGCCCTTGGCTCTGTAGCTCTGTTGTTTACTTGTTTTAGGGAACACAATGCACTCCTCCAGTGAGGCAGTTGGCAACTTACATCCCGCCCATCAGCATAACAAGGCTCCCTGTTCTCCAGGGCCTGTCTTGCGTTTCTGGTTTTTACACATTTTGTGGATGTCCCTTTTGACCGGTGGGAAGTGATACTTCTTTGTAGTGCAGATTTGCATTGCCCGCTTGCTTGCTTGGCCAAAAAGGGCGTATGCGTTTTCTCCTGAATATATTCAGGAGAAAACGCATACGCCCTTTTTGGCCAAGTGCATCACTGTCGAAGTTGTGCCCCTCTTCCTGTGCTTTACAGGCGATTCTAACGTACCTCTTGAAATCTGTTTCCTGCTATTCTGCCTCGCATTCAAGTCCGCCTCGTTGCCTTCCCTCAACAGATTTTTGGACGATAGTTGGCCTTGATTACTCTGCCAGTTTGTGAATTGCTGTGCCCCTGAGCTCCATTTTTCAACTCGTTTTTTGTGAGCTGAACGCAAGTCCAAACATTTGGTTCAGGACCTATACTGGTTCCCGGTGGGTGGCTGAGACTTTGGTGAATTCTTCTTCCTGCCGGGAAATTAGAGTGACATGTGCCCATCCAAATGCCTAACAGCTACTCTCTCATTGGTTCTCCCTCTTCCCTTTCCTCCTCTGCCAAATGGGCAACCTGTGTGAACCAGGAGCTTAAAGGGGCTGTCTCTCCAAGTTGGGAGATTGATAGTAAAGCTGTTGGAAAGTCAAACCGGAGCACCAGGAGAGGGACTCTTCGTTGAGTTTTAGAAACCTTTCGTATTCACAGTGTGTCCATTCTCTAGGTTTCCCGTACATGTTATAGCTGTAGTAATATTCCCTTCAATCTGGAGAGGTGGGACCCATGGAATGGTTGCCATGCATTATTGCTTTAAAGGGTCTGCATTTGCTCACCCAATCTCACCAATCCTCTCAGTCCCAAGTGTCCAGCCTCATGCCACATCCAGCTGTCATCGTAGATAGGGTCATTCCAGGTTGCATCAGAGACCCTGAAGGAATTGTAAAGAATTTCCCTGTTTCTTTGTTCTGTTTTTGAAATTCCTTTTTAGAGTGGGTTTGAGCTGATTCTCGCTGCCATGTTTGTGCCAGTCTAGACACACTTGATTCCCTTACGGAGACATATCAATACATAGGTTTTAAGATTCTTACTAGTCAGATCTATTCCTCTGCGGGAAATATGGGGTTTTGAGTCCCTTTCACTGAGGAAGGTGTAGGTCTTGTCTATTCCATAGTTGGTTTTTGGAACAGTACCTGTGCTTATATCAAACTCTGGTTTGATGCATCACCCCACCTCTCCTTCCCCCTTAAGCAGGCATAAGAGTGTTTTCTAAATGTGAGACTCTGTTCTCTTTCCTAACTCAGTTCATGTGTAGCCATGTTTACAGGATCTTCCTAAGTGATATCTTATGATAAGTTTCTTTTCCCGTGTGACTTCTTTCCCTTAGAATCATCGTACCTGAATCCACTCAATTTGCTGCTACTGGTCTTATGACATTGATTTCGTGGCTGAGGGATATTCCATCGTACGTAAGTTCCACAATGTTTGGAACCATTTTTATATTTCCTGGGATATTTCAGGTGTACCCAGGTTGAGGTTCTTGTAAGCAGTGCAGCCCTCAATTTGGGGGTGGCTCTGTCTTGTGGATTTTCAGTTTTCCCAAGGTATATTCCCTAGACTGGAAGTGCCCTTGGCTCTGTAGCTCTGTTGTTTACTTGTTTTAGGGAACACAATGCACTCCTCCAGTGAGGCAGTTGGCAACTTACATCCCGCCCATCAGCATAACAAGGCTCCCTGTTCTCCAGGGCCTGTCTTGCCTTTCTGGTTTTTACACATTTTGTGGATGTCCCTTTTGACCGGTGGGAAGTGATACTTCTTTGTAGTGCAGATTTGCATTGCCCGCTTGCTTGCTTGGCCAAAAAGGGCGTATGCGTTTTCTCCTGAATATATTCAGGAGAAAACGCATACGCCCTTTTTGGCCAAGTGCATCATTGTCGAAGTTGTGCCCCTCTTCCTGTGCTTTACAGGCGATTCTAACGTACCTCTTGAAATCTGTTTCCTGCTATTCTGCCTCGCATTCAAGTCCGCCTCGTTGCCTTCCCTCAACAGATTTTTGGACGATAGTTGGCCTTGATTACTCTGCCAGTTTGTGAATTGCTGTGCCCCTGAGCTCCATTTTTCAACTCGTTTTTTGTGAGCTGAACGCAAGTCCAAACATTTGGTTCAGGACCTATACTGGTTCCCGGTGGGTGGCTGAGACTTTGGTGAATTCTTCTTCCTGCCGGGAAATTAGAGTGACATGTGCCCATCCAAATGCCTAACAGCTACTCTCTCATTGGTTCTCCCTCTTCCCTTTCCTCCTCTGCCAAATGGGCAACCTGTGTGAACCAGGAGCTTAAAGGGGCTGTCTCTCCAAGTTGGGAGATTGATAGTAAAGCTGTTGGAAAGTCAAACCGGAGCACCAGGAGAGGGACTCTTCGTTGAGTTTTAGAAACCTTTCGTATTCACAGTGTGTCCATTCTCTAGGTTTCCCGTACATGTTATAGCTGTAGTAATATTCCCTTCAACCTGGAGAGGTGGGACCCATGGAATGGTTGCCATGCATTATTGCTTTAAAGGGTCTGCATTTGCTCACCCAATCTCACCAATCCTCTCAGTCCCAAGTGTCCAGCCTCATGCCACATCCAGCTGTCATCGTAGATAGGGTCATTCCAGGTTGCATCAGAGACCCTGAAGGAATTGTAAAGAATTTCCCTGTTTCTTTGTTCTGTTTTTGAAATTCATTTTTAGAGTGGGTTTGAGCTGATTCTCGCTGCCATGTTTATGCCAGTCTAGACACACTTGATTCCCTTACGGAGACATATCAATACATAGGTTTTAAGATTCTTACTAGTCAGATCTATTCCTCTGCGGGAAATATGGGGTTTTGAGTCCCTTTCACTGAGGAAGGTGTAGGTCTTGTCTATTCCATAGTTGGTTTTTGGAACAGTACCTGTGCTTATATCAAACTCTGGTTTGATGCATCACCCCACCTCTCCTTCCCCCTTAAGCAGGCATAAGAGTGTTTTCTAAATGTGAGACTCTGTTCTCTTGCCTAACTCAGTTCATGTGTAGCCATGTTTACAGGATCTTCCTAAGTGATATCTTATGATAAGTTTCTTTTCCTGTGTGACTTCTTTCCCTTAGAATCATCGTACCTGAATCCACTCATTTTGCTGCTACGGGTCTTATGACATTGATTTCGTGGCTGAGGGATATTCCATCGTACGTAAGTTCCACAATGTTTGGAACCATTTTTATATTTCCTGGGATATTTCAGGTGTACCCAGGTTGAGGTTCTTGTAAGCAGTGCAGCCCTCAATTTGGGGGTGGCTCTGTCTTATGGATTTTCAGTTTTCCCAAGGTATATTCCCTAGACTGGAAGTGCCCTTGGCTCTGTAGCTCTGTTGTTTACTTGTTTTAGGGAACACAATGCACTCCTCCAGTGAGGCAGTTGGCAACTTACATCCCACCCATCAGCATAACAAGGCTCCCTGTTCTCCAGGGCCTGTCTTGCCTTTCTGGTTTTTACACATTTTGTGGATGTCCCTTTTGACCGGTGGGAAGTGATACTTCTTTGTAGTGCAGATTTGCATTGCCCGCTTGCTTGCTTGGCCAAAAAGGGCGTATGCGTTTTCTCCTGAATATATTCAGGAGAAAACGCATACGCCCTTTTTGGCCAAGTGCATCATTGTCGAAGTTGTGCCCCTCTTCCTGTGCTTTACAGGCGATTCTAACGTACCTCTTGAAATCTGTTTCCTGCTATTCTGCCTCGCATTCAAGTCCGCCTCGTTGCCTTCCCTCAACAGATTTTTGGACGATAGTTGGCCTTGATTACTCTGCCAGTTTGTGAATTGCTGTGCCCCTGAGCTCCATTTTTCAACTCGTTTTTTGTGAGCTGAACGCAAGTCCAAACATTTGGTTCAGGACCTATACTGGTTCCCGGTGGGTGGCTGAGACTTTGGTGAATTCTTCTTCCTGCCGGGAAATTAGAGTGACATGTGCCCATCCAAATGCCTAACAGCTACTCTCTCATTGGTTCTCCCTCTTCCCTTTCCTCCTCTGCCAAATGGGCAACCTGTGTGAACCAGGAGCTTAAAGGGGCTGTCTCTCCAAGTTGGGAGATTGATAGTAAAGCTGTTGGAAAGTCAAACCGGAGCACCAGGAGAGGGACTCTTCGTTGAGTTTTAGAAACCTTTCGTATTCACAGTGTGTCCATTCTCTAGGTTTCCCGTACATGTTATAGCTGTAGTAATATTCCCTTCAACCTGGAGAGGTGGGACCCATGGAATGGTTGCCATGCATTATTGCTTTAAAGGGTCTGCATTTGCTCACCCAATCTCACCAATCCTCTCAGTCCCAAGTGTCCAGCCTCATGCCACATCCAGCTGTCATCGTAGATAGGGTCATTCCAGGTTGCATCAGAGACCCTGAAGGAATTGTAAAGAATTTCCCTGTTTCTTTGTTCTGTTTTTGAAATTCCTTTTTAGAGTGGGTTTGAGCTGATTCTCGCTGCCATGTTTATGCCAGTCTAGACACACTTGATTCCCTTACGGAGACATATCAATACATAGGTTTTAAGATTCTTACTAGTCAGATCTATTCCTCTGCGGGAAATATGGGGTTTTGAGTCCCTTTCACTGAGGAAGGTGTAGGTCTTGTCTATTCCATAGTTGGTTTTTGGAACAGTACCTGTGCTTATATCAAACTCTGGTTTGATGCATCACCCCACCTCTCCTTCCCCCTTAAGCAGGCATAAGAGTGTTTTCTAAATGTGAGACTCTGTTCTCTTGCCTAACTCAGTTCATGTGTAGCCATGTTTACAGGATCTTCCTAAGTGATATCTTATGATAAGTTTCTTTTCCTGTGTGACTTCTTTCCCTTAGAATCATCGTACCTGAATCCACTCATTTTGCTGCTACGGGTCTTATGACATTGATTTCGTGGCTGAGGGATATTCCATCGTACGTAAGTTCCACAATGTTTGGAACCATTTTTATATTTCCTGGGATATTTCAGGTGTACCCAGGTTGAGGTTCTTGTAAGCAGTGCAGCCCTCAATTTGGGGGTGGCTCTGTCTTATGGATTTTCAGTTTTCCCAAGGTATATTCCCTAGACTGGAAGTGCCCTTGGCTCTGTAGCTCTGTTGTTTACTTGTTTTAGGGAACACAATGCACTCCTCCAGTGAGGCAGTTGGCAACTTACATCCCACCCATCAGCATAACAAGGCTCCCTGTTCTCCAGGGCCTGTCTTGCCTTTCTGGTTTTTACACATTTTGTGGATGTCCCTTTTGACCGGTGGGAAGTGATACTTCTTTGTAGTGCAGATTTGCATTGCCCGCTTGCTTGCTTGGCCAAAAAGGGCGTATGCGTTTTCTCCTGAATATATTCAGGAGAAAACGCATACGCCCTTTTTCGCCAAGTGCATCATTGTCGAAGTTGTGCCCCTCTTCCTGTGCTTTACAGGCGATTCTAACGTACCTCTTGAAATCTGTTTCCTGCTATTCTGCCTCGCATTCAAGTCCGCCTCGTTGCCTTCCCTCAACAGATTTTTGGACGATAGTTGGCCTTGATTACTCTGCCAGTTTGTGAATTGCTGTGCCCCTGAGCTCCATTTTTCAACTCGTTTTTTGTGAGCTGAACGCAAGTCCAAACATTTGGTTCAGGACCTATACTGGTTCCCGGTGGGTGGCTGAGACTTTGGTGAATTCTTCTTCCTGCCGGGAAATTAGAGTGACATGTGCCCATCCAAATGCCTAACAGCTACTCTCTCATTGGTTCTCCCTCTTCCCTTTCCTCCTCTGCCAAATGGGCAACCTGTGTGAACCAGGAGCTTAAAGGGGCTGTCTCTCCAAGTTGGGAGATTGATAGTAAAGCTGTTGGAAAGTCAAACCGGAGCACCAGGAGAGGGACTCTTCGTTGAGTTTTAGAAACCTTTCGTATTCACAGTGTGTCCATTCTCTAGGTTTCCCGTACATGTTATAGCTGTAGTAATATTCCCTTCAACCTGGAGAGGTGGGACCCATGGAATGGTAGCCATGCATTATTGCTTTAAAGGGTCTGCATTTGCTCACCCAATCTCACCAATCCTCTCAGTCCCAAGTGTCCAGCCTCATGCCACATCCAGCTGTCATCGTAGATAGGGTCATTCCAGGTTGCATCAGAGACCCTGAAGGAATTGTAAAGAATTTCCCTGTTTCTTTGTTCTGTTTTTGAAATTCCTTTTTAGAGTGGGTTTGAGCTGATTCTCGCTGCCATGTTTATGCCAGTCTAGACACACTTGATTCCCTTACGGAGACATATCAATACATAGGTTTTAAGATTCTTACTAGTCAGATCTATTCCTCTGCGGGAAATATGGGGTTTTGAGTCCCTTTCACTGAGGAAGGTGTAGGTCTTGTCTATTCCATAGTTGGTTTTTGGAACAGTACCTGTGCTTATATCAAACTCTGGTTTGATGCATCACCCCACCTCTCCTTCCCCCTTAAGCAGGCATAAGAGTGTTTTCTAAATGTGAGACTCTGTTCTCTTGCCTAACTCAGTTCATGTGTAGCCATGTTTACAGGATCTTCCTAAGTGATATCTTATGATAAGTTTCTTTTCCTGTGTGACTTCTTTCCCTTAGAATCATCGTACCTGAATCCACTCATTTTGCTGCTACTGGTCTTATGACATTGATTTCGTGGCTGAGGGATATTCCATCGTACGTAAGTTCCACAATGTTTGGAACCATTTTTATATTTCCTGGGATATTTCAGGTGTACCCAGGTTGAGGTTCTTGTAAGCAGTGCAGCCCTCAATTTGGGGGTGGCTCTGTCTTATGGATTTTCAGTTTTCCCAAGGTATATTCCCTAGACTGGAAGTGCCCTTGGCTCTGTAGCTCTGTTGTTTACTTGTTTTAGGGAACACAATGCACTCCTCCAGTGAGGCAGTTGGCAACTTACATCCCGCCCATCAGCATAACAAGGCTCCCTGTTCTCCAGGGCCTGTCTTGCCTTTCTGGTTTTTACACATTTTGTCGATGTCCCTTTTGACCGTTGGGAAGTGATACTTCTTTGTAGTGCAGATTTGCATTGCCCGCTTGCTTGCTTGGCCAAAAAGGGCGTATGCGTTTTCTCCTGAATATATTCAGGAGAAAACGCATACGCCCTTTTGGGCCAAGTGCATCATTGTCGAAGTTGTGCCCCTCTTCCTGTGCTTTACAGGCGATTCTAACGTACCTCTTGAAATCTGTTTCCTGCTATTCTGCCTCGCATTCAAGTCCGCCTCGTTGCCTTCCCTCAAGAGATTTTTGGACGATAGTTGGCCTTGATTACTCTGCCAGTTTGTGAATTGCTGTGCCCCTGAGCTCCATTTTTCAACTCGTTTTTTGTGAGCTGAACGCAAGTCCAAACATTTGGTTCAGGACCTATACTGGTTCCCGGTGGGTGGCTGAGACTTTGGTGAATTCTTCTTCCTGCCGGGAAATTAGAGTGACATGTGCCCATCCAAATGCCTAACAGCTACTCTCTCATTGGTTCTCCCTCTTCCCTTTCCTCCTCTGCCAAATGGGCAACCTGTGTGAACCAGGAGCTTAAAGGGGCTGTCTCTCCAAGTTGGGAGATTGATAGTAAAGCTGTTGGAAAGTCAAACCGGAGCACCAGGAGAGGGACTCTTCGTTGAGTTTTAGAAACCTTTCGTATTCACAGTGTGTCCATTCTCTAGGTTTCCCGTACATGTTATAGCTGTAGTAATATTCCCTTCAACCTGGAGAGGTGGGACCCATGGAATGGTTGCCATGCATTATTGCTTTAAAGGGTCTGCATTTGCTCACCCAATCTCACCAATCCTCTCAGTCCCAAGTGTCCAGCCTCATGCCACATCCAGCTGTCATCGTAGATAGGGTCATTCCAGGTTGCATCAGAGACCCTGAAGGAATTGTAAAGAATTTCCCTGTTTCTTTGTTCTGTTTTTGAAATTCCTTTTTAGAGTGGGTTTGAGCTGATTCTCGCTGCCATGTTTATGCCAGTCTAGACACACTTGATTCCCTTACGGAGACATATCAATACATAGGTTTTAAGATTCTTACTAGTCAGATCTATTCCTCTGCGGGAAATATGGGGTTTTGAGTCCCTTTCACTGAGGAAGGTGTAGGTCTTGTCTATTCCATAGTTGGTTTTTGGAACAGTACCTGTGCTTATATCAAACTCTGGTTTGATGCATCACCCCACCTCTCCTTCCCCCTTAAGCAGGCATAAGAGTGTTTTCTAAATGTGAGACTCTGTTCTCTTGCCTAACTCAGTTCATGTGTAGCCATGTTTACAGGATCTTCCTAAGTGATATCTTATGATAAGTTTCTTTTCCTGTGTGACTTCTTTCCCTTAGAATCATCGTACCTGAATCCACTCATTTTGCTGCTACTGGTCTTATGACATTGATTTCGTGGCTGAGGGATATTCCATCGTACGTAAGTTCCACAATGTTTGGAACCATTTTTATATTTCCTGGGATATTTCAGGTGTACCCAGGTTGAGGTTCTTGTAAGCAGTGCAGCCCTCAATTTGGGGGTGGCTCTGTCTTATGGATTTTCAGTTTTCCCAAGGTATATTCCCTAGACTGGAAGTGCCCTTGGCTCTGTAGCTCTGTTGTTTACTTGTTTTAGGGAACACAATGCACTCCTCCAGTGAGGCAGTTGGCAACTTACATCCCGCCCATCAGCATAACAAGGCTCCCTGTTCTCCAGGGCCTGTCTTGCCTTTCTGGTTTTTACACATTTTGTCGATGTCCCTTTTGACCGTTGGGAAGTGATACTTCTTTGTAGTGCAGATTTGCATTGCCCGCTTGCTTGCTTGGCCAAAAAGGGCGTATGCGTTTTGTCCTGAATATATTCAGGAGAAAACGCATACGCCCTTTTGGGCCAAGTGCATCATTGTCGAAGTTGTGCCCCTCTTCCTGTGCTTTACAGGCGATTCTAACGTACCTCTTGAAATCTGTTTCCTGCTATTCTGCCTCGCATTCAAGTCCGCCTCGTTGCCTTCCCTCAAGAGATTTTTGGACGATAGTTGGCCTTGATTACTCTGCCAGTTTGTGAATTGCTGTGCCCCTGAGCTCCATTTTTCAACTCGTTTTTTGTGAGCTGAACGCAAGTCCAAACATTTGGTTCAGGACCTATACTGGTTCCCGGTGGGTGGCTGAGACTTTGGTGAATTCTTCTTCCTGCCGGGAAATTAGAGTGACATGTGCCCATCCAAATGCCTAACAGCTACTCTCTCATTGGTTCTCCCTCTTCCCTTTCCTCCTCTGCCAAATGGGCAACCTGTGTGAACCAGGAGCTTAAAGGGGCTGTCTCTCCAAGTTGGGAGATTGATAGTAAAGCTGTTGGAAAGTCAAACCGGAGCACCAGGAGAGGGACTCTTCGTTGAGTTTTAGAAACCTTTCGTATTCACAGTGTGTCCATTCTCTAGGTTTCCCGTACATGTTATAGCTGTAGTAATATTCCCTTCAACCTGGAGAGGTGGGACCCATGGAATGGTTGCCATGCATTATTGCTTTAAAGGGTCTGCATTTGCTCACCCAATCTCACCAATCCTCTCAGTCCCAAGTGTCCAGCCTCATGCCACATCCAGCTGTCATCGTAGATAGGGTCATTCCAGGTTGCATCAGAGACCCTGAAGGAATTGTAAAGAATTTCCCTGTTTCTTT
Source organism: Mesoplodon mirus (assembly GCF_964341445.2). NCBI lineage: Eukaryota > Metazoa > Chordata > Mammalia > Artiodactyla > Ziphiidae > Mesoplodon > Mesoplodon mirus. The sequence continues at coordinate 124,701,086 of NC_138984.1, forward strand.
GTTCTGTTTTTGAAATTCCTTTTTAGAGTGGGTTTGAGCTGATTCTCGCTGCCATGTTTATGCCAGTCTAGACACACTTGATTCCCTTACGGAGACATATCAATACATAGGTTTTAAGATTCTTACTAGTCAGATCTATTCCTCTGCGGGAAATATGGGGTTTTGAGTCCCTTTCACTGAGGAAGGTGTAGGTCTTGTCTATTCCATAGTTGGTTTTTGGAACAGTACCTGTGCTTATATCAAACTCTGGTTTGATGCATCACCCCACCTCTCCTTCCCCCTTAAGCAGGCATAAGAGTGTTTTCTAAATGTGAGACTCTGTTCTCTTTCCTAACTCAGTTCATGTGTAGCCATGTTTACAGGATCTTCCTAAGTGATATCTTATGATAAGTTTCTTTTCCTGTGTGACTTCTTTCCCTTAGAATCATCGTACCTGAATCCACTCATTTTGCTGCTACTGGTCTTATGACATTGATTTCGTGGCTGAGGGATATTCCATCGTACGTAAGTTCCACAATGTTTTGAATCATTTTTATATTTCCTGGGATATTTCAGGTGTACCCAGGTTGAGGTTCTTGTAAGCAGTGCAGCCCTCAATTTGGGGGTGGCTCTGTCTTATGGATTTTCAGTTTTCCCAAGGTATATTCCCTAGACTGGAAGTGCCCTTGGCTCTGTAGCTCTGTTGTTTACTTGTTTTAGGGAACACAATGCACTCCTCCAGTGAGGCAGTTGGCAACTTACATCCCGCCCATCAGCATAACAAGGCTCCCTGTTCTCCAGGGCCTGTCTTGCCTTTCTGGTTTTTACACATTTTGTGGATGTCCCTTTTGACCGTTGGGAAGTGATACTTCTTTGTAGTGCAGATTTGCATTGCCCGCTTGCTTGCTTGGCCAAAAAGGGCGTATGCGTTTTCTCCTGAATATATTCAGGAGAAAACGCATACGCCCTTTTTGGCCAAGTGCATCACTGTCGAAGTTGTGCCCCTCTTCCTGTGCTTTACAGGCGATTCTAACGTACCTCTTGAAATCTGTTTCCTGCTATTCTGCCTCGCATTCAAGTCCGCCTCGTTGCCTTCCCTCAACAGATTTTTGGACGATAGTTGGCCTTGATTACTCTGCCAGTTTGTGAATTGCTGTGCCCCTGAGCTCCATTTTTCAACTCGTTTTTTGTGAGCTGAACGCAAGTCCAAACATTTGGTTCAGGACCTATACTGGTTCCCGGTGGGTGGCTGAGACTTTGGTGAATTCTTCTTCCTGCCGGGAAATTAGAGTGACATGTGCCCATCCAAATGCCTAACAGCTACTCTCTCATTGGTTCTCCCTCTTCCCTTTCCTCCTCTGCCAAATGGGCAACCTGTGTGAACCAGGAGCTTAAAGGGGCTGTCTCTCCAAGTTGGGAGATTGATAGTAAAGCTGTTGGAAAGTCAAACCGGAGCACCAGGAGAGGGACTCTTCGTTGAGTTTTAGAAACCTTTCGTATTCACAGTGTGTCCATTCTCTAGGTTTCCCGTACATGTTATAGCTGTAGTAATATTCCCTTCAACCTGGAGAGGTGGGACCCATGGAATGGTTGCCATGCATTATTGCTTTAAAGGGTCTGCATTTGCTCACCCAATCTCACCAATCCTCTCAGTCCCAAGTGTCCAGCCTCATGCCACATCCAGCTGTCATCGTAGATAGGGTCATTCCAGGTTGCATCAGAGACCCTGAAGGAATTGTAAAGAATTTCCCTGTTTCTTTGTTCTGTTTTTGAAATTCCTTTTTAGAGTGGGTTTGAGCTGATTCTCGCTGCCATGTTTATGCCAGTCTAGACACACTTGATTCCCTTACGGAGACATATCAATACATAGGTTTTAAGATTCTTACTAGTCAGATCTATTCCTCTGCGGGAAATATGGGGTTTTGAGTCCCTTTCACTGAGGAAGGTGTAGGTCTTGTCTATTCCATAGTTGGTTTTTGGAACAGTACCTGTGCTTATATCAAACTCTGGTTTGATGCATCACCCCACCTCTCCTTCCCCCTTAAGCAGGCATAAGAGTGTTTTCTAAATGTGAGACTCTGTTCTCTTTCCTAACTCAGTTCATGTGTTGCCATGTTTACAGGATGTTCCTAAGTGATATCTTATGATAAGTTTCTTTTTCTGTGTGACTTCTTTCACTTAGAATCATCGTACCTGAATCCACTCATTTTGCTGCTACTGGTCTTATGACATTGATTTCATGGCTGAGGGATATTCCATCGTACGTAAGTTCCACAATGTTTGGAACCCTTTTTATATTTCCTGGGATATTTCAGGTGTACCCAGGTTGAGGTTCTTGTAAGCAGTGCAGCCCTCAATTTGGGGGTGGCTCTGTCTTATGGATTTTCAGTTTTCCCAAGGTATATTCCCTAGACTGGAAGTGCCCTTGGCTCTGTAGCTCTGTTGTTTACTTGTTTTAGGGAACACAATGCACTCCTCCAGTGAGGCAGTTGGCAACTTACATCCCGCCCATCAGCATAACAAGGCTCCCTGTTCTCCAGGGCCTGTCTTGCCTTTCTGGTTTTTACACATTTTGTGGATGTCCCTTTTGACCGGTGGGAAGTGATACTTCTTTGTAGTGCAGATTTGCATTGCCCGCTTGCTTGCTTGGCCAAAAAGGGCGTATGCGTTTTCTCCTGAATATATTCAGGAGAAAACGCATACGCCCTTTTTGGCCAAGTGCATCATTGTCGAAGTTGTGCCCCTCTTCCTGTGCTTTACAGGCGATTCTAACGTACCTCTTGAAATCTGTTTCCTGCTATTCTGCCTCGCATTCAAGTCCGCCTCGTTGCCTTCCCTCAACAGATTTTTGGACGATAGTTGGCCTTGATTACTCTGCCAGTTTGTGAATTGCTGTGCCCCTGAGCTCCATTTTTCAACTCGTTTTTTGTGAGCTGAACGCAAGTCCAAACATTTGGTTCAGGACCTATACTGGTTCCCGGTGGGTGGCTGAGACTTTGGTGAATTCTTCTTCCTGCCGGGAAATTAGAGTGACATGTGCCCATCCAAATGCCTAACAGCTACTCTCTCATTGGTTCTCCCTCTTCCCTTTCCTCCTCTGCCAAATGGGCAACCTGTGTGAACCAGGAGCTTAAAGGGGCTGTCTCTCCAAGTTGGGAGATTGATAGTAAAGCTGTTGGAAAGTCAAACCGGAGCACCAGGAGAGGGACTCTTCGTTGAGTTTTAGAAACCTTTCGTATTCACAGTGTGTCCATTCTCTAGGTTTCCCGTACATGTTATAGCTGTAGTAATATTCCCTTCAACCTGGAGAGGTGGGACCCATGGAATGGTTGCCATGCATTATTGCTTTAAAGGGTCTGCATTTGCTCACCCAATCTCACCAATCCTCTCAGTCCCAAGTGTCCAGCCTCATGCCACATCCAGCTGTCATCGTAGATAGGGTCATTCCAGGTTGCATCAGAGACCCTGAAGGAATTGTAAAGAATTTCCCTGTTTCTTTGTTCTGTTTTTGAAATTCCTTTTTAGAGTGGGTTTGAGCTGATTCTCGCTGCCATGTTTATGCCAGTCTAGACACACTTGATTCCCTTACGGAGACATATCAATACATAGGTTTTAAGATTCTTACTAGTCAGATCTATTCCTCTGCGGGAAATATGGGGTTTTGAGTCCCTTTCACTGAGGAAGGTGTAGGTCTTGTCTATTCCATAGTTGGTTTTTGGAACAGTACCTGTGCTTATATCAAACTCTGGTTTGATGCATCACCCCACCTCTCCTTCCCCCTTAAGCAGGCATAAGAGTGTTTTCTAAATGTGAGACTCTGTTCTCTTGCCTAACTCAGTTCATGTGTAGCCATGTTTACAGGATCTTCCTAAGTGATATCTTATGATAAGTTTCTTTTCCTGTGTGACTTCTTTCCCTTAGAATCATCGTACCTGAATCCACTCATTTTGCTGCTACTGGTCTTATGGCATTGATTTCGTGGCTGAGGGATATTCCATCGTACGTAAGTTCCACAATGTTTGGAACCATTTTTATATTTCCTGGGATATTTCAGGTGTACCCAGGTTGAGGTTCTTGTAAGCAGTGCAGCCCTCAATTTGGGGGTGGCTCTGTCTTATGGATTTTCAGTTTTCCCAAGGTATATTCCCTAGACTGGAAGTGCCCTTGGCTCTGTAGCTCTGTTGTTTACTTGTTTTAGGGAACACAATGCACTCCTCCAGTGAGGCAGTTGGCAACTTACATCCCGCCCATCAGCATAACAAGGCTCCCTGTTCTCCAGGGCCTGTCTTGCCTTTCTGGTTTTTACACATTTTGTGGATGTCCCTTTTGACCGTTGGGAAGTGATACTTCTTTGTAGTGCAGATTTGCATTGCCCGCTTGCTTGCTTGGCCAAAAAGGGCGTATGCGTTTTCTCCTGAATATATTCAGGAGAAAACGCATACGCCCTTTTTGGCCAAGTGCATCACTGTCGAAGTTGTGCCCCTCTTCCTGTGCTTTACAGGCGATTCTAACGTACCTCTTGAAATCTGTTTCCTGCTATTCTGCCTCGCATTCAAGTCCGCCTCGTTGCCTTCCCTCAACAGATTTTTGGACGATAGTTGGCCTTGATTACTCTGCCAGTTTGTGAATTGCTGTGCCCCTGAGCTCCATTTTTCAACTCGTTTTTTGTGAGCTGAACGCAAGTCCAAACATTTGGTTCAGGACCTATACTGGTTCCCGGTGGGTGGCTGAGACTTTGGTGAATTCTTCTTCCTGCCGGGAAATTAGAGTGACATGTGCCCATCCAAATGCCTAACAGCTACTCTCTCATTGGTTCTCCCTCTTCCCTTTCCTCCTCTGCCAAATGGGCAACCTGTGTGAACCAGGAGCTTAAAGGGGCTGTCTCTCCAAGTTGGGAGATTGATAGTAAAGCTGTTGGAAAGTCAAACCGGAGCACCAGGAGAGGGACTCTTCGTTGAGTTTTAGAAACCTTTCGTATTCACAGTGTGTCCATTCTCTAGGTTTCCCGTACATGTTATAGCTGTAGTAATATTCCCTTCAACCTGGAGAGGTGGGACCCATGGAATGGTTGCCATGCATTATTGCTTTAAAGGGTCTGCATTTGCTCACCCAATCTCACCAATCCTCTCAGTCCCAAGTGTCCAGCCTCATGCCACATCCAGCTGTCATCGTAGATAGGGTCATTCCAGGTTGCATCAGAGACCCTGAAGGAATTGTAAAGAATTTCCCTGTTTCTTTGTTCTGTTTTTGAAATTCCTTTTTAGAGTGGGTTTGAGCTGATTCTCGCTGCCATGTTTGTGCCAGTCTAGACACACTTGATTCCCTTACGGAGACATATCAATACATAGGTTTTAAGATTCTTACTAGTCAGATCTATTCCTCTGCGGGAAATATGGGGTTTTGAGTCCCTTTCACTGAGGAAGGTGTAGGTCTTGTCTATTCCATAGTTGGTTTTTGGAACAGTACCTGTGCTTATATCAAACTCTGGTTTGATGCATCACCCCACCTCTCCTTCCCCCTTAAGCAGGCATAAGAGTGTTTTCTAAATGTGAGACTCTGTTCTCTTTCCTAACTCAGTTCATGTGTAGCCATGTTTACAGGATCTTCCTAAGTGATATCTTATGATAAGTTTCTTTTCCTGTGTGACTTCTTTCCCTTAGAATCATCGTACCTGAATCCACTCATTTTGCTGCTACTGGTCTTATGACATTGATTTCGTGGCTGAGGGATATTCCATCGTACGTAAGTTCCACAATGTTTGGAACCATTTTTATATTTCCTGGGATATTTCAGGTGTACCCAGGTTGAGGTTCTTGTAAGCAGTGCAGCCCTCAATTTGGGGGTGGCTCTGTCTTATGGATTTTCAGTTTTCCCAAGGTATATTCCCTAGACTGGAAGTGCCCTTGGCTCTGTAGCTCTGTTGTTTACTTGTTTTAGGGAACACAATGCACTCCTCCAGTGAGGCAGTTGGCAACTTACATCCCGCCCATCAGCATAACAAGGCTCCCTGTTCTCCAGGGCCTGTCTTGCCTTTCTGGTTTTTACACATTTTGTGGATGTCCCTTTTGACCGGTGGGAAGTGATACTTCTTTGTAGTGCAGATTTGCATTGCCCGCTTGCTTGCTTGGCCAAAAAGGGCGTATGCGTTTTCTCCTGAATATATTCAGGAGAAAACGCATACGCCCTTTTGGGCCAAGTGCATCATTGTCGAAGTTGTGCCCCTCTTCCTGTGCTTTACAGGCGATTCTAACGTACCTCTTGAAATCTGTTTCCTGCTATTCTGCCTCGCATTCAAGTCCGCCTCGTTGCCTTCCCTCAAGAGATTTTTGGACGATAGTTGGCCTTGATTACTCTGCCAGTTTGTGAATTGCTGTGCCCCTGAGCTCCATTTTTCAACTCGTTTTTTGTGAGCTGAACGCAAGTCCAAACATTTGGTTCAGGACCTATACTGGTTCCCGGTGGGTGGCTGAGACTTTGGTGAATTCTTCTTCCTGCCGGGAAATTAGAGTGACATGTGCCCATCCAAATGCCTAACAGCTACTCTCTCATTGGTTCTCCCTCTTCCCTTTCCTCCTCTGCCAAATGGGCAACCTGTGTGAACCAGGAGCTTAAAGGGGCTGTCTCTCCAAGTTGGGAGATTGATAGTAAAGCTGTTGGAAAGTCAAACCGGAGCACCAGGAGAGGGACTCTTCGTTGAGTTTTAGAAACCTTTCGTATTCACAGTGTGTCCATTCTCTAGGTTTCCCGTACATGTTATAGCTGTAGTAATATTCCCTTCAACCTGGAGAGGTGGGACCCATGGAATGGTTGCCATGCATTATTGCTTTAAAGGGTCTGCATTTGCTCACCCAATCTCACCAATCCTCTCAGTCCCAAGTGTCCAGCCTCATGCCACATCCAGCTGTCATCGTAGATAGGGTCATTCCAGGTTGCATCAGAGACCCTGAAGGAATTGTAAAGAATTTCCCTGTTTCTTTGTTCTGTTTTTGAAATTCCTTTTTAGAGTGGGTTTGAGCTGATTCTCGCTGCCATGTTTATGCCAGTCTAGACACACTTGATTCCCTTACGGAGACATATCAATACATAGGTTTTAAGATTCTTACTAGTCAGATCTATTCCTCTGCGGGAAATATGGGGTTTTGAGTCCCTTTCACTGAGGAAGGTGTAGGTCTTGTCTATTCCATAGTTGGTTTTTGGAACAGTACCTGTGCTTATATCAAACTCTGGTTTGATGCATCACCCCACCTCTCCTTCCCCCTTAAGCAGGCATAAGAGTGTTTTCTAAATGTGAGACTCTGTTCTCTTTCCTAACTCAGTTCATGTGTAGCCATGTTTACAGGATCTTCCTAAGTGATATCTTATGATAAGTTTCTTTTCCTGTGTGACTTCTTTCCCTTAGAATCATCGTACCTGAATCCACTCATTTTGCTGCTACTGGTCTTATGACATTGATTTCGTGGCTGAGGGATATTCCATCGTACGTAAGTTCCACAATGTTTGGAACCATTTTTATATTTCCTGGGATATTTCAGGTGTACCCAGGTTGAGGTTCTTGTAAGCAGTGCAGCCCTCAATTTGGGGGTGGCTCTGTCTTATGGATTTTCAGTTTTCCCAAGGTATATTCCCTAGACTGGAAGTGCCCTTGGCTCTGTAGCTCTGTTGTTTACTTGTTTTAGGGAACACAATGCACTCCTCCAGTGAGGCAGTTGGCAACTTACATCCCGCCCATCAGCATAACAAGGCTCCCTGTTCTCCAGGGCCTGTCTTGCCTTTCTGGTTTTTACACATTTTGTGGATGTCCCTTTTGACCGTTGGGAAGTGATACTTCTTTGTAGTGCAGATTTGCATTGCCCGCTTGCTTGCTTGGCCAAAAAGGGCGTATGCGTTTTCTCCTGAATATATTCAGGAGAAAACGCATACGCCCTTTTTGGCCAAGTGCATCACTGTCGAAGTTGTGCCCCTCTTCCTGTGCTTTACAGGCGATTCTAACGTACCTCTTGAAATCTGTTTCCTGCTATTCTGCCTCGCATTCAAGTCCGCCTCGTTGCCTTCCCTCAACAGATTTTTGGACGATAGTTGGCCTTGATTACTCTGCCAGTTTGTGAATTGCTGTGCCCCTGAGCTCCATTTTTCAACTCGTTTTTTGTGAGCTGAACGCAAGTCCATACATTTGGTTCAGGACCTATACTGGTTCCCGGTGGGTGGCTGAGACTTTGGTGAATTCTTCTTCCTGCCGGGAAATTAGAGTGACATGTGCCCATCCAAATGCCTAACAGCTACTCTCTCATTGGTTCTCCCTCTTCCCTTTCCTCCTCTGCCAAATGGGCAACCTGTGTGAACCAGGAGCTTAAAGGGGCTGTCTCTCCAAGTTGGGAGATTGATAGTAAAGCTGTTGGAAAGTCAAACCGGAGCACCAGGAGAGGGACTCTTCGTTGAGTTTTAGAAACCTTTCGTATTCACAGTGTGTCCATTCTCTAGGTTTCCCGTACATGTTATAGCTGTAGTAATATTCCCTTCAACCTGGAGAGGTGGGACCCATGGAATGGTTGCCATGCATTATTGCTTTAAAGGGTCTGCATTTGCTCACCCAATCTCACCAATCCTCTCAGTCCCAAGTGTCCAGCCTCATGCCACATCCAGCTGTCATCGTAGATAGGGTCATTCCAGGTTGCATCAGAGACCCTGAAGGAATTGTAAAGAATTTCCCTGTTTCTTTGTTCTGTTTTTGAAATTCCTTTTTAGAGTGGGTTTGAGCTGATTCTCGCTGCCATGTTTGTGCCAGTCTAGACACACTTGATTCCCTTACGGAGACATATCAATACATAGGTTTTAAGATTCTTACTAGTCAGATCTATTCCTCTGCGGGAAATATGGGGTTTTGAGTCCCTTTCACTGAGGAAGGTGTAGGTCTTGTCTATTCCATAGTTGGTTTTTGGAACAGTACCTGTGCTTATATCAAACTCTGGTTTGATGCATCACCCCACCTCTCCTTCCCCCTTAAGCAGGCATAAGAGTGTTTTCTAAATGTGAGACTCTGTTCTCTTTCCTAACTCAGTTCATGTGTAGCCATGTTTACAGGATCTTCCTAAGTGATATCTTATGATAAGTTTCTTTTCCTGTGTGACTTCTTTCCCTTAGAATCATCGTACCTGAATCCACTCATTTTGCTGCTACTGGTCTTATGACATTGATTTCGTGGCTGAGGGATATTCCATCGTACGTAAGTTCCACAATGTTTGGAACCATTTTTATATTTCCTGGGATATTTCAGGTGTACCCAGGTTGAGGTTCTTGTAAGCAGTGCAGCCCTCAATTTGGGGGTGGCTCTGTCTTATGGATTTTCAGTTTTCCCAAGGTATATTCCCTAGACTGGAAGTGCCCTTGGCTCTGTAGCTCTGTTGTTTACTTGTTTTAGGGAACACAATGCACTCCTCCAGTGAGGCAGTTGGCAACTTACATCCCGCCCATCAGCATAACAAGGCTCCCTGTTCTCCAGGGCCTGTCTTGCCTTTCTGGTTTTTACACATTTTGTGGATGTCCCTTTTGACCGTTGGGAAGTGATACTTCTTTGTAGTGCAGATTTGCATTGCCCGCTTGCTTGCTTGGCCAAAAAGGGCGTATGCGTTTTCTCCTGAATATATTCAGGAGAAAACGCATACGCCCTTTTGGGCCAAGTGCATCATTGTCGAAGTTGTGCCCCTCTTCCTGTGCTTTACAGGCGATTCTAACGTACCTCTTGAAATCTGTTTCCTGCTATTCTGCCTCGCATTCAAGTCCGCCTCGTTGCCTTCCCTCAAGAGATTTTTGGACGATAGTTGGCCTTGATTACTCTGCCAGTTTGTGAATTGCTGTGCCCCTGAGCTCCATTTTTCAACTCGTTTTTTGTGAGCTGAACGCAAGTCCAAACATTTGGTTCAGGACCTATACTGGTTCCCGGTGGGTGGCTGAGACTTTGGTGAATTCTTCTTCCTGCCGGGAAATTAGAGTGACATGTGCCCATCCAAATGCCTAACAGCTACTCTCTCATTGGTTCTCCCTCTTCCCTTTCCTCCTCTGCCAAATGGGCAACCTGTGTGAACCAGGAGCTTAAAGGGGCTGTCTCTCCAAGTTGGGAGATTGATAGTAAAGCTGTTGGAAAGTCAAACCGGAGCACCAGGAGAGGGACTCTTCGTTGAGTTTTAGAAACCTTTCGTATTCACAGTGTGTCCATTCTCTAGGTTTCCCGTACATGTTATAGCTGTAGTAATATTCCCTTCAACCTGGAGAGGTGGGACCCATGGAATGGTTGCCATGCATTATTGCTTTAAAGGGTCTGCATTTGCTCACCCAATCTCACCAATCCTCTCAGTCCCAAGTGTCCAGCCTCATGCCACATCCAGCTGTCATCGTAGATAGGGTCATTCCAGGTTGCATCAGAGACCCTGAAGGAATTGTAAAGAATTTCCCTGTTTCTTTGTTCTGTTTTTGAAATTCCTTTTTAGAGTGGGTTTGAGCTGATTCTCGCTGCCATGTTTATGCCAGTCTAGACACACTTGATTCCCTTACGGAGACATATCAATACATAGGTTTTAAGATTCTTACTAGTCAGATCTATTCCTCTGCGGGAAATATGGGGTTTTGAGTCCCTTTCACTGAGGAAGGTGTAGGTCTTGTCTATTCCATAGTTGGTTTTTGGAACAGTACCTGTGCTTATATCAAACTCTGGTTTGATGCATCACCCCACCTCTCCTTCCCCCTTAAGCAGGCATAAGAGTGTTTTCTAAATGTGAGACTCTGTTCTCTTTCCTAACTCAGTTCATGTGTAGCCATGTTTACAGGATCTTCCTAAGTGATATCTTATGATAAGTTTCTTTTCCTGTGTGACTTCTTTCCCTTAGAATCATCGTACCTGAATCCACTCATTTTGCTGCTACTGGTCTTATGACATTGATTTCGTGGCTGAGGGATATTCCATCGTACGTAAGTTCCACAATGTTTGGAACCATTTTTATATTTCCTGGGATATTTCAGGTGTACCCAGGTTGAGGTTCTTGTAAGCAGTGCAGCCCTCAATTTGGGGGTGGCTCTGTCTTATGGATTTTCAGTTTTCCCAAGGTATATTCCCTAGACTGGAAGTGCCCTTGGCTCTGTAGCTCTGTTGTTTACTTGTTTTAGGGAACACAATGCACTCCTCCAGTGAGGCAGTTGGCAACTTACATCCCGCCCATCAGCATAACAAGGCTCCCTGTTCTCCAGGGCCTGTCTTGCCTTTCTGGTTTTTACACATTTTGTGGATGTCCCTTTTGACCGGTGGGAAGTGATACTTCTTTGTAGTGCAGATTTGCATTGCCCGCTTGCTTGCTTGGCCAAAAAGGGCGTATGCGTTTTCTCCTGAATATATTCAGGAGAAAACGCATACACCCATTTTGGCCAAGTGCATCACTGTCGAAGTTGTGCCCCTCTTCCTGTGCTTTACAGGCGATTCTAACGTACCTCTTGAAATCTGTTTCCTGCTATTCTGCCTCGCATTCAAGTCCGCCTCGTTGCCTTCCCTCAAGAGATTTTTGGACGATAGTTGGCCTTGATTACTCTGCCAGTTTGTGAATTGCTGTGCCCCTGAGCTCCATTTTTCAACTCGTTTTTTGTGAGCTGAACGCAAGTCCAAACATTTGGTTCAGGACCTATACTGGTTCCCGGTGGGTGGCTGAGACTTTGGTGAATTCTTCTTCCTGCCGGGAAATTAGAGTGACATGTGCCCATCCAAATGCCTAACAGCTACTCTCTCATTGGTTCTCCCTCTTCCCTTTCCTCCTCTGCCAAATGGGCAACCTGTGTGAACCAGGAGCTTAAAGGGGCTGTCTCTCCAAGTTGGGAGATTGATAGTAAAGCTGTTGGAAAGTCAAACCGGAGCACCAGGAGAGGGACTCTTCGTTGAGTTTTAGAAACCTTTCGTATTCACAGTGTGTCCATTCTCTAGGTTTCCCGTACATGTTATAGCTGTAGTAATATTCCCTTCAACCTGGAGAGGTGGGACCCATGGAATGGTTGCCATGCATTATTGCTTTAAAGGGTCTGCATTTGCTCACCCAATCTCACCAATCCTCTCAGTCCCAAGTGTCCAGCCTCATGCCACATCCAGCTGTCATCGTAGATAGGGTCATTCCAGGTTGCATCAGAGACCCTGAAGGAATTGTAAAGAATTTCCCTGTTTCTTTGTTCTGTTTTTGAAATTCCTTTTTAGAGTGGGTTTGAGCTGATTCTCGCTGCCATGTTTATGCCAGTCTAGACACACTTGATTCCCTTACGGAGACATATCAATACATAGGTTTTAAGATTCTTACTAGTCAGATCTATTCCTCTGCGGGAAATATGGGGTTTTGAGTCCCTTTCACTGAGGAAGGTGTAGGTCTTGTCTATTCCATAGTTGGTTTTTGGAACAGTACCTGTGCTTATATCAAACTCTGGTTTGATGCATCACCCCACCTCTCCTTCCCCCTTAAGCAGGCATAAGAGTGTTTTCTAAATGTGAGACTCTGTTCTCTTTCCTAACTCAGTTCATGTGTAGCCATGTTTACAGGATCTTCCTAAGTGATATCTTATGATAAGTTTCTTTTCCTGTGTGACTTCTTTCCCTTAGAATCATCGTACCTGAATCCACTCATTTTGCTGCTACTGGTCTTATGACATTGATTTCGTGGCTGAGGGATATTCCATCGTACGTAAGTTCCACAATGTTTGGAACCATTTTTATATTTCCTGGGATATTTCAGGTGTACCCAGGTTGAGGTTCTTGTAAGCAGTGCAGCCCTCAATTTGGGGGTGGCTCTGTCTTATGGATTTTCAGTTTTCCCAAGGTATATTCCCTAGACTGGAAGTGCCCTTGGCTCTGTAGCTCTGTTGTTTACTTGTTTTAGGGAACACAATGCACTCCTCCAGTGAGGCAGTTGGCAACTTACATCCCGCCCATCAGCATAACAAGGCTCCCTGTTCTCCAGGGCCTGTCTTGCCTTTCTGGTTTTTACACATTTTGTGGATGTCCCTTTTGACCGGTGGGAAGTGATACTTCTTTGTAGTGCAGATTTGCATTGCCCGCTTGCTTGCTTGGCCAAAAAGGGCGTATGCGTTTTCTCCTGAATATATTCAGGAGAAAACGCATACACCCATTTTGGCCAAGTGCATCACTGTCGAAGTTGTGCCCCTCTTCCTGTGCTTTACAGGCGATTCTAACGTACCTCTTGAAATCTGTTTCCTGCTATTCTGCCTCGCATTCAAGTCCGCCTCGTTGCCTTCCCTCAAGAGATTTTTGGACGATAGTTGGCCTTGATTACTCTGCCAGTTTGTGAATTGCTGTGCCCCTGAGCTCCATTTTTCAACTCGTTTTTTGTGAGCTGAACGCAAGTCCAAACATTTGGTTCAGGACCTATACTGGTTCCCGGTGGGTGGCTGAGACTTTGGTGAATTCTTCTTCCTGCCGGGAAATTAGAGTGACATGTGCCCATCCAAATGCCTAACAGCTACTCTCTCATTGGTTCTCCCTCTTCCCTTTCCTCCTCTGCCAAATGGGCAACCTGTGTGAACCAGGAGCTTAAAGGGGCTGTCTCTCCAAGTTGGGAGATTGATAGTAAAGCTGTTGGAAAGTCAAACCGGAGCACCAGGAGAGGGACTCTTCGTTGAGTTTTAGAAACCTTTCGTATTCACAGTGTGTCCATTCTCTAGGTTTCCCGTACATGTTATAGCTGTAGTAATATTCCCTTCAACCTGGAGAGGTGGGACCCATGGAATGGTTGCCATGCATTATTGCTTTAAAGGGTCTGCATTTGCTCACCCAATCTCACCAATCCTCTCAGTCCCAAGTGTCCAGCCTCATGCCACATCCAGCTGTCATCGTAGATAGGGTCATTCCAGGTTGCATCAGAGACCCTGAAGGAATTGTAAAGAATTTCCCTGTTTCTTTGTTCTGTTTTTGAAATTCCTTTTTAGAGTGGGTTTGAGCTGATTCTCGCTGCCATGTTTATGCCAGTCTAGACACACTTGATTCCCTTACGGAGACATATCAATACATAGGTTTGAAGATTCTTACTAGTCAGATCTATTCCTCTGCGGGAAATATGGGGTTTTGAGTCCCTTTCACTGAGGAAGGTGTAGGTCTTGTCTATTCCATAGTTGGTTTTTGGAACAGTACCTGTGCTTATATCAAACTCTGGTTTGATGCATCACCCCACCTCTCCTTCCCCCTTAAGCAGGCATAAGAGTGTTTTCTAAATGTGAGACTCTGTTCTCTTGCCTAACTCAGTTCATGTGTAGCCATGTTTACAGGATCTTCCTAAGTGATATCTTATGATAAGTTTCTTTTCCCGTGTGACTTCTTTCCCTTAGAATCATCGTACCTGAATCCACTCATTTTGCTGCTACTGGTCTTATGACATTGATTTCGTGGCTGAGGGATATTCCATCGTACGTAAGTTCCACAATGTTTGGAACCATTTTTATATTTCCTGGGATATTTCAGGTGTACCCAGGTTGAGGTTCTTGTAAGCAGTGCAGCCCTCAATTTGGGGGTGGCTCTGTCTTATGGATTTTCAGTTTTCCCAAGGTATATTCCCTAGACTGGAAGTGCCCTTGGCTCTGTAGCTCTGTTGTTTACTTGTTTTAGGGAACACAATGCACTCCTCCAGTGAGGCAGTTGGCAACTTACATCCCGCCCATCAGCATAACAAGGCTCCCTGTTCTCCAGGGCCTGTCTTGCCTTTCTGGTTTTTACACATTTTGTGGATGTCCCGTTTGACCGTTGGGAAGTGATACTTCTTTGTAGTGCAGATTTGCATTGCCCGCTTGCTTGCTTGGCCAAAAAGGGCGTATGCGTTTTCTCCTGAATATATTCAGGAGAAAACGCATACGCCCTTTTTGGCCAAGTGCATCACTGTCGAAGTTGTGCCCCTCTTCCTGTGCTTTACAGGCGATTCTAACGTACCTCTTGAAATCTGTTTCCTGCTATTCTGCCTCGCATTCAAGTCCGCCTCGTTGCCTTCCCTCAACAGATTTTTGGACGATAGTTGGCCTTGATTACTCTGCCAGTTTGTGAATTGCTGTGCCCCTGAGCTCCATTTTTCAACTCGTTTTTTGTGAGCTGAACGCAAGTCCAAACATTTGGTTCAGGACCTATACTGGTTCCCGGTGGGTGGCTGAGACTTTGGTGAATTCTTCTTCCTGCCGGGAAATTAGAGTGACATGTGCCCATCCAAATGCCTAACAGCTACTCTCTCATTGGTTCTCCCTCTTCCCTTTCCTCCTCTGCCAAATGGGCAACCTGTGTGAACCAGGAGCTTAAAGGGGCTGTCTCTCCAAGTTGGGAGATTGATAGTAAAGCTGTTGGAAAGTCAAACCAGAGCACCAGGAGAGGGACTCTTCGTTGAGTTTTAGAAACCTTTCGTATTCACAGTGTGTCCATTCTCTAGGTTTCCCGTACATGTTATAGCTGTAGTAATATTCCCTTCAACCTGGAGAGGTGGGACCCATGGAATGGTTGTCATGCATTATTGCTTTAAAGGGTCTGCATTTGCTCACCCAATCTCACCAATCCTCTCAGTCCCAAGTGTCCAGCCTCATGCCACATCCAGCTGTCATCGTAGATAGGGTCATTCCAGGTTGCATCAGAGACCCTGAAGGAATTGTAAAGAATTTCCCTGTTTCTTTGTTCTGTTTTTGAAATTCCTTTTTAGAGTGGGTTTGAGCTGATTCTCGCTGCCATGTTTATGCCAGTCTAGACACACTTGATTCCCTTACGGAGACATATCAATACATAGGTTTTAAGATTCTTACTAGTCAGATCTATTCCTCTGCGGGAAATATGGGGTTTTGAGTCCCTTTCACTGAGGAAGGTGTAGGTCTTGTCTATTCCATAGTTGGTTTTTGGAACAGTACCTGTGCTTATATCAAACTCTGGTTTGATGCATCACCCCACCTCTCCTTCCCCCTTAAGCAGGCATAAGAGTGTTTTCTAAATGTGAGACTCTGTTCTCTTTCCTAACTCAGTTCATGTGTAGCCATGTTTACAGGATCTTCCTAAGTGATATCTTATGATAAGTTTCTTTTCCCGTGTGACTTCTTTCCCTTAGAATCATCGTACCTGAATCCACTCATTTTGCTGCTACTGGTCTTATGACATTGATTTCGTGGCTGAGGGATATTCCATCGTACGTAAGTTCCACAATGTTTGGAACCATTTTTATATTTCCTGGGATATTTCAGGTGTACCCAGGTTGAGGTTCTTGTAAGCAGTGCAGCCCTCAATTTGGGGGTGGCTCTGTCTTATGGATTTTCAGTTTTCCCAAGGTATATTCCCTAGACTGGAAGTGCCCTTGGCTCTGTAGCTCTGTTGTTTACTTGTTTTAGGGAACACAATGCACTCCTCCAGTGAGGCAGTTGGCAACTTACATCCCGCCCATCAGCATAACAAGGCTCCCTGTTCTCCAGGGCCTGTCTTGCCTTTCTGGTTTTTACACATTTTGTGGATGTCCCTTTTGACCGTTGGGAAGTGATACTTCTTTGTAGTGCACATTTGCATTGCCCGCTTGCTTGCTTGGCCAAAAAGGGCGTATGCGTTTTCTCCTGAATATATTCAGGAGAAAACGCATACGCCCTTTTTCGCCAAGTGCATCATTGTCGAAGTTGTGCCCCTCTTCCTGTGCTTTACAGGCGATTCTAACGTACCTCTTGAAATCTGTTTCCTGCTATTCTGCCTCGCATTCAAGTCCGCCTCGTTGCCTTCCCTCAACAGATTTTTGGACGATAGTTGGCCTTGATTACTCTGCCAGTTTGTGAATTGCTGTGCCCCTGAGCTCCATTTTTCAACTCGTTTTTTGTGAGCTGAACGCAAGTCCAAACATTTGGTTCAGGACCTATACTGGTTCCCGGTGGGTGGCTGAGACTTTGGTGAATTCTTCTTCCTGCCGGGAAATTAGAGTGACATGTGCCCATCCAAATGCCTAACAGCTACTCTCTCATTGGTTCTCCCTCTTCCCTTTCCTCCTCTGCCAAATGGGCAACCTGTGTGAACCAGGAGCTTAAAGGGGCTGTCTCTCCAAGTTGGGAGATTGATAGTAAAGCTGTTGGAAAGTCAAACCGGAGCACCAGGAGAGGGACTCTTCGTTGAGTTTTAGAAACCTTTCGTATTCACAGTGTGTCCATTCTCTAGGTTTCCCGTACATGTTATAGCTGTAGTAATATTCCCTTCAACCTGGAGAGGTGGGACCCATGGAATGGTTGCCATGCATTATTGCTTTAAAGGGTCTGCATTTGCTCACCCAATCTCACCAATCCTCTCAGTCCCAAGTGTCCAGCCTCATGCCACATCCAGCTGTCATCGTAGATAGGGTCATTCCAGGTTGCATCAGAGACCCTGAAGGAATTGTAAAGAATTTCCCTGTTTCTTTGTTCTGTTTTTGAAATTCCTTTTTAGAGTGGGTTTGAGCTGATTCTCGCTGCCATGTTTGTGCCAGTCTAGACACACTTGATTCCCTTACGGAGACATATCAATACATAGGTTTTAAGATTCTTACTAGTCAGATCTATTCCTCTGCGGGAAATATGGGGTTTTGAGTCCCTTTCACTGAGGAAGGTGTAGGTCTTGTCTATTCCATAGTTGGTTTTTGGAACAGTACCTGTGCTTATATCAAACTCTGGTTTGATGCATCACCCCACCTCTCCTTCCCCCTTAAGCAGGCATAAGAGTGTTTTCTAAATGTGAGACTCTGTTCTCTTGCCTAACTCAGTTCATGTGTAGCCATGTTTACAGGATCTTCCTAAGTGATATCTTATGATAAGTTTCTTTTCCTGTGTGACTTCTTTCCCTTAGAATCATCGTACCTGAATCCACTCAATTTGCTGCTACGGGTCTTATGACATTGATTTCGTGGCTGAGGGATATTCCATCGTACGTAAGTTCCACAATGTTTGGAACCATTTTTATATTTCCTGGGATATTTCAGGTGTACCCAGGTTGAGGTTCTTGTAAGCAGTGCAGCCCTCAATTTGGGGGTGGCTCTGTCTTGTGGATTTTCAGTTTTCCCAAGGTATATTCCCTAGACTGGAAGTGCCCTTGGCTCTGTAGCTCTGTTGTTTACTTGTTTTAGGGAACACAATGCACTCCTCCAGTGAGGCAGTTGGCAACTTACATCCCGCCCATCAGCATAACAAGGCTCCCTGTTCTCCAGGGCCTGTCTTGCCTTTCTGGTTTTTACACATTTTGTGGATGTCCCTTTTGACCGGTGGGAAGTGATACTTCTTTGTAGTGCAGATTTGCATTGCCCGCTTGCTTGCTTGGCCAAAAAGGGCGTATGCGTTTTCTCCTGAATATATTCAGGAGAAAACGCATACGCCCTTTTTGGCCAAGTGCATCATTGTCGAAGTTGTGCCCCTCTTCCTGTGCTTTACAGGCGATTCTAACGTACCTCTTGAAATCTGTTTCCTGCTATTCTGCCTCGCATTCAAGTCCGCCTCGTTGCCTTCCCTCAACAGATTTTTGGACGATAGTTGGCCTTGATTACTCTGCCAGTTTGTGAATTGCTGTGCCCCTGAGCTCCATTTTTCAACTCGTTTTTTGTGAGCTGAACGCAAGTCCAAACATTTGGTTCAGGACCTATACTGGTTCCCGGTGGGTGGCTGAGACTTTGGTGAATTCTTCTTCCTGCCGGGAAATTAGAGTGACATGTGCCCATCCAAATGCCTAACAGCTACTCTCTCATTGGTTCTCCCTCTTCCCTTTCCTCCTCTGCCAAATGGGCAACCTGTGTGAACCAGGAGCTTAAAGGGGCTGTCTCTCCAAGTTGGGAGATTGATAGTAAAGCTGTTGGAAAGTCAAACCGGAGCACCAGGAGAGGGACTCTTCGTTGAGTTTTAGAAACCTTTCGTATTCACAGTGTGTCCATTCTCTAGGTTTCCCGTACATGTTATAGCTGTAGTAATATTCCCTTCAACCTGGAGAGGTGGGACCCATGGAATGGTTGCCATGCATTATTGCTTTAAAGGGTCTGCATTTGCTCACCCAATCTCACCAATCCTCTCAGTCCCAAGTGTCCAGCCTCATGCCACATCCAGCTGTCATCGTAGATAGGGTCATTCCAGGTTGCATCAGAGACCCTGAAGGAATTGTAAAGAATTTCCCTGTTTCTTTGTTCTGTTTTTGAAATTCCTTTTTAGAGTGGGTTTGAGCTGATTCTCGCTGCCATGTTTGTGCCAGTCTAGACACACTTGATTCCCTTACGGAGACATATCAATACATAGGTTTTAAGATTCTTACTAGTCAGATCTATTCCTCTGCGGGAAATATGGGGTTTTGAGTCCCTTTCACTGAGGAAGGTGTAGGTCTTGTCTATTCCATAGTTGGTTTTTGGAACAGTACCTGTGCTTATATCAAACTCTGGTTTGATGCATCACCCCACCTCTCCTTCCCCCTTAAGCAGGCATAAGAGTGTTTTCTAAATGTGAGACTCTGTTCTCTTTCCTAACTCAGTTCATGTGTAGCCATGTTTACAGGATCTTCCTAAGTGATATCTTATGATAAGTTTCTTTTCCTGTGTGACTTCTTTCCCTTAGAATCATCGTACCTGAATCCACTCAATTTGCTGCTACGGGTCTTATGACATTGATTTCGTGGCTGAGGGATATTCCATCGTACGTAAGTTCCACAATGTTTGGAACCATTTTTATATTTCCTGGGATATTTCAGGTGTACCCAGGTTGAGGTTCTTGTAAGCAGTGCAGCCCTCAATTTGGGGGTGGCTCTGTCTTGTGGATTTTCAGTTTTCCCAAGGTATATTCCCTAGACTGGAAGTGCCCTTGGCTCTGTAGCTCTGTTGTTTACTTGTTTTAGGGAACACAATGCACTCCTCCAGTGAGGCAGTTGGCAACTTACATCCCGCCCATCAGCATAACAAGGCTCCCTGTTCTCCAGGGCCTGTCTTGCCTTTCTGGTTTTTACACATTTTGTGGATGTCCCTTTTGACCGGTGGGAAGTGATACTTCTTTGTAGTGCAGATTTGCATTGCCCGCTTGCTTGCTTGGCCAAAAAGGGCGTATGCGTTTTCTCCTGAATATATTCAGGAGAAAACGCATACGCCCTTTTTGGCCAAGTGCATCATTGTCGAAGTTGTGCCCCTCTTCCTGTGCTTTACAGGCGATTCTAACGTACCTCTTGAAATCTGTTTCCTGCTATTCTGCCTCGCATTCAAGTCCGCCTCGTTGCCTTCCCTCAACAGATTTTTGGACGATAGTTGGCCTTGATTACTCTGCCAGTTTGTGAATTGCTGTGCCCCTGAGCTCCATTTTTCAACTCGTTTTTTGTGAGCTGAACGCAAGTCCAAACATTTGGTTCAGGACCTATACTGGTTCCCGGTGGGTGGCTGAGACTTTGGTGAATTCTTCTTCCTGCCGGGAAATTAGAGTGACATGTGCCCATCCAAATGCCTAACAGCTACTCTCTCATTGGTTCTCCCTCTTCCCTTTCCTCCTCTGCCAAATGGGCAACCTGTGTGAACCAGGAGCTTAAAGGGGCTGTCTCTCCAAGTTGGGAGATTGATAGTAAAGCTGTTGGAAAGTCAAACCGGAGCACCAGGAGAGGGACTCTTCGTTGAGTTTTAGAAACCTTTCGTATTCACAGTGTGTCCATTCTCTAGGTTTCCCGTACATGTTATAGCTGTAGTAATATTCCCTTCAACCTGGAGAGGTGGGACCCATGGAATGGTTGCCATGCATTATTGCTTTAAAGGGTCTGCATTTGCTCACCCAATCTCACCAATCCTCTCAGTCCCAAGTGTCCAGCCTCATGCCACATCCAGCTGTCATCGTAGATAGGGTCATTCCAGGTTGCATCAGAGACCCTGAAGGAATTGTAAAGAATTTCCCTGTTTCTTTGTTCTGTTTTTGAAATTCCTTTTTAGAGTGGGTTTGAGCTGATTCTCGCTGCCATGTTTGTGCCAGTCTAGACACACTTGATTCCCTTACGGAGACATATCAATACATAGGTTTTAAGATTCTTACTAGTCAGATCTATTCCTCTGCGGGAAATATGGGGTTTTGAGTCCCTTTCACTGAGGAAGGTGTAGGTCTTGTCTATTCCATAGTTGGTTTTTGGAACAGTACCTGTGCTTATATCAAACTCTGGTTTGATGCATCACCCCACCTCTCCTTCCCCCTTAAGCAGGCATAAGAGTGTTTTCTAAATGTGAGACTCTGTTCTCTTTCCTAACTCAGTTCATGTGTAGCCATGTTTACAGGATCTTCCTAAGTGATATCTTATGATAAGTTTCTTTTCCTGTGTGACTTCTTTCCCTTAGAATCATCGTACCTGAATCCACTCAATTTGCTGCTACGGGTCTTATGACATTGATTTCGTGGCTGAGGGATATTCCATCGTACGTAAGTTCCACAATGTTTGGAACCATTTTTATATTTCCTGGGATATTTCAGGTGTACCCAGGTTGAGGTTCTTGTAAGCAGTGCAGCCCTCAATTTGGGGGTGGCTCTGTCTTGTGGATTTTCAGTTTTCCCAAGGTATATTCCCTAGACTGGAAGTGCCCTTGGCTCTGTAGCTCTGTTGTTTACTTGTTTTAGGGAACACAATGCACTCCTCCAGTGAGGCAGTTGGCAACTTACATCCCGCCCATCAGCATAACAAGGCTCCCTGTTCTCCAGGGCCTGTCTTGCCTTTCTGGTTTTTACACATTTTGTGGATGTCCCTTTTGACCGGTGGGAAGTGATACTTCTTTGTAGTGCAGATTTGCATTGCCCGCTTGCTTGCTTGGCCAAAAAGGGCGTATGCGTTTTCTCCTGAATATATTCAGGAGAAAACGCATACGCCCTTTTTGGCCAAGTGCATCATTGTCGAAGTTGTGCCCCTCTTCCTGTGCTTTACAGGCGATTCTAACGTACCTCTTGAAATCTGTTTCCTGCTATTCTGCCTCGCATTCAAGTCCGCCTCGTTGCCTTCCCTCAACAGATTTTTGGACGATAGTTGGCCTTGATTACTCTGCCAGTTTGTGAATTGCTGTGCCCCTGAGCTCCATTTTTCAACTCGTTTTTTGTGAGCTGAACGCAAGTCCAAACATTTGGTTCAGGACCTATACTGGTTCCCGGTGGGTGGCTGAGACTTTGGTGAATTCTTCTTCCTGCCGGGAAATTAGAGTGACATGTGCCCATCCAAATGCCTAACAGCTACTCTCTCATTGGTTCTCCCTCTTCCCTTTCCTCCTCTGCCAAATGGGCAACCTGTGTGAACCAGGAGCTTAAAGGGGCTGTCTCTCCAAGTTGGGAGATTGATAGTAAAGCTGTTGGAAAGTCAAACCGGAGCACCAGGAGAGGGACTCTTCGTTGAGTTTTAGAAACCTTTCGTATTCACAGTGTGTCCATTCTCTAGGTTTCCCGTACATGTTATAGCTGTAGTAATATTCCCTTCAACCTGGAGAGGTGGGACCCATGGAATGGTAGCCATGCATTATTGCTTTAAAGGGTCTGCATTTGCTCACCCAATCTCACCAATCCTCTCAGTCCCAAGTGTCCAGCCTCATGCCACATCCAGCTGTCATCGTAGATAGGGTCATTCCAGGTTGCATCAGAGACCCTGAAGGAATTGTAAAGAATTTCCCTGTTTCTTTGTTCTGTTTTTGAAATTCCTTTTTAGAGTGGGTTTGAGCTGATTCTCGCTGCCATGTTTATGCCAGTCTAGACACACTTGATTCCCTTACGGAGACATATCAATACATAGGTTTTAAGATTCTTACTAGTCAGATCTATTCCTCTGCGGGAAATATGGGGTTTTGAGTCCCTTTCACTGAGGAAGGTGTAGGTCTTGTCTATTCCATAGTTGGTTTTTGGAACAGTACCTGTGCTTATATCAAACTCTGGTTTGATGCATCACCCCACCTCTCCTTCCCCCTTAAGCAGGCATAAGAGTGTTTTCTAAATGTGAGACTCTGTTCTCTTGCCTAACTCAGTTCATGTGTAGCCATGTTTACAGGATCTTCCTAAGTGATATCTTATGATAAGTTTCTTTTCCTGTGTGACTTCTTTCCCTTAGAATCATCGTACCTGAATCCACTCAATTTGCTGCTACGGGTCTTATGACATTGATTTCGTGGCTGAGGGATATTCCATCGTACGTAAGTTCCACAATGTTTGGAACCATTTTTATATTTCCTGGGATATTTCAGGTGTACCCAGGTTGAGGTTCTTGTAAGCAGTGCAGCCCTCAATTTGGGGGTGGCTCTGTCTTGTGGATTTTCAGTTTTCCCAAGGTATATTCCCTAGACTGGAAGTGCCCTTGGCTCTGTAGCTCTGTTGTTTACTTGTTTTAGGGAACACAATGCACTCCTCCAGTGAGGCAGTTGGCAACTTACATCCCGCCCATCAGCATAACAAGGCTCCCTGTTCTCCAGGGCCTGTCTTGCCTTTCTGGTTTTTACACATTTTGTGGATGTCCCTTTTGACCGGTGGGAAGTGATACTTCTTTGTAGTGCAGATTTGCATTGCCCGCTTGCTTGCTTGGCCAAAAAGGGCGTATGCGTTTTCTCCTGAATATATTCAGGAGAAAACGCATACGCCCTTTTTGGCCAAGTGCATCATTGTCGAAGTTGTGCCCCTCTTCCTGTGCTTTACAGGCGATTCTAACGTACCTCTTGAAATCTGTTTCCTGCTATTCTGCCTCGCATTCAAGTCCGCCTCGTTGCCTTCCCTCAACAGATTTTTGGACGATAGTTGGCCTTGATTACTCTGCCAGTTTGTGAATTGCTGTGCCCCTGAGCTCCATTTTTCAACTCGTTTTTTGTGAGCTGAACGCAAGTCCAAACATTTGGTTCAGGACCTATACTGGTTCCCGGTGGGTGGCTGAGACTTTGGTTAATTCTTCTTCCTGCCGGGAAATTAGAGTGACATGTGCCCATCCAAATGCCTAACAGCTACTCTCTCATTGGTTCTCCCTCTTCCCTTTCCTCCTCTGCCAAATGGGCAACCTGTGTGAACCAGGAGCTTAAAGGGGCTGTCTCTCCAAGTTGGGAGATTGATAGTAAAGCTGTTGGAAAGTCAAACCGGAGCACCAGGAGAGGGACTCTTCGTTGAGTTTTAGAAACCTTTCGTATTCACAGTGTGTCCATTCTCTAGGTTTCCCGTACATGTTATAGCTGTAGTAATATTCCCTTCAACCTGGAGAGGTGGGACCCATGGAATGGTTGCCATGCATTATTGCTTTAAAGGGTCTGCATTTGCTCACCCAATCTCACCAATCCTCTCAGTCCCAAGTGTCCAGCCTCATGCCACATCCAGCTGTCATCGTAGATAGGGTCATTCCAGGTTGCATCAGAGACCCTGAAGGAATTGTAAAGAATTTCCCTGTTTCTTTGTTCTGTTTTTGAAATTCCTTTTTAGAGTGGGTTTGAGCTGATTCTCGCTGCCATGTTTGTGCCAGTCTAGACACACTTGATTCCCTTACGGAGACATATCAATACATAGGTTTTAAGATTCTTACTAGTCAGATCTATTCCTCTGCGGGAAATATGGGGTTTTGAGTCCCTTTCACTGAGGAAGGTGTAGGTCTTGTCTATTCCATAGTTGGTTTTTGGAACAGTACCTGTGCTTATATCAAACTCTGGTTTGATGCATCACCCCACCTCTCCTTCCCCCTTAAGCAGGCATAAGAGTGTTTTCTAAATGTGAGACTCTGTTCTCTTGCCTAACTCAGTTCATGTGTAGCCATGTTTACAGGATCTTCCTAAGTGATATCTTATGATAAGTTTCTTTTCCTGTGTGACTTCTTTCCCTTAGAATCATCGTACCTGAATCCACTCAATTTGCTGCTACGGGTCTTATGACATTGATTTCGTGGCTGAGGGATATTCCATCGTACGTAAGTTCCACAATGTTTGGAACCATTTTTATATTTCCTGGGATATTTCAGGTGTACCCAGGTTGAGGTTCTTGTAAGCAGTGCAGCCCTCAATTTGGGGGTGGCTCTGTCTTGTGGATTTTCAGTTTTCCCAAGGTATATTCCCTAGACTGGAAGTGCCCTTGGCTCTGTAGCTCTGTTGTTTACTTGTTTTAGGGAACACAATGCACTCCTCCAGTGAGGCAGTTGGCAACTTACATCCCGCCCATCAGCATAACAAGGCTCCCTGTTCTCCAGGGCCTGTCTTGCCTTTCTGGTTTTTACACATTTTGTGGATGTCCCTTTTGACCGGTGGGAAGTGATACTTCTTTGTAGTGCAGATTTGCATTGCCCGCTTGCTTGCTTGGCCAAAAAGGGCGTATGCGTTTTCTCCTGAATATATTCAGGAGAAAACGCATACGCCCTTTTTGGCCAAGTGCATCATTGTCGAAGTTGTGCCCCTCTTCCTGTGCTTTACAGGCGATTCTAACGTACCTCTTGAAATCTGTTTCCTGCTATTCTGCCTCGCATTCAAGTCCGCCTCGTTGCCTTCCCTCAACAGATTTTTGGACGATAGTTGGCCTTGATTACTCTGCCAGTTTGTGAATTGCTGTGCCCCTGAGCTCCATTTTTCAACTCGTTTTTTGTGAGCTGAACGCAAGTCCAAACATTTGGTTCAGGACCTATACTGGTTCCCGGTGGGTGGCTGAGACTTTGGTGAATTCTTCTTCCTGCCGGGAAATTAGAGTGACATGTGCCCATCCAAATGCCTAACAGCTACTCTCTCATTGGTTCTCCCTCTTCCCTTTCCTCCTCTGCCAAATGGGCAACCTGTGTGAACCAGGAGCTTAAAGGGGCTGTCTCTCCAAGTTGGGAGATTGATAGTAAAGCTGTTGGAAAGTCAAACCGGAGCACCAGGAGAGGGACTCTTCGTTGAGTTTTAGAAACCTTTCGTATTCACAGTGTGTCCATTCTCTAGGTTTCCCGTACATGTTATAGCTGTAGTAATATTCCCTTCAACCTGGAGAGGTGGGACCCATGGAATGGTAGCCATGCATTATTGCTTTAAAGGGTCTGCATTTGCTCACCCAATCTCACCAATCCTCTCAGTCCCAAGTGTCCAGCCTCATGCCACATCCAGCTGTCATCGTAGATAGGGTCATTCCAGGTTGCATCAGAGACCCTGAAGGAATTGTAAAGAATTTCCCTGTTTCTTTGTTCTGTTTTTGAAATTCCTTTTTAGAGTGGGTTTGAGCTGATTCTCGCTGCCATGTTTATGCCAGTCTAGACACACTTGATTCCCTTACGGAGACATATCAATACATAGGTTTTAAGATTCTTACTAGTCAGATCTATTCCTCTGCGGGAAATATGGGGTTTTGAGTCCCTTTCACTGAGGAAGGTGTAGGTCTTGTCTATTCCATAGTTGGTTTTTGGAACAGTACCTGTGCTTATATCAAACTCTGGTTTGATGCATCACCCCACCTCTCCTTCCCCCTTAAGCAGGCATAAGAGTGTTTTCTAAATGTGAGACTCTGTTCTCTTGCCTAACTCAGTTCATGTGTAGCCATGTTTACAGGATCTTCCTAAGTGATATCTTATGATAAGTTTCTTTTCCTGTGTGACTTCTTTCCCTTAGAATCATCGTACCTGAATCCACTCATTTTGCTGCTACTGGTCTTATGACATTGATTTCTTGGCTGAGGGATATTCCATCGTACGTAAGTTCCACAATGTTTGGAACCATTTTTATATTTCCTGGGATATTTCAGGTGTACCCAGGTTGAGGTTCTTGTAAGCAGTGCAGCCCTCAATTTGGGGGTGGCTCTGTCTTGTGGATTTTCAGTTTTCCCAAGGTATATTCCCTAGACTGGAAGTGCCCTTGGCTCTGTAGCTCTGTTGTTTACTTGTTTTAGGGAACACAATGCACTCCTCCAGTGAGGCAGTTGGCAACTTACATCCCGCCCATCAGCATAACAAGGCTCCCTGTTCTCCAGGGCCTGTCTTGCCTTTCTGGTTTTTACACATTTTGTGGATGTCCCTTTTGACCGTTGGGAAGTGATACTTCTTTGTAGTGCAGATTTGCATTGCCCGCTTGCTTGCTTGGCCAAAAAGGGCGTATGCGTTTTCTCCTGAATATATTCAGGAGAAAACGCATACGCCCTTTTTGGCCAAGTGCATCATTGTCGAAGTTGTGCCCCTCTTCCTGTGCTTTACAGGCGATTCTAACGTACCTCTTGAAATCTGTTTCCTGCTATTCTGCCTCGCATTCAAGTCCGCCTCGTTGCCTTCCCTCAACAGATTTTTGGACGATAGTTGGCCTTGATTACTCTGCCAGTTTGTGAATTGCTGTGCCCCTGAGCTCCATTTTTCAACTCGTTTTTTGTGAGCTGAACGCAAGTCCAAACATTTGGTTCAGGACCTATACTGGTTCCCGGTGGGTGGCTGAGACTTTGGTGAATTCTTCTTCCTGCCGGGAAATTAGAGTGACATGTGCCCATCCAAATGCCTAACAGCTACTCTCTCATTGGTTCTCCCTCTTCCCTTTCCTCCTCTGCCAAATGGGCAACCTGTGTGAACCAGGAGCTTAAAGGGGCTGTCTCTCCAAGTTGGGAGATTGATAGTAAAGCTGTTGGAAAGTCAAACCGGAGCACCAGGAGAGGGACTCTTCGTTGAGTTTTAGAAACCTTTCGTATTCACAGTGTGTCCATTCTCTAGGTTTCCCGTACATGTTATAGCTGTAGTAATATTCCCTTCAACCTGGAGAGGTGGGACCCATGGAATGGTTGCCATGCATTATTGCTTTAAAGGGTCTGCATTTGCTCACCCAATCTCACCAATCCTCTCAGTCCCAAGTGTCCAGCCTCATGCCACATCCAGCTGTCATCGTAGATAGGGTCATTCCAGGTTGCATCAGAGACCCTGAAGGAATTGTAAAGAATTTCCCTGTTTCTTTGTTCTGTTTTTGAAATTCCTTTTTAGAGTGGGTTTGAGCTGATTCTCGCTGCCATGTTTATGCCAGTCTAGACACACTTGATTCCCTTACGGAGACATATCAATACATAGGTTTTAAGATTCTTACTAGTCAGATCTATTCCTCTGCGGGAAATATGGGGTTTTGAGTCCCTTTCACTGAGGAAGGTGTAGGTCTTGTCTATTCCATAGTTGGTTTTTGGAACAGTACCTGTGCTTATATCAAACTCTGGTTTGATGCATCACCCCACCTCTCCTTCCCCCTTAAGCAGGCATAAGAGTGTTTTCTAAATGTGAGACTCTGTTCTCTTGCCTAACTCAGTTCATGTGTAGCCATGTTTACAGGATCTTCCTAAGTGATATCTTATGATAAGTTTCTTTTCCTGTGTGACTTCTTTCCCTTAGAATCATCGTACCTGAATCCACTCATTTTGCTGCTACTGGTCTTATGACATTGATTTCGTGGCTGAGGGATATTCCATCGTACGTAAGTTCCACAATGTTTGGAACCATTTTTATATTTCCTGGGATATTTCAGGTGTACCCAGGTTGAGGTTCTTGTAAGCAGTGCAGCCCTCAATTTGGGGGTGGCTCTGTCTTATGGATTTTCAGTTTTCCCAAGGTATATTCCCTAGACTGGAAGTGCCCTTGGCTCTGTAGCTCTGTTGTTTACTTGTTTTAGGGAACACAATGCACTCCTCCAGTGAGGCAGTTGGCAACTTACATCCCGCCCATCAGCATAACAAGGCTCCCTGTTCTCCAGGGCCTGTCTTGCCTTTCTGGTTTTTACACATTTTGTGGATGTCCCTTTTGACCGGTGGGGAGTGATACTTCTTTGTAGTGCAGATTTGCATTGCCCGCTTGCTTGCTTGGCCAAAAAGGGCGTATGCGTTTTCTCCTGAATATATTCAGGAGAAAACGCATACGCCCTTTTTGGCCAAGTGCATCATTGTCGAAGTTGTGCCCCTCTTCCTGTGCTTTACAGGCGATTCTAACGTACCTCTTGAAATCTGTTTCCTGCTATTCTGCCTCGCATTCAAGTCCGCCTCGTTGCCTTCCCTCAACAGATTTTTGGACGATAGTTGGCCTTGATTACTCTGCCAGTTTGTGAATTGCTGTGCCCCTGAGCTCCATTTTTCAACTCGTTTTTTGTGAGCTGAACGCAAGTCCAAACATTTGGTTCAGGACCTATACTGGTTCCCGGTGGGTGGCTGAGACTTTGGTGAATTCTTCTTCCTGCCGGGAAATTAGAGTGACATGTGCCCATCCAAGTGCCTAACAGCTACTCTCTCATTGGTTCTCCCTCTTCCCTTTCCTCCTCTGCCAAATGGGCAACCTGTGTGAACCAGGAGCTTAAAGGGGCTGTCTCTCCAAGTTGGGAGATTGATAGTAAAGCTGTTGGAAAGTCAAACCGGAGCACCAGGAGAGGGACTCTTCGTTGAGTTTTAGAAACCTTTCGTATTCACAGTGTGTCCATTCTCTAGGTTTCCCGTACATGTTATAGCTGTAGTAATATTCCCTTCAACCTGGAGAGGTGGGACCCATGGAATGGTTGCCATGCATTATTGCTTTAAAGGGTCTGCATTTGCTCACCCAATCTCACCAATCCTCTCAGTCCCAAGTGTCCAGCCTCATGCCGCATCCAGCTGTCATCGTAGATAGGGTCATTCCAGGTTGCATCAGA
Source organism: Mesoplodon mirus (assembly GCF_964341445.2). NCBI lineage: Eukaryota > Metazoa > Chordata > Mammalia > Artiodactyla > Ziphiidae > Mesoplodon > Mesoplodon mirus. The sequence goes on from NC_138984.1 coordinate 124,730,611, forward strand.
GACCCTGAAGGAATTGTAAAGAATTTCCCTGTTTCTTTGTTCTGTTTTTGAAATTCCTTTTTAGAGTGGGTTTGAGCTGATTCTCGCTGCCATGTTTATGCCAGTCTAGACACACTTGATTCCCTTACGGAGACATATCAATACATAGGTTTTAAGATTCTTACTAGTCAGATCTATTCCTCTGCGGGAAATATGGGGTTTTGAGTCCCTTTCACTGAGGAAGGTGTAGGTCTTGTCTATTCCATAGTTGGTTTTTGGAACAGTACCTGTGCTTATATCAAACTCTGGTTTGATGCATCACCCCACCTCTCCTTCCCCCTTAAGCAGGCATAAGAGTGTTTTCTAAATGTGAGACTCTGTTCTCTTGCCTAACTCAGTTCATGTGTTGCCATGTTTACAGGATCTTCCTAAGTGATATCTTATGATAAGTTTCTTTTCCCGTGTGACTTCTTTCCCTTAGAATCATCGTACCTGAATCCACTCATTTTGCTGCTACTGGTCTTATGACATTGATTTCGTGGCTGAGGGATATTCCATCGTACGTAAGTTCCACAATGTTTGGAACCATTTTTATATTTCCTGGGATATTTCAGGTGTACCCAGGTTGAGGTTCTTGTAAGCAGTGCAGCCCTCAATTTGGGGGTGGCTCTGTCTTATGGATTTTCAGTTTTCCCAAGGTATATTCCCTAGACTGGAAGTGCCCTTGGCTCTGTAGCTCTGATGTTTACTTGTTTTAGGGAACACAATGCACTCCTCCAGTGAGGCAGTTGGCAACTTACATCCCGCCCATCAGCATAACAAGGCTCCCTGTTCTCCAGGGCCTGTCTTGCCTTTCTGGTTTTTACACATTTTGTGGATGTCCCTTTTGACCGTTGGGAAGTGATACTTCTTTGTAGTGCAGATTTGCATTGCCCGCTTGCTTGCTTGGCCAAAAAGGGCGTATGCGTTTTCTCCTGAATATATTCAGGAGAAAACGCATACGCCCTTTTTGGCCAAGTGCATCACTGTCGAAGTTGTGCCCCTCTTCCTGTGCTTTACAGGCAATTCTAACGTACCTCTTGAAATCTGTTTCCTGCTATTCTGCCTCGCATTCAAGTCCGCCTCGTTGCCTTCCCTCAACAGATTTTTGGACGATAGTTGGCCTTGATTACTCTGCCAGTTTGTGAATTGCTGTGCCCCTGAGCTCCATTTTTCAACTCGTTTTTTGTGAGCTGAACGCAAGTCCAAACATTTGGTTCAGGACCTATACTGGTTCCCGGTGGGTGGCTGAGACTTTGGTGAATTCTTCTTCCTGCCGGGAAATTAGAGTGACATGTGCCCATCCAAATGCCTAACAGCTACTCTCTCATTGGTTCTCCCTCTTCCCTTTCCTCCTCTGCCAAATGGGCAACCTGTGTGAACCAGGAGCTTAAAGGGGCTGTCTCTCCAAGTTGGGAGATTGATAGTAAAGCTGTTGGAAAGTCAAACCGGAGCACCAGGAGAGGGACTCTTCGTTGAGTTTTAGAAACCTTTCGTATTCACAGTGTGTCCATTCTCTAGGTTTCCCGTACATGTTATAGCTGTAGTAATATTCCCTTCAACCTGGAGAGGTGGGACCCATGGAATGGTTGCCATGCATTATTGCTTTAAAGGGTCTGCATTTGCTCACCCAATCTCACCAATCCTCTCAGTCCCAAGTGTCCAGCCTCATGCCACATCCAGCTGTCATCGTAGATAGGGTCATTCCAGGTTGCATCAGAGACCCTGAAGGAATTGTAAAGAATTTCCCTGTTTCTTTGTTCTGTTTTTGAAATTCCTTTTTAGAGTGGGTTTGAGCTGATTCTCGCTGCCATGTTTATGCCAGTCTAGACACACTTGATTCCCTTACGGAGACATATCAATACATAGGTTTTAAGATTCTTACTAGTCAGATCTATTCCTCTGCGTGAAATATGGGGTTTTGAGTCCCTTTCACTGAGGAAGGTGTAGGTCTTGTCTATTCCATAGTTGGTTTTTGGAACAGTACCTGTGCTTATATCAAACTCTGGTTTGATGCATCACCCCACCTCTCCTTCCCCCTTAAGCAGGCATAAGAGTGTTTTCTAAATGTGAGACTCTGTTCTCTTTCCTAACTCAGTTCATGTGTAGCCATGTTTACAGGATCTTCCTAAGTGATATCTTATGATAAGTTTCTTTTCCCGTGTGACTTCTTTCCCTTAGAATCATCGTACCTGAATCCACTCATTTTGCTGCTACTGGTCTTATGACATTGATTTCGTGGCTGAGGGATATTCCATCGTACGTAAGTTCCACAATGTTTGGAACCATTTTTATATTTCCTGGGATATTTCAGGTGTACCCAGGTTGAGGTTCTTGTAAGCAGTGCAGCCCTCAATTTGGGGGTGGCTCTGTCTTATGGATTTTCAGTTTTCCCAAGGTATATTCCCTAGACTGGAAGTGCCCTTGGCTCTGTAGCTCTGTTGTTTACTTGTTTTAGGGAACACAATGCACTCCTCCAGTGAGGCAGTTGGCAACTTACATCCCGCCCATCAGCATAACAAGGCTCCCTGTTCTCCAGGGCCTGTCTTGCCTTTCTGGTTTTTACACATTTTGTGGATGTCCCTTTTGACCGTTGGGAAGTGATACTTCTTTGTAGTGCAGATTTGCATTGCCCGCTTGCTTGCTTGGCCAAAAAGGGCGTATGCGTTTTCTCCTGAATATATTCAGGAGAAAACGCATACGCCCTTTTTGGCCAAGTGCATCATTGTCGAAGTTGTGCCCCTCTTCCTGTGCTTTACAGGCGATTCTAACGTACCTCTTGAAATCTGTTTCCTGCTATTCTGCCTCGCATTCAAGTCCGCCTCGTTGCCTTCCCTCAACAGATTTTTGGACGATAGTTGGCCTTGATTACTCTGCCAGTTTGTGAATTGCTGTGCCCCTGAGCTCCATTTTTCAACTCGTTTTTTGTGAGCTGAACGCAAGTCCAAACTTTTGGTTCAGGACCTATACTGGTTCCCGGTGGGTGGCTGAGACTTTGGTGAATTCTTCTTCCTGCCGGGAAATTAGAGTGACATGTGCCCATCCAAATGCCTAACAGCTACTCTCTCATTGGTTCTCCCTCTTCCCTTTCCTCCTCTGCCAAATGGGCAACCTGTGTGAACCAGGAGCTTAAAGGGGCTGTCTCTCCAAGTTGGGAGATTGATAGTAAAGCTGTTGGAAAGTCAAACCGGAGCACCAGGAGAGGGACTCTTCGTTGAGTTTTAGAAACCTTTCGTATTCACAGTGTGTCCATTCTCTAGGTTTCCCGTACATGTTATAGCTGTAGTAATATTCCCTTCAACCTGGAGAGGTGGGACCCATGGAATGGTTGCCATGCATTATTGCTTTAAAGGGTCTGCATTTGCTCACCCAATCTCACCAATCCTCTCAGTCCCAAGTGTCCAGCCTCATGCCACATCCAGCTGTCATCGTAGATAGGGTCATTCCAGGTTGCATCAGAGACCCTGAAGGAATTGTAAAGAATTTCCCTGTTTCTTTGTTCTGTTTTTGAAATTCCTTTTTAGAGTGGGTTTGAGCTGATTCTCGCTGCCATGTTTATGCCAGTCTAGACACACTTGATTCCCTTACGGAGACATATCAATACATAGGTTTTAAGATTCTTACTAGTCAGATCTATTCCTCTGCGGGAAATATGGGGTTTTGAGTCCCTTTCACTGAGGAAGGTGTAGGTCTTGTCTATTCCATAGTTGGTTTTTGGAACAGTACCTGTGCTTATATCAAACTCTGGTTTGATGCATCACCCCACCTCTCCTTCCCCCTTAAGCAGGCATAAGAGTGTTTTCTAAATGTGAGACTCTGTTCTCTTGCCTAACTCAGTTCATGTGTAGCCATGTTTACAGGATCTTCCTAAGTGATATCTTATGATAAGTTTCTTTTCCTGTGTGACTTCTTTCCCTTAGAATCATCGTACCTGAATCCACTCATTTTGCTGCTACTGGTCTTATGACATTGATTTCGTGGCTGAGGGATATTCCATCGTATGTAAGTTCCACAATGTTTGGAACCATTTTTATATTTCCTGGGATATTTCAGGTGTACCCAGGTTGAGGTTCTTGTAAGCAGTGCAGCCCTCAATTTGGGGGTGGCTCTGTCTTATGGATTTTCAGTTTTCCCAAGGTATATTCCCTAGACTGGAAGTGCCCTTGGCTCTGTAGCTCTGTTGTTTACTTGTTTTAGGGAACACAATGCACTCCTCCAGTGAGGCAGTTGGCAACTTACATCCCGCCCATCAGCATAACAAGGCTCCCTGTTCTCCAGGGCCTGTCTTGCCTTTCTGGTTTTTACACATTTTGTGGATGTCCCTTTTGACCGGTGGGGAGTGATACTTCTTTGTAGTGCAGATTTGCATTGCCCGCTTGCTTGCTTGGCCAAAAAGGGCGTATGCGTTTTCTCCTGAATATATTCAGGAGAAAACGCATACGCCCTTTTTGGCCAAGTGCATCATTGTCGAAGTTGTGCCCCTCTTCCTGTGCTTTACAGGCGATTCTAACGTACCTCTTGAAATCTGTTTCCTGCTATTCTGCCTCGCATTCAAGTCCGCCTCGTTGCCTTCCCTCAACAGATTTTTGGACGATAGTTGGCCTTGATTACTCTGCCAGTTTGTGAATTGCTGTGCCCCTGAGCTCCATTTTTCAACTCGTTTTTTGTGAGCTGAACGCAAGTCCAAACATTTGGTTCAGGACCTATACTGGTTCCCGGTGGGTGGCTGAGACTTTGGTGAATTCTTCTTCCTGCCGGGAAATTAGAGTGACATGTGCCCATCCAAGTGCCTAACAGCTACTCTCTCATTGGTTCTCCCTCTTCCCTTTCCTCCTCTGCCAAATGGGCAACCTGTGTGAACCAGGAGCTTAAAGGGGCTGTCTCTCCAAGTTGGGAGATTGATAGTAAAGCTGTTGGAAAGTCAAACCGGAGCACCAGGAGAGGGACTCTTCGTTGAGTTTTAGAAACCTTTCGTATTCACAGTGTGTCCATTCTCTAGGTTTCCCGTACATGTTATAGCTGTAGTAATATTCCCTTCAACCTGGAGAGGTGGGACCCATGGAATGGTTGCCATGCATTATTGCTTTAAAGGGTCTGCATTTGCTCACCCAATCTCACCAATCCTCTCAGTCCCAAGTGTCCAGCCTCATGCCGCATCCAGCTGTCATCGTAGATAGGGTCATTCCAGGTTGCATCAGAGACCCTGAAGGAATTGTAAAGAATTTCCCTGTTTCTTTGTTCTGTTTTTGAAATTCCTTTTTAGAGTGGGTTTGAGCTGATTCTCGCTGCCATGTTTATGCCAGTCTAGACACACTTGATTCCCTTACGGAGACATATCAATACATAGGTTTTAAGATTCTTACTAGTCAGATCTATTCCTCTGCGGGAAATATGGGGTTTTGAGTCCCTTTCACTGAGGAAGGTGTAGGTCTTGTCTATTCCATAGTTGGTTTTTGGAACAGTACCTGTGCTTATATCAAACTCTGGTTTGATGCATCACCCCACCTCTCCTTCCCCCTTAAGCAGGCATAAGAGTGTTTTCTAAATGTGAGACTCTGTTCTCTTGCCTAACTCAGTTCATGTGTTGCCATGTTTACAGGATCTTCCTAAGTGATATCTTATGATAAGTTTCTTTTCCCGTGTGACTTCTTTCCCTTAGAATCATCGTACCTGAATCCACTCATTTTGCTGCTACTGGTCTTATGACATTGATTTCGTGGCTGAGGGATATTCCATCGTACGTAAGTTCCACAATGTTTGGAACCATTTTTATATTTCCTGGGATATTTCAGGTGTACCCAGGTTGAGGTTCTTGTAAGCAGTGCAGCCCTCAATTTGGGGGTGGCTCTGTCTTATGGATTTTCAGTTTTCCCAAGGTATATTCCCTAGACTGGAAGTGCCCTTGGCTCTGTAGCTCTGATGTTTACTTGTTTTAGGGAACACAATGCACTCCTCCAGTGAGGCAGTTGGCAACTTACATCCCGCCCATCAGCATAACAAGGCTCCCTGTTCTCCAGGGCCTGTCTTGCCTTTCTGGTTTTTACACATTTTGTGGATGTCCCTTTTGATCGTTGGGAAGTGATACTTCTTTGTAGTGCAGATTTGCATTGCCCGCTTGCTTGCTTGGCCAAAAAGGGCGTATGCGTTTTCTCCTGAATATATTCAGGAGAAAACGCATACGCCCTTTTTGGCCAAGTGCATCACTGTCGAAGTTGTGCCCCTCTTCCTGTGCTTTACAGGCAATTCTAACGTACCTCTTGAAATCTGTTTCCTGCTATTCTGCCTCGCATTCAAGTCCGCCTCGTTGCCTTCCCTCAACAGATTTTTGGACGATAGTTGGCCTTGATTACTCTGCCAGTTTGTGAATTGCTGTGCCCCTGAGCTCCATTTTTCAACTCGTTTTTTGTGAGCTGAACGCAAGTCCAAACATTTGGTTCAGGACCTATACTGGTTCCCGGTGGGTGGCTGAGACTTTGGTGAATTCTTCTTCCTGCCGGGAAATTAGAGTGACATGTGCCCATCCAAATGCCTAACAGCTACTCTCTCATTGGTTCTCCCTCTTCCCTTTCCTCCTCTGCCAAATGGGCAACCTGTGTGAACCAGGAGCTTAAAGGGGCTGTCTCTCCAAGTTGGGAGATTGATAGTAAAGCTGTTGGAAAGTCAAACCGGAGCACCAGGAGAGGGACTCTTCGTTGAGTTTTAGAAACCTTTCGTATTCACAGTGTGTCCATTCTCTAGGTTTCCCGTACATGTTATAGCTGTAGTAATATTCCCTTCAACCTGGAGAGGTGGGACCCATGGAATGGTTGCCATGCATTATTGCTTTAAAGGGTCTGCATTTGCTCACCCAATCTCACCAATCCTCTCAGTCCCAAGTGTCCAGCCTCATGCCACATCCAGCTGTCATCGTAGATAGGGTCATTCCAGGTTGCATCAGAGACCCTGAAGGAATTGTAAAGAATTTCCCTGTTTCTTTGTTCTGTTTTTGAAATTCCTTTTTAGAGTGGGTTTGAGCTGATTCTCGCTGCCATGTTTATGCCAGTCTAGACACACTTGATTCCCTTACGGAGACATATCAATACATAGGTTTTAAGATTCTTACTAGTCAGATCTATTCCTCTGCGTGAAATATGGGGTTTTGAGTCCCTTTCACTGAGGAAGGTGTAGGTCTTGTCTATTCCATAGTTGGTTTTTGGAACAGTACCTGTGCTTATATCAAACTCTGGTTTGATGCATCACCCCACCTCTCCTTCCCCCTTAAGCAGGCATAAGAGTGTTTTCTAAATGTGAGACTCTGTTCTCTTTCCTAACTCAGTTCATGTGTAGCCATGTTTACAGGATCTTCCTAAGTGATATCTTATGATAAGTTTCTTTTCCCGTGTGACTTCTTTCCCTTAGAATCATCGTACCTGAATCCACTCATTTTGCTGCTACTGGTCTTATGACATTGATTTCGTGGCTGAGGGATATTCCATCGTACGTAAGTTCCACAATGTTTGGAACCATTTTTATATTTCCTGGGATATTTCAGGTGTACCCAGGTTGAGGTTCTTGTAAGCAGTGCAGCCCTCAATTTGGGGGTGGCTCTGTCTTATGGATTTTCAGTTTTCCCAAGGTATATTCCCTAGACTGGAAGTGCCCTTGGCTCTGTAGCTCTGTTGTTTACTTGTTTTAGGGAACACAATGCACTCCTCCAGTGAGGCAGTTGGCAACTTACATCCCGCCCATCAGCATAACAAGGCTCCCTGTTCTCCAGGGCCTGTCTTGCCTTTCTGGTTTTTACACATTTTGTGGATGTCCCTTTTGACCGTTGGGAAGTGATACTTCTTTGTAGTGCAGATTTGCATTGCCCGCTTGCTTGCTTGGCAAAAAAGGGCGTATGCGTTTTCTCCTGAATATATTCAGGAGAAAACGCATACGCCCTTTTTGGCCAAGTGCATCATTGTCGAAGTTGTGCCCCTCTTCCTGTGCTTTACAGGCGATTCTAACGTACCTCTTGAAATCTGTTTCCTGCTATTCTGCCTCGCATTCAAGTCCGCCTCGTTGCCTTCCCTCAACAGATTTTTGGACGATAGTTGGCCTTGATTACTCTGCCAGTTTGTGAATTGCTGTGCCCCTGAGCTCCATTTTTCAACTCGTTTTTTGTGAGCTGAACGCAAGTCCAAACATTTGGTTCAGGACCTATACTGGTTCCCGGTGGGTGGCTGAGACTTTGGTGAATTCTTCTTCCTGCCGGGAAATTAGAGTGACATGTGCCCATCCAAATGCCTAACAGCTACTCTCTCATTGGTTCTCCCTCTTCCCTTTCCTCCTCTGCCAAATGGGCAACCTGTGTGAACCAGGAGCTTAAAGGGGCTGTCTCTCCAAGTTGGGAGATTGATAGTAAAGCTGTTGGAAAGTCAAACCGGAGCACCAGGAGAGGGACTCTTCGTTGAGTTTTAGAAACCTTTCGTATTCACAGTGTGTCCATTCTCTAGGTTTCCCGTACATGTTATAGCTGTAGTAATATTCCCTTCAACCTGGAGAGGTGGGACCCATGGAATGGTTGCCATGCATTATTGCTTTAAAGGGTCTGCATTTGCTCACCCAATCTCACCAATCCTCTCAGTCCCAAGTGTCCAGCCTCATGCCACATCCAGCTGTCATCGTAGATAGGGTCATTCCAGGTTGCATCAGAGACCCTGAAGGAATTGTAAAGAATTTCCCTCTTTCTTTGTTCTGTTTTTGAAATTCCTTTTTAGAGTGGGTTTGAGCTGATTCTCGCTGCCATGTTTATGCCAGTCTAGACACACTTGATTCCCTTATGGAGACATATCAATACATAGGTTTTAAGATTCTTACTAGTCAGATCTATTCCTCTGCGGGAAATATGGGGTTTTGAGTCCCTTTCACTGAGGAAGGTGTAGGTCTTGTCTATTCCATAGTTGGTTTTTGGAACAGTACCTGTGCTTATATCAAACTCTGGTTTGATGCATCACCCCACCTCTCCTTCCCCCTTAAGCAGGCATAAGAGTGTTTTCTAAATGTGAGACTCTGTTCTCTTGCCTAACTCAGTTCATATGTAGCCATGTTTACAGGATCTTCCTAAGTGATATCTTATGATAAGTTTCTTTTCCTGTGTGACTTCTTTCCCTTAGAATCATCGTACCTGAATCCACTCATTTTGCTGCTACTGGTCTTATGACATTGATTTCGTGGCTGAGGGATATTCCATCGTACGTAAGTTCCACAATGTTTGGAACCATTTTTATATTTCCTGGGATATTTCAGGTGTACCCAGGTTGAGGTTCTTGTAAGCAGTGCAGCCCTCAATTTGGGGGTGGCTCTGTCTTATGGATTTTCAGTTTTCCCAAGGTATATTCCCTAGACTGGAAGTGCCCTTGGCTCTGTAGCTCTGTTGTTTACTTGTTTTAGGGAACACAATGCACTCCTCCAGTGAGGCAGTTGGCAACTTACATCCCGCCCATCAGCATAACAAGGCTCCCTGTTCTCCAGGGCCTGTCTTGCCTTTCTGGTTTTTACACATTTTGTGGATGTCCCTTTTGACCGGTGGGAAGTGATACTTCTTTGTAGTGCAGATTTGCATTGCCCGCTTGCTTGCTTGGCCAAAAAGGGCGTATGCGTTTTCTCCTGAATATATTCAGGAGAAAACGCATACGCCCTTTTTGGCCAAGTGCATCACTGTCGAAGTTGTGCCCCTCTTCCTGTGCTTTACAGGCGATTCTAACGTACCTCTTGAAATCTGTTTCCTGCTATTCTGCCTCGCATTCAAGTCCGCCTCGTTGCCTTCCCTCAACAGATTTTTGGACGATAGTTGGCCTTGATTACTCTGCCAGTTTGTGAATTGCTGTGCCCCTGAGCTCCATTTTTCAACTCGTTTTTTGTGAGCTGAACGCAAGTCCAAACATTTGGTTCAGGACCTATACTGGTTCCCGGTGGGTGGCTGAGACTTTGGTGAATTCTTCTTCCTGCCGGGAAATTAGAGTGACATGTGCCCATCCAAATGCCTAACAGCTACTCTCTCATTGGTTCTCCCTCTTCCCTTTCCTCCTCTGCCAAATGGGCAACCTGTGTGAACCAGGAGCTTAAAGGGGCTGTCTCTCCAAGTTGGGAGATTGATAGTAAAGCTGTTGGAAAGTCAAACCGGAGCACCAGGAGAGGGACTCTTCGTTGAGTTTTAGAAACCTTTCGTATTCACAGTGTGTCCATTCTCTAGGTTTCCCGTACATGTTATAGCTGTAGTAATATTCCCTTCAACCTGGAGAGGTGGGACCCATGGAATGGTTGCCATGCATTATTGCTTTAAAGGGTCTGCATTTGCTCACCCAATCTCACCAATCCTCTCAGTCCCAAGTGTCCAGCCTCATGCCACATCCAGCTGTCATCGTAGATAGGGTCATTCCAGGTTGCATCAGAGACCCTGAAGGAATTGTAAAGAATTTCCCTGTTTCTTTGTTCTGTTTTTGAAATTCCTTTTTAGAGTGGGTTTGAGCTGATTCTCGCTGCCATGTTTATGCCAGTCTAGACACACTTGATTCCCTTACGGAGACATATCAATACATAGGTTTTAAGATTCTTACTAGTCAGATCTATTCCTCTGCGGGAAATATGGGGTTTTGAGTCCCTTTCACTGAGGAAGGTGTAGGTCTTGTCTATTCCATAGTTGGTTTTTGGAACAGTACCTGTGCTTATATCAAACTCTGGTTTGATGCATCACCCCACCTCTCCTTCCCCCTTAAGCAGGCATAAGAGTGTTTTCTAAATGTGAGACTCTGTTCTCTTGCCTAACTCAGTTCATGTGTAGCCATGTTTACAGGATCTTCCTAAGTGATATCTTATGATAAGTTTCTTTTCCTGTGTGACTTCTTTCCCTTAGAATCATCGTACCTGAATCCACTCATTTTGCTGCTACTGGTCTTATGACATTGATTTCGTGGCTGAGGGATATTCCATCGTACGTAAGTTCCACAATGTTTTGAACCATTTTTATATTTCCTGGGATATTTCAGGTGTACCCAGGTTGAGGTTCTCGTAAGCAGTGCAGCCCTCAATTTGGGGGTGGCTCTGTCTTATGGATTTTCAGTTTTCCCAAGGTATATTCCCTAGACTGGAAGTGCCCTTGGCTCTGTAGCTCTGTTGTTTACTTGTTTTAGGGAACACAATGCACTCCTCCAGTGAGGCAGTTGGCAACTTACATCCCGCCCATCAGCATAACAAGGCTCCCTGTTCTCCAGGGCCTGTCTTGCCTTCCTGGTTTTTACACATTTTGTGGATGTCCCTTTTGACCGTTGGGAAGTGATACTTCTTTGTAGTGCAGATTTGCATTGCCCGCTTGCTTGCTTGGCCAAAAAGGGCGTATGCGTTTTCTCCTGAATATATTCAGGAGAAAACGCATACGCCCTTTTTGGCCAAGTGCATCACTGTCGAAGTTGTGCCCCTCTTCCTGTGCTTTACAGGCGATTCTAACGTACCTCTTGAAATCTGTTTCCTGCTATTCTGCCTCGCATTCAAGTCCGCCTCGTTGCCTTCCCTCAACAGATTTTTGGACGATAGTTGGCCTTGATTACTCTGCCAGTTTGTGAATTGCTGTGCCCCTGAGCTCCATTTTTCAACTCGTTTTTTGTGAGCTGAACGCAAGTCCAAACATTTGGTTCAGGACCTATACTGGTTCCCGGTGGGTGGCTGAGACTTTGGTGAATTCTTCTTCCTGCCGGGAAATTAGAGTGACATGTGCCCATCCAAATGCCTAACAGCTACTCTCTCATTGGTTCTCCCTCTTCCCTTTCCTCCTCTGCCAAATGGGCAACCTGTGTGAACCAGGAGCTTAAAGGGGCTGTCTCTCCAAGTTGGGAGATTGATAGTAAAGCTGTTGGAAAGTCAAACCGGAGCACCAGGAGAGGGACTCTTCGTTGAGTTTTAGAAACCTTTCGTATTCACAGTGTGTCCATTCTCTAGGTTTCCCGTACATGTTATAGCTGTAGTAATATTCCCTTCAACCTGGAGAGGTGGGACCCATGGAATGGTAGCCATGCATTATTGCTTTAAAGGGTCTGCATTTGCTCACCCAATCTCACCAATCCTCTCAGTCCCAAGTGTCCAGCCTCATGCCACATCCAGCTGTCATCGTAGATAGGGTCATTCCAGGTTGCATCAGAGACCCTGAAGGAATTGTAAAGAATTTCCCTGTTTCTTTGTTCTGTTTTTGAAATTCCTTTTTAGAGTGGGTTTGAGCTGATTCTCGCTGCCATGTTTATGCCAGTCTAGACACACTTGATTCCCTTACGGAGACATATCAATACATAGGTTTTAAGATTCTTACTAGTCAGATCTATTCCTCTGCGGGAAATATGGGGTTTTGAGTCCCTTTCACTGAGGAAGGTGTAGGTCTTGTCTATTCCATAGTTGGTTTTTGGAACAGTACCTGTGCTTATATCAAACTCTGGTTTGATGCATCACCCCACCTCTCCTTCCCCCTTAAGCAGGCATAAGAGTGTTTTCTAAATGTGAGACTCTGTTCTCTTGCCTAACTCAGTTCATATGTAGCCATGTTTACAGGATCTTCCTAAGTGATATCTTATGATAAGTTTCTTTTCCTTTGTGACTTGTTTCCCTTAGAATCATCGTACCTGAATCCACTCATTTTGCTGCTACTGGTCTTATGACATTGATTTCGTGGCTGAGGGATATTCCATCGTACGTAAGTTCCACAATGTTTGGAACCATTTTTATATTTCCTGGGATATTTCAGGTGTACCCAGGTTGAGGTTCTTGTAAGCAGTGCAGCCCTCAATTTGGGGGTGGCTCTGTCTTATGGATTTTCAGTTTTCCCAAGGTATATTCCCTAGACTGGAAGTGCCCTTGGCTCTGTAGCTCTGTTGTTTACTTGTTTTAGGGAACACAATGCACTCCTCCAGTGAGGCAGTTGGCAACTTACATCCCGCCCATCAGCATAACAAGGCTCCCTGTTCTCCAGGGCCTGTCTTGCCTTTCTGGTTTTTACACATTTTGTGGATGTCCCTTTTGACCGGTGGGAAGTGATACTTCTTTGTAGTGCAGATTTGCATTGCCCGCTTGCTTGCTTGGCCAAAAAGGGCGTATGCGTTTTCTCCTGAATATATTCAGGAGAAAACGCATACGCCCTTTTTGGCCAAGTGCATCACTGTCGAAGTTGTGCCCCTCTTCCTGTGCTTTACAGGCGATTCTAACGTACCTCTTGAAATCTGTTTCCTGCTATTCTGCCTCGCATTCAAGTCCGCCTCGTTGCCTTCCCTCAACAGATTTTTGGACGATAGTTGGCCTTGATTACTCTGCCAGTTTGTGAATTGCTGTGCCCCTGAGCTCCATTTTTCAACTCGTTTTTTGTGAGCTGAACGCAAGTCCAAACATTTGGTTCAGGACCTATACTGGTTCCCGGTGGGTGGCTGAGACTTTGGTGAATTCTTCTTCCTGCCGGGAAATTAGAGTGACATGTGCCCATCCAAATGCCTAACAGCTACTCTCTCATTGGTTCTCCCTCTTCCCTTTCCTCCTCTGCCAAATGGGCAACCTGTGTGAACCAGGAGCTTAAAGGGGCTGTCTCTCCAAGTTGGGAGATTGATAGTAAAGCTGTTGGAAAGTCAAACCGGAGCACCAGGAGAGGGGCTCTTCGTTGAGTTTTAGAAACCTGTCGTATTCACAGTGTGTCCATTCTCTAGGTTTCCCGTACATGTTATAGCTGTAGTAATATTCCCTTCAACCTGGAGAGGTGGGACCCATGGAATGGTTGCCATGCATTATTGCTTTAAAGGGTCTGCATTTGCTCACCCAATCTCACCAATCCTCTCAGTCCCAAGTGTCCAGCCTCATGCCACATCCAGCTGTCATCGTAGATAGGGTCATTCCAGGTTGGATCAGAGACCCTGAAGGAATTGTAAAGAATTTCCCTGTTTCTTTGTTCTGTTTTTGAAATTCCTTTTTAGAGTGGGTTTGAGCTGATTCTCGCTGCCATGTTTATGCCAGTCTAGACACACTTGATTCCCTTACGGAGACATATCAATACATAGGTTTTAAGATTCTTACTAGTCAGATCTATTCCTCTGCGGGAAATATGGGGTTTTGAGTCCCTTTCACTGAGGAAGGTGTAGGTCTTGTCTATTCCATAGTTGGTTTTTGGAACAGTACCTGTGCTTATATCAAACTCTGGTTTGATGCATCACCCCACCTCTCCTTCCCCCTTAAGCAGGCATAAGAGTGTTTTCTAAATGTGAGACTCTGTTCTCTTGCCTAACTCAGTTCATGTGTAGCCATGTTTACAGGATCTTCCTAAGTGATATCTTATGATAAGTTTCTTTTCCTGTGTGACTTCTTTCCCTTAGAATCATCGTACCTGAATCCACTCATTTTGCTGCTACTGGTCTTATGACATTGATTTCGTGGCTGAGGGATATTCCATCGTACGTAAGTTCCACAATGTTTTGAACCATTTTTATATTTCCTGGGATATTTCAGGTGTACCCAGGTTGAGGTTCTCGTAAGCAGTGCAGCCCTCAATTTGGGGGTGGCTCTGTCTTATGGATTTTCAGTTTTCCCAAGGTATATTCCCTAGACTGGAAGTGCCCTTGGCTCTGTAGCTCTGTTGTTTACTTGTTTTAGGGAACACAATGCACTCCTCCAGTGAGGCAGTTGGCAACTTACATCCCGCCCATCAGCATAACAAGGCTCCCTGTTCTCCAGGGCCTGTCTTGCCTTCCTGGTTTTTACACATTTTGTGGATGTCCCTTTTGACCGGTGGGAAGTGATACTTCTTTGTAGTGCAGATTTGCATTGCCCGCTTGCTTGCTTGGCCAAAAAGGGCGTATGCGTTTTCTCCTGAATATATTCAGGAGAAAACGCATACGCCCTTTTTGGCCAAGTGCATCACTGTCGAAGTTGTGCCCCTCTTCCTGTGCTTTACAGGCGATTCTAACGTACCTCTTGAAATCTGTTTCCTGCTATTCTGCCTCGCATTCAAGACCACCTCGTTGCCTTCCCTCAACAGATTTTTGGACGATAGTTGGCCTTGATTACTCTGCCAGTTTGTGAATTGCTGTGCCCCTGAGCTCCATTTTTCAACTCGTTTTTTGTGAGCTGAACGCAAGTCCAAACATTTGGTTCAGGACCTATACTGGTTCCCGGTGGGTGGCTGAGACTTTGGTGAATTCTTCTTCCTGCCGGGAAATTAGAGTGACATGTGCCCATCCAAATGCCTAACAGCGACTCTCTCATTGGTTCTCCCTCTTCCCTTTCCTCCTCTGCCAAATGGGCAACCTGTGTGAACCAGGAGCTTAAAGGGGCTGTCTCTCCAAGTTGGGAGATTGATAGTAAAGCTGTTGGAAAGTCAAACCGGAGCACCAGGAGAGGGACTCTTCGTTGAGTTTTAGAAACCTTTCGTATTCACAGTGTGTCCATTCTCTAGGTTTCCCGTACATGTTATAGCTGTAGTAATATTCCCTTCAACCTGGAGAGGTGGGACCCATGGAATGGTTGCCATGCATTATTGCTTTAAAGGGTCTGCATTTGCTCACCCAATCTCACCAATCCTCTCAGTCCCAAGTGTCCAGCCTCATGCCACATCCAGCTGTCATCGTAGATAGGGTCATTCCAGGTTGCATCAGAGACCCTGAAGGAATTGTAAAGAATTTCCCTGTTTCTTTGTTCTGTTTTTGAAATTCCTTTTTAGAGTGGGTTTGAGCTGATTCTCGCTGCCATGTTTATGCCAGTCTAGACACACTTGATTCCCTTACGGAGACATATCAATACATAGGTTTTAAGATTCTTACTAGTCAGATCTATTCCTCTGCGGGAAATATGGGGTTTTGAGTCCCTTTCACTGAGGAAGGTGTAGGTCTTGTCTATTCCATAGTTGGTTTTTGGAACAGTACCTGTGCTTATATCAAACTCTGGTTTGATGCATCACCCCACCTCTCCTTCCCCCTTAAGCAGGCATAAGAGTGTTTTCTAAATGTGAGACTCTGTTCTCTTGCCTAACTCAGTTCATGTGTAGCCATGTTTACAGGATCTTCCTAAGTGATATCTTATGATAAGTTTCTTTTCCCGTGTGACTTCTTTCCCTTAGAATCATCGTACCTGAATCCACTCATTTTGCTGCTACTGGTCTTATGACATTGATTTCGTGGCTGAGGGGTATTCCATCGTACGTAAGTTCCACAATGTTTTGAACCATTTTTATATTTCCTGGGATATTTCAGGTGTACCCAGGTTGAGGTTCTTGTAAGCAGTGCAGCCCTCAATTTGGGGGTGGCTCTGTCTTATGGATTTTCAGTTTTCCCAAGGTATATTCCCTAGACTGGAAGTGCCCTTGGCTCTGTAGCTCTGTTGTTTACTTGTTTTAGGGAACACAATGCACTCCTCCAGTGAGGCAGTTGGCAACTTACATCCCGCCCATCAGCATAACAAGGCTCCCTGTTCTCCAGGGCCTGTCTTGCCTTCCTGGTTTTTACACATTTTGTGGATGTCCCTTTTGACCGGTGGGAAGTGATACTTCTTTGTAGTGCAGATTTGCATTGCCCGCTTGCTTGCTTGGCCAAAAAGGGCGTATGCGTTTTCTCCTGAATATATTCAGGAGAAAACGCATACGCCCTTTTTGGCCAAGTGCATCACTGTCGAAGTTGTGCCCCTCTTCCTGTGCTTTACAGGCGATTCTAACGTACCTCTTGAAATCTGTTTCCTGCTATTCTGCCTCGCATTCAAGTCCGCCTCGTTGCCTTCCCTCAACAGATTTTTGGACGATAGTTGGCCTTGATTACTCTGCCAGTTTGTGAATTGCTGTGCCCCTGAGCTCCATTTTTCAACTCGTTTTTTGTGAGCTGAACGCAAGTCCAAACATTTGGTTCAGGACCTATACTGGTTCCCGGTGGGTGGCTGAGACTTTGGTGAATTCTTCTTCCTGCCGGGAAATTAGAGTGACATGTGCCCATCCAAATGCCTAACAGCTACTCTCTCATTGGTTCTCCCTCTTCCCTTTCCTCCTCTGCCAAATGGGCAACCTGTGTGAACCAGGAGCTTAAAGGGGCTGTCTCTCCAAGTTGGGAGATTGATAGTAAAGCTGTTGGAAAGTCAAACCGGAGCACCAGGAGAGGGACTCTTCGTTGAGTTTTAGAAACCTTTCGTATTCACAGTGTGTCCATTCTCTAGGTTTCCCGTACATGTTATAGCTGTAGTAATATTCCCTTCAACCTGGAGAGGTGGGACCCATGGAATGGTTGCCATGCATTATTGCTTTAAAGGGTCTGCATTTGCTCACCCAATCTCACCAATCCTCTCAGTCCCAAGTGTCCAGCCTCATGCCACATCCAGCTGTCATCGTAGATAGGGTCATTCCAGGTTGCATCAGAGACCCTGAAGGAATTGTAAAGAATTTCCCTGTTTCTTTGTTCTGTTTTTGAAATTCCTTTTTAGAGTGGGTTTGAGCTGATTCTCGCTGCCATGTTTATGCCAGTCTAGACACACTTGATTCCCTTACGGAGACATATCAATACATAGGTTTTAAGATTCTTACTAGTCAGATCTATTCCTCTGCGGGAAATATGGGGTTTTGAGTCCCTTTCACTGAGGAAGGTGTAGGTCTTGTCTATTCCATAGTTGGTTTTTGGAACAGTACCTGTGCTTATATCAAACTCTGGTTTGATGCATCACCCCACCTCTCCTTCCCCCTTAAGCAGGCATAAGAGTGTTTTCTAAATGTGAGACTCTGTTCTCTTGCCTAACTCAGTTCATGTGTAGCCATGTTTACAGGATCTTCCTAAGTGATATCTTATGATAAGTTTCTTTTCCTGTGTGACTTCTTTCCCTTAGAATCATCGTACCTGAATCCACTCATTTTGCTGCTACTGGTCTTATGACATTGATTTCGTGGCTGAGGGATATTCCATCGTACGTAAGTTCCACAATGTTTTGAACCATTTTTATATTTCCTGGGATATTTCAGGTGTACCCAGGTTGAGGTTCTCGTAAGCAGTGCAGCCCTCAATTTGGGGGTGGCTCTGTCTTATGGATTTTCAGTTTTCCCAAGGTATATTCCCTAGACTGGAAGTGCCCTTGGCTCTGTAGCTCTGTTGTTTACTTGTTTTAGGGAACACAATGCACTCCTCCAGTGAGGCAGTTGGCAACTTACATCCCGCCCATCAGCATAACAAGGCTCCCTGTTCTCCAGGGCCTGTCTTGCCTTCCTGGTTTTTACACATTTTGTGGATGTCCCTTTTGACCGGTGGGAAGTGATACTTCTTTGTAGTGCAGATTTGCATTGCCCGCTTGCTTGCTTGGCCAAAAAGGGCGTATGCGTTTTCTCCTGAATATATTCAGGAGAAAACGCATACGCCCTTTTTGGCCAAGTGCATCACTGTCGAAGTTGTGCCCCTCTTCCTGTGCTTTACAGGCGATTCTAACGTACCTCTTGAAATCTGTTTCCTGCTATTCTGCCTCGCATTCAAGTCCGCCTCGTTGCCTTCCCTCAACAGATTTTTGGACGATAGTTGGCCTTGATTACTCTGCCAGTTTGTGAATTGCTGTGCCCCTGAGCTCCATTTTTCAACTCGTTTTTTGTGAGCTGAACGCAAGTCCAAACATTTGGTTCAGGACCTATACTGGTTCCCGGTGGGTGGCTGAGACTTTGGTGAATTCTTCTTCCTGCCGGGAAATTAGAGTGACATGTGCCCATCCAAATGCCTAACAGCTACTCTCTCATTGGTTCTCCCTCTTCCCTTTCCTCCTCTGCCAAATGGGCAACCTGTGTGAACCAGGAGCTTAAAGGGGCTGTCTCTCCAAGTTGGGAGATTGATAGTAAAGCTGTTGGAAAGTCAAACCGGAGCACCAGGAGAGGGACTCTTCGTTGAGTTTTAGAAACCTTTCGTATTCACAGTGTGTCCATTCTCTAGGTTTCCCGTACATGTTATAGCTGTAGTAATATTCCCTTCAACCTGGAGAGGTGGGACCCATGGAATGGTAGCCATGCATTATTGCTTTAAAGGGTCTGCATTTGCTCACCCAATCTCACCAATCCTCTCAGTCCCAAGTGTCCAGCCTCATGCCACATCCAGCTGTCATCGTAGATAGGGTCATTCCAGGTTGCATCAGAGACCCTGAAGGAATTGTAAAGAATTTCCCTGTTTCTTTGTTCTGTTTTTGAAATTCCTTTTTAGAGTGGGTTTGAGCTGATTCTCGCTGCCATGTTTATGCCAGTCTAGACACACTTGATTCCCTTACGGAGACATATCAATACATAGGTTTTAAGATTCTTACTAGTCAGATCTATTCCTCTGCGGGAAATATGGGGTTTTGAGTCCCTTTCACTGAGGAAGGTGTAGGTCTTGTCTATTCCATAGTTGGTTTTTGGAACAGTACCTGTGCTTATATCAAACTCTGGTTTGATGCATCACCCCACCTCTCCTTCCCCCTTAAGCAGGCATAAGAGTGTTTTCTAAATGTGAGACTCTGTTCTCTTGCCTAACTCAGTTCATATGTAGCCATGTTTACAGGATCTTCCTAAGTGATATCTTATGATAAGTTTCTTTTCCTGTGTGACTTCTTTCCCTTAGAATCATTGTACCTGAATCCACTCATTTTGCTGCTACTGGTCTTATGACATTGATTTCGTGGCTGAGGGATATTCCATCGTACGTAAGTTCCACAATGTTTGGAACCATTTTTATATTTCCTGGGATATTTCAGGTGTACCCAGGTTGAGGTTCTTGTAAGCAGTGCAGCCCTCAATTTGGGGGTGGCTCTGTCTTATGGATTTTCAGTTTTCCCAAGGTATATTCCCTAGACTGGAAGTGCCCTTGGCTCTGTAGCTCTGTTGTTTACTTGTTTTAGGGAACACAATGCACTCCTCCAGTGAGGCAGTTGGCAACTTACATCCCGCCCATCAGCATAACAAGGCTCCCTGTTCTCCAGGGCCTGTCTTGCCTTTCTGGTTTTTACACATTTTGTGGATGTCCCTTTTGACCGGTGGGAAGTGATACTTCTTTGTAGTGCAGATTTGCATTGCCCGCTTGCTTGCTTGGCCAAAAAGGGCGTATGCGTTTTCTCCTGAATATATTCAGGAGAAAACGCATACGCCCTTTTTGGCCAAGTGCATCACTGTCGAAGTTGTGCCCCTCTTCCTGTGCTTTACAGGCGATTCTAACGTACCTCTTGAAATCTGTTTCCTGCTATTCTGCCTCGCATTCAAGTCCGCCTCGTTGCCTTCCCTCAACAGATTTTTGGACGATAGTTGGCCTTGATTACTCTGCCAGTTTGTGAATTGCTGTGCCCCTGAGCTCCATTTTTCAACTCGTTTTTTGTGAGCTGAACGCAAGTCCAAACATTTGGTTCAGGACCTATACTGGTTCCCGGTGGGTGGCTGAGACTTTGGTGAATTCTTCTTCCTGCCGGGAAATTAGAGTGACATGTGCCCATCCAAATGCCTAACAGCTACTCTCTCATTGGTTCTCCCTCTTCCCTTTCCTCCTCTGCCAAATGGGCAACCTGTGTGAACCAGGAGCTTAAAGGGGCTGTCTCTCCAAGTTGGGAGATTGATAGTAAAGCTGTTGGAAAGTCAAACCGGAGCACCAGGAGAGGGACTCTTCGTTGAGTTTTAGAAACCTTTCGTATTCACAGTGTGTCCATTCTCTAGGTTTCCCGTACATGTTATAGCTGTAGTAATATTCCCTTCAACCTGGAGAGGTGGGACCCATGGAATGGTAGCCATGCATTATTGCTTTAAAGGGTCTGCATTTGCTCACCCAATCTCACCAATCCTCTCAGTCCCAAGTGTCCAGCCTCATGCCACATCCAGCTGTCATCGTAGATAGGGTCATTCCAGGTTGCATCAGAGACAATGAAGGAATTGTAAAGAATTTCCCTGTTTCTTTGTTCTGTTTTTGAAATTCCTTTTTAGAGTGGGTTTGAGCTGATTCTCGCTGCCATGTTTATGCCAGTCTAGACACACTTGATTCCCTTACGGAGACATATCAATACATAGGTTTTAAGATTCTTACTAGTCAGATCTATTCCTCTGCGGGAAATATGGGGTTTTGAGTCCCTTTCACTGAGGAAGGTGTAGGTCTTGTCTATTCCATAGTTGGTTTTTGGAACAGTACCTGTGCTTATATCAAACTCTGGTTTGATGCATCACCCCACCTCTCCTTCCCCCTTAAGCAGGCATAAGAGTGTTTTCTAAATGTGAGACTCTGTTCTCTTGCCTAACTCAGTTCATGTGTAGCCATGTTTACAGGATCTTCCTAAGTGATATCTTATGATAAGTTTCTTTTCCTGTGTGACTTCTTTCCCTTAGAATCATCGTACCTGAATCCACTCATTTTGCTGCTACTGGTCTTATGACATTGATTTCGTGGCTGAGGGGTATTCCATCGTACGTAAGTTCCACAATGTTTTGAACCATTTTTATATTTCCTGGGATATTTCAGGTGTACCCAGGTTGAGGTTCTCGTAAGCAGTGCAGCCCTCAATTTGGGGGTGGCTCTGTCTTATGGATTTTCAGTTTTCCCAAGGTATATTCCCTAGACTGGAAGTGCCCTTGGCTCTGTAGCTCTGTTGTTTACTTGTTTTAGGGAACACAATGCACTCCTCCAGTGAGGCAGTTGGCAACTTACATCCCGCCCATCAGCATAACAAGGCTCCCTGTTCTCCAGGGCCTGTCTTGCCTTCCTGGTTTTTACACATTTTGTGGATGTCCCTTTTGACCGGTGGGAAGTGATACTTCTTTGTAGTGCAGATTTGCATTGCCCGCTTGCTTGCTTGGCCAAAAAGGGCGTATGCGTTTTCTCCTGAATATATTCAGGAGAAAACACATACGCCCTTTTTGGCCAAGTGCATCACTGTCGAAGTTGTGCCCCTCTTCCTGTGCTTTACAGGCGATTCTAACGTACCTCTTGAAATCTGTTTCCTGCTATTCTGCCTCGCATTCAAGTCCGCCTCGTTGCCTTCCCTCAACAGATTTTTGGATGATAGTTGGCCTTGATTACTCTGCCAGTTTGTGAATTGCTGTGCCCCTGAGCTCCATTTTTCAACTCGTTTTTTGTGAGCTGAACGCAAGTCCAAACATTTGGTTCAGGACCTATACTGGTTCCCGGTGGGTGGCTGAGACTTTGGTGAATTCTTCTTCCTGCCGGGAAATTAGAGTGACATGTGCCCATCCAAATGCCTAACAGCTACTCTCTCATTGGTTCTCCCTCTTCCCTTTCCTCCTCTGCCAAATGGGCAACCTGTGTGAACCAGGAGCTTAAAGGGGCTGTCTCTCCAAGTTGGGAGATTGATAGTAAAGCTGTTGGAAAGTCAAACCGGAGCACCAGGAGAGGGACTCTTCGTTGAGTTTTAGAAACCTTTCGTATTCACAGTGTGTCCATTCTCTAGGTTTCCCGTACATGTTATAGCTGTAGTAATATTCCCTTCAACCTGGAGAGGTGGGACCCATGGAATGGTAGCCATGCATTATTGCTTTAAAGGGTCTGCATTTGCTCACCCAATCTCACCAATCCTCTCAGTCCCAAGTGTCCAGCCTCATGCCACATCCAGCTGTCATCGTAGATAGGGTCATTCCAGGTTGCATCAGAGACAATGAAGGAATTGTAAAGAATTTCCCTGTTTCTTTGTTCTGTTTTTGAAATTCCTTTTTAGAGTGGGTTTGAGCTGATTCTCGCTGCCATGTTTATGCCAGTCTAGACACACTTGATTCCCTTACGGAGACATATCAATACATAGGTTTTAAGATTCTTACTAGTCAGATCTATTCCTCTGCGGGAAATATGGGGTTTTGAGTCCCTTTCACTGAGGAAGGTGTAGGTCTTGTCTATTCCATAGTTGGTTTTTGGAACAGTACCTGTGCTTATATCAAACTCTGGTTTGATGCATCACCCCACCTCTCCTTCCCCCTTAAGCAGGCATAAGAGTGTTTTCTAAATGTGAGACTCTGTTCTCTTTCCTAACTCAGTTCATGTGTAGCCATGTTTACAGGATCTTCCTAAGTGATATCTTATGATAAGTTTCTTTTCCTGTGTGACTTCTTTCCCTTAGAATCATCGTACCTGAATCCACTCATTTTGCTGCTACTGGTCTTATGACATTGATTTCGTGGCTGAGGGATATTCCATCGTACGTAAGTTCCACAATGTTTGGAACCATTTTTATATTTCCTGGGATATTTCAGGTGTACCCAGGTTGAGGTTCTTGTAAGCAGTGCAGCCCTCAATTTGGGGGTGGCTCTGTCTTATGGATTTTCAGTTTTCCCAAGGTATATTCCCTAGACTGGAAGTGCCCTTGGCTCTGTAGCTCTGTTGTTTACTTGTTTTAGGGAACACAATGCACTCCTCCAGTGAGGCAGTTGGCAACTTACATCCCGCCCATCAGCATAACAAGGCTCCCTGTTCTCCAGGGCCTGTCTTGCCTTTCTGGTTTTTACACATTTTGTGGATGTCCCTTTTGACCGGTGGGAAGTGATACTTCTTTGTAGTGCAGATTTGCATTGCCCGCTTGCTTGCTTGGCCAAAAAGGGCGTATGCGTTTTCTCCTGAATATATTCAGGAGAAAACGCATACGCCCTTTTTGGCCAAGTGCATCATTGTCGAAGTTGTGCCCCTCTTCCTGTGCTTTACAGGCGATTCTAACGTACCTCTTGAAATCTGTTTCCTGCTATTCTGCCTCGCATTCAAGTCCGCCTCGTTGCCTTCCCTCAACAGATTTTTGGACGATAGTTGGCCTTGATTACTCTGCCAGTTTGTGAATTGCTGTGCCCCTGAGCTCCATTTTTCAACTCGTTTTTTGTGAGCTGAACGCAAGTCCAAACATTTGGTTCAGGACCTATACTGGTTCCCGGTGGGTGGCTGAGACTTTGGTGAATTCTTCTTCCTGCCGGGAAATTAGAGTGACATGTGCCCATCCAAGTGCCTAACAGCTACTCTCTCATTGGTTCTCCCTCTTCCCTTTCCTCCTCTGCCAAATGGGCAACCTGTGTGAACCAGGAGCTTAAAGGGGCTGTCTCTCCAAGTTGGGAGATTGATAGTAAAGCTGTTGGAAAGTCAAACCGGAGCACCAGGAGAGGGACTCTTCGTTGAGTTTTAGAAACCTTTCGTATTCACAGTGTGTCCATTCTCTAGGTTTCCCGTACATGTTATAGCTGTAGTAATATTCCCTTCAACCTGGAGAGGTGGGACCCATGGAATGGTAGCCATGCATTATTGCTTTAAAGGGTCTGCATTTGCTCACCCAATCTCACCAATCCTCTCAGTCCCAAGTGTCCAGCCTCATGCCACATCCAGCTGTCATCGTAGATAGGGTCATTCCAGGTTGCATCAGAGACCCTGAAGGAATTGTAAAGAATTTCCCTGTTTCTTTGTTCTGTTTTTGAAATTCCTTTTTAGAGTGGGTTTGAGCTGATTCTCGCTGCCATGTTTATGCCAGTCTAGACACACTTGATTCCCTTACGGAGACATATCAATACATAGGTTTTAAGATTCTTACTAGTCAGATCTATTCCTCTGCGGGAAATATGGGGTTTTGAGTCCCTTTCACTGAGGAAGGTGTAGGTCTTGTCTATTCCATAGTTGGTTTTTGGAACAGTACCTGTGCTTATATCAAACTCTGGTTTGATGCATCACCCCACCTCTCCTTCCCCCTTAAGCAGGCATAAGAGTGTTTTCTAAATGTGAGACTCTGTTCTCTTGCCTAACTCAGTTCATGTGTAGCCATGTTTACAGGATCTTCCTAAGTGATATCTTATGATAAGTTTCTTTTCCTGTGTGACTTCTTTCCCTTAGAATCATCGTACCTGAATCCACTCATTTTGCTGCTACTGGTCTTATGACATTGATTTCGTGGCTGAGGGGTATTCCATCGTACGTAAGTTCCACAATGTTTTGAACCATTTTTATATTTCCTGGGATATTTCAGGTGTACCCAGGTTGAGGTTCTCGTAAGCAGTGCAGCCCTCAATTTGGGGGTGGCTCTGTCTTATGGATTTTCAGTTTTCCCAAGGTATATTCCCTAGACTGGAAGTGCCCTTGGCTCTGTAGCTCTGTTGTTTACTTGTTTTAGGGAACACAATGCACTCCTCCAGTGAGGCAGTTGGCAACTTACATCCCGCCCATCAGCATAACAAGGCTCCCTGTTCTCCAGGGCCTGTCTTGCCTTCCTGGTTTTTACACATTTTGTGGATGTCCCTTTTGACCGGTGGGAAGTGATACTTCTTTGTAGTGCAGATTTGCATTGCCCGCTTGCTTGCTTGGCCAAAAAGGGCGTATGCGTTTTCTCCTGAATATATTCAGGAGAAAACACATACGCCCTTTTTGGCCAAGTGCATCACTGTCGAAGTTGTGCCCCTCTTCCTGTGCTTTACAGGCGATTCTAACGTACCTCTTGAAATCTGTTTCCTGCTATTCTGCCTCGCATTCAAGTCCGCCTCGTTGCCTTCCCTCAACAGATTTTTGGACGATAGTTGGCCTTGATTACTCTGCCAGTTTGTGAATTGCTGTGCCCCTGAGCTCCATTTTTCAACTCGTTTTTTGTGAGCTGAACGCAAGTCCAAACATTTGGTTCAGGACCTATACTGGTTCCCGGTGGGTGGCTGAGACTTTGGTGAATTCTTCTTCCTGCCGGGAAATTAGAGTGACATGTGCCCATCCAAATGCCTAACAGCTACTCTCTCATTGGTTCTCCCTCTTCCCTTTCCTCCTCTGCCAAATGGGCAACCTGTGTGAACCAGGAGCTTAAAGGGGCTGTCTCTCCAAGTTGGGAGATTGATAGTAAAGCTGTTGGAAAGTCAAACCGGAGCACCAGGAGAGGGACTCTTCGTTGAGTTTTAGAAACCTTTCGTATTCACAGTGTGTCCATTCTCTAGGTTTCCCGTACATGTTATAGCTGTAGTAATATTCCCTTCAACCTGGAGAGGTGGGACCCATGGAATGGTAGCCATGCATTATTGCTTTAAAGGGTCTGCATTTGCTCACCCAATCTCACCAATCCTCTCAGTCCCAAGTGTCCAGCCTCATGCCACATCCAGCTGTCATCGTAGATAGGGTCATTCCAGGTTGCATCAGAGACAATGAAGGAATTGTAAAGAATTTCCCTGTTTCTTTGTTCTGTTTTTGAAATTCCTTTTTAGAGTGGGTTTGAGCTGATTCTCGCTGCCATGTTTATGCCAGTCTAGACACACTTGATTCCCTTACGGAGACATATCAATACATAGGTTTTAAGATTCTTACTAGTCAGATCTATTCCTCTGCGGGAAATATGGGGTTTTGAGTCCCTTTCACTGAGGAAGGTGTAGGTCTTGTCTATTCCATAGTTGGTTTTTGGAACAGTACCTGTGCTTATATCAAACTCTGGTTTGATGCATCACCCCACCTCTCCTTCCCCCTTAAGCAGGCATAAGAGTGTTTTCTAAATGTGAGACTCTGTTCTCTTTCCTAACTCAGTTCATGTGTAGCCATGTTTACAGGATCTTCCTAAGTGATATCTTATGATAAGTTTCTTTTCCTGTGTGACTTCTTTCCCTTAGAATCATCGTACCTGAATCCACTCATTTTGCTGCTACTGGTCTTATGACATTGATTTCGTGGCTGAGGGATATTCCATCGTACGTAAGTTCCACAATGTTTGGAACCATTTTTATATTTCCTGGGATATTTCAGGTGTACCCAGGTTGAGGTTCTTGTAAGCAGTGCAGCCCTCAATTTGGGGGTGGCTCTGTCTTATGGATTTTCAGTTTTCCCAAGGTATATTCCCTAGACTGGAAGTGCCCTTGGCTCTGTAGCTCTGTTGTTTACTTGTTTTAGGGAACACAATGCACTCCTCCAGTGAGGCAGTTGGCAACTTACATCCCGCCCATCAGCATAACAAGGCTCCCTGTTCTCCAGGGCCTGTCTTGCCTTTCTGGTTTTTACACATTTTGTGGATGTCCCTTTTGACCGGTGGGAAGTGATACTTCTTTGTAGTGCAGATTTGCATTGCCCGCTTGCTTGCTTGGCCAAAAAGGGCGTATGCGTTTTCTCCTGAATATATTCAGGAGAAAACGCATACGCCCTTTTTGGCCAAGTGCATCATTGTCGAAGTTGTGCCCCTCTTCCTGTGCTTTACAGGCGATTCTAACGTACCTCTTGAAATCTGTTTCCTGCTATTCTGCCTCGCATTCAAGTCCGCCTCGTTGCCTTCCCTCAACAGATTTTTGGACGATAGTTGGCCTTGATTACTCTGCCAGTTTGTGAATTGCTGTGCCCCTGAGCTCCATTTTTCAACTCGTTTTTTGTGAGCTGAACGCAAGTCCAAACATTTGGTTCAGGACCTATACTGGTTCCCGGTGGGTGGCTGAGACTTTGGTGAATTCTTCTTCCTGCCGGGAAATTAGAGTGACATGTGCCCATCCAAATGCCTAACAGCTACTCTCTCATTGGTTCTCCCTCTTCCCTTTCCTCCTCTGCCAAATGGGCAACCTGTGTGAACCAGGAGCTTAAAGGGGCTGTCTCTCCAAGTTGGGAGATTGATAGTAAAGCTGTTGGAAAGTCAAACCGGAGCACCAGGAGAGGGACTCTTCGTTGAGTTTTAGAAACCTTTCGTATTCACAGTGTGTCCATTCTCTAGGTTTCCCGTACATGTTATAGCTGTAGTAATATTCCCTTCAACCTGGAGAGGTGGGACCCATGGAATGGTAGCCATGCATTATTGCTTTAAAGGGTCTGCATTTGCTCACCCAATCTCACCAATCCTCTCAGTCCCAAGTGTCCAGCCTCATGCCACATCCAGCTGTCATCGTAGATAGGGTCATTCCAGGTTGCATCAGAGACCCTGAAGGAATTGTAAAGAATTTCCCTGTTTCTTTGTTCTGTTTTTGAAATTCCTTTTTAGAGTGGGTTTGAGCTGATTCTCGCTGCCATGTTTATGCCAGTCTAGACACACTTGATTCCCTTACGGAGACATATCAATACATAGGTTTTAAGATTCTTACTAGTCAGATCTATTCCTCTGCGGGAAATATGGGGTTTTGAGTCCCTTTCACTGAGGAAGGTGTAGGTCTTGTCTATTCCATAGTTGGTTTTTGGAACAGTACCTGTGCTTATATCAAACTCTGGTTTGATGCATCACCCCACCTCTCCTTCCCCCTTAAGCAGGCATAAGAGTGTTTTCTAAATGTGAGACTCTGTTCTCTTGCCTAACTCAGTTCATGTGTAGCCATGTTTACAGGATCTTCCTAAGTGATATCTTATGATAAGTTTCTTTTCCTGTGTGACTTCTTTCCCTTAGAATCATCGTACCTGAATCCACTCATTTTGCTGCTACTGGTCTTATGACATTGATTTCGTGGCTGAGGGATATTCCATCGTACGTAAGTTCCACAATGTTTGGAACCATTTTTATATTTCCTGGGATATTTCAGGTGTACCCAGGTTGAGGTTCTTGTAAGCAGTGCAGCCCTCAATTTGGGGGTGGCTCTGTCTTATGGATTTTCAGTTTTCCCAAGGTATATTCCCTAGACTGGAAGTGCCCTTGGCTCTGTAGCTCTGTTGTTTACTTGTTTTAGGGAACACAATGCACTCCTCCAGTGAGGCAGTTGGCAACTTACATCCCGCCCATCAGCATAACAAG
The DNA here is from genome assembly GCF_964341445.2 of Mesoplodon mirus. Classification (NCBI taxonomy): domain Eukaryota; kingdom Metazoa; phylum Chordata; class Mammalia; order Artiodactyla; family Ziphiidae; genus Mesoplodon; species Mesoplodon mirus. Next base: position 124,759,237 of record NC_138984.1, read on the forward strand.
GCTCCCTGTTCTCCAGGGCCTGTCTTGCCTTCCTGGTTTTTACACATTTTGTGGATGTCCCTTTTGACCGGTGGGAAGTGATACTTCTTTGTAGTGCAGATTTGCATTGCCCGCTTGCTTGCTTGGCCAAAAAGGGCGTATGCGTTTTCTCCTGAATATATTCAGGAGAAAACGCATACGCCCTTTTTGGCCAAGTGCATCACTGTCGAAGTTGTGCCCCTCTTCCTGTGCTTTACAGGCGATTCTAACGTACCTGTTGAAATCTGTTTCCTGCTATTCTGCCTCGCATTCAAGTCCGCCTCGTTGCCTTCCCTCAACAGATTTTTGGACGATAGTTGGCCTTGATTACTCTGCCAGTTTGTGAATTGCTGTGCCCCTGAGCTCCATTTTTCAACTCGTTTTTTGTGAGCTGAACGCAAGTCCAAACATTTGGTTCAGGACCTATACTGGTTCCCGGTGGGTGGCTGAGACTTTGGTGAATTCTTCTTCCTGCCGGGAAATTAGAGTGACATGTGCCCATCCAAATGCCTAACAGCTACTCTCTCATTGGTTCTCCCTCTTCCCTTTCCTCCTCTGCCAAATGGGCAACCTGTGTGAACCAGGAGCTTAAAGGGGCTGTCTCTCCAAGTTGGGAGATTGATAGTAAAGCTGTTGGAAAGTCAAACCGGAGCACCAGGAGAGGGACTCTTCGTTGAGTTTTAGAAACCTTTCGTATTCACAGTGTGTCCATTCTCTAGGTTTCCCGTACATGTTATAGCTGTAGTAATATTCCCTTCAACCTGGAGAGGTGGGACCCATGGAATGGTTGCCATGCATTATTGCTTTAAAGGGTCTGCATTTGCTCACCCAATCTCACCAATCCTCTCAGTCCCAAGTGTCCAGCCTCATGCCACATCCAGCTGTCATCGTAGATAGGGTCATTCCAGGTTGCATCAGAGACCCTGAAGGAATTGTAAAGAATTTCCCTGTTTCTTTGTTCTGTTTTTGAAATTCATTTTTAGAGTGGGTTTGAGCTGATTCTCGCTGCCATGTTTATGCCAGTCTAGACACACTTGATTCCCTTACGGAGACATATCAATACATAGGTTTTAAGATTCTTACTAGTCAGATCTATTCCTCTGCGGGAAATATGGGGTTTTGAGTCCCTTTCACTGAGGAAGGTGTAGGTCTTGTCTATTCCATAGTTGGTTTTTGGAACAGTACCTGTGCTTATATCAAACTCTGGTTTGATGCATCACCCCACCTCTCCTTCCCCCTTAAGCAGGCATAAGAGTGTTTTCTAAATGTGAGACTCTGTTCTCTTGCCTAACTCAGTTCATGTGTAGCCATGTTTACAGGATCTTCCTAAGTGATATCTTATGATAAGTTTCTTTTCCCGTGTGACTTCTTTCCCTTAGAATCATCGTACCTGAATCCACTCATTTTGCTGCTACTGGTCTTATGACATTGATTTCGTGGCTGAGGGGTATTCCATCGTACGTAAGTTCCACAATGTTTTGAACCATTTTTATATTTCCTGGGATATTTCAGGTGTACCCAGGTTGAGGTTCTTGTAAGCAGTGCAGCCCTCAATTTGGGGGTGGCTCTGTCTTATGGATTTTCAGTTTTCCCAAGGTATATTCCCTAGACTGGAAGTGCCCTTGGCTCTGTAGCTCTGTTGTTTACTTGTTTTAGGGAACACAATGCACTCCTCCAGTGAGGCAGTTGGCAACTTACATCCCGCCCATCAGCATAACAAGGCTCCCTGTTCTCCAGGGCCTGTCTTGCCTTCCTGGTTTTTACACATTTTGTGGATGTCCCTTTTGACCGGTGGGAAGTGATACTTCTTTGTAGTGCAGATTTGCATTGCCCGCTTGCTTGCTTGGCCAAAAAGGGCGTATGCGTTTTCTCCTGAATATATTCAGGAGAAAACGCATACGCCCTTTTTGGCCAAGTGCATCACTGTCGAAGTTGTGCCCCTCTTCCTGTGCTTTACAGGCGATTCTAACGTACCTCTTGAAATCTGTTTCCTGCTATTCTGCCTCGCATTCAAGTCCGCCTCGTTGCCTTCCCTCAACAGATTTTTGGACGATAGTTGGCCTTGATTACTCTGCCAGTTTGTGAATTGCTGTGCCCCTGAGCTCCATTTTTCAACTCGTTTTTTGTGAGCTGAACGCAAGTCCAAACATTTGGTTCAGGACCTATACTGGTTCCCGGTGGGTGGCTGAGACTTTGGTGAATTCTTCTTCCTGCCGGGAAATTAGAGTGACATGTGCCCATCCAAATGCCTAACAGCGACTCTCTCATTGGTTCTCCCTCTTCCCTTTCCTCCTCTGCCAAATGGGCAACCTGTGTGAACCAGGAGCTTAAAGGGGCTGTCTCTCCAAGTTGGGAGATTGATAGTAAAGCTGTTGGAAAGTCAAACCGGAGCACCAGGAGAGGGACTCTTCGTTGAGTTTTAGAAACCTTTCGTATTCACAGTGTGTCCATTCTCTAGGTTTCCCGTACATGTTATAGCTGTAGTAATATTCCCTTCAACCTGGAGAGGTGGGACCCATGGAATGGTTGCCATGCATTATTGCTTTAAAGGGTCTGCATTTGCTCACCCAATCTCACCAATCCTCTCAGTCCCAAGTGTCCAGCCTCATGCCGCATCCAGCTGTCATCGTAGATAGGGTCATTCCAGGTTGCATCAGAGACCCTGAAGGAATTGTAAAGAATTTCCCTGTTTCTTTGTTCTGTTTTTGAAATTCCTTTTTAGAGTGGGTTTGAGCTGATTCTCGCTGCCATGTTTATGCCAGTCTAGACACACTTGATTCCCTTACGGAGACATATCAATACATAGGTTTTAAGATTCTTACTAGTCAGATCTATTCCTCTGCGGGAAATATGGGGTTTTGAGTCCCTTTCACTGAGGAAGGTGTAGGTCTTGTCTATTCCATAGTTGGTTTTTGGAACAGTACCTGTGCTTATATCAAACTCTGGTTTGATGCATCACCCCACCTCTCCTTCCCCCTTAAGCAGGCATAAGAGTGTTTTCTAAATGTGAGACTCTGTTCTCTTGCCTAACTCAGTTCATGTGTAGCCATGTTTACAGGATCTTCCTAAGTGATATCTTATGATAAGTTTCTTTTCCTGTGTGACTTCTTTCCCTTAGAATCATCGTACCTGAATCCACTCATTTTGCTGCTACTGGTCTTATGACATTGATTTCGTGGCTGAGGGATATTCCATCGTACGTAAGTTCCACAATGTTTGGAACCATTTTTATATTTCCTGGGATATTTCTGGTGTACCCAGGTTGAGGTTCTTGTAAGCAGTGCAGCCCTCAATTTGGGGGTGGCTCTGTCTTATGGATTTTCAGTTTTCCCAAGGTATATTCCCTAGACTGGAAGTGCCCTTGGCTCTGTAGCTCTGTTGTTTACTTGTTTTAGGGAACACAATGCACTCCTCCAGTGAGGCAGTTGGCAACTTACATCCTGCCCATCAGCATAACAAGGCTCCCTGTTCTCCAGGGCCTGTCTTGCCTTTCTGGTTTTTACACATTTTGTGGATGTCCCTTTTGACCGGTGGGAAGTGATACTTCTTTGTAGTGCAGATTTGCATTGCCCGCTTGCTTGCTTGGCCAAAAAGGGCGTATGCGTTTTCTCCTGAATATATTCAGGAGAAAACGCATACGCCCTTTTTGGCCAAGTGCATCACTGTCGAAGTTGTGCCCCTCTTCCTGTGCTTTACAGGCGATTCTAACGTACCTCTTGAAATCTGTTTCCTGCTATTCTGCCTCGCATTCAAGTCCGCCTCGTTGCCTTCCCTCAACAGATTTTTGGACGATAGTTGGCCTTGATTACTCTGCCAGTTTGTGAATTGCTGTGCCCCTGAGCTCCATTTTTCAACTCGTTTTTTGTGAGCTGAACGCAAGTCCAAACATTTGGTTCAGGACCTATACTGGTTCCCGGTGGGTGGCTGAGACTTTGGTGAATTCTTCTTCCTGCCGGGAAATTAGAGTGACATGTGCCCATCCAAATGCCTAACAGCTACTCTCTCATTGGTTCTCCCTCTTCCCTTTCCTCCTCTGCCAAATGGGCAACCTGTGTGAACCAGGAGCTTAAAGGGGCTGTCTCTCCAAGTTGGGAGATTGATAGTAAAGCTGTTGGAAAGTCAAACCGGAGCACCAGGAGAGGGACTCTTCGTTGAGTTTTAGAAACCTTTCGTATTCACAGTGTGTCCATTCTCTAGGTTTCCCGTACATGTTATAGCTGTAGTAATATTCCCTTCAACCTGGAGAGGTGGGACCCATGGAATGGTTGCCATGCATTATTGCTTTAAAGGGTCTGCATTTGCTCACCCAATCTCACCAATCCTCTCAGTCCCAAGTGTCCAGCCTCATGCCACATCCAGCTGTCATCGTAGATAGGGTCATTCCAGGTTGCATCAGAGACCCTGAAGGAATTGTAAAGAATTTCCCTGTTTCTTTGTTCTGTTTTTGAAATTCATTTTTAGAGTGGGTTTGAGCTGATTCTCGCTGCCATGTTTATGCCAGTCTAGACACACTTGATTCCCTTACGGAGAAATATCAATACATAGGTTTTAAGATTCTTACTAGTCAGATCTATTCCTCTGTGGGAAATATGGGGTTTTGAGTCCCTTTCACTGAGGAAGGTGTAGGTCTTGTCTATTCCATAGTTGGTTTTTGGAACAGTACCTGTGCTTATATCAAACTCTGGTTTGATGCATCACCCCACCTCTCCTTCCCCCTTAAGCAGGCATAAGAGTGTTTTCTAAATGTGAGACTCTGTTCTCTTGCCTAACTCAGTTCATGTGTAGCCATGTTTACAGGATCTTCCTAAGTGATATCTTATGATAAGTTTCTTTTCCTGTGTGACTTCTTTCCCTTAGAATCATCGTACCTGAATCCACTCATTTTGCTGCTACTGGTCTTATGACATTGATTTCGTGGCTGAGGGATATTCCATCGTACGTAAGTTCCACAATGTTTGGAACCATTTTTATATTTCCTGGGATATTTCAGGTGTACCCAGGTTGAGGTTCTTGTAAGCAGTGCAGCCCTCAATTTGGGGGTGGCTCTGTCTTATGGATTTTCAGTTTTCCCAAGGTATATTCCCTAGACTGGAAGTGCCCTTGGCTCTGTAGCTCTGTTGTTTACTTGTTTTAGGGAACACAATGCACTCCTCCAGTGAGGCAGTTGGCAACTTACATCCCGCCCATCAGCATAACAAGGCTCCCTGTTCTCCAGGGCCTGTCTTGCCTTCCTGGTTTTTACACATTTTGTGGATGTCCCTTTTGACCGGTGGGAAGTGATACTTCTTTGTAGTGCAGATTTGCATTGCCCGCTTGCTTGCTTGGCCAAAAAGGGCGTATGCGTTTTCTCCTGAATATATTCAGGAGAAAACGCATACGCCCTTTTTGGCCAAGTGCATCACTGTCGAAGTTGTGCCCCTCTTCCTGTGCTTTACAGGCGATTCTAACGTACCTCTTGAAATCTGTTTCCTGCTATTCTGCCTCGCATTCAAGTCCGCCTCGTTGCCTTCCCTCAACAGATTTTTGGACGATAGTTGGCCTTGATTACTCTGCCAGTTTGTGAATTGCTGTGCCCCTGAGCTCCATTTTTCAACTCGTTTTTTGTGAGCTGAACGCAAGTCCAAACATTTGGTTCAGGACCTATACTGGTTCCCGGTGGGTGGCTGAGACTTTGGTGAATTCTTCTTCCTGCCGGGAAATTAGAGTGACATGTGCCCATCCAAATGCCTAACAGCTACTCTCTCATTGGTTCTCCCTCTTCCCTTTCCTCCTCTGCCAAATGGGCAACCTGTGTGAACCAGGAGCTTAAAGGGGCTGTCTCTCCAAGTTGGGAGATTGATAGTAAAGCTGTTGGAAAGTCAAACCGGAGCACCAGGAGAGGGACTCTTCGTTGAGTTTTAGAAACCTTTCGTATTCACAGTGTGTCCATTCTCTAGGTTTCCCGTACATGTTATAGCTGTAGTAATATTCCCTTCAACCTGGAGAGGTGGGACCCATGGAATGGTTGCCATGCATTATTGCTTTAAAGGGTCTGCATTTGCTCACCCAATCTCACCAATCCTCTCAGTCCCAAGTGTCCAGCCTCATGCCACATCCAGCTGTCATCGTAGATAGGGTCATTCCAGGTTGCATCAGAGACCCTGAAGGAATTGTAAAGAATTTCCCTGTTTCTTTGTTCTGTTTTTGAAATTCCTTTTTAGAGTGGGTTTGAGCTGATTCTCGCTGCCATGTTTATGCCAGTCTAGACACACTTGATTCCCTTATGGAGACATATCAATACATAGGTTTTAAGATTCTTACTAGTCAGATCTATTCCTCTGCGGGGAATATGGGGTTTTGAGTCCCTTTCACTGAGGAAGGTGTAGGTCTTGTCTATTCCATAGTTGGTTTTTGGAACAGTACCTGTGCTTATATCAAACTCTGGTTTGATGCATCACCCCACCTCTCCTTCCCCCTTAAGCAGGCATAAGAGTGTTTTCTAAATGTGAGACTCTGTTCTCTTGCCTAACTCAGTTCATGTGTAGCCATGTTTACAGGATCTTCCTAAGTGATATCTTATGATAAGTTTCTTTTCCTGTGTGACTTCTTTCCCTTAGAATCATCGTACCTGAATCCACTCATTTTGCTGCTACTGGTCTTATGACATTGATTTCGTGGCTGAGGGATATTCCATCGTACGTAAGTTCCACAATGTTTTGAACCATTTTTATATTTCCTGGGATATTTCAGGTGTACCCAGGTTGAGGTTCTTGTAAGCAGTGCAGCCCTCAATTTGGGGGTGGCTCTGTCTTATGGATTTTCAGTTTTCCCAAGGTATATTCCCTAGACTGGAAGTGCCCTTGGCTCTGTAGCTCTGTTGTTTACTTGTTTTAGGGAACACAATGCACTCCTCCAGTGAGGCAGTTGGCAACTTACATCCCGCCCATCAGCATAACAAGGCTCCCTGTTCTCCAGGGCCTGTCTTGCCTTCCTGGTTTTTACACATTTTGTGGATGTCCCTTTTGACCGGTGGGAAGTGATACTTCTTTGTAGTGCAGATTTGCATTGCCCGCTTGCTTGCTTGGCCAAAAAGGGCATATGCGTTTTCTCCTGAATATATTCAGGAGAAAACGCATACGCCCTTTTTGGCCAAGTGCATCACTGTCGAAGTTGTGCCCCTCTTCCTGTGCTTTACAGGCGATTCTAACGTACCTCTTGAAATCTGTTTCCTGCTATTCTGCCTCGCATTCAAGTCCGCCTCGTTGCCTTCCCTCAACAGATTTTTGGACGATAGTTGGCCTTGATTACTCTGCCAGTTTGTGAATTGCTGTGCCCCTGAGCTCCATTTTTCAACTCGTTTTTTGTGAGCTGAACGCAAGTCCAAACATTTGGTTCAGGACCTATACTGGTTCCCGGTGGGTGGCTGAGACTTTGGTGAATTCTTCTTCCTGCCGGGAAATTAGAGTGACATGTGCCCATCCAAATGCCTAACAGCTACTCTCTCATTGGTTCTCCCTCTTCCCTTTCCTCCTCTGCCAAATGGGCAACCTGTGTGAACCAGGAGCTTAAAGGGGCTGTCTCTCCAAGTTGGGAGATTGATAGTAAAGCTGTTGGAAAGTCAAACCGGAGCACCAGGAGAGGGACTCTTCGTTGAGTTTTAGAAACCTTTCGTATTCACAGTGTGTCCATTCTCTAGGGTTCCCGTACATGTTATAGCTGTAGTAATATTCCCTTCAACCTGGAGAGGTGGGACCCATGGAATGGTTGCCATGCATTATTGCTTTAAAGGGTCTGCATTTGCTCACCCAATCTCACCAATCCTCTCAGTCCCAAGTGTCCAGCCTCATGCCACATCCAGCTGTCATCGTAGATAGGGTCATTCCAGGTTGCATCAGAGACCCTGAAGGAATTGTAAAGAATTTCCCTGTTTCTTTGTTCTGTTTTTGAAATTCCTTTTTAGAGTGGGTTTGAGCTGATTCTCGCTGCCATGTTTATGCCAGTCTAGACACACTTGATTCCCTTACGGAGACATATCAATACATAGGTTTTAAGATTCTTACTAGTCAGATCTATTCCTCTGCGGGAAATATGGGGTTTTGAGTCCCTTTCACTGAGGAAGGTGTAGGTCTTGTCTATTCCATAGTTGGTTTTTGGAACAGTACCTGTGCTTATATCAAACTCTGGTTTGATGCATCACCCCACCTCTCCTTCCCCCTTAAGCAGGCATAAGAGTGTTTTCTAAATGTGAGACTCTGTTCTCTTGCCTAACTCAGTTCATATGTAGCCATGTTTACAGGATCTTCCTAAGTGATATCTTATGATAAGTTTCTTTTCCTGTGTGACTTCTTTCCCTTAGAATCATTGTACCTGAATCCACTCATTTTGCTGCTACTGGTCTTATGACATTGATTTCGTGGCTGAGGGATATTCCATCGTACGTAAGTTCCACAATGTTTGGAACCATTTTTATATTTCCTGGGATATTTCAGGTGTACCCAGGTTGAGGTTCTTGTAAGCAGTGCAGCCCTCAATTTGGGGGTGGCTCTGTCTTATGGATTTTCAGTTTTCCCAAGGTATATTCCCTAGACTGGAAGTGCCCTTGGCTCTGTAGCTCTGTTGTTTACTTGTTTTAGGGAACACAATGCACTCCTCCAGTGAGGCAGTTGGCAACTTACATCCCGCCCATCAGCATAACAAGGCTCCCTGTTCTCCAGGGCCTGTCTTGCCTTTCTGGTTTTTACACATTTTGTGGATGTCCCTTTTGACCGGTGGGAAGTGATACTTCTTTGTAGTGCAGATTTGCATTGCCCGCTTGCTTGCTTGGCCAAAAAGGGCGTATGCGTTTTCTCCTGAATATATTCAGGAGAAAACGCATACGCCCTTTTTGGCCAAGTGCATCACTGTCGAAGTTGTGCCCCTCTTCCTGTGCTTTACAGGCGATTCTAACGTACCTCTTGAAATCTGTTTCCTGCTATTCTGCCTCGCATTCAAGTCCGCCTCGTTGCCTTCCCTCAACAGATTTTTGGACGATAGTTGGCCTTGATTACTCTGCCAGTTTGTGAATTGCTGTGCCCCTGAGCTCCATTTTTCAACTCGTTTTTTGTGAGCTGAACGCAAGTCCAAACATTTGGTTCAGGACCTATACTGGTTCCCGGTGGGTGGCTGAGACTTTGGTGAATTCTTCTTCCTGCCGGGAAATTAGAGTGACATGTGCCCATCCAAATGCCTAACAGCTACTCTCTCATTGGTTCTCCCTCTTCCCTTTCCTCCTCTGCCAAATGGGCAACCTGTGTGAACCAGGAGCTTAAAGGGGCTGTCTCTCCAAGTTGGGAGATTGATAGTAAAGCTGTTGGAAAGTCAAACCGGAGCACCAGGAGAGGGACTCTTCGTTGAGTTTTAGAAACCTTTCGTATTCACAGTGTGTCCATTCTCTAGGTTTCCCGTACATGTTATAGCTGTAGTAATATTCCCTTCAACCTGGAGAGGTGGGACCCATGGAATGGTTGCCATGCATTATTGCTTTAAAGGGTCTGCATTTGCTCACCCAATCTCACCAATCCTCTCAGTCCCAAGTGTCCAGCCTCATGCCACATCCAGCTGTCATCGTAGATAGGGTCATTCCAGGTTGCATCAGAGACCCTGAAGGAATTGTAAAGAATTTCCCTGTTTCTTTGTTCTGTTTTTGAAATTCCTTTTTAGAGTGGGTTTGAGCTGATTCTCGCTGCCATGTTTATGCCAGTCTAGACACACTTGATTCCCTTACGGAGACATATCAATACATAGGTTTTAAGATTCTTACTAGTCAGATCTATTCCTCTGCGGGAAATATGGGGTTTTGAGTCCCTTTCACTGAGGAAGGTGTAGGTCTTGTCTATTCCATAGTTGGTTTTTGGAACAGTACCTGTGCTTATATCAAACTCTGGTTTGATGCATCACCCCACCTCTCCTTCCCCCTTAAGCAGGCATAAGAGTGTTTTCTAAATGTGAGACTCTGTTCTCTTGCCTAACTCAGTTCATGTGTAGCCATGTTTACAGGATCTTCCTAAGTGATATCTTATGATAAGTTTCTTTTCCTGTGTGACTTCTTTCCCTTAGAATCATCGTACCTGAATCCACTCATTTTGCTGCTACTGGTCTTATGACATTGATTTCGTGGCTGAGGGGTATTCCATCGTACGTAAGTTCCACAATGTTTTGAACCATTTTTATATTTCCTGGGATATTTCAGGTGTACCCAGGTTGAGGTTCTCGTAAGCAGTGCAGCCCTCAATTTGGGGGTGGCTCTGTCTTATGGATTTTCAGTTTTCCCAAGGTATATTCCCTAGACTGGAAGTGCCCTTGGCTCTGTAGCTCTGTTGTTTACTTGTTTTAGGGAACACAATGCACTCCTCCAGTGAGGCAGTTGGCAACTTACATCCCGCCCATCAGCATAACAAGGCTCCCTGTTCTCCAGGGCCTGTCTTGCCTTCCTGGTTTTTACACATTTTGTGGATGTCCCTTTTGACCGGTGGGAAGTGATACTTCTTTGTAGTGCAGATTTGCATTGCCCGCTTGCTTGCTTGGCCAAAAAGGGCGTATGCGTTTTCTCCTGAATATATTCAGGAGAAAACACATACGCCCTTTTTGGCCAAGTGCATCACTGTCGAAGTTGTGCCCCTCTTCCTGTGCTTTACAGGCGATTCTAACGTACCTCTTGAAATCTGTTTCCTGCTATTCTGCCTCGCATTCAAGTCCGCCTCGTTGCCTTCCCTCAACAGATTTTTGGACGATAGTTGGCCTTGATTACTCTGCCAGTTTGTGAATTGCTGTGCCCCTGAGCTCCATTTTTCAACTCGTTTTTTGTGAGCTGAACGCAAGTCCAAACATTTGGTTCAGGACCTATACTGGTTCCCGGTGGGTGGCTGAGACTTTGGTGAATTCTTCTTCCTGCCGGGAAATTAGAGTGACATGTGCCCATCCAAATGCCTAACAGCTACTCTCTCATTGGTTCTCCCTCTTCCCTTTCCTCCTCTGCCAAATGGGCAACCTGTGTGAACCAGGAGCTTAAAGGGGCTGTCTCTCCAAGTTGGGAGATTGATAGTAAAGCTGTTGGAAAGTCAAACCGGAGCACCAGGAGAGGGACTCTTCGTTGAGTTTTAGAAACCTTTCGTATTCACAGTGTGTCCATTCTCTAGGTTTCCCGTACATGTTATAGCTGTAGTAATATTCCCTTCAACCTGGAGAGGTGGGACCCATGGAATGGTAGCCATGCATTATTGCTTTAAAGGGTCTGCATTTGCTCACCCAATCTCACCAATCCTCTCAGTCCCAAGTGTCCAGCCTCATGCCACATCCAGCTGTCATCGTAGATAGGGTCATTCCAGGTTGCATCAGAGACAATGAAGGAATTGTAAAGAATTTCCCTGTTTCTTTGTTCTGTTTTTGAAATTCCTTTTTAGAGTGGGTTTGAGCTGATTCTCGCTGCCATGTTTATGCCAGTCTAGACACACTTGATTCCCTTACGGAGACATATCAATACATAGGTTTTAAGATTCTTACTAGTCAGATCTATTCCTCTGCGGGAAATATGGGGTTTTGAGTCCCTTTCACTGAGGAAGGTGTAGGTCTTGTCTATTCCATAGTTGGTTTTTGGAACAGTACCTGTGCTTATATCAAACTCTGGTTTGATGCATCACCCCACCTCTCCTTCCCCCTTAAGCAGGCATAAGAGTGTTTTCTAAATGTGAGACTCTGTTCTCTTTCCTAACTCAGTTCATGTGTAGCCATGTTTACAGGATCTTCCTAAGTGATATCTTATGATAAGTTTCTTTTCCTGTGTGACTTCTTTCCCTTAGAATCATCGTACCTGAATCCACTCATTTTGCTGCTACTGGTCTTATGACATTGATTTCGTGGCTGAGGGATATTCCATCGTACGTAAGTTCCACAATGTTTGGAACCATTTTTATATTTCCTGGGATATTTCAGGTGTACCCAGGTTGAGGTTCTTGTAAGCAGTGCAGCCCTCAATTTGGGGGTGGCTCTGTCTTATGGATTTTCAGTTTTCCCAAGGTATATTCCCTAGACTGGAAGTGCCCTTGGCTCTGTAGCTCTGTTGTTTACTTGTTTTAGGGAACACAATGCACTCCTCCAGTGAGGCAGTTGGCAACTTACATCCCGCCCATCAGCATAACAAGGCTCCCTGTTCTCCAGGGCCTGTCTTGCCTTTCTGGTTTTTACACATTTTGTGGATGTCCCTTTTGACCGGTGGGAAGTGATACTTCTTTGTAGTGCAGATTTGCATTGCCCGCTTGCTTGCTTGGCCAAAAAGGGCGTATGCATTTTCTCCTGAATATATTCAGGAGAAAACGCATACGCCCTTTTGGGCCAAGTGCATCATTGTCGAAGTTGTGCCCCTCTTCCTGTGCTTTACAGGCGATTCTAACGTACCTCTTGAAATCTGTTTCCTGCTATTCTGCCTCGCATTCAAGTCCGCCTCGTTGCCTTCCCTCAACAGATTTTTGGACGATAGTTGGCCTTGATTACTCTGCCAGTTTGTGAATTGCTGTGCCCCTGAGCTCCATTTTTCAACTCGTTTTTTGTGAGCTGAACGCAAGTCCAAACATTTGGTTCAGGACCTATACTGGTTCCCGGTGGGTGGCTGAGACTTTGGTGAATTCTTCTTCCTGCCGGGAAATTAGAGTGACATGTGCCCATCCAAATGCCTAACAGCTACTCTCTCATTGGTTCTCCCTCTTCCCTTTCCTCCTCTGCCAAATGGGCAACCTGTGTGAACCAGGAGCTTAAAGGGGCTGTCTCTCCAAGTTGGGAGATTGATAGTAAAGCTGTTGGAAAGTCAAACCGGAGCACCAGGAGAGGGACTCTTCGTTGAGTTTTAGAAACCTTTCGTATTCACAGTGTGTCCATTCTCTAGGTTTCCCGTACATGTTATAGCTGTAGTAATATTCCCTTCAACCTGGAGAGGTGGGACCCATGGAATGGTAGCCATGCATTATTGCTTTAAAGGGTCTGCATTTGCTCACCCAATCTCACCAATCCTCTCAGTCCCAAGTGTCCAGCCTCATGCCACATCCAGCTGTCATCGTAGATAGGGTCATTCCAGGTTGCATCAGAGACCCTGAAGGAATTGTAAAGAATTTCCCTGTTTCTTTGTTCTGTTTTTGAAATTCCTTTTTAGAGTGGGTTTGAGCTGATTCTCGCTGCCATGTTTATGCCAGTCTAGACACACTTGATTCCCTTACGGAGACATATCAATACATAGGTTTTAAGATTCTTACTAGTCAGATCTATTCCTCTGCGGGAAATATGGGGTTTTGAGTCCCTTTCACTGAGGAAGGTGTAGGTCTTGTCTATTCCATAGTTGGTTTTTGGAACAGTACCTGTGCTTATATCAAACTCTGGTTTGATGCATCACCCCACCTCTCCTTCCCCCTTAAGCAGGCATAAGAGTGTTTTCTAAATGTGAGACTCTGTTCTCTTGCCTAACTCAGTTCATGTGTAGCCATGTTTACAGGATCTTCCTAAGTGATATCTTATGATAAGTTTCTTTTCCTGTGTGACTTCTTTCCCTTAGAATCATCGTACCTGAATCCACTCATTTTGCTGCTACTGGTCTTATGACATTGATTTCGTGGCTGAGGGATATTCCATCGTACGTAAGTTCCACAATGTTTGGAACCATTTTTATATTTCCTGGGATATTTCAGGTGTACCCAGGTTGAGGTTCTTGTAAGCAGTGCAGCCCTCAATTTGGGGGTGGCTCTGTCTTATGGATTTTCAGTTTTCCCAAGGTATATTCCCTAGACTGGAAGTGCCCTTGGCTCTGTAGCTCTGTTGTTTACTTGTTTTAGGGAACACAATGCACTCCTCCAGTGAGGCAGTTGGCAACTTACATCCCGCCCATCAGCATAACAAGGCTCCCTGTTCTCCAGGGCCTGTCTTGCCTTCCTGGTTTTTACACATTTTGTGGATGTCCCTTTTGACCGGTGGGAAGTGATACTTCTTTGTAGTGCAGATTTGCATTGCCCGCTTGCTTGCTTGGCCAAAAAGGGCGTATGCGTTTTCTCCTGAATATATTCAGGAGAAAACGCATACGCCCTTTTTGGCCAAGTGCATCACTGTCGAAGTTGTGCCCCTCTTCCTGTGCTTTACAGGCGATTCTAACGTACCTCTTGAAATCTGTTTCCTGCTATTCTGCCTCGCATTCAAGTCCGCCTCGTTGCCTTCCCTCAACAGATTTTTGGACGATAGTTGGCCTTGATTACTCTGCCAGTTTGTGAATTGCTGTGCCCCTGAGCTCCATTTTTCAACTCGTTTTTTGTGAGCTGAACGCAAGTCCAAACATTTGGTTCAGGACCTATACTGGTTCCCGGTGGGTGGCTGAGACTTTGGTGAATTCTTCTTCCTGCCGGGAAATTAGAGTGACATGTGCCCATCCAAATGCCTAACAGCTACTCTCTCATTGGTTCTCCCTCTTCCCTTTCCTCCTCTGCCAAATGGGCAACCTGTGTGAACCAGGAGCTTAAAGGGGCTGTCTCTCCAAGTTGGGAGATTGATAGTAAAGCTGTTGGAAAGTCAAACCGGAGCACCAGGAGAGGGACTCTTCGTTGAGTTTTAGAAACCTTTCGTATTCACAGTGTGTCCATTCTCTAGGTTTCCCGTACATGTTATAGCTGTAGTAATATTCCCTTCAACCTGGAGAGGTGGGACCCATGGAATGGTTGCCATGCATTATTGCTTTAAAGGGTCTGCATTTGCTCACCCAATCTCACCAATCCTCTCAGTCCCAAGTGTCCAGCCTCATGCCACATCCAGCTGTCATCGTAGATAGGGTCATTCCAGGTTGCATCAGAGACCCTGAAGGAATTGTAAAGAATTTCCCTGTTTCTTTGTTCTGTTTTTGAAATTCCTTTTTAGAGTGGGTTTGAGCTGATTCTCGCTGCCATGTTTATGCCAGTCTAGACACACTTGATTCCCTTACGGAGACATATCAATACATAGGTTTTAAGATTCTTACTAGTCAGATCTATTCCTCTGCGGGAAATATGGGGTTTTGAGTCCCTTTCACTGAGGAAGGTGTAGGTCTTGTCTATTCCATAGTTGGTTTTTGGAACAGTACCTGTGCTTATATCAAACTCTGGTTTGATGCATCACCCCACCTCTCCTTCCCCCTTAAGCAGGCATAAGAGTGTTTTCTAAATGTGAGACTCTGTTCTCTTTCCTAACTCAGTTCATGTGTAGCCATGTTTACAGGATCTTCCTAAGTGATATCTTATGATAAGTTTCTTTTCCTGTGTGACTTCTTTCCCTTAGAATCATCGTACCTGAATCCACTCATTTTGCTGCTACTGGTCTTATGACATTGATTTCGTGGCTGAGGGATATTCCATCGTACGTAAGTTCCACAATGTTTGGAACCATTTTTATATTTCCTGGGATATTTCAGGTGTACCCAGGTTGAGGTTCTTGTAAGCAGTGCAGCCCTCAATTTGGGGGTGGCTCTGTCTTATGGATTTTCAGTTTTCCCAAGGTATATTCCCTAGACTGGAAGTGCCCTTGGCTCTGTAGCTCTGTTGTTTACTTGTTTTAGGGAACACAATGCACTCCTCCAGTGAGGCAGTTGGCAACTTACATCCCGCCCATCAGCATAACAAGGCTCCCTGTTCTCCAGGGCCTGTCTTGCCTTTCTGGTTTTTACACATTTTGTGGATGTCCCTTTTGACCGGTGGGAAGTGATACTTCTTTGTAGTGCAGATTTGCATTGCCCGCTTGCTTGCTTGGCCAAAAAGGGCGTATGCGTTTTCTCCTGAATATATTCAGGAGAAAACGCATACGCCCTTTTTGGCCAAGTGCATCACTGTCGAAGTTGTGCCCCTCTTCCTGTGCTTTACAGGCGATTCTAACGTACCTCTTGAAATCTGTTTCCTGCTATTCTGCCTCGCATTCAAGTCCGCCTCGTTGCCTTCCCTCAACAGATTTTTGGACGATAGTTGGCCTTGATTACTCTGCCAGTTTGTGAATTGCTGTGCCCCTGAGCTCCATTTTTCAACTCGTTTTTTGTGAGCTGAACGCAAGTCCAAACATTTGGTTCAGGACCTATACTGGTTCCCGGTGGGTGGCTGAGACTTTGGTGAATTCTTCTTCCTGCCGGGAAATTAGAGTGACATGTGCCCATCCAAATGCCTAACAGCGACTCTCTCATTGGTTCTCCCTCTTCCCTTTCCTCCTCTGCCAAATGGGCAACCTGTGTGAACCAGGAGCTTAAAGGGGCTGTCTCTCCAAGTTGGGAGATTGATAGTAAAGCTGTTGGAAAGTCAAACCGGAGCACCAGGAGAGGGACTCTTCGTTGAGTTTTAGAAACCTTTCGTATTCACAGTGTGTCCATTCTCTAGGTTTCCCGTACATGTTATAGCTGTAGTAATATTCCCTTCAACCTGGAGAGGTGGGACCCATGGAATGGTTGCCATGCATTATTGCTTTAAAGGGTCTGCATTTGCTCACCCAATCTCACCAATCCTCTCAGTCCCAAGTGTCCAGCCTCATGCCGCATCCAGCTGTCATCGTAGATAGGGTCATTCCAGGTTGCATCAGAGACCCTGAAGGAATTGTAAAGAATTTCCCTGTTTCTTTGTTCTGTTTTTGAAATTCCTTTTTAGAGTGGGTTTGAGCTGATTCTCGCTGCCATGTTTATGCCAGTCTAGACACACTTGATTCCCTTACGGAGACATATCAATACATAGGTTTTAAGATTCTTACTAGTCAGATCTATTCCTCTGCGGGAAATATGGGGTTTTGAGTCCCTTTCACTGAGGAAGGTGTAGGTCTTGTCTATTCCATAGTTGGTTTTTGGAACAGTACCTGTGCTTATATCAAACTCTGGTTTGATGCATCACCCCACCTCTCCTTCCCCCTTAAGCAGGCATAAGAGTGTTTTCTAAATGTGAGACTCTGTTCTCTTGCCTAACTCAGTTCATGTGTAGCCATGTTTACAGGATCTTCCTAAGTGATATCTTATGATAAGTTTCTTTTCCTGTGTGACTTCTTTCCCTTAGAATCATCGTACCTGAATCCACTCATTTTGCTGCTACTGGTCTTATGACATTGATTTCGTGGCTGAGGGATATTCCATCGTACGTAAGTTCCACAATGTTTGGAACCATTTTTATATTTCCTGGGATATTTCTGGTGTACCCAGGTTGAGGTTCTTGTAAGCAGTGCAGCCCTCAATTTGGGGGTGGCTCTGTCTTATGGATTTTCAGTTTTCCCAAGGTATATTCCCTAGACTGGAAGTGCCCTTGGCTCTGTAGCTCTGTTGTTTACTTGTTTTAGGGAACACAATGCACTCCTCCAGTGAGGCAGTTGGCAACTTACATCCTGCCCATCAGCATAACAAGGCTCCCTGTTCTCCAGGGCCTGTCTTGCCTTTCTGGTTTTTACACATTTTGTGGATGTCCCTTTTGACCGGTGGGAAGTGATACTTCTTTGTAGTGCAGATTTGCATTGCCCGCTTGCTTGCTTGGCCAAAAAGGGCGTATGCGTTTTCTCCTGAATATATTCAGGAGAAAACGCATACGCCCTTTTTGGCCAAGTGCATCACTGTCGAAGTTGTGCCCCTCTTCCTGTGCTTTACAGGCGATTCTAACGTACCTCTTGAAATCTGTTTCCTGCTATTCTGCCTCGCATTCAAGTCCGCCTCGTTGCCTTCCCTCAACAGATTTTTGGACGATAGTTGGCCTTGATTACTCTGCCAGTTTGTGAATTGCTGTGCCCCTGAGCTCCATTTTTCAACTCGTTTTTTGTGAGCTGAACGCAAGTCCAAACATTTGGTTCAGGACCTATACTGGTTCCCGGTGGGTGGCTGAGACTTTGGTGAATTCTTCTTCCTGCCGGGAAATTAGAGTGACATGTGCCCATCCAAATGCCTAACAGCTACTCTCTCATTGGTTCTCCCTCTTCCCTTTCCTCCTCTGCCAAATGGGCAACCTGTGTGAACCAGGAGCTTAAAGGGGCTGTCTCTCCAAGTTGGGAGATTGATAGTAAAGCTGTTGGAAAGTCAAACCGGAGCACCAGGAGAGGGACTCTTCGTTGAGTTTTAGAAACCTTTCGTATTCACAGTGTGTCCATTCTCTAGGTTTCCCGTACATGTTATAGCTGTAGTAATATTCCCTTCAACCTGGAGAGGTGGGACCCATGGAATGGTTGCCATGCATTATTGCTTTAAAGGGTCTGCATTTGCTCACCCAATCTCACCAATCCTCTCAGTCCCAAGTGTCCAGCCTCATGCCACATCCAGCTGTCATCGTAGATAGGGTCATTCCAGGTTGCATCAGAGACCCTGAAGGAATTGTAAAGAATTTCCCTGTTTCTTTGTTCTGTTTTTGAAATTCATTTTTAGAGTGGGTTTGAGCTGATTCTCGCTGCCATGTTTATGCCAGTCTAGACACACTTGATTCCCTTACGGAGAAATATCAATACATAGGTTTTAAGATTCTTACTAGTCAGATCTATTCCTCTGCGGGAAATATGGGGTTTTGAGTCCCTTTCACTGAGGAAGGTGTAGGTCTTGTCTATTCCATAGTTGGTTTTTGGAACAGTACCTGTGCTTATATCAAACTCTGGTTTGATGCATCACCCCACCTCTCCTTCCCCCTTAAGCAGGCATAAGAGTGTTTTCTAAATGTGAGACTCTGTTCTCTTGCCTAACTCAGTTCATGTGTAGCCATGTTTACAGGATCTTCCTAAGTGATATCTTATGATAAGTTTCTTTTCCTGTGTGACTTCTTTCCCTTAGAATCATCGTACCTGAATCCACTCATTTTGCTGCTACTGGTCTTATGACATTGATTTCGTGGCTGAGGGATATTCCATCGTACGTAAGTTCCACAATGTTTGGAACCATTTTTATATTTCCTGGGATATTTCAGGTGTACCCAGGTTGAGGTTCTTGTAAGCAGTGCAGCCCTCAATTTGGGGGTGGCTCTGTCTTATGGATTTTCAGTTTTCCCAAGGTATATTCCCTAGACTGGAAGTGCCCTTGGCTCTGTAGCTCTGTTGTTTACTTGTTTTAGGGAACACAATGCACTCCTCCAGTGAGGCAGTTGGCAACTTACATCCCGCCCATCAGCATAACAAGGCTCCCTGTTCTCCAGGGCCTGTCTTGCCTTCCTGGTTTTTACACATTTTGTGGATGTCCCTTTTGACCGGTGGGAAGTGATACTTCTTTGTAGTGCAGATTTGCATTGCCCGCTTGCTTGCTTGGCCAAAAAGGGCGTATGCGTTTTCTCCTGAATATATTCAGGAGAAAACGCATACGCCCTTTTTGGCCAAGTGCATCACTGTCGAAGTTGTGCCCCTCTTCCTGTGCTTTACAGGCGATTCTAACGTACCTCTTGAAATCTGTTTCCTGCTATTCTGCCTCGCATTCAAGTCCGCCTCGTTGCCTTCCCTCAACAGATTTTTGGACGATAGTTGGCCTTGATTACTCTGCCAGTTTGTGAATTGCTGTGCCCCTGAGCTCCATTTTTCAACTCGTTTTTTGTGAGCTGAACGCAAGTCCAAACATTTGGTTCAGGACCTATACTGGTTCCCGGTGGGTGGCTGAGACTTTGGTGAATTCTTCTTCCTGCCGGGAAATTAGAGTGACATGTGCCCATCCAAATGCCTAACAGCTACTCTCTCATTGGTTCTCCCTCTTCCCTTTCCTCCTCTGCCAAATGGGCAACCTGTGTGAACCAGGAGCTTAAAGGGGCTGTCTCTCCAAGTTGGGAGATTGATAGTAAAGCTGTTGGAAAGTCAAACCGGAGCACCAGGAGAGGGACTCTTCGTTGAGTTTTAGAAACCTTTCGTATTCACAGTGTGTCCATTCTCTAGGTTTCCCGTACATGTTATAGCTGTAGTAATATTCCCTTCAACCTGGAGAGGTGGGACCCATGGAATGGTTGCCATGCATTATTGCTTTAAAGGGTCTGCATTTGCTCACCCAATCTCACCAATCCTCTCAGTCCCAAGTGTCCAGCCTCATGCCACATCCAGCTGTCATCGTAGATAGGGTCATTCCAGGTTGCATCAGAGACCCTGAAGGAATTGTAAAGAATTTCCCTGTTTCTTTGTTCTGTTTTTGAAATTCCTTTTTAGAGTGGGTTTGAGCTGATTCTCGCTGCCATGTTTATGCCAGTCTAGACACACTTGATTCCCTTACGGAGACATATCAATACATAGGTTTTAAGATTCTTACTAGTCAGATCTATTCCTCTGCGGGGAATATGGGGTTTTGAGTCCCTTTCACTGAGGAAGGTGTAGGTCTTGTCTATTCCATAGTTGGTTTTTGGAACAGTACCTGTGCTTATATCAAACTCTGGTTTGATGCATCACCCCACCTCTCCTTCCCCCTTAAGCAGGCATAAGAGTGTTTTCTAAATGTGAGACTCTGTTCTCTTGCCTAACTCAGTTCATGTGTAGCCATGTTTACAGGATCTTCCTAAGTGATATCTTATGATAAGTTTCTTTTCCTGTGTGACTTCTTTCCCTTAGAATCATCGTACCTGAATCCACTCATTTTGCTGCTACTGGTCTTATGACATTGATTTCGTGGCTGAGGGATATTCCATCGTACGTAAGTTCCACAATGTTTTGAACCATTTTTATATTTCCTGGGATATTTCAGGTGTACCCAGGTTGAGGTTCTTGTAAGCAGTGCAGCCCTCAATTTGGGGGTGGCTCTGTCTTATGGATTTTCAGTTTTCCCAAGGTATATTCCCTAGACTGGAAGTGCCCTTGGCTCTGTAGCTCTGTTGTTTACTTGTTTTAGGGAACACAATGCACTCCTCCAGTGAGGCAGTTGGCAACTTACATCCCGCCCATCAGCATAACAAGGCTCCCTGTTCTCCAGGGCCTGTCTTGCCTTCCTGGTTTTTACACATTTTGTGGATGTCCCTTTTGACCGGTGGGAAGTGATACTTCTTTGTAGTGCAGATTTGCATTGCCCGCTTGCTTGCTTGGCCAAAAAGGGCATATGCGTTTTCTCCTGAATATATTCAGGAGAAAACGCATACGCCCTTTTTGGCCAAGTGCATCACTGTCGAAGTTGTGCCCCTCTTCCTGTGCTTTACAGGCGATTCTAACGTACCTCTTGAAATCTGTTTCCTGCTATTCTGCCTCGCATTCAAGTCCGCCTCGTTGCCTTCCCTCAACAGATTTTTGGACGATAGTTGGCCTTGATTACTCTGCCAGTTTGTGAATTGCTGTGCCCCTGAGCTCCATTTTTCAACTCGTTTTTTGTGAGCTGAACGCAAGTCCAAACATTTGGTTCAGGACCTATACTGGTTCCCGGTGGGTGGCTGAGACTTTGGTGAATTCTTCTTCCTGCCGGGAAATTAGAGTGACATGTGCCCATCCAAATGCCTAACAGCTACTCTCTCATTGGTTCTCCCTCTTCCCTTTCCTCCTCTGCCAAATGGGCAACCTGTGTGAACCAGGAGCTTAAAGGGGCTGTCTCTCCAAGTTGGGAGATTGATAGTAAAGCTGTTGGAAAGTCAAACCGGAGCACCAGGAGAGGGACTCTTCGTTGAGTTTTAGAAACCTTTCGTATTCACAGTGTGTCCATTCTCTAGGGTTCCCGTACATGTTATAGCTGTAGTAATATTCCCTTCAACCTGGAGAGGTGGGACCCATGGAATGGTTGCCATGCATTATTGCTTTAAAGGGTCTGCATTTGCTCACCCAATCTCACCAATCCTCTCAGTCCCAAGTGTCCAGCCTCATGCCACATCCAGCTGTCATCGTAGATAGGGTCATTCCAGGTTGCATCAGAGACCCTGAAGGAATTGTAAAGAATTTCCCTGTTTCTTTGTTCTGTTTTTGAAATTCCTTTTTAGAGTGGGTTTGAGCTGATTCTCGCTGCCATGTTTATGCCAGTCTAGACACACTTGATTCCCTTACGGAGACATATCAATACATAGGTTTTAAGATTCTTACTAGTCAGATCTATTCCTCTGCGGGAAATATGGGGTTTTGAGTCCCTTTCACTGAGGAAGGTGTAGGTCTTGTCTATTCCATAGTTGGTTTTTGGAACAGTACCTGTGCTTATATCAAACTCTGGTTTGATGCATCACCCCACCTCTCCTTCCCCCTTAAGCAGGCATAAGAGTGTTTTCTAAATGTGAGACTCTGTTCTCTTGCCTAACTCAGTTCATGTGTAGCCATGTTTACAGGATCTTCCTAAGTGATATCTTATGATAAGTTTCTTTTCCTGTGTGACTTCTTTCCCTTAGAATCATCGTACCTGAATCCACTCATTTTGCTGCTACTGGTCTTATGACATTGATTTCGTGGCTGAGGGATATTCCATCGTACGTAAGTTCCACATTGTTTTGAACCATTTTTATATTTCCTGGGATATTTCAGGTGTACCCAGGTTGAGGTTCTCGTAAGCAGTGCAGCCCTCAATTTGGGGGTGGCTCTGTCTTATGGATTTTCAGTTTTCCCAAGGTATATTGCCTAGACTGGAAGTGCCCTTGGCTCTGTAGCTCTGTTGTTTACTTGTTTTAGGGAACACAATGCACTCCTCCAGTGAGGCAGTTGGCAACTTACATCCCGCCCATCAGCATAACAAGGCTCCCTGTTCTCCAGGGCCTGTCTTGCCTTCCTGGTTTTTACACATTTTGTGGATGTCCCTTTTGACCGGTGGGAAGTGATACTTCTTTGTAGTGCAGATTTGCATTGCCCGCTTGCTTGCTTGGCCAAAAAGGGCGTATGCGTTTTCTCCTGAATATATTCAGGAGAAAACGCATACGCCCTTTTTGGCCAAGTGCATCATTGTCGAAGTTGTGCCCCTCTTCCTGTGCTTTACAGGCGATTCTAACGTACCTCTTGAAATCTGTTTCCTGCTATTCTGCCTCGCATTCAAGTCCGCCTCGTTGCCTTCCCTCAACAGATTTTTGGACGATAGTTGGCCTTGATTACTCTGCCAGTTTGTGAATTGCTGTGCCCCTGAGCTCCATTTTTCAACTCGTTTTTTGTGAGCTGAACGCAAGTCCAAACATTTGGTTCAGGACCTATACTGGTTCCCGGTGGGTGGCTGAGACTTTGGTGAATTCTTCTTCCTGCCGGGAAATTAGAGTGACATGTGCCCATCCAAATGCCTAACAGCTACTCTCTCATTGGTTCTCCCTCTTCCCTTTCCTCCTCTGCCAAATGGGCAACCTGTGTGAACCAGGAGCTTAAAGGGGCTGTCTCTCCAAGTTGGGAGATTGATAGTAAAGCTGTTGGAAAGTCAAACCGGAGCACCAGGAGAGGGACTCTTCGTTGAGTTTTAGAAACCTTTCGTATTCACAGTGTGTCCATTCTCTAGGGTTCCCGTACATGTTATAGCTGTAGTAATATTCCCTTCAACCTGGAGAGGTGGGACCCATGGAATGGTTGCCATGCATTATTGCTTTAAAGGGTCTGCATTTGCTCACCCAATCTCACCAATCCTCTCAGTCCCAAGTGTCCAGCCTCATGCCACATCCAGCTGTCATCGTAGATAGGGTCATTCCAGGTTGCATCAGAGACCCTGAAGGAATTGTAAAGAATTTCCCTCTTTCTTTGTTCTGTTTTTGAAATTCCTTTTTAGAGTGGGTTTGAGCTGATTCTCGCTGCCATGTTTATGCCAGTCTAGACACACTTGATTCCCTTACGGAGACATATCAATACATAGGTTTTAAGATTCTTACTAGTCAGATCTATTCCTCTGCGGGAAATATGGGGTTTTGAGTCCCTTTCACTGAGGAAGGTGTAGGTCTTGTCTATTCCATAGTTGGTTTTTGGAACAGTACCTGTGCTTATATCAAACTCTGGTTTGATGCATCACCCCACCTCTCCTTCCCCCTTAAGCAGGCATAAGAGTGTTTTCTAAATGTGAGACTCTGTTCTCTTGCCTAACTCAGTTCATGTGTAGCCATGTTTACAGGATCTTCCTAAGTGATATCTTATGATAAGTTTCTTTTCCTGTGTGACTTCTTTCCCTTAGAATCATCGTACCTGAATCCACTCATTTTGCTGCTACTGGTCTTATGACATTGATTTCGTGGCTGAGGGATATTCCATCGTACGTAAGTTCCACAATGTTTTGAACCATTTTTATATTTCCTGGGATATTTCAGGTGTACCCAGGTTGAGGTTCTCGTAAGCAGTGCAGCCCTCAATTTGGGGGTGGCTCTGTCTTATGGATTTTCAGTTTTCCCAAGGTATATTCCCTAGACTGGAAGTGCCCTTGGCTCTGTAGCTCTGTTGTTTACTTGTTTTAGGGAACACAATGCACTCCTCCAGTGAGGCAGTTGGCAACTTACATCCCGCCCATCAGCATAACAAGGCTCCCTGTTCTCCAGGGCCTGTCTTGCCTTTCTGGTTTTTACACATTTTGTGGATGTCCCTTTTGACCGGTGGGAAGTGATACTTCTTTGTAGTGCAGATTTGCATTGCCCGCTTGCTTGCTTGGCCAAAAAGGGCGTATGCGTTTTCTCCTGAATATATTCAGGAGAAAACGCATACGCCCTTTTTGGCCAAGTGCATCATTGTCGAAGTTGTGCCCCTCTTCCTGTGCTTTACAGGCGATTCTAACGTACCTCTTGAAATCTGTTTCCTGCTATTCTGCCTCGCATTCAAGTCCGCCTCGTTGCCTTCCCTCAACAGATTTTTGGACGATAGTTGGCCTTGATTACTCTGCCAGTTTGTGAATTGCTGTGCCCCTGAGCTCCATTTTTCAACTCGTTTTTTGTGAGCTGAACGCAAGTCCAAACATTTGGTTCAGGACCTATACTGGTTCCCGGTGGGTGGCTGAGACTTTGGTGAATTCTTCTTCCTGCCGGGAAATTAGAGTGACATGTGCCCATCCAAATGCCTAACAGCTACTCTCTCATTGGTTCTCCCTCTTCCCTTTCCTCCTCTGCCAAATGGGCAACCTGTGTGAACCAGGAGCTTAAAGGGACTGTCTCTCCAAGTTGGGAGATTGATAGTAAAGCTGTTGGAAAGTCAAACCGGAGCACCAGGAGAGGGACTCTTCGTTGAGTTTTAGAAACCTTTCGTATTCACAGTGTGTCCATTCTCTAGGTTTCCCGTACATGTTATAGCTGTAGTAATATTCCCTTCAACCTGGAGAGGTGGGACCCATGGAATGGTTGCCATGCATTATTGCTTTAAAGGGTCTGCATTTGCTCACCCAATCTCACCAATCCTCTCAGTCCCAAGTGTCCAGCCTCATGCCACATCCAGCTGTCATCGTAGATAGGGTCATTCCAGGTTGCATCAGAGACCCTGAAGGAATTGTAAAGAATTTCCCTGTTTCTTTGTTCTGTTTTTGAAATTCCTTTTTAGAGTGGGTTTGAGCTGATTCTCGCTGCCATGTTTATGCCAGTCTAGACACACTTGATTCCCTTACGGAGACATATCAATACATAGGTTTTAAGATTCTTACTAGTCAGATCTATTCCTCTGCGGGAAATATGGGGTTTTGAGTCCCTTTCACTGAGGAAGGTGTAGGTCTTGTCTATTCCATAGTTGGTTTTTGGAACAGTACCTGTGCTTATATCAAACTCTGGTTTGATGCATCACCCCACCTCTCCTTCCCCCTTAAGCAGGCATAAGAGTGTTTTCTAAATGTGAGACTCTGTTCTCTTTCCTAACTCAGTTCATGTGTAGCCATGTTTACAGGATCTTCCTAAGTGATATCTTATGATAAGTTTCTTTTCCTGTGTGACTTCTTTCCCTTAGAATCATCGTACTTGAATCCACTCATTTTGCTGCTACTGGTCTTATGACATTGATTTCGTGGCTGAGGGATATTCCATCGTACGTAAGTTCCACAATGTTTGGAACCATTTTTATATTTCCTGGGATATTTCAGGTGTACCCAGGTTGAGGTTCTTGTAAGCAGTGCAGCCCTCAATTTGGGGGTGGCTCTGTCTTATGGATTTTCAGTTTTCCCAAGGTATATTCCCTAGACTGGAAGTGCCCTTGGCTCTGTAGCTCTGTTGTTTACTTGTTTTAGGGAACACAATGCACTCCTCCAGGGAGGCAGTTGGCAACTTACATCCCGCCCATCAGCATAACAAGGCTCCCTGTTCTCCAGGGCCTGTCTTGCCTTTCTGGTTTTTACACATTTTGTGGATGTCCCTTTTGACCGGTGGGGAGTGATACTTCTTTGTAGTGCAGATTTGCATTGCCCGCTTGCTTGCTTGGCCAAAAAGGGCGTATGCGTTTTCTCCTGAATATATTCAGGAGAAAACGCATACGCCCTTTTTGGCCAAGTGCATCATTGTCGAAGTTGTGCCCCTCTTCCTGTGCTTTACAGGCGATTCTAACGTACCTCTTGAAATCTGTTTCCTGCTATTCTGCCTCGCATTCAAGTCCGCCTCGTTGCCTTCCCTCAACAGATTTTTGGACGATAGTTGGCCTTGATTACTCTGCCAGTTTGTGAATTGCTGTGCCCCTGAGCTCCATTTTTCAACTCGTTTTTTGTGAGCTGAACGCAAGTCCAAACATTTGGTTCAGGACCTATACTGGTTCCCGGTGGGTGGCTGAGACTTTGGTGAATTCTTCTTCCTGCCGGGAAATTAGAGTGACATGTGCCCATCCAAATGCCTAACAGCTACTCTCTCATTGGTTCTCCCTCTTCCCTTTCCTCCTCTGCCAAATGGGCAACCTGTGTGAACCAGGAGCTTAAAGGGGCTGTCTCTCCAAGTTGGGAGATTGATAGTAAAGCTGTTGGAAAGTCAAACCGGAGCACCAGGAGAGGGACTCTTCGTTGAGTTTTAGAAACCTTTCGTATTCACAGTGTGTCCATTCTCTAGGTTTCCCGTACATGTTATAGCTGTAGTAATATTCCCTTCAACCTGGAGAGGTGGGACCCATGGAATGGTTGCCATGCATTATTGCTTTAATGGGTCTGCATTTGCTCACCCAATCTCACCAATCCTCTCAGTCCCAAGTGTCCAGCCTCATGCCGCATCCAGCTGTCATCGTAGATAGGGTCATTCCAGGTTGCATCAGAGACCCTGAAGGAATTGTAAAGAATTTCCCTGTTTCTTTGTTCTGTTTTTGAAATTCCTTTTTAGAGTGGGTTTGAGCTGATTCTCGCTGCCATGTTTATGCCAGTCTAGACACACTTGATTCCCTTACGGAGACATATCAATACATAGGTTTTAAGATTCTTACTAGTCAGATCTATTCCTCTGCGGGAAATATGGGGTTTTGAGTCCCTTTCACTGAGGAAGGTGTAGGTCTTGTCTATTCCATAGTTGGTTTTTGGAACAGTACCTGTGCTTATATCAAACTCTGGTTTGATGCATCACCCCACCTCTCCTTCCCCCTTAAGCAGGCATAAGAGTGTTTTCTAAATGTGAGACTCTGTTCTCTTGCCTAACTCAGTTCATGTGTAGCCATGTTTACAGGATCTTCCTAAGTGATATCTTATGATAAGTTTCTTTTCCTGTGTGACTTCTTTCCCTTAGAATCATCGTACCTGAATCCACTCATTTTGCTGCTACTGGTCTTATGACATTGATTTCGTGGCTGAGGGATATTCCATCGTACGTAAGTTCCACAATGTTTTGAACCCTTTTTATATTTCCTGGGATATTTCAGGTGTACCCAGGTTGAGGTTCTTGTAAGCAGTGCAGCCCTCAATTTGGGGGTGGCTCTGTCTTATGGATTTTCAGTTTTCCCAAGGTATATTCCCTAGACTGGAAGTGCCCTTGGCTCTGTAGCTCTGTTGTTTACTTGTTTTAGGGAACACAATGCACTCCTCCAGGGAGGCAGTTGGCAACTTACATCCCGCCCATCAGCATAACAAGGCTCCCTGTTCTCCAGGGCCTGTCTTGCCTTTCTGGTTTTTACACATTTTGTGGATGTCCCTTTTGACCGTTGGGAAGTGATACTTCTTTGTAGTGCAGATTTGCATTGCCCGCTTGCTTGCTTGGCCAAAAAGGGCGTATGCGTTTTCTCCTGAATATATTCAGGAGAAAACGCATACGCCCTTTTTGGCCAAGTGCATCATTGTCGAAGTTGTGCCCCTCTTCCTGTGCTTTACAGGCGATTCTAACGTACCTCTTGAAATCTGTTTCCTGCTATTCTGCCTCGCATTCAAGTCCGCCTCGTTGCCTTCCCTCAACAGATTTTTGGACGATAGTTGGCCTTGATTACTCTGCCAGTTTGTGAATTGCTGTGCCCCTGAGCTCCATTTTTCAACTCGTTTTTTGTGAGCTGAACGCAAGTCCAAACATTTGGTTCAGGACCTATACTGGTTCCCGGTGGGTGGCTGAGACTTTGGTGAATTCTTCTTCCTGCCGGGAAATTAGAGTGACATGTGCCCATCCAAATGCCTAACAGCTACTCTCTCATTGGTTCTCCCTCTTCCCTTTCCTCCTCTGCCAAATGGGCAACCTGTGTGAACCAGGAGCTTAAAGGGGCTGTCTCTCCAAGTTGGGAGATTGATAGTAAAGCTGTTGGAAAGTCAAACCGGAGCACCAGGAGAGGGACTCTTCGTTGAGTTTTAGAAACCTTTCGTATTCACAGTGTGTCCATTCTCTAGGGTTCCCGTACATGTTATAGCTGTAGTAATATTCCCTTCAACCTGGAGAGGTGGGACCCATGGAATGGTTGCCATGCATTATTGCTTTAAAGGGTCTGCATTTGCTCACCCAATCTCACCAATCCTCTCAGTCCCAAGTGTCCAGCCTCATGCCACATCCAGCTGTCATCGTAGATAGGGTCATTCCAGGTTGCATCAGAGACCCTGAAGGAATTGTAAAGAATTTCCCTGTTTCTTTGTTCTGTTTTTGAAATTCATTTTTAGAGTGGGTTTGAGCTGATTCTCGCTGCCATGTTTATGCCAGTCTAGACACACTTGATTCCCTTACGGAGACATATCAATACATAGGTTTTAAGATTCTTACTAGTCAGATCTATTCCTCTGCGGGAAATATGGGGTTTTGAGTCCCTTTCACTGAGGAAGGTGTAGGTCTTTTCTATTCCATAGTTGGTTTTTGGAACAGTACGTGTGCTTATATCAAACTCTGGTTTGATGCATCACCCCACCTCTCCTTCCCCCTTAAGCAGGCATAAGAGTGTTTTCTAAATGTGAGACTCTGTTCTCTTGCCTAACTCAGTTCATGTGTAGCCATGTTTACAGGATCTTCCTAAGTGATATCTTATGATAAGTTTCTTTTCCTGTGTGACTTCTTTCCCTTAGAATCATCGTACCTGAATCCACTCATTTTGCTGCTACTGGTCTTATGACATTGATTTCGTGGCTGAGGGATATTCCATCGTACGTAAGTTCCACAATGTTTGGAACCATTTTTATATTTCCTGGGATATTTCAGGTGTACCCAGGTTGAGGTTCTTGTAAGCAGTGCAGCCCTCAATTTGGGGGTGGCTCTGTCTTATGGATTTTCAGTTTTCCCAAGGTATATTCCCTAGACTGGAAGTGCCCTTGGCTCTGTAGCTCTGTTGTTTACTTGTTTTAGGGAACACAATGCACTCCTCCAGTGAGGCAGTTGGCAACTTACATCCCGCCCATCAGCATAACAAGGCTCCCTGTTCTCCAGGGCCTGTCTTGCCTTCCTGGTTTTTACACATTTTGTGGATGTCCCTTTTGACCGGTGGGAAGTGATACTTCTTTGTAGTGCAGATTTGCATTGCCCGCTTGCTTGCTTGGCCAAAAAGGGCGTATGCGTTTTCTCCTGAATATATTCAGGAGAAAACGCATACGCCCTTTTTGGCCAAGTGCATCACTGTCGAAGTTGTGCCCCTCTTCCTGTGCTTTACAGGCGATTCTAACGTACCTCTTGAAATCTGTTTCCTGCTATTCTGCCTCGCATTCAAGTCCGCCTCGTTGCCTTCCCTCAACAGATTTTTGGACGATAGTTGGCCTTGATTACTCTGCCAGTTTGTGAATTGCTGTGCCCCTGAGCTCCATTTTTCAACTCGTTTTTTGTGAGCTGAACGCAAGTCCAAACATTTGGTTCAGGACCTATACTGGTTCCCGGTGGGTGGCTGAGACTTTGGTGAATTCTTCTTCCTGCCGGGAAATTAGAGTGACATGTGCCCATCCAAATGCCTAACAGCTACTCTCTCATTGGTTCTCCCTCTTCCCTTTCCTCCTCTGCCAAATGGGCAACCTGTGTGAACCAGGAGCTTAAAGGGGCTGTCTCTCCAAGTTGGGAGATTGATAGTAAAGCTGTTGGAAAGTCAAACCGGAGCACCAGGAGAGGGACTCTTCGTTGAGTTTTAGAAACCTTTCGTATTCACAGTGTGTCCATTCTCTAGGTTTCCCGTACATGTTATAGCTGTAGTAATATTCCCTTCAACCTGGAGAGGTGGGACCCATGGAATGGTTGCCATGCATTATTGCTTTAAAGGGTCTGCATTTGCTCACCCAATCTCACCAATCCTCTCAGTCCCAAGTGTCCAGCCTCATGCCACATCCAGCTGTCATCGTAGATAGGGTCATTCCAGGTTGCATCAGAGACCCTGAAGGAATTGTAAAGAATTTCCCTGTTTCTTTGTTCTGTTTTTGAAATTCCTTTTTAGAGTGGGTTTGAGCTGATTCTCGCTGCCATGTTTATGCCAGTCTAGACACACTTGATTCCCTTACGGAGACATATCAATACATAGGTTTTAAGATTCTTACTAGTCAGATCTATTCCTCTGCGGGAAATATGGGGTTTTGAGTCCCTTTCACTGAGGAAGGTGTAGGTCTTGTCTATTCCATAGTTGGTTTTTGGAACAGTACCTGTGCTTATATCAAACTCTGGTTTGATGCATCACCCCACCTCTCCTTCCCCCTTAAGCAGGCATAAGAGTGTTTTCTAAATGTGAGACTCTGTTCTCTTGCCTAACTCAGTTCATGTGTAGCCATGTTTACAGGATCTTCCTAAGTGATATCTTATGATAAGTTTCTTTTCCTGTGTGACTTCTTTCCCTTAGAATCATCGTACCTGAATCCACTCATTTTGCTGCTACTGGTCTTATGACATTGATTTCGTGGCTGAGGGATATTCCATCGTACGTAAGTTCCACAATGTTTGGAACCATTTTTATATTTCCTGGGATATTTCAGGTGTACCCAGGTTGAGGTTCTTGTAAGCAGTGCAGCCCTCAATTTGGGGGTGGCTCTGTCTTATGGATTTTCAGTTTTCCCAAGGTATATTCCCTAGACTGGAAGTGCCCTTGGCTCTGTAGCTCTGTTGTTTACTTGTTTTAGGGAACACAATGCACTCCTCCAGTGAGGCAGTTGGCAACTTACATCCCGCCCATCAGCATAACAAGGCTCCCTGTTCTCCAGGGCCTGTCTTGCCTTCCTGGTTTTTACACATTTTGTGGATGTCCCTTTTGACCGGTGGGAAGTGATACTTCTTTGTAGTGCAGATTTGCATTGCCCGCTTGCTTGCTTGGCCAAAAAGGGCGTATGCGTTTTCTCCTGAATATATTCAGGAGAAAACGCATACGCCATTTTTGGCCAAGTGCATCACTGTCGAAGTTGTGCCCCTCTTCCTGTGCTTTACAGGCGATTCTAACGTACCTCTTGAAATCTGTTTCCTGCTATTCTGCCTCGCATTCAAGTCCGCCTCGTTGCCTTCCCTCAACAGATTTTTGGACGATAGTTGGCCTTGATTACTCTGCCAGTTTGTGAATTGCTGTGCCCCTGAGCTCCATTTTTCAACTCGTTTTTTGTGAGCTGAACGCAAGTCCAAACATTTGGTTCAGGACCTATACTGGTTCCCGGTGGGTGGCTGAGACTTTGGTGAATTCTTCTTCCTGCCGGGAAATTAGAGTGACATGTGCCCATCCAAATGCCTAACAGCTACTCTCTCATTGGTTCTCCCTCTTCCCTTTCCTCCTCTGCCAAATGGGCAACATGTGTGAACCAGGAGCTTAAAGGGGCTGTCTCTCCAAGTTGGGAGATTGATAGTAAAGCTGTTGGAAAGTCAAACCGGAGCACCAGGAGAGGGACTCTTCGTTGAGTTTTAGAAACCTTTCGTATTCACAGTGTGTCCATTCTCTAGGGTTCCCGTACATGTTATAGCTGTAGTAATATTCCCTTCAACCTGGAGAGGTGGGACCCATGGAATGGTTGCCATGCATTATTGCTTTAAAGGGTCTGCATTTGCTCACCCAATCTCACCAATCCTCTCAGTCCCAAGTGTCCAGCCTCATGCCACATCCAGCTGTCATCGTAGATAGGGTCATTCCAGGTTGCATCAGAGACCCTGAAGGAATTGTAAAGAATTTCCCTGTTTCTTTGTTCTGTTTTTGAAATTCCTTTTTAGAGTGGGTTTGAGCTGATTCTCGCTGCCATGTTTATGCCAGTCTAGACACACTTGATTCCCTTACGGAGACATATCAATACATAGGTTTTAAGATTCTTACTAGTCAGATCTATTCCTCTGCGGGAAATATGGGGTTTTGAGTCCCTTTCACTGAGGAAGGTGTAGGTCTTGTCTATTCCATAGTTGGTTTTTGGAACAGTACCTGTGCTTATATCAAACTCTGGTTTGATGCATCACCCCACCTCTCCTTCCCCCTTAAGCAGGCATAAGAGTGTTTTCTAAATGTGAGACTCTGTTCTCTTGCCTAACTCAGTTCATGTGTAGCCATGTTTACAGGATCTTCCTAAGTGATATCTTATGATAAGTTTCTTTTCCTGTGTGACTTCTTTCCCTTAGAATCATCGTACCTGAATCCACTCATTTTGCTGCTACTGGTCTTATGACATTGATTTCGTGGCTGAGGGATATTCCATCGTACGTAAGTTCCACAATGTTTTGAACCATTTTTATATTTCCTGGGATATTTCAGGTGTACCCAGGTTGAGGTTCTCGTAAGCAGTGCAGCCCTCAATTTGGGGGTGGCTCTGTCTT
The DNA here is from genome assembly GCF_964341445.2 of Mesoplodon mirus. Lineage (NCBI taxonomy): Eukaryota > Metazoa > Chordata > Mammalia > Artiodactyla > Ziphiidae > Mesoplodon > Mesoplodon mirus. Next base: position 124,792,131 of record NC_138984.1, read on the forward strand.
ATGGATTTTCAGTTTTCCCAAGGTATATTCCCTAGACTGGAAGTGCCCTTGGCTCTGTAGCTCTGTTGTTTACTTGTTTTAGGGAACACAATGCACTCCTCCAGTGAGGCAGTTGGCAACTTACATCCCGCCCATCAGCATAACAAGGCTCCCTGTTCTCCAGGGCCTGTCTTGCCTTCCTGGTTTTTACACATTTTGTGGATGTCCCTTTTGACCGGTGGGAAGTGATACTTCTTTGTAGTGCAGATTTGCATTGCCCGCTTGCTTGCTTGGCCAAAAAGGGCGTATGCGTTTTCTCCTGAATATATTCAGGAGAAAACGCATACGCCCTTTTTGGCCAAGTGCATCACTGTCGAAGTTGTGCCCCTCTTCCTGTGCTTTACAGGCGATTCTAACGTACCTCTTGAAATCTGTTTCCTGCTATTCTGCCTCGCATTCAAGTCCGCCTCGTTGCCTTCCCTCAACAGATTTTTGGACGATAGTTGGCCTTGATTACTCTGCCAGTTTGTGAATTGCTGTGCCCCTGAGCTCCATTTTTCAACTCGTTTTTTGTGAGCTGAACGCAAGTCCAAACATTTGGTTCAGGACCTATACTGGTTCCCGGTGGGTGGCTGAGACTTTGGTGAATTCTTCTTCCTGCCGGGAAATTAGAGTGACATGTGCCCATCCAAATGCCTAACAGCTACTCTCTCATTGGTTCTCCCTCTTCCCTTTCCTCCTCTGCCAAATGGGCAACCTGTGTGAACCAGGAGCTTAAAGGGGCTGTCTCTCCAAGTTGGGAGATTGATAGTAAAGCTGTTGGAAAGTCAAACCGGAGCACCAGGAGAGGGACTCTTCGTTGAGTTTTAGAAACCTTTCGTATTCACAGTGTGTCCATTCTCTAGGGTTCCCGTACATGTTATAGCTGTAGTAATATTCCCTTCAACCTGGAGAGGTGGGACCCATGGAATGGTTGCCATGCATTATTGCTTTAAAGGGTCTGCATTTGCTCACCCAATCTCACCAATCCTCTCAGTCCCAAGTGTCCAGCCTCATGCCACATCCAGCTGTCATCGTAGATAGGGTCATTCCAGGTTGCATCAGAGACCCTGAAGGAATTGTAAAGAATTTCCCTGTTTCTTTGTTCTGTTTTTGAAATTCCTTTTTAGAGTGGGTTTGAGCTGATTCTCGCTGCCATGTTTATGCCAGTCTAGACACACTTGATTCCCTTACGGAGACATATCAATACATAGGTTTTAAGATTCTTACTAGTCAGATCTATTCCTCTGCGGGAAATATGGGGTTTTGAGTCCCTTTCACTGAGGAAGGTGTAGGTCTTGTCTATTCCATAGTTGGTTTTTGGAACAGTACCTGTGCTTATATCAAACTCTGGTTTGATGCATCACCCCACCTCTCCTTCCCCCTTAAGCAGGCATAAGAGTGTTTTCTAAATGTGAGACTCTGTTCTCTTGCCTAACTCAGTTCATGTGTAGCCATGTTTACAGGATCTTCCTAAGTGATATCTTATGATAAGTTTCTTTTCCTGTGTGACTTCTTTCCCTTAGAATCATCGTACCTGAATCCACTCATTTTGCTGCTACTGGTCTTATGACATTGATTTCGTGGCTGAGGGATATTCCATCGTACGTAAGTTCCACAATGTTTTGAACCATTTTTATATTTCCTGGGATATTTCAGGTGTACCCAGGTTGAGGTTCTTGTAAGCAGTGCAGCCCTCAATTTGGGGGTGGCTCTGTCTTATGGATTTTCAGTTTTCCCAAGGTATATTCCCTAGACTGGAAGTGCCCTTGGCTCTGTAGCTCTGTTGTTTACTTGTTTTAGGGAACACAATGCACTCCTCCAGTGAGGCAGTTGGCAACTTACATCCCGCCCATCAGCATAACAAGGCTCCCTGTTCTCCAGGGCCTGTCTTGCCTTCCTGGTTTTTACACATTTTGTGGATGTCCCTTTTGACCGGTGGGAAGTGATACTTCTTTGTAGTGCAGATTTGCATTGCCCGCTTGCTTGCTTGGCCAAAAAGGGCGTATGCGTTTTCTCCTGAATATATTCAGGAGAAAACGCATACGCCCTTTTTGGCCAAGTGCATCACTGTCGAAGTTGTGCCCCTCTTCCTGTGCTTTACAGGCGATTCTAACGTACCTCTTGAAATCTGTTTCCTGCTATTCTGCCTCGCATTCAAGTCCGCCTCGTTGCCTTCCCTCAACAGATTTTTGGACGATAGTTGGCCTTGATTACTCTGCCAGTTTGTGAATTGCTGTGCCCCTGAGCTCCATTTTTCAACTCGTTTTTTGTGAGCTGAACGCAAGTCCAAACATTTGGTTCAGGACCTATACTGGTTCCCGGTGGGTGGCTGAGACTTTGGTGAATTCTTCTTCCTGCCGGGAAATTAGAGTGACATGTGCCCATCCAAATGCCTAACAGCTACTCTCTCATTGGTTCTCCCTCTTCCCTTTCCTCCTCTGCCAAATGGGCAACCTGTGTGAACCAGGAGCTTAAAGGGGCTGTCTCTCCAAGTTGGGAGATTGATAGTAAAGCTGTTGGAAAGTCAAACCGGAGCACCAGGAGAGGGACTCTTCGTTGAGTTTTAGAAACCTTTCGTATTCACAGTGTGTCCATTCTCTAGGGTTCCCGTACATGTTATAGCTGTAGTAATATTCCCTTCAACCTGGAGAGGTGGGACCCATGGAATGGTTGCCATGCATTATTGCTTTAAAGGGTCTGCATTTGCTCACCCAATCTCACCAATCCTCTCAGTCCCAAGTGTCCAGCCTCATGCCACATCCAGCTGTCATCGTAGATAGGGTCATTCCAGGTTGCATCAGAGACCCTGAAGGAATTGTAAAGAATTTCCCTGTTTCTTTGTTCTGTTTTTGAAATTCCTTTTTAGAGTGGGTTTGAGCTGATTCTCGCTGCCATGTTTATGCCAGTCTAGACACACTTGATTCCCTTACGGAGACATATCAATACATAGGTTTTAAGATTCTTACTAGTCAGATCTATTCCTCTGCGGGAAATATGGGGTTTTGAGTCCCTTTCACTGAGGAAGGTGTAGGTCTTGTCTATTCCATACTTGGTTTTTGGAACAGTACCTGTGCTTATATCAAACTCTGGTTTGATGCATCACCCCACCTCTCCTTCCCCCTTAAGCAGGCATAAGAGTGTTTTCTAAATGTGAGACTCTGTTCTCTTGCCTAACTCAGTTCATGTGTAGCCATGTTTACAGGATCTTCCTAAGTGATATCTTATGATAAGTTTCTTTTCCTGTGTGACTTCTTTCACTTAGAATCATCGTACCTGAATCCACTCATTTTGCTGCTACTGGTCTTATGACATTGATTTCGTGGCTGAGGGATATTCCATCGTACGTAAGTTCCACAATGTTTTGAACCATTTTTATATTTCCTGGGATATTTCAGGTGTACCCAGGTTGAGGTTCTTGTAAGCAGTGCAGCCCTCAATTTGGGGGTGGCTCTGTCTTATGGATTTTCAGTTTTCCCAAGGTATATTCCCTAGACTGGAAGTGCCCTTGGCTCTGTAGCTCTGTTGTTTACTTGTTTTAGGGAACACAATGCACTCCTCCAGTGAGGCAGTTGGCAACTTACATCCCGCCTATCAGCATAACAAGGCTCCCTGTTCTCCAGGGCCTGTCTTGCCTTTCTGGTTTTTACACATTTTGTGGATGTCCCTTTTGACCGGTGGGAAGTGATACTTCTTTGTAGTGCAGATTTGCATTGCCCGCTTGCTTGCTTGGCCAAAAAGGGCGTATGCGTTTTCTCCTGAATATATTCAGGAGAAAACGCATACGCCCTTTTTGGCCAAGTGCATCACTGTCGAAGTTGTGCCCCTCTTCCTGTGCTTTACAGGCGATTCTAACGTACCTCTTGAAATCTGTTTCCTGCTATTCTGCCTCGCATTCAAGTCCGCCTCGTTGCCTTCCCTCAACAGATTTTTGGACGATAGTTGGCCTTGATTACTCTGCCAGTTTGTGAATTGCTGTGCCCCTGAGCTCCATTTTTCAACTCGTTTTTTGTGAGCTGAACGCAAGTCCAAACATTTGGTTCAGGACCTATACTGGTTCCCGGTGGGTGGCTGAGACTTTGGTGAATTCTTCTTCCTGCCGGGAAATTAGAGTGACATGTGCCCATCCAAATGCCTAACAGCTACTCTCTCATTGGTTCTCCCTCTTCCCTTTCCTCCTCTGCCAAATGGGCAACCTGTGTGAACCAGGAGCTTAAAGGGGCTGTCTCTCCAAGTTGGGAGATTGATAGTAAAGCTGTTGGAAAGTCAAACCGGAGCACCAGGAGAGGGACTCTTCGTTGAGTTTTAGAAACCTTTCGTATTCACAGTGTGTCCATTCTCTAGGTTTCCCGTACATGTTATAGCTGTAGTAATATTCCCTTCAACCTGGAGAGGTGGGACCCATGGAATGGTTGCCATGCATTATTGCTTTAAAGGGTCTGCATTTGCTCACCCAATCTCACCAATCCTCTCAGTCCCAAGTGTCCAGCCTCATGCCACATCCAGCTGTCATCGTAGATAGGGTCATTCCAGGTTGCATCAGAGACCCTGAAGGAATTGTAAAGAATTTCCCTGTTTCTTTGTTCTGTTTTTGAAATTCCTTTTTAGAGTGGGTTTGAGCTGATTCTCGCTGCCATGTTTATGCCAGTCTAGACACACTTGATTCCCTTACGGAGACATATCAATACATAGGTTTTAAGATTCTTACTAGTCAGATCTATTCCTCTGCGGGAAATATGGGGTTTTGAGTCCCTTTCACTGAGGAAGGTGTAGGTCTTGTCTATTCCATAGTTGGTTTTTGGAACAGTACCTGTGCTTATATCAAACTCTGGTTTGATGCATCACCCCACCTCTCCTTCCCCCTTAAGCAGGCATAAGAGTGTTTTCTAAATGTGAGACTCTGTTCTCTTGCCTAACTCAGTTCATGTGTAGCCATGTTTACAGGATCTTCCTAAGTGATATCTTATGATAAGTTTCTTTTCCTGTGTGACTTCTTTCCCTTAGAATCATCGTACCTGAATCCACTCATTTTGCTGCTACTGGTCTTATGACATTGATTTCGTGGCTGAGGGATATTCCATCGTACGTAAGTTCCACAATGTTTTGAACCATTTTTATATTTCCTGGGATATTTCAGGTGTACCCAGGTTGAGGTTCTTGTAAGCAGTGCAGCCCTCAATTTGGGGGTGGCTCTGTCTTATGGATTTTCAGTTTTCCCAAGGTATATTCCCTAGACTGGAAGTGCCCTTGGCTCTGTAGCTCTGTTGTTTACTTGTTTTAGGGAACACAATGCACTCCTCCAGTGAGGCAGTTGGCAACTTACATCCCGCCCATCAGCATAACAAGGCTCCCTGTTCTCCAGGGCCTGTCTTGCCTTTCTGGTTTTTACACATTTTGTGGATGTCCCTTTTGACTGGTGGGAAGTGATACTTCTTTGTAGTGCAGATTTGCATTGCCCGCTTGCTTGCTTGGCCAAAAAGGGCGTATGCGTTTTCTCCTGAATATATTCAGGAGAAAACGCATACGCCCTTTTTGGCCAAGTGCATCATTGTCGAAGTTGTGCCCCTCTTCCTGTGCTTTACAGGCGATTCTAACGTACCTCTTGAAATCTGTTTCCTGCTATTCTGCCTCGCATTCAAGTCCGCCTCGTTGCCTTCCCTCAAGAGATTTTTGGACGATAGTTGGCCTTGATTACTCTGCCAGTTTGTGAATTGCTGTGCCCCTGAGCTCCATTTTTCAACTCGTTTTTTGTGAGCTGAACGCAAGTCCAAACATTTGGTTCAGGACCTATACTGGTTCCCGGTGGGTGGCTGAGACTTTGGTGAATTCTTCTTCCTGCCGGGAAATTAGAGTGACATGTGCCCATCCAAATGCCTAACAGCTACTCTCTCATTGGTTCTCCCTCTTCCCTTTCCTCCTCTGCCAAATGGGCAACCTGTGTGAACCAGGAGCTTAAAGGGGCTGTCTCTCCAAGTTGGGAGATTGATAGTAAAGCTGTTGGAAAGTCAAACCGGAGCACCAGGAGAGGGACTCTTCGTTGAGTTTTAGAAACCTTTCGTATTCACAGTGTGTCCATTCTCTAGGTTTCCCGTACATGTTATAGCTGTAGTAATATTCCCTTCAACCTGGAGAGGTGGGACCCATGGAATGGTTGCCATGCATTATTGCTTTAAAGGGTCTGCATTTGCTCACCCAATCTCACCAATCCTCTCAGTCCCAAGTGTCCAGCCTCATGCCACATCCAGCTGTCATCGTAGATAGGGTCATTCCAGGTTGCATCAGAGACCCTGAAGGAATTGTAAAGAATTTCCCTGTTTCTTTGTTCTGTTTTTGAAATTCCTTTTTAGAGTGGGTTTGAGCTGATTCTCGCTGCCATGTTTATGCCAGTCTAGACACACTTGATTCCCTTACGGAGACATATCAATACATAGGTTTTAAGATTCTTACTAGTCAGATCTATTCCTCTGCGGGAAATATGGGGTTTTGAGTCCCTTTCACTGAGGAAGGTGTAGGTCTTGTCTATTCCATAGTTGGTTTTTGGAACAGTACCTGTGCTTATATCAAACTCTGGTTTGATGCATCACCCCACCTCTCCTTCCCCCTTAAGCAGGCATAAGAGTGTTTTCTAAATGTGAGACTCTGTTCTCTTGCCTAACTCAGTTCATGTGTAGCCATGTTTACAGGATCTTCCTAAGTGATATCTTATGATAAGTTTCTTTTCCTGTGTGACTTCTTTCCCTTAGAATCATCGTACCTGAATCCACTCATTTTGCTGCTACTGGTCTTATGGCATTGATTTCGTGGCTGAGGGATATTCCATCGTACGTAAGTTCCACAATGTTTGGAACCATTTTTATATTTCCTGGGATATTTCAGGTGTACCCAGGTTGAGGTTCTTGTAAGCAGTGCAGCCCTCAATTTGGGGGTGGCTCTGTCTTATGGATTTTCAGTTTTCCCAAGGTATATTCCCTAGACTGGAAGTGCCCTTGGCTCTGTAGCTCTGTTGTTTACTTGTTTTAGGGAACACAATGCACTCCTCCAGTGAGGCAGTTGGCAACTTACATCCCGCCCATCAGCATAACAAGGCTCCCTGTTCTCCAGGGCCTGTCTTGCCTTCCTGGTTTTTACACATTTTGTGGATGTCCCTTTTGACCGGTGGGAAGTGATACTTCTTTGTAGTGCAGATTTGCATTGCCCGCTTGCTTGCTTGGCCAAAAAGGGCGTATGCGTTTTCTCCTGAATATATTCAGGAGAAAACGCATACGCCCTTTTTGGCCAAGTGCATCACTGTCGAAGTTGTGCCCCTCTTCCTGTGCTTTACAGGCGATTCTAACGTACCTCTTGAAATCTGTTTCCTGCTATTCTGCCTCGCATTCAAGTCCGCCTCGTTGCCTTCCCTCAACAGATTTTTGGACGATAGTTGGCCTTGATTACTCTGCCAGTTTGTGAATTGCTGTGCCCCTGAGCTCCATTTTTCAACTCGTTTTTTGTGAGCTGAACGCAAGTCCAAACATTTGGTTCAGGACCTATACTGGTTCCCGGTGGGTGGCTGAGACTTTGGTGAATTCTTCTTCCTGCCGGGAAATTAGAGTGACATGTGCCCATCCAAATGCCTAACAGCTACTCTCTCATTGGTTCTCCCTCTTCCCTTTCCTCCTCTGCCAAATGGGCAACCTGTGTGAACCAGGAGCTTAAAGGGGCTGTCTCTCCAAGTTGGGAGATTGATAGTAAAGCTGTTGGAAAGTCAAACCGGAGCACCAGGAGAGGGACTCTTCGTTGAGTTTTAGAAACCTTTCGTATTCACAGTGTGTCCATTCTCTAGGGTTCCCGTACATGTTATAGCTGTAGTAATATTCCCTTCAACCTGGAGAGGTGGGACCCATGGAATGGTTGCCATGCATTATTGCTTTAAAGGGTCTGCATTTGCTCACCCAATCTCACCAATCCTCTCAGTCCCAAGTGTCCAGCCTCATGCCACATCCAGCTGTCATCGTAGATAGGGTCATTCCAGGTTGCATCAGAGACCCTGAAGGAATTGTAAAGAATTTCCCTGTTTCTTTGTTCTGTTTTTGAAATTCCTTTTTAGAGTGGGTTTGAGCTGATTCTCGCTGCCATGTTTATGCCAGTCTAGACACACTTGATTCCCTTACGGAGACATATCAATACATAGGTTTTAAGATTCTTACTAGTCAGATCTATTCCTCTGCGGGAAATATGGGGTTTTGAGTCCCTTTCACTGAGGAAGGTGTAGGTCTTGTCTATTCCATACTTGGTTTTTGGAACAGTACCTGTGCTTATATCAAACTCTGGTTTGATGCATCACCCCACCTCTCCTTCCCCCTTAAGCAGGCATAAGAGTGTTTTCTAAATGTGAGACTCTGTTCTCTTGCCTAACTCAGTTCATGTGTAGCCATGTTTACAGGATCTTCCTAAGTGATATCTTATGATAAGTTTCTTTTCCTGTGTGACTTCTTTCACTTAGAATCATCGTACCTGAATCCACTCATTTTGCTGCTACTGGTCTTATGACATTGATTTCGTGGCTGAGGGATATTCCATCGTACGTAAGTTCCACAATGTTTTGAACCATTTTTATATTTCCTGGGATATTTCAGGTGTACCCAGGTTGAGGTTCTTGTAAGCAGTGCAGCCCTCAATTTGGGGGTGGCTCTGTCTTATGGATTTTCAGTTTTCCCAAGGTATATTCCCTAGACTGGAAGTGCCCTTGGCTCTGTAGCTCTGTTGTTTACTTGTTTTAGGGAACACAATGCACTCCTCCAGTGAGGCAGTTGGCAACTTACATCCCGCCTATCAGCATAACAAGGCTCCCTGTTCTCCAGGGCCTGTCTTGCCTTTCTGGTTTTTACACATTTTGTGGATGTCCCTTTTGACCGGTGGGAAGTGATACTTCTTTGTAGTGCAGATTTGCATTGCCCGCTTGCTTGCTTGGCCAAAAAGGGCGTATGCGTTTTCTCCTGAATATATTCAGGAGAAAACGCATACGCCCTTTTTGGCCAAGTGCATCACTGTCGAAGTTGTGCCCCTCTTCCTGTGCTTTACAGGCGATTCTAACGTACCTCTTGAAATCTGTTTCCTGCTATTCTGCCTCGCATTCAAGTCCGCCTCGTTGCCTTCCCTCAACAGATTTTTGGACGATAGTTGGCCTTGATTACTCTGCCAGTTTGTGAATTGCTGTGCCCCTGAGCTCCATTTTTCAACTCGTTTTTTGTGAGCTGAACGCAAGTCCAAACATTTGGTTCAGGACCTATACTGGTTCCCGGTGGGTGGCTGAGACTTTGGTGAATTCTTCTTCCTGCCGGGAAATTAGAGTGACATGTGCCCATCCAAATGCCTAACAGCTACTCTCTCATTGGTTCTCCCTCTTCCCTTTCCTCCTCTGCCAAATGGGCAACCTGTGTGAACCAGGAGCTTAAAGGGGCTGTCTCTCCAAGTTGGGAGATTGATAGTAAAGCTGTTGGAAAGTCAAACCGGAGCACCAGGAGAGGGACTCTTCGTTGAGTTTTAGAAACCTTTCGTATTCACAGTGTGTCCATTCTCTAGGTTTCCCGTACATGTTATAGCTGTAGTAATATTCCCTTCAACCTGGAGAGGTGGGACCCATGGAATGGTTGCCATGCATTATTGCTTTAAAGGGTCTGCATTTGCTCACCCAATCTCACCAATCCTCTCAGTCCCAAGTGTCCAGCCTCATGCCACATCCAGCTGTCATCGTAGATAGGGTCATTCCAGGTTGCATCAGAGACCCTGAAGGAATTGTAAAGAATTTCCCTGTTTCTTTGTTCTGTTTTTGAAATTCCTTTTTAGAGTGGGTTTGAGCTGATTCTCGCTGCCATGTTTATGCCAGTCTAGACACACTTGATTCCCTTACGGAGACATATCAATACATAGGTTTTAAGATTCTTACTAGTCAGATCTATTCCTCTGCGGGAAATATGGGGTTTTGAGTCCCTTTCACTGAGGAAGGTGTAGGTCTTGTCTATTCCATAGTTGGTTTTTGGAACAGTACCTGTGCTTATATCAAACTCTGGTTTGATGCATCACCCCACCTCTCCTTCCCCCTTAAGCAGGCATAAGAGTGTTTTCTAAATGTGAGACTCTGTTCTCTTGCCTAACTCAGTTCATGTGTAGCCATGTTTACAGGATCTTCCTAAGTGATATCTTATGATAAGTTTCTTTTCCTGTGTGACTTCTTTCCCTTAGAATCATCGTACCTGAATCCACTCATTTTGCTGCTACTGGTCTTATGACATTGATTTCGTGGCTGAGGGATATTCCATCGTACGTAAGTTCCACAATGTTTTGAACCATTTTTATATTTCCTGGGATATTTCAGGTGTACCCAGGTTGAGGTTCTTGTAAGCAGTGCAGCCCTCAATTTGGGGGTGGCTCTGTCTTATGGATTTTCAGTTTTCCCAAGGTATATTCCCTAGACTGGAAGTGCCCTTGGCTCTGTAGCTCTGTTGTTTACTTGTTTTAGGGAACACAATGCACTCCTCCAGTGAGGCAGTTGGCAACTTACATCCCGCCCATCAGCATAACATGGCTCCCTGTTCTCCAGGGCCTGTCTTGCCTTTCTGGTTTTTACACATTTTGTGGATGTCCCTTTTGACTGGTGGGAAGTGATACTTCTTTGTAGTGCAGATTTGCATTGCCCGCTTGCTTGCTTGGCCAAAAAGGGCGTATGCGTTTTCTCCTGAATATATTCAGGAGAAAACGCATACGCCCTTTTTGGCCAAGTGCATCATTGTCGAAGTTGTGCCCCTCTTCCTGTGCTTTACAGGCGATTCTAACGTACCTCTTGAAATCTGTTTCCTGCTATTCTGCCTCGCATTCAAGTCCGCCTCGTTGCCTTCCCTCAAGAGATTTTTGGACGATAGTTGGCCTTGATTACTCTGCCAGTTTGTGAATTGCTGTGCCCCTGAGCTCCATTTTTCAACTCGTTTTTTGTGAGCTGAACGCAAGTCCAAACATTTGGTTCAGGACCTATACTGGTTCCCGGTGGGTGGCTGAGACTTTGGTGAATTCTTCTTCCTGCCGGGAAATTAGAGTGACATGTGCCCATCCAAATGCCTAACAGCTACTCTCTCATTGGTTCTCCCTCTTCCCTTTCCTCCTCTGCCAAATGGGCAACCTGTGTGAACCAGGAGCTTAAAGGGGCTGTCTCTCCAAGTTGGGAGATTGATAGTAAAGCTGTTGGAAAGTCAAACCGGAGCACCAGGAGAGGGACTCTTCGTTGAGTTTTAGAAACCTTTCGTATTCACAGTGTGTCCATTCTCTAGGTTTCCCGTACATGTTATAGCTGTAGTAATATTCCCTTCAACCTGGAGAGGTGGGACCCATGGAATGGTTGCCATGCATTATTGCTTTAAAGGGTCTGCATTTGCTCACCCAATCTCACCAATCCTCTCAGTCCCAAGTGTCCAGCCTCATGCCACATCCAGCTGTCATCGTAGATAGGGTCATTCCAGGTTGCATCAGAGACCCTGAAGGAATTGTAAAGAATTTCCCTGTTTCTTTGTTCTGTTTTTGAAATTCCTTTTTAGAGTGGGTTTGAGCTGATTCTCGCTGCCATGTTTATGCCAGTCTAGACACACTTGATTCCCTTACGGAGACATATCAATACATAGGTTTTAAGATTCTTACTAGTCAGATCTATTCCTCTGCGGGAAATATGGGGTTTTGAGTCCCTTTCACTGAGGAAGGTGTAGGTCTTGTCTATTCCATAGTTGGTTTTTGGAACAGTACCTGTGCTTATATCAAACTCTGGTTTGATGCATCACCCCACCTCTCCTTCCCCCTTAAGCAGGCATAAGAGTGTTTTCTAAATGTGAGACTCTGTTCTCTTGCCTAACTCAGTTCATGTGTAGCCATGTTTACAGGATCTTCCTAAGTGATATCTTATGATAAGTTTCTTTTCCTGTGTGACTTCTTTCCCTTAGAATCATCGTACCTGAATCCACTCATTTTGCTGCTACTGGTCTTATGGCATTGATTTCGTGGCTGAGGGATATTCCATCGTACGTAAGTTCCACAATGTTTGGAACCATTTTTATATTTCCTGGGATATTTCAGGTGTACCCAGGTTGAGGTTCTTGTAAGCAGTGCAGCCCTCAATTTGGGGGTGGCTCTGTCTTATGGATTTTCAGTTTTCCCAAGGTATATTCCCTAGACTGGAAGTGCCCTTGGCTCTGTAGCTCTGTTGTTTACTTGTTTTAGGGAACACAATGCACTCCTCCAGTGAGGCAGTTGGCAACTTACATCCCGCCCATCAGCATAACAAGGCTCCCTGTTCTCCAGGGCCTGTCTTGCCTTTCTGGTTTTTACACATTTTGTGGATGTCCCTTTTGACCGGTGGGAAGTGATACTTCTGTGTAGTGCAGATTTGCATTGCCCGCTTGCTTGCTTGGCCAAAAAGGGCGTATGCGTTTTCTCCTGAATATATTCAGGAGAAAACGCATACGCCCTTTTTAGCCAAGTGCATCATTGTCGAAGTTGTGCCCCTCTTCCTGTGCTTTACAGGCGATTCTAACGTACCTCTTGAAATCTGTTTCCTGCTATTCTGCCTCGCATTCAAGTCCGCCTCGTTGCCTTCCCTCAACAGATTTTTGGACGATAGTTGGCCTTGATTACTCTGCCAGTTTGTGAATTGCTGTGCCCCTGAGCTCCATTTTCAAACTCGTTTTTTGTGAGCTGAACGCAAGTCCAAACATTTGGTTCAGGACCTATACTGGTTCCCGGTGGGTGGCTGAGACTTTGGTTAATTCTTCTTCCTGCCGGGAAATTAGAGTGACATGTGCCCATCCAAATGCCTAACAGCGACTCTCTCATTGGTTCTCCCTCTTCCCTTTCCTCCTCTGCCAAATTGGAAACCTGTGTGAACCAGGAGCTTAAAGGGCTGTCTCTCCAAGTTGGGAGATTGATAGTAAAGCAGTTGGAAAGTCAAACCAGAGCACCAGGAGAGGGACTCTTCGTTGAGTTTTAGAAACCTTTCGTATTCACAGTGTGTCCATTCTCTAGGTTTCCCGTACATGTTAAAGCTGTAGTAATATTCCCTTCAACCTGGAGAGTTGGGAATCATGGATTGGGTGCCATGCATTATTGCTATAAAGGGTCTGCCTTTGCTCACCCAATATCTCCAATCCTCTCAGTCCCAAGTGTCCAGCCTCATGCCGCATCCAGCTGTCATCGTAGATAGGGTCATTCCAGGTTGCATCAGAGACCCTGAAGGAATTGTTAAGAATTTCCCTGTTTCTTTGTTCTGTTTTTGAAATTCCTTTTTAGAGTGGGTTTGAGCTGATTCTCGCTGCCATATTTATGCCAGTCTAGACACACTTGATTCCCTTACGGAGACATATCAATACATAGGTTTTAAGATTCTTACTAGTCAGATCTATTCCTCTGCGGGAAATATGGGGTTTTGAGTCCCTTTCACTGAGGAAGGTGTAGGTCTTGTCTATTCCATAGTTGGTTTTTGGAACAGTACCTGTGCTTATATCAAACTCTGGTTTGATGCATCACCCCACCTCTCCTTCCCCCTTAAGCAGGCATAAGAGTGTTTTCTAAATGTGAGACTCTGTTCTCTTTCCTAACTCAGTTCATGTGTTGCCATGTTTACAGGATCTTCCTAAGTGATATCTTATGATAAGTTTCTTTTTCTGTGTGACTTCTTTCACTTAAAATCATCGTACCTGAATCCACTCATTTTGCTGCTACTGGTCTTATGACATTGATTTCATGGCTGAGGGATATTCCATCGTACGTAAGTTCCACAATGTTTTGAACCATTTTTATATTTCCTGGGATATTTCAGGTGTACCCAGGTTGAGGTTCTTGTAAGCAGTGCAGCCCTCAATTTGGGGGTGGCTCTGTCTTATGGATTTTCAGTTTTCCCAAGGTATATTCCCTAGACTGGAAGTGCCCTTGGCTCTGTAGCTCTGTTGTTTACTTGTTTTAGGGAACACAATGCACTCCTCCAGTGAGGCAGTTGGCAACTTACATCCCGCCCATCAGCATAACAAGGCTCCCTGTTCTCCAGGGCCTGTCTTGCCTTTCTGGTTTTTACACATTTTGTGGATGTCCCTTTTGACCGTTGGGAAGTGATACTTCTTTGTAGTGCAGATTTGCATTGCCCGCTTGCTTGCTTGGCCAAAAAGGGCGTATGCGTTTTCTCCTGAATATATTCAGGAGAAAACACATACGCCCTTTTTGGCCAAGTGCATCATTGTCGAAGTTGTGCCCCTCTTCCTGTGCTTTACAGGCGATTCTAACGTACCTCTTGAAATCTGTTTCCTGCTATTCTGCCTCGCATTCAAGTCCGCCTCGTTGCCTTCCCTCAACAGATTTTTGGACGATAGTTGGCCTTGATTACTCTGCCAGTTTGTGAATTGCTGTGCCCCTGAGCTCCATTTTTCAACTCGTTTTTTGTGAGCTGAACGCAAGTCCAAACATTTGGTTCAGGACCTATACTGGTTCCCGGTGGGTGGCTGAGACTTTGGTGAATTCTTCTTCCTGCCGGGAAATTAGAGTGACATGTGCCCATCCAAATGCCTAACAGCTACTCTCTCATTGGTTCTCCCTCTTCCCTTTCCTCCTCTGCCAAATGGGCAACCTGTGTGAACCAGGAGCTTAAAGGGGCTGTCTCTCCAAGTTGGGAGATTGATAGTAAAGCTGTTGGAAAGTCAAACCGGAGCACCAGGAGAGGGACTCTTCGTTGAGTTTTAGAAACCTTTCGTATTCACAGTGTGTCCATTCTCTAGGTTTCCCGTACATGTTATAGCTGTAGTAATATTCCCTTCAACCTGGAGAGGTGGGACCCATGGAATGGTTGCCATGCATTATTGCTTTAAAGGGTCTGCATTTGCTCACCCAATCTCACCAATCCTCTCAGTCCCAAGTGTCCAGCCTCATGCCACATCCAGCTGTCATCGTAGATAGGGTCATTCCAGGTTGCATCAGAGACCCTGAAGGAATTGTAAAGAATTTCCCTCTTTCTTTGTTCTGTTTTTGAAATTCCTTTTTAGAGTGGGTTTGAGCTGATTCTCGCTGCCATGTTTATGCCAGTCTAGACACACTTGATTCCCTTACGGAGACATATCAATACATAGGTTTTAAGATTCTTACTAGTCAGATCTATTCCTCTGCGGGAAATATGGGGTTTTGAGTCCCTTTCACTGAGGAAGGTGTAGGTCTTGTCTATTCCATAGTTGGTTTTTGGAACAGTACCTGTGCTTATATCAAACTCTGGTTTGATGCATCACCCCACCTCTCCTTCCCCCTTAAGCAGGCATAAGAGTGTTTTCTAAATGTGAGACTCTGTTCTCTTTCCTAACTCAGTTCATGTGTTGCCATGTTTACAGGATCTTCCTAAGTGATATCTTATGATAAGTTTCTTTTTCTGTGTGACTTCTTTCACTTAGAATCATCGTACCTGAATCCACTCATTTTGCTGTTACTGGTCTTATGACATTGATTTCATGGCTGAGGGATATTCCATCGTACGTAAGTTCCACAATGTTTGGAACCATTTTTATATTTCCTGGGATATTTCAGGTGTACCCAGGTTGAGGTTCTTGTAAGCAGTGCAGCCCTCAATTTGGGGGTGGCTCTGTCTTATGGATTTTCAGTTTTCCCAAGGTATATTCCCTAGACTGGAAGTGCCCTTGGCTCTGTAGCTCTGTTGTTTACTTGTTTTAGGGAACACAATGCACTCCTCCAGTGAGGCAGTTGGCAACTTACATCCCGCCCATCAGCATAACAAGGCTCCCTGTTCTCCAGGGCCTGTCTTGCCTTTCTGGTTTTTACACATTTTGTGGATGTCCCTTTTGACCGTTGGGAAGTGATACTTCTTTGTAGTGCAGATTTGCATTGCCCGCTTGCTTGCTTGGCCAAAAAGGGCGTATGCGTTTTCTCCTGAATATATTCAGGAGAAAACGCATACGCCCTTTTTGGCCAAGTGCATCATTGTCGAAGTTGTGCCCCTCTTCCTGTGCTTTACAGGCGATTCTAACGTACCTCTTGAAATCTGTTTCCTGCTATTCTGCCTCGCATTCAAGTCCGCCTCGTTGCCTTCCCTCAACAGATTTTTGGACGATAGTTGGCCTTGATTACTCTGCCAGTTTGTGAATTGCTGTGCCCCTGAGCTCCATTTTTCAACTCGTTTTTTGTGAGCTGAACGCAAGTCCAAACATTTGGTTCAGGACCTATACTGGTTCCCGGTGGGTGGCTGAGACTTTGGTGAATTCTTCTTCCTGCCGGGAAATTAGAGTGACATGTGCCCATCCAAATGCCTAACAGCTACTCTCTCATTGGTTCTCCCTCTTCCCTTTCCTCCTCTGCCAAATGGGCAACCTGTGTGAACCAGGAGCTTAAAGGGGCTGTCTCTCCAATTTGGGAGATTGATAGTAAAGCTGTTGGAAAGTCAAACCGGAGCACCAGGAGAGGGACTCTTCGTTGAGTTTTAGAAACCTTTCGTATTCACAGTGTGTCCATTCTCTAGGTTTCCCGTACATGTTATAGCTGTAGTAATATTCCCTTCAACCTGGAGAGGTGGGACCCATGGAATGGTTGCCATGCATTATTGCTTTAAAGGGTCTGCATTTGCTCACCCAATCTCACCAATCCTCTCAGTCCCAAGTGTCCAGCCTCATGCCACATCCAGCTGTCATCGTAGATAGGGTCATTCCAGGTTGCATCAGAGACCCTGAAGGAATTGTAAAGAATTTCCCTGTTTCTTTGTTCTGTTTTTGAAATTCCTTTTTAGAGTGGGTTTGAGCTGATTCTCGCTGCCATGTTTATGCCAGTCTAGACACACTTGATTCCCTTACGGAGACATATCAATACATAGGTTTTAAGATTCTTACTAGTCAGATCTATTCCTCTGCGGGGAATATGGGGTTTTGAGTCCCTTTCACTGAGGAAGGTGTAGGTCTTGTCTATTCCATAGTTGGTTTTTGGAACAGTACCTGTGCTTATATCAAACTCTGGTTTGATGCATCACCCCACCTCTCCTTCCCCCTTAAGCAGGCATAAGAGTGTTTTCTAAATGTGAGACTCTGTTCTCTTTCCTAACTCAGTTCATGTGTTGCCATGTTTACAGGATCTTCCTAAGTGATATCTTATGATAAGTTTCTTTTTCTGTGTGACTTCTTTCACTTAGAATCATCGTACCTGAATCCACTCATTTTGCTGCTACTGGTCTTATGACATTGATTTCATGGCTGAGGGATATTCCATCGTACGTAAGTTCCACAATGTTTTGAACCATTTTTACATTTCCTGGGATATTTCAGGTGTACCCAGGTTGAGGTTCTTGTAAGCAGTGCAGCCCTCAATTTGGGGGTGGCTCTGTCTTATGGATTTTCAGTTTTCCCAAGGTATATTCCCTAGACTGGAAGTGCCCTTGGCTCTGTAGCTCTGTTGTTTACTTGTTTTAGGGAACACAATGCACTCCTCCAGTGAGGCAGTTGGCAACTTACATCCCACCCATCAGCATAACAAGGCTCCCTGTTCTCCAGGGCCTGTCTTGCCTTTCTGGTTTTTACACATTTTGTGGATGTCCCTTTTGACCGTTGGGAAGTGATACTTCTTTGTAGTGCAGATTTGCATTGCCCGCTTGCTTGCTTGGCCAAAAAGGGCGTATGCGTTTTCTCCTGAATATATTCAGGAGAAAACGCATACGCCCTTTTTGGCCAAGTGCATCATTGTCGAAGTTGTGCCCCTCTTCCTGTGCTTTACAGGCGATTCTAACGTACCTCTTGAAATCTGTTTCCTGCTATTCTGCCTCGCATTCAAGTCCGCCTCGTTGCCTTCCCTCAACAGATTTTTGGACGATAGTTGGCCTTGATTACTCTGCCAGTTTGTGAATTGCTGTGCCCCTGAGCTCCATTTTTCAACTCGTTTTTTGTGAGCTGAACGCAAGTCCAAACATTTGGTTCAGGACCTATACTGGTTCCCGGTGGGTGGCTGAGACTTTGGTGAATTCTTCTTCCTGCCGGGAAATTAGAGTGACATGTGCCCATCCAAATGCCTAACAGCTACTCTCTCATTGGTTCTCCCTCTTCCCTTTCCTCCTCTGCCAAATGGGCAACCTGTGTGAACCAGGAGCTTAAAGGGGCTGTCTCTCCAAGTTGGGAGATTGATAGTAAAGCTGTTGGAAAGTCAAACCGGAGCACCAGGAGAGGGACTCTTCGTTGAGTTTTAGAAACCTTTCGTATTCACAGTGTGTCCATTCTCTAGGTTTCCCGTACATGTTATAGCTGTAGTAATATTCCCTTCAACCTGGAGAGGTGGGACCCATGGAATGGTTGCCATGCATTATTGCATTAAAGGGTCTGCATTTGCTCACCCAATCTCACCAATCCTCTCAGTCCAAAGTGTCCAGCCTCATGCCACATCCAGCTGTCATCGTAGATAGGGTCATTCCAGGTTGCATCAGAGACCCTGAAGGAATTGTAAAGAATTTCCCTGTTTCTTTGTTCTGTTTTTGAAATTCCTTTTTAGAGTGGGTTTGAGCTGATTCTCGCTGCCATGTTTATGCCAGTCTAGACACACTTGATTCCCTTACGGAGACATATCAATACATAGGTTTTAAGATTCTTACTAGTCAGATCTATTCCTCTGCGGGGAATATGGGGTTTTGAGTCCCTTTCACTGAGGAAGGTGTAGGTCTTGTCTATTCCATAGTTGGTTTTTGGAACAGTACCTGTGCTTATATCAAACTCTGGTTTGATGCATCACCCCACCTCTCCTTCCCCCTTAAGCAGGCATAAGAGTGTTTTCTAAATGTGAGACTCTGTTCTCTTGCCTAACTCAGTTCATGTGTAGCCATGTTTACAGGATCTTCCTAAGTGATATCTTATGATAAGTTTCTTTTCCTGTGTGACTTCTTTCACTTAGAATCATCGTACCTGAATCCACTCATTTTGCTGCTACTGGTCTTATGACATTGATTTCGTGGCTGAGGGATATTCCATCGTACGTAAGTTCCACAATGTTTTGAACCATTTTTATATTTCCTGGGATATTTCAGGTGTACCCAGGTTGAGGTTCTTGTAAGCAGTGCAGCCCTCAATTTGGGGGTGGCTCTGTCTTATGGATTTTCAGTTTTCCCAAGGTATATTCCCTAGACTGGAAGTGCCCTTGGCTCTGTAGCTCTGTTGTTTACTTGTTTTAGGGAACACAATGCACTCCTCCAGTGAGGCAGTTGGCAACTTACATCCCGCCCATCAGCATAACAAGGCTCCCTGTTCTCCAGGGCCTGTCTTGCCTTTCTGGTTTTTACACATTTTGTGGATGTCCCTTTTGACCGGTGGGAAGTGATACTTCTTTGTAGTGCAGATTTGCATTGCCCGCTTGCTTGCTTGGCCAAAAAGGGCGTATGCGTTTTCTCCTGAATATATTCAGGAGAAAACGCATACGCCCTTTTTGGCCAAGTGCATCACTGTCGAAGTTGTGCCCCTCTTCCTGTGCTTTACAGGCGATTCTAACGTACCTCTTGAAATCTGTTTCCTGCTATTCTGCCTCGCATTCAAGTCCGCCTCGTTGCCTTCCCTCAACAGATTTTTGGACGATAGTTGGCCTTGATTACTCTGCCAGTTTGTGAATTGCTGTGCCCCTGAGCTCCATTTTTCAACTCGTTTTTTGTGAGCTGAACGCAAGTCCAAACATTTGGTTCAGGACCTATACTGGTTCCCGGTGGGTGGCTGAGACTTTGGTGAATTCTTCTTCCTGCCGGGAAATTAGAGTGACATGTGCCCATCCAAATGCCTAACAGCTACTCTCTCATTGGTTCTCCCTCTTCCCTTTCCTCCTCTGCCAAATGGGCAACCTGTGTGAACCAGGAGCTTAAAGGGGCTGTCTCTCCAAGTTGGGAGATTGATAGTAAAGCTGTTGGAAAGTCAAACCGGAGCACCAGGAGAGGGACTCTTCGTTGAGTTTTAGAAACCTTTCGTATTCACAGTGTGTCCATTCTCTAGGTTTCCCGTACATGTTATAGCTGTAGTAATATTCCCTTCAACCTGGAGAGGTGGGACCCATGGAATGGTTGCCATGCATTATTGCTTTAAAGGGTCTGCATTTGCTCACCCAATCTCACCAATCCTCTCAGTCCCAAGTGTCCAGCCTCATGCCACATCCAGCTGTCATCGTAGATAGGGTCATTCCAGGTTGCATCAGAGACCCTGAAGGAATTGTAAAGAAGTTCCCTGTTTCTTTGTTCTGTTTTTGAAATTCCTTTTTAGAGTGGGTTTGAGCTGATTCTCGCTGCCATGTTTATGCCAGTCTAGACACACTTGATTCCCTTACGGAGACATATCAATACATAGGTTTTAAGATTCTTACTAGTCAGATCTATTCCTCTGCGGGAAATATGGGGTTTTGAGTCCCTTTCACTGAGGAAGGTGTAGGTCTTGTCTATTCCATAGTTGGTTTTTGGAACAGTACCTGTGCTTATATCAAACTCTGGTTTGATGCATCACCCCACCTCTCCTTCCCACTTAAGCAGGCATAAGAGTGTTTTCTAAATGTGAGACTCTGTTCTCTTGCCTAACTCAGTTCATGTGTTGCCATGTTTACAGGATCTTCCTAAGTGATATCTTATGATAAGTTTCTTTTTCTGTGTGACTTCTTTCACTTAGAATCATCGTACCTGAATCCACTCATTTTGCTGCTACTGGTCTTATGACATTGATTTCATGGCTGAGGGATATTCCATCGTACGTAAGTTCCACAATGTTTTGAACCATTTTTATATTTCCTGGGATATTTCAGGTGTACCCAGGTTGAGGTTCTTGTAAGCAGTGCAGCCCTCAATTTGGGGGTGGCTCTGTCTTATGGATTTTCAGTTTTCCCAAGGTATATTCCCTAGACTGGAAGTGCCCTTGGCTCTGTAGCTCTGTTGTTTACTTGTTTTAGGGAACACAATGCACTCCTCCAGTGAGGCAGTTGGCAACTTACATCCCGCCCATCAGCATAACAAGGCTCCCTGTTCTCCAGGGCCTGTCTTGCCTTTCTGGTTTTTACACATTTTGTGGATGTCCCTTTTGACCGTTGGGAAGTGATACTTCTTTGTAGTGCAGATTTGCATTGCCCGCTTGCTTGCTTGGCCAAAAAGGGCGTATGCGTTTTCTCCTGAATATATTCAGGAGAAAACGCATACGCCCTTTTTGGCCAAGTGCATCATTGTCGAAGTTGTGCCCCTCTTCCTGTGCTTTACAGGCGATTCTAACGTACCTCTTGAAATCTGTTTCCTGCTATTCTGCCTCGCATTCAAGTCCGCCTCGTTGCCTTCCCTCAACAGATTTTTGGACGATAGTTGGCCTTGATTACTCTGCCAGTTTGTGAATTGCCGTGCCCCTGAGCTCCATTTTTCAACTCGTTTTTTGTGAGCTGAACGCAAGTCCAAACTTTTGGTTCAGGACCTATACTGGTTCCCGGTGGGTGGCTGAGACTTTGGTGAATTCTTCTTCCTGCCGGGAAATTAGAGTGACATGTGCCCATCCAAATGCCTAACAGCTACTCTCTCATTGGTTCTCCCTCTTCCCTTTCCTCCTCTGCCAAATGGGCAACCTGTGTGAACCAGGAGCTTAAAGGGGCTGTCTCTCCAAGTTGGGAGATTGATAGTAAAGCTGTTGGAAAGTCAAACCGGAGCACCAGGAGAGGGACTCTTCGTTGAGTTTTAGAAACCTTTCGTATTCACAGTGTGTCCATTCTCTAGGTTTCCCGTACATGTTATAGCTGTAGTAATATTCCCTTCAACCTGGAGAGGTGGGACCCATGGAATGGTTGCCATGCATTATTGCTTTAAAGGGTCTGCATTTGCTCACCCAATCTCACCAATCCTCTCAGTCCCAAGTGTCCAGCCTCATGCCACATCCAGCTGTCATCGTAGATAGGGTCATTCCAGGTTGCATCAGAGACCCTGAAGGAATTGTAAAGAATTTCCCTGTTTCTTTGTTCTGTTTTTGAAATTCCTTTTTAGAGTGGGTTTGAGCTGATTCTCGCTGCCATGTTTATGCCAGTCTAGACACACTTGATTCCCTTACGGAGACATATCAATACATAGGTTTTAAGATTCTTACTAGTCAGATCTATTCCTCTGCGGGAAATATGGGGTTTTGAGTCCCTTTCACTGAGGAAGGTGGAGGTCTTGTCTATTCCATAGTTGGTTTTTGGAACAGTACCTGTGCTTATATCAAACTCTGGTTTGATGCATCACCCCACCTCTCCTTCCCCCTTAAGCAGGCATAAGAGTGTTTTCTAAATGTGAGACTCTGTTCTCTTTCCTAACTCAGTTCATGAGTTGCCATGTTTACAGGATCTTCCTAAGTGATATCTTATGATAAGTTTCTTTTTCTGTGTGACTTCTTTCACTTAGAATCATCGTACCTGAATCCACTCATTTTGCTGCTACTGGTCTTATGACATTGATTTCGTGGCTGAGGGATATTCCATCGTACGTAAGTTCCACAATGTTTTGAACCATTTTTATATTTCCTGGGATATTTCAGGTGTACCCAGGTTGAGGTTCTTGTAAGCAGTGCAGCCCTCAATTTGGGGGTGGCTCTGTCTTATGGATTTTCAGTTTTCCCAAGGTATATTCCCTAGACTGGAAGTGCCCTTGGCTCTGTAGCTCTGTTGTTTACTTGTTTCAGGGAACACAATGCACTCCTCCAGTGAGGCAGTTGGCAACTTACATCCCGCCCATCAGCATAACAAGGCTCCCTGTTCTCCAGGGCCTGTCTTGCCTTTCTGGTTTTTACACATTTTGTGGATGTCCCTTTTGACCGTTGGGAAGTGATACTTCTTTGTAGTGCAGATTTGCATTGCCCGCTTGCTTGCTTGGCCAAAAAGGGCGTATGCGTTTTCTCCTGAATATATTCAGGAGAAAACGCATACGCCCTTTTTGGCCAAGTGCATCATTGTCGAAGTTGTGCCCCTCTTCCTGTGCTTTACAGGCGATTCTAACGTACCTCTTGAAATCTGTTTCCTGCTATTCTGCCTCACATTCAAGTCCGCCTCGTTGCCTTCCCTCAACAGATTTTTGGACGATAGTTGGCCTTGATTACTCTGCCAGTTTGTGAATTGCTGTGCCCCTGAGCTCCATTTTTCAACTCGTTTTTTGTGAGCTGAACGCAAGTCCAAACATTTGGTTCAGGACCTATACTGGTTCCCGGTGGGTGGCTGAGACTTTGGTAAATTCTTCTTCCTGCCGGGAAATTAGAGTGACATGTGCCCATCCAAATGCCTAACAGCTACTCTCTCATTGGTTCTCCCTCTTCCCTTTCCTCCTCTGCCAAATGGGCAACCTGTGTGAACCAGGAGCTTAAAGGGGCTGTCTCTCCAAGTTGGGAGATTGATAGTAAAGCTGTTGGAAAGTCAAACCGGAGCACCAGGAGAGGGACTCTTCGTTGAGTTTTAGAAACCTTTCGTATTCACAGTGTGTCCATTCTCTAGGTTTCCCGTACATGTTATAGCTGTAGTAATATTCCCTTCAACCTGGAGAGTTGGGACCCATGGAATGGTTGCCATGCATTATTGCTTTAAAGGGTCTGCATTTGCTCACCCAATCTCACCAATCCTCTCAGTCCCAAGTGTCCAGCCTCATGCCACATCCAGCTGTCATCGTAGATAGGGTCATTCCAGGTTGGATCAGAGACCCTGAAGGAATTGTAAAGAATTTCCCTGTTTCTTTGTTCTGTTTTTGAAATTCCTTTTTAGAGTGGGTTTGAGCTGATTCTCGCTGCCATGTTTATGCCAGTCTAGACACACTTGATTCCCTTACGGAGACATATCAATACATAGGTTTTAAGATTCTTACTAGTCAGATCTATTCCTCTGCGGGAAATATGGGGTTTTGAGTCCCTTTCACTGAGGAAGGTGGAGGTCTTGTCTATTCCATAGTTGGTTTTTGGAACAGTACCTGTGCTTATATCAAACTCTGGTTTGATGCATCACCCCACCTCTCCTTCCCCCTTAAGCAGGCATAAGAGTGTTTTCTAAATGTGAGACTCTGTTCTCTTGCCTAACTCAGTTCATGTGTTGCCATGTTTACAGGATCTTCCTAAGTGATATCTTATGATAAGTTTCTTTTTCTGTGTGACTTATTTCACTTAGAATCATCGTACCTGAATCCACTCAATTTGCTGCTACTGGTCTTATGACATTGATTTCATGGCTGAGGGATATTCCATCGTACGTAAGTTCCACAATGTTTTGAACCATTTTTATATTTCCTGGGATATTTCAGGTGTACCCAGGTTGAGGTTCTTGTAAGCAGTGCAGCCCTCAATTTGGGGGTGGCTCTGTCTTATGGATTTTGTTTTCCCAAGGTATATTCCCTAGACTGGAAGTGCCCTTGGCTCTGTAGCTCTGTTGTTTACTTGTTTTAGGGAACACAATGCACTCCTCCAGTGAGGCAGTTGGCAACTTACATCCCGCCCATCAGCATAACAAGGCTCCCTGTTCTCCAGGGCCTGTCTTGCCTTTCTGGTTTTTACACATTTTGTGGATGTCCCTTTTGACCGTTGGGAAGTGATACTTCTTTGTAGTGCAGATTTGCATTGCCCGCTTGCTTGCTTGGCCAAAAAGGGCGTATGCGTTTTCTCCTGAATATATTCAGGAGAAAACGCATACGCCCTTTTTGGCCAAGTGCATCATTGTCGAAGTTGTGCCCCTCTTCCTGTGCTTTACAGGCGATTCTAACGTACCTCTTGAAATCTGTTTCCTGCTATTCTGCCTCGCATTCAAGTCCGCCTCGTTGCCTTCCCTCAACAGATTTTTGGACGATAGTTGGCCTTGATTACTCTGCCAGTTTGTGAATTGCTGTGCCCCTGAGCTCCATTTTTCAACTCGTTTTTTGTGAGCTGAACGCAAGTCCAAACATTTGGTTCAGGACCTATACTGGTTCCCGGTGGGTGGCTGAGACTTTGGTGAATTCTTCTTCCTGCCGGGAAATTAGAGTGACATGTGCCCATCCAAATGCCTAACAGCTACTCTCTCATTGGTTCTCCCTCTTCCCTTTCCTCCTCTGCCAAATGGGCAACCTGTGTGAACCAGGAGCTTAAAGGGGCTGTCTCTCCAAGTTGGGAGATTGATAGTAAAGCTGTTGGAAAGTCAAACCGGAGCACCAGGAGAGGGACTCTTCGTTGAGTTTTAGAAACCTTTCGTATTCACAGTGTGTCCCTTCTCTAGGTTTCCCGTACATGTTATAGCTGTAGTAATATTCCCTTCAACCTGGAGAGGTGGGACCCATGGAATGGTTGCCATGCATTATTGCTTTAAAGGGTCTGCATTTGCTCACCCAATCTCACCAATCCTCTCAGTCCCAAGTGTCCAGCCTCATGCCACATCCAGCTGTCATCGTAGATAGGGTCATTCCAGGTTGCATCAGAGACCCTGAAGGAATTGTAAAGAATTTCCCTGTTTCTTTGTTCTGTTTTTGAAATTCCTTTTTAGAGTGGGTTTGAGCTGATTCTCGCTGCCATGTTTATGCCAGTCTAGACACACTTGATTCCCTTACGGAGACATATCAATACATAGGTTTTAAGATTCTTACTAGTCAGATCTATTCCTCTGCAGGAAATATGGGGTTTTGAGTCCCTTTCACTGAGGAAGGTGTAGGTCTTGTCTATTCCATAGTTGGTTTTTGGAACAGTACCTGTGCTTATATCAAACTCTGGTTTGATGCATCACCCCACCTCTCCTTCCCCCTTAAGCAGGCATAAGAGTGTTTTCTAAATGTGAGACTCTGTTCTCTTGCCTAACTCAGTTCATGTGTAGCCATGTTTACAGGATCTTCCTAAGTGATATCTTATGATAAGTTTCTTTTTCTGTGTGACTTCTTTCACTTAGAATCATCGTACCTGAATCCACTCATTTTGCTGCTACTGGTCTTATGACATTGATTTCGTGGCTGAGGGATATTCCATCGTACGTAAGTTCCACAATGTTTTGAACCATTTTTATATTTCCTGGGATATTTCAGGTGTACCCAGGTTGAGGTTCTTGTAAGCAGTGCAGCCCTCAATTTGGGGGTGGCTCTGTCTTATGGATTTTCAGTTTTCCCAAGGTATATTCCCTAGACTGGAAGTGCCCTTGGCTCTGTAGCTCTGTTGTTTACTTGTTTTAGGGAACACAATGCACTCCTCCAGTGAGGCAGTTGGCAACTTACATCCCGCCCATCATCATAACAAGGCTCCCTGTTCTCCAGGGCCTGTCTTGCCTTTCTGGTTTTTACACATTTTGTGGATGTCCCTTTTGACCGGTGGGAAGTGATACTTCTTTGTAGTGCAGATTTGCATTGCCCGCTTGCTTGCTTGGCCAAAAAGGGCGTATGCGTTTTCTCCTGAATATATTCAGGAGAAAACGCATACGCCCTTTTTGGCAAAGTGCATCATTGTCGAAGTTGTGCCCCTCTTCCTGTGCTTTACAGGCGATTCTAACGTACCTCTTGAAATCTGTTTCCTGCTATTCTGCCTCGCATTCAAGTCCGCCTCGTTGCCTTCCCTCAACAGATTTTTGGACGATAGTTGGCCTTGATTACTCTGCCAGTTTGTGAATTGCTGTGCCCCTGAGCTCCATTTTTCAACTCGTTTTTTGTGAGCTGAACGCAAGTCCAAACATTTGGTTCAGGACCTATACTGGTTCCCGGTGGGTGGCTGAGACTTTGGTGAATTCTTCTTCCTGCCGGGAAATTAGAGTGACATGTGCCCATCCAAATGCCTAACAGCTACTCTCTCATTGGTTCTCCCTCTTCCCTTTCCTCCTCTGCCAAATGGGCAACCTGTGTGAACCAGGAGCTTAAAGGGGCTGTCTCTCCAAGTTGGGAGATTGATAGTAAAGCTGTTGGAAAGTCAAACCGGAGCACCAGGAGAGGGACTCTTCGTTGAGTTTTAGAAACCTTTCGTATTCACAGTGTGTCCATTCTCTAGGGTTCCCGTACATGTTATAGCTGTAGTAATATTCCCTTCAACCTGGAGAGGTGGGACCCATGGAATGGTTGCCATGCATTATTGCTTTAAAGGGTCTGCATTTGCTCACCCAATCTCACCAATCCTCTCAGTCCCAAGTGTCCAGCCTCATGCCACATCCAGCTGTCATCGTAGATAGGGTCATTCCAGGTTGCATCAGAGACCCTGAAGGAATTGTAAAGAATTTGCCTGTTTCTTTGTTCTGTTTTTGAAATTCCTTTTTAGAGGGGGTTTGAGCTGATTCTCGCTGCCATGTTTATGCCAGTCTAGACACACTTGATTCCC
Source organism: Mesoplodon mirus (assembly GCF_964341445.2). Taxonomy (NCBI): domain Eukaryota; kingdom Metazoa; phylum Chordata; class Mammalia; order Artiodactyla; family Ziphiidae; genus Mesoplodon; species Mesoplodon mirus. The sequence continues at coordinate 124,819,421 of NC_138984.1, forward strand.
TTACGGAGACATATCAATACATAGGTTTTAAGATTCTTACTAGTCAGATCTATTCCTCTGTGGGAAATATGGGGTTTTGAGTCCCTTTCACTGAGGAAGGTGTAGGTCTTGTCTATTCCATAGTTGGTTTTTGGAACAGTACCTGTGCTTATATCAAACTCTGGTTTGATGCATCACCCCACCTCTCCTTCCCCCTTAAGCAGGCATAAGAGTGTTTTCTAAATGTGAGACTCTGTTCTCTTTCCTAACTCAGTTCATGTGTAGCCATGTTTACAGGATCTTCCTAAGTGATATCTTATGATAAGTTTCTTTTTCTGTGTGACTTCTTTCACTTAGAATCATCGTACCTGAATCCACTCATTTTTCTGCTACTGGTCTTATGACATTGATTTCATGGCTGAGGGATATTCCATCGTATGTAATTTCCACAATTTTTTGAACCATTTTTATATTTCCTGGGATATTTCCGGGGTACCCAGGTTGAGGTTCTTGTAAGCAGTGCAGCCCTCAATTTGGGGGTGGCTCTGTCTTATTGATTTTCAGTTTTCCCAAGGTATATTCCCTAGACTGGAAGTGCCCTTGGCTCTGTAGCTCTGTTGTTTACTTGTTTTAGGGAGCACAATGCACTCCCCCAGTGAGGCAGTTGGCAACTTACATCCTGCCCATCAGCATAACAAGGCTCCCATTTCGCCACGGCCTGTCTTGCCTTTCTGGTTTTTACACATTTTGTGGATGTCCCTTTTGACCCGTGGGAAGTGATACTTCTTTGTAGTGCAGATTTGCATCGCCCGCTTGCTTGCTTGGCCAAAAGGGCGTATGCGTGTTCTCCTGAATATATTCAGGAGAAAACGCATACGCCCTTTTTGGCCAAGTGCATCATTGTGGAAGTTGTGCCCCTCTTCCTGTGCTTTACAGGTGATTCCAACGTACCTCTTGAAATCTGTTTCCTGCTATTCTGCCTCGATTTCAAGTCCGCCTCGTTGCCTTCCCTCAACAGATTTTTGGACGATTGTTGGCCTTGATTACTCTGCCTGTTTGTGAATTGCTGTGCCCCTGAGCTCCATTTTCAAACTCGTTTTTTGTGAGCTGAACGCAAGTCCAAACTTTTGGTTCAGGACCTATACTGGTTCCCGGTGGGTGGCTGAGACTTTGGTTAATTCTTCTTCCTGCCGGGAAATTAGAGTGACATGTGCCCATCCAAATGCCTAACAGCGACTCTCTCATTGGTTCTCCCTCTTCCCTTTCATCCTATGCCAAATTGGCAACCTGTGTGAACGAGGAGCTTAAAGGGGCTGTCTCTCCAAGTTGGGAGATTGATAGTAAAGCAGTTGGAAAGTCAAACCAGAGCACCAGGAGAGGGACTCTTCGTTGAGTTTTAGAAACCTTTCGTATTCACAGTGTGTCCATTCTCTAGGTTTCCCGTACATGTTAAAGCTGTAGTAATATTCCCTTCAACCTGGAGAGGTGGGACCCATGGAATGGTTGCCATGCATTATTGCTTTAAAGGGTCTGCATTTGCTCACCCAATCTCACCAATCCTCTCAGTCCCAAGTGTCCAGCCTCATGCCACATCCAGCTGTCATCGTAGATAGGGTCATTCCAGGTTGCATCAGAGACCCTGAAGGAATTGTAAAGAATTTCCCTGTTTCTTTGTTCTGTTTTTGAAATTCCTTTTTAGAGTGGGTTTGAGCTGATTCTCGCTGCCATGTTTATGCCAGTCTAGACACACTTGATTCCCTTACGGAGACATATCAATACATAGGTTTTAAGATTCTTACTAGTCAGATCTATTCCTCTGCAGGAAATATGGGGTTTTGAGTCCCTTTCACTGAGGAAGGTGTAGGTCTTGTCTATTCCATAGTTGGTTTTTGGAACAGTACCTGTGCTTATATCAAACTCTGGTTTGATGCATCACCCCACCTCTCCTTCCCCCTTAAGCAGGCATAAGAGTGTTTTCTAAATGTGAGACTCTGTTCTCTTGCCTAACTCAGTTCATGTGTAGCCATGTTTACAGGATCTTCCTAAGTGATATCTTATGATAAGTTTCTTTTTCTGTGTGACTTCTTTCACTTAGAATCATCGTACCTGAATCCACTCATTTTGCTGCTACTGGTCTTATGACATTGATTTCGTGGCTGAGGGATATTCCATCGTACGTAAGTTCCACAATGTTTTGAACCATTTTTATATTTCCTGGGATATTTCAGGTGTACCCAGGTTGAGGTTCTTGTAAGCAGTGCAGCCCTCAATTTGGGGGTGGCTCTGTCTTATGGATTTTCAGTTTTCCCAAGGTATATTCCCTAGACTGGAAGTGCCCTTGGCTCTGTAGCTCTGTTGTTTACTTGTTTTAGGGAACACAATGCACTCCTCCAGTGAGGCAGTTGGCAACTTACATCCCGCCCATCAGCATAACAAGGCTCCCTGTTCTCCAGGGCCTGTCTTGCCTTTCTGGTTTTTACACATTTTGTGGATGTCCCTTTTGACCGGTGGGAAGTGATACTTCTTTGTAGTGCAGATTTGCATTGCCCGCTTGCTTGCTTGGCCAAAAAGGGCGTATGCGTTTTCTCCTGAATATATTCAGGAGAAAACGCATACGCCCTTTTTGGCAAAGTGCATCATTGTCGAAGTTGTGCCCCTCTTCCTGTGCTTTACAGGCGATTCTAACGTACCTCTTGAAATCTGTTTCCTGCTATTCTGCCTCGCATTCAAGTCCGCCTCGTTGCCTTCCCTCAACAGATTTTTGGACGATAGTTGGCCTTGATTACTCTGCCAGTTTGTGAATTGCTGTGCCCCTGAGCTCCATTATTCAACTCGTTTTTTGTGAGCTGAACGCAAGTCCAAACATTTGGTTCAGGACCTATACTGGTTCCCGGTGGGTGGCTGAGACTTTGGTGAATTCTTCTTCCTGCCGGGAAATTAGAGTGACATGTGCCCATCCAAATGCCTAACAGCTACTCTCTCATTGGTTCTCCCTCTTCCCTTTCCTCCTCTGCCAAATGGGCAACCTGTGTGAACCAGGAGCTTAAAGGGGCTGTCTCTCCAAGTTGGGAGATTGATAGTAAAGCTGTTGGAAAGTCAAACCGGAGCACCAGGAGAGGGACTCTTCGTTGAGTTTTAGAAACCTTTCGTATTCACAGTGTGTCCATTCTCTAGGGCTCCCGTACATGTTATAGCTGTAGTAATATTCCCTTCAACCTGGAGAGGTGGGACCCATGGAATGGTTGCCATGCATTATTGCTTTAAAGGGTCTGCATTTGCTCACCCAATCTCACCAATCCTCTCAGTCCCAAGTGTCCAGCCTCATGCCACATCCAGCTGTCATCGTAGATAGGGTCATTCCAGGTTGCATCAGAGACCCTGAAGGAATTGTAAAGAATTTGCCTGTTTCTTTGTTCTGTTTTTGAAATTCCTTTTTAGAGGGGGTTTGAGCTGATTCTCGCTGCCATGTTTATGCCAGTCTAGACACACTTGATTCCCTTACGGAGACATATCAATACATAGGTTTTAAGATTCTTACTAGTCAGATCTATTCCTCTGTGGGAAATATGGGGTTTTGAGTCCCTTTCACTGAGGAAGGTGTAGGTCTTGTCTATTCCATAGTTGGTTTTTGGAACAGTACCTGTGCTTATATCAAACTCTGGTTTGATGCATCACCCCACCTCTCCTTCCCCCTTAAGCAGGCATAAGAGTGTTTTCTAAATGTGAGACTCTGTTCTCTTTCCTAACTCAGTTCATGTGTAGCCATGTTTACAGGATCTTCCTAAGTGATATCTTATGATAAGTTTCTTTTTCTGTGTGACTTCTTTCACTTAGAATCATCGTACCTGAATCCACTCATTTTTCTGCTACTGGTCTTATGACATTGATTTCATGGCTGAGGGATATTCCATCGTATGTAATTTCCACAATTTTTTGAACCATTTTTATATTTCCTGGGATATTTCCGGGGTACCCAGGTTGAGGTTCTTGTAAGCAGTGCAGCCCTCAATTTGGGGGTGGCTCTGTCTTATTGATTTTCAGTTTTCCCAAGGTATATTCCCTAGACTGGAAGTGCCCTTGGCTCTGTAGCTCTGTTGTTTACTTGTTTTAGGGAGCACAATGCACTCCCCCAGTGAGGCAGTTGGCAACTTACATCCTGCCCATCAGCATAACAAGGCTCCCATTTCGCCACGGCCTGTCTTGCCTTTCTGGTTTTTACACATTTTGTGGATGTCCCTTTTGACCCGTGGGAAGTGATACTTCTTTGTAGTGCAGATTTGCATCGCCCGCTTGCTTGCTTGGCCAAAAGGGCGTATGCGTGTTCTCCTGAATATATTCAGGAGAAAACGCATACGCCCTTTTTGGCCAAGTGCATCATTGTGGAAGTTGTGCCCCTCTTCCTGTGCTTTACAGGTGATTCCAACGTACCTCTTGAAATCTGTTTCCTGCTATTCTGCCTCGATTTCAAGTCCGCCTCGTTGCCTTCCCTCAACAGATTTTTGGACGATTGTTGGCCTTGATTACTCTGCCTGTTTGTGAATTGCTGTGCCCCTGAGCTCCATTTTCAAACTCGTTTTTTGTGAGCTGAACGCAAGTCCAAACTTTTGGTTCAGGACCTATACTGGTTCCCGGTGGGTGGCTGAGACTTTGGTTAATTCTTCTTCCTGCCGGGAAATTAGAGTGACATGTGCCCATCCAAATGCCTAACAGCGACTCTCTCATTGGTTCTCCCTCTTCCCTTTCATCCTCTGCCAAATTGGCAACCTGTGTGAACGAGGAGCTTAAAGGGGCTGTCTCTCCAAGTTGGGAGATTGATAGTAAAGCAGTTGGAAAGTCAAACCAGAGCACCAGGAGAGGGACTCTTCGTTGAGTTTTAGAAACCTTTCGTATTCACAGTGTGTCCATTCTCTAGGTTTCCCGTACATGTTAAAGCTGTAGTAATATTCCCTTCAACCTGGAGAGTTGGGAATCATGGAATGGGTGCCATGCATTATTGCTATAAAGGGTCTGCCTTTGCTCACCCAATATCTCCAATCCTCTCAGTCCCAAGTGTCCAGCCTCATGCCGCATCCAGCTGTCATTGTAGATAGGGTCTTTCCAGGTTGCATCAGAGACCCTGAAGGAATTGTTAAGAATTTCCCTGTTTCTTTGTTCTGTTTTTGAAATTCCTTTTTAGAGTGGGTTTGAGCTGATTCTCGCTGCCATATTTATGCCAGTCTAGACACACTTGATTCCCTTATGGAGACATATCAATACATAGGTTTTAAGATTCTTACTAGTCAGATCTATTCCTCTGCAGGAAATATGGGGTTTTGAGTCCCTTTCACTGAGGAAGGTGTAGGTCTTGTCTATTCCATAGTTGGTTTTTGGAACAGTACCTGTGCTTATATCAAACTCTGGTTTGATGCATCACCCCACCTCTCCTTCCCCCTTAAGCAGGCATAAGAGTGTTTTCTAAATGTGAGACTCTGTTCTCTTGCCTAACTCAGTTCATGTGTAGCCATGTTTACAGGATCTTCCTAAGTGATATCTTATGATAAGTTTCTTTTTCTGTGTGACTTCTTTCACTTAGAATCATCGTACCTGAATCCACTCATTTTGCTGCTACTGGTCTTATGACATTGATTTCGTGGCTGAGGGATATTCCATCGTACGTAAGTTCCACAATGTTTTGAACCATTTTTATATTTCCTGGGATATTTCAGGTGTACCCAGGTTGAGGTTCTTGTAAGCAGTGCAGCCCTCAATTTGGGGGTGGCTCTGTCTTATGGATTTTCAGTTTTCCCAAGGTATATTCCCTAGACTGGAAGTGCCCTTGGCTCTGTAGCTCTGTTGTTTACTTGTTTTAGGGAACACAATGCACTCCTCCAGTGAGGCAGTTGGCAACTTACATCCCGCCCATCAGCATAACAAGGCTCCCTGTTCTCCAGGGCCTGTCTTGCCTTTCTGGTTTTTACACATTTTGTGGATGTCCCTTTTGACCGGTGGGAAGTGATACTTCTTTGTAGTGCAGATTTGCATTGCCCGCTTGCTTGCTTGGCCAAAAAGGGCGTATGCGTTTTCTCCTGAATATATTCAGGAGAAAACGCATACGCCCTTTTTGGCAAAGTGCATCATTGTCGAAGTTGTGCCCCTCTTCCTGTGCTTTACAGGCGATTCTAACGTACCTCTTGAAATCTGTTTCCTGCTATTCTGCCTCGCATTCAAGTCCGCCTCGTTGCCTTCCCTCAACAGATTTTTGGACGATAGTTGGCCTTGATTACTCTGCCAGTTTGTGAATTGCTGTGCCCCTGAGCTCCATTTTTCAACTCGTTTTTTGTGAGCTGAACGCAAGTCCAAACATTTGGTTCAGGACCTATACTGGTTCCCGGTGGGTGGCTGAGACTTTGGTGAATTCTTCTTCCTGCCGGGAAATTAGAGTGACATGTGCCCATCCAAATGCCTAACAGCTACTCTCTCATTGGTTCTCCCTCTTCCCTTTCCTCCTCTGCCAAATGGGCAACCTGTGTGAACCAGGAGCTTAAAGGGGCTGTCTCTCCAAGTTGGGAGATTGATAGTAAAGCTGTTGGAAAGTCAAACCGGAGCACCAGGAGAGGGACTCTTCGTTGAGTTTTAGAAACCTTTCGTATTCACAGTGTGTCCATTCTCTAGGTTTCCCGTACATGTTATAGCTGTAGTAATATTCCCTTCAACCTGGAGAGGTGGGACCCATGGAATGGTTGCCATGCATTATTGCTTTAAAGGGTCTGCATTTGCTCACCCAATCTCACCAATCCTCTCAGTCCCAAGTGTCCAGCCTCATGCCACATCCAGCTGTCATCGTAGATAGGGTCATTCCAGGTTGCATCAGAGACCCTGAAGGAATTGTAAAGAATTTGCCTGTTTCTTTGTTCTGTTTTTGAAATTCCTTTTTAGAGGGGGTTTGAGCTGATTCTCGCTGCCATGTTTATGCCAGTCTAGACACACTTGATTCCCTTACGGAGACATATCAATACATAGGTTTTAAGATTCTTACTAGTCAGATCTATTCCTCTGTGGGAAATATGGGGTTTTGAGTCCCTTTCACTGAGGAAGGTGTAGGTCTTGTCTATTCCATAGTTGGTTTTTGGAACAGTACCTGTGCTTATATCAAACTCTGGTTTGATGCATCACCCCACCTCTCCTTCCCCCTTAAGCAGGCATAAGAGTGTTTTCTAAATGTGAGACTCTGTTCTCTTTCCTAACTCAGTTCATGTGTAGCCATGTTTACAGGATCTTCCTAAGTGATATCTTATGATAAGTTTCTTTTTCTGTGTGACTTCTTTCACTTAGAATCATCGTACCTGAATCCACTCATTTTGCTGCTACTGGTCTTATGACATTGATTTCATGGCTGAGGGATATTCCATCGTATGTAATTTCCACAATTTTTTGAACCATTTTTATATTTCCTGGGATATTTCCGGGGTACCCAGGTTGAGGTTCTTGTAAGCAGTGCAGCCCTCAATTTGGGGGTGGCTCTGTCTTATTGATTTTCAGTTTTCCCAAGGTATATTCCCTAGACTGGAAGTGCCCTTGGCTCTGTAGCTCTGTTGTTTACTTGTTTTAGGGAGCACAATGCACTCCCCCAGTGAGGCAGTTGGCAACTTACATCCTGCCCATCAGCATAACAAGGCTCCCATTTCGCCACGGCCTGTCTTGCCTTTCTGGTTTTTACACATTTTGTGGATGTCCCTTTTGACCCGTGGGAAGTGATACTTCTTTGTAGTGCAGATTTGCATCGCCCGCTTGCTTGCTTGGCCAAAAGGGCGTATGCGTGTTCTCCTGAATATATTCAGGAGAACACGCATACGCCCTTTTTGGCCAAGTGCATCATTGTGGAAGTTGTGCCCCTCTTCCTGTGCTTTACAGGTGATTCCAACGTACCTCTTGAAATCTGTTTCCTGCTATTCTGCCTCGATTTCAAGTCCGCCTCGTTGCCTTCCCTCAACAGATTTTTGGACGATTGTTGGCCTTGATTACTCTGCCTGTTTGTGAATTGCTGTGCCCCTGAGCTCCATTTTCAAACTCGTTTTTTGTGAGCTGAACGCAAGTCCAAACTTTTGGTTCAGGACCTATACTGGTTCCCGGTGGGTGGCTGAGACTTTGGTTAATTCTTCTTCCTGCCGGGAAATTAGAGTGACATGTGCCCATCCAAATGCCTAACAGCGACTCTCTCATTGGTTCTCCCTCTTCCCTTTCATCCTCTGCCAAATTGGCAACCTGTGTGAACGAGGAGCTTAAAGGGGCTGTCTCTCCAAGTTGGGAGATTGATAGTAAAGCAGTTGGAAAGTCAAACCAGAGCACCAGGAGAGGGACTCTTAGTTGAGTTTTAGAAACCTTTCGTATTCACAGTGTGTCCATTCTCTAGGTTTCCCGTACATGTTAAAGCTGTAGTAATATTCCCTTCAACCTGGAGAGTTGGGAATCATGGAATGGGTGCCATGCATTATTGCTATAAAGGGTCTGCCTTTGCTCACCCAATATCTCCAATCCTCTCAGTCCCAAGTGTCCAGCCTCATGCCGCATCCAGCTGTCATTGTAGATAGGGTCTTTCCAGGTTGCATCAGAGACCCTGAAGGAATTGTTAAGAATTTCCCTGTTTCTTTGTTCTGTTTTTGAAATTCCTTTTTAGAGTGGGTTTGAGCTGATTCTCGCTGCCATATTTATGCCAGTCTAGACACACTTGATTCCCTTATGGAGACATATCAATACATAGGTTTTAAGATTCTTACTAGTCAGATCTATTCCTCTGCGGGAAATATGGGGTTTTGAGTCCCTTTCACTGAGGAACGTGTAGGTCTTGTCTATTCCATAGTTGGTTTTTGGAACAGTACCTGTGCTTATATCAAACTCTGGTTTGATGCATCACCCCACCTCTCCTTCCCCCTTAAGCAGGCATAAGAGTGTTTTCTAAATGTGAGACTCTGTTCTCTTTCCTAACTCAGTTCATGTGTTGCCATGTTTACAGGATCTTCCTAAGTGATATCTTATGATAAGTTGCTTTTTCTGTGTGACTTCTTTCACTTAGAATCATCGTACCTGAATCCACTCATTTTGCTGCTACTGGTCTTATGACATTGATTTCATGGCTGAGGGATATTCCATCGTACGTAAGTTCCACAATGTTTTGAACCATTTTTATATTTCCTGGGATATTTCAGGTGTACCCAGGTTGAGGTTCTTGTAAGCAATGCAGCCCTCAATTTGGGGGTGGCTCTGTCTTATGGATTTTCAGTTTTCCCAAGGTATATTCCCTAGACTGGAAGTGCCCTTGGCTCTGTAGCTCTGTTGTTTACTTGTTTTAGGGAACACAATGCACTCCTCCAGTGAGGCAGTTGGCAACTTACATCCCGCCCATCAGCATAACAAGGCTCCCTGTTCTCCAGTGCCTGTCTTGTCTTTCTGGTTTTTACACATTTTGTGGATGTCCCTTTTGACCGGTGGGAAGTGATACTTCTTTGTAGTGCAGATTTGCATTGCCCGCTTACTTGCTTGGCCAAAAAGGGCGTATGCGTTTTCTCCTAAATATATTTAGGAGAAAACGCATACGCCCTTTTTGGCCAAGTGCATCATTGTCGAAGTTGTGCCCCTCTTACTATGCTTTACATGCGACGACCACCCTGGCTGGCCTGCAGGCACCAAGTTGGCCTGCGTGCTGTCGCTGGTGTGGCTCCACGGTCCTTCCTCTAGGCTTTCAAGCCCTTGTACATATTCAGGTGTTTTACCTGGAAAGTGTGGGAACAGTTCAGCAGCAGCTGGCCTGGGGCTCAGCTCACGTTTACTCACAGATGCCTCGGCACGGTCCCCAAGCTTTGCAATGAGGACGCTCCTTGCGTGGGGGGTGGGTTGATGGCTGTATGGGAGATGCTTCCCCACCTCTGACCAATTTCATAATTGTTTACCACTGGAGCAAGTGCCCTGTTAGGGTTTTCCTCTGTATAACTCGTGGGTTCAGGTTTTTTTTTCTTTTATGGTTCAAGTTAGATTTTATTCCTCTTTTATGTATTTATAGATATAAGCATGGAAATAATTCATTCCTATAAATACATCTGTGTGACGGGAAGAACTTTTTTCTGTTTTATTTTTAAATATTATTTATTAAAATTTTGAAATTTAATTTTATTTATTTTTTTTATACAGCACATTATTATTAGTTATGTATTTTATGCATATACATGTACACAGGTCAATCCCAAACTCCCAACTCATCCCACCACCACCACCCCATGGCTTCCCACACTTGGTGTCCATACGTTTGTTCTCTACCTCTGTGTCTCTATTTCTTCCCTGCAAACCAGTTCATCTGTACCATTTTTAGGCTCCACATATATGCATTAATATACAATATTTGTTTTCCTCTTTCTGACTTACTTCATTCTGTATGACAGTCTCTCGATCCATCGATGTCTCTACAAATGACCCAGTTTCATTCCTTTTTATGGCCGAGTAATATTCCATTTCATATATGTACCACATCTTTATCCATTCATCTGTCTGTGGGCATTTAGGTTGCTTCCATTACCTGGCTATTGTAAATAGTGCTGCAATGAACATTGTGGTGAATGTGCCTTTTTGATTTACGGTTTCCTCTGGGGATATGCCCAGAAGTGGGATTGCTGGATCAGATGGTAATTCTATTTCTAGTTTTTTTAAGGAAACTCCATACTGTAATCCATAGTCACTGTATCAATTTACATTCCCACCAATAGTGGAAGAGGGCTCCTTTTGTCCACACCCTCCCCAGAATTGGTTGTTTGTAGATTTTCTGATGATGCCGATTCTTACAGGTGTGAGGTGAAACCTCATTGTAGATTTGATTTGTATTTCTCTAATAATTAGTGCTGTTGAGCAGCTTTTCTTGTGCGTCTTAGCCATCTCTGTGTCTCCTTTGAAGAAACGTCTCTTTAGATCTTCTGCCCATTTTCTTGGGTTGTTTGTTTTTTTAATATTAAGCTGCATGAGCTGTTTATATATATTGGAGATTAAACCTCTGTCCATTGATTGGTCTGCAATGATTTTCGACCATTCTGAGGGATGCTTTTTTCCATTCCCGCTTTTTTTAACAAAAAAAAGGAAAGAAAGGAAAAAAAGCAGAAAACTAATGTGCGTAAAATATGCCTTTTGAAACGGTCGTTTTGAAATATGGACGTCCTTTGAATATTTTGGTCGATATGTGACCCCAGGATTTGTTTTCAGGGCAGGTGTCATTTACAGGCCTGCAATGATTTTGAATATCAACTGACCATTAGCGTTGGGATTAAAGCTGCTGTTGTGTGAAACGGCCACAAGGTGGCAGCAGTTCACCCTTACCAAATCTGGTTACTAGGGCAAGAGAGCCTCAGTGGAAGTGGTGTTCTAGATTGGAGTTTAGAATGGAATGTGCCAGGAGAAAGCCCCTCACGTTTGTCTCACTACTTCTTGTTCGTGTTTTTAATTTAAGTTTTTATTTTTTATTACAGCAAGTTTGATTACAATGTTTGGCTTGTTGTAGGTGTGGAAGATGTGGTTCTTTTACACATATACAGATGACTGTTCTTCTTGGGATCCTTTTCCCATGTACGTTATGACAGAATGTTGAGTAGTCCTCTCTTGGTATTCTGTAGGTCTTTGGTGATTATATATGTCACCTGTGTTTGTATATGTCTGTTAACCCCGATATCGTAATGAAACCAATCCTCACACCTTTCCATTGGTGAACCATAAGTTTGTTTAATGAATCTGTGATTGCCCTTCTCCGTGGAAATATCTGCCCTGGTATCCATTTTTAGGTAACACCTATAAGTGATATGATATGATATGTGTCTTTCACTTTCTGACTTACTACAAGTCACGTGATTACTTCTAGATTCATCTACGGTGCTGCAAATGGCATTGTGTCTTTTTCCCCTTGGCTTCTCTTCTGCCTTAGCGAGGTCCACTTTCAACAATGTGATTCCTTGAGGATTGTGGATTAGCTGACCTGGGCAGCCTTACCCTGCCGGCCCGCCCTCCCCAGGTGTGCCTCGTTGAGGTCAATATAAAGAGCGCTCCAGGCAGCAATAGCCCCTGAAGCTGTGCCTGACTCCATATTCTCTGCCCAGTCAGCAGTCTCGGGGCTGTGCTGGTGGGAGGGAGTGAGGGGCCAAAGCTTTGTGGGTGGCCCGGTGTGAGTGGCGTTCTGCTGGCCTTTCTGCAGGAGTTGCCAGGCTGCCGCCTGTAAAGAAGAGGTTGTGTCACCCATACCTTCCGCTGGAATTTCTCTCCGGACAGAGGTGAGGAAGGAAAAAAGCAGTGGGGGCCGGGACAGGAGGGGTTTCTCAGGCAGGGCAATGGAAAGCTTCTGGAAGAGTGCCCGGGGACAGGACCACCCTGGCTGGCCTGCAGGCACCAAGTTGGCCTGCGTGCTGTCACTGGTGTGGTTCCACGGTCCTTCCTCTGGGCTTTCAAGCCCTTGTACATATTCAGGTGTTTTACCTGGAAAGGGTGGGAACAGTTCAGCAGCAGCTGGCCTGGGGCTCAGCTCACGTTTACTCACAGATGCCTCGGCACGGTCCCCCAGCTTTGCAATGAGGATGCTCCTTGCGTGGGGGTGAGTTGCTGGCTGTATGGGAGATGGTTCCCCACCTCTGACCAATTTCAGAATTGTTTACCGCTTGAGCAAGTGCCGTGATAGGGTTTTCCTCTCTGTAACTCGTGGGTTCACTTTTTTTTTCCTTTTATGGTTCAAGTTAGATTTTATTCCTCTTTTATGTATTTATAGATATAAGCATGGAAATAATTCATTCCTATAAATACATCTGTGTGACGGGAAGAACTTTTTTCTGTTTTATTTTTAAATTTTATTTTTTAAAATTTTGAAATTTAATTTTATTTATTTTTTTTTATACAGCACGTTATTATTAGTTATATATTTTATGTATATACATGTATACAGGTCAATCCCAAACTCCCAACTCATCCCACCACCACCACCCCATGGCTTCCCACACTTGGTGTCCATACGTTTGTTCTCTACCTCTGTGTCTCTATTTCTTCCCTGCAAACCAGTTCATCTGTATCATTTTTAGGCTCCACATATATGCATTAATATACAATATATGTTTTCCTCTTTCTGACTTACTTCATTCTGTATGACAGTCTCTCGATCCATCAATGTCTCTACAAATGACCCAGTTTCATTCTTTTTTATGGCCGAGTAATATTCCATTTCATATATGTACCACATCTTTATCCATTCATCTGTCTGTGGGTATTTGGGTTGCTTCTATTACCTGGCTATTGTAAATAGTGCTGCAACGAACATTGTGGTGAATGTGCCTTTTTGAAATACGGTTTTCTCTGGGTATATGCCCAGAAGTGGGATTGCTGGATCAGATGGTAATTCTATTTCTAGTTTTTTTAAGAAAACTCCATACTGTTCTCCATAGTGACTGTATCAATTTACATTCCCACCAATAGTGGAAGAGGGCTCCTTTTGTCCACACCCTCCCCAGAATTGGTTGTTTGTAGATTTTCTGATGATGCCGATTCTAACAGGTGTGAGGTGAAATCTCATTGTAGTTTTGATTTGCATTTCTCTGATAATTAGTGCTGTTGAGCAGCTTTTCATGTGCGTCTTGGCCATCTCTGTGTCTCCTTTGAAGAAACGTCTCTTTAGATCTTCTGCCCATTTTTTTGGGTTGTTTGTTTTTTTAATATTAAGCTGCATGAGCTGTTTATATATATTCGAGATTAAACCTCTGTCCATTGATTCGTCTGCAACGATTTTCGCCCATTCTGAGGGATGCCTTTTTCCATTCCCGTGTTTTTTAACAAAAAAGGAAAGAAAGGAAAAGAAGCAGAACACTAATGTGCGTAAAATATGCCTTTTGAAACGGTCGTTTTGACATATGGACGTCCTTTGAATTTTTTGGTCGATATGTGACCCCAGGATTTGTTTTCAGGGCAGGTGTCATTTACAGGCCTGCAATGATTTTGAATATCAACTGACCATTAGCGTTGGGATTAAAGCTGCTGTTGTGTGAAACGGCCACAAGGTGGCAGCAGTTCACCCTTACCAAATCTGGTTACTAGGGCAAGAGAGCCTCAGTGGAAGTGGTGTTCTAGATTGGAGTTTAGAATGGAATGTGCCAGGAGAAAGCCCCTCACGTTTGTCTCACTACTTCTTGTTCGTGTTTTTAATTTAATTTCTTATTTTTTATTACAGCAATTTTGATTACAATGTTTGGCTTGTTGTAGGTGTGGAAGATGTGGTTCTTTTACACATATACAGATGTCTGTTCTTCCTGGGATCCTTTTCCCATGTATGTTATGACAGAATATTGAGTAGTCCTCTCTTGGTATTCTGTAGGTCTTTGGTGATTATATATGTCACCTGTGTTTGTATATGTCTGTTAACCCCGATATCGTAATGAAACCAATCCTCACAACTTTCCATTGGTGAACCATAAGTCTGTTTAATGAATCTGTGATTGCCCTTCTCCGTGGAAATATCTGCCCTGGTATCCATTTTTATGTAACACCTATAAGTGATATGATATGATATGTGTCTTCCATTTTCTGACTTACTACAAGTCACGTGATTACTTCTAGACTCATCTACGGTGCTGCAAATGGCATTGTGTCCTTTTTTCCCTTGGCTTCTCTTCTGCCTTAGCGGGGTCCATTTTCAACAATGTGATTCCCTGAGTGTTGTGGATTAGCTGACCTGGGCAGCCTTACCCTGCCGGCCCGCCCTCCCCAGGTGTGCGTCGTTGAGGTCAATATAAACAGCGCTCCAGGCAGCAATAGCCCCTGAAGCTGTGCCTGCCTCCATATTCTCTGCCCCGTCAGCAGCCTCGGGGCTATGCTGGTGGGAGGCAATGAGGGGCCACAGCTTTGTTGGTGGCCCGGTGTGAGTGGGGTTCTTCTGGCCTTTCTGCAGGAGTTGCCAGGCTGCCGCCTGTAAAGAAGAGGATGTGTCACCCATACCTTCCGCTGGAATTTCTCTCCGGACAGAGGTGAGGAAGGAAAAAAGCAGTGGGGGCCGGGACAGGAGGGGTATCTCAGGCAGGGCAATGGAAAGATTCTGGAAGAGCGCCCGGGGCCAAGACCACGCTGGCTGGCCTGCAGGCACCAAGTTGGCCTGCGTGCTGTCGCTGGTGTGGCTCCACGGTCCTTCCTCTAGGCTTTCAAGCCCTTGTACATATTCAGGTGTTTTACCTGGAAAGGGTGGGAACATTTCAGCAGCAGCTGGCCTGGGGCTCAGCTCACGTTTACTCACAGATGCCTCGGCACGGTCCCCCAGCTTTGCAATGAGGACGCTCCTTGCGTGGGGGGTGGGTTGATGGCTGTATGGGAGATGCTTCCCCACCTCTGACCAATTTCAGAATTGTTTACCACTGGAGCAAGTGCCCTGATAGGGTTTTCCTCTGTATAACTCGTGGGTACAGGTTTTTTTTCTTTAATGGTTCAAGTTAGATTTTACTCCTCTTTTATGTATTTATAGATATAAGCATGGAAATAATTCATTCCTATAAATACATCTGTGTGACGGGAAGAACTTTTTCTGTTTTATTTTTAAATATTATTTTTTTAAAATTTTGAAATTTAATTTTATTTATTTTTTTATTCACCACGTTATTATTACTTATGTATTTTATGCATATACATGTATACAGGTCAATCCCAAACTCCCAACTCATCCCACCACCACCACCCCATGGCTTCCCACACTTGGTGTCCATACGTTTGTTCTCTACCTCTGTGTCTCTATTTCTTCACAGCAAACCAGTTCATCTGTACTATTTTTAGGCTCCACATATATGCATTAATATACAATATTTGTTTTCCTCTTTCTGACTTACTTCATTCTGTATGACAGTCTCTCGATCCATCGATGTCTCTACAAATGACCCAGTTTCATTCCTTTTTATGGCCGAGTCATATTCCATTTTATATATGTACCACATCTTTATCCATTCATCTGTCTGTGGGCATTTAGGTTGCTTCCATTACCTGGCTATTGTAAATAGTGCTGCAACGAACATTGTGGTGAATGTGCCTTTTTGAAATACGGTTTTCTCTGGGTATATGCCCAGAAGTGGGATTGCTGGATCAGATGGTAATTCTATTTCTAGTTTTTTTAAGGAAACTCCATACTGTTCTCCATAGTGACTGTATCAATTTACATTCCCACCAATAGTGGAAGAGGGCTCCTTTTGTCCACACCCTCCCCAGAATTGGTTGTTTGTAGATTTTCTGATGATGCCGATTCTAACAGGTGTGAGGTGAAACCTCATTGTAGTTTTGATTTGCATTTCTCTAATAATTAGTGCTGTTGAGCAGCTTTTCATGTGCGTCTTGGCCATCTCTGTGTCTCCTTTGAAGAAACGTCTCTTTAGATCTTCTGCCCATTTTCTTGGGGGTTGTTTGTTTTTTTTAATATTAAGCTGCATGAGCTGTTTATATATATTGGAGATTAAACCTCTGTCCATTGATTCATCTGCAACGATTTTCGCCCATTCTGAGGGATGCCTTTTTCCATTCCCGTGTTTTTTAACAAAAAAGGAAAGAAAGGAAAAGAAGCAGAACACTAATGTGCCTAAAATATGCCTTTTGAAACGGTCGTTTTGAAATATGGACGTCCTTTGAATTTTTTGGTCGATATGTGACCCCAGGATTTGTTTTCAGGGCAGGTGTCATTTACAGGCCTGCAATGATTTTGAATATCAACTGACCATTAGCGCTGGGATTAAAGCTGCTGTTGTGTGAAATGGCCACAAGGTGGCTGCAGTTCACCCTTACCAAATGTGGTTACTAGGGCAAGAGAGCCTCAGTGGAAGTGGTGTTCTAGATTGGAGTTTAGAATGGAATGTGCCAGGAGAAAGCCCCTCACGTTTGTCTCACTACTTCTTGTTCATGTTTTTAATTTAATTTTTATTTTTTATTACAGCAAGTTTGATTACAATGTTTGGCTTCTTGTAGGTGTGGAAGATGTGGTTCTTTTACACATATACAGATGACTGTTCTTCCTGGGATCCTTTTCCCATGTACCTTATGACAGAATGTTGAGTAGTCCTCTCTTGGTATTCTGTAGGTCTTTGGTGATTATATATGTCACCTGTGTTTGTATATGTCTGTTAACCCCGATATCGTAACGAAACCAATCCTCACACCTTTCCATTGGTGAACCATAAGTTTGTTTAATGAATCTGTGATTGCCCTTCTCCTTGGAAATATCTGCCCTGGTATCCATTTTTAGGTAACACCTATAAGTGATATGATATGATATGTGTCTTTCACTTTCTGACTTACTACAAGTCACGTGAATACTTCTAGACACATCTACGGTGCTGCAAATGGCATTGTGTCCTTTTTTTCCTTGGCTTCTCTTCTGCCTTAGTGGGGTCCATTTTCAACAATGTGATTCCCTGAGGGTAGTGGATTAGCTGACCTGGGCAGCCTTACCCTGCCGGCCCTCCCTCCCCAGGTGTGCCTCGTTGAGGTCAATATAAACAGAGCTCCAGGCAGCAATATCCCCTGAATCTGTGCCTGACTCCATATTCTCTGCCCCGTCAGCAGTCTCGGGGCTGTGCTGGTGGGAGGGAGTGAGGAGCCACAGCTTTGTGGGTGGCCCGGTGTGAGTGGGGTTCTGCTGGCCTTTCTGCAGGAGTTGCCAGGCTGGGCCTGTAAAGAAGAGGATGTGTCACACATACCTTCCGCTGGAATTTCTCTCCGGACAGAGGTGAGGAAGGAAAAAAGCAGTGGGGGCCGGGACATGAGGGGTATCTCAGGAAGGGCAATGGAAAGCTTCTGGAAGAGCGCCAGGGTCCAGGACCACCCTGGCTGGCCTGCAGGCACCAATTTGGCCTGTGTGCTGTCGCTGGTGTGGCTCCACAGTCCTTCCTCTAGGGTTTCAAGCCCTTGTACATATTCAGGTGTTTTACCTGGAAAGGGTGGGGACAGTTCAGCAGCAGCTGGCCTGGGGCTCAACTCACGTTTACTCACAGATGCCTGGTCACGGTCCCCCAGCTTTGCAATAAGGACGCTCCTTGCGTGGGGGGTGGGTTGCTGGCTGTATGGGAGAGGGTTCCCCACCTCTGACCAATTTCAGAATTGTTTACCGCTGGAGCACGTGCCGTGATAGGGTTTTCCTCTGTATAACTAGTGGGTTCACTTTTTTCTTCTTTTATCGTTCAAGTTAGATTTTATTCCTCTTTTATGTATTTATAGATATAAGCATGGAAATAATTCATTCCTATAAATACATCTGTGTGACGGGAAGAACTTTTTTCTGTTTTATTTTTAAATTTTATTTTTTAAAATTTTGTAATTAAATTTTATTTATTTTTTTTATACAGCACATTATTATTAGTTATGTATTTTATGCACATACATGTATACAGGTCAATCCCAAACTCCCAACTCATCCCACCACCACCACCCCATGGCTTCCCACACTTGGTGTCCATACGTTTGTTCTCTACCTCTATGTCTCTATTACTTCCCTGCAAACCAGTTCATCTGTACCATTTTTAGGCTCCACATATATGCATTAATATACAATATTTGTTTTCCTCTTTCTGACTTACTTCATTCTGTATGACAGTCTCTCGATCCATCGATGTCTCTACAAATGACCCAGTTTCATTCCTTTTTATGGCCGAGTAATATTCCATTTTATATATGTACCACATCTTTATACATTCATCTGTCTGTGGGCATTTAGGTTGCTTCCATTACCTGGCTATTGTAAATAGTGCGGCAACGAACATTGTGGTGAATGTGCATTTTTGAAATACGGTTTTCTCTGGGTATATGCCCAGAAGTGCGATTGCTGGATCAGATGGTAATTCTATTTCTAATTTTTTTAAGGAAACTCCATACTGTTCTCCATAGTGACTGTATCAATTTACATTCCCACCAATAGTGGAAGAGGGCTCCTTTTGTCCACACCCTCCCCAGAATTCGTTGTTTGTAGATTTTCTGATGATGCCGATTCTAACAGTTGTGAGGTGAAACCTCATTGTAGATTTGATTTGCATTTCTCTAATAATTAGTGCTGTTGAGCAGCTTTTCATGTGCGTCTTGGCCATCTCTGTGTCTCCTTTGAAGAAACGTCTCTTTAGATCTTCTGCCCATTTTTTTAGGGTTGTTTGTTTTTTTAATATTAAGCTGCATGAGCTGTTTATATATATTGGAGATTAAACCTCTGTCCATTGATTCGTCTGCAACGATTTTCGCCCATTCTGAGGGATGCCTTTTTCCATTCCCGTGTTTTTTAACAAAAAAGGAAAGAAAGGAAAAGAAGCAGAACACTAATGTGCGTAAAATATGCCTTTTGAAACGGTCGTTTTGAAATATGGACGTCCTTTGAATTTTTTGGTCGATATGTGACCCCAGGATTTGTTTTCAGGGCAGGTGTCATTTACAGGCCTGCAATGATTTTGAATATCAACTGACCATTAGCGCTGGGATTAAAGCTGCTGTTGTGTGAAACGGCCACAAGGTGGCAGCAGTTCACCCTTACCAAATCTGGTTACTAAGGCAAGAGAGACTCAGTGGAAGTGGTGTTCTAGATTGGAGTTTAGAATGGAATGTGCCAGGAGAAAGCCCCTCACGTTTGTCTCACTACTTCTTGTTCGTGTTTTTAATTTAAGTTTTTATTTTTTATTACAGCAAGTTTGATTACAATGTTTGGCTTGTTGTAGGTGTGGAAGATGTGGTACTTTTACACATATACAGATGACTGTTCTTCCTGGGATCCTTTTCCCATGTACGTTATGACAGAATGTTGAGTAGTCCTCTCTTGGTATTCTGTAGGTCTTTGGTGATTATATATGTCACCTGTGTTTGTATATGTCTGTTAACCCCGATATCGTAATGAAACCAATCCTCACACCTTTCCATTGTTGAACCATAAGTTTGTTTAATGAATCTGTGATTGCCCTTCTCCCTGGAAATATCTGCCCTGCTATCCATTTTTAGGTAACACCTATAAGTGATATGATATGATATGTGACTTTCACTTTCTGACTTACTACTAGTCACGTGAATACTTCTAGACTCATCTACGGTGCTGCAAATGGCATTGTGTCCTTTTTTCCCTTGGCTTCTCTTCTGCCTTAGCGGGGTCCATTTTCAACAATGTGATTCCCTGAGGGTTGTGGATTAGCTGACCTGGGCAGCCTTACCCTGCCGGCCCGCCCTCCCCAAGTGTGCCTCGTTGAGGTCTATATAAAGAGAGCTCCAGGCAGCAATAGCCCCTGAAGCTGTGCCTGACTCCATATTATCTGCCCCGTCAGCAGTCTCGGGGCTGTGCTGGTGGGAGGGAGTGAGGGGCCACAGCTTTTTGGGTGGCCCGGTGTGAGTGGGGTTCTGCTGGCCTTTCTGCAGGAGTTGCCAGGCTGCCGCCTGTAAAGAAGAGGATGTGTCACCCATACCTTCCGCTGGAATTTCTCTCCGGACAGAGGTGATGAAGGAAAAAAGCAGTGGGGGCCGGGACAAGAGGGTTATCACAGGCAGGGCAATGGAAAGTTTCTGGAAGAGCGGCAGGGTCCAGGACCACACTGGCTGGCCTGCAGGCACCAAGTTGGCCTGCGTGCTGTCGCTGGTGTGGCTCCCCCGTCCTTCCTCTAGGCTTTCAAGCCCTTGTACATATTCAGGTGTTTTACCTGGAAAGGGTGGGGACAGTTCAGCAGCAGCTGGCCTGGGGCTCAGCTCACGTTTACTCACAGATGCCTCGGCACGGTCCCCCAGCTTTGCAATGAGGACGCTCCTTGCATGGAGGGGGGGTTGCTGGGTGTATGGGAGATGGTTCCCCACCTCTGACCAATTTCAGAATTGTTTACCGCTGGAGCAAGTGCCATGATAGGGTTTTCCTCTGTATAACTCGTGGGTTCACTTTTTTTTTCTTTTATCGTTCAAGTTAGATTTTATTCCTCTTTTATGTATTTATAGATATAAGCATGGAAATAATTCATTCCTATAAATACATCTGTGTGAAGGGAAGAACTTTTTTCTGTTTTATTTTTAAATTTTATTTTTTAAAATTTTGAAATTTAATTTTATTTATATTTTTAAAGAGCACGTTATTATTAGTTATGTATTTTATGCATATACATGTATATAGGTCAATCCCAATCTCCCATCTCATCCCACCAACACCACCCCATGGCTTCCCACACTTGGTGTCCATACGTTTGTTCTCTACCTCTGTGTCTCTATTTCTTCCCTGCAAACCAGTTCATCTGTACCATTTTTTAGGCTCCACTTATATGCATTAATATACAATATTTGTTTTCCTCTTTCTGACTTACTTCATTCTGTATAACAGTCTCTCCATCCATCGATGTCTCTACAAATGACTCAGTTTCATTCCTTTTTATGGCCGAGTAATATTCCATTTTATATATGTACCACATCTTTATCCATTCATCTGTCTGTGGGCATATTGGTTGCTTCCATTACTTGGCTAATGTAAATAGTGTTGCAACGAACATTGTGGTGAATGTGCCTTTTTGATTTACGGTTTTTCTGGGTATATGCCCAGAAGTAGGATTGCTGGATGAGATGGTAATTCTATTTCTAGTTTTTTTAAGGAAACTCCATACTGTTCTCCATAGTGACTGTATCAATTTACTTTCCCACCAATAGTGGAAGAGGGCTCCTTTTGTCCACACCCTCCCCGAATTGGTTGTTTGTAGATTTTCTGATGATGCCGATTCTAACAGGTGTGAGGTGATACCTCATTGTAATTTTGATTTGCATTTCTCTAATAATTATTGCTGTTGAGCAGCTTTTCATGTGCGTCTTGGCCATCTCTGTGTCTCCTTTGAAGAAACGTCTCTTTAGATCTTCTGCCCATTTTTTTGGGTTGTTTGTTTTTTTAATATTAAGCTGCATGAGCTGTTTATATATATTGGAGATTAAACCTCTGTCCATTGATTCGTCTGCAACGATTTTCGCCCATTCTGAGGGATGCCTTTTTCCATTCCCGTGTTTTTTAACAAAAAAGGAAAGAAAGGAAAAGAAGCAGAACACTAATGTGCGTAAAATATGCCTTTTGAATCGGTCGTTTTGAAATATGGACGTCCTTTGAATTTTTTGGTCGATATGTGACCCCAGGATTTGTTTTCAGGGCAGGTGTCATTTACAGGCCTGCAATGATTTTGAATATCAACTGACCATTAGCACTGGGATTAAAGCTGCTGTTGTGTGAAACGGCCACAATGTGGCAGCAGTTCTCCCTTACCAAATCTGGTTATTAGGGCAAGAGAGCCTCAGTGGAAGTGGTGTTCTAGATTGGACTTTAGAATGGAATGTGCCAGGAGAAAGCCCCTCAAGTTTGTCTCACTACTTCTTGTTCGTGCTTTTAATTTAATTTTTTATTTTTTATTACAACAAGTTTGATTACAATGTTTGGCTTGTTGTAGGTGTGGAAGATGTGGTTCTTTTACTCATATACAGATGTCTGTTCTTCCTGGGATCCTTTTCCCATGTATGTTATGACAGAATATTGAGTAGTCCTCTCTTGGTATTCTGTAGGTCTTTGGTGATTATATATGTCACCTGTGTTTGTATATGTCTGTTAACCCCGATATCGTAATGAAACCAATCCTCACACCTTTCCATTGGTGAACCATAAGTCGGTTTAATGAATCTGTGATTGCCCATCTCCGTGGAAATATCTGCCCTGGTATCCATTTTTAGGTAACACCTATAAGTGATATGATATGATATGTGTCTTCCACTTTCTGACTTACTACAAGTCACGTGATTACTTCTAGACTCATCTACGGTGCTGCAAATGGCATTGTGTACTTTTTTCCCTTGGCTTCTCTTCTGCCTTAGCGGGGTCCATATTCAACAATGTGATTCCCTGAGGGTTGTGGATTAGCTGACCTGGGCAGCCTTACCCTGCCGGTCCGCCCTCCCCAGGTGTGCCTCGTTGAGGTCAATATATACAGAGCTCCAGGCAGCAATAGCCCCTGAAGCTGTGCCTGACTCCATATTCTCTGCCCCGTCAGCAGTCTCGGGGCTGTGCTGGTGGGAGGGAGTGAGGGGCCACAGCTTTGTTGGTGGCCCGGTGTGAGTGGGGTTCTACTGGCCTTTCTGCAGGAGTTGCCAGGCTGCCGCCTGTAAAGAAGAGGATGTGTCCCACATACCTTCTGCTGGAATTTCTCTCCGGACAGAGGTGAGGAAGGAAAAAAGCAGTGGGGGCCGGGACAGGAGGGGTATCTCAGGCAGGGCAATGGAAAGCTTCTGGAAGAGCGCCCGGTGACAAGACCACCATGGCTGGCCTGCAGGCACCAATTTGGCCTGTGTGCTGTCGCTGGTGTGGCTCCACGGTCCTACCACTAGGCTTTCAAGCCCTTGTACATATTCAGGTGTTTTACCTGGAAAGGGTGGGAACAGTTCAGCAGCAGCTGGCCTGGGGCTCAGCTCACGTTTACTCACAGATGCCTCGGCACGGTCCCCCAGCTTTGCAATGAGGACGCTCCTTGCGTGGGGGGTGGGTTGCTGGCTGTATGGGAGATGGTTCCCCACCTCTGACCAATTTCATAATTGTTTACCACTGGAGCAAGTGCCCTTATAGGGTTTTCCTCTGTATAACTCGTGGGTTCAGGTTTTTTTTTCTTTTATGGTTCAAGTTAGATTTTATTCCTCTTTTATGTATTTATAGATATAAGCATGGAAATAATTCATTCCTGTAAATACATCTGTGTGACGGGAAGAATTTTTTCTGTTTTATTTTTAAATTTTATTTTTTAAAATTTTGAAATTTAATTTTATTTATGTTTTTATACAGCAGGTTATTATTAGTTATGTATTTTATGTATATACATGTATACAGGTCAATCCCAAACTCCCAACTCATCCCAGCACCACCACCCCATGGCTTCCCACACTTGGTGTCCATGCGTTTGTTCTCTACCTCTGTGTCTCTATTTGTTCCCTGCAAACCAGTTCATCTGTACCATTTTTAGGCTCCACATATATGCATTAATATACAATATTTGTTTTCCTCTTTCTGACTTACTTCATTCTGTATGACAGTCTCTCGATCCATCAATGTCTCTACAAATGACCCAGTTTCATTCCTTTTTATGGCCGAGTAATATTGCATTTTATATATGTACCACATCTTTACCCATTCATCTGTCTGTGGGCATTTAGGTTGCTTCCATTACCTGGCTATTGTAAATAGTGCTGCAACGAACATTGTGGTGAATATGCCTTTTTGAAATACGGTTTTCTCTGGGTATATGCCCAGAAGTGGGATTGCTGGATCAGATGGTAATTCTATTTCTAGTTTTTTTAAGGAAACTCCATACTGTTCTCCATAGTGACTGTATCAATTTACATTCCCACCAATAGTGGAAGAGGGCTCCTTTTGTGCACACCCTCCCCAGAATTGGTTGTTTGTAGATTTTCTGATGATGCCGATTCTAACAGGTGTGAGGTGATACCTCATTGTAGTTTTGATTTGCATTTCTCCAATAATTAATGCTGTTGAGCAGCTTTTCATGTGCGTCTTGGCCATCTCTGTGTCTCCTTTGAAGAAACGTCTCTTTAGAACTTCTGCCCATTTTTTGGGGGGTTGTTTGTTTTTTTAATATTAAGCTGCATGAGCTGTTTATATATATTGGAGATTAAACCTCTGTCCATTGATTCGTCTGCAACGATTTTCGCCCATTCTGAGGGATGCCTTTTTCCATTCCCGTGTTTTTTAACAAAAAAGGAAAGAAAGGAAAAGAAGCAGAACACTAATGTGCGTAAAATATGCCTTTTGAAACGGTCCTTTTGAAATATGGACGTCCTTTGAATTTTTTGGTCGATATGTGACCCCAGGATTTGTTTTCAGGGCAGGTGTCATTTACAGGCATGCAATGCTTTTGAATATCAACTGACCATTAGTGTTGGGATTAAAGCTGCTGTTGTGTTAAACGGCCACAAGGTGGCAGCGGTTCACCCTTACCAAATCTGGTTACTAGGGCAAGAGAGCCTCAGTGGAAGTGGTGTTCTAGATTGGAATTTAGAATGGAAGGTGCCAGGAGAAAGCCCCTCACGTTTGTCTCACTACATCTTCGCGTTTTTAATTTAATTTTTTTTTATTTTTTATTACAGTAAGTTTGATTACAATGTTTGACTTGTTGTAGGTGTGGAAGAAGTGGTTCTTTTACACATATACAGATGTCTGTTCTTCCTGGGATCCTTTTCCCATGTACGTTATGACAGAATGTTGAGTAGTCCTCTCTTGGTATTCTGTAGGTCTTTGGTGATTATATATGTCACCTGTGTTTGTATATGTCTGTTAACCCCGATTTCGTAATGAAACCAATCCTCACACCTTTCCATTGGTGAACCATAAGTGTGTTTAATGAATCTGTGATTGACCATCTCCGTGGAAATATCTGCCCTGGTGTCCATTTTTAGGTAACACCTATAAATGATATGATATGATATGTGTCTTTCACTTTCTGACTTACTACAAGTCACATGATTTCTTCTAGAATCATCTACGGTGCTGCAAATGGCATTGTGTCCTTTTTTCACTTGGCTTCTCTTCTGCCTTTGCGGGGTCCATTTTCAACAATGTGATTCCCTGAGGGTTGTGGATTAGCTGACCTGGGCAGCCTTACCCTGCCGGCCCGCCCTCCCCAGGTGTGCCTCATTGAGATCAATATAAACAGAGCTCCAGGCAGCAATAGCCCCTGAAGCTGTGCCTGACTCCATATTCTCTGCCCCGTCAGCAGTATCGGGGCTGTGCTGGTGGGAGGGAGTGAGGGGCCACAGCTTTGTGGATGGCCCGGTGTGAGTGGGGTTCTGCTGGCCTTTCTGCAGGAGTTGTCAGGCTGCTGCCTGTAAAGAAGAGGATGTGTCACCCATACCTTCCGCTGGAATTTCTCTCCGGACAGAGGTGAGGAAGGAAAAAAGCAGTGGGGGCCGGGACAGGAGGGGTATCTCAGGCAGGGCAATGGAATGCTTCTGGAAGAGCGCCAGGGTCCAGGAACACCCTGGCTTGCCTGCAGGCACCAAGTTGGCCTGCGTGTTGTCGCTGGTGTGGCTCCAGGGACCTTCCTGTAGGCTTTCAAGCCCTTGTACATATTCAGGTGTTTTACCTGGAAAGGGTAGGAACAGTTCAGCAGCAGCTGGCCTGGGGCTCAGCTCACGTTTACTCACAGATGCCTCGGCACAGTCCCGAAGCTTTGCAATGAGGACGCTCCTTGCGTGGGGGGTGGGTTGCTGGCTGTATGGGAGATGGTTCCCGACCTCTGACCAATTTCAGAATTGTTTACCGCTGGAGCAAGTGCCGTGATAGGGTATTCCTCTGTATAACTCGTGGGTTCAATTTTTTTTTTCTTTTATGGTTCAAGTTAGATTTTATTCCTCTTTTATGTATTTATAAATATAAGCATGGAAATAATTCATTCCTGTTAATACATATGTGTGACGGGAAGAATTTTTTCTGTTTTATTTTTAAATTTTTTTTAAAAAATTTTGAAATTTAATTTTATTTATGTTTTTATACAGCAGGTTATTATTAGTTATGTATTTTATGCATATACATGTATACAGGTCAATCCCAGTCTCCCAACTCATCCCACCACCACCACCCCATGGCTTCCCACACTTGGTGTCCATACGTTTGTTCTCTACCTCTGTGTCTCTATTTGTTCCCTGCAAACCAGTTCATCTGTACCATTTTTTTAGGTTCCACATATATGCATTAATATACAATATTTGTTTTCCTCTTTCTGACTTACTTCATTCTGTATGACAGTCTCTCGATCCATCGATGTCTCTACAAATGACCCAGTTTCATTCCTTTTTATGGCCGAGTAATATTCCATTTCATATATGTACCACCTCTTTATCCATTCATCTGTCTGTGGGCATTTAGGTTGCTTCCATTTCCTGGCTATTGTAAATAGTGCTGCAATGAACATTGTGGTGAATGTGCCTTTTTGATTTACGGTTTTCTCTGGGTATATGCCCAGAAGTGGGATTGCTGGATCAGATGGTAATTCTATTTCTAGTTTTTTTAAGGAAACTCCATACTGTTCTCCATAGTGACTGTATCAATTTACATTCCCACCAATAGTGGAAGAGGGCTCCTTTTGTCCACACCCTCCCCAGAATTGGTTGTTTGTAGATTTTCTGATGATGCCGATTCTAACAGGTGTGAGGTGATACCTCATTGTAGTTTTGATTTGCATTTCTCTAATAATTAGTGCTGTTGAGCAGCTTTTCATGTGCGTCTTGGCCATCTCTGTGTCTACTTTGAAGAAACGTCTCTTTAGATCTTCTGCCCATTTTTGGATTGGGTTGTTTGTTTTTTTAATATTAAGCTGCATGAGTTGTTTATATATATTGGAGATTAAATCTCTGTCCATTGATTCGTCTGCAACGATTTTCGCCCATTCTGAGGGATGCCTTTTTCCATTCCCGTGTTTTTTAACAAAAAAGGAAAGAAAGGAGAAGAAGCAGAACACTAATGTGCGTAAAATATGCCTTTTGAAACGGTCGTATTGAAATATGGACGTCCTTTGAAATTTTTGGTCGATATGTGAACCCAGGATTTGTTTTCAGGGCAGGTGTCATTTACAGGCCTGCAATGATTTTGAATATCAACTGACCATTAGCGTTGGGATTAAAGCTGCTGTTGTGTGAAACGGCCGCAAGGTGGCAGCAGTTCACCCTTACCAAATCTGGTTACTAGGGCAAGAGAGCCTCAGTGGAAGTGGTGTTCTAGATTGGAATTTAGAATGGAAGGTGCCAGGAGAAAGCCCCTCAAGTTTGTCTCACTACATCTTCTTCGCGTTTTTAATTTATTTTTTTTTTTTTATTTTTTATTACAGCAAGTTTGATTACAATGTTTGGCTTGTTGTATGTGTGGAAGATGTGGTTCTTTTACACATATACAGATGTCTGTTCTTCCTGGGATCCTTTTCCCATGTACGTTATGACAGAATGTTGAGTAGTCCTCTCTTGGTATTCTGTAGGTCTTTGGTGATTATATATGTCACCTGTGATTGTATATGTCTGTTAACCACGATATCGTAATGAAACCAATCCTCACACCTTTCCATTGGTGAACCATAAGTGTGTTTAATGAATCTGTGATTGCCCTTCTCCGTGGAAATATCTGCCCTGGTATCCATTTTTAGGTAACACCTATAAGTGATATGATATGATATGTGTCTTTCACTTTCTGACTTACTACAAGTCACGTGATTACTTCTAGAATCATCTACTGGGCTGCAAATGGCATTGTGTACTTTTTTCCCTTGGCTTCTCTTGTGCCTTAGCGGGGTCCATTTTCAACAATGTGATTCCCTGAGGGTTGTGGAATAGCTGACCTGGGCAGCCTTACCCTGCCGGCCCGCCCTCCGCAGGTTTGCCTCGTTGAGGTCAATATAAACAGCGCTCCAGGCAGCAATAGCCCCTGAAGCTGTGCCTGACTCCATATTCTCTGCCCCGTCAGCAGTCTCGGGGCTGTGCTGGTGGGAGGGAGTGAGGGGCCACAGCTTTGTGGGTGGCCCGGTGTGAGTGGGGTTCTGCTGGCCTTTCTGCAGTAGTTGCCAGGCTGCCGCCTGTAAAGAAGAGGATGTGTCACCCATACCTTCCACTGGAGTTTCTCTCCGGACAGAGGTGAGGATGGAAAAAAGCAGTGGGTGCCGGGACAGGAGTGCTATATCAGGCAGGGCAATGGAAAGTTTCTGGAAGAACGCCAGGGGCCAGGACCACCCTGGCTGGCCTGCAGGCACCAAGTTGGCCTGCGTGCTGTCGCTAGTGTGGCTCCACGGTCCTTCCTCTAGGCTTTCAAGCCCTTGTACATATTCAGGTGTTTTACCTGGAAAGGGTGGGAACAGTTCAGCAGCAGCTGGCCTGGGGCTCAGCTCACGTTTACTCACAGATGTCTCGGCACGGTCCCCCAGCTTTTCAATGAGGACGCTCCTTGCCTGGGGGGTGGGTTGATGGCTGTATGGGAGATGCTTCCCCACCTCTGACCAATTTCAGAATTGTTTACCATTGGAGCAAGTGCCCTGATAGGGTTTTCCTCTGTATAACTCGTGGGTTCAGGTTTTTTTTTTCTTTTATGGTTCAAGTTAGATTTTATTCCTCACTTATGTATTTATAGATATAAGCATGGAAATAATTCATTCCTATAAATTCATCTGTGTGACGGGAAGAAATTTTTTCTGTTTTCTTTTTAAATTTTATTTTTTAAAATTTTGAAATTTAATTTTATTTATTTTTTTATACAGCACGTTATTATTAGTTATGTATTTTATGCATATACATGTATACAGGTCAATCCCAAACTCCCAACTCATCCCACCACCACCACCCCATGGCTTCCCACACTTGGTGTCCATACGTTTGTTCTCTACCTCTGTGTCTCTATTTCTTCCCTGCAAACCAGTTCATCTGTACCATTTTTAGGCTCCACATATATGCGTTAATAGACAATATTTGTTTTCCACTTTCTGAATTACTTCATTCTGTATGACAGTCTCTCGATCCTTCGATGTCTCTACAAATGACCCAGTTTCATTCCTTTTTATGGCCGAGTAGTATTCCATTTTATATATGTACCACATCTTTATCCATTCATCTGTCTGTGGGCATTTAGGTTGCTTCCATTACCTGGCTATTGTAAATAGTGCTGCAACGAATATTGTGGTGAATGTGCCTTTTGGAAATACGGTTTTCTCTGAGTATATGCCCAGAAGTGGGATTGCTGGATCAGATGGTAATTCTATTTCTAGTTTTTTTAAGGAAACTCCATACTGTTCTCCATAGTGACTGTATCAATTTACATTCCCACCAATAGTGGAAGAGGGCTCCTTTTGTCCACACCCTCCCCAGAATTGGTTGTTTGTAGATTTTCTGATGATGCCGATTCTAACAGGTGTGAGGTGATACCTCATTGTAGTTTTGATTTGCATTTCTCTAATAATTAGTGCTGTTGAGCAGCTTTTCATGTGCGTCTTGGCCATCTCTGTGTCTCCTTTGAAGAAACGTCTCTTTAGATCTTCTGCCCATTTTTTTGGGGTTGTTTGTTTTTTTAATATTAAGCTGCATGAGCTGTTTATATATATTGGAGATTAAACCTCTGTCCATTGATTCGTTTGCCACGATTTTCACCCATTCTGAGGGAGGCCTTTTTCCATTCCCGTGTTTTTTAACAAAAAAGGAAAGAAAGGAAAAGAAGCAGAACACTAATGTGCGTAAAATATGCCTTTTGAAACGGTCGTTTTGAAATATGGACGTCCTTTGAAATATTTGGTCGATATGTGACCCCAGGATTTGTTTTCAGGGCAGGTGTCATTTACAGGCCTGCAATGATTTTGAATATCAACTGACCATTAGCGTTGGGATTAAAGCTGCTGTTGTGTGAAACGGCCACAAGGTGGCAGCAGTTCACCCTTACCAAATCTGGTTACTAGGGCAAGAGAGCCTCAGTGGAAGTGGTGTTCTAGATTGAAGTTTAGAATGGAATGTGCCAGGAGAAAGCCCCTCACGTTTGTCTCACTACATCTTGTTCGTGTTTTTAATTTAATTTTTTTATTTTTTATTACAGCAAGTTTGATTACAATGTTTGGCTTGTTGTAGGTGTGGAAGATGTGGTTCTTTTACACATATACAGATGTCTGCCCTTCCTGGGATCCTTTTCCCATGTACGTTATGACAGAATGTTGAGTAGTCCTCACTTGGTATTCTGTAGGTCTTTGGTGATTATATATGTCACCTGTGTTGGTATATGTCTGTTAACCCCGATATCGTAATGAAACCAAACCTCACACTTTTCCATTGGTGAACCATAAGTGTGTTTAATGAATCTGTGATTGACCTTCTTCATGGAAATATCTGCCCTTGTATCCATTTTTAGGTAACACCTATAAATGATATGATATGATATGTGTCTTTCACTTTCTGACTTACTACAATTCACATGATTACTTCTAGACTCATCTACGGTGCTGCAAATGGCATTTTGTCCTTTTTTCCCTTGGCTTCTCTTCTGCCTTTGCGGGGTCCATTTTCAACAATGTGATTCCCTGAGGTTTGTGGATTAGCTGACCTGGGCAGCCTTACCCTGCCGGCCCGCCCTCCGCAGGTTTGCCTCGTTGAGTTCAATATAAACAGCGCTCCAGGCAGCAATAGCCCCTGAAGCTGTGCCTGACTCCATATTCTCTGCCCCGTCAGCAGTCTCGGGGCTGTGCTGGTGGGAGGGAGTGAGGGGCCACAGCTTTGTGGGTGGCCCGGTGTGAGTGGGGTTCTGCTGGCCTTTCTGCAGGAGTTGTCAGGCTGCCGCCTGCAAAGAAGAGGATGTGTCACCCATAACTTCCGCTGGAATTTCTCTCCGGACAGAGGTGAGGAAGGAAAAAAGCAGTGGGGGCCGGGACAGGAGGGGTATCTCAGGCAGGGCAATGGAAAGCTTCTGGAAGAGTGCCAGGGTCCAGGAACACCCTGGCTGGCCTGCAGGCACCAAGTTGGCCTGCGTGCTGTCGCTGGTGTTGCTCCAGGGACCTTCCTGTAGGCTTTCAAGCCCTTGTACATATTCAGGTGTTTTACCTGGAAAGGGTGGGAACAGTTCAGCAGCAGCTGGCCTGGGGCTCAGCTCACGTTTACTCACAGATGCCTCGGCACGGTCCCCCAGCTTTGCAATGAGGACGCTCCTTGCGTGGGGGGTGGGTTGCTGGCTGTATGGGAGATGGTTCCCGACCTCTGACCAATTTCAGAATTGTTTACCGCTGGAGCAAGTGCCGTGATAGGGTATTCCTCTGTATAACTCGTGGGTTCAATTTTTTTTTCTTTTATGGTTCAAGTTAGATTTTATTCCTCTTTTATGTATTTATAAATATAAGCATGGAAATAATTCATTCCTGTAAATACATCTGTGTGACGGGAAGAATTTTTTCTGTTTTATTTTTAAATTTTATTTTTTAAAATTTTGAAATTTAATTTTATTTATGTTTTTATACAGCAGGTTATTATTAGTTATGTATTTTATGTATATACATGTATACAGGTCAATCCCAAACTCCCAACTCATCCCAGCACCACCACCCCATGGCTTCCCACACTTGGTGTCCATACGTTTGTTCTCTACCTCTGTGTCTCTATTTGTTCCCTGCAAACCAGTTCATCTGTACCATTTTTAGGCTCCACATATATGCATTAATATACAATATTTGTTTTCCTCTTTCTGACTTACTTCATTCTGTATGACAGGCTCTCGATCCATCGATGTCTCTACAAATGACCCAGTTTCATTCCTTTTTATGGCCGAGTAATATTGCATTTTATATATGTACCACATCTTTACCCATTCATCTGTCTGTGGGCATTTATGTTGCTTCCATTACCTGGCTATTGTAAATAGTGCTGCAACGAACATTGTGGTGAATATGCCTTTTTGAAATACGGTTTTCTCTGGGTATATGCCCAGAAGTGGGATTGCTGGATCAGATGGTAATTCTATTTCTAGTTTTTTTAAGGAAACTCCATCCTGTTCTCCATAGTGACTGTATCAATTTACATTCCCACCAATAGTGGAAGAGGGCTCCTTTTGTGCACACCCTCCCCAGAATTGGTTGTTTGTAGATTTTCTGATGATGCCGATTCTAACAGGTGTGAGGTGATACCTCATTGTAGTTTTGATTTGCATTTCTCCAATAATTAATGCTGTTGAGCAGCTTTTCATGTGCGTCTTGGCCATCTCTGTGTCTCCTTTGAAGAAACGTCTCTTTAGAACTTCTGCCCATTTTTTGGGGGGTTGTTTGTTTTTTTAATATTAAGCTGCATGAGCTGTTTATATATATTGGAGATTAAACCTCTGTCCATTGATTCGTCTGCAACGATTTTCGCCCATTCTGAGGGATGCCTTTTTCCATTCCCGTGTTTTTTAACAAAAAAGGAAAGAAAGGAAAAGAAGCAGAACACTAATGTGAGTAAAATATGCCTTTTGAAACGGTCCTTTTGAAATATGGACGTCCTTTGAATTTTTTGGTCGATATGTGAACCGAGGATTTGTTTTCAGGGCAGGTGTCATTTACAGGCATGCAATGATTTTGAATATCAACTGACCATTAGCGTTGGGATTAAAGCTGCTGTTGTGTGAAACGGCCACAAGGTGGCAGCAGTTCACCCTTACCAAATCTGGTTACTAGGGCAAGAGAGCCTCAGTGGAAGTGGTGTTCTAGATTGGAATTTAGAATGGAAGGTGCCAGGAGAAAGCCCCTCATGTTTGTCTCAATACATCTTCGCGTTTTTAATTTAATTTTTTTTTATTTTTTATTACAGCAAGTTTGATTACAATGTTTGACTTGTTGTAGGTGTGGAAGATGTGGTTCTTTTACACATATACAGATGTCTGTTCTTCCTGGGATCCTTTTCCCATGTACGTTATGACAGAATGTTGAGTAGTCCTCTCTTGGTATTCTGTAGGTCTTTGGTGATTATATATGTCACCTGTGTTTGTATATGTCTGTTAACCCCGATTTCGTAATGAAACCAATCCTCACACCTTTCCATTGGTGAACCATAAGTGTGTTTAATGAATCTGTGATTGACCATCTCTGTGGAAATATCTGCCCTGGTATCCATTTTTAGGTAACACCTATAAATGATATGATATGATATGTGTCTTTCACTTTCTGACTTACTACAAGTCACATGATTACTTCTAGAATCATCTATGGTGCTGCAAATGGCATTGTGTCCTTTTTTCCCTTGGCTTCTCTTCTGCCTTTGCGGGGTCCATTTTCAACAATGTGATTCCCTGAGGGTTGTGGATTAGCTGACCTGGGCAGCCTTACCCTGCCGGCCCGCCCTCCCCAGGTGTGCCTCATTGAGATCAATATAAACAGAGCTCCAGGCAGCAATAGCCCCTGAAGCTGTGCCTGACTCCATATTCTCTGCCCCGTCAGCAGTATCGGGGCTGTGCTGGTGGGAGGGAGTGAGGGGCCACAGCTTTGTGGATGGCCCGGTGTGAGTGGGGTTCTGCTGGCCTTTCTGCAGGAGTTGTCAGGCTGCTGCCTGTAACGAAGAGGATGTGTCACCCATACCTTCAGCTGGAATTTCTCTCCGGACAGAGGTGAGGAAGGAAAAAAGCAGTGGGGGCCGGGACAGGAGGGGTATCTCAGGCAGGGCAATGGAAAGCTTCTGGAAGAGCGCCAGGGTCCAGGAACACCCTGGCTTGCCTGCAGGCACCAAGTTGGCCTGCGTGTTGTCGCTGGTGTGGCTCCAGGGTCCTTCCTGTAGGCTTTCAAGCCCTTGTACATATTCAGGTGTTTTACCTGGAAAGGGTAGGAACAGTTCAGCAGCAGCTGGCCTGGGGCTCAGCTCACGTTTACTCACAGATGCCTCGGCACAGTCCCGAAGCTTTGCAATGAGGATGCTCCTTGCGTGGGAGGTGGGTTGCTGGCTGTATGGGAGATGGTTCCCGACCTCTGACCAATTTCAGAATTGTTTACCGCTGGAGCAAGTGCCGTGATAGGGTATTCCTCTGTATAACTCGTGGGTTCAATTTTTTTTTCTTTTATGGTTCAAGTTAGATTTTATTCCTCTTTTATGTATTTATAAATATAAGCATGGAAATAATTCATTCCTGTAAATACATATGTGTGACGGGAAGAATTTTTTCTGTTTTATATTTAAATTTTTTTTTAATATTTTGAAATTTAATTTTATTTATGTTTTTATACAACAGGTTATTATTAGTTATGTATTTTATGCATATACATGTATACAGGTCAATCCCAAACTCCCAACTCATCCCACCACCACCACCCCATGGCTTCCCACACTTGGTGTCCATACGTTTGTTCTCTACCTCTGTGTCTCTATTTATTCCCTGCAAACCAGTTCATCTGTACCATTTTTTTAGGTTCCACATATATGCATTAATATACAATATTTGTTTTCCTCTTTCTGACTTACTTCATTCTGTATGACAGTCTCTCGATCCATCGATGTCTCTACAAATGACCCAGTTTCATTCCTTTTTATGGCCGAGTAATATTCCATTTCATATATGTACCACCTCTTTATCCATTCATCTGTCTGTGGGCATTTAGGTTGCTTCCATTACCTGGCTATTGTAAATAGTGCTGCAACGAATATTGTGGTGAATGTGCCTTTTGGAAATACGGTTTTCTCTGAGTATATGCCCAGAAGTGGGATTGCTGGATCAGATGGTAATTCTATTTCTAGTTTTTTTAAGGAAACTCCATACTGTTCTCCATAGTGACTGTATCAATTTACATTCCCACCAATAGTGGAAGAGGGCTCCTTTTGTCCACACCCTCCCCAGAATTGGTTGTTTGTAGATTTTCTGATGATGCCGATTCTAACAGGTGTGAGGTGAAACCTCATTGTAGTTTTGATTTGCATTTCTCTAATAATTAGTGCTGTTGAGCAGCTTTTCATGTGCGTCTTGGCCATCTCTGTGTCTACTTTGAAGAAACGTCTCTTTAGATCTTCTGCCCATTTTTGGATTGGGTTGTTTGTTTTTTTAATATTAAGCTGCATGAGTTGTTTATATATATTGGAGATTAAATCTCTGTCCATTGATTCGTCTGCAACGATTTTCGCCCATTCTGAGGGATGCCTTTTTCCATTCCCGTGTTTTTTAACAAAAAAGGAAAGAAAGGAGAAGAAGCAGAACACTAATGTGCGTAAAATATGCCTTTTGAAACGGTCGTATTGAAATATGGACGTCCTTTGAAATTTTTGGTCGATATGTGAACCCAGGATTTGTTTTCAGGGCAGGTGTCATTTACAGGCCTGCAATGATTTTGAATATCAACTGACCATTAGCGTTGGGATTAAAGCTGCTGTTGTGTGAAACGGCCACAAGGTGGCAGCAGTTCACCCTTACCAAATCTGGTTACTAGGGCAAGAGAGCCTCAGTGGAAGTGGTGTTCTAGATTGGAATTTAGAATGGAAGGTGCCAGGAGAAAGCCCCTCACGTTTGTCTCACTACATCTTCTTCGCGTTTTTAATTTAATTTTTTTTTTTATTTTTTATTACAGCAAGTTTGATTACAATGTTTGGCTTGTTGTAGGTGTGGAAGATGTGGTTCTTTTACACATATACAGATGTCTGTTCTTCCTGGGATCCTTTTCCCATGTACGTTTTGACAGAATGTTGAGTAGTCCTCTCTTGGTATTCTGTAGGTCTTTGGTGATTATATATGTCACCTGTGATTGTATATGTCTGTTAACCACGATATCGTAATGAAACCAATCCTCACACCTTTCCATTGGTGAACCATAAGTTTGTTTAATGAATCTGTGATTGCCCTTCTCCGTGGAAATATCTGCCCTGGTATCCATTTTTAGGTAACACCTATAAGTGATATGATATGATATGTGTCTTTCACTTTCTGACTTACTACAAGTCACGTGATTACTTCTAGACTCATCTACTGGGCTGCAAATGGCATTGTGTCCTTTTTTCCCTTGGCTTCTCTTGTGCCTTAGCGGGGTCCATTTTCAACAATGTGATTCCCTGAGGGTTGTGGATTAGCTGACCTGGGCAGCCTTACCCTGCCGGCCCGCCCTCCGCAGGTTTGCCTCGTAGAGGTCAATATAAACAGCGCTCCAGGCAGCAAAAGCCCCTGAAGCTGTGCCTGACTCCATATTCTCTGCCCCGTCAGCAGTCTCGGGGCTGTGCTGGTGGGAGGGAGTGAGGGGCCACAGCTTTGTGTGTGGCCCGGTGTGAGTGGGGTTCTGCTGGCCTTTCTGCAGGAGTTGCCAGGCTGCCGCCTGTAAAGAAGAGGATGTGTCACCCATACCTTCCGCTGGAATTTCACTCCGGACAGAGGTGAGGATGGAAAAAAGCAGTGGGTGCCGGGACAGGAGTGCTATATCAGGCAGGGCAATGGAAAGCTTCTGGAAGAGCGCCAGGGTCCAGGACCACCCTGGCTGGCCTGCAGGCACCAAGTTGGCCTGCGTGCTGTCGCTAGTGTGGCTCCACGGTCCTTCCTCTAGGCTTTCAAGCCCTTGTACATATTCAGGTGTTTTACCTGGAAAGGGTGGGAACAGTTCAGCAGCAGCTGGCCTGGGGCTCAGCTCACGTTTACTCACAGATGTCTCGGCACGGTCCCCCAGCTTTTCAATGAGGACGCTCCTTGCGTGGGGGGTGGGTTGATGGCTGTATGGGAGATGCTTCCCCACCTCTGACCAATTTCAGAATTGTTTACCATTGGAGCAAGTGCCCTGATAGGGTTTTCCTCTGTATAACTCGTGGGTTCAGGTTTTTTTTTTTCTTTTATGGTTCAAGTTAGATTTTATTCCTCACTTATGTATTTATAGATATAAGCATGGAAATAATTCATTACTATAAATTCATCTGTGTGACGGGAAGAAATTTTTTCTGTTTTCTTTTTAAATTTTATTTTTTAAAATTTTGAAATTTAATTTTATTTATTTTTTTTATACAGCACGTTATTATTAGTTATGTATTTTATGCATATACATGTACACAGGTCAATCCCAAACTCCCAACTCATCCCACCACCACCACCCCATGGCTTCCCACACTTGTTGTCCATACGTTTGTTCTCTACCTCTGTGTCTCTATTTCTTCCCTGCAAACCAGTTCATCTGTACCATTTTTAGGCTCCACATATATGCATTAATATACAATATTTGTTTTCCTCTTTCTGACTTTCTTCATTCTGTTTGACAGTCTCTCGATCCATTGATGTCTCTACAAATGACCCAGTTTCATTCCTTTTTATGGCCGAGTAATATTCCATTTCATATATGTACCACTTCTTTATCCATTCATCTGTCTGTGGGCATTTAGGTTGCTTCCATTACCTGGCTATTGTAAATAGTGCTGCAACGAACATTGTGGTGAATGTGCCTTTTTGATTTACGGTTTTCTCTGGGTATATGCCCAGAAGTGGGATTGCTGGATCAGATGGTAATTCTATTTCTAGTTTTTTTAAGGAAACTCCATACTGTTCTCCATAGTGACTGTATCAATTTACATTCCCACCAATAGTGGAAGAGGGCTCCTTTTGTCCACACCCTCCCCAGAATTGGTTGTTTGTAGATTTTCTGATGATGCCGATTCTAACAGGTGTGAGGTGATACCTCATTGTAGTTTTGATTTGCATTTCTCTAATAATTAGTGCTGTTGAGCAGCTTTTCATGTGCGTCTTGGCCATCTCTGTGTCTCCTTTGAAGAAACGTCTCTTTAGATCTTCTGCCCATTTTTGTATTGGGTTGTTTGTTTTTTTAATACTAAGCTGCATGTGATGTTTATATATATTGGAGATTAAACCTCTGTCCATTGATTCGTCTGCAACAATTTTCGCCCATTCTGAAGGATGCCTTTTTTCATTCCCGTGTTTTTTAACAAAAAAGGAAAGAAAGGAAAAGAAGCAGAACACTAATGTGCGTAAAATATGCCTTTTGAAACGGTCGTTTTGAAATATGGACGTCCTTTGAAATTTTTGGTCGATATGTGACCCCAGGATTTGTTTTCAGGGCAGGTGTCATTTACAGGCCTGCAATGATTTTGAATATCAACTGACCATTAGCGCTGGGATTAAAGCTGCTGTTGTGTGAAACGGCCACAAGGTGGCAGCAGTTCACCCTTACCAAATCTGGTTACTAGGGCAAGAGAGCCTCAGTGGAAGTGGTGTTCTAGATTGGAATTTAGAATGGAATGTGCCAGGAGAAAGCCCCTCACGTTTGTCTCACTACATCTTGTTCGTGTTTTTAATTTATTTATTTTTTATTTTTTATTACAGCAAGTTTGATTACAATGTTTGGCTCGTGGTAGGTGTGGAAGATGTGGTTCTTTTACACATATACAGATGTCTGTTCTTCCTGGGATCCTTTTCCCATGTACGTTTTGACAGAATGTTGAGTAGTCCTCTCTTGGTATTCTGTAGGTCTTTGGTGATTATATATGTCACCTGTGTTTGTATATGTCTGTTAACCCCGATATCGTAATGAAACCAATCCTCAAACCTTTCCATTGGTGAACCATAAGTTTGTTTAATGAATCTGTGATTGCCCTTCTCCGTGGAAATATCTGCCCTGGTATCCATTTTTAGGTAACACCTATAAGTGATATGATATGATATGTGTCTTTCACTTTCTGACTTACTACAAGTCACGTGATTAATTCTAGACTCATCTACTGGGCTGCAAATGGCATTGTGTCCTTTTTTCCCTTGGCTTCTCTTCTGCCTTAGCGGGGTCCATTTTCAACAATGTGATTCCCTGAGGGTTGTGGATTAGCTGACCTGGGCAGCCTTACCCTGGGGCCCGCCCTCCACAGGTTTGCCTCGTTGAGGTCAATATAAACAGCGCTCCAGGCAGCAATAACCCCTGAAGCTGTGCCTGACTCCATATTCTCTGCCCCGTCAGCAGTCTCGGGGCTGTGCTGGTGGGAGGGAGTGAGGGGCCACAGTTTTGTGGATGGCCCGGTGTGAGTGGGGTTCTGCTGGCCTTTCTGCAGGAGTTGCCAGGCTGCCGCCTGTAAAGAAGAGGATGTGTCACCCATACCTTCAGCTGGAATTTCTCTCCGGACAGAGGTGAGGAAGGAAAAAAGCAGTGGGTGCCGGGACAGGAGGGGTATCTCAGGCAGGGCAATGGAAAGCTTCTGGAAGAGCGCCAGGGTCCAGGACCACCCTGGCTGGCCTGCAGGCACCAAGTTGGCCTGCGTGCTGTCGCTGTTGTGGCTCCATGGTCCTTCCTCTAGGCTTTCAAGCCCTTGTACATATTCAGGTGTTTTACCTGGAAAGGGTGGGAACAGTTCAGCAGCAGCTGGCCTGGGGCTCAGCTCACATTTACTCTCAGATGCCTCGGCACGGTCCCCCAGCTTTGCAATGAGGACGCTCCTTGCGTGGGGGGTGGGTTGCTGGCTGTATGGGAGATGGTTCCCCACATCTGACCAATTTCAGAATTGTTTACCACTGGAGCAAGTGCCGTGATACTGTTTTCCTCTGTATAACTCGTGGGTTCACTTTTTTTTTCTTTTATGGTTCAAGTTAGATTTTATTCCTCTTTTATGTAATTATAAATATAAGCATGGAAATAATTCATTCCTATAAATACATCTGTGTGACGGGAAGAATTTTTTCTGTTTTATTTTTAAATTTTATATTTTAAAATTTTGAAATTTAATTTTATTTATGTTTTTATACAGCAGGTTATTGTTAGTTATGTATTTTATGCATATACATGTATACAGGTCAATCCCAAACTCCCAACTCATCCCAGCACCACCACCCCATGGCTTCCCACACTTGTTGTCCATACGTTTGTTCTCTACCTCTGTGTCTCTATTTCTTCCCTGCAAACCAGTTCATCTGTACCATTTTTTTTAGGTTCCACATATATGCATTAATATACAATATTTGTTTTCCTCATTTTGACTTACTTCATTCTGTATGACAGTCTCTCGATCCATCGATGTCTCTACAACTGACCCAGTTTCATTCCTTTTTATGGCCGAGTAATATTCCATTTCATATATGTACCACATCTTTATCCATTCATCTGTCTGTGGGCATTTAGGTTGCTTCCATTACCTGGCTATTGTAAATAGTGCTGCAACGAACATTGTGGTGAATGTGCCTTTTTGAAATACGGTTTTCTCTGGGTATATGCCCAGAAGTGGGATTGCTGGATCAGATGGTAATTCTATTTCTAGTTTTTTTAAAGAAACTCCATACTGTTCTCCATAGTGACTGTATCAATTTACATTCCCACCAATAGTGGAAGAGGGCTCCTTTTGTCCACACCCTCCCCAGAATTGGTTGTTTGTAGATTTTCTGATGATGCCGATTCTAACAGGTGTGAGGTGATACCTCATTGTAGTTTTGATTTGCATTTCTCTAATAATTAGTGCTGTTGAGCGGCTTTCCATGTGCGTCTTGGCCATCTCTGTGTCTCCTTTGAAGAAACGTCTCTTTAGATCTTCTGCCCATTTTTGGATTGGGTTGTTTGTTTTTTTAATATTAAGCTGCATGAGTTGTTTATATATATTGGAGATTAAACCTCTGTCCATTGATTCGTCTGCAACGATTTTCGCCCATTCTGAGGGATGCCTTTTTCCATTCCCGTGTTTTATAATAAAAAAAGGAAAGAAAGGAGAAGAAGCAGAACACTAATGTGCGTAAAATATGCCTTTTGAAACGGTCGTTTTGAAATATGGACGTCCTTTGAAATTTTTGGTCGATATGTGAACCCAGGATTTGTTTTCAGGGCAGGTGTCATTTACAGGCCTGCAATGATTTTGAATATCAACTGACCATTAGCGTTGGGATTAAAGCTGCTGTTGTGTGAAACGGCCACAAGGTGGCAGCAGTTCACCCTTACCAAATCTGGTTACTAGGGCAAGAGAGCCTCAGTGGAAGTGGTGTTCTAGATTGGAATTTAGAATGGAATGTGCCAGGAGAAAGCCCCTCACGTTTGTCTCACTACATCTTGTTCGTGTTTTTAATTTAATTTTTTTTTTATTTTTTATTACAGCAAGTTTGATTACGATGTTTGGCTTGTGGTAGGTGTGGAAGATGTGTTTCTTTTACACATATACAGATGACTGTTCTTCCTGGGATCCTTTTCCCATGTACGTTATGACAGAATGTTGAGTAGTCCTCTCTTGGTATTCTGTAGGTCTTTGGTGATTATATATGTCACCTGTGTTTGTATATGTCTGTTAACCCCGATATCGTAATGAAACCAATCCTCAAACCTTTCCATTGGTGAACCATAAATTTGTTTAATGAATCTGTGATTGCCCTTCTCCGTGGAAATATCTGCCCTGGTATCCATTTTTAGGTAACACCTATAAGTGATATGATATGATACGTGTCTTTCACTTTCTGACTTACTACAAGTCACGTGATTACTTCTAGACTCATCTACTGGGCTGCAAATGGCATTGTGTCCTTTTTTCCCTTGGCTTCTCTTCTGCCTTAGCGGGTTCCATTTTCAACAATGTGATTCCCTGAGGGTTGTGGATTAGCTGACCTGGGCAGCCTTACCCTGCCGGCCCGCCCTCCCCAGGTTTGCCTCGTTGAGGTCAATATAAACAGCGCTCCAGGCAGCAATAGCCCCTGAAGCTGTGCCTGACTCCATATTCTCTGCCTCGTCAGCAGTCTCGGGGCTGTGCTGGTGGGAGGGAGTGAGGGGCCACAGCTTTGTGGGTGGCCCGGTGTGAGTGGGGTTCTGCTGGCCTTTCTGCAGGAGTTGCCAGGCTGCCGCCTGTAAAGAAGAGAATGTGTCACCCATACCTTCCGCTGGAATTTCTCTCCGGACAGAGGTGAGGAAGGAAAAAAGCAGTGGGGGCCTGGACAGGAGGGGTATCTCAGGCAGGGCAATTGAAAGCTTCTGGAAGAGCGCCCGGGGCCAGGACCACCCTGGCTGGCCTGCAGGCACCATGTTGGCCTGCGTGCTGTCGCTGGTGTGGCTCCACGGTCCTTCCTCTAGGCTTTCAAGCCCTTTTACATATTCAGGTGTTTTACCTGGAAAGGGTGGGAACAGTTCAGCAGCAGCTGGCGTGGGGCTCAGCTCACGTTTACTCACAGATGCCTCGGCACTGTCCCCCAGCTTTGCAATGAGGACGCTCCTTGCGTGGGGGGTGGGTTGCTGGCTGTATGGGAGATGGTTCCCCAACTCTGACCAATTTCAGAATTGTTTACCGCTGGAGCAAGTGCCGTGATAGGCTTTTCCTCTGTATAACTCGTGGGTTCACTTTTTTTTTCTTTTATGGTTCAAGTTAGATTTTATTCCTCTTTTATGTATTTATAAATATAACCATGGAAAGAATACATTCCTATAAATACATCTGTGTGACGGGAAGTATTTTTTCTGTTTTATTTTTAAATTTTATTTTTTAAAATTTTGAAATTTAATTTTATTTATGTTTTTATACAGCAGGTTATTATTAGTTATGTATTTTATGCATATACATGTATACAGGTCAATCCCAATCTCCCAACTCATCCCACCACCACCACCCCATGGCTTCCCACACTTGGTGTCCATACGTTTGTTCTCTACCTCTGTGTCTCTATTTCTTCCCTGCAAACCATTTCATCTGTACCATTTTTTTAGGTTCCACATATATGCATTAATATACAATATTTGTTTTCCTCTTTCTGACTTACTTCATTCTGTATGACAGTCTCTCGATCCATCGATGTCTCTACAAATGACCCAGTTTCATTCCTTTTTATGGCCGAGTAATATTCCATTTCATATATGTACCACATCTTTATCCATTCATCTGTCTGTGGGCATTTAGGTTGCTTCCCTTACCTGGCTCTTTTAAATAGTGCTGCAATGAATATTGTGGTGAAAGTGCCTTTTTGATTTACGGTTTTCTCTGGGTATATGCCCAGAAGTGGGATTGCTGGATCAGATGGTAATTCTATTTCTAGTTTTTTTAAGGAAACTCCATACTCTTCTCCATAGTGACTGTATCAATTTACATTCCCACCAATAGTGGAAGAGGGCTCCTTTTGTCCACACCATCCCCAGAATTGGTCGTTTGTAGATTTTCTGATGATGCCGATTCTAACAGGTGTGAGGTGATAACTCATTGTAGTTTTGATTTGCATTTCTCTAATAATTAGTGCTGCTGAGCAGCTTTTCATGTGCGTCTTGGCCATCTCTGTGTCTCCTTTGAAGAAACGTCTCTTTAGATCTTCTGCCCATTTTTTTTGGGTTGTTTGTTTTTTTTAATATGAAGCTGCATGAGCTGTTTATATATATTGGAGATTAAACCTCTGTCCATTGATTCGTCTGCAACGATTTTCGCCCATTCTGAGGGATGCCTTTTTCCATTCCCGTGTTTTTTACCAAAAAAGGAAAGAAAGGAAAAGAAGCAGAGCACTAATGTGCGTAAAATATGCCTTTTGAAACGGTCGTTTTGAAATATGGACGTCCTTTGAATTTTTTGGTCGATATGTGACCCCAGGATTTGTTTTCAGGGCAAGTGTCATTTACAGACCTGCAATGATTTTGAATATCAACTGACCATTAGCGTTGGGATTAAAGCTGCAGTTGTGTGAAACGGCCACAAGGTGGCAGCAGTTCACCCTTACCAAATCTGGTTACTAGCACAAGAGAGCCTCATTGGAAGTGGTGTTCTAGATTGGAGTTTAGAATGGAATGTGCCAGGAGAAAGCCCCTCACTTTTGTCTCACTACTTCTTGTTCGTGATTTTAATTTATTTTTTTTATTTTTTATTACAGCAAGTTTGATTTCAATGTTTGGCTTGTTGTAGGTGTGGAAGATGTGGTTCTTTTACACATATGCAGATGACTGTTCTTCCTGGGATCCTTTTCCCATGTACGTTATGACAGAATGTTGAGTAGTCCTCTCTTGGTATTCTGTAGGTCTTTGGTGATTATATATGTCACCTGTGTTTGTATATGTCTGTTAACCCCGATATCGTAATGAAACCAATCCTCACACCTTTCCATTGGTGAACCATA
This sequence comes from Mesoplodon mirus, assembly GCF_964341445.2. Lineage (NCBI taxonomy): Eukaryota > Metazoa > Chordata > Mammalia > Artiodactyla > Ziphiidae > Mesoplodon > Mesoplodon mirus. Next base: position 124,863,873 of record NC_138984.1, read on the forward strand.
AGTTTGTTTAATGAATCTGTGATTGCCCTTCTCCGTGGAAATATCTGCCCTGGTATCCATTTTTAGGTAACACCTATAAGTGATATGATATGTGTCTTTCACTTTCTGACTTACTACAAGTCACGTGATTACTTCTAGACTCATCTACTGGGCTGCAAATGGCATTGTGTCCTTTTTTCCCTTGGCTTCTCTTCTGCCTTAGCGGGTTCCATTTTCAACAATGTGATTCCCTGAGGGTTGTGGATTAGCTGACCTGGGCAGCCTTACCCTGCCGGCCCGTCCTCCCCAACTGTGCCTCGTTGAGGTCTATATAAACAGAGCTCCAGGCAGCAATAGCCCCTGAAGCTGTGCCTGACTCCATATTCTCTGCCCCGTCACCAGTCTCGGGGCTTTGCTGGTGGGAGGGAGTGAGGGGCCACAGCTTTGGGGGTGGCCCAGTGTGAGTGGGGTTCTGCTGGCCTTTCTGTAGGAGTTGCCAGTCTGCCGCTGTAAAGAAGAGGATGTGTCACCCATACCTTCCGCTGGAATTTCTCTCCGGACAGAGGTGAGGAAGGAAAAAAGCAGTGGGGGCCGGGACAGGAGGGGAATCTCAGGCAGGGCAATGGAAACCTTCTGGAAGAGCGCCCGGGGCCAGGACCACCCTGGCTGCCCTGCAGGCACCAAGTTGGCCTGCGTGCTGTCGCTGGTGTGGCTCCACGGACCTTCCTCTAGGCGTTCAAGCCCTTGAACATATTCAGGTGTTTTACCTGGAAAGGGTGGGAACAGTTCAGCAGCAGCTGGCCTGGGGTTCAGCTCACCTTTACTCACAGATGCCTCGGCACGGACCCCCAGCTTTGCAATGAGGACGCTCCTTGCGTGGGGGGTGGGTGGCAGGCTGTATTGGAGATGGTTCACCACCTCTGACCAATTTTAGAATTGTTTACCGCTGGAGCAAGTGCCGTGATAGGTTTTTCCTCTGTATAACTCGTGGGTTCACTTTTTTTTTCTTTTATGGTTCAAGTTAGATTTTATTCCTCTTTTATATATTTTTAAATATAAGCATGGAAATAATTCATTCCCATAAATACATCTGTGTGACGGGAAGAATTTTTTCTGTTTTATTTTTAAATTTTATTTTCTAAAATTTTGAAATTTAATTTTATTTATGTTTTTATACAGCAGGTTATTATTAGTTATGTATTTTATGCATATACATGTATACAGGTCAATCCCAATCTCCCAACTCATCCCACCACCACCACCCCATGGCTTCCCACACTTGGTGTCCATACGTTTGTTCTCTACCTCTGTGTCTCTATTTCTTCCCTGCAAACCAGTTCATCTGTACCATTTTTTAGGTTCCACATATATGCATTAATATACAATATTTGTTTTCCTCTTTCTGACTTACTTCATTCTGTATGACAGTCTCTCGATCCATCGATGTCTCTACAAATGACCCAGTTTCATTCCTTTTTATGGCCGAGTAATATTCCATTTCATATATGTACCACATCTTTATCCATTCCTCTGTCTGTGGGCATTTAGGTTGCTTCCATTACCTGGCTATTGTAAATAGTGCTTCAATGAATATTGTGGTGAATGTGCCTTTTTGATTTACGGTTTTCTCTGGGTATATGCCCAGAAGTGGGATTGCTGGATCAGATGGTAATTCTATTTCTAGTTTTTTTAAGGAAACTCCATACTGTTCTCCATAGTGACTGTATCAATTTACATTCCCACCAATAGTGGAAGAGGGCTCCTTTTGTCCACACCCTCCCCAGAATTGGTTGTTTGTAGATTTTCTGATGATGCCGATTCTAACAGGTGTGAGGTGATACCTCATTGTAGTTTTGATTTGCATTTCTCCAATAATTAGTGCTGTTGAGCAGCTTTTCATGTGCATCTTGGCCATCTCTGTGTCTCCTTTGAAGAAACGTCTCTTTAGAACCTCTGCCAATTTTTTTTGGGTTGTTTGTTTTTTTTTAATATTAAGCTGCATGAGCTGTTTATATATATTGGAGATTAAACCTCTGTCCATTGATTCGTCTGCAACGATTTTCGCCCATTCTGAGCGATGCCTTTTTCCATTCCCGTGTTTTTTAACAAAAAAGGAAAGAAAGGAAAAGAAGCAGAACACTAATGTGCGTAAAATATGCCTTTTGTAACGGTCGTTTTGAAATATGGATGTCCTTTGAATTTTTTGGTCGATATGTGACCCCAGGATTTATTTTCAGGGCAGGTGTCATTTACAGGCCTGCAATGATTTTGAATATCAACTGACCATTAGCGTTGGGATTAAAGCTGCTGTTGTGTGAAACGGCCACAAGGTGGCAGCAGTTCACCCTTACCAAATCTGGTTACTAGGGCAAGAGAGCCTCAGTGGAAGTGGTGTTCTAGATTTGAGTTTAGAATGGAATGTCCCAGGAGAAAGCCCCTCACGTTTGTCTCACTACATCTTGTTCGTGTTTTTAATTTATTTTTTTTTTTTTTTATTACAGCAAGTTTGATTACAATGTTTGGCTTGTTGTTGGTGTGGAAGATGTGGTTCTTTTACACATATACAGATGTCAGATCTTCCTGGGATTCTTTTCCCATGTACGTTATGACAGAATGTTCAGTAGTTCTCTCGGTATTCTGTAGGTCTTTGGTGATTATATATGTCACCTGTGTTTGTATATGTCTCTTAACTCCGTTATCGTAATGAAACCAATCCTCACACCTTTCCATTGGTGAACCATAAGTTTGTTTAATGAATCTGTGATTGCCCTTCTCCGTGTAAATATCTGCCCTGGTATCCATTTTTAGGTAACACCTATAAGTGATATGATATGATATGTGTCTTTCACTTTCTGACTTACTACAAGTCACGTGATTACTTCTAGACTCATCTACGGTGCTGCAAAGGGCATTGTGTCCTTTTTTCGCTTGGCTTCTCTTCTGCCTTAGCGGGGTCCATTTTCAACAATGTGATTCCCTGAGGGTTGTGGATTAGCTGACCTGGGCAGCCTTACCCTGCCGGCCCGTCCTCCCCAGGTGTGCCTCGATGAGGTCAATATAAACAGAGCTCCAGGCAGCAATAGCCCCTGAAGCTGTGCCTGATTCCATATTCTCTGCCCCTTCAGCAGTCTCGGGGCTGTGCTGCTGGTAAGGAGTGAGGGGACACAGCTTTGTGTGTGGCCCGGGGTGAGTGGGGTTCTGCTGGCCTTTCTGTAGGAGTTGCCAGGCTGCCGCTGTAAAGAAGAGGATGTGTCACCCATACCTTCCGCTGGAATTTCTCTCCGGACAGAGGTGAGGAAGGAAAAAAGAAGTGGGGCCGGGACAGGAGGGGAATCTCAGGCAGGGCAATGGAAATCTTCTGGAAGAGCGCCCGGGGCCAGGACCACCCTGGCTGCCCTGCAGGCACCAAGTTGGCCTGCGTGCTGTCGCTGGTGTGGCTCCACGGTCCTTCCTCTAGGCTTTCAAGCCCTTGTACATATTCAGGTGTTTTACCTGGAAAGGGTGGGAACAGTTCAGCAGCAGCTGGCCTGGGGCTCAGCTCACCTTTACTCACAGATGCCTCGGCACGGTCCCCCAGCTTTGCAATGAGGACGCTCCTTCCGTGGGGGGTGGGTTGCTGGCTGTATGGGAGACGGTTCCCCACCTCTGACCAATTTCAGAATTGTTTACCACTGGAGCAAGTGCCCTGATAGGGTTTTCCTCTGTATAACTCGTGGGTTCAGGTTTTTTTTTATTTTATGGTTCAAGTTAGATTTTATTCCTCTTTTATGTATTTATAGATATAAGCATGGAAATAATTCATTCCTATAAATACATCTGTGTGACGGGAAGAACTTTTTTCTGTTTTATTTTTAAATTTTATTTTTTAAAATTTTGAAATTTAATTTTATTTATTTTTTTATACAGCACGTTATTATTAGTTATGTATTTTATGCATATACAAGTATACAGGTCAATCCCAAACTCCCAACTCATCCCACCACCACCACCCCATGGCTTCCCACACTTGGTGTCCATACGTTTGTTCTCTACCTCTGTGTCTCTATTTCTTCCCTGCAAACCAGTTTATCTGTACCATTTTTAGGCTCCACATATATGCATTAATAGACAATATTTGTTTTCCTCTTTCTGACTTACTTCATTCTGTATGACAGTCTCTCGATCCATCGATGTCTCTACAAATGACCCAGTTTCATTCCTTTTTATGGCCGAGTAATATTCCATTTTATATATGTACCACCTCTTTATCCATTCTTCTGTCTGTGGGCATTTAGGTTGCTTCCATTACCTGGCTATTGTAAATAATGCTGCAACGAACATTGTGGTGAATGTGCCTTTTTGAAATACGGTATTCTCTGGGTATATGCCCAGAAGTGGGATTGCTGGATCAGATGATAATTCTATTTCTAGTTTTTTTAAGGAAACTCCATACTGTTCTCCATAGTGACTGTATCAATTTACATTCCCACCAGTAGTGGAAGAGGGCTCCTTTTGTCCACACCCTCCCCAGAATTGGTTGTTTGTAGATTTTCTGATGATGCCGATTCTAACAGGTGTGAGGTGATACCTCATTGTAGTTTTGATTTGCATTTCTCCAATAATTACTGCAGTTGAGCAGCTTTTCATGTGCCTCTTGGCCATCTCTTTGTATTATTTGAAGAAACGTCTCTTTAGATCTTCTGCCCATTTTTGTATTGGGTTGTTTGTATTTTTAATATTAAGCTGCATGAGTTGTTTATATATATTGGAGATTAAACCTCTGTCCATTGATTCGTCTGCAACGATTTTCGCCCATTCTGAGGGATGCCTTTTTCCATTCCCATGTTTTTTAACAAAAAAGGAAAGAAAGGAAAAGAAGCAGAACACTAATGTGCGTAAAATATGCCTTTTGAAACGGTCGTTTTGAAATATGGACGTCCTTTGAATTTTTTGTCGATATGTGACCCCAGGATTTGTTTTCAGGGCAGGTGTCATTTACAGGCCTGCAATGATTTTGAATATCAACTGACCGTTAGCGCTGGGATTAAAGCTGGTGTTGTGTGAAACGGCCACAAGGTGGCAGCAGTTCACCCTTACAAAATCTGGTTACTAGGGAAAGAGAGCCTCAGTGGAAGGGGTGTTCTAGATTGGAGTTTAGAATGGAATGTGCCAGGAGAAAGCCCCTCACGTTTGTCTCACTACATCTTATTCGTGTTTTTAATTTAATTTTTTATTTTTTATTACAGCAAGTTTGATTACTATGTTTGGCTTGTTGTAGGTGTGGAAGATGTGGTTCTTTTACACATATACAGATGTCTGTTCTTCCTGGGATCCTTTTCCCACGTACGTTATGACAGAATGTTGAGTAGTCCTCTCTTGGTATTCTGTAGGTCTTTGGTGATTATATATGTCACCTGTGTTTGTATATGTCTGTTAACCCCGATATCGTAATGAAACAAATCCTCACACCTTTCCATTGGTGAACCATAAGTTTGTTTAATGAATCTGTGATTGCCCTTCTCCGTGGAAATATCTGCCCTGGTATCCATTTTTAGGTAACACCTATAAGTGATATGATATGATATGTGTCTTTCACTTTCTGACTTACTACACGTCACGTGATTACTTCTAGAATCATCTACGGTGCTGCAAATGGCATTGTGTCCTTTTTTCCCTTGGCTTCTGTTCTGCCTTAGCGGGGTCCATTTTCAACAATGTGATTCCCTGAGGGTTGAGGATTAGCTGACCTGGGCAGCCTTACCCTGCCGGCCCGCCCTCCCCAGGTGTGCCTCGTTGAGGTCAATATAAACAGCGCTCCAGGCAGCATTAGACCGTGAAGCTGTGCCTGACTCCATATTCTCTGCCCCGTCAACAGTCTCGGGGCTGTGCTGGTGGGAGGGACTGAGGGGCCACAGCTTTGTGGGTGGCCCGGTGTGAGAGGGGTTCTGCTGGCCTTCTGCAGGAGTTGCCAGGCTGCCGCCTGTAAAGAAGAGGTTGTGTCACCCATACCTACCGCTGGAATTTCTCCCCGGACAGAGGTGAGGAAGGAAAAAAAGCAGTGGGGTCCGGGACAGGAGGGGTATCTCAGGCAGGGCAATGGAAAGCTTCTGGAAGAGCGCCCGGGGCCAGGACCACCCTGGCTGGCCTGCAGGCACCAAGTTGGCCTGCGTGCTCTCGCTGGTGTGTCTCCACGGTCCTTCTTCTAGGCTTTCAATCCCTTGTACATATTCAGGTGTTTTACCTGGAAAGGGTGGGAATAGTGCAGCAGCAGCTGGCCTGGGGCTCAGCTCACCTTTACTCACAGATGCCTCGGCACGGTCCCCCAGCTTTGCAATGAGGACGCTCCTTGCGTGGGGGGTGGGTTGCTGGCTGTATGGGAGATGATTCACCACCTCTGACCTATTTCAGAATTGTTTACCACTGGAGCAAGTGCCCTGATAGGGTTTTCCTCTGTATAACTCGTGGGTTCAGGATTTTTTTTTCTTTTATGTTTCAAGTTAGATTTTATTCCTCTTTTATGTATTTATAGATATAAGCATGGAAATAATTCATTCCTATAAATACATCTGTGTGACGGGAAGAACTGTTTTCTGTTTTATTTTTAAATTTTAGTTTTTAAAATTTTGAAATTTAATTTTATTTATTTTTTTATACAGCATGTTATTATTAGTAATGTATTTTATGCATATGCATGTATACAGGTCAATCCCAAACTCCCAACTCATCCCACCACCACCACCCCATGGCTTCCCACACTTGGTGTCCATACGTTTGTTCTCTACCTCTGTGTCTCTATTTCTTCCCTGCAAACCAGTTCATCTGTACCATTTTTACGCTCCACATATATGCGTTAATAGACAATATTTGTTTTCCTCTTTCTGACTTACTTCATTCTGTATGACAGTCTCTCGATCCATCGATGTCTCTACAAATGACCCAGTTTCATTCCTTTTTATGGCCGAGTAATATTCCATTTTATATATGTACCACATCTTTATCCATTCATCTGTCTGTGGGCATTTAGGTTGCTTCCATTACCTGGCTATTGTAAATAGTGCTGCAACGAACATTGTGGTGAATGTGCCTTTTTGAAATACGGTTTTCTCTGGGTATATGCCCAGAAGTGGGATTGCTGGATCAGATGTTAATTCTATTTCTAGTTTTTTTAAGGAAACTCCATACTGTTCTCCATAGTGACTGTATCAATTTACATTCTCACCAATAGTGGAAGAGGGCTCCTTTTGTCCACACCCTCCCCAGAATTGGTTGTTTGTAGATTTTCTGATGATGCCGATTCTAACAGGTGTGAGGTGATACCTCATTGTAGTTTTGATTTGCATTTCTCTAATAATTAGTGCTGTTGAGCAGCTTTTCATGTGCGTCTTGGCCATCTCTGTGTCTCCTTTGAAGAATCGTCTCTTTAGATCTTCTGCCCGTTTTTTTGGGTTGTTTGTTTTTTTAACATTAAGCTGCATGAGCTGTTTATATATATTGGAGATTAAACCTCTGTCCATTGATTCATCTGCAACGATTTTCGCCCATTCTGAGGGATGCCTTTTTCCATTCCCGTGTTTTTTAACAAAAAAGGAAAGAAAGGAAAAGAAGCAGAACACTAATGTGCGTAAAATATGCCTTTTGAAACGGTCGTTTTGAAATATGGACGTCCTTTGAATTTTTTGGTCGATATGTGACCCCAGGATTTGTTTTCAGGGCAGGTGTCATTTACAGGCCTGCAATGATTTTGAATATCAACTGACCATTAGCGTTGGGATTAAAGCTGCTGTTGTGTGAAACGGCCACAAGGTGGCAGCAGTTCACCCTTACCAAATCTGGTTACTAGGGCAAGAGAGCCTCAGTGGAAGGGGTGTTCTAGATTGGAGTTTAGAATGGAATGTGCCAGGAGAAAGCCCCTCACGTTTGTCTCACTACTTCTTGTTCGTGTTTTTAATTTAATTTTTTTATTTTTTCTTACAGCAAGTTTGATTACAATGTTTGGCTTGTTGTAGGTGTGGAAGATGTGGTTCTTTTACACATATACAGATGACTGTTCTTCCTGGGATCCTTTTCCCATGTACGTTATGACAGAATGTTGAGTAGTCCTCTCTTGGTATTCTGTAGGTCTTTGGTGATTATATATGTCACCTGTGTTTGTATATGTCTGTTAACCCCGATATCGTAATGAAACCAATCTTCACACCTTTCCATTGGTGAACCATAAGTTTGTTTAATGAATCTGTGATTGCCCTTCTCCGTGGAAATATCTGCCTTGGTATCCATTTTTAGGTAACACCTATAAGTGATATGATATGATATGTGTCTTTCACTTTCTGACTTACTACAAGTCACGTGATTACTTCTAGACTCATCTACGGTGCTGCAAATGGCATTGTGTCCATTTTTCCCTTGGCATCTCTTCTGCCTTAGCGGGGTCCATTTTCAACAATGTGATTCCCTGAGGGTTGTGGATTAGCTGACCTGGGCAGCCTTACCCTGCTGGCCCGCCCTCCCCAGGTGTGCCTCGTTGAGGTCAATATAAACAGCGCTCCAGGCAGCAATAGCCCCTGAAGCTGTGCCTGACTCCATATTCTCTGCCCCGTCAGCAGTCTCGGGGCTGTGCTGGTGGGAGGGTGTGAGGAGCCACAGCTTTGTGGGTGGCCCGGTGTGAGTGGGGTTCTGCTGGCCTTTCTGCAGGAGTTGCCAGGCTGCCGCCTGTAAAGAAGAGGATTTGTCACCCATACCTTCAGCTGGAAATTCTCTCCGGACAGAGGTGAGGAAGGAAAAAAGCAGTGGGGGCCGGGACAGGAGGGGTATCTCAGGCAGGGCAATGGAAAGCTTCTGGAAGAGCGCCCGGGGCCAGGACCACCCTGGCTGGCCTGCAGGCACCAAGTTGGCCTGCGTGCTGTCGCTGGTGTGGCTCCACGGTCCTTCCTCTAGGCTTTCAAGCCCTTGTACATATTCAGGTGTTTTACCTGGAAAGGGTGGGAACAGTTCAGCAGCAGCTGGCCTGGGGCTCAGCTCACGTTTACTCACAGATGCCTCGGCACGGCCACCAGCTTTGCAATGAGGACGCTCCTTGCGTGGGGGGGGTGTTAATTGGCTGTATGGGAGATGATTCCCCACCTCTGACCAATTTCAGAATTGTTTACCACTGGAGCAAGTGCCCTGATAGGGTTTTCCTCTGTATAACTCGTGGGTTCAGGATTTTTTTTCTTTTATGTTTCAAGTTAGATTTTATTCCTCTTTTATGTATTTATAGATATAAGCATGGAAATAATTCATTCCTATAAATACATCTGTGTGACAGGAAGAACTTTTTTCTGTTTTATTTTTAACTTTTATTTTTTAAAATTTTGAAATTTAATTTTATTTATTTTTTTTATACAGCACGTTATTATTAGTTATGTATTTTATGCATATGCATGTATACAGGTCAATCCCAAACTCCCAACTCATCCCACAACCACCACCCCATGGCTTCCCACACTTGGTGTCCATACGTTTCTTCTCTACCTCTGTGTCTCTATTTCTTCCCTGCAAACCAGTTCATCTGTACCATTTTTAGGCTCCACATATATGCGTTAATATACAGTATTTGTTTTCCTCTTTCTGACTTACTTCATTATGTATGACAGTCTCTCGATCCATCGATGTCTCTACAAATGACCCAGTTTCATTCCTTTTAATGGCCGAGTAATATTCCATTTTATATATGTACCACATCTTTATCCATTCATCTGTCTGTGGGCATTTAGGTTGCTTCCATTACCTGGCTATTTTAAATAGTGCTGCAACCAACATTGTGGTGAATGTGCCTTTTTGAAATACGGTTTTCTCTGGGTATATGCCCAGAAGTGGGATTGCTGGATCAGATGGTAATTGTATTTCTAATTTTTTTAAGGAAACTCCATACTGTTCTCCATAGTGACTGTATCAATTTACATTCCCACCAATAGTGGAAGAGGGCTCCTTTTGTCCACACCCTCCCCAGAATTGGTTGTTTGTAGATTTTCTGATGATGCCGATTCTAACAGGTGTGAGGTGATACCTCATTGTAGTTTTGATTTTCATTTCTCTAATAATTAGTGCTGTTGAGCAGCTTTTCATGTGCGTCTTGGCCATCTCTGTGTCTCCTTTGAAGAAACGTCTCTTTAGATCTTCTGCCCATTTTTTGGGGGGTTGTTTGTTTTTTTAATATTAAGCTGCATGAGCTGTTTATATATATTGGAGATTAAACCTCTGTCCATTGATTCGTCTGCAACGATTTTCGCCCATTCTGAGGGATGCCTTTTTCCATTCCCGTGTTTTTTAACAAAAAAGGAAAGAAAGAAAAGAAGCAGAACACTAATGTGCGTAAAATATGCCTTTTGAAATGGTCGTTTTGAAATATGGACGTCCTTTGAATTTTTTGGTCGATATGTGACCCCAGGATTTGTTTTCAGGGCAGGTGTCATTTACAGGCCTGCAATGATTTTGAATATCAACTGACCATCAGCGTTGGGATTAAAGCTGCTGTTGTGTGAAACGGCCACAAGGTGGCAGCAGTTCACCCTTACCAAATCTGGTTACTAGGGCAAGAGAGCCTCAGGGGAAATGGTGTTCTAGATTGGAGTTTAGAATGGAATGTGCCAGGAGAAAGCCCCTCACGTTTGTCTCACTACTTCTTGTTCGTGTTTTTAATTTAATTTTTTATTTTTTATTCCAGCAAGTTTGATTACAATGTTTGGCTTGTTGTAGGTGTGGAAGATGTGGTTCTTTTACACATATACAGATGTCTGTTCTTCCTGGGATCCTTTTCCCATGTACGTTATGACAGAATGTTGAGTAGTCCTCTCTTGGTATTCTGTAGGTCTTTGGTGATTATATATGTCACCTGTGTTTGTAGATGTCTGTTAACCCCGATATCGTAATGAAACCAATCCTCACACCTTTCCATTGGTGAACCATAAGTTTGTTTAATGAATCTGTGATTGCCCTTCTCCGAGGAAATATCTGCCCTGGTATCCATTTTTAGGTAACACCTATAAGTGATATGATAGGATATGTGTCTTTCACTTTCTGACTTACTACATGTCACGTGATTACTTCTAGACTCATCTACGGTGCTGCAAATGGCATTGTGTACTTTTTTTCCTTGGCTTCTCTTCTGCCTTAGCGGGGTCCATTTTCAACAATGTGATTCCCTGAGGGTTGTGGATTAGCTGACCTGGGCAGCCTTACCCTGCCGGCCCGCCCTCCTCAGGTGTGCCTCATTGAGGTCAATATAAACAGCGCTCCAGGCAGCAATAGCCCCTGAAGCTGTGCCTGACTCCATATTCTCTGCCCTGTCAGCAGTCTCGGGGCTGTGCTGGTGGGAGGGAGTGAGGGGCCACAGCTTTGTGGGTGGCCCGGTGTGAGTGGGGTTCTGCTGGCCTTTCTGCAGGAGTTGCCAGGCTGCCGCCTGTAAAGAAGAGGTTGTGTCACCCATACCTTCCGCTGGAATTTCTCTCCGGCAGTGGAGAGGAAGGAGAAAAGCAGTGGGGGCCGGGACAGGATGGGTATCTCAGGCAGGGCAATGGAAAGCTTCTGGAAGAGCGCCCGGGGCCAGGACCACCCTGGCTGGCATGCAGGCACCAAGTTGGCCTGCGTGCTGTCGCTGGTGTAGCTCCACGGACCTTCCTCTAGGCTTTCAAGCCCTTGTACATATTCAGGTGTTTTACCTGGAAAGGGTGGGAACAGTTCAGCAGCAGCTGGCCTGGGGCTCAGCTCACGTTTATGCACAGATACCTCGGCACTGACCCCCAGCTTTGCAATGAGGACGCTCCTTGCGTGGGGGGTGGGTTGCTGGCTGTATGGGAGATGATTCCCCACCTCTGACCAATTTCAGAATTGTTTACCACTGGAGCAAGTGCCCTGATAGGGTTTTCCTCTGTATAACTCGTGGGTTCAGGATTTTTTTTTCTTTTATGGTTCAAGTTAGATTTTATTCCTCTTTTATTTATTTATAGATATAAGCATGGAAATAATTCATTCCTATAAATACATCTGTGTGACTGGAAGAACTTTTTTCTGTTTTATTTTTAAATTTTATTTTTTTAAAATTTGAAGTTTAATTTTATTTATTTTTTTATACAGCACGTTATTATTAGTTATGTATTTTATGCATATACATGTATACAGGTCAATCCCAAACTCCAAACTCATCCCACCACCACCACCCCATGGCTTCCCACACTTGGTGTCCATACGTTTGTTCTCTACCTCTGTGTCTCTATTTCTTCCCTGCAAACCAGTTCATCTGTACCATTTTTAGGCTCCACATATATGCGTTAATATACAATATTTGTTTTCCTCTTTCTGACTTACTTCATTCTGTATGACAGTCTCTCGATCCATCGATGTCTCTACAAATGACCCAGTTTCATTCCTTTTTAAGGCCGAGTAATATTCCATTTTGTATATGTACCACATCTTTATCCATTCATCTGTCTGTGGGCATTTAGGTTGCTTCCATTACCTGGCTATTGTAAATAGTGCTGCAACGAACATTGTGGTGAATGTGCCTTTTTGAAATACGGTTTTCTCTGGGTATATGGCCAGAAGTGGGATTGCTGGATCAGATGGTAATTATATTTCTAGATTTTTTAAGGAAACTCCATACTGTTCTCCATAGTGACTGTATCAATTTACATTCCCACCAATAGTGGAAGAGGGCTCCTTTTGTCCACACCCTCCCCAGAATTGGTTGTTTGTACATTTTCTGATGAGGCCGATTCTAACAGGTGTGAGGTGATACCTCATTGTAGTTTTGATTTGCATTTCTCTAATAATTAGTGCTGTTGAGCAGCTTTTCATGTGCGTCTGGGCCATCTCTGTGTCTCCTTTGAAGAAACGTCTCTTTAGATCTTCTGCCCATTTTTTTGGGTTGTTTGTTTTTTTAACATTAAGCTGCATGAGCTGTTTATATATATTGGAGATTAAACCTCTGTCCATTGATTCGTCTGCAACGATTTTCGCCCATTCTGAGGGATGCCTTTTTCCATTCCCGTGTTTTTTAACAAAAAAGGAAAGAAAGGAAAAGAAGCAGAACACTAATGTGCGTAAAATATGCCTTTTGAAATGGTCGTTTTGAAATATGGACGTACTTTGAATTTTTTGGTCGATATGTGACCCCAGGATTTGTTTTCAGGGCAGGTGTCATTTACAGGCCTGCAATGATTTTGAATATCAACTGACCATTAGCGTTGGGATTAAAGCTGCTGTTGTGTGAAACGGCCACAAGGTGGCAGCAGTTCACCTTACCAAATCTGGTTACTAGGGCAAGAGAGCCTCAGTGGAAGTGGTGTTCTAGATTGGAATATAGAATGGAATGTGCCAGGAGAAAGCCCCTCACGTTTGTCTCACTACTTCTTGTTCGTGTTTTTAATTTAATTTTTTATTTTTTATTACAGCAAGTTTGATTACAATGTTTGGCTTGTTGTAGGTGTGGAAGATGTGGTTCTTTTACACATATACAGATGTCTGTTCTTCCTGGGATCCTTTTCCCACGTACGTTATGACAGAATGTTGAGTAGTCCTCTCTTGGTATTCTGTAGGTCTTTGGTGATTATATATGTCACCTGTGTTTGTATATGTCTGTTAACCCCGATATCGTAATGAAACCAATCCTCACACCTTTCCATTGGTGAACCATAAGTTTGTTTAATGAATCTGTGATTGCCCTTCTCAGTGAAAATATCTGCCCTGGTATCCATTTTTAGGTAACACCTATAAGTGATATGATAGGATATGTGTCTTTCACTTTCTGACTTACTACAAGTCACGTGATTACTTCTAGACTCATCTACGGTGCTGCAAATGGCATTGTGTCCTTTTTTCCCTTGGCTTCTCTTCTGCCTTAGCGGGGTCCATTTTCAACAATGTGATTCCCTGAGGGTTGTGGATTAGCTGACCTGGGCAGCCTTACCCTGCCGGCCCGCCCTCCCCAGGTGTGCCTCGTTGAGGTCAATATAAACAGCGCTCCAGGCAGCAATAGCCCCTGAAGCTTTGCCTGACTCCATATTCTCTGCCCCGTCAGCAGTCTCGGGGCTGTGCTGGTGGGAGGGAGTGAGGGGCCACAGCTTTGTGGTTGGCCCGGTGTGAGTGGGGTTCTGCTGGCCTTTCTGCATGAGTTGCCATGCTGCCGCCTGTAAAGAAGATGATGTGTCACCCATACCTTCCGCTGGAATTTCTCTCCGGACAGAGGTGAGGAAGGAAAAAAGCAGTGGGGGCCGGGACAGGAGGGGTATCTCAGGCAGGGCAATGGAAAGCTTCTGGAAGAGCGCCTGGGGCCAGGACCACCCTGGCTGGCCTGCAGGCAACAAGTTGGCCTGCGTGCTGTCGCTGGTGTGGCTCCACGGTCCTTCCTCTAGGCTTTCAAACCCTTGTACATATTCAGGTGTTTTACCTGGAAAGGGTGGGAACAGTTCAGCAGCAGCTGGCCTGGGGCTCAGCTCACGTTTACTCACAGATGCCTCGGCACGGTCCCCCAGCTTTGCAATGAGGACGCTCCTTGCGTGGGGTGTGGGTTGCTGGTTGTATGGGAGATGGTTCCCCACCTCTGACCAATTTCAGAATTGTTTACCACTGGAGCAAGTGCCCTGATAGGGTTTTCCACTGTATAACTCGTGGGTTCAGGTTTTTTTTTTTTTTTATGGTTCAAGTTAGGTTTTATTCCTCTTTTATGTATTTATAGATATAAGCATGGAAATAATTCATTCCTATAAATACATCTGTGTGACGGGAAGAATTTTTTCTGTTTTATTTTTAAATTTTATTTTTTAAAATTTTGAAATTTAATTTTATTTATTTTTTTATACAACACGTTATTTTTAGTTATGTATTTTATGCATATACATGTATACAGATCAATCCCAAACTCCCAACTCATCCCACCACCACCACCCCATGGCTTCCCACACTTGGTGTCCATACGTTTGTTCTCTACCTCTGTGTCTCTATTTCTTCCCTGCCATCCAGTTCATCTGTACCATTTTTAGGCTCCACATATATGCGTTAATATACAATATTTGTTTTCCTCTTTCTGACTTACTTCATTCTGTATGACAGTCTCTCGATCCATCGATGTCTCTACAAATGACCCAGTTTCATTCCTTTTAATGGCCGAGTAATATTCCATTTTATATATGTACCACATCTTTATCCATTCATCTGTCTGTGGGCATTTAGGTTGCTTCCATTACCTGGCTATTGTAAATAGTGCTGCAACGAACATTGTGGTGAATGTGCCCTTTTGAAATACGGTTTTCTCTGGGTATATGCTCAGAAGTGGGATTGCTGGATCAGATGGTAATTCTATTTCTAATTTTTTTAAGGAAACTCCATACTGTTCTCCATAGTGACTGTATCAATTTACATTCCCACCAATAGTGGAAGAGGGCTCCTTTTGTCCACACCCTCCCCAGAATTGGTTGTTTGTAGATTTTCTGATGATGCCGATTCTAACAGGTGTGAGGTGATACCTCATTGTAGTTTTGATTTGCATTTCTCTAATAATTAGTGCTGTTGAGCAGCTTTTCATGTGCGTCTTGGCCATCTCTGTGCCTTCCTTGAAGAAACGTCTCTTTAGATCTTCTGCCCATTTTTTGGGGGGTTGTTTGTTTTTTTAATATTAAGCTGCATGAGTTGTTTATATATATTGGAGATTAAACCTCTGTCCATTGATTGGTCTGCAACGATTTTCGCCCATTCTGAGGGATGCCTTTTTCCATTCCCGTGTTTTTTAACAAAAAAGGAAAGAAAGGAAAAGAAGCAGAACACTAATGTGCGTAAAATATGCCTTTTGAAACGGTCGTTTTGAAATATGGACGTCCGTTGAATATTTTGGTCGATATGTGACCCCAGGATTTGTTTTCAGGGCAGGTGTCATTTACAGGCCTGCAATGATTTTGAATATCAACTGACCATTAGCGTTGGGATTAAAGCTGCTGTTGTGTGAAACGGCCACAAGGTGGCAGCAGTTCACCCTTACCAAATCTGGTTACTAGGGCAAGAGAGCCTCAGTGGAAGTGGTGTTCTAGATTGGAGTTTAGAATGGAATGTGCCAGGAGAAAGCCCCTCACGTTTGTCTCACTACTTCTTGTTCGTGTTTTTAATTTAATTTTTTATTTTTTCTTACAGCAAGTTTGATTACAATGTTTGGCTTGTTGTAGGTGTGGAAGATGTGGTTCTTTTACACATATACAGATGTCTGTTCTTCCTGGGATCCTTTTCCCATGTACATTATGACAGAATGTTGAGTAGTCCTCTCTTGGTATTCTGTAGGTGTTTGGTGATTATATACGTCACCTGTGTTTGTATATGTCTGTTAACCCCGATATCGTAATGAAACCAATCCTCACACCTTTCCATTGGTGAACCATAAGTTTGTTTAATGAATCTGTGATTGCCCTTCTCAGTGGAAATATCTGCCCTGGTATCCATTTTTAGGTAACACCTATAAGTGATATGATAGGATATGTGTCTTTCACTTTCTGACTTACTACAAGTCACGTGATTACTTCTAGACTCATCTACGGTGCTGCAAATGGCATTGTGTCCTTTATTCCCTTGGCTTCTCTTCTGCCTTAGCGGGGTCCATTCTCAACAATGTGATTCCCTGAGGGTTGTGGATTAGCTGACCTGGGCAGCCTTACCCTGCCGGCCCGCCCTCCCCAGGTGTGCCTCGTTGAGGTCAATATAAACAGCGCTCCAGGCAGCAATAGCCCCTGAAGCTGTGCCTGACTCCATATTCTCTGCCCCGTCAGCAGTCTCGGGGCTGTGCTGGTGGGAGGGAGTGAGGGGCCACAGCTTTGTGGGTGGCCCGGTGTGAGTGGGGTTCTGCTGGCCTTTCTGCAGGAGTTGCCAGGCTGCCGCCTGTAAAGAAGAGGATGTGTCACCCATACCTTCCGCTGGAATTTCTCTCCGGACAGAGGTGAGGAAGGAAAAAAGCAGTGGGGGCCGGGACAGGAGGGGTATCTCAGGCAGGGCAATGGAAAGCTTCTGGAAGAGCGCCCGGGGCCAGGACCACCCTGGCTGGCCTGCAGGCAACAAGTTGGCCTGCGTGCTGTCGCTGGTGTGGCTCCACGGTCCTTCCTCTAGGCTTTCAAGCCCTTGTACATATTCAGGTGTTTTACCTGGAAAGGGTGGGAACAGTTCAGCAGCAGCTGGCCTGGGGCTCAGCTCACGTTTACTCACAGATGCCTCGGCACGGTCCCCCAGCTTTGCAATGAGGACGCTCCTTGCGTGGGGTGTGGGTTGCTGGCTGTATGGGAGATGGTTCCCCACCTCTGACCAATTTCAGAATTGTTTACCACTGGAGCAAGTGCCCTGATAGGGTTTTCCACTGTATAAGTCGTGGGTTCAGGTTTTTTTTTTTTTATGGTTCAAGTTAGGTTTTATTCCTCTTTTATGTATTTATAGATATAAGCATGGAAATAATTCATTCCTATAAATACATCTGTGTGACGGGAAGAATTTTTTCTGTTTTATTTTTAAATTTTATTTTTTAAAATTTTGAAATTTAATTTTATTTATTTTTTTATACAACACGTTATTTTTAGTTATGTATTTTATGCATATACATGTATACAGATCAATCCCAAACTCCCAACTCATCCCACCACCACCACCCCATGGCTTCCCACACTTGGTGTCCATACGTTTGTTCTCTACCTCTGTGTCTCTATTTCTTCCCTGCCATCCAGTTCATCTGTACCATTTTTAGGCTCCACATATATGCGTTAATATACAATATTTGTTTTCCTCTTTCTGACTTACTTCATTCTGTATGACAGTCTCTCGATCCATCGATGTCTCTACAAATGACCCAGTTTCATTCCTTTTAATGGCCGAGTAATATTCCATTTTATATATGTACCACATCTTTATCCATTCATCTGTCTGTGGGCATTTAGGTTGCTTCCATTACCTGGCTATTGTAAATAGTGCTGCAACGAACATTGTGGTGAATGTGCCCTTTTGAAATACGGTTTTCTCTGGGTATATGCTCAGAAGTGGGATTGCTGGATCAGATGGTAATTCTATTTCTAATTTTTTTAAGGAAACTCCATACTGTTCTCCATAGTGACTGTATCAATTTACATTCCCACCAATAGTGGAAGAGGGCTCCTTTTGTCCACACCCTCCCCAGAATTGGTTGTTTGTAGATTTTCTGATGATGCCGATTCTAACAGGTGTGAGGTGATACCTCATTGTAGTTTTGATTTGCATTTCTCTAATAATTAGTGCTGTTGAGCAGCTTTTCATGTGCGTCTTGGCCATCTCTGTGCCTTTCTTGAAGAAACGTCTCTTTAGATCTTCTGCCCATTTTTTTTTGGGGTTGTTTGTTTTTTTAATATTAAGCTGCATGAGTTGTTTATATATATTGGAGATTAAACCTCTGTCCATTGATTGGTCTGCAACGATTTTCGCCCATTCTGAGGGATGCCTTTTTCCATTCCCGTGTTTTTTAACAAAAAAGGAAAGAAAGGAAAAGAAGCAGAACACTAATGTGCGTAAAATATGCCTTTTGAAACGGTCGTTTTGAAATATGGACGTCCTTTGAATTTTTCGGTCGATATGTGACCCCAGGATTTGTTTTCAGGGCAGGTGTCATTTACAGGCCTGCAATGATTTTGAATATCAACTGACCATTAGCGTTGGGATTAAAGCTGCTGTTGTGTGAAACGGCCACAAGGTGGCAGCAGTTCACCCTTACCAAATCTGGTTACTAGGGCAAGAGAGCCTCAGTGGAAGTGGTGTTCTAGATTGGAGTTTAGAATGGAATGTGCCAGGAGAAAGCCCCTCACGTTTGTCTCACTACTTCTTGTTCGTGTTTTTAATTTAATTTTTTATTTTTTCTTACAGCAAGTTTGATTACAATGTTTGGCTTGTTGTAGGTGTGGAAGATGTGGTTCTTTTACACATATACACATGTCTGTTCTTCCTGGGATCCTTTTCCCATGTACATTATGACAGAATGTTGAGTAGTCCTCTCTTGGTATTCTGTAGGTGTTTGGTGATTATATACGTCACCTGTGTTTGTATATGTCTGTTAACCCCGATATCGTAATGAAACCAATCCTCACACCTTTCCATTGGTGAACCATAAGTTTGTTTAATGAATCTGTGATTGCCCTTCTCCGTGGAAATATCTGCCCTGGTATCCATTTTTAGGTAACACCTATAAGTGATATGATAGGATATGTGTCTTTCACTTTCTGACTTACTACAAGTCACGTGATTACTTCTAGACTCATCTACGGTGCTGCAAATGGCATTGTGTCCTTTATTCCCTTGGCTTCTCTTCTGCCTTAGCGGGGTCCATTCTCAACAATGTGATTCCCTGAGGGTTGTGGATTAGCTGACCTGGGCAGCCTTACCCTGCCGGCCCGCCCTCCACAGGTGTGCCTCGTTGAGGTCAATATAAACAGCGCTCCAGGCAGCAATAGCCCCTGAAGCTGTGCCTGACTCCATATTCTCTGCCCCGTCAGCAGTCTCGGGGCTGTGTTGGTGGGAGGGAGTGAGGGGCCACAGCTTTGTGGGTGGCCCGGTGTGAGTGGGGTTCTGCTGGCCTTTCTGCAGGAGTTGCCAGTCTGCCGCCTGTAAAGAAGAGGATGTGTCACCCATACCTTCCGCTGGAATTTCTCTCCGGACAGAGGTGAGGAAGGAAAAAAGCAGTGGGGGCCGGGACAGGAGGGGTATCTCAGGCAGGGCAATGGAAAGCTTCTGGAAGAGCGCCCGGGGCCAGGACCACCCTGGCTGGCCTGCAGGCAACAAGTTGGCCTGCGTGCTGTCGCTGGTGTGGCTCCACGGTCCTTCCTCTAGGCTTTCAAGCCCTTGTACATATTCAGGTGTTTTACCTGGAAAGGGTGGGAACAGTTCAGCAGCAGCTGGCCTGGGGCTCAGCTCACGTTTACTCACAGATGCCTCGGCACGGTCCCCCAGCTTTGCAATGAGGACGCTCCTTGCGTGGGGGGTGGGTTGCTGGCTGTATGGGAGATGGTTCCCCACCTCTGACCAATTTCAGAATTGTTTACCACTGGAGCAAGTGCCCTGATAGGGTTTTCCTCTGTATAACTCGTGGGTTCAGGTTTTTTTTTTCTTTTATGGTTCAAGTTAGATTTTATTCCTCTTTTATGTATTTATAGATATAAGCATGGAAATAATTCATTCCTATAAATACATCTGTGTGACGGGAAGAACTTTTTTCTGTTTTATTTTTAAATTTTATTTTTTTAAATTTTGAAATTTAATTTTATTTATTTTTTTTATACAGCACGTTATTATTAGTTATGTATTTTATGCATATACATGTACACAGGTCAATCCCAAACTCCCAACTCATCCCACCACCACCACCCCATGGCTTCCCACACTTGGTGTCCATACGTTTGTTCTCTACCTCTGTGTCTCTATTTCTGCCCTGCAAACCAGTTCATCTGTACCATTTTTAGGCTCCACATATATGCATTAATATACAATATTTGTTTTCCTCTTTCTGACTTACTTCATTCTGTATGACAGTCTCTCGATCCATCGATGTCTCTACAAATGACCCAGTTTCATTCCTTTTTATGGCCGAGTAATATTCCATTTCATATATGTACCACATCTTTATCCATTCATCTGTCTGTGGGCATTTAGGTTGCTTCCATTACCTGGCTATTGTAAATAGTGCTGCAACGAACTTTGTGGTGAATGTGCCTTTTTGAAATACGGTTTTCTCTGGGTATATGCCCAGAAGTGGGATTGCTGGATCATATGGTAATTCTATTTCTAGTTTTTTTAAGGAAACTCCATACTGTTCTCCATAGTGACTGTATCAATTTACATTCCCACCAATAGTGGAAGAGGGCTCCTTTTGTCCACACCCTCCCCAGAATTGGTTGTTTGTAGATTTTCTGATGATGCCGATTCTAACAGGTGTGAGGTGAAACCTCATTGTAGTTTTGATTTGCATTTCTCTGATAATTAGTGCTGTTGAGCAGCTTTTCATGTGCGTCTTGGCCATCTCTGTGTCTCCTTTGAAGAAACGTCTCTTTAGATCTTCTGGCCATTTTTTTTTGGGTTGTTTGTTTTTTTAATATTAAGCTGCATGAGCTGTTTATATATATTGGAGATTAAACCTCTGTCCATTGATTCGTCTGCAACGATTTTCGCCCATTCTGAGGGATGCCTTTTTCCATTCCCGTGTTTTTTAACAAAAAAGGAAAGAAAGGAAAAGAAGCAGAACACTAATGTGCGTAAAATATGCCTTTTGAAACGGTCGTTTTGAAATATGGACGTCCTTTGAATTTTTTGGTCGATATGTGACCCCAGGATTTGTTTTCAGGGCAGGTGTCATTTACAGGCCTGCAATGATTTTGAATATCAACTGACCAATAGCGTTGGGATTAAAGCTGCTGTTGTGTGAAACGGCCACAAGGTGGCAGCAGTTCACCCTTACCAATATATTTCCTGGGATATTTCAGGTGTACCCAGGTTGAGGTTCCTGTAAGCAGTGCAGCCCTCAATTTGGGCGTGGCTCTGTCTTATGGATTTTCAGTTTTCCCAAGGTATATTCCCTAGACTGGAAGTGTCCTTGGCTCTGTAGCTCTGTTGTTTACTTGTTTTAGGGAACACAATGCACTCCTCCAGTGAGGCAGTTGGCAACTTACATCCCGCCCATCAGCATAACAAGGCTCCCTGTTCTCCAGGGCCTGTCTTGCCTTTCTGGTTTTTACACATTTTGTGGATGTCCCTTTTGACCGGTGGGAAGTGATACTTCTTTGTAGTGCAGATTTGCATTTCCCGCTTGCTTGCTTGGCCAAAAAGGGCGTATGCGTTTTCTCCTGAATATATTCAGGAGAAAACGCATACGCCCTTTTTGGCCAAGTACATCATTTTCGAAGTTGTGCCCCTCTTCCTGTGCTTTACAGGCAATTCCAACGTACCTCTTGAAATCTGTTTCCTGCTATTCTGCCTCGCTTTCAAGTCCGCCTCGTTGCCTTCCCTCAACAGATGTTTGGACGATAGTTGGCCTTGATTACTCTGCCAGTTTGTGAATTGCTGTGCCCCTGAGCTCCATTTTTCAACTCGTTTTTTGTGAGCTGAACGCAAGTCCAAACTTTTGGTTCAGGACATCTACTGGTTCCCGGTGGGTGGCTGAGACTTTGGTTCATTATTCTTCCTGCCGGGAAATTAGAGAGACATGTGCCCATCCAAATGCCTAACAGCTACTCTCTCAATGGTTCTCCCTCTTCCCTTTCATCCTCTGCCAAATTGGCAACCTGTGCGAACCAGGAGCTTAAAGGGGCTGTCTCTCCAAGTTGGGAGATTGATAGGAAAGCAGTTGGAAAGTCAAACCGGAGCACCAGGAGAGGGGCTCTTCGTTGAGTTTTAGAAACCTTTCGTATTCACAGTGTGTCCATTCTCTAGGTTTCCCGTACACGTTATAGCTGTAGTAATATTCCCTTCCACCTGGAGAGCTGGGACCCATGGAATGGGTGCCATGCATTATTGCTTTAAAGGGTCTGCATTTGCTCACCCAATCTCACCAATCCTCTCAGTCCCAAGTGTCCAGCCTTATGCCACATCCAGCTGTCATCGTAGATAGGGTCATTCCAGGTTGCATCAGAGACCCTGAAGGAATTGTAAAGAATTTCCCTGTTTCTTTGTTCTGTTTTTGAAATTCCTTTTTAGAGTGGGTTTGAGCTGATTCTCGCTGCCATGTTTATGCCAGTCTAGACACACTTGATTCCCTTACGGAGACATATCAATACATAGGTTTTAAGATTCTTACTAGTCAGATCTATTCCTCTGCGGGAAATATGGGGTTTTGAGTCCCTTTCACTGAGGAAGGTGTAGGTCTTGTCTATTCCATAGTTGGTTTTTGGAACAGTACCTGTGCTTATATCAAAGTCTGGTTTGATGCATCACCCCACCTCTCCTTCCCCCTTAAGCAGGCATAAGAGTGTTTTCTAAATGTGAGACTCTGTTCTCTTTCCTAACTCAGTTCATGTGTAGCCATGTTTACAGGATCTTCCTAAGTGATATCTTATGATAAGTTTCTTTTCCTGTGTGACTTCTTTCCCTTAGAATCATCGTACCTGAATCCACTCATTTTGCTGCTACTGGTCTTATGACATTGATTTCGTGGCTGAGGGATATTCCATCGTACGAAAGTTCCACAATGTTTGGAACCATTTTTATATTGCCTGGGATATTTCAGGTGTACCCAGGTTGAGGTTCCTGTAAGCAGTGCAGCCCTCAATTTGGGCGTGGCTCTGTCTTATGGATTTTCAGTTTTCCCAAGGTATATTCCCTAGACTGGAAGTGCCCTTGGCTCTGTAGCTCTGTTGTTTACTTGTTTTAGGGGACACAATGCACTCCTCCAGTGAGGCAGTTGGCAACTTACATCCCGCCCATCAGCATAACAAGGCTCCCTGTTCTCCAGGGCCTGTCTTGCCTTTCTGGTTTTTACACATTTTGTGGATGTCCCTTTTGACCGGTGGGAAGTGATACTTCTTTGTAGTGCAGATTTGCATTGCCCGCTTGCTTGCTTGGCCAAAAAGGGCGTATGCGTTTTCTCCTGAATATATTCAGGAGAAAACGCATACACACTTTTTGACCAAGTGCATCAATGTCGAAGTTGTGCCCCTCTTCCTGTGCTTTACAGGCGATTCCAACATACCTCTTGAAATCTGTTTCCTGCTATTCTGCCTCGCTTTCAAGTCCGCCTCGTTGCCTTCCCTCAACAGATTTTTGGACGATAGTTGGACTTGATTACTCTGCCAGTTTGTGAATTGCTGTGCCCCTGAGCTCCATTTTTCAACTCGTTTTTTGTGAGATGAACTCAAGTCCAAACTTTTGGTTCAGGACCTCTACTGGTTCCCGGTGGGTGGCTGAGACTTTGGTTCATTCTTCTTCCTGCCGGGAAATTAGAGAGACATGTGCCCATCCAAATGCCTAACAGCTACTCTCTCATTGGTTCTCCCTCTTCCCTTTCATCCTCTGCCAAATTGGCAACCTGTGCGAACCAGGAGCTTAAAGGGGCTGTCTCTCCAAGTTGGGAGATTGATAGGAAAGCAGTTGGAAAGTCAAACCGGAGCACCAGGAGAGGGGCTCTTCGTTGAGTTTTAGAAACCTTTCGTATTCACAGTGTGTCCATTCTCTAGGTTTCCCGTACACGTTATAGCTGTAGTAATATTCCCTTCAACCTGGAGAGCTGGGACCCATGGAATGGGTGCCATGCATTATTGCTTTAATGGGTCTGCATTTGCTCACCCAATCTCACCAATCCTCTCAGTCCCAAGTGTCCAGCCTTATGCCACATCCAGCTGTCATTGTAGATAGGGTCATTCCAGGTTGCATCAGAGACCCTGAAGGAATTGAAAAGAATTTCCCTGTTTCTTTGTTCTGTTTTTGAAATTCCTTTTTAGAGTGGGTTTGAGCTGATTCTCGCTGCCATGTTTATGCCAGTCTAGACACACTTGATTCCCTTACGGAGACATATCAACACATAGGTTTTAAGATTCTTACTAGTCAGATCTATTCCTCTGCGGGAAATATGGGGTTTTGACTCCCTTTCACTGAGGAAGGTGGAGGTCTTGTCTATTCCATAGTTGGTTTTTGGAACGGTACCTGTGCTTATATCAAACTCTGGTTTGATGCATCACCCCACCTCTCCTTCCCCCTTAAGCAGGCATAAGAGTGTTTTCTAAATGTGAGACTCTGTTCTCTTGCTTAACTCAGTTCATCTGTAGCCATGTTTACAGGATCTTCCTAAGTGATATCTTATGATAAGTTTCTTTTCCTGTGTGACTTCTTTCACTTAGAATCATCGTACCTGAATCCACTCATTTTGCTGCTACTGGTCTTATGACATTGATTTCATGTCTGAGGGATATTCCATCGTACGTAAGTTCCACAATGTTTGGAACCATTTTTATATTTCCTGGGATATTTCAGGTGTACCCAGGTTGAGGTTCTTCTAAGCAGTGCAGCCCTCAATTTAGGGGTGGCTCTGTCTTATGGACTTTCAGTTTTCCCAAGGTATATTCCCTAGACTGGAAGTGCCCTTGGCTCTGTAGCTCTGTTGTTTACTTGTTTTAGGGAACCCAATGCACTCCTCCAGTGAGGCAGTTGGCAACTTACATCCCGCCCATCAGCATAACAAGGCTCCCTGTTCTCCAGGGCCTGTCTTGCCTTTCTGGTTTTTACACATTTTGTGGATGTCCCTTTTGACCGTTGGGTAGTGATACTTCTTTGTAGTGCAGATTTGCATTGCCCGCTTGCTGGCTTGGCCAAAAAGGGCGTATGCGTTTTCTCCTGAATATATTCAGGAGAAAACGCATACGCCCTTTTTGGCCAAGTGCATCATTGTCGAAGTTGTGCCCCTCTTCCTGTGCTTTACAGGCGATTCCAACGTACCTCTTGAAATCTGTTTCCTGCTATTCTGCCTCGCTTTCAAGTCCGCCTCGTTGCCTTCCCTCAACAGATATTTGGACGATAGTTGGCCTTGATTACTCTGCCAGTTTGTGAATTGCTGTGCCCCTGAGCTCCATTTTTCAACTCGTTTTTTGTGAGCTGAACGCAAGTCCAAACTTTTGGTTCAGGACCTATACTGGTTCCCGGTGGGTGGCTGAGACTTTGGTGAATTCTTCTTCCTGCCGGGAAATTAGAGTGACATGTGCCCATCCAAATGCCTAACAGCTACTCTCTCATTGGTTCTCCCTCTTCCCTTTCATCCTCTGCCAAATTGGCAACCTGTGCGAACCAGGAGCTTAAAGGGGCTGTCTCTCCAAGTTGGGAGATTGATAGGAAAGCAGTTGGAAAGTCAAACTGGAGCACCAGGAGAGGGGCTCTTCGTTGAGTTTTAGAAACCTTTCGTATTCACGGTGTGTCCATTCTCTAGGTTTCCCGTACACGTTATAGCTGTAGTAATATTCCCTTCAACCTGCAGAGCTAGGACCCATGGAATGGATGCCATGCATTATTGCTTTAAAGGGTCTGCATTTGCTCACCCAAACTCACCAATCCTCTCAGTCCCAAGTGTCCAGCCTTATGCCACATCCAGCTGTCATTGTAGATAGGGTCATTCCAGGTTGCATCAGAGACCCTGAAGGAATTGTAAAGAATTTCCCTGTTTCTTTGTTCTGTTTTTGAAATTCCTTTTTAGAGAGGGTTTGAGCTGATTCTCACTGCCATGTTTATGCCAGTCTAGACACACTTGATTCCCTTATGCAGAAATATCAATACATAGGTTTTAAGATTCTTACTAGTCAGATCGATTCCTCTGCGGGAAATATGGGGTTTTGAGTCCCTTTGACAGAGGAAGGTGTAGGTCTTGTCTATTCCATAGTTGGTTTTTGGAACGGTACCTGTGCTTATATCAAACTCTGGTTTGATGCATCACCCCACCTCTCCTTCCCCCTTAAGCAGGCATAAGAGTGTTTTCTAAATGTGAGACTCTGTTCTCTTGCCTAACTCAGTTCATGTGTAGCCATGTTTACAGGATCTTCCTAAGTGATATCTTATGATAAGTTTCTTTTCCTGTGTGACTTCTTTCACTTAGAATCATCGTACCTGAATCCACTCATTTTGCTGCTACTGGTCTTATGACATTGATTTAATGGCTGAGGGATATTCCATCGTATGTAAGTTCCACAATGTTTGGAACCATTTTTATATTTCCTGGGATATTTCAGGTGTACCCAGGTTGAGGTTCTTGTAAGCAGTACAGCCCTCAATTTGGGGGTGGCTCTGTCTTATGGATTTTCAGTTTTCCCAAGTTATATTCCCTAGACTGGACGTGCCCTTGGCTCTGTAGCTCTGTTGTTTACTTGTTTTAGGGAACACAATGCACTCCTCCAGTGAGGCAGTTGGCAACTTACATCCCGCCCATCAGCATAACAAGGCTCCCTGTTCTCCAGGGCCTGTCTTGCCTTTCTGGTTTTTACACATTTTGTCGATGTCCCTTTTGACCGGTGGGAAGTGATACTTCTTTGTAGTGCAGATTTGCATTGCCCGCTTGCTTGCTTGGCCAAAAAGGGCGTATGCGTTTTCTCCTGAATATATTCAGGAGAAAACGCATACGCCCTTTTTGGCCAAGTGCATCATTGTCGAAGTTGTGCCCCTCTTCCTGTGCTTTACAGGCGATTCCAACGTACCTCTTGAAGTCTGTTTCCTGCTATTCTGCCTCGCTTTCAAGTCCGCCTCGTTGCCTTCCCTCAACAGATTTTTGGACGATAGTTGGCCTTGATTACTCTGCCAGTTTGTGAATTGCTGTGCCCCTGAGCTCCATTTTTCAACTCGTTTTTTGTGAGCTGAACGCAAGTCCAAACTTTTGGTTCAGGACCTCTACTGGTTCCCGGTGGGTGGCTGAGACTTTGGTTCATTCTTCTTCCTGCCGGGAAATTAGAGTGACATGTGCCCATCCAAATGCCTAACAGCTACTCTCTCATTGGTTCTCCCTCTTCCCTTTCATCCTCTGCCAAATTGGCAACCTGTGCGAACCAGGAGCTTAAAGGGGCTGTCTCTCCAAGTTGGGAGATTGATAGGAAAGCAGTTGGAAAGTCAAACCGGAGCACCAGGAGAGGGGCTCTTCGTTGAGTTTTAGAAACCTTTCGTATTCACGGTGTGTCCATTCTCTAGGTTTCCCGTACACGTTATAGCTGTAGTAATATTCCCTTCAACCTGGAGAGCTGGGACCCATGGAATGGATGCCATGCATTATTGCTTTAAAGGGTCTGCATTTGCTCACCCAAACTCACCAATCCTCTCAGTCCCAAGTGTCCAGCCTTATGCCACATCCAGCTGTCATTGTAGATAGGGTCATTCCAGGTTGCATCAGAGACCCTGAAGGAATTGTAAAGAATTTCCCTGTTTCTTTGTTCTGTTTTTGAAATTCCTTTTTAGAGTGGGTTTGAGCTGATTCTCGCTGCCATGTTTATGCCAGTCTAGACACACTTGATTCCCTTACGGAGACATATCAACACATAGGTTTTAAGATTCTTACTAGTCAGATCGATTCCTCTGCGGGAAATATGGGGTTTTGAGTCCCTTTGACAGAGGAAGGTGTAGGTCTTGTCTATTCCATAGTTGGTTTTTGGAACGGTACCTGTGCTTTTATCAAACTCTGGTTTGATGCATCACCCCACCTCTCCTTCCCCCTTAAGCAGGCATAAGAGTGTTT
Organism: Mesoplodon mirus; assembly: GCF_964341445.2. Classification (NCBI taxonomy): domain Eukaryota; kingdom Metazoa; phylum Chordata; class Mammalia; order Artiodactyla; family Ziphiidae; genus Mesoplodon; species Mesoplodon mirus. The sequence goes on from NC_138984.1 coordinate 124,892,023, forward strand.
TCTAAATGTGAGACTCTGTTCTCTTGCCTAACTCAGTTCATGTGTAGCCATGTTTACAGGATCTTCCTAAGTGATATCTTTTGATAAGTGTCTTTTCCTGTGTGACTTCTTTCACTTAGAATCATCGTACCTGAATCCACTCATTTTGCTGCTACTGGTCTTATGACATTGATTTCATGGCTGAGGGATATTCCATCGTAAGTAAGTTCCACAATGTTTTGAACAATTTTTATCTTTCCTGGGATATTTAAGGTGTACCCAGGTTGAGATTCTTGTAAGCAGTGCAGCCCTCAATTTGAGGGTGGCACTGTCTTATGGATTTTCAGTTTTCCCAAGGTATATTCCCTAGACTGGAAGTGCCCTTGGCTCTGTAGCTCTGTTGTTTACTTGTTTTAGGGAACACAATGCACTCCTCCAGTGAGGCAGTTGGCAACTTACATCCCGCCCATCAGCATAACAAGGCTCCCTGTTCTCCAGGGCCTGTCTTGCCTTTCTGGTTTTTGCACATTTTGTCGATGTCCCTTTTGACCGGTGGGAAGTGATACTTCTTTGTAGTGCAGGTTTGCATTGCCCGCTTGCTTGCTTGGCCAAAAAGGGCGTATGCGTTTTCTCCTGAATATATTCAGGAGAAAACGCATACGCCCTTTTTGGCCAAGTGCATCATTGTCGAAGTTGTGCCCCTCTTCCTGTGCTTTACAGGCGATTCCAACGTACCTCTTGAAATCTGTTTCCTGCTATTCTGCCTCTCTTTCAAGTCTGCCTCGTTGCCTTCCCTCAACAGATTTTTGGACGATAGTTGGCCTTGATTACTCTGCCAGTTTGTGAATTGCTGTGCCCCTGAGCTCCATTTTTCCACTCGTTTCTTGTGAGCTGAACGCAAGTCCAAACTTTTGGTTCAGGACCTATACTGGTTCCCGGTGGGTGGCTGAGACTTTGGTTAATTCTTCTTCCTGCCGGGAAATTAGAGTGACATGTGCCCATCCAAATGCCTAACAGCTACTCTCTCATTGGTTCTCCCTCTTCCCTTTCATCCTCTGCCAAATTGGCAACCTGTGCGAACCAGGAGCTTAAAGGGGCTGTCTCTCCAAGTTGGGAGATTGATAGGAAAGCAGTTGGAAAGTCAAACCGGAGCACCAGGAGAGGGACTCTTCGTTGAGTTTTAGAAACCTTTCGTATTCAGAGTGTGTCCATTCTCTACGTTTCCCGTACACGTTATAGCTGTAGTAATATTCCCTTCAACCTGGAGAGCTGGGACCCATGGAATGGGTGTCATGCATTATTGCTTTAAAGGGTCTGCATTTGCTCACCCAATCTCACCAATCCTCTCAGTCCCAAGTGTCCAGCCTTATACCACATCCAGCTGTCATTGTACATAGGGTCATTCCAGGTTTCATCAGAGACCCTGAAGGAATTGTAAAGAATTTCCCTGTTTCTTTGTTCTGTTTTTGAAATTCCTTTTTAGAGTGGGTTTGAGCTGATTCTCGCTGCCATGTTTATGCCAGTCTAGACACACTTGATTCCCTTACGGAGACATATCAATACATAGGTTTTAAGATTCTTACTAGTCAGATCTATTCCTCTGCGGGAAATATGGGGTTTTGAGTCCCTTTCACTGAGGAAGGTGTAGGTCTTGTCTATTCCATAGTTGGTTTTTGGAACAGTACCTGTGCTTATATCAAACTCTGGTTTGATGCATCACCCCACCTCTCCTTCCCCCTTAAGCAGGCATAAGAGTGTTTTCTAAATGTGAGACTCTGTTCTCTTTCCTAACTCAGTTCATGTGTAGCCATGTTTACAGGATCTTCCTAAGTGATATCTTATGATAAGTTTCTTTTCCTGTGTGACTTCTTTCCCTTAGAATCATCGTACCTGAATCCACTCATTTTGCTGCTACTGGTCTTATGACATTGATTTCGTGGCTGAGGGATATTCCATCGTACGTAAGTTCCACAATGTTTGGAACCATTTTTATATTGCCTGGGATATTTCAGGTGTACCCAGGTTGAGGTTCTTGTAAGCAGTGCAGCCCTCAATTTGGGGGTGGCTCTGTCTTATGGATTTTCAGTTTTCCCAAGGTATATTCCCTAGACTGGAAGTGCCCTTGGCTCTGGAGCTCTGTTGTTTACTTGTTTTAGGGAACACAATGCACTCCTCCAGTGAGGCAGTTGGCAACTTACATCCCGCCCATCAGCATAACAAGGCTCCCTGTTCTCCAGGGCCTGTCTTGCCTTTCTGGTTTTTACACATTTTGTGGATGTCCCTTTTGACCGGTGGGAAGTGATACTTCTTTGTAGTGCAGATTTGCATTGCCCGCTTGCTTGCTTGGCCAAAAAGGGCGTATGCGTTTTCTCCTGAATATATTCAGGAGAAAACACATACGCCCTTTTTGGCCAAGTGCATCATTGTCGAAGTTGTGCCCCTCTTCCTGTGCTTTACAGGCGATTCTAACGTACCTCTTGAAATCTGTTTCCTGCTATTCTGCCTCGCATTCAAGTCCGCCTCGTTGCCTTCCCTCAACAGATTTTTGGACGATAGTTGGCCTTGATTACTCTGCCAGTTTGTGAATTGCTGTGCCCCTGAGCTCCATTTTTCAACTCGTTTTTTGTGAGCTGAACGCAAGTCCAAACATTTGGTTCAGGACCTATACTGGTTCCCGGTGGGTGGCTGAGACTTTGGTGAATTCTTCTTCCTGCCGGGAAATTAGAGTGACATGTGCCCATCCAAATGCCTAACAGCTACTCTCTCATTGGTTCTCCCTCTTCCCTTTCCTCCTCTGCCAAATGGGCAACCTGTGTGAACCAGGAGCTTAAAGGGGCTGTCTCTCCAAGTTGGGAGATTGATAGTAAAGCTGTTGGAAAGTCAAACCGGAGCACCAGGAGAGGGACTCTTCGTTGAGTTTTAGAAACCTTTCGTATTCACAGTGTGTCCCTTCTCTAGGTTTCCCGTACATGTTATAGCTGTAGTAATATTCCCTTCAACCTGGAGAGGTGGGACCCATGGAATGGTTGCCATGCATTATTGCTTTAAAGGGTCTGCATTTGCTCACCCAATCTCACCAATCCTCTCAGTCCCAAGTGTCCAGCCTCATGCCACATCCAGCTGTCATCGTAGATAGGGTCATTCCAGGTTGCATCAGAGACCCTGAAGGAATTGTAAAGAATTTCCCTGTTTCTTTGTTCTGTTTTTGAAATTCCTTTTTAGAGTGGGTTTGAGCTGATTCTCGCTGCCATGTTTATGCCAGTCTAGACACACTTGATTCCCTTACGGAGACATATCAATACATAGGTTTTAAGATTCTTACTAGTCAGATCTATTCCTCTGCGGGAAATATGGGGTTTTGAGTCCCTTTCACTGAGGAAGGTGTAGGTCTTGTCTATTCCATAGTTGGTTTTTGGAACAGTACCTGTGCTTATATCAAACTCTGGTTTGATGCATCACCCCACCTCTCCTTCCCCCTTAAGCAGGCATAAGAGTGTTTTCTAAATGTGAGACTCTGTTCTCTTTCCTAACTCAGTTCATGTGTAGCCATGTTTACAGGATCTTCCTAAGTGATATCTTATGATAAGTTTCTTTTCCTGTGTGACTTCTTTCCCTTAGAATCATCGTACCTGAATCCACTCATTTTGCTGCTACTGGTCTTATGACATTGATTTCGTGGCTGAGGGATATTCCATCGTACGTAAGTTCCACAATGTTTGGAACCATTTTTATATTGCCTGGGATATTTCAGGTGTACCCAGGTTGAGGTTCTTGTAAGCAGTGCAGCCCTCAATTTGGGGGTGGCTCTGTCTTATGGATTTTCAGTTTTCCCAAGGTATATTCCCTAGACTGGAAGTGCCCTTGGCTCTGTAGCTCTGTTGTTTACTTGTTTTAGGGAACACAATGCACTCCTCCAGTGAGGCAGTTGGCAACTTACATCCCGCCCATCAGCATAACAAGGCTCCCTGTTCTCCAGGGCCTGTCTTGCCTTTCTGGTTTTTACACATTTTGTGGATGTCCCTTTTGACCGGTGGGAAGTGATACTTCTTTGTAGTGCAGATTTGCATTGCCCGCTTCCTTGCTTGGCCAAAAAGGGCGTATGCATTTTCTCCTGAATATATTCAGGAGAAAACGCATACGCCCTTTTTGGCCAAGTGCATCATTGTCGAAGTTGTGCCCCTCTTCCTGTGCTTTACAGGTGATTCTAACGTACCTCTTGAAATCTGTTTCCTGCTATTCTGCCTCGCATTCAAGTCCGCCTCGTTGCCTTCCCTCAACAGATTTTTGGACGATAGTTGGCCTTGATTACTCTGCCAGTTTGTGAATTGCTGTGCCCCTGAGCTCCATTTTTCAACTCGTTTTTTGTGAGCTGAACGCAAGTCCAAACATTTGGTTCAGGACCTATACTGGTTCCCGGTGGGTGGCTGAGACTTTGGTGAATTCTTCTTCCTGCTGGGAAATTAGAGTGACATGTGCCCATCCAAATGCCTAACAGCTACTCTCTCATTGGTTCTCCCTCTTCCCTTTCCTCCTCTGCCAAATGGGCAACCTGTGTGAACCAGGAGCTTAAAGGGGCTGTCTCTCCAAGTTGGGAGATTGATAGTAAAGCTGTTGGAAAGTCAAACCGGAGCACCAGGAGAGGGACTCTTCGTTGAGTTTTACAAACCTGTCGTATTCACAGTGTGTCCATTCTCTAGGTTTCCCGTACACGTTATAGCTGTAGTAATATTCCCTTCAACCTGGAGAGGTGGGACCCATGGAATGGGTGCCATGCATTATTGCTTTAAAGGGTCTGCATTTGCTCACCCAATCTCACCAATCCTCTCAGTCCCAAGTGTCCAGCCTTATGCCACATCCAGCTGTCATTGTAGATAGGGTCATTCCAGGTTGCATCAGAGACCCTGAAGGAATTTTGAAGAATTTCCCTGTTTCTTTGTTCTGTTTTTGAAATTCCCTTTTAGAGTGGGTTTGAGCTGATTCTCGCTGCCCTGTTTATGCCAGTCTAGACACACTTGATTCCCTTACGGAGACACATCAATACATAGGTTTTAAGATTCTTACTAGTCAGATCTATTCCTCTGCGGGAAATATGGGGTTTTGAGTCCCTTTCACTGAGGAAGGTGTAGGTCTTGTCTATTCCATAGTTGTTTTTTGGAACGGTACCTGTGCTTATATCAAACTCGGGTTTGATGCATCACCCCACCTCTCCTTCCCCCTTAAGCAGGCATAAGAGTGTTTTCTAAATGTGAGACTCTGTTCTCTTGCCTAACTCAGTTCATGTGTAGCCATGTTTACAGGATCTTCCTAAGTGATATCTTATGATAAGTTTCTTTTCCTGTGTGACTTCTTTCACTTAGAATCATCGTACCTGAATCCACTCATTTTGCTGCTACTGGTCTTATGACATTGATTTGGTGGCTGAGGGATATTCCATCGTACGTAAGTTCCACAATGTTTGGAACCATTTTTATATTGCCTGGGATATTTCAGGTGTACCCAGGTTGAGGTTCTTGTAAGCAGTGCAGCCCTCAATTTGGGGGTGGCTCTGTCTTATGGATTTTCAGTTTTCCCAAGGTATATTCCCTAGACTGGAAGTGCCCTTGGCTCTGTAGCTCTGTTGTTTACTTGTTTTAGGGAACACAATGCACTCCTCCAGTGAGGCAGTTGGCAACTTACATCCCGCCCATCAGCATAACAAGGCTCCCTGTTCTCCAGGGCCTGTCTTGCCTTTCTGGTTTTTACACATTTTGTGGATGTCCCTTTTGACCGGTGGGAAGTGATACTTCTGTGTAGTGCAGATTTGCATTGCCCGCTTGCTTGCTTGGCCAAAAAGGGCGTATGCGTTTTCTCCTGAATATATTCAGGAGAAAACGCATACGCCCTTTTTGGCCAAGTGCATCATTGTCGAAGTTGTGCCCCTCTTCCTGTGCTTTACAGGCGATTCCAACGTACCTCTTGAAATCTGTTTCCTGCTATTCTGCCTCGCTTTCAAGTCCGCCTCGTTGCCTTCCCTCAACAGATTTTTGGACGATAGTTGGCCTTGATTACTCTGCCAGTTTGTGAATTGCTGTGCCCCTGAGCTCCATTTTTCAACTCTTTTTTTGTGAGCTGAACGCAAGTCCAAACTTTTGGTTCAGGACCTATACTGGTTCCCGGTGGGTGGCTGAGACTTTGGTTAATTCTTCTTCCTGCCGGGAAATTAGAGTGACATGTGCCCATCCAAATGCCTAGCGGCTACTCTCTCATTGGTTCTCCCTCTTCCCTTTCATCCTCTGCCAAATTGGCAACCTGTGCGAACCAGGAGCTTAAAGGGTCTGTCTCTCCAAGTTGGGAGATTGCTAGGAAAGCAGTTGGAAAGTCAAACCGGAGCACCAGGAGAGGGGCTCTTCGTTGAGTTTTAGAAACCTGTCGTATTCACAGTGTGTCCATTCTCTAGGTTTCCCGTACACGTTATAGCTGTAGTAATATTCCCTTCAACCTGGAGAGCTGGGACCCATGGAATGGGTGCCATGCATTATTGCTTTAAAGGGTCTGCATTTGCTCACCCAATCTCACCAATCCTCTCAGTCCCAAGTGTCCAGCCTTATGCCACATCCAGCTGTCATTGTAGATAGGGTCATTCCAGGTTGCATCAGAGACCCTGAAGGAATTTTGAAGAATTTCCCTGTTTCTTTGTTCTGTTTTTGAAGTTCCTTTTTAGAGTGGGTTTGAGCTGATTCTCGCTGCCCTGTTTATGCCAGTCTAGACACACTTGATTCCCTTACGGAGACATATCAATACATAGGTTTTAAGATTCTTACTAGTCAGATCTATTCCTCTGCGGGAAATATGGGGTTTTGAGTCCCTTTCACTGAGGAAGGTGTAGGTCTTGTCTATTCCATAGTTGTTTTTTGGAACGGTACCTGTGCTTATATCAAACTCGGGTTTGATGCATCACCCCACCTCTCCTTCCCCCTTAAGCAGGCATAAGAGTGTTTTCTAAATGTGAGACTCTGTTCTCTTGCCTAACTCAGTTCATGTGTAGCCATGTTTACAGGATCTTCCTAAGTGATATCTTATGATAAGTTTCTTTTCCTGTGTGACTTCTTTCACTTAGAATCATCGTACCTGAATCCACTCATTTTGCTGCTATTGGTCTTATGACATTGATTTCGTGGCTGAGGGATATTCCATCGTACGTAAGTTCCTCAATGTTTGGAACCATTTTTATATTGCCTGGGATATTTCAGGTGTACCCAGGTTGAGGTTCTTGTAAGCAGTGCAGCCCTCAATTTGGGGGTGGCTCTGTCTTATGGATTTTCAGTTTTCCCAAGGTATATTCCCTAGACTGGAAGTGCCCTTGGCTCTGTAGCTCTGTTGTTTACTTGTTTTAGGGGACACAATGCACTCCTCCAGTGAGGCAGTTGGCAACTTACATCCCGCCCATCAGCATAACAAGGCTCCCTGTTCTCCAGGGCCTGTCTTACCTTTCTGGTTTTTACACATTTTGTGGATGTCCCTTTTGACAGGTGGGAAGTGATACTTCTGTGTAGTGCAGATTTGCATTGCCCGCTTGCTTGCTTGGCCAAAAAGGGCGTATGCGTTTTCTCCTGAATATATTCAGGAGAAAACGCATACGCCCTTTTTGGCCAAGTGCATCATTGTCGAAGTTGTGCCCCTCTTCCTGTGCTTTACAGGCGATTCCAACGTACCTCTTGAAATCTGTTTCCTGCTATTCTGCCTCGCTTTCAAGTCCGCCTCGTTGCCTTCCCTCAACAGATTTTTGGACGATAGTTGGCCTTGATTACTCTGCCAGTTTGTGAATTGCTGTGCCCCTGAGCTCCATTTTTCAACTCTTTTTTTGTGAGCTGAACGCAAGTCCAAACTTTTGGTTCAGGACCTATACTGGTTCCCGGTGGGTGGCTGAGCCTTTGGTTAATTCTTCTTCCTGCCGGGAAATTAGAGTGACATGTGCCCATCCAAATGCCTAGCGGCTACTCTCTCATTGGTTCTCCCTCTTCCCTTTCATCCTCTGCCAAATTGGCAACCTGTGCGAACCAGGAGCTTAAAGGGGCTGTCTCTCCAAGTTGGGAGATTGATAGGAAAGCAGTTGGAAATTCAAACCGGAGCACCAGGAGAGGGGCTCTTCGTTGAGTTTTAGAAACCTGTCATATTCACAGTGTGTCCATTATCTAGGTTTCCCGTACACGTTATAGCTGTAGTAATATTCCCTTCAAGCTGGAGAGCTGGGACCCATGGAATGGGTGCCATGCATTATTGCTTTAAAGGGTCTGCATTTGCTCACCCAATCTCACCAATCCTCTCAGTCCCAAGTGTCCAGCCTTATGCCACATCCAGCTGTCATTGTAGATAGGGTCATTCCAGGTTGCATCAGAGACCCTGAAGGAATTGTAAAGAATTTCCCTGTTTCTTTGTTCTGTTTTTGAAATTCCCTTTTAGAGTGGGTTTGAGCTGATTCTCGCTGCCCTGTTTATGCCAGTCTAGACACACTTGATTCCCTTACGAAGACATATCAATACATAGGTTTTAAGATTCTTACTAGTCAGATCTATTCCTCTGCGGGAAATATGGGGTTTTGAGTCCCTTTCACTGAGGAAGGTGTAGGTCTTGTCTATTCCATAGTTGTTTTTTGGAACGGTACCTGTGCTTATATCAAACTCGGGTTTGATGCATCACCCCACCTCTCCTTCCCCCTTAAGCAGGCATAAGAGTGTTTTCTAAATGTGAGACTCTGTTCTCTTGCCTAACTCAGTTCATGTGTAGCCATGTTTACAGGATCTTCCTAAGTGATATCTTATGATAAGTTTCTTTTCCTGTGTGACTTCTTTCACTTAGAATCATCGTACCTGAATCCACTCATTTTGCTGCTACTGGTCTTATGACATTGATTTCGTGGCTGAGGGATATTCCATCGTACGTAAGTTCCACAATGTTTGGAACCATTTTTATATTGCCTGGGATATTTCAGGTGTACCCAGGTTGAGGTTCTTGTAAGCAGTGCAGCCCTCAATTTGGGGGTGGCTCTGTCTTATGGATTTTCAGTTTTCCCAAGGTATATTCCCTAGACTGGAAGTGCCCTTGGCTCTGTAGCTCTGTTGTTTACTTGTTTTAGGGAACACAATGCACTCCTCCAGTGAGGCAGTTGGCAACTTACATCCCGCCCATCAGCATAACAAGGCTCCCTGTTCTCCAGGGCCTGTCTTGCCTTTCTGGTTTTTACACATTTTGTGGATGTCCCTTTTGACCGGTGGGAAGTGATACTTCTGTGTAGTGCAGATTTGCATTGCCCGCTTGCTTGCTTGGCCAAAAAGGGCGTATGCGTTTTCTCCTGAATATATTCAGGAGAAAACGCATACGCCCTTTTTGGCCAAGTGCATCATTGTCGAAGTTGTGCCCCTCTTCCTGTGCTTTACAGGCGATTCCAACGTAAGTCTTGAAATCTGTTTCCTGCTATTCTGCCTCGCTTTCAAGTCCGCCTCGTTGCCTTCCCTCAACAGATTTTTGGACGATAGTTGGCCTTGATTACTCTGCCAGTTTGTGAATTGCTGTGCCCCTGAGCTCCATTTTTCAACTCTTTTTTTGTGAGCTGAACGCAAGTCCAATCTTTTGGTTCAGGACCTATACTGGTTCCCGGTGGGTGGCTGAGACTTTGGTTAATTCTTCTTCCTGCCGGGAAATTAGAGTGACATGTGCCCATCCAAATGCCTAGCGGCTACTCTCTCATTGGTTCTCCCTCTTCCCTTTCATCCTCTGCCAAATTGGCAACCTGTGCGAACCAGGAGCTTAAAGGGTCTGTCTCTCCAAGTTGGGAGATTGCTAGGAAAGCAGTTGGAAAGTCAAACCGGAGCACCAGGAGAGGGGCTCTTCGTTGAGTTTTAGAAACCTGTCGTATTCACAGTGTGTCCATTCTCTAGGTTTCCCGTACACGTTATAGCTGTAGTAATATTCCCTTCAACCTGGAGAGCTGGGACCCATGGAATGGGTGCCATGCATTATTGCTTTAAAGGGTCTGCATTTGCTCACCCAAACTCACCAATCCTCTCAGTCCCAAGTGTCCAGCCTTATGCCACATCCAGCTGTCATTGTAGATAGGGTCATTCCAGGTTGCATCAGAGACCCTGAAGGAATTTTGAAGAATTTCCCTGTTTCTTTGTTCTGTTTTTGAAATTCCCTTTTAGAGTGGGTTTGAGCTGATTCTCGCTGCCCTGTTTATGCCAGTCTAGACACACTTGATTCCCTTACGGAGACATATCAATACATAGGTTTTAAGATTCTTACTAGTCAGATCTATTCCTCTGCGGGAAATATGGGGTTTTGAGTCCCTTTCACTGAGGAAGGTGTAGGTCTTGTCTATTCCATAGTTGGTTTTTGGAACGGTACCTGTGCTTATATCAAACTCGGGTTTGATGCATCACCCCACCTCTCCTTCCCCCTTAAGCAGGCATAAGAGTGTTTTCTAAATGTGAGACTCTGTTCTCTTGCCTAACTCAGTTCATGTGTAGCCATGTTTACAGGATCTTCCTAAGTGATATCTTATGATAAGTTTCTTTTCCTGTGTGACTTCTTTCACTTAGAATCATCGTACCTGAATCCACTCATTTTGCTGCTACTGGTCTTATGACATTGATTTCGTGGCTGAGGGATATTCCATCGTACGTAAGTTCCACAATGTTTGGAACCATTTTTATATTGCCTGGGATATTTCAGGTGTACCCAGGTTGAGGTTCTTGTAAGCAGTGCAGCCCTCAATTTGGGGGTGGCTCTGTCTTATGGATTTTCAGTTTTCCCAAGGTATATTCCCTAGACTGGAAGTGCCCTTGGCTCTGTAGCTCTGTTGTTTACTTGTTTTAGGGAACACAATGCACTCCTCCAGTGAGGCAGTTGGCAACTTACATCCCGCCCATCAGCATAACAAGGCTCCCTGTGCTCCAGGGCCTGTCTTGCCTTTCTGGTTTTTACACATTTTGTGGATGTCCCTTTTGACCGGTGGGAAGTGATACTTCTGTGTAGTGCAGATTTGCATTGCCCGCTTGCTTGCTTGGCCAAAAAGGGCGTATGCGTTTTCTCCTGAATATATTCAGGAGAAAACGCATACGCCCTTTTTGGCCAAGTGCATCATTGTCGAAGTTGTGCCCCTCTTCCTGTGCTTTACAGGTGATTCCAACATACCTCTTGAAATCTGTTTCCTGCTATTCTGCCTCGCTTTCAAGTCCGCCTCGTTGCCTTCCCTCAACAGATTTTTGGACGATAGTTGGCCTTGATTACTCTGCCAGTTTGTGAATTGCTGTGCCCCTGAGCTCCATTTTTCAACTCTTTTTTTGTGAGCTGAACGCAAGTCCAAACTTTTGGTTCAGGACCTATACTGGTTCCCGGTGGGTGGCTGTGACTTTGGTTAATTCTTCTTCCTGCCGGGAAATTAGAGTGACATGTGCCCATCCAAATGCCTAGCAGCTACTCTCTCATTGGTTCTCCCTCTTCCCTTTCATCCTCTGCCAAATTGGCAACCTGTGCGAACCAGGAGCTTAAAGGGGCTGTCTCTCCAAGTTGGGAGATTGCTAGGAAAGCAGTTGGAAAGTCAAACCGGAGCACCAGGAGAGGGGCTCTTCGTTGAGTTATAGAAACCTGTCGTATTCACAGTGTGTCCATTCTCTAGGTTTCCCGTACACGTTATAGCTGTAGTAATATTCCCTTCAACCTGGAGAGCTGGGACCCATGGAATGGGTGCCATGCATTATTGCTTTAAAGGGTCTGCATTTGCTCACCCAATCTCACCAATCCTCTCAGTCCCAAGTGTCCAGCCTTATGCTACATCCAGCTGTCATTGTAGATAGGGTCATTCCAGGTTGCATCAGAGACCCTGAAGGAATTTTGAAGAATTTCCCTGTTTCTTTGTTCTGTTTTTGAAATTCCTTTTTAGAGTGGGTTTGAGCTGATTCTCGCTGCCCTGTTTATGCCAGTCTAGACACACTTGATTCCCTTACGGAGACATATCAATACATAGGTTTTAAGATTCTTACTAGTCAGATCTATTCCTCTGCGGGAAATATGGGGTTTTGAGTCCCTTTCACTGAGGAAGGTGTAAGTCTTGTCTATTCCATAGTTGGTTTTTGGAACGGTACCTGTGCTTATATCAAACTCGGGTTTGATGCATCACCCCACCTCTCCTTCCCCCTTAAGCAGGCATAAGAGTGTTTTCTAAATGTGAGACTCTGTTCTCTTGCCTAACTCAGTTCATGTGTAGCCATGTTTACAGGATCTTCCTAAGTGATATCTTATGATAAGTTTCTTTTCCTGTGTGACTTCTTTCACTTAGAATCATCGTACCTGAATCCACTCATTTTGCTGCTACTGGTCTTATGACATTGATTTCGTGGCTGAGGGATATTCCATCGTACGTAAGTTCCACAATGTTTGGAACCATTTTTATATTGCCTGGGATATTTCAGGTGTACCCAGGTTGAGGTTCTTGTAAGCAGTGCAGCCCTCAATTTGGGGGTGGCTCTGTCTTATGGATTTTCAGTTTTCCCAAGGTATATTCCCTAGACTGGAAGTGCCCTTGGCTCTGTAGCTCTGTTGTTTACTTGTTTTAGGGAACACAATGCACTCCTCCAGTGAGGCAGTTGGCAACTTACATCCCGCCCATCAGCATAACAAGGCTCCCTGTTCTCCAGGGCCTGTCTTGCCTTTCTGGTTTTTACACATTTTGTGGATGTCCCTTTTGACCGGTGGGAAGTGATACTTCTGTGTAGTGCAGATTTGCATTGCCCGCTTGCTTGCTTGGCCAAAAAGGGCGTATGCGTTTTCTCCTGAATATATTCAGGAGAAAACGCATACGCCCTTTTTGGCCAAGTGCATCATTGTCGAAGTTGTGCCCCTCTTCCTGTGCTTTACAGGCGATTCCAACGTACCTCTTGAAATCTGTTTCCTGCTATTCTGCCTCGCTTTCAAGTCCGCCTCGTTGCCTTCCCTCAACAGATTTTTGGACGATAGTTGGCCTTGATTACTCTGCCAGTTTGTGAATTGCTGTGCCCCTGAGCTCCATTTTTCAACTCTTTTTTTGTGAGCTGAACGCAAGTCCAAAGTTTTGGTTCAGGACCTATACTGGTTCCCGGTGGGTGGCTGAGACTTTGGTTAATTCTTCTTCCTGCCGGGAAATTAGAGTGACATGTGCCCATCCAAATGCCTAGCGGCTACTCTCTCATTGGTTCTCCCTCTTCCCTTTCATCCTCTGCCAAATTTTCAACCTGTGCGAACCAGGAGCTTAAAGGGTCTGTCTCTCCAAGTTGGGAGATTGCTAGGAAAGCAGTTGGAAAGTCAAACCGGAGCACCAGGAGAGGGGCTCTTCGTTGAGTTTTAGAAACCTGTCGTATTCACAGTGTGTCCATTCTCTAGGTTACCCGTACACGTTATAGCTGTAGTAATATTCCCTTCAACCTGGAGAGCTGGGACCCAGGGAATGGGTGCCATGCATTATTGCTTTAAAGGGTCTGCATTTGCTCACCCAATCTCACCAATCCTCTCAGTCCCAAGTGTCCAGCCTCATGCCACATCCAGCTGTCATTGTAGATAGGGTCATTCCAGGTTGCATCAGAGACCCTGAAGGAATTTTGAAGAATTTCCCTGTTTCTTTGTTCTGTTTTTGAAATTCCCTTTTACAGTGGGTTTGAGCTGATTCTCGCTGCCCTGTTTATGCCAGTCTAGACACACTTGATTCCCTTACGGAGACATATCAATACATAGGTTTTAAGATTCTTACTAGTCAGATCTATTCCTCTGCGGGAAATATGGGGTTTTGAGTCCCTTTCACTGAGGAAGGTGTAGGTCTTGTCTATTCCATAGTTGGTTTTTGGAACGGTACCTGTGCTTATATCAAACTCGGGTTTGATGCATCACCCCACATCTCCTTCCCCCTTAAGCAGGCATAAGAGTGTTTTCTAAATGTGAGACTCTGTTCTCTTGCCTAACTCAGTTCATGTGTAGCCATGTTTACAGGATCTTCCTAAGTGATATCTTATGATAAGTTTCTTTTCCTGTGTGACTTCTTTCACTTAGAATCATCGTACCTGAATCCACTCATTTTGCTGCTACTGGTCTTATGACATTGATTTCGTGGCTGAGGGATATTCCATCGTACGTAAGTTCCACAATGTTTTGAACCATTTTTATATTGCCTGGGATATTTCAGGTGTACCCAGGTTGAGGTTCTTGTAAGCAGTGCAGCCCTCAATTTGGGGGTGGCTCTGTCTTATGGATTTTCAGTTTTCCCAAGGTATATTCCCTAGACTGGAAGTGCCCTTGGCTCTGTAGCTCTGTTGTTTACTTGTTTTAGGGAACACAATGCACTCCTCCAGTGAGGCAGTTGGCAACTTACATCCCGCCCATCAGCATAACAGGGCTCCCTGTTCTCCAGGGCCTGTCTTGCCTTTCTGGCTTTTACACATTTTGTGGATGTCCCTTTTGACCGGTGGGAAGTGATACTTCTGTGTAGTGCAGATTTGCATTGCCCGCTTGCTTGCTTGGCCAAAAAGGGCGTATGCGTTTTCTCCTGAATATATTCAGGAGAAAACGCATACGCCCTTTTTGGCCAAGTGCATCATTGTCGAAGTTGTGCCCCTCTTCCTGTGCTTTACAGGCGATTCCAACGTACCTCTTGAAATCTGTTTCCTGCTATTCTGCCTCGCTTTCAAGTCCGCCTCGTTGCCTTCCCTCAACAGATTTTTGGACGATAGTTGGCCTTGATTACTCTGCCTGTTTGTGAATTGCTGTGCCCCTGAGCTCCATTTTTCAACTCGTTTTTTTGTGAGCTGAACGCAAGTCCAAACATTTGGTTCAGGACCTATACTGGTTCCCGGTGGGTGGCTGAGACTTTGGTGAATTCTTCTTCCTGCCGGGAAATTAGAGTGACATGTGCCCATCCAAATGCCTAACAGCTACTCTCTCATTGGTTCTCCCTCTTCCCTTTCCTCCTCTGCCAAATGGGCAACCTGTGTGAACCAGGAGCTTAAAGGGGCTGTCTCTCCAAGTTGGGAGATTGATAGTAAAGCTGTTGGAAAGTCAAACCGGAGCACCAGGAGAGGGACTCTTCGTTGAGTTTTAGAAACCTTTCGTATTCACAGTGTGTCCATTCTCTAGGTTTCCCGTACATGTTATAGCTGTAGTAATATTCCCTTCAACCTGGAGAGGTGGGACCCATGGAATGGTTGCCATGCATTATTGCTTTAAAGGGTCTGCATTTGCTCACCCAATCTCACCAATCCTCTCAGTCCCAAGTGTCCAGCCTCATGCCACATCCAGCTGTCATCGTAGATAGGGTCATTCCAGGTTGCATCAGAGACCCTGAAGGAATTGTAAAGAATTTCCCTGTTTCTTTGTTCTGTTTTTGAAATTCCTTTTTAGAGTGGGTTTGAGCTGATTCTCGCTGCCATGTTTATGCCAGTCTAGACACACTTGATTCCCTTACGGAGACATATCAATACATAGGTTTTAAGATTCTTACTAGTCAGATCTATTCCTCTGCGGGAAATATGGGGTTTTGAGTCCCTTTCACTGAGGAAGGTGTAGGTCTTGTCTATTCCATAGTTGGTTTTTGGAACAGTACCTGTGCTTATATCAAACTCTGGTTTGATGCATCACCCCACCTCTCCTTCCCCCTTAAGCAGGCATAAGAGTGTTTTCTAAATGTGAGACTCTGTTCTCTTTCCTAACTCAGTTCATGTGTAGCCATGTTTACAGGATCTTCCTAAGTGATATCTTATGATAAGTTTCTTTTCCTGTGTGACTTCTTTCCCTTAGAATCATCGTACCTGAATCCACTCATTTTGCTGCTACTGGTCTTATGACATTGATTTCGTGGCTGAGGGATATTCCATCGTACGTAAGTTCCACAATGTTTGGAACCATTTTTATATTGCCTGGGATATTTCAGGTGTACCCAGGTTGAGGTTCTTGTAAGCAGTGCAGCCCTCAATTTGGGGGTGGCTCTGTCTTATGGATTTTCAGTTTTCCCAAGGTATATTCCCTAGACTGGAAGTGCCCTTGGCTCTGTAGCTCTGTTGTTTACTTGTTTTAGGGAATACAATGCACTCCTCCAGTGAGGCAGTTGGCAACTTACATCCCGCCCATCAGCATAACAAGGCTCCCTGTTCTCCAGGGCCTGTCTTGCCTTTCTGGTTTTTACACATTTTGTGGATGTCCCTTTTGACCGGTGGGAAGTGATACTTCTTTGTAGTGCAGATTTGCATTGCCCGCTTCCTTGCTTGGCCAAAAAGGGCGTATGCGTTTTCTCCTGAATATATTCAGGAGAAAACGCATACGCCCTTTTTGGCCAAGTGCATCATTGTCGAAGTTGTGCCCCTCTTCCTGTGCTTTACAGGTGATTCTAACGTACCTCTTGAAATCTGTTTCCTGCTATTCTGCCTCGCATTCAAGTCCGCCTCGTTGCCTTCCCTCAACAGATTTTTGGACGATAGTTGGCCTTGATTACTCTGCCAGTTTGTGAATTGCTGTGCCCCTGAGCTCCATTTTTCAACTCGTTTTTTGTGAGCTGAACGCAAGTCCAAACATTTGGTTCAGGACCTATACTGGTTCCCAGTGGGTGGCTGAGACTTTGGTGAATTCTTCTTCCTGCCGGGAAATTAGAGTGACATGTGCCCATCCAAATGCCTAACAGCTACTCTCTCATTGGTTCTCCCTCTTCCCTTTCCTCCTCTGCCAAATGGGCAACCTGTGTGAACCAGGAGCTTAAAGGGGCTGTCTCTCCAAGTTGGGAGATTGATAGTAAAGCTGTTGGAAAGTCAAACCGGAGCACCAGGAGAGGGGCTCTTCGTTGAGTTTTACAAACCTGTCGTATTCACAGTGTGTCCATTCTCTAGGTTTCCCGTACACGTTATAGCTGTAGTAATATTCCCTTCAACCTGGAGGGCTGGGACCCATGGAATGGGTGCCATGCATTATTGCTTTAAAGGGTCTGCATTTGCTCACCCAATCTCACCAATCCTCTCAGTCCCAAGTGTCCAGCCTTATGCCACATCCAGCTGTCATTGTAGATAGGGTCATTCCAGGTTGCATCAGAGACCCTGAAGGAATTTTGAAGAATTTCCCTGTTTCTTTGTTCTGTTTTTGAAATTCCCTTTTAGAGTGGGTTTGAGCTGATTCTCGCTGCCCTGTTTATGCCAGTCTAGACACACTTGATTCCCTTACGGAGACATATCAATACATAGGTTTTAAGATTCTTACTAGTCAGATCTATTCCTCTGCGGGAAATATGGGGTTTTGAGTCCCTTTCACTGAGGAAGGTGTAGGTCTTGTCTATTCCATAGTTGGTTTTTGGAACGGTACCTGTGCTTATATCAAACGCGGGTTTGATGCATCACCCCACCTCTCCTTCCCCCTTAAGCAGGCATAAGATTGTTTTCTAAATGTGAGACTCTGTTCTCTTGCCTAACTCAGTTCATGTGTAGCCATGTTTACAGGATCTTCCTAAGTGATATCTTATGATAAGTTTCTTTTCCTGTGTGACTTCTTTCACTTAGAATCATCGTACCTGAATCCACTCATTTTGCTGCTACTGGTCTTAT
Organism: Mesoplodon mirus; assembly: GCF_964341445.2. Lineage (NCBI taxonomy): Eukaryota > Metazoa > Chordata > Mammalia > Artiodactyla > Ziphiidae > Mesoplodon > Mesoplodon mirus. The sequence goes on from NC_138984.1 coordinate 124,909,578, forward strand.
GACATTGATTTCGTGGCTGAGGGATATTCCATCGTACGTAAGTTCCACAATGTTTTGAACCATTTTTATATTGCCTGGGATATTTCAGGTGTACCCAGGTTGAGGTTCTTGTAAGCAGTGCAGCCCTCAATTTGGGGGTGGCTCTGTCTTATGGATTTTCAGTTTTCCCAAGGTATATTCCCTAGACTGGAAGTGCCCTTGGCTCTGTAGCTCTGTTGTTTACTTGTTTTAGGGAACACAATGCACTCCTCCAGTGAGGCAGTTGGCAACTTACATCCCGCCCATCAGCATAACAAGGCTCCCTGTTCTCCAGGGCCTGTCTTGCCTTTCTGGTTTTTACACATTTTGTGGATGTCCCTTTTGACCGGTGGGAAGTGATACTTCTCTGTAGTGCAGATTTGCATTGCCCGCTTGCTTGCTTGGCCAAAAAGGGCGTATGCGTTTTCTCCTGAATATATTCAGGAGAAAACGCATACGCCCTTTTTGGCCAAGTGCATCATTGTCGAAGTTGTGCCCCTCTTCCTGTGCTTTACAGGCGATTCCAACGTACCTCTTGAAATCTGTTTCCTGCTATTCTGCCTCGCTTTCAAGTCCGCCTCGTTGCCTTCCCTCAACAGATTTTTGGACGATAGTTGGCCTTGATTACTCTGCCAGTTTGTGAATTGCTGTGCCCCTGAGCTCCATTTTTCAACTCTTTTTTTGTGAGCTGAACGCAAGTCCAAACTTTTGGTTCAGGACCTATACTGGTTCCCGGTGGGTGGCTGAGACTTTTGTTAATTCTTCTTCCTGCCGGGAAATTAGAGTGACATGTGCCCATCCAAATGCCTAGCGGCTACTCTCTCATTGGTTCTCCCTCTTCCCTTTCATCCTCTGCCAAATTGGCAACCTGTGCGAACCAGGAGCTTAAAGGGGCTGTCTCTCCAAGTTGGGAGATTGCTAGGAAAGCAGTTGGAAAGTCAAACCGGAGCACCAGGAGAGGGGCTCTTCGTTGAGTTTTAGAAACCTGTCGTATTCACAGTGTGTCCATTCTCTAGGTTTCCCGTACACGTTATAGCTGTAGTAATATTCCCTTCAACCTGGAGAGCTGGGACCCATGGAATGGGTGCCATGCATTATTGCTTTAAAGGGTCTGCATTTGCTCACCCAATCTCACCAATCCTCTCAGTCCCAAGTGTCCAGCCTTATGCCACATCCAGCTGTCATTGTAGATAGGGTCATTCCAGGTTGCATCAGAGACCCTGAAGGAATTTTGAAGAATTTCCCTGTTTCTTTGTTCTGTTTTTGAAATTCCCTTTTACAGTGGGTTTGAGCTGATTCTCGCTGCCCTGTTTATGCCAGTCTAGACACACTTGATTCCCTTACGGAGACATATCAATACATAGGTTTTAAGATTCTTACTAGTCAGATCTATTCCTCTGCGGGAAATATGGGGTTTTGAGTCCCTTTCACTGAGGAAGGTGTAGGTCTTGTCTATTCCATAGTTGTTTTTTGGAACGGTACCTGTGCTTATATCAAACTCGGGTTTGATGCATCACCCCACCTCTCCTTCCCCCTTAAGCAGGCATAAGAGTGTTTTCTAAATGTGAGACTCTGTTCTCTTGCCTAACTCAGTTCATGTGTAGCCATGTTTACAGGATCTTCCTAAGTGATATCTTATGATAAGTTTCTTTTCCTGTGTGACTTCTTTCACTTAGAATCATCGTACCTGAATCCACTCATTTTGCTGCTACTGGTCTTATGACATTGATTTCGTGGCTGAGGGATATTCCATCGTACGTAAGTTCCTCAATGTTTGGAACCATTTTTATATTGCCTGGGATATTTCAGGTGTACCCAGGTTGAGGTTCTTGTAAGCAGTGCAGCCCTCAATTTGGGGGTGGCTCTGTCTTATGGATTTTCAGTTTTCCCAAGGTATATTCCCTAGACTGGAAGTGCCCTTGGCTCTGTAGCTCTGTTGTTTACTTGTTTTAGGGGACACAATGCACTCCTCCAGTGAGGCAGTTGGCAACTTACATCCCGCCCATCAGCATAACAAGGCTCCCTGTTCTCCAGGGCCTGTCTTGCCTTTCTGGCTTTTACACATTTTGTGGATGTCCCTTTTGACCGGTGGGAAGTGATACTTCTGTGTAGTGCAGATTTGCATTGCCCGCTTGCTTGCTTGGCCAAAAAGGGCGTATGCGTTTTCTCCTGAATATATTCAGGAGAAAACGCATACGCCCTTTTTGGCCAAGTGCATCATTGTCGAAGTTGTGCCCCTCTTCCTGTGCTTTACAGGCGATTCCAACGTACCTCTTGAAATCTGTTTCCTGCTATTCTGCCTCGCTTTCAAGTCCGCCTCGTTGCCTTCCCTCAACAGATTTTTGGACGATAGTTGGCCTTGATTACTCTGCCAGTTTGTGAATTGCTGTGCCCCTGAGCTCCATTTTTCAACTCTTTTTTTGTGAGCTGAACGCAAGTCCAAACTTTTGGTTCAGGACCTATACTGGTTCCCGGTGGGTGGCTGAGCCTTTGGTTAATTCTTCTTCCTGCCGGGAAATTAGAGTGACATGTGCCCATCCAAATGCCTAGCGGCTACTCTCTCATTGGTTCTCCCTCTTCCCTTTCATCCTCTGCCAAATTGGCAACCTGTGCGAACCAGGAGCTTAAAGGGGCTGTCTCTCCAAGTTGGGAGATTGATAGGAAAGCAGTTGGAAAGTCAAACCGGAGCACCAGGAGAGGGGCTCTTCGTTGAGTTTTAGAAACCTGTCATATTCACAGTGTGTCCATTATCTAGGTTTCCCGTACACGTTATAGCTGTAGTAATATTCCCTTCAAGCTGGAGAGCTGGGACCCATGGAATGGGTGCCATGCATTATTGCTTTAAAGGGTCTGCATTTGCTCACCCAATCTCACCAATCCTCTCAGTCCCAAGTGTCCAGCCTTATGCCACATCCAGCTGTCATTGTAGATAGGGTCATTCCAGGTTGCATCAGAGACCCTGAAGGAATTGTAAAGAATTTCCCTGTTTCTTTGTTCTGTTTTTGAAATTCCCTTTTAGAGTGGGTTTGAGCTGATTCTCGCTGCCCTGTTTATGCCAGTCTAGACACACTTGATTCCCTTACGAAGACATATCAATACATAGGTTTTAAGATTCTTACTAGTCAGATCTATTCCTCTGCGGGAAATATGGGGTTTTGAGTCCCTTTCACTGAGGAAGGTGTAGGTCTTGTCTATTCCATAGTTGTTTTTTGGAACGGTACCTGTGCTTATATCAAACTCGGGTTTGATGCATCACCCCACCTCTCCTTCCCCCTTAAGCAGGCATAAGAGTGTTTTCTAAATGTGAGACTCTGTTCTCTTGCCTAACTCAGTTCATGTGTAGCCATGTTTACAGGATCTTCCTAAGTGATATCTTATGATAAGTTTCTTTTCCTGTGTGACTTCTTTCACTTAGAATCATCGTACCTGAATCCACTCATTTTGCTGCTACTGGTCTTATGACATTGATTTCGTGGCTGAGGGATATTCCATCGTACGTAAGTTCCACAATGTTTGGAACCATTTTTATATTGCCTGGGATATTTCAGGTGTACCCAGGTTGAGGTTCTTGTAAGCAGTGCAGCCCTCAATTTGGGGGTGGCTCTGTCTTATGGATTTTCAGTTTTCCCAAGGTATATTCCCTAGACTGGAAGTGCCCTTGGCTCTGTAGCTCTGTTGTTTACTTGTTTTAGGGAACACAATGCACTCCTCCAGTGAGGCAGTTGGCAACTTACATCCCGCCCATCAGCATAACAAGGCTCCCTGTTCTCCAGGGCCTGTCTTGCCTTTCTGGTTTTTACACATTTTGTGGATGTCCCTTTTGACCGGTGGGAAGTGATACTTCTGTGTAGTGCAGATTTGCATTGCCCGCTTGCTTGCTTGGCCAAAAAGGGCGTATGCGTTTTCTCCTGAATATATTCAGGAGAAAACGCATACGCCCTTTTTGGCCAAGTGCATCATTGTCGAAGTTGTGCCCCTCTTCCTGTGCTTTACAGGCGATTCCAACGTAAGTCTTGAAATCTGTTTCCTGCTATTCTGCCTCGCTTTCAAGTCCGCCTCGTTGCCTTCCCTCAACAGATTTTTGGACGATAGTTGGCCTTGATTACTCTGCCAGTTTGTGAATTGCTGTGCCCCTGAGCTCCATTTTTCAACTCTTTTTTTGTGAGCTGAACGCAAGTCCAATCTTTTGGTTCAGGACCTATACTGGTTCCCGGTGGGTGGCTGAGACTTTGGTTAATTCTTCTTCCTGCCGGGAAATTAGAGTGACATGTGCCCATCCAAATGCCTAGCGGCTACTCTCTCATTGGTTCTCCCTCTTCCCTTTCATCCTCTGCCAAATTGGCAACCTGTGCGAACCAGGAGCTTAAAGGGTCTGTCTCTCCAAGTTGGGAGATTGCTAGGAAAGCAGTTGGAAAGTCAAACCGGAGCACCAGGAGAGGGGCTCTTCGTTGAGTTTTAGAAACCTGTCGTATTCACAGTGTGTCCATTCTCTAGGTTTCCCGTACACGTTATAGCTGTAGTAATATTCCCTTCAACCTGGAGAGCTGGGACCCATGGAATGGGTGCCATGCATTATTGCTTTAAAGGGTCTGCATTTGCTCACCCAAACTCACCAATCCTCTCAGTCCCAAGTGTCCAGCCTTATGCCACATCCAGCTGTCATTGTAGATAGGGTCATTCCAGGTTGCATCAGAGACCCTGAAGGAATTTTGAAGAATTTCCCTGTTTCTTTGTTCTGTTTTTGAAATTCCCTTTTAGAGTGGGTTTGAGCTGATTCTCGCTGCCCTGTTTATGCCAGTCTAGACACACTTGATTCCCTTACGGAGACATATCAATACATAGGTTTTAAGATTCTTACTAGTCAGATCTATTCCTCTGCGGGAAATATGGGGTTTTGAGTCCCTTTCACTGAGGAAGGTGTAGGTCTTGTCTATTCCATAGTTGGTTTTTGGAACGGTACCTGTGCTTATATCAAACTCGGGTTTGATGCATCACCCCACCTCTCCTTCCCCCTTAAGCAGGCATAAGAGTGTTTTCTAAATGTGAGACTCTGTTCTCTTGCCTAACTCAGTTCATGTGTAGCCATGTTTACAGGATCTTCCTAAGTGATATCTTATGATAAGTTTCTTTTCCTGTGTGACTTCTTTCACTTAGAATCATCGTACCTGAATCCACTCATTTTGCTGCTACTGGTCTTATGACATTGATTTCGTGGCTGAGGGATATTCCATCGTACGTAAGTTCCACAATGTTTGGAACCATTTTTATATTGCCTGGGATATTTCAGGTGTACCCAGGTTGAGGTTCTTGTAAGCAGTGCAGCCCTCAATTTGGGGGTGGCTCTGTCTTATGGATTTTCAGTTTTCCCAAGGTATATTCCCTAGACTGGAAGTGCCCTTGGCTCTGTAGCTCTGTTGTTTACTTGTTTTAGGGAACACAATGCACTCCTCCAGTGAGGCAGTTGGCAACTTACATCCCGCCCATCAGCATAACAAGGCTCCCTGTGCTCCAGGGCCTGTCTTGCCTTTCTGGTTTTTACACATTTTGTGGATGTCCCTTTTGACCGGTGGGAAGTGATACTTCTGTGTAGTGCAGATTTGCATTGCCCGCTTGCTTGCTTGGCCAAAAAGGGCGTATGCGTTTTCTCCTGAATATATTCAGGAGAAAACGCATACGCCCTTTTTGGCCAAGTGCATCATTGTCGAAGTTGTGCCCCTCTTCCTGTGCTTTACAGGTGATTCCAACATACCTCTTGAAATCTGTTTCCTGCTATTCTGCCTCGCTTTCAAGTCCGCCTCGTTGCCTTCCCTCAACAGATTTTTGGACGATAGTTGGCCTTGATTACTCTGCCAGTTTGTGAATTGCTGTGCCCCTGAGCTCCATTTTTCAACTCTTTTTTTGTGAGCTGAACGCAAGTCCAAACTTTTGGTTCAGGACCTATACTGGTTCCCGGTGGGTGGCTGTGACTTTGGTTAATTCTTCTTCCTGCCGGGAAATTAGAGTGACATGTGCCCATCCAAATGCCTAGCAGCTACTCTCTCATTGGTTCTCCCTCTTCCCTTTCATCCTCTGCCAAATTGGCAACCTGTGCGAACCAGGAGCTTAAAGGGGCTGTCTCTCCAAGTTGGGAGATTGCTAGGAAAGCAGTTGGAAAGTCAAACCGGAGCACCAGGAGAGGGGCTCTTCGTTGAGTTATAGAAACCTGTCGTATTCACAGTGTGTCCATTCTCTAGGTTTCCCGTACACGTTATAGCTGTAGTAATATTCCCTTCAACCTGGAGAGCTGGGACCCATGGAATGGGTGCCATGCATTATTGCTTTAAAGGGTCTGCATTTGCTCACCCAATCTCACCAATCCTCTCAGTCCCAAGTGTCCAGCCTTATGCTACATCCAGCTGTCATTGTAGATAGGGTCATTCCAGGTTGCATCAGAGACCCTGAAGGAATTTTGAAGAATTTCCCTGTTTCTTTGTTCTGTTTTTGAAATTCCTTTTTAGAGTGGGTTTGAGCTGATTCTCGCTGCCCTGTTTATGCCAGTCTAGACACACTTGATTCCCTTACGGAGACATATCAATACATAGGTTTTAAGATTCTTACTAGTCAGATCTATTCCTCTGCGGGAAATATGGGGTTTTGAGTCCCTTTCACTGAGGAAGGTGTAAGTCTTGTCTATTCCATAGTTGGTTTTTGGAACGGTACCTGTGCTTATATCAAACTCGGGTTTGATGCATCACCCCACCTCTCCTTCCCCCTTAAGCAGGCATAAGAGTGTTTTCTAAATGTGAGACTCTGTTCTCTTGCCTAACTCAGTTCATGTGTAGCCATGTTTACAGGATCTTCCTAAGTGATATCTTATGATAAGTTTCTTTTCCTGTGTGACTTCTTTCACTTAGAATCATCGTACCTGAATCCACTCATTTTGCTGCTACTGGTCTTATGACATTGATTTCGTGGCTGAGGGATATTCCATCGTACGTAAGTTCCACAATGTTTGGAACCATTTTTATATTGCCTGGGATATTTCAGGTGTACCCAGGTTGAGGTTCTTGTAAGCAGTGCAGCCCTCAATTTGGGGGTGGCTCTGTCTTATGGATTTTCAGTTTTCCCAAGGTATATTCCCTAGACTGGAAGTGCCCTTGGCTCTGTAGCTCTGTTGTTTACTTGTTTTAGGGAACACAATGCACTCCTCCAGTGAGGCAGTTGGCAACTTACATCCCGCCCATCAGCATAACAAGGCTCCCTGTTCTCCAGGGCCTGTCTTGCCTTTCTGGTTTTTACACATTTTGTGGATGTCCCTTTTGACCGGTGGGAAGTGATACTTCTGTGTAGTGCAGATTTGCATTGCCCGCTTGCTTGCTTGGCCAAAAAGGGCGTATGCGTTTTCTCCTGAATATATTCAGGAGAAAACGCATACGCCCTTTTTGGCCAAGTGCATCATTGTCGAAGTTGTGCCCCTCTTCCTGTGCTTTACAGGCGATTCCAACGTACCTCTTGAAATCTGTTTCCTGCTATTCTGCCTCGCTTTCAAGTCCGCCTCGTTGCCTTCCCTCAACAGATTTTTGGACGATAGTTGGCCTTGATTACTCTGCCAGTTTGTGAATTGCTGTGCCCCTGAGCTCCATTTTTCAACTCTTTTTTTGTGAGCTGAACGCAAGTCCAAAGTTTTGGTTCAGGACCTATACTGGTTCCCGGTGGGTGGCTGAGACTTTGGTTAATTCTTCTTCCTGCCGGGAAATTAGAGTGACATGTGCCCATCCAAATGCCTAGCGGCTACTCTCTCATTGGTTCTCCCTCTTCCCTTTCATCCTCTGCCAAATTTTCAACCTGTGCGAACCAGGAGCTTAAAGGGTCTGTCTCTCCAAGTTGGGAGATTGCTAGGAAAGCAGTTGGAAAGTCAAACCGGAGCACCAGGAGAGGGGCTCTTCGTTGAGTTTTAGAAACCTGTCGTATTCACAGTGTGTCCATTCTCTAGGTTACCCGTACACGTTATAGCTGTAGTAATATTCCCTTCAACCTGGAGAGCTGGGACCCAGGGAATGGGTGCCATGCATTATTGCTTTAAAGGGTCTGCATTTGCTCACCCAATCTCACCAATCCTCTCAGTCCCAAGTGTCCAGCCTCATGCCACATCCAGCTGTCATTGTAGATAGGGTCATTCCAGGTTGCATCAGAGACCCTGAAGGAATTTTGAAGAATTTCCCTGTTTCTTTGTTCTGTTTTTGAAATTCCCTTTTACAGTGGGTTTGAGCTGATTCTCGCTGCCCTGTTTATGCCAGTCTAGACACACTTGATTCCCTTACGGAGACATATCAATACATAGGTTTTAAGATTCTTACTAGTCAGATCTATTCCTCTGCGGGAAATATGGGGTTTTGAGTCCCTTTCACTGAGGAAGGTGTAGGTCTTGTCTATTCCATAGTTGGTTTTTGGAACGGTACCTGTGCTTATATCAAACTCGGGTTTGATGCATCACCCCACATCTCCTTCCCCCTTAAGCAGGCATAAGAGTGTTTTCTAAATGTGAGACTCTGTTCTCTTGCCTAACTCAGTTCATGTGTAGCCATGTTTACAGGATCTTCCTAAGTGATATCTTATGATAAGTTTCTTTTCCTGTGTGACTTCTTTCACTTAGAATCATCGTACCTGAATCCACTCATTTTGCTGCTACTGGTCTTATGACATTGATTTCGTGGCTGAGGGATATTCCATCGTACGTAAGTTCCACAATGTTTTGAACCATTTTTATATTGCCTGGGATATTTCAGGTGTACCCAGGTTGAGGTTCTTGTAAGCAGTGCAGCCCTCAATTTGGGGGTGGCTCTGTCTTATGGATTTTCAGTTTTCCCAAGGTATATTCCCTAGACTGGAAGTGCCCTTGGCTCTGTAGCTCTGTTGTTTACTTGTTTTAGGGAACACAATGCACTCCTCCAGTGAGGCAGTTGGCAACTTACATCCCGCCCATCAGCATAACAGGGCTCCCTGTTCTCCAGGGCCTGTCTTGCCTTTCTGGCTTTTACACATTTTGTGGATGTCCCTTTTGACCGGTGGGAAGTGATACTTCTGTGTAGTGCAGATTTGCATTGCCCGCTTGCTTGCTTGGCCAAAAAGGGCGTATGCGTTTTCTCCTGAATATATTCAGGAGAAAACGCATACGCCCTTTTTGGCCAAGTGCATCATTGTCGAAGTTGTGCCCCTCTTCCTGTGCTTTACAGGCGATTCCAACGTACCTCTTGAAATCTGTTTCCTGCTATTCTGCCTCGCTTTCAAGTCCGCCTCGTTGCCTTCCCTCAACAGATTTTTGGACGATAGTTGGCCTTGATTACTCTGCCTGTTTGTGAATTGCTGTGCCCCTGAGCTCCATTTTTCAACTCGTTTTTTTGTGAGCTGAACGCAAGTCCAAACATTTGGTTCAGGACCTATACTGGTTCCCGGTGGGTGGCTGAGACTTTGGTGAATTCTTCTTCCTGCCGGGAAATTAGAGTGACATGTGCCCATCCAAATGCCTAACAGCTACTCTCTCATTGGTTCTCCCTCTTCCCTTTCCTCCTCTGCCAAATGGGCAACCTGTGTGAACCAGGAGCTTAAAGGGGCTGTCTCTCCAAGTTGGGAGATTGATAGTAAAGCTGTTGGAAAGTCAAACCGGAGCACCAGGAGAGGGACTCTTCGTTGAGTTTTAGAAACCTTTCGTATTCACAGTGTGTCCATTCTCTAGGTTTCCCGTACATGTTATAGCTGTAGTAATATTCCCTTCAACCTGGAGAGGTGGGACCCATGGAATGGTTGCCATGCATTATTGCTTTAAAGGGTCTGCATTTGCTCACCCAATCTCACCAATCCTCTCAGTCCCAAGTGTCCAGCCTCATGCCACATCCAGCTGTCATCGTAGATAGGGTCATTCCAGGTTGCATCAGAGACCCTGAAGGAATTGTAAAGAATTTCCCTGTTTCTTTGTTCTGTTTTTGAAATTCCTTTTTAGAGTGGGTTTGAGCTGATTCTCGCTGCCATGTTTATGCCAGTCTAGACACACTTGATTCCCTTACGGAGACATATCAATACATAGGTTTTAAGATTCTTACTAGTCAGATCTATTCCTCTGCGGGAAATATGGGGTTTTGAGTCCCTTTCACTGAGGAAGGTGTAGGTCTTGTCTATTCCATAGTTGGTTTTTGGAACAGTACCTGTGCTTATATCAAACTCTGGTTTGATGCATCACCCCACCTCTCCTTCCCCCTTAAGCAGGCATAAGAGTGTTTTCTAAATGTGAGACTCTGTTCTCTTTCCTAACTCAGTTCATGTGTAGCCATGTTTACAGGATCTTCCTAAGTGATATCTTATGATAAGTTTCTTTTCCTGTGTGACTTCTTTCCCTTAGAATCATCGTACCTGAATCCACTCATTTTGCTGCTACTGGTCTTATGACATTGATTTCGTGGCTGAGGGATATTCCATCGTACGTAAGTTCCACAATGTTTGGAACCATTTTTATATTGCCTGGGATATTTCAGGTGTACCCAGGTTGAGGTTCTTGTAAGCAGTGCAGCCCTCAATTTGGGGGTGGCTCTGTCTTATGGATTTTCAGTTTTCCCAAGGTATATTCCCTAGACTGGAAGTGCCCTTGGCTCTGTAGCTCTGTTGTTTACTTGTTTTAGGGAATACAATGCACTCCTCCAGTGAGGCAGTTGGCAACTTACATCCCGCCCATCAGCATAACAAGGCTCCCTGTTCTCCAGGGCCTGTCTTGCCTTTCTGGTTTTTACACATTTTGTGGATGTCCCTTTTGACCGGTGGGAAGTGATACTTCTTTGTAGTGCAGATTTGCATTGCCCGCTTCCTTGCTTGGCCAAAAAGGGCGTATGCGTTTTCTCCTGAATATATTCAGGAGAAAACGCATACGCCCTTTTTGGCCAAGTGCATCATTGTCGAAGTTGTGCCCCTCTTCCTGTGCTTTACAGGTGATTCTAACGTACCTCTTGAAATCTGTTTCCTGCTATTCTGCCTCGCATTCAAGTCCGCCTCGTTGCCTTCCCTCAACAGATTTTTGGACGATAGTTGGCCTTGATTACTCTGCCAGTTTGTGAATTGCTGTGCCCCTGAGCTCCATTTTTCAACTCGTTTTTTGTGAGCTGAACGCAAGTCCAAACATTTGGTTCAGGACCTATACTGGTTCCCAGTGGGTGGCTGAGACTTTGGTGAATTCTTCTTCCTGCCGGGAAATTAGAGTGACATGTGCCCATCCAAATGCCTAACAGCTACTCTCTCATTGGTTCTCCCTCTTCCCTTTCCTCCTCTGCCAAATGGGCAACCTGTGTGAACCAGGAGCTTAAAGGGGCTGTCTCTCCAAGTTGGGAGATTGATAGTAAAGCTGTTGGAAAGTCAAACCGGAGCACCAGGAGAGGGGCTCTTCGTTGAGTTTTACAAACCTGTCGTATTCACAGTGTGTCCATTCTCTAGGTTTCCCGTACACGTTATAGCTGTAGTAATATTCCCTTCAACCTGGAGGGCTGGGACCCATGGAATGGGTGCCATGCATTATTGCTTTAAAGGGTCTGCATTTGCTCACCCAATCTCACCAATCCTCTCAGTCCCAAGTGTCCAGCCTTATGCCACATCCAGCTGTCATTGTAGATAGGGTCATTCCAGGTTGCATCAGAGACCCTGAAGGAATTTTGAAGAATTTCCCTGTTTCTTTGTTCTGTTTTTGAAATTCCCTTTTAGAGTGGGTTTGAGCTGATTCTCGCTGCCCTGTTTATGCCAGTCTAGACACACTTGATTCCCTTACGGAGACATATCAATACATAGGTTTTAAGATTCTTACTAGTCAGATCTATTCCTCTGCGGGAAATATGGGGTTTTGAGTCCCTTTCACTGAGGAAGGTGTAGGTCTTGTCTATTCCATAGTTGGTTTTTGGAACGGTACCTGTGCTTATATCAAACGCGGGTTTGATGCATCACCCCACCTCTCCTTCCCCCTTAAGCAGGCATAAGATTGTTTTCTAAATGTGAGACTCTGTTCTCTTGCCTAACTCAGTTCATGTGTAGCCATGTTTACAGGATCTTCCTAAGTGATATCTTATGATAAGTTTCTTTTCCTGTGTGACTTCTTTCACTTAGAATCATCGTACCTGAATCCACTCATTTTGCTGCTACTGGTCTTATGACATTGATTTCGTGGCTGAGGGATATTCCATCGTACGTAAGTTCCACAATGTTTTGAACCATTTTTATATTGCCTGGGATATTTCAGGTGTACCCAGGTTGAGGTTCTTGTAAGCAGTGCAGCCCTCAATTTGGGGGTGGCTCTGTCTTATGGATTTTCAGTTTTCCCAAGGTATATTCCCTAGACTGGAAGTGCCCTTGGCTCTGTAGCTCTGTTGTTTACTTGTTTTAGGGAACACAATGCACTCCTCCAGTGAGGCAGTTGGCAACTTACATCCCGCCCATCAGCATAACAAGGCTCCCTGTTCTCCAGGGCCTGTCTTGCCTTTCTGGTTTTTACACATTTTGTGGATGTCCCTTTTGACCGGTGGGAAGTGATACTTCTCTGTAGTGCAGATTTGCATTGCCCGCTTGCTTGCTTGGCCAAAAAGGGCGTATGCGTTTTCTCCTGAATATATTCAGGAGAAAACGCATACGCCCTTTTTGGCCAAGTGCATCATTGTCGAAGTTGTGCCCCTCTTCCTGTGCTTTACAGGCGATTCCAACGTACCTCTTGAAATCTGTTTCCTGCTATTCTGCCTCGCTTTCAAGTCCGCCTCGTTGCCTTCCCTCAACAGATTTTTGGACGATAGTTGGCCTTGATTACTCTGCCAGTTTGTGAATTGCTGTGCCCCTGAGCTCCATTTTTCAACTCTTTTTTTGTGAGCTGAACGCAAGTCCAAACTTTTGGTTCAGGACCTATACTGGTTCCCGGTGGGTGGCTGAGACTTTTGTTAATTCTTCTTCCTGCCGGGAAATTAGAGTGACATGTGCCCATCCAAATGCCTAGCGGCTACTCTCTCATTGGTTCTCCCTCTTCCCTTTCATCCTCTGCCAAATTGGCAACCTGTGCGAACCAGGAGCTTAAAGGGGCTGTCTCTCCAAGTTGGGAGATTGCTAGGAAAGCAGTTGGAAAGTCAAACCGGAGCACCAGGAGAGGGGCTCTTCGTTGAGTTTTAGAAACCTGTCGTATTCACAGTGTGTCCATTCTCTAGGTTTCCCGTACACGTTATAGCTGTAGTAATATTCCCTTCAACCTGGAGAGCTGGGACCCATGGAATGGGTGCCATGCATTATTGCTTTAAAGGGTCTGCATTTGCTCACCCAATCTCACCAATCCTCTCAGTCCCAAGTGTCCAGCCTTATGCCACATCCAGCTGTCATTGTAGATAGGGTCATTCCAGGTTGCATCAGAGACCCTGAAGGAATTTTGAAGAATTTCCCTGTTTCTTTGTTCTGTTTTTGAAATTCCCTTTTACAGTGGGTTTGAGCTGATTCTCGCTGCCCTGTTTATGCCAGTCTAGACACACTTGATTCCCTTACGGAGACATATCAATACATAGGTTTTAAGATTCTTACTAGTCAGATCTATTCCTCTGCGGGAAATATGGGGTTTTGAGTCCCTTTCACTGAGGAAGGTGTAGGTCTTGTCTATTCCATAGTTGGTTTTTGGAACGGTACCTGTGCTTATATCAAACTCTGGTTTGATGCATCACCCCACCTCTCCTTCCCCCTTAAGCAGGCATAAGAGTGTTTTCTAAATGTGAGACTCTGTTCTCTTTCCTAACTCAGTTCATGTGTAGCCATGTTTACAGGATCTTCCTAAGTGATATCTTATGATAAGTTTCTTTTCCTGTGTGACTTCTTTCACTTAGAATCATCGTACCTGAATCCACTCATTTTGCTGCTACTGGTCTTATGACATTGATTTCGTGGCTGAGGGATATTCCATCGTACGTAAGTTCCACAATGTTTGGAACCATTTTTATATTGCCTGGGATATTTCAGGTGTACCCAGGTTGAGGTTCTTGTAAGCAGTGCAGCCCTCAATTTGGGGGTGGCTCTTTCTTATGGATTTTCAGTTTTCCCAAGGTATATTCCCTAGACTGGAAGTGCCCTTGGCTCTGTAGCTCTGTTGTTTACTTGTTTTAGGGAACACAATGCACTCCTCCAGTGAGGCAGTTGGCAACTTACATCCCGCCCATCAGCATAACAAGGCTCCCTGTTCTCCAGGGCCTGTCTTGCCTTTCTGGTTTTTACACATTTTGTGGATGTCCCTTTTGACCGGTGGGAAGTGATACTTCTTTGTAGTGCAGATTTGCATTGTCCGCTTCCTTGCTTGGCCAAAAAGGGCGTATGCGTTTTCTCCTGAATATATTCAGGAGAAAACGCATACGCCCTTTTTGGCCAAGTGCATCATTGTCGAAGTTGTGCCCCTCTTCCTGTGCTTTACAGGTGATTCTAACGTACCTCTTGAAATCTGTTTCCTGCTATTCTGCCTCGCATTCAAGTCCGCCTCGTTGCCTTCCCTCAACAGATTTTTGGACGATAGTTGGCCTTGATTACTCTGCCAGTTTGTGAATTGCTGTGCCCCTGAGCTCCATTTTTCAACTCGTTTTTTGTGAGCTGAACGCAAGTCCAAACATTTGGTTCAGGACCTATACTGGTTCCCGGTGGGTGGCTGAGACTTTGGTGAATTCTTCTTCCTGCCGGGAAATTAGAGTGACATGTGCCCATCCAAATGCCTAACAGCTACTCTCTCATTGGTTCTCCCTCTTCCCTTTCCTCCTCTGCCAAATGGGCAACCTGTGTGAACCAGGAGCTTAAAGGGGCTGTCTCTCCAAGTTGGGAGATTGATAGTAAAGCTGTTGGAAAGTCAAACCGGAGCACCAGGAGAGGGGCACTTCGTTGAGTTTTACAAACCTGTCGTATTCACAGTGTGTCCATTCTCTAGGTTTCCCGTACACGTTATAGCTGTAGTAATATTCCCTTCAACCTGGAGGGCTGGGACCCATGGAATGTGTGCCATGCATTATTGCTTTAAAGGGTCTGCATTTGCTCACCCAATCTCACCAATCCTCTCAGTCCCAAGTGTCCAGCCTTATGCCACATCCAGCTGTCATTGTAGATAGGGTCATTCCAGGTTGCATCAGAGACCCTGAAGGAATTTTGAAGAATTTCCCTGTTTCTTTGTTCTGTTTTTGAAATTCCCTTTTAGAGTGGGTTTGAGCTGATTCTCGCTGCCATGTTTATGCCAGTCTAGACACACTTGATTCCCTTACGGAGACATATCAATACATAGGTTTTAAGATTCTTACTAGTCAGATCTATTCCTCTGCGGGAAATATGGGGTTTTGAGTCCCTTTCACTGAGGAAGGTGTAGGTCTTGTCTATTCCATAGTTGGTTTTTGGAACGGTACCTGTGCTTATATCAAACTCGGGTTTGATGCATCACCCCACCTCTCCTTCCCCCTTAAGCAGGCATAAGAGTGTTTTCTAAATGTGAGACTCTGTTCTCTTGCCTAACTCAGTTCATGTGTAGCCATGTTTACAGGATCTTCCTAAGTGATATCTTATGATAAGTTTCTTTTCCTGTGTGACTTCTTTCACTTAGAATCATCGTACCTGAATCCACTCATTTTGCTGCTACTGGTCTTATGACATTGATTTCGTGGCTGAGGGATATTCCATCGTACGTAAGTTCCACAATGTTTGGAACCATTTTTATATTGCCTGGGATATTTCAGGTGTACCCAGGTTGAGGTTCTTGTAAGCAGTGCAGCCCTCAATTTGGGGGTGGCTCTGTCTTATGGATTTTCAGTTTTCCCAAGGTATATTCCCTAGACTGGAAGTGCCCTTGGCTCTGTAGCTCTGTTGTTTACTTGTTTTAGGGAACACAATGCACTCCTCCAGTGAGGCAGTTGGCAACTTACATCCCGCCCATCAGCATAACAAGGCTCCCTGTTCTCCAGGGCCTGTCTTGCCTTTCTGGTTTTTACACATTTTGTGGATGTCCCTTTTGACCGGTGGGAAGTGATACTTCTGTGTAGTGCAGATTTGCATTGCCCGCTTGCTTGCTTGGCCAAAAAGGGCGTATGCGTTTTCTCCTGAATATATTCAGGAGAAAACGCATACGCCCTTTTTGGCCAAGTGCATCATTGTCGAAGTTGTGCCCCTCTTCCTGTGCTTTACAGGCGATTGCAACGTACCTCTTGAAATCTGTTTCCTGCTATTCTGCCTCGCTTTCAAGTCCGCCTCGTTGCCTTCCCTCAACAGATTTTTGGACGATAGTTGGCCTTGATTACTCTGCCAGTTTGTGAATTGCTGTGCCCCTGAGCTCCATTTTTCAACTCTTTTTTTGTGAGCTGAACGCAAGTCCAAACTTTTGGTTCAGGACCTATACTGGTTCCCGGTGGGTGGCTGAGACTTTGGTTAATTCTTCTTCCTGCCGGGAAATTAGAGTGACATGTGCCCATCCAAATGCCTAGCGGCTACTCTCTCATTGGTTCTCCCTCTTCCCTTTCATCCTCTGCCAAATTGGCAACCTGTGCGAACCAGGAGCTTAAAGGGTCTGTCTCTCCAAGTTGGGAGATTGCTAGGAAAGCAGTTGGAAAGTCAAACCGGAGCACCAGGAGAGGGGCTCTTCGTTGAGTTTTAGAAACCTGTCGTATTCACAGTGTGTCCATTCTCTAGGTTTCCCGTACACGTTATAGCTGTAGTAATATTCCCTTCAACCTGGAGAGCTGGGACCCATGGAATGGGTGCCATGCATTATTGCTTTAAAGGGTCTGCATTTGCTCACCCAATCTCACCAATCCTCTCAGTCCCAAGTGTCCAGCCTTATGCCACATCCAGCTGTCATTGTAGATAGGGTCATTCCAGGTTGCATCAGAGACCCTGAAGGAATTTTGAAGAATTTCCCTGTTTCTTTGTTCTGTTTTTGAAATTCCCTTTTAGAGTGGGTTTGAGCTGATTCTCGCTGCCCTGTTTATGCCAGTCTAGACACACTTGATTCCCTTACGGAGACATATCAATACATAGGTTTTAAGATTCTTACTAGTCAGATCTATTCCTCTGCGGGAAATATGGAGTTTTGAGTCCCTTTCACTGAGGAAGGTGTAAGTCTTGTCTATTCCATAGTTGGTTTTTGGAACGGTACCTGTGCTTATATGAAACTCGGGTTTGATGCATCACCCCACCTCTCCTTCCCCCTTAAGCAGGCATAAGAGTGTTTTCTAAATGTGAGACTCTGTTCTCTTGCCTAACTCAGTTCATGTGTAGCCATGTTTACAGGATCTTCCTAAGTGATATCTTATGATAAGTTTCTTTTCCTGTGTGACTTCTTTCACTTAGAATCATCGTACCTGAATCCACTCATTTTGCTGCTACTGGTCTTATGACATTGATTTCGTGGCGGAGGGATATTCCATCGTACGTAAGTTCCACAATGTTTGGAACCATTTTTATATTGCCTGGGATATTTCAGGTGTACCCAGGTTGAGGTTCTTGTAAGCAGTGCAGCCCTCAATTTGGGGGTGGCTCTGTCTAATGGATTTTCAGTTTTCCCAAGGTATATTCCCTAGACTGGAAGTGCCCTTGGCTCTGTAGCTCTGTTGTTTACTTGTTTTAGGGAACACAATGCACTCCTCCAGTGAGGCAGTTGGCAACTTACATCCCGCCCATCAGCATAACAAGGCTCCCTGTTCTCCAGGGCCTGTCTTGCCTTTCTGGCTTTTACACATTTTGTGGATGTCCCTTTTGACCGGTGGGAAGTGATACTTCTGTGTAGTGCAGATTTGCATTGCCCGCTTGCTTGCTTGGCCAAAAAGGGCGTATGCGTTTTCTCCTGAATATATTCAGGAGAAAACGCATACGCCCTTTTTGGCCAAGTGCATCATTGTCGAAGTTGTGCCCCTCTTCCTGTGCTTTACAGGCGATTCCAACATACCTCTTGAAATCTGTTTCCTGCTATTCTGCCTCGCTTTCAAGTCCGCCTCGTTGCCTTCCCTCAACAGATTTTTGGACGATAGTTGGCCTTGATTACTCTGCCAGTTTGTGAATTGCTGTGCCCCTGAGCTCCATTTTTCAACTCTTTTTTTGTGAGCTGAACGCAAGTCCAAACTTTTGGTTCAGGACCTATACTGGTTCCCGGTGGGTGGCTGAGACTTTGGTTAATTCTTCTTCCTGCCGGGAAATTAGAGTGACATGTGCCCATCCAAATGCCTAGCAGCTACTCTCTCATTGGTTCTCCCTCTTCCCTTTCATCCTCTGCCAAATTGGCAACCTGTGCGAACCAGGAGCTTAAAGGGGCTGTCTCTCCAAGTTGGGAGATTGCTAGGAAAGCAGTTGGAAAGTCAAACCGGAACACCAGGAGAGGGGCTCTTCGTTGAGTTTTAGAAACCTGTCGTATTCACAGTGTGTCCATTCTCTAGGTTTCCCGTACACGTTATAGCTGTAGTAATATTCCCTTCAACCTGGAGAGCTGGGACCCATGGAATGGGTGCCATGCATTATTGCTTTAAAGGGTCTGCATTTGCTCACCCAATCTCACCAATCCTCTCAGTCCCAAGTGTCCAGCCTTATGCCACATCCAGCTGTCATTGTAGATAGGGTCATTCCAGGTTGCATCAGAGACCCTGAAGGAATTTTGAAGAATTTCCCTGTTTCTTTGTTCTGTTTTTGAAATTCCCTTTTAGAGTGGGTTTGAGCTGATTCTCGCTGCCCTGTTTATGCCAGTCTAGACACACTTGATTCCCTTACGGAGACATATCAATACATAGGTTTTAAGATTCTTACTAGTCAGATCTATTCCTCTGCGGGAAATATGGAGTTTTGAGTCCCTTTCACTGAGGAAGGTGTAAGTCTTGTCTATTCCATAGTTGGTTTTTGGAACGGTACCTGTGCTTATATCAAACTCGGGTTTGATGCATCACCCCACCTCTCCTTCCCCCTTAAGCAGGCATAAGAGTGTTTTCTAAATGTGAGACTCTGTTCTCTTGCCTAACTCAGTTCATGTGTAGCCATGTTTACAGGATCTTCCTAAGTGATATCTTATGATAAGTTTCTTTTCCTGTGTGACTTCTTTCACTTAGAATCATCGTACCTGAATCCACTCATTTTGCTGCTACTGGTCTTATGACATTGATTTCGTGGCGGAGGGATATTCCATCGTACGTAAGTTCCACAATGTTTGGAACCATTTTTATATTGCCTGGGATATTTCAGGTGTACCCAGGTTGAGGTTCTTGTAAGCAGTGCAGCCCTCAATTTGGGGGTGGCTCTGTCTAATGGATTTTCAGTTTTCCCAAGGTATATTCCCTAGACTGGAAGTGCCCTTGGCTCTGTAGCTCTGTTGTTTACTTGTTTTAGGGAACACAATGCACTCCTCCAGTGAGGCAGTTGGCAACTTACATCCCGCCCATCAGCATAACAAGGCTCCCTGTTCTCCAGGGCCTGTCTTGCCTTTCTGGCTTTTACACATTTTGTGGATGTCCCTTTTGACCGGTGGGAAGTGATACTTCTGTGTAGTGCAGATTTGCATTGCCCGCTTGCTTGCTTGGCCAAAAAGGGCGTATGCGTTTTCTCCTGAATATATTCAGGAGAAAACGCATACGCCCTTTTTGGCCAAGTGCATCATTGTCGAAGTTGTGCCCCTCTTCCTGTGCTTTACAGGCGATTCCAACATACCTCTTGAAATCTGTTTCCTGCTATTCTGCCTCGCTTTCAAGTCCGCCTCGTTGCCTTCCCTCAACAGATTTTTGGACGATAGTTGGCCTTGATTACTCTGCCAGTTTGTGAATTGCTGTGCCCCTGAGCTCCATTTTTCAACTCTTTTTTTGTGAGCTGAACGCAAGTCCAAACTTTTGGTTCAGGACCTATACTGGTTCCCGGTGGGTGGCTGAGACTTTGGTTAATTCTTCTTCCTGCCGGGAAATTAGAGTGACATGTGCCCATCCAAATGCCTAGCAGCTACTCTCTCATTGGTTCTCCCTCTTCCCTTTCATCCTCTGCCAAATTGGCAACCTGTGCGAACCAGGAGCTTAAAGGGGCTGTCTCTCCAAGTTGGGAGATTGCTAGGAAAGCAGTTGGAAAGTCAAACCGGAGCACCAGGAGAGGGGCTCTTCGTTGAGTTTTAGAAACCTGTCGTATTCACAGTGTGTCCATTCTCTAGGTTTCCCGTACACGTTATAGCTGTAGTAATATTCCCTTCAACCTGGAGAGCTGGGACCCATGGAATGGGTGCCATGCATTATTGCTTTAAAGGGTCTGCATTTGCTCACCCAATCTCACCAATCCTCTCAGTCCCAAGTGTCCAGCCTTATGCTACATCCAGCTGTCATTGTAGATAGGGTCATTCCAGGTTGCATCAGAGACCCTGAAGGAATTTTGAAGAATTTCCCTGTTTCTTTGTTTTGTTTTTGAAATTCCTTTTTAGAGTGGGTTTGAGCTGATACTCGCTGCCCTGTTTATGCCAGTCTAGACACACTTGATTCCCTTACGGAGACATATCAATACATAGGTTTTAAGATTCTTACTAGTCAGATCTATTCCTCTGCGGGAAATATGGGGTTTTGAGTCCCTTTCACTGAGGAAGGTGTAAGTCTTGTCTATTCCATAGTTGGTTTTTGGAAGGGTACCTGTGCTTATATCAAACTCGGGTTTGATGCATCACCCCACCTCTCCTTCCCCCTTAAGCAGGCATAAGAGTGTTTTCTAAATGTGAGACTCTGTTCTCTTGCCTAACTCAGTTCATGTGTAGCCATGTTTACAGGATCTTCCTAAGTGATATCTTATGATAAGTTTCTTTTCCTGTGTGACTTCTTTCACTTAGAATCATCGTACCTGAATCCACTCATTTTGCTGCTACTGGTCTTATGACATTGATTTCGTGGCTGAGGGATATTCCATCGTACGTAAGTTCCACAATGTTTGGAACCATTTTTATATTGCCTGGGATATTTCAGGTGTACCCAGGTTGAGGTTCTTGTAAGCAGTGCAGCCCTCAATTTGGGGGTGGCTCTGTCTTATGGATTTTCAGTTTTCCCAAGGTATATTCCCTAGACTGGAAGTGCCCTTGGCT
This sequence comes from Mesoplodon mirus, assembly GCF_964341445.2. Lineage (NCBI taxonomy): Eukaryota > Metazoa > Chordata > Mammalia > Artiodactyla > Ziphiidae > Mesoplodon > Mesoplodon mirus. The sequence goes on from NC_138984.1 coordinate 124,930,651, forward strand.
CTGTAGCTCTGTTGTTTACTTGTTTTAGGGAACACAATGCACTCCTCCAGTGAGGCAGTTGGCAACTTACATCCCGCCCATCAGCATAACAAGGCTCCCTGTTCTCCAGGGCCTGTCTTGCCTTTCTGGTTTTTACACATTTTGTGGATGTCCCTTTTGACCGGTGGGAAGTGATACTTCTCTGTAGTGCAGATTTGCATTGCCCGCTTGCTTGCTTGGCCAAAAAGGGCGTATGCGTTTTCTCCTGAATATATTCAGGAGAAAACGCATACGCCCTTTTTGGCCAAGTGCATCATTGTCGAAGTTGTGCCCCTCTTCCTGTGCTTTACAGGCGATTCCAACGTACCTCTTGAAATCTGTTTCCTGCTATTCTGCCTCGCTTTCAAGTCCGCCTCGTTGCCTTCCCTCAACAGATTTTTGGACGATAGTTGGCCTTGATTACTCTGCCAGTTTGTGAATTGCTGTGCCCCTGAGCTCCATTTTTCAACTCTTTTTTTGTGAGCTGAACGCAAGTCCAAACTTTTGGTTCAGGACCTATACTGGTTCCCGGTGGGTGGCTGAGACTTTTGTTAATTCTTCTTCCTGCCGGGAAATTAGAGTGACATGTGCCCATCCAAATGCCTAGCGGCTACTCTCTCATTGGTTCTCCCTCTTCCCTTTCATCCTCTGCCAAATTGGCAACCTGTGCGAACCAGGAGCTTAAAGGGGCTGTCTCTCCAAGTTGGGAGATTGCTAGGAAAGCAGTTGGAAAGTCAAACCGGAGCACCAGGAGAGGGGCTCTTCGTTGAGTTTTAGAAACCTGTCGTATTCACAGTGTGTCCATTCTCTAGGTTTCCCGTACACGTTATAGCTGTAGTAATATTCCCTTCAACCTGGAGAGCTGGGACCCATGGAATGGGTGCCATGCATTATTGCTTTAAAGGGTCTGCATTTGCTCACCCAATCTCACCAATCCTCTCAGTCCCAAGTGTCCAGCCTTATGCCACATCCAGCTGTCATTGTAGATAGGGTCATTCCAGGTTGCATCAGAGACCCTGAAGGAATTTTGAAGAATTTCCCTGTTTCTTTGTTCTGTTTTTGAAATTCCCTTTTACAGTGGGTTTGAGCTGATTCTCGCTGCCCTGTTTATGCCAGTCTAGACACACTTGATTCCCTTACGGAGACATATCAATACATAGGTTTTAAGATTCTTACTAGTCAGATCTATTCCTCTGCGGGAAATATGGGGTTTTGAGTCCCTTTCACTGAGGAAGGTGTAGGTCTTGTCTATTCCATAGTTGGTTTTTGGAACGGTACCTGTGCTTATATCAAACTCTGGTTTGATGCATCACCCCACCTCTCCTTCCCCCTTAAGCAGGCATAAGAGTGTTTTCTAAATGTGAGACTCTGTTCTCTTGCCTAACTCAGTTCATGTGTAGCCATGTTTACAGGATCTTCCTAAGTGATATCTTATGATAAGTTTCTTTTCCTGTGTGACTTCTTTCACTTAGAATCATCGTACCTGAATCCACTCATTTTGCTGCTACTGGTCTTATGACATTGATTTCGTGGCTGAGGGATATTCCATCGTACGTAAGTTCCACAATGTTTGGAACCATTTTTATATTGCCTGGGATATTTCAGGTGTACCCAGGTTGAGGTTCTTGTAAGCAGTGCAGCCCTCAATTTGGGGGTGGCTCTGTCTTATGGATTTTCAGTTTTCCCAAGGTATATTCCCTAGACTGGAAGTGCCCTTGGCTCTGTAGCTCTGTTGTTTACTTGTTTTAGGGAACACAATGCACTCCTCCAGTGAGGCAGTTGGCAACTTACATCCCGCCCATCAGCATAACAAGGCTCCCTGTTCTCCAGGGCCTGTCTTGCCTTTCTGGTTTTTACACATTTTGTGGATGTCCCTTTTGACCGGTGGGAAGTGATACTTCTCTGTAGTGCAGATTTGCATTGCCCGCTTGCTTGCTTGGCCAAAAAGGGCGTATGCGTTTTCTCCTGAATATATTCAGGAGAAAACGCATACGCCCTTTTTGGCCAAGTGCATCATTGTCGAAGTTGTGCCCCTCTTCCTGTGCTTTACAGGCGATTCCAACGTACCTCTTGAAATCTGTTTCCTGCTATTCTGCCTCGCTTTCAAGTCCGCCTCGTTGCCTTCCCTCAACAGATTTTTGGACGATAGTTGGCCTTGATTACTCTGCCAGTTTGTGAATTGCTGTGCCCCTGAGCTCCATTTTTCAACTCTTTTTTTGTGAGCTGAACGCAAGTCCAAACTTTTGGTTCAGGACCTATACTGGTTCCCGGTGGGTGGCTGAGACTTTTGTTAATTCTTCTTCCTGCCGGGAAATTAGAGTGACATGTGCCCATCCAAATGCCTAGCGGCTACTCTCTCATTGGTTCTCCCTCTTCCCTTTCATCCTCTGCCAAATTGGCAACCTGTGCGAACCAGGAGCTTAAAGGGGCTGTCTCTCCAAGTTGGGAGATTGCTAGGAAAGCAGTTGGAAAGTCAAACCGGAGCACCAGGAGAGGGGCTCTTCGTTGAGTTTTAGAAACCTGTCGTATTCACAGTGTGTCCATTCTCTAGGTTTCCCGTACACGTTATAGCTGTAGTAATATTCCCTTCAACCTGGAGAGCTGGGACCCATGGAATGGGTGCCATGCATTATTGCTTTAAAGGGTCTGCATTTGCTCACCCAATCTCACCAATCCTCTCAGTCCCAAGTGTCCAGCCTTATGCCACATCCAGCTGTCATTGTAGATAGGGTCATTCCAGGTTGCATCAGAGACCCTGAAGGAATTTTGAAGAATTTCCCTGTTTCTTTGTTCTGTTTTTGAAATTCCCTTTTACAGTGGGTTTGAGCTGATTCTCGCTGCCCTGTTTATGCCAGTCTAGACACACTTGATTCCCTTACGGAGACATATCAATACATAGGTTTTAAGATTCTTACTAGTCAGATCTATTCCTCTGCGGGAAATATGGGGTTTTGAGTCCCTTTCACTGAGGAAGGTGTAGGTCTTGTCTATTCCATAGTTGGTTTTTGGAACGGTACCTGTGCTTATATCAAACTCTGGTTTGATGCATCACCCCACCTCTCCTTCCCCCTTAAGCAGGCATAAGAGTGTTTTCTAAATGTGAGACTCTGTTCTCTTTCCTAACTCAGTTCATGTGTAGCCATGTTTACAGGATCTTCCTAAGTGATATCTTATGATAAGTTTCTTTTCCTGTGTGACTTCTTTCACTTAGAATCATCGTACCTGAATCCACTCATTTTGCTGCTACTGGTCTTATGACATTGATTTCGTGGCTGAGGGATATTCCATCGTACGTAAGTTCCACAATGTTTGGAACCATTTTTATATTGCCTGGGATATTTCAGGTGTACCCAGGTTGAGGTTCTTGTAAGCAGTGCAGCCCTCAATTTGGGGGTGGCTCTTTCTTATGGATTTTCAGTTTTCCCAAGGTATATTCCCTAGACTGGAAGTGCCCTTGGCTCTGTAGCTCTGTTGTTTACTTGTTTTAGGGAACACAATGCACTCCTCCAGTGAGGCAGTTGGCAACTTACATCCCGCCCATCAGCATAACAAGGCTCCCTGTTCTCCAGGGCCTGTCTTGCCTTTCTGGTTTTTACACATTTTGTGGATGTCCCTTTTGACCGGTGGGAAGTGATACTTCTTTGTAGTGCAGATTTGCATTGTCCGCTTCCTTGCTTGGCCAAAAAGGGCGTATGCGTTTTCTCCTGAATATATTCAGGAGAAAACGCATACGCCCTTTTTGGCCAAGTGCATCATTGTCGAAGTTGTGCCCCTCTTCCTGTGCTTTACAGGTGATTCTAACGTACCTCTTGAAATCTGTTTCCTGCTATTCTGCCTCGCATTCAAGTCCGCCTCGTTGCCTTCCCTCAACAGATTTTTGGACGATAGTTGGCCTTGATTACTCTGCCAGTTTGTGAATTGCTGTGCCCCTGAGCTCCATTTTTCAACTCGTTTTTTGTGAGCTGAACGCAAGTCCAAACATTTGGTTCAGGACCTATACTGGTTCCCGGTGGGTGGCTGAGACTTTGGTGAATTCTTCTTCCTGCCGGGAAATTAGAGTGACATGTGCCCATCCAAATGCCTAACAGCTACTCTCTCATTGGTTCTCCCTCTTCCCTTTCCTCCTCTGCCAAATGGGCAACCTGTGTGAACCAGGAGCTTAAAGGGGCTGTCTCTCCAAGTTGGGAGATTGATAGTAAAGCTGTTGGAAAGTCAAACCGGAGCACCAGGAGAGGGGCACTTCGTTGAGTTTTACAAACCTGTCGTATTCACAGTGTGTCCATTCTCTAGGTTTCCCGTACACGTTATAGCTGTAGTAATATTCCCTTCAACCTGGAGGGCTGGGACCCATGGAATGTGTGCCATGCATTATTGCTTTAAAGGGTCTGCATTTGCTCACCCAATCTCACCAATCCTCTCAGTCCCAAGTGTCCAGCCTTATGCCACATCCAGCTGTCATTGTAGATAGGGTCATTCCAGGTTGCATCAGAGACCCTGAAGGAATTTTGAAGAATTTCCCTGTTTCTTTGTTCTGTTTTTGAAATTCCCTTTTAGAGTGGGTTTGAGCTGATTCTCGCTGCCATGTTTATGCCAGTCTAGACACACTTGATTCCCTTACGGAGACATATCAATACATAGGTTTTAAGATTCTTACTAGTCAGATCTATTCCTCTGCGGGAAATATGGGGTTTTGAGTCCCTTTCACTGAGGAAGGTGTAGGTCTTGTCTATTCCATAGTTGGTTTTTGGAACGGTACCTGTGCTTATATCAAACTCGGGTTTGATGCATCACCCCACCTCTCCTTCCCCCTTAAGCAGGCATAAGAGTGTTTTCTAAATGTGAGACTCTGTTCTCTTGCCTAACTCAGTTCATGTGTAGCCATGTTTACAGGATCTTCCTAAGTGATATCTTATGATAAGTTTCTTTTCCTGTGTGACTTCTTTCACTTAGAATCATCGTACCTGAATCCACTCATTTTGCTGCTACTGGTCTTATGACATTGATTTCGTGGCTGAGGGATATTCCATCGTACGTAAGTTCCACAATGTTTGGAACCATTTTTATATTGCCTGGGATATTTCAGGTGTACCCAGGTTGAGGTTCTTGTAAGCAGTGCAGCCCTCAATTTGGGGGTGGCTCTGTCTTATGGATTTTCAGTTTTCCCAAGGTATATTCCCTAGACTGGAAGTGCCCTTGGCTCTGTAGCTCTGTTGTTTACTTGTTTTAGGGAACACAATGCACTCCTCCAGTGAGGCAGTTGGCAACTTACATCCCGCCCATCAGCATAACAAGGCTCCCTGTTCTCCAGGGCCTGTCTTGCCTTTCTGGTTTTTACACATTTTGTGGATGTCCCTTTTGACCGGTGGGAAGTGATACTTCTGTGTAGTGCAGATTTGCATTGCCCGCTTGCTTGCTTGGCCAAAAAGGGCGTATGCGTTTTCTCCTGAATATATTCAGGAGAAAACGCATACGCCCTTTTTGGCCAAGTGCATCATTGTCGAAGTTGTGCCCCTCTTCCTGTGCTTTACAGGCGATTCCAACGTACCTCTTGAAATCTGTTTCCTGCTATTCTGCCTCGCTTTCAAGTCCGCCTCGTTGCCTTCCCTCAACAGATTTTTGGACGATAGTTGGCCTTGATTACTCTGCCAGTTTGTGAATTGCTGTGCCCCTGAGCTCCATTTTTCAACTCTTTTTTTGTGAGCTGAACGCAAGTCCAAACTTTTGGTTCAGGACCTATACTGGTTCCCGGTGGGTGGCTGAGACTTTGGTTAATTCTTCTTCCTGCCGGGAAATTAGAGTGACATGTGCCCATCCAAATGCCTAGCGGCTACTCTCTCATTGGTTCTCCCTCTTCCCTTTCATCCTCTGCCAAATTGGCAACCTGTGCGAACCAGGAGCTTAAAGGGTCTGTCTCTCCAAGTTGGGAGATTGCTAGGAAAGCAGTTGGAAAGTCAAACCGGAGCACCAGGAGAGGGGCTCTTCGTTGAGTTTTAGAAACCTGTCGTATTCACAGTGTGTCCATTCTCTAGGTTTCCCGTACACGTTATAGCTGTAGTAATATTCCCTTCAACCTGGAGAGCTGGGACCCATGGAATGGGTGCCATGCATTATTGCTTTAAAGGGTCTGCATTTGCTCACCCAATCTCACCAATCCTCTCAGTCCCAAGTGTCCAGCCTTATGCCACATCCAGCTGTCATTGTAGATAGGGTCATTCCAGGTTGCATCAGAGACCCTGAAGGAATTTTGAAGAATTTCCCTGTTTCTTTGTTCTGTTTTTGAAATTCCCTTTTAGAGTGGGTTTGAGCTGATTCTCGCTGCCCTGTTTATGCCAGTCTAGACACACTTGATTCCCTTACGGAGACATATCAATACATAGGTTTTAAGATTCTTACTAGTCAGATCTATTCCTCTGCGGGAAATATGGAGTTTTGAGTCCCTTTCACTGAGGAAGGTGTAAGTCTTGTCTATTCCATAGTTGGTTTTTGGAACGGTACCTGTGCTTATATGAAACTCGGGTTTGATGCATCACCCCACCTCTCCTTCCCCCTTAAGCAGGCATAAGAGTGTTTTCTAAATGTGAGACTCTGTTCTCTTGCCTAACTCAGTTCATGTGTAGCCATGTTTACAGGATCTTCCTAAGTGATATCTTATGATAAGTTTCTTTTCCTGTGTGACTTCTTTCACTTAGAATCATCGTACCTGAATCCACTCATTTTGCTGCTACTGGTCTTATGACATTGATTTCGTGGCGGAGGGATATTCCATCGTACGTAAGTTCCACAATGTTTGGAACCATTTTTATATTGCCTGGGATATTTCAGGTGTACCCAGGTTGAGGTTCTTGTAAGCAGTGCAGCCCTCAATTTGGGGGTGGCTCTGTCTAATGGATTTTCAGTTTTCCCAAGGTATATTCCCTAGACTGGAAGTGCCCTTGGCTCTGTAGCTCTGTTGTTTACTTGTTTTAGGGAACACAATGCACTCCTCCAGTGAGGCAGTTGGCAACTTACATCCCGCCCATCAGCATAACAAGGCTCCCTGTTCTCCAGGGCCTGTCTTGCCTTTCTGGCTTTTACACATTTTGTGGATGTCCCTTTTGACCGGTGGGAAGTGATACTTCTGTGTAGTGCAGATTTGCATTGCCCGCTTGCTTGCTTGGCCAAAAAGGGCGTATGCGTTTTCTCCTGAATATATTCAGGAGAAAACGCATACGCCCTTTTTGGCCAAGTGCATCATTGTCGAAGTTGTGCCCCTCTTCCTGTGCTTTACAGGCGATTCCAACATACCTCTTGAAATCTGTTTCCTGCTATTCTGCCTCGCTTTCAAGTCCGCCTCGTTGCCTTCCCTCAACAGATTTTTGGACGATAGTTGGCCTTGATTACTCTGCCAGTTTGTGAATTGCTGTGCCCCTGAGCTCCATTTTTCAACTCTTTTTTTGTGAGCTGAACGCAAGTCCAAACTTTTGGTTCAGGACCTATACTGGTTCCCGGTGGGTGGCTGAGACTTTGGTTAATTCTTCTTCCTGCCGGGAAATTAGAGTGACATGTGCCCATCCAAATGCCTAGCAGCTACTCTCTCATTGGTTCTCCCTCTTCCCTTTCATCCTCTGCCAAATTGGCAACCTGTGCGAACCAGGAGCTTAAAGGGGCTGTCTCTCCAAGTTGGGAGATTGCTAGGAAAGCAGTTGGAAAGTCAAACCGGAACACCAGGAGAGGGGCTCTTCGTTGAGTTTTAGAAACCTGTCGTATTCACAGTGTGTCCATTCTCTAGGTTTCCCGTACACGTTATAGCTGTAGTAATATTCCCTTCAACCTGGAGAGCTGGGACCCATGGAATGGGTGCCATGCATTATTGCTTTAAAGGGTCTGCATTTGCTCACCCAATCTCACCAATCCTCTCAGTCCCAAGTGTCCAGCCTTATGCCACATCCAGCTGTCATTGTAGATAGGGTCATTCCAGGTTGCATCAGAGACCCTGAAGGAATTTTGAAGAATTTCCCTGTTTCTTTGTTCTGTTTTTGAAATTCCCTTTTAGAGTGGGTTTGAGCTGATTCTCGCTGCCCTGTTTATGCCAGTCTAGACACACTTGATTCCCTTACGGAGACATATCAATACATAGGTTTTAAGATTCTTACTAGTCAGATCTATTCCTCTGCGGGAAATATGGAGTTTTGAGTCCCTTTCACTGAGGAAGGTGTAAGTCTTGTCTATTCCATAGTTGGTTTTTGGAACGGTACCTGTGCTTATATCAAACTCGGGTTTGATGCATCACCCCACCTCTCCTTCCCCCTTAAGCAGGCATAAGAGTGTTTTCTAAATGTGAGACTCTGTTCTCTTGCCTAACTCAGTTCATGTGTAGCCATGTTTACAGGATCTTCCTAAGTGATATCTTATGATAAGTTTCTTTTCCTGTGTGACTTCTTTCACTTAGAATCATCGTACCTGAATCCACTCATTTTGCTGCTACTGGTCTTATGACATTGATTTCGTGGCGGAGGGATATTCCATCGTACGTAAGTTCCACAATGTTTGGAACCATTTTTATATTGCCTGGGATATTTCAGGTGTACCCAGGTTGAGGTTCTTGTAAGCAGTGCAGCCCTCAATTTGGGGGTGGCTCTGTCTAATGGATTTTCAGTTTTCCCAAGGTATATTCCCTAGACTGGAAGTGCCCTTGGCTCTGTAGCTCTGTTGTTTACTTGTTTTAGGGAACACAATGCACTCCTCCAGTGAGGCAGTTGGCAACTTACATCCCGCCCATCAGCATAACAAGGCTCCCTGTTCTCCAGGGCCTGTCTTGCCTTTCTGGCTTTTACACATTTTGTGGATGTCCCTTTTGACCGGTGGGAAGTGATACTTCTGTGTAGTGCAGATTTGCATTGCCCGCTTGCTTGCTTGGCCAAAAAGGGCGTATGCGTTTTCTCCTGAATATATTCAGGAGAAAACGCATACGCCCTTTTTGGCCAAGTGCATCATTGTCGAAGTTGTGCCCCTCTTCCTGTGCTTTACAGGCGATTCCAACATACCTCTTGAAATCTGTTTCCTGCTATTCTGCCTCGCTTTCAAGTCCGCCTCGTTGCCTTCCCTCAACAGATTTTTGGACGATAGTTGGCCTTGATTACTCTGCCAGTTTGTGAATTGCTGTGCCCCTGAGCTCCATTTTTCAACTCTTTTTTTGTGAGCTGAACGCAAGTCCAAACTTTTGGTTCAGGACCTATACTGGTTCCCGGTGGGTGGCTGAGACTTTGGTTAATTCTTCTTCCTGCCGGGAAATTAGAGTGACATGTGCCCATCCAAATGCCTAGCAGCTACTCTCTCATTGGTTCTCCCTCTTCCCTTTCATCCTCTGCCAAATTGGCAACCTGTGCGAACCAGGAGCTTAAAGGGGCTGTCTCTCCAAGTTGGGAGATTGCTAGGAAAGCAGTTGGAAAGTCAAACCGGAGCACCAGGAGAGGGGCTCTTCGTTGAGTTTTAGAAACCTGTCGTATTCACAGTGTGTCCATTCTCTAGGTTTCCCGTACACGTTATAGCTGTAGTAATATTCCCTTCAACCTGGAGAGCTGGGACCCATGGAATGGGTGCCATGCATTATTGCTTTAAAGGGTCTGCATTTGCTCACCCAATCTCACCAATCCTCTCAGTCCCAAGTGTCCAGCCTTATGCTACATCCAGCTGTCATTGTAGATAGGGTCATTCCAGGTTGCATCAGAGACCCTGAAGGAATTTTGAAGAATTTCCCTGTTTCTTTGTTTTGTTTTTGAAATTCCTTTTTAGAGTGGGTTTGAGCTGATACTCGCTGCCCTGTTTATGCCAGTCTAGACACACTTGATTCCCTTACGGAGACATATCAATACATAGGTTTTAAGATTCTTACTAGTCAGATCTATTCCTCTGCGGGAAATATGGGGTTTTGAGTCCCTTTCACTGAGGAAGGTGTAAGTCTTGTCTATTCCATAGTTGGTTTTTGGAAGGGTACCTGTGCTTATATCAAACTCGGGTTTGATGCATCACCCCACCTCTCCTTCCCCCTTAAGCAGGCATAAGAGTGTTTTCTAAATGTGAGACTCTGTTCTCTTGCCTAACTCAGTTCATGTGTAGCCATGTTTACAGGATCTTCCTAAGTGATATCTTATGATAAGTTTCTTTTCCTGTGTGACTTCTTTCACTTAGAATCATCGTACCTGAATCCACTCATTTTGCTGCTACTGGTCTTATGACATTGATTTCGTGGCTGAGGGATATTCCATCGTACGTAAGTTCCACAATGTTTGGAACCATTTTTATATTGCCTGGGATATTTCAGGTGTACCCAGGTTGAGGTTCTTGTAAGCAGTGCAGCCCTCAATTTGGGGGTGGCTCTGTCTTATGGATTTTCAGTTTTCCCAAGGTATATTCCCTAGACTGGAAGTGCCCTTGGCTCTGTAGCTCTGTTGTTTACTTGTTTTAGGGAACACAATGCACTCCTCCAGTGAGGCAGTTGGCAACTTACATCCCGCCCATCAGCATAACAAGGCTCCCTGTTCTCCAGGGCCTGTCTTGCCTTTCTGGTTTTTACACATTTTGTGGATGTCCCTTTTGACCGGTGGGAAGTGATACTTCTGTGTAGTGCAGATTTGCATTGCCCGCTTGGTTGCTTGGCCAAAAAGGGCGTATGCGTTTTCTCCTGAATATATTCAGGAGAAAACGCATACGCCCTTTTTGGCCAAGTGCATCATTGTCGAAGTTGTGCCCCTCTTCCTGTGCTTTACAGGCGATTGCAACGTACCTCTTGAAATCTGTTTCCTGCTATTCTGCCTCGCTTTCAAGTCCGCCTCGTTGCCTTCCCGCAACAGATTTTTGGACGATAGTTGGCCTTGATTACTCTGCCAGTTTGTGAATTGCTGTGCCCCTGAGCTCCATTTTTCAACTCTTTTTTTGTGAGCTGAACGCAAGTCCAAACTTTTGGTTCAGGACCTATACTGGTTCCCGGTGGGTGGCTGAGACTTTGGTTCATTCTTCTTCCTGCCGGGAAATTAGAGTGACATGTGCCCATCCAAATGCCTAGCAGCTACTCTCTCATTGGTTCTCCCTCTTCCCTTTCATCCTCTGCCAAATTGGCAACCTGTGCGAACCAGGAGCTTAAAGGGGCTGTCTCTCCAAGTTGGGAGATTGCTAGGAAAGCAGTTGGAAAGTCAAACCGGAGCACCAGGAGAGGGGCTCTTCGTTGAGTTTTAGAAACCTGTCGTATTCACAGTGTGTCCATTCTCTAGGTTTCCCGTACACGTTATAGCTGTAGTAATATTCCCTTCAACCTGGAGAGCTGGGACCCAGGGAATGGGTGCCATGCATTATTGCTTTAAAGGGTCTGCATTTGCTCACCCAATCTCACCAATCCTCTCAGTCCCAAGTGTCCAGCCTTATGCCACATCCAGCTGTCATTGTAGATAGGGTCATTCCAGGTTGCATCAGAGACCCTGAAGGAATTTTGAAGAATTTCCCTGTTTCTTTGTTCTGTTTTTGAAATTCCCTTTTAGAGTGGGTTTGAGCTGATTCTCGCTGCCCTGTTTATGCCAGTCTAGACACACTTGATTCCCTTACGGAGACATATCAATACATAGGTTTTAAGATTCTTACTAGTCAGATCTATTCCTCTGCGGGAAATATGGGGTTTTGAGTCCCTTTCACTGAGGAAGGTGTAAGTCTTGTCTATTCCATAGTTGGTTTTTGGAAGGGTACCTGTGCTTATATCAAACTCGGGTTTGATGCATCACCCCACCTCTCCTTCCCTCTTAAGCAGGCATAAGAGTGTTTTCTAAATGTGAGACTCTGTTCTCTTGCCTAACTCAGTTCATGTGTAGCCATGTTTACAGGATCTTCCTAAGTGATATCTTATGATAAGTTTCTTTTCCTGTGTGACTTCTTTCACTTAGAATCATCGTACCTGAATCCACTCATTTTGCTGCTACTGGTCTTATGACATTGATTTCGTGGCTGAGGGATATTCCATCGTACGTAAGTTCCACAATGTTTGGAACCATTTTTATATTGCCTGGGATATTTCAGGTGTACCCAGGTTGAGGTTCTTGTAAGCAGTGCAGCCCTCAATTTGGGGGTGGCTCTGTCTTATGGATTTTCAGTTTTCCCAAGGTATATTCCCTAGACTGGAAGTGCCCTTGGCTCTGTAGCTCTGTTGTTTACTTGTTTTAGGGAACACAATGCACTCCTCCAGTGAGGCAGTTGGCAACTTACATCCCGCCCATCAGCATAAAAAGGCTCCCTGTTCTCCAGGGCCTGTCTTGCCTTTCTGGTTTTTACACATTTTGTGGATGTCCCTTTTGACCGGTGGGAAGTGATACTTCTGTGTAGTGCAGATTTGCATTGCCCGCTTGGTTGCTTGGCCAAAAAGGGCGTATGCGTTTTCTCCTGAATATATTCAGGAGAAAACGCATACGCCCTTTTTGGCCAAGTGCATCATTGTCGAAGTTGTGCCCCTCTTCCTGTGCTTTACAGGCGATTGCAACGTACCTCTTGAAATCTGTTTCCTGCTATTCTGCCTCGCTTTCAAGTCCGCCTCGTTGCCTTCCCTCAACAGATTTTTGGACGATAGTTGGCCTTGATTACTCTGCCAGTTTGTGAATTGCTGTGCCCCTGAGCTCCATTTTTCAACTCTTTTTTTGTGAGCTGAACGCAAGTCCAAACTTTTGGTTCAGGACCTATACTGGTTCCCGGTGGGTGGCTGAGACTTTGGTGAATTCTTCTTCCTGCCGGGAAATTAGAGTGACATTTGCCCATCCAAATGCCTAGCGGCTACTCTCTCATTGGTTCTCCCTCTTCCCTTTCATCCTCTGCCAAATTGGCAACCTGTGCGAACCAGGAGCTTAAAGGGGCTGTCTCTCCAAGTTGGGAGATTGCTAGGAAAGCAGTTGGAAAGTCAAACCGGAGCACCAGGAGAGGGGCTCTTCGTTGAGTTTTAGAAACCTGTCGTATTCACAGTGTGTCCATTCTCTAGGTTTCCCGTACACGTTATAGCTGTAGTAATATTCCCTTCAACCTGGAGAGCTGGGACCCATGGAATGGGTGCCATGCATTATTGCTTTAAAGGGTCTGCATTTGCTCACCCAATCTCACCAATCCTCTCAGTCCCAAGTGTCCAGCCTTATGCCACATCCAGCTGTCATTGTAGATAGGGTCATTCCAGGTTGCATCAGAGACCCTGAAGGAATTTTGAAGAATTTCCCTGTTTCTTTGTTCTGTTTTTGAAATTCCCTTTTAGAGTGGGTTTGAGCTGATTCTCGCTGCCCTGTTTATGCCAGTCTAGACACACTTGATTCCCTTACGGAGACATATCAATACATAGGTTTTAAGATTCTTACTAGTCAGATCTATTCCTCTGCGGGAAATATGGGGTTTTGAGTCCCTTTCACTGAGGAAGGTGTAGGTCTTGTCTATTCCATAGTTGTTTTTTGGAACGGTACCTGTGCTTATATCAAACTCGGGTTTGATGCATCACCCCACCTCTCCTTCCCCCTTAAGCAGGCATAAGAGTGTTTTCTAAATGTGAGACTCTGTTCTCTTGCCTAACTCAGTTCATGTGTAGCCATGTTTACAGGATCTTCCTAAGTGATATCTTATGATAAGTTTCTTTTCCTGTGTGACTTCTTTCACTTAGAATCATCGTACCTGAATCCACTCATTTTGCTGCTACTGGTCTTATGACATTGATTTCGTGGCTGAGGGATATTCCATCGTACGTAAGTTCCTCAATGTTTGGAACCATTTTTATATTGCCTGGGATATTTCAGGTGTACCCAGGTTGAGGTTCTTGTAAGCAGTGCAGCCCTCAATTTGGGGGTGGCTCTGTCTTATGGATTTTCAGTTTTCCCAAGGTATATTCCCTAGACTGGAAGTGCCCTTGGCTCTGTAGCTCTGTTGTTTACTTGTTTTAGGGGACACAATGCACTCCTCCAGTGAGGCAGTTGGCAACTTACATCCCGCCCATCAGCATAACAAGGCTCCCTGTTCTCCAGGGCCTGTCTTGCCTTTCTGGCTTTTACACATTTTGTGGATGTCCCTTTTGACCGGTGGGAAGTGATACTTCTGTGTAGTGCAGATTTGCATTGCCCGCTTGCTTGCTTGGCCAAAAAGGGCGTATGCGTTTTCTCCTGAATATATTCAGGAGAAAACGCATACGCCCTTTTTGGCCAAGTGCATCATTGTCGAAGTTGTGCCCCTCTTCCTGTGCTTTACAGGCGATTCCAACGTACCTCTTGAAATCTGTTTCCTGCTATTCTGCCTCGCTTTCAAGTCCGCCTCGTTGCCTTCCCTCAACAGATTTTTGGACGATAGTTGGCCTTGATTACTCTGCCAGTTTGTGAATTGCTGTGCCCCTGAGCTCCATTTTTCAACTCTTTTTTTGTGAGCTGAACGCAAGTCCAAACTTTTGGTTCAGGACCTATACTGGTTCCCGGTGGGTGGCTGAGACTTTGGTTAATTCTTCTTCCTGCTGGGAGATTAGAGTGACATGTGCCCATCCAAATGCCTAGCGGCTACTCTCTCATTGGTTCTCCCTCTTCCCTTTCATCCTCTGCCAAATTGGCAACCTGTGCGAACCAGGAGCTTAAAGGGGCTGTCTCTCCAAGTTGGGAGATTGCTAGGAAAGCAGTTGGAAAGTCAAACCGGAGCACCAGGAGAGGGGCTCTTCGTTGAGTTTTAGAAACCTGTCGTATTCACAGTGTGTCCATTCTCTAGGTTTCCCGTACACGTTATAGCTGTAGTAATATTCCCTTCAACCTGGAGAGCTGGGACCCAGGGAATGGGTGCCATGCATTATTGCTTTAAAGGGTCTGCATTTGCTCACCCAATCTCACCAATCCTCTCAGTCCCAAGTGTCCAGCCTTATGCCACATCCAGCTGTCATTGTAGATAGGGTCATTCCAGGTTGCATCAGAGACCCTGAAGGAATTTTGAAGAATTTCCCTGTTTCTTTGTGCTGTTTTTGAAATTCCCTTTTAGAGTGGGTTTGAGCTGATTCTCGCTGCCCTGTTTATGCCAGTCTAGACACACTTGATTCCCTTACGGAGACATATCAATACATAGGTTTTAAGATTCTTACTAGTCAGATCTATTCCTCTGCGGGAAATATGGGGTTTTGAGTCCCTTTCACTGAGGAAGGTGTAGGTCTTGTCTATTCCATAGTTGGTTTTTGGAACGGTACCTGTGCTTATATCAAACTCGGGTTTGATGCATCACCCCACCTCTCCTTCCCCCTTAAGCAGGCATAAGAGTGTTTTCTAAATGTGAGACTCTGTTCTCTTGCCTAACTCAGTTCATGTGTAGCCATGTTTACAGGATCTTCCTAAGTGATATCTTATGATAAGTTTCTTTTCCTGTGTGACTTCTTTCACTTAGAATCATCGTACCTGAATCCACTCATTTTGCTGCTACTGGTCTTATGACATTGATTTCGTGGCGGAGGGATATTCCATCGTACGTAAGTTCCACAATGTTTGGAACCATTTTTATATTGCCTGGGATATTTCAGGTGTACCCAGGTTGAGGTTCTTGTAAGCAGTGCAGCCCTCAATTTGGGGGTGGCTCTGTCTTATGGATTTTCAGTTTTCCCAAGGTATATTCCCTAGACTGGAAGTGCCCTTGGCTCTGTAGCTCTGTTGTTTACTTGTTTTAGGGAACACAATGCACTCCTCCAGTGAGGCAGTTGGCAACTTACATCCCGCCCATCAGCATAACAGGGCTCCCTGTTCTCCAGGGCCTGTCTTGCCTTTCTGGCTTTTACACATTTTGTGGATGTCCCTTTTGACCGGTGGGAAGTGATACTTCTGTGTAGTGCAGATTTGCATTGCCCGCTTGCTTGCTTGGCCAAAAAGGGCGTATGCGTTTTCTCCTGAATATATTCAGGAGAAAACGCATACGCCCTTTTTGGCCAAGTGCATCATTGTCGAAGTTCTGCCCCTCTTCCTGTGCTTTACAGGCGATTCCAACATACCTCTTGAAATCTGTTTCCTGCTATTCTGCCTCGCTTTCAAGTCCGCCTCGTTGCCTTCCCTCAACAGATTTTTGGACGATAGTTGGCCTTGATTACTCTGCCAGTTTGTGAATTGCTGTGCCCCTGAGCTCCATTTTTCAACTCTTTTTTTGTGAGCTGAACGCAAGTCCAAACTTTTGGTTCAGGACCTATACTGGTTCCCGGTGGGTGGCTGAGACTTTGGTTAATTCTTCTTCCTGCCGGGAAATTAGAGTGACATGTGCCCATCCAAATGCCTAGCAGCTACTCTCTCATTGGTTCTCCCTCTTCCCTTTCATCCTCTGCCAAATTGGCAACCTGTGCGAACCAGGAGCTTAAAGGGGCTGTCTCTCCAAGTTGGGAGATTGCTAGGAAAGCAGTTGGAAAGTCAAACCGGAGCACCAGGAGAGGGGCTCTTCGTTGAGTTTTAGAAACCTGTCGTATTCACAGTGTGTCCATTCTCTAGGTTTCCCGTACACGTTATAGCTGTAGTAATATTCCCTTCAACCTGGAGAGCTGGGACCCATGGAATGGGTGCCATGCATTATTGCTTTAAAGGGTCTGCATTTGCTCACCCAATCTCACCAATCCTCTCAGTCCCAAGTGTCCAGCCTTATGCCACATCCAGCTGTCATTGTAGATAGGGTCATTCCAGGTTGCATCAGAGACCCTGAAGGAATTTTGAAGAATTTCCGTGTTTCTTTGTTCTGTTTTTGAAATTCCTTTTTAGAGTGGGTTTGAGCTGATTCTCGCTGCCCTGTTTATGCCAGTCTAGACACACTTGATTCCCTTACGGAGACATATCAATACATAGGTTTTAAGATTCTTACTAGTCAGATCTATTCCTCTGCGGGAAATATGGGGTTTTGAGTCCCTTTCACTGAGGAAGGTGTAAGTCTTGTCTATTCCATAGTTGGTTTTTGGAACGGTACCTGTGCTTATATCAAACTCGGGTTTGATGCATCACCCCACCTCTCCTTCCCCCTTAAGCAGGCATAAGAGTGTTTTCTAAATGTGAGACTCTGTTCTCTTGCCTAACTCAGTTCATGTGTAGCCATGTTTACAGGATCATCCTAAGTGATATCTTATGATAAGTTTCTTTTCCTGTGTGACTTCTTTCACTTAGAATCATCGTACCTGAATCCACTCATTTTGCTGCTACTGGTCTTATGACATTGATTTCGTGGCTGAGGGATATTCCATCGTACGTAAGTTCCACAATGTTTGGAACCATTTTTATATTGCCTGGGATATTTCAGGTGTACCCAGGTTGAGGTTCTTGTAAGCAGTGCAGCCCTCAATTTGGGGGTGGCTCTGTCTTATGGATTTTCAGTTTTCCCAAGGTATATTCCCTAGACTGGAAGTGCCCTTGGCTCTGTAGCTCTGTTGTTTACTTGTTTTAGGGAACACAATGCACTCCTCCAGTGAGGCAGTTGGCAACTTACATCCCGCCCATCAGCATAACAAGGCTCCCTGTACTCCAGGGCCTGTCTTGCCTTTCTGGTTTTTACACATTTTGTGGATGTCCCTTTTGACCGGTGGGAAGTGATACTTCTGTGTAGTGCAGATTTGCATTGCCCGCTTGCTTGCTTGGCCAAAAAGGGCGTATGCGTTTTCTCCTGAATATATTCAGGAGAAAACGCATACGCCCTTTTTGGCCAAGTGCATCATTGTCGAAGTTGTGCCCCTCTTCCTGTGCTTTACAGGCGATTGCAACGTACCTCTTGAAATCTGTTTCCTGCTATTCTGCCTCGCTTTCAAGTCCGCCTCGTTGCCTTCCCTCAACAGATTTTTGGACGATAGTTGGCCTTGATTACTCTGCCAGTTTGTGAATTGCTGTGCCCCTGAGCTCCATTTTTCAACTCTTTTTTTGTGAGCTGAACGCAAGTCCAAACTTTTGGTTCAGGATCTATACTGGTTCCCGGTGGGTGGCTGAGACTTTGGTTAATTCTTCTTCCTGCCGGGAAATTAGAGTGACATGTGCCCATCCAAATGCCTAGCGGCTACTCTCTCATTGGTTCTCCCTCTTCCCTTTCATCCTCTGCCAAATTGGCAACCTGTGCGAACCAGGAGCTTAAAGGGGCTGTCTCTCCAAGTTGGGAGATTGCTAGGAAAGCAGTTGGAAAGTCAAACCGGAGCACCAGGAGAGGGGCTCTTCGTTGAGTTTTAGAAACCTGTCGTATTCACAGTGTGTCCATTCTCTAGGTTTCCCGTACACGTTATAGCTGTAGTAATATTCCCTTCAACCTGGAGAGCTGGGACCCATGGAATGGGTGCCATGCATTATTGCTTTAAAGGGTCTGCATTTGCTCACCCAATCTCACCAATCCTCTCAGTCCCAAGTGTCCAGCCTTATGCCACATCCAGCTGTCATTGTAGATAGGGTCATTCCAGGTTGCATCAGAGACCCTGAAGGAATTTTGAAGAATTTCCCTGTTTCTTTGTTCTGTTTTTGAAATTCCCTTTTAGAGTGGGTTTGAGCTGATTCTCGCTGCCCTGTTTATGCCAGTCTAGACACACTTGATTCCCTTACGGAGACATATCAATACATAGGTTTTAAGATTCTTACTAGTCAGATCTATTCCTCTGCGGGAAATATGGGGTTTTGAGTCCCTTTCACTGAGGAAGGTGTAGGTCTTGTCTATTCCATAGTTGTTTTTTGGAACGGTACCTGTGCTTATATCAAACTCGGGTTTGATGCATCACCCCACCTCTCCTTCCCCCTTAAGCAGGCATAAGAGTGTTTTCTAAATGTGAGACTCTGTTCTCTTGCCTAACTCAGTTCATGTGTAGCCATGTTTACAGGATCTTCCTAAGTGATATCTTATGATAAGTTTCTTTTCCTGTGTGACTTCTTTCACTTAGAATCATCGTACCTGAATCCACTCATTTTGCTGCTACTGGTCTTATGACATTGATTTCGTGGCTGAGGGATATTCCATCGTACGTAAGTTCCTCAATGTTTGGAACCATTTTTATATTGCCTGGGATATTTCAGGTGTACCCAGGTTGAGGTTCTTGTAAGCAGTGCAGCCCTCAATTTGGGGGTGGCTCTGTCTTATGGATTTTCAGTTTTCCCAAGGTATATTCCCTAGACTGGAAGTGCCCTTGGCTCTGTAGCTCTGTTGTTTACTTGTTTTAGGGGACACAATGCACTCCTCCAGTGAGGCAGTTGGCAACTTACATCCCGCCCATCAGCATAACAAGGCTCCCTGTTCTCCAGGGCCTGTCTTGCCTTTCTGGTTTTTACACATTTTGTGGATGTCCCTTTTGACCGGTGGGAAGTGATACTTCTGTGTAGTGCAGATTTGCATTGCCCGCTTGCTTGCTTGGCCAAAAAGGGCGTATGCGTTTTCTCCTGAATATATTCAGGAGAAAACGCATACGCCCTTTTTGGCCAAGTGCATCATTGTCGAAGTTGTGCCCCTCTTCCTGTGCTTTACAGGCGATTGCAACGTACCTCTTGAAATCTGTTTCCTGCTATTCTGCCTCGCTTTCAAGTCCGCCTCGTTGCCTTCCCTCAACAGATTTTTGGACGATAGTTGGCCTTGATTACTCTGCCAGTTTGTGAATTGCTGTGCCCCTGAGCTCCATTTTTCAACTCTTTTTTTGTGAGCTGAACGCAAGTCCAAACTTTTGGTTCAGGACCTATACTGGTTCCCGGTGGGTGGCTGAGACTTTTGTTAATTCTTCTTCCTGCCGGGAAATTAGAGTGACATGTGCCCATCCAAATGCCTAGCGGCTACTCTCTCATTGGTTCTCCCTCTTCCCTTTCATCCTCTGCCAAACTGGCAACCTGTGCGAACCAGGAGCTTAAAGGGGCTGTCTCTCCAAGTTGGGAGATTGCTAGGAAAGCAGTTGGAAAGTCAAACCGGAGCACCAGGAGAGGGGCTCTTCGTTGAGTTTTAGAAACCTGTCGTATTCACAGTGTGTCCATTCTCTAGGTTTCCCGTACACGTTATAGCTGTAGTAATATTCCCTTCAACCTGGAGAGCTGGGACCCATGGAATGGGTGCCATGCATTATTGCTTTAAAGGGTCTGCATTTGCTCACCCAATCTCACCAATCCTCTCAGTCCCAAGTGTCCAGCCTTATGCCACATCCAGCTGTCATTGTAGATAGGGTCATTCCAGGTTGCATCAGAGACCCTGAAGGAATTTTGAAGAATTTCCCTGTTTCTTTGTTCTGTTTTTGAAATTCCCTTTTAGAGTGGGTTTGAGCTGATTCTCGCTGCCCTGTTTATGCCAGTCTAGACACACTTGATTCCCTTACGGAGACATATCAATACATAGGTTTTAAGATTCTTACTAGTCAGATCTATTCCTCTGCGGGAAATATGGGGTTTTGAGTCCCTTACACTGAGGAAGGTGTAGGTCTTGTCTATTCCATAGTTGTTTTTTGGAACGGTACCTGTGCTTATATCAAACTCGGGTTTGATGCATCACCCCACCTCTCCTTCCCCCTTAAGCAGGCATAAGAGTGTTTTCTAAATGTGAGACTCTGTTCTCTTGCCTAACTCAGTTCATGTGTAGCCATGTTTACAGGATCTTCCTAAGTGATATCTTATGATAAGTTTCTTTTCCTGTGTGACTTCTTTCACTTAGAATCATCGTACCTGAATCCACTCATTTTGCTGCTACTGGTCTTATGACATTGATTTCGTGGCTGAGGGATATTCCATCGTACGTAAGTTCCTCAATGTTTGGAACCATTTTTATATTGCCTGGGATATTTCAGGTGTACCCAGGTTGAGGTTCTTGTAAGCAGTGCAGCCCTCAATTTGGGGGTGGCTCTGTCTTATGGATTTTCAGTTTTCCCAAGGTATATTCCCTAGACTGGAAGTGCCCTTGGCTCTGTAGCTCTGTTGTTTACTTGTTTTAGGGGACACAATGCACTCCTCCAGTGAGGCAGTTGGCAACTTACATCCCGCCCATCAGCATAACAAGGCTCCCTGTTCTCCAGGGCCTGTCTTGCCTTTCTGGTTTTTACACATTTTGTGGATGTCCCTTTTGACCGGTGGGAAGTGATACTTCTGTGTAGTGCAGATTTGCATTGCCCGCTTGCTTGCTTGGCCAAAAAGGGCGTATGCGTTTTCTCCTGAATATATTCAGGAGAAAACGCATACGCCCTTTTTGGCCAAGTGCATCATTGTCGAAGTTGTGCCCCTCTTCCTGTGCTTTACAGGCGATTCCAACGTACCTCTTGAAATCTGTTTCCTGCTATTCTGCCTCGCTTTCAAGTCCGCCTCGTTGCCTTCCCTCAACAGATTTTTGGACGATAGTTGGCCTTGATTACTCTGCCAGTTTGTGAATTGCTGTGCCCCTGAGCTCCATTTTTCAACTCGTTTTCTGTGAGCTGAACACAAGTCCAAACTTTTGGTTCAGGACCTATACTGGTTCCCGGTGGGTGGCTGAGACTTTGGTTAATTCTTCTTCCTGCCGGGAAATTAGAGTGACATGTGCCCATCCAAATGCCTAGCGGCTACTCTCTCATTGGTTCTCCCTCTTCCCTTTCATCCTCTGCCAAATTGGCAACCTGTGCGAACCAGGAGCTTAAAGGGGCTGTCTCTCCAAGTTGGGAGATTGCTAGGAAAGCAGTTGGAAAGTCAAACCGGAGCACCAGGAGAGGGGCTCTTCGTTGAGTTTTAGAAAACTGTCGTATTCACAGTGTGTCCATTCTCTAGGTTACCCGTACACGTTATAGCTGTAGTAATATTCCCTTCAACCTGGAGAGCTGGGACCCATGGAATGGGTGCCATGCATTATTGCTTTAAAGGGTCTGCATTTGCTCACCCAATCTCACCAATCCTCTCAGTCCCAAGTGTCCAGCCTTATGCCACATCCAGCTGTCATTGTAGATAGGGTCATTCCAGGTTGCATCAGAGACCCTGAAGGAATTTTGAAGAATTTCCCTGTTTCTTTGTTCTGTTTTTGAAATTCCATTTTAGAGTGGGTTTGAGCTGATTCTCGCTGCCCTGTTTATGCCAGTCTAGACACACTTGATTCCCTTACGGAGACATATCAATACATAGGTTTTAAGATTCTTACTAGTCAGATCTATTCCTCTGCGGGAAATATGGGGTTTTGAGTCCCTTTCACTGAGGAAGGTGTAAGTCTTGTCTATTCCATAGTTGGTTTTTGGAACGGTACCTGTGCTTATATCAAACTCGGGTTTGATGCATCACCCCACCTCTCCTTCCCCCTTAAGCAGGCATAAGAGTGTTTTCTAAATGTGAGACTCTGTTCTCTTGCCTAACTCAGTTCATGTGTAGCCATGTTTACAGGATCTTCCTAAGTGATATCTTATGATAAGTTTCTTTTCCTGTGTGACTTCTTTCACTTAGAATCATCGTACCTGAATCCACTCATTTTGCTGCTACTGGTCTTATGACATTGATTTCGTGGCTGAGGGATATTCCATCGTACGTAAGTTCCACAATGTTTGGAACCATTTTTATATTGCCTGGGATATTTCAGGTGTACCCAGGTTGAGGTTCTTGTAAGCAGTGCAGCCCTCAATTTGGGGGTGGCTCTGTCTTATGGATTTTCAGTTTTCCCAAGGTATATTCCCTAGACTGGAAGTGCCCTTGGCTCTGTAGCTCTGTTGTTTACTTGTTTTAGGGAACACAATGCACTCCTCCAGTGAGGCAGTTGGCAACTTACATCCCGCCCATCAGCATAACAAGGCTCCCTGTTCTCCAGGGCCTGTCTTGCCTTTCTGGTTTTTACACATTTTGTGGATGTCCCTTTTGACCGGTGGGAAGTGATACTTCTGTGTAGTGCAGATTTGCATTGCCCGCTTGCTTGCTTGGCCAAAAAGGGCGTATGCGTTTTCTCCTGAATATATTCAGGAGAAAACGCATACGCCCTTTTTGGCCAAGTGCATCATTGTCGAAGTTGTGCCCCTCTTCCTGTGCTTTACAGGCGATTCCAACGTACCTCTTGAAATCTGTTTCCTGCTATTCTGCCTCGCTTTCAAGTCCGCCTCGTTGCCTTCCCTCAACAGATTTTTGGACGATAGTTGGCCTTGATTACTCTGCCAGTTTGTGAATTGCTGTGCCCCTGAGCTCCATTTTTCAACTCGTTTTCTGTGAGCTGAACGCAAGTCCAAACTTTTGGTTCAGGACCTATACTGGTTCCCGGTGGGTGGCTGAGACTTTGGTTAATTCTTCTTCCTGCCGGGAAATTAGAGTGACATGTGCCCATCCAAATGCCTAGCGGCTACTCTCTCATTGGTTCTCCCTCTTCCCTTTCATCCTCTGCCAAATTGGCAACCTGTGCGAACCAGGAGCTTAAAGGGGCTGTCTCTCCAAGTTGGGAGATTGATAGGAAAGCAGTTGGAAAGTCAAACCGGAGCACCAGGAGAGGGGCTCTTCGTTGAGTTTTAGAAAACTGTCGTATTCACAGTGTGTCCATTCTCTAGGTTTCCCGTACACGTTATAGCTGTAGTAATATTCCCTTCAACCTGGAGAGCTGGGACCCATGGAATGGGTGCCATGCATTATTGCTTTAAAGGGTCTGCATTTGCTCACCCAATCTCACCAATCCTCTCAGTCCCAAGTGTCCAGCCTTATGCCACATCCAGCTGTCATTGTAGATAGGGTCATTCCAGGTTGCATCAGAGACCCTGAAGGAATTTTGAAGAATTTCCGTGTTTCTTTGTTCTGTTTTTGAAATTCCTTTTTAGAGTGGGTTTGAGCTGATTCTCGCTGCCCTGTTTATGCCAGTCTAGACACACTTGATTCCCTTACGGAGACATATCAATACATAGGTTTTAAGATTCTTACTAGTCAGATCTATTCCTCTGCGGGAAATATGGGGTTTTGAGTCCCTTTCACTGAGGAAGGTGTAGGTCTTGTCTATTCCATAGTTGGTTTTTGGAACGGTACCTGTGCTTATATCAAACTCTGGTTTGATGCATCACCCCACCTCTCCTTCCCCCTTAAGCAGGCATAAGAGTGTTTTCTAAATGTGAGACTCTGTTCTCTTTCCTAACTCAGTTCATGTGTAGCCATGTTTACAGGATCTTCCTAAGTGATATCTTATGATAAGTTTCTTTTCCTGTGTGACTTCTTTCACTTAGAATCATCGTACCTGAATCCACTCATTTTGCTGCTACTGGTCTTATGACATTGATTTCGTGGCTGAGGGATATTCCATCGTACGTAAGTTCCACAATGTTTGGAACCATTTTTATATTGCCTGGGATATTTCAGGTGTACCCAGGTTGAGGTTCTTGTAAGCAGTGCAGCCCTCAATTTGGGGGTGGCTCTTTCTTATGGATTTTCAGTTTTCCCAAGGTATATTCCCTAGACTGGAAGTGCCCTTGGCTCTGTAGCTCTGTTGTTTACTTGTTTTAGGGAACACAATGCACTCCTCCAGTGAGGCAGTTGGCAACTTACATCCCGCCCATCAGCATAACAAGGCTCCCTGTTCTCCAGGGCCTGTCTTGCCTTTCTGGTTTTTACACATTTTGTGGATGTCCCTTTTGACCGGTGGGAAGTGATACTTCTGTGTAGTGCAGATTTGCATTGCCCGCTTGCTTGCTTGGCCAAAAAGGGCGTATGCGTTTTCTCCTGAATATATTCAGGAGAAAACGCATACGCCCTTTTTGGCCAAGTGCATCATTGTCGAAGTTGTGCCCCTCTTCCTGTGCTTTACAGGCGATTCCAACGTACCTCTTGAAATCTGTTTCCTGCTATTCTGCCTCGCTTTCAAGTCCGCCTCGTTGCCTTCCCTCAACAGATTTTTGGACGATAGTTGGCCTTGATTACTCTGCCAGTTTGTGAATTGCTGTGCCCCTGAGCTCCATTTTTCAACTCGTTTTCTGTGAGCTGAACGCAAGTCCAAACTTTTGGTTCAGGACCTATACTGGTTCCCGGTGGGTGGCTGAGACTTTGGTTAATTCTTCTTCCTGCCGGGAAATTAGAGTGACATGTGCCCATCCAAATGCCTAGCAGCTACTCTCTCATTGGTTCTCCCTCTTCCCTTTCATCCTCTGCCAAATTGGCAACCTGTGCGAACCAGGAGCTTAAAGGGGCTGTCTCTCCAAGTTGGGAGATTGCTAGGAAAGCAGTTGGAAAGTCAAACCGGAGCACCAGGAGAGGGGCTCTTCGTTGAGTTTTAGAAACCTGTCGTATTCACAGTGTGTCCATTCTCTAGGTTTCCCGTACACGTTATAGCTGTAGTAATATTCCCTTCAACCTGGAGAGCTGGGACCCATGGAATGGGTGCCATGCATTATTGCTTTAAAGGGTCTGCATTTGCTCTCCCAATCTCACCAATCCAATCAGTCCCAAGTGTCCAGCCTTATGCCACATCCAGCTGTCATTGTAGATAGGGTCATTCCAGGTTGCATCACAGACCCTGAAGGAATTTTGAAGAATTTCCCTGTTTCTTTGTTCTGTTTTTGAAATTCCCTTTTAGAGTGGGTTTGAGCTGATTCTCGCTGCCCTGTTTATGCCAGTCTAGACACACTTGATTCCCTTACGAAGACATATCAATACATAGGTTTTAAGATTCTTACTAGTCAGATCTATTCCTCTGCGGGAAATATGGGGTTTTGAGTCCCTTTCACTGAGGAAGGTGTAGGTCTTGTCTATTCCATAGTTGGTTTTTGGAACAGTACCTGTGCTTATATCAAACTCGGGTTTGATGCATCACCCCACCTCTCCTTCCCCCTTAAGCAGGCATAAGAGTGTTTTCTAAATGTGAGACTCTGTTCTCTTGCCTAACTCAGTTCATGTGTAGCCATGTTTACAGGATCTTCCTAAGTGATATCTTATGATAAGTTTCTTTTCCTGTGTGACTTCTTTCACTTAGAATCATCGTACCTGAATCCACTCATTTTGCTGCTACTGGTCTTATGACATTGATTTCGTGGCTGAGGGATATTCCATCGTACGTAAGTTCCACAATGTTTGGAACCATTTTTATATTGCCTGGGATATTTCAGGTGTACCCAGGTTGAGGTTCTTGTAAGCAGTGCAGCCCTCAATTTGGGGGTGGCTCTGTCTTATGGATTTTCAGTTTTCCCAAGGTATATTCCCTAGACTGGAAGTGCCCTTGGCTCTGTAGCTCTGTTGTTTACTTGTTTTAGGGAACACAATGCACTCCTCCAGTGAGGCAGTTGGCAACTTACATCCCGCCCATCAGCATAACAAGTCTCCCTCTTCTCCAGGGCCTGTCTTGCCTTTCTGGTTTTTACACATTTTGTGGATGTCCCTTTTGACCGGTGGGAAGTGATACTTCTGTGTAGTGCAGATTTGCATTGCCCGCTTGCTTGCTTGGCCAAAAAGGGCGTATGCGTTTTCTCCTGAATATATTCAGGAGAAAACGCATACGCCCTTTTTGGCCAAGTGCATCATTGTCGAAGTTGTGCCCCTCTTCCTGTGCTTTACAGGCGATTCCAACGTACCTCTTGAAATCTGTTTCCTGCTATTCGTCCTCGCTTTCAAGTCCGCCTCGTTGCCTTCCCTCAACAGATTTTTGGACGATAGTTGGCCTTGATTACTCTGCCAGTTTGTGAATTGCTGTGCCCCTGAGCTCCATTTTTCAACTCGTTTTTTGTGAGCTGAACGCAAGTCCAAACTTTTGGTTCAGGACCTATACTGGTTCCCGGTGGGTGGCTGAGACTTTGGTTGATTCTTCTTCCTGCTGGGAAATTAGAGTGACATGTGCCCATCCAAATGCCTAGCATCTACTCTCTCATTGGTTCTCCCTCTTCCCTTTCATCCTCTGCCAAATTGGCAACCTGTGCGAACCAGGAGCTTAAAGGGGCTGTCTCTCCAAGTTGGGAGATTGCTAGGAAAGCAGTTGGAAAGTCAAACCGGAGCACCAGGAGAGGGGCTCTTCATGGAGTTTTAGAAACCTGTCGTATTCACAGTGTGTCCATTCTCTAGGTTTCCCGTACACGTTATAGCTGTAGTAATATTCCCTTCAACCTGGAGAGCTGGGACCCATGGAATGGGTGCCATGCATTATTGCTTTAAAGGGTCTGCATTTGCTCACCCAATCTCACCAATCCTCTCAGTCCCAAGTGTCCAGCCTTATGCCACATCCAGCTGTCATTGTAGATAGGGTCATTCCAGGTTGCATCAGAGACCCTGAAGGAATTGTAAAGAATTTCCCTGTTTCTTTGTTCTGTTTTTGAAATTCCTTTTTAGAGTGGGTTTGAGCTGATTCTCGCTGCCCTGTTTATGCCAGTCTAGACACACTTGATTCCCTTACGGAGACATATCAATACATAGGTTTTAAGATTCTTACTAGTCAGATCTATTCCTCTGCGGGAAATATGGGGTTTTGAGTCCCTTTCACTGAGGAAGGTGTAGGTCTTGTCTATGCCATAG
The DNA here is from genome assembly GCF_964341445.2 of Mesoplodon mirus. Lineage (NCBI taxonomy): Eukaryota > Metazoa > Chordata > Mammalia > Artiodactyla > Ziphiidae > Mesoplodon > Mesoplodon mirus. The sequence continues at coordinate 124,958,013 of NC_138984.1, forward strand.
TTGGTTTTTGGAACGGTACCTGTGCTTATATCAAACTCGGGTTTGATGCATCACCCCACCTCTCCTTCCCCCTTAAGCAGGCATAAGAGTGTTTTCTAAATGTGAGACTCTGTTCTCTTGCCTAACTCAGTTCATGTGTAGCCATGTTTACAGGATCTTCCTAAGTGATATCTTATGATAAGTTTCTTTTCCTGTGTGACTTCTTTCACTTAGAATCATCGTACCTGAATCCACTCATTTTGCTGCTACTGGTCTTATGACATTGATTTCGTGGCTGAGGGATATTCCATCGTACGTAAGTTCCACAATGTTTCGAACCATTTTTATATTGCCTGGGATATTTCAGGTGTACCCAGGTTGAGGTTCTTGTAAGCAGTGCAGCCCTCAATTTCAGGGTGGCTCTGTCTTATGGATTTTCAGTTTTCCCAAGGTATATTCCCTAGACTGGAAGTGCCCTTGGCTCTGTAGCTCTGTTGTTTACTTGTTTTAGGGAACACAATGCACTCCTCCAGTGAGGCAGTTGGCAACGTACATCCCGCCCATCAGCATATCAAGGCTCCCTGTTCGCCAGGGCCAGTCTTGCCTTTTGAAACGGTCATTTTGAAATATGGACGTCTTTTGAATTTCTTGGTCGATATGTGACCCCAGGATTTGTTATCAGGGCAGGTGTCATTTACAGGCCTGCAATGATTTTGAATATCAACTGACCATTAGCGCTGGGATTAAAGCTGCTGTTGTGTGAAACGGCCACAAGGTGACAGCAGTTCTCCCTTACCATATCTGGTTACTAGGGCAACAGAGCCTCAATGGAAGTGGTGTTCTAGATTGGAATTTAGAATGGAATGTGCCAGGAAGAAGCCCCTCAAGTTTGTCTCACTACTTCTTCTTCTTGTTTTTAATTTTTTTTTTATTTTTTATTACAGAAAGTTTGATTACAATGTTTGGCTTGTTGTAGGTGTGGATGATGTGGTTCTTTTACACATATACAGATGTCTGTTCTTCCTGGGATCCTTTTCCCATGTACGTTATGACAGAATGTTGAGTAGTCCTCTCTTGGTATTCTGTAGGTCTTTGGTGATTATATATGTCACCTGTGTTTGTATATGTCTGTTAACTCTGATATCATAATGAAACCAATCCTCACACCTTTCCATTGGTGAACCATAAGTTTGTTTAATGATTCTGTGACTGCCCTTCTCCGTGGAAATATCTGCCATGGTATCCATTTTTAGGTAACACCTATAAGTGATATGATATGTTATGTGTCTTTCACTTTCTGTCTTACTACAAGTCACGTGATTACTTCTAGACTCATCTACGGTGCTGAAAATGGCATTGTGTCCTTTTTTCCCTTGGCTTCTATTCTGCCTTAGAGAGGTCCATTTTCAACAATGTGATTCCCTGCGGGTTGTGGATTAGCTGACCTGGGCAGCCTTACCCTGCCGCCCCGCCCTCCCCAGGTGTGCCTCGTTGAGGTCAATATAAACAGCACTCCAGGCAGCAATAGCCCCTGAAGCTGTGCCTGACTCCATATTCTCTGCCCCGTCAGCAGTCTCGGGACTGTGCTGGTGGGGGGGAGTGATGGGCCACAGCTTTGTGGGTGGCCCGGTCTGAGTGGGGCTCTGCTGGCCTTTCTGCAGGAGTTGCCAGGCTGCCACCTGTAAAGAACAGGATGTGTCACCCATACCTTCCGCTGGAATTTCTCTCCGGACAGAGGTGAGGAAGGAAAAACGCAGTGGGGGCCGGGACAGGAGGGGTATCTCAGGCAGGGCAATGGAAAGCTCCGGAAGAGCGCCAGGGGCCTGGATCAACCTGGCTGGCCTGCAGGCACGAAGTTGGCCTGCGTGATGTCGCTGGTGTGGCTCCACGGGCTTTCCTATAGGCTTTCAAGCCCCTGTACATATTCAGGTGTTTTACCTGGGAAGGGTGGGAACAGTTCAGCAACAGCTGGCCTGGGGCTCAGTTCACGTTTACTCACAGAAGCCACGGCACGTTACCCCAGCTTTGCAGTGAGGACGTTCCTTGCGTGGGGTGTGGGTTGCTGGCTGTATGGGAGATGGTTCCCCACCTCTGACGAAATTCAGAATTGTTGACAGCTGGAGCAGTGCCCTGATAGGGTTTTCGTCTGTATAACACGTGGGTTCAGTTTTTTTTTTCTTTTATGGTTCAAGTTGGGTTTTATTCCTCTTTTATGTATTTATAGATATAAGCATGGAAATAATTCATTCCTATAAGTACATCTGTGTGATGGGAAGAACTTTTTTCTGTTTTATTTTTAAATTTTATTTTTTAAAATTTTGAAATTTAATTTTATTTATTTTTTTTATACAGCACGTTATTATTAGTTATGTATTTTATGCATATTCATGTATACAGGTCAATCCCAATCTCCCAACTCATCCCACCACCACCACCCCATGGCTTCCCACACTTGGTGTCCATACGTTTGTTCTCTACCTCTGTGTCTCTATTTCTTCCCTGCAAACCAGTTCATCTGGACCATTTTTTAGGTTCCACATATATGCATTAATATACAATATTTGTTTCCTCTTTCTGACTTACTTCATCCTGTATGACAGTCTCTCGATCCATCGATGTCTCTACAAAGGACCCAGTTTCATTCCTTTTTATGGCCGAGTAATATTCCATTTTATATATTTACCACATCTTTATCCATTCATCTGTCTGTGGGCATTTACGTTGCTTCCATTACCTGGCTATTGTAAATAGTGCTGCAATGAACATTGTGGTGAATATGCCTTTTTGATTTACAGTTTTCTCTGGGTATATGCCCAGAAGTGGGATTGCTGGATCAGATGGTAATTCTATTTCTACTTTTTTTAAGGAAACTCCATACTCTTCTCCATAGTGACTGTATCAATTTACATTCCCACCAATAGTGGAAGAGGGTTTCTTTTGTCCACACCCTCCCCAGAATTGGTTGTTTGTAGATTTTCTGATGATGCCGATTCTAACAGGTGTGAGGTGATACCTCATTGTAGTTTTGATTTGCATTTCTCTAATAATTAGTGCTGTTGAGCAGCTTTTCATGTGCGTCTTGGCCATCTCTGTGTCTTCTTTGAAGAAACGTCTCTTTAGATCTTCTGCCCATTTTTGTATTGGGTTGTTTGTTTTTTTAATATTAAGCTGCATGAGCTGTTTATATATATTGGAGATTAAGCCTCTGTCCATTGATTCGTTTGCAACGATTTTCGCCCATTCTAAGGGATGCCTTTTTCCATTCCCATTTTTTTTTAACAAAAAAGGAAAGAAAGGAAAAGAAGCAGAACACTAATGTGCGTAAAATATGCCTTTTGAAACGGTCGTTTTGAAATATGGACGTCCTTTGATTTTTTTGGTCGATATGTGACCCCAGGAATTGTGTTCAGGGCAGGTGTCATTTACAGGCCTGCAATGATTTTGAATATCAACTGACCATTAGCGTTGGGATTAAAGCTGCTGTTGTGTGAAACGGCCACAAGGTGGCAGCAGTTCTTCCTTACCAAATCTGGTGACTAGGGCAACAGTGCCTCAATGGAAGTGGTGTTCTAGTTTGGAATTTAGAATGGAATGTGCCAGGAGAAAGCCCCTCACGTTTGTCTCACTACTTCTTGTTCGTGTTTTTAATTTAGTTTTTTTATTTTTTATTACAGCAAGTTTGATTACAATGTTTGGCTTGTTGTAGGTGTGGAAGATGTGGTTCTTTTACACATATACAGATGTCTGTTCTTCCTGGGATCCTTTTCCCATGTACGTTATGACAGAATGTTGAGTAGTCCTCTCTTGTTATTCTGTAGGTCTTTGGTGATTATATATGTCACCTGTGTTTGTATATGTCTCTTAAACCCGATATCGTAATGAAACCAATCCTCACACCTTTCCATTGGTGAACCATAAGTCTGTTTAATGAATCTGTGATTGCCCTTCTCCGTGGAAATATCTGCCCTGGTATCCATTTTTAGGTAACACCTATAAGTGATATGATATGATATGTGTCTTTCACTTTCTGACTTACTACAAGTCACATGATTACTTCTAGACTCATCTATGGTGCTGCAAATGGCATTGTGTCCTTTTTTCCCTTGGCTTCTCTTCTGCCTTAGCGGGGTCCATTTTCAACAATGTGATTCCCTGAGGGTTGTGGATTAGCTGACCTGGGCAGCCTTACCCTGCCGGCCCGCCCTCCCCAGGTGTGCATCGTTGAGGTCAATATAAACAGCGCTCCAGGCATCAATAGCCCCTGAAGCTGTGCCTGACTCCATATTCTCTGCCCCGTCAGCAGTCTCGGGGCTGTGCTGGTGGGAGGGAGTGAGGGGCCACAGCTTTGTGTGTGGCCCGGTGTGAGTGGGGTTCTGCTGGCCTTTCTGCAGGAGTTGCCAGGCTGCTGCCTGTTAAGAAGAGGATGTGTCACCCATACCTTCCGCTGGAATTTCTCTCCGGACAGAGGTGAGGAAGGAAAAAAGCATTGGGTGCCGGGACAGGAGGGGTATCTCAGGCAGGGCAATGGAAAGCTTCTGGAAGAGCGCCCGGGGCCAGGACCACACTGGCTGGCCTGCAGGCACCAAGTTGGCCTGCGTGCTGTCGCTGGTGTGGCTCCACGGTCCTTCCTCTAAGCTTTCAAGCCCTTGTACATATTCAGGTGTTTACCTGGAAAGGGTGGGAACAGTTCAGCAGCAGCTGGCCTGGGGCTCAGCTCACGTTTACTCACAGATGCCTCGGCACGGTCCCCCAGCTTTGCAATGAGGACGCTCCTTGCGTGGGGGGTGGGTTGCTGGCTGTACGGGAGATGGTTCCCCACCTCTGACCAATTTCAGAATTGTTTACCACTGGAGCAAGGGCCCTGATAGGGTTTTCCTCTGTATAACTCGTGGGTTCAGGTTTTTTTTTTTCTTTTATGTTTCAAGTTAGATTTTATTCCTCTTTTATGTATTTATAGATATAAGCATGGAAATAATTCATTCCTATAAATACATCTGTGTGACGGGAAGAACTTTTTTCTGTTTTATTTTTAAATTTTATTTTTTAAAATTTTGAAATTTAATTTTATTTATTTTTTTTATACAGCACGTTATTATTAGTTATGTATTTTATGCATATACATATATACAGGTCAATCCCAAACTCCCAACTCATCCCACCACCACCACCCCATGCCTTCCCACACTTGGTGTCCATACGTTTGTTCTCTACCTCTGTGTCTCTATTTCTTCGCTGAAAAACAGTTCATCTGTACCATTTTTAGGCTCCACATATATGCATTAATATACAATATTTGTTTTCCTCTTTCTGACTTACTTCATTGTGTATGACAGTCTCTCGATCCATCGATGTCTCTACAAATGACCCAGTTTCATTCTTTTTTATGGCCGAGTAATATTCCATTTTATATATGTACCACATCTTTATCCACTCATGTGTCTGTGGGCATTTAGGTTGCTTCCATTACCTGGCTCTTGTAGATAGTGCTGCAACGAACATTGTGGTGAATGTGCCTTTTTGAAATACGGTTTTCTCTGGGTATATGGCCAGAAGTGGGATTGCTGGATCAGATGGTAATTCTATTTCTAGTTTTTTTAAGGAAACTCCATACTGTTCTCCATAGTGACTGTATCAATTTACATTCCCACCAATAGTGGAAGAGGGCTCCTTTTGTCCACACCCTCCCCAGAATTGGTTGTTTGTAGATTTTCTGATGATGCCGATTCTAACAGGTGTGAGGTGAAACCTCATTGTAGTTTTGATTTGCATTTCTCTAATAATTAGTGCTTTTGAGCAGCTTTTCATGTGCGTCTTGGCCATCTCTGTGTCTTCTTTGAAGAAACGTCTCTTTAGATCTTCTGCCCATTTTTGTATTGGGGTGTTTGTTTTTTTAATATTAAGCTGCATGAGTTGTTTATATATATTGGAGTTTAAACCTCTGTCCATTGATTAGTCTGCAACGATTTTCGCCCATTCTGAGGGATGCCTTTTTCCATTCCTGTGTTTTTTAAACAAATAAGGAAAGAAAGGAAAAGAAGCAGAACACTAATGTGCGTAAAATATGCCTTTTGAAACGGTCGTTTTGAAATATGGACATCCTTTGAACTTTTTGGTCGGTATGTGACCCCAGGATTTGTTTTCAGGGCAGGTGTCATTTACAGGCCTGCAATGATTTTGAATATCAACTGACCATTAGCGCTGGGATTAAAGCTGCTGTTGTGTGAAACGGCCACAAGGTGGCAGCAGTTCACCCTTACCAAATCTGGTTACTAGGGCAAGAGATCCTCAGTGGAAGTGGTGTTCTAGATTGGAGTTTAGAATGGAATGTGCCAGGAGAAAGCCCCTCACGTCTGTCTCACCACTTCTTGTTCGTGTTTTTAATTTAAGTTTTTATTTTTTATTACAGCAAGTTTGATTACAATGTTTGGCTTGTTGTAGGTGTGGAAGATGTGGTTCTTTTACACATATACACATGTCTGTTCTTCCTGGGATCCTTTTCCCATGTACGTTATGACAGAATGTTGAGTAGTCCTCTCTTAGTATTCTGTAGGTCTTTGGTGATTATATATGTCACTTGTGTTTGTATATGTCTGTTAACCCCCATATCGTAATGAAACCAATCCTCACACCTTTCCATTGGTGAACCATAAGTTTGTTTAATGAATCTGTGATTGCCCTTCTCCGTGGAAATATCTGCCCTGGTATCCATTTTTAGGTAACACCTATAAGTGATATGATATGTGTCTTTCACTTTCTGACTTACTACAAGTCACGTGATTACTTCTAGACTCATCTACGGTGCTGCAAATGGCATTGTGTCCATTTTTCCCTTTGCTTCTCTTCTGCCTTAGCGGGGTCCATTTTCAACAATGTGATTCCCTGAGGGTTGTGGATTAGCTGACCTGGGCAGCCTTACCCTGCCGGCCCGCCCTCCCCAGGTGTGCCTCGTTGAGGTCAATATAAACAGCGCTCCAGGCAGCAATAGCCCCTGAAGCTGTGCCTGCCTCCATATTCTCTGACTTGTCAGCAGTCTCGGGGCTGCGCTGGTGGGAGGAAGTGAGGGGCCACAGCTTTGTGGGTGGCCCGGTGTGAGTGGGGTTCTGCTGGCCTTTCTGCAGGAGTTGCCAGGCTGCCGCCTGTAAAGAAGAGGTTGTGTCACACATACCTTCCGCTGGAATTTCTCTCCGGACAGAGGTGAGGAAGGAAAAATGCAGTGGGGGCCGGGACAGGAGGGGTATCTCAGGCAGGGCAATGGAAAGTTTCTTGAAGAGTGCCCGTGGCCAAGACCACCCTGGCTGGCCTGCAGGCACCAAGTTGGCCTGCGTGCTGTCGCTGGTGTGGTTCCACGGTCCTTCCTCTAGGCTTTCAAGCCCTTGTACATATTCAGGTGTTTTAACTGGAAAGGGTGGGAATAGTTCAGCAGCAGCTGGCCTGGGGCTCAGCTCACGTTTACTCACAGATGCCTCGGCAGGGTCCACCAGCTTTGCAATGAGGACGCTCCTTGTGTGGGGGTTGGTTTGCTGGCTGTATGGGAGATGGTTCCCCACCTCTGACCAATTTCAGAATTGTTTAACACTGGAGCAAGTGCCCTGATAGGGTTTTCCTCTGTATAACTCGTGGGTTCAGGTTTTTTTTTCTTTTATGTTTCAATTTAAATTTTATTCCCCTTTTATGTATTTACAGATATAAGCATGGAAATAATTCATTCCTATAAATATATCTGTGTGACGGGAAGAACTTTTTTCTGTTTTATTTTTAAATTTTATTTTTTAAAATTTTGAAATTTAATTTTATTTATTTTTTTATACAGCACGTTATTATTAGTTATGTATTTTTTGCATATACATGTATACAGGTCAATCCCAAACCCCCAACTCATCCCACCACCACCACCCCATGGCTTCCCACACTTGGTGTCCATACGTTTGTTCTCTACCTCTGTGTCTCTATTTCTTCCCTGCAAACCAGTTCATCTGTACCATTTTTAGGCTCCACATATATGCGTTAATATACAATATTTCTTTTCATCTTTCTGACTTACTTCATTCTGTATGACAGTCTCTCGATCCATCGATGTCTCTACAAATGACCCAGGTTCATTCCTTTTAATGGCCGAGTAATATTCCATTTTATATATGTACCACATCTTTATCCATTCATCTGTCTGTGGGCATTTAGGTTGCTTCCATTACCTGGCTATTGTAAATAGTGCTACAATGAACATTGTGGTGAATGTGCCTTTTTGAAATAGGGTTTTCTCTGGGTATATGCACAGAAGTGGGATTGCTGGATCAGATGGTAATTCTATTTCTAGATTTTTTAAGGAAACTCCATACTGTTCTCCATAGTGACTGTATCAATTTACATTCCCACCAATACTGGAAGAGGGCTCCTTTTGTCCACACCCTCCCCAGAATTGGTTGTTTGTAGATTTTCTGATGATGCCGATTCTAACAGGTGTGAGGTGATACCTCATTGTAGTTTTGATTTGCATTTCTCTAATAATTAGTGCTGTTGAGCAGCTTTTCTGTGCGTCTTGGCCATCTCTGTGTCTCCTTTGAAGAAACGTCTCTTTAGATCTTCTGCCCATTTTTTGGGGGGTTGTTTGTCTTTTTAATATTAAGCTGCATGAGCTGTTTATATATATTGGAGATTAAACCTCTGTCCATTGATTCGTCTGCAAGGATTTTCGCCCATTCTGAGGGATGCCTTTTTCCATTCCCGTGTTTTTTAACAAAAAAGGAAAGAAAGGAAAAGAAGCAGAACACTAATGTGCGTAAAATATGCCTTTTGAAACGGTCGTTTTGAAATATGGACGTCCTTTGAATTTTTTGGTCGATATGTGACCCCAGGATTTGTTTTCAGGGCAGGTGTCATTTACAGGCCTGCAATGACTTTGAATATCAACTGACCATTAGCGTTGGGATTAAAGCTGCTGTTGTGTGAAACGGCCACAGGGTGGCATCAGTTCACCCTTACCAAATCTGGTTACTAGGGCAAGAGAGCCTCAGTGGAAGTGGTGTTCTAGATTGGAGTTTAGAATGGAATGTGCCAGGAGAAAGCCCCTCACGTTTGTCTCACTACTTCTTGTTCGTGTTATTAATTTAATTTTTTTTTATTTTTTATTACCGCAAGTTTGATTACAATGTTTGGCTTGTTGTATGTGTGGAAGATGTGGTTCTTTTACACATATACAGATGTCTGTTCTTCCTGGGATCCTTTTCCCATGTACGTTATGACAGAATGTTGAGTAGTCCTCTCTTGGTATTCCGTAGGTCTTTGGTGATTATATATGTCACCTGTGTTTGTATATGTCTGTTAACCCCGATACCGTAATGAAACCAATCCTCACACCTTTCCATTGGTGAACCATAAGTTTGTTTAATGAATCTGTGATTGCCCTTCTCCGTGGAAATATCTGCCCTGGTATCCATTTTTAGGTAACACCTATAAGTGATATGATATGATATGTGTCTTTCACTTTCTGACTTACTACAAGCCACGTGATTACTTCTAGACTCATCTACGGTGCTGCAAATGGCATTGTGTCCTTTTTTCCCTTGGCTTCTCTTCTGCCTTAGCGGGGTCCATTTTCAACAATGTGATTCCCTTAGGGTTGTTGATTAGCTGACCTGGGCAGCCTTACCCTGCCGGCCCTCCCTCCCCAGGTGTGCCTCATTGAGGTCAATAAAAACAGCGCTCCAGGCAGCAATAGCCCCTGAAGCTGTGCCTGACTCCATATTCTCTGCCCCGTCAGCAGTCTCGGGGCAGTGCTGGTGGGAGGGAGTGAGGGGCCACAGCTTTGTGGGTGGCCCGGTGTGAGTGGGGTTCTGCTGGCCTTTCTGCAGGAGTTGCCAGGCTGCCGCCTGTAAAGAAGAGGATGTGTCACCCATACATTCCGCTGGAATTTCTCTCCGGACAGAGGTGAGGAAGGAAAAAAGCAGTGGGGCCCGGGACAGGAGGGGTATCTCAGGCAGGGCAATGGAAAGATTCTGGAAGAGCGCCCGGGGCCAGGACCACCCTGGCTGGCCTGCAGGCACCAACTTGGCCTGCGTGCTGTCACTGGTGTGGCTCCACGGTCCTTCCTCTAGGCTTTCAAGCCCTTGTACATATTCAGGTGTTTTACCTGGAAAGGGTGGGAACAGTTCAGCAACAGCTGGCCTGGGGCTCAGCTCACGTTTACTCACAGATGCCTCGGCACGGTCCCCCAGCTTTGCAATGAGGACGCTCCTTGCGTGGGGTGGTGGGTTGCTGGCTTATGGGAGATGGTTCCCCACCTCTGACCAATTTCAGAATTGTTTACCGCTGGAGCAAGTGCCGTGATAGGGTTTTCCTCTGTATAACTCGTGGGTTCAATTTTTTTTTCTTTTATGGTTCAAGTTAGATTTTATTCCTCTGTTATGTATTTATAAATATAAGTATGGAAATAATTCATTCCTATAAATACATCTGTGTGACGGGAATAATTTTTTCTGTTTTAGTTTTAAATTTTATTTTTTAAAATTTTGAAATTTAATTTTATTTATGTTTTTATACTGCAGGTTATTATTAGTTATGTATTTTATGCATATACATGTATACCGTTCAATCCCTATCTCCCAACTCATCCCACCACCACCACCCCATGGCTTCCCACACTTGGTGTCCATACGTTTGTTCTCTACCTCTGTGTCTCTATTTCTTCCCTGCAAACCAGTTCATCTGTACCATTTTTTAGGTTCCACATATATGCATTAATATACAATATTTGTTTTCCTCTTTCTGACTTACTTCATTCTGTATGACAGTCTCTCGATCCATCAATGTCTCTACAAATGACCCAGTTTCATTCCTTTTTATGGCCGAGTAATATTCCATTTCATATATGTACCACATCTTTATCCATTCATCTGTCTGTGGGCATTTAGGTTGATTCCATTACCTGGCTACTGTAAATAGTGCTGCAATGAACATTGTGGTGAATGTGCCTTTTTGATTTACGGTTTTCTCTTGGTATATGCCCAGAAGTGGGATTGCTGGATCAGATGGTAATTCTATATCTAGATTTTTAAGGAAACTCCATACTGTTCTCCATAGTGACTGTATCAATTTACATTCCCACCAATACTGGAAGAGGGCTCTTTTTGTCCACACCCTCCCCAGAATTGGTTGTTTGTAGATTTTCTGATGATGCCGATTCTAACAGGTTTTTGGTGATACCTCGTTGTAGTTTTGATTTGCATTTCTCTAATAATTAGTGCTGTTGAGCAGCTTTTCATGTGTGTCTTGGCCATCTCTGTATCGTCTTTGAAGAAACGTCTCTTTAGATCATCTGACCATTTTTGTATTGGGTTGTTTGTTTTTTTAATATTAAGCTGCATGAGCTGTTTATATATATTGGAGATTAAACCTCTGTCCATTGATTCGTCTGCAACGATTTTCGCCCATTCTGAGGGATGCCTTTTTCCATTCCACTGTTTTTTAACAAAAAAGGAAAGAAAGGAATAGAAGCAGAACACTAATGCGCGTAAAATATGCCTTTTGAAACGGTCGTTTTGAAATATGGACGTCCTTTGAATTTTTTGGTCGATATGTGACCCCAGGATTTGTTTTCAGGGCAGGTGTCATTTACAGGCCTGCAATGATTTTGAATATCAACTGACCATTAGCGCTGGGATTAAAGCTGCTGTTGTGTGAAACGGCCACAAGGTGGCAGCAGTTCCCCCTTACCAAATCTGGTTACTAGGGCAAGAGAGCCTCAGTGGAAGTGGTGTTCTAGATTGGAGTTTAGAATGGAATGTGCCAGGAGAAAGCCCCTCACGTTTGTCTCACTACTTCTTGTTCGTGATTTTAATTTAATTTTTTATTTTTTATTACAGCAAGTTTGATTACAATGTTTGTCTTGTTGTAGGTGTGGAAGATGTGGTTCTTTTACACATATACAGATGACTGTTCCTCCTGGGATCCTTTTCCCATGTACGTTATGACAGAATGTTGAGTAGTCCCCTCTTGGTATTCTGTAGGTCTTTCGTGATTATATATATCACCTGTGTTTGTATATGTCTGTTAACCCCGATATCGTAATGAAACCAATCCTCACACCTTTCCATTGGTGAACCATAAGTTTGTTTAATGAATATGTGATTGCCCTTCTCCGTGGAAATATCTGCCCTGGTATCCATTTTTAGGTAACACCTATAAGTGATATGATATGATATGTGTCTTTCACTTTCTGACTTACTACAAGTCACGTGATTACTTCTAGACTCATCTACGGTGCTGCAAATGGCATTGTATCCTTTTTTCCCTTGGCTTCTCTTCTGCCTTAGCGGGGTCCATTTTCAACAATGTGATTCCCTGAGGGTTGTGGATTAGCTGACCTGGGCAGCCTTACCCTGCCGGCCCGCCCTCCCCAGGTGTGCCTCGTTGAGGTCAATATAAACAGGGCTCCAGGTAGCAATAGCCCCTGAAGCTGTGCCTGACTCCATATTCTCTGCCCCGTCAGCAGTCTCGTGGCTGTGTTGTTGGGAGGGAGTGAGGGGCCACAGCTTTGTGGGTGGCCCGGTGTGAGTGGGGTTCTGCTGGCCTTTCTGCAGGAGTTGCCAGGCTGCCGCCTGTAAAGAAGAGGATGTGTCACCCATACCTTCCGCTGGAATTTCTCTCCGGACAGAGGTGAGGAAGGAAAAAAGCAGTGGGGGCCGGGACAGGAGGGGTATCTCAGGCAGGGCAATGGAAAGCTTCTGGAAGAGCGCCAGGGTCCAGGACCACCCTGGCTGGCCTGCAGGCACCAAGTTGGCCTGCGTGCTGTCGCTGGTGTGGCTCCACGGTCCTTCCTCTAGGCTTTCAAGCCCTTGTACATATTCAGGTGTTTTACCTGGAAAGGGTGGGAACAGTTCAGCAGCAGGTGGCCTGGGGCTCAGCTCACGTTTACTCAGAGATGCCTCGGCACGGTCCCCCAGCTTTGCAGTGAGGACGCTCCTTGCGTGGGGGGTGGGTTCCTGGCTGTATGGGAGATGGTTTCCCACCTCTGACCAATTTCAGAATTGTTTACCGCTGGAGCAAGTGCCGTGATAGGGTTTTCCTCTGTATAACTCGTGGGTTCAATTTTTTTTTTTCTTTTATGGTTCAAGTTTGATTTTATACCTCTTTTATGTATTTATACATATAAGCATGGAAATAATTCATTCCTATAAATACATCTGTGTGACGGGAAGAACATTTTTCTGTTTTATTGTTAAATTTAATTTTTTAAAATTTTGAAATTAAATTTTATTTATTTTTTTATACAGCACGTTATTATTAGTTATGTATTTTATTCATATACATTTATAGAGGTCAATCCCAAACTCCCAACTCATCCCACCACCACCGCCCCATGGCTTCCCACACTTGGTGTCCATACGTTTGTTCTCTACCTCTGTGTCTCTATTTCTTCCCTGCAAACCAGTTCATCTGTACCATTTTTAGGCTCCACATATATGCATTAATATACAATATTTGTTTTCCTCTTTCTGACTTACTTCATTCTGTATGACAGTCTCTCGATCCATCGATGTCTCTACAAATGACCCAGTTTCATTCCTTTTTATGGCCGAGTAATATTCCATTTCATATATGTACCACATCTTTATCCATTCATCTGTCTGTGGGCATTTAGGTTGCTTCCATTACCTGGCTATTGTAAATAGTGCTGCAACGAACATTGTGGTGAATGTGCCTTTTTGAAATACGGTTTTCTCTGGGTATATGCCCAGAAGTGGGATTGCTGGATCAGATGGTAATTCTATTTCTAGTTTTTTTTAAGGAAACTCCATACTGTCCTCCATAGTGACTGTATCAATTTACATTCCGACCAATAGTGGAAGAGGGCTCCTTTTGTCCACACCCTCCCCAGAATTGGTTGTTTGTATATTTTCTGATGATGCCGATTCTAACAGGTGTGAGGTGATACCTCATTGTAGTTTTGATTTGCATTTCTCTAATAATTAGTGCTGTTGAGCAGCTTTTCATGTGCGTCTTGGCCATCTCTGTGTCTCCTTTGAAGAAACGTCTCTTTAGATCTTCTGCCCATGTTTGTATTGGGTTGTTTGTTTTTTTAATATTAAGCTGCATGAGTTGTTTATATATATTGGAGATTAAACCTCTGTCCATTGATTCGTCTGCAACGATTTTCGCCCATTCTGAGGGATGCCTTTTTCCATTCCCGTGTTTTTTAACAAAAAAGGAAAGAAAGGAAAAGAAGCAGAACACTAATGTGCGTAAAATATGCCTTTTGAAACGGTCGTTTTGAAATATGGACGTCCTTTGAATTTTTTGGTCGATATGTGACCCCAGGATTTGTTTTCAGGGCAGGTGTCATTTACAGGCCTGAAATGATTTTGAATATCAACTGACCACTAGCGCTGGGATTAAAGCTGCTGTTGTGTGAAATGGCCACAAGGTGGCAGCAGTTCACCCTTACCAAATCTGGTTACTAGGGCAAGAGAGCCTCAGTGGAAGTGGTGTTCTAGATTGGAGTTTAGAATGGAATGTGACAGGAGAAAGCCCCTCACGTTTGTCTCACTACTTCTTGTTCGTGTATTTAATTTAATTTAATATTTTTTATTACAGCAAGTTTGATTACAATGTTTGGCTTGTTGTAGGTGTGGAAGATGTGGTTCTTTTACAAATATACAGATGACTGTTCTTCCTGGGATCCTTTTCCCATGTACGTTATGACAGAATGTTGAGTAGTCCTCTCTTGGTATTCTGTAGGTCTTTGGTGATTATATATGTCACCTGTGTTTGTATATGTCTGTTAACCCCGATATCATAATGAAACCAATCCTCACACCTTTCCATTGGTGAACCATAAGTGTGTTTAATGAATCTGTGATTGCCCTTCTCCGTGGAAATATCTGCCCTGGTATCCATTTTTAGGTAACACCTATAAGTGATATGATATGTGTCTTTCACTTTCTGACTCACTACAAGTCACGTGATTACTTCTAGACTCATCTACGGTGCTGCAAATGGCATTGTGTCCTTTTTTCCCTTGGCTTCTCTTCTGCCTTAGCGGGGTCCATTTTCAACAATGTGATTCCCTGAGGGTTGTGGATTAGCTGACCTGGGCAGCCTTACCCTGCCGGCCCGCCCTCCCCAGATGTGCCTCGTTGAGGTCAATATAAACAGCGCTCCAGGCAGCAATAGCCCCTGAAGCTGTGCCTGACTCCATATTCTCTGCCCCATCAGCAGTCTCGGGGCTGTGCTGCTGGGAGGGAGTGAGGGGCCACAGCTTTGTGGGTGGCCCGGTGTGAGTGGGGTTCTGCTGGCCTTTCTGCAGGAGTTGCCAGGCTGCTGCCAGTAAAAAAGAGGTTGTGTCACACATACCTTCCGCTGGAATTTCTCTCCGGACAGAGGTGAGGAAGGAAAAAAGCAGTGGGGGCCGGGACAGGAGGGGTATCACAGGCAGGGCAATGGAAAGTTTCTGGAAGAGCGCCCAGGTCCAGGACAACCCTGGCTGGCCTGCAGGCACCAAGTTGGCCTGCGTGCTGTCGCTGGTGTGGCTCCACGGTCCTTCCTCTAGGCTTTCAAGCCCTTGTACATATTCAGGTGTTTTACCTGGAAAGGGTGGGAACAGTTCAGCAGCAGCTGGCCTGGGGCTCAGCTCACGTTTACTCACAGATGCCTCGGCACGGTCCCCCAGCTTTGCAATGAGGACGCTCCTTGTGTGGGGGGTGGGTTGCTGGCTGTATGGGAGATGGTTCCCCACCTCTGACCAATTTCAGAATTGTTTACCGCTGGAGCAAGTGCCGTGATAGGGTTTTCCTCTGTATAACTCGTGGGTTCAATTTTTTTTTCTTTTATGGTTCAAGTTAGATTTTATTCCTCTGTTATGTATTTATAAATATAAGTATGGAAATAATTCATTCCTATAAATACATCTGTGTGACGGGAATAATTTTTTCTGTTTTAGTTTTAAATTTTATTTTTTAAAATTTTGAAATTTAATTTTATTTATGTTTTTATACTGCAGGTTACTATTAGTTATGTATTTTATGCATATACATGTATACCATTCAATCCCTATCTCCCAACTCATCCCTCCACCACCACCCCATGGCTTCCCACACTTGGTGTCCATACGTTTGTTCTCTACCTCTGTGTCTCTATTTCTTCCCTGCAAACCAGTTCATCTGTACCATTTTTTTAGGTTCCACATATATGCATTAATATACAATATTTGTTTTCCTCTTTCTGACTTACTTCATTCTGTATGACAGTCTCTCGATCCATCGATGTCTCTACAAATGACCCAGTTTCATTCCTTTTTATGGCCGAGTAATATTCCATTTCGTATATGTACCACATCTTTATCCATTCATCTGTCTGTGGGCATTTAGGTTGCTTCCATTACCTGGCTATTGTAAATAGTGCTGCAATGAACATTGTGGTGAATGTGCCTTTGTGATTTATGGTTTTCTCTGGGTATATGCCCAGAAGTGGGATTGCTGGATCAGATGGTAATTCTATTTCTAGTTTTTTAAGGAAACTCCATACTGTTCTCCATAGTGACTGTATCAATTTACATTCCCACCAATAGTGGAAGAGGGCTCCTTTTGTCCACACCCTCCCCAGAATTGGTTGTTTGTAGATTTTCTGATGATGCCGATTCTAACAGGTGTGAGGTGATACCTCATTGTAGTTTTGATTTGCATTTCTCTAATAATTAGTGCTGTTGAGCAGCTTTTCATGTGCGTCTTGGCCATCTCTGTGTCTTCTTTGAAGAAACATCTCTTTAGATCTTCTGCCCATTTTTGTATTGGGTTGTTTGTTTTTTTAATATTAAGCAGCATGTGTTGTTTATATATATTGGATATTAAACCTCTGTCCATTGATTAGTCTGCAACGATTTTCGCCCATTCTGAGGGATGCCTTTTTCCATTCCCGTGTTTTTTAACAAAAAAGGAAATAAAGGAAAAGAAGCAGAACACTAATGTGCGTAAAATATGCCTTTTGAAACGGTCGTTTTGAAATATGGACGTCCTTTGAAGTTTTTGGTCGATATGTGACCCCAGGATTTGTTTTCAGGGCAGGTGTCATTTACAGGCCTGAAATGATTTTGAATATCAACTGACCACTAGCGCTGGGATTAAAGCTGCTGTTGTGTGAAACGGCCACAAGGTGGCAGCAGTTCACCCTTACCAAATCTGGTTACTAGGGCAAGAGAGCCTCAGTGGAAGTGGTGTTCTAGATTGGAGTTTAGAATGGAATGTGCCAGGAGAAAGCCCCTCACGTTTGTCTCACTACTTCTTCTTCGTGTTTTTAATTTAATTTTTTATTTTTTATTACAGCAAGGTTGATTACAATGCTTGGCTTGTTGTAGGTGTGGAAGATGTGGTTCTTTTACACATAAACATATGACTCTTCTTCCTGGGATCCTTTTCCCATGTACGTTATGACAGAATGTTGAGTAGTCCTCTCTTGGTATTCTGTAGGTCTTTGGTGATTATATATGTCACCTGTGTTTGTATATGTCTGTTAACCCCGATATCGTAATGAAACCAATCCTCATAACTTTCCATTGGTGAACCATAAGTTTGTTTAATGAATCTGTGATTGCCCTTCTCCGTGGAGATATCTGCCCTGGTATCCATTTTTAGGTAACACCTATAAGTGATATGATATGTGTCTTTCACTTTCTGACTTACTACAAGTCACGTGATTACTTCTAGACTCATCTGCGGTGCTGCAAATGTTATTGTGTCCTTTTTTCCCTTGGCTTCTCATCTGCCTTAGCGGGGTCCATTTTCAACAATGTGATTCCCTGAGGGTTGTGGATTAGCTGACCTGGGCAGCCTTACCCTGCCGGCCCGCCCTCCCCAGATGTGCCTCGTTGAGGTCAATATAAACAGAGCTCCAGGCAGCAATAGCCCCTGAAGCTGTGCCTGACTCCATATTCTCTGCCCCGTCAGCAGTCTCGGGGCTGTGCTGGTGGGAGGGAGTGAGGGGCCACAGCTTTGTGGGTGGCCCGGTGTGAGTGGGGTTCTGCTGGCCTTTCTGCAGGAGTTGCCAGGCTGCGGCCTGTAAAGAAGAGGATGTGTCACACATACCTTCCGCTGGAATTACTCTCCGGACAGAGGTGAGGAAGGAAAAAAGCAGTGGGGGCCGGGAAAGGAGGGGTATCTCAGGCAGGGCAATGGAAAGCTTCTGGAAGAGCGCCAGGGTCCAGGACAACCCTGGCTGGCCTGCAGGCACCAAGTTGGCCTGCGTGCTGTCGCTGGTGTGGCTCCACGGTCCTTCCTCTAGGCTTTCAAGCCCTTGTACATATTCAGGTGTTTTACCTGGAAAGGGTGGGAACAGTTCAGCAGCAGCTGGCCTGGGGCTCAGCTCACGTTTACTCACAGATGCCTCGGCACGGTCTCCCAGCTTTGCAATGAGGATGCTCCTTGCGTGGGGGGTGGGTTGCTGGCTGTATGGGAGATGGTTCCCCACCTCTGACCAATTTCAGAATTGTTTACCGCTGGAGCAAGTGCCGTGATAGGTTTTTCCTCTGTATAACTCGTGGGTTCAATTTTTTTTTCTTTTATGGTTCAAGTTAGATTTTATTCCTCTTTTATGTATTTATAGATATAAGCATGGAAATAATTCATTCCTATAAATACATCTGTGTGATGGGAAGAATTTTTTCTGTTTTATTTTTAAATTTTACATTTTAAAATATTGAAATTTAATTTTATTTATGTTTTTATACAGCAGGTTATTATTAGTTATGTATTTTATGCATATACATGTATACAGGTCAATCCCAATCTCCCAACTCATCCAACCACCACCACCCCATGGCTTCCCACACTTGGTGTCCATACCTTTGTTCTCTACCTCTGTGTCTCTATTTCTTCCCTGCAAACCAGTTCATCTGTACCATTTTTTTAGGTTCCACATATATGCATTAATATACAATATTTGTTTTCCTCTTTCTGACTTACTTCATTCTGTATGACAGTCTCTCGATCCATCGATGTCTCTACAAATGACCCAGTTTCATTCCTTTTTATGGCCGAGTAATATTCCATTTCATATATGTACCACATCTTTATCCATTCATCTGTCTGTGGGCATTTAGGTTGCTTCCATTACCTGGCTATTGTAAATAGTGCTGCAACGAACATTGTGGTGAATGTGCCTTTTTGAAATACGGTTTTCTCTGGGTATATGCCCAGAAGTGGGATTGCTGGATCAGATGGTAATTCTATTTCTAGTTTTTTTTAAGGAAACTCCATACTGTCCTCCATAGTGACTGTATCAATTTACATTCCGACCAATAGTGGAAGAGGGCTCCTTTTGTCCACACCCTCCCCAGAATTGGTTGTTTGTATATTTTCTGATGATGCCGATTCTAACAGGTGTGAGGTGATACCTCATTGTAGTTTTGATTTGCATTTCTCTAATAATTAGTGCTGTTGAGCAGCTTTTCATGTGCGTCTTGGCCATCTCTGTGTCTCCTTTGAAGAAACGTCTCTTTAGATCTTCTGCCCATGTTTGTATTGGGTTGTTTGTTTTTTTAATATTAAGCTGCATGAGTTGTTTATATATATTGGAGATTAAACCTCTGTCCATTGATTCGTCTGCAACGATTTTCGCCCATTCTGAGGGATGCCTTTTTCCATTCCCGTGTTTTTTAACAAAAAAGGAAAGAAAGGAAAAGAAGCAGAACACTAATGTGCGTAAAATATGCCTTTTGAAACGGTCGTTTTGAAATATGGACGTCCTTTGAATTTTTTGGTCGATATGTGACCCCAGGATTTGTTTTCAGGGCAGGTGTCATTTACAGGCCTGAAATGATTTTGAATATCAACTGACCACTAGCGCTGGGATTAAAGCTGCTGTTGTGTGAAATGGCCACAAGGTGGCAGCAGTTCACCCTTACCAAATCTGGTTACTAGGGCAAGAGAGCCTCAGTGGAAGTGGTGTTCTAGATTGGAGTTTAGAATGGAATGTGACAGGAGAAAGCCCCTCACGTTTGTCTCACTACTTCTTGTTCGTGTATTTAATTTAATTTAATATTTTTTATTACAGCAAGTTTGATTACAATGTTTGGCTTGTTGTAGGTGTGGAAGATGTGGTTCTTTTACAAATATACAGATGACTGTTCTTCCTGGGATCCTTTTCCCATGTACGTTATGACAGAATGTTGAGTAGTCCTCTCTTGGTATTCTGTAGGTCTTTGGTGATTATATATGTCACCTGTGTTTGTATATGTCTGTTAACCCCGATATCATAATGAAACCAATCCTCACACCTTTCCATTGGTGAACCATAAGTGTGTTTAATGAATCTGTGATTGCCCTTCTCCGTGGAAATATCTGCCCTGGTATCCATTTTTAGGTAACACCTATAAGTGATATGATATGTGTCTTTCACTTTCTGACTCACTACAAGTCACGTGATTACTTCTAGACTCATCTACGGTGCTGCAAATGGCATTGTGTCCTTTTTTCCCTTGGCTTCTCTTCTGCCTTAGCGGGGTCCATTTTCAACAATGTGATTCCCTGAGGGTTGTGGATTAGCTGACCTGGGCAGCCTTACCCTGCCGGCCCGCCCTCCCCAGATGTGCCTCGTTGAGGTCAATATAAACAGCGCTCCAGGCAGCAATAGCCCCTGAAGCTGTGCCTGACTCCATATTCTCTGCCCCGTCAGCAGTCTCGGGGCTGTGCTGCTGGGAGGGAGTGAGGGGCCACAGCTTTGTGGGTGGCCCGGTGTGAGTGGGGTTCTGCTGGCCTTTCTGCAGGAGTTGCCAGGCTGCTGCCAGTAAAAAAGAGGTTGTGTCACACATACCTTCCGCTGGAATTTCTCTCCGGACAGAGGTGAGGAAGGAAAAAAGCAGTGGGGGCCGGGACAGGAGGGGTATCACAGGCAGGGCAATGGAAAGTTTCTGGAAGAGCGCCCAGGTCCAGGACAACCCTGGCTGGCCTGCAGGCACCAAGTTGGCCTGCGTGCTGTCGCTGGTGTGGCTCCACGGTCCTTCCTCTAGGCTTTCAAGCCCTTGTACATATTCAGGTGTTTTACCTGGAAAGGGTGGGAACAGTTCAGCAGCAGCTGGCCTGGGGCTCAGCTCACGTTTACTCACAGATGCCTCGGCACGGTCCCCCAGCTTTGCAATGAGGACGCTCCTTGTGTGGGGGGTGGGTTGCTGGCTGTATGGGAGATGGTTCCCCACCTCTGACCAATTTCAGAATTGTTTACCGCTGGAGCAAGTGCCGTGATAGGGTTTTCCTCTGTATAACTCGTGGGTTCAATTTTTTTTTCTTTTATGGTTCAAGTTAGATTTTATTCCTCTGTTATGTATTTATAAATATAAGTATGGAAATAATTCATTCCTATAAATACATCTGTGTGACGGGAATAATTTTTTCTGTTTTAGTTTTAAATTTTATTTTTTAAAATTTTGAAATTTAATTTTATTTATGTTTTTATACTGCAGGTTACTATTAGTTATGTATTTTATGCATATACATGTATACCGTTCAATCCCTATCTCCCAACTCATCCCACCACCACCACCCCATGGCTTCCCACACTTGGTGTCCATACGTTTGTTCTCTACCTCTGTGTCTCTATTTCTTCCCTGCAAACCAGTTCATCTGTACCATTTTTTTAGGTTCCACATATATGCATTAATATACAATATTTGTTTTCCTCTTTCTGACTTACTTCATTCTGTATGACAGTCTCTCGATCCATCGATGTCTCTACAAATGACCCAGTTTCATTCCTTTTTATGGCCGAGTAATATTCCATTTCGTATATGTACCACATCTTTATCCATTCATCTGTCTGTGGGCATTTAGGTTGCTTCCATTACCTGGCTATTGTAAATAGTGCTGCAATGAACATTGTGGTGAATGTGCCTTTGTGATTTATGGTTTTCTCTGGGTATATGCCCAGAAGTGGGATTGCTGGATCAGATGGTAATTCTATTTCTAGTTTTTTAAGGAAACTCCATACTGTTCTCCATAGTGACTGTATCAATTTACATTCCCACCAATAGTGGAAGAGGGCTCCTTTTGTCCACACCCTCCCCAGAATTGGTTGTTTGTAGATTTTCTGATGATGCCGATCCTAACAGGTGTGAGGTGATACCTCATTGTAGTTTTGATTTGCATTTCTCTAATAATTAGTGCTGTTGAGCAGCTTTTCATGTGCGTCTTGGCCATCTCTGTGTCTTCTTTGAAGAAACATCTCTTTAGATCTTCTGCCCATTTTTGTATTGGGTTGTTTGTTTTTTTAATATTAAGCAGCATGTGTTGTTTATATATATTGGATATTAAACCTCTGTCCATTGATTCGTCTGCAACGATTTTCGCCCATTCTGAGGGATGCCTTTTTCCATTCCCGTGTTTTTTAACAAAAAAGGAAATAAAGGAAAAGAAGCAGAACACTAATGTGCGTAAAATATGCCTTTTGAAACGGTCGTTTTGAAATATGGACGTCCTTTGAAGTTTTTGGTCGATATGTGACCCCAGGATTTGTTTTCAGGGCAGGTGTCATTTACAGGCCTGAAATGATTTTGAATATCAACTGACCACTAGCGCTGGGATTAAAGCTGCTGTTGTGTGAAACGGGCACAAGGTGGCAGCAGTTCACCCTTACCAAATCTGGTTACTAGGGCAAGAGAGCCTCAGTGGAAGTGGTGTTCTAGATTGGAGTTTAGAATGGAATGTGCCAGGAGAAAGCCCCTCACGTTTGTCTCACTACTTCTTCTTCGTGTTTTTAATTTAATTTTTTATTTTTTATTACAGCAAGGTTGATTACAATGCTTGGCTTGTTGTAGGTGTGGAAGATGTGGTTCTTTTACACATAAACATATGACTCTTCTTCCTGGGATCCTTTTCCCATGTACGTTATGACAGAATGTTGAGTAGTCCTCTCTTGGTATTCTGTAGGTCTTTGGTGATTATATATGTCACCTGTGTTTGTATATGTCTGTTAACCCCGATATCGTAATGAAACCAATCCTCATAACTTTCCATTGGTGAACCATAAGTTTGTTTAATGAATCTGTGATTGCCCTTCTCCGTGGAGATATCTGCCCTGGTATCCATTTTTAGGTAACACCTATAAGTGATATGATATGTGTCTTTCACTTTCTGACTTACTACAAGTCACGTGATTACTTCTAGACTCATCTACGGTGCTGCAAATGTTATTGTGTCCTTTTTTCCCTTGGCTTCTCTTCTGCCTTAGCGGGGTCCATTTTCAACAATGTGATTCCCTGAGGGTTGTGGATTAGCTGACCTGGGCAGCCTTACCCTGCCGGCCCGCCCTCCCCAGATGTGCCTCGTTGAGGTCAATATAAACAGAGCTCCAGGCAGCAATAGCCCCTGAAGCTGTGCCTGACTCCATATTCTCTGCCCCGTCAGCAGTCTCGGGGCTGTGCTGGTGGGAGGGAGTGAGGGGCCACAGCTTTGTGGGTGGCCCGGTGTGAGTGGGGTTCTGCTGGCCTTTCTGCAGGAGTTGCCAGGCTGCGGCCTGTAAAGAAGAGGATGTGTCACACATACCTTCCGCTGGAATTACTCTCCGGACAGAGGTGAGGAAGGAAAAAAGCAGTGGGGGCCGGGAAAGGAGGGGTATCTCAGGCAGGGCAATGGAAAGCTTCTGGAAGAGCGCCAGGGTCCAGGACAACCCTGGCTGGCCTGCAGGCACCAAGTTGGCCTGCGTGCTGTCGCTGGTGTGGCTCCACGGTCCTTCCTCTAGGCTTTCAAGCCCTTGTACATATTCAGGTGTTTTACCTGGAAAGGGTGGGAACAGTTCAGCAGCAGCTGGCCTGGGGCTCAGCTCACGTTTACTCTCAGATGCCTCGGCACGGTCTCCCAGCTTTGCAATGAGGATGCTCCTTGCGTGGGGGGTGGGTTGCTGGCTGTATGGGAGATGGTTCCCCACCTCTGACCAATTTCAGAATTGTTTACCGCTGGAGCAAGTGCCGTGATAGGTTTTTCCTCTGTATAACTCGTGGGTTCAATTTTTTTTTCTTTTATGGTTCAAGTTAGATTTTATTCCTCTTTTATGTATTTATAGATATAAGCATGGAAATAATTCATTCCTATAAATACATCTGTGTGATGGGAAGAATTTTTTCTGTTTTATTTTTAAATTTTACATTTTAAAATATTGAAATTTAATTTTATTTATGTTTTTATACAGCAGGTTATTATTAGTTATGTATTTTATGCATATACATGTATACAGGTCAATCCCAATCTCCCAACTCATCCAACCACCACCACCCCATGGCTTCCCACACTTGGTGTCCATACCTTTGTTCTCTACCTCTGTGTCTCTATTTCTTCCCTGCAAACCAGTTCATCTGTACCATTTTTTTAGGTTCCACATATATGCATTAATATACAATATTTGTTTTCCTCTTTCTGACTTACTTCATTCTGTATGACAGTCTCTCGATCCATCGATGTCTCTACAAATGACCCAGTTTCATTCCTTTTTATGGCCGAGTAATATTCCATTTCATATATGTACCACATCTTTATCCATTCATCTGTCTGTGGGCATTTAGGTTGCTTCCATTACCTGGCTATGGTAAATAGTGCGGCAATGAACATTGTGGTGAATGTGCCTTTTTGATTTACGGTTTTCTCTGGGTATATGCCCAGAAGTGGGATTGCTGGATCAGATGGTAATTCTATTTCTAGTTTTTATAAGGAAACTCCATACTGTTCTCCATAGTGACTGTATCAGTTTACATTCCCACCAATAGTGGAAGAGGGCTCCTTTTTTCCACAACCTCCCCAGAATTGGTTGTTTGTAGATTTTCTGATGATGCCGATTCTAACAGGTGTGAGGTGATACCTCATTGTAGTTTTGATTTGCATTTCTCTAATAATTAGTGCTGTTGAGCAGCTTTCCATGTGCGTCTTGGCCATCTCTGTGTCTTCTTTGAAGAAACGTCTCTTTAGATCTTCTGACCATTTTTGCTTTTGGTGGTTTGTTTTTTTAATATTAAGCTGCATGAGCTGTTTATATATATTGGAGATTAAACCTCTGTCCATTGATTCGTCTGCAACGATTTTCGCCCATTCTGAGGGATGCCTTTTTCCATTCCCGTGTTTTTTAACAAAAAAGGAAATAAAGGAAAAGAAGCAGAACACTAATGTGCGTAAAATATGCCTTTTGAAACGGTCGTTTTGAAATATGGACGTCCTTTGAATTTTTTGGTCGATATGTGACCCCAGGATTTGTTTTCAGGGCAGGTGTCATTTACAGGCCTGAAATGATTTTGAATATCAACTGACCACTAGCGCTGGGATTAAAGCTGCTGTTGTGTGAAACGGCCACAAGGTGGCAGCAGTTCACCCTTACCAAATCTGGTTACTAGGGCAAGAGAGCCTCAGTGGAAGTGGTGTTCTAGATTGGAATTTAGAATGGAATGTGCCAGGAGAAAGCCCCTCACGTTTTTCTCACTACATCTTTTTCGTGTTTTTAATTTAATTTTTTTATTTTTATTACAGCAAGTTTGATTACAATGTTTGGCTTGTTGTATGTGTGGAAGATGTGGTTCTTTTACACATATACAGATGTCTGTACTTCCTGGGATCCTTTTCCCATGTACATTATGACAGAATGTTGAGTAGTCCTCTCTTGGTATTCTGTAGGTCTTTGGTGATTATATATGTCACCTGTGTTTGTATATGTCTGTTAACCCAAATATCGTAATGAAACCAATCCTCACACCTTTCCATTGGTGAAATATAAGTTTCTTTAATGAATCTGTGATTGCCCTTCTCCGTGGAAATATCTGCCCTGGTATCCATTTTTAGGTAACACCTATAAGTGATATGATAGGATATGTGTCTTTCACTTTCTGACTTACTACAAGTCACGTGATTACTTCTAGACTCATCTACGGTGCTGCAAATGGCATTGTGTCCTTTTTTCCCTTGGCTTCTCTTCTGCCTTAGCGGGGTCCATTTTCAACAATGTGATTCCCTGAGGGTTGTGGATTAGCTGAACTGGGCAGCCTTACCCTGCCTGCATGCCCTCCCCAGGTGTGCCTCTTTGAGGTCAATATAAACAGCGCTCCAGGCAGCAATAGCCCCTGAAGCTGTGCCTGACTCCATATTCTCTGCCCCGTCAGCAGTCTCGGGGCTGTGCTGGTGGGAGGGAGTGAGGGGCCACAGCTTTGTGGGTGGCCCGGTGTGAGTGGGGTTCTGCTGGCCTTTCTGTAGGAGTTGCCAGGCTGCCGCCTGTAAAGAAGAAGTTGTGTCACCCATACCTTCCGCTGGAATTTCTCTCCGGACAGAGGTGAGGAAGGAAAAAAGCAGTGGGGGCCGGGACAGGAGGGGTATCTCAGGCAGGGCAATGGAAAGATTCTGGAAGAGCGCCCGGGGCCAGGACCACCCTGGCTGGCCTGCAGGCAACAAGTTGGCCTGTGTGCTGTCGCTGGTGTGGCTCCACGGTCCTTCCTCTAGGCTTTCAAGCCCTTGTACATATTCAGGTGTTTTACCTGGAAAGGGTGGGAACAGTTCAGCAGCAGCTGGCCTGGGGCTCAGCTCACGTTTACTCACAGATGCCTCAGCACGGTCCCCCAGCTTTGCAATGAGGACGCTCCTTGCGTGTGGGGTGGGTTGCTGGATGTATGGGAGATGCTTCCCCACCTCTGACCAATTTCAGAATTGTTTACCACTGGAGCAAGTGCCCTGATAGGGTTTTCCTCTGTATAACTCGTGGGTTCAGGTTTTTTTTTCTTTTATGGTTCAAGTTAGATTTTTTCCCCTTTTATGAATTTATAGATATAAGCATGGAAATAATTCATTCCTATAAATACATCTGTGTGACGGGAAGAACTGTTTTCTGTTTTATTTTTAAATTTTATTTTTTAAAATTTTGAAATTTTATTTTATTTATTTTTTTTATACAGCACGATATTATTAGTTATGTATTTTATGCATATACATGTATACAGGTCAATCCCAAACTCCCAACTCATCCCAACACCACCACCCCATGGCTTCCCACACTTGGTGTCCATAAGTTTGTTCTCTACCTCTGTGTCTCTATTTCTTCCCTGCAAACCAGTTCATCTGTACCATTTTTAGGCTCCAAATATATGCATTAATATACAATATTTGTTTTCTTCTTTCTGACTTACTTCATTCTGTATGACAGTCTCTCGATCCATCGATGTCTCTACAAATGACCCAGTTTCATTCCTTTTTATGGCCGAGTAATATTCCATTTCATATATGTACTACATCTTTATCCATTCATCTGTCTGTTGGCATTTATGTTGCTTCCATTACCTGGCTATTGTAAATAGTGCTGCAACGAACATTGTGGTGAATGTGCTTTTTTGAAATACGGTTTTCTCTGGGTAAATGCCCAGAAGTGGGATTGCTGGATCACATGGTAATTCTATTTCTAGTTTTTATAAGGAAACTCCATACTGTTCTCCATAGTGACTGTATCAATTTACATTCCCACCAATAGTGGAAGAGGGCTCCTTTTGTCCACACCCTCCCCAGAATTGGTAGTTTGTAGATTTTCTGATGATGCCGATTCTAACAGGTGTGACGTGATACCTCATTGTAGTTTTGATTTGCATTTCTCTAATAATTAGTGCTGTTGAGCAGCTTTTCATGTGTGTCTTGGCCATCTCTGTGTCTTCTTTGAAGAAACGTCTCTTTAGATCTTCTGCCCATGTTTGTATTGGGTTGTTTTTTTTTTAATATTAAGCTGCATGAGTTGTTTATATATATATTGGAGATTAAACCTCTATCCATTGATTCGTCCGCCACGATTTTCGCCCATTCTGAGGGATGCATTTTTCCATTCCCGTGTTTTTTAACAAAAAAGGAAAGAAAGGAAAAGAAGCAGAACACTAATGTGCGTAAAATATGCCTTTTGAAACGGTCGTTTTGAAATATGGACGTCCTTTGAATTTTTTGGTCGATATGTGACCCCAGGATTTGTTTTCAGGGCAGGTGTCATTTACAGGCCTGAAATGATTTTGAATATCAACTGACCACTAGCGCTGGGATTAAAGCTGCTGTTGTGTGAAATGGCCACAAGGTGGCAGCAGTTCACCCTTACCAAATCTGGTTACTAGGGCAAGAGAGCCTCAGTGGAAGTGGTGTTGTAGATTGGAATTTAGAGTGGAATGTGCCAGGAGAAAGCCCCTCACGTTTGTCTCACTTCATCTTGTTCGTGTATTTAATTTAATTTTTTTTATTTTTTATTACAGCAAGTTTGATTACAATGTTTGGCTTGTTGTATGTGTGGAAGATGTGGTTCTTTTACACATATACAGATGTCTGTTCTTCCTGGGATCCTTTTCGCATGTACGTTATGACAGAATGTTGAGTAGTCCCCTCTTGGTATTCTGTAGGTCTTTGGTGATTATATATGTCACCTGTGTTTGTATATGTCTGTTAACCCCGATATCGTAATGAAACCAATCCTCACACCTTTCAATTGGTGAACCATAAGTTTGTTTAATGAATCTGTGATTGCCCTTCTCCGTGGAAATATCTGCCCTGGTATCCATTTTTAGGTAACACCTATAAGTGATATGATACGTGTCTTTCACTTTCTGACTTACTACAAGTCACGTGATTACTTGTAGACTCATCTACGGTGCTGCAAATGGCATTGTGTCCTTTTTTCCCTTGGCTTCTCTTCTGCCTTAGCGGGGTCCATTTTCAACAATGTGATTCCCTGAGGGTTGTGGATTAGCTGACCTGGGCAGCCTTTCCCTGCCGGCCCGCCCTCCCCAGGTGTGCCTCGTTGAGGTCAATATAAACAGAGCTCCAGGCAGCAATAGCCCTTGAAGCTGTGCCTGACTCCATATTCTCTTCCCCGTCAGCAGTCTCGGGGCTGTGCTGGTGGGAGGGAGTGAGGGGCCACAGCTTTGTGGGTGGCCCGGTGTGAGTGGGGTTCTGCTGGCCTTTCTGCAGGAGTTGCCAGTCTGCCGCCTGTAAAGAAGAGGTTGTGTCACACATACCTTCCGCTGGAATTTCTCTCCGGACAGAGGTGAGGAAGGAAAAAAGCAGTGGGGGCCGGGACAGGAGTGGTATCTCAGGCAGGGCAATGGAAAGATTCTGGAAGAGCGCCCGGGGCCAGGACCACCCTGGCTGGCCTGCAGGCACCAAGTTGGCCTGCGTGCTGTCTCTGGTGTGGCTCCATGGTCCTTCCTCTAGGCTTTCAAGCCCTTGTACATATTCATGTGTTTTACCTGGAATGGGTAAGAACAGTTCAGCAGCAGCTGGCCTGGGGCTCAGCTCACGTTTACTCACAGATGCCTCGGCACGGTCCCCCAGCTTTGCAATGAGGACGCTCCTTGTGTGGGGGGTGGGTTGCTGGCTGTATGGGAGATGGTTCCCCACCTCTGACAAATTTCAGAATTGTTTACCACTGGAGCAAGTGCCCTGATAGGGTTTTCCTCTGTATAACTCGTGGGTTCAGGATTTTTTTTTCTTTTATGGTTCAAGTTAGATTTTATTCCCCTTTTATGTATTTATAGATATAAGCATGGAAATAATTCATTCCTATAAATACATCTGTGTGACGGGAAGAACTGTTTTCTGTTTTATTTTTAAATTTTATTTTTTAAAATTTTGAAATTTAATTTTATTTAATTTTTATACAGCACGATATTATTAGTTATGTATTTTATGCATATACATGTACACAGGTCAATCCCAAACTCCCAACTCATCCCACCACCACCACCCCATGGCTTCCCACACTTGGTGTCCATAGGTTTGTTCTCTACCTCTGTGTCTCTATTTCTTCCCTGCAAACCAGTTCATCTGTACCAATTTTAGGCTCCACATATATGCATTAATATACAATATTTGTTTTCCTCTTTCTGACTTACTTCATTCTGTATGACAGTCTCTCGATCCATCGATGTCTCTACAAATGACCCAGTTTCATTCCTTTTTATGGCCGAGTAATATTCCATTTCATATATGTACCACATCTTTATCCATTCATCTGTCTGTGGGCATTTAGGTTGCTTCCATTACCTGGCTATTGTAAATAGTGCTGCAACGAACATTGTGGTGAATGTGCCTTTTTGAAATACGGTTTTCTCTGGGTATATGCCCAGAAGGGGGATTGCTGGATCAGATGGTAATTCTATTTCTAGTTTTTTTAAGGAAGCTCCATACTGTCCTCCATAGTGACTGTATCAATTTACATTCCCACCAATAGTGGAAGAGGGCTCCTTTTGTCCACACCCTCCCCAGAATTGGTTGTTTGTAGATTTTCTGATGATGCCGATTCTAACAGGTGTGAGGTGATACCTCATTGTAGTTTTGATTTGCATTTCTCTAATAATTAGTGCTGTTGAGCAGCTTTTCATGTGCGTCTTGGCCATCTCTGTGTCTCCTTTGAAGAAACGTCTCTTTAGATCTTCTGCCCATTTTTGTATTGGGTTGTTTGTTTTTTTAATATTAAGCTGCATGAGTTGTTTATATATATTGGAGATTAAACCTCTGTCCATTGATTCGTCTGCAACGATTTTCGCCCATTCTGAGGGATGCCTTTTTCCATTCCCGTGTTTTTTAACAAAAAAGGAAAGAAAGGAAAAGAAGCAGAACACTAATGTGCGTAAAATATGCCTTTTGAAACGGTCGTTTTGAAATATGGACGTCCTTTGAATTTTTTGGTCGATATGTGACCCCAGGATTTGTTTTCAGGGTAGGTGTCATTTACAGGCCTGCAATGATTTTGAATATCAACTGACCATTAGCGCTGGGATTAAAGCTGCTGTTGTGTGAAACGGCCACAAGGTGGCAGCAGTTCACCCTTACCAAATCTGGTTACTAGGGCAAGAGAGCCTCAGTGGAAGTGGTGTTCTAGATTGGAGTTAAGAATGGAATGTGCCAGGAGAAAGCCCTTCACGTTTGTCTCACTACTTCTTGTTTGTGTATTTAATTTAATTTAATATTTTTTATTACAGCAAGTTTGATTACAATGTTTGGCTTGTTGTAGGTGTGGAAGATGTGGTTCTTTTACACATATACAGATGACTGTTCTTCCTGGGATCCTTTTCCCATGTACGTTATGACAGAATGTTGAGTAGTCCTCTCTTGGTATTCTGTAGGTCTTTGGTGATTATATATGTCACCTGTGTTTGTATATGTCTTTTAACCCCGATATCATAATGAAACCAATCCTCACACCTTTCCATTGGTGAACCATAAGTGTGTTTAATGAATCTGTGATTGCCCTTCTCCGTGGAAATATCTGCCCTGGTATCCATTTTTAGGTAACACCTATAAGTGATATGATATGTGTCTTTCACTTTCTGACTCACTACAAGTCACGTGATTACTTCTAGACTCATCTACGGTGCTGCAAATGGCATTGTGTCCTTTTTTCCCTTGGCTTCTCTTCTGCCTTAGCGGGGTCCATTTTCAACAATGTGATTCCCTGAGGGTTGTGGATTAGCTGACCTGGGCAGCCTTACCCTGCCGGCCCGCCCTCCCCAGATGTGCCTCGTTGAGGTCAATATAAACAGCGCTCCAGGCAGCAATAGCCCCTGAAGCTGTGCCTGACTCCATATTCTCTGCCCCGTCAGCAGTCTCGGGGCTGTGCTGCTGGGAGGGAGTGAGGGGCCACAGCTTTGTGGGTGGCCCGGTGTGAGTGGGGTTCTGCTGGCCTTTCTGCAGGAGTTGCCAGGCTGCCGCCAGTAAAAAAGAGGTTGTGTCACACATACCTTCCGCTGGAATTTCTCTCCGGACAGAGGTGAGGAAGGAAAAAAGCAGTGGGGGCCGGGACAGGAGGGGTATCCCAGGCAGGGCAATGGAAAGATTCTGGAAGAGCGCCCAGGTCCAGGACAACCCTGGCTGGCCTGCAGGCACCAAGTTGGCCTGCGTGCTGTCGCTGGTGTGGCTCCACGGTCCTTCCTCTAGGCTTTCAAGCCCTTGTACATATTCAGGTGTTTTACCTGGAAAGGGTGGGAACAGTTCAGCAGCAGCTGGCCTGGGGCTCAGCTCACGTTTACTCACAGATGCCTCGGCACGGTCCCCCAGCTTTGCAATGAGGACGCTCCTTGTGTGGGGGGTGGGTTGCTGGCTGTATGGGAGATGGTTCCCCACCTCTGACCAATTTCAGAATTGTTTACCGCTGGAGCAAGTGCCGTGATAGGGTTTTCCTCTGTATAACTCGTGGGTTCAATTTTTTTTTCTTTTATGATTCAAGTTAGATTTTATTCCTCTGTTATGTATTTATAAATATAAGTATGGAAATAATTTATTCCTATAAATACATCTGTGTGACGGGAATAATTTTTTCTGTTTTAGTTTTAAATTTTATTTTTTAAAATTTTGAAATTTAATTTTATTTATGTTTTTATACTGCAGGTTATTATTAGTTATGTATTTTATGCATATACATGTATACCGTTCAATCCCTATCTCCCAACTCATCCCACCACCACCACCCCATGGCTTCCCACACTTGGTGTCCATACGTTTGTTCTCTACCTCTGTGTCTCTATTTCTTCCCTGCAAACCAGTTCATCTGTACCATTTTTTTAGGTTCCACATATATGCATTAATATACAATATTTGTTTTCCTCTTTCTGACTTACTTCATTCTGTATGACAGTCTCTCGATCCATCGATGTCTCTACAAATGACCCAGTTTCATTCCTTTTTATGGCCGAGTAATATTCCATTTCGTATATGTACCACATCTTTATCCATTCATCTGTCTGTGGGCATTTAGGTTGCTTCCATTACCTGGCTATTGTAAATAGTGCTGCAATGAACATTGTGGTGAATGTGCCTTTGTGATTTATGGTTTTCTCTGGGTATATGCCCAGAAGTGGGATTGCTGGATCAGATGGTAATTCTATTTCTAG
Source organism: Mesoplodon mirus (assembly GCF_964341445.2). Lineage (NCBI taxonomy): Eukaryota > Metazoa > Chordata > Mammalia > Artiodactyla > Ziphiidae > Mesoplodon > Mesoplodon mirus. Next base: position 124,990,840 of record NC_138984.1, read on the forward strand.
TTTTTTAAGGAAACTCCATACTGTTCTCCATAGTGACTGTATCAATTTACATTCCCACCAATAGTGGAAGAGGGCTCCTTTTGTCCACACCCTCCCCAGAATTGGTTGTTTGTAGATTTTCTGATGATGCCGATTCTAACAGGTGTGAGGTGATACCTCATTGTAGTTTTGATTTGCATTTCTCTAATAATTAGTGCTGTTGAGCAGCTTTTCATGTGCGTCTTGGCCATCTCTGTGTCTTCTTTGAAGAAACATCTCTTTAGATCTTCTGCCCATTTTTGTATTGGGTTGTTTGTTTTTTTAATATTAAGCTGCATGTGTTGTTTATATATATTGGATATTAAACCTCTGTCCATTGATTCGTCTGCCAAGATTTTCGCCCATTCTGAGGGATGGCTTTTTCCATTCCCGTGTTTTTTAACAAAAAAGGAAAGAAAGGAAAAGAAGCAGAACACTAATGTGCGTAAAATATGCCTTTTGAAACGGTCGTTTTGAAATATGGACGTCCTTTGAACTTTTTGGTCGATATGTGACCCCAGGGTTTGTTTTCAGGGCAGGTGTCATTTACAGGCCTGAAATGATTTTGAATATCAACTGTCCATTAGCGCTGGGATTAAAGCTGCTGTTGTGTGAAACGGCCACAAGGTGGCAGCAGTTCACCCTTATCAAATCTGGTTACTAGGCCAAGAGAGCCTCAGTGGAAGTGGTGTTCTAGATTGGAATTTAGAATGGAATGTGCCAGGAGAAAGCCCCACACGTTTGTCTCACTACATCTTGTTCGTGTTTTTAATTTATTTATTTTTATTTTTTATTACAGCAAGTTTGATTACAATGTTTGGCTTGTTGTATGTGTGGAAGATGTGGTTCTTTTACACATATACAGATGTCTGTTCTTCCTGGGATCCTTTTCCCGTGTACGTTATGACAGAATGTTGAGTAGTCCTCTCTTGGTGTTCTGTAAGTCTTTGGTGATTATATATGTCACCTGTGTTTGTATATGTCTGTTAAACCCGATATCATAATGAAACCAATCCTCACACCTTTCCATTGGTGAACCATAAGTTTGTTTAATGAATCTGTGATTGCCCTTCTCCGTGGAAATATCTGCCCTGGTATCCATTTTTAGGTAACACCTATAAGTGATATGATATGTGTCTTTCACTTTCTGACTCACTACAAGTCACGTGATTACTTCTAGACTCATCTACGGTGCTGCAAATGGCATTGTGTCCTTTTTTCCCTTGGCTTCTCTTCTGCCTTAGCGGGGTCCATTTTCAACAATGTGATTCCCTGAGGGTTGTGGATTAGCTGACCTGGGCAGCCTTACCCTGCCGGCCCGCCCTCCCCAGATGTGCCTCGTTGAGGTCAATATAAACAGCGCTCCAGGCAGCAATAGCCCCTGAAGCTGTGCCTGACTCCATATTCTCTGCCCCGTCAGCAGTCTCGGGGCTGTGCTGCTGGGAGGGAGTGAGGGGCCACAGCTTTGTGGGTGGCCCGGTGTGAGTGGGGTTCTGCTGGCCTTTCTGCAGGAGTTGCCAGGCTGCCGCCAGTAAAAAAGAGGTTGTGTCACACATACCTTCCGCTGGAATTTCTCTCCGGACAGAGGTGAGGAAGGAAAAAAGCAGTGGGGGCCGGGACAGGAGGGGTATCCCAGGCAGGGCAATGGAAAGATTCTGGAAGAGCGCCCAGGTCCAGGACCACGCTGGCTGGCCTGCAGGCACCAAGTTGGCCTGCGTGCTGTCGCTGGTGTGGCTCCACGGTCCTTCCTCTAGGCTTTCAAGCCCTTGTGCATATTCAGGTGTTTTACCTGGAAAGGGTGGGAACAGTTCAGCAGCAGCTGGCCTGGGGCTCAGCTCACGTTTACTCACAGATGCCTTGGCACGGTCCCCCAGCTTTGCAATGAGGACGCTCCTTGTGTGGGGGGTGGGTTGCTGGCTGTATGGGAGATGGTTCCCCACCTCTGACCAATTTCAGAATTGTTTACCGCTGGAGCAAGTGCCGTGATAGGGTTTTCCTCTGTATAACTCGTGGGTTCAATTTTTTTTTCTTTTATGGTTCAAGTTAGATTTTATTCCTCTGTTATGTATTTATAAATATAAGTATGGAAATAATTCATTCCTATAAATACATCTGTGTGACGGGAAGAATTTTTTCTGTTTTAGTTTTAAATTTTATTTTTTAAAATTTTGAAATTTAATTTTATTTATGTTTGTATACTACAGGTTATTATTAGTTATGTATTTTATGCATATACATGTATACCGTTCAATCCCTATCTCCCAACTCATCCCACCACCACCACCCCATGGCTTCCCACACTTGGTGTCCATACGTTTGTTCTCTACCTCTGTGTCTCTATTTCTTCCCTGCAAACCAGTTCATCTGTACCATTTTTTTAGGTTCCACATATATGCATTAATATACAATATTTGTTTTCCTCTTTCTGACTTACTTCATTCTGTATGACAGTCTCTCGATCCATCGATATCTCTACAAATGACCCAGTTTCATTCCTTTTTATGGCCGAGTAATATTCCATTTCATATATGTACCACATCTTTATCCATTCATCTGTCTGTGGGCATGTAGGTTGCTTCCATTACCTGGCTACTGTAAATAGTGCTGCAATGAACATTGTGGTGAATGTGCCTTTTTGATTTACGGTTTTCTATGGGTATATGCCCAGAAGTGGGATTGCTGGATCAGATGGTAATTCTATATCTAGATTTTTAAGGAAACTCCATACTGTTCTCCATAGTGACTGTATCAATTTACATTCCCACCAATACTGGAAGAGGGCTCTTTTTGTCCACACCCTCCCCAGAATTGGTTGTTTGTAGATTTTCTGATGATGCCGAATCTAACAGGTTTTTGGTGATACCTCGTTGTAGTTTTGATTTGCATTTCTCTAATAATTAGTGCTGTTGAGCAGCTTTTCATGTGCGTCTTGGCCATCTCTGTATCTTCTTTGAAGAAACGTCTCTTTAGATCTTCTGACCATTTTTGTATTGGGTTGTTTGTTTTTTTAATATTAAGCTACATGAGCTGTTTATATATATTGGAGATTAAACCTCTGACCATTGATTCGTCTGCAACGATTTTCGCCCATTCTGAGGGATGCCTTTTTCCATTCCACTGTTTTTTAACAAAAAAGGAAAGAAAGGAAAAGAAGCAGAACACTAATGCGCGTAAAATATGCCTTTTGAAACGGTCGTTTTGAAATATGGACGTCCTTTGAATTTTTTGGTCGATATGTGACCCCAGGATTTGTTTTCAGGGCAGGTGTCATTTACAGGCCTGCAATGATTTTGAATATCAACTGACCATTAGCGTTGGGATTAAAGCTGCTGTTGTGTGAAACGGCCACAAGGTGGCAGCAGTTCACCCTTACCAAATCTGGTTACTAGGGCAAGAGAGCCTCAGTGGAAGTGGTGTTCTAGATTGGAGTTTAGAATGGAATGTGCCAGGAGAAAGCCCCTCACGTTTGTCTCACTACTTCTTGTTCGTGTTTTTAATTTAATTTTTTATTTTTTATTACAGCAAGTTTGATTACAATGTTTGTCTTGTTGTAGGTGTGGAAGATGTGGTTCTTTTACACATATACAGATGACTGTTCTTCCTGGGATCCTTTTCCCATGTACGTTATGACAGAATGTTGAGTAGTCCCCTCTTGGTATTCTGTAGGGCTTTGGTGATTATATATATCACCTGTGTTTGTATATGTCTGTTAACCCCGATATCGTAATGAAACCAATCCTCACACCTTTCCATTGGTGAACCATAAGTTTGTTTAATGAATCTGTGATTGCCCTTCTCCGTGGAAATATCTGCCCTGGTATCCATTTTTAGGTAACACCTATAAGTGATATGATATGATATGTGTCTTTCACTTTCTGACTTACTACAAGTCACGTGATTATTTCTAGACTCATCTACGGTGCTGCAAATGGCATTGTGTCCTTTTTTCCCTTGGCTTCTCTTCTGCCTTAGCGGGGTCCATTTTAAACAATGTGATTCCCTGAGGGTTGTGGATTAGCTGACCTGGGCAGCCTTACCCTGCCGGCCCGCCCTCCCCAGGTGTGCCTCATTGAGGTCAATATAAACAGCGCTCCAGGCAGCAATAGCCCCTGAAGCTGTGCCTGCCTCCATATTCTCTGCCCCGTCAGCAGTCTCGGTGCTGTGCTGGTGGGAGGGAGTGAGGGGCCACAGCTTTGTGGGTGGCCCGGTGTGAGTGGGGTTCTGCTGGCCTTTCTGCAGGAGTTGCCAGGCTGCCGCCTGTAAAGAAGAGGTTGTGTCACCCATACCTTCCGCTGGAATTTCTTTCCGGACAGAGGTGAGGATGGAAAAAAGCAGTGGGGGCCGGGACAGGAGGGGTATCCCAGGCAGGGCAATGGAAAGATTCTGGAAGAGCGCCCAGGACCAGGACAACCCTGGCTGTCCTGCAGGCACCAAGTTGGCCTGCGTGCTGTCGCTGGTGTGGCTCCACGGTCCTTCCTCTAGGCTTTCAAGCCCTTGTACATATTCAGGTGTTTTACCTGGAAAGGGTGGGAACAGTTCAGCAGCAGCTGGCCTGGGGCTCAGCTCACGTTTACTCACAGATGCCTCGGCACGGTCCCCCAGCTTTGCAATGAGGACGCTCCTTGTGTGGGGGGTGGGTTGCTGGCTGTATGGGAGATGGTTCCCCACCTCTGACCAATTTCAGAATTGTTTACCGCTGGAGCAAGTGCCGTGATAGGGTTTTCCTCTGTATAACTCGTGGGTTCAATTTTTTTTTCTTTTAAGGTTCAAGTTAAATTTTATTCCTCTGTTATGTATTTATAAATATAAGTATGGAAATAATTCATTCCTAAAAATACATCTGTGTGACGGGAAGTATTTTTTCTGTTTTAGTTTTAAATTTTATTTTTTAAAATTTTGAAATTTAATTTTATTTATGTTTTTATACAGCAGGTTATTATTAGTTATGTATTTTATGCATATACATGTATACAGGTCAATCCCAATCTCCCAACTCATCCCAGCACCACCACCCCATGGCTTCCCACACTTGGTGTCCATACGTTTGTTCTCTACCTCTGTGTCTCTATTTCTTCCCTGCAAACCAGTTCATCTGTACCATTTTTATGCTCCACATATATGCGTTAATAGAAAATATTTGTTTTCGATTTTCTGAATTACTTCATTCTGTATGACAGTCTCTCGATCCTTCGATGTCTCTACAAATGACCCAGTTTCATTCCTTTTTATGGCCGAGTAATATTCCATTTTATATATGTACCACATCTTTATCCATTCATCTGTCTGTGGGCATTTAGGTTGCTTCCATTACCTGGCTATTGTAAATAGTGTTGCAACGAATATTGTGGTGAATGTGCCTTTTTGAAATACGGTTTTCTCTGGGTATATGCGCAGAAGTGGGATTGCTGGATCAGATGGTAATTCTATTTCTAGTTTTTTTAAGGAAACTCCATACTGTTCTCCATAGTGACTGTATCAATTTAGATTCCCACCAATAGTGGAAGAGGGCTCCTTTTGTCCACACCCTCCCCAGAATTGGTTGTTTGTAGATTTTCTGATGATGCCGATTCTAACAGGTGTGAGGTGATACCTCATTGTAGTTTTGATTTGCATTTCTCTAATAATTAGTGCTGTTGAGCAGCTTTTCATGGGCGTCTTGGCCATCTCTGTGTCTCCTTTGAAGAAACGTCTCTTTAGATCTTCTGCCCATTTTTTTGGGGTTGTTTATTTTTTTAATATTAAGCTGCATGAGCTGTTTATATATATTGGAGATTAAACCTCTGTCCATTGATTTGTTTGCCACGATTTTCACCCATTCTGAGGGATGCCTTTTTCCATTCCCGTGTTTTTTAACAAAAAAGGAAAGAAAGGAAAAGAAGCAGAACACTAATGTGCGTAAAATATGCCTTTTGAAACGGTCGTTTTGAAATATGGACGTCCTTTGAAATTTTTGGTCGATATGTGACCCCAGGATTTGTTTTCAGGGCAGGTGTCATTTACAGGCCTGCAATGATTTTGAATATCAACTGACCATTAGCGTTGGGATTAAAGCTGCTGTTGTGTGAAACGGCCACAAGGTGGCAGCAGTTCACCCTTACCAAATCTGGTTACTAGGGCAAGAGAGCCTCAGTGGAAGTGGTGTTCTAGATTGGAGTTTAGAATGGAATGTGCCAGGAGAAAGCCCCTCACGTTTGTCTCACTACATCTTGTTCGTGTTTTTAATTTAATTTTTTATTTTTTATTACAGCAAGTTTGATTACAATGTTTGGCTTGTTGTCGGTGTGGAAGATGTGGTTCTTTTACACATATACAGATGTCTGTTCTTCCTGGGATCCTTTTCCCATGTACGTTATGACACAATGTTGAGTAATCCTCTCTTGGTATTCTGTAGGTCTTTGGTGATTATATATGTCACCTGTGTTGGTATAAGTCTGTTAACCCCGATATCGTAATGAAACCAAACCTCACACTTTTCCATTGGTGAACCATAAGTGTGTTTAATGAATCTGTGATTGACCTTCTCCATGGAAATATCTGCCCTGGTATCCATTTTTAGGTAACACCTATAAATGATATGATATGATATGTGTCTTTCACTTTCTGACTTACTACAAGTCACATGATTACTTCTAGACTCATCTACGGTGCTGCAAATGGCATTGTGTCCTTTTTTCCCTTGGCTTCTCTTTTGCCTTTGCGGGGTCCATTTTCAACAATGTGATTCCCTGAGGGTTGTGGATTAGCTGACCTGGGCAGCCTTACCCTGCCGGCCCGCCCTCCCCAGGTGTGCCTCATTGAGATCAATAGAAACAGAGCTCCAGGCAGCAATAGCCCCTGAAGCTGTGCCTGACTCCATATTCTCTGCCCCGTCAGCAGTCTCGGGGCTGTGCTGGTGGGAGGGAGTGAGGGGCCACAGCTTTGTGGGTGGCCCGGTGTGAGTGGGGTTCTGCTGGCCTTTCTGCAGGAGTTGTCAGGCTGCCGCCTGTAAAGAAGAGGATGTGTCACCCATACCTTCCGCTGGAATTTCTCTCCGGACAGAGGTGAGGAAGGAAAAAAGCAGTGGGGGCCGGGACAGGAGGGGTATCTCAGGCAGGGCAATGGAAAGCTTCTGGAAGAGCGCCAGGGTCCAGGAACACCCTGGCTGGCCTGCAGGCACCAAGTTGGCCTGCGTGCTGTCGCTGGTGTGGCTCCACGGTCCTTCCTCTAGGCTTTCAAGCCCTTGTACATATTCAGGTGTTTTACCTGGAAAGGGTAGGAACAGTTCAGCAGCAGCTGGCCTGGGGCTCAGCTCACGTTTACTCACAGATGCCTCGGCACAGTCCCGAAGCTTTGCAATCAGGACGTTCCTTGCGTGGGGGGTGGGTTGCTGGCTGTATGGGAGATGGTTCCCGACCTCTGACCAATTTCAGAATTGTTTACCGCTGGAGCAAGTGCCGTGATAGGGTATTCCTCTGTAAAACTCGTGGGTTCAATTTTTTTTTTCTTTTATGGTTCAAGTTAGATTTTATTCCTCTTTTATGTATTTATAAATATAAGCATGGAAATAATTCATTCCTGTAAATACATCTGTGTGACGGGAAGAATTTTTTCTGTTTTATTTTTAAATTTTATTTTTTAAAATTTTGAAATTTAATTTTATTTATGTTTTTATACAGCAGCTTATTATTAGTTATGTATTTTATGCATATACATGTATACAGGTCAATCCCAATCTCCCAACTCATCCCACCACCACCACCCCATGGCTTCCCACACTTGGTGTCCATACGTTTGTTCTCTACCTCTGTGTCTCTATTTCTTCCCTGCAAACCAGTTCATCTGTACCATTTTTTTAGGTTCCACATATATGCATTAATATACAATATTTGTTTTCCTCTTTCTGACTTACTTCATTCTGTATGACAGTCTCTCGATCCATCGGTGTCTCTACAAATGACCCAGTTTCATTCCTTTTTATGGCCGAGTAATATTCCATTTTATATATGTACCACATCTTTATCCATTCATCTGTCTGTGGGCATTTAGGTTGCTTCCATTACCTGGCTATTGTAAATAGTGCTGCAACGAACATTGTGGTGAATGTGCCTTTTTGAAATACGGTTTTCTCTGGGTATATGCCCAGAAGTGGGATTGCTGGATCAGATGGTAATTCTATTTCTAGATTTTTAAAGGAAACTCCATACTGTTCTCCATAGTGACTGTATCAATTTACATTCCCACCAATTGTGGAAAAGGGCTCCTTTTGTCCACACCCTCCCCAGAATTGGTTGATTGTAGATTTCCTAATGATGCTGATTCTAACAGGTGTGAGGTGATACCTCATTGTAGTTTTGATTTGCATTTCTCTAATAATTAGTGCTCTTGAGCAGCTTTTCATGTGCGTCTTGGCCATCTCTGTGTCTCCTTTGAAGAAAAGTCTCTTTAGATCTTCTGCCCATTTTGGTATTGGGTTGTTTTTTTTTTTTTAATATTAAGCTGCATGTGATGTTTATATATATTGGAGATTAAACCTCTGTCCATTGATTCGTCTGCAACAATTTTCGCCCATTCTGAGGGATGCCTGTTTCCATTCCCTTGTTTTTTAACAAAAAAGGAAAGAAAGGAAAAGAAGCAGAACACTAATGTGCGTAAAATATGCCTTTTGAAACGGTCGTTTTGAAATATGGACGTCCTTTGAACTTTTTGGTCGATATGTGACCCCAGGATTTGTTTTCAGGGCAGGTGTCATTTACAGGCCTGCAATGATTTTGAATATCAACTGACCATTAGCGCTGGGATTAAAGCTGCTGTTGTGTGAAACGGCCACAAGGTGGCAGCAGTTCACCCTTACCAAATCTGGTTACTAGGGCAAGAGAGCCTCAGTGGAAGTGGTGTTCTAGATTGGAATTTAGAATGGAATGTGCCAGGAGAAAGCCCCTCACGTTTGTCTCACTACATCTTGTTCGTGTTTTTAATTTATTTTTTTTTTATTTTTTATTACAGCAAGTTTGATTACAATGTTTGGCTCGTGGTAGGTGTGGAAGATGTGGATCTTTTACACATATACACATGTCTGTTCTTCCTGGGATCCTTTTCCCATGTACGTTATGACAGAATGTTGAGTAGTCCTCTCTTGGTATTCTGTAGGTCTTTGGTGATTATATATGTCACCTGTGTTTGTATATGTCTGTTAACCCCGATATCGTAATGAAAGCAATCCTCATACCTTTCCATTGGTGAACCATAAGTATTTTTAATGAATCTGTGATTGCCCTTCTCCGTGGAAATATCTGCCCTGGTATCCTTTTTTAGGTAACACCTATAAGTGATAAGATATGATACGTGTCTTTCACTTTCTGACTTACTACAAGTCACGTGATTACTTCTAGATTCATCTACTGGGCTGTAAATGGCATTGTGTCCTTTTTTCCCTTGGCTTCTCTTCTGCCTTAGCGGGGTCCATTTTCAACAATGTGATTCCCTGAGGGTTGTGGATTAGCTGACCTGGGCAGCCTTACACTGCCGGCCCGCCCTCCACAGGTTTGCCTCGTTGAGGTCAATATAAACAGCGCTCCAGGCAGCAATAGCCCCTGAAGCTGTGCCTGACTCCATATTCTCTGCTGCGTCAGCAGTCTCGGGGCTGTGCTGGTGGGAGGGAGTGAGGGGCCACAGCTTTGTGGGTGGCCCGGTGTGAGTGGTGTTCTGCTGGCCTTTCTGCAGGAGTTGCCAGGCTGCCGCCTGTAAAGAAGAGGATGTGTCACCCATACGTTCCGCTGGAATTTCTCTCCGGACAGAGGTGAGGAAGGAAAAAAGCAGTGGGGGCCGGGACAGGAGGGGTATATCAGGCAGGGCAATGGAAAGCTTCTGGAAGAGCGCCAGGGTCCAGGACCACCCTGGCTGGCCTGCAGGCACCAAGTTGGCCTGCGTGCTGTCGCTGGTGTGGCTCCACGGTCCTTCTTCTAGGCTTTCAAGCCCTTGTACATATTCAGGTGTTTTACCTGGAAAGGGTGGGAACAGTTCAGCAGCAGCTGGCCTGGGGCTCAGCTCACATTTACTCACAGATGCCTCGGCACGGTCCCCCAGCTTTGCAATGAGGACGCTCCTTGCGTGCGGGGTGGGTTGCTGGCTGTATGGGAGATGGTTCCCCACATCTGACCAATTTCAGAATTGTTTACCACTGGAGCAAGTGCCGTGATAGTGTTTTCCTCTGTATAACTCGTGGGTTCACTTTTTTTTTCTTTTATGGTTCAAGTTAGATTTTATTCCTCTTTTATGTAATTATAAATATAAGCATGGAAATAATTCATTCCTATAAATACATCTGTGTGACGGGAAGAATTTTTTCTGTTTTATTTTTAAATTTTATTTTTTAAAATTTTGAAATTTAATTTTATTTATGTTTTTATACAGCAGGTTATTGTTAGTTATGTATTTTATGCATATACATGTATACAGGTCAATCCCAATCTCCCAACTCATCCCACCACCACCACCCCATGGCTTCCCACACTTGGTGTCCATACGTTTGTTCAGTACCTCTGTGTCTCTATTTCTTCCCTGCAAACCAGTTCATCTGTACCATTTTTTTTAGGTTCCACATATATGCATTAATATACAATATTTGTTTTCCTCATTTTGACTTACTTCATTCTGTATGACAGTCTCTCGATCCATCGATGTCTCTACAAATGACCCAGTTTCATTCCTTTATATGGCCGAGTAATATTCCATTTCATATATGTACCACATCTTTATCCTTTCATCTGTCTGTGGGCATTTAGGTTGCTTCCATTACCTGGCTATTGTAAATAGTGCTGCAACGAACATTGTGGTGAATGTGCCTTTTTGAAATATGGTTTTCTCTGGGTATATGCCCAGAAGTGGGATTGCTGGATCAGATGGTAATTCTATTTCTAGTTTTTTTAAGGAAACTCCATACTGTTCTCCATAGTGACTGTATCAATTTACATTCCCACCAATAGTAGAAGAGGGCTCCTTTTGTCCACACCCTCCCCAGAATTGGTTGTTTGTAGATTTTCTGATGATGCCGATTCTAACAGGTGTGAGGTGATACCTCATTGTAGTTTTGATTTGCATTTCTCTAATAATTAGTGCTGTTGAGCAGCTTTTCATGTGCGTCTTGGCAATCTCTGTGTCTCCTTTGAAGAAACGACTCTTTAGATCTTCTGCCCATTTTTGGATTGGGTTGTTTGTTTTTTAATATTAAGCTGCATGAGTTGTTTATATATATTGGTGATTAAACCTCTGTCCATTGATTAGTCTGCAACGATTTTCGCCCATTCTGAGGGATGCCTTTTTCCATTCCCGTGTTTTTTAATAAAAAAAGGAAAGAAAGGAGAAGAAGCAGAACACTAATGTGCGTAAAATATGCCTTTTGAAACGGTCGTTTTGAAATATGGACGTCCTTTGAAATTTTTGGTCGATATGTGACCCCAGGATTTGTTTTCAGGGCAGGTGTCATTTACAGGCCTGCAATGATTTTGAATATCAACTGACCATTAGCGCTGGGATTAAAGCTGCTGTTGTGTGAAACGGCCACAAGGTGGCAGCAGTTCACCCTTACCAAATCTGGTTACTAGGGCAAGAGAGCCTCAGTGGAAGTGGTGTTCTAGATTGGAATTTAGAATGGAATGTGCCAGGAGAAAGCCCCTCACGTTTGTCTCACTACATCTTGTTCGTGTTTTTAATTTATTTTTTTTTTATTTTTTATTACAGCAAGTTTGATTACAATGTTTGGCTTGTTGTAGGTGTGGAAGATGTGGTTCTTTTACACATATACAGATGTCTGTTCTTCCTGGGATCCTTTTCCCATGTACGTTATGACAGAATGTTGAGTAGTCCTCTCTTGGTATTCTGTAGGTCTTTGGTGATTATATATGTCACCTGTGATTGTATATGTCTGTTAACCACGATATCGTAATGAAACCAATCCTCACACCTTTCCATTGGTGAACCATAAGGGTGTTTAATGAATCTGGGATTGACCTTCTCCGTGGAAATATCTGCCCTGGTATCCATTTTTAGGTAACACCTATAAATGATATGATATGATATGTGTCTTTCACTTTCGGACTTACTACAAGTCACATGATTACTTCTAGACTCATCTACTGGGCTGCAAATGGCATTGTGTCCTTTTTTCCCTTGGTTTCTCTTGTGCCTTAGCGGGGTCCATTTTCAACAATGTGATTCACTGAGGGTTGTGGATTAGGTGACCTGGGCAGCCTTACCATGCCGGCCCGCCCTCCGCAGGTTTGCCTCGTTGAGGTCAATATAAACAGCGCACCAGGTAGCAATAGCCCCTGAAGCTGTGCCTGACTCCATATTCTCTGCCCCGTCAGCAGTCTCGGGGCTGTGCTGGTGGGAGGGAGTGAGGGGCCACAGCTTTGTGGGTGGCCCGGTGTGAGTGGGGTTCTGCTGGCCTTTCTGCAGGAGTTGACAGGCTGCCGCCAGTAAAAAAGAGGTTGTGTCACACATACCTTCCGCTGGAATTTCTCTCCGGACAGAGGTGAGGAAGGAAAAAAGCAGTGGGGGCCGGGACAGGAGGGGTATCCCAGGCAGGGCAATGGAAAGATTCTGGAAGAGCGCCCAGGTCCAGGACAACCCTGGCTGGCCTGCAGGCACCAAGATGGCTTGCGTGCTGTCGCTGGTGTGGCTCCACGGTCCTTCCTCTAGGCTTTCAAGCCCTTGTACATATTCAGGTGTTTTACCTGGAAAGGGTGGGAACAGTTCAGCAGCAGCTGGCCTGGGGCTCAGCTCACGTTTACTCACAGATGCCTGGGCATGGTCCACCAGCTTTGCAATGAGGACGCTCCTTGTGTGGGGGGTGGGTTGCTGGCTGTATGTGAGATGGTTCCCCACCTCTGACCAATTTCAGAATTGTTTACCGCTGGAGCAAGTGCCGTGATAGGGTTTTCCTCTGTATAACTCGTGGGTTCAATTTTTTTTTCTTTTATGGCTCAAGTTAGATTTTATTCCTCTGTTATGTATTTATAAATATAAGTATGGAAATAATTCATTCCTATAAATACATCTGTGTGACGGGAAGAATTTTTTCTGTTTTAGTTTTATATTTTATTTTTTAAAATTTTGAAATTTAATTTTATTTATGTTTTTATACTGCAGGTTATTATTAGTTATGTATTTTATGCATATACATGTATACCGTTCAATCCCTATCTCCCAACTCATCCCACAACCACCACCCCATGGCTTCCCACACTTGGTGTCCATACGTTTGTTCTCTACCTCTGTGTCTCTATTTCTTCCCTGCAAACCAGTTCATCTGTACCATTTTTTTAGGTTCCACATATATGCATTAATATACAATATTTGTTTTCCTCTTTCTGACTTACTTCATTCTGTATGACAGCCTCTCGATCCATCGATGTCTCTACAAATGACCCAGTTTCATTCCTTTTTATGAGCGAGTAATATTCCATTTCATATATGTACCACATCTTTATCCATTCATCTGTCTCTGGGCATTTAGGTTGCTTCCATTACCTGGCTATTGTAAATAGTGCTGCAATGAACATTGTGGTGAATGTGCCTTTTTGATTTATGGTTTTCTCTGGGTATATGCCCAGAAGTGGGATTGCTGGATCAGATGGTAATTCTATTTCTAGTTTTTTAAGGAAACTCCATACTGTTCTCCATAGTGACTGTATCAATTTACATTCCCACCAGTAGTGGAAGAGGGCTCCTTTTGTCCACACCCTCCCCAGAATTGGTTGTTTGTAGATTTTCTGATGATGCCGATTCTAACAGTTGTGAGGTGATACCTCATTGTAGTTTTGATTTGCATTTCTCTAATAATTAGTGCTGTTGAGCAGCTTTTCATGTGCGTCTTGGCCATCTCTGTGTCTTCTTTGAAGAAACATCTCTTTAGATCTTCTGCCCATTTTTGTATTGGGTTGTTTGTTTTTTTAATATTAAGCTGCATGTGTTGTTTATATATATTGGATATTAACCTCTGTCCATTGATTCGTCTGCAATGATTTTCGCCCATTCTGAGGGATGCCTTTTTCCATTCCCGTGTTTTTTAACAAAAAAGGAAAGAAAGGAAAAGAAGCAGAACACTAATGTGCGTAAAATATGCCTTTTGAAACGGTCGTTTTGAAATATGGACGTCCTTTGAACTTTTGGTCGATATGTGACCCCAGGGTTTGTTTTCAGGGCAGGTGTCATTTACAGGCCTGAAATGATTTTGAATATCAACTGTCCATTAGCGCTGGGATTAAAGCTGCTGTTGTGTGAAACGGCCACAAGGTGGCAGCAGTTCACCCTTATCAAATCTGGTTACTAGGCCAAGAGAGCCTCAGTGGAAATGGTGTTCTAGATTGGAATTTAGAATGGAATGTGCCAGGAGAAAGCCCCTCACGTTTGTCTCACTACATCTTGTTCGTGTTTTTAATTTATTTATTTTTATTTTTTATTACAGCAAGTTTGATTACAATGTTTGGCTTGTTGTATGTGTGGAAGATGTGGTTCTTTTACACATATACAGATGTCTGTTCTTCCTGGGATCCTTTTCCCATGTACGTTATGACAGAATGTTGAGTAGTCCTCTCTTGGTATTCTGTAAGTCTTTGGTGATTATATATGTCACCTGTGTTTGTATATGTCTGTTAACCCCGATATCGTAATGAAACCAATCCTCACACCTTTCCATTGGTGAACCATAAGTTTGTTTAATGAATCTGTGATTGCCCTTCTCCGTGGAAATATCTGCCCTGGTATCCATTTTTAGGTAACACTTATAAGTGATATGATATGTGTCTTTCACTTTCTGACTCACTACAAGTCACGTGATTACTTCTAGACTCATCTACGGTGCTGCAAATGGCATTGTGTCCTTTTTTCCCTTGGCTTCTCTTCTGCCTTAGCGGGGTCCATTTTCAACAATGTGATTCCCTGAGGGTTGTGGATTAGCTGACCTGGGCAGCCTTACCCTGCCGGCCCGCCCTCCCCAGATGTTCCTCGTTGAGGTCAATATAAACAGAGGTCCAGGCAGCAATAGCCCCTGAAGCTGTGCCTGACTCCATATTCTCTGCCCCGTTAGCAGTCTCGGGGCTGTGCTGGTGGGAGGGAGTGAGGGGCCACAGCTTTGTGGGTGGCCCGGTGTGAGTGCGGTTCTGCTGGCCTTTCTGCAGGAGTTGCCAGGCTGCCGCCAGTAAAAAAGAGGTTGTGTCACACATACCTTCCGCTGGAATTTCTCTCCGGACAGAGGTGAGGAAGGAAAAAAGCAGTGGGGGCCGGGACAGGAGGGGTATCCCAGGCAGGGCAATGGAAAGATTCTGGAAGAGCGCCCAGGTCCAGGACAACCCTGGCTGGCCTGCAGGCACCAAGTTGGCCTGCGTGCTGTCGCTGGTGTGGCTCCACGGTCCTTCCTCTAGGCTTTCAAGCCCTTGTACATATTCAGGTGTTTTACCTGGAAAGGGTGGGAACAGTTCAGCAGCAGCTGGCCTGGGGCTCAGCTCACGTTTACTCACAGATGCCTTGGCACGGTCCCCCAGCTTTGCAATGAGGACGCTCCTTGTGTGGGGGGTGGGTTGCTGGCTGTATGGGAGATGGTTCCCCACCTCTGACCAATTTCAGAATTGTTTACCCCTGGAGCAAGTGCCGTGATAGGGTTTTCCTCTGTATAACTCGTGGGTTCAATTTTTTTTTCTTTTATGGTTCAAGTTAGATTTTATTCCTCTGTTATGTATTTATAAATATAAGTATGGAAATAATTCATTCCTATAAATACATCTGTGTGACGGGAAGAATTTTTTCTGTTTTAGTTTTAAATTTTATTTTTTAAAATTTTGAAATTTAATTTTATTTATGTTTGTATACTACAGGTTATTATTAGTTATGTATTTTATGCATATACATGTATACCGTTCAATCCCTATCTCCCAACTCATCCCACCACCAGCACCCCATGGCTTCCCACACTTGGTGTCCATACGTTTGTTCTCTACCTCTGTGTCTCTATTTCTTCCCTGCAAACCAGTTCATCTGTACAATTTTTTTAGGTTCCACATATATGCATTAATATACAATATTTGTTTTCCTCTTTCTGACTTACTTCATTCTGTATGACAGTCTCTCGATCCATCGATATCTCTACAAATGACCCAGTTTCATTCTTTTTTATGGCCGAGTAATATTCCATTTCATATATGTACCACATCTTTATCCATTCATCTGTCTGTGGGCATTTAGGTTGCTTCCATTACCTGGCTACTGTAAATAGTGCTGCAATGAACATTGTGGTGAATGTGCCTTTTTGATTTACGGTTTTCTATGGGTATATGCCCAGAAGTGGGATTGCTGGATCAGATGGTAATTCTATATCTAGATTTTTAAGGAAACTCCATACTGTTCTCCATAGTGACTGTATCAATTTACATTCCCACCAATACTGGAAGAGGGCTCTTTTTGTCCACACCCTCCCCAGAATTGGTTGTTTGTAGATTTTCTGATGATGCCGAATCTAACAGGTTTTTGGTGATACCTCATTGTAGTTTTGATTTGCATTTCTCTAATAATTAGTGCTGTTGAGCAGCTTTTCATGTGCATCTTGGCCATCTCTGTATCTTCTTTGAAGAAACGTCTCTTTAGATCTTCTGACCATTTTTGTATTGGGTTGTTTGTTTTTTTAATATTAAGCTGCATGAGCTGTTTATATATATTGGAGATTAAACCTCTGTCCATTGATTCGTCTGCAACGATTTTCGCCCATTCTGAGGGATGCCTTTTTCCATTCCACTGTTTTTTAACAAAAAAGGAAAGAAAGGAAAAGAAGCAGAACACTAATGCGCGTAAAATATGCCTTTTGAAACGGTCGTTTTGAAATATGGACGTCCTTTGAAATTTTTGGTCGATATGTGACCCCAGGATTTGTTTTCAGGGCAGGTGTCATTTACAGGCCTGCAATGATTTTGAATATCAACTGACCATTAGCGTTGGGATTAAAGCTGCTGTTGTGTGAAACGGCCACAAGGTGGCAGCAGTTCCCCCTTACCAAATCTGGTTACTAGGGCAAGAGAGCCTCAGTGGAAGTGGTGTTCTAGATTGGAGTTTAGAATGGAATGTGCCAGGAGAAAGCCCCTCACGTTTGTCTCACTACTTCTTGTTCGTGTTTTTAATTTAATATTTTATTTTTTATTACAGCAAGTTTGATTACAATGTTTGTCTTGTTGTAGGTGTGGATGATGTGGTTCTTTTACACATATACAGATGACTGTTCTTCCTGGGATCCTTTTCCCATGTACGTTATGACAGAATGTTGAGTAGTCCCCTCTTGGTATTCTGTAGGTCTTTGGTGATTATATATATCACCTGTGTTTGTATATGTCTGTTAACCCCGATATCGTAATGAAACCAATCCTCACACCTTTCCATTGGTGAACCATAAGTTTGTTTAATGAATCTGTGATTGCCCTTCTCCGTGGAAATATCTGCCCTGGTATCCATTTTTAGGTAACACCTATAAGTGATATGATATGATATGTGTCTTTCACTTTCTGACTTACTACAAGTCACGTGATTACTTCTAGACTCATCTACGGTGCTGCAAATGGCATTGTATCCTTTTTTCCCTTGGCTTCTCTTCTGCCTTAGCGGGGTCCATTTTCAACAATGTGATTCCCTGAGGGTTGTGGATTAGCTGACGTGGGCAGCCTTACCCTGCCGGCCAGCCCTCCCCAGGTGTGCCTGGTTGAGTTCAATATAAACAGCGCTCCAGGCAGCAATAGCCCCTGAAGCTGTGCCTGACTCCATATTCTCTGCCCCGTCAGCAGTCTCGGGGCTGTGCTGGTGGGAGGGAGGGAGGGGCCACAGCTTTGTGGGTGGCCCGGTGTGAGTGGGGTTCTGCTGGCCTTTCTGCAGGAGTTGCCATGCTGCCGCCTGTAAAGAAGAGGATGTGTCACCCATACCTTCCGCTGGAATTTCTCTCCGGACAGAGGTGAGGAAGGAAAAAAGCAGTGGGGGCCGGGACAGGAGGGGTATCTCAGGCAGGGCAATGGAAAGCTTCTGGAAGAGCGCCAGGGTCCAGGACCACCCTGGCTGGCCTGCAGGCACCAAGTTGGCCTGCGTGCTGTCGCTGGTGTGGCTCCACGGTCCTTCCTCTAGGCTTTCAAGCCCTTGTACATATTCAGGTGTTTTACCTGGAAAGGGTGGGAACAGTTCAGCAGCAGGTGGCCTGGGGCTCAGCTCACGTTTACTCACAGATGCCTCGGCACGGTCCCCCAGCTTTGCAGTGAGGACGCTCCTTGCGTGGGGGGTGGGTTGCTGGCTGTATGGGAGATGGTTCCCCACCTCTGACCAATTTCAGAATTGTTTACCGCTGGAGCAAGTGTCGTGATAGGGTTTTCCTCTGTATAACTCGTGGGTTCAATTTTTTTTTCTTTTATGGTTCAAGTTTGATTTTATACCTCTTTTATGTATTTATATATATAAACATGGAAATAATTCATTCCTATAAATACATCTGTGTGACGGGAAGAACATTTTTCTGTTTTATTGTTAAATTTTATTTTTTAAAATTTTGAAATTTAATTTTATTTATTTTTTTATACAGCACGTTATTATTAGTTATGTATTTTATGCATATACATGTATAGAGGTCAATCCCAAACTCCCAACTCATCCCACCACCACCACCCCATGGCTTCCCACACTTGGTGTCCATACGTTTGTTCTCTACCTCTGTGTCTCTATTTCTTCCCTGCAAACCAGTTCATCTGTACCATTTTTAGGCTCCACATATATGCATTAATATACAATATTTGTTTTCCTCTTTCTGACTTACTTCATTCTGTATGACAGTCTCTCGATCCATCGGTGTCTCTACAAATGACCCAGTTTCATTCCTTTTTATGGCCGAGTTATATTCCATTTCATATATGTACCACCTCTTTATCCATTCATCTGTCTGTGGGCATTTAGTTTGCTTCCATTACCTGGCTATTGTAAATAGTGCTGCAACGAACATTGTGGTGAATGTGCCTTTTTGAAATACGGTTTTCTCTGGGTATATGCCCAGAAGTGGGATTGCTGGATAAGATGGTAATTCTATTTCTAGATGTTTTATGGAAACTCCATACTGTTCTCCATAGTGACTGTATCAATTTACATTCCCACCAATTGTGGAAAAGGGCTCCTTTTGTCCACACCCTCCCCAGAATTGGTTGATTGTAGATTTCCTAATGATGCTGATTCTAACAGGTGTGAGGTGATACCTCATTGTAGTTTTGATTTGCATTTCTCTAATAATTAGTGCTCTTGAGCAGCTTTTCATGTGCGTCTTGGCCATCTCTGTGTCTCCTTTGAAGAAAAGTCTCTTTAGATCTTCTGCCCATTTTTATTTGGGTTTTTTGTTTTTTTAATATTAAGCTGCATGAGCTGTTTATATACATTGGAGATTAAACCTCTGTCCATTGATTCGTCTGCAAGGATTTTCGCCCATTCTGAGGGATTCCTTCTTCCATTCCCGTGTTTTTTAACAAAAAAGGAAAGAAAGGAAAAGAAGCAGAACACTAATGTGCGTAAAATATGCCTTTTGAAACGGTCGTTTTGAAATATGGACGTCCTTTGAATTTTTTGGTCGATATGTGACCCCAGGATTTGTTTTCAGGGCAGGTGTCATTTACAGGCCTGCAATGATTTTGAATATCAACTGACCATTAGCATTGGGATTAAAGCTGCTGTTGTGTGAAACGGCCACAAGGTGGCAGCAGTTCACCCTTACCAAATCTGGCTACTAGGGCAAGAGAGCCTCAGTGGAAGTGGTGTTCTAGATTGGAGTTTAGAATGGAATGTGCCAGGAGAAAGCCCCTCACGTTTGTCACACTACTTCTTGTTCGTGTTTTTAATTTAATTTTTTATTTTTTATTACAGCAAGTTTGATTACAATGTTTGGCTTGTTGTAGGTGTGGAAGATGTGGTTCTTTTACACATATACAGATGTCTGTTCTTCCTGGGATCCTTTTCCCATGTACGTTATGACAGAATGTTGAGTAGTCCTCTCTTGGTATTCTGTAGGTCTTTGGTGATTATATATGTCACCTGTGTTTGTATATGTCTGTTAACCCCGATATCGTAATGAAACCAATCCTCACACCTTTCCATTGGTGAACCATAAGTTTGTTTAATGAATCTGTGATTGCTCTTCTCCGTGGAAATATCTGCCCTGGTATCCATTTTTAGGTAACACCTATAAGTGATATGATATGATATGTGTCTTTCACTTTCTGACTTACTACAAGTCACGTGATTATTTCTAGACTCATCTACGGTGCTGCAAATGGCATTGTGTCCTTTTTTCCCTTGGCTTCTCTTCTGCCTTAGCGGGGTCCATTTTAAACAATGTGATTCCCTGAGGGTTGTGGATTAGCTGACCTGGGCAGCCTTACCCTGCCGGCCCGCCCTCCCCAGGTGTGCCTCATTGAGGTTAATATAAACAGCGCTCCAGGCAGCAATAGCCCCTGAAGCTGTGCCTGCCTCCATATTCTCTGCCCCGTCAGCAGTCTCGGGGCTGTGCTGGTGGGAGGGAGTGAGGGGCCACAGCTTTGTGGGTGGCCCGGTGTGAGTGGGGTTCTGCTGGCCTTTCTGCAGGAGTTGCCAGGCTTCCGCCTGTAAAGAAGAGGTTGTGTCACCCATACCTTCCGCTGGAATTTCTCTCCGGACAGAGGTGAGGATGGAAAAAAGCAGTGGGGGCCGGGAAAGGAGGGGTATCAAAGGCAGGGCAATGGAAAGCTTCTGGAAGAGCACCCGGGGCCAGGACCACCCTGGCTGGCCTGCAGGCACCAAGTTGGCCTGCGTGCTGTCGCTGGTGTGGCACCACGGTCCTTCCTCTAGGCTTTCAAGCCCTTGTACATATTCAGGTGTTTTACCTAGAAAGGGTGGGAACAGTTCAGCAGCAGCTGGCCTGGGGCTCAGCTCACGTTTACTCACAGATGCCTCGGCATGGTCCCCCAGCTTTGCAATGAGGACGCTCCTTGCGTGGGGGGTGGGTTGCTGGCTGTATGGGAGATGATTCCCCACCTCTGACCAATTTCAGAATTGTTTACCACTGGAGCAAGTGCCCTGATAGGGTTTTCCTCTGTATAACTCGTGGGTTCAGGATTTTTTTTTCTTTTATGGTTCAAGTTAGATTTTCTTCCTCTTTTATGTATTTATAGATATAAGCATGGAAATAATTCATTCCTATAAATATATCTGTGTGACGGGAAGAACATTTTTCTGTTTTACTTTTAAATTTTCTTTTTTAAAATTTTGAAATTTTATTTTTTTTTATACAGCATTTTATTATTAGTTAGGTATTTTATGCATATACATGTATACAGGTCAATCCCAAACTCCCAACTCATCCCACCACCACCACCCCATGGCTTCCCACACTTGGTGTCCATACGTTTGTTCTCTACCTCTGTGTCTCTATATCTTCCCTGCAAACCAGTTCATCTGTACCATTTTTAGGCTCCACATATATGCATTAATATACAATATTTGTTTTCCTCTTTCTGACTTACTTCATTCTGTATGACAGTCTCTCGATCCATCGATGTCTCTACAAATGACCCAGTTTCATTCCTTTTTATGGCCGAGTAATATTCCATTTTATATATGTACCACATCTTTATCCATTCATCTGTCTGTGGGCATTTAGGTTGCTTCCATTACCTGGCTATTGTAAATAGTGCTGCAACGAACATTGTGGTGAATGTGCCTTTTTGAAATACGGTTTTCTCTGGGTATGTGCCCAGAAGTGGGATTGCTGGATCAGATGGTAATTCTATTTCTAGATTTTATAAGGAAACTCCATACTGTTCTCCATAGCGACTGTATCAATTTACATTCCCACCAATAGTGGAAGAGGGCTCCTTTTGTCCACACCCTCCCCAGAATTGGTTGTTTGAGATTTTCTGATGATGCCGATTCTAACAGGTGTGAGGTGATACCTCATTGTAGTTTTGATTTGCATTTCTCTAATAATTAGAGCTGTTGAGCTGCTTTTCATGTGCGTCTTAGCCATCTCTGTGTATCCTTTGAAGAAACGTCTCTTTAGATCTTCTGCCCATTTTTTGGGGGGTTCTTTGTTTTTTTAATATTAAGCTGCATGAGCTTTTTATATATATTGGAGATTAAACCTCTGTCCATTGATTAGTCTGCAACGATTTTCGCCCATTCTGAGGGATGCCTTTTTCCATTCCCGTGTTTTTTAACAAAAAAGGAAAGAAATGAAAAGAAGCAGAACACTAATGTGCATAAAATATGCCTTTTGAAACGGTCCTTTTGAAATATGGACGTCCTTTGAATTTTTTGGTCGATATGTGACCCCAGGATTTGTTTTCAGGGCAGGTGTCATTTAAAGGCCTGCAATGATTTTGAATATCAATTGACCATTAGCGTTGGGATTAAAGCTGCTGTTGTGTGAAACGGCCACAAGGTGGCAGCAGTTCACCCTTACCAAATCTGGTTATTAGGGCAAGAGAGCATCAGAGGAAGTGGTGTTCTAGATTGGAGTTAAGAATGGAATGTGCCAGGAGAAAGCCCCTCACGTTTGTCTCACTACTTCTTGTTCGTGTTTTTAATTTAATTTTTTATTTTTTATTACAGCAAGTTTGATTACAATTTTGACTTCTTGTAGCTGTGGAAGATGTGGTTCTTTTACACATATACAGATGACTGTACTTCCTGGGATCCTTTTCCCATGTACGTTATGACAGAATGTTGAGTAGTCCTCTCTTGGTATTCTGTAGGTCTTTGGTGATTATATATGTCACCTGTGTTGGTATAAGTCTGTTAACCCCGATATCGTAATGAAACCAAACCTCACACTTTTCCATTGGTGAACCATAAGTGTGTTTAATGAATCTGTGATTGACCTTCTCCATGGAAATATCTGCCCTGGTATCGATTTTTAGGTAACACCTATAAATGATATGATATGATATGTGTCTTTCACTTTCTGACTTACTACAAGTCACATGATTACTTCTAGACTCATCTACGGTGCTGCAAATGGCATTGTGTCCTTTTTTCCCTTGGCTTCTCTTTTGCCTTTGCGGGGTCCATTTTCAACAATGTGATTCCCTGAGGGTTGTGGATTAGCTGACCTGGGCAGCCTTACCCTGCCGGCCCGCCCTCCCCAGGTGTGCCTCATTGAGATCAATATAAACAGAGCTCCAGGCAGCAATAGCCCCTGAAGCTGTGCCTGACTCCATATTCTCTGCCCGTCAGCAGTCTCGTGGCTGTGCTGGTTGGAGGGAGTGAGGGGCCACAGCTTTGTGGGTGGCCCGGTGTGAGTGGGGTTCTGCTGGCCTTTCTGCAGGAGTTGTCAGGCTGCCGCCTGTAAAGAAGAGGATGTGTCACCCATACCTTCCGCTGGAATTTCTCTCCGGACAGAGGTGAGGAAGGAAAAAAGCAGTGGGGGCCGGGACAGGAGGGGTATCTCAGGCAGGGCAATGGAAAGCTTCTGGAAGAGCGCCAGGGTCCAGGAACACCCTTGCTGGCCTGCAGGCACCAAGTTGGCCTGCGTGCTGTCGCTGGTGTGGCTCCACGGTCCTTCCTCTAGGCTTTCAAGCCCTTGTACATATTCAGGTGTTTTACCTGGAAAGGGTAGGAACAGTTCAGCAGCAGCTGGCCTGGGGCTCAGCTCACGTTTACTCACAGATGCCTCGGCACAGTCCCGAAGCTTTGCAATCAGGACGTTCCTTGCGTGGGGGGTGGGTTGCTGGCTGTATGGGAGATGGTTCCCGACCTCTGACCAATTTCAGAATTGTTTACCGCTGGAGCAAGTGCCGTGATAGGGTATTCCTCTGGAAAACTCGTGGGTTCAATTTTTTTTCTTTTATGGTTCAAGTTAGATTTTATTCCTCATTTATGTATTTATAAATATAAGCATGGAAATAATTCATTCCTGTAAATACATCTGTGTGACGGGAAGAATTTTTTCTGTTTTATTTTTAAATTTTATTTTTTAAAATTTTGAAATTTAATTTTATTTATGTTTTTATACAGCAGGTTATTATTAGTTATGTATTTTATGCATATACATGTATACAGGTCAATCCCAATCTCCCAACTCATCCCAGCACCACCACCCCATGGCTTCCCACACTTGGTGTCCATACGTTTGTTCTCTACCTCTGTGTCTCTATTTCTTTCCTGCAAACCAGTTCATCTGTACCATTTTTTTAGGTTCCACATATATGCATTAATATACAATATTTGTTTTCCTCTTTCTGACTTACTTCATTCTGTATGACAGTCTCTCGATCCATCGATGTCTCTACAAATGACCCAGTTTCATTCCTTTTTATGGCCGAGTAATATTCCATTTCATATATGTACCACCTCTTTATCCATTCATCTGTCTGTGGGCATTTAGGTTGCTTCCATTACCTGGCTATTGTAAATAGTGCTGCAATGAACATTGTGGTGAATGTGCCTTTTTGATGTACGGTTTTCTCTGGGTATATGCCCAGAAATGGGATTGCTGGATCAGATGGTAATTCTATTTCTAGTTTTTTTAAGGAAACTCCATACTGTTCTCCATAGTGACTGTATCAATTTACATTCCCACCAATAGTGGAAGAGGGCTCCTTTTGTCCACACCCTCCCCAGAATTGGTTGTTTGTAGATTTTCTGATGATGCCGATTCTAACAGGTGTGAGGTGATACCTCATTGTAGTTTTGATTTGCATTTCTCTAATAATTAGTGCTGTTGAGCAGCTTTTCATGTGCGTCTTGGCCATCTCTGTGTCTCTTTGAAGAAACGTCTCTTTAGATCTTCTGCCCATTTTTGGATTGGGTTGTTTGTTTTTTTAATATTAAGCTGCATGAGTTGTTTATATATATTGGAGATTAAACCTCTGTCCATTGATTCGTCTGCAACGATTTTCGCCCATTCTGAGCGATGCCTTTTTCCGTTCCCGTGTTTTTTAACAAAAAAGGAAAGAAAGGAGAAGAAGCAGAACACTAATGTGCGTAAAATATGCCTTTTGAAACGGTCGTATTGAAATATGGACGTCCTTTGAAATTTTTGGTCGATATGTGACCCCAGGATTTGTTTTCAGGGCAGGTGTCATTTACAGGCCTGCAATGATTTTGAATATCAACTGACCATTAGCGTTGGGATTAAAGCTGCTGTTGTGTGAAATGGCCACAAGGTGGCAGCAGTTCACCCTTACCAAATCTGGTTACTAGGGCAAGAGAGCCTCAGTGGAAGTGGTGTTCTAGATTGGAATTTAGAATGGAATGTGCCAGGAGAAAGCCCCTCACGTTTGTCTCACTACATCTTCTTCGCGTTTTTAATTTAAGTTTTTTTTATTTTTTATTACAGCAAGTTTGATTACAATGTTTGGCTTGTTGTAGGTGTGGAAGATGTGGTTCTTTTACACATATACAGATGTCTGTTCTTCCTGGGATCCTTTTCCCATGTACGTTATGACAGAATGTTGAGTAGTCCTCTCTTGGTATTCTGTAGGTCTTTGGTGATTATATATGTCACCTGTGATTGTATATGTCTGTTAACCACGATATCGTAATGAAACCAATCCTCACACCTTTCCATTGGTGAACCATAAGTTTGTTTAATGAATCTGTGATTGCCCTTCTCCATGGAAATATCTGCCCTGGTATCCATTTTTAGGTAACACCTATAAGTGATATGATATGATATGTGTCTTTCACTTTCTGACTTACTACAAGTCACGTGATTACTTCTAGACTCATCTACTGGGCTGCAAATGGCATTGTGTCCTTTTTTCCCTTGGCTTCTCTTCTGCCTTAGCGGGGTCCATTTTCAACAATGTGATTCCCTGAGGGTTGTGGATTAGCTGACCAGGGCAGCCTTACCCTGCCGGCCCGCCCTCCGCAGGTTTGCCTCGTTGAGGTCAATATAAACAGCGCTCCAGGCAGCAATCGCCCCTGAAGCTGTGCCTGACTCCATATTCTCTGCCCCGTCAGCAGTCTCGGGGCTGTGCTGGTGGGAGGGAGTGAGGGGCCACAGCTTTGTGGGTGGCCCGGTGTGAGTGGGGTTCTGCTGGCCTTTCTGCAGGAGTTGCCAGGCTGCCGCCTGTAAAGAAGAGGATGTGTCACCCATACCTTCCGCTGGAATTTCTCTCCGGACAGAGGTGAGGATGGAAAAAAGCAGTGGGGGCCGGGACAGGAGTGGTATATCTGGCAGGGCAATGGAAAGCTTCTGGAAGAGCGCCAGGGTCCAGGACCACCCTGGCTGGCCTGCAGGCACCAAGTTGGCCTGCGTGCTGTCGCTGGTGTGGCTCCACGGTCCTTCCTCTAGGCTTTCAAGCCCTTGTACATATTCAGGTGATTTACCTGGAAAGGGTGGGAACAGTTCAGCAGCAGCTGGCCTGGGGCTCAGCTCACGTTTACTCACAGATGCCACGGCACGGTCCCCCAGCTTTGCATTGAGGACGCTCCTTGCGTGGGGGGTGGGTTGCAGGCTGTATGGGAGATGGTTCCCCACCTCTGACCAATTTCAGAATTGTTTACCACTGGAGCAAGTGCCATGATAGGGTTTTCCTCTGTATAACTCGTGGGTTCACTTATTTTTTCTTTTATGGTTCAAGTTAGATTTCTTTCCTCTTTTATCTAATTATAAATATAAGCATGGAAATAATTCATTCCTATAAATACATCTGTGTGACGGGAAGAATTTTTTCTGTTTTCTTTTTAAATTTTATTTTTTAAAATTTTGAAATTTAATTTTATTTATGTTTTTATACAGCAGGTTATTATTAGTTATGTATTTTATGCATATACATGTATACAGGTCAATCCCAATCTCCCAACTCATCCCACCACCACCACCCCATGGCTTCCCACACTTGGTGTCCATACGTTTGTTCTCTACCTCTGTGTCTCTATTTCTTCCCTGCAAACCAGTTCATCTGTACCATTTTTTTAGGTTCCACATATATGCATTAATATACAATATTTGTTTTCCTCTTTCTGACTTACTTCATTCTGTATGACAGTCTCTCGATCCATCGATGTCTCTACAAATGACCCAGTTTCATTCCTTTTTATGGCGGAGTAATATTCCATTTCATATATGTACCACATCTTTATCCATTCATCTGTCTGTGGGCATTTAGTTTGCTTCCATTACGTGGCTATTGTAAATAGTGCTGCAACGAACATTGTGGTGAATGTGCCTTTTTGATTTACGGTTTTCTCTGGGTATATGCCCAGAAGTGGGATTGCTGGATCAGATGGTAATTCTATTGCTTGTTTTTTTAAGGAAACTCCATACTGTTCTCCATAGTGACTGTATCAATTTACATTCCCACCAATAGTGGAAGAGGGCTCCTTTGGTCCACACCCTCCCCAGAATTGGTTGTTTGTAGATTTTCTGATGATGCCGATTCTAACAGGTGTGAGGTGATACCTCACTGTAGTTTTGATTTGCATTTCTCTAATAATTAGTGCTGTTGAGCAGCTTTTCATGTGCGTCTTGGCCATCTCTGTGTCTCCTTTGAAGAAACGTCTCTTTAGATCTTCTGCCCATTTTGGTATTGGGTTGTTTGTTTTTTTAATATTAAGCTGCATGTGATGTTTATATATATTGGAGATTAAACCTCTGTCCATTGATTCGTCTGCAACAATTTTCGCCCATTCTGAGGGATGCCTTTTTCCATTCCCGTGTTTTTTAACAAAAAAGGAAAGAAAGGAGAAGCAGCAGAACACTAATGTGCGTTAAATATGCCTTTTGAAACGGTCGTATTGAAATATGGACGTCCTTTGAAATTTTTGGTCGATATGTGAACCCAGGATTTGTTTTCAGGGCAGGTGTCATTTACAGGCCTGCAATGATTTTGAATATCAACTGACCATTAGCGTTGGGATTAAAGCTGCTGTTGTGTGAAACGGCCACAAGGTGGCAGCAGTTCACCCTTACCAAATCTGGTTACTAGGGCAAGAAACCCTCAGTGGTAGTGGTGTTCTAGATTGGAATTTAGAATGGAATGTGCCAGGAGAAAGCCCCTCACGTTTGTCTCACTACATCTTCTTCGCGTTTTTAATTTAATTTTTTTTTTTATTTTTTATTACAGCAAGTTTGATTACAATGTTTGGCTTGTTGTAGGTGTGGAAGATGTGGTTCTTTTACACATATACAGATGTCTGTTCTTCCTGGGATCCTTTTCCCATGTACGTTATGACAGAATGTTGAGTAGTCCTCTCTTGGTATTCTGTAGGTCTTTGGTGATTATATATGTCACCTGTGATTGTATATGTCTGTTAACCACGATATCGTAATGAAACCAATCCTCACACCTTTCCATTGGTGAACCATAAGTTTGTTTAATGAATCTGTGATTGCCCTTCTCCGTGGAAATATCTGCCCTGGTATCCATTTTTAGGTAACACCTATAAGTGATATGATATGATATGTGTCTTTCACTTTCTGACTTACTACAAGTCACGTGATTACTTCTAGACTTATCTACTGGGCTGCAAATGGCATTGTGTCCTTTTTTCCCTTGGCTTCTCTTTTGCCTTAGCGGGGTCCATTTTCAACAATGTGATTCCCTGAGGGTTGTGGATTTGCTGACCTGGGCAGCCTTACCCTCCCGGCCCGCCCTCCGCAGGTTTGCCTCGTTGAGGTCAATATAAACAGCGCTCCAGGCAGCAATAGCCCCTGAAGCTGTGCCTGACTCCATATTCTCTGCCCCGTCAGCAGTCTCGGGGCTGTGCTGGTGGGAGGGAGTGAGGGGCCACAGCTTTGTGGGTGGCCCGGTGTGAGTGGGGTTCTGCTGGCCTTTCTGCAGGAGTTGCCAGGCTGCCGCCTGTAAAGAAGAGGATGTGTCACCCATACCTTCCGCTGGAATTTCTCTCCGGACAGAGGTGAGGATGGAAAAAAGCAGTGGGGGCCGGGACAGGAGTGGTATATCAGGCAGGGCAATGGAAAGCTTCTGGAAGAGCGCCAGGGGCCAGGACCACCCTGGCTGGCCTGCAGGCACCAAGTTGGCCTGCGTGCTGTCGCTGGTGTGGCTCCACGGTCCTTCCTCTAGGCTTTCAAGCCCTTGTACATATTCAGGTGTTTTACCTGGAAAGGGTGGGAACAGTTCAGCAGCAGCTGGCCTGGGGCTCAGCTCACGTTTACTCACAGATGCCACGGCACGGTCCCCCAGCTTTGCATTGAGGACGCTCCTTGCGTGGGGGGTGGGTTGCTGGCTGTATGGGAGATGGTTCCCCACCTCTGACCAATTTCAGAATTGTTTACCACTGGAGCAAGTGCCATGATACGGTTTTCCTCTGTATAACTCGTGGGTTCACTTGTTTTTTCTTTTATGGTTCAAGTTAGATTTTACTCCTCTTTTATCTAATTATAAATATAAGCATGGAAATAATTCATTCCTATAAATACATCTGTGTGACGGGAAGAATTTTTTCTGTTTTATTTTTAAATTTTATTTTTTAAAATTTTGAAATTTAATTTTATTTATGTTTTTATACAGCAGGTTATTATTAGTTATGTATTTTATGCATATACATGTATACAGGTCAATCCCAATCTCCCAACTCATCCCACCACCACCACCCCATGGCTTCCCACACTTGGTGTCCATACGTTTGTTCTCTACCTCTGTGTCTCTATTTCTTCCCTGCAAACCAGTTCATCTGTACCATTTTTTTAGGTTCCACATATATGCATTAATATACAATATTTGTTTTCCTCTTTCTGACTTACTTCATTCTGTATGACAGTCTCTCGATCCATCGATGTCTCTACAAATGACCCAGTTTCATTCCTTTTTATGGCCGAGTAATATTCCATTTCATATATGTACCACATCTTTATCCATTCATCTGTCTGTGGGCATTTAGTTTGCTTCCATTACCTGGCTATTGTAAATAGTGCTGCAACGATCATTGTGGTGAATGTGCCTTTTTGATTTACGGTTCTCTCTGGGTATATGCCCAGAAGTGGGATTGCTGGATCAGACGGTAATTCTATTGCTAGTTTTTTTAAGGAAACTCCATACTGTTCTCCATAGTGACTGTATCAATTTACATTCCCACCAATAGTGGAAGAGGGCTCCTTTTGTCCACACCCTCCCCAGAATTGGTTGTTTGTAGATTTTCTGATGATGCCGATTCTAACAGGTGTGAGGTGATACCTCACTGTAGTTTTGATTTGCATTTCTCTAATAATTAGTGCTGTTGAGCAGCTTTTCATGTGCGTCTTGGCCATCTCTGTGTCTCCTTTGAAGAAACGTCTCTTTAGATCTTCTGCCCATTTTGGTATTGGGTTGTTTGTTTTTTTAATATTAAGCTGCATGTGATGTTTATATATATTGGAGATTAAACCACTGTCCATTGATTCGTCTGCAACAATTTTCGCCCATTCTGAGGGATGCCTTTTTCCATTCCCGTGTTTTTTAACAAAAAAGGAAAGAAAGGAAAAGAAGCAGAACACTAATGTGCGTAAAATATGCCTTTTGAAACGGTCCTTTTGAAATATGGACGTCCTTTGAATTTTTTGGTCGATATGTGACCCCAGGATTTGTTTTCAGGGCAGGTGTCATTTACAGGCCTGCAATGATTTTGAATATCAACTGACCATTAGCGCTGGGATTAAAGGTGCTGTTGTGTGAAACGGCCACAAGGTGGCAGCAGTTCACCCTTACCAAATCTGGTTACTAGGGCAAGAGAGCCTCAGTGGAAGTGGTGTTCTAGATTGGAATTTAGAATGGAATGTGCCAGGAGAAAGCCCCTCACGTTTGTCTCACTATATCTTGTTCGTGTTTTTAATTTATTTTTTTTTTATTTTTTATTACAGCAAGTTTGATTACAATGTTTGGGTCGTGGTAGGTGTGGAAGATATGGTTCTTTTACACATATACACATGTCTGTTCTTCCTGGGATCCTTTTCCCATGTACGTTATGACAGAATGTTGAGTAGTCCTCTCTTGGTATTCTGTAGGTGTTTGGTGATTATATATGTCAACTGTGTTTGTATATGTCTGTTAACCCCGATATCGTAATGAAAGCAATCCTCATACATTTCCATTGGTGAACCATAAGTTTTTTAATGAATCTGTGATTGCCCCTCTCCGTGGAAATATCTGCCCTGGTATCCATTTTTAGGTAACACCTATAAGTGATAAGATATGATACGTGTCTTTCACTTTCTGACTTACTACAAGTCACGTGATTACTTCTAGATTCATCTACTGGGCTGTAAATGGCATTGTGTCCTTTTTTCCCTTGGCTTCTCTTCTGCCTTAGCGGGGTCCATTTTCAACAATGTGATTCCCTGAGGGTTGTGGATTAGCTGACCTGGGCAGCCTTACCCTGCCGGCCCGCCCTCCGCAGGTTTGCCTCATTGAGGTCAATATAAACAGCGCTCCAGGCAGCAATAGCCCCTGAAGCTGTGCCTGACTCCATATTCTCTGCCCCGTCAGCAGTCTCGGGGCTGTGCTGGTGGGAGGGAGTGAGGGGCCACAGCTTTGTGGGTGGCCCGGTGTGAGTGGGGTTCTGCTGGCCTTTCTGCAGGAGTTGCCAGGCTGCCGCCTGTAAAGAAGAGGATGTGTCACCCATACCTTCCACTGGAATTTCTCTCCGGACAGAGGTGAGGAAGGAAAAAAGCAGTGGGGGCCGGGACAGGAGGGATATCTCAGGCAGGGCAATGGAAAGCTTCTGGAAGAGCGCCAGGGTCCAGGACCACCCTGGCTGGCCTGCAGGCACCAAGTTGGCCTGCGTGCTGTCGCTGGTGTGGCTCCACGGTCCTTCCTCTAGGCTTTCAAGCCCTTGTACATATTCAGGTGTTTTACCTGGAAAGGGTGGGAACAGTTCAGCAGCAGCTGGCCTGGGGCTCAGCTCACATTTACTCACAGATGCCTCGGCACGGTCCCCCAGCTTTGCAATGAGGACGCTCCTTGCGTGTGGGGTGGGTTGCTGGCTCTATGGGAGATGGTTCCCCACCTCTGACCAATTTCAGAATTGTTTACCACTGGAGCAAGTGCCATGATAGGGTTTTCCTCTGTATAACTCGTGGGTTCAATTTTTTTTTCTTTTATGGTTCAAGTTAGATGTTATTCCTCTTTTATGTAATTATAAATATAAGCATGGAAATAATTCATTCCTATAAATACATCTGTGTGACGGGAAGAATTTTTTCTGTTTTATTTTTAAATTTTATTTTTTAAAATTTTGAAATTTAATTTTATTTATGTTTTTATACAGCAGGTTATTATTAGTTATGTATTTTATGCATATACATGTATACAGGTCAATCCCAATCTCCCAACTCATCCCACCACCACCACCCCATGGCTTCCCACACTTGGTGTCCATACGTTTGTTCTCTACCTCTGTGTCTCTATTTCTTCCCTGCAAACCAGTTCATCTGTACCATTTTTTTAGGTTCCACATATATGCATTAATATACAATATTTGTTTTCCTCTTTCTGACTTACTTCATTCTGTATGACAGTCTCTCGATCCATCGATGTCTCTACAAATGACCCAGTTTCATTCCTTTTTATGGCCGAGTAATATTCCATTTCATATATGTACCACCTCTTTATCCATTCATCTGTCTGTGGGCATTTAGGTTGCTTCCATTACCTGGCTATTGTAAATAGTGCTGCAATGAACATTGTGGTGAATGTGCCTTTTTGATTTATGGTTTTCTCTGGGTATATGCCCAGAAGTGGGATTGCTGGATCAGATGGTAATTCTATTTCTAGTTTTTTTAAGGAAACTCCATACTGTTCTCCATAGTGACTGTATCAATTTACATTCCCACCAATAGTGGAAGAGGGCTCCTTTTGTCCACACCCTCCCCAGAATTGGTTGTTTGTAGATTTTCTGATGATGCCGATTCTAACAGGTGTGAGGTGATACCTCATTGTAGTTTTGATTTGCATTTCTCTAATAATTAGTGCTGTTGAGCAGCTTTTCATGTGCGTCTTGGCCATCTCTGTGTCTCCTTTGAAGAAACGTCTCTTTAGATCTTCTGCCCATTTTTGGATTGGGTTGTTTGTTTTTTTAATATTAAGCTGCATGAGTTGTTTATATATATTGGAGATTAAACCTCTGTCCATTGATTCGTCTGCAACGATTTTCGCCCATTCTGAGGGATGCCTTTTTCCATTCCCGTGTTTTTTAACAAAAAAGGAAAGAAAGGAGAAGAAGCAGAACACTAATGTGCGTAAAATATGCCTTTTGAAACGGTCGTTTTGAAATATGGCCGTCCTTTGAAATTTTTGGTCGATATGTGACCCCAGGATTTGTTTTCAGGGCAGGTGTCATTTACAGGCCTGCAATGATTTTCAATATCAACTGACCATTAACGTTGGGATTAAAGCTGCTGTTGTGTGAAACGGCCACCAGGTGGCAGCAGTTCACCCTTACCAAATCTGGTTACTAGGGCAAGAGAGCCTCAGTGGAAGTGGTGTTCTAGATTGGAATTTAGAATGGAATGTGCCAGGAGAAAGCCCCTCACGTTTGTCTCACTACATCTTCTTCGCGTTTTTAATTTAATTATTTTATTTTTTATTACAGCAAGTTTGATTACAATGTTTGGCTTGTTGTAGGTGTGGAAGATGTGGTTCTTTTTCACATATACAGATGTCTGTTCTTCCTGGGATCCTTTTCCCATGTACGTTATGACAGAATGTTGAGTAGTCCTCTCTTGGTATTCTGTAGGTCTTTGGTGATTATATATGTCACCTGTGATTGTATATGTCTGTTAACCACGGTATCGTAATGAAACCAATCTTCACACCTTTCCTTTGGTGAACCATAAGTTTGTTTAATGAATCTGTGATTGCCCTTCTCCGTGGAAATATCTGCCCTGGTATCCATTTTTAGGTAACACCTATAAGTGATATGATATGATATGTGTCTTTCACTTTCTGACTTACTACAAGTCACGTGATTACTTCTAGACTCATCTACTGGGCTGCAAATGGCATTGTGTCCTTTTTTCCCTTGGCTTCTCTTGTGCCTTTGCGGGGTCCATTTTCAACAATGTGATTCCCTGAGGGTTGTGGATTAGCTGACCTGGGCAGCATTACCCTGCCGGCCCGCCCTCCGCAGGTTTGCCTCGTTGAGGTCAATATAAACAGCGCTCCAGGCAGCAATAGCCCCTGAAGCTGTGCCTGACTCCATATTCTCTGCCCCGTCAGCAGTCTCGGGGCTGTGCTGGTGGGAGGGAGTGAGGGGCCACAGCTTTGTGGGTGGCCCGGTGTGAGTGGGGTTCTGCGGGCCTATCTGCAGGAGTTGCCAGGCTGCCGCCTGTAAAGAAGAGGATGTGTCACCCATACCTTCCGCTGGAATTTCTCTCCGGACAGAGGTGAGGAAAGAAAAAAGCAGTGGGGTCCGGGACAGGAGGGGTATCTCAGGCAGGGCAATGGAAAGCTTCTGGAAGATCGCCCGGGGCCAGGACCACCCTGGCTGGCCTGCAGGCACCAACTTGGCCTGCGTGCTGTCGCTGGTGTGGCTCCACGGTCCTTCTTCTAGGCTTTCAAGCCCTTGTACATATTCAGGTGTTTTACCTGGAAAGGGTGGGAACAGTTCAGCAGCAGCTGGCCTGGGGCTCAGCTCACGTTTACTCACAGATGCCTCGGCACGGTCCCCCAGCTTTGCAATGAGGACGCTCCTTGCGTGGGGGGTGGGTTGATGGCTGTATGGGAGATGGTTCCCCACCTCTGACCAATTTCAGAATTGTTTACCACTGGAGCAAGTGCCCTGATAGGGTTTTCCTCTGTATAACTCGTGGGTTCAGGTTTTTTTTTTCTTTTATGGTTCAAGTTAGATTTTATTCCTCTTTTATGTATTTATAGATATAAGCATGGAAATAATTCATTCCTATAAATACATCTGTGTGACGGGAAGAACTTTTTTCTGTTTTATTTTTAAATTTTATTTTTTTAAATTTTGAAATTTAATTTTATTTATTTTTTTATACAGCACGTTATTATTAGTTATGTATTTTATGCATATACATGTACACAGGTCAATCCCAAACTCCCAACTCATCCCACCACCACCACCCCATGGCTTCCCACACTTGGTGTCCATACGTTTGTTCTCTACCTCTGTGTCTCTATTTCTTCCCTGCAAACCAGTTCATCTGTACCATTTTTAGGCTCCACATATATGCATTAATATACAATATTTGTTTTCCTCTTTCTGACTTACTTCATTCTGTATGACAGTCTCTCGATCCATCGATGTCTCTACAAATGACCCAGTTTCATTCCTTTTTATGGCCGAGTAATATTCCATTTCATATATGTACCACATCTTTATCCATTCATCTGTCTGTGGGCATTTAGGTTGCTTCCATTACCTGGCTATTGTAAATAGTGCTGCAACGAACATTGTGGTGAATGTGACTTTTTGATGTACGGTTTTCTCTGGGTATATGCCCAGAAGTGGGATTGCTGGATCAGATGGTAATTCTATTTCTAGTTTTTTTAAGGAAACTCCATACTGTTCTCCATAGTGACTGTATCAATTTACATTCCCACCAATAGTGGAAGAGGGCTCCTTTTGTCCACACCCTCCCCAGAATTGGTTGTTTGTAGATTTTCTGATGATGCCGATTCTAACAGGTGTGAGGTGAAACCTCATTGTAGTTTTGATTTGCATTTCTCTGATAATTAGTGCTGTTGAGCAGCTTTTCATGTGCGTCTTGGCCATCTCTGTGTCTCCTTTGAAGAAACGTCTCTTTACATCTTCTGGCCATTTTTTGGGTTGTTTGTTTTTTTAATATTAAGCTGCATGAGCTGTTTATATATATTGGAGATTAAACCTCTGTCCATTGATTCGTCTGCAACGATTTTCGCCCATTCTGAGGGATGCCTTTTTCCATTCCCGTGTTTTTTAACAAAAAAGGAAAGAAAGGAAAAGAAGCAGAACACTAATGTGCGTAAAATATGCCTTTTGAAACGGTCGTTTTGAAATATGGACGTCCTTTGAATTTTTTGGTCGATATGTGACCCCAGGATTTGTTTTCAGGGCAGGTGTCATTTACAGGCCTGCAATGGTTTTGAATATCAACTGACCATTAGCGTTGGGATTAAAGCTGCTGTTGTGTGAAACGGCCACAAGGTGGCAGCAGTTCACCCTTACCAAATCTGGTTACTAGGGCAAGAGAGCCTCAGTGGAAGTGGTGCTCTAGTTTGGAGTTTAGAATGGAATGTGCAAGGAGAAAGCCCCTCACGTTTGTCTCACTACTTCTTGTTCGTGTTTTTAATTTAATTTTTTATTTTTTCTTACAGCAAGTTTGATTACAATGTTTGGCTTGTTGTAGGTGTGGAAGATGTGGTTCTTTTACACATATACACATGTCTGTTCTTCCTGGGATCCTTTTCCCATGTACGTTATGATAGAATGTTGAGTAGTCCTCTCTTGGTATTCTGTAGGTCTTTGGTGATTATATATGTCACCTGTGTTTGTAGATGTCTGTTAACCCCGATATCGTAATGAAACCAATCCTCACACCTTTCCTTTGGTGAACCATAAGTTTGTTTAATGAATCTGTGATTGCCCTTTTCCGTGGAAATATCTGCCCTGGTATCCATTTTTATGTAACACCTATAAGTGATATGATATGATATGTGTCTTTCACTTTCTGACTTACTACAAGTCACGTGAATACTTCTAGACTCATCTACGGTGCTGCAAATGGCATTGTGTCCTTTTTTCCCTTGGCTTCTCTTCTGCCTTAGCGGGGTCCATTTTCAACAATGTGATTCCCTGAGGGTTGTGGATTAGCTGACCTGGGCAGCCTTACCCTGCCGGCCCGCCCTCCCCAGCTGTGCCTCGTTGAGGTCAATATAAACAGCGCTCCAGGCAGCAATAGCCCCTGAAGCTGTGCCTGACTCCATATTCTCTGCCCCGTCAGCAGTCTCGGGGCTGTGCTGGTGGGTGGGAGTGAGGGGCCACAGCTTTGTGGGTGGCCCGGTGTGAGTGGGGTTCTGCTGGCCTTTCTGCAGGAGTTGCCAGGCTGCCGCCTGTAAAGAAGAGGTTGTGTCACCCATACCTTCCACTGGAATTTCTCTCCGGACAGAGGTGAGGAAGGAAAAAAGCAGTGGGGGCCGGGACAGGAGGGGTATCTCAGGCAGGGCAATGGAAAGCTTCTGGAAGAGCGCCCGGGGCCAGGACCACCCTGGCTGGCCTGCAGGCCCCAAGTTGGCCTGAGTGCTGTAGCTGGTGTGGCTCCACGGTAATTCCTCTAGGCTTTCAAGCCCTTATACATCTTCAGGTGTTTTACCTGGAAAGGGTGGGAACAGTTCAGCAGCAGCTGGCCTGGGGCTCAGCTCACGTTTACTCACAGATGCCTCGGCACGGTCCCCCAGCTTTGCAATGAGGACGCTCCATGCGTGGGGGGTGGGTTGATGGCTGTATGGGAGATGGTTCCCCACCTCTGACCAATTTCAGAATTGTTTACCACTGGAGCAAGTGCCCTGATAGGGTTTTCCTCTGTATAACTCGTGGGTTCAAGTTTTCTTTTCATTTATGGTTCAAGTTAGATTTTATTCCTCTTTTATGTATTTATAGATATAAGCATGGAAATAATTCATTCCTATAAATACATCTGTGTGACGGGAAGAACTTTTTTCTGTTTTATTTTTAAATTTTATTTTTTAAAATTTTGAAATTTAATTTTATTTATTTTTTTATACAGCACGTTATTATTAGTTATGTATTTTATGCATATACATGTACACAGGTCAATCCCAAACTCCCAACTCATCCCACCACCACCACCCCATGGCTTCCCACACTTGGTGTCCATACGTTTGTTCTCTACCTCTGTGTCTCTATTTCTTCCCTGCAAACCAGTTCATCTGTACCATTTCTAGGCTCCACATATATGCATTAATATGCAATATTTGTTTTCCTCTTTCTGACTTACTTCATTCTGTATGACAGTCTCTCGATCCATCGATGTCTCTACAAATGACCCAGTTTCATTCCTTTTTATGGCCGAGTAATATTCCATTTCATATATGTACCACATCTTTATCCATTCATCTGTCTGTGGGCATTTAGGTTGCTTCCATTACCTGGCTATTGTAAATAGTGCTGCAATGAACATTGTGGTGAATGTGCCTTTTTGATGTACGGTTTTCTCTGGGTATATGCCCAGAAGTGGGATTGCTGGATCAGATGGTAATTCTATTTCTAGTTTTTTTAAGGAAACTCCATACTGTTCTCCATAGTGACTGTATCAATTTACATTCCCACCAATAGTGGAAGAGGGCTCCTTTTGTCCACACCCTCCCCAGAATTGGTTGTTTGTAGATTTTCTGATGATGCCGATTCTAACAGGTGTGAGGTGAAACCTCATTGTAGTTTTGATTTGCATTTCTCTGATAATTAGTGCTGTTGAGCAGCTTTTCATGTGCGTCTTGGCCATCTCTGTGTCTCCTTTGAAGAAACGTCTCTTTACATCTTCTGGCCATTTTTTGGGTTGTTTGTTTTTTTAATATTAAGCTGCATGTGATGTTTATATATATTGGAGATTAAACCTCTGTCCATTGATTCGTCTGCAACGATTTTCGCCCATTCTGAGGGATGCCTTTTTCCATTCCCGTGTTTTTTTAACAAAAAAGGAAAGAAAGGAAAAGAAGCAGAACACTAATGTGCGTAAAATGTGCCTTTTGAAACAGTCGTTTTGAAATATGGACGCCCTTTGAATATTTTGGTCGATATGTGACCCCAGGATTTGTTTTCAGGGTAGGTGTCATTTACAGGCCTGCAATGATTTTGAATATCAACTGACCATTAGCGTTGGGATTAAAGCTGCTGTTGTGTGAAACGGCCACAAGGTGGCAGCAGTTCACCCTTACCAAATCTGGTTACTAGGGCAAGAGAGCCTCAGTGGAAGTGGTGTTCTAGATTGGAGTTTAGAATGGAATGTGCCAGGAGAAAGCCCCTCACGTTTGTCTCACTACTTCTTGTTCGTGTTTTTAATTTAATTTTTTATTTTTTCTTACAGCAAGTTTGATTACAATGTTTGGCTTGTTGTAGGTGTGGAAGATGTGGTTCTTTTACACATATACACATGTCTGTTCTTCCTGGGATCCTTTTCCCATGTACGTTATGACAGAATGTTGAGTAGTCCTCTCTTGGTATTCTGTAGGTCTTTGGTGATTATATATGTCACCTGTGTTTGTAGATGTCTGTTAACCCCGATATCGTAATGAAACCAATCCTCACACCTTTCCTTTGGTGAACCATAAGTTTGTTTAATGAATCTGTGATTGCCCTTCTCCGTGGAAATATCTGCCCTGGTATCCATTTTTAGGTAAAACCTATAAGTGATATGGTATGATATGTGTCTTTCACTTTCTGACTTACTACAAGTCACGTGATTACTTCTAGACTCATCTACGGTGCTGCAAATGGCATTGTGTCCTTTTTTCCCTTGGCTTCTCTTCTGCCTTAGCGGGGTCCATTTTCAACAATGTGATTCCCTGAGGGTTGTGGATTAGCTGACCTGGGCAGCCTTACCCTGCCGGCCCGCCCTCCCCAGCTGTGGCTCGTTGAGGTCAATATAAACAGTGCTCCAGGCAGCAATAGCCCCTGAAGCTGTGCCTGACTCCATATTCTCTGCCCCGTCAGCAGTCTCGGGGCTGTGCTGGTGGGAGGGAGTGAGGGGCCACAGCTTTGTGGGTGGCCCGGTGTGAGTGGGGTTCTGCGGGCCTTTCTGCAGGAGTTGCCAGGCTGCCGCCTGCAAAGAAGAGGTTGTGTCACCCATACCTTCCGCTGGAATTTCTCTCCGGACAGAGGTGAGGAAGGAAAAAAGCAGTGGGGTCCGGGACAGGAGGGTTATCTCAGGCAGGGCAATGGAAAGCTTCTGGAAGCGTGCCCGGGGCCAGGACCACCCTGGCTGTCCTGCAGGCACCAAGTTGGCCTGCGTGCTGTCGCTGGTGTGGCTCCACGGTCCTTCTTCTAGGCTTTCAAGCCCTTGTACATATTCAGGTGTTTTACCTGGAAAGGGTGGGAACAGTTCAGCAGCAGCTGGCCTGGGGCTCAGCTCACGTTTACTCACAGATGCCTTGGCACGGTCCCCCAGCTTTGCAATGAGGACACTCCTTGCGTGGGGGGTGGGTTGATGGCTGTATGGGAGATGGTTCCCCACCTCTGACCAATTTCAGAATTGTTTACCACAGGAGCAAGTGCCCTGATAGGGTTTTCCTCTGTATAACTCGTGGGTTCAGGTTTTTTTTTTTTTTATGGTTCAAGTTAGATTTTATTCCTCTTTTATGTATTTATAGATATAAGCATGGAAATAATTCATTCCTATAAATACATCTGTGTGACGGGAAGAACTTTTTTCTGTTTTATTTTTAAATTTTATTTTTTAAAATTTTGAAATTTAATTTTATTTATTTTTTATATAGCACGTTATTATTAGTTATGTATTTTATGCATATACATGTACACAGGTCAATCCCAAACTCCCAACTCATCCCACCACCACCACCCCATGGCTTCCCACACTTGGTGTCCATACGTTTGTTCTCTACCTCTGTGTCTCTATTTCTTCCCTGCAAACCAGTTCATCTGTACCATTTTTAGGCTCCACATATATGCATTAATATACAATATTTGTTTTCCTCTTTCTGACTTACTTCATTCTGTATGACAGTCTCTCGATCCATCGATGCCTCTACAAATGACCCAGTTTCATTCCTTTTTATGGCGGAGTAATATTCCATTTCATATGTGTACCACATCTTTATCCATTCATCTGTCTGTGGGCATTTAGGTTGCTTCCATTACCTGGCTATTGTAAATAGTGCTGCAATGAACATTGTGGTGAATGTGCCTTTTTGATGTACGGTTTTCTCTGTGTATATGCCCAGAAGTGGGATTGCTGGATCAGATGGTAATTCTATTTCTAGTTTTTTTAAGGAAACTCCATACTGTTCTCCATAGTGACTGTATCAATTTACATTCCCACCAATAGTGGAAGAGGGCTCCTTTTGTCCACACCCTCCCCAGAATTGGTTGTTTGTAGATTTTCTGATGATGCCGATTCTAACAGGTGTGAGGTGAAACCTCATTGTAGTTTTGATTTGCATTTCTCTGATAATTAGTTCTGTTGAGCAGCTTTTCATGTGCGTCTTGGCCATCTCTGTGTCTCCTTTGAAGAAACGTCTCTTTAGATCTTCTGCCCATTTTTTTGCGTTGTTTGTTTTTTTAATATTAAGCTGCATGAGCTGTTTATATATATTGGAGATTAAACCTCTGTCCATTGATTCGTCTGCAACGATTTTCGCCCATTCTGAGGGATGCTTTTTTCCATTCCCGTGTTTTTTAACAAAAAAGGAAAGAAAGGAAAAGAAGCAGAACACTAATGTGCGTAAAATATGCCTTTTGAAACGGTCGTTTTGAAATATGGACGTCCTTTGAATTTTTTGGTCGATATGTGACCCCAGGATTTGTTTTCAGGGCAGGTGTCATTTACAGGCCTGCAATGATTTTGAATATCAACTGACCATTAGCGTTGGGATTAAAGCTGCTGTTGTGTGAAACGGCCACAAGGTGGCAGCAGTTCACCCTTACCAAATCTGGTTACTAGGGCAAGAGAGCCTCAGTGGAAGTGGTGTTCTAGATTGGAGTTTAGAATGGAATGTGCCAGGAGAAAGCCCCTCACGTTTGTCTCACTACTTCTTGTTCGTGTTTTTAATTTAATTTTTTATTTTTTCTTACAGCAAGTTTGATTACAATGTTTGGCTTGTTGTAGGTGTGGAAGATGTGGTTCTTTTACACATATACACATGTCTGTTCTTCCTGGGATCCTTTTCCCATGTACGTTATGGCAGAATGTTGAGTAGTCCTCTCTTGGTATTCTGTAGGTCTTTGGTGA
This sequence comes from Mesoplodon mirus, assembly GCF_964341445.2. Taxonomy (NCBI): domain Eukaryota; kingdom Metazoa; phylum Chordata; class Mammalia; order Artiodactyla; family Ziphiidae; genus Mesoplodon; species Mesoplodon mirus. Next base: position 125,032,727 of record NC_138984.1, read on the forward strand.
TTATATATGTCACCTGTGTTTGTAGATGTCTGTTAACCCCGATATCGTAATGAAACCAATCCTCACAACTTTCCTTTGGTGAACCATAAGTTTGTTTAATGAATCTGTGATTGCCCTTCTCCGTGGAAATATCTGCCCTGGTATCCATTTTTAGGTAACACCTATAAGTGATATGATATGATATGTGTCTTTCACTTTCTGACTTACTACAAGTCACGTGATTACTTCTAGACTCATCTACGGTGCTGCAAATGGCATTGTGTCCTTTTTTCCCTTGGCTTCTCTTCTGCCTTAGCGGGGTCCATTTTCAACAATGTGATTCCCTGAGGGTTGTGGATTAGCTGACCTGGGCAGCCTTACCCTGCCGGCCCACCCTCCCCAGCTGTGCCTCGTTGAGGTCAATATAAACAGCGCTCCAGGCAGCAATAGCCCCTGAAGCTGTGCCTGACTCCATATTCTCTGCCCCGTCAGCAGTCTCGGGGCTGTGCTGGTGGGAGGGAGGGAGGGGCCACAGCTTTGTGGGTGGCCCGGTGTGAGTGGGGTTCTGCTGGCCTTTCTGCAGGAGTTGCCAGGCTGCCGCCTGCAAAGAAGAGGTTGTGTCACCCATACCTTCCGCTGGAATTTCTCTCCGGACAGAGGTGAGGAAGGAAAAAAGCAGTGGGGGCCGGGACAGGAGGGGTATCTCAGGCAGGGCAATGGAAAGCTTCTGGAAGAGCGCCCGGGGCCAGGACCACCCTGGCTGGCCTGCAGGCACCAAGTTGGCCTGCGTGCTGTCGCTGGTGTGGCTCCACGGTCCTTCTTCTAGGCTTTCAAGCCCTTGTACATATTCAGGTGTTTTACCTGGAAAGGGTGGGAACAGTTCAGCAGCAGCTGGCCTGGGGCTCAGCTCACGTTTACTCACTGATGCCTCGGCACGGTCCCCCAGCTTTGCAATGAGGACGCTCCTTGCGTGGGGGTGGGTTGATGGCTGTATGGGAGATGGTTCCCCACCTCTGACCAATTTCAGAATTGTTTACCACTGGAGCAAGTGCCCTGATAGGGTTTTCCTCTGTATAACTCGTGGGTTCAGGGTTTTTTTTTCTTTTATGGTTCAAGTTAGATTTTATTCCTCTTTTATGTATTTATAGATATAAGCATGGAAATAATTCATTCCTATAAATACATCTGTGTGACGGGAAGAACTTTTTTCTGTTTTATTTTTAAATTTTATTTTTTAAAATTTTGAAATTTAATTTTATTTATGTTTTTATACAGCACGTTATTATTAGTTATGTATTTTATGCATATACATGTACACAGGTCAATCCCAAACTCCCAACTCATCCCACCACCACCACCCCATGGCTTCCCACACTTGGTGTCCATACGTTTGTTCTCTACCTCTGTGTCTCTATTTCTTCCCTGCAAACCAGTTCATCTGTACCATTTTTAGGCTCCACATATATGCATTAATATACAATATTTGTTTTCCTCTTTCTGACTTACTTCATTCTGTATGACAGTCTCTCGATCCATCGATGCCTCTACAAATGACCCAGTTTCATTCCTTTTTATGGCCGAGTAATATTCCATTTCATATATGTACCACATCTTTATCCATTCATCTGTCTGTGGACATTTAGGTTGCTTCCATTACTTGGCTATTGTAAATAGTGCTGCAATGAACATTGTGGTGAATGTGCCTTTTTGATGTACGGTTTTCTCTGTGTATATGCCCAGAAGTGGGATTGCTGGATCAGATGGTAATTCTATTTCTAGTTTTTTTAAGGAAACTCCATACTGTTCTCCATAGTGACTGTATCAATTTACATTCCCACCAATAGTGGAAGAGGGCTCCTTTTGTCCACACCCTCCCCAGAATTGGTTGTTTGTAGATTTTCTGATGATGCCGATTCTAACAGGTGTGAGGTGAAACCTCATTGTAGTTTTGATTTGCATTTCTCTGATAATTAGTGCTGTTGAGCAGCTTTTCATGAGCGTCTTGGCCATCTCTGTGTCTCCTTTGAAGAAACGTCTCTTTAGATCTTCTGCCCATTTTTTTTGCGTTGTTTGTTTTTTTAATGTTAAGCTGCATGAGCTGTTTATATATATTGGAGATTAAACCTCTGTCCATTGATTCGTCTGCAACGATTTTCGCCCATTCTGAGGGATGCCTTTTTCCATTCCCGTGTTTTTTAACAAAAAAGGAAAGAAAGGAAAAGAAGCAGAACACTATTGTGCGTAAAATATGCCTTTTGAAACGGTCGTTTTGAAATATGGACGTCCTTTGAATTTTTTGGTCGATATGTGACCCCAGGATTTGTTTTCAGGGCAGGTGTCATTTACAGGCCTGCAATGATTTTGAATATCAACTGACCATTAGCGTTGGGATTAAAGCTGCTGTTGTGTGAAACGGCCACAAGGTGGCAGCAGTTCACCCTTACCAAATCTGGTTACTAGGGCAAGAGAGCCTCAGTGGAAGTGGTGTTCTAGATTGGAGTTTAGAATGGAATGTGCCAGGAGAAAGCCCCTCACGTTTGTCTCACTACTTCTTGTTCGTGTTTTTAATTTAATTTTTTATTTTTTCTTACAGCAAGTTTGATTACAATGTTTGGCTTGTTGTAGGTGTGGAAGATGTGGTTCTTTTACACATATACACATGTCTGTTCTTCCTGGGATCCATTTCCCATGTACGTTATGGCAGATTGTTGAGTAGTCCTCTCTTGGTATTCTGTAGGTCTTTGGTGATTATATATGTCACCTGTGTTTGTAGATGTCTGTTAACCCCGATATCGTAATGAAACCAATCCTCACACCTTACCTTTGGTGAACCATAAGTGTGTTTAATGAATCTGTGATTGCCCTTCTCCATGGAAATATCCTCCCTGGTATCCATTTTTAGGTAACACCTATAAGTGATATGATATGATATGTGTCTTTCACTTTCTGACTTACTACAAGTCACGTGATTACTTCTAGACTCATCTAAGGTGCTGCAAATGGCATTGTGTCCTTTTTTCCCTTGGCTTCTCTTCTGCCTTAGCGGGGTCCATTTTCAACAATGTGATTCCCTGAGGGTTGTGGATTAGCTGACCTGGGCAGCCTTACCCTGCCGGCCCGCCCTCCCCAGGTGTGCCTCGTTGAGGTCAATATAAACAGCGCTCCAGGCAGCAATAGCCCCTGAATCTGTGCCTGACTCCATATTCTCTGCCCCGTCAGCAGTCTCGGGGCTGTGCTGGTGGGAGGGAGTGAGGGGCCACAGCTTTGTGGGTGGCCCGGTGTGAGTGGGGTTCTGCTGGCCTTTCTGCAGGAGTTGCCAGGCTGCCGCCTGCAAAGAAGAGGTTGTGTCACCCATACCTTCCGCTGGAATTTCTCTCCGGACAGAGGTGAGGAAGGAAAAAAGCAGTGGGGGCCGGGACAGGAGGGGTATCTCAGGCAGGGCAATGGAAAGCTTCTGGAAGAGCGCCCGGGGCCAGGACCACCCTGGCTGGCCTGCAGGCACCAAGTTGGCCTGCGTGCTGTCGCTGGTGTGGCTCCACGGTCCTTCTTCTAGGCTTTCAAGCCCTTGTACATATTCAGGTGTTTTACCTGGAAAGGGTGGGAACAGTTCAGCAGCAGCTGGCCTGGGGCTCAGCTCACGTTTACTCACTGATGCCTCGGCACGGTCCCCCAGCTTTGCAATGAGGACGCTCCTTGCGTGGGGGTGGGTTGATGGCTGTATGGGAGATGGTTCCCCACCTCTGACCAATTTCAGAATTGTTTACCACTGGAGCAAGTGCCCTGATAGGGTTTTCCTCTGTATAACTCGTGGGTTCAGGGTTTTTTTTTCTTTTATGGTTCAAGTTAGATTTTATTCCTCTTTTATGTATTTATAGATATAAGCATGGAAATAATTCATTCCTATAAATACATCTGTGTGACGGGAAGAACTTTTTTCTGTTTTATTTTTAAATTTTATTTTTTAAAATTTTGAAATTTAATTTTATTTATGTTTTTATACAGCACGTTATTATTAGTTATGTATTTTATGCATATACATGTACACAGGTCAATCCCAAACTCCCAACTCATCCCACCACCACCACCCCATGGCTTCCCACACTTGGTGTCCATACGTTTGTTCTCTACCTCTGTGTCTCTATTTCTTCCCTGCAAACCAGTTCATCTGTACCATTTTTAGGCTCCACATATATGCATTAATATACAATATTTGTTTTCCTCTTTCTGACTTACTTCATTCTGTATGACAGTCTCTCGATCCATCGATGCCTCTACAAATGACCCAGTTTCATTCCTTTTTATGGCCGAGTAATATTCCATTTCATATATGTACCACATCTTTATCCATTCATCTGTCTGTGGACATTTAGGTTGCTTCCATTACTTGGCTATTGTAAATAGTGCTGCAATGAACATTGTGGTGAATGTGCCTTTTTGATGTACGGTTTTCTCTGGGTATATGCCCAGAAGTGGGATTGCTGGATCAGATGGTAATTCTATTTCTAGTTTTTTTAAGGAAACTCCATACTGTTCTCCATAGTGACTGTATCAATTTACATTCCCACCAATAGTGGAAGAGGGCTCCTTTTGTCCACACCCTCCCCAGAATTGGTTGTTTGTAGATTTTCTGATGATGCCGATTCTAACAGGTGTGAGGTGAAACCTCATTGTAGTTTTGATTTGCATTTCTCTGATAATTAGTGCTGTTGAGCAGCTTTTCATGAGCGTCTTGGCCATCTCTGTGTCTCCTTTGAAGAAACGTCTCTTTAGATCTTCTGCCCATTTTTTTTGCGTTGTTTGTTTTTTTAATGTTAAGCTGCATGAGCTGTTTATATATATTGGAGATTAAACCTCTGTCCATTGATTCGTCTGCAACGATTTTCGCCCATTCTGAGGGATGCCATTTTCCATTCCCGTGTTTTTTAACAAAAAAGGAAAGAAAGGAAAAGAAGCAGAACACTATTGTGCATAAAATATGCCTTTTGAAACGGTCGTTTTGAAATATGGACGTCCTTTGAATTTTTTGGTCGATATGTGACCCCAGGATTTGTTTTCAGGGCAGGTGTCATTTACAGGCCTGCAATGATTTTGAATATCAACTGACCATTAGCGTTGGGATTAAAGCTGCTGTTGTGTGAAACGGCCACAAGGTGGCAGCAGTTCACCCTTACCAAATCTGGTTACTAGGGCAAGAGAGCCTCAGTGGAAGTGGTGTTCTAGATTGGAGTTTAGAATGGAATGTGCCAGGAGAAAGCCCCTCACGTTTGTCTCACTACTTCTTGTTCGTGTTTTTAATTTAATTTTTTATTTTTTCTTACAGCAAGTTTGATTACAATGTTTGGCTTGTTGTAGGTGTGGAAGATGTGGTTCTTTTACACATATACACATGTCTGTTCTTCCTGGGATCCTTTTCCCATGTACGTTATGGCAGAATGTTGAGTAGTCCTCTCTTGGTATTCTGTAGGTCTTTGGTGATTATATATGTCACCTGTGTTTGTAGATGTCTGTTAACCCCGATATCGTAATGAAACCAATCCTCACACCTTTCCTTTGGTGAACCATAAGTGTGTTTAATGAATCTGTGATTGCCCTTCTCCGTGGAAATATCTGCCCTGGTATCCATTTTTAGGTAACACCTATAAGTGATATGATATGATATGTGTCTTTCACTTTCTGACTTACTACAAGTCACGTGATTACTTCTAGACTGATCTACGGTGCTGCAAATGGCATTGTGTCCTTTTTTCCCTTGGCTTCTCTTCTGCCTTAGCGGGGTCCATTTTCAACAATGTGATTCCCTGAGGGTTGTGGATTAGCTGACCTGGGCAGCCTTACCCTGCCGGCCCACCCTCCCCAGCTGTGCCTCGTTGAGGTCAATATAAACAGCGCTCCAGGCAGCAATAGCCCCTGAAGCTGTGCCTGACTCCATATTCTCTGCCCCGTCAGCAGTCTCGGGACTGTGCTGGTTGGAGGGAGTGAGGGGCCACAGCTTTGTGGGTGGCCCGGTGTGAGTGGGGTTCTGCTGGCCTTTCTGCAGGAGTTGCCAGGCTGCCGCCTGCAAAGAAGAGGTTGTGTCACCCATACCTTCCGCTGGAATTTCTCTCCGGACAGAGGTGAGGAAGGAAAAATGCAGTGGGGGCCGGGACAGGAGGGGTATCTCAGGCAGGGCAATGGAAAGCTTCTGGAAGAGCGCCCGGGGCCAGGACCACCCTGGCTGGCCTGCAGGCACCAAGTTGGCCTGCGTGCTGTCGCTGGTGTGGCTCCACGGTCCTTCTTCTAGGCTTTCAAGCCCTTGTACATATTCAGGTGTTTTACCTGGAAAGGGTGGGAACAGTTCAGCAGCAGCTGGCCTGGGGCTCAGCTCACGTTTACTCACAGATGCCTCGGCACGGTCCCCCAGCTTTGCAATGAGGACGCTCCTTGCGTGGGGGGTGGGTTGCTGGCTGTATGGGAGATGGTTCCCCACCTCTGACCAATTTCAGAATTGTTTACCACTGGAGCAAGTGCCCTGATAGGGTTTTCCTCTGTATAACTCGTGGGTTCAGGTTTTTTTTTTCTTTTATGGTTCAAGTTAGATTTTATTCCTCTTTTATGTATTTATAGATATAAGCATGGAAATAATTCATTCCTATAAATACATCTGTGTGACGGGAAGAACTTTTTTCTGTTTTATTTTTAAATTTTATTTTTTAAAATTTTGAAATTTAATTTTATTTATTTTTTTATACAGCACGTTATTATTAGTTATGTATTTTATGCATATACATGTACACAGGTCAATCCCAAACTCCCAACTCATCCCACCACCACCACCCCATGGCTTCCCACACTTGGTGTCCATACGTTTGTTCTCTACCTCTGTGTCTCTATTTCTTCCCTGCAAACCAGTTCATCTGTACCATTTTTAGGCTCCACATATATGCATTAATATACAATATTTGTTTTCCTCTTTCTGACTTACTTCATTCTGTATGACAGTCTCTCGATCCATCGATGTCTCTACAAATGACCCAGTTTCATTCCTTTTTATGGCCGAGTAATATTCCATTTCATATATGTACCACATCTTTATCCATTCATCTGTCTGTGGGCATTTAGGTTGCTTCCATTACCTGGCTATTGTAAATAGTGCTGCAATGAACATTGTGGTGAATATGCCTTTTTGATGTACGGTTTTCTCTGGGTATATGCCCAGAAGTGGGATTGCTGGATCAGATGGTAATTCTATTTCTAGTTTTTTTAAGGAAACTCCATACTGTTCTCCATAGTGACTGTATCAATTTACATTCCCACCAATAGTGGAAGAGGGCTCCTTTTGTCCACACCCTCCCCAGAATTGGTTGTTTGTAGATTTTCTGATGATGCCGATTCTAACAGGTGTGAGGTGAAACCTCATTGTAGTTTTGATTTGCATTTCTCTGATAATTAGTGCTGTTGAGCAGCTTTTCATGAGCGTCTTGGCCATCTCTGTGTCTCCTTTGAAGAAACGTCTCTTTAGATCTTCTGCCCATTTTTTTTGCGTTGTTTGTTTTTTTAATGTTAAGCTGCATGAGCTGTTTATATATATTGGAGATTAAACCTCTGTCCATTGATTCGTCTGCAACGATTTTCGCCCATTCTGAGGGATGCCTTTTTCCATTCCCGTGTTTTTTAACAAAAAAGGAAAGAAAGGAAAAGAAGCAGAACACTATTGTGCGTAAAATATGCCTTTTGAAACGGTCGTTTTGAAATATGGACGTCCTTTGAATTTTTTGGTCGATATGTGACCCCAGGATTTGTTTTCAGGGCAGGTGTCATTTACAGGCCTGCAATGATTTTGAATATCAACTGACCATTAGCGTTGGGATTAAAGCTGCTGTTGTGTGAAACGGCCACAAGGTGGCAGCAGTTCACCCTTACCAAATCTGGTTACTAGGGCAAGAGAGCCTCAGTGGAAGTGGTGTTCTAGATTGGAGTTTAGAATGGAATGTGCCAGGAGAAAGCCCCTCACGTTTGTCTCACTACTTCTTGTTCGTGTTTTTAATTTAATTTTTTATTTTTTCTTACAGCAAGTTTGATTACAATGTTTGGCTTGTTGTAGGTGTGGAAGATGTGGTTCTTTTACACATATACACATGTCTGTTCTTCCTGGGATCCTTTTCCCATGTACGTTATGGCAGAATGTTGAGTAGTCCTCTCTTGGTATTCTGTAGGTCTTTGGTGATTATATATGTCACCTGTGTTTGTAGATGTCTGTTAACCCCGATATCGTAATGAAACCAATCCTCACACCTTACCTTTGGTGAACCATAAGTGTGTTTAATGAATCTGTGATTGCCCTTCTCCATGGAAATATCCTCCCTGGTATCCATTTTTAGGTAACACCTATAAGTGATATGATATGATATGTGTCTTTCACTTTCTGACTTACTACAAGTCACGTGATTACTTCTAGACTCATCTAAGGTGCTGCAAATGGCATTGTGTCCTTTTTTCCCTTGGCTTCTCTTCTGCCTTAGCGGGGTCCATTTTCAACAATGTGATTCCCTGAGGGTTGTGGATTAGCTGACCTGGGCAGCCTTACCCTGCCGGCCCGCCCTCCCCAGGTGTGCCTCGTTGAGGTCAATATAAACAGCGCTCCAGGCAGCAATAGCCCCTGAATCTGTGCCTGACTCCATATTCTCTGCCCCGTCAGCAGTCTCGGGGCTGTGCTGGTGGGAGGGAGGGAGGGGCCACAGCTTTGTGGGTGGCCCGGTGTGAGTGGGGTTCTGCTGGCCTTTCTGCAGGAGTTGCCAGGCTGCCGCCTGTAAAGAAGAGGTTGTGTCACCCATACCTTCCGCTGGAATTTCTCTCCGGACAGAGGTGAGGAAGGAAAAAAGCAGTGGGGGCCGGGACAGGAGGGGTATCTCAGGCAGGGCAATGGAAAGCTTCTGGAAGAGCGCCCGGGGCCAGGACCACCCTGGCTGGCCTGCAGGCACCAAGTTGGCCTGCGTGCTGTCGCTGGTGTGGCTCCACGGTCCTTCCTCTAGGCTTTCAAGCCCTTGTACATATTCAGGTGTTTTACCTGGAAAGGGTGGGAACAGTTCAGCAGCAGCTGGCCTGGGGCTCAGCTCACGTTTACTCAGAGATGCCTCGGCACGGTCCCCCAGCTTTGCAATGAGGACGCTCCTTGCGTGGGGGGTGGGTTGATGGCTGTATGGGAGATGGTTCCCCACCTCTGACCAATTTCAGAATTGTTTACCACTGGAGCAAGTGCCCTGATAGGGTTTTCCTCTGTATAACTCGTGGGTTCAGGGTTTTTTTTTTCTTTTATGGTTCAAGTTAGATTTTATTCCTCTTTTATGTATTTATAGATATAAGCATGGAAATAATTCATTCCTATAAATACATCTGTGTGACGGGAAGAACTTTTTTCTGTTTTATTTTTAAATTTTATTTTTTAAAATTTTGAAATTTAATTTTATTTATTTTTTTATACAGCACGTTATTATTAGTTATGTATTTTATGCATATACATGTACACAGGTCAATCCCAAACTCCCAACTCATCCCACCACCACCACCCCATGGCTTCCCACACTTGGTGTCCATACGTTTGTTCTCTACCTCTGTGTCTCTATTTCTTCCCTGCAAACCAGTTCATCTGTACCATTTTTAGGCTCCACATATATGCATTAATATACAATATTTGTTTTCCTCTTTCTGACTTACTTCATTCTGTATGACAGTCTCTCGATCCATCGATGTCTCTACAAATGACCCAGTTTCATTCCTTTTTATGGCCGAGTAATATTCCATTTCATATATGTACCACATCTTTATCCATTCATCTGTCTGTGGGCATTTAGGTTGCTTCCATTACCTGGCTATTGTAAATAGTGCTGCAATGAACATTGTGGTGAATGTGCCTTTTTGATGTACTGTTTTCTCTGGGTATATGCCCAGAAGTGGGATTGCTGGATCAGATGGTAATTCTATTTCTAGTTTTTTTAAGGAAACTCCATACTGTTCTCCATAGTGACTGTATCAATTTACATTCCCACCAATAGTGGAAGAGGGCTCCTTTTGTCCACACCCTCCCCAGAATTGGTTGTTTGTAGATTTTCTGATGATGCCGATTCTAACAGGTGTGAGGTGAAACCTCATTGTAGTTTTGATTTGCATTTCTCTGATAATTAGTGCTGTTGAGAAGCTTTTCATGTGCGTCTTGGCCATCTCTGTGTCTCCTTTGAAGAAACGTCTCTTTAGATCTTCTGCCCATTTTTTTTGCGTTGTTTGTTTTTTTAATATTAAGCTGCATGAGCTGTTTATATATATTGGAGATTAAACCTCTGTCCATTGATTCGTCTGCAACGATTTTCGCCCATTCTGAGGGATGCCTTTTTCCATTCCCGTGTTTTTTAACAAAAAAGGAAAGAAAGGAAAAGAAGCAGAACACTATTGTGCGTAAAATATGCCTTTTGAAACGGTCGTTTTGAAATATGGACGTCCTTTGAATTTTTTGGTCGATATGTGACCCCAGGATTTGTTTTCAGGGCAGGTGTCATTTACAGGCCTGCAATGATTTTGAATATCAACTGACCATTAGCGTTGGGATTAAAGCTGCTGTTGTGTGAAACGGCCACAAGGTGGCAGCAGTTCACCCTTACCAAATCTGGTTACTAGGGCAAGAGAGCCTCAGTGGAAGTGGTGTTCTAGATTGGAGTTTAGAATGGAATGTGCCAGGAGAAAGCCCCTCACGTTTGTCTCACTACTTCTTGTTCGTGTTTTTAATTTAATTTTTTATTTTTTCTTACAGCAAGTTTGATTACAATGTTTGGCTTGTTGTAGGTGTGGAAGATGTGGTTCTTTTACACATATACACATGTATGTTCTTCCTGGGATCCTTTTCCCATGTACGTTATGGCAGAATGTTGAGTAGTCCTCTCTTGGTATTCTGTAGGTCTTTGGTGATTATATATGTCACCTGTGTTTGTAGATGTCTGTTAACCCCGATATCGTAATGAAACCAATCCTCACACCTTTCCTTTGGTGAACCATAAGTGTGTTTAATGAATCTGTGATTGCCCTTCTCCATGGAAATATCTGCCCTGGTATCCATTTTTAGGTAACACCTATAAGTGATATGATATGATATGTGTCTTTCACTTTCTGACTTACTACAAGTCACGTGATTACTTCTAGACTCATCTAAGGTGCTGCAAATGGCATTGTGTCCTTTTTTCCCTTGGCTTCTCTTCTGCCTTAGCGGGGTCCATTTTCAACAATGTGATTCCCTGAGGGTTGTGGATTAGCTGACCTGGGCAGCCTTACCCTGCCGGCCCGCCCTCCCCAGCTGTGCCTCGTTGAGGTCAATATAAACAGCGCTCCAGGCAGCAATAGCCCCTGAAGCTGTGCCTGACTCCATATTCTCTGCCCCGTCAGCAGTCTCGGGGCTGTGCTGGTGGGAGGGAGGGAGGGGCCACAGCTTTGTGGGTGGCCCGGTGTGAGTGGGGTTCTGCTGGCCTTTCTGCAGGAGTTGCCAGGCTGCCGCCTGTAAAGAAGAGGTTGTGTCACCCATACCTTCCGCTGGAATTTCTCTCCGGACAGAGGTGAGGAAGGAAAAAAGCAGTGGGGGCCGGGACAGGAGGGGTATCTCAGGCAGGGCAATGGAAAGCTTCTGGAAGAGCGCCCGGGGCCAGGACCACCCTGGCTGGCCTGCAGGCACCAAGTTGGCCTGCGTGCTGTCGCTGATGTGGCTCCACGGTCCTTCCTCTAGGCTTTCAAGCCCTTGTACATATTCAGGTGTTTTACCTGGAAAGGGTGGGAACAGTTCAGCAGCAGCTCGCCTGGGGCTCAGCTCACGTTTACTCAGAGATGCCTCGGCACGGTCCCCCAGCTTTGCAATGAGGACGCTCCTTGCGTGGGGGGTGGGTTGATGGCTGTATGGGAGATGGTTCCCCACCTCTGACCAATTTCAGAATTGTTTACCACTGGAGCAAGTGCCCTGATAGGGTTTTCCTCTGTATAACTCGTGGGTTCAGGTTTTCTTTTCTTTTATGGTTCAAGTTAGATTTTATTCCTCATTTATGTATTTATAGATATAAGCATGGAAATAATTCATTCCTATAAATACATCTGTGTGACGGGAAGAACTTTTTTCTGTTTTATTTTACATTTTATTTTTTAAAATTTTGAAATTTAATTTTATTTATTCTTTTATATAGCACGTTATTATTAGTTATGTATTTTATGCATATACATGTACACAGGTCAATCCCAAACTCCCAACTCATCCCACCACCACCACCCCATGGCTTCCCACACTTGGTGTCCATACGTTTGTTCTCTACCTCTGTGTCTCTATTTCTTCCCTGCAAACCAGTTCATCTGTACCATTTCTAGGCTCCACATATATGCATTAATATACAATATTTGTTTTCCTCTTTCTGACTTACTTCATTCTGTATGACAGTCTCTCGATCCATCGATGTCTCTACAAATGACCCAGTTTCATTCCTTTTTATGGCCGAGTAATATTCCATTTCATATATGTACCACATCTTTATCCATTCATCTGTCTGTGGGCATTTAGGTTGCTTCCATTACCTGGCTATTGTAAATAGTGCTGCAATGAACATTGTGGTGAATGTGCCTTTTTGATGTACGGTTTTCTCTGGGTATATGCCCAGAAGTGGGATTGCTGGATCAGATGGTAATTCTATTTCTAGTTTTTTTAAGGAAACTCCATACTGTTCTCCATAGTGACTGTATCAATTTACATTCCCACCAATAGTGGAAGAGGGCTCCTTTTGTCCACACCCTCCCCAGAATTGGTTGTTTGTAGATTTTCTGATGATGCCGATTCTAACAGGTGTGAGGTGAAACCTCATTGTAGTTTTGATTTGCATTTCTCTGATAATTAGTGCTGTTGAGCAGCTTTTCATGTGCGTCTTGGCCATCTCTGTGTCTCCTTTGAAGAAACGTCTCTTTAGATCTTCTGGCCATTTTTTTGGGTTGTTTGTTTTTTTTAATATTAAGCTGCATGAGCTGTTTATATATATTGGAGATTAAACCTCTGTCCATTGATTCGTCTGCAACGATTTTCGCCCATTCTGAGGGATGCCTTTTTCCATTCCCGTGTTTTTTTAACAAAAAAGGAAATAAAGGAAAAGAAGCAGAACACTATTGTGCGTAAAATATGCCTTTTGAAACGGTCGTTTTGAAATATGGACGTCCTTTGAATTTTTTGGTCGATATGTGACCCCAGGATTTGTTTTCAGGGCAGGTGTCATTTACAGGCCTGCAATGATTTTGAATATCAACTGACCATTAGCGTTGGGATTAAAGCTGCTGTTGTGTGAAACGGCCACAAGGTGGCAGCAGTTCACCCTTACCAAATCTGGTTACTAGGGCAAGAGAGCCTCAGTGGAAGTGGTGTTCTAGATTGGAGTTTAGAATGGAATGTGCCAGGAGAAAGCCCCTCACGTTTGTCTCACTACTTCTTGTTCGTGTTTTTAATTTAATTTTTTATTTTTTCTTACAGCAAGTTTGATTACAATGTTTGGCTTGTTGTAGGTGTGGAAGATGTGGTTCTTTTACACATATACACATGTCTGTTCTTCCTGGGATCCTTTTCCCATGTACGTTATGACAGAATGTTGAGTAGTCCTCTCTTGGTATTCTGTAGGTCTTTGGTGATTATATATGTCACCTGTGTTTGTAGATGTCTGTTAACCCCGATATCGTAATGAAACCAATCCTCACACCTTTCCTTTGGTGAACCATAAGTTTGTTTAATGAATCTTTGATTGCCCTTTTCCGTGGAAATATCTGCCCTGGTATCCATTTTTAGGTAACACCTATAAGTGATATGATATGATATGTGTCTTTCACTTTCTGACTTACTACAAGTCACGTGATTACTTCTAGACTCATCTACGGTGCTGCAAATGGCATTGTGTCCTTTTTTCCCTTGGCTTCTCTTCTGCCTTAGCGGGGTCCATTTTCAACAATGTGATTCCCTGAGGGTTGTGGATTAGCTGACCTGGGCAGCCTTACCCTGCCGGCCCGCCCTCCCCAGGTGTGCCTCGTTGAGGTCAATATAAACAGCGCTCCAGGCAGCAATAGCCCCTGAAGCTGTGCCTGACTCCATATTCTCTGCCCCGTCAGCAGTCTCGGGGCTGTGCTGGTGGGAGGGAGTGAGGGGCCACAGCTTTGTGGGTGGCCCGGTGTGAGTGGGGTTCTGCTGGCCTTTCTGCAGGAGTTGCCAGGCTGCCGCCTGTAAAGAAGAGGTTGTGTCACCCATACCTTCCGCTGGAATTTCTCTCCGGACAGAGGTGAGGAAGGGAAAAAGCAGTGGGGGCCGGGACAGGAGGGGTATCTCAGGCAGGGCAATGGAAAGCTTCTGGAAGAGCGCCCGGGGCCAGGACCACCCTGGCTGGCCTGCAGGCACCAAGTTGGCCTGCGTGCTGTCGCTGGTGTGGCTCCACGGTCCTTCCTCTAGGCTTTCAAGCCCTTGTACATATTCAGGTGTTTTACCTGGAAAGGGTGGGAACAGTTCAGCAGCAGCTGGCCTGGGGCTCAGCTCACGTTTACTCAGAGATGCCTCAGCACGGTCCCCCAGCTTTGCAATGAGGACGCTCCTTGCGTGGGGGGTGGGTTGATGGCTGTATGGGAGATGGTTCCCCACCTCTGACCAATTTCAGAATTGTTTACCACTGGAGCAAGTGCCCTGATAGGGTTTTCCTCTGTATAACTCGTGGGTTCAGGTTTTCTTTTCTTTTATGGTTCAAGTTAGATTTTATTCCTCTTTTATGTATTTATAGATATAAGCATGGAAATAATTCATTCCTATAAATACATCTGTGTGACGGGAAGAACTTTTTTCTGTTTTATTTTAAATTTTATTTTTTAAAATTTTGAAATTTAATTTTATTTATTTTTTTTATATAGCACGTTATTATTAGTTATGTATTTTATGCATATACATGTACACAGGTCAATCCCAAACTCCCAACTCATCCCACCACCACCACCCCATGGCTTCCCACACTTGGTGTCCATACGTTTGTTCTCTACCTCTGTGTCTCTATTTCTTCCCTGCAAACCAGTTCATCTGTACCATTTCTAGGCTCCACATATATGCATTAATATACAATATTTGTTTTCCTCTTTCTGACTTACTTCATTCTGTATGACAGTCTCTCGATCCATCGATGTCTCTACAAATGACCCAGTTTCATTCCTTTTTATGGCCGAGTAATATTCCATTTCATATATGTACCACATCTTTATCCATTCATCTGTCTGTGGGCATTTAGGTTGCTTCCATTACCTGGCTATTGTAAATAGTGCTGCAATGAACATTGTGGTGAATGTGCCTTTTTGATGTACGGTTTTCTCTGGGTATATGCCCAGAAGTGGGATTGCTGGATCAGATGGTAATTCTATTTCTAGTTTTTTTAAGGAAACTCCATACTGTTCTCCATAGTGACTGTTTCAATTTACATTCCCACCAATAGTGGAAGAGGGCTCCTTTTGTCCACACCCTCCCCAGAATTGGTTGTTTGTAGATTTTCTGATGATGCCGATTCTAACAGGTGTGAGGTGATACCTCATTGTAGTTTTGATTTGCATTTCTCTGATAATTAGTGCTGTTGAGCAGCTTTTCATGTGCGTCTTGGCCATCTCTGTGTCTCCTTTGAAGAAACGTCTCTTTAGATCTTCTGGCCATTTTTTTGGGTTGTTTTTTTTTTAATATTAAGCTGCATGAGCTGTTTATATATATTGGAGATTAAACCTCTGTCCATTGATTCGTCTGCAACGATTTTCGCCCATTCTGAGGGATGCCTTTTTCCATTCCCGTGTTTTTTGAACAAAAAAGGAAAGAAAGGAAAAGAAGCAGAACACTAATGTGCGTAAAATATGCCTTTTGAAACGGTCGTTTTGAAATATGGACGTCCTTTGAATATTTTGGTCGATATGTGACCCCAGGATTTGTTTTCAGGGCAGGTGTCATTTACAGGCCTGCAATGATTTTGAATATCAACTGACCATTAGCGTTGGGATTAAAGCTGCTGTTGTGTGAAACGGCCACAAGGTGGCAGCAGTTCACCCTTACCAAATCTGGTTACTAGGGCAAGAAAGCCTCAGTGGAAGTGGTGTTCTAGATTGGAGTTTAGAATGGAATGTGCCAGGAGAAAGCCCCTCACGTTTGTCTCACTACTTCTTGTTCGTGTTTTTAATTTAATTTTTTATTTTTTCTTACAGCAAGTTTGATTACAATGTTTGGCTTGTTGTAGGTGTGGAAGATGTGGTTCTTTTACACATATACACATGTCTGTTCTTCCTGGGATCCTTTTCCCATGTACGTTATGACAGAATGTTGAGTAGTCCTCTCTTGGTATTCTGTAGGTCTTTGGTGATTATATATGTCACCTGTGTTTGTAGATGTCTGTTAACCCTGATATCGTAATGAAACCAATCCTCACACCTTTCCTTTGGTGAACCATAAGTTTGTTTAATTAATCTGTGATTGCCCTTCTCCGTGGAAATATCTGCCCTGGTATCCATTTTTAGGTAACACCTATAAGTGATATGATATGATATGTGTCTTTCACTTTCTGACTTACTACAAGTCACGTGATTACTTCTAGACTCATCTACGGTGCTGCAAATGGCATTGTGTCCTTTTTTCCCTTGGCTTCTCTTCTGCCTTAGCGGGGTCCATTTTCAACAATGTGATTCCCTGAGGGTTGTGGATTAGCTGACCTGGGCAGCCTTACCCTGCCGGCCCGCCCTCCCCAGGTGTGCCTCGTTGAGGTCAATATAAACAGCGCTCCAGGCAGCAATAGCCCCTGAAGCTGTGCCTGACTCCATATTCTCTGCCCCGTCAGCAGTCTCGGGGCTGTGCTGGTGGGAGGGAGGGAGGGGCCACAGCTTTGTGGGTGGCCCGGTGTGAGTGGGGTTCTGCTGGCCTTTCTGCAGGAGTTGCCAGGCTGCCGCCTGTAAAGAAGAGGTTGTGTCACCCATACCTTCCGCTGGAATTTCTCTCCGGACAGAGGTGAGGAAGGAAAAAAGCAGTGGGGGCCGGGACAGGAGGGGTATCTCAGGCAGGGCAATGGAAAGCTTCTGGAAGAGCGCCCGGGGCCAGGACCACCCTGGCTGGCCTGCAGGCACCAAGTTGGCCTGCGTGCTGTCGCTGGTGTGGCTCCACGGTCCTTCCTCTAGGCTTTCAAGCCCTTGTACATATTCAGGTGTTTTACCTGGAAAGGGTGGGAACAGTTCAGCAGCAGCTGGCCTGGGGCTCAGCTCACGTTTACTCAGAGATGCCTCGGCACGGTCCCCCAGCTTTGCAATGAGGACGCTCCTTGCGTGGGGGGTGGGTTGATGGCTGTATGGGAGATGGTTCCCCACCTCTGACCAATTTCAGAATTGTTTACCACTGGAGCAAGTGCCCTGATAGGGTTTTCCTCTGTATAACTCGTGGGTTCAGGTTTTCTTTTCTTTTATGGTTCAAGTTAGATTTTATTCCTCTTTTATGTATTTATAGATATAAGCATGGAAATAATTCATTCCTATAAATACATCTGTGTGACGGGAAGAACTTTTTTCTGTTTTATTTTAAATTTTATTTTTTAAAATTTTGAAATTTAATTTTATTTATTTTTTTTATATAGCACGTTATTATTAGTTATGTATTTTATGCATATACATGTACACAGGTCAATCCCAAACTCCCAACTCATCCCACCACCACCACCCCATGGCTTCCCACACTTGGTGTCCATACGTTTGTTCTCTACCTCTGTGTCTCTATTTCTTCCCTGCAAACCAGTTCATCTGTACCATTTCTAGGCTCCACATATATGCATTAATATACAATATTTGTTTTCCTCTTTCTGACTTACTTCATTCTGTATGACAGTCTCTCGATCCATCGATGTCTCTACAAATGACCCAGTTTCATTCCTTTTTATGGCCGAGTAATATTCCATTTCATATATGTACCACATCTTTATCCATTCATCTGTCTGTGGGCATTTAGGTTGCTTCCATTACCTGGCTATTGTAAATAGTGCTGCAATGAACATTGTGGTGAATGTGCCTTTTTGATGTACGGTTTTCTCTGGGTATATGCCCAGAAGTGGGATTGCTGGATCAGATGGTAATTCTATTTCTAGTTTTTTTAAGGAAACTCCATACTGTTCTCCATAGTGACTGTATCAATTTACATTCCCACCAATAGTGGAAGAGGGCTCCTTTTGTCCACACCCTCCCCAGAATTGGTTGTTTGTAGATTTTCTGATGATGCCGATTCTAACAGGTGTGAGGTGAAACCTCATTGTAGTTTTGATTTGCATTTCTCTGATAATTAGTGCTGTTGAGCAGCTTTTCATGTGCGTCTTGGCCATCTCTGTGTCTCCTTTGAAGAAACGTCTCTTTAGATCTTCTGGCCATTTTTTTGGGTTGTTTGTTTTTTTTAATATTAAGCTGCATGAGCTGTTTATATATATTGGAGATTAAACCTCTGTCCATTGATTCGTCTGCAACGATTTTCGCCCATTCTGAGGGATGCCTTTTTCCATTCCCGTGTTTTTTGAACAAAAAAGGAAAGAAAGGAAAAGAAGCAGAACACTAATGTGCGTAAAATATGCCTTTTGAAACGGTCGTTTTGAAATATGGACGTCCTTTGAATATTTTGGTCGATATGTGACCCCAGGATTTGTTTTCAGGGCAGGTGTCATTTACAGGCCTGCAATGATTTTGAATATCAACTGACCATTAGCGTTGGGATTAAAGCTGCTGTTGTGTGAAACGGCCACAAGGTGGCAGCAGTTCACCCTTACCAAATCTGGTTACTAGGGCAAGAGAGCCTCAGTGGAAGTGGTGTTCTAGATTGGAGTTTAGAATGGAATGTGCCAGGAGAAAGCCCCTCACGTTTGTCTCACTACTTCTTTTTTTTTTTTTTTTTTTTTTTTTTTTTTTTTTTTTTTTTTGCTGTACGCGGGCCTCTCACTGCTGTGGCCTCTCCCGTTGCGGAGCACAGGCTCCGGACACACAGGCTCCGCGGCCATGGCTCGCGGGCCCAGCCGCTCCGCGGCACGTGGGATCTTCCGGGATCGGGGCACGAACCCGTGTCCCCTGCATCGGCAGGCGGACTCTCAACCACTGCGCCACCAGGGAAGCCCCGTGTCTCACTACTTCTTGTTCGTGTTTTTAATTTAATTTTTTATTTTTTCTTACAGCAAGTTTGATTACAATGTTTGGCTTGTTGTAGGTGTGGAAGATGTGGTTCTTTTACACATATACACATGTCTGTTCTTCCTGGGATCCTTTTCCCATGTACATTATGACAGAATGTTGAGTAGTCCTCTCTTGGTATTCTGTAGGTCTTTGGTGATTATATATGTCACCTGTGTTTGTAGATGTCTGTTAACCCCGATATCGTAATGAAACCAATCCTCACACCTTTCCTTTGGTGAACCATAAGTTTGTTTAATGAATCTTTGATTGCCCTTTTCCGTGGAAATATCTGCCCTGGTATCCATTTTTAGGTAACACCTATAAGTGATATGATATGATATGTGTCTTTCACTTTCTGACTTACTACAAGTCACGTGATTACTTCTAGACTCATCTACGGTGCTGCAAATGGCATTGTGTCCTTTTTTCCCTTGGCTTCTCTTCTGCCTTAGCGGGGTCCATTTTCAACAATGTGATTCCCTGAGGGTTGTGGATTAGCTGACCTGGGCAGCCTTACCCTGCCGGCCCGCCCTCCCCAGGTGTGCCTCGTTGAGGTCAATATAAACAGCGCTCCAGGCAGCAATAGCCCCTGAAGCTGTGCCTGACTCCATATTCTCTGCCCCGTCAGCAGTCTCGGGGCTGTGCTGGTGGGAGGGAGTGAGGGGCCACAGCTTTGTGGGTGGCCCGGTGTGAGTGGGGTTCTGCTGGCCTTTCTGCAGGAGTTGCCAGGCTGCCGCCTGTAAAGAAGAGGTTGTGTCACCCATACCTTCCGCTGGAATTTCTCTCCGGACAGAGGTGAGGAAGGGAAAAAGCAGTGGGGGCCGGGACAGGAGGGGTATCTCAGGCAGGGCAATGGAAAGCTTCTGGAAGAGCGCCCGGGGCCAGGACCACCCTGGCTGGCCTGCAGGCACCAAGTTGGCCTGCGTGCTGTCGCTGGTGTGGCTCCACGGTCCTTCCTCTAGGCTTTCAAGCCCTTGTACATATTCAGGTGTTTTACCTGGAAAGGGTGGGAACAGTTCAGCAGCAGCTGGCCTGGGGCTCAGCTCACGTTTACTCAGAGATGCCTCGGCACGGTCCCCCAGCTTTGCAATGAGGACGCTCCTTGCGTGGGGGGTGGGTTGATGGCTGTATGGGAGATGGTTCCCCACCTCTGACCAATTTCAGAATTGTTTACCACTGGAGCAAGTGCCCTGATAGGGTTTTCCTCTGTATAACTCGTGGGTTCAGGTTTTCTTTTCTTTTATGGTTCAAGTTAGATTTTATTCCTCTTTTATGTATTTATAGATATAAGCATGGAAATAATTCATTCCTATAAATACATCTGTGTGACGGGAAGAACTTTTTTCTGTTTTATTTTAAATTTTATTTTTTAAAATTTTGAAATTTAATTTTATTTATTTTTTTTATATAGCACGTTATTATTAGTTATGTATTTTATGCATATACATGTACACAGGTCAATCCCAAACTCCCAACTCATCCCACCACCACCACCCCATGGCTTCCCACACTTGGTGTCCATACGTTTGTTCTCTACCTCTGTGTCTCTATTTCTTCCCTGCAAACCAGTTCATCTGTACCATTTCTAGGCTCCACATATATGCATTAATATACAATATTTGTTTTCCTCTTTCTGACTTACTTCATTCTGTATGACAGTCTCTCGATCCATCGATGTCTCTACAAATGACCCAGTTTCATTCCTTTTTATGGCCGAGTAATATTCCATTTCATATATGTACCACATCTTTATCCATTCATCTGTCTGTGGGCATTTAGGTTGCTTCCATTACCTGGCTATTGTAAATAGTGCTGCAATGAACATTGTGGTGAATGTGCCTTTTTGATGTACGGTTTTCTCTGGGTATATGCCCAGAAGTGGGATTGCTGGATCAGATGGTAATTCTATTTCTAGTTTTTTTAAGGAAACTCCATACTGTTCTCCATAGTGACTGTATCAATTTACATTCCCACCAATAGTGGAAGAGGGCTCCTTTTGTCCACACCCTCCCCAGAATTGGTTGTTTGTAGATTTTCTGATGATGCCGATTCTAACAGGTGTGAGGTGAAACCTCATTGTAGTTTTGATTTGCATTTCTCTGATAATTAGTGCTGTTGAGCAGCTTTTCATGTGCGTCTTGGCCATCTCTGTGTCTCCTTTGAAGAAACGTCTCTTTAGATCTTCTGGCCATTTTTTTGGGTTGTTTTTTTTTTAATATTAAGCTGCATGAGCTGTTTATATATATTGGAGATTAAACCTCTGTCCATTGATTCGTCTGCAACGATTTTCGCCCATTCTGAGGGATGCCTTTTTCCATTCCCGTGTTTTTTGAACAAAAAAGGAAAGAAAGGAAAAGAAGCAGAACACTAATGTGCGTAAAATATGCCTTTTGAAACGGTCGTTTTGAAATATGGACGTCCTTTGAATATTTTGGTCGATATGTGACCCCAGGATTTGTTTTCAGGGCAGGTGTCATTTACAGGCCTGCAATGATTTTGAATATCAACTGACCATTAGCGTTGGGATTAAAGCTGCTGTTGTGTGAAACGGCCACAAGGTGGCAGCAGTTCACCCTTACCAAATCTGGTTACTAGGGCAAGAAAGCCTCAGTGGAAGTGGTGTTCTAGATTGGAGTTTAGAATGGAATGTGCCAGGAGAAAGCCCCTCACGTTTGTCTCACTACTTCTTGTTCGTGTTTTTAATTTAATTTTTTATTTTTTCTTACAGCAAGTTTGATTACAATGTTTGGCTTGTTGTAGGTGTGGAAGATGTGGTTCTTTTACACATATACACATGTCTGTTCTTCCTGGGATCCTTTTCCCATGTACGTTATGACAGAATGTTGAGTAGTCCTCTCTTGGTATTCTGTAGGTCTTTGGTGATTATATATGTCACCTGTGTTTGTAGATGTCTGTTAACCCTGATATCGTAATGAAACCAATCCTCACACCTTTCCTTTGGTGAACCATAAGTTTGTTTAATTAATCTGTGATTGCCCTTCTCCGTGGAAATATCTGCCCTGGTATCCATTTTTAGGTAACACCTATAAGTGATATGATATGATATGTGTCTTTCACTTTCTGACTTACTACAAGTCACGTGATTACTTCTAGACTCATCTACGGTGCTGCAAATGGCATTGTGTCCTTTTTTCCCTTGGCTTCTCTTCTGCCTTAGCGGGGTCCATTTTCAACAATGTGATTCCCTGAGGGTTGTGGATTAGCTGACCTGGGCAGCCTTACCCTGCCGGCCCGCCCTCCCCAGCTGTGCCTCGTTGAGGTCAATATAAACAGCGCTCCAGGCAGCAATAGCCCCTGAAGCTGTGCCTGACTCCATATTCTCTGCCCCGTCAGCAGTCTCGGGGCTGTGCTGGTGGGAGGGAGGGAGGGGCCACAGCTTTGTGGGTGGCCCGGTGTGAGTGGGGTTCTGCTGGCCTTTCTGCAGGAGTTGCCAGGCTGCCGCCTGTAAAGAAGAGGTTGTGTCACCCATACCTTCCGCTGGAATTTCTCTCCGGACAGAGGTGAGGAAGGAAAAAAGCAGTGGGGGCCGGGACAGGAGGGGTATCTCAGGCAGGGCAATGGAAAGCTTCTGGAAGAGCGCCCGGGGCCAGGACCACCCTGGCTGGCCTGCAGGCACCAAGTTGGCCTGCGTGCTGTCGCTGGTGTGGCTCCACGGTCCTTCCTCTAGGCTTTCAAGCCCTTGTACATATTCAGGTGTTTTACCTGGAAAGGGTGGGAACAGTTCAGCAGCAGCTGGCCTGGGGCTCAGCTCACGTTTACTCAGAGATGCCTCGGCACGGTCCCCCAGCTTTGCAATGAGGACGCTCCTTGCGTGGGGGGTGGGTTGATGGCTGTATGGGAGATGGTTCCCCACCTCTGACCAATTTCAGAATTGTTTACCACTGGAGCAAGTGCCCTGATAGGGTTTTCCTCTGTATAACTCGTGGGTTCAGGTTTTCTTTTCTTTTATGGTTCAAGTTAGATTTTATTCCTCTTTTATGTATTTATAGATATAAGCATGGAAATAATTCATTCCTATAAATACATCTGTGTGACGGGAAGAACTTTTTTCTGTTTTATTTTAAATTTTATTTTTTAAAATTTTGAAATTTAATTTTATTTATTTTTTTTATATAGCACGTTATTATTAGTTATGTATTTTATGCATATACATGTACACAGGTCAATCCCAAACTCCCAACTCATCCCACCACCACCACCCCATGGCTTCCCACACTTGGTGTCCATACGTTTGTTCTCTACCTCTGTGTCTCTATTTCTTCCCTGCAAACCAGTTCATCTGTACCATTTCTAGGCTCCACATATATGCATTAATATACAATATTTGTTTTCCTCTTTCTGACTTACTTCATTCTGTATGACAGTCTCTCGATCCATCGATGTCTCTACAAATGACCCAGTTTCATTCCTTTTTATGGCCGAGTAATATTCCATTTCATATATGTACCACATCTTTATCCATTCATCTGTCTGTGGGCATTTAGGTTGCTTCCATTACCTGGCTATTGTAAATAGTGCTGCAATGAACATTGTGGTGAATGTGCCTTTTTGATGTACGGTTTTCTCTGGGTATATGCCCAGAAGTGGGATTGCTGGATCAGATGGTAATTCTATTTCTAGTTTTTTTAAGGAAACTCCATACTGTTCTCCATAGTGACTGTATCAATTTACATTCCCACCAATAGTGGAAGAGGGCTCCTTTTGTCCACACCCTCCCCAGAATTGGTTGTTTGTAGATTTTCTGATGATGCCGATTCTAACAGGTGTGAGGTGAAACCTCATTGTAGTTTTGATTTGCATTTCTCTGATAATTAGTGCTGTTGAGCAGCTTTTCATGTGCGTCTTGGCCATCTCTGTGTCTCCTTTGAAGAAACGTCTCTTTAGATCTTCTGGCCATTTTTTTGGGTTGTTTGTTTTTTTTAATATTAAGCTGCATGAGCTGTTTATATATATTGGAGATTAAACCTCTGTCCATTGATTCGTCTGCAACGATTTTCGCCCATTCTGAGGGATGCCTTTTTCCATTCCCGTGTTTTTTGAACAAAAAAGGAAAGAAAGGAAAAGAAGCAGAACACTAATGTGCGTAAAATATGCCTTTTGAAACGGTCGTTTTGAAATATGGACGTCCTTTGAATATTTTGGTCGATATGTGACCCCAGGATTTGTTTTCAGGGCAGGTGTCATTTACAGGCCTGCAATGATTTTGAATATCAACTGACCATTAGCGTTGGGATTAAAGCTGCTGTTGTGTGAAACGGCCACAAGGTGGCAGCAGTTCACCCTTACCAAATCTGGTTACTAGGGCAAGAGAGCCTCAGTGGAAGTGGTGTTCTAGATTGGAGTTTAGAATGGAATGTGCCAGGAGAAAGCCCCTCACGTTTGTCTCACTACTTCTTGTTCGTGTTTTTAATTTAATTTTTTATTTTTTCTTACAGCAAGTTTGATTACAATGTTTGGCTTGTTGTAGGTGTGGAAGATGTGGTTCTTTTACACATATACACATGTCTGTTCTTCCTGGGATCCTTTTCCCATGTACGTTATGACAGAATGTTGAGTAGTCCTCTCTTGGTATTCTGTAGGTCTTTGGTGATTATATATGTCACCTGTGTTTGTAGATGTCTGTTAACCCCGATATCGTAATGAAACCAATCCTCACACCTTTCCTTTGGTGAACCATAAGTTTGTTTAATGAATCTGTGATTGCCCTTCTCCGTGGAAATATCTGCCCTGGTATCCATTTTTAGGTAACACCTATAAGTGATATGATATGATATGTGTCTTTCACTTTCTGACTTACTACAAGTCACGTGATTACTTCTAGACTCATCTACGGTGCTGCAAATGGCATTGTGTCCTTTTTTCCCTTGGCTTCTCTTCTGCCTTAGCGGGGTCCATTTTCAACAATGTGATTCCCTGAGGGTTGTGGATTAGCTGACCTGGGCAGCCTTACCCTGCCGGCCCGCCCTCCCCAGGTGTGCCTCGTTGAGGTCAATATAAACAGCGCTCCAGGCAGCAATAGCCCCTGAAGCTGTGCCTGACTCCATATTCTCTGCCCCGTCAGCAGTCTCGGGGCTGTGCTGGTGGGAGGGAGTGAGGGGCCACAGCTTTGTGGGTGGCCCGGTGTGAGTGGGGTTCTGCTGGCCTTTCTGCAGGAGTTGCCAGGCTGCCGCCTGTAAAGAAGAGGTTGTGTCACCCATACCTTCCGCTGGAATTTCTCTCCGGACAGAGGTGAGGAAGGGAAAAATCAGTGGGGGCCGGGACAGGAGGGGTATCTCAGGCAGGGCAATGGAAAGCTTCTGGAAGAGCGCCCGGGGCCAGGACCACCCTGGCTGGCCTGCAGGCACCAAGTTGGCCTGCGTGCTGTCGCTGGTGTGGCTCCACGGTCCTTCCTCTAGGCTTTCAAGCCCTTGTACATATTCAGGTGTTTTACCTGGAAAGGGTGGGAACAGTTCAGCAGCAGCTGGCCTGGGGCTCAGCTCACGTTTACTCAGAGATGCCTCAGCACGGTCCCCCAGCTTTGCAATGAGGACGCTCCTTGCGTGGGGGGTGGGTTGATGGCTGTATGGGAGATGGTTCCCCACCTCTGACCAATTTCAGAATTGTTTACCACTGGAGCAAGTGCCCTGATAGGGTTTTCCTCTGTATAACTCGTGGGTTCAGGTTTTCTTTTCTTTTATGGTTCAAGTTAGATTTTATTCCTCTTTTATGTATTTATAGATATAAGCATGGAAATAATTCATTCCTATAAATACATCTGTGTGACGGGAAGAACTTTTTTCTGTTTTATTTTAAATTTTATTTTTTAAAATTTTGAAATTTAATTTTATTTATTTTTTTTATATAGCACGTTATTATTAGTTATGTATTTTATGCATATACATGTACACAGGTCAATCCCAAACTCCCAACTCATCCCACCACCACCACCCCATGGCTTCCCACACTTGGTGTCCATACGTTTGTTCTCTACCTCTGTGTCTCTATTTCTTCCCTGCAAACCAGTTCATCTGTACCATTTCTAGGCTCCACATATATGCATTAATATACAATATTTGTTTTCCTCTTTCTGACTTACTTCATTCTGTATGACAGTCTCTCGATCCATTGATGTCTCTACAAATGACCCAGTTTCATTCCTTTTTATGGCCGAGTAATATTCCATTTCATATATGTACCACATCTTTATCCATTCATCTGTCTGTGGGCATTTAGGTTGCTTCCATTACCTGGCTATTGTAAATAGTGCTGCAATGAACATTGTGGTGAATGTGCCTTTTTGATGTACGGTTTTCTCTGGGTATATGCCCAGAAGTGGGATTGCTGGATCAGATGGTAATTCTATTTCTAGTTTTTTTAAGGAAACTCCATACTGTTCTCCATAGTGACTGTATCAATTTACATTCCCACCAATAGTGGAAGAGGGCTCCTTTTGTCCACACCCTCCCCAGAATTGGTTGTTTGTAGATTTTCTGATGATGCCGATTCTAACAGGTGTGAGGTGAAACCTCATTGTAGTTTTGATTTGCATTTCTCTGATAATTAGTGCTGTTGAGCAGCTTTTCATGTGCGTCTTGGCCATCTCTGTGTCTCCTTTGAAGAAACGTCTCTTTAGATCTTCTGGCCATTTTTTGGGTTGTTTGTTTTTTTTAATATTAAGCTGCATGAGCTGTTTATATATATTGGAGATTAAACCTCTGTCCATTGATTCGTCTGCAACGATTTTCGCCCATTCTGAGGGATGCCTTTTTCCATTCCCATGTTTTTTAACAAAAAAGGAAAGAAAGGAAAAGAAGCAGAACACTAATGTGCGTAAAATATGCCTTTTGAAACGGTCGTTTTGAAATATGGACGTCCTTTGAATATTTTGGTCGATATGTGACCCCAGGATTTGTTTTCAGGGCAGGTGTCATTTACAGGCCTGCAATGATTTTGAATATCAACTGACCATTAGCGTTGGGATTAAAGCTGCTGTTGTGTGAAACGGCCACAAGGTGGCAGCAGTTCACCCTTACCAAATCTGGTTACTAGGGCAAGAGAGCCTCAGTGGAAGTGGTGTTCTAGATTGGAGTTTAGAATGGAATGTGCCAGGAGAAAGCCCCTCACGTTTGTCTCACTACTTCTTGTTCGTGTTTTTAATTTATTTTTTTTTATTTTTTTCTTACAGCAAGTTTGATTACAATGTTTGGCTTGTTGTAGGTGTGGAAGATGTGGTTCTTTTACACATATACACATGTCTGTTCTTCCTGGGATCCTTTTCCCATGTACGTTATGACAGAATGTTGAGTAGTCCTCTCTTGGTATTCTGTAGGTCTTTGGTGATTATATATGTCACCTGTGTTTGTAGATGTCTGTTAACCCCGATATCGTAATGAAACCAATCCTCACACCTTTCCTTTGGTGAACCATAAGTTTGTTTAATGAATCTGTGATTGCCCTTCTCCGTGGAAATATCTGCCCTGGTATCCATTTTTAGGTAACACCTATAAGTGATATGATATGATATGTGTCTTTCACTTTCTGACTTACTACAAGTCACGTGATTACTTCTAGACTCATCTACGGTGCTGCAAATGGCATTGTGTCCTTTTTTCCCTTGGCTTCTCTTCTGCCTTAGCGGGGTCCATTTTCAACAATGTGATTCCCTGAGGGTTGTGGATTAGCTGACCTGGGCAGCCTTACCCTGCCGGCCCGCCCTCCCCAGGTGTGCCTCGTTGAGGTCAATATAAACAGCGCTCCAGGCAGCAATAGCCCCTGAAGCTGTGCCTGACTCCATATTCTCTGCCCCGTCAGCAGTCTCGGGGCTGTGCTGGTGGGAGGGAGTGAGGGGCCACAGCTTTGTGGGTGGCCCGGTGTGAGTGGGGTTCTGCTGGCCTTTCTGCAGGAGTTGCCAGGCTGCCGCCTGTAAAGAAGAGGTTGTGTCACCCATACCTTCCGCTGGAATTTCTCTCCGGACAGAGGTGAGGAAGGAAAAAAGCAGTGGGGGCCGGGACAGGAGGGGTATCTCAGGCAGGGCAATGGAAAGCTTCTGGAAGAGCGCCCGGGGCCAGGACCACCCTGGCTGGCCTGCAGGCACCAAGTTGGCCTGCGTGCTGTCGCTGGTGTGGCTCCACGGTCCTTCCTCTAGGCTTTCAAGCCCTTGTACATATTCAGGTGTTTTACCTGGAAAGGGTGGGAACAGTTCAGCAGCAGCTGGCCTGGGGCTCAGCTCACGTTTACTCAGAGATGCCTCGGCACGGTCCCCCAGCTTTGCAATGAGGACGCTCCTTGCGTGGGGGGTGGGTTGATGGCTGTATGGGAGATGGTTCCCCACCTCTGACCAATTTCAGAATTGTTTACCACTGGAGCAAGTGCCCTGATAGGGTTTTCCTCTGTATAACTCGTGGGTTCAGGTTTTCTTTTCTTTTATGGTTCAAGTTAGATTTTATTCCTCTTTTATGTATTTATAGATATAAGCATGGAAATAATTCATTCCTATAAATACATCTGTGTGACGGGAAGAACTTTTTTCTGTTTTATTTTAAATTTTATTTTTTAAAATTTTGAAATTTAATTTTATTTATTTTTTTTATATAGCACGTTATTATTAGTTATGTATTTTATGCATATACATGTACACAGGTCAATCCCAAACTCCCAACTCATCCCACCACCACCACCCCATGGCTTCCCACACTTGGTGTCCATACGTTTGTTCTCTACCTCTGTGTCTCTATTTCTTCCCTGCAAACCAGTTCATCTGTACCATTTCTAGGCTCCACATATATGCATTAATATACAATATTTGTTTTCCTCTTTCTGACTTACTTCATTCTGTATGACAGTCTCTCGATCCATCGATGTCTCTACAAATGACCCAGTTTCATTCCTTTTTATGGCCGAGTAATATTCCATTTCATATATGTACCACATCTTTATCCATTCATCTGTCTGTGGGCATTTAGGTTGCTTCCATTACCTGGCTATTGTAAATAGTGCTGCAATGAACATTGTGGTGAATGTGCCTTTTTGATGTACGGTTTTCTCTGGGTATATGCCCAGAAGTGGGATTGCTGGATCAGATGGTAATTCTATTTCTAGTTTTTTTAAGGAAACTCCATACTGTTCTCCATAGTGACTGTATCAATTTACATTCCCACCAATAGTGGAAGAGGGCTCCTTTTGTCCACACCCTCCCCAGAATTGGTTGTTTGTAGATTTTCTGATGATGCCGATTCTAACAGGTGTGAGGTGAAACCTCATTGTAGTTTTGATTTGCATTTCTCTGATAATTAGTGCTGTTGAGCAGCTTTTCATGTGCGTCTTGGCCATCTCTGTGTCTCCTTTGAAGAAACGTCTCTTTAGATCTTCTGGCCATTTTTTTGGGTTGTTTGTTTTTTTTAATATTAAGCTGCATGAGCTGTTTATATATATTGGAGATTAAACCTCTGTCCATTGATTCGTCTGCAACGATTTTCGCCCATTCTGAGGGATGCCTTTTTCCATTCCCGTGTTTTTTAACAAAAAAGGAAAGAAAGGAAAAGAAGCAGAACACTAATGTGTGTAAAATATGCCTTTTGAAACGGTCGTTTTGAAATATGGACGTCCTTTGAATATTTTGGTCGATATGTGACCCCAGGATTTGTTTTCAGGGCAGGTGTCATTTACAGGCCTGCAATGATTTTGAATATCAACTGACCATTAGCGTTGGGATTAAAGCTGCTGTTGTGTGAAACGGCCACAAGGTGGCAGCTGTCCACCCTTACCAAATCTGGTTACTAGGGCAAGAGAGCCTCAGTGGAAGTGGTGTTCTAGATTGGAGTTTAGAATGGAATATGCCAGGAGAAAGCCCCTCACGTTTGTCTCACTACTTCTTGTTCGTTTTTTTAATTTAATTTTTTATTTTTTCTTACAGCAAGTTTGATTACAATGTTTGGCTTGTTGTAGGTGTGGAAGATGTGGTTCTTTTACACATATACACATGTCTGTTCTTCCTGGGATCCTTTTCCCATGTACGTTATGACAGAATGTTGAGTAGTCCTCTCTTGGTATTCTGTAGGTCTTTGGTGATTATATATGTCACCTGTGTTTGTAGATGTCTGTTAACCCCGATATCGTAATGAAACCAATCCTCACACCTTTCCTTTGGTGAACCATAAGTTTGTTTAATGAATCTGTGATTGCCCTTCTCCGTGGAAATATCTGCCCTGGTATCCATTTTTAGGTAACACCTATAAGTGATATGATATGATATGTGTCTTTCACTTTCTGACTTACTACAAGTCACGTGATTACTTCTAGACTCATCTACGGTGCTGCAAATGGCATTGTGTCCTTTTTTCCCTTGGCTTCTCTTCTGCCTTAGCGGGGTCCATTTTCAACAATGTGATTCCCTGAGGGTTGTGGATTAGCTGACCTGGGCAGCCTTACCCTGCCGGCCCACCCTCCCCAGCTGTGCCTCGTTGAGGTCAATATAAACAGCGCTCCAGGCAGCAATAGCCCCTGAAGCTGTGCCTGACTCCATATTCTCTGCCCCGTCAGCAGTCTCGGGGCTGTGCTGGTGGGAGGGAGGGAGGGGCCACAGCTTTGTGGGTGGCCCGGTGTGAGTGGGGTTCTGCTGGCCTTTCTGCAGGAGTTGCCAGGCTGCCGCCTGCAAAGAAGAGGTTGTGTCACCCATACCTTCCGCTGGAATTTCTCTCCGGACAGAGGTGAGGAAGGAAAAAAGCAGTGGGGGCCGGGACAGGAGGGGTATCTCAGGCAGGGCAATGGAAAGCTTCTGGAAGAGCGCCCGGGGCCAGGACCACCCTGGCTGGCCTGCAGGCACCAAGTTGGCCTGCGTGCTGTCGCTGGTGTGGCTCCACGGTCCTTCTTCTAGGCTTTCAAGCCCTTGTACATATTCAGGTGTTTTACCTGGAAAGGGTGGGAACAGTTCAGCAGCAGCTGGCCTGGGGCTCAGCTCACGTTTACTCACTGATGCCTCGGCACGGTCCCCCAGCTTTGCAATGAGGACGCTCCTTGCGTGGGGGGTGGGTTGATGGCTGTATGGGAGATGGTTCCCCACCTCTGACCAATTTCAGAATTGTTTACCACTGGAGCAAGTGCCCTGATAGGGTTTTCCTCTGTATAACTCGTGGGTTCAGGGTTTTTTTTTCTTTTATGGTTCAAGTTAGATTTTATTCCTCTTTTATGTATTTATAGATATAAGCATGGAAATAATTCATTCCTATAAATACATCTGTGTGACGGGAAGAACTTTTTTCTGTTTTATTTTTAAATTTTATTTTTTAAAATTTTGAAATTTAATTTTATTTATTTTTTTATACAGCACGTTATTATTAGTTATGTATTTTATGCATATACATGTACACAGGTCAATCCCAAACTCCCAACTCATCCCACCACCACCACCCCATGGCTTCCCACACTTGGTGTCCATACGTTTGTTCTCTACCTCTGTGTCTCTATTTCTTCCCTGCAAACCAGTTCATCTGTACCATTTTTAGGCTCCACATATATGCATTAATATACAATATTTGTTTTCCTCTTTCTGACTTACTTCATTCTGTATGACAGTCTCTCGATCCATCGATGCCTCTACAAATGACCCAGTTTCATTCCTTTTTATGGCCGAGTAATATTCCATTTCATATATGTACCACATCTTTATCCATTCATCTGTCTGTGGACATTTAGGTTGCTTCCATTACTTGGCTATTGTAAATAGTGCTGCAATGAACATTGTGGTGAATGTGCCTTTTTGATGTACGGTTTTCTCTGGGTATATGCCCAGAAGTGGGATTGCTGGATCAGATGGTAATTCTATTTCTAGTTTTTTTAAGGAAACTCCATACTGTTCTCCATAGTGACTGTATCAATTTACATTCCCACCAATAGTGGAAGAGGGCTCCTTTTGTCCACACCCTCCCCAGAATTGGTTGTTTGTAGATTTTCTGATGATGCCGATTCTAACAGGTGTGAGGTGAAACCTCATTGTAGTTTTGATTTGCATTTCTCTGATAATTAGTGCTGTTGAGCAGCTTTTCATGAGCGTCTTGGCCATCTCTGTGTCTCCTTTGAAGAAACGTCTCTTTAGATCTTCTGCCCATTTTTTTTGCGTTGTTTGTTTTTTTAATGTTAAGCTGCATGAGCTGTTTATATATATTGGAGATTAAACCTCTGTCCATTGATTCGTCTGCAACGATTTTCGCCCATTCTGAGGGATGCCTTTTTCCATTCCCGTGTTTTTTAACAAAAAAGGAAAGAAAGGAAAAGAAGCAGAACACTAATGTGCGTAAAATATGCCTTTTGAAACGGTCGTTTTGAAATATGGACGTCCTTTGAATTTTTTGGTCGATATGTGACCCCAGGATTTGTTTTCAGGGCAGGTGTCATTTACAGGCCTGCAATGATTTTGAATATCAACTGACCATTAGCGTTGGGATTAAAGCTGCTGTTGTGTGAAACGGCCACAAGGTGGCAGCAGTTCACCCTTACCAAATCTGGTTACTAGGGCAAGAGAGCCTCAGTGGAAGTGGTGTTCTAGATTGGAGTTTAGAATGGAATGTGCCAGGAGAAAGCCCCTCACGTTTGTCTCACTACTTCTTGTTCGTGTTTTTAATTTAATTTTTTATTTTTTCTTACAGCAAGTTTGATTACAATGTTTGGCTTGTTGTAGGTGTGGAAGATGTGGTTCTTTTACACATATACACATGTCTGTTCTTCCTGGGATCCTTTTCCCATGTACGTTATGGCAGAATGTTGAGTAGTCCTCTCTTGGTATTCTGTAGGTCTTTGGTGATTATATATGTCACCTGTGTTTGTAGATGTCTGTTAACCCCGATATCGTAATGAAACCAATCCTCACACCTTTCCTTTGGTGAACCATAAGTGTGTTTAATGAATCTGTGATTGCCCTTCTCCGTGGAAATATCTGCCCTGGTATCCATTTTTAGGTAACACCTATAAGTGATATGATATGATATGTGTCTTTCACTTTCTGACTTACTACAAGTCACGTGATTACTTCTAGACTGATCTACGGTGCTGCAAATGGCATTGTGTCCTTTTTTCCCTTGGCTTCTCTTCTGCCTTAGCGGGGTCCATTTTCAACAATGTGATTCCCTGAGGGTTGTGGATTAGCTGACCTGGGCAGCCTTACCCTGCCGGCCCACCCTCCCCAGCTGTGCCTCGTTGAGGTCAATATAAACAGCGCTCCAGGCAGCAATAGCCCCTGAAGCTGTGCCTGACTCCATATTCTCTGCCCCGTCAGCAGTCTCGGGACTGTGCTGGTGGGAGGGAGTGAGGGGCCACAGCTTTGTGGGTGGCCCGGTGTGAGTGGGGTTCTGCTGGCCTTTCTGCAGGAGTTGCCAGGCTGCCGCCTGCAAAGAAGAGGTTGTGTCACCCATACCTTCCGCTGGAATTTCTCTCCGGACAGAGGTGAGGAAGGAAAAAAGCAGTGGGGTCCGGGACAGGAGGGGTATCTCAGGCAGGGCAATGGAAAGCTTCTGGAAGAGCGCCCGGGGCCAGGACCACCCTGGCTGGCCTGCAGGCACCATGTTGGCCTGCGTGCTGTCGCTGGTGTGGCTCCACGGTCCTTCTTCTAGGCTTTCAAGCCCTTGTACATATTCAGGTGTTTTACCTGGAAAGGGTGGGAACAGTTCAGCAGCAGCTGGCCTGGGGCTCAGCTCACGTTTACTCAGAGATGCCTCGGCACGGTCCCCCAGCTTTGCAATGAGGACGCTCCTTGCGTGGGGGGTGGGTTGATGGCTGTATGGGAGATGGTTCCCCACCTCTGACCAATTTCAGAATTGTTTACCACTGGAGCAAGTGCCCTGATAGGGTTTTCCTCTGTATAACTCGTGGGTTCAGGGTTTTTTTTTCTTTTATGGTTCAAGTTAGATTTTATTCCTCTTTTATGTATTTATAGATATAAGCATGGAAATAATTCATTCCTATAAATACATCTGTGTGACGGGAAGAACTTTTTTCTGTTTTATTTTTAAATTTTATTTTTTAAAATTTTGAAATTTAATTTTATTTATTTTTTTATACAGCACGTTATTATTAGTTATGTATTTTATGAATATACATGTACACAGGTCAATCCCAAACTCCCAACTCATCCCACCACCACCACCCCATGGCTTCCCACACTTGGTGTCCATACGTTTGTTCTCTACCTCTGTGTCTCTATTTTTTCCCTGCAAACCAGTTCATCTGTACCATTTTTAGGCTCCACATATATGCATTAATATACAATATTTGTTTTCCTCTTTCTGACTTACTTCATTCTGTATGACAGTCTCTCGATCCATCGATGTCTCTACAAATGACCCAGTTTCATTCCTTTTTATGGCCGAGTAATATTCCATTTCATATATGTACCACATCTTTATCCATTCATCTGTCTGTGGGCATTTAGGTTGCTTCCATTACCTGGCTATTGTAAATAGTGCTGCAATGAACATTGTGGTGAATATGCCTTTTTGATGTACGGTTTTCTCTGGGTATATGCCCAGAAGTGGGATTGCTGGATCAGATGGTAATTCTATTTCTAGTTTTTTTAAGGAAACTCCATACTGTTCTCCATAGTGACTGTATCAATTTACATTCCCACCAATAGTGGAAGAGGGCTCCTTTTGTCCACACCCTCCCCAGAATTGGTTGTTTGTAGATTTTCTGATGATGCCGATTCTAACAGGTGTGAGGTGAAACCTCATTGTAGTTTTGATTTGCATTTCTCTGATAATTAGTGCTGTTGAGCAGCTTTTCATGAGCGTCTTGGCCATCTCTGTGTCTCCTTTGAAGAAACGTCTCTTTAGATCTTCTGCCCATTTTTTTTGCGTTGTTTGTTTTTTTAATGTTAAGCTGCATGAGCTGTTTATATATATTGGAGATTAAACCTCTGTCCATTGATTCGTCTGCAACGATTTTCGCCCATTCTGAGGGATGCCTTTTTCCATTCCCGTGTTTTTTAACAAAAAAGGAAAGAAAGGAAAAGAAGCAGAACACTATTGTGCGTAAAATATGCCTTTTGAAACGGTCGTTTTGAAATATGGACGTCCTTTGAATTTTTTGGTCGATATGTGACCCCAGGATTTGTTTTCAGGGCAGGTGTCATTTACAGGCCTGCAATGATTTTGAATATCAACTGACCATTAGCGCTGGGATTAAAGCTGCTGTTGTGTGAAACGGCCACAAGGTGGCAGCAGTTCACCCTTACCAAATCTGGTTACTAGGGCAAGAGAGCCTCAGTGGAAGTGGTGTTCTAGATTGGAGTTTAGAATGGAATGTGCCAGGAGAAAGCCCCTCACGTTTGTCTCACTACTTCTTGTTCGTGTTTTTAATTTAATTTTTTATTTTTTCTTACAGCAAGTTTGATTACAATGTTTGGCTTGTTGTAGGTGTGGAAGATGTGGTTCTTTTACACATATACACATGTCTGTTCTTCCTGGGATCCTTTTCCCATGTACGTTATGGCAGAATGTTGAGTAGTCCTCTCTTGGTATTCTGTAGGTCTTTGGTGATTATATATGTCACCTGTGTTTGTAGATGTCTGTTAACCCCGATATCGTAATGAAACCAATCCTCACACCTTACCTTTGGTGAACCATAAGTGTGTTTAATGAATCTGTGATTGCCCTTCTCCATGGAAATATCCTCCCTGGTATCCATTTTTAGGTAACACCTATAAGTGATATGATATGATATGTGTCTTTCACTTTCTGACTTACTACAAGTCACGTGATTACTTCTAGACTCATCTAAGGTGCTGCAAATGGCATTGTGTCCTTTTTCCCTTGGCTTCTCTTCTGCCTTAGCGGGGTCCATTTTCAACAATGTGATTCCCTGAGGGTTGTGGATTAGCTGACCTGGGCAGCCTTACCCTGCCGGCCCGCCCTCCCCAGGTGTGCCTCGTTGAGGTCAATATAAACAGCGCTCCAGGCAGCAATAGCCCCTGAATCTGTGCCTGACTCCATATTCTCTGCCCCGTCAGCAGTCTCGGGGCTGTGCTGGTGGGAGGGAGGGAGGGGCCACAGCTTTGTGGGTGGCCCGGTGTGAGTGGGGTTCTGCTGGCCTTTCTGCAGGAGTTGCCAGGCTGCCGCCTGTAAAGAAGAGGTTGTGTCACCCATACCTTCCGCTGGAATTTCTCTCCGGACAGAGGTGAGGAAGGAAAAAAGCAGTGGGGGCCGGGACAGGAGGGGTATCTCAGGCAGGGCAATGGAAAGCTTCTGGAAGAGCGCCCGGGGCCAGGACCACCCTGGCTGGCCTGCAGGCACCAAGTTGGCCTGCGTGCTGTCGCTGGTGTGGCTCCACGGTCCTTCCTCTAGGCTTTCAAGCCCTTGTACATATTCAGGTGTTTTACCTGGAAAGGGTGGGAACAGTTCAGCAGCAGCTGGCCTGGGGCTCAGCTCACGTTTACTCAGAGATGCCTCGGCACGGTCCCCCAGCTTTGCAATGAGGACGCTCCTTGCGTGGGGGGTGGGTTGATGGCTGTATGGGAGATGGTTCCCCACCTCTGATCAATTTCAGAATTGTTTACCACTGGAGCAAGTGCCCTGATAGGGTTTTCCTCTGTATAACTCGTGGGTTCAGGGTTTTTTTTTTCTTTTATGGTTCAAGTTAGATTTTATTCCTCTTTTATGTATTTATAGATATAAGCATGGAAATAATTCATTCCTATAAATACATCTGTGTGACGGGAAGAACTTTTTTCTGTTTTATTTTTAAATTTTATTTTTTAAAATTTTGAAATTTAATTTTATTTATTTTTTTATACAGCACGTTATTATTAGTTATGTATTTTATGCATATACATGTACACAGGTCAATCCCAAACTCCCAACTCATCCCACCACCACCACCCCATGGCTTCCCACACTTGGTGTCCATACGTTTGTTCTCTACCTCTGTGTCTCTATTTCTTCCCTGCAAACCAGTTCATCTGTACCATTTTTAGGCTCCACATATATGCATTAATATACAATATTTGTTTTCCTCTTTCTGACTTACTTCATTCTGTATGACAGTCTCTCGATCCATCGATGTCTCTACAAATGACCCAGTTTCATTCCTTTTTATGGCCGAGTAATATTCCATTTCATATATGTACCACATCTTTATCCATTCATCTGTCTGTGGGCATTTAGGTTGCTTCCATTACCTGGCTATTGTAAATAGTGCTGCAATGAACATTGTGGTGAATGTGCCTTTTTGATGTACGGTTTTCTCTGGGTATATGCCCAGAAGTGGGATTGCTGGATCAGATGGTAATTCTATTTCTAGTTTTTTTAAGGAAACTCCATACTGTTCTCCATAGTGACTGTATCAATTTACATTCCCACCAATAGTGGAAGAGAGCTCCTTTTGTCCACACCCTCCCCAGAATTGGTTGTTTGTAGATTTTCTGATGATGCCGATTCTAACAGGTGTGAGGTGAAACCTCATTGTAGTTTTGATTTGCATTTCTCTGATAATTAGTGCTGTTGAGCAGCTTTTCATGTGCGTCTTGGCCATC
Organism: Mesoplodon mirus; assembly: GCF_964341445.2. Taxonomy (NCBI): domain Eukaryota; kingdom Metazoa; phylum Chordata; class Mammalia; order Artiodactyla; family Ziphiidae; genus Mesoplodon; species Mesoplodon mirus. Next base: position 125,070,426 of record NC_138984.1, read on the forward strand.
TCTGTGTCTCCTTTGAAGAAACGTCTCTTTAGATCTTCTGCCCATTTTTTTTGCGTTGTTTGTTTTTTTAATATTAAGCTGCATGAGCTGTTTATATATATTGGAGATTAAACCTCTGTCCATTGATTCGTCTGCAACGATTTTCGCCCATTCTGAGGGATGCCTTTTTCCATTCCCGTGTTTTTTAACAAAAAAGGAAAGAAAGGAAAAGAAGCAGAACACTATTGTGCGTAAAATATGCCTTTTGAAACGGTCGTTTTGAAATATGGACGTCCTTTGAATTTTTTGGTCGATATGTGACCCCAGGATTTGTTTTCAGGGCAGGTGTCATTTACAGGCCTGCAATGATTTTGAATATCAACTGACCATTAGCGTTGGGATTAAAGCTGCTGTTGTGTGAAACGGCCACAAGGTGGCAGCAGTTCACCCTTACCAAATCTGGTTACTAGGGCAAGAGAGCCTCAGTGGAAGTGGTGTTCTAGATTGGAGTTTAGAATGGAATGTGCCAGGAGAAAGCCCCTCACGTTTGTCTCACTACTTCTTGTTCGTGTTTTTAATTTAATTTTTTATTTTTTCTTACAGCAAGTTTGATTACAATGTTTGGCTTGTTGTAGGTGTGGAAGATGTGGTTCTTTTACACATATACACATGTCTGTTCTTCCTGGGATCCTTTTCCCATGTACGTTATGGCAGAATGTTGAGTAGTCCTGTCTTGGTATTCTGTAGGTCTTTGGTGATTATATATGTCACCTGTGTTTGTAGATGTCTGTTAACCCCGATATCGTAATGAAACCAATCCTCACACCTTTCCATTGGTGAACCATAAGTTTGTTTAATGAATCTGTGATTGCCCTTCTCCGTGGAAATATCTGCCCTGGTATCCATTTTTAGGTAACACCTATAAGTGATATGATATGATATGTGTCTTTCACTTTCTGACTTACTACAAGTCACGTGATTACTTCTAGACTCATCTACTGGGCTGCAAATGGCATTGTGTCCTTTTTTCCCTTGGCTTCTCTTGTGCCTTTGCGGGGTCCATTTTCAACAATGTGATTCCCTGAGGGTTGTGGATTAGCTGACCTGGGCAGCATTACCCTGCCGGCCCGCCCTCCCCAGCTGTGCCTCGTTGAGGTCAATATAAACAGCGCTCCAGGCAGCAATAGCCCCTGAACCTGTGCCTGACTCCATATTCTCTGCCCCGTCAGCAGTCTCGGGGCTGTGCTGGTGGGAGGGAGTGAGGGGCCACAGCTTTGTGGGTGGCCCGGTGTGAGTGGGGATCTGCTGGCCTATCTGCAGGAGTTGCCAGGCTGCCGCCTGTAAAGAAGAGGATGTGTCACCCATACCTTCCGCTGGAATTTCTCTCCGGACAGAGGTGAGGAAAGAAAAAAGCAGTGGGGTCCGGGACAGGAGGGGTATCTCAGGCAGGGCAATGGAAAGCTTCTGGAAGAGCGCCCGGGGCCAGGACCACCCTGGCTGGCCTGCAGGCACCAAGTTGGCCTGCGTGCTGTCGCTGGTGTGGCTCCACGGTCCTTCTTCTAGGCTTTCAAGCCCTTGTACATATTCAGGTGTTTTACCTGGAAAGGGTGGGAACAGTTCAGCAGCAGCTGGCCTGGGGCTCAGCTCACGTTTACTCACAGATGCCTCGGCACGGTCCCCCAGCTTTGCAATGAGGACGCTCCTTGCGTGGGGGGTGGGTTGATGGCTGTATGGGAGATGGTTCCCCACCTCTGACCAATTTCAGAATTGTTTACCACTGGAGCAAGTGCCCTGATAGGGTTTTCCTCTGTATAACTCGTGGGTTCAGGTTTTTTTTTTTCTTTTATGGTTCAAGTTAGATTTTATTCCTCTTTTATGTATTTATAGATATAAGCATGGAAATAATTCATTCCTATAAATACATCTGTGTGACGGGAAGAACTTTTTTCTGTTTTATTTTTAAATTTTATTTTTTTAAATTTTGAAATTTAATTTTATTTATTTTTTTATACAGCACGTTATTATTAGTTATGTATTTTATGCATATACATGTACACAGGTCAATCCCAAACTCCCAACTCATCCCACCACCACCACCCCATGGCTTCCCACACTTGGTGTCCATACGTTTGTTCTCTACCTCTGTGTCTCTATTTCTTCCCTGCAAACCAGTTCATCTGTACCATTTTTAGGCTCCACATATATGCATTAATATACAATATTTGTTTTCCTCTTTCTGACTTACTTCATTCTGTATGACAGTCTCTCGATCCATCGATGTCTCTACAAATGACCCAGTTTCATTCCTTTTTATGGCCGAGTAATATTCCATTTCATATATGTACCACATCTTTATCCATTCATCTGTCTGTGGGCATTTAGGTTGCTTCCATTACCTGGCTATTGTAAATAGTGCTGCAACGAACATTGTGGTGAATGTGCCTTTTTGATGTACGGTTTTCTCTGGGTATATGCCCAGAAGTGGGATTGCTGGATCAGATGGTAATTCTATTTCTAGTTTTTTTAAGGAAACTCCATACTGTTCTCCATAGTGACTGTATCAATTTACATTCCCACCAATAGTGGAAGAGGGCTCCTTTTGTCCACACCCTCCCCAGAATTGGTTGTTTGTAGATTTTCTGATGATGCCGATTCTAACAGGTGTGAGGTGAAACCTCATTGTAGTTTTGATTTGCATTTCTCTGATAATTAGTGCTGTTGAGCAGCTTTTCATGAGCGTCTTGGCCATCTCTGTGTCTCCTTTGAAGAAACGTCTCTTTACATCTTCTGGCCATTTTTTTGGGTTGTTTGTTTTTTTAATATTAAGCTGCATGAGCTGTTTATATATATTGGAGATTAAACCTCTGTCCATTGATTCGTCTGCAACGATTTTCGCCCATTCTGAGGGATGCCTTTTTCCATTCCCGTGTTTTTTAACAAAAAAGGAAAGAAAGGAAAAGAAGCAGAACACTAATGTGCGTAAAATATGCCTTTTGAAACGGTCGTTTTGAAATATGGACGTCCTTTGAATTTTTTGGTCGATATGTGACCCCAGGATTTGTTTTCAGGGCAGGTGTCATTTACAGGCCTGCAATGGTTTTGAATATCAACTGACCATTAGCGTTGGGATTAAAGCTGCTGTTGTGTGAAACGGCCACAAGGTGGCAGCAGTTCACCCTTACCAAATCTGGTTACTAGGGCAAGAGAGCCTCAGTGGAAGTGGTGTTCTAGTTTGGAGTTTAGAATGGAATGTGCAAGGAGAAAGCCCCTCACGTTTTTCTCACTACTTCTTGTTCGTGTTTTTAATTTAATTTTTTATTTTTTCTTACAGCAAGTTTGATTACAATGTTTGGCTTGTTGTAGGTGTGGAAGATGTGGTTCTTTTACACATATACACATGTCTGTTCTTCCTGGGATCCTTTTCCCATGTACGTTATGATAGAATGTTGAGTAGTCCTCTCTTGGTATTCTGTAGGTCTTTGGTGATTATATATGTCACCTGTGTTTGTAGATGTCTGTTAACCCCGATATCGTAATGAAACCAATCCTCACACCTTTCCTTTGGTGAACCATAAGTTTGTTTAATGAATCTGTGATTGCCCTTTTCCGTGGAAATATCTGCCCTGGTATCCATTTTTATGTAACACCTATAAGTGATATGATATGATATGTGTCTTTCACTTTCTGACTTACTACAAGTCACGTGATTACTTCTAGACTGATCTACGGTGCTGCAAATGGCATTGTGTCCTTTTTTCCCTTGGCTTCTCTTCTGCCTTAGCGGGGTCCATTTTCAACAATGTGATTCCCTGAGGGTTGTGGATTAGCTGACCTGGGCAGCCTTACCCTGCCGGCCCACCCTCCCCAGCTGTGCCTCGTTGAGGTCAATATAAACAGCGCTCCAGGCAGCAATAGCCCCTGAAGCTGTGCCTGACTCCATATTCTCTGCCCCGTCAGCAGTCTCGGGGCTGTGCTGGTGGGTGGGAGTGAGGGGCCACAGCTTTGTGGGTGGCCCGGTGTGAGTGGGGTTCTGCTGGCCTTTCTGCAGGAGTTGCCAGGCTGCCGCCTGTAAAGAAGAGGTTGTGTCACACATACCTTCCGCTGGAATTTCTCTCCGGACAGAGGTGAGGAAGGAAAAAAGCAGTGGGGGCCGGGACAGGAGGGGTATCTCAGGCAGGGCAATGGAAAGCTTCTGGAAGAGCGCCCGGGGCCAGGACCACCCTGGCTGGCCTGCAGGCCCCAAGTTGGCCTGCGTGCTGTAGCTGGTGTGGCTCCACGGTAATTCCTCTAGGCTTTCAAGCCCTTATACATCTTCAGGTGTTTTACCTGGAAAGGGTGGGAACAGTTCAGCAGCAGCAGGCCTGGGGCTCAGCTCACGTTTACTCACAGATGCCTCGGCACGGTCCCCCAGCTTTGCAATGAGGACGCTCCATGCGTGGGGGGTGGGTTGATGGCTGTATGGGAGATGGTTCCCCACCTCTGACCAATTTCAGAATTGTTTACCACTGGAGCAAGTGCCCTGATAGGGTTTTCCTCTGTATAACTCGTGGGTTCAAGTTTTCTTTTCTTTTATGGTTCAAGTTAGATTTTATTCCTCTTTTATGTATTTATAGATATAAGCATGGAAATAATTCATTCCTATAAATACATCTGTGTGACGGGAAGAACTTTTTTCTGTTTTATTTTTAAATTTTATTTTTTAAAATTTTGAAATTTAATTTTATTTATTTTTTTATACAGCACGTTATTATTAGTTATGTATTTTATGCATATACATGTACACAGGTCAATCCCAAACTCCCAACTCATCCCACCACCACCACCCCATGGCTTCCCACACTTGGTGTCCATACGTTTGTTCTCTACCTCTGTGTCTCTATTTCTTCCCTGCAAACCAGTTCATCTGTACCATTTCTAGGCTCCACATATATGCATTAATATGCAATATTTGTTTTCCTCTTTCTGACTTACTTCATTCTGTATGACAGTCTCTCGATCCATCGATGTCTCTACAAATGACCCAGTTTCATTCCTTTTTATGGCCGAGTAATATTCCATTTCATATATGTACCACATCTTTATCCATTCATCTGTCTGTGGGCATTTAGGTTGCTTCCATTACCTGGCTATTGTAAATAGTGCTGCAATGAACATTGTGGTGAATGTGCCTTTTTGATGTACGGTTTTCTCTGGGTATATGCCCAGAAGTGGGATTGCTGGATCAGATGGTAATTCTATTTCTAGTTTTTTTAAGGAAACTCCATACTGTTCTCCATAGTGACTGTATCAATTTACATTCCCACCAATAGTGGAAGAGGGCTCTTTTTGTCCACACCCTCCCCAGAATTGGTTGTTTGTAGATTTTCTGATGATGCCGATTCTAACAGGTGTGAGGTGAAACCTCATTGTAGTTTTGATTTGCATTTCTCTGATAATTAGTGCTGTTGAGCAGCTTTTCATGTGCGTCTTGGCCATCTCTGTGTCTCCTTTGAAGAATCGTCTCTTTACATCTTCTGGCCATTTTTTTGGGTTGTTTGTTTTTTTAATATTAAGCTGCATGAGCTGTTTATATATATTGGAGATTAAACCTCTGTCCATTGATTCGTCTGCAACGATTTTCGCCCATTCTGAGGGATGCCTTTTTCCATTCCCGTGTTTTTTTAACAAAAAAGGAAAGAAAGGAAAAGAAGCAGAACACTAATGTGCGTAAAATGTGCCTTTTGAAACAGTCGTTTTGAAATATGGACGCCCTTTGAATATTTTGGTCGATATGTGACCCCAGGATTTGTTTTCAGGGTAGGTGTCATTTACAGGCCTGCAATGATTTTGAATATCAACTGACCATTAGCGTTGGGATTAAAGCTGCTGTTGTGTGAAACGGCCACCAGGTGGCAGCAGTTCACCCTTACAAAATCTGGTTACTAGGGCAAGAGAGCCTCAGTGGAAGTGGTGTTCTAGATTGGAGTTTAGAATGGAATGTGCCAGGAGAAAGCCCCTCACGTTTGTCTCACTACTTCTTGTTCGTGTTTTTAATTTAATTTTTTATTTTTTCTTACAGCAAGTTTGATTACAATGTTTGGCTTGTTGTAGGTGTGGAAGATGTGGTTCTTTTACACATATACACATGTCTGTTCTTCCTGGGATCCTTTTCCCATGTACGTTATGACAGAATGTTGAGTAGTCCTCTCTTGGTATTCTGTAGGTCTTTGGTGATTATATATGTCACCTGTGTTTGTAGATGTCTGTTAACCCCGATATCGTAATGAAACCAATCCTCACACCTTTCCTTTGGTGAACCATAAGTTTGTTTAATGAATCTGTGATTGCCCTTCTCCGTGGAAATATCTGCCCTGGTATCCATTTTTAGGTAACACCTATAAGTGATATGATATGATATGTGTCTTTCACTTTCTGACTTACTACAAGTCACGTGATTACTTCTAGACTCATCTACGGTGCTGCAAATGGCATTGTGTCCTTTTTTCCCTTGGCTTCTCTTCTGCCTTAGCGGGGTCCATTTTCAACAATGTGATTCCCTGAGGGTTGTGGATTAGCTGACCTGGGCAGCCTTAACCTGCCGGCCCGCCCTCCCCAGCTGTGGCTCGTTGAGGTCAATATAAACAGCGCTCCAGGCAGCAATAGCCCCTGAAGCTGTGCCTGACTCCATATTCTCTGCCCCGTCAGCAGTCTCGGGGCTGTGCTGGTGGGAGGGAGTGAGGGGCCACAGCTTTGTGGGTGGCCCGGTGTGAGTGGGGTTCTGCGGGACTTTCTGCAGGAGTTGCCAGGCTGCCGCCTGCAAAGAAGAGGTTGTGTCACCCATACCTTCCGCTGGAATTTCTCTCCGGACAGAGGTGAGGAAGGAAAAAAGCAGTGGGGTCCGGGACAGGAGGGGTATATCAGGCAGGGCAATGGAAAGCTTCTGGAAGCGCGCCCGGGGCCAGGACCACCCTGGCTGGCCTGCAGGCACCAAGTTGGCCTGCGTGCTGTCGCTGGTGTGGCTCCACGGTCCTTCTTCTAGGCTTTCAAGCCCTTGTACATATTCAGGTGTTTTACCTGGAAAGGGTGGGAACAGTTCAGCAGCAGCTGGCCTGGGGCTCAGCTCACGTTTACTCACAGATGCCTCGGCACGGTCCCCCAGCTTTGCAATGAGGACGCTCCTTGCGTGGGGGGTGGGTTGATGGCTGTATGGGAGATGGTTCCCCACCTCTGACCAATTTCAGAATTGTTTACCACTGGAGCAAGTGCCCTGATAGTGTTTTCCTCTGTATAACTCGTGGGTTCAGGTTTTTTTTTTTATGGTTCAAGTTAGATTTTATTCCTCTTTTATGTATTTATAGATATAAGCATGGAAATAATTCATTCCTATAAATACATCTGTGTGACGGGAAGAACTTTTTTCTGTTTTATTTTTAAATTTTATTTTTTAAAATTTTGAAATTTAATTTTATTTATTTTTTTATACAGCACATTATTATTAGTTATGTATTTTATGCATATACATATACACAGGTCAATCCCAAACTCCCAACTCATCCCACCACCACCACCCCATGGCTTCCCACACTTGGTGTCCATACGTTTGTTCTCTACCTCTGTGTCTCTATTTCTTCCCTGCAAACCAGTTCATCTGTACCATTTTTAGGCTCCACATATATGCATTAATATACAATATTTGTTTTCCTCTTTCTGACTTACTTCATTCTGTATGACAGTCTCTCGATCCATCGATGTCTCTACAAATGACCCAGTTTCATTCCTTTCTATGGCCGAGTAATATTCCATTTCATATATGTACCACATCTTTATCCATTCATCTGTCTGTGGGCATTTAGGTTGCTTCCATTACCTGGCTATTGTAAATAGTGCTGCAATGAACATTGTGGTGAATGTGCCTTTTTGATGTACGGTTTTCTCTGGGTATATGCCCAGAAGTGAGATTGCTGGATCAGATGGTAATTCTATTTCTAGTTTTTTTAAGGAAACTCCATACTGTTCTCCATAGTGACTGTATCAATTTACATTCCCACCAATAGTGGAAGAGGGCTCCTTTTGTCCACACCCTCCCCAGAATTGGTTGTTTGTAGATTTTCTGATGATGCCGATTCTAACAGGTGAGAGGTGAAACCTCATTGTAGTTTTGATTTGCATTTCTCTGATAATTAGTGCTGTTGAGCAGCTTTTCATGTGCGTCTTGGCCATCTCTGTGTCTCCTTTGAAGAAACATCTCTTTACATCTTCTGGCCATTTATTTTGTGTTGTTTGTTTTTTAATATTAAGCTGCATGAGCTGTTTATATGGAGATTAAGCCTCTGTCCATTGATTCGTCTGCAACGATTTTCGCCCATTCTGAGGGATGCCTTTTTCCATTCCCGTGTTTTTTAACAAAAAAGGAATGAAAGGAAAAGAAGCAGAACACTAATGTGTGTAAAATATGCCTTTTGAAACGGTCGTTTTGAAATATGGACGTCCTTTGAATATTTTGGTCGATATGTGACCCCAGGATTTGTTTTCAGGGCAGGTGTCATTTACAGGCCTGCAATGATTTTGAATATCAACTGACCATTAGCGTTGGGATTAAAGCTGCTGTTGTGTGAAACGGCCACAAGGTGGCAGTTGTCCACCCTTACCAAATCTGTTTACTAGGGCAAGAGAGCCTCAGTGGAAGTGGTGTTCTAGATTGGAGTTTAGAATGGAATATGCCAGAAGAAAGCCCCTCACGTTTGTCTCACTACTTCTTGTTCGTTTTTTTAATTTAATTTTTTATTTTTTCTTACAGCAAGTTTGATTACAATGTTTGGCTTGTTGTAGGTGTGGAAGATGTGGTTCTTTTACACATATACACATGTCTGTTCTTCCTGGGATCCTTTTCCCATGTACGTTATGACAGAATGTTGAGTAGTCCTCTCTTGGTATTCTGTAGGTCTTTGGTGATTATATATGTCACCTGTGTTTGTAGATGTCTGTTAACCCCGATATCGTAATGAAACCAATCCTCACACCTTTCCTTTGGTGAACCATAAGTTTGTTTAATGAATCTGTGATTGCCCTTCTCCGTGGAAATATCTGCCCTGGTATCCATTTTTAGGTAACACCTATAAGTGATATGATATGATATGTGTCTTTCACTTTCTGACTTACTACAAGTCACGTGATTACTTCTAGACTCATCTACGGTGCTGCAAATGGCATTGTGTCCTTTTTTCCCTTGGCTTCTCTTCTGCCTTAGCGGGGTCCATTTTCAACAATGTGATTCCCTGAGGGTTGTGGATTAGCTGACCTGGGCAGCCTTACCCTGCCGGCCCACCCTCCCCAGCTGTGCCTCGTTGAGGTCAATATAAACAGCGCTCCAGGCAGCAATAGCCCCTGAAGCTGTGCCTGACTCCATATTCTCTGCCCCGTCAGCAGTCTCGGGGCTGTGCTGGTGGGAGGGAGGGAGGGGCCACAGCTTTGTGGGTGGCCCGGTGTGAGTGGGGTTCTGCTGGCCTTTCTGCAGGAGTTGCCAGGCTGCCGCCTGCAAAGAAGAGGTTGTGTCACCCATACCTTCCGCTGGAATTTCTCTCCGGACAGAGGTGAGGAAGGAAAAAAGCAGTGGGGGCCGGGACAGGAGGGGTATCTCAGGCAGGGCAATGGAAAGCTTCTGGAAGAGCACCCGGGGCCAGGACCACCCTGGCTGGCCTGCAGGCACCAAGTTGGCCTGCGTGCTGTCGCTGGTGTGGCTCCACGGTCCTTCTTCTAGGCTTTCAAGCCCTTGTACATATTCAGGTGTTTTACCTGGAAAGGGTGGGAACAGTTCAGCAGCAGCTGGCCTGGGGCTCAGCTCACGTTTACTCACTGATGCCTCGGCACGGTCCCCCAGCTTTGCAATGAGGACGCTCCTTGCGTGGGGGGTGGGTTGATGGCTGTATGGGAGATGGTTCCCCACCTCTGACCAATTTCAGAATTGTTTACCACTGGAGCAAGTGCCCTGATAGGGTTTTCCTCTGTATAACTCGTGGGTTCAGGGTTTTTTTTTCTTTTATGGTTCAAGTTAGATTTTATTCCTCTTTTATGTATTTATAGATATAAGCATGGAAATAATTCATTCCTATAAATACATCTGTGTGACGGGAAGAACTTTTTTCTGTTTTATTTTTAAATTTTATTTTTTAAAATTTTGAAATTTAATTTTATTTATGTTTTTATACAGCACGTTATTATTAGTTATGTATTTTATGCATATACATGTACACAGGTCAATCCCAAACTCCCAACTCATCCCACCACCACCACCCCATGGCTTCCCACACTTGGTGTCCATACGTTTGTTCTCTACCTCTGTGTCTCTATTTCTTCCCTGCAAACCAGTTCATCTGTACCATTTTTAGGCTCCACATATATGCATTAATATACAATATTTGTTTTCCTCTTTCTGACTTACTTCATTCTGTATGACAGTCTCTCGATCCATCGATGCCTCTACAAATGACCCAGTTTCATTCCTTTTTATGGCCGAGTAATATTCCATTTCATATATGTACCACATCTTTATCCATTCATCTGTCTGTGGACATTTAGGTTGCTTCCATTACTTGGCTATTGTAAATAGTGCTGCAATGAACATTGTGGTGAATGTGCCTTTTTGATGTACGGTTTTCTCTGGGTATATGCCCAGAAGTGGGATTGCTGGATCAGATGGTAATTCTATTTCTAGTTTTTTTAAGGAAACTCCATACTGTTCTCCATAGTGACTGTATCAATTTACATTCCCACCAATAGTGGAAGAGGGCTCCTTTTGTCCACACCCTCCCCAGAATTGGTTGTTTGTAGATTTTCTGATGATGCCGATTTTAACAGGTGTGAGGTGAAACCTCATTGTAGTTTTGATTTGCATTTCTCTGATAATTAGTGCTGTTGAGCAGCTTTTCATGAGCGTCTTGGCCATCTCTGTGTCTCCTTTGAAGAAACGTCTCTTTAGATCTTCTGCCCATTTTTTTTGCGTTGTTTTTTTTTTAATATTATGCTGCATGAGCTGTTTATATATATTGGAGATTAAACCTCTGTCCATTGATTCGTCTGCAACGATTTTCGCCCATTCTGAGGGATGCCTTTTTCCATTCCCGTGTTTTTTAACAAAAAAGGAAAGAAAGGAAAAGAAGCAGAACACTAATGTGCGTAAAATATGCCTTTTGAAACGGTCGTTTTGAAATATGGACGTCCTTTGAATTTTTTGGTCGATATGTGACCCCAGGATTTGTTTTCAGGGCAGGTGTCATTTACAGGCCTGCAATGATTTTGAATATCAACTGACCATTAGCGTTGGGATTAAAGCTGCTGTTGTGTGAAACGGCCACAAGGTGGCAGCAGTTCACCCTTACCAAATCTGGTTACTAGGGCAAGAGAGCCTCAGTGGAAGTGGTGTTCTAGATTGGAGTTTAGAATGGAATGTGCCAGGAGAAAGCCCCTCACGTTTGTCTCACTACTTCTTGTTCGTGTTTTTAATTTAATTTTTTATTTTTTCTTACAGCAAGTTTGATTACAATGTTTGGCTTGTTGTAGGTGTGGAAGATGTGGTTCTTTTACACATATACACATGTCTGTTCTTCCTGGGATCCTTTTCCCATGTACGTTATGGCAGAATGTTGAGTAGTCCTCTCTTGGTATTCTGTAGGTCTTTGGTGATTATATATGTCACCTGTGTTTGTAGATGTCTGTTAACCCCGATATCGTAATGAAACCAATCCTCACACCTTTCCTTTGGTGAACCATAAGTGTGTTTAATGAATCTGTGATTGCCCTTCTCCGTGGAAATATCTGCCCTGGTATCCATTTTTAGGTAACACCTATAAGTGATATGATATGATATGTGTCTTTCACTTTCTGACTTACTACAAGTCACGTGATTACTTCTAGACTGATCTACGGTGCTGCAAATGGCATTGTGTCCTTTTTTCCCTTGGCTTCTCTTCTGCCTTAGCGGGGTCCATTTTCAACAATGTGATTCCCTGAGGGTTGTGGATTAGCTGACCTGGGCAGCCTTACCCTGCCGGCCCACCCTCCCCAGCTGTGCCTCGTTGAGGTCAATATAAACAGCGCTCCAGGCAGCAATAGCCCCTGAAGCTGTGCCTGACTCCATATTCTCTGCCCCGTCAGCAGTCTCGGGACTGTGCTGGTGGGAGGGAGTGAGGGGCCACAGCTTTGTGGGTGGCCCGGTGTGAGTGGGGTTCTGCTGGCCTTTCTGCAGGAGTTGCCAGGCTGCCGCCTGCAAAGAAGAGGTTGTGTCACCCATACCTTCCGCTGGAATTTCTCTCCGGACAGAGGTGAGGAAGGAAAAAAGCAGTGGGGTCCGGGACAGGAGGGGTATCTCAGGCAGGGCAATGGAAAGCTTCTGGAAGAGCGCCCGGGGCCAGGACCACCCTGGCTGGCCTGCAGGCACCAAGTTGGCCTGCGTGCTGTCGCTGGTGTGGCTCCACGGTCCTTCTTCTAGGCTTTCAAGCCCTTGTACATATTCAGGTGTTTTACCTGGAAAGGGTGGGAACAGTTCAGCAGCAGCTGGCCTGGGGCTCAGCTCACGTTTACTCACAGATGCCTCGGCACGGTCCCCCAGCTTTGCAATGAGGACGCTCCTTGCGTGGGGGGTGGGTTGCTGGCTGTATGGGAGATGGTTCCCCACCTCTGACCAATTTCAGAATTGTTTACCACTGGAGCAAGTGCCCTGATAGGGTTTTCCTCTGTATAACTCGTGGGTTCAGGTTTTTTTTTTCTTTTATGGTTCAAGTTAGATTTTATTCCTCTTTTATGTATTTATAGATATAAGCATGGAAATAATTCATTCCTATAAATACATCTGTGTGACGGGAAGAACTTTTTTCTGTTTTATTTTTAAATTTTATTTTTTAAAATTTTGAAATTTAATTTTATTTATGTTTTTATACAGCACGTTATTATTAGTTATGTATTTTATGCATATACATGTACACAGGTCAATCCCAAACTCCCAACTCATCCCACCACCACCACCCCATGGCTTCCCACACTTGGTGTCCATACGTTTGTTCTCTACCTCTGTGTCTCTATTTCTTCCCTGCAAACCAGTTCATCTGTACCATTTTTAGGCTCCACATATATGCATTAATATACAATATTTGTTTTCCTCTTTCTGACTTACTTCATTCTGTATGACAGTCTCTCGATCCATCGATGTCTCTACAAATGACCCAGTTTCATTCCTTTTTATGGCCGAGTAATATTCCATTTCATATATGTACCACATCTTTATCCATTCATCTGTCTGTGGGCATTTAGGTTGCTTCCATTACCTGGCTATTGTAAATAGTGCTGCAATGAACATTGTGGTGAATATGCCTTTTTGATGTACGGTTTTCTCTGGGTATATGCCCAGAAGTGGGATTGCTGGATCAGATGGTAATTCTATTTCTAGTTTTTTTAAGGAAACTCCATACTGTTCTCCATAGTGACTGTATCAATTTACATTCCCACCAATAGTGGAAGAGGGCTCCTTTTGTCCACACCCTCCCCAGAATTGGTTGTTTGTAGATTTTCTGATGATGCCGATTCTAACAGGTGTGAGGTGAAACCTCATTGTAGTTTTGATTTGCATTTCTCTGATAATTAGTGCTGTTGAGCAGCTTTTCATGAGCGTCTTGGCCATCTCTGTGTCTCCTTTGAAGAAACGTCTCTTTAGATCTTCTGCCCATTTTTTTTGCGTTGTTTGTTTTTTTAATGTTAAGCTGCATGAGCTGTTTATATATATTGGAGATTAAACCTCTGTCCATTGATTCGTCTGCAACGATTTTCGCCCATTCTGAGGGATGCCTTTTTCCATTCCCGTGTTTTTTAACAAAAAAGGAAAGAAAGGAAAAGAAGCAGAACACTATTGTGCGTAAAATATGCCTTTTGAAACGGTCGTTTTGAAATATGGACGTCCTTTGAATTTTTTGGTCGATATGTGACCCCAGGATTTGTTTTCAGGGCAGGTGTCATTTACAGGCCTGCAATGATTTTGAATATCAACTGACCATTAGCGTTGGGATTAAAGCTGCTGTTGTGTGAAACGGCCACAAGGTGGCAGCAGTTCACCCTTACCAAATCTGGTTACTAGGGCAAGAGAGCCTCAGTGGAAGTGGTGTTCTAGATTGGAGTTTAGAATGGAATGTGCCAGGAGAAAGCCCCTCACGTTTGTCTCACTACTTCTTGTTCGTGTTTTTAATTTAATTTTTTATTTTTTCTTACAGCAAGTTTGATTACAATGTTTGGCTTGTTGTAGGTGTGGAAGATGTGGTTCTTTTACACATATACACATGTCTGTTCTTCCTGGGATCCTTTTCCCATGTACGTTATGGCAGAATGTTGAGTAGTCCTCTCTTGGTATTCTGTAGGTCTTTGGTGATTATATATGTCACCTGTGTTTGTAGATGTCTGTTAACCCCGATATCGTAATGAAACCAATCCTCACACCTTTCCTTTGGTGAACCATAAGTGTGTTTAATGAATCTGTGATTGCCCTTCTCCATGGAAATATCCTCCCTGGTATCCATTTTTAGGTAACACCTATAAGTGATATGATATGATATGTGTCTTTCACTTTCTGACTTACTACAAGTCACGTGATTACTTCTAGACTCATCTAAGGTGCTGCAAATGGCATTGTGTCCTTTTTTCCCTTGGCTTCTCTTCTGCCTTAGCGGGGTCCATTTTCAACAATGTGATTCCCTGAGGGTTGTGGATTAGCTGACCTGGGCAGCCTTACCCTGCCGGCCCGCCCTCCCCAGGTGTGCCTCGTTGAGGTCAATATAAACAGCGCTCCAGGCAGCAATAGCCCCTGAATCTGTGCCTGACTCCATATTCTCTGCCCCGTCAGCAGTCTCGGGGCTGTGCTGGTGGGAGGGAGGGAGGGGCCACAGCTTTGTGGGTGGCCCGGTGTGAGTGGGGTTCTGCTGGCCTTTCTGCAGGAGTTGCCAGGCTGCCGCCTGTAAAGAAGAGGTTGTGTCACCCATACCTTCCGCTGGAATTTCTCTCCGGACAGAGGTGAGGAAGGAAAAAAGCAGTGTGGGCCGGGACAGGAGGGGTATCTCAGGCAGGGCAATGGAAAGCTTCTGGAAGAGCGCCCGGGGCCAGGACCACCCTGGCTGGCCTGCAGGCACCAAGTTGGCCTGCGTGCTGTCGCTGGTGTGGCTCCACGGTCCTTCCTCTAGGCTTTCAAGCCCTTGTACATATTCAGGTGTTTTACCTGGAAAGGGTGGGAACAGTTCAGCAGCAGCTGGCCTGGGGCTCAGCTCACGTTTACTCAGAGATGCCTCGGCACGGTCCCCCAGCTTTGCAATGAGGACGCTCCTTGCGTGGGGGGTGGGTTGATGGCTGTATGGGAGATGGTTCCCCACCTCTGACCAATTTCAGAATTGTTTACCACTGGAGCAAGTGCCCTGATAGGGTTTTCCTCTGTATAACTCGTGGGTTCAGGGTTTTTTTTTCTTTTATGGTTCAAGTTAGATTTTATTCCTCTTTTATGTATTTATAGATATAAGCATGGAAATAATTCATTCCTATAAATACATCTGTGTGACGGGAAGAACTTTTTTCTGTTTTATTTTTAAATTTTATTTTTTAAAATTTTGAAATTTAATTTTATTTATTTTTTTATACAGCACGTTATTATTAGTTATGTATTTTATGCATATACATGTACACAGGTCAATCCCAAACTCCCAACTCATCCCACCACCACCACCCCATGGCTTCCCACACTTGGTGTCCATACGTTTGTTCTCTACCTCTGTGTCTCTATTTCTTCCCTGCAAACCAGTTCATCTGTACCATTTTTAGGCTCCACATATATGCATTAATATACAATATTTGTTTTCCTCTTTCTGACTTACTTCATTCTGTATGACAGTCTCTCGATCCATCGATGTCTCTACAAATGACCCAGTTTCATTCCTTTTTATGGCCGAGTAATATTCCATTTCATATATGTACCACATCTTTATCCATTCATCTGTCTGTGGGCATTTAGGTTGCTTCCATTACCTGGCTATTGTAAATAGTGCTGCAATGAACATTGTGGTGAATGTGCCTTTTTGATGTACGGTTTTCTCTGGGTATATGCCCAGAAGTGGGATTGCTGGATCAGATGGTAATTCTATTTCTAGTTTTTTTAAGGAAACTCCATACTGTTCTCCATAGTGACTGTATCAATTTACATTCCCACCAATAGTGGAAGAGGGCTCCTTTTGTCCACACCCTCCCCAGAATTGGTTGTTTGTAGATTTTCTGATGATGCCGATTCTAACAGGTGTGAGGTGAAACCTCATTGTAGTTTTGATTTGCATTTCTCTGATAATTAGTGCTGTTGAGCAGCTTTTCATGTGCGTCTTGGCCATCTCTGTGTCTCCTTTGAAGAAACGTCTCTTTAGATCTTCTGCCCATTTTTTTGGGTTGTTTGTTTTTTTAATATTAAGCTGCATGAGCTGTTTATATATATTGGAGATTAAACCTCTGTCCATTGATTCGTCTGCAACGATTTTCGCCCATTCTGAGGGATGCCTTTTTCCATTCCCGTGTTTTTTAACAAAAAAGGAAAGAAAGGAAAAGAAGCAGAACACTATTGTGCGTAAAATATGCCTTTTGAAACGGTCGTTTTGAAATATGGACGTCCTTTGAATTTTTTGGTCGATATGTGACCCCAGGATTTGTTTTCAGGGCAGGTGTCATTTACAGGCCTGCAATGATTTTGAATATCAACTGACCATTAGCGTTGGGATTAAAGCTGCTGTTGTGTGAAACGGCCACAAGGTGGCAGCAGTTCACCCTTACCAAATCTGGTTACTAGGGCAAGAGAGCCTCAGTGGAAGTGGTGTTCTAGATTGGAGTTTAGAATGGAATGTGCCAGGAGAAAGCCCCTCACGTTTGTCTCACTACTTCTTGTTCGTGTTTTTAATTTAATTTTTTATTTTTTCTTACAGCAAGTTTGATTACAATGTTTGGCTTGTTGTAGGTGTGGAAGATGTGGTTCTTTTACACATATACACATGTCTGTTCTTCCTGGGATCCTTTTCCCATGTACGTTATGGCAGAATGTTGAGTAGTCCTCTCTTGGTATTCTGTAGGTCTTTGGTGATTATATATGTCACCTGTGTTTGTAGATGTCTGTTAACCCCGATATCGTAATGAAACCAATCCTCACACCTTTCCATTGGTGAACCATAAGTTTGTTTAATGAATCTGTGATTGCCCTTCTCCGTGGAAATATCTGCCCTGGTATCCATTTTTAGGTAACACCTATAATTGATATGATATGATATGTGTCTTTCACTTTCTGACTTACTACAAGTCACGTGATTACTTCTAGACTCATCTACGGTGCTGCAAATGGCATTGTGTCCTTTTTTCCCTTGGCTTCTCTTCTGCCTTAGCGGGGTCCATTTTCAACAATGTGATTCCCTGAGGGTTGTGGATTTGCTGACCTGGGCAGCCTTACCCTGCCGGCCCGCCCTCCCCAGCTGTGCCTCGTTGAGGTCAATATAAACAGCGCTCCAGGCAGCAATAGCCCCTGAAGCTGTGCCTGACTCCATATTCTCTGCCCCGTCAGCAGTCTCGGGGCTGTGCTGGTGGGAGGGAGGGAGGGGCCACAGCTTTGTGGGTGGCCCGGTGTGAGTGGGGTTCTGCTGGCCTTTCTGCAGGAGTTGCCAGGCTGCCGCCTGCAAAGAAGAGGTTGTGTCACCCATACCTTCCGCTGGAATTTCTCTCCGGACAGAGGTGAGGAAGGAAAAAAGCAGTGGGGTCCGGGACAGGAGGGGTATCTCAGGCAGTTCAATGGAAAGCTTCTGGAAGAGCGCCCGGGGCCAGGACCACCCTGGCTGGCCTGCAGGCACCAAGTTGGCTTGCGTGCTGTCGCTGGTGTGGCTCCACGGTCCTTCTTCTAGGCTTTCAAGCCCTTGTACATATTCAGGTGTTTTACCTGGAAAGGGTGGGAACAGTTCAGCAGCAGCTGTCCTGGGGCTCAGCTCACGTTTACTCACAGATGCCTCGGCACGGTCCCCCAGCTTTGCAATGAGGACGCTCCTTGCGTGGGGGGTGGGTTGATGGCTGTATGGGAGATGGTTCCCCACCTCTGACCAATTTCAGAATTGTTTACCACTGGAGCAAGTGCCCTGATAGGGTTTTCCTCTGTATAACTCGTGGGATCAGGGTTTTTTTTTTTCTTTTATGGTTCAAGTTAGATTTTATTCCTCTTTTATGTATTTATAGATATAAGCATGGAAATAATTCATTCCTATAAATACATCTGTGTGACGGGAAGAACTTTTTTCTGTTTTATTTTTAAATTTTATTTTTTAAAATTTTGCAATTTAATTTTATTTATTTTTTTATATAGCACGTTATTATTAGTTATGTATTTTATGCATATACATGTACACAGGTCAATCCCAAACTCCCAACTCATCCCACCACCACCACCCCATGGCTTCCCACACTTGGTGTCCATACGTTTGTTCTCTACCTCTGTGTCTCTATTTCTTCCCTGCAAACCAGTTCATCTGTACCATTTTTAGGCTCCACATATATGCATTAATATACAATATTTGTTTTCCACTTTCTGACTTACTTCATTCTGTATGACAGTCTCTCGATCCATCGATGTCTCTACAAATGACCCAGTTTCATTCCTTTTTATGGCCGAGTAATATTCCATTTCATATATGTACCACATCTTTATCCATTCATCTGTCTGTGGGCATTTAGGTTGCTTCCATTACCTGGCTATTGTAAATAGTGCTGCAATGAACATTGTGGTGAATGTGCCTTTTTGATGTACGGTTTTCTCTGGGTATATGCCCAGAAGTGGGATTGCTGGATCAGATGGTAATTCTATTTCTAGTTTTTTTAAGGAAACTCCATACTGTTCTCCATAGTGACTGTATCAATTTACATTCCCACCAATAGTGGAAGAGGGCTCCTTTTGTCCACACCCTCCCCAGAATTGGTTGTTTGTAGATTTTCTGATGATGCCGATTCTAACAGGTGTGAGGTGATACCTCATTGTAGTTTTGATTTGCATTTCTCTGATAATTAGTGCTGTTGAGCAGCTTTTCATGAGCGTCTTGGCCATCTCTGTGTCTCCTTTGAAGAAACGTCTCTTTAGATCTTCTGCCCATTTTTTTTGCGTTGTTTGTTTTTTTAATATTAAGCTGCATGAGCTGTTTATATATATTGGAGATTAAACCTCTGTCCATTGATTCGTCTGCAACGATTTTCGCCCATTCTGAGGGATGCCTTTTTCCATTCCCGTGTTTTTTAACAAAAAAGGAAAGAAAGGAAAAGAAGCAGAACACTAATGTGCGTAAAATATGCCTTTTGAAACGGTCGTTTTGAAATATGGACGTCCTTTGAATTTTTTGGTCGATATGTGACCCCAGGATTTGTTTTCAGGGCAGGTGTCATTTACAGGCCTGCAATGATTTTGAATATCAACTGACCATTAGCGTTGGGATTAAAGCTGCTGTTGTGTGAAACGGCCACAAGGTGGCAGCAGTTCACCCTTACCAAATCTGGTTACTAGGGCAAGAGAGCCTCAGTGGAAGTGGTGTTCTAGATTGGAGTTTAGAATGGAATGTGCCAGGAGAAAGCCCCTCACGTTTGTCTCACTACTTCTTGTTCGTGTTTTTAATTTAATTTTTTATTTTTTCTTACAGCAAGTTTGATTACAATGTTTGGCTTGTTGTAGGTGTGGAAGATGTGGTTCTTTTACACATATACACATGTCTGTTCTTCCTGGGATCCTTTTCCCATGTACGTTATGGCAGAATGTTGAGTAGTCCTCTCTTGGTATTCTGTAGGTCTTTGGTGATTATATATGTCACCTGTGTTTGTAGATGTCTGTTAACCCCGATATCGTAATGAAACCAATCCTCACACCTTTCCTTTGGTGAACCATAAGTGTGTTTAATGAATCTGTGATTGCCCTTCTCCATGGAAATATCTGCCCTGGTATCCATTTTTAGGTAACACCTATAAGTGATATGATATGATATGTGTCTTTCACTTTCTGACTTACTACAAGTCACGTGATTACTTCTAGACTCATCTAAGGTGCTGCAAATGGCATTGTGTCCTTTTTTCCCTTGGCTTCTCTTCTGCCATAGCGCGGTCCATTTTCAACAATGTGATTCCCTGAGGGTTGTGGATTAGCTGACCTGGGCAGCCTTACCCTGCCGGCCCGCCCTCCCCAGCTGTGCCTCGTTGAGGTCAATATAAACAGCGCTCCAGGCAGCAATAGCCCCTGAAGCTGTGCCTGACTCCATATTCTCTGCCCCGTCAGCAGTCTCGGGGCTGTGCTGGTGGGAGGGAGGGAGGGGCCACAGCTTTGTGGGTGGCCCGGTGTGAGTGGGGTTCTGCTGGCCTTTCTGCAGGAGTTGCCAGGCTGCCGCCTGTAAAGAAGAGGTTGTGTCACCCATACCTTCCGCTGGAATTTCTCTCCGGACAGAGGTGAGGAAGGAAAAAAGCAGTGGGGGCCGGGACAGGAGGGGTATCTCAGGCAGGGCAATGGAAAGCTTCTGGAAGAGCGCCCGGGGCCAGGACCACCCTGGCTGGCCTGCAGGCACCAAGTTGGCCTGCGTGCTGTCGCTGATGTGGCTCCACGGTCCTTCCTCTAGGCTTTCAAGCCCTTGTACATATTCAGGTGTTTTACCTGGAAAGGGTGGGAACAGTTCAGCAGCAGCTCGCCTGGGGCTCAGCTCACGTTTACTCAGAGATGCCTCGGCACGGTCCCCCAGCTTTGCAATGAGGACGCTCCTTGCGTGGGGGGTGGGTTGATGGCTGTATGGGAGATGGTTCCCCACCTCTGACCAATTTCAGAATTGTTTACCACTGGAGCAAGTGCCCTGATAGGGTTTTCCTCTGTATAACTCGTGGGTTCAGGTTTTCTTTTCTTTTATGGTTCAAGTTAGATTTTATTCCTCATTTATGTATTTATAGATATAAGCATGGAAATAATTCATTCCTATAAATACATCTGTGTGACGGGAAGAACTTTTTTCTGTTTTATTTTACATTTTATTTTTTAAAATTTTGAAATTTAATTTTATTTATTTTGTTATATAGCACGTTATTATTAGTTATGTATTTTATGCATATACATGTACACAGGTCAATCCCAAACTCCCAACTCATCCCACCACCACCACCCCATGGCTTCCCACACTTGGTGTCCATACGTTTGTTCTCTACCTCTGTGTCTCTATTTCTTCCCTGCAAACCAGTTCATCTGTACCATTTCTAGGCTCCACATATATGCATTAATATACAATATTTGTTTTCCTCTTTCTGACTTACTTCATTCTGTATGACAGTCTCTCGATCCATCGATGTCTCTACAAATGACCCAGTTTCATTCCTTTTTATGGCCGAGTAATATTCCATTTCATATATGTACCACATCTTTATCCATTCATCTGTCTGTGGGCATTTAGGTTGCTTCCATTACCTGGCTATTGTAAATAGTGCTGCAATGAACATTGTGGTGAATGTGCCTTTTTGATGTACGGTTTTCTCTGGGTATATGCCCAGAAGTGGGATTGCTGGATCAGATGGTAATTCTATTTCTAGTTTTTTTAAGGAAACTCCATACTGTTCTCCATAGTGACTGTATCAATTTACATTCCCACCAATAGTGGAAGAGGGCTCCTTTTGTCCACACCCTCCCCAGAATTGGTTGTTTGTAGATTTTCTGATGATGCCGATTCTAACAGGTGTGAGGTGAAACCTCATTGTAGTTTTGATTTGCATTTCTCTGATAATTAGTGCTGTTGAGCAGCTTTTCATGTGCGTCTTGGCCATCTCTGTGTCTCCTTTGAAGAAACGTCTCTTTAGATCTTCTGGCCATTTTTTTGGGTTGTTTGTTTTTTTTAATATTAAGCTGCATGAGCTGTTTATATATATTGGAGATTAAACCTCTGTCCA
The DNA here is from genome assembly GCF_964341445.2 of Mesoplodon mirus. Taxonomy (NCBI): domain Eukaryota; kingdom Metazoa; phylum Chordata; class Mammalia; order Artiodactyla; family Ziphiidae; genus Mesoplodon; species Mesoplodon mirus. The sequence goes on from NC_138984.1 coordinate 125,092,359, forward strand.
TTGATTCGTCTGCAACGATTTTCGCCCATTCTGAGGGATGCCTTTTTCCATTCCCGTGTTTTTTTAACAAAAAAGGAAATAAAGGAAAAGAAGCAGAACACTATTGTGCGTAAAATATGCCTTTTGAAACGGTCGTTTTGAAATATGGACGTCCTTTGAATTTTTTGGTCGATATGTGACCCCAGGATTTGTTTTCAGGGCAGGTGTCATTTACAGGCCTGCAATGATTTTGAATATCAACTGACCATTAGCGTTGGGATTAAAGCTGCTGTTGTGTGAAACGGCCACAAGGTGGCAGCAGTTCACCCTTACCAAATCTGGTTACTAGGGCAAGAGAGCCTCAGTGGAAGTGGTGTTCTAGATTGGAGTTTAGAATGGAATGTGCCAGGAGAAAGCCCCTCACGTTTGTCTCACTACTTCTTGTTCGTGTTTTTAATTTAATTTTTTATTTTTTCTTACAGCAAGTTTGATTACAATGTTTGGCTTGTTGTAGGTGTGGAAGATGTGGTTCTTTTACACATATACACATGTCTGTTCTTCCTGGGATCCTTTTCCCATGTACGTTATGACAGAATGTTGAGTAGTCCTCTCTTGGTATTCTGTAGGTCTTTGGTGATTATATATGTCACCTGTGTTTGTAGATGTCTGTTAACCCCGATATCGTAATGAAACCAATCCTCACACCTTTCCTTTGGTGAACCATAAGTTTGTTTAATGAATCTTTGATTGCCCTTTTCCGTGGAAATATCTGCCCTGGTATCCATTTTTAGGTAACACCTATAAGTGATATGATATGATATGTGTCTTTCACTTTCTGACTTACTACAAGTCACGTGATTACTTCTAGACTGATCTACGGTGCTGCAAATGGCATTGTGTCCTTTTTTCCCTTGGCTTCTCTTCTGCCTTAGCGGGGTCCATTTTCAACAATGTGATTCCCTGAGGGTTGTGGATTAGCTGACCTGGGCAGCCTTACCCTGCCGGCCCGCCCTCCCCAGGTGTGCCTCGTTGAGGTCAATATAAACAGCGCTCCAGGCAGCAATAGCCCCTGAAGCTGTGCCTGACTCCATATTCTCTGCCCCGTCAGCAGTCTCGGGGCTGTGCTGGTGGGAGGGAGTGAGGGGCCACAGCTTTGTGGGTGGCCCGGTGTGAGTGGGGTTCTGCTGGCCTTTCTGCAGGAGTTGCCAGGCTGCCGCCTGTAAAGAAGAGGTTGTGTCACCCATACCTTCCGCTGGAATTTCTCTCCGGACAGAGGTGAGGAAGGGAAAAAGCAGTGGGGGCCGGGACAGGAGGGGTATCTCAGGCAGGGCAATGGAAAGCTTCTGGAAGAGCGCCCGGGGCCAGGACCACCCTGGCTGGCCTGCAGGCACCAAGTTGGCCTGCGTGCTGTCGCTGGTGTGGCTCCACGGTCCTTCCTCTAGGCTTTCAAGCCCTTGTACATATTCAGGTGTTTTACCTGGAAAGGGTGGGAACAGTTCAGCAGCAGCTGGCCTGGGGCTCAGCTCACGTTTACTCAGAGATGCCTCAGCACGGTCCCCCAGCTTTGCAATGAGGACGCTCCTTGCGTGGGGGGTGGGTTGATGGCTGTATGGGAGATGGTTCCCCACCTCTGACCAATTTCAGAATTGTTTACCACTGGAGCAAGTGCCCTGATAGGGTTTTCCTCTGTATAACTCGTGGGTTCAGGTTTTCTTTTCTTTTATGGTTCAAGTTAGATTTTATTCCTCTTTTATGTATTTATAGATATAAGCATGGAAATAATTCATTCCTATAAATACATCTGTGTGACGGGAAGAACTTTTTTCTGTTTTATTTTAAATTTTATTTTTTAAAATTTTGAAATTTAATTTTATTTATTTTTTTTATATAGCACGTTATTATTAGTTATCTATTTTATGCATATACATGTACACAGGTCAATCCCAAACTCCCAACTCATCCCACCACCACCACCCCATGGCTTCCCACACTTGGTGTCCATACGTTTGTTCTCTACCTCTGTGTCTCTATTTCTTCCCTGCAAACCAGTTCATCTGTACCATTTCTAGGCTCCACATATATGCATTAATATACAATATTTGTTTTCCTCTTTCTGACTTACTTCATTCTGTATGACAGTCTCTCGATCCATCGATGTCTCTACAAATGACCCAGTTTCATTCCTTTTTATGGCCGAGTAATATTCCATTTCATATATGTACCACATCTTTATCCATTCATCTGTCTGTGGGCATTTAGGTTGCTTCCATTACCTGGCTATTGTAAATAGTGCTGCAATGAACATTGTGGTGAATGTGCCTTTTTGATGTACGGTTTTCTCTGGGTATATGCCCAGAAGTGGGATTGCTGGATCAGATGGTAATTCTATTTCTAGTTTTTTTAAGGAAACTCCATACTGTTCTCCATAGTGACTGTATCAATTTACATTCCCACCAATAGTGGAAGAGGGCTCCTTTTGTCCACACCCTCCCCAGAATTGGTTGTTTGTAGATTTTCTGATGATGCCGATTCTAACAGGTGTGAGGTGATACCTCATTGTAGTTTTGATTTGCATTTCTCTGATAATTAGTGCTGTTGAGCAGCTTTTCATGTGCGTCTTGGCCATCTCTGTGTCTCCTTTGAAGAAACGTCTCTTTAGATCTTCTGGCCATTTTTTTGGGTTGTTTTTTTTTTAATATTAAGCTGCATGAGCTGTTTATATATATTGGAGATTAAACCTCTGTCCATTGATTCGTCTGCAACGATTTTCGCCCATTCTGAGGGATGCCTTTTTCCATTCCCGTGTTTTTTGAACAAAAAAGGAAAGAAAGGAAAAGAAGCAGAACACTAATGTGCGTAAAATATGCCTTTTGAAACGGTCGTTTTGAAATATGGACGTCCTTTGAATATTTTGGTCGATATGTGACCCCAGGATTTGTTTTCAGGGCAGGTGTCATTTACAGGCCTGCAATGATTTTGAATATCAACTGACCATTAGCGTTGGGATTAAAGCTGCTGTTGTGTGAAACGGCCACAAGGTGGCAGCAGTTCACCCTTACCAAATCTGGTTACTAGGGCAAGAGAGCCTCAGTGGAAGTGGTGTTCTAGATTGGAGTTTAGAATGGAATGTGCCAGGAGAAAGCCCCTCACGTTTGTCTCACTACTTCTTGTTCGTGTTTTTAATTTAATTTTTTATTTTTTCTTACAGCAAGTTTGATTACAATGTTTGGCTTGTTTTAGGTGTGGAAGATGTGGTTCTTTTACACATATACACATGTCTGTTCTTCCTGGGATCCTTTTCCCATGTACGTTATGACAGAATGTTGAGTAGTCCTCTCTTGGTATTCTGTAGGTCTTTGGTGATTATATATGTCACCTGTGTTTGTAGATGTCTGTTAACCCCGATATCGTAATGAAACCAATCCTCACACCTTTCCTTTGGTGAACCATAAGTTTGTTTAATGAATCTGTGATTGCCCTTCTCCGTGGAAATATCTGCCCTGGTATCCATTTTTAGGTAACACCTATAAGTGATATGATATGATATGTGTCTTTCACTTTCTGACTTACTACAAGTCATGTGATTACTTCTAGACTCATCTACGGTGCTGCAAATGGCATTGTGTCCTTTTTTCCCTTGGCTTCTCTTCTGCCTTAGCGGGGTCCATTTTCAACAATGTGATTCCCTGAGGGTTGTGGATTAGCTGACCTGGGCAGCCTTACCCTGCCGGCCCGCCCTCCCCAGGTGTGCCTCGTTGAGGTCAATATAAACAGCGCTCCAGGCAGCAATAGCCCCTGAAGCTGTGCCTGACTCCATATTCTCTGCCCCGTCAGCAGTCTCGGGGCTGTGCTGGTGGGAGGGAGGGAGGGGCCACAGCTTTGTGGGTGGCCCGGTGTGAGTGGGGTTCTGCTGGCCTTTCTGCAGGAGTTGCCAGGCTGCCGCCTGTAAAGAAGAGGTTGTGTCACCCATACCTTCCGCTGGAATTTCTCTCCGGACAGAGGTGAGGAAGGAAAAAAGCAGTGGGGGCCGGGACAGGAGGGGTATCTCAGGCAGGGCAATGGAAAGCTTCTGGAAGAGCGCCCGGGGCCAGGACCACCCTGGCTGGCCTGCAGGCACCAAGTTGGCCTGCGTGCTGTCGCTGGTGTGGCTCCACGGTCCTTCCTCTAGGCTTTCAAGCCCTTGTACATATTCAGGTGTTTTACCTGGAAAGGGTGGGAACAGTTCAGCAGCAGCTGGCCTGGGGCTCAGCTCACGTTTACTCAGAGATGCCTCGGCACGGTCCCCCAGCTTTGCAATGAGGACGCTCCTTGCGTGGGGGGTGGGTTGATGGCTGTATGGGAGATGGTTCCCCACCTCTGACCAATTTCAGAATTGTTTACCACTGGAGCAAGTGCCCTGATAGGGTTTTCCTCTGTATAACTCGTGGGTTCAGGTTTTCTTTTCTTTTATGGTTCAAGTTAGATTTTATTCCTCTTTTATGTATTTATAGATATAAGCATGGAAATAATTCATTCCTATAAATACATCTGTGTGACGGGAAGAACTTTTTTCTGTTTTATTTTAAATTTTATTTTTTAAAATTTTGAAATTTAATTTTATTTATTTTTTTATATAGCACGTTATTATTAGTTATGTATTTTATGCATATACATGTACACAGGTCAATCCCAAACTCCCAACTCATCCCACCACCACCACCCCATGGCTTCCCACACTTGGTGTCCATACGTTTGTTCTCTACCTCTGTGTCTCTATTTCTTCCCTGCAAACCAGTTCATCTGTACCATTTCTAGGCTCCACATATATGCATTAATATACAATATTTGTTTTCCTCTTTCTGACTTACTTCATTCTGTATGACAGTCTCTCGATCCATCGATGTCTCTACAAATGACCCAGTTTCATTCCTTTTTATGGCCGAGTAATATTCCATTTCATATATGTACCACATCTTTATCCATTCATCTGTCTGTGGGCATTTAGGTTGCTTCCATTACCTGGCTATTGTAAATAGTGCTGCAATGAACATTGTGGTGAATGTGCCTTTTTGATGTACGGTTTTCTCTGGGTATATGCCCAGAAGTGGGATTGCTGGATCAGATGGTAATTCTATTTCTAGTTTTTTTAAGGAAACTCCATACTGTTCTCCATAGTGACTGTATCAATTTACATTCCCACCAATAGTGGAAGAGGGCTCCTTTTGTCCACACCCTCCCCAGAATTGGTTGTTTGTAGATTTTCTGATGATGCCGATTCTAACAGGTGTGAGGTGAAACCTCATTGTAGTTTTGATTTGCATTTCTCTGATAATTAGTGCTGTTGAGCAGCTTTTCATGTGCGTCTTGGCCATCTCTGTGTCTCCTTTGAAGAAACGTCTCTTTAGATCTTCTGGCCATTTTTTTGGGTTGTTTGTTTTTTTTAATATTAAGCTGCATGAGCTGTTTATATATATTGGAGATTAAACCTCTGTCCATTGATTCGTCTGCAACGATTTTCGCCCATTCTGAGGGATGCCTTTTTCCATTCCCGTGTTTTTTGAACAAAAAAGGAAAGAAAGGAAAAGAAGCAGAACACTAATGTGCGTAAAATATGCCTTTTGAAACGGTCGTTTTGAAATATGGACGTCCTTTGAATATTTTGGTCGATATGTGACCCCAGGATTTGTTTTCAGGGCAGGTGTCATTTACAGGCCTGCAATGATTTTGAATATCAACTGACCATTAGCGTTGGGATTAAAGCTGCTGTTGTGTGAAACGGCCACAAGGTGGCAGCAGTTCACCCTTACCAAATCTGGTTACTAGGGCAAGAGAGCCTCAGTGGAAGTGGTGTTCTAGATTGGAGTTTAGAATGGAATGTGCCAGGAGAAAGCCCCTCACGTTTGTCTCACTACTTCTTGTTCGTGTTTTTAATTTAATTTTTTATTTTTTCTTACAGCAAGTTTGATTACAATGTTTGGCTTGTTGTAGGTGTGGAAGATGTGGTTCTTTTACACATATACACATGTCTGTTCTTCCTGGGATCCTTTTCCCATGTACGTTATGACAGAATGTTGAGTAGTCCTCTCTTGGTATTCTGTAGGTCTTTGGTGATTATATATGTCACCTGTGTTTGTAGATGTCTGTTAACCCCGATATCGTAATGAAACCAATCCTCACACCTTTCCTTTGGTGAACCATAAGTTTGTTTAATGAATCTGTGATTGCCCTTCTCCGTGGAAATATCTGCCCTGGTATCCATTTTTAGGTAACACCTATAAGTGATATGATATGATATGTGTCTTTCACTTTCTGACTTACTACAAGTCACGTGATTACTTCTAGACTCATCTACGGTGCTGCAAATGGCATTGTGTCCTTTTTTCCCTTGGCTTCTCTTCTGCCTTAGCGGGGTCCATTTTCAACAATGTGATTCCCTGAGGGTTGTGGATTAGCTGACCTGGGCAGCCTTACCCTGCCGGCCCGCCCTCCCCAGGTGTGCCTCGTTGAGGTCAATATAAACAGCGCTCCAGGCAGCAATAGCCCCTGAAGCTGTGCCTGACTCCATATTCTCTGCCCCGTCAGCAGTCTCGGGGCTGTGCTGGTGGGAGGGAGTGAGGGGCCACAGCTTTGTGGGTGGCCCGGTGTGAGTGGGGTTCTGCTGGCCTTTCTGCAGGAGTTGCCAGGCTGCCGCCTGTAAAGAAGAGGTTGTGTCACCCATACCTTCCGCTGGAATTTCTCTCCGGACAGAGGTGAGGAAGGGAAAAAGCAGTGGGGGCCGGGACAGGAGGGGTATCTCAGGCAGGGCAATGGAAAGCTTCTGGAAGAGCGCCCGGGGCCAGGACCACCCTGGCTGGCCTGCAGGCACCAAGTTGGCCTGCGTGCTGTCGCTGGTGTGGCTCCACGGTCCTTCCTCTAGGCTTTCAAGCCCTTGTACATATTCAGGTGTTTTACCTGGAAAGGGTGGGAACAGTTCAGCAGCAGCTGGCCTGGGGCTCAGCTCACGTTTACTCAGAGATGCCTCAGCACGGTCCCCCAGCTTTGCAATGAGGACGCTCCTTGCGTGGGGGGTGGGTTGATGGCTGTATGGGAGATGGTTCCCCACCTCTGACCAATTTCAGAATTGTTTACCACTGGAGCAAGTGCCCTGATAGGGTTTTCCTCTGTATAACTCGTGGGTTCAGGTTTTCTTTTCTTTTATGGTTCAAGTTAGATTTTATTCCTCTTTTATGTATTTATAGATATAAGCATGGAAATAATTCATTCCTATAAATACATCTGTGTGACGGGAAGAACTTTTTTCTGTTTTATTTTAAATTTTATTTTTTAAAATTTTGAAATTTAATTTTATTTATTTTTTTTATATAGCACGTTATTATTAGTTATGTATTTTATGCATATACATGTACACAGGTCAATCCCAAACTCCCAACTCATCCCACCACCACCACCCCATGGCTTCCCACACTTGGTGTCCATACGTTTGTTCTCTACCTCTGTGTCTCTATTTCTTCCCTGCAAACCAGTTCATCTGTACCATTTCTAGGCTCCACATATATGCATTAATATACAATATTTGTTTTCCTCTTTCTGACTTACTTCATTCTGTATGACAGTCTCTCGATCCATCGATGTCTCTACAAATGACCCAGTTTCATTCCTTTTTATGGCCGAGTAATATTCCATTTCATATATGTACCACATCTTTATCCATTCATCTGTCTGTGGGCATTTAGGTTGCTTCCATTACCTGGCTATTGTAAATAGTGCTGCAATGAACATTGTGGTGAATGTGCCTTTTTGATGTACGGTTTTCTCTGGGTATATGCCCAGAAGTGGGATTGCTGGATCAGATGGTAATTCTATTTCTAGTTTTTTTAAGGAAACTCCATACTGTTCTCCATAGTGACTGTATCAATTTACATTCCCACCAATAGTGGAAGAGGGCTCCTTTTGTCCACACCCTCCCCAGAATTGGTTGTTTGTAGATTTTCTGATGATGCCGATTCTAACAGGTGTGAGGTGAAACCTCATTGTAGTTTTGATTTGCATTTCTCTGATAATTAGTGCTGTTGAGCAGCTTTTCATGTGCGTCTTGGCCATCTCTGTGTCTCCTTTGAAGAAACGTCTCTTTAGATCTTCTGGCCATTTTTTTGGGTTGTTTGTTTTTTTTAATATTAAGCTGCATGAGCTGTTTATATATATTGGAGATTAAACCTCTGTCCATTGATTCGTCTGCAACGATTTTCGCCCATTCTGAGGGATGCCTTTTTCCATTCCCGTGTTTTTTAACAAAAAAGGAAAGAAAGGAAAAGAAGCAGAACACTAATGTGCGTAAAATATGCCTTTTGAAACGGTCGTTTTGAAATATGGACGTCCTTTGAAATTTTTGGTCGATATGTGACCCCAGGATTTGTTTTCAGGGCAGGTGTCATTTACAGGCCTGCAATGATTTTGAATATCAACTGACCATTAGCGTTGGGATTAAAGCTGCTGTTGTGTGAAACGGCCACAAGGTGGCAGCAGTTCACCCTTACCAAATCTGGTTACTAGGGCAAGAGAGCCTCAGTGGAAGTGGTGTTCTAGATTGGAGTTTAGAATGGAATGTGCCAGGAGAAAGCCCCTCACGTTTGTCTCACTACTTCTTGTTCGTGTTTTTAATTTATTTTTTTTTATTTTTTTCTTACAGCAAGTTTGATTACAATGTTTGGCTTGTTGTAGGTGTGGAAGATGTGGTTCTTTTACACATATACACATGTCTGTTCTTCCTGGGATCCTTTTCCCATGTACGTTATGACAGAATGTTGAGTAGTCCTCTCTTGGTATTCTGTAGGTCTTTGGTGATTATATATGTCACCTGTGTTTGTAGATGTCTGTTAACCCCGATATCGTAATGAAACCAATCCTCACACCTTTCCTTTGGTGAACCATAAGTTTGTTTAATGAATCTGTGATTGCCCTTCTCCGTGGAAATATCTGCCCTGGTATCCATTTTTAGGTAACACCTATAAGTGATATGATATGATATGTGTCTTTCACTTTCTGACTTACTACAAGTCACGTGATTACTTCTAGACTCATCTACGGTGCTGCAAATGGCATTGTGTCCTTTTTTCCCTTGGCTTCTCTTCTGCCTTAGCGGGGTCCATTTTCAACAATGTGATTCCCTGAGGGTTGTGGATTAGCTGACCTGGGCAGCCTTACCCTGCCGGCCCGCCCTCCCCAGGTGTGCCTCGTTGAGGTCAATATAAACAGCGCTCCAGGCAGCAATAGCCCCTGAAGCTGTGCCTGACTCCATATTCTCTGCCCCGTCAGCAGTCTCGGGGCTGTGCTGGTGGGAGGGAGTGAGGGGCCACAGCTTTGTGGGTGGCCCGGTGTGAGTGGGGTTCTGCTGGCCTTTCTGCAGGAGTTGCCAGGCTGCCGCCTGTAAAGAAGAGGTTGTGTCACCCATACCTTCCGCTGGAATTTCTCTCCGGACAGAGGTGAGGAAGGGAAAAAGCAGTGGGGGCCGGGACAGGAGGGGTATCTCAGGCAGGGCAATGGAAAGCTTCTGGAAGAGCGCCCGGGGCCAGGACCACCCTGGCTGGCCTGCAGGCACCAAGTTGGCCTGCGTGCTGTCGCTGGTGTGGCTCCACGGTCCTTCCTCTAGGCTTTCAAGCCCTTGTACATATTCAGGTGTTTTACCTGGAAAGGGTGGGAACAGTTCAGCAGCAGCTGGCCTGGGGCTCAGCTCACGTTTACTCAGAGATGCCTCGGCACGGTCCCCCAGCTTTGCAATGAGGACGCTCCTTGCGTGGGGGGTGGGTTGATGGCTGTATGGGAGATGGTTCCCCACCTCTGACCAATTTCAGAATTGTTTACCACTGGAGCAAGTGCCCTGATAGGGTTTTCCTCTGTATAACTCGTGGGTTCAGGTTTTCTTTTCTTTTATGGTTCAAGTTAGATTTTATTCCTCTTTTATGTATTTATAGATATAAGCATGGAAATAATTCATTCCTATAAATACATCTGTGTGACGGGAAGAACTTTTTTCTGTTTTATTTTAAATTTTATTTTTTAAAATTTTGAAATTTAATTTTATTTATTTTTTTTTATATAGCACGTTATTATTAGTTATGTATTTTATGCATATACATGTACACAGGTCAATCCCAAACTCCCAACTCATCCCACCACCACCACCCCATGGCTTCCCACACTTGGTGTCCATACGTTTGTTCTCTACCTCTGTGTCTCTATTTCTTCCCTGCAAACCAGTTCATCTGTACCATTTCTAGGCTCCACATATATGCATTAATATACAATATTTGTTTTCCTCTTTCTGACTTACTTCATTCTGTATGACAGTCTCTCGATCCATCGATGTCTCTACAAATGACCCAGTTTCATTCCTTTTTATGGCCGAGTAATATTCCATTTCATATATGTACCACATCTTTATCCATTCATCTGTCTGTGGGCATTTAGGTTGCTTCCATTACCTGGCTATTGTAAATAGTGCTGCAATGAACATTGTGGTGAATGTGCCTTTTTGATGTACGGTTTTCTCTGGGTATATGCCCAGAAGTGGGATTGCTGGATCAGATGGTAATTCTATTTCTAGTTTTTTTAAGGAAACTCCATACTGTTCTCCATAGTGACTGTATCAATTTACATTCCCACCAATAGTGGAAGAGGGCTCCTTTTGTCCACACCCTCCCCAGAATTGGTTGTTTGTAGATTTTCTGATGATGCCGATTCTAACAGGTGTGAGGTGAAACCTCATTGTAGTTTTGATTTGCATTTCTCTGATAATTAGTGCTGTTGAGCAGCTTTTCATGTGCGTCTTGGCCATCTCTGTGTCTCCTTTGAAGAAACGTCTCTTTACATCTTCTGGCCATTTTTTTGGGTTGTTTGTTTTTTTTAATATTAAGCTGCATGAGCTGTTTATATATATTGGAGATTAAACCTCTGTCCATTGATTCGTCTGCAACGATTTTCGCCCATTCTGAGGGATGCCTTTTTCCATTCCCGTGTTTTTTTAACAAAAAAGGAAAGAAAGGAAAAGAAGCAGAACACTAATGTGCGTAAAATATGCCTTTTGAAACGGTCGTTTTGAAATATGGACGTCCTTTGAATATTTTGGTCGATATGTGACCCCAGGATTTGTTTTCAGGGCAGGTGTCATTTACAGGCCTGCAATGATTTTGAATATCAACTGACCATTAGCGTTGGGATTAAAGCTGCTGTTGTGTGAAACGGCCACAAGGTGGCAGCAGTTCACCCTTACCAAATCTGGTTACTAGGGCAAGAGAGCCTCAGTGGAAGTGGTGTTCTAGATTGGAGTTTAGAATGGAATGTGCCAGGAGAAAGCCCCTCACGTTTGTCTCACTACTTCTTGTTCGTGTTTTTAATTTAATTTTTTTATTTTTTTCTTACAGCAAGTTTGATTACAATGTTTGGCTTGTTGTAGGTGTGGAAGATGTGGTTCTTTTACACATATACACATGTCTGTTCTTCCTGGGATCCTTTTCCCATGTACGTTATGACAGAATGTTGAGTAGTCCTCTCTTGGTATTCTGTAGGTCTTTGGTGATTATATATGTCACCTGTGTTTGTAGATGTCTGTTAACCCCGATATCGTAATGAAACCAATCCTCACACCTTTCCTTTGGTGAACCATAAGTTTGTTTAATGAATCTGTGATTGCCCTTCTCCGTGGAAATATCTGCCCTGGTATCCATTTTTAGGTAACACCTATAAGTGATATGATATGATATGTGTCTTTCACTTTCTGACTTACTACAAGTCACGTGATTACTTCTAGACTCATCTACGGTGCTGCAAATGGCATTGTGTCCTTTTTTCCCTTGGCTTCTCTTCTGCCTTAGCGGGGTCCATTTTCAACAATGTGATTCCCTGAGGGTTGTGGATTAGCTGACCTGGGCAGCCTTACCCTGCCGGCCCGCCCTCCCCAGGTGTGCCTCGTTGAGGTCAATATAAACAGCGCTCCAGGCAGCAATAGCCCCTGAAGCTGTGCCTGACTCCATATTCTCTGCCCCGTCAGCAGTCTCGGGGCTGTGCTGGTGGGAGGGAGTGAGGGGCCACAGCTTTGTGGGTGGCCCGGTGTGAGTGGGGTTCTGCTGGCCTTTCTGCAGGAGTTGCCAGGCTGCCGCCTGTAAAGAAGAGGTTGTGTCACACATACCTTCCGCTGGAATTTCTCTCCGGACAGAGGTGAGGAAGGAAAAAAGCAGTGGGGGCCGGGACAGGAGGGGTATCTCAGGCAGGGCAATGGAAAGCTTCTGGAAGAGCGCCCGGGGCCAGGACCACCCTGGCTGGCCTGCCCGCACCAAGTTGGCCTGCGTGCTGTCGCTGGTGTGGCTCCACGGTCCTTCCTCTAGGCTTTCAAGCCCTTGTACATATTCAGGTGTTTTACCTGGAAAGGGTGGGAACAGTTCAGCAGCAGCTGGCCTGGGGCTCAGCTCACGTTTACTCACAGATGCCTCGGCACGGTCCCCCAGCTTTGCAATGAGGACGCTCCTTGCATGGGGGGTGGGTTGATGGCTGTATGGGAGATGGTTCCCCACCTCTGACCAATTTCAGAATTGTTTACCACTGGAGCAAGTGCCCTGATAGGGTTTTCCTCTGTATAACTCGTGGGTTCAGGTTTTCTTTTCTTTTATGGTTCAAGTTAGATTTTATTCCTCTTTTATGTATTTATAGATATAAGCATGGAAATAATTCATTCCTATAAATACATCTGTGTGACGGGAAGAACTTTTTTCTGTTTTATTTTAAATTTTATTTTTTAAAATTTTGGAATTTAATTTTATTTATTTTTTTTATATAGCACGTTATTATTAGTTATGTATTTTATGCATATACATGTACACAGGTCAGTCCCAAACTCCCAACTCATCCCACCACCACCACCCCATGGCTTCCCACACTTGGTGTCCATACGTTTGTTCTCTACCTCTGTGTCTCTATTTCTTCCCTGCAAACCAGTTCATCTGTACCATTTCTAGGCTCCACATATATGCATTAATATACAATATTTGTTTTCCTCTTTCTGACTTACTTCATTCTGTATGACAGTCTCTCGATCCATCGATGTCTCTACAAATGACCCAGTTTCATTCCTTTTTATGGCCGAGTAATATTCCATTTCATATATGTACCACATCTTTATCCATTCATCTGTCTGTGGGCATTTAGGTTGCTTCCATTACCTGGCTATTGTAAATAGTGCTGCAATGAACATTGTGGTGAATGTGCCTTTTTGATGTACGGTTTTCTCTGGGTATATGCCCAGAAGTGGGATTGCTGGATCAGATGGTAATTCTATTTCTAGTTTTTTTAAGGAAACTCCATACTGTTCTCCATAGTGACTGTATCAATTTACATTCCCACCAATAGTGGAAGAGGGCTCCTTTTGTCCACACCCTCCCCAGAATTGGTTGTTTGTAGATTTTCTGATGATGCCGATTCTAACAGGTGTGAGGTGAAACCTCATTGTAGTTTTGATTTGCATTTCTCTGATAATTAGTGCTGTTGAGCAGCTTTTCATGTGCGTCTTGGCCATCTCTGTGTCTCCTTTGAAGAAACGTCTCTTTACATCTTCTGGCCATTTTTTTGGGTTGTTTGTTTTTTTTTAATATTAAGCTGCATGAGCTGTTTATATATATTGGAGATTAAACCTCTGTCCATTGATTCGTCTGCAACGATTTTCGCCCATTCTGAGGGATGTCTTTTTCCATTCCCGTGTTTTTTTAACAAAAAAGGAAAGAAAGGAAAAGAAGCAGAACACTAATGTGCGTAAAATATGCCTTTTGAAACGGTCGTTTTGAAATATGGACGTCCTTTGAATATTTTGGTCGATATGTGACCCCAGGATTTGTTTTCAGGGCAGGTGTCATTTACAGGCCTGCAATGATTTTGAATATCAACTGACCATTAGCGTTGGGATTAAAGCTGCTGTTGTGTGAAACGGCCACAAGGTGGCAGCAGTTCACCCTTACCAAATCTGGTTACTAGGGCAAGAGAGCCTCAGTGGAAGTGGTGTTCTAGATTGGAGTTTAGAATGGAATGTGCCAGGAGAAAGCCCCTCACGTTTGTCTCACTACTTCTTGTTCGTGTTTTTAATTAAATTTTTTATTTTTTCTTACAGCAAGTTTGATTACCATGTTTGGCTTGTTGTAGGTGTGGAAGATGTGGTTCTTTTACACATATACACATGTCTGTTCTTCCTGGGATCCTTTTCCCATGTACGTTATGACAGAATGTTGAGTAGTCCTCTCTTGGTATTCTGTAGGTCTTTGGTGATTATATATGTCACCTGTGTTTGTAGATGTCTGTTAACCCCGATATCGTAATGAAACCAATCCTCACACCTTTCCTTTGGTGAACCATAAGTTTGTTTAATGAATCTGTGATTGCCCTTCTCCGTGGAAATATCTGCCCTGGTATCCATTTTTAGGTAACACCTATAAGTGATATGATATGATATGTGTCTTTCACTTTCTGACTTACTACAAGTCACGTGATTACTTCTAGACTCATCTACGGTGCTGCAAATGGCATTGTGTCCTTTTTTCCCTTGGCTTCTCTTCTGCCTTAGCGGGGTCCATTTTCAACAATGTGATTCCCTGAGGGTTGTGGATTAGCTGACCTGGGCAGCCTTACCCTGCCGGCCCGCCCTCCCCAGGTGTGCCTCGTTGAGGTCAATATAAACAGCGCTCCAGGCAGCAATAGCCCCTGAAGCTGTGCCTGACTCCATATTCTCTGCCCCGTCAGCAGTCTCGGGGCTGTGCTGGTGGGAGGGAGTGAGGGGCCACAGCTTTGTGGGTGGCCCGGTGTGAGTGGGGTTCTGCTGGCCTTTCTGCAGGAGTTGCCAGGCTGCCGCCTGTAAAGAAGAGGTTGTGTCACCCATACCTTCCGCTGGAATTTCTCTCCGGACAGAGGTGAGGAAGGAAAAAAGCAGTGGGGGCCGGGACAGGAGGGGTATCTCAGGCAGGGCAATGGAAAGCTTCTGGAAGAGCGCCCGGGGCCAGGACCACCCTGGCTGGCCTGCCCGCACCAAGTTGGCCTGCGTGCTGTCGCTGGTGTGGCTCCACGGTCCTTCCTCTAGGCTTTCAAGCCCTTGTACATATTCAGGTGTTTTACCTGGAAAGGGTGGGAACAGTTCAGCAGCAGCTGGCCTGGGGCTCAGCTCACGTTTACTCAGAGATGCCTCGGCACGGTCCCCCAGCTTTGCAATGAGGACGCTCCTTGCGTGGGGGGTGGGTTGATGGCTGTATGGGAGATGGTTCCCCACCTCTGACCAATTTCAGAATTGTTTACCACTGGAGCAAGTGCCCTGATAGGGTTTTCCTCTGTATAACTCGTGGGTTCAGGTTTTCTTTTCTTTTATGGTTCAAGTTAGATTTTATTCCTCTTTTATGTATTTATAGATATAAGCATGGAAATAATTCATTCCTATAAATACATCTGTGTGACGGGAAGAACTTTTTTCTGTTTTATTTTAAATTTTATTTTTTAAAATTTTGGAATTTAATTTTATTTATTTTTTTATATAGCACGTTATTATTAGTTATGTATTTTATGCATATACATGTACACAGGTCAATCCCAAACTCCCAACTCATCCCACCACCACCACCCCATGGCTTCCCACACTTGGTGTCCATACGTTTGTTCTCTACCTCTGTGTCTCTATTTCTTCCCTGCAAACCAGTTCATCTGTACCATTTCTAGGCTCCACATATATGCATTAATATACAATATTTGTTTTCCTCTTTCTGACTTACTTCATTCTGTATGACAGTCTCTCGATCCATCGATGTCTCTACAAATGACCCAGTTTCATTCCTTTTTATGGCCGAGTAATATTCCATTTCATATATGTACCACATCTTTATCCATTCATCTGTCTGTGGGCATTTAGGTTGCTTCCATTACCTGGCTATTGTAAATAGTGCTGCAATGAACATTGTGGTGAATGTGCCTTTTTGATGTACGGTTTTCTCTGGGTATATGCCCAGAAGTGGGATTGCTGGATCAGATGGTAATTCTATTTCTAGTTTTTTTAAGGAAACTCCATACTGTTCTCCATAGTGACTGTATCAATTTACATTCCCACCAATAGTGGAAGAGGGCTCCTTTTGTCCACACCCTCCCCAGAATTGGTTGTTTGTAGATTTTCTGATGATGCCGATTCTAACAGGTGTGAGGTGAAACCTCATTGTAGTTTTGATTTGCATTTCTCTGATAATTAGTGCTGTTGAGCAGCTTTTCATGTGCGTCTTGGCCATCTCTGTGTCTCCTTTGAAGAAACGTCTCTTTAGATCTTCTGGCCATTTTTTTGGGTTGTTTGTTTTTTTTTAATATTAAGCTGCATGAGCTGTTTATATATATTGGAGATTAAACCTCTGTCCATTGATTCGTCTGCAACGATTTTCGCCCATTCTGAGGGATGCCTTTTTCCATTCCCGTGTTTTTTTAACAAAAAAGGAAAGAAAGGAAAAGAAGCAGAACACTAATGTGCGTAAAATATGCCTTTTGAAACGGTCGTTTTGAAATATGGACGTCCTTTGAATATTTTGGTCGATATGTGACCCCAGGATTTGTTTTCAGGGCAGGTGTCATTTACAGGCCTGCAATGATTTTGAATATCAACTGACCATTAGCGTTGGGATTAAAGCTGCTGTTGTGTGAAACGGCCACAAGGTGGCAGCAGTTCACCCTTACCAAATCTGGTTACTAGGGCAAGAGAGCCTCAGTGGAAGTGGTGTTCTAGATTGGAGTTTAGAATGGAATGTGCCAGGAGAAAGCCCCTCACGTTTGTCTCACTACTTCTTGTTCGTGTTTTTAATTAAATTTTTTATTTTTTCTTACAGCAAGTTTGATTACCATGTTTGGCTTGTTGTAGGTGTGGAAGATGTGGTTCTTTTACACATATACACATGTCTGTTCTTCCTGGGATCCTTTTCCCATGTACGTTATGACAGAATGTTGAGTAGTCCTCTCTTGGTATTCTGTAGGTCTTTGGTGATTATATATGTCACCTGTGTTTGTAGATGTCTGTTAACCCCGATATCGTAATGAAACCAATCCTCACACCTTTCCTTTGGTGAACCATAAGTTTGTTTAATGAATCTGTGATTGCCCTTCTCCGTGGAAATATCTGCCCTGGTATCCATTTTTAGGTAACACCTATAAGTGATATGATATGATATGTGTCTTTCACTTTCTGACTTACTACAAGTCACGTGATTACTTCTAGACTCATCTACGGTGCTGCAAATGGCATTGTGTCCTTTTTTCCCTTGGCTTCTCTTCTGCCTTAGCGGGGTCCATTTTCAACAATGTGATTCCCTGAGGGTTGTGGATTAGCTGACCTGGGCAGCCTTAACCTGCCGGCCCGCCCTCCCCAGCTGTGGCTCGTTGAGGTCAATATAAACAGCGCTCCAGGCAGCAATAGCCCCTGAAGCTGTGCCTGACTCCATATTCTCTGCCCCGTCAGCAGTCTCGGGGCTGTGCTGGTGGGAGGGAGTGAGGGGCCACAGCTTTGTGGGTGGCCCGGTGTGAGTGGGGTTCTGCGGGACTTTCTGCAGGAGTTGCCAGGCTGCCGCCTGCAAAGAAGAGGTTGTGTCACCCATACCTTCCGCTGGAATTTCTCTCCGGACAGAGGTGAGGAAGGAAAAAAGCAGTGGGGTCCGGGACAGGAGGGGTATATCAGGCAGGGCAATGGAAAGCTTCTGGAAGCGCGCCCGGGGCCAGGACCACCCTGGCTGGCCTGCAGGCACCAAGTTGGCCTGCGTGCTGTCGCTGGTGTGGCTCCACGGTCCTTCTTCTAGGCTTTCAAGCCCTTGTACATATTCAGGTGTTTTACCTGGAAAGGGTGGGAACAGTTCAGCAGCAGCTGGCCTGGGGCTCAGCTCACGTTTACTCACAGATGCCTCGGCACGGTCCCCCAGCTTTGCAATGAGGACGCTCCTTGCGTGGGGGGTGGGTTGATGGCTGTATGGGAGATGGTTCCCCACCTCTGACCAATTTCAGAATTGTTTACCACTGGAGCAAGTGCCCTGATAGTGTTTTCCTCTGTATAACTCGTGGGTTCAGGTTTTTTTTTTTATGGTTCAAGTTAGATTTTATTCCTCTTTTATGTATTTATAGATATAAGCATGGAAATAATTCATTCCTATAAATACATCTGTGTGACGGGAAGAACTTTTTTCTGTTTTATTTTTAAATTTTATTTTTTAAAATTTTGAAATTTAATTTTATTTATTTTTTTATACAGCACATTATTATTAGTTATGTATTTTATGCATATACATATACACAGGTCAATCCCAAACTCCCAACTCATCCCACCACCACCACCCCATGGCTTCCCACACTTGGTGTCCATACGTTTGTTCTCTACCTCTGTGTCTCTATTTCTTCCCTGCAAACCAGTTCATCTGTACCATTTTTAGGCTCCACATATATGCATTAATATACAATATTTGTTTTCCTCTTTCTGACTTACTTCATTCTGTATGACAGTCTCTCGATCCATCGATGTCTCTACAAATGACCCAGTTTCATTCCTTTCTATGGCCGAGTAATATTCCATTTCATATATGTACCACATCTTTATCCATTCATCTGTCTGTGGGCATTTAGGTTGCTTCCATTACCTGGCTATTGTAAATAGTGCTGCAATGAACATTGTGGTGAATGTGCCTTTTTGATGTACGGTTTTCTCTGGGTATATGCCCAGAAGTGAGATTGCTGGATCAGATGGTAATTCTATTTCTAGTTTTTTTAAGGAAACTCCATACTGTTCTCCATAGTGACTGTATCAATTTACATTCCCACCAATAGTGGAAGAGGGCTCCTTTTGTCCACACCCTCCCCAGAATTGGTTGTTTGTAGATTTTCTGATGATGCCGATTCTAACAGGTGAGAGGTGAAACCTCATTGTAGTTTTGATTTGCATTTCTCTGATAATTAGTGCTGTTGAGCAGCTTTTCATGTGCGTCTTGGCCATCTCTGTGTCTCCTTTGAAGAAACATCTCTTTACATCTTCTGGCCATTTATTTTGTGTTGTTTGTTTTTTAATATTAAGCTGCATGAGCTGTTTATATGGAGATTAAGCCTCTGTCCATTGATTCGTCTGCAACGATTTTCGCCCATTCTGAGGGATGCCTTTTTCCATTCCCGTGTTTTTTAACAAAAAAGGAAAGAAAGGAAAAGAAGCAGAACACTAATGTGTGTAAAATATGCCTTTTGAAACGGTCGTTTTGAAATATGGACGTCCTTTGAATATTTTGGTCGATATGTGACCCCAGGATTTGTTTTCAGGGCAGGTGTCATTTACAGGCCTGCAATGATTTTGAATATCAACTGACCATTAGCGTTGGGATTAAAGCTGCTGTTGTGTGAAACGGCCACAAGGTGGCAGCTGTCCACCCTTACCAAATCTGTTTACTAGGGCAAGAGAGCCTCAGTGGAAGTGGTGTTCTAGATTGGAGTTTAGAATGGAATATGCCAGAAGAAAGCCCCTCACGTTTGTCTCACTACTTCTTGTTCGTGTTTTTAATTTAATTTTTTATTTTTTCTTACAGCAAGTTTGATTACAATGTTTGGCTTGTTGTAGGTGTGGAAGATGTGGTTCTTTTACACATATACACATGTCTGTTCTTCCTGGGATCCTTTTCCCATGTACGTTATGACAGAATGTTGAGTAGTCCTCTCTTGGTATTCTGTAGGTCTTTGGTGATTATATATGTCACCTGTGTTTGTAGATGTCTGTTAACCCCGATATCGTAATGAAACCAATCCTCACACCTTTCCTTTGGTGAACCATAAGTTTGTTTAATGAATCTGTGATTGCCCTTCTCCGTGGAAATATCTGCCCTGGTATCCATTTTTAGGTAACACCTATAAGTGATATGATATGATATGTGTCTTTCACTTTCTGACTTACTACAAGTCACGTGATTACTTCTAGACTCATCTACGGTGCTGCAAATGGCATTGTGTCCTTTTTTCCCTTGGCTTCTCTTCTGCCTTAGCGGGGTCCATTTTCAACAATGTGATTCCCTGAGGGTTGTGGATTAGCTGACCTGGGCAGCCTTACCCTGCCGGCCCACCCTCCCCAGCTGTGCCTCGTTGAGGTCAATATAAACAGCGCTCCAGGCAGCAATAGCCCCTGAAGCTGTGCCTGACTCCATATTCTCTGCCCCGTCAGCAGTCTCGGGGCTGTGCTGGTGGGAGGGAGGGAGGGGCCACAGCTTTGTGGGTGGCCCGGTGTGAGTGGGGTTCTGCTGGCCTTTCTGCAGGAGTTGCCAGGCTGCCGCCTGCAAAGAAGAGGTTGTGTCACCCATACCTTCCGCTGGAATTTCTCTCCGGACAGAGGTGAGGAAGGAAAAAAGCAGTGGGGGCCGGGACAGGAGGGGTATCTCAGGCAGGGCAATGGAAAGCTTCTGGAAGAGCACCCGGGGCCAGGACCACCCTGGCTGGCCTGCAGGCACCAAGTTGGCCTGCGTGCTGTCGCTGGTGTGGCTCCACGGTCCTTCTTCTAGGCTTTCAAGCCCTTGTACATATTCAGGTGTTTTACCTGGAAAGGGTGGGAACAGTTCAGCAGCAGCTGGCCTGGGGCTCAGCTCACGTTTACTCACTGATGCCTCGGCACGGTCCCCCAGCTTTGCAATGAGGACGCTCCTTGCGTGGGGGGTGGGTTGATGGCTGTATGGGAGATGGTTCCCCACCTCTGACCAATTTCAGAATTGTTTACCACTGGAGCAAGTGCCCTGATAGGGTTTTCCTCTGTATAACTCGTGGGTTCAGGGTTTTTTTTTCTTTTATGGTTCAAGTTAGATTTTATTCCTCTTTTATGTATTTATAGATATAAGCATGGAAATAATTCATTCCTATAAATACATCTGTGTGACGGGAAGAACTTTTTTCTGTTTTATTTTTAAATTTTATTTTTTAAAATTTTGAAATTTAATTTTATTTATGTTTTTATACAGCACGTTATTATTAGTTATGTATTTTATGCATATACATGTACACAGGTCAATCCCAAACTCCCAACTCATCCCACCACCACCACCCCATGGCTTCCCACACTTGGTGTCCATACGTTTGTTCTCTACCTCTGTGTCTCTATTTCTTCCCTGCAAACCAGTTCATCTGTACCATTTTTAGGCTCCACATATATGCATTAATATACAATATTTGTTTTCCTCTTTCTGACTTACTTCATTCTGTATGACAGTCTCTCGATCCATCGATGCCTCTACAAATGACCCAGTTTCATTCCTTTTTATGGCCGAGTAATATTCCATTTCATATATGTACCACATCTTTATCCATTCATCTGTCTGTGGACATTTAGGTTGCTTCCATTACTTGGCTATTGTAAATAGTGCTGCAATGAACATTGTGGTGAATGTGCCTTTTTGATGTACGGTTTTCTCTGGGTATATGCCCAGAAGTGGGATTGCTGGATCAGATGGTAATTCTATTTCTAGTTTTTTTAAGGAAACTCCATACTGTTCTCCATAGTGACTGTATCAATTTACATTCCCACCAATAGTGGAAGAGGGCTCCTTTTGTCCACACCCTCCCCAGAATTGGTTGTTTGTAGATTTTCTGATGATGCCGATTCTAACAGGTGTGAGGTGAAACCTCATTGTAGTTTTGATTTGCATTTCTCTGATAATTAGTGCTGTTGAGCAGCTTTTCATGAGCGTCTTGGCCATCTCTGTGTCTCCTTTGAAGAAACGTCTCTTTAGATCTTCTGCCCATTTTTTTTGCGTTGTTTTTTTTTTAATATTATGCTGCATGAGCTGTTTATATATATTGGAGATTAAACCTCTGTCCATTGATTCGTCTGCAACGATTTTCGCCCATTCTGAGGGATGCCTTTTTCCATTCCCGTGTTTTTTAACAAAAAAGGAAAGAAAGGAAAAGAAGCAGAACACTAATGTGCGTAAAATATGCCTTTTGAAACGGTCGTTTTGAAATATGGACGTCCTTTGAATTTTTTGGTCGATATGTGACCCCAGGATTTGTTTTCAGGGCAGGTGTCATTTACAGGCCTGCAATGATTTTGAATATCAACTGACCATTAGCGTTGGGATTAAAGCTGCTGTTGTGTGAAACGGCCACAAGGTGGCAGCAGTTCACCCTTACCAAATCTGGTTACTAGGGCAAGAGAGCCTCAGTGGAAGTGGTGTTCTAGATTGGAGTTTAGAATGGAATGTGCCAGGAGAAAGCCCCTCACGTTTGTCTCACTACTTCTTGTTCGTGTTTTTAATTTAATTTTTTATTTTTTCTTACAGCAAGTTTGATTACAATGTTTGGCTTGTTGTAGGTGTGGAAGATGTGGTTCTTTTACACATATACACATGTCTGTTCTTCCTGGGATCCTTTTCCCATGTACGTTATGGCAGAATGTTGAGTAGTCCTCTCTTGGTATTCTGTAGGTCTTTGGTGATTATATATGTCACCTGTGTTTGTAGATGTCTGTTAACCCCGATATCGTAATGAAACCAATCCTCACACCTTTCCTTTGGTGAACCATAAGTGTGTTTAATGAATCTGTGATTGCCCTTCTCCGTGGAAATATCTGCCCTGGTATCCATTTTTAGGTAACACCTATAAGTGATATGATATGATATGTGTCTTTCACTTTCTGACTTACTACAAGTCACGTGATTACTTCTAGACTGATCTACGGTGCTGCAAATGGCATTGTGTCCTTTTTTCCCTTGGCTTCTCTTCTGCCTTAGCGGGGTCCATTTTCAACAATGTGATTCCCTGAGGGTTGTGGATTAGCTGACCTGGGCAGCCTTACCCTGCCGGCCCACCCTCCCCAGCTGTGCCTCGTTGAGGTCAATATAAACAGCGCTCCAGGCAGCAATAGCCCCTGAAGCTGTGCCTGACTCCATATTCTCTGCCCCGTCAGCAGTCTCGGGACTGTGCTGGTGGGAGGGAGTGAGGGGCCACAGCTTTGTGGGTGGCCCGGTGTGAGTGGGGTTCTGCTGGCCTTTCTGCAGGAGTTGCCAGGCTGCCGCCTGCAAAGAAGAGGTTGTGTCACCCATACCTTCCGCTGGAATTTCTCTCCGGACAGAGGTGAGGAAGGAAAAATGCAGTGGGGTCCGGGACAGGAGGGGTATCTCAGGCAGGGCAATGGAAAGCTTCTGGAAGAGCGCCCGGGGCCAGGACCACCCTGGCTGGCCTGCAGGCACCAAGTTGGCCTGCGTGCTGTCGCTGGTGTGGCTCCACGGTCCTTCTTCTAGGCTTTCAAGCCCTTGTACATATTCAGGTGTTTTACCTGGAAAGGGTGGGAACAGTTCAGCAGCAGCTGGCCTGGGGCTCAGCTCACGTTTACTCACAGATGCCTCGGCACGGTCCCCCAGCTTTGCAATGAGGACGCTCCTTGCGTGGGGGGTGGGTTGCTGGCTGTATGGGAGATGGTTCCCCACCTCTGACCAATTTCAGAATTGTTTACCACTGGAGCAAGTGCCCTGATAGGGTTTTCCTCTGTATAACTCGTGGGTTCAGGTTTTTTTTTTCTTTTATGGTTCAAGTTAGATTTTATTCCTCTTTTATGTATTTATAGATATAAGCATGGAAATAATTCATTCCTATAAATACATCTGTGTGACGGGAAGAACTTTTTTCTGTTTTATTTTTAAATTTTATTTTTTAAAATTTTGAAATTTAATTTTATTTTTTTATACAGCACGTTATTATTAGTTATGTATTTTATGCATATACATGTACACAGGTCAATCCCAAACTCCCAACTCATCCCACCACCACCACCCCATGGCTTCCCACACTTGGTGTCCATACGTTTGTTCTCTACCTCTGTGTCTCTATTTCTTCCCTGCAAACCAGTTCATCTGTACCATTTTTAGGCTCCACATATATGCATTAATATACAATATTTGTTTTCCTCTTTCTGACTTACTTCATTCTGTATGACAGTCTCTCGATCCATCGATGTCTCTACAAATGACCCAGTTTCATTCCTTTTTATGGCCGAGTAATATTCCATTTCATATATGTACCACATCTTTATCCATTCATCTGTCTGTGGGCATTTAGGTTGCTTCCATTACCTGGCTATTGTAAATAGTGCTGCAATGAACATTGTGGTGAATATGCCTTTTTGATGTACGGTTTTCTCTGGGTATATGCCCAGAAGTGGGATTGCTGGATCAGATGGTAATTCTATTTCTAGTTTTTTTAAGGAAACTCCATACTGTTCTCCATAGTGACTGTATCAATTTACATTCCCACCAATAGTGGAAGAGGGCTCCTTTTGTCCACACCCTCCCCAGAATTGGTTGTTTGTAGATTTTCTGATGATGCCGATTCTAACAGGTGTGAGGTGAAACCTCATTGTAGTTTTGATTTGCATTTCTCTGATAATTAGTGCTGTTGAGCAGCTTTTCATGAGCGTCTTGGCCATCTCTGTGTCTCCTTTGAAGAAACGTCTCTTTAGATCTTCTGCCCATTTTTTTTGCGTTGTTTGTTTTTTTAATGTTAAGCTGCATGAGCTGTTTATATATATTGGAGATTAAACCTCTGTCCATTGATTCGTCTGCAACGATTTTCGCCCATTCTGAGGGATGCCTTTTTCCATTCCCGTGTTTTTTAACAAAAAAGGAAAGAAAGGAAAAGAAGCAGAACACTATTGTGCGTAAAATATGCCTTTTGAAACGGTCGTTTTGAAATATGGACGTCCTTTGAATTTTTTGGTCGATATGTGACCCCAGGATTTGTTTTCAGGGCAGGTGTCATTTACAGGCCTGCAATGATTTTGAATATCAACTGACCATTAGCGTTGGGATTAAAGCTGCTGTTGTGTGAAACGGCCACAAGGTGGCAGCAGTTCACCCTTACCAAATCTGGTTACTAGGGCAAGAGAGCCTCAGTGGAAGTGGTGTTCTAGATTGGAGTTTAGAATGGAATGTGCCAGGAGAAAGCCCCTCACGTTTGTCTCACTACTTCTTGTTCGTGTTTTTAATTTAATTTTTTATTTTTTCTTACAGCAAGTTTGATTACAATGTTTGGCTTGTTGTAGGTGTGGAAGATGTGGTTCTTTTACACATATACACATGTCTGTTCTTCCTGGGATCCTTTTCCCATGTACGTTATGGCAGAATGTTGAGTAGTCCTCTCTTGGTATTCTGTAGGTCTTTGGTGATTATATATGTCACCTGTGTTTGTAGATGTCTGTTAACCCCGATATCGTAATGAAACCAATCCTCACACCTTTCCTTTGGTGAACCATAAGTGTGTTTAATGAATCTGTGATTGCCCTTCTCCATGGAAATATCCTCCCTGGTATCCATTTTTAGGTAACACCTATAAGTGATATGATATGATATGTGTCTTTCACTTTCTGACTTACTACAAGTCACGTGATTACTTCTAGACTCATCTAAGGTGCTGCAAATGGCATTGTGTCCTTTTTTCCCTTGGCTTCTCTTCTGCCTTAGCGGGGTCCATTTTCAACAATGTGATTCCCTGAGGGTTGTGGATTAGCTGACCTGGGCAGCCTTACCCTGCCGGCCCGCCCTCCCCAGGTGTGCCTCGTTGAGGTCAATATAAACAGCGCTCCAGGCAGCAATAGCCCCTGAATCTGTGCCTGACTCCATATTCTCTGCCCCGTCAGCAGTCTCGGGGCTGTGCTGGTGGGAGGGAGGGAGGGGCCACAGCTTTGTGGGTGGCCCGGTGTGAGTGGGGTTCTGCTGGCCTTTCTGCAGGAGTTGCCAGGCTGCCGCCTGTAAAGAAGAGGTTGTGTCACCCATACCTTCCGCTGGAATTTCTCTCCGGACAGAGGTGAGGAAGGAAAAAAGCAGTGTGGGCCGGGACAGGAGGGGTATCTCAGGCAGGGCAATGGAAAGCTTCTGGAAGAGCGCCCGGGGCCAGGACCACCCTGGCTGGCCTGCAGGCACCAAGTTGGCCTGCGTGCTGTCGCTGGTGTGGCTCCACGGTCCTTCCTCTAGGCTTTCAAGCCCTTGTACATATTCAGGTGTTTTACCTGGAAAGGGTGGGAACAGTTCAGCAGCAGCTGGCCTGGGGCTCAGCTCACGTTTACTCAGAGATGCCTCGGCACGGTCCCCCAGCTTTGCAATGAGGACGCTCCTTGCGTGGGGGGTGGGTTGATGGCTGTATGGGAGATGGTTCCCCACCTCTGACCAATTTCAGAATTGTTTACCACTGGAGCAAGTGCCCTGATAGGGTTTTCCTCTGTATAACTCGTGGGTTCAGGGTTTTTTTTTCTTTTATGGTTCAAGTTAGATTTTATTCCTCTTTTATGTATTTATAGATATAAGCATGGAAATAATTCATTCCTATAAATACATCTGTGTGACGGGAAGAACTTTTTTCTGTTTTATTTTTAAATTTTATTTTTTAAAATTTTGAAATTTAATTTTATTTATTTTTTTATACAGCACGTTATTATTAGTTATGTATTTTATGCATATACATGTACACAGGTCAATCCCAAACTCCCAACTCATCCCACCACCACCACCCCATGGCTTCCCACACTTGGTGTCCATACGTTTGTTCTCTACCTCTGTGTCTCTATTTCTTCCCTGCAAACCAGTTCATCTGTACCATTTTTAGGCTCCACATATATGCATTAATATACAATATTTGTTTTCCTCTTTCTGACTTACTTCATTCTGTATGACAGTCTCTCGATCCATCGATGTCTCTACAAATGACCCAGTTTCATTCCTTTTTATGGCCGAGTAATATTCCATTTCATATATGTACCACATCTTTATCCATTCATCTGTCTGTGGGCATTTAGGTTGCTTCCATTACCTGGCTATTGTAAATAGTGCTGCAATGAACATTGTGGTGAATGTGCCTTTTTGATGTACGGTTTTCTCTGGGTATATGCCCAGAAGTGGGATTGCTGGATCAGATGGTAATTCTATTTCTAGTTTTTTTAAGGAAACTCCATACTGTTCTCCATAGTGACTGTATCAATTTACATTCCCACCAATAGTGGAAGAGGGCTCCTTTTGTCCACACCCTCCCCAGAATTGGTTGTTTGTAGATTTTCTGATGATGCCGATTCTAACAGGTGTGAGGTGAAACCTCATTGTAGTTTTGATTTGCATTTCTCTGATAATTAGTGCTGTTGAGCAGCTTTTCATGTGCGTCTTGGCCATCTCTGTGTCTCCTTTGAAGAAACGTCTCTTTAGATCTTCTGCCCATTTTTTTGGGTTGTTTGTTTTTTTAATATTAAGCTGCATGAGCTGTTTATATATATTGGAGATTAAACCTCTGTCCATTGATTCGTCTGCAACGATTTTCGCCCATTCTGAGGGATGCCTTTTTCCATTCCCGTGTTTTTTAACAAAAAAGGAAAGAAAGGAAAAGAAGCAGAACACTAATGTGCGTAAAATATGCCTTTTGAAACGGTCGTTTTGAAATATGGACGTCCTTTGAATTTTTTGGTCGATATGTGACCCCAGGATTTGTTTTCAGGGCAGGTGTCATTTACAGGCCTGCAATGATTTTGAATATCAACTGACCATTAGCGTTGGGATTAAAGCTGCTGTTGTGTGAAACGGCCACAAGGTGGCAGCAGTTCACCCTTACCAAATCTGGTTACTAGGGCAAGAGAGCCTCAGTGGAAGTGGTGTTCTAGATTGGAGTTTAGAATGGAATGTGCCAGGAGAAAGCCCCTCACGTTTGTCTCACTACTTCTTGTTCGTGTTTTTAATTTAATTTTTTATTTTTTCTTACAGCAAGTTTGATTACAATGTTTGGCTTGTTGTAGGTGTGGAAGATGTGGTTCTTTTACACATATACACATGTCTGTTCTTCCTGGGATCCTTTTCCCATGTACGTTATGGCAGAATGTTGAGTAGTCCTCTCTTGGTATTCTGTAGGTCTTTGGTGATTATATATGTCACCTGTGTTTGTAGATGTCTGTTAACCCCGATATCGTAATGAAACCAATCCTCACACCTTTCCATTGGTGAACCATAAGTTTGTTTAATGAATCTGTGATTGCCCTTCTCCGTGGAAATATCTGCCCTGGTATCCATTTTTAGGTAACACCTATAAGTGATATGATATGATATGTGTCTTTCACTTTCTGACTTACTACAAGTCACGTGATTACTTCTAGACTCATCTACGGTGCTGCAAATGGCATTGTGTCCTTTTTTCCCTTGGCTTCTCTTCTGCCTTAGCGGGGTCCATTTTCAACAATGTGATTCCCTGAGGGTTGTGGATTTGCTGACCTGGGCAGCCTTACCCTGCCGGCCCGCCCTCCCCAGCTGTGCCTCGTTGAGGTCAATATAAACAGCGCTCCAGGCAGCAATAGCCCCTGAAGCTGTGCCTGACTCCATATTCTCTGCCCCGTCAGCAGTCTCGGGGCTGTGCTGGTGGGAGGGAGTGAGGGGCCACAGCTTTGTGGGTGGCCCGGTGTGAGTGGGGTTCTGCTGGCCTTTCTGCAGGAGTTGCCAGGCTGCCGCCTGCAAAGAAGAGGTTGTGTCACCCATACCTTCCGCTGGAATTTCTCTCCGGACAGAGGTGAGGAAGGAAAAAAGCAGTGGGGTCCGGGACAGGAGGGGTATCTCAGGCAGTTCAATGGAAAGCTTCTGGAAGAGCGCCCGGGGCCAGGACCACCCTGGCTGGCCTGCAGGCACCAAGTTGGCTTGCGTGCTGTCGCTGGTGTGGCTCCACGGTCCTTCTTCTAGGCTTTCAAGCCCTTGTACATATTCAGGTGTTTTACCTGGAAAGGGTGGGAACAGTTCAGCAGCAGCTGTCCTGGGGCTCAGCTCACGTTTACTCACAGATGCCTCGGCACGGTCCCCCAGCTTTGCAATGAGGACGCTCCTTGCGTGGGGGGTGGGTTGATGGCTGTATGGGAGATGGTTCCCCACCTCTGACCAATTTCAGAATTGTTTACCACTGGAGCAAGTGCCCTGATAGGGTTTTCCTCTGTATAACTCGTGGGATCAGGGTTTTTTTTTTTCTTTTATGGTTCAAGTTAGATTTTATTCCTCTTTTATGTATTTATAGATATAAGCATGGAAATAATTCATTCCTATAAATACATCTGTGTGACGGGAAGAACTTTTTTCTGTTTTATTTTTAAATTTTATTTTTTAAAATTTTGCAATTTAATTTTATTTATTTTTTTATATAGCACGTTATTATTAGTTATGTATTTTATGCATATACATGTACACAGGTCAATCCCAAACTCCCAACTCATCCCACCACCACCACCCCATGGCTTCCCACACTTGGTGTCCATACGTTTGTTCTCTACCTCTGTGTCTCTATTTCTTCCCTGCAAACCAGTTCATCTGTACCATTTTTAGGCTCCACATATATGCATTAATATACAATATTTGTTTTCCACTTTCTGACTTACTTCATTCTGTATGACAGTCTCTCGATCCATCGATGTCTCTACAAATGACCCAGTTTCATTCCTTTTTATGGCCGAGTAATATTCCATTTCATATATGTACCACATCTTTATCCATTCATCTGTCTGTGGGCATTTAGGTTGCTTCCATTACCTGGCTATTGTAAATAGTGCTGCAATGAACATTGTGGTGAATGTGCCTTTTTGATGTACGGTTTTCTCTGGGTATATGCCCAGAAGTGGGATTGCTGGATCAGATGGTAATTCTATTTCTAGTTTTTTTAAGGAAACTCCATACTGTTCTCCATAGTGACTGTATCAATTTACATTCCCACCAATAGTGGAAGAGGGCTCCTTTTGTCCACACCCTCCCCAGAATTGGTTGTTTGTAGATTTTCTGATGATGCCGATTCTAACAGGTGTGAGGTGATACCTCATTGTAGTTTTGATTTGCATTTCTCTGATAATTAGTGCTGTTGAGCAGCTTTTCATGAGCGTCTTGGCCATCTCTGTGTCTCCTTTGAAGAAACGTCTCTTTAGATCTTCTGCCCATTTTTTTTGCGTTGTTTGTTTTTTTAATATTAAGCTGCATGAGCTGTTTATATATATTGGAGATTAAACCTCTGTCCATTGATTCGTCTGCAACGATTTTCGCCCATTCTGAGGGATGCCTTTTTCCATTCCCGTGTTTTTTAACAAAAAAGGAAAGAAAGGAAAAGAAGCAGAACACTAATGTGCGTAAAATATGCCTTTTGAAACGGTCGTTTTGAAATATGGACGTCCTTTGAATTTTTTGGTCGATATGTGACCCCAGGATTTGTTTTCAGGGCAGGTGTCATTTACAGGCCTGCAATGATTTTGAATATCAACTGACCATTAGCGTTGGGATTAAAGCTGCTGTTGTGTGAAACGGCCACAAGGTGGCAGCAGTTCACCCTTACCAAATCTGGTTACTAGGGCAAGAGAGCCTCAGTGGAAGTGGTGTTCTAGATTGGAGTTTAGAATGGAATGTGCCAGGAGAAAGCCCCTCACGTTTGTCTCACTACTTCTTGTTCGTGTTTTTAATTTAATTTTTTATTTTTTCTTACAGCAAGTTTGATTACAATGTTTGGCTTGTTGTAGGTGTGGAAGATGTGGTTCTTTTACACATATACACATGTATGTTCTTCCTGGGATCCTTTTCCCATGTACGTTATGGCAGAATGTTGAGTAGTCCTCTCTTGGTATTCTGTAGGTCTTTGGTGATTATATATGTCACCTGTGTTTGTAGATGTCTGTTAACCCCGATATCGTAATGAAACCAATCCTCACACCTTTCCTTTGGTGAACCATAAGTGTGTTTAATGAATCTGTGATTGCCCTTCTCCATGGAAATATCTGCCCTGGTATCCATTTTTAGGTAACACCTATAAGTGATATGATATGATATGTGTCTTTCACTTTCTGACTTACTACAAGTCACGTGATTACTTCTAGACTCATCTAAGGTGCTGCAAATGGCATTGTGTCCTTTTTTCCCTTGGCTTCTCTTCTGCCATAGCGCGGTCCATTTTCAACAATGTGATTCCCTGAGGGTTGTGGATTAGCTGACCTGGGCAGCCTTACCCTGCCGGCCCGCCCTCCCCAGCTGTGCCTCGTTGAGGTCAATATAAACAGCGCTCCAGGCAGCAATAGCCCCTGAAGCTGTGCCTGACTCCATATTCTCTGCCCCGTCAGCAGTCTCGGGGCTGTGCTGGTGGGAGGGAGGGAGGGGCCACAGCTTTGTGGGTGGCCCGGTGTGAGTGGGGTTCTGCTGGCCTTTCTGCAGGAGTTGCCAGGCTGCCGCCTGTAAAGAAGAGGTTGTGTCACCCATACCTTCCGCTGGAATTTCTCTCCGGACAGAGGTGAGGAAGGAAAAAAGCAGTGGGGGCCGGGACAGGAGGGGTATCTCAGGCAGGGCAATGGAAAGCTTCTGGAAGAGCGCCCGGGGCCAGGACCACCCTGGCTGGCCTGCAGGCACCAAGTTGGCCTGCGTGCTGTCGCTGATGTGGCTCCACGGTCCTTCCTCTAGGCTTTCAAGCCCTTGTACATATTCAGGTGTTTTACCTGGAAAGGGTGGGAACAGTTCAGCAGCAGCTCGCCTGGGGCTCAGCTCACGTTTACTCAGAGATGCCTCGGCACGGTCCCCCAGCTTTGCAATGAGGACGCTCCTTGCGTGGGGGGTGGGTTGATGGCTGTATGGGAGATGGTTCCCCACCTCTGACCAATTTCAGAATTGTTTACCACTGGAGCAAGTGCCCTGATAGGGTTTTCCTCTGTATAACTCGTGGGTTCAGGTTTTCTTTTCTTTTATGGTTCAAGTTAGATTTTATTCCTCATTTATGTATTTATAGATATAAGCATGGAAATAATTCATTCCTATAAATACATCTGTGTGACGGGAAGAACTTTTTTCTGTTTTATTTTACATTTTATTTTTTAAAATTTTGAAATTTAATTTTATTTATTTTTTTATATAGCACGTTATTATTAGTTATGTATTTTATGCATATACATGTACACAGGTCAATCCCAAACTCCCAACTCATCCCACCACCACCACCCCATGGCTTCCCACACTTGGTGTCCATACGTTTGTTCTCTACCTCTGTGTCTCTATTTCTTCCCTGCAAACCAGTTCATCTGTACCATTTCTAGGCTCCACATATATGCATTAATATACAATATTTGTTTTCCTCTTTCTGACTTACTTCATTCTGTATGACAGTCTCTCGATCCATCGATGTCTCTACAAATGACCCAGTTTCATTCCTTTTTATGGCCGAGTAATATTCCATTTCATATATGTACCACATCTTTATCCATTCATCTGTCTGTGGGCATTTAGGTTGCTTCCATTACCTGGCTATTGTAAATAGTGCTGCAATGAACATTGTGGTGAATGTGCCTTTTTGATGTACGGTTTTCTCTGGGTATATGCCCAGAAGTGGGATTGCTGGATCAGATGGTAATTCTATTTCTAGTTTTTTTAAGGAAACTCCATACTGTTCTCCATAGTGACTGTATCAATTTACATTCCCACCAATAGTGGAAGAGGGCTCCTTTTGTCCACACCCTCCCCAGAATTGGTTGTTTGTAGATTTTCTGATGATGCCGATTCTAACAGGTGTGAGGTGAAACCTCATTGTAGTTTTGATTTGCATTTCTCTGATAATTAGTGCTGTTGAGCAGCTTTTCATGTGCGTCTTGGCCATCTCTGTGTCTCCTTTGAAGAAACGTCTCTTTAGATCTTCTGGCCATTTTTTTGGGTTGTTTGTTTTTTTTAATATTAAGCTGCATGAGCTGTTTATATATATTGGAGATTAAACCTCTGTCCATTGATTCGTCTGCAACGATTTTCGCCCATTCTGAGGGATGCCTTTTTCCATTCCCGTGTTTTTTTAACAAAAAAGGAAATAAAGGAAAAGAAGCAGAACACTATTGTGCGTAAAATATGCCTTTTGAAACGGTCGTTTTGAAATATGGACGTCCTTTGAATTTTTTGGTCGATATGTGACCCCAGGATTTGTTTTCAGGGCAGGTGTCATTTACAGGCCTGCAATGATTTTGAATATCAACTGACCATTAGCGTTGGGATTAAAGCTGCTGTTGTGTGAAACGGCCACAAGGTGGCAGCAGTTCACCCTTACCAAATCTGGTTACTAGGGCAAGAGAGCCTCAGTGGAAGTGGTGTTCTAGATTGGAGTTTAGAATGGAATGTGCCAGGAGAAAGCCCCTCACGTTTGTCTCACTACTTCTTGTTCGTGTTTTTAATTTAATTTTTTATTTTTTCTTACAGCAAGTTTGATTACAATGTTTGGCTTGTTGTAGGTGTGGAAGATGTGGTTCTTTTACACATATACACATGTCTGTTCTTCCTGGGATCCTTTTCCCATGTACGTTATGACAGAATGTTGAGTAGTCCTCTCTTGGTATTCTGTAGGTCTTTGGTGATTATATATGTCACCTGTGTTTGTAGATGTCTGTTAACCCCGATATCGTAATGAAACCAATCCTCACACCTTTCCTTTGGTGAACCATAAGTTTGTTTAATGAATCTTTGATTGCCCTTTTCCGTGGAAATATCTGCCCTGGTATCCATTTTTAGGTAACACCTATAAGTGATATGATATGATATGTGTCTTTCACTTTCTGACTTACTACAAGTCACGTGATTACTTCTAGACTGATCTACGGTGCTGCAAATGGCATTGTGTCCTTTTTTCCCTTGGCTTCTCTTCTGCCTTAGCGGGGTCCATTTTCAACAATGTGATTCCCTGAGGGTTGTGGATTAGCTGACCTGGGCAGCCTTACCCTGCCGGCCCGCCCTCCCCAGGTGTGCCTCGTTGAGGTCAATATAAACAGCGCTCCAGGCAGCAATAGCCCCTGAAGCTGTGCCTGACTCCATATTCTCTGCCCCGTCAGCAGTCTCGGGGCTGTGCTGGTGGGAGGGAGTGAGGGGCCACAGCTTTGTGGGTGGCCCGGTGTGAGTGGGGTTCTGCTGGCCTTTCTGCAGGAGTTGCCAGGCTGCCGCCTGTAAAGAAGAGGTTGTGTCACCCATACCTTCCGCTGGAATTTCTCTCCGGACAGAGGTGAGGAAGGGAAAAAGCAGTGGGGGCCGGGACAGGAGGGGTATCTCAGGCAGGGCAATGGAAAGCTTCTGGAAGAGCGCCCGGGGCCAGGACCACCCTGGCTGGCCTGCAGGCACCAAGTTGGCCTGCGTGCTGTCGCTGGTGTGGCTCCACGGTCCTTCCTCTAGGCTTTCAAGCCCTTGTACATATTCAGGTGTTTTACCTGGAAAGGGTGGGAACAGTTCAGCAGCAGCTGGCCTGGGGCTCAGCTCACGTTTACTCAGAGATGCCTCAGCACGGTCCCCCAGCTTTGCAATGAGGACGCTCCTTGCGTGGGGGGTGGGTTGATGGCTGTATGGGAGATGGTTCCCCACCTCTGACCAATTTCAGAATTGTTTACCACTGGAGCAAGTGCCCTGATAGGGTTTTCCTCTGTATAACTCGTGGGTTCAGGTT
Source organism: Mesoplodon mirus (assembly GCF_964341445.2). Taxonomy (NCBI): domain Eukaryota; kingdom Metazoa; phylum Chordata; class Mammalia; order Artiodactyla; family Ziphiidae; genus Mesoplodon; species Mesoplodon mirus. Next base: position 125,126,772 of record NC_138984.1, read on the forward strand.
TTCTTTTCTTTTATGGTTCAAGTTAGATTTTATTCCTCTTTTATGTATTTATAGATATAAGCATGGAAATAATTCATTCCTATAAATACATCTGTGTGACGGGAAGAACTTTTTTCTGTTTTATTTTAAATTTTATTTTTTAAAATTTTGAAATTTAATTTTATTTATTTTTTTTATATAGCACGTTATTATTAGTTATGTATTTTATGCATATACATGTACACAGGTCAATCCCAAACTCCCAACTCATCCCACCACCACCACCCCATGGCTTCCCACACTTGGTGTCCATACGTTTGTTCTCTACCTCTGTGTCTCTATTTCTTCCCTGCAAACCAGTTCATCTGTACCATTTCTAGGCTCCACATATATGCATTAATATACAATATTTGTTTTCCTCTTTCTGACTTACTTCATTCTGTATGACAGTCTCTCGATCCATCGATGTCTCTACAAATGACCCAGTTTCATTCCTTTTTATGGCCGAGTAATATTCCATTTCATATATGTACCACATCTTTATCCATTCATCTGTCTGTGGGCATTTAGGTTGCTTCCATTACCTGGCTATTGTAAATAGTGCTGCAATGAACATTGTGGTGAATGTGCCTTTTTGATGTACGGTTTTCTCTGGGTATATGCCCAGAAGTGGGATTGCTGGATCAGATGGTAATTCTATTTCTAGTTTTTTTAAGGAAACTCCATACTGTTCTCCATAGTGACTGTATCAATTTACATTCCCACCAATAGTGGAAGAGGGCTCCTTTTGTCCACACCCTCCCCAGAATTGGTTGTTTGTAGATTTTCTGATGATGCCGATTCTAACAGGTGTGAGGTGATACCTCATTGTAGTTTTGATTTGCATTTCTCTGATAATTAGTGCTGTTGAGCAGCTTTTCATGTGCGTCTTGGCCATCTCTGTGTCTCCTTTGAAGAAACGTCTCTTTAGATCTTCTGGCCATTTTTTTGGGTTGTTTTTTTTTTAATATTAAGCTGCATGAGCTGTTTATATATATTGGAGATTAAACCTCTGTCCATTGATTCGTCTGCAACGATTTTCGCCCATTCTGAGGGATGCCTTTTTCCATTCCCGGGTTTTTTGAACAAAAAAGGAAAGAAAGGAAAAGAAGCAGAACACTAATGTGCGTAAAATATGCCTTTTGAAACGGTCGTTTTGAAATATGGACGTCCTTTGAATATTTTGGTCGATATGTGACCCCAGGATTTGTTTTCAGGGCAGGTGTCATTTACAGGCCTGCAATGATTTTGAATATCAACTGACCATTAGCGTTGGGATTAAAGCTGCTGTTGTGTGAAACGGCCACAAGGTGGCAGCAGTTCACCCTTACCAAATCTGGTTACTAGGGCAAGAAAGCCTCAGTGGAAGTGGTGTTCTAGATTGGAGTTTAGAATGGAATGTGCCAGGAGAAAGCCCCTCACGTTTGTCTCACTACTTCTTGTTCGTGTTTTTAATTTAATTTTTTATTTTTTCTTACAGCAAGTTTGATTACAATGTTTGGCTTGTTGTAGGTGTGGAAGATGTGGTTCTTTTACACATATACACATGTCTGTTCTTCCTGGGATCCTTTTCCCATGTACGTTATGACAGAATGTTGAGTAGTCCTCTCTTGGTATTCTGTAGGTCTTTGGTGATTATATATGTCACCTGTGTTTGTAGATGTCTGTTAACCCCGATATCGTAATGAAACCAATCCTCACACCTTTCCTTTGGTGAACCATAAGTTTGTTTAATGAATCTGTGATTGCCCTTCTCCGTGGAAATATCTGCCCTGGTATCCATTTTTAGGTAACACCTATAAGTGATATGATATGATATGTGTCTTTCACTTTCTGACTTACTACAAGTCACGTGATTACTTCTAGACTCATCTACGGTGCTGCAAATGGCATTGTGTCCTTTTTTCCCTTGGCTTCTCTTCTGCCTTAGCGGGGTCCATTTTCAACAATGTGATTCCCTGAGGGTTGTGGATTAGCTGACCTGGGCAGCCTTACCCTGCCGGCCCGCCCTCCCCAGCTGTGCCTCGTTGAGGTCAATATAAACAGCGCTCCAGGCAGCAATAGCCCCTGAAGCTGTGCCTGACTCCATATTCTCTGCCCCGTCAGCAGTCTCGGGGCTGTGCTGGTGGGAGGGAGGGAGGGGCCACAGCTTTGTGGGTGGCCCGGTGTGAGTGGGGTTCTGCTGGCCTTTCTGCAGGAGTTGCCAGGCTGCCGCCTGTAAAGAAGAGGTTGTGTCACCCATACCTTCCGCTGGAATTTCTCTCCGGACAGAGGTGAGGAAGGAAAAAAGCAGTGGGGGCCGGGACAGGAGGGGTATCTCAGGCAGGGCAATGGAAAGCTTCTGGAAGAGCGCCCGGGGCCAGGAACACCCTGGCTGGCCTGCAGGCACCAAGTTGGCCTGCGTGCTGTCGCTGGTGTGGCTCCACGGTCCTTCCTCTAGGCTTTCAAGCCCTTGTACATATTCAGGTGTTTTACCTGGAAAGGGTGGGAACAGTTCAGCAGCAGCTGGCCTGGGGCTCAGCTCACGTTTACTCAGAGATGCCTCGGCACGGTCCCCCAGCTTTGCAATGAGGACGCTCCTTGCGTGGGGGGTGGGTTGATGGCTGTATGGGAGATGGTTCCCCTCCTCTGACCAATTTCAGAATTGTTTACCACTGGAGCAAGTGCCCTGATAGGGTTTTCCTCTGTATAACTCGTGGGTTCAGGTTTTCTTTTCTTTTATGGTTCAAGTTAGATTTTATTCCTCTTTTATGTATTTATAGATATAAGCATGGAAATAATTCATTCCTATAAATACATCTGTGTGACGGGAAGAACTTTTTTCTGTTTTATTTTAAATTTTATTTTTTAAAATTTTGAAATTTAATTTTATTTATTTTTTTTATATAGCACGTTATTATTAGTTATGTATTTTATGCATATACATGTACACAGGTCAATCCCAAACTCCCAACTCATCCCACCACCACCACCCCATGGCTTCCCACACTTGGTGTCCATACGTTTGTTCTCTACCTCTGTGTCTCTATTTCTTCCCTGCAAACCAGTTCATCTGTACCATTTTTAGGCTCCACATATATGCATTAATATACAATATTTGTTTTCCTCTTTCTGACTTACTTCATTCTGTATGACAGTCTCTCGATCCATCGATGTCTCTACAAATGACCCAGTTTCATTCCTTTCTATGGCCGAGTAATATTCCATTTCATATATGTACCACATCTTTATCCATTCATCTGTCTGTGGGCATTTAGGTTGCTTCCATTACCTGGCTATTGTAAATAGTGCTGCAATGAACATTGTGGTGAATGTGCCTTTTTGATGTACGGTTTTCTCTGGGTATATGCCCAGAAGTGAGATTGCTGGATCAGATGGTAATTCTATTTCTAGTTTTTTTAAGGAAACTCCATACTGTTCTCCATAGTGACTGTATCAATTTACATTCCCACCAATAGTGGAAGAGGGCTCCTTTTGTCCACACCCTCCCCAGAATTGGTTGTTTGTAGATTTTCTGATGATGCCGATTCTAACAGGTGAGAGGTGAAACCTCATTGTAGTTTTGATTTGCATTTCTCTGATAATTAGTGCTGTTGAGCAGCTTTTCATGTGCGTCTTGGCCATCTCTGTGTCTCCTTTGAAGAAACATCTCTTTACATCTTCTGGCCATTTATTTTGTGTTGTTTGTTTTTTAATATTAAGCTGCATGAGCTGTTTATATGGAGATTAAGCCTCTGTCCATTGATTCGTCTGCAACGATTTTCGCCCATTCTGAGGGATGCCTTTTTCCATTCCCGTGTTTTTTAACAAAAAAGGAAAGAAAGGAAAAGAAGCAGAACACTAATGTGTGTAAAATATGCCTTTTGAAACGGTCGTTTTGAAATATGGACGTCCTTTGAATATTTTGGTCGATATGTGACCCCAGGATTTGTTTTCAGGGCAGGTGTCATTTACAGGCCTGCAATGATTTTGAATATCAACTGACCATTAGCGTTGGGATTAAAGCTGCTGTTGTGTGAAACGGCCACAAGGTGGCAGCTGTCCACCCTTACCAAATCTGTTTACTAGGGCAAGAGAGCCTCAGTGGAAGTGGTGTTCTAGATTGGAGTTTAGAATGGAATATGCCAGAAGAAAGCCCCTCACGTTTGTCTCACTACTTCTTGTTCGTTTTTTTAATTTAATTTTTTATTTTTTCTTACAGCAAGTTTGATTACAATGTTTGGCTTGTTGTAGGTGTGGAAGATGTGGTTCTTTTACACATATACACATGTCTGTTCTTCCTGGGATCCTTTTCCCATGTACGTTATGACAGAATGTTGAGTAGTCCTCTCTTGGTATTCTGTAGGTCTTTGGTGATTATATATGTCACCTGTGTTTGTAGATGTCTGTTAACCCCGATATCGTAATGAAACCAATCCTCACACCTTTCCTTTGGTGAACCATAAGTTTGTTTAATGAATCTGTGATTGCCCTTCTCCGTGGAAATATCTGCCCTGGTATCCATTTTTAGGTAACACCTATAAGTGATATGATATGATATGTGTCTTTCACTTTCTGACTTACTACAAGTCACGTGATTACTTCTAGACTCATCTACGGTGCTGCAAATGGCATTGTGTCCTTTTTTCCCTTGGCTTCTCTTCTGCCTTAGCGGGGTCCATTTTCAACAATGTGATTCCCTGAGGGTTGTGGATTAGCTGACCTGGGCAGCCTTACCCTGCCGGCCCACCCTCCCCAGCTGTGCCTCGTTGAGGTCAATATAAACAGCGCTCCAGGCAGCAATAGCCCCTGAAGCTGTGCCTGACTCCATATTCTCTGCCCCGTCAGCAGTCTCGGGGCTGTGCTGGTGGGAGGGAGGGAGGGGCCACAGCTTTGTGGGTGGCCCGGTGTGAGTGGGGTTCTGCTGGCCTTTCTGCAGGAGTTGCCAGGCTGCCGCCTGCAAAGAAGAGGTTGTGTCACCCATACCTTCCGCTGGAATTTCTCTCCGGACAGAGGTGAGGAAGGAAAAAAGCAGTGGGGGCCGGGACAGGAGGGGTATCTCAGGCAGGGCAATGGAAAGCTTCTGGAAGAGCACCCGGGGCCAGGACCACCCTGGCTGGCCTGCAGGCACCAAGTTGGCCTGCGTGCTGTCGCTGGTGTGGCTCCACGGTCCTTCTTCTAGGCTTTCAAGCCCTTGTACATATTCAGGTGTTTTACCTGGAAAGGGTGGGAACAGTTCAGCAGCAGCTGGCCTGGGGCTCAGCTCACGTTTACTCACTGATGCCTCGGCACGGTCCCCCAGCTTTGCAATGAGGACGCTCCTTGCGTGGGGGGTGGGTTGATGGCTGTATGGGAGATGGTTCCCCACCTCTGACCAATTTCAGAATTGTTTACCACTGGAGCAAGTGCCCTGATAGGGTTTTCCTCTGTATAACTCGTGGGTTCAGGGTTTTTTTTTCTTTTATGGTTCAAGTTAGATTTTATTCCTCTTTTATGTATTTATAGATATAAGCATGGAAATAATTCATTCCTATAAATACATCTGTGTGACGGGAAGAACTTTTTTCTGTTTTATTTTTAAATTTTATTTTTTAAAATTTTGAAATTTAATTTTATTTATGTTTTTATACAGCACGTTATTATTAGTTATGTATTTTATGCATATACATGTACACAGGTCAATCCCAAACTCCCAACTCATCCCACCACCACCACCCCATGGCTTCCCACACTTGGTGTCCATACGTTTGTTCTCTACCTCTGTGTCTCTATTTCTTCCCTGCAAACCAGTTCATCTGTACCATTTTTAGGCTCCACATATATGCATTAATATACAATATTTGTTTTCCTCTTTCTGACTTACTTCATTCTGTATGACAGTCTCTCGATCCATCGATGCCTCTACAAATGACCCAGTTTCATTCCTTTTTATGGCCGAGTAATATTCCATTTCATATATGTACCACATCTTTATCCATTCATCTGTCTGTGGACATTTAGGTTGCTTCCATTACTTGGCTATTGTAAATAGTGCTGCAATGAACATTGTGGTGAATGTGCCTTTTTGATGTACGGTTTTCTCTGGGTATATGCCCAGAAGTGGGATTGCTGGATCAGATGGTAATTCTATTTCTAGTTTTTTTAAGGAAACTCCATACTGTTCTCCATAGTGACTGTATCAATTTACATTCCCACCAATAGTGGAAGAGGGCTCCTTTTGTCCACACCCTCCCCAGAATTGGTTGTTTGTAGATTTTCTGATGATGCCGATTCTAACAGGTGTGAGGTGAAACCTCATTGTAGTTTTGATTTGCATTTCTCTGATAATTAGTGCTGTTGAGCAGCTTTTCATGAGCGTCTTGGCCATCTCTGTGTCTCCTTTGAAGAAACGTCTCTTTAGATCTTCTGCCCATTTTTTTTGCGTTGTTTTTTTTTTAATATTATGCTGCATGAGCTGTTTATATATATTGGAGATTAAACCTCTGTCCATTGATTCGTCTGCAACGATTTTCGCCCATTCTGAGGGATGCCTTTTTCCATTCCCGTGTTTTTTAACAAAAAAGGAAAGAAAGGAAAAGAAGCAGAACACTAATGTGCGTAAAATATGCCTTTTGAAACGGTCGTTTTGAAATATGGACGTCCTTTGAATTTTTTGGTCGATATGTGACCCCAGGATTTGTTTTCAGGGCAGGTGTCATTTACAGGCCTGCAATGATTTTGAATATCAACTGACCATTAGCGTTGGGATTAAAGCTGCTGTTGTGTGAAACGGCCACAAGGTGGCAGCAGTTCACCCTTACCAAATCTGGTTACTAGGGCAAGAGAGCCTCAGTGGAAGTGGTGTTCTAGATTGGAGTTTAGAATGGAATGTGCCAGGAGAAAGCCCCTCACGTTTGTCTCACTACTTCTTGTTCGTGTTTTTAATTTAATTTTTTATTTTTTCTTACAGCAAGTTTCATTACAATGTTTGGCTTGTTGTAGGTGTGGAAGATGTGGTTCTTTTACACATATACACATGTCTGTTCTTCCTGGGATCCTTTTCCCATGTACGTTATGGCAGAATGTTGAGTAGTCCTCTCTTGGTATTCTGTAGGTCTTTGGTGATTATATATGTCACCTGTGTTTGTAGATGTCTGTTAACCCCGATATCGTAATGAAACCAATCCTCACACCTTTCCTTTGGTGAACCATAAGTGTGTTTAATGAATCTGTGATTGCCCTTCTCCGTGGAAATATCTGCCCTGGTATCCATTTTTAGGTAACACCTATAAGTGATATGATATGATATGTGTCTTTCACTTTCTGACTTACTACAAGTCACGTGATTACTTCTAGACTGATCTACGGTGCTGCAAATGGCATTGTGTCCTTTTTTCCCTTGGCTTCTCTTCTGCCTTAGTGGGGTCCATTTTCAACAATGTGATTCCCTGAGGGTTGTGGATTAGCTGACCTGGGCAGCCTTACCCTGCCGGCCCACCCTCCCCAGCTGTGCCTCGTTGAGGTCAATATAAACAGCGCTCCAGGCAGCAATAGCCCCTGAAGCTGTGCCTGACTCCATATTCTCTGCCCCGTCAGCAGTCTCGGGACTGTGCTGGTGGGAGGGAGTGAGGGGCCACAGCTTTGTGGGTGGCCCGGTGTGAGTGGGGTTCTGCTGGCCTTTCTGCAGGAGTTGCCAGGCTGCCGCCTGCAAAGAAGAGGTTGTGTCACCCATACCTTCCGCTGGAATTTCTCTCCGGACAGAGGTGAGGAAGGAAAAATGCAGTGGGGTCCGGGACAGGAGGGGTATCTCAGGCAGGGCAATGGAAAGCTTCTGGAAGAGCGCCCGGGGCCAGGACCACCCTGGCTGGCCTGCAGGCACCAAGTTGGCCTGCGTGCTGTCGCTGGTGTGGCTCCACGGTCCTTCTTCTAGGCTTTCAAGCCCTTGTACATATTCAGGTGTTTTACCTGGAAAGGGTGGGAACAGTTCAGCAGCAGCTGGCCTGGGGCTCAGCTCACGTTTACTCACAGATGCCTCGGCACGGTCCCCCAGCTTTGCAATGAGGACGCTCCTTGCGTGGGGGGTGGGTTGCTGGCTGTATGGGAGATGGTTCCCCACCTCTGACCAATTTCAGAATTGTTTACCACTGGAGCAAGTGCCCTGATAGGGTTTTCCTCTGTATAACTCGTGGGTTCAGGTTTTTTTTTTCTTTTATGGTTCAAGTTAGATTTTATTCCTCTTTTATGTATTTATAGATATAAGCATGGAAATAATTCATTCCTATAAATACATCTGTGTGACGGGAAGAACTTTTTTCTGTTTTATTTTTAAATTTTATTTTTTAAAATTTTGAAATTTAATTTTATTTTTTTATACAGCACGTTATTATTAGTTATGTATTTTATGCATATACATGTACACAGGTCAATCCCAAACTCCCAACTCATCCCACCACCACCACCCCATGGCTTCCCACACTTGGTGTCCATACGTTTGTTCTCTACCTCTGTGTCTCTATTTCTTCCCTGCAAACCAGTTCATCTGTACCATTTTTAGGCTCCACATATATGCATTAATATACAATATTTGTTTTCCTCTTTCTGACTTACTTCATTCTGTATGACAGTCTCTCGATCCATCGATGTCTCTACAAATGACCCAGTTTCATTCCTTTTTATGGCCGAGTAATATTCCATTTCATATATGTACCACATCTTTATCCATTCATCTGTCTGTGGGCATTTAGGTTGCTTCCATTACCTGGCTATTGTAAATAGTGCTGCAATGAACATTGTGGTGAATATGCCTTTTTGATGTACGGTTTTCTCTGGGTATATGCCCAGAAGTGGGATTGCTGGATCAGATGGTAATTCTATTTCTAGTTTTTTTAAGGAAACTCCATACTGTTCTCCATAGTGACTGTATCAATTTACATTCCCACCAATAGTGGAAGAGGGCTCCTTTTGTCCACACCCTCCCCAGAATTGGTTGTTTGTAGATTTTCTGATGATGCCGATTCTAACAGGTGTGAGGTGAAACCTCATTGTAGTTTTGATTTGCATTTCTCTGATAATTAGTGCTGTTGAGCAGCTTTTCATGAGCGTCTTGGCCATCTCTGTGTCTCCTTTGAAGAAACGTCTCTTTAGATCTTCTGCCCATTTTTTTTGCGTTGTTTGTTTTTTTAATGTTAAGCTGCATGAGCTGTTTATATATATTGGAGATTAAACCTCTGTCCATTGATTCGTCTGCAACGATTTTCGCCCATTCTGAGGGATGCCTTTTTCCATTCCCGTGTTTTTTAACAAAAAAGGAAAGAAAGGAAAAGAAGCAGAACACTATTGTGCGTAAAATATGCCTTTTGAAACGGTCGTTTTGAAATATGGACGTCCTTTGAATTTTTTGGTCGATATGTGACCCCAGGATTTGTTTTCAGGGCAGGTGTCATTTACAGGCCTGCAATGATTTTGAATATCAACTGACCATTAGCGTTGGGATTAAAGCTGCTGTTGTGTGAAACGGCCACAAGGTGGCAGCAGTTCACCCTTACCAAATCTGGTTACTAGGGCAAGAGAGCCTCAGTGGAAGTGGTGTTCTAGATTGGAGTTTAGAATGGAATGTGCCAGGAGAAAGCCCCTCACGTTTGTCTCACTACTTCTTGTTCGTGTTTTTAATTTAATTTTTTATTTTTTCTTACAGCAAGTTTGATTACAATGTTTGGCTTGTTGTAGGTGTGGAAGATGTGGTTCTTTTACACATATACACATGTCTGTTCTTCCTGGGATCCTTTTCCCATGTACGTTATGGCAGAATGTTGAGTAGTCCTCTCTTGGTATTCTGTAGGTCTTTGGTGATTATATATGTCACCTGTGTTTGTAGATGTCTGTTAACCCCGATATCGTAATGAAACCAATCCTCACACCTTTCCTTTGGTGAACCATAAGTGTGTTTAATGAATCTGTGATTGCCCTTCTCCATGGAAATATCCTCCCTGGTATCCATTTTTAGGTAACACCTATAAGTGATATGATATGATATGTGTCTTTCACTTTCTGACTTACTACAAGTCACGTGATTACTTCTAGACTCATCTAAGGTGCTGCAAATGGCATTGTGTCCTTTTTTCCCTTGGCTTCTCTTCTGCCTTAGCGGGGTCCATTTTCAACAATGTGATTCCCTGAGGGTTGTGGATTAGCTGACCTGGGCAGCCTTACCCTGCCGGCCCGCCCTCCCCAGGTGTGCCTCGTTGAGGTCAATATAAACAGCGCTCCAGGCAGCAATAGCCCCTGAATCTGTGCCTGACTCCATATTCTCTGCCCCGTCAGCAGTCTCGGGGCTGTGCTGGTGGGAGGGAGGGAGGGGCCACAGCTTTGTGGGTGGCCCGGTGTGAGTGGGGTTCTGCTGGCCTTTCTGCAGGAGTTGCCAGGCTGCCGCCTGTAAAGAAGAGGTTGTGTCACCCATACCTTCCGCTGGAATTTCTCTCCGGACAGAGGTGAGGAAGGAAAAAAGCAGTGTGGGCCGGGACAGGAGGGGTATCTCAGGCAGGGCAATGGAAAGCTTCTGGAAGAGCGCCCGGGGCCAGGACCACCCTGGCTGGCCTGCAGGCACCAAGTTGGCCTGCGTGCTGTCGCTGGTGTGGCTCCACGGTCCTTCCTCTAGGCTTTCAAGCCCTTGTACATATTCAGGTGTTTTACCTGGAAAGGGTGGGAACAGTTCAGCAGCAGCTGGCCTGGGGCTCAGCTCACGTTTACTCAGAGATGCCTCGGCACGGTCCCCCAGCTTTGCAATGAGGACGCTCCTTGCGTGGGGGGTGGGTTGATGGCTGTATGGGAGATGGTTCCCCACCTCTGACCAATTTCAGAATTGTTTACCACTGGAGCAAGTGCCCTGATAGGGTTTTCCTCTGTATAACTCGTGGGTTCAGGGTTTTTTTTTCTTTTATGGTTCAAGTTAGATTTTATTCCTCTTTTATGTATTTATAGATATAAGCATGGAAATAATTCATTCCTATAAATACATCTGTGTGACGGGAAGAACTTTTTTCTGTTTTATTTTTAAATTTTATTTTTTAAAATTTTGAAATTTAATTTTATTTATTTTTTTATACAGCACGTTATTATTAGTTATGTATTTTATGCATATACATGTACACAGGTCAATCCCAAACTCCCAACTCATCCCACCACCACCACCCCATGGCTTCCCACACTTGGTGTCCATACGTTTGTTCTCTACCTCTGTGTCTCTATTTCTTCCCTGCAAACCAGTTCATCTGTACCATTTTTAGGCTCCACATATATGCATTAATATACAATATTTGTTTTCCTCTTTCTGACTTACTTCATTCTGTATGACAGTCTCTCGATCCATCGATGTCTCTACAAATGACCCAGTTTCATTCCTTTTTATGGCCGAGTAATATTCCATTTCATATATGTACCACATCTTTATCCATTCATCTGTCTGTGGGCATTTAGGTTGCTTCCATTACCTGGCTATTGTAAATAGTGCTGCAATGAACATTGTGGTGAATGTGCCTTTTTGATGTACGGTTTTCTCTGGGTATATGCCCAGAAGTGGGATTGCTGGATCAGATGGTAATTCTATTTCTAGTTTTTTTAAGGAAACTCCATACTGTTCTCCATAGTGACTGTATCAATTTACATTCCCACCAATAGTGGAAGAGGGCTCCTTTTGTCCACACCCTCCCCAGAATTGGTTGTTTGTAGATTTTCTGATGATGCCGATTCTAACAGGTGTGAGGTGAAACCTCATTGTAGTTTTGATTTGCATTTCTCTGATAATTAGTGCTGTTGAGCAGCTTTTCATGTGCGTCTTGGCCATCTCTGTGTCTCCTTTGAAGAAACGTCTCTTTAGATCTTCTGCCCATTTTTTTGGGTTGTTTGTTTTTTTAATATTAAGCTGCATGAGCTGTTTATATATATTGGAGATTAAACCTCTGTCCATTGATTCGTCTGCAACGATTTTCGCCCATTCTGAGGGATGCCTTTTTCCATTCCCGTGTTTTTTAACAAAAAAGGAAAGAAAGGAAAAGAAGCAGAACACTATTGTGCGTAAAATATGCCTTTTGAAACGGTCGTTTTGAAATATGGACGTCCTTTGAATTTTTTGGTCGATATGTGACCCCAGGATTTGTTTTCAGGGCAGGTGTCATTTACAGGCCTGCAATGATTTTGAATATCAACTGACCATTAGCGTTGGGATTAAAGCTGCTGTTGTGTGAAACGGCCACAAGGTGGCAGCAGTTCACCCTTACCAAATCTGGTTACTAGGGCAAGAGAGCCTCAGTGGAAGTGGTGTTCTAGATTGGAGTTTAGAATGGAATGTGCCAGGAGAAAGCCCCTCACGTTTGTCTCACTACTTCTTGTTCGTGTTTTTAATTTAATTTTTTATTTTTTCTTACAGCAAGTTTGATTACAATGTTTGGCTTGTTGTAGGTGTGGAAGATGTGGTTCTTTTACACATATACACATGTCTGTTCTTCCTGGGATCCTTTTCCCATGTACGTTATGGCAGAATGTTGAGTAGTCCTCTCTTGGTATTCTGTAGGTCTTTGGTGATTATATATGTCACCTGTGTTTGTAGATGTCTGTTAACCCCGATATCGTAATGAAACCAATCCTCACACCTTTCCATTGGTGAACCATAAGTTTGTTTAATGAATCTGTGATTGCCCTTCTCCGTGGAAATATCTGCCCTGGTATCCATTTTTAGGTAACACCTATAAGTGATATGATATGATATGTGTCTTTCACTTTCTGACTTACTACAAGTCACGTGATTACTTCTAGACTCATCTACGGTGCTGCAAATGGCATTGTGTCCTTTTTTCCCTTGGCTTCTCTTCTGCCTTAGCGGGGTCCATTTTCAACAATGTGATTCCCTGAGGGTTGTGGATTTGCTGACCTGGGCAGCCTTACCCTGCCGGCCCGCCCTCCCCAGCTGTGCCTCGTTGAGGTCAATATAAACAGCGCTCCAGGCAGCAATAGCCCCTGAAGCTGTGCCTGACTCCATATTCTCTGCCCCGTCAGCAGTCTCGGGGCTGTGCTGGTGGGAGGGAGTGAGGGGCCACAGCTTTGTGGGTGGCCCGGTGTGAGTGGGGTTCTGCTGGCCTTTCTGCAGGAGTTGCCAGGCTGCCGCCTGCAAAGAAGAGGTTGTGTCACCCATACCTTCCGCTGGAATTTCTCTCCGGACAGAGGTGAGGAAGGAAAAAAGCAGTGGGGTCCGGGACAGGAGCGGTATCTCAGGCAGTTCAATGGAAAGCTTCTGGAAGAGCGCCCGGGGCCAGGACCACCCTGGCTGGCCTGCAGGCACCAAGTTGGCTTGCGTGCTGTCGCTGGTGTGGCTCCACGGTCCTTCTTCTAGGCTTTCAAGCCCTTGTACATATTCAGGTGTTTTACCTGGAAAGGGTGGGAACAGTTCAGCAGCAGCTGTCCTGGGGCTCAGCTCACGTTTACTCACAGATGCCTCGGCACGGTCCCCCAGCTTTGCAATGAGGACGCTCCTTGCGTGGGGGGTGGGTTGATGGCTGTATGGGAGATGGTTCCCCACCTCTGACCAATTTCAGAATTGTTTACCACTGGAGCAAGTGCCCTGATAGGGTTTTCCTCTGTATAACTCGTGGGATCAGGGTTTTTTTTTTTCTTTTATGGTTCAAGTTAGATTTTATTCCTCTTTTATGTATTTATAGATATAAGCATGGAAATAATTCATTCCTATAAATACATCTGTGTGACGGGAAGAACTTTTTTCTGTTTTATTTTTAAATTTTATTTTTTAAAATTTTGCAATTTAATTTTATTTATTTTTTTATATAGCACGTTATTATTAGTTATGTATTTTATGCATATACATGTACACAGGTCAATCCCAAACTCCCAACTCATCCCACCACCACCACCCCATGGCTTCCCACACTTGGTGTCCATACGTTTGTTCTCTACCTCTGTGTCTCTATTTCTTCCCTGCAAACCAGTTCATCTGTACCATTTTTAGGCTCCACATATATGCATTAATATACAATATTTGTTTTCCACTTTCTGACTTACTTCATTCTGTATGACAGTCTCTCGATCCATCGATGTCTCTACAAATGACCCAGTTTCATTCCTTTTTATGGCCGAGTAATATTCCATTTCATATATGTACCACATCTTTATCCATTCATCTGTCTGTGGGCATTTAGGTTGCTTCCATTACCTGGCTATTGTAAATAGTGCTGCAATGAACATTGTGGTGAATGTGCCTTTTTGATGTACGGTTTTCTCTGGGTATATGCCCAGAAGTGGGATTGCTGGATCAGATGGTAATTCTATTTCTAGTTTTTTTAAGGAAACTCCATACTGTTCTCCATAGTGACTGTATCAATTTACATTCCCACCAATAGTGGAAGAGGGCTCCTTTTGTCCACACCCTCCCCAGAATTGGTTGTTTGTAGATTTTCTGATGATGCCGATTCTAACAGGTGTGAGGTGATACCTCATTGTAGTTTTGATTTGCATTTCTCTGATAATTAGTGCTGTTGAGCAGCTTTTCATGAGCGTCTTGGCCATCTCTGTGTCTCCTTTGAAGAAACGTCTCTTTAGATCTTCTGCCCATTTTTTTTGCGTTGTTTGTTTTTTTAATATTAAGCTGCATGAGCTGTTTATATATATTGGAGATTAAACCTCTGTCCATTGATTCGTCTGCAACGATTTTCGCCCATTCTGAGGGATGCCTTTTTCCATTCCCGTGTTTTTTAACAAAAAAGGAAAGAAAGGAAAAGAAGCAGAACACTAATGTGCGTAAAATATGCCTTTTGAAACGGTCGTTTTGAAATATGGACGTCCTTTGAATTTTTTGGTCGATATGTGACCCCAGGATTTGTTTTCAGGGCAGGTGTCATTTACAGGCCTGCAATGATTTTGAATATCAACTGACCATTAGCGTTGGGATTAAAGCTGCTGTTGTGTGAAACGGCCACAAGGTGGCAGCAGTTCACCCTTACCAAATCTGGTTACTAGGGCAAGAGAGCCTCAGTGGAAGTGGTGTTCTAGATTGGAGTTTAGAATGGAATGTGCCAGGAGAAAGCCCCTCACGTTTGTCTCACTACTTCTTGTTCGTGTTTTTAATTTAATTTTTTATTTTTTCTTACAGCAAGTTTGATTACAATGTTTGGCTTGTTGTAGGTGTGGAAGATGTGGTTCTTTTACACATATACACATGTATGTTCTTCCTGGGATCCTTTTCCCATGTACGTTATGGCAGAATGTTGAGTAGTCCTCTCTTGGTATTCTGTAGGTCTTTGGTGATTATATATGTCACCTGTGTTTGTAGATGTCTGTTAACCCCGATATCGTAATGAAACCAATCCTCACACCTTTCCTTTGGTGAACCATAAGTGTGTTTAATGAATCTGTGATTGCCCTTCTCCATGGAAATATCTGCCCTGGTATCCATTTTTAGGTAACACCTATAAGTGATATGATATGATATGTGTCTTTCACTTTCTGACTTACTACAAGTCACGTGATTACTTCTAGACTCATCTAAGGTGCTGCAAATGGCATTGTGTCCTTTTTTCCCTTGGCTTCTCTTCTGCCATAGCGCGGTCCATTTTCAACAATGTGATTCCCTGAGGGTTGTGGATTAGCTGACCTGGGCAGCCTTACCCTGCCGGCCCGCCCTCCCCAGCTGTGCCTCGTTGAGGTCAATATAAACAGCGCTCCAGGCAGCAATAGCCCCTGAAGCTGTGCCTGACTCCATATTCTCTGCCCCGTCAGCAGTCTCGGGGCTGTGCTGGTGGGAGGGAGGGAGGGGCCACAGCTTTGTGGGTGGCCCGGTGTGAGTGGGGTTCTGCTGGCCTTTCTGCAGGAGTTGCCAGGCTGCCGCCTGTAAAGAAGAGGTTGTGTCACCCATACCTTCCGCTGGAATTTCTCTCCGGACAGAGGTGAGGAAGGAAAAAAGCAGTGGGGGCCGGGACAGGAGGGGTATCTCAGGCAGGGCAATGGAAAGCTTCTGGAAGAGCGCCCGGGGCCAGGACCACCCTGGCTGGCCTGCAGGCACCAAGTTGGCCTGCGTGCTGTCGCTGATGTGGCTCCACGGTCCTTCCTCTAGGCTTTCAAGCCCTTGTACATATTCAGGTGTTTTACCTGGAAAGGGTGGGAACAGTTCACCAGCAGCTCGCCTGGGGCTCAGCTCACGTTTACTCAGAGATGCCTCGGCACGGTCCCCCAGCTTTGCAATGAGGACGCTCCTTGCGTGGGGGGTGGGTTGATGGCTGTATGGGAGATGGTTCCCCACCTCTGACCAATTTCAGAATTGTTTACCACTGGAGCAAGTGCCCTGATAGGGTTTTCCTCTGTATAACTCGTGGGTTCAGGTTTTCTTTTCTTTTATGGTTCAAGTTAGATTTTATTCCTCATTTATGTATTTATAGATATAAGCATGGAAATAATTCATTCCTATAAATACATCTGTGTGACGGGAAGAACTTTTTTCTGTTTTATTTTACATTTTATTTTTTAAAATTTTGAAATTTAATTTTATTTATTTTTTTATATAGCACGTTATTATTAGTTATGTATTTTATGCATATACATGTACACAGGTCAATCCCAAACTCCCAACTCATCCCACCACCACCACCCCATGGCTTCCCACACTTGGTGTCCATACGTTTGTTCTCTACCTCTGTGTCTCTATTTCTTCCCTGCAAACCAGTTCATCTGTACCATTTCTAGGCTCCACATATATGCATTAATATACAATATTTGTTTTCCTCTTTCTGACTTACTTCATTCTGTATGACAGTCTCTCGATCCATCGATGTCTCTACAAATGACCCAGTTTCATTCCTTTTTATGGCCGAGTAATATTCCATTTCATATATGTACCACATCTTTATCCATTCATCTGTCTGTGGGCATTTAGGTTGCTTCCATTACCTGGCTATTGTAAATAGTGCTGCAATGAACATTGTGGTGAATGTGCCTTTTTGATGTACGGTTTTCTCTGGGTATATGCCCAGAAGTGGGATTGCTGGATCAGATGGTAATTCTATTTCTAGTTTTTTTAAGGAAACTCCATACTGTTCTCCATAGGGACTGTATCAATTTACATTCCCACCAATAGTGGAAGAGGGCTCCTTTTGTCCACACCCTCCCCAGAATTGGTTGTTTGTAGATTTTCTGATGATGCCGATTCTAACAGGTGTGAGGTGAAACCTCATTGTAGTTTTGATTTGCATTTCTCTGATAATTAGTGCTGTTGAGCAGCTTTTCATGTGCGTCTTGGCCATCTCTGTGTCTCCTTTGAAGAAACGTCTCTTTAGATCTTCTGGCCATTTTTTTGGGTTGTTTGTTTTTTTTAATATTAAGCTGCATGAGCTGTTTATATATATTGGAGATTAAACCTCTGTCCATTGATTCGTCTGCAACGATTTTCGCCCATTCTGAGGGATGCCTTTTTCCATTCCCGTGTTTTTTTAACAAAAAAGGAAATAAAGGAAAAGAAGCAGAACACTATTGTGCGTAAAATATGCCTTTTGAAACGGTCGTTTTGAAATATGGACGTCCTTTGAATTTTTTGGTCGATATGTGACCCCAGGATTTGTTTTCAGGGCAGGTGTCATTTACAGGCCTGCAATGATTTTGAATATCAACTGACCATTAGCGTTGGGATTAAAGCTGCTGTTGTGTGAAACGGCCACAAGGTGGCAGCAGTTCACCCTTACCAAATCTGGTTACTAGGGCAAGAGAGCCTCAGTGGAAGTGGTGTTCTAGATTGGAGTTTAGAATGGAATGTGCCAGGAGAAAGCCCCTCACGTTTGTCTCACTACTTCTTGTTCGTGTTTTTAATTTAATTTTTTATTTTTTCTTACAGCAAGTTTGATTACAATGTTTGGCTTGTTGTAGGTGTGGAAGATGTGGTTCTTTTACACATATACACATGTCTGTTCTTCCTGGGATCCTTTTCCCATGTACGTTATGACAGAATGTTGAGTAGTCCTCTCTTGGTATTCTGTAGGTCTTTGGTGATTATATATGTCACCTGTGTTTGTAGATGTCTGTTAACCCCGATATCGTAATGAAACCAATCCTCACACCTTTCCTTTGGTGAACCATAAGTTTGTTTAATGAATCTTTGATTGCCCTTTTCCGTGGAAATATCTGCCCTGGTATCCATTTTTAGGTAACACCTATAAGTGATATGATATGATATGTGTCTTTCACTTTCTGACTTACTACAAGTCACGTGATTACTTCTAGACTGATCTACGGTGCTGCAAATGGCATTGTGTCCTTTTTTCCCTTGGCTTCTCTTCTGCCTTAGCGGGGTCCATTTTCAACAATGTGATTCCCTGAGGGTTGTGGATTAGCTGACCTGGGCAGCCTTACCCTGCCGGCCCGCCCTCCCCAGGTGTGCCTCGTTGAGGTCAATATAAACAGCGCTCCAGGCAGCAATAGCCCCTGAAGCTGTGCCTGACTCCATATTCTCTGCCCCGTCAGCAGTCTCGGGGCTGTGCTGGTGGGAGGGAGTGAGGGGCCACAGCTTTGTGGGTGGCCCGGTGTGAGTGGGGTTCTGCTGGCCTTTCTGCAGGAGTTGCCAGGCTGCCGCCTGTAAAGAAGAGGTTGTGTCACCCATACCTTCCGCTGGAATTTCTCTCCGGACAGAGGTGAGGAAGGGAAAAAGCAGTGGGGGCCGGGACAGGAGGGGTATCTCAGGCAGGGCAATGGAAAGCTTCTGGAAGAGCGCCCGGGGCCAGGACCACCCTGGCTGGCCTGCAGGCACCAAGTTGGCCTGCGTGCTGTCGCTGGTGTGGCTCCACGGTCCTTCCTCTAGGCTTTCAAGCCCTTGTACATATTCAGGTGTTTTACCTGGAAAGGGTGGGAACAGTTCAGCAGCAGCTGGCCTGGGGCTCAGCTCACGTTTACTCAGAGATGCCTCAGCACGGTCCCCCAGCTTTGCAATGAGGACGCTCCTTGCGTGGGGGGTGGGTTGATGGCTGTATGGGAGATGGTTCCCCACCTCTGACCAATTTCAGAATTGTTTACCACTGGAGCAAGTGCCCTGATAGGGTTTTCCTCTGTATAACTCGTGGGTTCAGGTTTTCTTTTCTTTTATGGTTCAAGTTAGATTTTATTCCTCTTTTATGTATTTATAGATATAAGCATGGAAATAATTCATTCCTATAAATACATCTGTGTGACGGGAAGAACTTTTTTCTGTTTTATTTTAAATTTTATTTTTTAAAATTTTGAAATTTAATTTTATTTATTTTTTTTATATAGCACGTTATTATTAGTTATGTATTTTATGCATATACATGTACACAGGTCAATCCCAAACTCCCAACTCATCCCACCACCACCACCCCATGGCTTCCCACACTTGGTGTCCATACGTTTGTTCTCTACCTCTGTGTCTCTATTTCTTCCCTGCAAACCAGTTCATCTGTACCATTTCTAGGCTCCACATATATGCATTAATATACAATATTTGTTTTCCTCTTTCTGACTTACTTCATTCTGTATGACAGTCTCTCGATCCATCGATGTCTCTACAAATGACCCAGTTTCATTCCTTTTTATGGCCGAGTAATATTCCATTTCATATATGTACCACATCTTTATCCATTCATCTGTCTGTGGGCATTTAGGTTGCTTCCATTACCTGGCTATTGTAAATAGTGCTGCAATGAACATTGTGGTGAATGTGCCTTTTTGATGTACGGTTTTCTCTGGGTATATGCCCAGAAGTGGGATTGCTGGATCAGATGGTAATTCTATTTCTAGTTTTTTTAAGGAAACTCCATACTGTTCTCCATAGTGACTGTATCAATTTACATTCCCACCAATAGTGGAAGAGGGCTCCTTTTGTCCACACCCTCCCCAGAATTGGTTGTTTGTAGATTTTCTGATGATGCCGATTCTAACAGGTGTGAGGTGATACCTCATTGTAGTTTTGATTTGCATTTCTCTGATAATTAGTGCTGTTGAGCAGCTTTTCATGTGCGTCTTGGCCATCTCTGTGTCTCCTTTGAAGAAACGTCTCTTTAGATCTTCTGGCCATTTTTTTGGGTTGTTTTTTTTTTTAATATTAAGCTGCATGAGCTGTTTATATATATTGGAGATTAAACCTCTGTCCATTGATTCGTCTGCAACGATTTTCGCCCATTCTGAGGGATGCCTTTTTCCATTCCCGTGTTTTTTGAACAAAAAAGGAAAGAAAGGAAAAGAAGCAGAACACTAATGTGCGTAAAATATGCCTTTTGAAACGGTCGTTTTGAAATATGGACGTCCTTTGAATATTTTGGTCGATATGTGACCCCAGGATTTGTTTTCAGGGCAGGTGTCATTTACAGGCCTGCAATGATTTTGAATATCAACTGACCATTAGCGTTGGGATTAAAGCTGCTGTTGTGTGAAACGGCCACAAGGTGGCAGCAGTTCACCCTTACCAAATCTGGTTACTAGGGCAAGAAAGCCTCAGTGGAAGTGGTGTTCTAGATTGGAGTTTAGAATGGAATGTGCCAGGAGAAAGCCCCTCACGTTTGTCTCACTACTTCTTGTTCGTGTTTTTAATTTAATTTTTTATTTTTTCTTACAGCAAGTTTGATTACAATGTTTGGCTTGTTGTAGGTGTGGAAGATGTGGTTCTTTTACACATATACACATGTCTGTTCTTCCTGGGATCCTTTTCCCATGTACGTTATGACAGAATGTTGAGTAGTCCTCTCTTGGTATTCTGTAGGTCTTTGGTGATTATATATGTCACCTGTGTTTGTAGATGTCTGTTAACCCCGATATCGTAATGAAACCAATCCTCACACCTTTCCTTTGGTGAACCATAAGTTTGTTTAATGAATCTGTGATTGCCCTTCTCCGTGGAAATATCTGCCCTGGTATCCATTTTTAGGTAACACCTATAAGTGATATGATATGATATGTGTCTTTCACTTTCTGACTTACTACAAGTCACGTGATTACTTCTAGACTCATCTACGGTGCTGCAAATGGCATTGTGTCCTTTTTTCCCTTGGCTTCTCTTCTGCCTTAGCGGGGTCCATTTTCAACAATGTGATTCCCTGAGGGTTGTGGATTAGCTGACCTGGGCAGCCTTACCCTGCCGGCCCGCCCTCCCCAGGTGTGCCTCGTTGAGGTCAATATAAACAGCGCTCCAGGCAGCAATAGCCCCTGAAGCTGTGCCTGACTCCATATTCTCTGCCCCGTCAGCAGTCTCGGGGCTGTGCTGGTGGGAGGGAGGGAGGGGCCACAGCTTTGTGGGTGGCCCGGTGTGAGTGGGGTTCTGCTGGCCTTTCTGCAGGAGTTGCCAGGCTGCCGCCTGTAAAGAAGAGGTTGTGTCACCCATACCTTCCGCTGGAATTTCTCTCCGGACAGAGGTGAGGAAGGAAAAAAGCAGTGGGGGCCGGGACAGGAGGGGTATCTCAGGCAGGGCAATGGAAAGCTTCTGGAAGAGCGCCCGGGGCCAGGACCACCCTGGCTGGCCTGCAGGCACCAAGTTGGCCTGCGTGCTGTCGCTGGTGTGGCTCCACGGTCCTTCCTCTAGGCTTTCAAGCCCTTGTACATATTCAGGTGTTTTACCTGGAAAGGGTGGGAACAGTTCAGCAGCAGCTGGCCTGGGGCTCAGCTCACGTTTACTCAGAGATGCCTCGGCACGGTCCCCCAGCTTTGCAATGAGGACGCTCCTTGCGTGGGGGGTGGGTTGATGGCTGTATGGGAGATGGTTCCCCACCTCTGACCAATTTCAGAATTGTTTACCACTGGAGCAAGTGCCCTGATAGGGTTTTCCTCTGTATAACTCGTGGGTTCAGGTTTTCTTTTCTTTTATGGTTCAAGTTAGATTTTATTCCTCTTTTATGTATTTATAGATATAAGCATGGAAATAATTCATTCCTATAAATACATCTGTGTGACGGGAAGAACTTTTTTCTGTTTTATTTTAAATTTTATTTTTTAAAATTTTGAAATTTAATTTTATTTATTTTTTTTATATAGCACGTTATTATTAGTTATGTATTTTATGCATATACATGTACACAGGTCAATCCCAAACTCCCAACTCATCCCACCACCACCACCCCATGGCTTCCCACACTTGGTGTCCATACGTTTGTTCTCTACCTCTGTGTCTCTATTTCTTCCCTGCAAACCAGTTCATCTGTACCATTTCTAGGCTCCACATATATGCATTAATATACAATATTTGTTTTCCTCTTTCTGACTTACTTCATTCTGTATGACAGTCTCTCGATCCATCGATGTCTCTACAAATGACCCAGTTTCATTCCTTTTTATGGCCGAGTAATATTCCATTTCATATATGTACCACATCTTTATCCATTCATCTGTCTGTGGGCATTTAGGTTGCTTCCATTACCTGG
This sequence comes from Mesoplodon mirus, assembly GCF_964341445.2. NCBI lineage: Eukaryota > Metazoa > Chordata > Mammalia > Artiodactyla > Ziphiidae > Mesoplodon > Mesoplodon mirus. Next base: position 125,149,148 of record NC_138984.1, read on the forward strand.
CTATTGTAAATAGTGCTGCAATGAACATTGTGGTGAATGTGCCTTTTTGATGTACGGTTTTCTCTGGGTATATGCCCAGAAGTGGGATTGCTGGATCAGATGGTAATTCTATTTCTAGTTTTTTTAAGGAAACTCCATACTGTTCTCCATAGTGACTGTATCAATTTACATTCCCACCAATAGTGGAAGAGGGCTCCTTTTGTCCACACCCTCCCCAGAATTGGTTGTTTGTAGATTTTCTGATGATGCCGATTCTAACAGGTGTGAGGTGAAACCTCATTGTAGTTTTGATTTGCATTTCTCTGATAATTAGTGCTGTTGAGCAGCTTTTCATGTGCGTCTTGGCCATCTCTGTGTCTCCTTTGAAGAAACGTCTCTTTAGATCTTCTGGCCATTTTTTTGGGTTGTTTGTTTTTTTTAATATTAAGCTGCATGAGCTGTTTATATATATTGGAGATTAAACCTCTGTCCATTGATTCGTCTGCAACGATTTTCGCCCATTCTGAGGGATGCCTTTTTCCATTCCCGTGTTTTTTGAACAAAAAAGGAAAGAAAGGAAAAGAAGCAGAACACTAATGTGCGTAAAATATGCCTTTTGAAACGGTCGTTTTGAAATATGGACGTCCTTTGAATATTTTGGTCGATATGTGACCCCAGGATTTGTTTTCAGGGCAGGTGTCATTTACAGGCCTGCAATGATTTTGAATATCAACTGACCATTAGCGTTGGGATTAAAGCTGCTGTTGTGTGAAACGGCCACAAGGTGGCAGCAGTTCACCCTTACCAAATCTGGTTACTAGGGCAAGAGAGCCTCAGTGGAAGTGGTGTTCTAGATTGGAGTTTAGAATGGAATGTGCCAGGAGAAAGCCCCTCACGTTTGTCTCACTACTTCTTGTTCGTGTTTTTAATTTAATTTTTTATTTTTTCTTACAGCAAGTTTGATTACAATGTTTGGCTTGTTGTAGGTGTGGAAGATGTGGTTCTTTTACACATATACACATGTCTGTTCTTCCTGGGATCCTTTTCCCATGTACGTTATGACAGAATGTTGAGTAGTCCTCTCTTGGTATTCTGTAGGTCTTTGGTGATTATATATGTCACCTGTGTTTGTAGATGTCTGTTAACCCCGATATCGTAATGAAACCAATCCTCACACCTTTCCTTTGGTGAACCATAAGTTTGTTTAATGAATCTGTGATTGCCCTTCTCCGTGGAAATATCTGCCCTGGTATCCATTTTTAGGTAACACCTATAAGTGATATGATATGATATGTGTCTTTCACTTTCTGACTTACTACAAGTCACGTGATTACTTCTAGACTCATCTACGGTGCTGCAAATGGCATTGTGTCCTTTTTTCCCTTGGCTTCTCTTCTGCCTTAGCGGGGTCCATTTTCAACAATGTGATTCCCTGAGGGTTGTGGATTAGCTGACCTGGGCAGCCTTACCCTGCCGGCCCGCCCTCCCCAGGTGTGCCTCGTTGAGGTCAATATAAACAGCGCTCCAGGCAGCAATAGCCCCTGAAGCTGTGCCTGACTCCATATTCTCTGCCCCGTCAGCAGTCTCGGGGCTGTGCTGGTGGGAGGGAGTGAGGGGCCACAGCTTTGTGGGTGGCCCGGTGTGAGTGGGGTTCTGCTGGCCTTTCTGCAGGAGTTGCCAGGCTGCCGCCTGTAAAGAAGAGGTTGTGTCACCCATACCTTCCGCTGGAATTTCTCTCCGGACAGAGGTGAGGAAGGGAAAAAGCAGTGGGGGCCGGGACAGGAGGGGTATCTCAGGCAGGGCAATGGAAAGCTTCTGGAAGAGCGCCCGGGGCCAGGACCACCCTGGCTGGCCTGCAGGCACCAAGTTGGCCTGCGTGCTGTCGCTGGTGTGGCTCCACGGTCCTTCCTCTAGGCTTTCAAGCCCTTGTACATATTCAGGTGTTTTACCTGGAAAGGGTGGGAACAGTTCAGCAGCAGCTGGCCTGGGGCTCAGCTCACGTTTACTCAGAGATGCCTCAGCACGGTCCCCCAGCTTTGCAATGAGGACGCTCCTTGCGTGGGGGGTGGGTTGATGGCTGTATGGGAGATGGTTCCCCACCTCTGACCAATTTCAGAATTGTTTACCACTGGAGCAAGTGCCCTGATAGGGTTTTCCTCTGTATAACTCGTGGGTTCAGGTTTTCTTTTCTTTTATGGTTCAAGTTAGATTTTATTCCTCTTTTATGTATTTATAGATATAAGCATGGAAATAATTCATTCCTATAAATACATCTGTGTGACGGGAAGAACTTTTTTCTGTTTTATTTTAAATTTTATTTTTTAAAATTTTGAAATTTAATTTTATTTATTTTTTTTATATAGCACGTTATTATTAGTTATGTATTTTATGCATATACATGTACACAGGTCAATCCCAAACTCCCAACTCATCCCACCACCACCACCCCATGGCTTCCCACACTTGGTGTCCATACGTTTGTTCTCTACCTCTGTGTCTCTATTTCTTCCCTGCAAACCAGTTCATCTGTACCATTTCTAGGCTCCACATATATGCATTAATATACAATATTTGTTTTCCTCTTTCTGACTTACTTCATTCTGTATGACAGTCTCTCGATCCATCGATGTCTCTACAAATGACCCAGTTTCATTCCTTTTTATGGCCGAGTAATATTCCATTTCATATATGTACCACATCTTTATCCATTCATCTGTCTGTGGGCATTTAGGTTGCTTCCATTACCTGGCTATTGTAAATAGTGCTGCAATGAACATTGTGGTGAATGTGCCTTTTTGATGTACGGTTTTCTCTGGGTATATGCCCAGAAGTGGGATTGCTGGATCAGATGGTAATTCTATTTCTAGTTTTTTTAAGGAAACTCCATACTGTTCTCCATAGTGACTGTATCAATTTACATTCCCACCAATAGTGGAAGAGGGCTCCTTTTGTCCACACCCTCCCCAGAATTGGTTGTTTGTAGATTTTCTGATGATGCCGATTCTAACAGGTGTGAGGTGAAACCTCATTGTAGTTTTGATTTGCATTTCTCTGATAATTAGTGCTGTTGAGCAGCTTTTCATGTGCGTCTTGGCCATCTCTGTGTCTCCTTTGAAGAAACGTCTCTTTAGATCTTCTGGCCATTTTTTTGGGTTGTTTGTTTTTTTTAATATTAAGCTGCATGAGCTGTTTATATATATTGGAGATTAAACCTCTGTCCATTGATTCGTCTGCAACGATTTTCGCCCATTCTGAGGGATGCCTTTTTCCATTCCCGTGTTTTTTAACAAAAAAGGAAAGAAAGGAAAAGAAGCAGAACACTAATGTGCGTAAAATATGCCTTTTGAAACGGTCGTTTTGAAATATGGACGTCCTTTGAAATTTTTGGTCGATATGTGACCCCAGGATTTGTTTTCAGGGCAGGTGTCATTTACAGGCCTGCAATGATTTTGAATATCAACTGACCATTAGCGTTGGGATTAAAGCTGCTGTTGTGTGAAACGGCCACAAGGTGGCAGCAGTTCACCCTTACCAAATCTGGTTACTAGGGCAAGAGAGCCTCAGTGGAAGTGGTGTTCTAGATTGGAGTTTAGAATGGAATGTGCCAGGAGAAAGCCCCTCACGTTTGTCTCACTACTTCTTGTTCGTGTTTTTAATTTATTTTTTTTTATTTTTTTCTTACAGCCAGTTTGATTACAATGTTTGGCTTGTTGTAGGTGTGGAAGATGTGGTTCTTTTACACATATACACATGTCTGTTCTTCCTGGGATCCTTTTCCCATGTACGTTATGACAGAATGTTGAGTAGTCCTCTCTTGGTATTCTGTAGGTCTTTGGTGATTATATATGTCACCTGTGTTTGTAGATGTCTGTTAACCCCGATATCGTAATGAAACCAATCCTCACACCTTTCCTTTGGTGAACCATAAGTTTGTTTAATGAATCTGTGATTGCCCTTCTCCGTGGAAATATCTGCCCTGGTATCCATTTTTAGGTAACACCTATAAGTGATATGATATGATATGTGTCTTTCACTTTCTGACTTACTACAAGTCACGTGATTACTTCTAGACTCATCTACGGTGCTGCAAATGGCATTGTGTCCTTTTTTCCCTTGGCTTCTCTTCTGCCTTAGCGGGGTCCATTTTCAACAATGTGATTCCCTGAGGGTTGTGGATTAGCTGACCTGGGCAGCCTTACCCTGCCGGCCCGCCCTCCCCAGGTGTGCCTCGTTGAGGTCAATATAAACAGCGCTCCAGGCAGCAATAGCCCCTGAAGCTGTGCCTGACTCCATATTCTCTGCCCCGTCAGCAGTCTCGGGGCTGTGCTGGTGGGAGGGAGTGAGGGGCCACAGCTTTGTGGGTGGCCCGGTGTGAGTGGGGTTCTGCTGGCCTTTCTGCAGGAGTTGCCAGGCTGCCGCCTGTAAAGAAGAGGTTGTGTCACCCATACCTTCCGCTGGAATTTCTCTCCGGACAGAGGTGAGGAAGGGAAAAAGCAGTGGGGGCCGGGACAGGAGGGGTATCTCAGGCAGGGCAATGGAAAGCTTCTGGAAGAGCGCCCGGGGCCAGGACCACCCTGGCTGGCCTGCAGGCACCAAGTTGGCCTGCGTGCTGTCGCTGGTGTGGCTCCACGGTCCTTCCTCTAGGCTTTCAAGCCCTTGTACATATTCAGGTGTTTTACCTGGAAAGGGTGGGAACAGTTCAGCAGCAGCTGGCCTGGGGCTCAGCTCACGTTTACTCAGAGATGCCTCGGCACGGTCCCCCAGCTTTGCAATGAGGACGCTCCTTGCGTGGGGGGTGGGTTGATGGCTGTATGGGAGATGGTTCCCCACCTCTGACCAATTTCAGAATTGTTTACCACTGGAGCAAGTGCCCTGATAGGGTTTTCCTCTGTATAACTCGTGGGTTCAGGTTTTCTTTTCTTTTATGGTTCAAGTTAGATTTTATTCCTCTTTTATGTATTTATAGATATAAGCATGGAAATAATTCATTCCTATAAATACATCTGTGTGACGGGAAGAACTTTTTTCTGTTTTATTTTAAATTTTATTTTTTAAAATTTTGAAATTTAATTTTATTTATTTTTTTTTATATAGCACGTTATTATTAGTTATGTATTTTATGCATATACATGTACACAGGTCAATCCCAAACTCCCAACTCATCCCACCACCACCACCCCATGGCTTCCCACACTTGGTGTCCATACGTTTGTTCTCTACCTCTGTGTCTCTATTTCTTCCCTGCAAACCAGTTCATCTGTACCATTTCTAGGCTCCACATATATGCATTAATATACAATATTTGTTTTCCTCTTTCTGACTTACTTCATTCTGTATGACAGTCTCTCGATCCATCGATGTCTCTACAAATGACCCAGTTTCATTCCTTTTTATGGCCGAGTAATATTCCATTTCATATATGTACCACATCTTTATCCATTCATCTGTCTGTGGGCATTTAGGTTGCTTCCATTACCTGGCTATTGTAAATAGTGCTGCAATGAACATTGTGGTGAATGTGCCTTTTTGATGTACGGTTTTCTCTGGGTATATGCCCAGAAGTGGGATTGCTGGATCAGATGGTAATTCTATTTCTAGTTTTTTTAAGGAAACTCCATACTGTTCTCCATAGTGACTGTATCAATTTACATTCCCACCAATAGTGGAAGAGGGCTCCTTTTGTCCACACCCTCCCCAGAATTGGTTGTTTGTAGATTTTCTGATGATGCCGATTCTAACAGGTGTGAGGTGAAACCTCATTGTAGTTTTGATTTGCATTTCTCTGATAATTAGTGCTGTTGAGCAGCTTTTCATGTGCGTCTTGGCCATCTCTGTGTCTCCTTTGAAGAAACGTCTCTTTACATCTTCTGGCCATTTTTTTGGGTTGTTTGTTTTTTTTAATATTAAGCTGCATGAGCTGTTTATATATATTGGAGATTAAACCTCTGTCCATTGATTCGTCTGCAACGATTTTCGCCCATTCTGAGGGATGCCTTTTTCCATTCCCGTGTTTTTTTAACAAAAAAGGAAAGAAAGGAAAAGAAGCAGAACACTAATGTGCGTAAAATATGCCTTTTGAAACGGTCGTTTTGAAATATGGACGTCCTTTGAATATTTTGGTCGATATGTGACCCCAGGATTTGTTTTCAGGGCAGGTGTCATTTACAGGCCTGCAATGATTTTGAATATCAACTGACCATTAGCGTTGGGATTAAAGCTGCTGTTGTGTGAAACGGCCACAAGGTGGCAGCAGTTCACCCTTACCAAATCTGGTTACTAGGGCAAGAGAGCCTCAGTGGAAGTGGTGTTCTAGATTGGAGTTTAGAATGGAATGTGCCAGGAGAAAGCCCCTCACGTTTGTCTCACTACTTCTTGTTCGTGTTTTTAATTTAATTTTTTTATTTTTTTCTTACAGCAAGTTTGATTACAATGTTTGGCTTGTTGTAGGTGTGGAAGATGTGGTTCTTTTACACATATACACATGTCTGTTCTTCCTGGGATCCTTTTCCCATGTACGTTATGACAGAATGTTGAGTAGTCCTCTCTTGGTATTCTGTAGGTCTTTGGTGATTATATATGTCACCTGTGTTTGTAGATGTCTGTTAACCCCGATATCGTAATGAAACCAATCCTCACACCTTTCCTTTGGTGAACCATAAGTTTGTTTAATGAATCTGTGATTGCCCTTCTCCGTGGAAATATCTGCCCTGGTATCCATTTTTAGGTAACACCTATAAGTGATATGATATGATATGTGTCTTTCACTTTCTGACTTACTACAAGTCACGTGATTACTTCTAGACTCATCTACGGTGCTGCAAATGGCATTGTGTCCTTTTTTCCCTTGGCTTCTCTTCTGCCTTAGCGGGGTCCATTTTCAACAATGTGATTCCCTGAGGGTTGTGGATTAGCTGACCTGGGCAGCCTTACCCTGCCGGCCCGCCCTCCCCAGGTGTGCCTCGTTGAGGTCAATATAAACAGCGCTCCAGGCAGCAATAGCCCCTGAAGCTGTGCCTGACTCCATATTCTCTGCCCCGTCAGCAGTCTCGGGGCTGTGCTGGTGGGAGGGAGTGAGGGGCCACAGCTTTGTGGGTGGCCCGGTGTGAGTGGGGTTCTGCTGGCCTTTCTGCAGGAGTTGCCAGGCTGCCGCCTGTAAAGAAGAGGTTGTGTCACCCATACCTTCCGCTGGAATTTCTCTCCGGACAGAGGTGAGGAAGGAAAAAAGCAGTGGGGGCCGGGACAGGAGGGGTATCTCAGGCAGGGCAATGGAAAGCTTCTGGAAGAGCGCCCGGGGCCAGGACCACCCTGGCTGGCCTGCCCGCACCAAGTTGGCCTGCGTGCTGTCGCTGGTGTGGCTCCACGGTCCTTCCTCTAGGCTTTCAAGCCCTTGTACATATTCAGGTGTTTTACCTGGAAAGGGTGGGAACAGTTCAGCAGCAGCTGGCCTGGGGCTCAGCTCACGTTTACTCAGAGATGCCTCGGCACGGTCCCCCAGCTTTGCAATGAGGACGCTCCTTGCGTGGGGGGTGGGTTGATGGCTGTATGGGAGATGGTTCCCCACCTCTGACCAATTTCAGAATTGTTTACCACTGGAGCAAGTGCCCTGATAGGGTTTTCCTCTGTATAACTCGTGGGTTCAGGTTTTCTTTTCTTTTATGGTTCAAGTTAGATTTTATTCCTCTTTTATGTATTTATAGATATAAGCATGGAAATAATTCATTCCTATAAATACATCTGTGTGACGGGAAGAACTTTTTTCTGTTTTATTTTAAATTTTATTTTTTAAAATTTTGGAATTTAATTTTATTTATTTTTTTATATAGCACGTTATTATTAGTTATGTATTTTATGCATATACATGTACACAGGTCAATCCCAAACTCCCAACTCATCCCACCACCACCACCCCATGGCTTCCCACACTTGGTGTCCATACGTTTGTTCTCTACCTCTGTGTCTCTATTTCTTCCCTGCAAACCAGTTCATCTGTACCATTTCTAGGCTCCACATATATGCATTAATATACAATATTTGTTTTCCTCTTTCTGACTTACTTCATTCTGTATGACAGTCTCTCGATCCATCGATGTCTCTACAAATGACCCAGTTTCATTCCTTTTTATGGCCGAGTAATATTCCATTTCATATATGTACCACATCTTTATCCATTCATCTGTCTGTGGGCATTTAGGTTGCTTCCATTACCTGGCTATTGTAAATAGTGCTGCAATGAACATTGTGGTGAATGTGCCTTTTTGATGTACGGTTTTCTCTGGGTATATGCCCAGAAGTGGGATTGCTGGATCAGATGGTAATTCTATTTCTAGTTTTTTTAAGGAAACTCCATACTGTTCTCCATAGTGACTGTATCAATTTACATTCCCACCAATAGTGGAAGAGGGCTCCTTTTGTCCACACCCTCCCCAGAATTGGTTGTTTGTAGATTTTCTGATGATGCCGATTCTAACAGGTGTGAGGTGAAACCTCATTGTAGTTTTGATTTGCATTTCTCTGATAATTAGTGCTGTTGAGCAGCTTTTCATGTGCGTCTTGGCCATCTCTGTGTCTCCTTTGAAGAAACGTCTCTTTACATCTTCTGGCCATTTTTTTGGGTTGTTTGTTTTTTTTTAATATTAAGCTGCATGAGCTGTTTATATATATTGGAGATTAAACCTCTGTCCATTGATTCGTCTGCAACGATTTTCGCCCATTCTGAGGGATGTCTTTTTCCATTCCCGTGTTTTTTTAACAAAAAAGGAAAGAAAGGAAAAGAAGCAGAACACTAATGTGCGTAAAATATGCCTTTTGAAACGGTCGTTTTGAAATATGGACGTCCTTTGAATATTTTGGTCGATATGTGACCCCAGGATTTGTTTTCAGGGCAGGTGTCATTTACAGGCCTGCAATGATTTTGAATATCAACTGACCATTAGCGTTGGGATTAAAGCTGCTGTTGTGTGAAACGGCCACAAGGTGGCAGCAGTTCACCCTTACCAAATCTGGTTACTAGGGCAAGAGAGCCTCAGTGGAAGTGGTGTTCTAGATTGGAGTTTAGAATGGAATGTGCCAGGAGAAAGCCCCTCACGTTTGTCTCACTACTTCTTGTTCGTGTTTTTAATTAAATTTTTTATTTTTTCTTACAGCAAGTTTGATTACCATGTTTGGCTTGTTGTAGGTGTGGAAGATGTGGTTCTTTTACACATATACACATGTCTGTTCTTCCTGGGATCCTTTTCCCATGTACGTTATGACAGAATGTTGAGTAGTCCTCTCTTGGTATTCTGTAGGTCTTTGGTGATTATATATGTCACCTGTGTTTGTAGATGTCTGTTAACCCCGATATCGTAATGAAACCAATCCTCACACCTTTCCTTTGGTGAACCATAAGTTTGTTTAATGAATCTGTGATTGCCCTTCTCCGTGGAAATATCTGCCCTGGTATCCATTTTTAGGTAACACCTATAAGTGATATGATATGATATGTGTCTTTCACTTTCTGACTTACTACAAGTCACGTGATTACTTCTAGACTCATCTACGGTGCTGCAAATGGCATTGTGTCCTTTTTTCCCTTGGCTTCTCTTCTGCCTTAGCGGGGTCCATTTTCAACAATGTGATTCCCTGAGGGTTGTGGATTAGCTGACCTGGGCAACCTTACCCTGCCGGCCCGCCCTCCCCAGGTGTGCCTCGTTGAGGTCAATATAAACAGCGCTCCAGGCAGCAATAGCCCCTGAAGCTGTGCCTGACTCCATATTCTCTGCCCCGTCAGCAGTCTCGGGGCTGTGCTGGTGGGAGGGAGTGAGGGGCCACAGCTTTGTGGGTGGCCCGGTGTGAGTGGGGTTCTGCTGGCCTTTCTGCAGGAGTTGCCAGGCTGCCGCCTGTAAAGAAGAGGTTGTGTCACCCATACCTTCCGCTGGAATTTCTCTCCGGACAGAGGTGAGGAAGGAAAAAAGCAGTGGGGGCCGGGACAGGAGGGGTATCTCAGGCAGGGCAATGGAAAGCTTCTGGAAGAGCGCCCGGGGCCAGGACCACCCTGGCTGGCCTGCCCGCACCAAGTTGGCCTGCGTGCTGTCGCTGGTGTGGCTCCACGGTCCTTCCTCTAGGCTTTCAAGCCCTTGTACATATTCAGGTGTTTTACCTGGAAAGGGTGGGAACAGTTCAGCAGCAGCTGGCCTGGGGCTCAGCTCACGTTTACTCAGAGATGCCTCGGCACGGTCCCCCAGCTTTGCAATGAGGACGCTCCTTGCGTGGGGGGTGGGTTGATGGCTGTATGGGAGATGGTTCCCCACCTCTGACCAATTTCAGAATTGTTTACCACTGGAGCAAGTGCCCTGATAGGGTTTTCCTCTGTATAACTCGTGGGTTCAGGTTTTCTTTTCTTTTATGGTTCAAGTTAGATTTTATTCCTCTTTTATGTATTTATAGATATAAGCATGGAAATAATTCATTCCTATAAATACATCTGTGTGACGGGAAGAACTTTTTTCTGTTTTATTTTAAATTTTATTTTTTAAAATTTTGAAATTTAATTTTATTTATTTTTTTTTATATAGCACGTTATTATTAGTTATGTATTTTATGCATATACATGTACACAGGTCAATCCCAAACTCCCAACTCATCCCACCACCACCACCCCATGGCTTCCCACACTTGGTGTCCATACGTTTGTTCTCTACCTCTGTGTCTCTATTTCTTCCCTGCAAACCAGTTCATCTGTACCATTTCTAGGCTCCACATATATGCATTAATATACAATATTTGTTTTCCTCTTTCTGACTTACTTCATTCTGTATGACAGTCTCTCGATCCATCGATGTCTCTACAAATGACCCAGTTTCATTCCTTTTTATGGCCGAGTAATATTCCATTTCATATATGTACCACATCTTTATCCATTCATCTGTCTGTGGGCATTTAGGTTGCTTCCATTACCTGGCTATTGTAAATAGTGCTGCAATGAACATTGTGGTGAATGTGCCTTTTTGATGTACGGTTTTCTCTGGGTATATGCCCAGAAGTGGGATTGCTGGATCAGATGGTAATTCTATTTCTAGTTTTTTTAAGGAAACTCCATACTGTTCTCCATAGTGACTGTATCAATTTACATTCCCACCAATAGTGGAAGAGGGCTCCTTTTGTCCACACCCTCCCCAGAATTGGTTGTTTGTAGATTTTCTGATGATGCCGATTCTAACAGGTGTGAGGTGAAACCTCATTGTAGTTTTGATTTGCATTTCTCTGATAATTAGTGCTGTTGAGCAGCTTTTCATGTGCGTCTTGGCCATCTCTGTGTCTCCTTTGAAGAAACGTCTCTTTAGATCTTCTGCCCATTTTTTTGGGTTGTTTGTTTTTTTAATATTAAGCTGCATGAGCTGTTTATATATATTGGAGATTAAACCTCTGTCCATTGATTCGTCTGCAACGATTTTCGCCCATTCTGAGGGATGCCTTTTTCCATTCCCGTGTTTTTTAACAAAAAAGGAAAGAAAGGAAAAGAAGCAGAACACTAATGTGCGTAAAATATGCCTTTTGAAACGGTCGTTTTGAAATATGGACGTCCTTTGAATTTTTTGGTCGATATGTGACCCCAGGATTTGTTTTCAGGGCAGGTGTCATTTACAGGCCTGCAATGATTTTGAATATCAACTGACCATTAGCGTTGGGATTAAAGCTGCTGTTGTGTGAAACGGCCACAAGGTGGCAGCAGTTCACCCTTACCAAATCTGGTTACTAGGGCAAGAGAGCCTCAGTGGAAGTGGTGTTCTAGATTGGAGTTTAGAATGGAATGTGCCAGGAGAAAGCCCCTCACGTTTGTCTCACTACTTCTTGTTCGTGTTTTTAATTTAATTTTTTATTTTTTCTTACAGCAAGTTTGATTACAATGTTTGGCTTGTTGTAGGTGTGGAAGATGTGGTTCTTTTACACATATACACATGTCTGTTCTTCCTGGGATCCTTTTCCCATGTACGTTATGACAGAATGTTGTGTAGTCCTCTCTTGGTATTCTGTAGGTCTTTGGTGATTATATATGTCACCTGTGTTTGTATATGTCTGTTAACCCCGATATCGTAATGAAACCAATCCTCACACCTTTCCATTGGTGAACCATAAGGTTGTTTAATGAATCTGTGATTGCCCTTCTCCGTGGAAATATCTGCCCTGGTATCCATTTTTAGGTAACACCTATAAGTGATATGATATTATATGTGTCTTTCATTTTCTGACTTACTACAAGTCACGTGATTACTTCTAGACAAATCTACGGTGCTGCAAATGGCATTGTGTCCTTTTTTTCCTTGTCTTCTCTTCTACCTTAGCGGGGTCCATTTTCAACAATGTGATTCCCTGAGGGTTGTGGATTAGCTGACCTGGGCAGCCTTACCCTGCCGGCCCGCCCTCCCCAGGTGTGCCTCGTTGAGGTCAATATAAACAGCGCTCCAGGCAGCAATAGCCCCTGAAGCTGTGCCTGACTCCATATTCTCTGCCCCGTCAGCGTTCTCGCGGCTGTGCTGGTGGGAGGGAGTGAGGGGCCACAGCTTTGTGGGTGGCCCGGTGTGAGTGGGGTTCTGCTGGCCTTTCTGCAGGAGTTGCCAGGCTGCCGCCTGTAAAGTAGAGGTTGTGTCACCCATACCTTCCACTGGAATTTCTCTCCGGAAAGAGGTGAGGAAGGAAAAAAGCAGTGGGGGCCGGGACAGGAGGGATATCTCAGGCAGGGCAATGGAAAGCTTCTGGAAGAGCACCCGGGGCCAGGACCACCCTGGCTGGCCTGCAGGCACCAAGTTGGCCTGCGTGCTGTCGCTGGTGTGGCTCCACGGTCCTTCCTCTAGGCTTTCAAGCCCTTTTACATATTCAGGTGTTTTACCTGGAAAGGGTGGGAACAGTTCAGCAGCAGCTGGCCTGGGGCTCAGCTCACGTTTACTCAGAGATGCCTCGGCACGGTCCCCCAGCTTTGCAATGAGGACGCTCCTTGCGTGGGGGGTGGGTTGCTGGCTGTATGGGAGATGATTCCCCACCTCTGACAAATTTCAGAATTGTTTACCGCTGGAGCAAGTGCCCTGATAGGGTTTTCCTGTGTATAACTGGTGGGTTCAAGTTTTTTTTTTCTTTTATGGTTCAAGTTAGAATTTATTCCTCTTTTATGTATTTATAGATATATGCATGGAAATAATTCATTCCTATAAATACATCTGTGTGACGGGAAGAACTTTTTTCTGTTTTATTTTTAAATTTTATTTTTTTAAATTTTGAAATTTAATTTTATTTATTTTTTATACAGCACGTTATTATTAGTTATGTATTTTATGCATATACATGTATACAGGTCAATCCCAAACTCCCAACTCATCCCACCACCACCACCCCATGGCTTCCCACACTTGGTGTCCATACGTTTGTTCTCTACCTCTGTGTCTCTATTTCTTCCCTGCAAAGCAGTTCATCTGTACCATTTTTAGGCTCCACATATATGCATTAATATACAATATTTGTTTTCCTCTTTCTGACTTACTTCATTCTGTATGACAGTCTCTCGATCCATTGATGTCTCTACAAATGACCCAGGTTCATTCCATTTTATGGCCGAGTAATATTCCATTTTATATATGTACCACATCTTTATCCATTCATCTGTCTGTGGGCATTTAGGTTGCCTCCATTACCTGGCTATTGTAAATAGTGCTGCAACGAATATTGTGGTGAATGTGCCTTTTTGAAATACGGTTTTCTCTGGGTATATGCCCAGAAGTGGGATTGCTGGATCAGATGGTAATTCTATTTCTAATTTTTTTAAGGAAATTGCATACTGTTCTCCATAGTGACTGTATCAATTTACATTCCCAGCAATAGTGGAAGAGGGCTCCTTTTGTCCACACCCTCCCCGGAATTGGTTGTCTGTGGATTTTCTGATGATGCCGATTCTAACAGGTGTGAGGTGATACCTCATTGTAGTTTGATTTGCATTTCTCTAATAATTAGTGCTGTTGAGCAGCTTTTCATGTGCGTCTTGGCCATCTCTGTGTCTCCTTTGAAGAAACGTCTCTTTAGATCTTCTGCCCATTTTTTTGGGTTGTTTGTTTTTTTTAATATTAAGCTGCATGAGCTCTTTATATATATTGGAGATTAAACCTCTGTCCATTGATTCGTCTACAACGATTTTCTCCCATACTGAGGGATGCCTTTTTCCATTCCCGTGTTTTTTAACAAAAAAGGGAAGAAAGGAAAAGAAGCAGAACACTAATGTGCGTAAAATATGCCTTTTGAAATGGTCGTTTTGAAATATGGACGTCCTTTGAATTTTTTGGTCGATATGTGACCCCAGGATTTGTTTTCAGGGCAGGTGTCATTTACAGGCCTGCAATGATTTTGAATATCAACTGACCATTAGCGTTGGGTTTAAAGCTGCTGTTGTGTGAAACGGCCACAAGGTGGCAGCAGTTCACCCTTACCAATATATTTCTTGGGATATTTCAGGTGTACCCAGGTTGAGGTTCTTGTAAGCAGTGCAGCCCTCAATTTGGGGGTGGCTCTGTCTTATGGATTTTCAGTTTTCCCAAGGTATATTCCCTAGACTGGAAGTGCCCTTGGCTCTGTAGCTCTGTTGTTTACTTGTTTTAGGGAACACAATGCACTCCTCCAGTGAGGCAGTTGGCAACTTACATCCCGCCCATCAGCATAACAAGGCTCCCTGTTCTCCAGGGCCTGTCTTGCCTTTCTGGTTTTTACACATTTTGTGGATGTCCCTTTTGACCGGTGGGAAGTGATTCTTCTTTGTAGTGCAGATTTGCATTGCGCGCTTGCTTGCTTGGCCAAAAAGGGCGTATGCGTTTTCTCCTGAATATATTCAGGAGAAAACGCATACGCCCTTTTTGGCCAAGTGCATCATTGTCGAAGTTGTGCCCCTCTTCCTGTGCTTTACAGGCGATTTCAACGTACCTCTTGAAATCTGTTTCCTGCTATTCTGCCTCGCTTTCAAGTCCGCCTTGTTGCCTTCCCTCAACAGATTTTTGGACGATAGTTGGCCTTGATTACTCTGCCAGTTTGTGAATTGCTGTGCCCCTGAGCTCCATTTTTCAACTCGTTTTTTGTGAGCTGAACGCAAGTCCAAACTTTTGGTTCAGGACCTCTACTGGTTCCCGGTGGGTGGCTGAGACTTTGGTTCATTCTTCTTCCTGCCGGGAAATTAGAGTGACATGTGCCCATCCAAATGCCTAACAGCTGCTCTCTCATTGGTTCTCCCTCTTCCCTTTCATCCTCTGCCAATTTGGCAACCTGTGCGAACCAGGAGCTTAAAGGGGCTGTCTCTCCAAGTTGGGAGATTGATAGGAAAGCAGTTGGAAAGTCAAACTGGAGCACCAGGAGAGGGGCTCTTCGTTGAGTTTTAGAAACCTTTCGTATTCACAGTGTGTCCATTCTCTAGGTTTCCCGTACACGTTATAGCTGTAGTAATATTCCCTTCCACCTGGAGAGCTGGGACCCATGGAATGGGTGCCATGCATTATTGCTTTAAAGGGTCTGCATTTGCGCACCCAATCTCACCAATCCTCTCAGTCCCAAGTGTCCAGCCTTATGCCATATCCACCTGTCATTGTAGATAGGGTCATTCCAGGTTGCATCAGAGACCCTGAAGGAATTGGAAAGAATTTCCCTGTTTCTTTGTTCTGTTTTTGAAATTCCTTTTTAGAGTGGGTTTGAGCTGATTCTCACTGCCATGTTTATGCCAGTCTAGACACACTTGATTCCCTTACGGAGACATATCAATACATAGGTTTTAAGATTCTTACTAGTCAGATCTATTCCTCTGCGGGAAATATGGGGTTTTGAGTCCCTTTCACTGAGGAAGGTGTAGGTCTTGTCTATTCCATAGTTGGTTTTTGGAACGGTACCTGTGCTTATATCAAACTCGGGTTTGATGCATCACCCCACCTCTCCTTCCCCCTTAAGCAGGCATAAGAGTGTTTTCTAAATGTGAGACTCTGTTCTCTTGCCTAACTCAGTTCATGTGTAGCCATGTTTACAGGATCTTCCTAAGTGATATCTTATGATAAGTTTCTTTTCCTGTGTGACTTATTTCACTTAGAATCATCGTACCTGAATCCACTCATTTTGCTGCTACTGGTCTTATGACATTGATTTCGTGGCTGAGGGATATTCCATCGTATGTAAGTTCCACAATGTTTTGAACCCTTTTTATATTTCCTGGGATATTTCAGGTGTACCCAGGTTGAGGTTCCTGTAAGCAGTGCAGCCCTCAATTTGGGGGTGGCTCTGTCTTATGGATTTTCAGTTTTCCCAAGGTATATTCCCTAGACTGGAAGTGCCCTTGGCTCTGGAGCTCTGTTGTTTACTTGTTTTAGGGAACACAATGCACTCCTCCAGTGAGGCAGTTGGCAACTTACATCCCGCCCATCAGCATAACAAGGCTCCCTGTTCTCCAGGGCCTGTCTTGCCTTTCTGGTTTTTACACATTTTGTGGATGTCCCTTTTGACCGGTGGGAAGTGATACTTCTTTGTAGTGCAGATTTGCATTGCCCGCTTGCTTGCTTGGCCAAAAAGGGCGTATGCGTTTTCTCCTGAATATATTCAGGAGAAAACGCATACGCCCTTTTTGGCCAAGTGCATCATTGTCGAAGTTGTGCCCCTCTTCCTGTGCTTTACAGGCGATTTCAACGTACCTCTTGAAATCTGTTTCCTGCTATTCTGCCTCGCTTTCAAGTCCGCCTCGTTGCCTTCCCTCAACAGATTTTTGGACGATAGTTGGCCTTGATTACTCTGCCAGTTTGTGAAATGCTGTGCCCCTGAGCTCCATTATTCAACTCGTTTTTTGTGAGCTGAACGCAAGTCCAAACTTTTGGTTCAGGACCTCTACTGGTTCCCGGTGGGTGGCTGAGACTTTGGTTAATTCTTCTTCCTGCAGGGAAATTAGAGTGACATGTGCCCATCCAAATGCCTAACAGCTACTCTCTCATTGGTTCTCCCTCTTCCCTTTCATCCTCTGCCAAATTGGCAACCTGTGCGAACCAGGAGCTTAAAGGGGCTGTCTCTCCAAGTTGGGAGATTGATAGGAAAGCAGTTGGAAAGTCAAACCGGAGCACCAGGAGAGGGGCTCTTCGTTGAGTTTTAGAAACCTTTCGTATTCACAGTGTGTCCATTCTCTAGGTTTCCCGTACACGTTATAGCTGTAGTAATATTCCCTTCCACCTGGAGAGCTGGGACCCATGGAATGGGTGCCATGCATTATTGCTTTAAAGGGTCTGCATTTGCTCACCCAATCTCACCAATCCTCTCAGTCCCAAGTGTCCAGCCTTATGCCACATCCAGCTGTCATTGTAGATAGGGTCATTCCAGGTTGCATCAGAGACCCTGAAGGAATTGTAAAGAATTTCCCTGTTTCTTTGTTCTGTTTTTGAAATTCCTTTTTAGAGTGGGTTTGAGCTGATTCTCGCGGCCAGGTTTATGCCAGTCTAGACACACTTGATTCCCTTACAGAGACATATCAATACATAGGTTTTAAGATTCTTACTAGTCAGATCTATTCCTCTGCGGGAAATATGGGGTTTTGAGTCCCTTTCACTGAGGAAGGTGTAGGTCTTGTCTATTCCATAGTTGGTTTTTGGAACGGTACCTGTGCTTATATCAAACTCGGGTTTGATGCATCACCCCACCTCTCCTTCCCCCTTAAGCAGGCATAAGAGTGTTTTCTAAATGTGAGACTCTGTTCTCTTGCCTAACTCAGTTCATGTGTAGCCATGTTTACAGGATCTTCCTAAGTGATATCTTATGATAAGTTTCTTTTCCTGTGTGACTTCTTTCACTTAGAATCATCGTACCTGAATCCACTCATTTTGCTGCTACTGGTCTTATGACATTGATTTCGTGGCTGAGGGATATTCCATCGTACCTAAGTTCCACAGTGTTTGGAACCATTTTTATATTTCCTGGGATATTTCAGGTGTACCCAGGTTGAGGTTCCTGTAAGCAGTGCAGCCCTCAATTTGGGGGTGGCTCTGTCTTATGGATTTTCAGTTTTCTCATGGTATATTCCCTAGACTGGACGTGCCCTTGGCTCTGGAGCTCTGTTGTTTTCTTGTTTTAGGGAACACAATGCACTCCTCCAGTGAGGCAGTTGGCAACTTACATCCCGCCCATCAGCAAAACAAGGCTCCCTGTTCTCCAGGGCCTGTCTTGCCTTTCTGGTTTTTACACATTTTGTGGATGTCCCTTTTGACCGGTGGGAAGTGATACTTCTTTGTAGTGCAGATTTGCATTGCCCGCTTGCTTGCTTAGCCAAAAAGGGCGTATGCGTTTTCTCCTGAATATATTCAGGGGAAAACGCATACGCCCTTTTTGGCCAAGTGCATCATTGTCGAAGTTGTGCCCCTCTTCCTGTGCTTTACAGGCGATTCCAACGTACCTCTTGAAATCTGTTTCCTGCTATTCTGCCTCGCTTTCAAGTCCGCCTCGTTTCCTTCCCTCAACAGATTTTTGGACGATAGTTGGCCTTGATTACTCTGCCAGTTTGTGAATTGCTGTGCCCCTGAGCTCCATTTTTCAACTCGTTTTTTGTGAGCTGAACGCAAGTCCAAACTTTTGGTTCAGGACCTATACTGGTTCTCGGTGGGTGGCTGAGACTTTGGTTCATTCTTCTTCCTGCCGGGAAATTAGAGTGACATGTGCCCATCCAAATGCCTAACAGCTACTCTCTCATTGGTTCTCCCTCTTCCCTTTCATCCTCTGCCAAATTGGCAACCTGTGCGAACCAGGAGCTTAAAGGGGCTGTCTCTCCAAGTTGGGAGATTGATAGGAAAGCAGTTGGAAAATCAAACCGGAGCACCAGGAGAGGGGCTCTTCGTTGAGTTTTAGAAACCATTCGTATTCACAGTGTGTCCATTCTCTCGGTTTCCCGTACACGTTATAGCTGTAGTAATATTCCCTTCCACCTGGAGAGCGGGTACCCATGGAATGGGTGCCATGCATTATTGCTTTAAAGGGTCTGCATTTGCTCACCTAATCTCACCAATCCTCTCAGTCCCAAGTGTCCAGCCTTATGCCACATCCAGCTGTCATTGTAGATAGGGTCATTCCAGGTTGCATCAGAGACCCTGAAGGAATTGTAAAGAATTTCCCTGTTTCTTTGTTCTGTTTTTGAAATTCCTTTTTAGAGTGGGTTTGAGCTGATTCTCGCGGCCATGTTTATGCCAGTCTAGACACACTTGATTCCCTTACGGAGACATATCAATACATAGGTTTTAAGATTCTTACTAGTCAGATCTATTCCTCTGCGGGAAATATGGGGTTTTGAGTCCCTTTCACTGAGGAAGGTGTAGGTCTTGTCTATTCCATAGTTGGGTTTTGGAACAGTACCTGTGCTTATATCAAACTCTGGTTTGATGCATCACCCCACCTCTCCTTCCCCCTTAAGCAGGCATAAGAGTGTTTTCTAAATGTGAGACTCTGTTCTCTTGCCTAACTCAGTTCATGTGTAGCCATATTTACAGGATCTTCCTAAGTGATATCTTATGATAAGTTTCTTTTCCTGTGTGACTTCTTTCCCTAAGAATCATCGTACCTGAATCCACTCATTTTGCTGCTACTGGTCTTATGACATTGATTTCGTGGCTGAGGGATATTCCATCGTACGTAAGTTCCACAATGTTTGGAACCATTTTTATATTTCCTGGGATATTTCAGGTGTACCCAGGTTGAGGTTCCTGTAAGCAGTGCAGCCCTCAATTTGGGGGTGGCTCTGTCTTATGGATTTTCAGTTTTCCCAAGGTATATTCCCTAGACTGGACGTGCCCTTGGCTCTGGAGCTCTGTTGTTTACTTGTTTTAGGGAACACAATGCACTCCTCCAGTGAGGCAGTTGGCAACTTACATCCCGCCCATCAGCATAACAAGGCTCCCTGTGCTCCAGGGCCTGTCTTGCCTTTCTGGTTTTTACACATTTTGTGGATGTCCCTTTTGACCAGTGGGAAGTGATACTTCTTTGTAGTGCAGATTTGCATTGCCCGCTTACTTGCTTGGCCAAAAAGGGCGTATGCGTTTTCTCCTGAATATATACAGGAGAAAACGCATACGCCCTTTTTGGCCAAGTGCATCATTGTCGAAGTTGTGCCCCTCTTCCTGTGCTTTACAGGCGATTCCAACGTACCTCTTGAAATCTCTTTCCTGCTATTCTGCCTCGCTTTCAAGTCCACCTCGTTGCCTTCCCTCAACAGATTTTTGGACGATAGTTGGCCTTGATTACTCTGCCAGTTTGTGAATTGCTGTGCCCCTGAGCTCCATTTTTCAACTCGTTTCTTGTGAGCTGAACGCAAGTCCAAACTTTTGGTTCAGGACCTCTACTGGTTCCCGGTGGGTGGCTGAGACTTTGGTTAATTCTTCTTCCTGCCGGGAAATTAGAGTGACATGTGCCCATCCAAATGCCTAACAGCTACTCTCTCATTGGTTCTCCCTCTTCCCTTTCATCCTCTGCCAAATTGGCAACCTGTGCGAACCAGGAGCTTAAAGGGGCTGTGTCTCCAAGTTGGGAGATTGATAGCAAAGCAGTTGGAAAGTCAAACCGGAGCACCAGGAGAGGGGCTCTTCGTTGAGTTTTAGAAACCTTTCGTATTAACAGTGTGTCCATTCTCTAGGTTTCCCGTACACGTTATAGCTGTAGTAATATTCCCTTCAACATGGAGAGCTGGGACCCATGGAATGGGTGCCATGCATTATTGCTTTAAAGGGTCTGCATTTGCTCACCCAATCTCACCAATCCTCTCAGTCCCAAGTGTCCAGCCTTATGCCACATCCAGCTGTCATTGTAGATAGGGTCATTCCAGGTTGCATCAGAGACCCTGAAGGAATTGTGAAGAATTTCCCTGTTTCTTTGTTCTGTTTTTGAAATTCCTTTTTAGAGTGGGTTTGAGCTGATTCTCGCTGCCATGTTTATGCCAGTCTAGACACACTTGATTCCCTTACGGAGACATATCAATACATAGGTTTTAAGATTCTTACTAGTCAGATCTATTCCTCTGCGGGAAATATGGGGTTTTGAGTCCCTTTCACTGAGGAAGGTGTAGGTCTTGTCTATTCCATAGTTGGTTTTTGGAACGGTACCTGTGCTTATATCAAACTCTGGTTTGATGCATCACCCCACCTCTCCTTCCCCCTTAAGCAGGCATAAGAGTGTTTTCTAAATGTGAGACTCTGTTCTCTTTCCTAACTCAGTTCATGTGTAGCCATGTTTACAGGATCTTCCTATGTGATATCTTATGATAAGTTTCTTTTTCTGTGTGACTTCTTTCACTTAGAATCATCGTACCTGAATCCACTCATTTTGCTGCTACTGCTCTTATGACATTGATTTCATGGCTGAGGGATATTCCATCGTACGTAAGTTCCACAATGTTTGGAACCATTTTTATATTTCCTGGGATATTTCTGGTGTACCCAGGTTGAGGTTCTTGTAAGCAGTGCAGCCCTCAATTTGGGGGTGGCTCTGTCTTATGGATTTTCAGTTTTCCCAAGGTATATTCCCTAGACTGGAAGTGCCCTTGGCTCTGTAGCTCTGTTGTTTACTTGTTTTAGGGAACACAATGCACTCCTCCAGTGAGGCAGTTGGCAACTTACATCCCGCCCATCAGCATAACAAGGCTCCCTGTTCTCCAGGGCCTGTCTTGCCTTTCTGGTTTTTACACATATTGTGGATGTCCCTTTTGACCGGTGGGAAGTGATACTTCTTTGTAGTGCAGATTTGCATTGCCCGCTTGCTTGCTTGGCCAAAAAGGGCGTATGCGTTTTCTCCTGAATATATTCAGGAGAAAACGCATATGCCCTTTTTGGCCAAGTGCATCATTGTCGAAGTTGTGCCCCTCTTCCTGTGCTTTACAGGCGATTCCAACGTACCTCTTGAAATCTGTTTCCTGCTATTCTGCCTCGCTTTCTAGTCCGCCTCGTTGCCTTCCCTCAACAGATTTTTGGACGATAGTTGGCCTTGATTACTCTGCCAGTTTGTGAATTGCTGTGCCCCTGAGCTCCATTTTTCAACTCGTTTTTTGTGAGCTGAACGCAAGTCCAAACTTTTGGTTCAGGACCTCTACTGGTTCCCGGTGGGTGGCTGAGACTTTGGTTAATTCTTCTTCCTGCCGGGAAATTAGAGTGACATGTGCCCATCCAAATGCCTAGCAGCTACTCTCTCATTGGTTCTCCCTCTTCCCTTTCATCCTCTGCCAAATTGGCAACCTGTGCGAACCAGGAGCTTAAAGGGGCTGTCTCTCCAAGTTGGGAGATTGATAGGAAAGCAGTTGGAAAGTCAAACCGGAGCACCAGGAGAGGGGCTCTTCGTTGAGTTTTAGAAACCTTTCGTATTCACAGTGTGTCCATTCTCTAGGTTTCCCGTACACGTTATAGCTGTAGTAATATTCCCTTCAACCTGGAGAGCTGGGACCCATGGAATGGGTGCCATGCATTAATGCTTTAAAGGGTCTGCATTTGCTCACCCAATCTCACCAATCCTCTCAGTCCCAAGTGTCCAGCCTTATGCCACATCCAGCTGTCATTGTAGATAGGGTCATTCCACGTTGCATCAGAGACCCTGAAGGAATTGTAAAGAATTTCCCTGTTTCTTTGTTCTGTTTTTGAAATTCCTTTTTAGAGTGGGTTTGAGCTGATTCTCGCTGCCATGTTTATGCCAGTCTAGACACACTTGATTCCCTTACGGAGACATATCAACACATAGGTTTTAAGATTCTTACTAGTCAGATCGATTCCTCTGCGGGAAATATGGGGTTTTGAGTCCCTTTCACTGAGGAAGGTGTAGGTCTTGTCTATTCCATAGTTGGTTTTTGGAACGGTACCTGTGCTTATATCAAACTCTGGTTTGATGCATCACCCCACCTCTCCTTCCCCCTTAAGCAGGCATAAGAGTGTTTTCTAAATGTGAGACTCTGTTCTCTTGCCTAACTCAGTTCTTGTGTAGCCATGTTTACAGGATCTTCCTAAGTGATATCTTATGATAAGTTTCTTTTTCTGTGTGACTTCTTTCACTTAGAATCATCGTACCTGAATCCACTCATTTTGCTGCTACTGCTCTTATGACATTGATTTCATGGCTGAGGGATATTCCATCGTACGTAAGTTCCACAATGTTTGGAACCATTTTTATATTTCCTGGGATATTTCTGGTGTACCCAGGTTGAGGTTCTTGTAAGCAGTGCAGCCCTCAATTTGGGGGTGGCTCTGTCTTATGGATTTTCAGTTTTCCCAAGGTATATTCCCTAGACTGGAAGTGCCCTTGGCTCTGTAGCTCTGTTGTTTACTTGTTTTAGGGAACACAATGCACTCCTCCAGTGAGGCAGTTGGCAACTTACATCCCGCCCATCAGCATAACAAGGCTCCCTGTTCTCCAGGGCCTGTCTTGCCTTTCTGGTTTTTACACATTTTGTGGATGTCCCTTTTGACCGGTGGGAAGTGATACTTCTTTGTAGTGCAGATTTGCATTGCCCGCTTGCTTGCTTGGCCAAAAAGGGCGTATGCGTTTTCTCCTGAATATATTCAGGAGAAAACGCATACGCCCTTTTTGGCCAAGTGCATCATTGTCGAAGTTGTGCCCCTCTTCCTGTGCTTTACAGGCGATTCCAACGTACCTCTTGAAATCTGTTTCCTGCTATTCTGCCTCGCTTTATAGTCCGCCTCGTTGCCTTCCCTCAACAGATTTTTGGACGATAGTTGGCCTTGATTACTCTGCCAGTTTGTGAATTGCTGTGCCCCTGAGCTCCATTTTTCAACTCGTTTCTTGTGAGCTGAACGCAAGTCCAAACTTTTGGTTCAGGACCTATACTGGTTCCCTGTGGGTGGCTGAGACTTTGGTTAATTCTTCTTCCTGCCGGGAAATTAGAGTGACATGTGCCCATCCAAATGCCTAACAGCTACTCTCTCATTGGTTCTCCCTCTTCCCTTTCATCCTCTGCCAAATTGGCAACCTGTGCGAACCAGGAGCTTAAAGGGGCTGTGTCTCCAAGTTGGGAGATTGATAGCAAAGCAGTTGGAAAGTCAAACCGGAGCACCAGGAGAGGGGCTCTTCGTTGAGTTTTAGAAACCTTTCCTATTCACAGTGTGTCCATTCTCTAGGTTTCCCGTACACGTTATAGCTGTAGTAATATTCCCTTCAACATGGAGAGCTGGGACCCATGGAATGGGTGCCATGCATTATTGCTTTAAAGGGTCTGCATTTGCTCACCCAATCTCACCAATCCTCTCAGTCCCAAGTGTCCAGCCTTATGCCACATCCAGCTGTCATTGTAGATAGGGTCATTCCAGGTTGCATCAGAGACCCTGAAGGAATTGTGAAGAATTTCCCTGTTTCTTTGTTCTGTTTTTGAAATTCCTTTTTAGAGTGGGTTTGAGCTGATTCTCGCTGCCATGTTTATGCCAGTCTAGACACACTTGATTCCCTTACGGAGACATATCAATACATAGGTTTTAAGATTCTTACTAGTCAGATCTATTCCTCTGCGGGAAATATGGGGTTTTGAGTCCCTTTCACTGAGGAAGGTGTAGGTCTTGTCTATTCCATAGTTGGTTTTTGGAACGGTACCTGTGCTTATATCAAACTCTGGTTTGATGCATCACCCCACCTCTCCTTCCCCCTTAAGCAGGCATAAGAGTGTTTTCTAAATGTGAGACTCTGTTCTCTTTCCTAACTCAGTTCATGTGTAGCCATGTTTACAGGGTCTTCCTATGTGATATCTTATGATAAGTTTCTTTTTCTGTGTGACTTCTTTCACTTAGAATCATCGTACCTGAATCCACTCATTTTGCTGCTACTGCTCTTATGACATTGATTTCATGGCTGAGGGATATTCCATCGTACGTAAGTTCCACAATGTTTGGAACCATTTTTATATTTCCTGGGATATTTCTGGTGTACCCAGGTTGAGGTTCTTGTAAGCAGTGCAGCCCTCAATTTGGGGGTGGCTCTGTCTTATGGATTTTCAGTTTTCCCAAGGTATATTCCCTAGACTGGAAGTGCCCTTGGCTCTGTAGCTCTGTTGTTTACTTGTTTTAGGGAACACAATGCACTCCTCCAGTGAGGCAGTTGGCAACTTACATCCCGCCCATCAGCATAACAAGGCTCCCTGTTCTCCAGGGCCTGTCTTGCCTTTCTGGTTTTTACACATATTGTGGATGTCCCTTTTGACCGGTGGGAAGTGATACTTCTTTGTAGTGCAGATTTGCATTGCCCGCTTGCTTGCTTGGCCAAAAAGGGCGTATGCGTTTTCTCCTGAATATATTCAGGAGAAAACGCATATGCCCTTTTTGGCCAAGTGCATCATTGTCGAAGTTGTGCCCCTCTTCCTGTGCTTTACAGGCGATTCCAACGTACCTCTTGAAATCTGTTTCCTGCTATTCTGCCTCGCTTTTTAGTCCGCCTCGTTGCCTTCCCTCAACAGATTTTTGGACGATAGTTGGCCTTGATTACTCTGCCAGTTTGTGAATTGCTGTGCCCCTGAGCTCCATTTTTCAACTCGTTTTTTGTGAGCTGAACGCAAGTCCAAACTTTTGGTTCAGGACCTATACTGGTTCCCGGTGGGTGGCTGAGACTTTGGTTAATTCTTCTTCCTGCCGGGAAATTAGAGTGACATGTGCCCATCCAAATGCCTAGCAGCTACTCTCTCATTGGTTCTCCCTATTCCCTTTCATCCTCTGCCAAATTGGCGACCTGTGCGAACCAGGAGCTTAAAGGGGCTGTCTCTCCAAGTTGGGAGATTGATAGGAAAGCAGTTGGAAAGTCAAACCGGAGCACCAGGAGAGGGGCTCTTCGTTGAGTTTTAGAAACCTTTCCTATTCACAGGGTGTACATTCCCTAGGTTTCCCGTACTCATTATAGCTGTAGTAATATTCTATTCAACCTGGAGAGCTGGGACTCATGGAATGGATGCCATGCATTATTGCTTTAAAGGGTCTGCATTTGCTCACCCAATCTCACCAATCCTCTCAGTCCCAAGTGTCCAGCCTTATGCCACATCCAGCTGTCATTGTAGATAGGGTCATTCCAGGTTGCATCAGAGACCCTGAAGGAATTGTAAAGAATTTCCCTGTTTCTTTGTTCTGTTTTTGAAATTCCTTTTTAGAGTGGGTTTGAGCTGATTCTCGCTGCCATGTTTATGCCAGTCTAGACACACTTGATTCCCTTACGCAGACATATCAATACATAGGTTTTAAGATTCTTACTAGTCAGATCGATTCCTCTGCGGGAAATATGGGGTTTTGAGTCCCTTTGACTGAGGAAGGTGTAGGTCTTGTCTATTCCATAGTTGGTTTTTGGAACGGTACCTGTGCTTATATCAAACTCTGGTTTGATGCATCACCCCACCTCTCCTTCCCCCTTAAGCAGGCATAAGAGTGTTTTCTAAATGTGAGACTCTGTTCTCTTGCCTAACTCAGTTCATGTGTAGCCATGTTTGCAGGATCTTCCTAAGTGATATCTTTTGATAAGTTTCTTTTCCTGTGTGACTTCTTTCACTTAGAATCATCGTACCTGGATCCACTCATTTTGTTGCTACTGGTCTTATGACATTGATTTCATGGCTGAGGGATATTCCATCGTACGTAAGTTCCACAATGTTTGGAACCATTTTTATATTTCCTGGGATATTTCAGGTGTACCCAGGTTGAGGTTCTTGTAAGCAGTGCAGCCCTCAATTTGGGGGTGGCTCTGTCTTATGGATTTTCAGTTTTCCCAAGGTATATTCCCTAGACTGGAAGTGCCCTTGGCTCTGTAGCTCTGTTGTTTACTTGTTTTAGGGAACACAATGCACTCCTCCAGTGAGGCAGTTGGCAACTTACATCCCGCCCATCAGCATAACAAGGCTCCCTGTTCTCCAGGGCCTGTCTTGCCTTTCTGGTTTTTACACATTTTGTGGATGTCCCTTTTGACCAGTGGGAAGTGATACTTGTTTGTAGTGCAGATTTGCATTGCTCGCTTGCTTGCTTGGCCAAAAAGGGCGTATGCGTTTTCTCCTGAATATATTCAGGAGAAAACGCATACGCCCTTTTTGGCCAAGTGCATCATTGTCGAAGTTGTGCCCCTCTTCCTGTGCTTTACAGGCGATTCCAACGTACCTCTTGAAATCTGTTTCCTGCTATTCTGCCTCGCTTTCAAGTCCGCCTCGTTGCCTTCCCTCAACAGATTTTTGGACGATAGTTGGCCTTGATTACTCTGCCAGTTTGTGAATTGCTGTGCCCCTGAGCTCCATTTTTCAACTCGTTTTTTGTGAGCTGAACGCAAGTCCAAACTTTTGGTTCAGGACCTATACTGGTTCCCGGTGGGTGGCTGAGACTTTGGTGAATTCTTCTTCCTGCCGGGAAATTAGAGTGACATGTGCCCATCCAAATGCCTAACAGCTACTCTCTCATTGGTTTTCCCCCTTCCCTTTCATCCTCTGCCAAATTGGCAACCTGTGCGAACCAGGAGCTTAAAGGGGCTGTCTCTCCAAGTTGGGAGATTGATAGGAAAGCAGTTGGAAAGTCAAACCGGAGCACCAGGAGAGGGGCTCTTCGTTGAGTTTTAGGAACCTTTCATATTCACAGTGTGTCCATTCTCTAGGTTTCCCGTACACGTTATAGCTGTAGTAATATTCCCTTCAACCTGGAGAGCTGGGACCCATGGAATGGATGCCATGCATTATTGCTTTAAAGGGTCTGCCTTTGCTCACCCAAACTCACCAATCCTCTCAGTCCCAAGTGTCCAGCCTTATGCCACATCCAGCTGTCATTGTAGATAGGGTCATTCCAGGTTGCATCAGAGACCCTGAAGGAATTGTAAATAATTTCCCTGTTTCTTTGTTCTGTTTTTGAAATTCCTTTTTAGACAGGGTTTGAGCTGATTCTCGCTGCCATGTTTATGCCAGTCTAGACAAACTTGATTCCCTTATGCAGACATATCAATACATAGGTTTTAAGATTCTTACTAGTCAGATCGATTCCTCTGCGGGTAATATGGGATTTTGAGTCCCTTTCACTGAGGAAGGTGTAGGTCTTGTCTATTCCATAGTTGGTTTTTGGAACGGTACATGTGCTTATATCAAACTCTGGTTTGATGCATCACCCCACCTCTCCTTCCCCCTTAAGCAGGCATAAGAGTGTTTTCTAAATGTGAGACTCTGTTCTCTTGCCTAACTCAGTTCATGTGTAGCCATGTTTACAGGATCTTCCTAAGTGATATCTTATGATAAGTTTCTTTTCCTGTGTGACTTCTTTCCCTTAGAATCATCGTACCTGAATCCACTCATTTTGCTGCTACTGGTCTTATGACATTGATTTCGTGGCTGAGGGATATTCCATCGTACGTAAGTTCCACAATGTTTGGTACCATTTTTATATTTCCTGGGATATTTCAGGTGTACCCAGGTTGAGGTTCCTGTAAGCAGTGCAGCCCTCAATTTGGGGGTGGCTCTGTCGTATGGATTTTCAGTTTTCCCATGGTATATTCCCTAGACTGGACGTGCCCTTGGCTCGGTAGCTCTGTTGTTTACTTGTTTTAGGGAACACAATGCACTCCTCCAGTGAGGCAGTTGGCAACTTACATCCCGCCCATCAGCATAACAAGGCTCCCTGTTCTCCAGGGCCTGTCTTGCCTTTCTGGTTTTTACACATTTTGTGGATGTCCCTTTTGACCGGTGGGAAGTGATACTTCTTTGTAGTGCAGATTTGCATTGCCCGCTTGCTTGCTTGGCCAAAAAGGGCGTATGAGTTTTCTCCTGAATATATTCAGGAGAAAACGCATACACCCTTTTTGGCCAAGTGCGTCATTGTCGAAGTTGTGTCCCTCTTCCTGTGCTTTACAGGCGATTCCAACGTACCTCTTGAAATCTGTTTCCTGCTATTCTGCCTCGCTTTCAAGTCCGCCTCGTTGCCTTCCCTCAACAGATTTTTGGACGATAGTTGGCCTTGATTACTCTGCCAGTTTGTGAATTGCTGTGCCCCTGAGCTCCATTTTTCAAATCGTTTTTTGTGAGCTGAACGCAAGTCCAAACTTTTGGTTCAGGACCTCTACTGGTTCTCGGTGGGTGGCTGAGACTTTGGTTCATTCTTCTTCCTGCCGGGAAATTAGAGTGACATGTGCCCATCCAAATGCCTAACAGCTACTCTCTCATTGGTTCTCCCTCTTCCCTTTCATCCTCTGCGAAATTGGCAACCTGTGCGAACCAGGAGCTTAAAGGGGCTGTCTCTCCAAGTTGGGAGATTGATAGGAAAGCAGTTGGAAAGTCAAACCGGAGCACCAGGAGAGGGGCTCTTCGTTGAGTTTTAGGAACCTTTCATATTCACAGTGTGTCCATTCTCTAGGTTTCCCGTACACGTTATAGCTGTAGTAATATTCCCTTCAACCTGGAGAGCTGGGACCCATGGAATGGATGCCATGCATTATTGCTTTAAAGGGTCTGCCTTTGCTCACCCAAACTCACCAATCCTCTCAGTCCCAAGTGTCCAGCCTTATGCCACATCCAGCTGTCATTGTAGATAGGGTCATTCCAGGTTGCATCAGAGACCCTGAAGGAATTGTAAATAATTTCCCTGTTTCTTTGTTCTGTTTTTGAAATTCCTTTTTAGAGAGGGTTTGAGCTGATTCTCGCTGCCATGTTTATGCCAGTCTAGACAAACTTGATTCCCTTATGCAGACATATCAATACATAGGTTTTAAGATTCTTACTAGTCAGATCGATTCCTCTGCGGGTAATATGGGATTTTGAGTCCCTTTCACTGAGGAAGGTGTAGGTCTTGTCTATTCCATAGTTGGTTTTTGGAACGGTACATGTGCTTATATCAAACTCTGGTTTGATGCATCACCCCACCTCTCCTTCCCCCTTAAGCAGGCATAAGAGTGTTTTCTAAATGTGAGACTCTGTTCTCTTGCCTAACTCAGTTCATGTGTAGCCATGTTTACAGGATCTTCCTAAGTGATATCTTATGATAAGTTTCTTTTCCTGTGTGACTTCTTTCCCTTAGAATCATCGTAC
This sequence comes from Mesoplodon mirus, assembly GCF_964341445.2. Lineage (NCBI taxonomy): Eukaryota > Metazoa > Chordata > Mammalia > Artiodactyla > Ziphiidae > Mesoplodon > Mesoplodon mirus. The sequence goes on from NC_138984.1 coordinate 125,179,128, forward strand.
CTGAATCCACTCATTTTGCTGCTACTGGTCTTATGACATTGATTTCGTGGCTGAGGGATATTCCATCGTACGTAAGTTCCACAATGTTTGGTACCATTTTTATATTTCCTGGGATATTTCAGGTGTACCCAGGTTGAGGTTCCTGTAAGCAGTGCAGCCCTCAATTTGGGGGTGGCTCTGTCGTATGGATTTTCAGTTTTCCCATGGTATATTCCCTAGACTGGACGTGCCCTTGGCTCGGTAGCTCTGTTGTTTACTTGTTTTAGGGAACACAATGCACTCCTCCAGTGAGGCAGTTGGCAACTTACATCCCGCCCATCAGCATAACAAGGCTCCCTGTTCTCCAGGGCCTGTCTTGCCTTTCTGGTTTTTACACATTTTGTGGATGTCCCTTTTGACCGGTGGGAAGTGATACTTCTTTGTAGTGCAGATTTGCATTGCCCGCTTGCTTGCTTGGCCAAAAAGGGCGTATGAGTTTTCTCCTGAATATATTCAGGAGAAAACGCATACACCCTTTTTGGCCAAGTGCGTCATTGTCGAAGTTGTGTCCCTCTTCCTGTGCTTTACAGGCGATTCCAACGTACCTCTTGAAATCTGTTTCCTGCTATTCTGCCTCGCTTTCAAGTCCGCCTCGTTGCCTTCCCTCAACAGATTTTTGGACGATAGTTGGCCTTGATTACTCTGCCAGTTTGTGAATTGCTGTGCCCCTGAGCTCCATTTTTCAAATCGTTTTTTGTGAGCTGAACGCAAGTCCAAACTTTTGGTTCAGGACCTCTACTGGTTCTCGGTGGGTGGCTGAGACTTTGGTTCATTCTTCTTCCTGCCGGGAAATTAGAGTGACATGTGCCCATCCAAATGCCTAACAGCTACTCTCTCATTGGTTCTCCCTCTTCCCTTTCATCCTCTGCGAAATTGGCAACCTGTGCGAACCAGGAGCTTAAAGGGGCTGTCTCTCCAAGTTGGGAGATTGATAGGAAAGCAGTTGGTAAATCAAACCGGAGCACCAGGAGAGGGGCTCTTCGTTGAGTTTTAGAAAACTTTCGTATTCACAGTGTGTCCATTCTCTAGGTTTCCCGTACACGTTATAGCTGTAGTAATATTCCCTTCCACCTGGAGAGCTGGGACCCATGGAATGGGTGCCATGCATTATTGCTTTAAAGGGTCTGCATTTGCTCACCCAATCTCACCAATCCTCTCAGTCCCAAGTGTCCAGCCTTATGCCACATCCAGCTGTCATTGTAGATAGGGTCATTCCAGGTTGCATCAGAGACCCTGAAGGAATTGTAAAGAATTTCCCTGTTTCTTTGTTTCGTTTTTGAAATTCCTTTTTAGAGTGGGTTTGAGCTGATTCTCGCTGCCCTGTTTATGCCAGTCTAGACACACTTGATTCCCTTACGGAGACATATCAATACATAGGTTTTAAGATTCTTACTAGTCAGATCTATTCCTCTGCGGGAAATATGGGGTTTTGAGTCCCTTTCACTGAGGAAGGTGTAGGTCTTGTCTATTCCATAGTTGGTTTTTGGAACGGTACCTGTGCTTATATCAAACTCGGGTTTGATGCATCACCCCACCTCTCCTTCCCCCTTAAGCAGGCATAAGAGTGTTTTCTAAATGTGAGACTCTGTTCTCTTGCCTAACTCAGTTCATGTGTAGCCATGTTTACAGGATCTTCCTAAGTGATATCTTATGATAAGTTTCTTTTCCTGTGTGACTTCTTTCACTTAGAATCATCGTACCTGAATCCACTCATTTTGCTGCTACTGGTCTTATGACATTGATTTCGTGGCTGAGGGATATTCCATCGTACGTAAGTTCCACAATGTTTGGAACCATTTTTATATTTCCTTGGATATTTCAGGTGTACCCAGGTTGAGGTTCCTGTAAGCAGTGCAGCCCTCAATTTGGGGGTGGCTCTGTCTTATGGATTTTCAGTTTTCCCAAGGTATATTCCGTAGACTGGACGTGCCCTTGGATCTGGAGCTCTGTTGTTTACTTGTTTTAGGGAACACAATGCACTCCTCCAGTGAGGCAGTTGGCAACTTACATCCCGCCCATCAGCATAACAAGGCTCCCTGTTCTCCAGGGCCTGTCTTGCCTTTCTGGTTTTTACACATTTTGTGGATGTCCCTTTTGACCTGTGGGAAGTGATACTTTTTTGTAGTGCAGATTTGCATTGCCCGCTTGCTTGCTTGGCCAAAAAGGGCGTATGCGTTTTCTCCTGAATATATTCAGGAGAAAACACATACGCCCTTTTTGGCCAAGTGCATCATTGTCGAAGTTGTGCCCCTCTTCCTGTGCTTTACAGGCGATTCCAACGTACCTCTTGAAATCTGTTTCCTGCTATTCTGCCTCGCTTTCAAGTCCGCCTCGTTGCCTTCCCTCAACAGATTTTTGGACGATAGTTGGCCTTGATTACTCTGCCAGTTTGTGAATTGCTGTGCCCCTGAGCTCCATTTTTCAACTCGTTTTTTGTGAGCTGAACGCAAGTCCAAACTTATGGTTCAGGACCTCTACTGGTTCCCGGTGGGTGGCTGAGACTTTGGTTAATTCTTCTTCCTGCAGGGAAATTAGAGTGACATGTGCCCATCCAAATGCCTAACAGCTACTCTCTCATTGGTTCTCCCTCTTCCCTTTCATCCTCTGCCAAATTGGCAACCTGTGCGAACCAGGAGCTTAAAGGGGCTGTCTCTCCAAGTTGGGAGATTGATAGGAAAGCAGTTGGAAAGTCAAACCGGAGCACCAGGAGAGGGGCTCTTCGTTGAGTTTTAGAAACCTTTCGTATTCACAGTGTGTCCATTTTCTAGGTTTCCCGTACACGTTATAGCTGTAGTAATATTCCCTTCCACCTGGAGAGCTGGGACCCATGGAATGGGTGCCATGCATTATTGCTATAAAGGGTCTGCATTTGCTCACCCAATCTCACCAATCCTCTCAGTCCCAAGTGTCCAGCCTTATGCCACATCCAGCTGTCATTGTAGATAGGGTCATTCCAGGTTGCATCAGAGACCCTGAAGGAATTGTAAAGAATTTCCCTGTTTCTTTGTTCTGTTTTTGAAATTCCTTTTTAGAGTGGGTTTGAGCTCATTCTCGCTGCCCTGTTTATGCCAGTCTAGACACACTTGATTCCCTTACGGAGACATATCAATACATAGGTTTTAAGATTCTTACTAGTCAGATCTATTCCTCTGCGGGAAATATGGGGTTTTGAGTCCCTTTCACTGAGGAAGGTGTAGGTCTTGTCTATTCCATAGTTGGTTTTTGGAACGGTACCTGTGCTTATATCAAACTCTGGTTTGATGCATCACCCCACCTCTCCTTCCCCCTTAAGCAGGCATAAGAGTGTTTTCTAAATGTGAGACTCTGTTCTCTTTCCTAACTCAGTTCATGTGTAGCCATGTTTACAGGATCTTCCTAAGTGATATCTTATGATAAGTTTCTTTTCCTGTGTGACTTCTTTCACTTAGAATCATCGTACCTGAATCCACTCATTTTGTTGCTACTGGTCTTATGACATTGATTTCGTGGCTGAGGGATATTCCATCGTACGTAAGTTCCACAATGTTTGGAACCATTTTTATATTTCCTGGGATATTTCAGGTGTACCCAGGTTGAGGTTCCTGTAAGCAGTGCAGCCCTCAATTTGGGGGTGGCTCTGTCGTATTTATTTTCAGTTTTCCCATGGTATATTCCCTAGACTGGACGTGCCCTGGGCTCGGTAGCTCTGTTGTTTACTTGTTTTAGGGAACACAATGCACTCCTCCAGTGAGGCAGTTGGCAACTTACATCCCGCCCATCAGCATAACAAGGCTCCCTGTTCTCCAGGGCCTGTCTTGCCTTTCTGGTTTTTACACATTTTGTGGATGTCCCTTTTGACCTTTGGGAAGTGATACTTCTTTGTAGTGCAGATTTGCATTGCCCGCTTGCTTGCTTGGCCAAAAAGGGCGTATGCGTTTTCTCCTGAATATATTCAGGAGAAAACGCATACGCCCATTTTGGCCAAGTGCATCATTGTCGAAGTTGTGCCCCTCTTCCTGTGCTTTACAGGCGATTCTAACGTACCTCTTGAAATCTGTTTCCTGCTATTCTGCCTCGCATTCAAGTCCGCCTCGTTGCCTTCCCTCAACAGATTTTTGGACGATAGTTGGCCTTGATTACTCTGCCAGTTTGTGAATTGCTGTGCCCCTGAGCTCCATTTTTCAAATCGTTTTTTGTGAGCTGAACGCAAGTCCAAACTTTTGGTTCAGGACCTCTACTGGTTCTCGGTGGGTAGCTGAGACTTTGGTTCATTCTTCTTCCTGCCGGGAAATTAGAGTGGCATGTGCCCATCCAAATGCCTAACAGCTACTCTCTCATTGGTTCTCCCTCTTCCCTTTCATCCTCTGCCAAATTGGCAACCTGTGCGAACCAGGAGCTTAAAGGGGCTGTGTCTCCAAGTTGGGAGATTGATAGGAAAGCAGTTGGAAAATCAAACCGGAGCACCAGGAGAGGGGCTCTTCGTTGAGTTTTAGAAACCTTTCTTTTCACAGTGTGTCCATTCTCTAGGTTTCCCGTACACGTTATAGCTGTAGTAATATTCCCTTCCACCTGGAGAGCTGGGACCCATGGAATGGGTGCCATGCATTATTGCTTTAAAGGGTCTGCATTTGCTCACCCAATCTCACCAATCCTCTCAGTCCCAAGTGTCCAGCCTTATGCCACATCCAGCTGTCATTGTAGATAGGGTCATTCCAGGTTGCATCAGAGACCCTGAAGGAATTGTAAAGAATTTCCCTGTTTCTTGGTTCTGTTTTTGAAATTCCTTTTTAGAGTGGGTTTGAGCTGATTCTCGCTGCCCTGTTTATGCCAGTCTAGACACACTTGATTCCCTTACGGAGACATATCAATACATAGGTTTTAAGATTCTTACTAGTCAGATCTATTCCTCTGCGGGAAATATGGGGTTTTGAGTCCCTTTCACTGAGGAAGGTGTAGGTCTTGTCTATTCCATAGTTGGTTTTTGGAACGGTACCTGTGCTTATATCAAACTCGGGTTTGATGCATCACCCCACCTCTCCTTCCCCCTTAAGCAGGCATAAGAGTGTTTTCTAAATGTGAGACTCTGTTCTCTTGCCTAACTCAGTTCATGTGTAGCCATGTTTACAGGATCTTCCTAAGTGATATCTTATGATAAGTTTCTTTTCCTGTGTGACTTCTTTCACTTAGAATCATCGTACCTGAATCCACTCATTTTGCTGCTACTGGTCTTATGACATTGATTTCGTGGCTGAGGGATATTCCATCGTACGTAAGTTCCACAATGTTTGGAACCATTTTTATATTTCCTTGGATATTTCAGGTGTACCCAGGTTGAGGTTCCTGTAAGCAGTGCAGCCCTCAATTTGGGGGTGGCTCTGTCTTATGGATTTTCAGTTTTCCCAAGGTATATTCCCTAGACTGGACGTGCCCTTGGCTCTGGAGCTCTGTTGTTTACTTGTTTTAGGGAACACAATGCACTCCTCCAGTGAGGCAGTTGGCAACTTACATCCCGCCCATCAGCATAACAAGGCTCCCTGTTCTCCAGGGCCTGTCTTTCCTTTCTGGTTTTTACACATTTTGTGGATGTCCCTTTTGACCAGTGGGAAGTGATACTTCTTTGTAGTGCAGATTTGCATTGCCCGCTTGCTTGCTTGGCCAAAAAGGGCGTATGCGTTTTCTCCTGAATATATTCAGGAGAAAACGCATACGCCCTTTTTGGCCAAGTGCATCATTGTCGAAGTTGTGCCCCTCTTCCTGTGCTTTACAGGCGATTCCAACGTACCTCTTGAAATCTGTTTCCTGCTATTCTGCCTCGATTTCAAGTCCGCCTCGTTGCCTTCCCTCAACAGATTTTTGGACGATAGTTGGCCTTGATTACTCTGCCAGTTTGTGAATTGCTGTGCCCCTGAGCTCCATTTTTCAACTCGTTTTTTGTGAGCTGAACGCAAGTCCAAACTTTTGGTTCAGGACTTCTACTGGTTCCCGGTGGGTGGCTGAGACTTTGGTTCATTCTTCTTCCTGCCGGGAAATTAGAGTGACATGTGCCCAACCAAATGCCTAACAGCTACTCTCTCATTGGTTCTCCCTCTTCCCTTTCATCCTCTGCCAAATTGGCAACCTGTGCGAACCAGGAGCTTAAAGGGGCTGTCTCTCCAAGTTGGGAGATTGATAGGAAAGCAGTTGGAAAATCAAACCGGAGCACCAGGAGAGGGGCTCTTCGTTGAGTTTTAGAAACCTTTCGTATTCACAGTGTGTCCATTCTCTAGGTTTCCCGTACACGTTATAGCTGTAGTAATATTCCCTTCCACCTGGAGAGCTGGGACCCATGGAATGGGTGCCATGCATTATTGCTTTAAAGGGTCTGCATTTGCTCACCCAATCTCACCAATCCTCTCAGTCCCAAGTGTCCAGCCTTATGCCACATCCAGCTGTCATTGTAGATAGGGTCATTCCAGGTTGCATCAGAGACCCTGAAGGAATTGTAAAGAATTTCCCTGTTTCTTTGTTTTGTTTTTGAATTTCCTTTTTAGAGTGGGTTTGAGCTGATTCTCGCTGCCCTGTTTATGCCAGTCTAGACACACTTGATTCCCTTACGGAGACATATCAATACATAGGTTTTAAGATTCTTACTAGTCAGATCTATTCCTCTGCGGGAAATATGGGGTTTTGAGTCCCTTTCACTGAGGAAGGTGTAGGTCTTGTCTATTCCATAGTTGGTTTTTGGAACGGTACCTGTGCTTATATCAAACTCGGGTTTGATGCATCACCCCACCTCTCCTTCCCCCTTAAGCAGGCATAAGAGTGTTTTCTAAATGTGAGACTCTGTTCTCTTGCCTAACTCAGTTCATGTGTAGCCATGTTTACAGGATCTTCCTAAGTGATATCTTATGATAAGTTTCTTTTCCTGTGTGACTTCTTTCACTTAGAATCATCGTACCTGAATCCACTCATTTTGCTGCTACTGGTCTTATGACATTGATTTCGTGGCTGAGGGATATTCCATCGTACGTAAGTTCCACAATGTTTGGAACCATTTTTATATTTCCTGGGATATTTCAGGTGTACCCAGGTTGAGGTTCTTGTAAGCAGTGCAGCCCTCAATTTGGGGGTGGCTCTGTCTTATGGATTTTCAGTTTTCCCAAGGTATATTCCCTAGACTGGACGTGCCCTTGGCTCTGTAGCTCTGTTGTTTACTTGTTTTAGGGAACACAATGCACTCCTCCAGTGAGGCAGTTGGCAACTTACATCCCGCCCATCAGCATAACAAGGCTCCCTGTTCTCCAGGGCCTGTCTTGCCTTTCTGGTTTTTACACATTTTGTGGATGTCCCTTTTGACCGGTGGGAAGTGATACTTCTTTGTAGTGCAGATTTGCATTGCCCGCTTGCTTGCTTGGCCAAAAAGGGCGTATGCGTTTTCTCCTGAATATATTCAGGAGAAAACGCATACGCCCTTTTTGGCCAAGTGCATCATTGTCGAAGTTGTGCCCCTCTTCCTGTGCTTTACAGGCGATTCCAACGTACCTCTTGAAATCTGTTTCCTGCTATTCTGCCTCGCTTTCAAGTCCGCCTCGTTGCCTTCCCTCAACAGATTTTTGGACGATAGTTGGCCTTGATTACTCTGCCAGTTTGTGAATTGCTGTGCCCGTGAGCTCCATTTTTCAACTCGTTTTTTGTGAGCTGAACGCAAGTCCAAACTTTTGGTTCAGGACCTCTACTGGTTCCCGGTGGGTGGCTGAGACTTTGGTTAATTCTTCTTCCTGCCGGGAAATTAGAGTGACATGTGCCCATCCAAATGCCTAACAGCTACTCTCTCATTGGTTCTCCCTCTTCCCTTTCATCCTCTGCCAATTTGGCAACCTGTGCGAACCAGGAGCTTAAAGGGGCTGTCTCTCCAAGTTGAGAGATTGATAGGAAAGCAGTTGGAAAGTCAAACTGGAGCACCAGGAGAGGGGCTCTTCGTTGAGTTTTAGAAACCTTTCGTATTCACAGTGTGTCCATTCTCTAGGTTTCCCGTACACGTTATAGCTGTAGTAATATTCCCTTCCACCTGGAGAGCTGGGACCCATGGAATGGGTGCCATGCATTATTGCTTTAAAGGGTCTGCATTTGCTCACCCAATCTCACCAATCCTCTCAGTCCCAAGTGTCCAGCCTTATGCCACATCCAGCTGTCATTGTAGATAGGGTCATTCCAGGTTGCATCAGAGACCCTGAAGGAATTGTAAAGAATTTCCCTGTTTCTTTGTTCTGTTTTTGAAATTCCTTTTTAGAGTGGGTTTGAGCTGATTCTCGCTGCCCTGTTTATGCCAGTCTAGACACACTTGATTCCCTTACGGAGACATATCAATACATAGGTTTTAAGATTCTTACTAGTCAGATCTATTCCTCTGCGGGAAATATGGGGTTTTGAGTCCCTTTCACTGAGGAAGGTGTAGGTCTTGTCTATTCCATAGTTGGTTTTTGGAACGGTACCTGTGCTTATATCAAACTCGGGTTTGATGCATCACCCCACCTCTCCTTCCCCCTTAAGCAGGCATAAGAGTGTTTTCTAAATGTGAGACTCTGTTCTCTTGCCTAACTCAGTTCATGTGTAGCCATGTTTACAGGATCTTCCTAAGTGATATCTTATGATAAGTTTCTTTTCCTGTGTGACTTCTTTCACTTAGAATCATCGTACCTGAATCCACTCATTTTGCTGCTACTGGTCTTATGACATTGATTTCGTGGCTGAGGGATATTCCATCGTACGTAAGTTCCACAATGTTTGGAACCATTTTTATATTTCCTTGGATATTTCAGGTGTACCCAGGTTGAGGTTCCTGTAAGCAGTGCAGCCCTCAATTTGGGGGTGGCTCTGTCTTATGGATTTTCAGTTTTCCCAAGGTATATTCCGTAGACTGGACGTGCCCTTGGCTCTGGAGCTCTGTTGTTTACTTGTTTTAGGGAACACAATGCACTCCTCCAGTGAGGCAGTTGGCAACTTACATCCCGCCCATCAGCATAACAAGGCTCCCTGTTCTCCAGGGCCTGTCTTGCCTTTCTGGTTTTTACACATTTTGTGGATGTCCCTTTTGACCTGTGGGAAGTGATACTTTTTTGTAGTGCAGATTTGCATTGCCCGCTTGCTTGCTTGGCCAAAAAGGGCGTATGCGTTTTCTCCTGAATATATTCAGGAGAAAACACATACGCCCTTTTTGGCCAAGTGCATCATTGTCGAAGTTGTGCCCCTCTTCCTGTGCTTTACAGGCGATTCCAACGTACCTCTTGAAATCTGTTTCCTGCTATTCTGCCTCGCTTTCAAGTCCGCCTCGTTGCCTTCCCTCAACAGATTTTTGGACGATAGTTGGCCTTGATTACTCTGCCAGTTTGTGAATTGCTGTGCCCCTGAGCTCCATTTTTCAACTCGTTTTTTGTGAGCTGAACGCAAGTCCAAACTTATGGTTCAGGACCTCTACTGGTTCCCGGTGGGTGGCTGAGACTTTGGTTAATTCTTCTTCCTGCAGGGAAATTAGAGTGACATGTGCCCATCCAAATGCCTAACAGCTACTCTCTCATTGGTTCTCCCTCTTCCCTTTCATCCTCTGCCAAATTGGCAACCTGTGCGAACCAGGAGCTTAAAGGGGCTGTCTCTCCAAGTTGGGAGATTGATAGGAAAGCAGTTGGAAAGTCAAACCGGAGCACCAGGAGAGGGGCTCTTCGTTGAGTTTTAGAAACCTTTCGTATTCACAATGTGTCCATTCTCTAGGTTTCCCGTACACGTTATAGCTGTAGTAATATTCCCTTCCACCTGGAGAGCTGGGACCCATGGAATGGGTGCCATGCATTATTGCTTTAAAGGGTCTGCATTTGCTCACCCAATCTCACCAATCCTCTCAGTCCCAAGTGTCCAGCCTTATGCCACATCCAGCTGTCATTGTAGATAGGGTCATTCCACGTTGCGTCAGAGACCCTGAAGGAATTGTAAAGAATTTCCCTGTTTCTTTGTTCTGTTTTTGAAATTCCTTTTTAGAGTGGGTTTGAGCTGATTCTCGCTGCCATGTTTATGCCAGTCTAGACACACTTGATTCCCTTACGGAGACATATCAACACATAGGTTTTAAGATTCTTACTACTCAGATCGATTCCTCTGCGGGAAATATGGGGTTTTGAATCCCTTTGACTGAGGAAGGTGTAGGTCTTGTCTATTCCATAGTTGGTTTTTGGAACGGTACCTGTGCTTATATCAAACTCTGTTTTGATGCATCACCCCACCTCTCCTTCACCCTTAAGCAGGCATAAGAGTGTTTTCTAAATGTGAGACTCTGTTCTCTTGCCTAACTCAGTTCATGTGTAGCCATGTTTACAGGATCTTCCTAAGTGATATCTTATGATAAGTTTCTTTTCCTGTGTGACTTCTTTCACTTAGAATCATCGTACCTGAATCCACTCATTTTGCTGCTACTGGTCTTATGGCATTGATTTCATGGCTGAGGGATATTCCATCGTACGTAAGTTCCACAATGTTTTGAACCATTTTTATATTTCCTGGGATATTTCAGGTGTACCCAGGTTGAGGTTCTTGTAAGCAGTGCAGCCCTCAATTTGGGGGTGGCTCTGTCTTATGGATTTTCAGTTTTCCCAAGGTATATTCCCTAGACTGGAAGTGCCCTTGGCTCTGTAGCTCTGTTGTTTACTTGTTTTAGGGAACACAATGCACTCCTCCAGTGAGGCAGTTGGCAACTTACATCCCGCCCATCAGCATAACAAGGCTCCCTGTTCTCCAGGGCCTGTCTTGCCTTTCTGGTTTTTACATATTTTGTGGATGTCCCTTTTGACCGGTGGGAAGTGATACTTCTTTGTAGTGCAGATTTGCATTGCCCGCTTGCTTGCTTGGCCAAAAAGGGCGTATGCGTTTTCTCCTGAATATATTCAGGAGAAAACGCATACGCCCTTTTTGGCCAAGTGCATCATTGTCGAAGTTGTGCCCCTCTTCCTGTGCTTTACAGGCAATTGCAACGTATCTCTTGAAATCTGTTTCCTGCTATTCTGCCTCGCTTTCTAGTCCGCCTCGTTGCCTTCCCTCAACAGATTTTTGGACGATAGTTGGCCTTGATTACTCTGCCAGTTTGTGAATTGCTGTGCCCCTGAGCTCCATTTTTCAACTCGTTTTTTGTGAGCTGAACGCAAGTCCAAACTTTTGGTTCAGGACCTATACTGGTTCCCGGTGGGTGGCTGAGACTTTGGTTAATTCTTCTTCCTACCGGGAAATTAGAGTGACATGTGCCCATCCAAATGCCTAACAGCTACTCTCTCATTGGTTCTCCCTCTTCCCTTTCATCCTCTGCCAAATTGGCGACCTGTGCGAACCAGGAGCTTAAAGGGGCTGTCTCTCCAAGTTGGGAGATTGATAGGAAAGCAGTTGGAAAGTCAAACCGGAGCACCAGGAGAGGGGCTCTTCGGTGAGTTTTAGAAACCTTTCCTATTCACAGTGTGTACATTCTCTAGGTTTCCTGTACACGTTATAGCTGTAGTAATATTCTCTTCAACCTGGAGAGCTGGGACTCATGGAATGGATGCCATGCATTATTGTTTTAAAGGGTCTGCATTTGCTCACCTAATCTCACCAATCCTCTCAGTCCCAAGTGTCCAGCCTTATGCCACATCCAGCTGTCATTGTAGATAGGGTCATTCCAGGTTGCATCAGAGACCCTGAAGGATTTGTAAAGAATTTCCCTGTTTCTTTGTTCTGTTTTTGAAATTCCTTTTTAGAGTGGGTTTGAGCTGATTCTCGCTGCCATGTTTATGCCAGTCTAGACACACTTGATTCCCTTACGCAGACATATCAATACATAGGTTTTAAGATTCTTACTAGTCAGATCTATACCTCTGCGGGAAATATGGGGTTTTGAGTCCCTTTGACAGAGGAAGGTGTAGGTCTTGTCTATTCCATAGTTGGTATTTGGAACGGTACCTATGCTTATATCAAACTCTGGTTTGATGCATCACCCCACCTCTCCTTCCCCCTTAAGCAGGCATAAGAGTGTTTTCTAAATGTGAGACTCTGTTCTCTTGCCTAACTCAGTTCATGTGTAGCCATGTTTACAGGATCTTCCTAAGTGATATCTTATGATAAGTTTCTTTTCCTGTGTGACTTCTTTCCCTTAGAATCATCGTACCTGAATCCACTCATTTTGCTGCTACTGGTCTTATGACATTGATTTCGTGGCTGAGGGATATTCCATCGTACGTAAGTTCCACAATGTTTGGAACCATTTTTATATTTCCTGGGATATTTCAGGTGTACCCAGGTTGAGGTTCTTGTAAGCAGTGCAGCCCTCAATTTGGGGGTGGCTCTGTCTTATGGATTTTCAGTTTTCCCAAGGTATATTCCCTAGACTGGAAGTGCCCTTGGCTCTGTAGCTCTGTTGTTTACTTGTTTTAGGGAACACAATGCACTCCTCCAGTGAGGCAGTTGGCAACTTACATCCCGCCCATCAGCATAACAAGGCTCCCTGTTCTCCAGGGCCTGTCTTGCCTTTCTGGTTTTTACACATTTTGTGGATGTCCCTTTTGACCTGTGGGAAGTGATACTTTTTTGTAGTGCAGATTTGCATTGCCCGCTTGCTTGCTTGGCCAAAAAGGGCGTATGCGTTTTCTCCTGAATATATTCAGGAGAAAACACATACGCCCTTTTTGGCCAAGTGCATCATTGTCGAAGTTGTGCCCCTCTTCCTGTGCTTTACAGGCGATTCCAACGTACCTCTTGAAATCTGTTTCCTGCTATTCTGCCTCGCTTTCAAGTCCGCCTCGTTGCCTTCCCTCAACAGATTTTTGGACGATAGTTGGCCTTGATTACTCTGCCAGTTTGTGAATTGCTGTGCCCCTGAGCTCCATTTTTCAACTCGTTTTTTGTGAGCTGAACGCAAGTCCAAACTTATGGTTCAGGACCTCTACTGGTTCCCGGTGGGTGGCTGAGACTTTGGTTAATTCTTCTTCCTGCAGGGAAATTAGAGTGACATGTGCCCATCCAAATGCCTAACAGCTACTCTCTCATTGGTTCTCCCTCTTCCCTTTCATCCTCTGCCAAATTGGCAACCTGTGCGAACCAGGAGCTTAAAGGGGCTGTCTCTCCAAGTTGGGAGATTGATAGGAAAGCAGTTGGAAAGTCAAACCGGAGCACCAGGAGAGGGGCTCTTCGTTGAGTTTTAGAAACCTTTCGTATTCACAATGTGTCCATTCTCTAGGTTTCCCGTACACGTTATAGCTGTAGTAATATTCCCTTCCACCTGGAGAGCTGGGACCCATGGAATGGGTGCCATGCATTATTGCTTTAAAGGGTCTGCATTTGCTCACCCAATCTCACCAATCCTCTCAGTCCCAAGTGTCCAGCCTTATGCCACATCCAGCTGTCATTGTAGATAGGGTCATTCCACGTTGCGTCAGAGACCCTGAAGGAATTGTAAAGAATTTCCCTGTTTCTTTGTTCTGTTTTTGAAATTCCTTTTTAGAGTGGGTTTGAGCTGATTCTCGCTGCCATGTTTATGCCAGTCTAGACACACTTGATTCCCTTACGGAGACATATCAACACATAGGTTTTAAGATTCTTACTACTCAGATCGATTCCTCTGCGGGAAATATGGGGTTTTGAATCCCTTTGACTGAGGAAGGTGTAGGTCTTGTCTATTCCATAGTTGGTTTTTGGAACGGTACCTGTGCTTATATCAAACTCTGTTTTGATGCATCACCCCACCTCTCCTTCACCCTTAAGCAGGCATAAGAGTGTTTTCTAAATGTGAGACTCTGTTCTCTTGCCTAACTCAGTTCATGTGTAGCCATGTTTACAGGATCTTCCTAAGTGATATCTTATGATAAGTTTCTTTTCCTGTGTGACTTCTTTCACTTAGAATCATCGTACCTGAATCCACTCATTTTGCTGCTACTGGTCTTATGGCATTGATTTCATGGCTGAGGGATATTCCATCGTACGTAAGTTCCACAATGTTTTGAACCATTTTTATATTTCCTGGGATATTTCAGGTGTACCCAGGTTGAGGTTCTTGTAAGCAGTGCAGCCCTCAATTTGGGGGTGGCTCTGTCTTATGGATTTTCAGTTTTCCCAAGGTATATTCCCTAGACTGGAAGTGCCCTTGGCTCTGTAGCTCTGTTGTTTACTTGTTTTAGGGAACACAATGCACTCCTCCAGTGAGGCAGTTGGCAACTTACATCCCGCCCATCAGCATAACAAGGCTCCCTGTTCTCCAGGGCCTGTCTTGCCTTTCTGGTTTTTACATATTTTGTGGATGTCCCTTTTGACCGGTGGGAAGTGATACTTCTTTGTAGTGCAGATTTGCATTGCCCGCTTGCTTGCTTGGCCAAAAAGGGCGTATGCGTTTTCTCCTGAATATATTCAGGAGAAAACGCATACGCCCTTTTTGGCCAAGTGCATCATTGTCGAAGTTGTGCCCCTCTTCCTGTGCTTTACAGGCAATTGCAACGTATCTCTTGAAATCTGTTTCCTGCTATTCTGCCTCGCTTTCTAGTCCGCCTCGTTGCCTTCCCTCAACAGATTTTTGGACGATAGTTGGCCTTGATTACTCTGCCAGTTTGTGAATTGCTGTGCCCCTGAGCTCCATTTTTCAACTCGTTTTTTGTGAGCTGAACGCAAGTCCAAACTTTTGGTTCAGGACCTCTACTGGTTCCCGGTGGGTGGCTGAGACTTTGGTTAATTCTTCTTCCTACCGGGAAATTAGAGTGACATGTGCCCATCCAAATGCCTAACAGCTACTCTCTCATTGGTTCTCCCTCTTCCCTTTCATCCTCTGCCAAATTGGCAACCTGTGCGAACCAGGAGCTTAAAGGGGCTGTGTCTCCAAGTTGGGAGATTGATAGCAAAGCAGTTGGAAAGTCAAACCGGAGCACCAGGAGAGGGGCTCTTCGTTGAGTTTTAGAAACCTTTCGTATTAACAGTGTGTCCATTCTCTAGGTTTCCCGTACACGTTATAGCTGTAGTAATATTCCCTTCAACATGGAGAGCTGGGACCCATGGAATGGGTGCCATGCATTATTGCTTTAAAGGGTCTGCATTTGCTCACCCAATCTCACCAATCCTCTCAGTCCCAAGTGTCCAGCCTTATGCCACATCCAGCTGTCATTGTAGATAGGGTCATTCCAGGTTGCATCAGAGACCCTGAAGGAATTGTGAAGAATTTCCCTGTTTCTTTGTTCTGTTTTTGAAATTCCTTTTTAGAGTGGGTTTGAGCTGATTCTCGCTGCCATGTTTATGCCAGTCTAGACACACTTGATTCCCTTACGGAGACATATCAATACATAGGTTTTAAGATTCTTACTAGTCAGATCTATTCCTCTGCGGGAAATATGGGGTTTTGAGTCCCTTTCACTGAGGAAGGTGTAGGTCTTGTCTATTCCATAGTTGGTTTTTGGAACGGTACCTGTGCTTATATCAAACTCTGGTTTGATGCATCACCCCACCTCTCCTTCCCCCTTAAGCAGGCATAAGAGTGTTTTCTAAATGTGAGACTCTGTTCTCTTTCCTAACTCAGTTCATGTGTAGCCATGTTTACAGGATCTTCCTATGTGATATCTTATGATAAGTTTCTTTTTCTGTGTGACTTCTTTCACTTAGAATCATCGTACCTGAATCCACTCATTTTGCTGCTACTGCTCTTATGACATTGATTTCATGGCTGAGGGATATTCCATCGTACGTAAGTTCCACAATGTTTGGAACCATTTTTATATTTCCTGGGATATTTCTGGTGTACCCAGGTTGAGGTTCTTGTAAGCAGTGCAGCCCTCAATTTGGGGGTGGCTCTGTCTTATGGATTTTCAGTTTTCCCAAGGTATATTCCCTAGACTGGAAGTGCCCTTGGCTCTGTAGCTCTGTTGTTTACTTGTTTTAGGGAACACAATGCACTCCTCCAGTGAGGCAGTTGGCAACTTACATCCCGCCCATCAGCATAACAAGGCTCCCTGTTCTCCAGGGCCTGTCTTGCCTTTCTGGTTTTTACACATATTGTGGATGTCCCTTTTGACCGGTGGGAAGTGATACTTCTTTGTAGTGCAGATTTGCATTGCCCGCTTGCTTGCTTGGCCAAAAAGGGCGTATGCGTTTTCTCCTGAATATATTCAGGAGAAAACGCATATGCCCTTTTTGGCCAAGTGCATCATTGTCGAAGTTGTGCCCCTCTTCCTGTGCTTTACAGGCGATTCCAACGTACCTCTTGAAATCTGTTTCCTGCTATTCTGCCTCGCTTTCTAGTCCGCCTCGTTGCCTTCCCTCAACAGATTTTTGGACGATAGTTGGCCTTGATTACTCTGCCAGTTTGTGAATTGCTGTGCCCCTGAGCTCCATTTTTCAACTCGTTTTTTGTGAGCTGAACGCAAGTCCAAACTTTTGGTTCAGGACCTATACTGGTTCCCGGTGGGTGGCTGAGACTTTGGTTAATTCTTCTTCCTGCCGGGAAATTAGAGTGACATGTGCCCATCCAAATGCCTAGCAGCTACTCTCTCATTGGTTCTCCCTCTTCCCTTTCATCCTCTGCCAAATTGGCAACCTGTGCGAACCAGGAGCTTAAAGGGGCTGTCTCTCCAAGTTGGGAGATTGATAGGAAAGCAGTTGGAAAGTCAAACCGGAGCACCAGGAGAGGGGCTCTTCGTTGAGTTTTAGAAACCTTTCGTATTCACAGTGTGTCCATTCTCTAGGTTTCCCTTACACGTTATAGCTGTAGTAATATTCCCTTCAACCTGGAGATCTGGGACCCATGGAATGGGTGCCATGCATTAATGCTTTAAAGGGTCTGCATTTGCTCACCCAATCTCACCAATCCTCTCAGTCCCAAGTGTCCAGCCTTATGCCACATCCAGCTGTCATTGTAGATAGGGTCATTCCACGTTGCATCAGAGACCCTGAAGGAATTGTAAAGAATTTCCCTGTTTCTTTGTTCTGTTTTTGAAATTCCTTTTTAGAGTGGGTTTGAGCTGATTCTCGCTGCCATGTTTATGCCAGTCTAGACACACTTGATTCCCTTACGGAGACATATCAACACATAGGTTTTAAGATTCTTACTAGTCAGATCGATTCCTCTGCGGGAAATATGGGGTTTTGAGTCCCTTTCACTGAGGAAGGTGTAGGTCTTGTCTATTCCATAGTTGGTTTTTGGAACGGTACCTGTGCTTATATCAAACTCTGGTTTGATGCATCACCCCACCTCTCCTTCCCCCTTAAGCAGGCATAAGAGTGTTTTCTAAATGTGAGACTCTGTTCTCTTGCCTAACTCAGTTCTTGTGTAGCCATGTTTACAGGATCTTCCTAAGTGATATCTTATGATAAGTTTCTTTTTCTGTGTGACTTCTTTCACTTAGAATCATCGTACCTGAATCCACTCATTTTGCTGCTACTGCTCTTATGACATTGATTTCATGGCTGAGGGATATTCCATCGTACGTAAGTTCCACAATGTTTGGAACCATTTTTATATTTCCTGGGATATTTCTGGTGTACCCAGGTTGAGGTTCTTGTAAGCAGTGCAGCCCTCAATTTGGGGGTGGCTCTGTCTTATGGATTTTCAGTTTTCCCAAGGTATATTCCCTAGACTGGAAGTGCCCTTGGCTCTGTAGCTCTGTTGTTTACTTGTTTTAGGGAACACAATGCACTCCTCCAGTGAGGCAGTTGGCAACTTACATCCCGCCCATCAGCATAACAAGGCTCCCTGTTCTCCAGGGCCTGTCTTGCCTTTCTGGTTTTTACACATTTTGTGGATGTCCCTTTTGACCGGTGGGAAGTGATACTTCTTTGTAGTGCAGATTTGCATTGCCCGCTTGCTTGCTTGGCCAAAAAGGGCGTATGCGTTTTCTCCTGAATATATTCAGGAGAAAACGCATACGCCCTTTTTGGCCAAGTGCATCATTGTCGAAGTTGTGCCCCTCTTCCTGTGCTTTACAGGCGATTCCAACGTACCTCTTGAAATCTGTTTCCTGCTATTCTGCCTCGCTTTATAGTCCGCCTCGTTGCCTTCCCTCAACAGATTTTTGGAAGATAGTTGGCCTTGATTACTCTGCCAGTTTGTGAATTGCTGTGCCCCTGAGCTCCATTTTTCAACTCGTTTCTTGTGAGCTGAACGCAAGTCCAAACTTTTGGTTCAGGACCTATACTGGTTCCCTGTGGGTGGCTGAGACTTTGGTTAATTCTTCTTCCTGCCGGGAAATTAGAGTGACATGTGCCCATCCAAATGCCTAACAGCTACTCTCTCATTGGTTCTCCCTCTTCCCTTTCATCCTCTGCCAAATTGGCAACCTGTGCGAACCAGGAGCTTAAAGGGGCTGTGTCTCCAAGTTGGGAGATTGATAGCAAAGCAGTTGGAAAGTCAAACCGGAGCACCAGGAGAGGGGCTCTTCGTTGAGTTTTAGAAACCTTTCCTATTCACAGTGTGTCCATTCTCTAGGTTTCCCGTACACGTTATAGCTGTAGTAATATTCCCTTCAACATGGAGAGCTGGGACCCATGGAATGTGTGCCATGCATTATTGCTTTAAAGGGTCTGCATTTGCTCACCCAATCTCACCAATCCTCTCAGTCCCAAGTGTCCAGCCTTATGCCACATCCAGCTGTCATTGTAGATAGGGTCATTCCAGGTTGCATCAGAGACCCTGAAGGAATTGTGAAGAATTTCCCTGTTTCTTTGTTCTGTTTTTGAAATTCCTTTTTAGAGTGGGTTTGAGCTGATTCTCGCTGCCATGTTTATGCCAGTCTAGACACACTTGATTCCCTTACGGAGACATATCAATACATAGGTTTTAAGATTCTTACTAGTCAGATCTATTCCTCTGCGGGAAATATGGGGTTTTGAGTCCCTTTCACTGAGGAAGGTGTAGGTCTTGTCTATTCCATAGTTGGTTTTTGGAACGGTACCTGTGCTTATATCAAACTCTGGTTTGATGCATCACCCCACCTCTCCTTCCCCCTTAAGCAGGCATAAGAGTGTTTTCTAAATGTGAGACTCTGTTCTCTTTCCTAACTCAGTTCATGTGTAGCCATGTTTACAGGGTCTTCCTATGTGATATCTTATGATAAGTTTCTTTTTCTGTGTGACTTCTTTCACTTAGAATCATCGTACCTGAATCCACTCATTTTGCTGCTACTGCTCTTATGACATTGATTTCATGGCTGAGGGATATTCCATCGTACGTAAGTTCCACAATGTTTGGAACCATTTTTATATTTCCTGGGATATTTCTGGTGTACCCAGGTTGAGGTTCTTGTAAGCAGTGCAGCCCTCAATTTGGGGGTGGCTCTGTCTTATGGATTTTCAGTTTTCCCAAGGTATATTCCCTAGACTGGAAGTGCCCTTGGCTCTGTAGCTCTGTTGTTTACTTGTTTTAGGGAACACAATGCACTCCTCCAGTGAGGCAGTTGGCAACTTACATCCCGCCCATCAGCATAACAAGGCTCCCTGTTCTCCAGGGCCTGTCTTGCCTTTCTGGTTTTTACACATATTGTGGATGTCCCTTTTGACCGGTGGGAAGTGATACTTCTTTCTAGTGCAGATTTGCATTGCCCGCTTGCTTGCTTGGCCAAAAAGGGCGTATGCGTTTTCTCCTGAATATATTCAGGAGAAAACGCATATGCCCTTTTTGGCCAAGTGCATCATTGTCGAAGTTGTGCCCCTCTTCCTGTGCTTTACAGGCGATTCCAACGTACCTCTTGAAATCTGTTTCCTGCTATTCTGCCTCGCTTTTTAGTCCGCCTCGTTGCCTTCCCTCAACAGATTTTTGGACGATAGTTGGCCTTGATTACTCTGCCAGTTTGTGAATTGCTGTGCCCCTGAGCTCCATTTTTCAACTCGTTTTTTGTGAGCTGAACGCAAGTCCAAACTTTTGGTTCAGGACCTATACTGGTTCCCGGTGGGTGGCTGAGACTTTGGTTAATTCTTCTTCCTGCCGGGAAATTAGAGTGACATGTGCCCATCCAAATGCCTAGCAGCTACTCTCTCATTGGTTCTCCCTATTCCCTTTCATCCTCTGCCAAATTGGCGACCTGTGCGAACCAGGAGCTTAAAGGGGCTGTCTCTCCAAGTTGGGAGATTGATAGGAAAGCAGTTGGAAAGTCAAACCGGAGCACCAGGAGAGGGGCTCTTCGTTGAGTTTTAGAAACCTTTCCTATTCACAGGGTGTACATTCCCTAGGTTTCCCGTACTCATTATAGCTGTAGTAATATTCTATTCAACCTGGAGAGCTGGGACTCATGGAATGGATGCCATGCATTATTGCTTTAAAGGGTCTGCATTTGCTCACCCAATCTCACCAATCCTCTCAGTCCCAAGTGTCCAGCCTTATGCCACATCCAGCTGTCATTGTAGATAGGGTCATTCCAGGTTGCATCAGAGACCCTGAAGGAATTGTAAAGAATTTCCCTGTTTCTTTGTTCTGTTTTTGAAATTCCTTTTTAGAGTGGGTTTGAGCTGATTCTCGCTGCCATGTTTATGCCAGTCTAGACACACTTGATTCCCTTACGCAGACATATCAATACATAGGTTTTAAGATTCTTACTAGTCAGATCGATTCCTCTGCGGGAAATATGGGGTTTTGAGTCCCTTTGACTGAGGAAGGTGTAGGTCTTGTCTATTCCATAGTTGGTTTTTGGAACGGTACCTGTGCTTATATCAAACTCTGGTTTGATGCATCACCCCACCTCTCCTTCCCCCTTAAGCAGGCATAAGAGTGTTTTCTAAATGTGAGACTCTGTTCTCTTGCCTAACTCAGTTCATGTGTAGCCATGTTTGCAGGATCTTCCTAAGTGATATCTTTTGATAAGTTTCTTTTCCTGTGTGACTTCTTTCACTTAGAATCATCGTACCTGGATCCACTCATTTTGTTGCTACTGGTCTTATGACATTGATTTCATGGCTGAGGGATATTCCATCGTACGTAAGTTCCACAATGTTTGGAACCATTTTTATATTTCCTGGGATATTTCAGGTGTACCCAGGTTGAGGTTCTTGTAAGCAGTGCAGCCCTCAATTTGGGGGTGGCTCTGTCTTATGGATTTTCAGTTTTCCCAAGGTATATTCCCTAGACTGGAAGTGCCCTTGGCTCTGTAGCTCTGTTGTTTACTTGTTTTAGGGAACACAATGCACTCCTCCAGTGAGGCAGTTGGCAACTTACATCCCGCCCATCAGCATAACAAGGCTCCCTGTTCTCCAGGGCCTGTCTTGCCTTTCTGGTTTTTACACATTTTGTGGATGTCCCTTTTGACCAGTGGGAAGTGATACTTGTTTGTAGTGCAGATTTGCATTGCTCGCTTGCTTGCTTGGCCAAAAAGGGCGTATGCGTTTTCTCCTGAATATATTCAGGAGAAAACGCATACGCCCTTTTTGGCCAAGTGCATCATTGTCGAAGTTGTGCCCCTCTTCCTGTGCTTTACAGGCGATTCCAACGTACCTCTTGAAATCTGTTTCCTGCTATTCTGCCTCGCTTTCAAGTCCGCCTCGTTGCCTTCCCTCAACAGATTTTTGGACGATAGTTGGCCTTGATTACTCTGCCAGTTTGTGAATTGCTGTGCCCCTGAGCTCCATTTTTCAACTCGTTTTTTGTGAGCTGAACGCAAGTCCAAACTTTTGGTTCAGGACCTATACTGGTTCCCGGTGGGTGGCTGAGACTTTGGTGAATTCTTCTTCCTGCCGGGAAATTAGAGTGACATGTGCCCATCCAAATGCCTAACAGCTACTCTCTCATTGGTTTTCCCCCTTCCCTTTCATCCTCTGCCAAATTGGCAACCTGTGCGAACCAGGAGCTTAAAGGGACTGTCTCTCCAAGTTGGGAGATTGATAGGAAAGCAGTTGGAAAGTCAAACCGGAGCACCAGGAGAGGGGCTCTTCGTTGAGTTTTAGGAACCTTTCATATTCACAGTGTGTCCATTCTCTAGGTTTCCCGTACACGTTATAGCTGTAGTAATATTCCCTTCAACCTGGAGAGCTGGGACCCATGGAATGGA
Source organism: Mesoplodon mirus (assembly GCF_964341445.2). Taxonomy (NCBI): domain Eukaryota; kingdom Metazoa; phylum Chordata; class Mammalia; order Artiodactyla; family Ziphiidae; genus Mesoplodon; species Mesoplodon mirus. Next base: position 125,201,132 of record NC_138984.1, read on the forward strand.
TGCCATGCATTATTGCTTTAAAGGGTCTGCCTTTGCTCACCCAAACTCACCAATCCTCTCAGTCCCAAGTGTCCAGCCTTATGCCACATCCAGCTGTCATTGTAGATAGGGTCATTCCAGGTTGCATCAGAGACCCTGAAGGAATTGTAAATAATTTCCCTGTTTCTTTGTTCTGTTTTTGAAATTCCTTTTTAGAGAGGGTTTGAGCTGATTCTCGCTGCCATGTTTATGCCAGTCTAGACAAACTTGATTCCCTTATGCAGACATATCAATACATAGGTTTTAAGATTCTTACTATTCAGATCGATTCCTCTGCGGGTAATATGGGATTTTGAGTCCCTTTCACTGAGGAAGGTGTAGGTCTTGTCTATTCCATAGTTGGTTTTTGGAACGGTACATGTGCTTATATCAAACTCTGGTTTGATGCATCACCCCACCTCTCCTTCCCCCTTAAGCAGGCATAAGAGTGTTTTCTAAATGTGAGACTCTGTTCTCTTGCCTAACTCAGTTCATGTGTAGCCATGTTTACAGGATCTTCCTAAGTGATATCTTATGATAAGTTTCTTTTCCTGTGTGACTTCTTTCCCTTAGAATCATCGTACCTGAATCCACTCATTTTGCTGCTACTGGTCTTATGACATTGATTTCATGGCTGAGGGATATTCCATCGTACGTAAGTTCCACAATGTTTGGAACCATTTTTATATTTCCTGGGATATTTCAGGTGTACCCAGGTTGAGGTTCTTGTAAGCAGTACAGCCCTCAATTTGGGGGTGGCTCTGTCTTATGGATTTTCAGTTTTCCCAAGGTATATTCCCTAGACTGGAAGTGCCCTTGGCTCTGTAGCTCTGTTGTTTACTTGTTTTAGGGAACACAATGCACTCCTCCAGTGAGGCAGTTGGCAACTTACATCCCGCCCATCAGCATAACAAGGCTCCCTGTTCTCCAGGGCCTGTCTTGCCTTTCTGGTTTTTACACATTTTGTGGATGTCCCTTTTGACCGGTGGGAAGTGATACTTTTTGTAGTGCAGATTTGCATTGCCCGCTTGCTTGCTTGGCCAAAAAGGGCGTATGCGTTTTCTCCTGAATATATTCAGGAGAAAACGCATACGCCCTTTTTGGCCAAGTGCATCATTGTCGAAGTTGTGCCCCTCTTCCTGTGCTTTACAGGCGATTCCAACGTACCTCTTGAAATCTGTTTCCTGCTATTCTGCCTCGCTTTCAAGTCCGCCTCGTTGCCTTCCCTCAACAGATTTTTGGACGATAGTTGGCCTTGATTACTCTGCCAGTTTGTGAATTGCTGTGCCCCTGAGCTCCATTTTTCAACTCGTTTTTTGTGAGCTGAACGCAAGTCCAAACTTTTGGTTCAGGACCTATACTGGTTCCCGGTGGGTGGCTGAGACTTTGGTTAATTCTTCTTCCTGCCGGGAAATTAGAGTGACATGTGCCCATCCAAATGCCTAACAGCTACTCTCTCATTGGTTCTCCCTCTTCCCTTTCATCCTCTGCCAAATTGGCAACCTGTGCGAACCAGGAGCTTAAAGGGGCTGTCTCTCCAAGTTGGGAGATTGATAGGAAAGCAGTTGGAAAGTCAAACCGGAGCACCAGGAGAGGGGCTCTTCGTTGAGTTTTAGAAACTTTTCGTATTCACAGTGTGTCCATTCTCTAGGTTTCCCGTATACGTTATAGCTGTAGTAATATTCCGTTCAACATGGAGAGCTGGGACCCATGGAATGGGTGCCATGCATTATTGCTTTAAAGGGTCTGCATTTGCTCACCCAATCTCACCAATCCTCTCAGTCCCAAGTGTCCAGCCTTATGCCACATCCAGCTGTCATTGTAGATAGGGTCATTCCAGGTTGCATCAGAGACCCTGAAGGAATTGTGAAGAATTTCCCTGTTTCTTTGTTCTGTTTTTGAAATTCCTTTTTAGAGTGGGTTTGAGCTGATTCTCGCTGCCATGTTTATGCCAGTCTAGACACACTTGATTCCCTTACGGAGACATATCAATACATAGGTTTTAAGATTATTACTAGTCAGATCTATTCCTCTGCGGGAAATATGGGGGTTTGAGTCCCTTTCACTGAGGAAGGTGTAGGTCTTGTCTATTCCATAGTTGGTTTTTGGAACAGTACCTGTGCTTATATCAAACTCAGGTTTGATGCATCACCCCACCTCTCCTTCCCCCTTAAGCAGGCATAAGAGTGTTTTCTAAATGTGAGACTCTGTTCTCTTGCCTAACTCAGTTCATGTGTAGCCATGTTTACAGGATCTTCCTAAGTGATATCTTTTGATAAGTTTCTTTTCCTGTGTGACTTCTTTCACTTAGAATCATCGTACCTGAATCCACTCATTTTGCTGCTACTGGTCTTATGACATTGATTTCATGGCTGAGGGATATTCCATCGTACGTAAGTTCCACAATGTTTTGAACCATTTTTATATTTCCTGGGATATTTCAGGTGTACCCAGGTTGAGGTTCTTGTAAGCAGTGCAGCCCTCAATTTGAGGGTGGCACTGTCTTATGGATTTTCAGTTTTCTCAAGGTATATTCCCTAGACTGGAAGTGCCCTTGGCTCTGTAGCTCTGTTGTTTACTTGTTTTAGGGAACACAATGCACTCCTCCAGTGAGGCAGTTGGCAACTTACATCCCGCCCATCAGCATAACAAGGCTCCGTGTTCTCCAGGGCCTGTCTTGCCTTTCTGGTTTTTGCACATTTTGTGGATGTCCCTTTTGACCGGTGGGAAGTGATACTTCTTTGTAGTGCAGGTTTGCATTGCCCGCTTGCTTGCTTGGCCAAAAAGGGCGTATGCGTTTTCTCCTGAATATATTCAGGAGAAAACGCATACGCCCTTTTTGGCCAAGTGCATCATTGTCGAAGTTGTGCCCCTCTTCCTGTGCTTTACAGGCGATTCCAACGTACCTCTTGAAATCTGTTTCCTGCTATTCTGCCTCGCTTTCAAGTCCGCCTCGTTGCCTTCCCTCAACAGATTTTTGGACGATAGTTGGCCTTGATTACTCTGCCAGTTTGTGAATTGCTGTGCCCCTGAGCTCCATTTTTCAACTCGTTTCTTGTGAGCTGAACGCAAGTCCAAACTTTTGGTTCAGGACCTATACTGGTTCCCGGTGGGTGGCTGAGACTGGTTCATTCTTCTTCCTGCCGGGAAATTAGAGTGACATGTGCCCATCCAAATGCCTAACAGCTACTCTCTCATTGGTTCTCCCTCTTCCCTTTCATCCTCTGCCAAATTGGCAACCTGTGCGAACCAGGAGCTTAAAGGGGCTGTCTCTCCAAGTTGGGAGATTGATAGGAAAGCAGTTGGAAAGTCAAACCGGAGCACCAGGAGAGGGGCTCTTCGTTGAGTTTTAGAAACCTTTCGTATTCACAGTGTGTCCATTCTCTAGGTTTCCCGTACACGTTATAGCTGTAGTAATATTCCCTTCAACCTGGAGAGCTGGGACCCATGGAATGGGTGCCATGCATTATTGCTTTAAAGGGTCTGCATTTGCTCACCCCATCTCACCAATCCTCTCAGTCCCAAGTGTCCAGCCTTATGCCACATCCAGCTGTCATTGTAGATAGGGTCATTCCAGGTTGCATCAGAGACCCTGAAGGATTTGTGAAGAATTTCCCTGTATCCTTGTTCTGTTTTTGAAATTCCTTTTTAGAGTGGGTTTGAGCTGATTCTCGCTGCCATGTTTATGCCAGTCTAGACACACTTGATTCCCTTACGGAGACATATCAATACATAGGTTTTAAGATTCTTACTAGTCAGATCGATTCCTCTGCGGGAAATATGGGGTTTTGAGTCCCTTTCACTGAGGAAGGTGTAGGTCTTGTCTATTCCATAGTTGGTTTTTGGAACGGTACCTGTGCTTATATCAAACTCTGGTTTGATGCATCACCCCACCTCTCCTTCCCCCTTAAGCAGGCATAAGAGTGTTTTCTAAATGTGAGGCTCTGTTCTCTTGCCTAACTCAGTTCATGTGTAGCCATGTTTACAGGATCTTCCTAAGTGATATCTTATGATAAGTTTCATTTCCTGTGTGACTTCTTTCCCTTAGAATCAGCGTACCTGAATCCACTCATTTTGCTGCTACTGGTCTTATGACATTGATTTCGTGGCTGAGGGATATTCCATCGTACGTAAGTTCCACAATGTTTGGAACCATTTTTATATTTCCTGGGATATTTCAGGTGTACCCAGGTTGAGGTTCTTGTAAGCAGTGCAGCCCTCAATTTGGGGGTGGCTCTGTCTTATGGATTTTCAGTTTTCCCAAGGTATATTCCCTAGACTGGAAGTGCCCTTGGCTCTGTAGCTCTGTTGTTTACTTGTTTTAGGGAACACAATGCACTCCTCCAGTGAGGCCGTTGGCAACTTACATCCCGCCCATCAGCATAACAAGGCTCCCTGTTCTCCAGGGCCTGTCTTGCCTTTCTGGTTTTTGCACATTTTGTCGATGTCCCTTTTGACCGGTGGGAAGTGATACTTCTTTGTAGTGCAGGTTTGCATTGCCCGCTTGCTTGCTTGGCCAAAAAGGGCGTATGCGTTTTCTCCTGAATATATTCAGGAGAAAACGCATTCGCCCTTTTTGGCCAAGTGCATCATTGTCGAAGTTGTGCCCCTCTTCCTGTGCTTTACAGGCGATTCCAACGTACCTCTTGAAATCTGTTTCCTGCTATTCTGCCTCGCTTTCAAGTCCGCCTCGTTGCCTTCCCTCAACAGATTTTTGGACGATAGTTGGCCTTGATTACTCTGCCAGTTTGTGAATTGCTGTGCCCCTGAGCTCCATTTTTCAACTCGTTTTTTGTGAGCTGAACGCAAGTCCAAACATTTGGTTCAGGACCTATACTGGTTCCCGGTGGGTGGCTGAGACTTTGGTTAATTCTTCTTCCTGCCGGGAAATTAGAGTGACATGTGCCCATCCAAATGCCTAACAGCTACTCTCTCATTGGTTCTCCCTCTTCCCTTTCATCCTCTGCCAAATTGGCAACCTGTGCGAACCAGGAGCTTAAAGGGGCTGTCTCTCCAAGTTGGGAGATTGATAGGAAAGCAGTTGGAAAGTCAAACCGGAGCACCAGGAGAGGGGCTCTTCGTTGAGTTTTAGAAACCTTTCGTATTCACAATGTGTCCATTCTCTAGGTTTCCCGTACACGTTATAGCTGTAGTAATATTCCCTTCAACCTGGAGAGCTGGGACCCATGGAATGGGTGCCATGCATTATTGCTTTAAAGGGTCTGCATTTGCTCACCCCATCTCACCAATCCTCTCAGTCCCAAGTGTCCAGCCTTATGCCACATCCAGCTGTCATTGTAGATAGGGTCATTCCAGGTTGCATCAGAGACCCTGAAGGATTTGTGAAGAATTTCCCTGTATCCTTGTTCTGTTTTTGAAATTCCTTTTTAGAGTGGGTTTGAGCTGATTCTCGCTGCCATGTTTATGCCAGTCTAGACACACTTGATTCCCTTACGCAGACATATCAATACATAGGTTTTAAGATTCTTACTAGTCAGATCTATTCCTCTGCGGGAAATAAGGGGTTTTGAGTCCCTTTCACTGAGGAAGGTGGAGGTCTTGTCTATACCATAGTTGGTTTTTGGAACGGTACCTGTGCTTATATCAAACTCTGGTTTGATGCATCACCCCACCTCTCCTTCCCCCTTAAGCAGGCATAAGAGTGTTTTCTAAATGTGAGACTCTGTTCTCTTGCCTAACTCAGTTCATGTGTAGCCATGTTTACAGGATCTTCCTAAGTGATATCTTATGATAAGTTTCTTTTTCTGTGTGACTTCTTTCACTTAGAATCATCGTACCTGAATCCACTCATTTTGCTGCTACTGGTCTTATGACATTGATTTCGTGGCTGAGGGATATTCCATCGTACGTAAGTTCCACAATGTTTTGAACCATTTTTATATTTCCTGGGATATTTCAGGTGTACCCAGGTTGAGGTTCTTGTAAGCAGTGCAGCCCTCAATTTGGGGGTGGCTCTGTCTTATGGATTTTCAGTTTTCCCAAGGTATATTCCCTAGACTGGAAGTGCCCTTGGCTCTGTAGCTCTGTTGTTTACTTGTTTTAGGGAACACAATGCACTCCTCCAGTGAGGCAGTTGGCAACTTACATCCCGCCCATCAGCATAACAAGGCTCCCTGTTCTCCAGGGCCTGTCTTGCCTTTCTGGTTTTTACACATTTTGTGGATGTCCCTTTTGACCGGTGGGAAGTGATACTTCTTTGTAGTGCAGATTTGCATTGCCCGCTTGCTTGCTTGGCCAAAAAGGGCGTATGCGTTTTCTCCTGAATATATTCAGGAGAAAACGCATACGCCCTTTTTGGCCAAGTGCATCATTGTCGAAGTTGTGCCCCTCTTCCTGTGCTTTACAGGCGATTCTAACGTACCTCTTGAAATCTGTTTCCTGCTATTCTGCCTCGCATTCAAGTCCGCCTCGTTGCCTTCCCTCAACAGATTTTTGGACGATAGTTGGCCTTGATTACTCTGCCAGTTTGTGAATTGCTGTGCCCCTGAGCTCCATTTTTCAACTCGTTTTTTGTGAGCTGAACGCAAGTCCAAACATTTGGTTCAGGACCTATACTAGTTCCCGGTGGGTGGCTGAGACTTTGGTGAATTCTTCTTCCTGCCGGGAAATTAGAGTGACATGTGCCCATCCAAATGCCTAACAGCTACTCTCTCATTGGTTCTCCCTCTTCCCTTTCCTCCTCTGCCAAATGGGCAACCTGTGTGAACCAGGAGCTTAAAGGGGCAGTCTCTCCAAGTTGGGAGATTGATAGTAAAGCTGTTGGAAAGTCAAACCGGAGCACCAGGAGAGGGACTCTTCGTTGAGTTTTAGAAACCTTTCGTATTCACAGTGTGTCCATTCTCTAGGTTTCCCGTACATGTTATAGCTGTAGTAATATTCCCTTCAACCTGGAGAGGTGGGACCCATGGAATGGTTGCCATGCATTATTGCTTTAAAGGGTCTGCATTTGCTCACCCAATCTCACCAATCCTCTCAGTCCCAAGTGTCCAGCCTCATGCCACATCCAGCTGTCATCGTAGATAGGGTCATTCCAGGTTGCATCAGAGACCCTGAAGGAATTGTAAAGAATTTCCCTGTTTCTTTGTTCTGTTTTTGAAATTCCTTTTTAGAGTGGGTTTGAGCTGATTCTCGCTGCCATGTTTATGCCAGTGTAGACACACCTGATTCCCTTACGGAGACATATCAATACATAGGTTTTAAGATTCTTACTAGTCAGATCTATTCCTCTGCGGGAAATATGGGGTTTTGAGTCCCTTTCACTGAGGAAGGTGTAGGTCTTGTCTATTCCATAGTTGGTTTTTGGAACAGTACCTGTGCTTATATCAAACTCTGGTTTGATGCATCACCCCACCTCTCCTTCCCCCTTAAGCAGGCATAAGAGTGTTTTCTAAATGTGAGACTCTGTTCTCTTTCCTAACTCAGTTCATGTGTAGCCATGTTTACAGGATCTTCCTAAGTGATATCTTATGATAAGTTTCTTTTCCTGTGTGACTTCTTTCCCTTAGAATCATCGTACCTGAATCCACTCATTTTGCTGCTACTGGTCTTATGACATTGATTTCGTGGCTGAGGGATATTCCATCGTACGTAAGTTCCACAATGTTTGGAACCATTTTTATATTTCCTGGGATATTTCAGGTGTACCCAGGTTGAGGTTCTTGTAAGCAGTGCAGCCCTCAATTTGGGGGTGGCTCTGTCTTATGGATTTTCAGTTTTCCCAAGGTATATTCCCTAGACTGGAAGTGCCCTTGGCTCTGGAGCTCTGTTGTTTACTTGTTTTAGGGAACACAATGCACTCCTCCAGTGAGGCAGTTGGCAACTTACATCCCGCCCATCAGCATAACAAGGCTCCCTGTTCTCCAGGGCCTGTCTTGCCTTTCTGGTTTTTACACATTTTGTGGATGTCCCTTTTGACCGGTGGGAAGTGATACTTCTTTGTAGTGCAGATTTGCATTGCCCGCTTGCTTGCTTGGCCAAAAAGGGCGTATGCGTTTTCTCCTGAATATATTCAGGAGAAAACACATACGCCCTTTTTGGCCAAGTGCATCATTGTCGAAGTTATGCCCCTCTTCCTGTGCTTTACAGGCGATTCCAACGTACCTCTTGAAATCTGTTTCCTGCTATTCTGCCTCGCATTCAAGTCCGCCTCGTTGCCTTCCCTCAACAGATTTTTGGACGATAGTTGGCCTTGATTACTCTGCCAGTTTGTGAATTGCTGTGCCCCTGAGCTCCATTTTTCAACTCGTTTTTTGTGAGCTGAACGCAAGTCCAAACATTTGGTTCAGGACCTATACTGGTTCCCGGTGGGTGGCTGAGACTTTGGTTAATTCTTCTTCCTGCCGGGAATTTAGAGTGACATGTGCCCATCCAAATGCCTAACAGCTACTCTCTCATTGGTTCTCCCTCTTCCCTTTCCTCCTCTGCCAAATGGGCAACCTGTGTGAACCAGGAGCTTAAAGGGGCTGTCTCTCCAAGTTGGGAGATTGATAGTAAAGCTGTTGGAAAGTCAAACCGGAGCACCAGGAGAGGGACTCTTCGTTGAGTTTTAGAAACCTTTCGTATTCACAGTGTGTCCCTTCTCTAGGTTTCCCGTACATGTTATAGCTGTAGTAATATTCCCTTCAACCTGGAGAGGTGGGACCCATGGAATGGTTGCCATGCATTATTGCTTTAAAGGGTCTGCATTTGCTCACCCAATCTCACCAATCCTCTCAGTCCCAAGTGTCCAGCCTCATGCCACATCCAGCTGTCATCGTAGATAGGGTCATTCCAGGTTGCATCAGAGACCCTGAAGGAATTGTAAAGAATTTCCCTGTTTCTTTGTTCTGTTTTTGAAATTCCTTTTTAGAGTGGGTTTGAGCTGATTCTCGCTGCCATGTTTATGCCAGTCTAGACACACTTGATTCCCTTACGGAGACATATCAATACATAGGTTTTAAGATTCTTACTAGTCAGATCTATTCCTCTGCGGGAAATATGGGGTTTTGAGTCCCTTTCACTGAGGAAGGTGTAGGTCTTGTCTATTCCATAGTTGGTTTTTGGAACAGTGCCTGTGCTTATATCAAACTCTGGTTTGATGCATCACCCCACCTCTCCTTCCCCCTTAAGCAGGCATAAGAGTGTTTTCTAAATGTGAGACTCTGTTCTCTTTCCTAACTCAGTTCATGTGTTGCCATGTTTACAGGATCTTCCTAAGTGATATCTTATGATAAGTTTCTTTTCCTGTGTGACTTCTTTCCCTTAGAATCATCGTACCTGAATCCACTCATTTTGCTGCTACTGGTCTTATGACATTGATTTCGTGGCTGAGGGATATTCCATCGTACGTAAGTTCCACAATGTTTGGAACCATTTTTATATTTCCTGGGATATTTCAGGTGTACCCAGGTTGAGGTTCTTGTAAGCAGTGCAGCCCTCAATTTGGGTGTGGCTCTGTCTTATGGATTTTCAGTTTTCCCAAGGTATATTCCCTAGACTGGAAGTGCCCTTGGCTCTGTAGCTCTGTTGTTTACTTGTTTTAGGGAACACAATGCACTCCTCCAGTGAGGCAGTTGGCAACTTACATCCCGCCCATCAGCATAACAAGGCTCCCTGTTCTCCAGGGCCTGTCTTGCCTTTCTGGTTTTTACACATTTTGTGGATGTCCCTTTTGACCGGTGGGAAGTGATACTTCTTTGTAGTGCAGATTTGCATTGCCCGCTTGCTTGCTTGGCCAAAAAGGGCGTATGCGTTTTCTCCTGGATATATTCAGGAGAAAACGCATACGCCCTTTTTGGCCAAGTGCATCATTGTCGAAGTTGTGCCCCTCTTCCTGTGCTTTACAGGCGATTCTAACGTACCTCTTGAAATCTGTTTCCTGCTATTCTGCCTCGCATTCAAGTCCGCCTCGTTGCCTTCCCTCAACAGATTTTTGGACGATAGTTGGCCTTGATTACTCTGCCAGTTTGTGAATTGCTGTGCCCCTGAGCTCCATTTTTCAACTCGTTTTTTGTGAGCTGAACGCAAGTCCAAACATTTGGTTCAGGACCTATACTGGTTCCCGGTGGGTGGCTGAGACTTTGGTGAATTCTTCTTCCTGCCGGGAAATTAGAGTGACATGTGCCCATCCAAATGCCTAACAGCTACTCTCTCATTGGTTCTCCCTCTTCCCTTTCCTCCTCTGCCAAATGGGCAACCTGTGTGAACCAGGAGCTTAAAGGGGCTGTCTCTCCAAGTTGGGAGATTGATAGTAAAGCTGTTGGAAAGTCAAACCGGAGCACCAGGAGAGGGACTCTTCGTTGAGTTTTAGAAACCTTTCGTATTCACAGTGTGTCCATTCTCTAGGTTTCCCGTACATGTTATAGCTGTAGTAATATTCCCTTCAACCTGGAGAGGTGGGACCCATGGAATGGTTGCCATGCATTATTGCTTTAAAGGGTCTGCATTTGCTCACCCAATCTCACCAATCCTCTCAGTCCCAAGTGTCCAGCCTCATGCCACATCCAGCTGTCATCGTAGATAGGGTCATTCCAGGTTGCATCAGAGACCCTGAAGGAATTGGAAAGAATTTCCCTGTTTCTTTGTTCTGTTTTTGAAATTCCTTTTTAGAGTGGGTTTGAGCTGATTCTCGCTGCCATGTTTATGCCAGTCTAGACACACTTGATTCCCTTACGGAGACATATCAATACATAGGTTTTAAGATTCTTAGTAGTCAGATCTATTCCTCTGCGGGAAATATGGGGTTTTGAGTCCCTTTCACTGAGGAAGGTGTAGGTCTTGTCTATTCCATAGTTGGTTTTTGGAACAGTACCTGTGCTTATATCAAACTCTGGTTTGATGCATCACCCCACCTCTCCTTCCCCCTTAAGCAGGCATAAGTGTGTTTTCTAAATGTGAGACTCTGTTCTCTTTCCTAACTCAGTTCATGTGTAGCCATGTTTACAGGATCTTCCTAAGTGATATCTTATGATAAGTTTCTTTTCCTGTGTGACTTCTTTCCCTTAGAATCATCGTACCTGAATCCACTCATTTTGCTGCTACTGGTCTTATGACATTGATTTCGTGGCTGAGGGATATTCCATCGTACGTAAGTTCCACAATGTTTGGAACCATTTTTATATTTCCTGGGATATTTCAGGTGTACCCAGGTTGAGGTTCTTGTAAGCAGTGCAGCCCTCAATTTGGGGGTGGCTCTGTCTTATGGATTTTCAGTTTTCCCAAGGTATATTCCCTAGACTGGAAGTGCCCTTGGCTCTGTAGCTCTGTTGTTTACTTGTTTTAGGGAACACAATGCACTCCTCCAGTGAGGCAGTTGGCAACTTACATCCCGCCCATCAGCATAACAAGGCTCCCTGTTCTCCAGGGCCTGTCTTGCCTTTCTGGTTTTTACACATTTTGTGGATGTCCCTTTTGACCGGTGGGAAGTGATACTTCTTTGTAGTGCAGATTTGCATTGCCCGCTTGCTTGCTTGGCCAAAAAGGGCGTATGCGTTTTCTCCTGGATATATTCAGGAGAAAACGCATACGCCCTTTTTGGCCAAGTGCATCATTGTCGAAGTTGTGCCCCTCTTCCTGTGCTTTACAGGCGATTCTAACGTACCTCTTGAAATCTGTTTCCTGCTATTCTGCCTCGCATTCAAGTCCGCCTCGTTGCCTTCCCTCAACAGATTTTTGGACGATAGTTGGCCTTGATTACTCTGCCAGTTTGTGAATTGCTGTGCCCCTGAGCTCCATTTTTCAACTCGTTTTTTGTGAGCTGAACGCAAGTCCAAACATTTGGTTCAGGACCTCTACTCGTTCCCGGTGGGTGGCTGAGACTTTGGTGAATTCTTCTTCCTGCCGGGAAATTAGAGTGACATGTGCCCATCCAAATGCCTAACAGCTACTCTCTCATTGGTTCTCCCTCTTCCCTTTCCTCCTCTGCCAAATGGGCAACCTGTGTGAACCAGGAGCTTAAAGGGGCTGTCTCTCCAAGTTGGGAGATTGATAGTAAAGCTGTTGGAAAGTCAAACCGGAGCACCAGGAGAGGGACTCTTCGTTGAGTTTTAGAAACCTTTCGTATTCACAGTGTGTCCATTCTCTAGGTTTCCCGTACATGTTATAGCTGTAGTAATATTCCCTTCAACCTGGAGAGGTGGGACCCATGGAATGGTTGCCATGCATTATTGCTTTAAAGGGTCTGCATTTGCTCACCCAATCTCACCAATCCTCTCAGTCCCAAGTGTCCAGCCTCATGCCACATCCAGCTGTCATCGTAGATAGGGTCATTCCAGGTTGCATCAGAGACCCTGAAGGAATTGTAAAGAATTTCCCTGTTTCTTTGTTCTGTTTTTGAAATTCCTTTTTAGAGTGGGTTTGAGCTGATTCTCGCTGCCATGTTTATGCCAGTCTAGACACACCTGATTCCCTTACGGAGACATATCAATACATAGGTTTTAAGATTCTTACTAGTCAGATCTATTCCTCTGCGGGAAATATGGGGTTTTGAGTCCCTTTCACTGAGGAAGGTGTAGGTCTTGTCTATTCCATAGTTGGTTTTTGGAACAGTACCTGTGCTTATATCAAACTCTGGTTTGATGCATCACCCCACCTCTCCTTCCCCCTTAAGCAGGCATAAGAGTGTTTTCTAAATGTGAGACTCTGTTCTCTTTCCTAACTCAGTTCATGTGTAGCCATGTTTACAGGATCTTCCTAAGTGATATCTTATGATAAGTTTCTTTTCCTGTGTGACTTCTTTCCCTTAGAATCATCGTACCTGAATCCACTCATTTTGCTGCTACTGGTCTTATGACATTGATTTCGTGGCTGAGGGATATTCCATCGTACGTAAGTTCCACAATGTTTGGAACCATTTTTATATTTCCTGGGATATTTCAGGTGTACCCAGGTTGAGGTTCTTGTAAGCAGTGCAGCCCTCAATTTGGGGGTGGCTCTGTCTTATGGATTTTCAGTTTTCCCAAGGTATATTCCCTAGACTGGAAGTGCCCTTGGCTCTGTAGCTCTGTTGTTTACTTGTTTTAGGGAACACAATGCACTCCTCCAGTGAGGCAGTTGGCAACTTACATCCCGCCCATCAGCATAACAAGGCTCCCTGTTCTCCAGGGCCTGTCTTGCCTTTCTGGTTTTTACACATTTTGTGGATGTCCCTTTTGACCGGTGGGGAGTGATACTTCTTTGTAGTGCAGATTTGCATTGCCCGCTTGCTTGCTTGGCCAAAAAGGGCGTATGCGTTTTCTCCTGGATATATTCAGGAGAAAACGCATACGCCCTTTTTGGCCAAGTGCATCATTGTCGAAGTTGTGCCCCTCTTCCTGTGCTTTACAGGCGATTCTAACGTACCTCTTGAAATCTGTTTCCTGCTATTCTGCCTCGCATTCAAGTCCGCCTCGTTGCCTTCCCTCAACAGATTTTTGGACGATAGTTGGCCTTGATTACTCTGCCAGTTTGTGAATTGCTGTGCCCCTGAGCTCCATTTTTCAACTCGTTTTTTGTGAGCTGAACGCAAGTCCAAACATTTGGTTCAGGACCTCTACTCGTTCCCGGTGGGTGGCTGAGACTTTGGTGAATTCTTCTTCCTGCCGGGAAATTAGAGTGACATGTGCCCATCCAAATGCCTAACAGCTACTCTCTCATTGGTTCTCCCTCTTCCCTTTCCTCCTCTGCCAAATGGGCAACCTGTGTGAACCAGGAGCTTAAAGGGGCTGTCTCTCCAAGTTGGGAGATTGATAGTAAAGCTGTTGGAAAGTCAAACCGGAGCACCAGGAGAGGGACTCTTCGTTGAGTTTTAGAAACCTTTCGTATTCACAGTGTGTCCATTCTCTAGGTTTCCCGTACATGTTATAGCTGTAGTAATATTCCCTTCAACCTGGAGAGGTGGGACCCATGGAATGGTTGCCATGCATTATTGCTTTAAAGGGTCTGCATTTGCTCACCCAATCTCACCAATCCTCTCAGTCCCAAGTGTCCAGCCTCATGCCACATCCAGCTGTCATCGTAGATAGGGTCATTCCAGGTTGCATCAGAGACCCTGAAGGAATTGGAAAGAATTTCCCTGTTTCTTTGTTCTGTTTTTGAAATTCCTTTTTAGAGTGGGTTTGAGCTGATTCTCGCTGCCATGTTTATGCCAGTCTAGACACACTTGATTCCCTTACGGAGACATATCAATACATAGGTTTTAAGATTCTTAGTAGTCAGATCTATTCCTCTGCGGGAAATATGGGGTTTTGAGTCCCTTTCACTGAGGAAGGTGTAGGTCTTGTCTATTCCATAGTTGGTTTTTGGAACAGTACCTGTGCTTATATCAAACTCTGGTTTGATGCATCACCCCACCTCTCCTTCCCCCTTAAGCAGGCATAAGTGTGTTTTCTAAATGTGAGACTCTGTTCTCTTTCCTAACTCAGTTCATGTGTAGCCATGTTTACAGGATCTTCCTAAGTGATATCTTATGATAAGTTTCTTTTCCTGTGTGACTTCTTTCCCTTAGAATCATCGTACCTGAATCCACTCATTTTGCTGCTACTGGTCTTATGACATTGATTTCGTGGCTGAGGGATATTCCATCGTACGTAAGTTCCACAATGTTTGGAACCATTTTTATATTTCCTGGGATATTTCAGGTGTACCCAGGTTGAGGTTCTTGTAAGCAGTGCAGCCCTCAATTTGGGGGTGGCTCTGTCTTATGGATTTTCAGTTTTCCCAAGGTATATTCCCTAGACTGGAAGTGCCCTTGGCTCTGTAGCTCTGTTGTTTACTTGTTTTAGGGAACACAATGCACTCCTCCAGTGAGGCAGTTGGCAACTTACATCCCGCCCATCAGCATAACAAGGCTCCCTGTTCTCCAGGGCCTGTCTTGCCTTTCTGGTTTTTACACATTTTGTGGATGTCCCTTTTGACCGGTGGGAAGTGATACTTCTTTGTAGTGCAGATTTGCATTGCCCGCTTGCTTGCTTGGCCAAAAAGGGCGTATGCGTTTTCTCCTGGATATATTCAGGAGAAAACGCATACGCCCTTTTTGGCCAAGTGCATCATTGTCGAAGTTGTGCCCCTCTTCCTGTGCTTTACAGGCGATTCTAACGTACCTCTTGAAATCTGTTTCCTGCTATTCTGCCTCGCATTCAAGTCCGCCTCGTTGCCTTCCCTCAACAGATTTTTGGACGATAGTTGGCCTTGATTACTCTGCCAGTTTGTGAATTGCTGTGCCCCTGAGCTCCATTTTTCAACTCGTTTTTTGTGAGCTGAACGCAAGTCCAAACATTTGGTTCAGGACCTCTACTCGTTCCCGGTGGGTGGCTGAGACTTTGGTGAATTCTTCTTCCTGCCGGGAAATTAGAGTGACATGTGCCCATCCAAATGCCTAACAGCTACTCTCTCATTGGTTCTCCCTCTTCCCTTTCCTCCTCTGCCAAATGGGCAACCTGTGTGAACCAGGAGCTTAAAGGGGCTGTCTCTCCAAGTTGGGAGATTGATAGTAAAGCTGTTGGAAAGTCAAACCGGAGCACCAGGAGAGGGACTCTTCGTTGAGTTTTAGAAACCTTTCGTATTCACAGTGTGTCCATTCTCTAGGTTTCCCGTACATGTTATAGCTGTAGTAATATTCCCTTCAACCTGGAGAGGTGGGACCCATGGAATGGTTGCCATGCATTATTGCTTTAAAGGGTCTGCATTTGCTCACCCAATCTCACCAATCCTCTCAGTCCCAAGTGTCCAGCCTCATGCCACATCCAGCTGTCATCGTAGATAGGGTCATTCCAGGTTGCATCAGAGACCCTGAAGGAATTGTAAAGAATTTCCCTGTTTCTTTGTTCTGTTTTTGAAATTCCTTTTTAGAGTGGGTTTGAGCTGATTCTCGCTGCCATGTTTATGCCAGTCTAGACACACCTGATTCCCTTACGGAGACATATCAATACATAGGTTTTAAGATTCTTACTAGTCAGATCTATTCCTCTGCGGGAAATATGGGGTTTTGAGTCCCTTTCACTGAGGAAGGTGTAGGTCTTGTCTATTCCATAGTTGGTTTTTGGAACAGTACCTGTGCTTATATCAAACTCTGGTTTGATGCATCACCCCACCTCTCCTTCCCCCTTAAGCAGGCATAAGAGTGTTTTCTAAATGTGAGACTCTGTTCTCTTTCCTAACTCAGTTCATGTGTAGCCATGTTTACAGGATCTTCCTAAGTGATATCTTATGATAAGTTTCTTTTCCTGTGTGACTTCTTTCCCTTAGAATCATCGTACCTGAATCCACTCATTTTGCTGCTACTGGTCTTATGACATTGATTTCGTGGCTGAGGGATATTCCATCGTACGTAAGTTCCACAATGTTTGGAACCATTTTTATATTTCCTGGGATATTTCAGGTGTACCCAGGTTGAGGTTCTTGTAAGCAGTGCAGCCCTCAATTTGGGGGTGGCTCTGTCTTATGGATTTTCAGTTTTCCCAAGGTATATTCCCTAGACTGGAAGTGCCCTTGGCTCTGTAGCTCTGTTGTTTACTTGTTTTAGGGAACACAATGCACTCCTCCAGTGAGGCAGTTGGCAACTTACATCCCGCCCATCAGCATAACAAGGCTCCCTGTTCTCCAGGGCCTGTCTTGCCTTTCTGGTTTTTACACATTTTGTGGATGTCCCTTTTGACCGGTGGGGAGTGATACTTCTTTGTAGTGCAGATTTGCATTGCCCGCTTGCTTGCTTGGCCAAAAAGGGCGTATGCGTTTTCTCCTGGATATATTCAGGAGAAAACGCATACGCCCTTTTTGGCCAAGTGCATCATTGTCGAAGTTGTGCCCCTCTTCCTGTGCTTTACAGGCGATTCTAACGTACCTCTTGAAATCTGTTTCCTGCTATTCTGCCTCGCATTCAAGTCCGCCTCGTTGCCTTCCCTCAACAGATTTTTGGACGATAGTTGGCCTTGATTACTCTGCCAGTTTGTGAATTGCTGTGCCCCTGAGCTCCATTTTTCAACTCGTTTTTTGTGAGCTGAACGCAAGTCCAAACATTTGGTTCAGGACCTCTACTCGTTCCCGGTGGGTGGCTGAGACTTTGGTGAATTCTTCTTCCTGCCGGGAAATTAGAGTGACATGTGCCCATCCAAATGCCTAACAGCTACTCTCTCATTGGTTCTCCCTCTTCCCTTTCCTCCTCTGCCAAATGGGCAACCTGTGTGAACCAGGAGCTTAAAGGGGCTGTCTCTCCAAGTTGGGAGATTGATAGTAAAGCTGTTGGAAAGTCAAACCGGAGCACCAGGAGAGGGACTCTTCGTTGAGTTTTAGAAACCTTTCGTATTCACAGTGTGTCCATTCTCTAGGTTTCCCGTACATGTTATAGCTGTAGTAATATTCCCTTCAACCTGGAGAGGTGGGACCCATGGAATGGTTGCCATGCATTATTGCTTTAAAGGGTCTGCATTTGCTCACCCAATCTCACCAATCCTCTCAGTCCCAAGTGTCCAGCCTCATGCCACATCCAGCTGTCATCGTAGATAGGGTCATTCCAGGTTGCATCAGAGACCCTGAAGGAATTGGAAAGAATTTCCCTGTTTCTTTGTTCTGTTTTTGAAATTCCTTTTTAGAGTGGGTTTGAGCTGATTCTCGCTGCCATGTTTATGCCAGTCTAGACACACTTGATTCCCTTACGGAGACATATCAATACATAGGTTTTAAGATTCTTAGTAGTCAGATCTATTCCTCTGCGGGAAATATGGGGTTTTGAGTCCCTTTCACTGAGGAAGGTGTAGGTCTTGTCTATTCCATAGTTGGTTTTTGGAACAGTACCTGTGCTTATATCAAACTCTGGTTTGATGCATCACCCCACCTCTCCTTCCCCCTTAAGCAGGCATAAGTGTGTTTTCTAAATGTGAGACTCTGTTCTCTTTCCTAACTCAGTTCATGTGTAGCCATGTTTACAGGATCTTCCTAAGTGATATCTTATGATAAGTTTCTTTTCCTGTGTGACTTCTTTCCCTTAGAATCATCGTACCTGAATCCACTCATTTTGCTGCTACTGGTCTTATGACATTGATTTCGTGGCTGAGGGATATTCCATCGTACGTAAGTTCCACAATGTTTGGAACCATTTTTATATTTCCTGGGATATTTCAGGTGTACCCAGGTTGAGGTTCTTGTAAGCAGTGCAGCCCTCAATTTGGGGGTGGCTCTGTCTTATGGATTTTCAGTTTTCCCAAGGTATATTCCCTAGACTGGAAGTGCCCTTGGCTCTGTAGCTCTGTTGTTTACTTGTTTTAGGGAACACAATGCACTCCTCCAGTGAGGCAGTTGGCAACTTACATCCCGCCCATCAGCATAACAAGGCTCCCTGTTCTCCAGGGCCTGTCTTGCCTTTCTGGTTTTTACACATTTTGTGGATGTCCCTTTTGACCGGTGGGAAGTGATACTTCTTTGTAGTGCAGATTTGCATTGCCCGCTTGCTTGCTTGGCCAAAAAGGGCGTATGCGTTTTCTCCTGGATATATTCAGGAGAAAACGCATACGCCCTTTTTGGCCAAGTGCATCATTGTCGAAGTTGTGCCCCTCTTCCTGTGCTTTACAGGCGATTCTAACGTACCTCTTGAAATCTGTTTCCTGCTATTCTGCCTCGCATTCAAGTCCGCCTCGTTGCCTTCCCTCAACAGATTTTTGGACGATAGTTGGCCTTGATTACTCTGCCAGTTTGTGAATTGCTGTGCCCCTGAGCTCCATTTTTCAACTCGTTTTTTGTGAGCTGAACGCAAGTCCAAACATTTGGTTCAGGACCTCTACTCGTTCCCGGTGGGTGGCTGAGACTTTGGTGAATTCTTCTTCCTGCCGGGAAATTAGAGTGACATGTGCCCATCCAAATGCCTAACAGCTACTCTCTCATTGGTTCTCCCTCTTCCCTTTCCTCCTCTGCCAAATGGGCAACCTGTGTGAACCAGGAGCTTAAAGGGGCTGTCTCTCCAAGTTGGGAGATTGATAGTAAAGCTGTTGGAAAGTCAAACCGGAGCACCAGGAGAGGGACTCTTCGTTGAGTTTTAGAAACCTTTCGTATTCACAGTGTGTCCATTCTCTAGGTTTCCCGTACATGTTATAGCTGTAGTAATATTCCCTTCAACCTGGAGAGGTGGGACCCATGGAATGGTTGCCATGCATTATTGCTTTAAAGGGTCTGCATTTGCTCACCCAATCTCACCAATCCTCTCAGTCCCAAGTGTCCAGCCTCATGCCACATCCAGCTGTCATCGTAGATAGGGTCATTCCAGGTTGCATCAGAGACCCTGAAGGAATTGTAAAGAATTTCCCTGTTTCTTTGTTCTGTTTTTGAAATTCCTTTTTAGAGTGGGTTTGAGCTGATTCTCGCTGCCATGTTTATGCCAGTCTAGACACACCTGATTCCCTTACGGAGACATATCAATACATAGGTTTTAAGATTCTTACTAGTCAGATCTATTCCTCTGCGGGAAATATGGGGTTTTGAGTCCCTTTCACTGAGGAAGGTGTAGGTCTTGTCTATTCCATAGTTGGTTTTTGGAACAGTACCTGTGCTTATATCAAACTCTGGTTTGATGCATCACCCCACCTCTCCTTCCCCCTTAAGCAGGCATAAGAGTGTTTTCTAAATGTGAGACTCTGTTCTCTTTCCTAACTCAGTTCATGTGTAGCCATGTTTACAGGATCTTCCTAAGTGATATCTTATGATAAGTTTCTTTTCCTGTGTGACTTCTTTCCCTTAGAATCATCGTACCTGAATCCACTCATTTTGCTGCTACTGGTCTTATGACATTGATTTCGTGGCTGAGGGATATTCCATCGTACGTAAGTTCCACAATGTTTGGAACCATTTTTATATTTCCTGGGATATTTCAGGTGTACCCAGGTTGAGGTTCTTGTAAGCAGTGCAGCCCTCAATTTGGGGGTGGCTCTGTCTTATGGATTTTCAGTTTTCCCAAGGTATATTCCCTAGACTGGAAGTGCCCTTGGCTCTGTAGCTCTGTTGTTTACTTGTTTTAGGGAACACAATGCACTCCTCCAGTGAGGCAGTTGGCAACTTACATCCCGCCCATCAGCATAACAAGGCTCCCTGTTCTCCAGGGCCTGTCTTGCCTTTCTGGTTTTTACACATTTTGTGGATGTCCCTTTTGACCGGTGGGGAGTGATACTTCTTTGTAGTGCAGATTTGCATTGCCCGCTTGCTTGCTTGACCAAAAAGGGCGTATGCGTTTTCTCCTGAATATATTCAGGAGAAAACCCATACGCCCTTTTTGGCCAAGTGCATCATTGTCGAAGTTGTGCCCCTCTTCCTGTGCTTTACAGGCGATTCTAACGTACCTCTTGAAATCTGTTTCCTGCTATTCTGCCTCGCATTCAAGTCCGCCTCGTTGCCTTCCCTCAACAGATTTTTGGACGATAGTTGGCCATGATTACTCTGCCAGTTTGTGAATTGCTGTGCCCCTGAGCTCCATTTTTCAACTCGTTTTTTGTGAGCTGAACGCAAGTCCAAACATTTGGTTCAGGACCTATACTGGTTCCCGGTGGGTGGCTGAGACTTTGGTGAATTCTTCTTCCTGCCGGGAAATTAGAGTGACATGTGCCCATCCAAATGCCTAACAGCTACTCTCTCATTGGTTCTCCCTCTTCCCTTTCCTCCTCTGCCAAATGGGCAACCTGTGTGAACCAGGAGCTTAAAGGGGCTGTCTCTCCAAGTTGGGAGATTGATAGTAAAGCTGTTGGAAAGTCAAACCGGAGCACCAGGAGAGGGACTCTTCGTTGAGTTTTAGAAACCTTTCGTATTCACAGTGTGTCCATTCTCTAGGTTTCCCGTACATGTTATAGCTGTAGTAATATTCCCTTCAACCTGGAGAGGTGGGACCCATGGAATGGTTGCCATGCATTATTGCTTTAAAGGGTCTGCATTTGCTCACCCAATCTCACCAATCCTCTCAGTCCCAAGTGTCCAGCCTCATGCCACATCCAGCTGTCATCGTAGATAGGGTCATTCCAGGTTGCATCAGAGACCCTGAAGGAATTGTAAAGAATTTCCCTGTTTCTTTGTTCTGTTTTTGAAATTCCTTTTTAGAGTGGGTTTGAGCTGATTCTCGCTGCCATGTTTATGCCAGTCTAGACACACCTGATTCCCTTACGGAGACATATCAATACATAGGTTTTAAGATTCTTACTAGTCAGATCTATTCCTCTGCGGGAAATATGGGGTTTTGAGTCCCTTTCACTGAGGAAGGTGGAGGTCTTGTCTATTCCATAGTTGGTTTCTGGAACAGTACCTGTGCTTATATCAAACTCTGGTTTGATGCATCACCCCACCTCTCCTTCCCCCTTAAGCAGGCATAAGAGTGTTTTCTAAATGTGAGACTCTGTTCTCTTTCCTAACTCAGTTCATGTGTAGCCATGTTTACAGGATCTTCCTAAGTGATATCTTATGATAAGTTTCTTTTCCTGTGTGACTTCTTTCCCTTAGAATCATCGTACCTGAATCCACTCATTTTGCTGCTACTGGTCTTATGACATTGATTTCGTGGCTGAGGGATATTCCATCGTACGTAAGTTCCACAATGTTTGGAACCATTTTTATATTTCCTGGGATATTTCAGGTGTACCCAGGTTGAGGTTCTTGTAAGCAGTGCAGCCCTCAATTTGGGGGTGGCTCTGTCTTATGGATTTTCAGTTTTCCCAAGGTATATTCCCTAGACTGGAAGTGCCCTTGGCTCTGTAGCTCTGTTGTTTACTTGTTTTAGGGAACACAATGCACTCCTCCAGTGAGGCAGTTGGCAACTTACATCCCGCCCATCAGCATAACAAGGCTCCCTGTTCTCCAGGGCCTGTCTTGCCTTTCTGGTTTTTACACATTTTGTGGATGTCCCTTTTGACCGGTGGGAAGTGATAATTCTTTGTAGTGCAGATTTGCATTGCCCGCTTGCTTGCTTGGCCAAAAAGGGCGTATGCGTTTTCTCCTGAATATATTCAGGAGAAAACGCATACGCCCTTTTTGGCCAAGTGCATCATTGTCGAAGTTGTGCCCCTCTTCCTGTGCTTTACAGGCGATTCCAACGTACCTCTTGAAATCTGTTTCCTGCTATTCTGCCTCGCATTCAAGTCCGCCTCGCTGCCTTCCCTCAACAGATTTTTGGACGATAGTTGGCCTTGATTACTCTGCCAGTTTGTGAATTGCTGTGCCCCTGAGCTCCATTTTTCAACTCGTTTTTTGTGAGCTGAACGCAAGTCCAAACATTTGGTTCAGGACCTCTACTGGTTCCCGGTGGGTGGCTGAGACTTTGGTGAATTCTTCTTCCTGCCGGGAAATTAGAGTGACATGTGCCCATCCAAATGCCTAACAGCTACTCTCTCATTGGTTCTCCCTCTTCCCTTTCCTCCTCTGCCAAATGGGCAACCTGTGTGAACCAGGAGCTTAAAGGGGCTGTCTCTCCAAGTTGGGAGATTGATAGTAAAGCTCTTGGAAAGTCAAACCGGAGCACCAGGAGAGGGACTCTTCGTTGAGTTTTAGAAACCTTTCGTATTCACAGTGTGTCCATTCTCTAGGTTTCCCGTACATGTTATAGCTGTAGTAATATTCCCTTCAACCTGGAGAGGTGGGACCCATGGAATGGTTGCCATGCATTATTGCTTTAAAGGGTCTGCATTTGCTCACCCAATCTCACCAATCCTCTCAGTCCCAAGTGTCCAGCCTCATGCCACATCCAGCTGTCATCGTAGATAGGGTCATTCCAGGTTGCATCAGAGACCCTGAAGGAATTGTAAAGAATTTCCCTGTTTCTTTGTTCTGTTTTTGAAATTCCTTTTTAGAGTGGGTTTGAGCTGATTCTCGCTGCCATGTTTATGCCAGTCTAGACACACCTGATTCCCTTACGGAGACATATCAATACATAGGTTTTAAGATTCTTACTAGTCAGATCTATTCCTCTGCGGGAAATATGGGGTTTTGAGTCCCTTTCACTGAGGAAGGTGGAGGTCTTGTCTATTCCATAGTTGGTTTTTGGAACAGTACCTGTGCTTATATCAAACTCTGGTTTGATGCATCACCCCACCTCTCCTTCCCCCTTAAGCAGGCATAAGAGTGTTTTCTAAATGTGAGACTCTGTTCTCTTTCCTAACTCAGTTCATGTGTAGCCATGTTTACAGGATCTTCCTAAGTGATATCTTATGATAAGTTTCTTTTCCTGTGTGACTTCTTTCCCTTAGAATCATCGTACCTGAATCCACTCATTTTGCTGCTACTGGTCTTATGACATTGATTTCGTGGCTGAGGGATATTCCATCGTACGTAAGTTCCACAATGTTTGGAACCATTTTTATATTTCCTGGGATATTTCAGGTGTACCCAGGTTGAGGTTCTTGTAAGCAGTGCAGCCCTCAATTTGGGGGTGGCTCTGTCTTATGGATTTTCAGTTTTCCCAAGGTATATTCCCTAGACTGGAAGTGCCCTTGGCTCTGTAGCTCTGTTGTTTACTTGTTTTAGGGAACACAATGCACTCCTCCAGTGAGGCAGTTGGCAACTTACATCCCGCCCATCAGCATAACAAGGCTCCCTGTTCTCCAGGGCCTGTCTTGCCTTTCTGGTTTTTACACATTTGGTGGATGTCCCTTTTGACCGTTGGGAAGTGATACTTCTTTGTAGTGCAGATTTGCATTGCCCGCTTGCTTGCTTGGCCAAAAAGGGCGTATGCGTTTTCTCCTGAATATATTCAGGAGAAAACGCATACGCCCTTTTTGGCCAAGTGCATCATTGTCGAAGTTGTGCCCCTCTTCCTGTGCTTTACAGGCGATTCTAACGTACCTCTTGAAATCTGTTTCCTGCTATTCTGCCTCGCATTCAAGTCCGCCTCGTTGCCTTCCCTCAACAGATTTTTGGACGATAGTTGGCCTTGATTACTCTGCCAGTTTGTGAATTGCCGTGCCCCTGAGCTCCATTTTTCAACTCGTTTTTTGTGAGCTGAACGCAAGTCCAAACTTTTGGTTCAGGACCTATACTGGTTCCCGGTGGGTGGCTGAGACTTTGGTGAATTCTTCTTCCTGCCGGGAAATTAGAGTGACATGTGCCCATCCAAATGCCTAACAGCTACTCTCTCATTGGTTCTCCCTCTTCCCTTTCCTCCTCTGCCAAATGGGCAACCTGTGTGAACCAGGAGCTTAAAGGGGCTGTCTCTCCAAGTTGGGAGATTGATAGTAAAGCTGTTGGAAAGTCAAACCGGAGCACCAGGAGAGGGACTCTTCGTTGAGTTTTAGAAACCTTTCGTATTCACAGTGTGTCCATTCTCTAGGTTTCCCGTACATGTTATAGCTGTAGTAATATTCCCTTCAACCTGGAGAGGTGGGACCCATGGAATGGTTGCCATGCATTATTGCTTTAAAGGGTCTGCATTTGCTCACCCAATCTCACCAATCCTCTCAGTCCCAAGTGTCCAGCCTCATGCCACATCCAGCTGTCATCGTAGATAGGGTCATTCCAGGTTGCATCAGAGACCCTGAAGGAATTGTAAAGAATTTCCCTGTTTCTTTGTTCTGTTTTTGAAATTCCTTTTTAGAGTGGGTTTGAGCTGATTCTCGCTGCCATGTTTATGCCAGTCTAGACACACCTGATTCCCTTACGGAGACATATCAATACATAGGTTTTAAGATTCTTACTAGTCAGATCTATTCCTCTGCGGGAAATATGGGGTTTTGAGTCCCTTTCACTGAGGAAGGTGGAGGTCTTGTCTATTCCATAGTTGGTTTTTGGAACAGTACCTGTGCTTATATCAAACTCTGGTTTGATGCATCACCCCACCTCTCCTTCCCCCTTAAGCAGGCATAAGAGTGTTTTCTAAATGTGAGACTCTGTTCTCTTTCCTAACTCAGTTCATGTGTAGCCATGTTTACAGGATCTTCCTAAGTGATATCTTATGATAAGTTTCTTTTCCTGTGTGACTTCTTTCCCTTAGAATCATCGTACCTGAATCCACTCATTTTGTTGCTACTGGTCTTATGACATTGATTTCGTGGCTGAGGGATATTCCATCGTACGTAAGTTCCACAATGTTTGGAACCATTTTTATATTTCCTGGGATATTTCAGGTGTACCCAGGTTGAGGTTCTTGTAAGCAGTGCAGCCCTCAATTTGGGGGTGGCTCTGTCTTATGGATTTTCAGTTTTCCCAAGGTATATTCCCTAGACTGGAAGTGCCCTCGGCTCTGTAGCTCTGTTGTTTACTTGTTTTAGGGAACACAATGCACTCCTCCAGTGAGGCAGTTGGCAGCTTACATCCCGCCCATCAGCATAACAAGGCTCCCTGTTCTCCAGGGCCTGTCTTGCCTTTCTGGTTTTTACACATTTTGTGGATGTCCCTTTTGACCGGTGGGAAGTGATACTTCTTTGTAGTGCAGATTTGCATTGCCCGCTTGCTTGCTTGGCCAAAAAGGGCGTATGCGTTTTCTCCTGAATATATTCAGGAGAAAACGCATACGCCCTTTTTGGCCAAGTGCATCATTGTCGAAGTTGTGCCCCTCTTCCTGTGCTTTACAGGCGATTCTAACGTACCTCTTGAAATCTGTTTCCTGCTATTCTGCCTCGCATTCAAGTCCGCCTCGTTGCCTTCCCTCAACAGATTTTTGGACGATAGTTGGCCTTGATTACTCTGCCAGTTTGTGAATTGCTGTGCCCCTGAGCTCCATTTTTCAACTCGTTTTTTGTGAGCTGAACGCAAGTCCAAACATTTGGTTCAGGACCTATACTGGTTCCCGGTGGGTGGCTGAGACTTTGGTGAATTCTTCTTCCTGCCGGGAAATTAGAGTGACATGTGCCCATCCAAATGCCTAACAGCTACTCTCTCATTGGTTCTCCCTCTTCCCTTTCCTCCTCTGCCAAATGGGCAACCTGTGTGAACCAGGAGCTTAAAGGGGCTGTCTCTCCAAGTTGGGAGATTGATAGTAAAGCTGTTGGAAAGTCAAACCGGAGCACCAGGAGAGGGACTCTTCGTTGAGTTTTAGAAACCTTTCGTATTCACAGTGTGTCCATTCTCTAGGTTTCCCGTACATGTTATAGCTGTAGTAATATTCCCTTCAACCTGGAGAGGTGGGACCCATGGAATGGGTGCCATGCATTATTGCTTTAAAGGGTCTGCATTTGCTCACCCAATCTCACCAATCCTCTCAGTCCCAAGTGTCCAGCCTCATGCCACATCCAGCTGTCATCGTAGATAGGGTCATTCCAGGTTGCATCAGAGACCCTGAAGGAATTGTAAAGAATTTCCCTGTTTCTTTGTTCTGTTTTTGAAATTCCTTTTTAGAGTGGGTTTCAGCTGATTCTCGCTGCCATGTTTATGCCAGTCTAGACACACCTGATTCCCTTACGGAGACATATCAATACATAGGTTTTAAGATTCTTACTAGTCAGATCTATTCCTCTGCGGGAAATATGGGGTTTTGAGTCCCTTTCACTGAGGAAGGTGGAGGTCTTGTCTATTCCATAGTTGGTTTTTGGAACAGTACCTGTGCTTATATCAAACTCTGGTTTGATGCATCACCCCACCTCTCCTTCCCCCTTAAGCAGGCATAAGAGTGTTTTCTAAATGTGAGACTCTGTTCTCTTTCCTAACTCAGTTCATGTGTAGCCATGTTTACAGGATCTTCCTAAGTGATATCTTATGATAAGTTTCTTTTCCTGTGTGACTTCTTTCCCTTAGAATCATCGTACCTGAATCCACTCATTTTGCTGCTACTGGTCTTATGACATTGATTTCGTGGCTGAGGGATATTCCATCGTACGTAAGTTCCACAATGTTTGGAACCATTTTTATATTTCCTGGGATATTTCAGGTGTACCCAGGTTGAGGTTCTTGTAAGCAGTGCAGCCCTCAATTTGGGGGTGGCTCTGTCTTATGGATTTTCAGTTTTCCCAAGGTATATTCCCTAGACTGGAAGTGCCCTTGGCTCTGTAGCTCTGTTGTTTACTTGTTTTAGGGAACACAATGCACTCCTCCAGTGAGGCAGTTGGCAACTTACATCCCGCCCATCAGCATAACAAGGCTCCCTGTTCTCCAGGGCCTGTCTTGCCTTTCTGGTTTTTACACATTTTGTGGATGTCCCTTTTGACCGGTGGGAAGTGATAATTCTTTGTAGTGCAGATTTGCATTGCCCGCTTGCTTGCTTGGCCAAAAAGGGCGTATGCGTTTTCTCCTGAATATATTCAGGAGAAAACGCATACGCCCTTTTTGGCTAAGTGCATCATTGTCGAAGTTGTGCCCCTCTTCCTGTGCTTTACAGGCGATTCCAACGTACCTCTTGAAATCTGTTTCCTGCTATTCTGCCTCGCATTCAAGTCCGCCTCGCTGCCTTCCCTCAACAGATTTTTGGACGATAGTTGGCCTTGATTACTCTGCCAGTTTGTGAATTGCTGTGCCCCTGAGCTCCATTTTTCAACTCGTTTTTTGTGAGCTGAACGCAAGTCCAAACATTTGGTTCAGGACCTCTACTGGTTCCCGGTGGGTGGCTGAGACTTTGGTGAATTCTTCTTCCTGCCGGGAAATTAGAGTGACATGTGCCCATCCAAATGCCTAACAGCTACTCTCTCATTGGTTCTCCCTCTTCCCTTTCCTCCTCTGCCAAATGGGCAACCTGTGTGAACCAGGAGCTTAAAGGGGCTGTCTCTCCAAGTTGGGAGATTGATAGTAAAGCTCTTGGAAAGTCAAACCGGAGCACCAGGGGAGGGACTCTTCGTTGAGTTTTAGAAACCTTTCGTATTCACAGTGTGTCCATTCTCTAGGTTTCCCGTACATGTTATAGCTGTAGTAATATTCCCTTCAACCTGGAGAGGTGGGACCCATGGAATGGTTGCCATGCATTATTGCTTTAAAGGGTCTGCATTTGCTCACCCAATCTCACCAATCCTCTCAGTCCCAAGTGTCCAGCCTCATGCCACATCCAGCTGTCATCGTAGATAGGGTCATTCCAGGTTGCATCAGAGACCCTGAAGGAATTGTAAAGAATTACCCTGTTTCTTTGTTCTGTTTTTGAAATTCCTTTTTAGAGTGGGTTTGAGCTGATTCTCGCTGCCATGTTTATGCCAGTCTAGACACACCTGATTCCCTTACGGAGACATATCAATACATAGGTTTTAAGATTCTTACTAGTCAGATCTATTCCTCTGCGGGAAATATGGGGTTTTGAGTCCCTTTCACTGAGGAAGGTGGAGGTCTTGTCTATTCCATAGTTGGTTTTTGGAACAGTACCTGTGCTTATATCAAACTCTGGTTTGATGCATCACCCCACCTCTCCTTCCCCCTTAAGCAGGCATAAGAGTGTTTTCTAAATGTGAGACTCTGTTCTCTTTCCTAACTCAGTTCATGTGTAGCCATGTTTACAGGATCTTCCTAAGTGATATCTTATGATAAGTTTCTTTTCCTGTGTGACTTCTTTCCCTTAGAATCATCGTACCTGAATCCACTCATTTTGCTGCTACTGGTCTTATGACATTGATTTCGTGGCTGAGGGATATTCCATCGTACGTAAGTTCCACAATGTTTGGAACCATTTTTATATTTCCTGGGATATTTCAGGTGTACCCAGGTTGAGGTTCTTGTAAGCAGTGCAGCCCTCAATTTGGGGGTGGCTCTGTCTTATGGATTTTCAGTTTTCCCAAGGTATATTCCCTAGACTGGAAGTGCCCTTGGCTCTGTAGCTCTGTTGTTTACTTGTTTTAGGGAACACAATGCACTCCTCCAGTGAGGCAGTTGGCAACTTACATCCCGCCCATCAGCATAACAAGGCTTCCTGTTCTCCAGGGCCTGTCTTGCCTTTCTGGTTTTTACACATTTGGTGGATGTCCCTTTTGACCGTTGGGAAGTGATACTTCTTTGTAGTGCAGATTTGCATTGCCCGCTTGCTTGCTTGGCCAAAAAGGGCGTATGCGTTTTTTCCTGAATATATTCAGGAGAAAACGCATACGCCCTTTTTGGCCAAGTGCATCATTGTCGAAGTTGTGCCCCTCTTCCTGTGCTTTACAGGCGATTCTAACGTACCTCTTGAAATCTGTTTCCTGCTATTCTGCCTCGCATTCAAGTCCGCCTCGTTGCCTTCCCTCAACAGATTTTTGGACGATAGTTGGCCTTGATTACTCTGCCAGTTTGTGAATTGCCGTGCCCCTGAGCTCCATTTTTCAACTCGTTTTTTGTGAGCTGAACGCAAGTCCAAACTTTTGGTTCAGGACCTATACTGGTTCCCGGTGGGTGGCTGAGACTTTGGTGAATTCTTCTTCCTGCCGGGAAATTAGAGTGACATGTGCCCATCCAAATGCCTAACAGCTACTCTCTCATTGGTTCTCCCTCTTCCCTTTCCTCCTCTGCCAAATGGGCAACCTGTGTGAACCAGGAGCTTAAAGGGGCTGTCTCTCCAAGTTGGGAGATTGATAGTAAAGCTGTTGGAAAGTCAAACCGGAGCACCAGGAGAGGGACTCTTCGTTGAGTTTTAGAAACCTTTCGTATTCACAGTGTGTCCATTCTCTAGGTTTCCCGTACATGTTATAGCTGTAGTAATATTCCCTTCAACCTGGAGAGGTGGGACCCATGGAATGGTTGCCATGCATTATTGCTTTAAAGGGTCTGCATTTGCTCACCCAATCTCACCAATCCTCTCAGTCCCAAGTGTCCAGCCTCATGCCACATCCAGCTGTCATCGTAGATAGGGTCATTCCAGGTTGCATCAGAGACCCTGAAGGAATTGTAAAGAATTTCCCTGTTTCTTTGTTCTGTTTTTGAAATTCCTTTTTAGAGTGGGTTTGAGCTGATTCTCGCTGCCATGTTTATGCCAGTCTAGACACACCTGATTCCCTTACGGAGACATATCAATACATAGGTTTTAAGATTCTTACTAGTCAGATCTATTCCTCTGCGGGAAATATGGGGTTTTGAGTCCCTTTCACTGAGGAAGGTGGAGGTCTTGTCTATTCCATAGTTGGTTTTTGGAACAGTACCTGTGCTTATATCAAACTCTGGTTTGATGCATCACCCCACCTCTCCTTCCCCCTTAAGCAGGCATAAGAGTGTTTTCTAAATGTGAGACTCTGTTCTCTTTCCTAACTCAGTTCATGTGTAGCCATGTTTACAGGATCTTCCTAAGTGATATCTTATGATAAGTTTCTTTTCCTGTGTGACTTCTTTCCCTTAGAATCATCGTACCTGAATCCACTCATTTTGCTGCTACTGGTCTTATGACATTGATTTCGTGGCTGAGGGATATTCCATCGTACGTAAGTTCCACAATGTTTGGAACCATTTTTATATTTCCTGGGATATTTCAGGTGTACCCAGGTTGAGGTTCTTGTAAGCAGTGCAGCCCTCAATTTGGGGGTGGCTCTGTCTTATGGATTTTCAGTTTTCCCAAGGTATATTCCCTAGACTGGAAGTGCCCTTGGCTCTGTAGCTCTGTTGTTTACTTGTTTTAGGGAACACAATGCACTCCTCCAGTGAGGCAGTTGGCAACTTACATCCCGCCCATCAGCATAACAAGGCTCCCTGTTCTCCAGGGCCTGTCTTGCCTTTCTGGTTTTTACACATTTTGTGGATGTCCCTTTTGACCTTTGGGGAGTGATACTTCTTTGTAGTGCAGATTTGCATTGCCCGCTTGCTTGCTTGGCCAAAAAGGGCGTATGCGTTTTCTCCTGAATATATTCAGGAGAAAACGCATACGCACTTTTTGGCCAAGTGCATCATTGTCGAAGTTGTGCCCCTCTTCCTGTGCTTTACAGGCGATTCTAACGTACCTCTTGAAATCTGTTTCCTGCTATTCTGCCTCGCATTCAAGTCCGCCTCGTTGCCTTCCCTCAACAGATTTTTGGACGATAGTTGGCCTTGATTACTCTGCCAGTTTGTGAATTGCTGTGCCCCTGAGCTCCATTTTTCAACTCGTTTTTTGTGAGCTGAACGCAAGTCCAAACATTTGGTTCAGGACCTATACTGGTTCCCGGTGGGTGGCTGAGACTTTGGTGAATTCTTCTTCCTGCCGGGAAATTAGAGTGACATGTGCCCATCCAAATGCCTAACAGCTACTCTCTCATTGGTTCTCCCTCTTCCCTTTCCTCCTCTGCCAAATGGGCAACCTGTGTGAACCAGGAGCTTAAAGGGGCTGTCTCTCCAAGTTGGGAGATTGATAGTAAAGCTGTTGGAAAGTCAAACCGGAGCACCAGGAGAGGGACTCTTCGTTGAGTTTTAGAAACCTTTCGTATTCACAGTGTGTCCATTCTCTAGGTTTCCCGTACATGTTATAGCTGTAGTAATATTCCCTACAACCTGGAGAGGTGGGACCCATGGAATGGTTGCCATGCATTATTGCTTTAAAGGGTCTGCATTTGCTCACCCAATCTCACCAATCCTCTCAGTCCCAAGTGTCCAGCCTCATGCCACATCCAGCTGTCATCGTAGATAGGGTCATTCCAGGTTGCATCAGAGACCCTGAAGGAATTGTAAAGAATTTCCCTGTTTCTTTGTTCTGTTTTTGAAATTCCTTTTTAGAGTGGGTTTGAGCTGATTCTCGCTGCCATGTTTATGCCAGTCTAGACACACCTGATTCCCTTACGGAGACATATCAATACATAGGTTTTAAGATTCTTACTAGTCAGATCTATTCCTCTGCGGGAAATATGGGGTTTAGAGTCCCTTTCACTGAGGAAGGTGGAGGTCTTGTCTATTCCATAGTTGGTTTTTGGAACAGTACCTGTGCTTATATCAAACTCTGGTTTGATGCATCACCCCACCTCTCCTTCCCCCTTAAGCAGGCATAAGAGTGTTTTCTAAATGTGAGACTCTGTTCTCTTTCCTAACTCAGTTCATGTGTAGCCATGTTTACAGGATCTTCCTAAGTGATATCTTATGATAAGTTTCTTTTCCTGTGTGACTTCTTTCCCTTAGAATCATCGTACCTGAATCCACTCATTTTGCTGCTACTGGTCTTATGACATTGATTTCGTGGCTGAGGGATATTCCATCGTACGTAAGTTCCACAATGTTTGGAACCATTTTTATATTTCCTGGGATATTTCAGGTGTACCCAGGTTGAGGTTCTTGTAAGCAGTGCAGCCCTCAATTTGGGGGTGGCTCTGTCTTATGGATTTTCAGTTTTCCCAAGGTATATTCCCTAGACTGGAAGTGCCCTTGGCTCTGTAGCTCTGTTGTTTACTTGTTTTAGGGAACACAATGCACTCCTCCAGTGAGGCAGTTGGCAACTTACATCCCGCCCATCAGCATAACAAGGCTCCCTGTTCTCCAGGGCCTGTCTTGCCTTTCTGGTTTTTACACATTTTGTGGATGTCCCTTTTGACCTTTGGGGAGTGATACTTCTTTGTAGTGCAGATTTGCATTGCCCGCTTGCTTGCTTGGCCAAAAAGGGCGTATGTGTTTTCTCCTGAATATATTCAGGAGAAAACGCATACGCCCTTTTTGGCCAAGTGCATCATTGTCGAAGTTGTGCCCCTCTTCCTGTGCTTTACAGGCGATTCTAACGTACCTCTTGAAATCTGTTTCCTGCTATTCTGCCTCGCATTCAAGTCCGCCTCGTTGCCTTCCCTCAACAGATTTTTGGACGATAGTTGGCCTTGATTACTCTGCCAGTTTGTGAATTGCTGTGCCCCTGAGCTCCATTTTTCAACTCGTTTTTTGTGAGCTGAACGCAAGTCCAAACATTTGGTTCAGGACCTATACTGGTTCCCGGTGGGTGGCTGAGACTTTGGTGAATTCTTCTTCCTGCCGGGAAATTAGAGAGACATGTGCCCATCCAAGTGCCTAACAGCTACTCTCTCATTGGTTCTCCCTCTTCCCTTTCCTCCTCTGCCAAATGGGCAACCTGTGTGAACCAGGAGCTTAAAGTGGCTGTCTCTCCAAGTTGGGAGATTGATAGTAAAGCTGTTGGAAAGTCAAACCGGAGCACCAGGAGAGGGACTCTTCGTTGAGTTTTAGAAACCTTTCGTATTCACAGTGTGTCCATTCTCTAGGTTTCCCGTACATGTTATAGCTGTAGTAATATTCCCTTCAACCTGGAGAGGTGGGACCCATGGAATGGTTGCCATGCATTATTGCTTTAAAGGGTCTGCATTTGCTCACCCAATCTCACCAATCCTCTCAGTCCCAAGTGTCCAGCCTCATGCCACATCCAGCTGTCATCGTAGATAGGGTCATTCCAGGTTGCATCAGAGACCCTGAAGGAATTGTAAAGAATTTCCCTGTTTCTTTGTTCTGTTTTTGAAATTCCTTTTTAGAGTGGGTTTGAGCTGATTCTCGCTGCCATGTTTATGCCAGTCTAGACACACCTGATTCCCTTACGGAGACATATCAATACATAGGTTTTAAGATTCTTACTAGTCAGATCTATTCCTCTGCGGGAAATATGGGGTTTTGAGTCCCTTTCACTGAGGAAGGTGTAGGTCTTGTCTATTCCATAGTTGGTTTTTGGAACAGTACCTGTGCTTATATCAAACTCTGGTTTGATGCATCACCCCACCTCTCCTTCCCCCTTAAGCAGGCATAAGAGTGTTTTCTAAATGTGAGACTCTGTTCTCTTTCCTAACTCAGTTCATGTGTAGCCATGTTTACAGGATCTTCCTAAGTGATATCTTATGATAAGTTTCTTTTCCTGTGTGACTTCTTTCCCTTAGAATCATCGTACCTGAATCCACTCATTTTGCTGCTACTGGTCTTATGACATTGATTTCATGGCTGAGGGATATTCCATCGTACGTAAGTTCCACAATGTTTGGAACCATTTTTATATTTCCTGGGATATTTCAGGTGTACCCAGGTTGAGGTTCTTGTAAGCAGTGCAGCCCTCAATTTGGGGGTGGCTCTGTCTTATGGATTTTCAGTTTTCCCAAGGTATATTCCCTAGACTGGAAGTGCCCTTGGCTCTGTAGCTCTGTTGTTTACTTGTTTTAGGGAACACAATGCACTCCTCCAGTGAGGCAGTTGGCAACTTACATCCCGCCCATCAGCATAACAAGGCTCCCTGTTCTCCAGGGCCTGTCTTGCCTTTCTGGTTTTTACACATTTTGTGGATGTCCCTTTTGACCGTTTGGAAGTGATACTTCTTTGTAGTGCAGATTTGCATTGCCCGCTTGCTTGCTTGGCCAAAAAGGGCGTATGCGTTTTCTCCTGAATATATTCAGGAGAAAACGCATACGCCCTTTTTGGCCAAGTGCATCATTGTCGAAGTTGTGCCCCTCTTCCTGTGCTTTACAGGCGATTCTAACGTACCTCTTGAAATCTGTTTCCTGCTATTCTGCCTCGCATTCAAGTCCGCCTCGTTGCCTTCCCTCAACAGATTTTTGGACGATAGTTGGCCTTGATTACTCTGCCAGTTTGTGAATTGCTGTGCCCCTGAGCTCCATTTTTCAACTCGTTTTTTGTGAGCTGAACGCAAGTCCAAACATTTGGTTCAGGACCTATACTGGTTCCCGGTGGGTGGCTGAGACTTTGGTGAATTCTTCTTCCTGCCGGGAAATTAGAGTGACATGTGCCCATCCAAGTGCCTAACAGCTACTCTCTCATTGGTTCTCCCTCTTCCCTTTCCTCCTCTGCCAAATGGGCAACCTGTGTGAACCAGGAGCTTAAAGGGGCTGTCTCTCCAAGTTGGGAGATTGATAGTAAAGCTGTTGGAAAGTCAAACCGGAGCACCAGGAGAGGGACTCTTCGTTGAGTTTTAGAAACCTTTCGTATTCACAGTGTGTCCATTCTCTAGGTTTCCCGTACATGTTATAGCTGTAGTAATATTCCCTTCAACCTGGAGAGGTGGGACCCATGGAATGGTTGCCATGCATTATTGCTTTAAAGGGTCTGCATTTGCTCACCCAATCTCACCAATCCTCTCAGTCCCAAGTGTCCAGCCTCATGCCACATCCAGCTGTCATCGTAGATAGGGTCATTCCAGGTTGCATCAGAGACCCTGAAGGAATTGTAAAGAATTTCCCTGTTTCTTTGTTCTGTTTTTGAAATTCCTTTTTAGAGTGGGTTTGAGCTGATTCTCGCTGCCATGTTTATGCCAGTCTAGACACACCTGATTCCCTTACGGAGACATATCAATACATAGGTTTTAAGATTCTTACTAGTCAGATCTATTCCTCTGCGGGAAATATGGGGTTTTGAGTCCCTTTCACTGAGGAAGGTGTAGGTCTTGTCTATTCCATAGTTGGTTTTTGGAACAGTACCTGTGCTTATATCAAACTCTGGTTTGATGCATCACCCCACCTCTCCTTCCCCCTTAAGCAGGCATAAGAGTGTTTTCTAAATGTGAGACTCTGTTCTCTTTCCTAACTCAGTTCATGTGTAGCCATGTTTACAGGATCTTCCTAAGTGATATCTTATGATAAGTTTCTTTTCCTGTGTGACTTCTTTCCCTTAGAATCATCGTACCTGAATCCACTCATTTTGCTGCTACTGGTCTTATGACATTGATTTCGTGGCTGAGGGATATTCCATCGTACGTAAGTTCCACAATGTTTGGAACCATTTTTATATTTCCTGGGATATTTCAGGTGTACCCAGGTTGAGGTTCTTGTAAGCAGTGCAGCCCTCAATTTGGGGGTGGCTCTGTCTTATGGATTTTCAGTTTTCCCAAGGTATATTCCCTAGACTGGAAGTGCCCTTGGCTCTGTAGCTCTGTTGTTTACTTGTTTTAGGGAACACAATGCACTCCTCCAGTGAGGCAGTTGGCAACTTACATCCCGCCCATCAGCATAACAAGGCTCCCTGTTCTCCAGGGCCTGTCTTGCCTTTCTGGTTTTTACACATTTTGTGGATGTCCCTTTTGACCGTTTGGAAGTGATACTTCTTTGTAGTGCAGATTTGCATTGCCCGCTTGCTTGCTTGGCCAAAAAGGGCGTATGCGTTTTCTCCTGAATATATTCAGGAGAAAACGCATACGCCCTTTTTGGCCAAGTGCATCATTGTCGAAGTTGTGCCCCTCTTCCTGTGCTTTACAGGCGATTCTAACGTACCTCTTGAAATCTGTTTCCTGCTATTCTGCCTCGCATTCAAGTCCGCCTCGTTGCCTTCCCTCAACAGATTTTTGGACGATAGTTGGCCTTGATTACTCTGCCAGTTTGTGAATTGCTGTGCCCCTGAGCTCCATTTTTCAACTCGTTTTTTGTGAGCTGAACGCAAGTCCAAACATTTGGTTCAGGACCTATACTGGTTCCCGGTGGGTGGCTGAGACTTTGGTGAATTCTTCTTCCTGCCGGGAAATTAGAGTGACATGTGCCCATCCAAGTGCCTAACAGCTACTCTCTCATTGGTTCTCCCTCTTCCCTTTCCTCCTCTGCCAAATGGGCAACCTGTGTGAACCAGGAGCTTAAAGTGGCTGTCTCTCCAAGTTGGGAGATTGATAGTAAAGCTGTTGGAAAGTCAAACCGGAGCACCAGGAGAGGGACTCTTCGTTGAGTTTTAGAAACCTTTCGTATTCACAGTGTGTCCATTCTCTAGGTTTCCCGTACATGTTATAGCTGTAGTAATATTCCCTTCAACCTGGAGAGGTGGGACCCATGGAATGGTTGCCATGCATTATTGCTTTAAAGGGTCTGCATTTGCTCACCCAATCTCACCAATCCTCTCAGTCCCAAGTGTCCAGCCTCATGCCACATCCAGCTGTCATCGTAGATAGGGTCATTCCAGGTTGCATCAGAGACCCTGAAGGAATTGTAAAGAATTTCCCTGTTTCTTTGTTCTGTTTTTGAAATTCCTTTTTAGAGTGGGTTTGAGCTGATTCTCGCTGCCATGTTTATGCCAGTCTAGACACACCTGATTCCCTTACGGAGACATATCAATACATAGGTTTTAAGATTCTTACTAGTCAGATCTATTCCTCTGCGGGAAATATGGGGTTTTGAGTCCCTTTCACTGAGGAAGGTGGAGGTCTTGTCTATTCCATAGTTGGTTTTTGGAACAGTACCTGTGCTTATATCAAACTCTGGTTTGATGCATCACCCCACCTCTCCTTCCCCCTTAAGCAGGCATAAGAGTGTTTTCTAAATGTGAGACTCTGTTCTCTTTCCTAACTCAGTTCATGTGTAGCCATGTTTACAGGATCTTCCTAAGTGATATCTTATGATAAGTTTCTTTTCCTGTGTGACTTCTTTCCCTTAGAATCATCGTACCTGAATCCACTCATTTTGCTGCTACTGGTCTTATGACATTGATTTCGTGGCTGAGGGATATTCCATCGTACGTAAGTTCCACAATGTTTGGAACCATTTTTATATTTCCTGGGATATTTCAGGTGTACCCAGGTTGAGGTTCTTGTAAGCAGTGCAGCCCTCAATTTGGGGGTGGCTCTGTCTTATGGATTTTCAGTTTTCCCAAGGTATATTCCCTAGACTGGAAGTGCCCTTGGCTCTGTAGCTCTGTTGTTTACTTGTTTTAGGGAACACAATGCACTCCTCCAGTGAGGCAGTTGGCAACTTACATCCCGCCCATCAGCATAACAAGGCTCCCTGTTCTCCAGGGCCTGTCTTGCCTTTCTGGTTTTTACACATTTTGTGGATGTCCCTTTTGACCTTTGGGGAGTGATACTTCTTTGTAGTGCAGATTTGCATTGCCCGCTTGCTTGCTTGGCCAAAAAGGGCGTATGCGTTTTCTCCTGAATATATTCAGGAGAAAACGCATACGCACTTTTTGGCCAAGTGCATCATTGTCGAAGTTGTGCCCCTCTTCCTGTGCTTTACAGGCGATTCTAACGTACCTCTTGAAATCTGTTTCCTGCTATTCTGCCTCGCATTCAAGTCCGCCTCGTTGCCTTCCCTCAACAGATTTTTGGACGATAGTTGGCCTTGATTACTCTGCCAGTTTGTGAATTGCTGTGCCCCTGAGCTCCATTTTTCAACTCGTTTTTTGTGAGCTGAACGCAAGTCCAAACATTTGGTTCAGGACCTATACTGGTTCCCGGTGGGTGGCTGAGACTTTGGTGAATTCTTCTTCCTGCCGGGAAATTAGAGTGACATGTGCCCATCCAAATGCCTAACAGCTACTCTCTCATTGGTTCTCCCTCTTCCCTTTCCTCCTCTGCCAAATGGGCAACCTGTGTGAACCAGGAGCTTAAAGGGGTTGTCTCTCCAAGTTGGGAGATTGATAGTAAAGCTGTTGGAAAGTCAAACCGGAGCACCAGGAGAGGGACTCTTCGTTGAGTTTTAGAAACCTTTCGTATTCACAGTGTGTCCATTCTCTAGGTTTCCCGTACATGTTATAGCTGTAGTAATATTCCCTTCAACCTGGAGAGGTGGGACCCATGGAATGGTTGCCATGCATTATTGCTTTAAAGGGTCTGCATTTGCTCACCCAATCTCACCAATCCTCTCAGTCCCAAGTGTCCAGCCTCATGCCACATCCAGCTGTCATCGTAGATAGGGTCATTCCAGGTTGCATCAGAGACCCTGAAGGAATTGTAAAGAATTTCCCTGTTTCTTTGTTCTGTTTTTGAAATTCCTTTTTAGAGTGGGTTTGAGCTGATTCTCGCTGCCATGTTTATGCCAGTCTAGACACACCTGATTCCCTTACGCAGACATATCAATACATAGGTTTTAAGATTCTTACTAGTCAGATCTATTCCTCTGCGGGAAATATGGGGTTTTGAGTCCCTTTCACTGAGGAAGGTGGAGGTCTTGTCTATTCCATAGTTGGTTTTTGGAACAGTACCTGTGCTTATATCAAACTCTGGTTTGATGCATCACCCCACCTCTCCTTCCCCCTTAAGCAGGCATAAGAGTGTTTTCTAAATGTGAGACTCTGTTCTCTTTCCTAACTCAGTTCATGTGTAGCCATGTTTACAGGATCTTCCTAAGTGATATCTTATGATAAGTTTCTTTTCCTGTGTGACTTCTTTCCCTTAGAATCATCGTACCTGAATCCACTCATTTTGCTGCTACTGGTCTTATGACATTGATTTCGTGGCTGAGGGATATTCCATCGTACGTAAGTTCCACAATGTTTGGAACCATTTTTATATTTCCTGGGATATTTCAGGTGTACCCAGGTTGAGGTTCTTGTAAGCAGTGCAGCCCTCAATTTGGGGGTGGCTCTGTCTTATGGATTTTCAGTTTTCCCAAGGTATATTCCCTAGACTGGAAGTGCCCTTGGCTCTGTAGCTCTGTTGTTTACTTGTTTTAGGGAACACAATGCACTCCTCCAGTGAGGCAGTTGGCAACTTACATCCCGCCCATCAGCATAACAAGGCTCCCTGTTCTCCAGGGCCTGTCTTGCCTTTCTGGTTTTTACACATTTTGTGGATGTCCCTTTTGACCTTTGGGGAGTGATACTTCTTTGTAGTGCAGATTTGCATTGCCCGCTTGCTTGCTTGGCCAAAAAGGGCGTATGCGTTTTCTCCTGAATATATTCAGGAGAAAACGCATACGCCCTTTTTGGCCAAGTGCATCATTGTCGAAGTTGTGCCCCTCTTCCTGTGCTTTACAGGCGATTCCAACGTACCTCTTGAAATCTGTTTCCTGCTATTCTGCCTCGCATTCAAGTCCGCCTCGTTGCCTTCCCTCAACAGATTTTTGGACGATAGTTGGCCTTGATTACTCTGCCAGTTTGTGAATTGCTGTGCCCCTGAGCTCCATTTTTCAACTCGTTTTTTGTGAGCTGAACGCAAGTCCAAACATTTGGTTCAGGACCTATACTGGTTCCCGGTGGGTGGCTGAGACTTTGGTGAATTCTTCTTCCTGCCGGGAAATTAGAGTGACATGTGCCCATCCAAATGCCTAACAGCTACTCTCTCATTGGTTCTCCCTCTTCCCTTTCCTCCTCTGCCAAATGGGCAACCTGTGTGAACCAGGAGCTTAAAGGGGCTGTCTCTCCAAGTTGGGAGATTGATAGTAAAGCTGTTGGAAAGTCAAACCGGAGCACCAGGAGAGGGACTCTTCGTTGAGTTTTAGAAACCTTTCGTATTCACAGTGTGTCCATTCTCTAGGTTTCCCGTACATGTTATAGCTGTAGTAATATTCCCTTCAACCTGGAGAGGTGGGACCCATGGAATGGTTGCCATGCATTATTGCTTTAAAGGGTCTGCATTTGCTCACCCAATCTCACCAATCCTCTCAGTCCCAAGTGTCCAGCCTCATGCCACATCCAGCTGTCATCGTAGATAGGGTCATTCCAGGTTGCATCAGAGACCCTGAAGGAATTGTAAAGAATTTCCCTGTTTCTTTGTTCTGTTTTTGAAATTCCTTTTTAGAGTGGGTTTGAGCTGATTCTCGCTGCCATGTTTATGCCAGTCTAGACACACCTGATTCCCTTACGGAGACATATCAATACATAGGTTTTAAGATTCTTACTAGTCAGATCTATTCCTCTGCGGGAAATATGGGGTTTTGAGTCCCTTTCACTGAGGAAGGTGGAGGTCTTGTCTATTCCATAGTTGGTTTTTGGAACAGTACCTGTGCTTATATCAAACTCTGGTTTGATGCATCACCCCACCTCTCCTTCCCCCTTAAGCAGGCATAAGAGTGTTTTCTAAATGTGAGACTCTGTTCTCTTTCCTAACTCAGTTCATGTGTAGCCATGTTTACAGGATCTTCCTAAGTGATATCTTATGATAAGTTTCTTTTCCTGTGTGACTTCTTTCCCTTAGAATCATCGTACCTGAATCCACTCATTTTGCTGCTACTGGTCTTATGACATTGATTTCGTGGCTGAGGGATATTCCATCGTACGTAAGTTCCACAATGTTTGGAACCATTTTTATATTTCCTGGGATATTTCAGGTGTACCCAGGTTGAGGTTCTTGTAAGCAGTGCAGCCCTCAATTTGGGGGTGGCTCTGTCTTATGGATTTTCAGTTTTCCCAAGGTATATTCCCTAGACTGGAAGTGCCCTTGGCTCTGTAGCTCTGTTGTTTACTTGTTTTAGGGAACACAATGCACTCCTCCAGTGAGGCAGTTGGCAACTTACATCCCGCCCATCAGCATAACAAGGCTCCCTGTTCTCCAGGGCCTGTCTTGCCTTTCTGGTTTTTACACATTTTGTGGATGTCCCTTTTGACCTTTGGGGAGTGATACTTCTTTGTAGTGCAGATTTGCATTGCCCGCTTGCTTGCTTGGCCAAAAAGGGCGTATGCGTTTTCTCCTGAATATATTCAGGAGAAAACGCATACGCCCTTTTTGGCCAAGTGCATCATTGTCGAAGTTGTGCCCCTCTTCCTGTGCTTTACAGGCGATTCTAACGTACCTCTTGAAATCTGTTTCCTGCTATTCTGCCTCGCATTCAAGTCCGCCTCGTTGCCTTCCCTCAACAGATTTTTGGACGATAGTTGGCCTTGATTACTCTGCCAGTTTGTGAATTGCTGTGCCCCTGAGCTCCATTTTTCAACTCGTTTTTTGTGAGCTGAACGCAAGTCCAAACATTTGGTTCAGGACCTATACTGGTTCCCGGTGGGTGGCTGAGACTTTGGTGAATTCTTCTTCCTGCCGGGAAATTAGAGTGACATGTGCCCATCCAAATGCCTAACAGCTACTCTCTCATTGGTTCTCCCTCTTCCCTTTCCTCCTCTGCCAAATGGGCAACCTGTGTGAACCAGGAGCTTAAAGGGGCTGTCTCTCCAAGTTGGGAGATTGATAGTAAAGCTGTTGGAAAGTCAAACCGGAGCACCAGGAGAGGGACTCTTCGTTGAGTTTTAGAAACCTTTCGTATTCACAGTGTGTCCATTCTCTAGGTTTCCCGTACATGTTATAGCTGTAGTAATATTCCCTTCAACCTGGAGAGGTGGGACCCATGGAATGGGTGCCATGCATTATTGCTTTAAAGGGTCTGCATTTGCTCACCCAATCTCACCAATCCTCTCAGTCCCAAGTGTCCAGCCTCATGCCACATCCAGCTGTCATCGTAGATAGGGTCATTCCAGGTTGCATCAGAGACCCTGAAGGAATTGTAAAGAATTTCCCTGTTTCTTTGTTCTGTTTTTGAAATTCCTTTTTAGAGTGGGTTTCAGCTGATTCTCGCTGCCATGTTTATGCCAGTCTAGACACACCTGATTCCCTTACGGAGACATATCAATACATAGGTTTTAAGATTCTTACTAGTCAGATCTATTCCTCTGCGGGAAATATGGGGTTTTGAGTCCCTTTCACTGAGGAAGGTGGAGGTCTTGTCTATTCCATAGTTGGTTTTTGGAACAGTACCTGTGCCTATATCAAACTCTGGTTTGATGCATCACCCCACCTCTCCTTCCCCCTTAAGCAGGCATAAGAGTGTTTTCTAAATGTGAGACTCTGTTCTCTTTCCTAACTCAGTTCATGTGTAGCCATGTTTACAGGATCTTCCTAAGTGATATCTTATGATAAGTTTCTTTTCCTGTGTGACTTCTTTCCCTTAGAATCATCGTACCTGAATCCACTCATTTTGCTGCTACTGGTCTTATGACATTGATTTCGTGGCTGAGGGATATTCCATCGTACGTAAGTTCCACAATGTTTGGAACCATTTTTATATTTCCTGGGATATTTCAGGTGTACCCAGGTTGAGGTTCTTGTAAGCAGTGCAGCCCTCAATTTGGGGGTGGCTCTGTCTTATGGATTTTCAGTTTTCCCAAGGTATATTCCCTAGACTGGAAGTGCCCTTGGCTCTGTAGCTCTGTTGTTTACTTGTTTTAGGGAACACAATGCACTCCTCCAGTGAGGCAGTTGGCAACTTACATCCCGCCCATCAGCATAACAAGGCTCCCTGTTCTCCAGGGCCTGTCTTGCCTTTCTGGTTTTTACACATTTTGTGGATGTCCCTTTTGACCTTTGGGGAGTGATACTTCTTTGTAGTGCAGATTTGCATTGCCCGCTTGCTTGCTTGGCCAAAAAGGGCGTATGCGTTTTCTCCTGAATATATTCAGGAGAAAACGCATACGCCCTTTTTGGCCAAGTGCATCATTGTCGAAGTTGTGCCCCTCTTCCTGTGCTTTACAGGCGATTCTAACGTACCTCTTGAAATCTGTTTCCTGCTATTCTGCCTCGCATTCAAGTCCGCCTCGTTGCCTTCCCTCAACAGATTTTTGGACGATAGTTGGCCTTGATTACTCTGCCAGTTTGTGAATTGCTGTGCCCCTGAGCTCCATTTTTCAACTCGTTTTTTGTGAGCTGAACGCAAGTCCAAACATTTGGTTCAGGACCTATACTGGTTCCCGGTGGGTGGCTGAGACTTTGGTGAATTCTTCTTCCTGCCGGGAAATTAGAGTGACATGTGCCCATCCAAATGCCTAACAGCTACTCTCTCATTGGTTCTCCCTCTTCCCTTTCCTCCTCTGCCAAATGGGCAACCTGTGTGAACCAGGAGCTTAAAGGGGTTGTCTCTCCAAGTTGGGAGATTGATAGTAAAGCTGTTGGAAAGTCAAACCGGAGCACCAGGAGAGGGACCCTTCGTTGAGTTTTAGAAACCTTTCGTATTCACAGTGTGTCCATTCTCTAGGTTTCCCGTACATGTTATAGCTGTAGTAATATTCCCTTCAACCTGGAGAGGTGGGACCCATGGAATGGTTGCCATGCATTATTGCTTTAAAGGGTCTGCATTTGCTCACCCAATCTCACCAATCCTCTCAGTCCCAAGTGTCCAGCCTCATGCCACATCCAGCTGTCATCGTAGATAGGGTCATTCCAGGTTGCATCAGAGACCCTGAAGGAATTGTAAAGAATTTCCCTGTTTCTTTGTTCTGTTTTTGAAATTCCTTTTTAGAGTGGGTTTGAGCTGATTCTCGCTGCCATGTTTATGCCAGTCTAGACACACCTGATTCCCTT
The DNA here is from genome assembly GCF_964341445.2 of Mesoplodon mirus. Taxonomy (NCBI): domain Eukaryota; kingdom Metazoa; phylum Chordata; class Mammalia; order Artiodactyla; family Ziphiidae; genus Mesoplodon; species Mesoplodon mirus. The sequence continues at coordinate 125,244,861 of NC_138984.1, forward strand.
ACGGAGACATATCAATACATAGGTTTTAAGATTCTTACTAGTCAGATCTATTCCTCTGCGGGAAATATGGGGTTTTGAGTCCCTTTCACTGAGGAAGGTGGAGGTCTTGTCTATTCCATAGTTGGTTTTTGGAACAGTACCTGTGCCTATATCAAACTCTGGTTTGATGCATCACCCCACCTCTCCTTCCCCCTTAAGCAGGCATAAGAGTGTTTTCTAAATGTGAGACTCTGTTCTCTTTCCTAACTCAGTTCATGTGTAGCCACGTTTACAGGATCTTCCTAAGTGATATCTTATGATAAGTTTCTTTTCCTGTGTGACTTCTTTCCCTTAGAATCATCGTACCTGAATCCACTCATTTTGCTGCTACTGGTCTTATGACATTGATTTCGTGGCTGAGGGATATTCCATCGTACGTAAGTTCCACAATGTTTGGAACCATTTTTATATTTCCTGGGATATTTCAGGTGTACCCAGGTTGAGGTTCTTGTAAGCAGTGCAGCCCTCAATTTGGGGGTGGCTCTGTCTTATGGATTTTCAGTTTTCCCAAGGTATATTCCCTAGACTGGAAGTGCCCTTGGCTCTGTAGCTCTGTTGTTTACTTGTTTTAGGGAACACAATGCACTCCTCCAGGGAGGCAGTTGGCAGCTTACATCCCGCCCATCAGCATAACAAGGCTCCCTGTTCTCCAGGGCCTGTCTTGCCTTTCTGGTTTTTACACATTTTGTGGATGTCCCTTTTGACCGGTGGGGAGTGATACTTCTTTGTAGTGCAGATTTGCATTGCCCGCTTGCTTGCTTGGCCAAAAAGGGCGTATGCGTTTTCTCCTGAATATATTCAGGAGAAAACGCATACGCCCTTTTTGGCCAAGTGCATCATTGTCGAAGTTGTGCCCCTCTTCCTGTGCTTTACAGGCGATTCTAACGTACCTCTTGAAATCTGTTTCCTGCTATTCTGCCTCGCATTCAAGTCCGCCTCGTTGCCTTCCCTCAACAGATTTTTGGACGATAGTTGGCCTTGATTACTCTGCCAGTTTGTGAATTGCTGTGCCCCTGAGCTCCATTTTTCAACTCGTTTTTTGTGAGCTGAACGCAAGTCCAAACATTTGGTTCAGGACCTATACTGGTTCCCGGTGGGTGGCTGAGACTTTGGTGAATTCTTCTTCCTGCCGGGAAATTAGAGTGACATGTGCCCATCCAAATGCCTAACAGCTACTCTCTCATTGGTTCTCCCTCTTCCCTTTCCTCCTCTGCCAAATGGGCAACCTGTGTGAACCAGGAGCTTAAAGGGGCTGTCTCTCCAAGTTGGGAGATTGATAGTAAAGCTGTTGGAAAGTCAAACCGGAGCACCAGGAGAGGGACTCTTCGTTGAGTTTTAGAAACCTTTCGTATTCACAGTGTGTCCATTCTCTAGGTTTCCCGTACATGTTATAGCTGTAGTAATATTCCCTTCAACCTGGAGAGGTGGGACCCATGGAATGGGTGCCATGCATTATTGCTTTAAAGGGTCTGCATTTGCTCACCCAATCTCACCAATCCTCTCAGTCCCAAGTGTCCAGCCTCATGCCACATCCAGCTGTCATCGTAGATAGGGTCATTCCAGGTTGCATCAGAGACCCTGAAGGAATTGTAAAGAATTTCCCTGTTTCTTTGTTCTGTTTTTGAAATTCCTTTTTAGAGTGGGTTTCAGCTGATTCTCGCTGCCATGTTTATGCCAGTCTAGACACACCTGATTCCCTTACGGAGACATATCAATACATAGGTTTTAAGATTCTTACTAGTCAGATCTATTCCTCTGCGGGAAATATGGGGTTTTGAGTCCCTTTCACTGAGGAAGGTGGAGGTCTTGTCTATTCCATAGTTGGTTTTTGGAACAGTACCTGTGCCTATATCAAACTCTGGTTTGATGCATCACCCCACCTCTCCTTCCCCCTTAAGCAGGCATAAGAGTGTTTTCTAAATGTGAGACTCTGTTCTCTTTCCTAACTCAGTTCATGTGTAGCCATGTTTACAGGATCTTCCTAAGTGATATCTTATGATAAGTTTCTTTTCCTGTGTGACTTCTTTCCCTTAGAATCATCGTACCTGAATCCACTCATTTTGCTGCTACTGGTCTTATGACATTGATTTCGTGGCTGAGGGATATTCCATCGTACGTAAGTTCCACAATGTTTGGAACCATTTTTATATTTCCTGGGATATTTCAGGTGTACCCAGGTTGAGGTTCTTGTAAGCAGTGCAGCCCTCAATTTGGGGGTGGCTCTGTCTTATGGATTTTCAGTTTTCCCAAGGTATATTCCCTAGACTGGAAGTGCCCTTGGCTCTGTAGCTCTGTTGTTTACTTGTTTTAGGGAACACAATGCACTCCTCCAGTGAGGCAGTTGGCAACTTACATCCCGCCCATCAGCATAACAAGGCTCCCTGTTCTCCAGGGCCTGTCTTGCCTTTCTGGTTTTTACACATTTTGTGGATGTCCCTTTTGACCGGTGGGGAGTGATACTTCTTTGTAGTGCAGATTTGCATTGCCCGCTTGCTTGCTTGGCCAAAAAGGGCGTATGCGTTTTCTCCTGAATATATTCAGGAGAAAACGCATACGCCCTTTTTGGCCAAGTGCATCATTGTCGAAGTTGTGCCCCTCTTCCTGTGCTTTACAGGCGATTCTAACGTACCTCTTGAAATCTGTTTCCTGCTATTCTGCCTCGCATTCAAGTCCGCCTCGTTGCCTTCCCTCAACAGATTTTTGGACGATAGTTGGCCTTGATTACTCTGCCAGTTTGTGAATTGCTGTGCCCCTGAGCTCCATTTTTCAACTCGTTTTTTGTGAGCTGAACGCAAGTCCAAACATTTGGTTCAGGACCTATACTGGTTCCCGGTGGGTGGCTGAGACTTTGGTGAATTCTTCTTCCTGCCGGGAAATTAGAGTGACATGTGCCCATCCAAATGCCTAACAGCTACTCTCTCATTGGTTCTCCCTCTTCCCTTTCCTCCTCTGCCAAATGGGCAACCTGTGTGAACCAGGAGCTTAAAGGGGCTGTCTCTCCAAGTTGGGAGATTGATAGTAAAGCTGTTGGAAAGTCAAACCGGAGCACCAGGAGAGGGACCCTTCGTTGAGTTTTAGAAACCTTTCGTATTCACAGTGTGTCCATTCTCTAGGTTTCCCGTACATGTTATAGCTGTAGTAATATTCCCTTCAACCTGGAGAGGTGGGACCCATGGAATGGTTGCCATGCATTATTGCTTTAAAGGGTCTGCATTTGCTCACCCAATCTCACCAATCCTCTCAGTCCCAAGTGTCCAGCCTCATGCCACATCCAGCTGTCATCGTAGATAGGGTCATTCCAGGTTGCATCAGAGACCCTGAAGGAATTGTAAAGAATTTCCCTGTTTCTTTGTTCTGTTTTTGAAATTCCTTTTTAGAGTGGGTTTGAGCTGATTCTCGCTGCCATGTTTATGCCAGTCTAGACACACCTGATTCCCTTACGGAGACATATCAATACATAGGTTTTAAGATTCTTACTAGTCAGATCTATTCCTCTGCGGGAAATATGGGGTTTTGAGTCCCTTTCACTGAGGAAGGTGGAGGTCTTGTCTATTCCATAGTTGGTTTTTGGAACAGTACCTGTGCTTATATCAAACTCTGGTTTGATGCATCACCCCACCTCTCCTTCCCCCTTAAGCAGGCATAAGAGTGTTTTCTAAATGTGAGACTCTGTTCTCTTTCCTAACTCAGTTCATGTGTAGCCATGTTTACAGGATCTTCCTAAGTGATATCTTATGATAAGTTTCTTTTCCTGTGTGACTTCTTTCCCTTAGAATCATCGTACCTGAATCCACTCATTTTGTTGCTACTGGTCTTATGACATTGATTTCGTGGCTGAGGGATATTCCATCGTACGTAAGTTCCACAATGTTTGGAACCATTTTTATATTTCCTGGGATATTTCAGGTGTACCCAGGTTGAGGTTCTTGTAAGCAGTGCAGCCCTCAATTTGGGGGTGGCTCTGTCTTATGGATTTTCAGTTTTCCCAAGGTATATTCCCTAGACTGGAAGTGCCCTTGGCTCTGTAGCTCTGTTGTTTACTTGTTTTAGGGAACACAATGCACTCCTCCAGTGAGGCAGTTGGCAACTTACATCCCGCCCATCAGCATAACAAGGCTCCCTGTTCTCCAGGGCCTGTCTTGCCTTTCTGGTTTTTACACATTTTGTGGATGTCCCTTTTGACCGGTGGGGAGTGATACTTCTTTGTAGTGCAGATTTGCATTGCCCGCTTGCTTGCTTGGCCAAAAAGGGCGTATGCGTTTTCTCCTGAATATATTCAGGAGAAAACGCATACGCCCTTTTTGGCCAAGTGCATCATTGTCGAAGTTGTGCCCCTCTTCCTGTGCTTTACAGGCGATTCTAACGTACCTCTTGAAATCTGTTTCCTGCTATTCTGCCTCGCATTCAAGTCCGCCTCGTTGCCTTCCCTCAACAGATTTTTGGACGATAGTTGGCCTTGATTACTCTGCCAGTTTGTGAATTGCTGTGCCCCTGAGCTCCATTTTTCAACTCGTTTTTTGTGAGCTGAACGCAAGTCCAAACATTTGGTTCAGGACCTATACTGGTTCCCGGTGGGTGGCTGAGACTTTGGTGAATTCTTCTTCCTGCCGGGAAATTAGAGTGACATGTGCCCATCCAAATGCCTAACAGCTACTCTCTCATTGGTTCTCCCTCTTCCCTTTCCTCCTCTGCCAAATGGGCAACCTGTGTGAACCAGGAGCTTAAAGGGGCTGTCTCTCCAAGTTGGGAGATTGATAGTAAAGCTGTTGGAAAGTCAAACCGGAGCACCAGGAGAGGGACCCTTCGTTGAGTTTTAGAAACCTTTCGTATTCACAGTGTGTCCATTCTCTAGGTTTCCCGTACATGTTATAGCTGTAGTAATATTCCCTTCAACCTGGAGAGGTGGGACCCATGGAATGGTTGCCATGCATTATTGCTTTAAAGGGTCTGCATTTGCTCACCCAATCTCACCAATCCTCTCAGTCCCAAGTGTCCAGCCTCATGCCACATCCAGCTGTCATCGTAGATAGGGTCATTCCAGGTTGCATCAGAGACCCTGAAGGAATTGTAAAGAATTTCCCTGTTTCTTTGTTCTGTTTTTGAAATTCCTTTTTAGAGTGGGTTTGAGCTGATTCTCGCTGCCATGTTTATGCCAGTCTAGACACACCTGATTCCCTTACGGAGACATATCAATACATAGGTTTTAAGATTCTTACTAGTCAGATCTATTCCTCTGCGGGAAATATGGGGTTTTGAGTCCCTTTCACTGAGGAAGGTGGAGGTCTTGTCTATTCCATAGTTGGTTTTTGGAACAGTACCTGTGCTTATATCAAACTCTGGTTTGATGCATCACCCCACCTCTCCTTCCCCCTTAAGCAGGCATAAGAGTGTTTTCTAAATGTGAGACTCTGTTCTCTTTCCTAACTCAGTTCATGTGTAGCCATGTTTACAGGATCTTCCTAAGTGATATCTTATGATAAGTTTCTTTTCCTGTGTGACTTCTTTCCCTTAGAATCATCGTACCTGAATCCACTCATTTTGCTGTTACTGGTCTTATGACATTGATTTCGTGGCTGAGGGATATTCCATCGTACGTAAGTTCCACAATGTTTGGAACCATTTTTATATTTCCTGGGATATTTCAGGTGTACCCAGGTTGAGGTTCTTGTAAGCAGTGCAGCCCTCAATTTGGGGGTGGCTCTGTCTTATGGATTTTCAGTTTTCCCAAGGTATATTCCCTAGACTGGAAGTGCCCTTGGCTCTGTAGCTCTGTTGTTTACTTGTTTTAGGGAACACAATGCACTCCTCCAGTGAGGCAGTTGGCAACTTACATCCCGCCCATCAGCATAACAAGGCTCCCTGTTCTCCAGGGCCTGTCTTGCCTTTCTGGTTTTTACACATTTTGTGGATGTCCCTTTTGACCTTTGGGGAGTGATACTTCTTTGTAGTGCAGATTTGCATTGCCCGCTTGCTTGCTTGGCCAAAAAGGGCGTATGCGTTTTCTCCTGAATATATTCAGGAGAAAACGCATACGCCCTTTTTGGCCAAGTGCATCATTGTCGAAGTTGTGCCCCTCTTCCTGTGCTTTACAGGCGATTCTAACGTACCTCTTGAAATCTGTTTCCTGCTATTCTGCCTCGCATTCAAGTCCGCCTCGTTGCCTTCCCTCAACAGATTTTTGGACGATAGTTGGCCTTGATTACTCTGCCAGTTTGTGAATTGCTGTGCCCCTGAGCTCCATTTTTCAACTCGTTTTTTGTGAGCTGAACGCAAGTCCAAACATTTGGTTCAGGACCTATACTGGTTCCCGGTGGGTGGCTGAGACTTTGGTGAATTCTTCTTCCTGCCGGGAAATTAGAGTGACATGTGCCCATCCAAATGCCTAACAGCTACTCTCTCATTGGTTCTCCCTCTTCCCTTTCCTCCTCTGCCAAATGGGCAACCTGTGTGAACCAGGAGCTTAAAGGGGCTGTCTCTCCAAGTTGGGAGATTGATAGTAAAGCTGTTGGAAAGTCAAACCGGAGCACCAGGAGAGGGACTCTTCGTTGAGTTTTAGAAACCTTTCGTATTCACAGTGTGTCCATTCTCTAGGTTTCCCGTACATGTTATAGCTGTAGTAATATTCCCTTCAACCTGGAGAGGTGGGACCCATGGAATGGTTGCCATGCATTATTGCTTTAAAGGGTCTGCATTTGCTCACCCAATCTCACCAATCCTCTCAGTCCCAAGTGTCCAGCCTCATGCCACATCCAGCTGTCATCGTAGATAGGGTCATTCCAGGTTGCATCAGAGACCCTGAAGGAATTGTAAAGAATTTCCCTGTTTCTTTGTTCTGTTTTTGAAATTCCTTTTTAGAGTGGGTTTGAGCTGATTCTCGCTGCCATGTTTATGCCAGTCTAGACACACCTGATTCCCTTACGGAGACATATCAATACATAGGTTTTAAGATTCTTACTAGTCAGATCTATTCCTCTGCGGGAAATATGGGGTTTTGAGTCCCTTTCACTGAGGAAGGTGGAGGTCTTGTCTATTCCATAGTTGGTTTTTGGAACAGTACCTGTGCCTATATCAAACTCTGGTTTGATGCATCACCCCACCTCTCCTTCCCCCTTAAGCAGGCATAAGAGTGTTTTCTAAATGTGAGACTCTGTTCTCTTTCCTAACTCAGTTCATGTGTAGCCACGTTTACAGGATCTTCCTAAGTGATATCTTATGATAAGTTTCTTTTCCTGTGTGACTTCTTTCCCTTAGAATCATCGTACCTGAATCCACTCATTTTGCTGCTACTGGTCTTATGACATTGATTTCGTGGCTGAGGGATATTCCATCGTACGTAAGTTCCACAATGTTTGGAACCATTTTTATATTTCCTGGGATATTTCAGGTGTACCCAGGTTGAGGTTCTTGTAAGCAGTGCAGCCCTCAATTTGGGGGTGGCTCTGTCTTATGGATTTTCAGTTTTCCCAAGGTATATTCCCTAGACTGGAAGTGCCCTTGGCTCTGTAGCTCTGTTGTTTACTTGTTTTAGGGAACACAATGCACTCCTCCAGGGAGGCAGTTGGCAGCTTACATCCCGCCCATCAGCATAACAAGGCTCCCTGTTCTCCAGGGCCTGTCTTGCCTTTCTGGTTTTTACACATTTTGTGGATGTCCCTTTTGACCGGTGGGGAGTGATACTTCTTTGTAGTGCAGATTTGCATTGCCCGCTTGCTTGCTTGGCCAAAAAGGGCGTATGCGTTTTCTCCTGAATATATTCAGGAGAAAACGCATACGCCCTTTTTGGCCAAGTGCATCATTGTCGAAGTTGTGCCCCTCTTCCTGTGCTTTACAGGCGATTCTAACGTACCTCTTGAAATCTGTTTCCTGCTATTCTGCCTCGCATTCAAGTCCGCCTCGTTGCCTTCCCTCAACAGATTTTTGGACGATAGTTGGCCTTGATTACTCTGCCAGTTTGTGAATTGCTGTGCCCCTGAGCTCCATTTTTCAACTCGTTTTTTGTGAGCTGAACGCAAGTCCAAACATTTGGTTCAGGACCTATACTGGTTCCCGGTGGGTGGCTGAGACTTTGGTGAATTCTTCTTCCTGCCGGGAAATTAGAGTGACATGTGCCCATCCAAATGCCTAACAGCTACTCTCTCATTGGTTCTCCCTCTTCCCTTTCCTCCTCTGCCAAATGGGCAACCTGTGTGAACCAGGAGCTTAAAGGGGCTGTCTCTCCAAGTTGGGAGATTGATAGTAAAGCTGTTGGAAAGTCAAACCGGAGCACCAGGAGAGGGACTCTTCGTTGAGTTTTAGAAACCTTTCGTATTCACAGTGTGTCCATTCTCTAGGTTTCCCGTACATGTTATAGCTGTAGTAATATTCCCTTCAACCTGGAGAGGTGGGACCCATGGAATGGGTGCCATGCATTATTGCTTTAAAGGGTCTGCATTTGCTCACCCAATCTCACCAATCCTCTCAGTCCCAAGTGTCCAGCCTCATGCCACATCCAGCTGTCATCGTAGATAGGGTCATTCCAGGTTGCATCAGAGACCCTGAAGGAATTGTAAAGAATTTCCCTGTTTCTTTGTTCTGTTTTTGAAATTCCTTTTTAGAGTGGGTTTGAGCTGATTCTCGCTGCCATGTTTATGCCAGTCTAGACACACCTGATTCCCTTACGGAGACATATCAATACATAGGTTTTAAGATTCTTACTAGTCAGATCTATTCCTCTGCGGGAAATATGGGGTTTTGAGTCCCTTTCACTGAGGAAGGTGGAGGTCTTGTCTATTCCATAGTTGGTTTTTGGAACAGTACCTGTGCCTATATCAAACTCTGGTTTGATGCATCACCCCACCTCTCCTTCCCCCTTAAGCAGGCATAAGAGTGTTTTCTAAATGTGAGACTCTGTTCTCTTTCCTAACTCAGTTCATGTGTAGCCATGTTTACAGGATCTTCCTAAGTGATATCTTATGATAAGTTTCTTTTCCTGTGTGACTTCTTTCCCTTAGAATCATCGTACCTGAATCCACTCATTTTGCTGCTACTGGTCTTATGACATTGATTTCGTGGCTGAGGGATATTCCATCGTACGTAAGTTCCACAATGTTTGGAACCATTTTTATATTTCCTGGGATATTTCAGGTGTACCCAGGTTGAGGTTCTTGTAAGCAGTGCAGCCCTCAATTTGGGGGTGGCTCTGTCTTATGGATTTTCAGTTTTCCCAAGGTATATTCCCTAGACTGGAAGTGCCCTTGGCTCTGTAGCTCTGTTGTTTACTTGTTTTAGGGAACACAATGCACTCCTCCAGTGAGGCAGTTGGCAACTTACATCCCGCCCATCAGCATAACAAGGCTCCCTGTTCTCCAGGGCCTGTCTTGCCTTTCTGGTTTTTACACATTTTGTGGATGTCCCTTTTGACCGGTGGGGAGTGATACTTCTTTGTAGTGCAGATTTGCATTGCCCGCTTGCTTGCTTGGCCAAAAAGGGCGTATGCGTTTTCTCCTGAATATATTCAGGAGAAAACGCATACGCCCTTTTTGGCCAAGTGCATCATTGTCGAAGTTGTGCCCCTCTTCCTGTGCTTTACAGGCGATTCTAACGTACCTCTTGAAATCTGTTTCCTGCTATTCTGCCTCGCATTCAAGTCCGCCTCGTTGCCTTCCCTCAACAGATTTTTGGACGATAGTTGGCCTTGATTACTCTGCCAGTTTGTGAATTGCTGTGCCCCTGAGCTCCATTTTTCAACTCGTTTTTTGTGAGCTGAACGCAAGTCCAAACATTTGGTTCAGGACCTATACTGGTTCCCGGTGGGTGGCTGAGACTTTGGTGAATTCTTCTTCCTGCCGGGAAATTAGAGTGACATGTGCCCATCCAAATGCCTAACAGCTACTCTCTCATTGGTTCTCCCTCTTCCCTTTCCTCCTCTGCCAAATGGGCAACCTGTGTGAACCAGGAGCTTAAAGGGGCTGTCTCTCCAAGTTGGGAGATTGATAGTAAAGCTGTTGGAAAGTCAAACCGGAGCACCAGGAGAGGGACCCTTCGTTGAGTTTTAGAAACCTTTCGTATTCACAGTGTGTCCATTCTCTAGGTTTCCCGTACATGTTATAGCTGTAGTAATATTCCCTTCAACCTGGAGAGGTGGGACCCATGGAATGGGTGCCATGCATTATTGCTTTAAAGGGTCTGCATTTGCTCACCCAATCTCACCAATCCTCTCAGTCCCAAGTGTCCAGCCTCATGCCACATCCAGCTGTCATCGTAGATAGGGTCATTCCAGGTTGCATCAGAGACCCTGAAGGAATTGTAAAGAATTTCCCTGTTTCTTTGTTCTGTTTTTGAAATTCCTTTTTAGAGTGGGTTTCAGCTGATTCTCGCTGCCATGTTTATGCCAGTCTAGACACACCTGATTCCCTTACGGAGACATATCAATACATAGGTTTTAAGATTCTTACTAGTCAGATCTATTCCTCTGCGGGAAATATGGGGTTTTGAGTCCCTTTCACTGAGGAAGGTGGAGGTCTTGTCTATTCCATAGTTGGTTTTTGGAACAGTACCTGTGCCTATATCAAACTCTGGTTTGATGCATCACCCCACCTCTCCTTCCCCCTTAAGCAGGCATAAGAGTGTTTTCTAAATGTGAGACTCTGTTCTCTTTCCTAACTCAGTTCATGTGTAGCCATGTTTACAGGATCTTCCTAAGTGATATCTTATGATAAGTTTCTTTTCCTGTGTGACTTTTTCCCTTAGAATCATCGTACCTGAATCCACTCATTTTGCTGCTACTGGTCTTATGACATTGATTTCGTGGCTGAGGGATATTCCATCGTACGTAAGTTCCACAATGTTTGGAACCATTTTTATATTTCCTGGGATATTTCAGGTGTACCCAGGTTGAGGTTCTTGTAAGCAGTGCAGCCCTCAATTTGGGGGTGGCTCTGTCTTATGGATTTTCAGTTTTCCCAAGGTATATTCCCTAGACTGGAAGTGCCCTTGGCTCTGTAGCTCTGTTGTTTACTTGTTTTAGGGAACACAATGCACTCCTCCAGTGAGGCAGTTGGCAACTTACATCCCGCCCATCAGCATAACAAGGCTCCCTGTTCTCCAGGGCCTGTCTTGCCTTTCTGGTTTTTACACATTTTGTGGATGTCCCTTTTGACCGGTGGGGAGTGATACTTCTTTGTAGTGCAGATTTGCATTGCCCGCTTGCTTGCTTGGCCAAAAAGGGCGTATGCGTTTTCTCCTGAATATATTCAGGAGAAAACGCATACGCCCTTTTTGGCCAAGTGCATCATTGTCGAAGTTGTGCCCCTCTTCCTGTGCTTTACAGGCGATTCTAACGTACCTCTTGAAATCTGTTTCCTGCTATTCTGCCTCGCATTCAAGTCCGCCTCGTTGCCTTCCCTCAACAGATTTTTGGACGATAGTTGGCCTTGATTACTCTGCCAGTTTGTGAATTGCTGTGCCCCTGAGCTCCATTTTTCAACTCGTTTTTTGTGAGCTGAACGCAAGTCCAAACATTTGGTTCAGGACCTATACTGGTTCCCGGTGGGTGGCTGAGACTTTGGTGAATTCTTCTTCCTGCCGGGAAATTAGAGTGACATGTGCCCATCCAAATGCCTAACAGCTACTCTCTCATTGGTTCTCCCTCTTCCCTTTCCTCCTCTGCCAAATGGGCAACCTGTGTGAACCAGGAGCTTAAAGGGGCTGTCTCTCCAAGTTGGGAGATTGATAGTAAAGCTGTTGGAAAGTCAAACCGGAGCACCAGGAGAGGGACTCTTCGTTGAGTTTTAGAAACCTTTCGTATTCACAGTGTGTCCATTCTCTAGGTTTCCCGTACATGTTATAGCTGTAGTAATATTCCCTTCAACCTGGAGAGGTGGGACCCATGGAATGGTTGCCATGCATTATTGCTTTAAAGGGTCTGCATTTGCTCACCCAATCTCACCAATCCTCTCAGTCCCAAGTGTCCAGCCTCATGCCACATCCAGCTGTCATCGTAGATAGGGTCATTCCAGGTTGCATCAGAGACCCTGAAGGAATTGTAAAGAATTTCCCTGTTTCTTTGTTCTGTTTTTGAAATTCCTTTTTAGAGTGGGTTTGAGCTGATTCTCGCTGCCATGTTTATGCCAGTCTAGACACACCTGATTCCCTTACGGAGACATATCAATACATAGGTTTTAAGATTCTTACTAGTCAGATCTATTCCTCTGCGGGAAATATGGGGTTTTGAGTCCCTTTCACTGAGGAAGGTGGAGGTCTTGTCTATTCCATAGTTGGTTTTTGGAACAGTACCTGTGCCTATATCAAACTCTGGTTTGATGCATCACCCCACCTCTCCTTCCCCCTTAAGCAGGCATAAGAGTGTTTTCTAAATGTGAGACTCTGTTCTCTTTCCTAACTCAGTTCATGTGTAGCCACGTTTACAGGATCTTCCTAAGTGATATCTTATGATAAGTTTCTTTTCCTGTGTGACTTCTTTCCCTTAGAATCATCGTACCTGAATCCACTCATTTTGCTGCTACTGGTCTTATGACATTGATTTCGTGGCTGAGGGATATTCCATCGTACGTAAGTTCCACAATGTTTGGAACCATTTTTATATTTCCTGGGATATTTCAGGTGTACCCAGGTTGAGGTTCTTGTAAGCAGTGCAGCCCTCAATTTGGGGGTGGCTCTGTCTTATGGATTTTCAGTTTTCCCAAGGTATATTCCCTAGACTGGAAGTGCCCTTGGCTCTGTAGCTCTGTTGTTTACTTGTTTTAGGGAACACAATGCACTCCTCCAGGGAGGCAGTTGGCAGCTTACATCCCGCCCATCAGCATAACAAGGCTCCCTGTTCTCCAGGGCCTGTCTTGCCTTTCTGGTTTTTACACATTTTGTGGATGTCCCTTTTGACCTTTGGGGAGTGATACTTCTTTGTAGTGCAGATTTGCATTGCCCGCTTGCTTGCTTGGCCAAAAAGGGCGTATGCGTTTTCTCCTGAATATATTCAGGAGAAAACGCATACGCCCTTTTTGGCCAAGTGCATCATTGTCGAAGTTGTGCCCCTCTTCCTGTGCTTTACAGGCGATTCTAACGTACCTCTTGAAATCTGTTTCCTGCTATTCTGCCTCGCATTCAAGTCCGCCTCGTTGCCTTCCCTCAACAGATTTTTGGACGATAGTTGGCCTTGATTACTCTGCCAGTTTGTGAATTGCTGTGCCCCTGAGCTCCATTTTTCAACTCGTTTTTTGTGAGCTGAACGCAAGTCCAAACATTTGGTTCAGGACCTATACTGGTTCCCGGTGGGTGGCTGAGACTTTGGTGAATTCTTCTTCCTGCCGGGAAATTAGAGTGACATGTGCCCATCCAAATGCCTAACAGCTACTCTCTCATTGGTTCTCCCTCTTCCCTTTCCTCCTCTGCCAAATGGGCAACCTGTGTGAACCAGGAGCTTAAAGGGGCTGTCTCTCCAAGTTGGGAGATTGATAGTAAAGCTGTTGGAAAGTCAAACCGGAGCACCAGGAGAGGGACTCTTCGTTGAGTTTTAGAAACCTTTCGTATTCACAGTGTGTCCATTCTCTAGGTTTCCCGTACATGTTATAGCTGTAGTAATATTCCCTTCAACCTGGAGAGGTGGGACCCATGGAATGGTTGCCATGCATTATTGCTTTAAAGGGTCTGCATTTGCTCACCCAATCTCACCAATCCTCTCAGTCCCAAGTGTCCAGCCTCATGCCACATCCAGCTGTCATCGTAGATAGGGTCATTCCAGGTTGCATCAGAGACCCTGAAGGAATTGTAAAGAATTTCCCTGTTTCTTTGTTCTGTTTTTGAAATTCCTTTTTAGAGTGGGTTTGAGCTGATTCTCGCTGCCATGTTTATGCCAGTCTAGACACACCTGATTCCCTTACGGAGACATATCAATACATAGGTTTTAAGATTCTTACTAGTCAGATCTATTCCTCTGCGGGAAATATGGGGTTTTGAGTCCCTTTCACTGAGGAAGGTGGAGGTCTTGTCTATTCCATAGTTGGTTTTTGGAACAGTACCTGTGCCTATATCAAACTCTGGTTTGATGCATCACCCCACCTCTCCTTCCCCCTTAAGCAGGCATAAGAGTGTTTTCTAAATGTGAGACTCTGTTCTCTTTCCTAACTCAGTTCATGTGTAGCCACGTTTACAGGATCTTCCTAAGTGATATCTTATGATAAGTTTCTTTTCCTGTGTGACTTCTTTCCCTTAGAATCATCGTACCTGAATCCACTCATTTTGCTGCTACTGGTCTTATGACATTGATTTCGTGGCTGAGGGATATTCCATCGTACGTAAGTTCCACAATGTTTGGAACCATTTTTATATTTCCTGGGATATTTCAGGTGTACCCAGGTTGAGGTTCTTGTAAGCAGTGCAGCCCTCAATTTGGGGGTGGCTCTGTCTTATGGATTTTCAGTTTTCCCAAGGTATATTCCCTAGACTGGAAGTGCCCTTGGCTCTGTAGCTCTGTTGTTTACTTGTTTTAGGGAACACAATGCACTCCTCCAGGGAGGCAGTTGGCAGCTTACATCCCGCCCATCAGCATAACAAGGCTCCCTGTTCTCCAGGGCCTGTCTTGCCTTTCTGGTTTTTACACATTTTGTGGATGTCCCTTTTGACCGGTGGGGAGTGATACTTCTTTGTAGTGCAGATTTGCATTGCCCGCTTGCTTGCTTGGCCAAAAAGGGCGTATGCGTTTTCTCCTGAATATATTCAGGAGAAAACGCATACGCCCTTTTTGGCCAAGTGCATCATTGTCGAAGTTGTGCCCCTCTTCCTGTGCTTTACAGGCGATTCTAACGTACCTCTTGAAATCTGTTTCCTGCTATTCTGCCTCGCATTCAAGTCCGCCTCGTTGCCTTCCCTCAACAGATTTTTGGACGATAGTTGGCCTTGATTACTCTGCCAGTTTGTGAATTGCTGTGCCCCTGAGCTCCATTTTTCAACTCGTTTTTTGTGAGCTGAACGCAAGTCCAAACATTTGGTTCAGGACCTATACTGGTTCCCGGTGGGTGGCTGAGACTTTGGTGAATTCTTCTTCCTGCCGGGAAATTAGAGTGACATGTGCCCATCCAAATGCCTAACAGCTACTCTCTCATTGGTTCTCCCTCTTCCCTTTCCTCCTCTGCCAAATGGGCAACCTGTGTGAACCAGGAGCTTAAAGGGGCTGTCTCTCCAAGTTGGGAGATTGATAGTAAAGCTGTTGGAAAGTCAAACCGGAGCACCAGGAGAGGGACTCTTCGTTGAGTTTTAGAAACCTTTCGTATTCACAGTGTGTCCATTCTCTAGGTTTCCCGTACATGTTATAGCTGTAGTAATATTCCCTTCAACCTGGAGAGGTGGGACCCATGGAATGGGTGCCATGCATTATTGCTTTAAAGGGTCTGCATTTGCTCACCCAATCTCACCAATCCTCTCAGTCCCAAGTGTCCAGCCTCATGCCACATCCAGCTGTCATCGTAGATAGGGTCATTCCAGGTTGCATCAGAGACCCTGAAGGAATTGTAAAGAATTTCCCTGTTTCTTTGTTCTGTTTTTGAAATTCCTTTTTAGAGTGGGTTTCAGCTGATTCTCGCTGCCATGTTTATGCCAGTCTAGACACACCTGATTCCCTTACGGAGACATATCAATACATAGGTTTTAAGATTCTTACTAGTCAGATCTATTCCTCTGCGGGAAATATGGGGTTTTGAGTCCCTTTCACTGAGGAAGGTGGAGGTCTTGTCTATTCCATAGTTGGTTTTTGGAACAGTACCTGTGCCTATATCAAACTCTGGTTTGATGCATCACCCCACCTCTCCTTCCCCCTTAAGCAGGCATAAGAGTGTTTTCTAAATGTGAGACTCTGTTCTCTTTCCTAACTCAGTTCATGTGTAGCCATGTTTACAGGATCTTCCTAAGTGATATCTTATGATAAGTTTCTTTTCCTGTGTGACTTCTTTCCCTTAGAATCATCGTACCTGAATCCACTCATTTTGCTGCTACTGGTCTTATGACATTGATTTCGTGGCTGAGGGATATTCCATCGTACGTAAGTTCCACAATGTTTGGAACCATTTTTATATTTCCTGGGATATTTCAGGTGTACCCAGGTTGAGGTTCTTGTAAGCAGTGCAGCCCTCAATTTGGGGGTGGCTCTGTCTTATGGATTTTCAGTTTTCCCAAGGTATATTCCCTAGATTGGAAGTGCCCTTGGCTCTGTAGCTCTGTTGTTTACTTGTTTTAGGGAACACAATGCACTCCTCCAGTGAGGCAGTTGGCAACTTACATCCCGCCCATCAGCATAACAAGGCTCCCTGTTCTCCAGGGCCTGTCTTGCCTTTCTGGTTTTTACACATTTTGTGGATGTCCCTTTTGACCGGTGGGGAGTGATACTTCTTTGTAGTGCAGATTTGCATTGCCCGCTTGCTTGCTTGGCCAAAAAGGGCGTATGCGTTTTCTCCTGAATATATTCAGGAGAAAACGCATACGCCCTTTTTGGCCAAGTGCATCATTGTCGAAGTTGTGCCCCTCTTCCTGTGCTTTACAGGCGATTCTAACGTACCTCTTGAAATCTGTTTCCTGCTATTCTGCCTCGCATTCAAGTCCGCCTCGTTGCCTTCCCTCAACAGATTTTTGGACGATAGTTGGCCTTGATTACTCTGCCAGTTTGTGAATTGCTGTGCCCCTGAGCTCCATTTTTCAACTCGTTTTTTGTGAGCTGAACGCAAGTCCAAACATTTGGTTCAGGACCTATACTGGTTCCCGGTGGGTGGCTGAGACTTTGGTGAATTCTTCTTCCTGCCGGGAAATTAGAGTGACATGTGCCCATCCAAATGCCTAACAGCTACTCTCTCATTGGTTCTCCCTCTTCCCTTTCCTCCTCTGCCAAATGGGCAACCTGTGTGAACCAGGAGCTTAAAGGGGCTGTCTCTCCAAGTTGGGAGATTGATAGTAAAGCTGTTGGAAAGTCAAACCGGAGCACCAGGAGAGGGACTCTTCGTTGAGTTTTAGAAACCTTTCGTATTCACAGTGTGTCCATTCTCTAGGTTTCCCGTACATGTTATAGCTGTAGTAATATTCCCTTCAACCTGGAGAGGTGGGACCCATGGAATGGTTGCCATGCATTATTGCTTTAAAGGGTCTGCATTTGCTCACCCAATCTCACCAATCCTCTCAGTCCCAAGTGTCCAGCCTCATGCCACATCCAGCTGTCATCGTAGATAGGGTCATTCCAGGTTGCATCAGAGACCCTGAAGGAATTGTAAAGAATTTCCCTGTTTCTTTGTTCTGTTTTTGAAATTCCTTTTTAGAGTGGGTTTGAGCTGATTCTCGCTGCCATGTTTATGCCAGTCTAGACACACCTGATTCCCTTACGGAGACATATCAATACATAGGTTTTAAGATTCTTACTAGTCAGATCTATTCCTCTGCGGGAAATATGGGGTTTTGAGTCCCTTTCACTGAGGAAGGTGGAGGTCTTGTCTATTCCATAGTTGGTTTTTGGAACAGTACCTGTGCCTATATCAAACTCTGGTTTGATGCATCACCCCACCTCTCCTTCCCCCTTAAGCAGGCATAAGAGTGTTTTCTAAATGTGAGACTCTGTTCTCTTTCCTAACTCAGTTCATGTGTAGCCACGTTTACAGGATCTTCCTAAGTGATATCTTATGATAAGTTTCTTTTCCTGTGTGACTTCTTTCCCTTAGAATCATCGTACCTGAATCCACTCATTTTGCTGCTACTGGTCTTATGACATTGATTTCGTGGCTGAGGGATATTCCATCGTACGTAAGTTCCACAATGTTTGGAACCATTTTTATATTTCCTGGGATATTTCAGGTGTACCCAGGTTGAGGTTCTTGTAAGCAGTGCAGCCCTCAATTTGGGGGTGGCTCTGTCTTATGGATTTTCAGTTTTCCCAAGGTATATTCCCTAGACTGGAAGTGCCCTTGGCTCTGTAGCTCTGTTGTTTACTTGTTTTAGGGAACACAATGCACTCCTCCAGGGAGGCAGTTGGCAGCTTACATCCCGCCCATCAGCATAACAAGGCTCCCTGTTCTCCAGGGCCTGTCTTGCCTTTCTGGTTTTTACACATTTTGTGGATGTCCCTTTTGACCGGTGGGGAGTGATACTTCTTTGTAGTGCAGATTTGCATTGCCCGCTTGCTTGCTTGGCCAAAAAGGGCGTATGCGTTTTCTCCTGAATATATTCAGGAGAAAACGCATACGCCCTTTTTGGCCAAGTGCATCATTGTCGAAGTTGTGCCCCTCTTCCTGTGCTTTACAGGCGATTCTAACGTACCTCTTGAAATCTGTTTCCTGCTATTCTGCCTCGCATTCAAGTCCGCCTCGTTGCCTTCCCTCAACAGATTTTTGGACGATAGTTGGCCTTGATTACTCTGCCAGTTTGTGAATTGCTGTGCCCCTGAGCTCCATTTTTCAACTCGTTTTTTGTGAGCTGAACGCAAGTCCAAACATTTGGTTCAGGACCTATACTGGTTCCCGGTGGGTGGCTGAGACTTTGGTGAATTCTTCTTCCTGCCGGGAAATTAGAGTGACATGTGCCCATCCAAATGCCTAACAGCTACTCTCTCATTGGTTCTCCCTCTTCCCTTTCCTCCTCTGCCAAATGGGCAACCTGTGTGAACCAGGAGCTTAAAGGGGCTGTCTCTCCAAGTTGGGAGATTGATAGTAAAGCTGTTGGAAAGTCAAACCGGAGCACCAGGAGAGGGACTCTTCGTTGAGTTTTAGAAACCTTTCGTATTCACAGTGTGTCCATTCTCTAGGTTTCCCGTACATGTTATAGCTGTAGTAATATTCCCTTCAACCTGGAGAGGTGGGACCCATGGAATGGGTGCCATGCATTATTGCTTTAAAGGGTCTGCATTTGCTCACCCAATCTCACCAATCCTCTCAGTCCCAAGTGTCCAGCCTCATGCCACATCCAGCTGTCATCGTAGATAGGGTCATTCCAGGTTGCATCAGAGACCCTGAAGGAATTGTAAAGAATTTCCCTGTTTCTTTGTTCTGTTTTTGAAATTCCTTTTTAGAGTGGGTTTCAGCTGATTCTCGCTGCCATGTTTATGCCAGTCTAGACACACCTGATTCCCTTACGGAGACATATCAATACATAGGTTTTAAGATTCTTACTAGTCAGATCTATTCCTCTGCGGGAAATATGGGGTTTTGAGTCCCTTTCACTGAGGAAGGTGGAGGTCTTGTCTATTCCATAGTTGGTTTTTGGAACAGTACCTGTGCCTATATCAAACTCTGGTTTGATGCATCACCCCACCTCTCCTTCCCCCTTAAGCAGGCATAAGAGTGTTTTCTAAATGTGAGACTCTGTTCTCTTTCCTAACTCAGTTCATGTGTAGCCATGTTTACAGGATCTTCCTAAGTGATATCTTATGATAAGTTTCTTTTCCTGTGTGACTTCTTTCCCTTAGAATCATCGTACCTGAATCCACTCATTTTGCTGCTACTGGTCTTATGACATTGATTTCGTGGCTGAGGGATATTCCATCGTACGTAAGTTCCACAATGTTTGGAACCATTTTTATATTTCCTGGGATATTTCAGGTGTACCCAGGTTGAGGTTCTTGTAAGCAGTGCAGCCCTCAATTTGGGGGTGGCTCTGTCTTATGGATTTTCAGTTTTCCCAAGGTATATTCCCTAGACTGGAAGTGCCCTTGGCTCTGTAGCTCTGTTGTTTACTTGTTTTAGGGAACACAATGCACTCCTCCAGTGAGGCAGTTGGCAACTTACATCCCGCCCATCAGCATAACAAGGCTCCCTGTTCTCCAGGGCCTGTCTTGCCTTTCTGGTTTTTACACATTTTGTGGATGTCCCTTTTGACCGGTGGGGAGTGATACTTCTTTGTAGTGCAGATTTGCATTGCCCGCTTGCTTGCTTGGCCAAAAAGGGCGTATGCGTTTTCTCCTGAATATATTCAGGAGAAAACGCATACGCCCTTTTTGGCCAAGTGCATCATTGTCGAAGTTGTGCCCCTCTTCCTGTGCTTTACAGGCGATTCTAACGTACCTCTTGAAATCTGTTTCCTGCTATTCTGCCTCGCATTCAAGTCCGCCTCGTTGCCTTCCCTCAACAGATTTTTGGACGATAGTTGGCCTTGATTACTCTGCCAGTTTGTGAATTGCTGTGCCCCTGAGCTCCATTTTTCAACTCGTTTTTTGTGAGCTGAACGCAAGTCCAAACATTTGGTTCAGGACCTATACTGGTTCCCGGTGGGTGGCTGAGACTTTGGTGAATTCTTCTTCCTGCCGGGAAATTAGAGTGACATGTGCCCATCCAAATGCCTAACAGCTACTCTCTCATTGGTTCTCCCTCTTCCCTTTCCTCCTCTGCCAAATGGGCAACCTGTGTGAACCAGGAGCTTAAAGGGGCTGTCTCTCCAAGTTGGGAGATTGATAGTAAAGCTGTTGGAAAGTCAAACCGGAGCACCAGGAGAGGGACCCTTCGTTGAGTTTTAGAAACCTTTCGTATTCACAGTGTGTCCATTCTCTAGGTTTCCCGTACATGTTATAGCTGTAGTAATATTCCCTTCAACCTGGAGAGGTGGGACCCATGGAATGGTTGCCATGCATTATTGCTTTAAAGGGTCTGCATTTGCTCACCCAATCTCACCAATCCTCTCAGTCCCAAGTGTCCAGCCTCATGCCACATCCAGCTGTCATCGTAGATAGGGTCATTCCAGGTTGCATCAGAGACCCTGAAGGAATTGTAAAGAATTTCCCTGTTTCTTTGTTCTGTTTTTGAAATTCCTTTTTAGAGTGGGTTTGAGCTGATTCTCGCTGCCATGTTTATGCCAGTCTAGACACACCTGATTCCCTTACGGAGACATATCAATACATAGGTTTTAAGATTCTTACTAGTCAGATCTATTCCTCTGCGGGAAATATGGGGTTTTGAGTCCCTTTCACTGAGGAAGGTGGAGGTCTTGTCTATTCCATAGTTGGTTTTTGGAACAGTACCTGTGCTTATATCAAACTCTGGTTTGATGCATCACCCCACCTCTCCTTCCCCCTTAAGCAGGCATAAGAGTGTTTTCTAAATGTG
The DNA here is from genome assembly GCF_964341445.2 of Mesoplodon mirus. Lineage (NCBI taxonomy): Eukaryota > Metazoa > Chordata > Mammalia > Artiodactyla > Ziphiidae > Mesoplodon > Mesoplodon mirus. Next base: position 125,265,953 of record NC_138984.1, read on the forward strand.
AGACTCTGTTCTCTTTCCTAACTCAGTTCATGTGTAGCCATGTTTACAGGATCTTCCTAAGTGATATCTTATGATAAGTTTCTTTTCCTGTGTGACTTCTTTCCCTTAGAATCATCGTACCTGAATCCACTCATTTTGCTGTTACTGGTCTTATGACATTGATTTCGTGGCTGAGGGATATTCCATCGTACGTAAGTTCCACAATGTTTGGAACCATTTTTATATTTCCTGGGATATTTCAGGTGTACCCAGGTTGAGGTTCTTGTAAGCAGTGCAGCCCTCAATTTGGGGGTGGCTCTGTCTTATGGATTTTCAGTTTTCCCAAGGTATATTCCCTAGACTGGAAGTGCCCTTGGCTCTGTAGCTCTGTTGTTTACTTGTTTTAGGGAACACAATGCACTCCTCCAGTGAGGCAGTTGGCAACTTACATCCCGCCCATCAGCATAACAAGGCTCCCTGTTCTCCAGGGCCTGTCTTGCCTTTCTGGTTTTTACACATTTTGTGGATGTCCCTTTTGACCGGTGGGGAGTGATACTTCTTTGTAGTGCAGATTTGCATTGCCCGCTTGCTTGCTTGGCCAAAAAGGGCGTATGCGTTTTCTCCTGAATATATTCAGGAGAAAACGCATACGCCCTTTTTGGCCAAGTGCATCATTGTCGAAGTTGTGCCCCTCTTCCTGTGCTTTACAGGCGATTCTAACGTACCTCTTGAAATCTGTTTCCTGCTATTCTGCCTCGCATTCAAGTCCGCCTCGTTGCCTTCCCTCAACAGATTTTTGGACGATAGTTGGCCTTGATTACTCTGCCAGTTTGTGAATTGCTGTGCCCCTGAGCTCCATTTTTCAACTCGTTTTTTGTGAGCTGAACGCAAGTCCAAACATTTGGTTCAGGACCTATACTGGTTCCCGGTGGGTGGCTGAGACTTTGGTGAATTCTTCTTCCTGCCGGGAAATTAGAGTGACATGTGCCCATCCAAATGCCTAACAGCTACTCTCTCATTGGTTCTCCCTCTTCCCTTTCCTCCTCTGCCAAATGGGCAACCTGTGTGAACCAGGAGCTTAAAGGGGCTGTCTCTCCAAGTTGGGAGATTGATAGTAAAGCTGTTGGAAAGTCAAACCGGAGCACCAGGAGAGGGACCCTTCGTTGAGTTTTAGAAACCTTTCGTATTCACAGTGTGTCCATTCTCTAGGTTTCCCGTACATGTTATAGCTGTAGTAATATTCCCTTCAACCTGGAGAGGTGGGACCCATGGAATGGTTGCCATGCATTATTGCTTTAAAGGGTCTGCATTTGCTCACCCAATCTCACCAATCCTCTCAGTCCCAAGTGTCCAGCCTCATGCCACATCCAGCTGTCATCGTAGATAGGGTCATTCCAGGTTGCATCAGAGACCCTGAAGGAATTGTAAAGAATTTCCCTGTTTCTTTGTTCTGTTTTTGAAATTCCTTTTTAGAGTGGGTTTGAGCTGATTCTCGCTGCCATGTTTATGCCAGTCTAGACACACCTGATTCCCTTACGGAGACATATCAATACATAGGTTTTAAGATTCTTACTAGTCAGATCTATTCCTCTGCGGGAAATATGGGGTTTTGAGTCCCTTTCACTGAGGAAGGTGGAGGTCTTGTCTATTCCATAGTTGGTTTTTGGAACAGTACCTGTGCTTATATCAAACTCTGGTTTGATGCATCACCCCACCTCTCCTTCCCCCTTAAGCAGGCATAAGAGTGTTTTCTAAATGTGAGACTCTGTTCTCTTTCCTAACTCAGTTCATGTGTAGCCATGTTTACAGGATCTTCCTAAGTGATATCTTATGATAAGTTTCTTTTCCTGTGTGACTTCTTTCCCTTAGAATCATCGTACCTGAATCCACTCATTTTGCTGTTACTGGTCTTATGACATTGATTTCGTGGCTGAGGGATATTCCATCGTACGTAAGTTCCACAATGTTTGGAACCATTTTTATATTTCCTGGGATATTTCAGGTGTACCCAGGTTGAGGTTCTTGTAAGCAGTGCAGCCCTCAATTTGGGGGTGGCTCTGTCTTATGGATTTTCAGTTTTCCCAAGGTATATTCCCTAGACTGGAAGTGCCCTTGGCTCTGTAGCTCTGTTGTTTACTTGTTTTAGGGAACACAATGCACTCCTCCAGTGAGGCAGTTGGCAACTTACATCCCGCCCATCAGCATAACAAGGCTCCCTGTTCTCCAGGGCCTGTCTTGCCTTTCTGGTTTTTACACATTTTGTGGATGTCCCTTTTGACCTTTGGGGAGTGATACTTCTTTGTAGTGCAGATTTGCATTGCCCGCTTGCTTGCTTGGCCAAAAAGGGCGTATGCGTTTTCTCCTGAATATATTCAGGAGAAAACGCATACGCCCTTTTTGGCCAAGTGCATCATTGTCGAAGTTGTGCCCCTCTTCCTGTGCTTTACAGGCGATTCTAACGTACCTCTTGAAATCTGTTTCCTGCTATTCTGCCTCGCATTCAAGTCCGCCTCGTTGCCTTCCCTCAACAGATTTTTGGACGATAGTTGGCCTTGATTACTCTGCCAGTTTGTGAATTGCTGTGCCCCTGAGCTCCATTTTTCAACTCGTTTTTTGTGAGCTGAACGCAAGTCCAAACATTTGGTTCAGGACCTATACTGGTTCCCGGTGGGTGGCTGAGACTTTGGTGAATTCTTCTTCCTGCCGGGAAATTAGAGTGACATGTGCCCATCCAAATGCCTAACAGCTACTCTCTCATTGGTTCTCCCTCTTCCCTTTCCTCCTCTGCCAAATGGGCAACCTGTGTGAACCAGGAGCTTAAAGGGGCTGTCTCTCCAAGTTGGGAGATTGATAGTAAAGCTGTTGGAAAGTCAAACCGGAGCACCAGGAGAGGGACTCTTCATTGAGTTTTAGAAACCTTTCGTATTCACAGTGTGTCCATTCTCTAGGTTTCCCGTACATGTTATAGCTGTAGTAATATTCCCTTCAACCTGGAGAGGTGGGACCCATGGAATGGTTGCCATGCATTATTGCTTTAAAGGGTCTGCATTTGCTCACCCAATCTCACCAATCCTCTCAGTCCCAAGTGTCCAGCCTCATGCCACATCCAGCTGTCATCGTAGATAGGGTCATTCCAGGTTGCATCAGAGACCCTGAAGGAATTGTAAAGAATTTCCCTGTTTCTTTGTTCTGTTTTTGAAATTCCTTTTTAGAGTGGGTTTGAGCTGATTCTCGCTGCCATGTTTATGCCAGTCTAGACACACCTGATTCCCTTACGGAGACATATCAATACATAGGTTTTAAGATTCTTACTAGTCAGATCTATTCCTCTGCGGGAAATATGGGGTTTTGAGTCCCTTTCACTGAGGAAGGTGGAGGTCTTGTCTATTCCATAGTTGGTTTTTGGAACAGTACCTGTGCCTATATCAAACTCTGGTTTGATGCATCACCCCACCTCTCCTTCCCCCTTAAGCAGGCATAAGAGTGTTTTCTAAATGTGAGACTCTGTTCTCTTTCCTAACTCAGTTCATGTGTAGCCACGTTTACAGGATCTTCCTAAGTGATATCTTATGATAAGTTTCTTTTCCTGTGTGACTTCTTTCCCTTAGAATCATCGTACCTGAATCCACTCATTTTGCTGCTACTGGTCTTATGACATTGATTTCGTGGCTGAGGGATATTCCATCGTACGTAAGTTCCACAATGTTTGGGACCATTTTTATATTTCCTGGGATATTTCAGGTGTACCCAGGTTGAGGTTCTTGTAAGCAGTGCAGCCCTCAATTTGGGGGTGGCTCTGTCTTATGGATTTTCAGTTTTCCCAAGGTATATTCCCTAGACTGGAAGTGCCCTTGGCTCTGTAGCTCTGTTGTTTACTTGTTTTAGGGAACACAATGCACTCCTCCAGGGAGGCAGTTGGCAGCTTACATCCCGCCCATCAGCATAACAAGGCTCCCTGTTCTCCAGGGCCTGTCTTGCCTTTCTGGTTTTTACACATTTTGTGGATGTCCCTTTTGACCGGTGGGGAGTGATACTTCTTTGTAGTGCAGATTTGCATTGCCCGCTTGCTTGCTTGGCCAAAAAGGGCGTATGCGTTTTCTCCTGAATATATTCAGGAGAAAACGCATACGCCCTTTTTGGCCAAGTGCATCATTGTCGAAGTTGTGCCCCTCTTCCTGTGCTTTACAGGCGATTCTAACGTACCTCTTGAAATCTGTTTCCTGCTATTCTGCCTCGCATTCAAGTCCGCCTCGTTGCCTTCCCTCAACAGATTTTTGGACGATAGTTGGCCTTGATTACTCTGCCAGTTTGTGAATTGCTGTGCCCCTGAGCTCCATTTTTCAACTCGTTTTTTGTGAGCTGAACGCAAGTCCAAACATTTGGTTCAGGACCTATACTGGTTCCCGGTGGGTGGCTGAGACTTTGGTGAATTCTTCTTCCTGCCGGGAAATTAGAGTGACATGTGCCCATCCAAATGCCTAACAGCTACTCTCTCATTGGTTCTCCCTCTTCCCTTTCCTCCTCTGCCAAATGGGCAACCTGTGTGAACCAGGAGCTTAAAGGGGCTGTCTCTCCAAGTTGGGAGATTGATAGTAAAGCTGTTGGAAAGTCAAACCGGAGCACCAGGAGAGGGACTCTTCGTTGAGTTTTAGAAACCTTTCGTATTCACAGTGTGTCCATTCTCTAGGTTTCCCGTACATGTTATAGCTGTAGTAATATTCCCTTCAACCTGGAGAGGTGGGACCCATGGAATGGGTGCCATGCATTATTGCTTTAAAGGGTCTGCATTTGCTCACCCAATCTCACCAATCCTCTCAGTCCCAAGTGTCCAGCCTCATGCCACATCCAGCTGTCATCGTAGATAGGGTCATTCCAGGTTGCATCAGAGACCCTGAAGGAATTGTAAAGAATTTCCCTGTTTCTTTGTTCTGTTTTTGAAATTCCTTTTTAGAGTGGGTTTCAGCTGATTCTCGCTGCCATGTTTATGCCAGTCTAGACACACCTGATTCCCTTACGGAGACATATCAATACATAGGTTTTAAGATTCTTACTAGTCAGATCTATTCCTCTGCGGGAAATATGGGGTTTTGAGTCCCTTTCACTGAGGAAGGTGGAGGTCTTGTCTATTCCATAGTTGGTTTTTGGAACAGTACCTGTGCCTATATCAAACTCTGGTTTGATGCATCACCCCACCTCTCCTTCCCCCTTAAGCAGGCATAAGAGTGTTTTCTAAATGTGAGACTCTGTTCTCTTTCCTAACTCAGTTCATGTGTAGCCATGTTTACAGGATCTTCCTAAGTGATATCTTATGATAAGTTTCTTTTCCTGTGTGACTTCTTTCCCTTAGAATCATCGTACCTGAATCCACTCATTTTGCTGCTACTGGTCTTATGACATTGATTTCGTGGCTGAGGGATATTCCATCGTACGTAAGTTCCACAATGTTTGGAACCATTTTTATATTTCCTGGGATATTTCAGGTGTACCCAGGTTGAGGTTCTTGTAAGCAGTGCAGCCCTCAATTTGGGGGTGGCTCTGTCTTATGGATTTTCAGTTTTCCCAAGGTATATTCCCTAGACTGGAAGTGCCCTTGGCTCTGTAGCTCTGTTGTTTACTTGTTTTAGGGAACACAATGCACTCCTCCAGTGAGGCAGTTGGCAACTTACATCCCGCCCATCAGCATAACAAGGCTCCCTGTTCTCCAGGGCCTGTCTTGCCTTTCTGGTTTTTACACATTTTGTGGATGTCCCTTTTGACCGGTGGGGAGTGATACTTCTTTGTAGTGCAGATTTGCATTGCCCGCTTGCTTGCTTGGCCAAAAAGGGCGTATGCGTTTTCTCCTGAATATATTCAGGAGAAAACGCATACGCCCTTTTTGGCCAAGTGCATCATTGTCGAAGTTGTGCCCCTCTTCCTGTGCTTTACAGGCGATTCTAACGTACCTCTTGAAATCTGTTTCCTGCTATTCTGCCTCGCATTCAAGTCCGCCTCGTTGCCTTCCCTCAACAGATTTTTGGACGATAGTTGGCCTTGATTACTCTGCCAGTTTGTGAATTGCTGTGCCCCTGAGCTCCATTTTTCAACTCGTTTTTTGTGAGCTGAACGCAAGTCCAAACATTTGGTTCAGGACCTATACTGGTTCCCGGTGGGTGGCTGAGACTTTGGTGAATTCTTCTTCCTGCCGGGAAATTAGAGTGACATGTGCCCATCCAAATGCCTAACAGCTACTCTCTCATTGGTTCTCCCTCTTCCCTTTCCTCCTCTGCCAAATGGGCAACCTGTGTGAACCAGGAGCTTAAAGGGGCTGTCTCTCCAAGTTGGGAGATTGATAGTAAAGCTGTTGGAAAGTCAAACCGGAGCACCAGGAGAGGGACCCTTCGTTGAGTTTTAGAAACCTTTCGTATTCACAGTGTGTCCATTCTCTAGGTTTCCCGTACATGTTATAGCTGTAGTAATATTCCCTTCAACCTGGAGAGGTGGGACCCATGGAATGGTTGCCATGCATTATTGCTTTAAAGGGTCTGCATTTGCTCACCCAATCTCACCAATCCTCTCAGTCCCAAGTGTCCAGCCTCATGCCACATCCAGCTGTCATCGTAGATAGGGTCATTCCAGGTTGCATCAGAGACCCTGAAGGAATTGTAAAGAATTTCCCTGTTTCTTTGTTCTGTTTTTGAAATTCCTTTTTAGAGTGGGTTTGAGCTGATTCTCGCTGCCATGTTTATGCCAGTCTAGACACACCTGATTCCCTTACGGAGACATATCAATACATAGGTTTTAAGATTCTTACTAGTCAGATCTATTCCTCTGCGGGAAATATGGGGTTTTGAGTCCCTTTCACTGAGGAAGGTGGAGGTCTTGTCTATTCCATAGTTGGTTTTTGGAACAGTACCTGTGCTTATATCAAACTCTGGTTTGATGCATCACCCCACCTCTCCTTCCCCCTTAAGCAGGCATAAGAGTGTTTTCTAAATGTGAGACTCTGTTCTCTTTCCTAACTCAGTTCATGTGTAGCCATGTTTACAGGATCTTCCTAAGTGATATCTTATGATAAGTTTCTTTTCCTGTGTGACTTCTTTCCCTTAGAATCATCGTACCTGAATCCACTCATTTTGCTGTTACTGGTCTTATGACATTGATTTCGTGGCTGAGGGATATTCCATCGTACGTAAGTTCCACAATGTTTGGAACCATTTTTATATTTCCTGGGATATTTCAGGTGTACCCAGGTTGAGGTTCTTGTAAGCAGTGCAGCCCTCAATTTGGGGGTGGCTCTGTCTTATGGATTTTCAGTTTTCCCAAGGTATATTCCCTAGACTGGAAGTGCCCTTGGCTCTGTAGCTCTGTTGTTTACTTGTTTTAGGGAACACAATGCACTCCTCCAGTGAGGCAGTTGGCAACTTACATCCCGCCCATCAGCATAACAAGGCTCCCTGTTCTCCAGGGCCTGTCTTGCCTTTCTGGTTTTTACACATTTTGTGGATGTCCCTTTTGACCTTTGGGGAGTGATACTTCTTTGTAGTGCAGATTTGCATTGCCCGCTTGCTTGCTTGGCCAAAAAGGGCGTATGCGTTTTCTCCTGAATATATTCAGGAGAAAACGCATACGCCCTTTTTGGCCAAGTGCATCATTGTCGAAGTTGTGCCCCTCTTCCTGTGCTTTACAGGCGATTCTAACGTACCTCTTGAAATCTGTTTCCTGCTATTCTGCCTCGCATTCAAGTCCGCCTCGTTGCCTTCCCTCAACAGATTTTTGGACGATAGTTGGCCTTGATTACTCTGCCAGTTTGTGAATTGCTGTGCCCCTGAGCTCCATTTTTCAACTCGTTTTTTGTGAGCTGAACGCAAGTCCAAACATTTGGTTCAGGACCTATACTGGTTCCCGGTGGGTGGCTGAGACTTTGGTGAATTCTTCTTCCTGCCGGGAAATTAGAGTGACATGTGCCCATCCAAATGCCTAACAGCTACTCTCTCATTGGTTCTCCCTCTTCCCTTTCCTCCTCTGCCAAATGGGCAACCTGTGTGAACCAGGAGCTTAAAGGGGCTGTCTCTCCAAGTTGGGAGATTGATAGTAAAGCTGTTGGAAAGTCAAACCGGAGCACCAGGAGAGGGACTCTTCGTTGAGTTTTAGAAACCTTTCGTATTCACAGTGTGTCCATTCTCTAGGTTTCCCGTACATGTTATAGCTGTAGTAATATTCCCTTCAACCTGGAGAGGTGGGACCCATGGAATGGTTGCCATGCATTATTGCTTTAAAGGGTCTGCATTTGCTCACCCAATCTCACCAATCCTCTCAGTCCCAAGTGTCCAGCCTCATGCCACATCCAGCTGTCATCGTAGATAGGGTCATTCCAGGTTGCATCAGAGACCCTGAAGGAATTGTAAAGAATTTCCCTGTTTCTTTGTTCTGTTTTTGAAATTCCTTTTTAGAGTGGGTTTGAGCTGATTCTCGCTGCCATGTTTATGCCAGTCTAGACACACCTGATTCCCTTACGGAGACATATCAATACATAGGTTTTAAGATTCTTACTAGTCAGATCTATTCCTCTGCGGGAAATATGGGGTTTTGAGTCCCTTTCACTGAGGAAGGTGGAGGTCTTGTCTATTCCATAGTTGGTTTTTGGAACAGTACCTGTGCTTATATCAAACTCTGGTTTGATGCATCACCCCACCTCTCCTTCCCCCTTAAGCAGGCATAAGAGTGTTTTCTAAATGTGAGACTCTGTTCTCTTTCCTAACTCAGTTCATGTGTAGCCATGTTTACAGGATCTTCCTAAGTGATATCTTATGATAAGTTTCTTTTCCTGTGTGACTTCTTTCCCTTAGAATCATCGTACCTGAATCCACTCATTTTGCTGCTACTGGTCTTATGACATTGATTTCGTGACTGAGGGATATTCCATCGTACGTAAGTTCCACAATGTTTGGAACCATTTTTATATTTCCTGGGATATTTCAGGTGTACCCAGGTTGAGGTTCTTGTAAGCAGTGCAGCCCTCAATTTGGGGGTGGCTCTGTCTTATGGATTTTCAGTTTTCCCAAGGTATATTCCCTAGACTGGAAGTGCCCTTGGCTCTGTAGCTCTGTTGTTTACTTGTTTTAGGGAACACAATGCACTCCTCCAGTGAGGCAGTTGGCAACTTACATCCCGCCCATCAGCATAACAAGGCTCCCTGTTCTCCAGGGCCTGTCTTGCCTTTCTGGTTTTTACACATTTTGTGGATGTCCCTTTTGACCTTTGGGGAGTGATACTTCTTTGTAGTGCAGATTTGCATTGCCCGCTTGCTTGCTTGGCCAAAAAGGGCGTATGCGTTTTCTCCTGAATATATTCAGGAGAAAACGCATACGCCCTTTTTGGCCAAGTGCATCATTGTCGAAGTTGTGCCCCTCTTCCTGTGCTTTACAGGCGATTCTAACGTACCTCTTGAAATCTGTTTCCTGCTATTCTGCCTCGCATTCAAGTCCGCCTCGTTGCCTTCCCTCAACAGATTTTTGGACGATAGTTGGCCTTGATTACTCTGCCAGTTTGTGAATTGCTGTGCCCCTGAGCTCCATTTTTCAACTCGTTTTTTGTGAGCTGAACGCAAGTCCAAACATTTGGTTCAGGACCTATACTGGTTCCCGGTGGGTGGCTGAGACTTTGGTGAATTCTTCTTCCTGCCGGGAAATTAGAGTGACATGTGCCCATCCAAGTGCCTAACAGCTACTCTCTCATTGGTTCTCCCTCTTCCCTTTCCTCCTCTGCCAAATGGGCAACCTGTGTGAACCAGGAGCTTAAAGGGGCTGTCTCTCCAAGTTGGGAGATTGATAGTAAAGCTGTTGGAAAGTCAAACCGGAGCACCAGGAGAGGGACTCTTCGTTGAGTTTTAGAAACCTTTCGTATTCACAGTGTGTCCATTCTCTAGGTTTCCCGTACATGTTATAGCTGTAGTAATATTCCCTTCAACCTGGAGAGGTGGGACCCATGGAATGGTTGCCATGCATTATTGCTTTAAAGGGTCTGCATTTGCTCACCCAATCTCACCAATCCTCTCAGTCCCAAGTGTCCAGCCTCATGCCACATCCAGCTGTCATCGTAGATAGGGTCATTCCAGGTTGCATCAGAGACCCTGAAGGAATTGTAAAGAATTTCCCTGTTTCTTTGTTCTGTTTTTGAAATTCCTTTTTAGAGTGGGTTTGAGCTGATTCTCGCTGCCATGTTTATGCCAGTCTAGACACACCTGATTCCCTTACGGAGACATATCAATACATAGGTTTTAAGATTCTTACTAGTCAGATCTATTCCTCTGCGGGAAATATGGGGTTTTGAGTCCCTTTCACTGAGGAAGGTGGAGGTCTTGTCTATTCCATAGTTGGTTTTTGGAACAGTACCTGTGCTTATATCAAACTCTGGTTTGATGCATCACCCCACCTCTCCTTCCCCCTTAAGCAGGCATAAGAGTGTTTTCTAAATGTGAGACTCTGTTCTCTTTCCTAACTCAGTTCATGTGTAGCCATGTTTACAGGATCTTCCTAAGTGATATCTTATGATAAGTTTCTTTTCCTGTGTGACTTCTTTCCCTTAGAATCATCGTACCTGAATCCACTCATTTTGCTGCTACTGGTCTTATGACATTGATTTCGTGGCTGAGGGATATTCCATCGTACGTAAGTTCCACAATGTTTGGAACCATTTTTATATTTCCTGGGATATTTCAGGTGTACCCAGGTTGAGGTTCTTGTAAGCAGTGCAGCCCTCAATTTGGGGGTGGCTCTGTCTTATGGATTTTCAGTTTTCCCAAGGTATATTCCCTAGACTGGAAGTGCCCTTGGCTCTGTAGCTCTGTTGTTTACTTGTTTTAGGGAACACAATGCACTCCTCCAGTGAGGCAGTTGGCAACTTACATCCCGCCCATCAGCATAACAAGGCTCCCTGTTCTCCAGGGCCTGTCTTGCCTTTCTGGTTTTTACACATTTTGTGGATGTCCCTTTTGACCGGTGGGAAGTGATACTTCTTTGTAGTGCAGATTTGCATTGCCCGCTTGCTTGCTTGGCCAAAAAGGGCGTATGCGTTTTCTCCTGAATATATTCAGGAGAAAACGCATACGCCCTTTTTGGCCAAGTGCATCATTGTCGAAGTTGTGCCCCTCTTCCTGTGCTTTACAGGCGATTCTAACGTACCTCTTGAAATCTGTTTCCTGCTATTCTGCCTCGCATTCAAGTCCGCCTCGTTGCCTTCCCTCAACAGATTTTTGGACGATAGTTGGCCTTGATTACTCTGCCAGTTTGTGAATTGCTGTGCCCCTGAGCTCCATTTTTCAACTCGTTTTTTGTGAGCTGAACGCAAGTCCAAACATTTGGTTCAGGACCTATACTGGTTCCCGGTGGGTGGCTGAGACTTTGGTGAATTCTTCTTCCTGCCGGGAAATTAGAGTGACATGTGCCCATCCAAGTGCCTAACAGCTACTCTCTCATTGGTTCTCCCTCTTCCCTTTCCTCCTCTGCCAAATGGGCAACCTGTGTGAACCAGGAGCTTAAAGGGGCTGTCTCTCCAAGTTGGGAGATTGATAGTAAAGCTGTTGGAAAGTCAAACCGGAGCACCAGGAGAGGGACCCTTCGTTGAGTTTTAGAAACCTTTCGTATTCACAGTGTGTCCATTCTCTAGGTTTCCCGTACATGTTATAGCTGTAGTAATATTCCCTTCAACCTGGAGAGGTGGGACCCATGGAATGGTTGCCATGCATTATTGCTTTAAAGGGTCTGCATTTGCTCACCCAATCTCACCAATCCTCTCAGTCCCAAGTGTCCAGCCTCATGCCACATCCAGCTGTCATCGTAGATAGGGTCATTCCAGGTTGCATCAGAGACCCTGAAGGAATTGTAAAGAATTTCCCTGTTTCTTTGTTCTGTTTTTGAAATTCCTTTTTAGAGTGGGTTTGAGCTGATTCTCGCTGCCATGTTTATGCCAGTCTAGACACACTTGATTCCCTTACGGAGACATATCAATACATAGGTTTTAAGATTCTTACTAGTCAGATCTATTCCTCTGCGGGAAATATGGGGTTTTGAGTCCCTTTCACTGAGGAAGGTGGAGGTCTTGTCTATTCCATAGTTGGTTTTTGGAACAGTACCTGTGCTTATATCAAACTCTGGTTTGATGCATCACCCCACCTCTCCTTCCCCCTTAAGCAGGCATAAGAGTGTTTTCTAAATGTGAGACTCTGTTCTCTTTCCTAACTCAGTTCATGTGTAGCCATGTTTACAGGATCTTCCTAAGTGATATCTTATGATAAGTTTCTTTTCCTGTGTGACTTCTTTCCCTTAGAATCATCGTACCTGAATCCACTCATTTTGCTGCTACTGGTCTTATGACATTGATTTCGTGGCTGAGGGATATTCCATCGTACGTAAGTTCCACAATGTTTGGAACCATTTTTATATTTCCTGGGATATTTCAGGTGTACCCAGGTTGAGGTTCTTGTAAGCAGTGCAGCCCTCAATTTGGGGGTGGCTCTGTCTTATGGATTTTCAGTTTTCCCAAGGTATATTCCCTAGACTGGAAGTGCCCTTGGCTCTGTAGCTCTGTTGTTTACTTGTTTTAGGGAACACAATGCACTCCTCCAGTGAGGCAGTTGGCAACTTACATCCCGCCCATCAGCATAACAAGGCTCCCTGTTCTCCAGGGCCTGTCTTGCCTTTCTGGTTTTTACACATTTTGTGGATGTCCCTTTTGACCGGTGGGGAGTGATACTTCTTTGTAGTGCAGATTTGCATTGCCCGCTTGCTTGCTTGGCCAAAAAGGGCGTATGCGTTTTCTCCTGAATATATTCAGGAGAAAACGCATACGCCCTTTTTGGCCAAGTGCATCATTGTCGAAGTTGTGCCCCTCTTCCTGTGCTTTACAGGCGATTCTAACGTACCTCTTGAAATCTGTTTCCTGCTATTCTGCCTCGCATTCAAGTCCGCCTCGTTGCCTTCCCTCAACAGATTTTTGGACGATAGTTGGCCTTGATTACTCTGCCAGTTTGTGAATTGCTGTGCCCCTGAGCTCCATTTTTCAACTCGTTTTTTGTGAGCTGAACGCAAGTCCAAACATTTGGTTCAGGACCTATACTGGTTCCCGGTGGGTGGCTGAGACTTTGGTGAATTCTTCTTCCTGCCGGGAAATTAGAGTGACATGTGCCCATCCAAGTGCCTAACAGCTACTCTCTCATTGGTTCTCCCTCTTCCCTTTCCTCCTCTGCCAAATGGGCAACCTGTGTGAACCAGGAGCTTAAAGGGGCTGTCTCTCCAAGTTGGGAGATTGATAGTAAAGCTGTTGGAAAGTCAAACCGGAGCACCAGGAGAGGGACTCTTCGTTGAGTTTTAGAAACCTTTCGTATTCACAGTGTGTCCATTCTCTAGGTTTCCCGTACATGTTATAGCTGTAGTAATATTCCCTTCAACCTGGAGAGGTGGGACCCATGGAATGGTTGCCATGCATTATTGCTTTAAAGGGTCTGCATTTGCTCACCCAATCTCACCAATCCTCTCAGTCCCAAGTGTCCAGCCTCATGCCACATCCAGCTGTCATCGTAGATAGGGTCATTCCAGGTTGCATCAGAGACCCTGAAGGAATTGTAAAGAATTTCCCTGTTTCTTTGTTCTGTTTTTGAAATTCCTTTTTAGAGTGGGTTTGAGCTGATTCTCGCTGCCATGTTTATGCCAGTCTAGACACACCTGATTCCCTTACGGAGACATATCAATACATAGGTTTTAAGATTCTTACTAGTCAGATCTATTCCTCTGCGGGAAATATGGGGTTTTGAGTCCCTTTCACTGAGGAAGGTGGAGGTCTTGTCTATTCCATAGTTGGTTTTTGGAACAGTACCTGTGCTTATATCAAACTCTGGTTTGATGCATCACCCCACCTCTCCTTCCCCCTTAAGCAGGCATAAGAGTGTTTTCTAAATGTGAGACTCTGTTCTCTTTCCTAACTCAGTTCATGTGTAGCCATGTTTACAGGATCTTCCTAAGTGATATCTTATGATAAGTTTCTTTTCCTGTGTGACTTCTTTCCCTTAGAATCATCGTACCTGAATCCACTCATTTTGCTGCTACTGGTCTTATGACATTGATTTCGTGGCTGAGGGATATTCCATCGTACGTAAGTTCCACAATGTTTGGAACCATTTTTATATTTCCTGGGATATTTCAGGTGTACCCAGGTTGAGGTTCTTGTAAGCAGTGCAGCCCTCAATTTGGGGGTGGCTCTGTCTTATGGATTTTCAGTTTTCCCAAGGTATATTCCCTAGACTGGAAGTGCCCTTGGCTCTGTAGCTCTGTTGTTTACTTGTTTTAGGGAACACAATGCACTCCTCCAGTGAGGCAGTTGGCAACTTACATCCCGCCCATCAGCATAACAAGGCTCCCTGTTCTCCAGGGCCTGTCTTGCCTTTCTGGTTTTTACACATTTTGTGGATGTCCCTTTTGACCGGTGGGAAGTGATACTTCTTTGTAGTGCAGATTTGCATTGCCCGCTTGCTTGCTTGGCCAAAAAGGGCGTATGCGTTTTCTCCTGAATATATTCAGGAGAAAACGCATACGCCCTTTTTGGCCAAGTGCATCATTGTCGAAGTTGTGCCCCTCTTCCTGTGCTTTACAGGCGATTCTAACGTACCTCTTGAAATCTGTTTCCTGCTATTCTGCCTCGCATTCAAGTCCGCCTCGTTGCCTTCCCTCAACAGATTTATGGACGATAGTTGGCCTTGATTACTCTGCCAGTTTGTGAATTGCTGTGCCCCTGAGCTCCATTTTTCAACTCGTTTTTTGTGAGCTGAACGCAAGTCCAAACATTTGGTTCAGGACCTATACTGGTTCCCGGTGGGTGGCTGAGACTTTGGTGAATTCTTCTTCCTGCCGGGAAATTAGAGTGACATGTGCCCATCCAAGTGCCTAACAGCTACTCTCTCATTGGTTCTCCCTCTTCCCTTTCCTCCTCTGCCAAATGGGCAACCTGTGTGAACCAGGAGCTTAAAGGGGCTGTCTCTCCAAGTTGGGAGATTGATAGTAAAGCTGTTGGAAAGTCAAACCGGAGCACCAGGAGAGGGACCCTTCGTTGAGTTTTAGAAACCTTTCGTATTCACAGTGTGTCCATTCTCTAGGTTTCCCGTGCATGTTATAGCTGTAGTAATATTCCCTTCAACCTGGAGAGGTGGGACCCATGGAATGGTTGCCATGCATTATTGCTTTAAAGGGTCTGCATTTGCTCACCCAATCTCACCAATCCTCTCAGTCCCAAGTGTCCAGCCTCATGCCACATCCAGCTGTCATCGTAGATAGGGTCATTCCAGGTTGCATCAGAGACCCTGAAGGAATTGTAAAGAATTTCCCTGTTTCTTTGTTCTGTTTTTGAAATTCCTTTTTAGAGTGGGTTTGAGCTGATTCTCGCTGCCATGTTTATGCCAGTCTAGACACACTTGATTCCCTTACGGAGACATATCAATACATAGGTTTTAAGATTCTTACTAGTCAGATCTATTCCTCTGCGGGAAATATGGGGTTTTGAGTCCCTTTCACTGAGGAAGGTGGAGGTCTTGTCTATTCCATAGTTGGTTTTTGGAACAGTACCTGTGCTTATATCAAACTCTGGTTTGATGCATCACCCCACCTCTCCTTCCCCCTTAAGCAGGCATAAGAGTGTTTTCTAAATGTGAGACTCTGTTCTCTTTCCTAACTCAGTTCATGTGTAGCCATGTTTACAGGATCTTCCTAAGTGATATCTTATGATAAGTTTCTTTTCCTGTGTGACTTCTTTCCCTTAGAATCATCGTACCTGAATCCACTCATTTTGCTGCTACTGGTCTTATGACATTGATTTCGTGGCTGAGGGATATTCCATCGTACGTAAGTTCCACAATGTTTGGAACCATTTTTATATTTCCTGGGATATTTCAGGTGTACCCAGGTTGAGGTTCTTGTAAGCAGTGCAGCCCTCAATTTGGGGGTGGCTCTGTCTTATGGATTTTCAGTTTTCCCAAGGTATATTCCCTAGACTGGAAGTGCCCTTGGCTCTGTAGCTCTGTTGTTTACTTGTTTTAGGGAACACAATGCACTCCTCCAGTGAGGCAGTTGGCAACTTACATCCCGCCCATCAGCATAACAAGGCTCCCTGTTCTCCAGGGCCTGTCTTGCCTTTCTGGTTTTTACACATTTTGTGGATGTCCCTTTTGACCGGTGGGGAGTGATACTTCTTTGTAGTGCAGATTTGCATTGCCCGCTTGCTTGCTTGGCCAAAAAGGGCGTATGCGTTTTCTCCTGAATATATTCAGGAGAAAACGCATACGCCCTTTTTGGCCAAGTGCATCATTGTCGAAGTTGTGCCCCTCTTCCTGTGCTTTACAGGCGATTCTAACGTACCTCTTGAAATCTGTTTCCTGCTATTCTGCCTCGCATTCAAGTCCGCCTCGTTGCCTTCCCTCAACAGATTTTTGGACGATAGTTGGCCTTGATTACTCTGCCAGTTTGTGAATTGCTGTGCCCCTGAGCTCCATTTTTCAACTCGTTTTTTGTGAGCTGAACGCAAGTCCAAACATTTGGTTCAGGACCTATACTGGTTCCCGGTGGGTGGCTGAGACTTTGGTGAATTCTTCTTCCTGCCGGGAAATTAGAGTGACATGTGCCCATCCAAGTGCCTAACAGCTACTCTCTCATTGGTTCTCCCTCTTCCCTTTCCTCCTCTGCCAAATGGGCAACCTGTGTGAACCAGGAGCTTAAAGGGGCTGTCTCTCCAAGTTGGGAGATTGATAGTAAAGCTGTTGGAAAGTCAAACCGGAGCACCAGGAGAGGGACTCTTCGTTGAGTTTTAGAAACCTTTCGTATTCACAGTGTGTCCATTCTCTAGGTTTCCCGTACATGTTATAGCTGTAGTAATATTCCCTTCAACCTGGAGAGGTGGGACCCATGGAATGGGTGCCATGCATTATTGCTTTAAAGGGTCTGCATTTGCTCACCCAATCTCACCAATCCTCTCAGTCCCAAGTGTCCAGCCTCATGCCACATCCAGCTGTCATCATAGATAGGGTCATTCCAGGTTGCATCAGAGACCCTGAAGGAATTGTAAAGAATTTCCCTGTTTCTTTGTTCTGTTTTTGAAATTCCTTTTTAGAGTGGGTTTCAGCTGATTCTCGCTGCCATGTTTATGCCAGTCTAGACACACCTGATTCCCTTACGGAGACATATCAATACATAGGTTTTAAGATTCTTACTAGTCAGATCTATTCCTCTGCGGGAAATATGGGGTTTTGAGTCCCTTTCACTGAGGAAGGTGGAGGTCTTGTCTATTCCATAGTTGGTTTTTGGAACAGTACCTGTGCCTATATCAAACTCTGGTTTGATGCATCACCCCACCTCTCCTTCCCCCTTAAGCAGGCATAAGAGTGTTTTCTAAATGTGAGACTCTGTTCTCTTTCCTAACTCAGTTCATGTGTAGCCATGTTTACAGGATCTTCCTAAGTGATATCTTATGATAAGTTTCTTTTCCTGTGTGACTTCTTTCCCTTAGAATCATCGTACCTGAATCCACTCATTTTGCTGCTACTGGTCTTATGACATTGATTTCGTGGCTGAGGGATATTCCATCGTACGTAAGTTCCACAATGTTTGGAACCATTTTTATATTTCCTGGGATATTTCAGGTGTACCCAGGTTGAGGTTCTTGTAAGCAGTGCAGCCCTCAATTTGGGGGTGGCTCTGTCTTATGGATTTTCAGTTTTCCCAAGGTATATTCCCTAGACTGGAAGTGCCCTTGGCTCTGTAGCTCTGTTGTTTACTTGTTTTAGGGAACACAATGCACTCCTCCAGTGAGGCAGTTGGCAACTTACATCCCGCCCATCAGCATAACAAGGCTCCCTGTTCTCCAGGGCCTGTCTTGCCTTTCTGGTTTTTACACATTTTGTGGATGTCCCTTTTGACCGGTGGGGAGTGATACTTCTTTGTAGTGCAGATTTGCATTGCCCGCTTGCTTGCTTGGCCAAAAAGGGCGTATGCGTTTTCTCCTGAATATATTCAGGAGAAAACGCATACGCCCTTTTTGGCCAAGTGCATCATTGTCGAAGTTGTGCCCCTCTTCCTGTGCTTTACAGGCGATTCTAACGTACCTCTTGAAATCTGTTTCCTGCTATTCTGCCTCGCATTCAAGTCCGCCTCGTTGCCTTCCCTCAACAGATTTTTGGACGATAGTTGGCCTTGATTACTCTGCCAGTTTGTGAATTGCTGTGCCCCTGAGCTCCATTTTTCAACTCGTTTTTTGTGAGCTGAACGCAAGTCCAAACATTTGGTTCAGGACCTATACTGGTTCCCGGTGGGTGGCTGAGACTTTGGTGAATTCTTCTTCCTGCCGGGAAATTAGAGTGACATGTGCCCATCCAAATGCCTAACAGCTACTCTCTCATTGGTTCTCCCTCTTCCCTTTCCTCCTCTGCCAAATGGGCAACCTGTGTGAACCAGGAGCTTAAAGGGGCTGTCTCTCCAAGTTGGGAGATTGATAGTAAAGCTGTTGGAAAGTCAAACCGGAGCACCAGGAGAGGGACCCTTCGTTGAGTTTTAGAAACCTTTCGTATTCACAGTGTGTCCATTCTCTAGGTTTCCCGTACATGTTATAGCTGTAGTAATATTCCCTTCAACCTGGAGAGGTGGGACCCATGGAATGGTTGCCATGCATTATTGCTTTAAAGGGTCTGCATTTGCTCACCCAATCTCACCAATCCTCTCAGTCCCAAGTGTCCAGCCTCATGCCACATCCAGCTGTCATCGTAGATAGGGTCATTCCAGGTTGCATCAGAGACCCTGAAGGAATTGTAAAGAATTTCCCTGTTTCTTTGTTCTGTTTTTGAAATTCCTTTTTAGAGTGGGTTTGAGCTGATTCTCGCTGCCATGTTTATGCCAGTCTAGACACACCTGATTCCCTTACGGAGACATATCAATACATAGGTTTTAAGATTCTTACTAGTCAGATCTATTCCTCTGCGGGAAATATGGGGTTTTGAGTCCCTTTCACTGAGGAAGGTGGAGGTCTTGTCTATTCCATAGTTGGTTTTTGGAACAGTACCTGTGCTTATATCAAACTCTGGTTTGATGCATCACCCCACCTCTCCTTCCCCCTTAAGCAGGCATAAGAGTGTTTTCTAAATGTGAGACTCTGTTCTCTTTCCTAACTCAGTTCATGTGTAGCCATGTTTACAGGATCTTCCTAAGTGATATCTTATGATAAGTTTCTTTTCCTGTGTGACTTCTTTCCCTTAGAATCATCGTACCTGAATCCACTCATTTTGCTGTTACTGGTCTTATGACATTGATTTCGTGGCTGAGGGATATTCCATCGTACGTAAGTTCCACAATGTTTGGAACCATTTTTATATTTCCTGGGATATTTCAGGTGTACCCAGGTTGAGGTTCTTGTAAGCAGTGCAGCCCTCAATTTGGGGGTGGCTCTGTCTTATGGATTTTCAGTTTTCCCAAGGTATATTCCCTAGACTGGAAGTGCCCTTGGCTCTGTAGCTCTGTTGTTTACTTGTTTTAGGGAACACAATGCACTCCTCCAGTGAGGCAGTTGGCAACTTACATCCCGCCCATCAGCATAACAAGGCTCCCTGTTCTCCAGGGCCTGTCTTGCCTTTCTGGTTTTTACACATTTTGTGGATGTCCCTTTTGACCTTTGGGGAGTGATACTTCTTTGTAGTGCAGATTTGCATTGCCCGCTTGCTTGCTTGGCCAAAAAGGGCGTATGCGTTTTCTCCTGAATATATTCAGGAGAAAACGCATACGCCCTTTTTGGCCAAGTGCATCATTGTCGAAGTTGTGCCCCTCTTCCTGTGCTTTACAGGCGATTCTAACGTACCTCTTGAAATCTGTTTCCTGCTATTCTGCCTCGCATTCAAGTCCGCCTCGTTGCCTTCCCTCAACAGATTTTTGGACGATAGTTGGCCTTGATTACTCTGCCAGTTTGTGAATTGCTGTGCCCCTGAGCTCCATTTTTCAACTCGTTTTTTGTGAGCTGAACGCAAGTCCAAACATTTGGTTCAGGACCTATACTGGTTCCCGGTGGGTGGCTGAGACTTTGGTGAATTCTTCTTCCTGCCGGGAAATTAGAGTGACATGTGCCCATCCAAATGCCTAACAGCTACTCTCTCATTGGTTCTCCCTCTTCCCTTTCCTCCTCTGCCAAATGGGCAACCTGTGTGAACCAGGAGCTTAAAGGGGCTGTCTCTCCAAGTTGGGAGATTGATAGTAAAGCTGTTGGAAAGTCAAACCGGAGCACCAGGAGAGGGACTCTTCGTTGAGTTTTAGAAACCTTTCGTATTCACAGTGTGTCCATTCTCTAGGTTTCCCGTACATGTTATAGCTGTAGTAATATTCCCTTCAACCTGGAGAGGTGGGACCCATGGAATGGTTGCCATGCATTATTGCTTTAAAGGGTCTGCATTTGCTCACCCAATCTCACCAATCCTCTCAGTCCCAAGTGTCCAGCCTCATGCCACATCCAGCTGTCATCGTAGATAGGGTCATTCCAGGTTGCATCAGAGACCCTGAAGGAATTGTAAAGAATTTCCCTGTTTCTTTGTTCTGTTTTTGAAATTCCTTTTTAGAGTGGGTTTGAGCTGATTCTCGCTGCCATGTTTATGCCAGTCTAGACACACCTGATTCCCTTACGGAGACATATCAATACATAGGTTTTAAGATTCTTACTAGTCAGATCTATTCCTCTGCGGGAAATATGGGGTTTTGAGTCCCTTTCACTGAGGAAGGTGGAGGTCTTGTCTATTCCATAGTTGGTTTTTGGAACAGTACCTGTGCTTATATCAAACTCTGGTTTGATGCATCACCCCACCTCTCCTTCCCCCTTAAGCAGGCATAAGAGTGTTTTCTAAATGTGAGACTCTGTTCTCTTTCCTAACTCAGTTCATGTGTAGCCATGTTTACAGGATCTTCCTAAGTGATATCTTATGATAAGTTTCTTTTCCTGTGTGACTTCTTTCCCTTAGAATCATCGTACCTGAATCCACTCATTTTGCTGCTACTGGTCTTATGACATTGATTTCGTGGCTGAGGGATATTCCATCGTACGTAAGTTCCACAATGTTTGGAACCATTTTTATATTTCCTGGGATATTTCAGGTGTACCCAGGTTGAGGTTCTTGTAAGCAGTGCAGCCCTCAATTTGGGGGTGGCTCTGTCTTATGGATTTTCAGTTTTCCCAAGGTATATTCCCTAGACTGGAAGTGCCCTTGGCTCTGTAGCTCTGTTGTTTACTTGTTTTAGGGAACACAATGCACTCCTCCAGTGAGGCAGTTGGCAACTTACATCCCGCCCATCAGCATAACAAGGCTCCCTGTTCTCCAGGGCCTGTCTTGCCTTTCTGGTTTTTACACATTTTGTGGATGTCCCTTTTGACCGGTGGGGAGTGATACTTCTTTGTAGTGCAGATTTGCATTGCCCGCTTGCTTGCTTGGCCAAAAAGGGCGTATGCGTTTTCTCCTGAATATATTCAGGAGAAAACGCATACGCCCTTTTTGGCCAAGTGCATCATTGTCGAAGTTGTGCCCCTCTTCCTGTGCTTTACAGGCGATTCTAACGTACCTCTTGAAATCTGTTTCCTGCTATTCTGCCTCGCATTCAAGTCCGCCTCGTTGCCTTCCCTCAACAGATTTTTGGACGATAGTTGGCCTTGATTACTCTGCCAGTTTGTGAATTGCTGTGCCCCTGAGCTCCATTTTTCAACTCGTTTTTTGTGAGCTGAACGCAAGTCCAAACATTTGGTTCAGGACCTATACTGGTTCCCGGTGGGTGGCTGAGACTTTGGTGAATTCTTCTTCCTGCCGGGAAATTAGAGTGACATGTGCCCATCCAAGTGCCTAACAGCTACTCTCTCATTGGTTCTCCCTCTTCCCTTTCCTCCTCTGCCAAATGGGCAACCTGTGTGAACCAGGAGCTTAAAGGGGCTGTCTCTCCAAGTTGGGAGATTGATAGTAAAGCTGTTGGAAAGTCAAACCGGAGCACCAGGAGAGGGACTCTTCGTTGAGTTTTAGAAACCTTTCGTATTCACAGTGTGTCCATTCTCTAGGTTTCCCGTACATGTTATAGCTGTAGTAATATTCCCTTCAACCTGGAGAGGTGGGACCCATGGAATGGTTGCCATGCATTATTGCTTTAAAGGGTCTGCATTTGCTCACCCAATCTCACCAATCCTCTCAGTCCCAAGTGTCCAGCCTCATGCCACATCCAGCTGTCATCGTAGATAGGGTCATTCCAGGTTGCATCAGAGACCCTGAAGGAATTGTAAAGAATTTCCCTGTTTCTTTGTTCTGTTTTTGAAATTCCTTTTTAGAGTGGGTTTGAGCTGATTCTCGCTGCCATGTTTATGCCAGTCTAGACACACCTGATTCCCTTACGGAGACATATCAATACATAGGTTTTAAGATTCTTACTAGTCAGATCTATTCCTCTGCGGGAAATATGGGGTTTTGAGTCCCTTTCACTGAGGAAGGTGGAGGTCTTGTCTATTCCATAGTTGGTTTTTGGAACAGTACCTGTGCTTATATCAAACTCTGGTTTGATGCATCACCCCACCTCTCCTTCCCCCTTAAGCAGGCATAAGAGTGTTTTCTAAATGTGAGACTCTGTTCTCTTTCCTAACTCAGTTCATGTGTAGCCATGTTTACAGGATCTTCCTAAGTGATATCTTATGATAAGTTTCTTTTCCTGTGTGACTTCTTTCCCTTAGAATCATCGTACCTGAATCCACTCATTTTGCTGCTACTGGTCTTATGACATTGATTTCGTGGCTGAGGGATATTCCATCGTACGTAAGTTCCACAATGTTTGGAACCATTTTTATATTTCCTGGGATATTTCAGGTGTACCCAGGTTGAGGTTCTTGTAAGCAGTGCAGCCCTCAATTTGGGGGTGGCTCTGTCTTATGGATTTTCAGTTTTCCCAAGGTATATTCCCTAGACTGGAAGTGCCCTTGGCTCTGTAGCTCTGTTGTTTACTTGTTTTAGGGAACACAATGCACTCCTCCAGTGAGGCAGTTGGCAACTTACATCCCGCCCATCAGCATAACAAGGCTCCCTGTTCTCCAGGGCCTGTCTTGCCTTTCTGGTTTTTACACATTTTGTGGATGTCCCTTTTGACCGGTGGGAAGTGATACTTCTTTGTAGTGCAGATTTGCATTGCCCGCTTGCTTGCTTGGCCAAAAAGGGCGTATGCGTTTTCTCCTGAATATATTCAGGAGAAAACGCATACGCCCTTTTTGGCCAAGTGCATCATTGTCGAAGTTGTGCCCCTCTTCCTGTGCTTTACAGGCGATTCTAACGTACCTCTTGAAATCTGTTTCCTGCTATTCTGCCTCGCATTCAAGTCCGCCTCGTTGCCTTCCCTCAACAGATTTTTGGACGATAGTTGGCCTTGATTACTCTGCCAGTTTGTGAATTGCTGTGCCCCTGAGCTCCATTTTTCAACTCGTTTTTTGTGAGCTGAACGCAAGTCCAAACATTTGGTTCAGGACCTATACTGGTTCCCGGTGGGTGGCTGAGACTTTGGTGAATTCTTCTTCCTGCCGGGAAATTAGAGTGACATGTGCCCATCCAAGTGCCTAACAGCTACTCTCTCATTGGTTCTCCCTCTTCCCTTTCCTCCTCTGCCAAATGGGCAACCTGTGTGAACCAGGAGCTTAAAGGGGCTGTCTCTCCAAGTTGGGAGATTGATAGTAAAGCTGTTGGAAAGTCAAACCGGAGCACCAGGAGAGGGACCCTTCGTTGAGTTTTAGAAACCTTTCGTATTCACAGTGTGTCCATTCTCTAGGTTTCCCGTACATGTTATAGCTGTAGTAATATTCCCTTCAACCTGGAGAGGTGGGACCCATGGAATGGTTGCCATGCATTATTGCTTTAAAGGGTCTGCATTTGCTCACCCAATCTCACCAATCCTCTCAGTCCCAAGTGTCCAGCCTCATGCCACATCCAGCTGTCATCGTAGATAGGGTCATTCCAGGTTGCATCAGAGACCCTGAAGGAATTGTAAAGAATTTCCCTGTTTCTTTGTTCTGTTTTTGAAATTCCTTTTTAGAGTGGGTTTGAGCTGATTCTCGCTGCCATGTTTATGCCAGTCTAGACACACCTGATTCCCTTACGGAGACATATCAATACATAGGTTTTAAGATTCTTACTAGTCAGATCTATTCCTCTGCGGGAAATATGGGGTTTTGAGTCCCTTTCACTGAGGAAGGTGGAGGTCTTGTCTATTCCATAGTTGGTTTTTGGAACAGTACCTGTGCTTATATCAAACTCTGGTTTGATGCATCACCCCACCTCTCCTTCCCCCTTAAGCAGGCATAAGAGTGTTTTCTAAATGTGAGACTCTGTTCTCTTTCCTAACTCAGTTCATGTGTAGCCATGTTTACAGGATCTTCCTAAGTGATATCTTATGATAAGTTTCTTTTCCTGTGTGACTTCTTTCCCTTAGAATCATCGTACCTGAATCCACTCATTTTGCTGCTACTGGTCTTATGACATTGATTTCGTGGCTGAGGGATATTCCATCGTACGTAAGTTCCACAATGTTTGGAACCATTTTTATATTTCCTGGGATATTTCAGGTGTACCCAGGTTGAGGTTCTTGTAAGCAGTGCAGCCCTCAATTTGGGGGTGGCTCTGTCTTATGGATTTTCAGTTTTCCCAAGGTATATTCCCTAGACTGGAAGTGCCCTTGGCTCTGTAGCTCTGTTGTTTACTTGTTTTAGGGAACACAATGCACTCCTCCAGTGAGGCAGTTGGCAACTTACATCCCGCCCATCAGCATAACAAGGCTCCCTGTTCTCCAGGGCCTGTCTTGCCTTTCTGGTTTTTACACATTTTGTGGATGTCCCTTTTGACCGGTGGGAAGTGATACTTCTTTGTAGTGCAGATTTGCATTGCCCGCTTGCTTGCTTGGCCAAAAAGGGCGTATGCGTTTTCTCCTGAATATATTCAGGAGAAAACGCATACGCCCTTTTTGGCCAAGTGCATCATTGTCGAAGTTGTGCCCCTCTTCCTGTGCTTTACAGGCGATTCTAACGTACCTCTTGAAATCTGTTTCCTGCTATTCTGCCTCGCATTCAAGTCCGCCTCGTTGCCTTCCCTCAACAGATTTTTGGACGATAGTTGGCCTTGATTACTCTGCCAGTTTGTGAATTGCTGTGCCCCTGAGCTCCATTTTTCAACTCGTTTTTTGTGAGCTGAACGCAAGTCCAAACATTTGGTTCAGGACCTATACTGGTTCCCGGTGGGTGGCTGAGACTTTGGTGAATTCTTCTTCCTGCCGGGAAATTAGAGTGACATGTGCCCATCCAAGTGCCTAACAGCTACTCTCTCATTGGTTCTCCCTCTTCCCTTTCCTCCTCTGCCAAATGGGCAACCTGTGTGAACCAGGAGCTTAAAGGGGCTGTCTCTCCAAGTTGGGAGATTGATAGTAAAGCTGTTGGAAAGTCAAACCGGAGCACCAGGAGAGGGACCCTTCGTTGAGTTTTAGAAACCTTTCGTATTCACAGTGTGTCCATTCTCTAGGTTTCCCGTACATGTTATAGCTGTAGTAATATTCCCTTCAACCTGGAGAGGTGGGACCCATGGAATGGTTGCCATGCATTATTGCTTTAAAGGGTCTGCATTTGCTCACCCAATCTCACCAATCCTCTCAGTCCCAAGTGTCCAGCCTCATGCCACATCCAGCTGTCATCGTAGATAGGGTCATTCCAGGTTGCATCAGAGACCCTGAAGGAATTGTAAAGAATTTCCCTGTTTCTTTGTTCTGTTTTTGAAATTCCTTTTTAGAGTGGGTTTGAGCTGATTCTCGCTGCCATGTTTATGCCAGTCTAGACACACTTGATTCCCTTACGGAGACATATCAATACATAGGTTTTAAGATTCTTACTAGTCAGATCTATTCCTCTGCGGGAAATATGGGGTTTTGAGTCCCTTTCACTGAGGAAGGTGGAGGTCTTGTCTATTCCATAGTTGGTTTTTGGAACAGTACCTGTGCTTATATCAAACTCTGGTTTGATGCATCACCCCACCTCTCCTTCCCCCTTAAGCAGGCATAAGAGTGTTTTCTAAATGTGAGACTCTGTTCTCTTTCCTAACTCAGTTCATGTGTAGCCATGTTTACAGGATCTTCCTAAGTGATATCTTATGATAAGTTTCTTTTCCTGTGTGACTTCTTTCCCTTAGAATCATCGTACCTGAATCCACTCATTTTGCTGCTACTGGTCTTATGACATTGATTTCGTGGCTGAGGGATATTCCATCGTACGTAAGTTCCACAATGTTTGGAACCATTTTTATATTTCCTGGGATATTTCAGGTGTACCCAGGTTGAGGTTCTTGTAAGCAGTGCAGCCCTCAATTTGGGGGTGGCTCTGTCTTATGGATTTTCAGTTTTCCCAAGGTATATTCCCTAGACTGGAAGTGCCCTTGGCTCTGTAGCTCTGTTGTTTACTTGTTTTAGGGAACACAATGCACTCCTCCAGTGAGGCAGTTGGCAACTTACATCCCGCCCATCAGCATAACAAGGCTCCCTGTTCTCCAGGGCCTGTCTTGCCTTTCTGGTTTTTACACATTTTGTGGATGTCCCTTTTGACCGGTGGGAAGTGATACTTCTTTGTAGTGCAGATTTGCATTGCCCGCTTGCTTGCTTGGCCAAAAAGGGCGTATGCGTTTTCTCCTGAATATATTCAGGAGAAAACGCATACGCCCTTTTTGGCCAAGTGCATCATTGTCGAAGTTGTGCCCCTCTTCCTGTGCTTTACAGGCGATTCTAAAGTACCTCTTGAAATCTGTTTCCTGCTATTCTGCCTCGCATTCAAGTCCGCCTCGTTGCCTTCCCTCAACAGATTTTTGGACGATAGTTGGCCTTGATTACTCTGCCAGTTTGTGAATTGCTGTGCCCCTGAGCTCCATTTTTCAACTCGTTTTTTGTGAGCTGAACGCAAGTCCAAACATTTGGTTCAGGACCTATACTGGTTCCCGGTGGGTGGCTGAGACTTTGGTGAATTCTTCTTCCTGCCGGGAAATTAGAGTGACATGTGCCCATCCAAGTGCCTAACAGCTACTCTCTCATTGGTTCTCCCTCTTCCCTTTCCTCCTCTGCCAAATGGGCAACCTGTGTGAACCAGGAGCTTAAAGGGGCTGTCTCTCCAAGTTGGGAGATTGATAGTAAAGCTGTTGGAAAGTCAAACCGGAGCACCAGGAGAGGGACCCTTCGTTGAGTTTTAGAAACCTTTTGTATTCACAGTGTGTCCATTCTCTAGGTTTCCCGTACATGTTATAGCTGTAGTAATATTCCCTTCAACCTGGAGAGGTGGGACCCATGGAATGGTTGCCATGCATTATTGCTTTAAAGGGTCTGCATTTGCTCACCCAATCTCACCAATCCTCTCAGTCCCAAGTGTCCAGCCTCATGCCACATCCAGCTGTCATCATAGATAGGGTCATTCCAGGTTGCATCAGAGACCCTGAAGGAATTGTAAAGAATTTCCCTGTTTCTTTGTTCTGTTTTTGAAATTCCTTTTTAGAGTGGGTTTGAGCTGATTCTCGCTGCCATGTTTATGCCAGTCTAGACACACTTGATTCCCTTACGGAGACATATCAATACATAGGTTTTAAGATTCTTACTAGTCAGATCTATTCCTCTGCGGGAAATATGGGGTTTTGAGTCCCTTTCACTGAGGAAGGTGGAGGTCTTGTCTATTCCATAGTTGGTTTTTGGAACAGTACCTGTGCTTATATCAAACTCTGGTTTGATGCATCACCCCACCTCTCCTTCCCCCTTAAGCAGGCATAAGAGTGTTTTCTAAATGTGAGACTCTGTTCTCTTTCCTAACTCAGTTCATGTGTAGCCATGTTTACAGCATCTTCCTAAGTGATATCTTATGATAAGTTTCTTTTCCTGTGTGACTTCTTTCCCTTAGAATCATCGTACCTGAATCCACTCATTTTGCTGCTACTGGTCTTATGACATTGATTTCGTGGCTGAGGGATATTCCATCGTACGTAAGTTCCACAATGTTTGGAACCATTTTTATATTTCCTGGGATATTTCAGGTGTACCCAGGTTGAGGTTCTTGTAAGCAGTGCAGCCCTCAATTTGGGGGTGGCTCTGTCTTATGGATTTTCAGTTTTCCCAAGGTATATTCCCTAGACTGGAAGTGCCCTTGGCTCTGTAGCTCTGTTGTTTACTTGTTTTAGGGAACACAATGCACTCCTCCAGTGAGGCAGTTGGCAACTTACATCCCGCCCATCAGCATAACAAGGCTCCCTGTTCTCCAGGGCCTGTCTTGCCTTTCTGGTTTTTACACATTTTGTGGATGTCCCTTTTGACCGGTGGGGAGTGATACTTCTTTGTAGTGCAGATTTGCATTGCCCGCTTGCTTGCTTGGCCAAAAAGGGCGTATGCGTTTTCTCCTGAATATATTCAGGAGAAAACGCATACGCCCTTTTTGGCCAAGTGCATCATTGTCGAAGTTGTGCCCCTCTTCCTGTGCTTTACAGGCGATTCTAACGTACCTCTTGAAATCTGTTTCCTGCTATTCTGCCTCGCATTCAAGTCCGCCTCGTTGCCTTCCCTCAACAGATTTTTGGACGATAGTTGGCCTTGATTACTCTGCCAGTTTGTGAATTGCTGTGCCCCTGAGCTCCATTTTTCAACTCGTTTTTTGTGAGCTGAACGCAAGTCCAAACATTTGGTTCAGGACCTATACTGGTTCCCGGTGGGTGGCTGAGACTTTGGTGAATTCTTCTTCCTGCCGGGAAATTAGAGTGACATGTGCCCATCCAAGTGCCTAACAGCTACTCTCTCATTGGTTCTCCCTCTTCCCTTTCCTCCTCTGCCAAATGGGCAACCTGTGTGAACCAGGAGCTTAAAGGGGCTGTCTCTCCAAGTTGGGAGATTGATAGTAAAGCTGTTGGAAAGTCAAACCGGAGCACCAGGAGAGGGACTCTTCGTTGAGTTTTAGAAACCTTTCGTATTCACAGTGTGTCCATTCTCTAGGTTTCCCGTACATGTTATAGCTGTAGTAATATTCCCTTCAACCTGGAGAGGTGGGACCCATGGAATGGTTGCCATGCATTATTGCTTTAAAGGGTCTGCATTTGCTCACCCAATCTCACCAATCCTCTCAGTCCCAAGTGTCCAGCCTCATGCCACATCCAGCTGTCATCGTAGATAGGGTCATTCCAGGTTGCATCAGAGACCCTGAAGGAATTGTAAAGAATTTCCCTGTTTCTTTGTTCTGTTTTTGAAATTCCTTTTTAGAGTGGGTTTGAGCTGATTCTCGCTGCCATGTTTATGCCAGTCTAGACACACTTGATTCCCTTACGGAGACATATCAATACATAGGTTTTAAGATTCTTACTAGTCAGATCTATTCCTCTGCGGGAAATATGGGGTTTTGAGTCCCTTTCACTGAGGAAGGTGGAGGTCTTGTCTATTCCATAGTTGGTTTTTGGAACAGTACCTGTGCTTATATCAAACTCTGGTTTGATGCATCACCCCACCTCTCCTTCCCCCTTAAGCAGGCATAAGAGTGTTTTCTAAATGTGAGACTCTGTTCTCTTTCCTAACTCAGTTCATGTGTAGCCATGTTTACAGGATCTTCCTAAGTGATATCTTATGATAAGTTTCTTTTCCTGTGTGACTTCTTTCCCTTAGAATCATCGTACCTGAATCCACTCATTTTGCTGCTACTGGTCTTATGACATTGATTTCGTGGCTGAGGGATATTCCATCGTACGTAAGTTCCACAATGTTTGGAACCATTTTTATATTTCCTGGGATATTTCAGGTGTACCCAGGTTGAGGTTCTTGTAAGCAGTGCAGCCCTCAATTTGGGGGTGGCTCTGTCTTATGGATTTTCAGTTTTCCCAAGGTATATTCCCTAGACTGGAAGTGCCCTTGGCTCTGTAGCTCTGTTGTTTACTTGTTTTAGGGAACACAATGCACTCCTCCAGTGAGGCAGTTGGCAACTTACATCCCGCCCATCAGCATAACAAGGCTCCCTGTTCTCCAGGGCCTGTCTTGCCTTTCTGGTTTTTACACATTTTGTGGATGTCCCTTTTGACCGGTGGGGAGTGATACTTCTTTGTAGTGCAGATTTGCATTGCCCGCTTGCTTGCTTGGCCAAAAAGGGCGTATGCGTTTTCTCCTGAATATATTCAGGAGAAAACGCATACGCCCTTTTTGGCCAAGTGCATCATTGTCGAAGTTGTGCCCCTCTTCCTGTGCTTTACAGGCGATTCTAACGTACCTCTTGAAATCTGTTTCCTGCTATTCTGCCTCGCATTCAAGTCCGCCTCGTTGCCTTCCCTCAACAGATTTTTGGACGATAGTTGGCCTTGATTACTCTGCCAGTTTGTGAATTGCTGTGCCCCTGAGCTCCATTTTTCAACTCGTTTTTTGTGAGCTGAACGCAAGTCCAAACATTTGGTTCAGGACCTATACTGGTTCCCGGTGGGTGGCTGAGACTTTGGTGAATTCTTCTTCCTGCCGGGAAATTAGAGTGACATGTGCCCATCCAAGTGCCTAACAGCTACTCTCTCATTGGTTCTCCCTCTTCCCTTTCCTCCTCTGCCAAATGGGCAACCTGTGTGAACCAGGAGCTTAAAGGGGCTGTCTCTCCAAGTTGGGAGATTGATAGTAAAGCTGTTGGAAAGTCAAACCGGAGCACCAGGAGAGGGACTCTTCGTTGAGTTTTAGAAACCTTTCGTATTCACAGTGTGTCCATTCTCTAGGTTTCCCGTACATGTTATAGCTGTAGTAATATTCCCTTCAACCTGGAGAGGTGGGACCCATGGAATGGTTGCCATGCATTATTGCTTTAAAGGGTCTGCATTTGCTCACCCAACCTCACCAATCCTCTCAGTCCCAAGTGTCCAGCCTCATGCCACATCCAGCTGTCATCGTAGATAGGGTCATTCCAGGTTGCATCAGAGACCCTGAAGGAATTGTAAAGAATTTCCCTGTTTTTTGTTCTGTTTTTGAAATTCCTTTTTAGAGTGGGTTTGAGCTGATTCTCGCTGCCATGTTTATGCCAGTCTAGACACACCTGATTCCCTTACGGAGACATATCAATACATAGGTTTTAAGATTCTTACTAGTCAGATCTATTCCTCTGCGGGAAATATGGGGTTTTGAGTCCCTTTCACTGAGGAAGGTGGAGGTCTTGTCTATTCCATAGTTGGTTTTTGGAACAGTACCTGTGCTTATATCAAACTCTGGTTTGATGCATCACCCCACCTCTCCTTCCCCCTTAAGCAGGCATAAGAGTGTTTTCTAAATGTGAGACTCTGTTCTCTTTCCTAACTCAGTTCATGTGTAGCCATGTTTACAGGATCTTCCTAAGTGATATCTTATGATAAGTTTCTTTTCCTGTGTGACTTCTTTCCCTTAGAATCATCGTACCTGAATCCACTCATTTTGCTGCTACTGGTCTTATGACATTGATTTCGTGGCTGAGGGATATTCCATCGTACGTAAGTTCCACAATGTTTGGAACCATTTTTATATTTCCTGGGATATTTCAGGTGTACCCAGGTTGAGGTTCTTGTAAGCAGTGCAGCCCTCAATTTGGGGGTGGCTCTGTCTTATGGATTTTCAGTTTTCCCAAGGTATATTCCCTAGACTGGAAGTGCCCTTGGCTCTGTAGCTCTGTTGTTTACTTGTTTTAGGGAACACAATGCACTCCTCCAGTGAGGCAGTTGGCAACTTACATCCCGCCCATCAGCATAACAAGGCTCCCTGTTCTCCAGGGCCTGTCTTGCCTTTCTGGTTTTTACACATTTTGTGGATGTCCCTTTTGACCTTTGGGGAGTGATACTTCTTTGTAGTGCAGATTTGCATTGCCCGCTTGCTTGCTTGGCCAAAAAGGGCGTATGCGTTTTCTCCTGAATATATTCAGGAGAAAACGCATACGCCCTTTTTGGCCAAGTGCATCATTGTCGAAGTTGTGCCCCTCTTCCTGTGCTTTACAGGCGATTCTAACGTACCTCTTGAAATCTGTTTCCTGCTATTCTGCCTCGCATTCAAGTCCGCCTCGTTGCCTTCCCTCAACAGATTTTTGGACGATAGTTGGCCTTGATTACTCTGCCAGTTTGTGAATTGCTGTGCCCCTGAGCTCCATTTTTCAACTCGTTTTTTGTGAGCTGAACGCAAGTCCAAACATTTGGTTCAGGACCTATACTGGTTCCCGGTGGGTGGCTGAGACTTTGGTGAATTCTTCTTCCTGCCGGGAAATTAGAGTGACATGTGCCCATCCAAGTGCCTAACAGCTACTCTCTCATTGGTTCTCCCTCTTCCCTTTCCTCCTCTGCCAAATGGGCAACCTGTGTGAACCAGGAGCTTAAAGGGGCTGTCTCTCCAAGTTGGGAGATTGATAGTAAAGCTGTTGGAAAGTCAAACCGGAGCACCAGGAGAGGGACTCTTCGTTGAGTTTTAGAAACCTTTCGTATTCACAGTGTGTCCATTCTCTAGGTTTCCCGTACATGTTATAGCTGTAGTAATATTCCCTTCAACCTGGAGAGGTGGGACCCATGGAATGGTTGCCATGCATTATTGCTTTAAAGGGTCTGCATTTGCTCACCCAATCTCACCAATCCTCTCAGTCCCAAGTGTCCAGCCTCATGCCACATCCAGCTGTCATCGTAGATAGGGTCATTCCAGGTTGCATCAGAGACCCTGAAGGAATTGTAAAGAATTTCCCTGTTTCTTTGTTCTGTTTTTGAAATTCCTTTTTAGAGTGGGTTTGAGCTGATTCTCGCTGCCATGTTTATGCCAGTCTAGACACACCTGATTCCCTTACGGAGACATATCAATACATAGGTTTTAAGATTCTTACTAGTCAGATCTATTCCTCTGCGGGAAATATGGGGTTTTGAGTCCCTTTCCCTGAGGAAGGTGTAGGTCTTGTCTATTCCATAGTTGGTTTTTGGAACAGTACCTGTGCTTATATCAAACTCTGGTTTGATGCATCACCCCACCTCTCGTTCCCCCTTAAGCAGGCATAAGAGTGTTTTCTAAATGTGAGACTCTGTTCTCTTTCCTAACTCAGTTCATGTGTAGCCATGTTTACAGGATCTTCCTAAGTGATATCTTATGATAAGTTTCTTTTCCTGTGTGACTTCTTTCCCTTAGAATCATCGTACCTGAATCCACTCATTTTGCTGCTACTGGTCTTATGACATTGATTTCGTGGCTGAGGGATATTCCATCGTACGTAAGTTCCACAATGTTTGGAACCATTTTTATATTTCCTGGGATATTTCAGGTGTACCCAGGTTGAGGTTCTTGTAAGCAGTGCAGCCCTCAATTTGGGGGTGGCTCTGTCTTATGGATTTTCAGTTTTCCCAAGGTATATTCCCTAGACTGGAAGTGCCCTTGGCTCTGGAGCTCTGTTGTTTACTTGTTTTAGGGAACACAATGCACTCCTCCAGTGAGGCAGTTGGCAACTTACATCCCGCCCATCAGCATAACAAGGCTCCCTGTTCTCCAGGGCCTGTCTTGCCTTTCTGGTTTTTACACATTTTGTGGATGTCCCTTTTGACCGGTGGGGAGTGATACTTCTTTGTAGTGCAGATTTGCATTGCCCGCTTGCTTGCTTGGCCAAAAAGGGCGTATGCGTTTTCTCCTGAATATATTCAGGAGAAAACGCATACACCCTTTTTGGCCAAGTGCATCATTGTCGAAGTTGTGTCCCTCTTCCTGTGCTTTACAGGCGATTCTAACGTACCTCTTGAAATCTGTTTCCTGCTATTCTGCCTCGCATTCAAGTCCGCCTCGTTGCCTTCCCTCAACAGATTTTTGGACGATAGTTGGCCTTGATTACTCTGCCAGTTTGTGAATTGCTGTGCCCCTGAGCTCCATTTTTCAACTCGTTTTTTGTGAGCTGAACGCAAGTCCAAACATTTGGTTCAGGACCTATACTGGTTCCCGGTGGGTGGCTGAGACTTTGGTGAATTCTTCTTCCTGCCGGGAAATTAGAGTGACATGTGCCCATCCAAGTGCCTAACAGCTACTCTCTCATTGGTTCTCCCTCTTCCCTTTCCTCCTCTGCCAAATGGGCAACCTGTGTGAACCAGGAGCTTAAAGGGGCTGTCTCTCCAAGTTGGGAGATTGATAGTAAAGCTGTTGGAAAGTCAAACCGGAGCACCAGGAGAGGGACTCTTCGTTGAGTTTTAGAAACCTTTCGTATTCACAGTGTGTCCATTCTCTAGGTTTCCCGTACATGTTATAGCTGTAGTAATATTCCCTTCAACCTGGAGAGGTGGGACCCATGGAATGGTTGCCATGCATTATTGCTTTAAAGGGTCTGCATTTGCTCACCCAACCTCACCAATCCTCTCAGTCCCAAGTGTCCAGCCTCATGCCACATCCAGCTGTCATCGTAGATAGGGTCATTCCAGGTTGCATCAGAGACCCTGAAGGAATTGTAAAGAATTTCCCTGTTTTTTGTTCTGTTTTTGAAATTCCTTTTTAGAGTGGGTTTGAGCTGATTCTCGCTGCCATGTTTATGCCAGTCTAGACACACCTGATTCCCTTACGGAGACATATCAATACATAGGTTTTAAGATTCTTACTAGTCAGATCTATTCCTCTGCGGGAAATATGGGGTTTTGAGTCCCTTTCACTGAGGAAGGTGGAGGTCTTGTCTATTCCATAGTTGGTTTTTGGAACAGTACCTGTGCTTATATCAAACTCTGGTTTGATGCATCACCCCACCTCTCCTTCCCCCTTAAGCAGGCATAAGAGTGTTTTCTAAATGTGAGACTCTGTTCTCTTTCCTAACTCAGTTCATGTGTAGCCATGTTTACAGGATCTTCCTAAGTGATATCTTATGATAAGTTTCTTTTCCTGTGTGACTTCTTTCCCTTAGAATCATCGTACCTGAATCCACTCATTTTGCTGCTTCTGGTCTTATGACATTGATTTCGTGGCTGAGGGATATTCCATCGTACGTAAGTTCCACAATGTTTGGAACCATTTTTATATTTCCTGGGATATTTCAGGTGTACCCAGGTTGAGGTTCTTGTAAGCAGTGCAGCCCTCAATTTGGGGGTGGCTCTGTCTTATGGATTTTCAGTTTTCCCAAGGTATATTCCGTAGACTGGAAGTGCCCTTGGCTCTGTAGCTCTGTTGTTTACTTGTTTTAGGGAACACAATGCACTCCTCCAGTGAGGCAGTTGGCAACTTACATCCCGCCCATCAGCATAACAAGGCTCCCTGTTCTCCAGGGCCTGTCTTGCCTTTCTGGTTTTTACACATTTTGTGGATGTCCCTTTTGACCTTTGGGGAGTGATACTTCTTTGTAGTGCAGATTTGCATTGCCCGCTTGCTTGCTTGGCCAAAAAGGGCGTATGCGTTTTCTCCTGAATATATTCAGGAGAAAACGCATACGCCCTTTTTGGCCAAGTGCATCATTGTCGAAGTTGTGCCCCTCTTCCTGTGCTTCACAGGCAATTCTAACGTACCTCTTGAAATCTGTTTCCTGCTATTCTGCCTCGCATTCAAGTCCGCCTCGTTGCCTTCCCTCAACAGATTTTTGGACGATAGTTGGCCTTGATTACTCTGCCAGTTTGTGAATTGCTGTGCCCCTGAGCTCCATTTTTCAACTCGTTTTTTGTGAGCTGAACGCAAGTCCAAACATTTGGTTCAGGACCTATACTGGTTCCCGGTGGGTGGCTGAGACTTTGGTGAATTCTTCTTCCTGCCGGGAAATTAGAGTGACATGTGCCCATCCAAGTGCCTAACAGCTACTCTCTCATTGGTTCTCCCTCTTCCCTTTCCTCCTCTGCCAAATGGGCAACCTGTGTGAACCAGGAGCTTAAAGGGGCTGTCTCTCCAAGTTGGGAGATTGATAGTAAAGCTGTTGGAAAGTCAAACCGGAGCACCAGGAGAGGGACTCTTCGTTGAGTTTTAGAAACCTTTCGTATTCACAGTGTGTCCATTCTCTAGGTTTCCCGTACATGTTATAGCTGTAGTAATATTCCCTTCAACCTGGAGAGGTGGGACCCATGGAATGGTTGCCATGCATTATTGCTTTAAAGGGTCTGCATTTGCTCACCCAATCTCACCAATCCTCTCAGTCCCAAGTGTCCAGCCTCATGCCGCATCCAGCTGTCATCGTAGATAGGGTCATTCCAGGTTGCATCAGAGACCCTGAAGGAATTGTAAAGAATTTCCCTGTTTCTTTGTTCTGTTTTTGAAATTCCTTTTTAGAGTGGGTTTGAGCTGATTCTCGCTGCCATGTTTATGCCAGTCTAGACACACTTGATTCCCTTACGGAGACATATCAATACATAGGTTTTAAGATTCTTACTAGTCAGATCTATTCCTCTGCGGGAAATATGGGGTTTTGAGTCCCTTTCACTGAGGAAGGTGTAGGTCTTGTCTATTCCATAGTTGGTTTTTGGAACAGTACCTGTGCTTATATCAAACTCTGGTTTGATGCATCACCCCACCTCTCCTTCCCCCTTAAGCAGGCATAAGAGTGTTTTCTAAATGTGAGACTCTGTTCTCTTTCCTAACTCAGTTCATGTGTAGCCATGTTTACAGGATCTTCCTAAGTGATATCTTATGATAAGTTTCTTTTCCTGTGTGACTTCTTTCCCTTAGAATCATCGTACCTGAATCCACTCATTTTGCTGCTACTGGTCTTATGACATTGATTTCGTGGCTGAGGGATATTCCATCGTACGTAAGTTCCACAATGTTTGGAACCATTTTTATATTTCCTGGGATATTTCAGGTGTACCCAGGTTGAGGTTCTTGTAAGCAGTGCAGCCCTCAATTTGGGGGTGGCTCTGTCTTATGGATTTTCAGTTTTCCCAAGGTATATTCCCTAGACTGGAAGTGCCCTTGGCTCTGTAGCTCTGTTGTTTACTTGTTTTAGGGAACACAATGCACTCCTCCAGTGAGGCAGTTGGCAACTTACATCCCGCCCATCAGCATAACAAGGCTCCCTGTTCTCCAGGGCCTGTCTTGCCTTTCTGGTTTTTACACATTTTGTGGATGTCCCTTTTGACCGGTGGGGAGTGATACTTCTTTGTAGTGTAGATTTGCATTGCCCGCTTGCTTGCTTGGCCAAAAAGGGCGTATGCGTTTTCTCCTGAATATATTCAGGAGAAAACGCATACGCCCTTTTTGGCCAAGTGCATCATTGTCGAAGTTGTGCCCCTCTTCCTGTGCTTTACAGGCGATTCTAACGTACCTCTTGAAATCTGTTTCCTGCTATTCTGCCTCGCATTCAAGTCCGCCTCGTTGCCTTCCCTCAACAGATTTTTGGACGATAGTTGGCCTTGATTACTCTGCCAGTTTGTGAATTGCTGTGCCCCTGAGCTCCATTTTTCAACTCGTTTTTTGTGAGCTGAACGCAAGTCCAAACATTTGGTTCAGGACCTATACTGGTTCCCGGTGGGTGGCTGAGACTTTGGTGAATTCTTCTTCCTGCCGGGAAATTAGAGTGACATGTGCCCATCCAAATGCCTAACAGCTACTCTCTCATTGGTTCTCCCTCTTCCCTTTCCTCCTCTGCCAAATGGGCAACCTGTGTGAACCAGGAGCTTAAAGGGGCTGTCTCTCCAAGTTGGGAGATTGATAGTAAAGCTGTTGGAAAGTCAAACCGGAGCACCAGGAGAGGGACTCTTCGTTGAGTTTTAGAAACCTTTCGTATTCACAGTGTGTCCATTCTCTAGGTTTCCCGTACATGTTATAGCTGTAGTAATATTCCCTTCAACCTGGAGAGGTGGGACCCATGGAATGGTTGCCATGCATTATTGCTTTAAAGGGTCTGCATTTGCTCACCCAATCTCACCAATCCTCTCAGTCCCAAGTGTCCAGCCTCATGCCACATCCAGCTGTCATCGTAGATAGGGTCATTCCAGGTTGCATCAGAGACCCTGAAGGAATTGTAAAGAATTTCCCTGTTTCTTTGTTCTGTTTTTGAAATTCCTTTTTAGAGTGGGTTTGAGCTGATTCTCGCTGCCATGTTTATGCCAGTCTAGACACACCTGATTCCCTTACGGAGACATATCAATACATAGGTTTTAAGATTCTTACTAGTCAGATCAATTCCTCTGCAGGAAATATGGGGTTTTGAGTCCCTTTCACTGAGGAAGGTGTAGGTCTTGTCTATTCCATAGTTGGTTTTTGGAACAGTACCTGTGCTTATATCAAACTCTGGTTTGATGCATCACCCCACCTCTCCTTCCCCCTTAAGCAGGCATAAGAGTGTTTTCTAAATGTGAGACTCTGTTCTCTTTCCTAACTCAGTTCATGTGTTGCCA
This sequence comes from Mesoplodon mirus, assembly GCF_964341445.2. Classification (NCBI taxonomy): domain Eukaryota; kingdom Metazoa; phylum Chordata; class Mammalia; order Artiodactyla; family Ziphiidae; genus Mesoplodon; species Mesoplodon mirus. The sequence goes on from NC_138984.1 coordinate 125,304,249, forward strand.
TGTTTACAGGATCTTCCTAAGTGATATCTTATGATAAGTTTCTTTTCCTGTGTGACTTCTTTCCCTTAGAATCATCGTACCTGAATCCACTCATTTTGCTGCTACTGGTCTTATGACATTGATTTCGTGGCTGAGGGATATTCCATCGTACGTAAGTTCCACAATGTTTGGAACCATTTTTATATTTCCTGGGATATTTCAGGTGTACCCAGGTTGAGGTTCTTGTAAGCAGTGCAGCCCTCAATTTGGGGGTGGTTCTGTCTTATGGATTTTCAGTTTTCCCAAGGTATATTCCCTAGACTGGAAGTGCCCTTGGCTCTGGAGCTCTGTTGTTTACTTGTTTTAGGGAACACAATGCACTCCTCCAGTGAGGCAGTTGGCAACTTACATCCCGCCCATCAGCATAACAAGGCTCCCTGTTCTCCAGGGCCTGTCTTGCCTTTCTGGTTTTTACACATTTTGTGGATGTCCCTTTTGACCGGTGGGGAGTGATACTTCTTTGTAGTGCAGATTTGCATTGCCCGCTTGCTTGCTTGGCCAAAAAGGGCGTATGCGTATTCTCCTGAATATATTCAGGAGAAAACGCATACGCCCTTTTTGGCCAAGTGCATCATTGTCGAAGTTGTGTCCCTCTTCCTGTGCTTTACAGGCGATTCTAACGTACCTCTTGAAATCTGTTTCCTGCTATTCTGCCTCGCATTCAAGTCCGCCTCGTTGCCTTCCCTCAACAGATTTTTGGACGATAGTTGGCCTTGATTACTCTGCCAGTTTGTGAATTGCTGTGCCCCTGAGCTCCATTTTTCAACTCGTTTTTTGTGAGCTGAACGCAAGTCCAAACATTTGGTTCAGGACCTATACTGGTTCCCGGTGGGTGGCTGAGACTTTGGTTAATTCTTCTTCCTGCCGGGAAATTAGAGTGACATGTGCCCATCCAAATGCCTAACAGCTACTCTCTCATTGGTTCTCCCTCTTCCCTTTCCTCCTCTGCCAAATGGGCAACCTGTGTGAACCAGGAGCTTAAAGGGGCTGTCTCTCCAAGTTGGGAGATTGATAGTAAAGCTGTTGGAAAGTCAAACCGGAGCACCAGGAGAGGGACTCTTCGTTGAGTTTTAGAAACCTTTCGTATTCACAGTGTGTCCATTCTCTAGGTTTCCCGTACATGTTATAGCTGTAGTAATATTCCCTTCAACCTGGAGAGGTGGGACTCATGGAATGGTTGCCATGCATTTTTGCTTTAAAGGGTCTGCATTTGCTCACCCAATCTCACCAATCCTCTCAGTCCCAAGTGTCCAGCCTCATGCCACATCCAGCTGTCATCGTAGATAGGGTCATTCCAGGTTGCATCAGAGACCCTGAAGGAATTGTAAAGAATTTCCCTGTTTCTTTGTTCTGTTTTTGAAATTCCTTTTTAGAGTGGGTTTGAGCTGATTCTCGCTGCCATGTTTATGCCAGTCTAGACACACTTGATTCCCTTACGGAGACATATCAATACATAGGTTTTAAAATTCTTACTAGTCAGATCTATTCCTCTGCGGGAAATATGGGGTTTGGAGTCCCTTTCACTGAGGAAGGTGGAGGTCTTGTCTATTCCATAGTTGGTTTTTGGAACAGTACCTGTGCTTATATCAAACTCTGGTTTGATGCATCACCCCACCTCTCCTTCCCCCTTAAGCAGGCATAAGAGTGTTTTCTAAATGTGAGACTCTGTTCTCTTTCCTAACTCAGTTCATGTGTAGCCATGTTTACAGGATCTTCCTAAGTGATATCTTATGATAAGTTTCTTTTCCTGTGTGACTTCTTTCCCTTAGAATCATCGTACCTGAATCCTCTCATTTGGCTGCTACTGGTCTTATGACATTGATTTCGTGGCTGAGGGTTATTCCATCGTACGTAAGTTCCACAATGTTTGGAACCATTTTTATATTTCCTGGGATATTTCAGGTGTACCCAGGTTGAGGTTCTTGTAAGCAGTGCAGCCCTCAATTTGGGGGTGGCTCTGTCTTATGGATTTTCAGTTTTCCCAAGGTATATTCCCTAGACTGGAAGTGCCCTTGGCTCTGTAGCTCTGTTGTTTACTTGTTTTAGGGAACACAATGCACTCCTCCAGTGAGGCAGTTGGCAACTTACATCCCGCCCATCAGCATAACAAGGCTCCCTGTTCTCCAGGGCCTGTCTTGCCTTTCTGGTTTTTACACATTTTGTGGATGTCCCTTTTGACCGGTGGGGAGTGATACTTCTTTGTAGTGCAGATTTGCATTGCCCGCTTGCTTGCTTGGCCAAAAAGGGCGTATGCGTTTTCTCCTGAATATATTCAGGAGAAAACGCATACGCCCTTTTTGGCCAAGTGCATCATTGTCGAAGTTGTGCCCCTCTTCCTGTGCTTTACAGGTGATTCTAACGTACCTCTTGAAATCTGTTTCCTGCTATTCTGCCTCGCATTCAAGTCCGCCTCGTTGCCTTCCCTCAACAGATTTTTGGACGATAGTTGGCCTTGATTACTCTGCCAGTTTGTGAATTGCTGTGCCCCTGAGCTCCATTTTTCAACTCGTTTTTTGTGAGCTGAATGCAAGTCCAAACTTTTGGTTCAGGACCTATACTGGTTCCCGGTGGGTGGCTGAGACTTTGGTGAATTCTTCTTCCTGCCGGGAAATTAGAGTGACATGTGCCCATCCAAGTGCCTAACAGCTACTCTCTCATTGGTTCTCCCTCTTCCCTTTCCTCCTCTGCCAAATGGGCAACCTGTGTGAACCAGGAGCTTAAAGGGGCTGTCTCTCCAAGTTGGGAGATTGATAGTAAAGCTGTTGGAAAGTCAAACCGGAGCACCAGGAGAGGGACTCTTCGTTGAGTTTTAGAAACCTTTCGTATTCACAGTGTGTCCATTCTCTAGGTTTCCCGTACATGTTATAGCTGTAGTAATATTCCCTTCAACCTGGAGAGGTGGGACCCATGGAATGGTTGCCATGCATTATTGCTTTAAAGGGTCTGCATTTGCTCACCCAATCTCACCAATCCTCTCAGTCCCAAGTGTCCAGCCTCATGCCGCATCCAGCTGTCATCGTAGATAGGGTCATTCCAGGTTGCATCAGAGACCCTGAAGGAATTGTAAAGAATTTCCCTGTTTCTTTGTTCTGTTTTTGAAATTCCTTTTTAGAGTGGGTTTGAGCTGATTCTCGCTGCCATGTTTATGCCAGTCTAGACACACCTGATTCCCTTACGGAGACATATCAATACATAGGCTTTAAGATTCTTACTAGTCAGATCTATTCCTCTGCGGGAAATATGGGGTTTTGAGTCCCTTTCACTGAGGAAGGTGTAGGTCTTGTCTATTCCATAGTTGGTTTTTGGAACAGTACCTGTGCTTATATCAAACTCTGGTTTGATGCATCACCCCACCTCTCCTTCCCCCTTAAGCAGGCATAAGAGTGTTTTCTAAATGTGAGACTCTGTTCTCTTTCCTAACTCAGTTCATGTGTAGCCATGTTTACAGGATCTTCCTAAGTGATATCTTATGATAAGTTTCTTTTCCTGTGTGACTTCTTTCCCTTAGAATCATCGTACCTGAATCCACTCATTTTGCTGCTACTGGTCTTATGACATTGATTTCGTGGCTGAGGGATATTCCATCGTACGTAAGTTCCACAATGTTTGGAACCATTTTTATATTTCCTGGGATATTTCAGGTGTACCCAGGTTGAGGTTCTTGTAAGCAGTGCAGCCCTCAATTTGGGGGTGGCTCTGTCTTATGGATTTTCAGTTTTCCCAAGGTATATTCCCTAGACTGGAAGTGCCCTTGGCTCTGTAGCTCTGTTGTTTACTTGTTTTAGGGAACACAATGCACTCCTCCAGTGAGGCAGTTGGCAACTTACATCCCGCCCATCAGCATAACAAGGCTCCCTGTTCTCCAGGGCCTGTCTTGCCTTTCTGGTTTTTACACATTTTGTGGATGTCCCTTTTGACCGGTGGGGAGTGATACTTCTTTGTAGTGCAGATTTGCATTGCCCGCTTGCTTGCTTGGCCAAAAAGGGCGTATGCGTTTTCTCCTGAATATATTCAGGAGAAAACGCATACGCCCTTTTTGGCCAAGTGCATCATTGTCGAAGTTGTGCCCCTCTTCCTGTGCTTTACAGGCGATTCTAACGTACCTCTTGAAATCTGTTTCCTGCTATTCTGCCTCGCATTCAAGTCCGCCTCGTTGCCTTCCCTCAACAGATTTTTGGACGATAGTTGGCCTTGATTACTCTGCCAGTTTGTGAATTGCTGTGCCCCTGAGCTCCATTTTTCAACTCGTTTTTTGTGAGCTGAACGCAAGTCCAAACATTTGGTTCAGGACCTATACTGGTTCCCGGTGGGTGGCTGAGACTTTGGTTAATTCTTCTTCCTGCCGGGAAATTAGAGTGACATGTGCCCATCCAAATGCCTAACAGCTACTCTCTCATTGGTTCTCCCTCTTCCCTTTCCTCCTCTGCCAAATGGGCAACCTGTGTGAACCAGGAGCTTAAAGGGGCTGTCTCTCCAAGTTGGGAGATTGATAGTAAAGCTGTTGGAAAGTCAAACCGGAGCACCAGGAGAGGGACTCTTCGTTGAGTTTTAGAAACCTTTCGTATTCACAGTGTGTCCCTTCTCTAGGTTTCCCGTACATGTTATAGCTGTAGTAATATTCCCTTCAACCTGGAGAGGTGGGACCCATGGAATGGTTGCCATGCATTATTGCTTTAAAGGGTCTGCATTTGCTCACCCAATCTCACCAATCCTCTCAGTCCCAAGTGTCCAGCCTCATGCCGCATCCAGCTGTCATCGTAGATAGGGTCATTCCAGGTTGCATCAGAGACCCTGAAGGAATTGTAAAGAATTTCCCTGTTTCTTTGTTCTGTTTTTGAAATTCCTTTTTAGAGTGGGTTTGAGCTGATTCTCGCTGCCATGTTTATTCCAGTCTAGACACACCTGATTCCCTTACGGAGACATATCAATACATAGGTTTTAAGATTCTTACTAGTCAGATCTATTCCTCTGCGGGAAATATGGGGTTTTGAGTCCCTTTCACTGAGGAAGGTGTAGGTCTTGTCTATTCCATAGTTGGTTTTTGGAACAGTACCTGTGCTTATATCAAAGTCTGGTTTGATGCATCACCCCACCTCTCCTTCCCCCTTAAGCAGGCATAAGAGTGTTTTCTAAATGTGAGACTCTGTTCTCTTTCCTAACTCAGTTCATGTGTAGCCATGTTTACAGGATCTTCCTAAGTGATATCTTATGATAAGTTTCTTTTCCTGTGTGACTTCTTTCCCTTAGAATCATCGTACCTGAATCCACTCATTTTGCTGCTACTGGTCTTATGACATTGATTTCGTGGCTGAGGGATATTCCATCGTACGTAAGTTCCACAATGTTTGGAACCATTTTTATATTTCCTGGGATATTTCAGGTGTACCCAGGTTGAGGTTCTTGTAAGCAGTGCAGCCCTCAATTTGGGGGTGGCTCTGTCTTATGGATTTTCAGTTTTCCCAAGGTATATTCCCTAGACTGGAAGTGCCCTTGGCTCTGTAGCTCTGTTGTTTACTTGTTTTAGGGAACACAATGCACTCCTCCAGTGAGGCAGTTGGCAACTTACATCCCGCCCATCAGCATAACAAGGCTCCCTGTTCTCCAGGGCCTGTCTTGCCTTTCTGGTTTTTACACATTTTGTGGATGTCCCTTTTGACCGGTGGGGAGTGATACTTCTTTGTAGTGCAGATTTGCATTGCCCGCTTGCTTGCTTGGCCAAAAAGGGCGTATGCGTTTTCTCCTGAATATATTCAGGAGAAAACGCATACGCCCTTTTTGGCCAAGTGCATCATTGTCGAAGTTGTGCCCCTCTTCCTGTGCTTTACAGGCGATTCTAACGTACCTCTTGAAATCTGTTTCCTGCTATTCTGCCTCGCATTCAAGTCCGCCTCGTTGCCTTCCCTCAACAGATTTTTGGACGATAGTTGGCCTTGATTACTCTGCCAGTTTGTGAATTGCTGTGCCCCTGAGCTCCATTTTTCAACTCGTTTTTTGTGAGCTGAACGCAAGTCCAAACATTTGGTTCAGGACCTATACTGGTTCCCGGTGGGTGGCTGAGACTTTGGTGAATTCTTCTTCCTGCCGGGAAATTAGAGTGACATGTGCCCATCCAAATGCCTAACAGCTACTCTCTCATTGGTTCTCCCTCTTCCCTTTCCTCCTCTGCCAAATGGGCAACCTGTGTGAACCAGGAGCTTAAAGGGGCTGTCTCTCCAAGTTGGGAGATTGATAGTAAAGCTGTTGGAAAGTCAAACCGGAGCACCAGGAGAGGGACTCTTCGTTGAGTTTTAGAAACCTTTCGTATTCACAGTGTGTCCATTCTCTAGGTTTCCCGTACATGTTATAGCTGTAGTAATATTCCCTTCAACCTGGAGAGGTGGGACCCATGGAATGGTTGCCATGCATTATTGCTTTAAAGGGTCTGCATTTGCTCACCCAATCTCACCAATCCTCTCAGTCCCAAGTGTCCAGCCTCATGCCACATCCAGCTGTCATCGTAGATAGGGTCATTCCAGGTTGCATCAGAGACCCTGAAGGAATTGTAAAGAATTTCCCTGTTTCTTTGTTCTGTTTTTGAAATTCCTTTTTAGAGTGGGTTTGAGCTGATTCTCGCTGCCATGTTTATGCCTGTCTAGACACAGCTGATTCCCTTACGGAGACATATCAATACATAGGTTTTAAGATTCTTACTAGTCAGATCTATTCCTCTGCGGGAAATATGGGGTTTTGAGTCCCTTTCACTGAGGAAGGTGTAGGTCTTGTCTATTCCATAGTTGGTTTTTGGAACAGTACCTGTGCTTATATCAAACTCTGGTTTGATGCATCACCCCACCTCTCCTTCCCCCTTAAGCAGACATAAGAGTGTTTTCTAAATGTGAGACTCTGTTCTCTTTCCTAACTCAGTTCATGTGTTGCCATGTTTACAGGATCTTCCTAAGTGATATCTTATGATAAGTTTCTTTTCCTGTGTGACTTCTTTCCCTTAGAATCATCGTACCTGAATCCACTCATTTTGCTGCTACTGGTCTTATGACATTGATTTCGTGGCTGAGGGATATTCCATCGTACGTAAGTTCCACAATGTTTTGAACCATTTTTATATTTCCTGGGATATTTCAGGTGTACCCAGGTTGAGGTTCTTGTAAGCAGTGCAGCCCTCAATTTGGGGGTGGCTCTGTCTTATGGATTTTCAGTTTTCCCAAGGTATATTCCCTAGACTGGAAGTGCTCTTGGCTCTGTAGCTCTGTTGTTTACTTGTTTTAGGGAACACAATGCACTCCTCCAGTGAGGCAGTTGGCAACTTACATCCCGCCCATCAGCATAACAAGGCTCCCTGTTCTCCAGGGCCTGTCTTGCCTTTCTGGTTTTTACACATTTTGTGGATGTCCCTTTTGACCGGTGGGAAGTGATACTTCTTTGTAGTGCAGATTTGCATTGCCCGCTTGCTTGCTTGGCAAAAATGGGCGTATGCGTTTTCTCCTGAATATATTCAGGAGAAAACGCATACGCCCTTTGTGGCCAAGTGCATCATTGTCGAAGTTGTGCCCCTCTTCCTGTGCTTTACAGGCGATTCTAACGTACCTCTTGAAATCTGTTTCCTGCTATTCTGCCTCGCATTCAAGTCCGCCTCGTTGCCTTCCCTCAACAGATTTTTGGACGATAGTTGGCCTTGATTACTCTGCCAGTTTGTGAATTGCTGTGCCCCTGAGCTCCATTTTTCAACTCGTTTTTTGTGAGCTGAACGCAAGTCCAAACATTTGGTTCAGGACCTATACTGGTTCCCGGTGGGTGGCTGAGACTTTGGTGAATTCTTCTTCCTGCCGGGAAATTAGAGTGACATGTGCCCATCCAAATGCCTAACAGCTACTCTCTCATTGGTTCTCCCTCTTCCCTTTCCTCCTCTGCCAAATGGGCAACCTGTGTGAAACAGGAGCTTAAAGGGGCTGTCTCTCCAAGTTGGGAGATTGATAGTAAAGCTGTTGGAAAGTCAAACAGGAGCACCAGGAGAGGGACTCTTCGTTGAGTTTTAGAAACCTTTCGTATTCACAGTGTGTCCATTCTCTAGGTTTCCCGTACATGTTATAGCTGTAGTAATATTCCCTTCAACCTGGAGAGGTGGGACCCATGGAATGGTTGCCATGCATTATTGCTTTAAAGGGTCTGCACTTGCTCACCCAATCTCACCATTCCTCTCAGTCCCAAGTGTCCAGCCTCATGCCACATCCAGCTGTCATCGTAGATAGGGTCATTCCAGGTTGCATCAGAGACCCTGAAGGAATTGTAAAGAATTTCCCTGTTTCTTTGTTCTGTTTTTGAAATTCCTTTTTAGAGTGGGTTTGAGCTGATTCTCGCTGCCATGTTTATGCCAGTCTAGACACACTTGATTCCCTTACGGAGACATATCAATACATAGGTTTTAAGATTCTTACTAGTCAGATCTATTCCTCTGCGGGAAATATGGGGTTTTGAGTCCCTTTCACTGAGGAAGGTGTAGGTCTTGTCTATTCCATAGTTGGTTTTTGGAACAGTACCTGTGCTTATATCAAACTCTGGTTTGATGCATCACCCCACCTCTCCTTCCCCCTTAAGCAGGCATAAGAGTGTTTTCTAAATGTGAGACTCTGTTCTCTTGCCTAACTCAGTTCATGTGTAGCCATGTTTACAGGATCTTCCTAAGTGATATCTTATGATAAGTTTCTTTTCCTGTGTGACTTCTTTCCCTTAGAATCATCGTACCTGAATCCACTCATTTTGCTGCTACTGGTCTTATGACATTGATTTCGTGGCTGAGGGATATTCCATCGTACGTAAGTTCCACAATGTTTGGAACCATTTTTATATTTCCTGGGATATTTCAGGTGTACCCAGGTTGAGGTTCTTGTAAGCAGTGCAGCCCTCAATTTGGGGGTGGCTCTGTCTTATGGATTTTCAGTTTTCGCAAGGTATATTCCCTAGACTGGAAGTGCCCTTGGCTCTGTAGCTCTGTTGTTTACTTGTTTTAGGGAACACAATGCACTCCTCCAGTGAGGCAGTTGGCAACTTACATCCCGCCCATCAGCATAACAAGGCTCCCTGTTCTCAAGGGCCTGTCTTGCCTTTCTGGTTTTTACACATTTTGTGGATGTCCCTTTTGACCGGTGGGGAGTGATACTTCTTTGTAGTGCAGATTTGCATTGCCCGCTTGCTTGCTTGGCCAAAAAGGGCGTATGCGTTTTCTCCTGAATATATTCAGGAGAAAACGCATACGCCCTTTTTGGCCAAGTGCATCATTGTCGAAGTTGTGTCCCTCTTCCTGTGCTTTACAGGCGATTCTAACGTACCTCTTGAAATCTGTTTCCTGCTATTCTGCCTCGCATTCAAGTCCGCCTCGTTGCCTTCCCTCAACAGATTTTTGGACGATAGTTGGCCTTGATTACTCTGCCAGTTTGTGAATTGCTGTGCCCCTGAGCTCCATTTTTCAACTCGTTTTTTGTGAGCTGAACGCAAGTCCAAACATTTGGTTCAGGACCTATACTGGTTCCCGGTGGGTGGCTGAGACTTTGGTGAATTCTTCTTCCTGCCGGGAAATTAGAGTGACATGTGCCCATCCAAATGCCTAACAGCTACTCTCTCATTGGTTCTCCCTCTTCCCTTTCTTCCTCTGCCAAATGGGCAACCTGTGTGAACCAGGAGCTTAAAGGGGCTGTCTCTCCAAGTTGGGAGATTGATAGTAAAGCTGTTGGAAAGTCAAACCGGAGCACCAGGAGAGGGACTCTTCGTTGAGTTTTAGAAACCTTTCGTATTCACAGTGTGTCCATTCTCTAGGTTTCCCGTACATGTTATAGCTGTAGTAATATTCCCTTCAACCTGGAGAGGTGGGACCCATGGAATGGTTGCCATGCATTATTGCTTTAAAGGGTCTGCATTTGCTCACCCAATCTCACCAATCCTCTCAGTCCCAAGTGTCCAGCCTCATGCCACATCCAGCTGTCATCGTAGATAGGGTCATTCCAGGTTGCATCAGAGACCCTGAAGGAATTGTAAAGAATTTCCCTGTTTCTTTGTTCTGTTTTTGAAATTCCTTTTTAGAGTGGGTTTGAGCTGATTCTCGCTGCCATGTTTATGCCAGTCTAGACACACCTGATTCCCTTACGGAGACATATCAATACATAGGTTTTAAGATTCTTACTAGTCAGATCTATTCCTCTGCGGGAAATATGGGGTTTTGAGTCCCTTTCACTGAGGAAGGTGGAGGTCTTGTCTATTCCATAGTTGGTTTTTGGAACAGTACCTGTGCTTATATCAAACTCTGGTTTGATGCATCACCCCACCTCTCCTTCCCCCTTAAGCAGGCATAAGAGTGTTTTCTAAATGTGAGACTCTGTTCTCTTTCCTAACTCAGTTCATGTGTAGCCATGTTTACAGGATCTTCCTAAGTGATATCTTATGATAAGTTTCTTTTCCTGTGTGACTTCTTTCCCTTAGAATCATCGTACCTGAATCCTCTCATTTGGCTGCTACTGGTCTTATGACATTGATTTCGTGGCTGAGGGATATTCCATCGTACGTAAGTTCCACAATGTTTGGAACCATTTTTATATTTCCTGGGATATTTCAGGTGTACCCAGGTTGAGGTTCTTGTAAGCAGTGCAGCCCTCAATTTGGGGGTGGCTCTGTCTTATGGATTTTCAGTTTTCCCAAGGTATATTCCCTAGACTGGAAGTGCCCTTGGCTCTGTAGCTCTGTTGTTTACTTGTTTTAGGGAACACAATGCACTCCTCCAGTGAGGCAGTTGGCAACTTACATCCCGCCCATCAGCATAACAAGGCTCCCTGTTCTCCAGGGCCTGTCTTGCCTTTCTGGTTTTTACACATTTTGTGGATGTCCCTTTTGACCGGTGGGGAGTGATACTTCTTTGTAGTGCAGATTTGCATTGCCCGCTTGCTTGCTTGGCCAAAAAGGGCGTATGCGTTTTCTCCTGAATATATTCAGGAGAAAACGCATACCCCCTTTTTGGCCAAGTGCATCATTGTCGAAGTTGTGCCCCTCTTCCTGTGCTTTACAGGTGATTCTAACGTACCTCTTGAAATCTGTTTCCTGCTATTCTGCCTCGCATTCAAGTCCGCCTCGTTGCCTTCCCTCAACAGATTTTTGGACGATAGTTGGCCTTGATTACTCTGCCAGTTTGTGAATTGCTGTGCCCCTGAGCTCCATTTTTCAACTCGTTTTTTGTGAGCTGAACGCAAGTCCAAACATTTGGTTCAGGACCTATACTGGTTCCCGGTGGGTGGCTGAGACTTTGGTGAATTCTTCTTCCTGCCGGGAAATTAGAGTGACATGTGCCCATCCAAGTGCCTAACAGCTACTCTCTCATTGGTTCTCCCTCTTCCCTTTCCTCCTCTGCCAAATGGGCAACCTGTGTGAACCAGGAGCTTAAAGGGGCTGTCTCTCCAAGTTGGGAGATTGATAGTAAAGCTGTTGGAAAGTCAAACCGGAGCACCAGGAGAGGGACTCTTCGTTGAGTTTTAGAAACCTTTCGTATTCACAGTGTGTCCATTCTCTAGGTTTCCCGTACATGTTATAGCTGTAGTAATATTCCCTTCAACCTGGAGAGGTGGGACCCATGGAATGGTTGCCATGCATTATTGCTTTAAAGGGTCTGCATTTGCTCACCCAATCTCACCAATCCTCTCAGTCCCAAGTGTCCAGCCTCATGCCGCATCCAGCTGTCATCGTAGATAGGGTCATTCCAGGTTGCATCAGAGACCCTGAAGGAATTGTAAAGAATTTCCCTGTTTCTTTGTTCTGTTTTTGAAATTCCTTTTTAGAGTGGGTTTGAGCTGATTCTCGCTGCCATGTTTATGCCAGTCTAGACACACCTGATTCCCTTACGGAGACATATCAATACATAGGTTTTAAGATTCTTACTAGTCAGATCTATTCCTCTGCGGGAAATATGGGGTTTTGAGTCCCTTTCACTGAGGAAGGTGTAGGTCTTGTCTATTCCATAGTTGGTTTTTGGAACAGTACCTGTGCTTATATCAAACTCTGGTTTGATGCATCACCCCACCTCTCCTTCCCCCTTAAGCAGGCATAAGAGTGTTTTCTAAATGTGAGACTCTGTTCTCTTTCCTAACTCAGTTCATGTGTAGCCATGTTTACAGGATCTTCCTAAGTGATATCTTATGATAAGTTTCTTTTCCTGTGTGACTTCTTTCCCTTAGAATCATCGTACCTGAATCCACTCATTTTGCTGCTACTGGTCTTATGACATTGATTTCGTGGCTGAGGGATATTCCATCGTACGTAAGTTCCACAATGTTTGGAACCATTTTTATATTTCCTGGGATATTTCAGGTGTACCCAGGTTGAGGTTCTTGTAAGCAGTGCAGCCCTCAATTTGGGGGTGGCTCTGTCTTATGGATTTTCAGTTTTCCCAAGGTATATTCCCTAGACTGGAAGTGCCCTTGGCTCTGGAGCTCTGTTGTTTACTTGTTTTAGGGAACACAATGCACTCCTCCAGTGAGGCAGTTGGCAACTTACATCCCGCCCATCAGCATAACAAGGCTCCCTGTTCTCCAGGGCCTGTCTTGCCTTTCTGGTTTTTACACATTTTGTGGATGTCCCTTTTGACCGGTGGGGAGTGATACTTCTTTGTAGTGCAGATTTGCATTGCCCGCTTGCTTGCTTGGCCAAAAAGGGCGTATGCGTTTTCTCCTGAATATATTCAGGAGAAAACGCATACCCCCTTTTTGGCCAAGTGCATCATTGTCGAAGTTGTGCCCCTCTTCCTGTGCTTTACAGGTGATTCTAACGTACCTCTTGAAATCTGTTTCCTGCTATTCTGCCTCGCATTCAAGTCCGCCTCGTTGCCTTCCCTCAACAGATTTTTGGACGATAGTTGGCCTTGATTACTCTGCCAGTTTGTGAATTGCTGTGCCCCTGAGCTCCATTTTTCAACTCGTTTTTTGTGAGCTGAACGCAAGTCCAAACATTTGGTTCAGGACCTATACTGGTTCCCGGTGGGTGGCTGAGACTTTGGTGAATTCTTCTTCCTGCCGGGAAATTAGAGTGACATGTGCCCATCCAAGTGCCTAACAGCTACTCTCTCATTGGTTCTCCCTCTTCCCTTTCCTCCTCTGCCAAATGGGCAACCTGTGTGAACCAGGAGCTTAAAGGGGCTGTCTCTCCAAGTTGGGAGATTGATAGTAAAGCTGTTGGAAAGTCAAACCGGAGCACCAGGAGAGGGACTCTTCGTTGAGTTTTAGAAACCTTTCGTATTCACAGTGTGTCCATTCTCTAGGTTTCCCGTACATGTTATAGCTGTAGTAATATTCCCTTCAACCTGGAGAGGTGGGACCCATGGAATGGTTGCCATGCATTATTGCTTTAAAGGGTCTGCATTTGCTCACCCAATCTCACCAATCCTCTCAGTCCCAAGTGTCCAGCCTCATGCCGCATCCAGCTGTCATCGTAGATAGGGTCATTCCAGGTTGCATCAGAGACCCTGAAGGAATTGTAAAGAATTTCCCTGTTTCTTTGTTCTGTTTTTGAAATTCCTTTTTAGAGTGGGTTTGAGCTGATTCTCGCTGCCATGTTTATGCCAGTCTAGACACACCTGATTCCCTTACGGAGACATATCAATACATAGGTTTTAAGATTCTTACTAGTCAGATCTATTCCTCTGCGGGAAATATGGGGTTTTGAGTCCCTTTCACTGAGGAAGGTGGAGGTCTTGTCTATTCCATAGTTGGTTTTTGGAACAGTACCTGTGCTTATATCAAACTCTGGTTTGATGCATCACCCCACCTCTCCTTCCCCCTTAAGCAGGCATAAGAGTGTTTTCTAAATGTGAGACTCTGTTCTCTTTCCTAACTCAGTTCATGTGTAGCCATGTTTACAGGATCTTCCTAAGTGATATCTTATGATAAGTTTCTTTTCCTGTGTGACTTCTTTCCCTTAGAATCATCGTACCTGAATCCACTCATTTTGCTGCTACTGGTCTTATGACATTGATTTCGTGGCTGAGGGATATTCCATCGTACGTAAGTTCCACAATGTTTGGAACCATTTTTATATTTCCTGGGATATTTCAGGTGTACCCAGGTTGAGGTTCTTGTAAGCAGTGCAGCCCTCAATTTGGGGGTGGCTCTGTCTTATGGATTTTCAGTTTTCCCAAGGTATATTCCCTAGACTGGAAGTGCCCTTGGCTCTGGAGCTCTGTTGTTTACTTGTTTTAGGGAACACAATGCACTCCTCCAGTGAGGCAGTTGGCAACTTACATCCCGCCCATCAGCATAACAAGGCTCCCTGTTCTCCAGGGCCTGTCTTGCCTTTCTGGTTTTTACACATTTTGTGGATGCCCCTTTTGACCGGTGGGGAGTGATACTTCTTTGTAGTGCAGATTTGCATTGCCCGCTTGCTTGCTTGGCCAAAAAGGGCGTATGCGTTTTCTCCTGAATATATTCAGGAGAAAACGCATACGCCCTTTTTGGCCAAGTGCATCATTGTCGAAGTTGTGCCCCTCTTCCTGTGCTTTACAGGCGATTCTAACGTACCTCTTGAAATCTGTTTCCTGCTATTCTGCCTCGCATTCAAGTCCGCCTCGTTGCCTTCCCTCAACAGATTTTTGGACGATAGTTGGCCTTGATTACTCTGCCAGTTTGTGAATTGCTGTGCCCCTGAGCTCCATTTTTCAACTCGTTTTTTGTGAGCTGAACGCAAGTCCAAACATTTGGTTCAGGACCTATACTGGTTCCCGGTGGGTGGCTGAGACTTTGGTGAATTCTTCTTCCTGCCGGGAAATTAGAGTGACATGTGCCCATCCAAATGCCTAACAGCTACTCTCTCATTGGTTCTCCCTCTTCCCTTTCCTCCTCTGCCAAATGGGCAACCTGTGTGAACCAGGAGCTTAAAGGGGCTGTCTCTCCAAGTTGGGAGATTGATAGTAAAGCTGTTGGAAAGTCAAACCGGAGCACCAGGAGAGGGACTCTTCGTTGAGTTTTAGAAACCTTTCGTATTCACAGTGTGTCCATTCTCTAGGTTTCCCGTACATGTTATAGCTGTAGTAATATTCCCTTCAACCTGGAGAGGTGGGACCCATGGAATGGTTGCCATGCATTATTGCTTTAAAGGGTCTGCATTTGCTCACCCAATCTCACCAATCCTCTCAGTCCCAAGTGTCCAGCCTCATGCCGCATCCAGCTGTCATCGTAGATAGGGTCATTCCAGGTTGCATCAGAGACCCTGAAGGAATTGTAAAGAATTTCCCTGTTTCTTTGTTCTGTTTTTGAAATTCCTTTTTAGAGTGGGTTTGAGCTGATTCTCGCTGCCATGTTTATGCCAGTCTAGACACACCTGATTCCCTTACGGAGACATATCAATACATAGGTTTTAAGATTCTTACTAGTCAGATCTATTCCTCTGCGGGAAATATGGGGTTTTGAGTCCCTTTCACTGAGGAAGGTGTAGGTCTTGTCTATTCCATAGTTGGTTTTTGGAACAGTACCTGTGCTTATATCAAACTCTGGTTTGATGCATCACCCCACCTCTCCTTCCCCCTTAAGCAGGCATAAGAGTGTTTTCTAAATGTGAGACTCTGTTCTCTTTCCTAACTCAGTTCATGTGTAGCCATGTTTACAGGATCTTCCTAAGTGATATCTTATGATAAGTTTCTTTTCCTGTGTGACTTCTTTCCCTTAGAATCATCGTACCTGAATCCACTCATTTTGCTGCTACTGGTCTTATGACATTGATTTCGTGGCTGAGGGATATTCCATCGTACGTAAGTTCCACAATGTTTGGAACCATTTTTATATTTCCTGGGATATTTCAGGTGTACCCAGGTTGAGGTTCTTGTAAGCAGTGCAGCCCTCAATTTGGGGGTGGCTCTGTCTTATGGATTTTCAGTTTTCCCAAGGTATATTCCCTAGACTGGAAGTGCCCTTGGCTCTGTAGCTCTGTTGTTTACTTGTTTTAGGGAACACAATGCACTCCTCCAGTGAGGCAGTTGGCAAGTTACATCCCGCCCATCAGCATAACAAGGCTCCCTGTTCTCCAGGGCCTGTCTTGCCTTTCTGGTTTTTACACATTTTGTGGATGTCCCTTTTGACCGGTGGGGAGTGATACTTCTTTGTAGTGCAGATTTGCATTGCCCGCTTGCTTGCTTGGCCAAAAAGGGCGTATGCGTTTTCTCCTGAATATATTCAGGAGAAAACGCATACGCCCTTTTTGGCCAAGTGCATCATTGTCGAAGTTGTGCCCCTCTTCCTGTGCTTTACAGGCGATTCTAACGTACCTCTTGAAATCTGTTTCCTGCTATTCTGCCTCGCATTCAAGTCCGCCTCGTTGCCTTCCCTCAACAGATTTTTGGACGATAGTTGGCCTTGATTACTCTGCCAGTTTGTGAATTGCTGTGCCCCTGAGCTCCATTTTTCAACTCGTTTTTTGTGAGCTGAACGCAAGTCCAAACATTTGGTTCAGGACCTATACTGGTTCCCGGTGGGTGGCTGAGACTTTGGTGAATTCTTCTTCCTGCCGGGAAATTAGAGTGACATGTGCCCATCCAAATGCCTAACAGCTACTCTCTCATTGGTTCTCCCTCTTCCCTTTCCTCCTCTGCCAAATGGGCAACCTGTGTGAACCAGGAGCTTAAAGGGGCTGTCTCTCCAAGTTGGGAGATTGATAGTAAAGCTGTTGGAAAGTCAAACCGGAGCACCAGGAGAGGGACTCTTCGTTGAGTTTTAGAAACCTTTCGTATTCACAGTGTGTCCATTCTCTAGGTTTCCCGTACATGTTATAGCTGTAGTAATATTCCCTTCAACCTGGAGAGGTGGGACCCATGGAATGGTTGCCATGCATTATTGCTTTAAAGGGTCTGCATTTGCTCACCCAATCTCACCAATCCTCTCAGTCCCAAGTGTCCAGCCTCATGCCACATCCAGCTGTCATCGTAGATAGGGTCATTCCAGGTTGCATCAGAGACCCTGAAGGAATTGTAAAGAATTTCCCTGTTTCTTTGTTCTGTTTTTGAAATTCCTTTTTAGAGTGGGTTTGAGCTGATTCTCGCTGCCATGTTTATGCCTGTCTAGACACACCTGATTCCCTTACGGAGACATATCAATACATAGGTTTTAAGATTCTTACTAGTCAGATCTATTCCTCTGCGGGAAATATGGGGTTTTGAGTCCCTTTCACTGAGGAAGGTGTAGGTCTTGTCTATTCCATAGTTGGTTTTTGGAACAGTACCTGTGCTTATATCAAACTCTGGTTTGATGCATCACCCCACCTCTCCTTCCCCCTTAAGCAGGCATAAGAGTGTTTTCTAAATGTGAGACTCTGTTCTCTTTCCTAACTCAGTTCATGTGTTGCCATGTTTACAGGATCTTCCTAAGTGATATCTTATGATAAGTTTCTTTTCCTGTGTGACTTCTTTCCCTTAGAATCATCGTACCTGAATCCACTCATTTTGCTGCTACTGGTCTTATGACATTGATTTCGTGGCTGAGGGATATTCCATCGTACGTAAGTTCCACAATGTTTTGAACCATTTTTATATTTCCTGGGATATTTCAGGTGTACCCAGGTTGAGGTTCTTGTAAGCAGTGCAGCCCTCAATTTGGGGGTGGCTCTGTCTTATGGATTTTCAGTTTTCCCAAGGTATATTCCCTAGACTGGAAGTGCCCTTGGCTCTGGAGCTCTGTTGTTTACTTGTTTTAGGGAACACAATGCACTCCTCCAGTGAGGCAGTTGGCAACTTACATCCCGCCCATCAGCATAACAAGGCTCCCTGTTCTCCAGGGCCTGTCTTGCCTTTCTGGTTTTTACACATTTTGTGGATGTCCCTTTTGACCGGTGGGAAGTGATACTTCTTTGTAGTGCAGATTTGCATTGCCCGCTTGCTTGCTTGGCAAAAATGGGCGTATGCGTTTTCTCCTGAATATATTCAGGAGAAAACGCATACGCCCTTTGTGGCCAAGTGCATCATTGTCGAAGTTGTGCCCCTCTTCCTGTGCTTTACAGGCGATTCTAACGTACCTCTTGAAATCTGTTTCCTGCTATTCTGCCTCGCATTCAAGTCCGCCTCGTTGCCTTCCCTCAACAGATTTTTGGACGATAGTTGGCCTTGATTACTCTGCCAGTTTGTGAATTGCTGTGCCCCTGAGCTCCATTTTTCAACTCGTTTTTTGTGAGCTGAACGCAAGTCCAAACATTTGGTTCAGGACCTATACTGGTTCCCGGTGGGTGGCTGAGACTTTGGTGAATTCTTCTTCCTGCCGGGAAATTAGAGTGACATGTGCCCATCCAAATGCCTAACAGCTACTCTCTCATTGGTTCTCCCTCTTCCCTTTCCTCCTCTGCCAAATGGGCAACCTGTGTGAACCAGGAGCTTAAAGGGGCTGTCTCTCCAAGTTGGGAGATTGATAGTAAAGCTGTTGGAAAGTCAAACAGGAGCACCAGGAGAGGGACTCTTCGTTGAGTTTTAGAAACCTTTCGTATTCACAGTGTGTCCATTCTCTAGGTTTCCCGTACATGTTATAGCTGTAGTAATATTCCCTTCAACCTGGAGAGGTGGGACCCATGGAATGGTTGCCATGCATTATTGCTTTAAAGGGTCTGCATTTGCTCACCCAATCTCACCATTCCTCTCAGTCCCAAGTGTCCAGCCTCATGCCACATCCAGCTGTCATCGTAGATAGGGTCATTCCAGGTTGCATCAGAGACCCTGAAGGAATTGTAAAGAATTTCCCTGTTTCTTTGTTCTGTTTTTGAAATTCCTTTTTAGAGTGGGTTTGAGCTGATTCTCGCTGCCATGTTTATGCCAGTCTAGACACACTTGATTCCCTTACGGAGACATATCAATACATAGGTTTTAAGATTCTTACTAGTCAGATCTATTCCTCTGCGGGAAATATGGGGTTTTGAGTCCCTTTCACTGAGGAAGGTGTAGGTCTTGTCTATTCCATAGTTGGTTTTTGGAACAGTACCTGTGCTTATATCAAACTCTGGTTTGATGCATCACCCCACCTCTCCTTCCCCCTTAAGCAGGCATAAGAGTGTTTTCTAAATGTGAGACTCTGTTCTCTTGCCTAACTCAGTTCATGTGTAGCCATGTTTACAGGATCTTCCTAAGTGATATCTTATGATAAGTTTCTTTTCCTGTGTGACTTCTTTCCCTTAGAATCATCGTACCTGAATCCACTCATTTTGCTGCTACTGGTCTTATGACATTGATTTCGTGGCTGAGGGATATTCCATCGTACGTAAGTTCCACAATGTTTGGAACCATTTTTATATTTCCTGGGATATTTCAGGTGTACCCAGGTTGAGGTTCTTGTAAGCAGTGCAGCCCTCAATTTGGGGGTGGCTCTGTCTTATGGATTTTCAGTTTTCCCAAGGTATATTCCCTAGACTGGAAGTGCCCTTGGCTCTGGAGCTCTGTTGTTTACTTGTTTTAGGGAACACAATGCACTCCTCCAGTGAGGCAGTTGGCAACTTACATCCCGCCCATCAGCATAACAAGGCTCCCTGTTCTCCAGGGCCTGTCTTGCCTTTCTGGTTTTTACACATTTTGTGGATGTCCCTTTTGACCGGTGGGGAGTGATACTTCTTTGTAGTGCAGATTTGCATTGCCCGCTTGCTTGCTTGGCCAAAAAGGGCGTATGCGTTTTCTCCTGAATATATTCAGGAGAAAACGCATACGCCCTTTTTGGCCAAGTGCATCATTGTCGAAGTTGTGCCCCTCTTCCTGTGCTTTACAGGCGATTCTAACGTACCTCTTGAAATCTGTTTCCTGCTATTCTGCCTCGCATTCAAGTCCGCCTCGTTGCCTTCCCTCAACAGATTTTTGGACGATAGTTGGCCTTGATTACTCTGCCAGTTTGTGAATTGCTGTGCCCCTGAGCTCCATTTTTCAACTCGTTTTTTGTGAGCTGAACGCAAGTCCAAACATTTGGTTCAGGACCTATACTGGTTCCCGGTGGGTGGCTGAGACTTTGGTGAATTCTTCTTCCTGCCGGGAAATTAGAGTGACATGTGCCCATCCAAATGCCTAACAGCTACTCTCTCATTGGTTCTCCCTCTTCCCTTTCCTCCTCTGCCAAATGGGCAACCTGTGTGAACCAGGAGCTTAAAGGGGCTGTCTCTCCAAGTTGGGAGATTGATAGTAAAGCTGTTGGAAAGTCAAACCGGAGCACCAGGAGAGGGACTCTTCGTTGAGTTTTAGAAACCTTTCGTATTCACAGTGTGTCCATTCTCTAGGTTTCCCGTACATGTTATAGCTGTAGTAATATTCCCTTCAACCTGGAGAGGTGGGACCCATGGAATGGTTGCCATGCATTATTGCTTTAAAGGGTCTGCATTTGCTCACCCAATCTCACCAATCCTCTCAGTCCCAAGTGTCCAGCCTCATGCCACATCCAGCTGTCATCGTAGATAGGGTCATTCCAGGTTGCATCAGAGACCCTGAAGGAATTGTAAAGAATTTCCCTGTTTCTTTGTTCTGTTTTTGAAATTCCTTTTTAGAGTGGGTTTGAGCTGATTCTCGCTGCCATGTTTATGCCTGTCTAGACACACCTGATTCCCTTACGGAGACATATCAATACATAGGTTTTAAGATTCTTACTAGTCAGATCTATTCCTCTGCGGGAAATATGGGGTTTTGAGTCCCTTTCACTGAGGAAGGTGTAGGTCTTGTCTATTCCATAGTTGGTTTTTGGAACAGTACCTGTGCTTATATCAAACTCTGGTTTGATGCATCACCCCACCTCTCCTTCCCCCTTAAGCAGGCATAAGAGTGTTTTCTAAATGTGAGACTCTGTTCTCTTTCCTAACTCAGTTCATGTGTTGCCATGTTTACAGGATCTTCCTAAGTGATATCTTATGATAAGTTTCTTTTCCTGTGTGACTTCTTTCCCTTAGAATCATCGTACCTGAATCCACTCATTTTGCTGCTACTGGTCTTATGACATTGATTTCGTGGCTGAGGGATATTCCATCGTACGTAAGTTCCACAATGTTTTGAACCATTTTTATATTTCCTGGGATATTTCAGGTGTACCCAGGTTGAGGTTCTTGTAAGCAGTGCAGCCCTCAATTTGGGGGTGGCTCTGTCTTATGGATTTTCAGTTTTCCCAAGGTATATTCCCTAGACTGGAAGTGCCCTTGGCTCTGGAGCTCTGTTGTTTACTTGTTTTAGGGAACACAATGCACTCCTCCAGTGAGGCAGTTGGCAACTTACATCCCGCCCATCAGCATAACAAGGCTCCCTGTTCTCCAGGGCCTGTCTTGCCTTTCTGGTTTTTACACATTTTGTGGATGTCCCTTTTGACCGGTGGGAAGTGATACTTCTTTGTAGTGCAGATTTGCATTGCCCGCTTGCTTGCTTGGCAAAAATGGGCGTATGCGTTTTCTCCTGAATATATTCAGGAGAAAACGCATACGCCCTTTGTGGCCAAGTGCATCATTGTCGAAGTTGTGCCCCTCTTCCTGTGCTTTACAGGCGATTCTAACGTACCTCTTGAAATCTGTTTCCTGCTATTCTGCCTCGCATTCAAGTCCGCCTCGTTGCCTTCCCTCAACAGATTTTTGGACGATAGTTGGCCTTGATTACTCTGCCAGTTTGTGAATTGCTGTGCCCCTGAGCTCCATTTTTCAACTCGTTTTTTGTGAGCTGAACGCAAGTCCAAACATTTGGTTCAGGACCTATACTGGTTCCCGGTGGGTGGCTGAGACTTTGGTGAATTCTTCTTCCTGCCGGGAAATTAGAGTGACATGTGCCCATCCAAATGCCTAACAGCTACTCTCTCATTGGTTCTCCCTCTTCCCTTTCCTCCTCTGCCAAATGGGCAACCTGTGTGAACCAGGAGCTTAAAGGGGCTGTCTCTCCAAGTTGGGAGATTGATAGTAAAGCTGTTGGAAAGTCAAACAGGAGCACCAGGAGAGGGACTCTTCGTTGAGTTTTAGAAACCTTTCGTATTCACAGTGTGTCCATTCTCTAGGTTTCCCGTACATGTTATAGCTGTAGTAATATTCCCTTCAACCTGGAGAGGTGGGACCCATGGAATGGTTGCCATGCATTATTGCTTTAAAGGGTCTGCATTTGCTCACCCAATCTCACCATTCCTCTCAGTCCCAAGTGTCCAGCCTCATGCCACATCCAGCTGTCATCGTAGATAGGGTCATTCCAGGTTGCATCAGAGACCCTGAAGGAATTGTAAAGAATTTCCCTGTTTCTTTGTTCTGTTTTTGAAATTCCTTTTTAGAGTGGGTTTGAGCTGATTCTCGCTGCCATGTTTATGCCAGTCTAGACACACTTGATTCCCTTACGGAGACATATCAATACATAGGTTTTAAGATTCTTACTAGTCAGATCTATTCCTCTGCGGGAAATATGGGGTTTTGAGTCCCTTTCACTGAGGAAGGTGTAGGTCTTGTCTATTCCATAGTTGGTTTTTGGAACAGTACCTGTGCTTATATCAAACTCTGGTTTGATGCATCACCCCACCTCTCCTTCCCCCTTAAGCAGGCATAAGAGTGTTTTCTAAATGTGAGACTCTGTTCTCTTGCCTAACTCAGTTCATGTGTAGCCATGTTTACAGGATCTTCCTAAGTGATATCTTATGATAAGTTTCTTTTCCTGTGTGACTTCTTTCCCTTAGAATCATCGTACCTGAATCCACTCATTTTGCTGCTACTGGTCTTATGACATTGATTTCGTGGCTGAGGGATATTCCATCGTACGTAAGTTCCACAATGTTTGGAACCATTTTTATATTTCCTGGGATATTTCAGGTGTACCCAGGTTGAGGTTCTTGTAAGCAGTGCAGCCCTCAATTTGGGGGTGGCTCTGTCTTATGGATTTTCAGTTTTCCCAAGGTATATTCCCTAGACTGGAAGTGCCCTTGGCTCTGGAGCTCTGTTGTTTACTTGTTTTAGGGAACACAATGCACTCCTCCAGTGAGGCAGTTGGCAACTTACATCCCGCCCATCAGCATAACAAGGCTCCCTGTTCTCCAGGGCCTGTCTTGCCTTTCTGGTTTTTACACATTTTGTGGATGTCCCTTTTGACCGGTGGGGAGTGATACTTCTTTGTAGTGCAGATTTGCATTGCCCGCTTGCTTGCTTGGCCAAAAAGGGCGTATGCGTTTTCTCCTGAATATATTCAGGAGAAAACGCATACGCCCTTTTTGGCCAAGTGCATCATTGTCGAAGTTGTGCCCCTCTTCCTGTGCTTTACAGGCGATTCTAACGTACCTCTTGAAATCTGTTTCCTGCTATTCTGCCTCGCATTCAAGTCCGCCTCGTTGCCTTCCCTCAACAGATTTTTGGACGATAGTTGGCCTTGATTACTCTGCCAGTTTGTGAATTGCTGTGCCCCTGAGCTCCATTTTTCAACTCGTTTTTTGTGAGCTGAACGCAAGTCCAAACATTTGGTTCAGGACCTATACTGGTTCCCGGTGGGTGGCTGAGACTTTGGTGAATTCTTCTTCCTGCCGGGAAATTAGAGTGACATGTGCCCATCCAAATGCCTAACAGCTACTCTCTCATTGGTTCTCCCTCTTCCCTTTCTTCCTCTGCCAAATGGGCAACCTGTGTGAACCAGGAGCTTAAAGGGGCTGTCTCTCCAAGTTGGGAGATTGATAGTAAAGCTGTTGGAAAGTCAAACCGGAGCACCAGGAGAGGGACTCTTCGTTGAGTTTTAGAAACCTTTCGTATTCACAGTGTGTCCATTCTCTAGGTTTCCCGTACATGTTATAGCTGTAGTAATATTCCCTTCAACCTGGAGAGGTGGGACCCATGGAATGGTTGCCATGCATTATTGCTTTAAAGGGTCTGCATTTGCTCACCCAATCTCACCAATCCTCTCAGTCCCAAGTGTCCAGCCTCATGCCGCATCCAGCTGTCATCGTAGATAGGGTCATTCCAGGTTGCATCAGAGACCCTGAAGGAATTGTAAAGAATTTCCCTGTTTCTTTGTTCTGTTTTTGAAATTCCTTTTTAGAGTGGGTTTGAGCTGATTCTCGCTGCCATGTTTATGCCAGTCTAGACACACTTGATTCCCTTACGGAGACATATCAATACATAGGTTTTAAGATTCTTACTAGTCAGATCTATTCCTCTGCGGGAAATATGGAGTTTTGAGTCCCTTTCACTGAGGAAGGTGTAGGTCTTGTCTATTCCATAGTTGGTTTTTGGAACAGTACCTGTGCTTATATCAAACTCTGGTTTGATGCATCACCCCACCTCTCCTTCCCCCTTAAGCAGGCATAAGAGTGTTTTCTAAATGTGAGACTCTGTTCTCTTTCCTAACTCAGTTCATGTGTAGCCATGTTTACAGGATCTTCCTAAGTGATATCTTATGATAAGTTTCTTTTCCTGTGTGACTTCTTTCCCTTAGAATCATCGTACCTGAATCCACTCATTTTGCTGCTACAGGTCTTATGACATTGATTTCGTGGCTGAGGGATATTCCATCGTACGTAAGTTCCACAATGTTTGGAACCATTTTTATATTTCCTGGGATATTTCAGGTGTACCCAGGTTGAGGTTCTTGTAAGCAGTGCAGCCCTCAATTTGGGGGTGGCTCTGTCTTATGGATTTTCAGTTTTCCCAAGGTATATTCCCTAGACTGGAAGTGCCCTTGGCTCTGGAGCTCTGTTGTTTACTTGTTTTAGGGAACACAATGCACTCCTCCAGTGAGGCAGTTGGCAACTTACATCCCGCCCATCAGCATAACAAGGCTCCCTGTTCTCCAGGGCCTGTCTTGCCTTTCTGGTTTTTACACATTTTGTGGATGTCCCTTTTGACCGGTGGGGAGTGATACTTCTTTGTAGTGCAGATTTGCATTGCCCGCTTGCTTGCTTGGCCAAAAAGGGCGTATGCGTTTTCTCCTGAATATATTCAGGAGAAAACGCATACGCCCTTTTTGGCCAAGTGCATCATTGTCGAAGTTGTGCCCCTCTTCCTGTGCTTTACAGGCGATTCTAACGTACCTCTTGAAATCTGTTTCCTGCTATTCTGCCTCGCATTCAAGTCCGCCTCGTTGCCTTCCCTCAACAGATTTTTGGACGATAGTTGGCCTTGATTACTCTGCCAGTTTGTGAATTGCTGTGCCCCTGAGCTCCATTTTTCAACTCGTTTTTTGTGAGCTGAACGCAAGTCCAAACATTTGGTTCAGGACCTATACTGGTTCCCGGTGGGTGGCTGAGACTTTGGTTAATTCTTCTTCCTGCCGGGAAATTAGAGTGACATGTGCCCATCCAAGTGCCTAACAGCTACTCTCTCATTGGTTCTCCCTCTTCCCTTTCCTCCTCTGCCAAATGGGCAACCTGTGTGAACCAGGAGCTTAAAGGGGCTGTCTCTCCAAGTTGGGAGATTGATAGTAAAGCTGTTGGAAAGTCAAACCGGAGCACCAGGAGAGGGACTCTTCGTTGAGTTTTAGAAACCTTTCATATTCACAGTGTGTCCATTCTCTAGGTTTCCCGTACATGTTATAGCTGTAGTAATATTCCCTTCAACCTGGAGAGGTGGGACCCATGGAATGGTTGCCATGCATTATTGCTTTAAAGGGTCTGCATTTGCTCACCCAATCTCACCAATCCTCTCAGTCCCAAGTGTCCAGCCTCATGCCGCATCCAGCTGTCATCGTAGATAGGGTCATTCCAGGTTGCATCAGAGACCCTGAAGGAATTGTAAAGAATTTCCCTGTTTCTTTGTTCTGTTTTTGAAATTCCTTTTTAGAGTGGGTTTGAGCTGATTCTCGCTGCCATGTTTATGCCAGT
The DNA here is from genome assembly GCF_964341445.2 of Mesoplodon mirus. Lineage (NCBI taxonomy): Eukaryota > Metazoa > Chordata > Mammalia > Artiodactyla > Ziphiidae > Mesoplodon > Mesoplodon mirus. The sequence continues at coordinate 125,330,048 of NC_138984.1, forward strand.
CTAGACACACCTGATTCCCTTACGGAGACATATCAATACATAGGTTTTAAGATTCTTACTAGTCAGATCTATTCCTCTGCGGGAAATATGGGGTTTTGAGTCCCTTTCACTGAGGAAGGTGTAGGTCTTGTCTATTCCATAGTTGGTTTTTGGAACAGTACCTGTGCTTATATCAAACTCTGGTTTGATGCATCACCCCACCTCTCCTTCCCCCTTAAGCAGGCATAAGAGTGTTTTCTAAATGTGAGACTCTGTTCTCTTTCCTAACTCAGTTCATGTGTAGCCATGTTTACAGGATCTTCCTAAGTGATATCTTATGATAAGTTTCTTTTCCTGTGTGACTTCTTTCCCTTAGAATCATCGTACCTGAATCCACTCATTTTGCTGCTACTGGTCTTATGACATTGATTTCGTGGCTGAGGGATATTCCATCGTACGTAAGTTCCACAATGTTTGGAACCATTTTTATATTTCCTGGGATATTTCAGGTGTACCCAGGTTGAGGTTCTTGTAAGCAGTGCAGCCCTCAATTTGGGGGTGGCTCTGTCTTATGGATTTTCAGTTTTCCCAAGGTATATTCCCTAGACTGGAAGTGCCCTTGGCTCTGTAGCTCTGTTGTTTACTTGTTTTAGGGAACACAATGCACTCCTCCAGTGAGGCAGTTGGCAACTTACATCCCGCCCATCAGCATAACAAGGCTCCCTGTTCTCCAGGGCCTGTCTTGCCTTTCTGGTTTTTACACATTTTGTGGATGTCCCTTTTGACCGGTGGGGAGTGATACTTCTTTGTAGTGCAGATTTGCATTGCCCGCTTGCTTGCTTGGCCAAAAAGGGCGTATGCGTTTTCTCCTGAATATATTCAGGAGAAAACGCATACGCCCTTTTTGGCCAAGTGCATCATTGTCGAAGTTGTGCCCCTCATCCTGTGCTTTACAGGCGATTCTAACGTACCTCTTGAAATCTGTTTCCTGCTATTCTGCCTCGCATTCAAGTCCGCCTCGTTGCCTTCCCTCAACAGATTTTTGGACGATAGTTGGCCTTGATTACTCTGCCAGTTTGTGAATTGCTGTGCCCCTGAGCTCCATTTTTCAACTCGTTTTTTGTGAGCTGAACGCAAGTCCAAACATTTGGTTCAGGATCTATACTGGTTCCCGGTGGGTGGCTGAGACTTTGGTGAATTCTTCTTCCTGCCGGGAAATTAGAGTGACATGTGCCCATCCAAATGCCTAACAGCTACTCTCTCATTGGTTCTCCCTCTTCCCTTTCTTCCTCTGCCAAATGGGCAACCTGTGTGAACCAGGAGCTTAAAGGGGCTGTCTCTCCAAGTTGGGAGATTGATAGTAAAGCTGTTGGAAAGTCAAACCGGAGCACCAGGAGAGGGACTCTTCGTTGAGTTTTAGAAACCTTTCGTATTCACAGTGTGTCCATTCTCTAGGTTTCCCGTACATGTTATAGCTGTAGTAATATTCCCTTCAACCTGGAGAGGTGGGACCCATGGAATGGTTGCCATGCATTATTGCTTTAAAGGGTCTGCATTTGCTCACCCAATCTCACCAATCCTCTCAGTCCCAAGTGTCCAGCCTCATGCCGCATCCAGCTGTCATCGTAGATAGGGTCATTCCAGGTTGCATCAGAGACCCTGAAGGAATTGTAAAGAATTTCCCTGTTTCTTTGTTCTGTTTTTGAAATTCCTTTTTAGAGTGGGTTTGAGCTGATTCTCGCTGCCATGTTTATGCCAGTCTAGACACACTTGATTCCCTTACGGAGACATATCAATACATAGGTTTTAAGATTCTTACTAGTCAGATCTATTCCTCTGCGGGAAATATGGAGTTTTGAGTCCCTTTCACTGAGGAAGGTGTAGGTCTTGTCTATTCCATAGTTGGTTTTTGGAACAGTACCTGTGCTTATATCAAACTCTGGTTTGATGCATCACCCCACCTCTCCTTCCCCCTTAAGCAGGCATAAGAGTGTTTTCTAAATGTGAGACTCTGTTCTCTTTCCTAACTCAGTTCATGTGTAGCCATGTTTACAGGATCTTCCTAAGTGATATCTTATGATAAGTTTCTTTTCCTGTGTGACTTCTTTCCCTTAGAATCATCGTACCTGAATCCACTCATTTTGCTGCTACTGGTCTTATGACATTGATTTCGTGGCTGAGGGATATTCCATCGTACGTAAGTTCCACAATGTTTGGAACCATTTTTATATTTCCTGGGATATTTCAGGTGTACCCAGGTTGAGGTTCTTGTAAGCAGTGCAGCCCTCAATTTGGGGGTGGCTCTGTCTTATGGATTTTCAGTTTTCCCAAGGTATATTCCCTAGACTGGAAGTGCCCTTGGCTCTGTAGCTCTGTTGTTTACTTGTTTTAGGGAACACAATGCACTCCTCCAGTGAGGCAGTTGGCAACTTACATCCCGCCCATCAGCATAACAAGGCTCCCTGTTCTCCAGGGCCTGTCTTGCCTTTCTGGTTTTTACACATTTTGTGGATGTCCCTTTTGACCGGTGGGGAGTGATACTTCTTTGTAGTGCAGATTTGCATTGCCCGCTTGCTTGCTTGGCCAAAAAGGGCGTATGCGTTTTCTCCTGAATATATTCAGGAGAAAACGCATACGCCCTTTTTGGCCAAGTGCATCATTGTCGAAGTTGTGCCCCTCTTCCTGTGCTTTACAGGCGATTCTAACGTACCTCTTGAAATCTGTTTCCTGCTATTCTGCCTCGCATTCAAGTCCGCCTCGTTGCCTTCCCTCAACAGATTTTTGGACGATAGTTGGCCTTGATTACTCTGCCAGTTTGTGAATTGCTGTGCCCCTGAGCTCCATTTTTCAACTCGTTTTTTGTGAGCTGAACGCAAGTCCAAACATTTGGTTCAGGACCTATACTGGTTCCCGGTGGGTGGCTGAGACTTTGGTTAATTCTTCTTCCTGCCGGGAAATTAGAGTGACATGTGCCCATCCAAGTGCCTAACAGCTACTCTCTCATTGGTTCTCCCTCTTCCCTTTCCTCCTCTGCCAAATGGGCAACCTGTGTGAACCAGGAGCTTAAAGGGGCTGTCTCTCCAAGTTGGGAGATTGATAGTAAAGCTGTTGGAAAGTCAAACCGGAGCACCAGGAGAGGGACTCTTCGTTGAGTTTTAGAAACCTTTCGTATTCACAGTGTGTCCATTCTCTAGGTTTCCCGTACATGTTATAGCTGTAGTAATATTCCCTTCAACCTGGAGAGGTGGGACCCATGGAATGGTTGCCATGCATTATTGCTTTAAAGGGTCTGCATTTGCTCACCCAATCTCACCAATCCTCTCAGTCCCAAGTGTCCAGCCTCATGCCGCATCCAGCTGTCATCGTAGATAGGGTCATTCCAGGTTGCATCAGAGACCCTGAAGGAATTGTAAAGAATTTCCCTGTTTCTTTGTTCTGTTTTTGAAATTCCTTTTTAGAGTGGGTTTGAGCTGATTCTCGCTGCCATGTTTATGCCAGTCTAGACACACTTGATTCCCTTACGGAGACATATCAATACATAGGTTTTAAGATTCTTACTAGTCAGATCTATTCCTCTGCGGGAAATATGGGGTTTTGAGTCCCTTTCACTGAGGAAGGTGTAGGTCTTGTCTATTCCATAGTTGGTTTTTGGAACAGTACCTGTGCTTATATCAAACTCTGGTTTGATGCATCACCCCACCTCTCCTTCCCCCTTAAGCAGGCATAAGAGTGTTTTCTAAATGTGAGACTCTGTTCTCTTTCCTAACTCAGTTCATGTGTAGCCATGTTTACAGGATCTTCCTAAGTGATATCTTATGATAAGTTTCTTTTCCTGTGTGACTTCTTTCCCTTAGAATCATCGTACCTGAATCCACTCATTTTGCTGCTACTGGTCTTATGACATTGATTTCGTGGCTGAGGGATATTCCATCGTACGTAAGTTCCACAATGTTTGGAACCATTTTTATATTTCCTGGGATATTTCAGGTGTACCCAGGTTGAGGTTCTTGTAAGCAGTGCAGCCCTCAATTTGGGGGTGGCTCTGTCTTATGGATTTTCAGTTTTCCCAAGGTATATTCCCTAGACTGGAAGTGCCCTTGGCTCTGTAGCTCTGTTGTTTACTTGTTTTAGGGAACACAATGCACTCCTCCAGTGAGGCAGTTGGCAACTTACATCCCGCCCATCAGCATAACAAGGCTCCCTGTTCTCCAGGGCCTGTCTTGCCTTTCTGGTTTTTACACATTTTGTGGATGTCCCTTTTGACCGGTGGGGAGTGATACTTCTTTGTAGTGCAGATTTGCATTGCCCGCTTGCTTGCTTGGCCAAAAAGGGCGTATGCGTTTTCTCCTGAATATATTCAGGAGAAAACGCATACGCCCTTTTTGGCCAAGTGCATCATTGTCGAAGTTGTGCCCCTCTTCCTGTGCTTTACAGGCGATTCTAACGTACCTCTTGAAATCTGTTTCCTGCTATTCTGCCTCGCATTCAAGTCCGCCTCGTTGCCTTCCCTCAACAGATTTTTGGACGATAGTTGGCCTTGATTACTCTGCCAGTTTGTGAATTGCTGTGCCCCTGAGCTCCATTTTTCAACTCGTTTTTTGTGAGCTGAACGCAAGTCCAAACATTTGGTTCAGGACCTATACTGGTTCCCGGTGGGTGGCTGAGACTTTGGTGAATTCTTCTTCCTGCCGGGAAATTAGAGTGACATGTGCCCATCCAAATGCCTAACAGCTACTCTCTCATTGGTTCTCCCTCTTCCCTTTCCTCCTCTGCCAAATGGGCAACCTGTGTGAACCAGGAGCTTAAAGGGGCTGTCTCTCCAAGTTGGGAGATTGATAGTAAAGCTGTTGGAAAGTCAAACCGGAGCACCAGGAGAGGGACTCTTCGTTGAGTTTTAGAAACCTTTCGTATTCACAGTGTGTCCATTCTCTAGGTTTCCCGTACATGTTATAGCTGTAGTAATATTCCCTTCAACCTGGAGAGGTGGGACCCATGGAATGGTTGCCATGCATTATTGCTTTAAAGGGTCTGCATTTGCTCACCCAATCTCACCAATCCTCTCAGTCCCAAGTGTCCAGCCTCATGCCACATCCAGCTGTCATCGTAGATAGGGTCATTCCAGGTTGCATCAGAGACCCTGAAGGAATTGTAAAGAATTTCCCTGTTTCTTTGTTCTGTTTTTGAAATTCCTTTTTAGAGTGGGTTTGAGCTGATTCTCGCTGCCATGTTTATGCCAGTCTAGACACACCTGATTCCCTTACGGAGACATATCAATACATAGGTTTTAAGATTCTTACTAGTCAGATCAATTCCTCTGCGGGAAATATGGGGTTTTGAGTCCCTTTCACTGAGGAAGGTGTAGGTCTTGTCTATTCCATAGTTGGTTTTTGGAACAGTACCTGTGCTTATATCAAACTCTGGTTTGATGCATCACCCCACCTCTCCTTCCCCCTTAAGCAGGCATAAGAGTGTTTTCTAAATGTGAGACTCTGTTCTCTTTCCTAACTCAGTTCATGTGTAGCCATGTTTACAGGATCTTCCTAAGTGATATCTTATGATAAGTTTCTTTTCCTGTGTGACTTCTTTCCCTTAGAATCATCGTACCTGAATCCACTCATTTTGCTGCTACTGGTCTTATGACATTGATTTCGTGGCTGAGGGATATTCCATCGTACGTAAGTTCCACAATGTTTGGAACCATTTTTATATTTCCTGGGATATTTCAGGTGTACCCAGGTTGAGGTTCTTGTAAGCAGTGCAGCCCTCAATTTGGGGGTGGCTCTGTCTTATGGATTTTCAGTTTTCCCAAGGTATATTCCCTAGACTGGAAGTGCCCTTGGCTCTGTAGCTCTGTTGTTTACTTGTTTTAGGGAACACAATGCACTCCTCCAGTGAGGCAGTTGGCAACTTACATCCCGCCCATCAGCATAACAAGGCTCCCTGTTCTCCAGGGCCTGTCTTGCCTTTCTGGTTTTTACACATTTTGTGGATGTCCCTTTTGACCGGTGGGGAGTGATACTTCTTTGTAGTGCAGATTTGCATTGCCCGCTTGCTTGCTTGGCCAAAAAGGGCGTATGCGTTTTCTCCTGAATATATTCAGGAGAAAACGCATACGCCCTTTTTGGCCAAGTGCATCATTGTCGAAGTTGTGTCCCTCTTCCTGTGCTTTACAGGCGATTCTAACGTACCTCTTGAAATCTGTTTCCTGCTATTCTGCCTCGCATTCAAGTCCGCCTCGTTGCCTTCCTCAACAGATTTTTGGATGATAGTTGGCCTTGATTACTCTGCCAGTTTGTGAATTGCTGTGCCCCTGAGCTCCATTTTTCAACTCGTTTTTTGTGAGCTGAACGCAAGTCCAAACATTTGGTTCAGGACCTATACTGGTTCCCGGTGGGTGGCTGAGACTTTGGTTAATTCTTCTTCCTGCCGGGAAATTAGAGTGACATGTGCCCATCCAAATGCCTAACAGCTACTCTCTCATTGGTTCTCCCTCTTCCCTTTCCTCCTCTGCCAAATGGGCAACCTGTGTGAACCAGGAGCTTAAAGGGGCTGTCTCTCCAAGTTGGGAGATTGATAGTAAAGCTGTTGGAAAGTCAAACCGGAGCACCAGGAGAGGGACTCTTCGTTGAGTTTTAGAAACCTTTCGTATTCACAGTGTGTCCATTCTCTAGGTTTCCCGTACATGTTATAGCTGTAGTAATATTCCCTTCAACCTGGAGAGGTGGGACCCATGGAATGGTTGCCATGCATTATTGCTTTAAAGGGTCTGCATTTGCTCACCCAATCTCACCAATCCTCTCAGTCCCAAGTGTCCAGCCTCATGCCACATCCAGCTGTCATCGTAGATAGGGTCATTCCAGGTTGCATCAGAGACCCTGAAGGAATTGTAAAGAATTTCCCTGTTTCTTTGTTCTGTTTTTGAAATTCCTTTTTAGAGTGGGTTTGAGCTGATTCTCGCTGCCATGTTTATGCCAGTCTAGACACACCTGTTTCCCTTACGGAGACATATCAATACATAGGTTTTAAGATTCTTACTAGTCAGATCTATTCCTCTGCGGGAAATATGGGGTTTTGAGTCCCTTTCACTGAGGAAGGTGTAGGTCTTGTCTATTCCATAGTTGGTTTTTGGAACAGTACCTGTGCTTATATCAAACTCTGGTTTGATGCATCACCCCACCTCTCGTTCCCCCTTAAGCAGGCATAAGAGTGTTTTCTAAATGTGAGACTCTGTTCTCTTTCCTAACTCAGTTCATGTGTAGCCATGTTTACAGGATCTTCCTAAGTGATATCTTATGATAAGTTTCTTTTCCTGTGTGACTTCTTTCCCTTAGAATCATCGTACCTGAATCCACTCATTTTGCTGCTACTGGTCTTATGACATTGATTTCGTGGCTGAGGGATATTCCATCGTACGTAAGTTCCACAATGTTTGGAACCATTTTTATATTTCCTGGGATATTTCAGGTGTACCCAGGTTGAGGTTCTTGTAAGCAGTGCAGCCCTCAATTTGGGGGTGGCTCTGTCTTATGGATTTTCAGTTTTCCCAAGGTATATTCCCTAGACTGGAAGTGCCCTTGGCTCTGGAGCTCTGTTGTTTACTTGTTTTAGGGAACAAAATGCACTCCTCCAGTGAGGCAGTTGGCAACTTACATCCCGCCCATCAGCATAACAAGGCTCCCTGTTCTCCAGGGCCTGTCTTGCCTTTCTGGTTTTTACACATTTTGTGGATGTCCCTTTTGACCTTTGGGGAGTGATACTTCTTTGTAGTGCAGATTTGCATTGCCCGCTTGCTTGCTTGGCCAAAAAGGGCGTATGCGTTTTCTCCTGAATATATTCAGGAGAAAACGCATACGCCCTTTTTGGCCAAGTGCATCATTGTCGAAGTTGTGCCCCTCTTCCTGTGCTTTACAGGCGATTCTAACGTACCTCTTGAAATCTGTTTCCTGCTATTCTGCCTCGCATTCAAGTCCGCCTCGTTGCCTTCCCTCAACAGATTTTTGGACGATAGTTGGCCTTGATTACTCTGCCAGTTTGTGAATTGCTGTGCCCCTGAGCTCCATTTTTCAACTCGTTTTTTGTGAGCTGAACGCAAGTCCAAACATTTGGTTCAGGACCTATACTGGTTCCCGGTGGGTGGCTGAGACTTTGGTGAATTCTTCTTCCTGCCGGGAAATTAGAGTGACATGTGCCCATCCAAATGCCTAACAGCTACTCTCTCATTGGTTCTCCCTCTTCCCTTTCCTCCTCTGCCAAATGGGCAACCTGTGTGAACCAGGAGCTTAAAGGGGCTGTCTCTCCAAGTTGGGAGATTGATAGTAAAGCTGTTGGAAAGTCAAACCGGAGCACCAGGAGAGGGACTCTTCGTTGAGTTTTAGAAACCTTTCGTATTCACAGTGTGTCCATTCTCTAGGTTTCCCGTACATGTTATAGCTGTAGTAATATTCCCTTCAACCTGGAGAGGTGGGACCCATGGAATGGTTGCCATGCATTATTGCTTTATAGGGTCTGCATTTGCTCACCCAATCTCACCAATCCTCTCAGTCCCAAGTGTCCAGCCTCATGCCGCATCCAGCTGTCATCGTAGATAGGGTCATTCCAGGTTGCATCAGAGACCCTGAAGGAATTGTAAAGAATTTCCCTGTTTCTTTGTTCTGTTTTTGAAATTCCTTTTTAGAGTGGGTTTGAGCTGATTCTCGCTGCCATGTTTATGCCAGTCTAGACACACCTGATTCCCTTACGGAGACATATCAATACATAGGTTTTAAGATTCTTACTAGTCAGATCTATTCCTCTGCGGGAAATATGGGGTTTTGAGTCCCTTTCACTGAGGAAGGTGTAGGTCTTGTCTATTCCATAGTTGGTTTTTGGAACAGTACCTGTGCTTATATCAAACTCTGGTTTGATGCATCACCCCACCTCTCCTTCCCCCTTAAGCAGGCATAAGAGTGTTTTCTAAATGTGAGACTCTGTTCTCTTTCCTAACTCAGTTCATGTGTAGCCATGTTTACAGGATCTTCCTAAGTGATATCTTATGATAAGTTTCTTTTCCTGTGTGACTTCTTTCCCTTAGAATCATCGTACCTTAATCCACTCATTTTGCTGCTACTGGTCTTATGACATTGATTTCGTGGCTGAGGGATATTCCATCGTACGTAAGTTCCACAATGTTTGGAACCATTTTTATATTTCCTGGGATATTTCAGGTGTACCCAGGTTGAGGTTCTTGTAAGCAGTGCAGCCCTCAATTTGGGGGTGGCTCTGTCTTATGGATTTTCAGTTTTCCCAAGGTATATTCCCTAGACTGGAAGTGCCCTTGGCTCTGTAGCTCTGTTGTTTACTTGTTTTAGGGAACACAATGCACTCCTCCAGTGAGGCAGTTGGCAACTTACATCCCGCCCATCAGCATAACAAGGCTCCCTGTTCTCCAGGGCCTGTCTTGCCTTTCTGGTTTTTACACATTTTGTGGATGTCCCTTTTGACCGGTGGGGAGTGATACTTCTTTGTAGTGCAGATTTGCATTGCCCGCTTGCTTGCTTGGCCAAAAAGGGCGTATGCGTTTTCTCCTGAATATATTCAGGAGAAAACGCATACGCCCTTTTTGGCCAAGTGCATCATTGTCGAAGTTGTGCCCCTCTTCCTGTGCTTTACAGGCGATTCTAATGTACCTCTTGAAATCTGTTTCCTGCTATTCTGCCTCGCATTCAAGTCCGCCTCGTTGCCTTCCCTCAACAGATTTTTGGACGATAGTTGGCCTTGATTACTCTGCCAGTTTGTGAATTGCTGTGCCCCTGAGCTCCATTTTTCAACTCGTTTTTTGTGAGCTGAACGCAAGTCCAAACATTTGGTTCAGGACCTATACTGGTTCCCGGTGGGTGGCTGAGACTTTGGTTAATTCTTCTTCCTGCCGGGAAATTAGAGTGACATGTGCCCATCCAAATGCCTAACAGCTACTCTCTCATTGGTTCTCCCTCTTCCCTTTCCTCCTCTGCCAAATGGGCAACCTGTGTGAACCAGGAGCTTAAAGGGGCTGTCTCTCCAAGTTGGGAGATTGATAGTAAAGCTGTTGGAAAGTCAAACCGGAGCACCAGGAGAGGGACTCTTCGTTGAGTTTTAGAAACCTTTCGTATTCACAGTGTGTCCATTCTCTAGGTTTCCCGTACATGTTATAGCTGTAGTAATATTCCCTTCAACCTGGAGAGGTGGGACCCATGGAATGGTTGCCATGCATTATTGCTTTAAAGGGTCTGCATTTGCTCACCCAATCTCACCAATCCTCTCAGTCCCAAGTGTCCAGCCTCATGCCACATCCAGCTGTCATCGTAGATAGGGTCATTCCAGGTTGCATCAGAGACCCTGAAGGAATTGTAAAGAATTTCCCTGTTTCTTTGTTCTGTTTTTGAAATTCCTTTTTAGAGTGGGTTTGAGCTGATTCTCGCTGCCATGTTTATGCCTGTCTAGACACACCTGATTCCCTTACGGAGACATATCAATACATAGGTTTTAAGATTCTTACTAGTCAGATCTATTCCTCTGCGGGAAATATGGGGTTTTGAGTCCCTTTCACTGAGGAAGGTGTAGGTCTTGTCTATTCCATAGTTGGTTTTTGGAACAGTACCTGTGCTTATATCAAACTCTGGTTTGATGCATCACCCCACCTCTCCTTCCCCCTTAAGCAGGCATAAGAGTGTTTTCTAAATGTGAGACTCTGTTCTCTTTCCTAACTCAGTTCATGTGTTGCCATGTTTACAGGATCTTCCTAAGTGATATCTTATGATAAGTTTCTTTTCCTGTGTGACTTCTTTCCCTTAGAATCATCGTACCTGAATCCACTCATTTTGCTGCTACTGGTCTTATGACATTGATTTCGTGGCTGAGGGATATTCCATCGTACGTAAGTTCCACAATGTTTTGAACCATTTTTATATTTCCTGGGATATTTCAGGTGTACCCAGGTTGAGGTTCTTGTAAGCAGTGCAGCCCTCAATTTGGGGGTGGCTCTGTGTTATGGATTTTCAGTTTTCCCAAGGTATATTCCCTAGACTGGAAGTGCCCTTGGCTCTGTAGCTCTGTTGTTTACTTGTTTTAGGGAACACAATGCACTCCTCCAGTGAGGCAGTTGGCAACTTACATCCCGCCCATCAGCATAACAAGGCTCCCTGTTCTCCAGGGCCTGTCTTGCCTTTCTGGTTTTTACACATTTTGTGGATGTCCCTTTTGACCGGTGGGAAGTGATACTTCTTTGTAGTGCAGATTTGCATTGCCCGCTTGCTTCCTTGGCAAAAATGGGCGTATGCGTTTTCTCCTGAATATATTCAGGAGAAAACGCATACGCCCTTTGTGGCCAAGTGCATCATTGTCGAAGTTGTGCCCCTCTTCCTGTGCTTTACAGGCGATTCTAACGTACCTCTTGAAATCTGTTTCCTGCTATTCTGCCTCGCATTCAAGTCCTCCTCGTTGCCTTCCCTCAACAGATTTTTGGACGATAGTTGGCCTTGATTACTCTGCCAGTTTGTGAATTGCTGTGCCCCTGAGCTCCATTTTTCAACTCGTTTTTTGTGAGCTGAACGCAAGTCCAAACATTTGGTTCAGGACCTATACTGGTTCCCGGTGGGTGGCTGAGACTTTGGTGAATTCTTCTTCCTGCCGGGAAATTAGAGTGACATGTGCCCATCCAAATGCCTAACAGCTACTCTCTCATTGGTTCTCCCTCTTCCCTTTCCTCCTCTGCCAAATGGGCAACCTGTGTGAAACAGGAGCTTAAAGGGGCTGTCTCTCCAAGTTGGGAGATTGATAGTAAAGCTGTTGGAAAGTCAAACCAGAGCACCAGGAGAGGGACTCTTCGTTGAGTTTTAGAAACCTTTCGTATTCACAGTGTGTCCATTCTCTAGGTTTCCCGTACATGTTATAGCTGTAGTAATATTCCCTTCAACCTGGAGAGGTGGGACCCATGGAATGGTTGCCATGCATTATTGCTTTAAAGGGTCTGCATTTGCTCACCCAATCTCACCAATCCTCTCAGTCCCAAGTGTCCAGCCTCATGCCACATCCAGCTGTCATCGTAGATAGGGTCATTCCAGGTTGCATCAGAGACCCTGAAGGAATTGTAAAGAATTTCCCTGTTTCTTTGTTCTGTTTTTGAAATTCCTTTTTAGAGTGGGTTTGAGCTGATTCTCGCTGCCATGTTTATGCCAGTCTAGACACACCTGATTCCCTTACGGAGACATATCAATACATAGGTTTTAAGATTCTTACTAGTCAGATCAATTCCTCTGCGGGAAATATGGGGTTTTGAGTCCCTTTCACTGAGGAAGGTGTAGGTCTTGTCTATTCCATAGTTGGTTTTTGGAACAGTACCTGTGCTTATATCAAACTCTGGTTTGATGCATCACCCCACCTCTCCTTCCCCCTTAAGCAGGCATAAGAGTGTTTTCTAAATGTGAGACTCTGTTCTCTTTCCTAACTCAGTTCATGTGTTGCCATGTTTACAGGATCTTCCTAAGTGATATCTTATGATAAGTTTCTTTTTCTGTGTGACTTCTTTCACTTAGAATCATCGTACCTGAATCCACTCATTTTGCTGCTACTGGTCTTATGACATTGATTTCATGGCTGAGGGATATTCCATCGCACGTAAGTTCCACAATGTTTTGAACCATTTTTATATTTCCTGGGATATTTCAGGTGTACCCAGGTTGAGGTTCTTGTAAGCAGTGCAGCCCTCAATTTGGGGGTGGCTCTGTCTTATGGATTTTCAGATTTCCCAAGGTATATTCCCTAGACTGGAAGTGCCCTTGGCTCTGTAGCTCTGTTGTTTACTTGTTTTAGGGAACACAATGCACTCCTCCAGTGAGGCAGTTGGCAACTTACATCCCGCCCATCAGCATAACAAGGCTCCCTGTTCTCCAGGGCCTGTCTTGCCTTTCTGGTTTTTACACATTTTGTGGATGTCCCTTTTGACCGGTGGGAAGTGATACTTCTTTGTAGTGCAGATTTGCATTGCCCGCTTGCTTGCTTGGCCAAAAAGGGCGTATGCGTTTTCTCCTGAATATATTCAGGAGAAAACGCATACGCCCTTTTTGGCCAAGTGCATCATTGTCGAAGTTGTGCCCCTCTTCCTGTGCTTTACAGGCGATTCTAACGTACCTCTTGAAATCTGTTTCCTGCTATTCTGCCTCGCATTCAAGTCCGCCTCGTTGCCTTCCCTCAACAGATTTTTGGACGATAGTTGGCCTTGATTACTCTGCCAGTTTGTGAATTGCTGTGCCCCTGAGCTCCATTTTTCAACTCGTTTTTTGTGAGCTGAACGCAAGTCCAAACATTTGGTTCAGGACCTATACTGGTTCCCGGTGGGTGGCTGAGACTTTGGTTAATTCTTCTTCCTGCCGGGAAATTAGAGTGACATGTGCCCATCCAAATGCCTAACAGCTACTCTCTCATTGGTTCTCCCTCTTCCCTTTCCTCCTCTGCCAAATGGGCAACCTGTGTGAACCAGGAGCTTAAAGGGGCTGTCTCTCCAAGTTGGGAGATTGATAGGAAAGCTGTTGGAAAGTCAAACAGGAGCACCAGGAGAGGGACTCTTCGTTGAGTTTTAGAAACCTTTCGTATTCACAGTGTGTCCATTCTCTAGGTTTCCCGTACATGTTATAGCTGTAGTAATATTCCCTTCAACCTGGAGAGGTGGGACCCATGGAATGGTTGCCATGCATTATTGCTTTAAAGGGTCTGCATTTGCTCACCCAATCTCACCAATCCTCTCAGTCCCAAGTGTCCAGCCTCATGCCGCATCCAGCTGTCATCGTAGATAGGGTCATTCCAGGTTGCATCAGAGACCCTGAAGGAATTGTAAAGAATTTCCCTGTTTCTTTGTTCTGTTTTTGAAATTCCTTTTTAGAGTGGGTTTGAGCTGATTCTCGCTGCCATGTTTATGCCAGTCTAGACACACTTGATTCCCTTATGGAGACATATCAATACATAGGTTTTAAGATTCTTACTAGTCAGATCTATTCCTCTGTGGGAAATATGGGGTTTTGAGTCCCTTTCACTGAGGAAGGTGTAGGTCTTGTCTATTCCATAGTTGGTTTTTGGAACAGTACCTGTGCTTATATCAAACTCTGGTTTGATGCATCACCCCACCTCTCCTTCCCCCTTAAGCAGGCATAAGAGTGTTTTCTAAATGTGAGACTCTGTTCTCTTTCCTAACTCAGTTCATGTGTAGCCATGTTTACAGGATCTTCCTAAGTGATATCTTATGATAAGTTTCTTTTTCTGTGTGACTTCTTTCACTTAGAATCATCGTACCTGAATCCACTCATTTTGCTGCTACTGGTCTTATGACATTGATTTCATGGCTGAGGGATATTCCATCGTATGTAATTTCCACAATTTTTTGAACCATTTTTATATTTCCTGGGATATTTCCGGTGTACCCAGGTTGAGGTTCTTGTAAGCAGTGCAGCCCTCAATTTGGGGGTGGCTCTGTCTTATGGATTTTCAGTTTTCCCAAGGTATATTCCCTAGACTGGAAGTGCCCTTGGCTCTGTAGCTCTGTTGTTTACTTGTTTTAGGGAGCACAATGCACTCCTCCAGTGAGGCAGTTGGCAACTTACATCCTGCCCATCAGCATAACAAGGCTCCCATTTCGCCACGGCCTGTCTTGCCTTTCTGGTTTTTACACATTTTGTGGATGTCCCTTTTGACCCGTGGGAAGTGATACTTCTTTGTAGTGCAGATTTGCATTGCCCGCTTGCTTGCTTGGCCAAAAGGGCGTATGCGTGTTCTCCTAAATATATTCAGGAGAAAACGCATACGCCCTTTTTGGCCAAGTGCATCATTGTCGAAGTTGTGCCCCTCTTCCTGTGCTTTACAGGTGATTCCAACGTACCTCTTGAAATCTGTTTCCTGCTATTCTGCCTCGATTTCAAGTCCGCCTCGTTGCCTTCCCTCAACAGATTTTTGGACGATTCTTGGCCTTGATTACTCTGCCTGTTTGTGAATTGCTGTGCCCCTGAGCTCCATTTTCAAACTCGTTTTTTGTGAGCTGAACGCAAGTCCAAACTTTTGGTTCAGGACCTATACTGGTTCCCGGTGGGTGGCTGAGACTTTGGTGAATTCTTCTTCCTGCCGGGAAATTAGAGTGGCATGTGTCCATCCAAATGCCTAACAGCTACTCACTCATTGGTTCTCCCTCTTCCCTTTCTTCCTCTGCCAAATGGGCAACCTGTGTGAACCAGGGGCTTAAAGGGGCTGTCTCTCCAAGTTGGGAGATTGATAGTTAAGCTGTTGGAAAGTCAAACCGGAGCACCAGGAGAGGGACTCTTCGTTGAGTTTTAGAAACCTTTCATATTAACAGTTTGTCCATTCTCTAGGTTTCCCGTACATGTTATAGCTGTAGTAATATTCCCTTCAACCTGGAGAGGTGGGACCCATGGAATGGTTGCCATGCATTATTGCTTTAAAGGGTCTGCATTTGCTCACCCAATCTCACCAATCCTCTCAGTCCCAAGTGTCCAGACTCATGCCACATCCAGCTGTCATCGTAGATAGGGTCATTCCAGGTTGCATCAGAGACCCTGAAGGAATTGTAAAGAATTTCCCTGTTTCTTTGTTCTGTTTTTGAAATTCCTTTTTAGAGTGGGTTTGAGCTGATTCTCGCTGCCATGTTTATGCCAGTCTAGACACACTTGATTCCCTTACGGAGACATATCAATACATAGGTTTTAAGATTCTTACTAGTCAGATCTATTCCTCTGCGGGAAATATGGGGTTTTGAGTCCCTTTCACTGAGGAAGGTGTAGGTCTTGTCTATTCTATAGTTGGTTTTTGGAACAGTACCTGTGCTTATATCAAACTCTGGTTTGATGCATCACCCCACCTCTCCTTCCCCCTTAAGCAGGCATAAGAGTGTTTTCTAAATGTGAGACTCTGTTCTCTTTCCTAACTCAGTTCATGTGTAGCCATGTTTACAGGATCTTCCTAAGTGATATCTTATGATAAGTTTCTTTTTCTGTGTGACTTCTTTCACTTAGAATCATCGTACCTGAATCCACTCATTTTGCTGCTACTGGTCTTATGACATTGATTTCATGGCTGAGGGATATTCCATCGTACGTAAGTTCCACAATGTTTGGAACCATTTTTATATTTCCTGGGATATTTCAGGTGTACCCAGGTTGAGGTTCTTGTAAGCAGTGCAGCCCTCAATTTGGGGGTGGCTCTGTCTTATGGATTTTCAGTTTTCCCAAGGTATATTCCCTAGACTGGAAGTGCCCTTGGCTCTGTAGCTCTGTTGTTTACTTGTTTTAGGGAACACAATGCACTCCTCCAGTGAGGCAGTTGGCAAGTTACATCCCGCCCATCAGCATAACAAGGCTCCCTGTTCTCCAGGGCCTGTCTTGCCTTTCTTGTTTTTACACATTTTGTGGATGTCCCTTTTGACCGGTGGGAAGTGATACTTCTTTGTAGTGCAGATTTGCATTGCCCGCTTGCTTGCTTGGCCAAAAAGGGCGTATGCGTTTTCTCCTGAATATATTCAGGAGAAAACGCATACGCCCTTTTTGGCCAAGTGCATCATTGTCGAAGTTGTGCCCCTCTTCCTGTGCTTTACAGGCGATTCTAACGTACCTCTTGAAATCTGTTTCCTGCTATTCTGCCTCGCATTCAAGTCCACCTCGTTGCCTTCCCTCAACAGATTTTTGGACGATAGTTGGCCTTGATTACTCTGCCAGTTTGTGAATTGCTGTGCCCCTGAGCTCCATTTTTCAACTCGTTTTTTGTGAGCTGAACGCAAGTCCAAACATTTGGTTCAGGACCTATACTGGTTCCCGGTGGGTGGCTGAGACTTTGGTTAATTCTTCTTCCTGCCGGGAAATTAGAGTGACATGTGCCCATCCAAATGCCTAACAGCTACTCTCTCATTGGTTCTCCCTCTTCCCTTTCCTCCTCTGCCAAATGGGCAACCTGTGTGAACCAGGAGCTTAAAGGGGCTGTCTCTCCAAGTTGGGAGATTGATAGTAAAGCTGTTGGAAAGTCAAACCGGAGCACCAGGAGAGGGACTCTTCGTTGAGTTTTAGAAACCTTTCGTATTCACAGTGTGTCCATTCTCTAGGTTTCCCGTACATGTTATAGCTGTAGTAATATTCCCTTCAACCTGGAGAGGTGGGACCCATGGAATGGTTGCCATGCATTATTGCTTTAAAGGGTCTGCATTTGCTCACCCAATCTCACCAATCCTCTCAGTCCCAAGTGTCCAGCCTCATGCCACATCCAGCTGTCATCGTAGATAGGGTCATTCCAGGTTGCATCAGAGACCCTGAAGGAATTGTAAAGAATTTCCCTGTTTCTTTGTTCTGTTTTTGAAATTCCTTTTTAGAGTGGGTTTGAGCTGATTCTCGCTGCCATGTTTATGCCAGTCTAGACACACTTGATTCCCTTACGGAGACATATCAATACATAGGTTTTAAGATTCTTACTAGTCAGATCTATTCCTCTGCGGGAAATATGGGGATTTGAGTCCCTTTCACTGAGGAAGGTGTAGGTCTTGTCTATTCCATAGTTGGTTATTGGAACAGTACCTGTGCTTATATCAAACTCTGGTTTGATGCATCACCCCACCTCTCCTTCCCCCTTAAGCAGGCATAAGAGTGTTTTCTAAATGTGAGACTCTGTTCTCTTTCCTAACTCAGTTCATGTGTAGCCATGTTTACAGGATCTTCCTAAGTGATATCTTATGATAAGTTTCTTTTTCTGTGTGACTTCTTTCACTTAGAATCATCGTACCTGAATCCACTCATTTTGCTGCTACTGGTCTTATGACATTGATTTCATGGCTGAGGGATATTCCATCGTACGTAAGTTCCACAATGATTTGAACCATTTTTATATTTCCTGGGATATTTCAGGTGTACCCAGGTTGAGGTTCTTGTAAGCAGTGCAGCCCTCAATTTGGGGGTGGCTCTGTCTTATGGATTTTCAGTTTTCCCAAGGTATATTCCCTAGACTGGAAGTGCCCTTGGCTCTGTAGCTCTGTTGTTTACTTGTTTTAGGGAACACAATGCACTCCTCCAGTGAGGCAGTCGGCAAGTTACATCCCGCCCATCAGCATAACAAGGCTCCCTGTTCTCCAGGGCCTGTCTTGTCTTTCTGGTTTTTACACATTTTGTGGATATCCCTTTTGACCCGTGGGAAGTGATACTTCTTTGTAGTGCAGATTTGCATTGCCCGCTTGCTTGCTTGGCCAAAAAGGGCGTATGCGTTTTCTCCTGAATATATTTAGGAGAAAACGCATACGCCCTTTTTGGCCAAGTGCATCATTGTCGAAGTTGTGCCCCTCTTACTGTGCTTTACATGCGACGACCACCCTGGCTGGCCTGCAGGCACCAAGTTGGCCTGGGTGCTGTCGCTGGTGTGGCTCCACGGTCCTTCCTCTAGGCTTTCAAGCCCTTGTACATATTCAGGTGTTTTACCTGGAAAGGGTGGGAACAGTTCAGCAGCAGCTGGCCTGGGGCTCAGCTCACGTTTACTCACAGATGCCTCGGCACGGTCCCCCAGCTTTGCAATGAGGACGCTCCTTGCGTGGGGGGTGGGTGGATGGCTGTATGGGAGATGGTTCTCCACCTCTGACCAATTTCAGAATTGTTTACCACTGTAGCAAGTGCCCTGATAGGTTTTTCCTCTGTATAACTCGTGGGTTCAGGTTTTTTTTTCTTTTATGATTCAAGTTAGATTTTATTCCTCTTTTATGTATTTATAGATATAAGCATGGAAATAATTCATTCCTATAAATACATCTGTGTGACGGGAAGGATTTTTTTGTTTTATTTTTAAATTTTATTTTTTAAAATTTTGAAATTTAATTTTACTTATTTTTTTATACAGCACATTATTATTAGTTATGTATTTTATGCGTATACATGTATACAGGTCAATCCCAAACTCCCAACTCATCCCACCACCACCACCCCATGGCTTCCCACACTTGGTGTCCATACGTTTTTTCTCTAACTCTGTGTCTCTATTTCTTCCTTGCAAACCAGTTCATCTATACCATCATTAGGCTCCACATATATGCATTAATATACAATATTTGTTTTCCTCTTTCTGACTTACTTCATTCTGTATGACAGTCTCTCGATCCATCGATGTCTCTACAAATGACCCAGTTTCATTCCTTTTTATGGCCGAGTAATATTCCATTTCATATATGTACCACATCTTTATCCATTCATCTGTCTGTGGGCATTTAGGTTGCTTCCATTACCTGGCTATTGTAAATAGTGCTGCAATGAACATTGTGGTGAATGTGTCTTTTTGAAATACGGTTTCCTCTGGGGATATGCCCAGAAGTGGGATTGCTGGATCAGATGGTAATTCTATTTCTAGTTTTTTTAAGGAAACTCCATACTGTTCTCCATAGTGACTGTATCAATTTACATTCCCACCAATAGTGGAAGAGGGCTCCTTTTGTCCACACCCTCCCCAGAATTGGTTGTTTGTAGATTTTCTGATGATGCCGATTCTAACAGGTGTGAGGTGATACCTCATTGTAGTTTTGATTTGCATTTCTCTAATAATTAGTGCTGTTGAGCAGCTTTTCATGTGCGTCTTGGCCATCTCTGTGCCTTCTTTGAAGAAACGTCTCTTTAGATCCTCTGCCCATTTTTGTATTGGGATGTTTGTTTTTTTTTAATATTAAGCTGCATGTGTTGTTTATATATATTGGAGATTAAACCTCTGTCCATTGATTCGTCTGCAACGATTTTGGCCCATTCTGAGGGATGCCTTTTTCCATTCCCGTGTTTTTTAACAAAAAAGGAAAGAAAGGAAAAGAAGCAGAACACTAATGTGCGTAAAATATGCCTTTTGAAACGGTCGTTTTGAAATATGGACGTCCTTTGAATTTTTTGGTCGATATGTGACCCCAGGATTTGTTTTCAGGGCAGGTGTCATTTACAGGCCTGCAATGATTTTGAATATCAACTGACCATTAGCGTTGGGATTAACCTGCTGTTGTGTGAAACGGCCACAAGGTGGCAGCAGTTCACCCTTACCAAATCTGGTTACTAGGGCAAGAGAGCCTCAGTGGAAGTGGTGTTCTAGTTTGGAGTTTAGAATGGAATGTGCCAGGAGAAAGCCCCTCACGTTTGTCTCACTACTTCTTGTTCGTGTTTTTAATTTAATTTTTTATTTTTTATTACAGCAAGTTTGATTACACTGTTTGGCTTGTTGTAGGTGTGGAAGATGTGGTTCTTTTACACATATACAGATGACTGTTCTTCCTGGGATCCTTTTCCCATGTACGTTATGACAGAATGTTGAGTAGTCCTCTCTTGGTATTCTGTAGGTCTTTGGTGATTATATATGTCACCTGTGTTTGTATATGTCTGTTAACCCCGATATCGTAATGAAACCAATCCTCACACCTTTCCATTGGTGAACCATAAGTTTTTTTAATGAATCTGTGATTGCCCTTCTCCGTGGAAATATCTGCCCTGGTATCCATTTTTAGGTAACACCTATAAGTGATATGATTTGATATGTGTCTTTCACTTTCTGACTTACTACAAGGCACGTGATTACTTCTAGACTCATCTACGGTGCTGCAAATGGCATTGTGTCCTTTTTTCCCTTGACTTCTCTTCTGCCTTAGCGGGGTCCATTTTCAACAATGTGATTCCCTGAGGCTTAAAGATTAGCTGACCTGGGCAGCCTTACCCTGCCGGCCCGCCCTCCCCAGGTGTGCCTCGTTGAGGTCAATATAAACAGAGCTCCAGGCAGCAATAGTCCCTGAAGCTGTGCCTGACTACATATTCTGTGCCCCGTCAGCAGTCTCGGGGCTGTGCTGGTGGGAGGGAGTGAGGGGCCACAGCTTTGTTGGTGGCCCGGTGTGAGTGGGGTTCTGCTGGCCTTCTTGCAGGAGTTGCCAGGCTGCCCCCTGTAAAGAAGAGGTTGTGTCACCCATACCTTCCGCTGGAATTTCTCTCCGGACAGAGGAGAGGAAGGAAAAAAGCAATGGGGGCCGGGACAGGAGGGGTATCTCAGGCAGGGCAATGGAAAGCTTCTGGAAGAGCGCCCGTGGCCAGGACCACCCTGGCTGTCCTGCAGGCACCAAGTTGGCCTGCGTGCTGTCGCTGGTGTGGCTCCACGGTCCTTCCCCTAGGCTTTCAAGCCCTTGTACATATTCAGGTGTTTTACCTGGAAAGGGTGAGAAAAGTTCAGCAGCACCTGGCCTGGGGATCAGCTCACGTTTACTCACAGATGCCTCGGCACGGTCCCCCAGCTTTGCAATGAGGACGCTCCTTGCGTGGGGGGTGGGTTGCTGGCTGTATGGGAGATGATTCCCCACCTCTGACCAATTTCAGAATTGTTTACCACTGGAGCAAGTGCCCTGCTAGGGTTTTCCTGTGTATAACTGGTGGGTTCAGGTTTTTTTTTTTTTTCCTTTATGGTTCAAGTTAGATTTTATTCCTCTTTTATGTATTTATAGATATAAGCATGGAAATAATTCATTCCTATAAATACATCTGTGTGACGAGAAGAATTTTTTTCTGTTTTATTTTTAAATTTTATTTTTTAAAATTTTGAAATTTAATTTTATTTATGTTTTTAAACAGCACATTATTATTAGTTATGTATTTTATGAATATACATGTATACAGGTCAATCCCAATCTCTCAACTCATCCCACCACCACCACCCCATGGCTTCCCACACTTGGTGTCCATACGTGTGTTCTCTACCTCTGTGTCTCTATTTCTTCCCTGCAAACCAGTTCATCTGTACCATTTTTAGGCTCCACATATATGCATTAATATACAATATTTGTTTTCCTCTTTCTGACTTACTTCATTCTGTATGACAGTCTCTCGATCCATCGATGTCTCTACAAATGACCCAGTTTCATTCCTTTTAATGGCCGAGTAATATTCCATTTTATATATGTACCACATCTTTATCCATTCATCTGTCTGTGGGCATTTAGGTTGCTTCCATTACCTGGCTATTGTAAATAGTGCTGCAACGAACATTGTGGTGAATGTGCCTTTTTGAAATACGGTTTTCTCTGGGTATATGCCCAGAAGTGGGATTGCTGGATCAGATGGTAATTCGATTTCTAATATTTTTAAGGAAACTCCATACTGTTCTCCATAGTGACTGTATCAGTTTACATTCCCACCAATAGTGGAAGAGGGCTCCTTTTGTCCACAACCTCCCCAGAATTGGTTGTTTGTAGATTTTCTGATGATGCCGATTCTAACAGGTGTGAGGTGATACCTCATTGTAGTTTTGATTTGCATTTCTCTAATAATTAGTGCTGTTGAGCAGCTTTTCATGTGCGTCTTGGCCATCTCTGTGTCTCCTTTGAAGAAACGTCTCTTTAGATCTTCTGCCCATTTTTTTGGGTTGTTTGTTTTATTTAATATTAAGTTGCATGAGCTGTTTATATATATTGGAGATTAAACCTCTGTCCATTGATTCGTCTGCAACGATTTTCGCCCCTTCTGAGGGATGCCTTTTTCCATTCCCGTGATTTTTAACAAAAAAGGAAAGAAAGGAAAAGAAGCAGAACACTAATGTGCGTAAAATATGCCTATTGAAATGGTCGTTTTGGAATATGGACGTCCTTTGAATTTTTTGGTCGATATGTGACCCCAGGATTTGTTTTCAGGGCAGGTGTCATTTACAGGCCTGCAATGATTTTGAATATCAACTGACCATAAGCATTGGGATTAATCTGCTGTTGTGTGAAACGGACACAAGGTGGCAGCAGTTCACCCTTACCAAATCTGGTTACTAGGGCAAGAGAGCCTCAGTGGAAGTGGTGTTCTAGATTGGAGTTTAGAATGGAATGTGCCAGGAGAAAGCCCCTCACGTTTGTCTCACTACTTCTTGTTCGTGTTTTTAATTTAATTTTTTATTTTTTATTACAGCAAGTTTGATTACAATGTTTGGCTTGTTGTAGGTGTGGAAGATGTGGTTCTTTTACACATATACAGATGTCTGTTCTTCCTGGGATCCTTTTCCCATGTACGTTATGACAGAATGTTGAGTAGTCCTCTCTTGGTATTCTGTAGGTCTTTGGTGATTATATATGTCACCTGTGTTTGTATATGTCTGTTAACCCCGATATCGTAATGAAACCAATCCTCACACCTTTCCATTGGTGAACCATAAGTTTGTTTAATGAATCTGTGATTGCCCTTCTCCGTGGAAATATCTGCCCTGGTATCCATTTTTAGGTAACACCTATAAGTGATATGATATGATATGTGTCTTCCACTTTCTGACTTACTACAAGTCACGTGATTACTTCTAGACTCATCTACGGTGCTGCAAATGGCATTGTGTCCTTTTTTCCCTTGGCTTCTCTTCTGCTTTAGCGGGGTTCATTTTCAACAATGTGATTCCCTGAGGGTTGTGGATTAGCTGACCTGGGCAGCCTTACCCTGCCGGCCCGCCCTCCCCAGGTGTGCCTCGTTGAGGTCAATATAAACAGCGCTCCAGGCAGCAATAGCCCCTGAAGCTGTGCCTGACTCCATATTCTCTGCCCCGTCAGCAGTCTCGGGGCTGTGCTGGTGGGAGGGAGTGAGGGGCCACAGCTTTGTGGGTGGCCCGGTGTGAGTGGGGTTCTGCTGGCCTTTCTGCAGGAGTTGCCAGGCTGCCGCCTGTAAAGAAGAGGTTGTGTCACCCATACTTTCCGCTGGAATTTCTCTTCGGACAGAGGTGAGGAAGGAAAAAAGCAGTGGGGGCCGGGACAGGAGGGGTATCTCAGGCAGGGCAATGGAAAGTTTCTGGAAGAGCGCCCGGGTCCAGGACCACCCTGGCTGGCCTGCAAGCACCAAGTTGGCCTGTGTGCTGTCGCTGGTGTGGCTCCACGGTCCTTCCTCTAGGCTTTCAAGCCCTTGTATATATTTAGGTGTTTTACCTGGAAAGGGTGGGAACAGTTCAGCAGTAGCTGGCCTGGGGCTCAGCTCACGTTTACTCACAGATGCCTCGGCATGGTCCCCCAGCTTTTCAATGAGGACGCTCCTTGAGTGGGGGGTGGGTTGATGGCTGTATGGGAGATGGTTCCCCACCTCTGACCAATTTCAGAATTGTTTACCACTGGAGCAAGTGCCCTGTTAGGGTTTTCCTCTGTATAACTCGTGGGTTCAGGTTTTTTTTTCTTTTATGGTTTAAGTTAGATTTTATTCCTCTTTTATGTATTTATAGATATAAGCATGGAAATAATTCATTCCTATAAATACATCTGTGTGACGGGAAGAACTTTTTTCTGTTTTATTTTTCAATTTTATTTTTTAAAATTTTGAAATTTAATTTTATTTATTTTTTTTATACAGCACATTATTATTAGTTATGTATTTTATGCATATACATGTACACAGGTCAATCCCAAACTCCCAACTCATCCCACCACCACCACCCCATGGCTTCCCACACTTGGTGTCCATACATTTGTTCTCTACCTCTGTGTCTCTATTTCTTCCCTGCAAACCAGTTCATCTGTACCATTTTTAGGCTCCACATATATGCATTAATATACAATATTTGTTTTCCTTTTTCTGACTTACTTCATTCTGTATGACAGTCTCTCGATCCATCGATGTCTCTACAAATGACCCAGTTTCATTCCTGTTTATGGCCGAGTAATATTCCATTTCATATATGTACCACATCTTTATCCATTCATCTGTCTGTGGGCATTTAGGTTGCTTCCATTACCTGGCTATTGTAAATAGTGCTGCAATGAACATTGTGGTGAATGTGCCTTTTTGATTTACGGTTTCCTCAGGGGATATGCCCAGAAGTGGGATTGCTGGATCAGATGGTAATTCTATTTCTAGTTTTTTTAAGGAAACTCCATAATGTACTCCATAGTCACTGTATCAATTTACATTCCCACCAATAGTGGAAGAGGGCTCCTTTTGTCCACACCCTCCCCAGAATTGGTTGTTTGTAGATTTTCTGATGATGCCGATTCTTACAGGTGTGAGGTGAAACCTCACTGTAGTTTTGATTTGTATTTCTCTAATAATTAGTGCTGTTGAGCAGCTTTTCATGTGTGTCTTAGCCATCTCTGTGTCTCCTTTGAAGAAACGTCTCTTTAGATCTTCTGCCCATTTTTTTGGGTTGTTTGTTTTTTTAATATTAAGCTGCATGAGCTGTTTATATATATTGGAGATTAAACCTCTGTCCATTGATTCGTCTGCAATGATTTTCGCCCATTCTAAGGGATGCTTTTTTCCATTCCCGCTTTTTTTAACAAAAAAAGGAAAGAAAGGATAAAAAGCAGAAAACTAATGTGCGTAAAATATGCCTTTTGAAACGGTCGTTTTGAAATATGGACGTCCTTTGAATATTTTGGTCGATATGTGACCCCAGGATTTGTTTTCAGGGCAGGTGTCATTTACAGGCCTGCAATGATTTTGAATATCAACTGACCATTAGCGTTGGGATTAAAGCTGCTGTTGTGTGAAACGGCCACAAGGTGGCAGCAGTTCACCCTTACCAAATCTGGTTACTAGGGCAAGAGAGCCTCAGTGGAAGTGTTGTTCTAGATTGGAGTTTAGAATGGAATGTGCCAGGAGAAAGCCCCTCACGTTTGTCTCACTACTTCTTGTTCGTGTTTTTAATTTAATTTTTTATTTTTTATTACAGCAAGTTTGATTACAATGTTTGGCTTGTTGTAGGTGTGGAAGATGTGGTTCTTTTACACATATAGAGATGTCTGTTCTTCCTGGGATCCTTTTCCCATGTACCTTATGACAGAATGTTGAGTAGTCCTCTCTTGGTATTCTGTAGGTCTTTGGTGATTATATATGTCACCTGTGTTTGTATATGTCTGTTAACCCCGATATCGTAATGAAACCAATCCTCACACCTTTCCATTGGTGAACCATAAGTTTTTTTAATGAATCTGTGATTGCCCTTCTCCGTGGAAATATCTGCCCTGGTATCCATTTTTAGGTAACACCTATAAGTGATATGATTTGATATGTGTCTTTCACTTTCTGACTTACTACAAGGCACGTGATTACTTCTAGACTCATCTACGGTGCTGCAAATGGCATTGTGTCCTTTTTTCCCTTGACTTCTCTTCTGCCTTAGCGGGGTCCATTTTCAACAATGTGATTCCCTGAGGCTTAAAGATTAGCTGACCTGGGCAGCCTTACCCTGCCGGCCCGCCCTCCCCAGGTGTGCCTCGTTGAGGTCAATATAAACAGAGCTCCAGGCAGCAATAGTCCCTGAAGCTGTGCCTGACTACATATTCTGTGCCCCGTCAGCAGTCTCGGGGCTGTGCTGGTGGGAGGGAGTGAGGGGCCACAGCTTTGTTGGTGGCCCGGTGTGAGTGGGGTTCTGCTGGCCTTCTTGCAGGAGTTGCCAGGCTGCCCCCTGTAAAGAAGAGGTTGTGTCACCCATACCTTCCGCTGGAATTTCTCTCCGGACAGAGGAGAGGAAGGAAAAAAGCAATGGGGGCCGGGACAGGAGGGGTATCTCAGGCAGGGCAATGGAAAGCTTCTGGAAGAGCGCCCGTGGCCAGGACCACCCTGGCTGTCCTGCAGGCACCAAGTTGGCCTGCGTGCTGTCGCTGGTGTGGCTCCACGGTCCTTCCCCTAGGCTTTCAAGCCCTTGTACATATTCAGGTGTTTTACCTGGAAAGGGTGAGAAAAGTTCAGCAGCACCTGGCCTGGGGATCAGCTCACGTTTACTCACAGATGCCTCGGCACGGTCCCCCAGCTTTGCAATGAGGACGCTCCTTGCGTGGGGGGTGGGTTGCTGGCTGTATGGGAGATGATTCCCCACCTCTGACCAATTTCAGAATTGTTTACCACTGGAGCAAGTGCCCTGCTAGGGTTTTCCTGTGTATAACTGGTGGGTTCAGGTTTTTTTTTTTTTTCCTTTATGGTTCAAGTTAGATTTTATTCCTCTTTTATGTATTTATAGATATAAGCATGGAAATAATTCATTCCTATAAATACATCTGTGTGACGAGAAGAATTTTTTTCTGTTTTATTTTTAAATTTTATTTTTTAAAATTTTGAAATTTAATTTTATTTATGTTTTTAAACAGCACATTATTATTAGTTATGTATTTTATGAATATACATGTATACAGGTCAATCCCAATCTCTCAACTCATCCCACCACCACCACCCCATGGCTTCCCACACTTGGTGTCCATACGTGTGTTCTCTACCTCTGTGTCTCTATTTCTTCCCTGCAAACCAGTTCATCTGTACCATTTTTAGGCTCCACATATATGCATTAATATACAATATTTGTTTTCCTCTTTCTGACTTACTTCATTCTGTATGACAGTCTCTCGATCCATCGATGTCTCTACAAATGACCCAGTTTCATTCCTTTTAATGGCCGAGTAATATTCCATTTTATATATGTACCACATCTTTATCCATTCATCTGTCTGTGGGCATTTAGGTTGCTTCCATTACCTGGCTATTGTAAATAGTGCTGCAACGAACATTGTGGTGAATGTGCCTTTTTGAAATACGGTTTTCTCTGGGTATATGCCCAGAAGTGGGATTGCTGGATCAGATGGTAATTCGATTTCTAATATTTTTAAGGAAACTCCATACTGTTCTCCATAGTGACTGTATCAGTTTACATTCCCACCAATAGTGGAAGAGGGCTCCTTTTGTCCACAACCTCCCCAGAATTGGTTGTTTGTAGATTTTCTGATGATGCCGATTCTAACAGGTGTGAGGTGATACCTCATTGTAGTTTTGATTTGCATTTCTCTAATAATTAGTGCTGTTGAGCAGCTTTTCATGTGCGTCTTGGCCATCTCTGTGTCTCCTTTGAAGAAACGTCTCTTTAGATCTTCTGCCCATTTTTTTGGGTTGTTTGTTTTATTTAATATTAAGTTGCATGAGCTGTTTATATATATTGGAGATTAAACCTCTGTCCATTGATTCGTCTGCAACGATTTTCGCCCCTTCTGAGGGATGCCTTTTTCCATTCCCGTGATTTTTAACAAAAAAGGAAAGAAAGGAAAAGAAGCAGAACACTAATGTGCGTAAAATATGCCTATTGAAATGGTCGTTTTGGAATATGGACGTCCTTTGAATTTTTTGGTCGATATGTGACCCCAGGATTTGTTTTCAGGGCAGGTGTCATTTACAGGCCTGCAATGATTTTGAATATCAACTGACCATAAGCATTGGGATTAATCTGCTGTTGTGTGAAACGGACACAAGGTGGCAGCAGTTCACCCTTACCAAATCTGGTTACTAGGGCAAGAGAGCCTCAGTGGAAGTGGTGTTCTAGATTGGAGTTTAGAATGGAATGTGCCAGGAGAAAGCCCCTCACGTTTGTCTCACTACTTCTTGTTCGTGTTTTTAATTTAATTTTTTATTTTTTATTACAGCAAGTTTGATTACAATGTTTGGCTTGTTGTAGGTGTGGAAGATGTGGTTCTTTTACACATATACAGATGTCTGTTCTTCCTGGGATCCTTTTCCCATGTACGTTATGACAGAATGTTGAGTAGTCCTCTCTTGGTATTCTGTAGGTCTTTGGTGATTATATATGTCACCTGTGTTTGTATATGTCTGTTAACCCCGATATCGTAATGAAACCAATCCTCACACCTTTCCATTGGTGAACCATAAGTTTGTTTAATGAATCTGTGATTGCCCTTCTCCGTGGAAATATCTGCCCTGGTATCCATTTTTAGGTAACACCTATAAGTGATATGATATGATATGTGTCTTCCACTTTCTGACTTACTACAAGTCACGTGATTACTTCTAGACTCATCTACGGTGCTGCAAATGGCATTGTGTCCTTTTTTCCCTTGGCTTCTCTTCTGCTTTAGCGGGGTTCATTTTCAACAATGTGATTCCCTGAGGGTTGTGGATTAGCTGACCTGGGCAGCCTTACCCTGCCGGCCCGCCCTCCCCAGGTGTGCCTCGTTGAGGTCAATATAAACAGCGCTCCAGGCAGCAATAGCCCCTGAAGCTGTGCCTGACTCCATATTCTCTGCCCCGTCAGCAGTCTCGGGGCTGTGCTGGTGGGAGGGAGTGAGGGGCCACAGCTTTGTGGGTGGCCCGGTGTGAGTGGGGTTCTGCTGGCCTTTCTGCAGGAGTTGCCAGGCTGCCGCCTGTAAAGAAGAGGTTGTGTCACCCATACTTTCCGCTGGAATTTCTCTTCGGACAGAGGTGAGGAAGGAAAAAAGCAGTGGGGGCCGGGACAGGAGGGGTATCTCAGGCAGGGCAATGGAAAGTTTCTGGAAGAGCGCCCGGGTCCAGGACCACCCTGGCTGGCCTGCAAGCACCAAGTTGGCCTGTGTGCTGTCGCTGGTGTGGCTCCACGGTCCTTCCTCTAGGCTTTCAAGCCCTTGTATATATTTAGGTGTTTTACCTGGAAAGGGTGGGAACAGTTCAGCAGTAGCTGGCCTGGGGCTCAGCTCACGTTTACTCACAGATGCCTCGGCATGGTCCCCCAGCTTTTCAATGAGGACGCTCCTTGAGTGGGGGGTGGGTTGATGGCTGTATGGGAGATGGTTCCCCACCTCTGACCAATTTCAGAATTGTTTACCACTGGAGCAAGTGCCCTGTTAGGGTTTTCCTCTGTATAACTCGTGGGTTCAGGTTTTTTTTTCTTTTATGGTTTAAGTTAGATTTTATTCCTCTTTTATGTATTTATAGATATAAGCATGGAAATAATTCATTCCTATAAATACATCTGTGTGACGGGAAGAACTTTTTTCTGTTTTATTTTTCAATTTTATTTTTTAAAATTTTGAAATTTAATTTTATTTATTTTTTTTATACAGCACATTATTATTAGTTATGTATTTTATGCATATACATGTACACAGGTCAATCCCAAACTCCCAACTCATCCCACCACCACCACCCCATGGCTTCCCACACTTGGTGTCCATACATTTGTTCTCTACCTCTGTGTCTCTATTTCTTCCCTGCAAACCAGTTCATCTGTACCATTTTTAGGCTCCACATATATGCATTAATATACAATATTTGTTTTCCTTTTTCTGACTTACTTCATTCTGTATGACAGTCTCTCGATCCATCGATGTCTCTACAAATGACCCAGTTTCATTCCTGTTTATGGCCGAGTAATATTCCATTTCATATATGTACCACATCTTTATCCATTCATCTGTCTGTGGGCATTTAGGTTGCTTCCATTACCTGGCTATTGTAAATAGTGCTGCAATGAACATTGTGGTGAATGTGCCTTTTTGATTTACGGTTTCCTCAGGGGATATGCCCAGAAGTGGGATTGCTGGATCAGATGGTAATTCTATTTCTAGTTTTTTTAAGGAAACTCCATAATGTACTCCATAGTCACTGTATCAATTTACATTCCCACCAATAGTGGAAGAGGGCTCCTTTTGTCCACACCCTCCCCAGAATTGGTTGTTTGTAGATTTTCTGATGATGCCGATTCTTACAGGTGTGAGGTGAAACCTCACTGTAGTTTTGATTTGTATTTCTCTAATAATTAGTGCTGTTGAGCAGCTTTTCATGTGTGTCTTAGCCATCTCTGTGTCTCCTTTGAAGAAACGTCTCTTTAGATCTTCTGCCCATTTTTTTGGGTTGTTTGTTTTTTTAATATTAAGCTGCATGAGCTGTTTATATATATTGGAGATTAAACCTCTGTCCATTGATTCGTCTGCAATGATTTTCGCCCATTCTAAGGGATGCTTTTTTCCATTCCCGCTTTTTTTAACAAAAAAAGGAAAGAAAGGATAAAAAGCAGAAAACTAATGTGCGTAAAATATGCCTTTTGAAACGGTCGTTTTGAAATATGGACGTCCTTTGAATATTTTGGTCGATATGTGACCCCAGGATTTGTTTTCAGGGCAGGTGTCATTTACAGGCCTGCAATGATTTTGAATATCAACTGACCATTAGCGTTGGGATTAAAGCTGCTGTTGTGTGAAACGGCCACAAGGTGGCAGCAGTTCACCCTTACCAAATCTGGTTACTAGGGCAAGAGAGCCTCAGTGGAAGTGTTGTTCTAGATTGGAGTTTAGAATGGAATGTGCCAGGAGAAAGCCCCTCACGTTTGTCTCACTACTTCTTGTTCGTGTTTTTAATTTAATTTTTTATTTTTTATTACAGCAAGTTTGATTACAATGTTTGGCTTGTTGTAGGTGTGGAAGATGTGGTTCTTTTACACATATAGAGATGTCTGTTCTTCCTGGGATCCTTTTCCCATGTACCTTATGACAGAATGTTGAGTAGTCCTCTCTTGGTATTCTGTAGGTCTTTGGTGATTATATATGTCACCTGTGTTTGTATATGTCAGTTAACCCCGATATCGTAATGAAACCGATCCTCACACCTTCCCATTGGTGAACCATAAGTTTGTTTAATGAATCTGTGATTGCCCTTCTCCGTGGAAATATCTGCCCTGGTATCCATTTTTAGGTAACACCTATAACTGATATGATATGATATGTGTCTTTCACTTTCTGACTTACTACAAGTCACGTGATTACTTCTAGACTCATCTACGGTGCTGCAAATGGCATTGTGTCCTTTTTTCCCTTGGCTTCTCTTCTGCCTTAGCGAGGTCCATTTTCAACAATGTGATTCCCTGAGGGTTGTGGATTAGCTGACCTGGGCAGCCTTACCCTGCCGGCCCGCCCTCCCCAGGTGTGCCTCGTTGAGGTCAATATAAAGAGCGCTCCAGGCAGCAATAGCCCCTGAAACTGTGCCTGACTCCGTATTCTCTGCCCAGTCAGCAGTCTCGGGGCTGTGCTGGTGGGAGGGAGTGAGGGGCCACAGCTTTGTGGGTGGCCCGGTGTGAGTGGGGTTCTGCTGGCCTTTCTGCAGGAGTTGCCAGGCTGCCGCCTGTAAAGAAGAGGTTGTGTCACCCATACCTTCCGCTGGAATTTCTCTCCGGACAGAGGTGAGGAAGGAAAAAAGCAGTGGGGGCCGGGACAGGAGGGGTTTCTCAGGCAGGGCAATGGAAAGCTTCTGGAAGAGCGCCCGGAGTCAGGACCACCCTGGCTGGCCTGCAGGCACCAAGTTGGCCTGCGTGCTGTCACTGGTGTGGCTCCATGGTCCTTCCTCTAGGCTTTCAAGCCCTTGTACATATTCAGGTGTTTTACCTGGAAAGGGTGGGAACAGTTCAGCAGCAGCTGGCCTGGGGCTCAGCTCACGTTTACTCACAGATGCCTCGGCACTGTCCCCCAGCTTTGCAATGAGGATGCTCCTTGCGTGGGGGTGAGTAGCTGGCTGTATGGGAGATGGTTCCCAACCTCTGACCAATTTCAGAATTGTTTACCGCTTGAGCAAGTGCCGTGATAGTGTTTTCCTCTGTGTAACTCGTGGTTTCACTTTTTTTTTCTTTTATGGTTCAAGTTAGATTTTATTCCTCTTTTATGTATTTATAGATATAAGCATGGAAATAATTCATTCCTATAAATACATCTGTGTGACGGGAAGAACTTTTTTCTGTTTTATTTTTAAATTTTATTTTTTAAAATATTGAAATTTAATTTTATTTATTTTTTTTATACAGCACGTTATTATTAGTTATATATTTTATGTATATACATGTATACAGGTCAATCCCAAACTCCCAACTCATCCCACCACCACCACCCCATGGCTTCCCACACTTGGTGTCCATACGTTTGTTCTCTACCTCTGTGTCTCTATTTCTTCCCTGCAAACCAGTTCATCTGTA
Source organism: Mesoplodon mirus (assembly GCF_964341445.2). Taxonomy (NCBI): domain Eukaryota; kingdom Metazoa; phylum Chordata; class Mammalia; order Artiodactyla; family Ziphiidae; genus Mesoplodon; species Mesoplodon mirus. The sequence continues at coordinate 125,362,715 of NC_138984.1, forward strand.
TCATTTTTAGGCTCCACATATATGCATTAATATACAATATATGTTTTCCTCTTTCTGACTTACTTCATTCTGTATGACAGTCTCTCGATCCATCAATGTCTCTACAAATGACCCAGTTTCATTCCTTTTTATGGCCGAGTAATATTCCATTTCATATATGTACCACATCTTTATCCATTCATCTGTCTGTGGGCATTTGGGTTGCTTCCATTACCTGGCTATTGTAAATAGTGCTGCAACGAACATTGTGGTGAATGTGCCTTTTTTTTTTTTTTTTTTTTTTTTTTTTTTTTTGCTGTACGCCGGGCCTCTCACTGCTGTGGCCTCTCCCGTTGCGGAGCACAGGCTCCGGACACACAGGCTCCGCGGCCATGGCTCGCGGGCCCAGCCGCTCCACGGCATGTGGGATCTTCCGGGATCGGGGCACAAACCCGTGTCCCCTGCATCGGCAGGCGGACTCCCAACCACTGCGCCACCAGGGAAGCCCGAATGTGCCTTTTTGAAATACGGTTTTCTCTGGGTATATGCCCAGAAGTGGGATTGCTGGATGAGATGGTAATTCTATTTCTAGTTTTTTTAAGAAAACTCCATACTGTTCTCCTTAGTGACTGTATCAATTTACATTCCCACCAATAGTGGAAGAGGGCTCCTTTTGTCCACACCCTCCCCAGAATTGGTTGTTTGTAGATTTTCTGATGATGCCGATTCTAACAGGTGTGAGGTGAAATCTCATTGTAGTTTTGATTTGCATTTCTCTGATAATTAGTGCTGTTGAGCAGCTTTTCATGTGCGTCTTGGCCATCTCTGTGTCTCCTTTGAAGAAACGTCTCTTTAGATCTTCTGCCCATTTTTTGGGTTGTTTGTTTTTTTTAATATTAAGCTGCATGAGCTGTTTATATATATTGGAGATTAAACCTCTGTCCATTGATTCGTCTGCAACAATTTTCGCCCATTCTGAGGGATGCCTTTTTCCATTCCCGTGTTTTTTAACAAAAAAGGAAAGAAAGGAAAAGAAGCAGAACACTAATGTGCGTAAAATATGCCTTTTGAAACGGTCGTTTTGACATATGGACGTCCTTTGAATTTTTTGGTCGATATGTTACCCCAGGATTTGTTTTCAGGGCAGGTGTCATTTACAGGCCTGCAATGATTTTGAATATCAACTGACCATTAGCGTTGGGATTAAACTGCTGTTGTGTGAAACGGCCACAAGGTGGCAGCAGTTCACCCTTACCAAATCTGGTTACTAGAGCAAGAGAGCCTCAGTGGAAGTGGTGTTCTAGATTGGAGTTTAGAATGGAATGTGCCAGGAGAAAGCCCCTCACGTTTGTCTCACTACTTCTTGTTCGTGTTTTTAATTTAATTTCTTATTTTTTATTACAGCAATTTTGATTACAATGTTTGGCTTCTTGTAGGTGTGGAAGATGTGGTTCTTTTACACATATACAGATGTCTGTTCTTCCTGGGATCCTTTTCCCATGTATGTTATGACAGAATATTGAGTAGTCCTCTCTTGGTATTCTGTAGGTCTTTGGTGATTATATATGTCACCTGTGTTTGTATATGTCTGTTAACCCCGATATCGTAATGAAACCAATCCTCACACCTTTCCATTGGTGAACCATAAGTCTGTTTAATGAATCTGTGATTGCCCTTCTCCGTGGAAATATCTGCCCTGGTATCCATTTTTATGTAACACCTATAAGTGATATGATATGATATGTGTCTTCCATTTTCTGACTTACTACAAGTCATGTGATTACTTCTAGACTCATCTACGGTGCTGCAAATGGCATTGTGTCCTTTTTTCCCTTGGCTTCTCTTCTGCCTTAGCGCGGTCCATTTTCAACAATGTGATTCCCTGAGGGTTGTGGATTAGCTGACCTGGGCAGCCTTACCCTGCCGGCCCGCCCTCCCCAGGTGTGCCTCGTTGAGGTCAATATAAACAGCGCTCCAGGCAGCAATAGCCCCTGAAGCTGTGCCTGCCTCCATATTCTCTGCCCCGTCAGCAGTCTCGGGGCTGTGCTGGTGGGAGGCAGTGAGGGGCCACAGCTTTGTTGGTGGCCCGGTGTGAGTGGGGTTCTTCTGGCCTTTCTGCAGGAGTTGCCAGGCTGCCGCCTGTAAAGAAGAGGATGTGTCACCCATAACTTCCGCTGGAATTTCTCTCCGGACAGAGGTGAGGAAGGAAAAAAGCAGTGGGGGCCGGGACAGGAGGGGTATCTCAGGCAGGGCAATGGAAAGCTTCTGGAAGAGCGCCCGGGTCCAAGACCACCCTGGCTGGCCTGCAGGCACCAAGTTGGCCTGCGTGCTGTCGCTGGTGTGGCTCCACGGTCCTTCCTCTAGGCTTTCAAGCCCTTGTACATATTCAGGTGTTTTACCTGGAAAGGGTGGGAACAGTTCAGCAGCAGCTGGCCAGGGGCTCAGCTCACGTTTACTCACAGATGCCTCGGCACGGTCCCCAAGCTTTGCAATGAGGTCGCTCTTGCGTGGGGGGTGGGTTGATGGCTGTATGGGAGATGCTTCCCCACCTCTGACCAATTTCATAATTGTTTACCACCGGAGCAAGTGCCCTGATAGGGTTTTCCTCTGTATAACTCGTGGGTTCAGGTTTTTTTTTCTTTTATGGTTCAAGTGAGAATTTATTCCTCTTTTATGTATTTATAGATATAAGCATGGAAATAATTCATTCCTATAAATACATCTGTGTGACGGGAAGAACTTTTTTCTGTTTTATTTTTAAATTTTATTTTTTAAAATTTTGAAATTTAATTTTATTTATTTTTTTATACAGCACATTATTATTAGTTATGTATTTTATGCATATACATGTACACAGTTCAATCCCAAACTCCCAACTCATCCCACCACCACCACCCCATGGCTTCCCACACTTGGTGTCCTTACGTGTGTTCCCTACCTCTGTGTCTCTATTTCTTCCCTGCAAACCAGTTCATCTGTACCATTTTTAGGCTCCACATATATGCATTAATATACAATATTTGTTTTCCTCTTTCTGACTTACTTCATTCTGTATGACAGTCTCTCGATCCATCGATGTCTCTACAAATGACCCAGTTTCATTCCTTTTTATGGCCGAGTAATATTCCATTTCATATATGTACCACATCTTTATCCATTCATCTGTCTGTGGGCATTTAGGATGCTTCCATTACCTGGCTATTGTAAATAGTGCTGCAATGAACATTGTGGTGAATGTGCCTTTTTGATTTACGGTTTTCTCTGGGTATATGCCCAGAAGTGGGATTGCTGGATCAGATGGTAATTGTATTTCTAGTTTTTTTAAGGATACTCCATACGGTTCTCCATAGTGACTGTATCAATTTACATTCCCACCAATAGTGGAAGAGGGCTCCTTTTGTCCACACCCTCCCCAGAATTGGTTGTTTGTAGATTTTCTGATGATGCCGATTCTTACAGGTGTGAGGTGAAAACTCATTGTAGTTTTGATTTGTATTTCTCTAATAATTAGTGCTGTTGAGCAGCTTTTCATGTGCGTCTTAGCCATCTCTGTGTCTCCTTTGAAGAAACGTCTCTTTAGATCTTCTGCCCATTTTTTTTGGGTTGTTTGTTTTTTTAATATTAAGCTGCATGAGCTGTTTATATATATTGGAGATTAAACCTCTGTCCATTGATTCGTCTGCAACGATTTTCGCCCATTCTGAGGGATGCTTTTTTCCATTCCCGCTTTTTTTAACAAAAAAAGGAAAGAAAGGAAAAGAAGCAGAACACTAATGTGCGTAAAATATGCCTTTTGAAACGGTCGTTTTGAAATATGGACGTCCTTTGAATATTTTGGTCGATATGTGACCCTAGGATTTGTTTTCAGGGCAGGTGTCATTTACAGGCCTGCAATGATTTTGAATATCAACTGACCATTAGCGTTGGGATTAAAGCTGCTGTTGTGTGAAACGGCCACAAGGTGGCAGCAGTTCACCCTTACCAAATCTGGTTACTAGGGCAAGAGAGCCTCAGTGGAAGTGGTGTTCTAGATTGGAGTTTAGAATGGAATGTGCCAGGAGAAAGCCCCTCACGTTTGTCTCACTACTTCTTGTTCATGTTTTTAATTTAATTTTTTATTTTTTATTACAGCAAGTTTGATTACAATGTTTGGCTTGTTGTAGGTGTGGAAGATGTGGTTCTTTTACACATATACACATATCTGTTCTTCCTGGGATCCTTTTCCCATGTACGTTATGACAGAATGTTGAGTAGTCCTCTCTTGGTATTCTGTAGGTCTTTGGTGATTATATATGTCACCTGTGTTTGTATATGTCTGTTAACCCCGATATCGTAATGAAACCAATCCTCACACCTTTCCATTGGTGAACCATAAGTTTGTTTAATGAATCTGTGATTGCCCTTCTCCGTGGAAATATCTGCCCTGGTATCCATTTTTAGGTAACACCTATAAGTGATATGATATGATATGTGTCTTTCACTTTCTGACTTACTACAAGTCACGTGATTACTTCTAGACTCATCTACGGTGCTGCAAATGGCATTGTGTCCTTTTTTCCCTTGGCTTCTCTTCTGCCTTAGCGAGGTCCATTTTCAACAATGTGATTCCTTGAGGGTTGTGGATTAGCTGACCTGGGCAGCCTTACCCTGCCGGCCCGCCCTCCCCAGGTGTGCCTCGTTGAGGTCAATCTAAACAGCGCTCCAGGCAGCAATAGCCCCTGAAGCTGTGCCTGACTCCATATTCTCTGCCCCGTCAGCAGTCTCGGGGCTGTGCTGGTGGGAGGGAGTGAGGGGCCACAGCTTTGTGGGTGGCCCGGTGTGAGTGGGGTTCTGCTGGCCTTTCTGCAGGAGTTGCCAGGCTGCCGCCTGTAAAGAAGAGGTTGTGTCACCCATACCTTCCGCTGGAATTTCTCTCAGGACAGAGGTGAGGAAGGAAAAAAGCAGTGGGGGCCGGGACAGGAGGGGTATCTCAGGCAGTGCAGTGGAAAGATTCTGGAAGAGTGCCCGGGGCCAGGACCACCCTGGCTGGCCTGCAGGCACCAAGTTGCACTGCGTGCTGTCACTGGTGTGGCTCCACGGTCCTTCCCCAAGGCTTTCAAGCCCTTGTACATATTCAGGTGTTTTACCTGGAAAGGGTGGGAACAGTTCAGCAGCAGCTGGCCTGGGGCTCAGCTCACGTTTACTCACAGATGCCTCGGCACGGTCCCCCAGCTTTGCATTGAGGATGCTCATTGCGTGGGGGTCAGTTGCTGGCTGTATGGGAGATGGTTCCCAACCTCTGACCAATTTCAGAATTGTTTACCGCCAGAGCAAGTGCCGTGATAGGGTTTTCCTCTGTGTAACTCGTGGGTTCACTTTTTTTTTCTTTTATGGTTCAAGTTAGATTTTATTCCTCTTTTATGTATTTATAGATATAAGCATGGAAATAATTCATTCCTATAAATACATCTGTGTGACGGGAAGAACTTTTTTCTGTTTTATTTTTAAATTTTATTTTTTAAAATTTTGAAATTTAATTTTATTTATTTTTTTATACAGCACGTTATTATTAGTTATATATATTATGCATATACATGTATACAGGTCAATCCCAAACTCCCAACTCATCCCACCACCACCACCCCATGGCTTCCCACACTTGGTGTCCATACGTGTGTTCTCTACCTCTGTGTCTCTATTTCTTCCCTGCAAACCAGTTCATCTGTACCATTTTTAGGCTCCACATATATGCATTAATATACAATATTTGATTTCCTCTTTCTGACTTACTTCATTCTGTATGACAGTCTCTCGATCCAACAATGTCTCTACAAATGACCCAGTTTCATTCCTTTTTATGGCCGAGTCATATTCCATTTTATATATGTACCACATCTTTATCCATTCATCTGTCTGTGGGCATTTAGGTTGCTTCCATTACCTGGCTATTGTAAATAGTGCTGCAACGAACATTGTGGTGAATGTGCCTTTTTGAAATACGGTTTTCTCTGGGTATATGCCCAGAAGTGGGATTGCTGGATCAGATGGTAATTGTATTTCTAGTTTTTTTAAGGATACTCCATACTGTTCTCCATAGTGACTGTATCAATTTACATTCCCACCAATAGTGGAAGAGGGCTCCTTTTGTCCACACCCTCCCCATAATTGGTTGTTTGTAGATTTTCTGATGATGCCGATTCTTACAGGTGTGAGGTGAAAACTCATTGTAGTTTTGATTTGTATTTCTCTAATAATTAGTGCTGTTGAGCAGCTTTTCATGTGCGTCTTAGCCATCTCTGTGTCTCCTTTGAAGAAACGTCTCTTTAGATCTTCTGCCCATTTTTTTTGGGTTGTTTGTTTTTTTTAATATTAAGCTGCATGAGCTGTTTATATATATTGGAGATTAAACCTCTGTCCATTGATTCGTCTGCAACGATTTTCTCCCATTCTGAGGGATGCTTTTTTCCATTCCCGCTTTTTTTAACAAAAAAAGGAAAGAAAGGAAAAGAAGCAGAACACTAATGTGCGTAAAATATGCCTTTTGAAACGGTCGTTTTGAAATATGGACGTCCTTTGAATATTTTGGTCGATATGTGACCCCAGGATTTGTTTTCAGGGCAGGTGTCATTTACAGGCCTGCAATGATTTTGAATATCAACTGACCATTAGCGTTGGGATTAAAGCTGCTGTTGTGTGAAACGGCCACAAGGTGGCAGCAGTTCACCCTTACCAAATCTGGTTACTAGGGCAAGAGAGCCTCAGTGGAAGTGGTGTTCTAGATTGGAGTTTAGAATGGAATGTGCCAGGAGAAAGCCCCTCACGTTTGTCTCACTACTTCTTGTTCGTGTTTTTAATTTAATTTTTTATTTTTTATTACAGCAAGTTTGATTACAATGTTTGGCTTGTTGTAGGTGTGGAAGATGTGGTTCTTATACACATATACAGATGTCTGTTCTTCCTGGGATCCTTTTCCCATGTACGTTATGACAGAATGTTGAGTAGTCCTCTCTTGGTATTCTGTAGGTCTTTGGTGATTATATATGTCACCTGTGTTTGTATATGTCTGTTAACCCCGATATCGTAATGAAACCAATCCTCACACCTACCCATTGGTGAACCATAAGTTTGTTTAATGAATCTGTGATTGCCCTTCTCCGTGGAAATATCTGCCCTGGTATCCATTTTTAGGTAACACCTATAAGTGATATGATATGATATGTGTCTTTCACTTTCTGACTTACTACAAGTCACGTGATTACTTCTAGACTCATCTACGGTGCTGCAAATGGCATTGTGTCCTTTTTTCCCTTGGCTTCTCTTCTGCCTTAGCGAGGTCCATTTTCAACAATGTGATTCCTTGAGGATTGTGGATTAGCTGACCTGGGCAGCCTTACCCTGCCGGCCCGCCCTCCCCAGGTGTGCCTCGTTGAGGTCAATATAAAGAGCGCTCCAGGCAGCAATAGCCCCTGAAGCTGTGCCTGACTCCATATTCTCTGCCCAGTCAGCAGTCTCGGGGCTGTGCTGGTGGGAGGGAGTGAGGGGCCACAGCTTTGTGGGTGGCCCGGTGTGAGTGGGGTTCTGCTGGCCTTTCTGCAGGAGTTGCCAGGCTGCCGCCTGTAAAGAAGAGGTTGTGTCACCCATAACTTCCGCTGGAATTTCTCTCTAGACAGAGGTGAGGAAGGAAAAAAGCAGTGGGGGCCGGGACAGGAGGGGTTTCTCAGGCAGGGCAATGGAAAGCTTCTGGAAGAGCGCCCGGTGTCAGGACCACCCTGGCTGGCCTGCAGGCACCAAGTTGGCCTGCGTGCTGTCACTGGTGTGGCTCCATGGTCCTTCCTCTAGGCTTTCAAGCCCTTGTACATATTCAGGTGTTTTACCTGGAAAGGGTGGGAACAGTTCAGCAGCAGCTGGCCTGGGGCTCAGCTCACGTTTACTCACAGATGCCTCGGCACGGTCCCCCAGCTTTGCAATGAGGATGCTCCTTGCGTGGGGGTGAGTTGCTGGCTGTATGGGAGATGGTTCCCAACCTCTGACCAATTTCAGAATTGTTTACCGCTTGAGCAAGTGCCGTGATAGGGTTTTCCTCTGTGTAACTCGTGGGTTCACTTTTTTTTTTCTTTTATGGTTCAAGTTAGATTTTATTCCTCTTTTATGTATTTATAGATATAAGCATGGAAATAATTCATTCCTATAAATACATCTGTGTGACGGGAAGAACTTTTTTCTGTTTTATTTTTAAATTTTATTTTTTAAAATATTGAAATTTAATTTTATTTATTTTTTTATACAGCACGTTATTATTAGTTATATATTTTATGTATATACATGTATACAGGTCAATCCCAAACTCCCAACTCATCCCACCACCACCACCTCATGGCTTCCCACACTTGGTGTCCATATGTTTGTTCTCTACCTCTGTGTCTCTATTTCTTCCCTGCAAACCAGTTCATCTGTATCATTTTTAGGCTCCACATATATGCATTAATATACAATATATGATTTCCTCTTTCTGACTTACTTCATTCTGTATGACAGTCTCTCGATCCATCAATGTCTCTACAAATGACCCAGTTTCATTCCTTTTTATGGCCGAGTAATATTCCATTTCATATATGTACCACATCTTTATCCATTCATCTGTCTGTGGGCATTTGGTTTGCTTCCATTACCTGGCTATTGTAAATAGTGCTGCAACGAACATTGTGGTGAATGTGCCTTTTTGAAATACGGTTTTCTCTGGGTATATGCCCAGAAGTGGGATTGCTGGATCAGATGGTAATTCTATTTCTAGTTTTTTTAAGAAAACTCCATACTGTTCTCCATAGTGACTGTATCAATTTACATTACCACCAATAGTGGAAGAGGGCTCCTTTTGTCCACACCCTCCCCAGAATTGGTTGTTTGTAGATTTTCTGATGATGCCGATTCTAACAGGTGTGAGGTGATATCTCATTGTAGTTTTGATTTGAATTTCTCTGATAATTAGTGCTGTTGAGCAGCTTTTCATGTGCGTCTTGGCCATCTCTGTGTCTCCTTTGAAGAAACGTCTCTTTAGATCTTCTGCCCATTTTTTTGGGTTGTTTGTTTTTTTTAATATTAAGCTGCATGAGCTGTTTATATATATTGGAGATTAAACCTCTGTCCATTGATTCGTTTTCAACGATTTTCGCCCATTCTGAGGGATGCCTTTTTCCATTCCCGTGTTTTTTAACAAAAAAAGGAAAGAAAGGAAAAGAAGCAGAACACTAATGTGCGTAAAATATGCCTTTTGAAACGGTCGTTTTGAAATATGGACGTCCTTTGAATTTTTTGGTCGATATGTGACACCAGGATTTGTTTTCAGGGCAGGTGTCATTTACAGGCCTGCAATGATTTTGAATATCAACTGACCATTAGCATTGGGATTAAAGCTGCTGTTGTGTGAAACGGCCACAAGGTGGCTGCAGTTCACCCTTACAAAATCTGGTTACTAGAGCAAGAGAGCCTCAGTGGAAGTGGTGTTCTAGATTGGAGTTTAGAATGGAATGTGCCAGGAGAAAGCCCCTCACGTTTGTCTCACTACTTCTTGTTCGTGTTTTTAATTTAATTTCTTATTTTTTATTACAGCAATTTTGATTACAATGTTTGGCTTGTTGTAGGTGTGGAAGATGTGGTTCTTTTACACATATACAGATGTCTGTTCTTCCTGGGATCCTTTTCCCATGTATGTTATGACAGAATATTGAGTAGTCCTCTCTTGGTATTCTGTAGGTCTTTGGTGATTATATAAGTCACCTGTGTTTGTATATGTCTGTTAACCCCGATATCGTAATGAAACCAATCCTCACACCTTTCCATTGGTGAACCATAAGTCTGTTTAATGAATCTGTGATTGCCCTTCTCCGTGGAAATATCTGCCCTGGTATCCATTTTTATGTAACACCTATAAGTGATATGATATGATATGTGTTTTCCACTTTCTGACTTACTACAAGTCATGTGATTACTTCTAGACTCATCTACGGTGCTGCAAATGGCATTGTGTCCTTTTTTCCCTTGGCTTCTCTTCTGCCTTAGCGCGGTCCATTTTCAACAATGTGATTCCCTGAGGGTTGTGGATTAGCTGACCTGGGCAGCCTTACCCTGCCGGCCCGCCCTCCCCAGGTGTGCCTCGTTGAGGTCAATATAAACAGCGCTCCAGGCAGCAATAGCCCCTGAAGCTGTGCCTGCCTCCATATTCTCTGCCCCGTCAGCAGTCTCGGGGCTGTGCTGGTGGGAGGCAGTGAGGGGCCACAGCTTTGTTGGTGGCCCGGTGTGAGTGGGGTTCTTCTGGCCTTTCTGCAGGAGTTGCCAGGCTGCCGCCTGTAAAGAAGAGGATGTGTCACCCATATCTTCCGCTGGAATTTCTCTCCGGACAGAGGTGAGGAAGGAAAAAAGCAGTGGGGGCCGGGACAGGAGGGGTATCTCAGGCAGGGCAATGGAAAGCTTCTGGAAGAGCGCCCGGGGCCAAGACCACCCTGGCTGGCCTGCAGGCACCAAGTTGGCCTGCGTGCTGTCGCTGGTGTGGCTCCACGGTCCTTCCTCTAGGCTTTCAAGCCCTTGTACATATTCAGTTTTTTACCTGGAAAGGGTGGGAACAGTTCAGCAGCAGCTGGCCTGGGGCTCAGCTCACGTTTACTCACAGATGCCTCGGCACGGTCCTCAAGCATTGCAATGAGGTCGCTCTTGCGTGGGGGGTGGGTTGATGGCTGTATGGGAGATGCTTCCCCACCTCTGACCAATTTCATAATTGTTTACCACTGGAGCAAGTGCCCTGATAGGGTTTTCCTCTGTATAACTCGTGGGTTCAGGTTTTTTTTTTCTTTTATGGTTCAAGTTAGATTTTATTCCTCTTTTATGTATTTATAGATATAAGCATGGAAATAATTCATTCCTATAAATACATCTGTGTGACGGGAAGAACTTTTTTCTGTTTTATTTTTAAATTTTATTTTTTAAAATTTTGAAATTTAATTTTATTTATTTTTTTATACAGCACATTATTATTAGTTATGTATTTTAGGCATATACATGTACACAGTTCAATCCCAAACTCCCAACTCATCCCACCACCACCACCCCATGGCTTCCCACACTTGGTGTCCTTACGTGTGTTCCCTTCCTCTGTGTCTCTATTTCTTCCCTGCAAACCAGTTCATCTGTACCATTTTTAGGCTCCACATATATGCATTAATATACAATATTTGTTTTCCTCTTTCTGACTTACTTCATTCTGTATGACAGTCTCTCGATCCATCAATGTCTCTACAAATGACCCAGTTTCATTCCTTTTTATGGCCGAGTAATATTCCATTTCATATATGTACCACATCTTTATCCATTCATCTGTCTGTGGGCATTTAAGATGCTTCCATTACCTGGCTATTGTAAATAGTGCTGCAATGAACATTGTGGTGAATGTGCCTTTTTGATTTACGGTTTTCTCTGGGTATATGCCCAGAAGTGGGATTGCTGGATCAGATGGTAATTGTATTTCTAGTTTTTTTAAGGATACTCCATACTGTTCTCCATAGTGACTGTATCAATTTACATTCCCACCAATAGTGGAAGAGGGCTCCTTTTGTCCACACCCTCCCCATAATTGGTTGTTTGTAGATTTTCTGATGATGCCGATTCTTACAGGTGTGAGGTGAAAACTCATTGTAGTTTTGATTTGTATTTCTCTAATAATTAGTGCTGTTGAGCAGCTTTTCATGTGCGTCTTAGCCATCTCTGTGTCTCCTTTGAAGAAACGTCTCTTTAGATCTTCTGCCCATTTTTTTTGGGTTGTTTGTTTTTTTTAATATTAAGCTGCATGAGCTGTTTATATATATTGGAGATTAAACCTCTGTCCATTGATTCGTCTGCAACGATTTTCTCCCATTCTGAGGGATGCTTTTTTCCATTCCCGCTTTTTTTAACAAAAAAAGGAAAGAAAGGAAAAGAAGCAGAACACTAATGTGCGTAAAATATGCCTTTTGAAACGGTCGTTTTGAAATATGGACGTCCTTTGAATATTTTGGTCGATATGTGACCCCAGGATTTGTTTTCAGGGCAGGTGTCATTTACAGGCCTGCAATGATTTTGAATATCAACTGACCATTAGCGTTGGGATTAAAGCTGCTGTTGTGTGAAACGGCCACAAGGTGGCAGCAGTTCACCCTTACCAAATCTGGTTACTAGGGCAAGAGAGCCTCAGTGGAAGTGGTGTTCTAGATTGGAGTTTAGAATGGAATGTGCCAGGAGAAAGCCCCTCACGTTTGTCTCACTACTTCTTGTTCGTGTTTTTAATTTAATTTTTTATTTTTTATTACAGCAAGTTTGATTACAATGTTTGGCTTGTTGTAGGTGTGGAAGATGTGGTTCTTATACACATATACAGATGTCTGTTCTTCCTGGGATCCTTTTCCCATGTACGTTATGACAGAATGTTGAGTAGTCCTCTCTTGGTATTCTGTAGGTCTTTGGTGATTATATATGTCACCTGTGTTTGTATATGTCTGTTAACCCCGATATCGTAATGAAACCAATCCTCACACCTACCCATTGGTGAACCATAAGTTTGTTTAATGAATCTGTGATTGCCCTTCTCCGTGGAAATATCTGCCCTGGTATCCATTTTTAGGTAACACCTATAAGTGATATGATATGATATGTGTCTTTCACTTTCTGACTTACTACAAGTCACGTGATTACTTCTAGACTCATCTACGGTGCTGCAAATGGCATTGTGTCCTTTTTTCCCTTGGCTTCTCTTCTGCCTTAGCGAGGTCCATTTTCAACAATGTGATTCCTTGAGGATTGTGGATTAGCTGACCTGGGCAGCCTTACCCTGCCGGCCCGCCCTCCCCAGGTGTGCCTCGTTGAGGTCAATATAAAGAGCGCTCCAGGCAGCAATAGCCCCTGAAGCTGTGCCTGACTCCATATTCTCTGCCCAGTCAGCAGTCTCGGGGCTGTGCTGGTGGGAGGGAGTGAGGGGCCACAGCTTTGTGGGTGGCCCGGTGTGAGTGGGGTTCTGCTGGCCTTTCTGCAGGAGTTGCCAGGCTGCCGCCTGTAAAGAAGAGGTTGTGTCACCCATAACTTCCGCTGGAATTTCTCTCTAGACAGAGGTGAGGAAGGAAAAAAGCAGTGGGGGCCGGGACAGGAGGGGTTTCTCAGGCAGGGCAATGGAAAGCTTCTGGAAGAGCGCCCGGTGTCAGGACCACCCTGGCTGGCCTGCAGGCACCAAGTTGGCCTGCGTGCTGTCACTGGTGTGGCTCCATGGTCCTTCCTCTAGGCTTTCAAGCCCTTGTACATATTCAGGTGTTTTACCTGGAAAGGGTGGGAACAGTTCAGCAGCAGCTGGCCTGGGGCTCAGCTCACGTTTACTCACAGATGCCTCGGCACGGTCCCCCAGCTTTGCAATGAGGATGCTCCTTGCGTGGGGGTGAGTTGCTGGCTGTATGGGAGATGGTTCCCAACCTCTGACCAATTTCAGAATTGTTTACCGCTTGAGCAAGTGCCGTGATAGGGTTTTCCTCTGTGTAACTCGTGGGTTCACTTTTTTTTTTCTTTTATGGTTCAAGTTAGATTTTATTCCTCTTTTATGTATTTATAGATATAAGCATGGAAATAATTCATTCCTATAAATACATCTGTGTGACGGGAAGAACTTTTTTCTGTTTTATTTTTAAATTTTATTTTTTAAAATATTGAAATTTAATTTTATTTATTTTTTTTATACAGCACGTTATTATTAGTTATATATTTTATGTATATACATGTATACAGGTCAATCCCAAACTCCCAACTCATCCCACCACCACCACCTCATGGCTTCCCACACTTGGTGTCCATATGTTTGTTCTCTACCTCTGTGTCTCTATTTCTTCCCTGCAAACCAGTTCATCTGTATCATTTTTAGGCTCCACATATATGCATTAATATACAATATATGATTTCCTCTTTCTGACTTACTTCATTCTGTATGACAGTCTCTCGATCCATCAATGTCTCTACAAATGACCCAGTTTCATTCCTTTTTATGGCCGAGTAATATTCCATTTCATATATGTACCACATCTTTATCCATTCATCTGTCTGTGGGCATTTGGTTTGCTTCCATTACCTGGCTATTGTAAATAGTGCTGCAACGAACATTGTGGTGAATGTGCCTTTTTGAAATACGGTTTTCTCTGGGTATATGCCCAGAAGTGGGATTGCTGGATCAGATGGTAATTCTATTTCTAGTTTTTTTAAGAAAAATTCCATACTGTTCTCCATAGTGACTGTATCAATTTACATTACCACCAATAGTGGAAGAGGGCTCCTTTTGTCCACACCCTCCCCAGAATTGGTTGTTTGTAGATTTTCTGATGATGCCGATTCTAACAGGTGTGAGGTGATATCTCATTGTAGTTTTGATTTGAATTTCTCTGATAATTAGTGCTGTTGAGCAGCTTTTCATGTGCGTCTTGGCCATCTCTGTGTCTCCTTTGAAGAAACGTCTCTTTAGATCTTCTGCCCATTTTTTTGGGTTGTTTGTTTTTTTTAATATTAAGCTGCATGAGCTGTTTATATATATTGGAGATTAAACCTCTGTCCATTGATTCGTTTTCAACGATTTTCGCCCATTCTGAGGGATGCCTTTTTCCATTCCCGTGTTTTTTAACAAAAAAAGGAAAGAAAGGAAAAGAAGCAGAACACTAATGTGCGTAAAATATGCCTTTTGAAACGGTCGTTTTGAAATATGGACGTCCTTTGAATTTTTTGGTCGATATGTGACACCAGGATTTGTTTTCAGGGCAGGTGTCATTTACAGGCCTGCAATGATTTTGAATATCAACTGACCATTAGCATTGGGATTAAAGCTGCTGTTGTGTGAAACGGCCACAAGGTGGCTGCAGTTCACCCTTACAAAATCTGGTTACTAGAGCAAGAGAGCCTCAGTGGAAGTGGTGTTCTAGATTGGAGTTTAGAATGGAATGTGCCAGGAGAAAGCCCCTCACGTTTGTCTCACTACTTCTTGTTCGTGTTTTTAATTTAATTTCTTATTTTTTATTACAGCAATTTTGATTACAATGTTTGGCTTGTTGTAGGTGTGGAAGATGTGGTTCTTTTACACATATACAGATGTCTGTTCTTCCTGGGATCCTTTTCCCATGTATGTTATGACAGAATATTGAGTAGTCCTCTCTTGGTATTCTGTAGGTCTTTGGTGATTATATAAGTCACCTGTGTTTGTATATGTCTGTTAACCCCGATATCGTAATGAAACCAATCCTCACACCTTTCCATTGGTGAACCATAAGTCTGTTTAATGAATCTGTGATTGCCCTTCTCCGTGGAAATATCTGCCCTGGTATCCATTTTTATGTAACACCTATAAGTGATATGATATGATATGTGTTTTCCACTTTCTGACTTACTACAAGTCATGTGATTACTTCTAGACTCATCTACGGTGCT
Source organism: Mesoplodon mirus (assembly GCF_964341445.2). NCBI lineage: Eukaryota > Metazoa > Chordata > Mammalia > Artiodactyla > Ziphiidae > Mesoplodon > Mesoplodon mirus. The sequence goes on from NC_138984.1 coordinate 125,378,138, forward strand.
GCAAATGGCATTGTGTCCTTTTTTCCCTTGGCTTCTCTTCTGCCTTAGCGCGGTCCATTTTCAACAATGTGATTCCCTGAGGGTTGTGGATTAGCTGACCTGGGCAGCCTTACCCTGCCGGCCCGCCCTCCCCAGGTGTGCCTCGTTGAGGTCAATATAAACAGCGCTCCAGGCAGCAATAGCCCCTGAAGCTGTGCCTGCCTCCATATTCTCTGCCCCGTCAGCAGTCTCGGGGCTGTGCTGGTGGGAGGCAGTGAGGGGCCACAGCTTTGTTGGTGGCCCGGTGTGAGTGGGGTTCTTCTGGCCTTTCTGCAGGAGTTGCCAGGCTGCCGCCTGTAAAGAAGAGGATGTGTCACCCATATCTTCCGCTGGAATTTCTCTCCGGACAGAGGTGAGGAAGGAAAAAAGCAGTGGGGGCCGGGACAGGAGGGGTATCTCAGGCAGGGCAATGGAAAGCTTCTGGAAGAGCGCCCGGGGCCAAGACCACCCTGGCTGGCCTGCAGGCACCAAGTTGGCCTGCGTGCTGTCGCTGGTGTGGCTCCACGGTCCTTCCTCTAGGCTTTCAAGCCCTTGTACATATTCAGTTTTTTACCTGGAAAGGGTGGGAACAGTTCAGCAGCAGCTGGCCTGGGGCTCAGCTCACGTTTACTCACAGATGCCTCGGCACGGTCCTCAAGCATTGCAATGAGGTCGCTCTTGCGTGGGGGGTGGGTTGATGGCTGTATGGGAGATGCTTCCCCACCTCTGACCAATTTCATAATTGTTTACCACTGGAGCAAGTGCCCTGATAGGGTTTTCCTCTGTATAACTCGTGGGTTCAGGTTTTTTTTTTCTTTTATGGTTCAAGTTAGATTTTATTCCTCTTTTATGTATTTATAGATATAAGCATGGAAATAATTCATTCCTATAAATACATCTGTGTGACGGGAAGAACTTTTTTCTGTTTTATTTTTAAATTTTATTTTTTAAAATTTTGAAATTTAATTTTATTTATTTTTTTATACAGCACATTATTATTAGTTATGTATTTTATGCATATACATGTACACAGTTCAATCCCAAACTCCCAACTCATCCCACCACCACCACCCCATGGCTTCCCACACTTGGTGTCCTTACGTGTGTTCCCTTCCTCTGTGTCTCTATTTCTTCCCTGCAAACCAGTTCATCTGTACCATTTTTAGGCTCCACATATATGCATTAATATACAATATTTGTTTTCCTCTTTCTGACTTACTTCATTCTGTATGACAGTCTCTCGATCCATCAATGTCTCTACAAATGACCCAGTTTCATTCCTTTTTATGGCCGAGTAATATTCCATTTCATATATGTACCACATCTTTATCCATTCATCTGTCTGTGGGCATTTAAGATGCTTCCATTACCTGGCTATTGTAAATAGTGCTGCAATGAACATTGTGGTGAATGTGCCTTTTTGATTTACGGTTTTCTCTGGGTATATGCCCAGAAGTGGGATTGCAGGATCAGATGGTAATTGTATTTCTAGTTTTTTTAAGGATACTCCATACTGTTCTCCATAGTGACTGTATCAATTTACATTCCCACCAATAGTGGAAGAGGGCTCCTTTTGTCCACACCCTCCCCAGAATTGGTTGTTTGTAGATTTTCTGATGATGCCGATTCTTACAGGTGTGAGGTGAAAACTCATTGTAGTTTTGATTTGTATTTCTCTAATAATTAGTGCTGTTGAGCAGCTTTTCATGTGCGTCTTAGCCATCTCTGTGTCTCCTTTGAAGAAACGTCTCTTTAGATCTTCTGCCCATTTTTTTTGGGTTGTTTGTTTTTTTTAATATTAAGCTGCATGAGCTGTTTATATATATTGGAGATTAAACCTCTGTCCATTGATTCGTCTGCAACGATTTTCTCCCATTCTGAGGGATGCTTTTTTCCATTCCCGCTTTTTTTAACAAAAAAAGGAAAGAAAGGAAAAGAAGCAGAACACTAATGTGCGTAAAATATGCCTTTTGAAACGGTCGTTTTGAAATATGGACGTCCTTTGAATATTTTGGTCGATATGTGACCCCAGGATTTGTTTTCAGGGCAGGTGTCATTTACAGGCCTGCAATGATTTTGAATATCAACTGACCATTAGCGTTGGGATGAAAGCTGCTGTTGTGTGAAACGGCCACAAGGTGGCAGCAGTTCACCCTTACCAAATCTGGTTACTAGGGCAAGAGAGCCTCAGTGGAAGTGGTGTTCTAGATTGGAGTTTAGAATGGAATGTGCCAGGAGAAAGCCCCTCACGTTTGTCTCACTACTTCTTGTTCGTGTTTTTAATTTAATTTTTTATTTTTTCTTACAGCAAGTTTGATTACAATGTTTGGCATGTTGTAGGTGTGGAAGATGTGGTTCTTTTACACATATACACATGTCTGTTCTTCCTGGGATCCTTTTCCCATGTACGTTATGACAGAATGTTGAGTAGTCCTCTCTTGGTATTCTGTAGGTCTTTGGTGATTATATATGTCACCTGTGTTTGTATATGTCTGTTAACCCCGATATCGTAATGAAACCAATCCTCACACCTTTCCATTGGTGAACCATAAGTTTGTTTAATGAATCTGTGATTGCCCTTCTCCGTGGAAATATCTGCCCTGGTATCCATTTTTAGGTAACACCTATAAGTGATATGATATGATATGTGTCTTTCACTTTCTGACTTACTACAAGTCACGTGATTACTTCTAGACTCATCTACGGGGCTGCAAATGGCATTGTGTCCTTTTTTCCCTTGGCTTCTCTTCTGCCTTAGCGAGGTCCATTTTCAACAATGTGATTCCTTGAGGGTTGTGGATTAGCTGACCTGGGCAGCCTTACCCTGCCAGCCCGCCCTCCCCAGGTGTGCCTCGTTGAGGTCAATCTAAACAGCGCTCCAGGCAGCAATAGCCCCTGAAGCTGTGCCTGACTCCATATTCTCTGCCCCGTCAGCAGTCTCGGGGCTGTGCTGGTGGGAGGGAGTGAGGGGCCACAGCTTTGTGGGTGGCCCGGTGTGAGTGGGGTTCTGCTGGCCTTTCTGCAGGAGTTGCCAGGCTGCCGCCTGTAAAGAAGAGGTTGTGTCACCCATACCTACCGCTGGAATTTCTCTCCGGACAGAGGTGAGGAAGGAAAAAAGCAGTGGGGGCCGGGACAGGAGGGGTATCTCAGGCAGTGCAGTGGAAAGCTTCTGGAAGAGTGCCCGGGGCCAGGACCACCCTGGCTGGCCTGCAGGCACCAAGTTGCACTGCGTGCTGTCACTGGTGTGGCTCCACGGTCCTTCCCCAAGGCTTTCAAGCCCTTGTACATATTCAGGTGTTTTACCTGGAAAGGGTGGGAACAGTTCAGCAGCAGCTGGCCTGGGGCTCAGCTCACGTTTACTCACAGATGCCTCGGCACGGTCCCCCAGCTTTGCACTGAGGATGCTCATTGCGTGGGGGTCAGTTGCTGGCTGTATGGGAGATGGTTCCCAACCTCTGACCAATTTCAGAATTGTTTACCGCCAGAGCAAGTGCCGTGATAGGGTTTTCCTCTGTGTAACTCGTGGGTTCACTTTTTTTTTCTTTTATGGTTCAAGTTAGATTTTATTCCTCTTTTATGTATTTATAGATATAAGCATGGAAATAATTCATTCCTATAAATACATCTGTGTGACGGGAAGAACTTTTTTCTGTTTTATTTTTAAATTTTATTTTTTAAAATTTTGAAATTTAATTTTATTTATTTTTTTATACAGCACGTTATTATTAGTTATATATATTATGCATATACATGTATACAGGTCAATCCCAAACTCCCAACTCATCCCACCACCACCACCCCATGGCTTCCCACACTTGGTGTCCATACGTGTGTTCTCTACCTCTGTGTCTCTATTTCTTCCCTGCAAACCAGTTCATCTGTACCATTTTTAGGCTCCACATATATGCATTAATATACAATATTTGTTTTCCTCTTTCTGACTTACTTCATTCTGTATGACAGTCTCTCGATCCAACAATGTCTCTACAAATGACCCAGTTTCATTCCTTTTTATGGCCGAGTCATATTCCATTTTATATATGTACCATATCTTTATCCATTCATCTGTCTGTGGGCATTTAGGTTGCTTCCATTACCTGGCTATTGTAAATAGTGCTGCAACGAACATTGTGGTGAATGTGCCTTTTTGAAATACGGTTTTCTCTGGGTATATGCCCAGAAGTGGGATTGCTGGATCAGATGGTAATTCTATTTCTAGTTTTTTTAAGGAAACTCCATACTGTTCTCCATAGTGCCTGTATCAATTTACATTCCCACCAATAGTGGAAGAGGGCTCCTTTTGTCCACACCCTCCCCAGAATTGGTTGTTTGTAGATTTTCTGATGATGCCGATTCTTACAGGTGTGAGGTGAAACCTCATTGTAGTTTTGATTTGCATTTCTCTAATAATTAGTGCTGTTGAGCAGCTTTTCATGTGCGTCTTGGCCATCTCTGAGTCTCCTTTGAAGAAACGTCTCTTTAGATCTTCTGCCCATTTTTTTGGGGTTGTTTGTTTTTTTAATATTAAGCTGCATTGACTGTTTATATATATTGGAGATTAAACCTCTGTCCATTGATTCGTCTGCAACGATTTTCGCCCATTCTGAGGGATGCTTTTTTCCATTCCCGTTTTTTTTTAACGAAAAAGGAAAGAAAGGAAAAGAAGCAGAACACTAATGTGCCTAAAATATGCCTTTTGAAACGGTCGTTTTGACATATGGACGTCCTTTGAATTTTTTGGTCGATATGTGACCCCAGGATTTATTTTCAGGGCAGGTGTCACTTACAGGCCTGCAATGATTTTGAATATCAACTGACCATTAGCGTTGGGATTAAAGCTGCTGTTGTGTGAAACGGACACAAGGTGGCAGCAGTTCACCCTTACCAAATCTGGTTACTAGGGCAAGAGAGCCTAAGTGGAAGTGGTGTTCTAGATTGGAGTTTAGAATGGAATGTACCAGGAGAAAGCCCCTCACGTTTGTCTCACTACTTCTTTTTCGTGTTTTTAATTTAAGTTTTTATTTTTTATTACAGCAAGTTTGATTACAATGTTTGGCTTGTTGTAGGTGTGGAAGATGTGGTTCTTTTACACATATACACATGTCTGTTCTTCCTGGGATCCTTTTCCCATGTACGTTATGACAGAATGTTGAGTAGTCCTCTCTTGGTATTCTGTAGGTCTTTGGTGATTATATATGTCACCTGTGTTTGTATATGTCTGTTAACCCCGATATCGTAATGAAACCAATCCTCACACCTTTCCATTGGTGAACCATAAGTTTGTTTACTGAATCTGTGATTGCCCTTCTCCGTGGAAATATCTGCCCTGGTATCCATTTTTAGATAACACCTATAACTGATATGATATGATATGTGTCTTTCACTTTCTGACTTACTACAAGTCACGTGATTACTTCTAGACTCATCTACGGTGCTGCAAATGGCATTGTGTCCTTTTTTCCATTGGCTTCTCTTCTGCCTTAGCGGGGTCCATTTTCAACAATGTGATTCCCTGAGGGTTGTGGATTAGCTGACCTGGGCAGCCTTACCCTGCTGGCCGGCCCTCCACACGTGTGACTCGTTGAGGTCAATATAAACAGCGCTGCAGGCAGCAATAGCCCCTGAAGCTGTGCCTGACTCCATATTCTCTGCCCCGTCAGCAGTCTCGGTGCTGTGCTGGTGGGAGGGAGTGAGGGGCCACAGCTTTGTGGGTGGCCCGGTGTGAGTGGGGTTCTGCTGGCCTTTCTGCAGGAGTTGCCAGGCTGCCGCCTGTAAAGAAGAGGTGGTGTCACCCATACCTTCCGCTGGAATTTCTCTCCGGACAGAGGTGAGGAAGGAAAAAAGCAGTGGGGGCCGGGACAGGAGGGGTATCTCAGGAAGGGCAATGGAAAGCTTCTGGAAGAGCGCCAGGGTCCAGGACCACCCTGGCTGGCCTGCAGGCACCAAGTTGGCCTGCGTGCTGTCGCTGGTGTGGCTCCACAGTCCTTCCTCTAGGGTTTCAAGCCCTTGTACATATTCAGGTGTTTTACCTGGAAAGGGTGGGGACAGTTCAGCAGCAGCTGGCCTGGGGCTCAACTCACGTTTACTCAAAGATGCCTCGGCACGGTCCCCCAGCTTTGCAATAAGGACGCTCCTTGCGTGGGGGGTGGGTTGCTGGCTGTATGGGAGAGGGTTCCCCACCTCTGACCAATTTCAGAATTGTTTACCGCTGGAGCAAGTGCCGTGATAGGGTTTTCCTCTGTATAACTAGTGGGTTCACTTTTTTCTTCTTTTATCGTTCAAGTTAGATTTTATTCCTCTTTTATGTATTTATAGATATAAGCATGGAAATAATTCATTCCTATAAATACATCTGTGTGACGGGAAGAACTTTTTTCTGTTTTATTTTTAAATTTTATTTTTTAAAATTTTGAAATTTAATTTTATTTATTTTTTTTATACAGCACATTATTATTAGTTATGTATTTTATGCACATACATGTATACAGGTCAATCCCAAACTCCCAACTCATCCCACCACCACCACCCCATGGCTTCCCACACTTGGTGTCCATACGTTTGTTCTCTACCTCTATGTCTCTATTACTTCCCTGCAAACCAGTTCATCTGTACCATTTTTAGGCTCCACATATATGCATTAATATACAATATTTGTTTTCCTCTTTCTGACTTACTTCATTCTGTATGACAGTCTCTCGATCCATCGATGTCTCTACAAATGACCCAGTTTCATTCCTTTTTATGGCCGAGTAATATTCCATTTTATATATGAACCACATCTTTATCCATTCATCTGTCTGTGGGCATTTAGGTTGCTTCCATTACCTGGCTATTGTAAATAGTGCTGCAACGAACATTGTGGTGAATGTGCCTTTTTGAAATACGGTTTTCTCTGGGTATATGCCCAGAAGTGCGATTGCTGGATCAGATGGTAATTCTATTTCAAGTTTTTTTAAGGAAACTCCCTACTGTTCTCCATAGTGACTGTATCAATTTACATTCCCACCAATAGTGGAAGAGGGCTCCTTTTGTCCACACCCTCCCCAGAATTGGTTGTTTGTAGATTTTCTGATGATGCCGATTCTAACAGGTGTGAGGTGAAACCTCATTGTAGTTTTGATTTGCATTTCTCTAATAATTAGTGCTGTTGAGCAGCTTTTCATGTGCGTCTTGGCCATCTCTGTGTCTCCTTTGAAGAAACGTCTCTTTAGATCTTCTGCCCATTTTTTTGGGGTTGTTTGTTTTTTTTAATATTAAGCTGCATGAGCTGTTTATATATATTGGAGATTAAACCTCTGTCCATTTATTCGTCTGCAACGATTTTCGCCCATTCTGAGGGATGCCTTTTTCCATTCCCGTGTTTTTTAACAAAAAAGGAAAGAAAGGAAAAGAAGCAGAACACTAATGTGCGTAAAATATGCCTTTTGAAACGGTCGTTTTGAAATATGGACGTCCTTTGAATTTTTTGGTCGATATGTGACCCCAGGATTTGTTTTCAGGGCAGGTGTCATTTACAGGCCTGCAATGATTTTGAATATCAACTGACCATTAGCGCTGGGATTAAAGCTGCTGTTGTGTGAAACCGCCACAAGGTGGCAGCAGTTCACCCTTACCAAATCTGGTTACTAGGGCAAGAGAGCCTCAGTGGAAGTGGTGTTCTAGATTGGAGTTTAGAATGGAATGTGCCAGGAGAAAGCCCCTCAAGTTTGTCTCACTACTTCTTGTTCGTGTTTTTCAATTAATTTTTTATTTTTTATTACAGCAAGTTTGATTACAATGTTTGGCTTGTTGTAGGTGTGGAAGATGTGGTTCTTTTACACATATACACATGTCTGTTCTTCCTGGGATCCTTCTCCCATGTACGTTATGACAGAATGTTGAGTAGTCCTCTCTTGGTATTTTGTAGGTCTTTGGTGATTATATATGTCACCTGTGTTTGTATATGTCTGTTAACCCCGATATCGTAATGAAACCAATCCTCACACCTTTCCATTGGTGAACCATAAGTTTGTTTAATGAATCTGTGATTGCCCTTCTCCGTGGAAATATCTGCCCTGGTATCCATTTTTAGGTAACACCTATAAGTGATATGATATGATATGTGTCTTTCACTTTCTGACTTACTACAAGTTACGTGATTACTTCTAGACTCATCTACGGTGCTGCAAATGGCATTGTGTCCTTTTTTCCCTTGGCTTCTCTTCTGCCTTAGTGGGGTCCATTTTCAACAATGTGATTCCCTGAGGGTTGTGGATTAGCTGACCTGGGCAGCCTTACCCTGCCGGCCCGCCCTCCCCAGGTGTGCCTCGTTGAGGTCAATATAAACAGAGCTCCAGGCAGCAATAGCCCCTGAAGCTGTGCCTGACTCCATATTCTCTGCCCCGTCAGCAGTCTCGGGGCTGTGCTGGTGGGAGGGAGTGAGGGGCCACAGCTTTGTGGGTGGCCCGGTGTGAGTGGGGTTCTGCTGGCCTTTCTGCAGGAGTTGCCAGGCTGCCTCCTATAAAGAAGAGGATGTGTCACCCATACCTTCCGCTGGAATTACTCTCCGGACAGAGGTGAGGAAGGAAAAAAGCAGTGGGGGCCGGGACAGGAGGGGTATCTCAGGCAGGGCAATGGAAAGCTTCTGGTAGAGCGCCAGGGTCCAGGACCACCCTGGCTGGCCGGCAGGCACCATGTTGGCCTGCGTGCTGTCGTTGGTGTGGCTCCACGGTGCTTCCTCTAGGCTTTCAAGCCCTTGTACATATTCAGGTGTTTTACCTGGAAAGGGTAGGGACAGTTCAGCAGCAGCTGGCCTGGGGCTCAGCTCACGTTTACTCACAGATGCCTCAGCACGGTCCTGGTCCCCCAGCTTTGCAATGAGGACGCTCCTTGCGTGGGGGGTGGGTTGCTGGCTGTATGGGAGATGGTTCCCCACCTCTGAACAATTTCAGAATTGTTTACCGCTGGAGCAAGTGCCGTGGTAGGGTTTTCCTCTGTATAACTCGTGGGTTCACTTTTTTTTTCTTTTATCATTCAAGTTAGATTTTATTCTACTTTTATGTATTTATAGATATAAGCATGGAAATAATTCATTCCTATAAATACATCTGTGTGACGGGAAGAACTTTTTTCTGTTTTATTTTTAAATTTTATTTTTTTAAATTTTGAAATTTAATTTTATTTATATTTTTTATACAGCATGTTATTATTAGTTATGTATTTTATGCATATACATGTATACAGGTCAATCCCAAACTCCCAACTCATCCCACCACCACCACCCCATGGCTTCCCACACTTGGTGTCCATACGTTTGTTCTCTACCTCTGTGTCTCTATTTCTTCCCTGCAAACCAGTTCATCTGTACCATTTTTAGGCTCCACATATATGCATTAATATACAATATTTGTTTTCCTCTTTCTGACTTACTTCATTCTGTATGACAGTCTCTCGATCCATCGATGTCTCTACAAATGACCCAGTTTCATTCCTTTTTATGGCCGAGTAATATTCCATTTTATATATGTACCACATCTTTATCCATTCATCTGTCTGTGGGCATTTAGGTTGCTTCCATTACCTGGCTATTGTAAATAGTGCTGCAACAAACATTGTGGTGAATGTGCCTTTTTGAAATACGGTTTTCTCTGGGTATATGCACAGAAGTGGGATTGCTGGATCAGATGGTAATTCTATTTCTAATTTTTTTAAGGAAACTCCATACTGTTCTCCATAGTGACTGTATCAATTTACATTCCCACCAATAGTGGAAGAGGGCTCCTTTTGTCCACACCCTCCCCAGAATTGGTTGTTTGTAGATTTCCTGATGATGCCGATTCTAACAGGTGTGGGGTGATACCTCATTGTAGTATTGATTTGCATTTCTCTAATAATTAGTGCTGTTGAGCAGCTTTTCACGTGCGTCTTGGCCATCTCTGTGTCTCCTTTGAAGAAACGTCTCTTTAGATATTCTGCCCATTTTTTTGGGTTGTTTGTTTTTTTAATATTAAGCTGCATGAGCTGTTTATATATATTGGAGATTAAACCTCTGTCCATTGATTCGTCTGCAAGGATTTTTGCCCATTCTGAGGGATGCCTTTTTCCATTCCCGTGTTTTTTAACAAAAATGGAAAGAAAGGAAAAGAAGCAGAACACTAATGTGCGTAAAATATGCCTTTTGAAACGGTCGTTTTGAAATATGGACGTCCTTTGAATTTTTTGGTCGATATGTGACCCCAGGATTTGTTTTCAGGGCAGGTGTCATTTACAGGCCTGCAATGATTTTGAATATCAACTGACCATTAGCACTGGGATTAAAGCTGCTGTTGTGTGAAACGGCCACAATGTGGCAGCAGTTCTCCCTTACCAAATCTGGTTACTAGGGCAAGAGAGCCTCAGTGGAAGTGGTGTTCTAGATTGGAATTTAGAATGGAATGTGCCAGGAGAAAGCCCCTCAAGTTTGTCTCACTACTTCTCGTTCGTGTTTTTAATTTAATTTTTTATTTTTTATTACAGCAAGTTTGATTACAATGTTTGGCTTGTTGTAGGTGTGGAAGATGTGGTTCTTTTACACATATACAGATGTCTGTTCTTCCTGGGATCCTTTTCCCATGTATGTTATGACAGAATATTGAGTAGTCCTCTCTTGGTATTCTGTAGGTCTTTGGTGATTATATATGTCACCTGTGTTTGTAGATGTCTGTTAACCCCGATATCGTAATGAAACCAATCCTCACACCTTCCATTGGTGAACCATAAGTCTGTTTAATGAATCTGTGATTGCCCATCTCCGTGGAAATATCTGCCATGGTATCCATTTTTAGGTAACACCTATAAGTGATATGATATGATATGTGTCTTCCACTTTCTGACTTACTACAAGTCACGTGATTACTTCTAGACTCATCTACGGTGCTGCAAATGGCATTGTGTCCTTTTTTCCCTTGGCTTCTCTTCTGCCTTAGCGGGGTCCATATTCAACAATGTGATTCCCTGAGGGTTGTGGATTAGCTGACCTGGGCAGCCTTACCCTGCCGGCCCGCCCTCCCCAGGTGTGCCTCGTTGAGGTCAATATAAACAGAGCTCCAGGCAGCAATAACCCCTGAAGCTGTGCCTGATTCCATATTCTCTGCCCCGTCAGCAGTCTCGGGGCTGTGCTGGTGGGAGGGAGTGAGGGGCCACAGCTTTGTTGGTGGCCCGGTGTGAGTGGGGTTCTGCTGGCCTTTCTGCAGGAGTTGCCAGGCTGCCGCCTGTAAAGAAGAGGATGTGTCACACATACCTTCCGCTGGAATTTCTCTCCGGACAGAGGTGAGGAAGGAAAAAAGCAGTGGGGGCCGGGACAGGAGGGGTATCTCAGGCAGGGCAATGGAAAGCTTCTGGAAGAGCGCCCGGGGCCAAGACCACCCTGGCTGGCCTGCAGGCACCAAGTTGGCCTGCGTGCTGTCGCTGGTGTGGCTCCACGGTCCTTCCACTAGGCTTTCAAGCCCTTGTACATATTCTGGTGTTTTACCTGGAAAGGGTGGGAACAGTTCAGCAGCAGCTGGCCTGGGGCTCAGCTCACGTTTACTCACAGATGCCTCGGCACGGTCCCCAAGTTTTGCAATGAGGTCGCTCCTTGCGTGGGGGGTGGGTTGATGGCTGTATGGGAGATGCTTCCCCACCTCTGACCAATTTCATAATTGTTTACGACTGGAGCAAGTGCCCTGATAGGGTTTTCCTCTGTATAACTCGTGGGTTCAGGTTTTTTTTTTTCTTTTATGGTTCAAGTTAGAATTTATTCCTCTTTTATGTATTTATAGATATAAGCATGGAAATAATTCACTCCTATAAATACATCTGTGTGACGGGAAGAAGTTTTTTCTGTTTTATTTTTAAATTTTATTTTTTAAAATTCTGAAATTTAATTTTATTTATTTTTTTATACAGCACATTATTATTAGTTATGTATTTTATGCATATACATGTACACAGGTCAATCCCAAACTCCCAACTCATCCCACCACCACCACCCCATGGCTTCCCACACTTGGTGTCCATACGTTTGTTCTCTACCTCTGTGTCTCTATTTCTTCCCTGCAAACCAGTTCATCTGTACCATTTTTTAGGCTCCACATATATGCATTAATATACAATATTTGTTTTCCTCTTTCTGACTTACTTCATTCTGTATGACAGTCTCTCGATCCATCGATGTCTCTACAAATGACCCAGTTTCATTCCTTTTTATGGCCGAGTCATATTCCATTTTATATATGTACCACATCTTTATCCATTCATCTGTCTGTGGGCATTTAGGTTGCTTCCATTACCTGGCTATTGTAAATAGTGCTGCAACGAACATTGTGGTGAATGTGCCTTTTTGAAATTCGGTTTTCTCTGGGTATATGCCCAGAAGTGCGATTGCTGGATCAGATGGTTATTCTATTTCTAATTTTTTAAGGAAACTCCATACTGTTCTACATAGTGACTGTATCAATTTACATTCCCACCAATAGTGGAAGAGGGCTCCTTTTGTCCACACCCTCCCCAGAATTGGTTGTTTGTAGATTTTCTGATGATGCCGATTCTAACCGGTGTGAGGTGATACCTCATTGTAGTTTTGATTTGCATTTCTCTAATAATTAGTGCTGTTGAGCAGCTTTTCATGTGCGTCTTGGCCATCTCTGTGTCTCCTTTGAAGAAACGTCTCTTTAGATCTTCTGCCCATTTTTTTGGGTTGTTTGTTTTTTTTAATATTAAGCTGCATGAGCTGTTTATATATATTGGAGATTAAACCTCTGTCCATTGATTCGTCTGCAACGATTTTCGCCCATTCTGAGGGATGCCTTTTTCCATTCCCGTGTTTTTTAACAAAAAAGGAAACAAAGGAAAAGAAGCAGAACACTAATGTGCGTAAAATATGCCTTTTGAAACGGTCGTTTTGAAATATGGACGTCCTTTGAATTTTTTGGTCGATATGTGACCCCAGGATTTGTTTTCAGGGCAGGTGTCATTTACAGGCCTGCAATGATTTTGAATATCAACTGACCATTAGCGCTGGGATTAAAGCTGCTGTTGTGTGAAACGGCCACAAGGTGGCAGCAGTTCACCCTTACCAAATCTGGTTACTAGGGCAAGAGAGCCTCAGTGGAAGTGGTGTTCTAGATTGGAGTTTAGAATGGAATGTGCCAGGAGAAAGCCCCTCACGTTTGTCTCACTACTTCTTGTTCGTGTTTTTAATTTAATTTTTTTTTATTTTTTATTACAGCAAGTTTGATTACAATGTTTGGCTTGTTGTAGGTGTGGAAGATGTGGTTCTTTTACACATATACAGATGTCTGTTCTTCCTGGGATCCTTTTCCCATGTACGTTATAACAGAATGTTGAGTAGTCCTCTCTTGGTATTCTGTAGGTCTTTGGTGATTATATATGTCACCTGTGTTTGTATATGTCTGTTAACCCCGATATCGTAATGAAACCAAACCTCACACCTTTCCATTGGTGAACCATAAGTTTGTTTAATGAATCTGTGATTGCCCTTCTCCGTGGAAATATCTGCCCTGGTATCCATTTTTAGGTAACACCTATAAGTGATATGATATGATATGTGTCTTTCACTTTCTGACTTACTACAAGTCACGTGATTACTTCTAGACTCATCTACGGTGCTGCAAATGGCATTGTGTCCTTTTTTCCCTTGGCTTCTCTTCTGCCTTAGCGGGGTCCATTTTCAACAATGTGATTCCCTGAGGGTTGTGGATTAGCTGACCTGGGCAGCCTTACCCTGCCGGCCCGCCCTCCCCAGGTGTGCCTCGTTGAGGTCAATATAAACAGCGCTCCAGGCAGCAATAGCCCCTGAAGCTGTGCCTGACTCCATATTCTCTGCCTCGTGAGCAGTCTCGGGGTTGTGCTGGTGGGAGGGAGTGAGGGGCCACAGCTTTGTGGGTGGCCCGGTGTGAGTGGGGTTCTGCTGGCCTTTCTGCAGGAGATGCCAGGCTGCCGCCTGTAAAGAAGAGGATGTGTCACCCATACCTTCAGATGGAATTTCTCTCCGGACAGAGGTGAGGAAGGAAAAAAGCAGTGGGGGCCGGGACAGGAGGGGTATCTCAGGCAGGGCAATGGAAAGATTCTGGAAGAGCGCCAGGGTCCAGGACCACACTGGCTGGCCTGCAGTCACCAAGTTGCCCTGCGTGCTGTCACTGGTGTGGCTCCACAGTCCTTCCTCTAGGCTTTAAAGCCCTTGTACATATTCAGGTGTTTTACCTGGAAAGGTTGGGAACAGTTCAGCAGCAGCTGGCCTGGGGCTCAGCTCACGTTTACTCACAGATGCCTCGGCACGGTCCCCCAGCTTTGCAATGAGGACGCTCCTTGCGTGGGGGGTGTGTTGCTGGCTGTATGAGAGATGGTTCCCCACCTCTGACCAATTTCAGAATTGTTTACCGCTGGAGCAAGTGCCCAGATAGGGTTTTCCTCTGCAAAACTCGTGAGTTCAGGTTTTTTTTTTTCTTTTATGGTTCAAGTTATATTTTATTCCTCTTTTACGTATTTATAGATATAAGCATTGAAATAATTCATTCCTATAAATACATCTGTGTGACAGAAGAACTTTTTTCTGTTTTATTGTTAAATTCTATTTTTTTTAAATTTTAAAGATAATTTTATTTATGTTTTTATACAGCAGGTTTTTATTAGTTATGTATTTTATGCATATACATGTATACAGGTCAATCCCAATCTCCCAACTCATCCCACCACCACCACCCCATGGTTTCCCACACTTGGTGTCCATACGTTTGTTCTCTACCTCTGTGTCTCTATTTCTTCCCTGCAAACCAGTTCATCTGTACCATTTTTTTAGGTTCCACATTTATGCATTAATATACAATATTTGTTTTCCGCTTTCTGACTTACTTCATTCTGTATGACAGTCTCTCGATCCATCGATGTCTCTACAAATGACCCAGTTTCATTCCTTTTTATGGCCGAGTCATATTCCATTTTATATATGTACCACATCTTTACCCATTCATCTGTCTGTGGGCATTTAGGTTGCTTCCATTACCTGGCTATTGTAAATAGTGCTGCAACGAACATTGTGGTGAATGTGCCTTTTTGAAATACGGTTTTCTCTGGGTATATGCCCAGAAGTGGGATTGCTGGATCAGATGGTAATTCTATTTCTAGTTTTTTTAAGGAAATTCCACACTGTTCTCCATAGTGACTGTATCAATTTACATTCCCACCAATTGTGGAAGAGGGCTGCTTTTGTCCACACCCTCAGCAGAATTGGTTGTTTGTAGATTTTCTGATGATGCTGATTCTAACAGGTGTGAGGTGATACCTCATTGTAGATTGATTTGCATTTCTCTAATAATTAGTGCTGTTGAGCAGCTTTTCATGTGCGTCTTGGCCATCTCTGTGTCTCCTTTGAAGAAACGTCTCTTTAGTTCTTCTGCCCATTTTTGTATTGGGTTGTTTGTTTTTTTAATATTAAGCTGCATGAGCTGTTTATATATATTGGAGATTAAACCTCTGTCCATTGATTCGTTTGCAACGATTTTCGCCCATTCTGAGGGATGCCTTTTTCCATTCCCGTGTTTTTTAACAAAAAAAGGAAAGAAAGGAAAAGAAGCAGAACACTAATGTGCGTAAAATATGCCTTTTGAAACGGTCGTTTTGAAATATGGACGTCCTTTGAATTTTTTGGTCGATATGTGACACCAGGATTTGTTTTCAGGGCAGGTGTCATTTACAGGCCTGCAATGATTTTGAATATCAACTGACCATTAGCACTGGGATTAAAGCTGCTGTTGTGTGAAACGGCCACAAGGTGGCAGCAGTTCTCCCTTACCAAATCTGGTTACTAGGGCAAGAGAGCCTCAGTGGAAGTGGTGTTCTAGATTGGAATTTAGAATGGAATGTGCCAGGAGAAAGCCCCTCAAGTTTGTCTCACTACTTCTTGTTCGTGTTTTTAATTTAATTTTTTATATTTTTTATTACAGCAAGTTTGATTACAATGTTTGGCTTGTTGTAGGTGTGGAAGATGTGGTTCTTTTACACATATACAGATGTCTGTTCTTCCTGGGATCCTTTTCCCATGTATTTTATGACAGAGTTAAGTAGTCCTCTCTTGGTATTCTGTAGTTCTCTGGTGATTATATATGTCACCTGTGTTTGTATATGTGTGTTAACGCCGATATCATAATGAAACCAATCCTCACACCTTTCCATTGGTGAACCATAAGATTGTTTAATGAATCTGTGATTGCCCTTCTCCGTGGAAATATCTGCCCTGGTATCCATTTTTAGGTAACACCTATAAGTGATATGATATGATATGTGTCTTTCACTTTCTGACTTACTACAAGTCACGTGATTACTTCTAGACTCATCTACGGGGCTGCAAATGGCATTGTGTCCTTTTTTTCCTTGGCTCCTCTTCTGCCTTAGCGAGGTCCATTTTCAACAATGTGATTCCCTGAGGGTTGTGGATTAGCTGACCTGGGCAGCCTTACCCTGCCGGCCCGCCCTCCCCAGGTGTGCCTCGTTGAGGTCAATATAAACAGCGCTGCAGGCAGCAATAGCCCCTGAAGCTGTTCCTGACTCCATATTCTCTGCCCCATCAGCAGTCTCGGGGCTGTGCTGGTGGGAGGGAGAGAGGTGCCACAGCTTTGTGGGGGGCCCGGTGTGAGTGGGGTTCTGCTGGCCTTTCTGCAGGAGTTGCCACGCTGCCGCCTGTAAAGAAGAGGTTGTGTCACCCATACCTTCCGCTGGAATTTCTCTCCGGACAGAGATGAGGAAGGAAAAAAGCAGTGGGGGCCGGGACAGGAGGGGTATCACAGGCAGGGCAATGGAAAACTTCTGGAGGAGCGCCCGGGGCCAGGACCACCCTGGCTGGCCTGCAGGCACCAAGTTGGCCTGCGTGCTGTCACTGGTGTGGCTCCACGGTCCTTCCTCTAGGCTTTCAAGCCCTTGTACATATTCAGGTGTTTTACCTGGAAAGGTTGGGAACCGTTCAGCAGCAGCTGGCCTGGGGCTCAGCTCACGTTTACTCACAGATGCCTCGGCACGGTCCCCCAGCTTTGCAATGAGGACGCTCCTTGCGTGGGGGGTGTTTTGCTGACTGTATGGGAGATGGTTCCCCACCTCTGACCAATTTCAGAATTCTTTACCGCTGGAGCAATTGTGCCCTGATAGGGTTTTCCTCTGTATAACTCGTGGGTTCAGGTTTTTTTTTCTTTTATGGTTCAAGTTAGATTTTATTCCTCTTTTATGTATTTATAGATATAAGCATGGAAATAATTCATTCCTATAAATACATCTGTGTGACGGGAAGAACTTTTTTCTGTTTTATTGTTAAATTCTATTTTTTTTAAATTTTGAAATATAATTTTATTTATTTTTTTTATACAGCACATTATTTTTTGTTATGTATTTTATGCATATATATGTATTCAGGTCAATCCCAATCTCCCAACTCATCCCACCACCACCACCCCATGGCTTCCCACACTTGTTGTCCATACGTTTGTTTTCTACCTCTGTGTCTCTATTTCTTCCCTGCAAACCAGTTCATCTGTACCATATTTTAGGCTCCACTTATATGCATTTATATACAATATTTGTTTTCCTCTTTCTGACTTACTTCATTCTGTATGACAGTCTCTCGATCCATCGATGTCTCTACAAATGACCCAGTTTCATTCCTTTTTATGGCCGAGTAATATTCCATTTTATATATGTACCACATCTTTATCCATTCATCTGTCTGTGGGCATTTAGGTTGCTTCCATTACCTGGCTATTGTAAATAGTGCTGCAATGAACATTGTGGTGAATGTGCCTTTTTGAAATAAGGTTTTCTCTGGGTATATGACCAGAAGTGGGATTGCTGGATCAGATGGTAATTCTATTTCTAGTTTTTTTAAGGAAACTCCATACTGTTCTCCATAGTGACTGTATCAAGTTACATTCCCACCAATAGTGGAAGAGGGCTCCTTTTGTCCACACCCTCCCCAGAATTTGTTGTTTGTAGATTTTCTGATGATGCCGATTCTAACAGGTGTGAGGTGATACCTCATTGTAGTTTTGATTTGCATTTCTCTAATAATTAGTGCTGTTGAGCAGCTTTTCATGTGCGTCTTGGCCATCTCTGTGTCTCCTTTGAAGAAACGTCTCTTTAGATCTTCTGCCCATTTTTGTATTGGGTTGTTTGTTTTTTTTAATATTAAGCTGCATGTGCTGTTTATATATATTGGAGATTATACCTGTGTCCATTGATTCGTCTGCAACAATTTTCGCCCATTCTGAGGGATGCCTTTTTCCATTCCCGTGTTTTTTAACAAAAAAGGAAAGAAAGGAAAAGAAGCAGAACACTAATGTGCGTAAAATATGCCTTTTGAAACGGTCGTTTTGAAATATGGACGTCCTTTGAATTTTTTGGTCGATATGTGACCCCAGGATTTGTTTTCAGGGCAGGTGTCATTTACAGGCCTGCAATGATTTTGAATATCAACTGACCATTAGTGCTGGGATTAAAGCTGCTGTTGTGTGAAACGGCCACAAGGTGGCAGCAGTTCTCCCTTACCAAATCTGGTTACTAGGGCAAGAGAGCCTCAGTGGAAGTGGTGTTCTAGATTGGAATTTAGAATGGAATGTGCCAGGAGAAAGCCCCTCAAGTTTGTCTCACTACTTCTTGTTTGTGTTTTTAATTTAATTTTTTATTTTTTATTACAGGAAGTTTGATTACAATGTTTGGCTGGTTGTAGGTGTGGAAGATGTGGTTCTTTTACACATATACAGATGTCTGTTCTTCCTGGGATCCTTTTCCCATGTACGTTATGACAGAATGTTGAGTAGTCCTCTCTTGGTATTCTGTAGGTCTTTGGTGATTATATATGTCACCTGTGTTTGTATATGTGTGTTAACGCCGATATCGTAATGAAACCAATCCTCACACCTTTCCATTGGTGAACCATAAGTTTGTTTAATGAATCTGTGATTGCCCTTCTCCGTGGAAATATCTGCCCTGGTATCCATTTTTAGGTAACACCTATAAGTGATATGATATGATATGTGTCTTTCACTTTCTGACTTACTACAAGTCACGTGATTATTTCTAGACTCATCTACGGTGCTGCAAATGGCACCGTGTCCTTTTTTCCCTTGGCTTCTCTTCTGCCTTAGCGAGGTCCATTTTCACCAATGTGATTTCCTGAGGGTTGTGGATTAGCTGACCTGGGTAGCCTTACCCTGCCGGCCCGCCCTCCCCTGGTGTGCCTCGTCAGGCTATATGCTGACACACCGGTCAGTGCCAGCGTATGGGTCACGAGTAGGCTATGGCTTGGGGGTAAGCTGTAGGGCTGGTGGTGGTTTTCCGTTCCGGACTAGGGTTAGGGTTAGGGAACGGCAAGGCTTAGGGCACAGGTGAGTGTACGGAAACGAGTGAGGGTCCGGCTACGTGCTGACGCACGGGTCCTTGCCAGCGTATGGGCCAGGATTAGGCTACGGCGTAGTGTAAGGTGTAGGGCTGGTGGTGGGTTTCTGTGATGGGCTAGGGTTAGGGTTAAGGAACGGCACGGCTTAGGACACAGGTGATGGTACGGAAACGTGGGAGGGTCAGGCTAAGTGCTGACGCATGGCTCAGTGCCAGCGTACGGGCCAGGAGTTGGCTACAGCATAGGGTAGAGTGTAGGGCTGGTGGTGGGTTTCCGTTCGGGGCTAGGGTTAGGATAAGGGAACGGCAAGGCTTAGGGCACAAGTGAGGGTAGAGTAACATGGGAGTGTCAGGCTATGTGCTGAAGCACAGGTCAGTGCCCGCGTACGGGCCAGGAGTAGGCTACGGCTTGGGGGTTAGGTATAGGGCTGGTGGTGTGTTTCCATTCAGGGCTAGGGTTAGGGTTAGGGAACGGCAAGGCTTAGGGCACAGGTGATGATATGGAAACGTGGGAGGGTCAGGCTACGTGCTGACGCATGGGTCAGTGCCAGCGTATGGGCAATGAGTAGGCTAAGGCTTGGGGGTAAGTTGTAAGGCTGGTGGTTGGTTTTCGTTCCGGGTTAGGGTTAGGGAACGGCAAGGCTTAGGGCCCACGTGAGGATACGGAAACGTGGGAAGGTCAGGCTCCGTGCTGACGCACGGGTCAGTGCCAGCGTACGGGCCAGGAGTAGGCTACGGCGTAAGGTAAGGTGTAGGGTTGGTGGTGGGTTTCCCTTCTGGGCTAGGGTTAGGGTTAGGGAACCGCAAGGCTTAGGGCACACTTGAGGGTACGGAAACGTGGGAGTTTCATTGCTACGTGGTGACGCACGCATCAGTGCCAGCGTACGGGCCAGGAGTAGGCTATGGCTTGGGGGTAAGGTGTAGGGCTGGTGGTGTGTTTCCGTTCCGGGCTATGGTTAGAGTTGGGGAACGTCAAGTCTTAGGGCACAGGTGAGGCTCCGGAAACGTGGGAGGGTCAGGCTACGTGCTGACGCACGGGTCAGTGCCAGCGTACGGGCCCGGAGTAGGCTACGGTGTAGGGTAAGGTGTAGGGCTGGTGGTGGGTTTCCGTTCCGGGCTAGGGTTAGAGTTAGGGAACCGCAAGGCTTAGGGCACAGGTGAGGGTACGGAAACGTGGGAGGGTCAGGCTATGTGCTGACGCACGGTTCAGTGCCAGCGTACGGGACAGGAATAGGCTACGGCTTGGGGGTAAGTTGTAAGGCTGTTGGTGGGTTTCCGTTCCGGGTTAGGGTTAGTGTTAGGGAACGTCAAGGCTTAGGGCACAGATGAGGGTGCGGAAATGTGGGAAGGTCAGGCTTCGTGCTGACGCACAGGTCAGTGCCAGCGTACGGGACAGGTGTAGGCTACGGCACAGGGTTAGATATAGGGCTGGTGGTGGGTTTCCGTTCCGGGCTAGGGTTAGGGTGAGGGAACTGCAAGGCTTAGGACACTGGTGAGGGTACGGAAACGTGGGAGGGTCAGGCTACGTGCTGATTCACGGGTCAGTGCCAGCGTATGGGCCAGGAGTAGGGTATGGCGTAGGGTATGGTTTAGGGCTGGTCGTGGTTTTCCGTTCCGGGCTAGGGTTAGGGTTAGGGAACTGCAAGGCTTAGGGCCCAGGTGATGGTACGGAAACGTGGGAGGTTCAGGCTACATGCTGACGCACGTGTCAGTGCCAGCGTACGGGCCAGCAGTAGGCTTCAGCTTGGGGTTAATGTTTAGGGCTTGTGGTGTGTTTCTGTCCCGTACTAGGGTTACGGTTAGGGAACGGCAAGGCTTAGGGCACAGGTGACGTTACGGTAACGTGGGAAGGTCAGGCTACATGCTGACGCAGAGGTCAGTGCCAGCGTATGGACCACGAGTAGGCTACGGCTTGGGGGTAAGGTGTAGGGCTTGTGGTGGGTTTCCGTTCCGGGCTAGTGTTACGGTTAGGGAACGGCAAGGTTTAGGGCACATGTGAGGGTACGGCAACGTGGCAGGGTCAGGATACATTCTGAAGCACGGGTAAGTGCCAGCGTATGGACCAGGAGTAGGCTACGGCTTGGGGGTAAGTTGTAGGGCTGGTGGTGGGTTTCCGTTCCGGGCTACAGTTAGGGTTAGGGAACGGCAAAGCTTAGGGCACAGGTGATGGTACGGAAACGTGGGAGTGTCAGGCTACGTGCTGAAGCACAAGTCAGTGCCCGCGTATGGGCCAGGTGTAGGCTACGGCATAGGGTAATGTGTAGGGCTGGTGGTGGGTTTCCCTTCCGGGCTAAGGTTAGTGTTAGGGAATGGCAAGGCTTAGGGCCCAGGTGAGGGTACGGAAACGTGGGAGGGTCAAACTACATGCAGACGCACGGGTCAGTGCGAGCGTACGGGCGAGGAGTAGGCTACCCAGTAGGGAAAGGTTTAGGGATGGTGGTGGGTTTCCGTTCCGGGTTAGGGTTAGGGTTAGGGAACGGCAAGGCTTAGGGCACAGGTGAGGGTACGGAAACGTGGGAGGGTCAGGCTACGTGCTGACGCACGGGTCAGTGCCAGCGTACGGGCCAGGAGTAGGCTACGGCGTAGTGTAAGGTGTAGGGCTGGTGGTGGGTTTTCGTTCTGCACTACGGTTACTTTTAGGGAATGGCAAGGCTTAGGGCACATGTGAGGGTACGGAAACGTGGGAGGGTATGGCTATGTGCTGAAGCACGGGTCAGTGCCAGGGTACGGGCAAGGAGTAGGCTACGTCATAGGGTAAGGTGTAGGGCGGGTGGTGGGTTTCCGTTCTGGGCTAGGGTTAGGGTTAGGGAACGGCAAGGCTTAGGGCACAGGTGAGGGTACGGAAAAGTGGGAGGGTCAGGCTACGTGCTGACGCACGGGTCAGTGCCAGGGTACGGGCCAGGAGTAGGCTACGGCTTGTGGCTAAGTTTTAGGGATGGTGGTGGCTTTCCGTTCCAGTCTAGGGTTAGGGTTAGGGAACGGCAAGGCTTAGGGTACAGGTGAGGGTACGGAAACGTGGGAGGGACAGGCTACGTGCTGACACACGGGTCAGTGCCCGCGTATGGGCCATGTGTAGGCTACAGCATAGGGTAATGTGTAGGGCTAGTGGTGGGTTTCCGTTCCGGGCTAGGGTTAGGGTTAGGGAACGGCAAGGCTTAGGGCATAGGTGAGGGTACGGAAACGTGGGAGGGTCACGCTACGTGCTGACGCACGGATCAGTGCCAGCATATGGGCCATGAGTACGCTACTGCATGGGGGTAAGGTGTAGGGCTGGTGGTGGGTTTCCGTTCTGGGCTAGGGTTAGGGTTACGGAATGGCAAGTCTTAGGGCACGGGTGAGGGTACAGAAACTTGGGAGGGTCAGGCTACTTGCTGATGCTAGGGTTACTGCCACCGAACGGGCCAGGAGTAGGCTACGGCTTCGGGGTAAGGTGTAGGGCTGGTGGTGTGTTTCCGTTCCGGGCAAGGGTTAGGGTAAGGGAACGGCAAGGCTTAGGGCACAGGTGAGGGTACGGACACGTGGGAGGGTCAGGCTACGTGCTGACGCACGGGTCAGTGCCAGCGTACCGGCCAGGAGTAGGCTACGGCTTGGTGGTTAGGTGTAGGGCTGATGGTGTGTTTCCATTCCAGGCTAGTGTTAGTGTTAAGGAACAGCAAGTCTTAGGGCACAGGTGAGGGTACGGAAACGTGGGAGGGTCAGGCTACGTGCTGACGCATGGGTCAGTGCCAGCGTATGGGCCAGGAGTAGGCTACGGCTTGGTTGTTAGTTGTAGGCTGATGGTGTGTTTCCATTCCAGGCTAGTGTTAGGGTTAGGGAACGGCAAGGCTTAGGGCACAGGTGAGGGTACGGAAACGTGGGAGGGTCAGGCTACGTGCTGACGCACGTGTCAGTGCCAGCGTACGTGCCAGGAGTAGACTACGGCGTAGGGTAAGGTGTAGGGCTGCTGATGGGTTTCTGTTCCTGGCTAGGGTGAGGGTGAGGGAACAGCAAGGCTTCGGGCACAGGTGATGGTACGGAAACGTGGGAGGGTCAGGCTACGTGCTGACGCACGGCTCAGTGCCAGCGTACGGGCCAAGAGTAGGCTACGGCTTGTGGGTAAGTTTCAGGGCTGGTGGAGGGTTTCCATTCCGGAATAGGGTTAGGGTTACGGACCGGCAAGCCTTAGGGCACAGATGAGTGTACGGAAACGTGGGAGTGTCTGGCTACGTGCTGATGAAAGGGTCAGTGCCTGCGTACGGGCCAGGAATAGGTTACGGCGTATGGAAAGGTGTAGGGCTGGTGGTGGGTTTCCGTTCCGGGCTAGGGTTAGGGTTAGGGAACGGCAAGGCTTACAGCCAGGTGAGGGTACGGAAACGTGAGAGGGTTAGGCTACGTGCTGACGCAGGGGTCAGTGCCAGCGTATGGGCCAGGAGTAGGCTACGGTGTAGGGTAAGTTGTAGGGCTGGTGGTGGGTTTCAGTTCATGGGCTAGGGTTAGGGTTAGGAAACGGCAAGGCTTAGGGCCCAGGTGAGGGTACGGAAACGTGGGAGGGTCAGACTACGTGCTGACGCATGGGTCAGTGCCAGCGTACAGGCCAGGTTTAGGCTACGGCGTAGGGAAAGGTTTAGGGCTAGTGGTGGGTTTCCGTTCCGGGCTAGGGTTAGGGTTAGGGAACGGCAAGGCTTAGGGCACAGGTGAGGGTAAGGAAACGTGGGAGGGTCAGGCTACGTGCTGACGCACGTGTCAGTGCCAGCGTACCGCCCAGGAGTAGGTTTCGGCTTGGTGGTTAGGTGTAGGGCTGATGGTGTGTTTCCGTTCCAGGCTAGGGTTAGTGTTAGGGAACAGCAAGTCTTAGGGCACAGGTGAGTGTACGGAAATGTGGGAGGGTCAGGCTACATGCTGACGCACGGGTCAGTGCCAGCGTACCGGCCAGGAGTAGCATACGGCTTGGGGGTTAGGTGTAGGGCTTGTGGTGTGTTTCCGTTCCGTACTAGGGTTAGGGTTAGGGAACGGCAAGGCTTAGGGCACAGGTGAGGGTACGGTAATGTGGGAAGTTCAGGCTACGTGCTGACGCACTGGTCAGTGCCAGCGTATGGACCAGGAGTAGGCTACGGCTTGGGGGTAAGGTTTAGGGCTGGTGGTGGGTTTCCGTTCCGGGCTAGTGTTAGGGTTAGGGAACGGCAAGGCTTAGGGCACAGGTGAGGGTACGGAAACGTGGGAGGGTCAGGCTACGTGCTGATGAAAGGGTCAGTGCCTGCGTACGGGCCAGGAATAGGCTACGGCATAGGGAAAGGTGTAGGGCTGGTGGTGGGTTTCCGTTCCGGTCTAGGGTTAGGGTTAGGGAATGGCAAGGCTTAGGGCACAGGTGAGGGTCCGCAAACGTGGGAGGGTCAGACTACGTGCTGACGCACGGGTCAGTGCCAGCATAAGGTCCAGGAATAGGCTACGGCTTTGGGGTAAGTTTTAGGGCTGGTGGTGGGTTTCCGTTCTGGGCTAGGGTTAGGGATAGGGAACGGCAAGGCTTAGGGCACAGGTGAGGGTACGGAAACGTGGGAGGGTCAGGCTACGTGCTGATGAACGGGTCAGTGCCAGCGTACCAGCCAGGAGTAGGCTACGGCTTGGGGGTTACGTGTAGGGCTGGTGGTGGGTTTCCGTTCCGGGCTAGGGTTAGGGTTAGGGAATGGCAAGGCTTAGGGCACAGGTGAGGGTACGGAAACGTGGGAGGGTCAGGCTACATGCTGAAGCACGGGTCAGTGCCAGCGTACGGGCCAGGAATAGGCTATGGATCGGGGGTAAGCTGTAGGGCTGGTGGTGGGCTTCCGTTCCGGACTAGGGTTAGGGTTAGGGAACGACAAGGCTTAGGGCACAGGTGAGGGTACGGAAACGTGTGAGGGTCAGGCTACGTGCTGACGCACTGGTCATTGCCACCGTACGGGCCAGGAGTAGGCTATGGTGTAGGGTAAGGTTTAGGGCTGCTGGTGGGTTTCCGTTCTTGGCTAGGGTTAGGGTGTGGGAACGGCAAGGCTTAGGGCACAGGTGAGGGTACGGAAATGTGGGAGGGTCAGTCTACGTGCTGACTCACGGGTCAGTGCCAGCGTACGGGTCAGGAGTAGGCTACGGCGTATGGTAAGGTGTAGGGCTGGTGGAGGGTTTCTGTTCCGGGCTAGGGTTAGGGTTAGGGAACGGCAATGCTTAGGGCACAGGTGAGGTTACGGAAACGTGGGAGGGTCAGGCTACATGCTGACACACGGGTCAGTGCCAGCGTACGGGCCAGGACTAGGCTACGGCATACGATAAGCTGTAGAGCTGGTGGTGAGATTCCGTGCCGGGGTAGGGTTAGGGTTAGGGAACGACAAGGCTTAGGGCACAGGTGAGCGTACGGTAACATGGGAGGGTCAGGCTACGTGCTGAAGCACAGGTCAGTGCCCGCGTACGGGCCAGGTGTAGGCTACGGCATAGAGTAAGGTGTAGGGCTGGTGGTGGGTTTCCATTCCGGGCTAGGGTTAGGGTTAGTGAATGGCAAGGCTTAGGGCACAGGTGAGGGTACGGAAACGTGGGAGGGTCAGTCTACTTGCTGATGAAAGGGTCAGTGCCTGCGTATGAGCCAGGAATAGGCTACGGCGTAGGGAAAGGTGTAGGGCTGGTGGTGGGTTTCGGTTCCGGGCTAGGGTTAGGGTTAGGGAACGGCAAGGCTTAGGGCACAGGTGAGTGTCCGCAAACGTGGGAGGGTCAGGCTTCGTGCTGACGCACGTGTCTGTGCCAGCGTACGGGCCAGGAGTAGGCTACGGCTTGGGGGTAAGTTGTAGGGCTGGTGGTGGGTTTCCGTTCTGGGCTACGGTTAGGGTTAGGGAACGGCAAGGCTTAGGGCACAGGTGAGTGTACGGAAACGTGGGAGGGTCAGGCTACGTGATGATGCACGGGTCAGTGCCAGCGTACTGGCCGGGAGTAAGCTACTGCTTGGGGGTTAGGTGTAGGGCTGGTGGTGTGTTTCCGTTCCGGACTAGTGTTAGGGTTAGGGAACGGCAAGACTTAGGGCACAGGTGAGGGTACGGTAATGTGGGAAGTTCAGGCTACGTGCTGACGCACGGGTCAGTGCCAGCGTACTGGCCGGGAGTAAGCTACTGCTTGGGGGTAAGGTTTAGGGCTGGTGGTGGGTTTCCGTTCCGGGCTAGGGTTAGGGTTAGGGAACGGCAAGGCTTAGGGCACAGGTGAGGGTACGGAAACGTGGGAGGGTCAGGCTACGTGCTGATGAAAGTGTCAGTGCCTGCGTACCGGCCAGGAATAGGCTACGGCGTAGGGAAAGGTGTAGGGCTGGTGGTGGGTTTCCGTTCCGGTCTAGGGTTAGGGTTAGGGAATGGCAAGGCTTAGGGCACAGGTGAGGGTCCGCAAACGTGGGAGGGTCAGGCTACGTGCTGACGCACGGGTCAGTGCCAGCATAAGGTCCAGGAATAGGCTACGGCTTTGGGGTAAGTTTTAGGGCTGGTGGTGGGTTTCCGTTCCGGGCTAGGGTTAGGGATAGGGAACGGCAAGGCTTAGGGCACAGGTGAGGGTACGGAAACGTGGGAGGGTCAGGCTACGTGCTGATAAACGGGTCAGTGCCAGCGTACCAGCCAGGAGTAGGCTACGGCTTGGGGGTTAGTTGTAGGGCTGGTGGTGGGTTTCCGTTCCGGGCTAGAGTTACGGTTAGGGAATGGCAAGGCTTAGGGCACAGGTCAGGGTACGGAAACGTGGGAGGGTCAGGCTACATGCTGAAGCACGGGTCAGTGTCAGCGTACGGGCCAGGAATAGGCTATGGATCGGGGGTAAGCTGTAGGGCTGGTGGTGGGCTTCCGTTCCGGACTAGGGTTAGGGTTAGGGAACGACAAGGCTTAGGGCACAGGTGAGGGTACGGAAACGTGTGAGGGTCAGGCTACGTGCTGACGCACTGGTCAGTGCCACCGTACGGGCCAGGAGTAGGCTATGGTGTAGGGTAAGGTTTAGGGCTGCTGGTGGGTTTCCGTTCATGGCTAGGGTTAGGGTGAGGGAACGGCAAGGCTTAGGGCACAGGTGAGGGTACGGAAATGTGGGAGGGTCAGTCTACGTGCTGACTCACGGGTCAGTGCCAGCGTACGGGCCAGGAGTAGGCTACGGCGTATGGTAAGGTGTAGGGATTGTGGTGGGTTTCCGTTCCGGGCTAGGGTTAGGGTTAGGGAACGGCAAGGCTTAGGGCACAGGTGAGGGTACGGAAACGTGGGAGGGTCAGTCTATATGTTGACGCACGGTTCAGTGCCAGCGTACGGGCCAGGACTAGGCTACGGCATACGATAAGGTGTAGGGCTGGGGGTGGGATTCCGTGCCAGGCTCGGGTTAGGGTTAGGGTACGGCAAGGCTTAGGGCCCATGTGAGAGTACAGTATCATGGGAGGGTCAGGCTACGTGCTGAAGCACAGGTCAGTGCCCGCGTACGGGCCAGGTGTAGGCTACGGCATAGTGTAAGGTATAGGGCTGGTGGTGGGTTTCCGTTCAGGGCTAGGGTTAAGGTTAGGAAACGGCAAGGCTTAGGGCACAGGTGAGGTTACGGAAACGTGGGAGGGACAGGCTACGTGCTGACGCACGTGTCAGTGCCAGCATATGGGCCAGGAGTAGGCTACGGCGTGGTCGTAAGTTGTAGGGCTGTTGGTGGTTTTCTGTTCCGGGCTAGAGTTAGGGTTAGGGAACCTCAAGGCTTAGGGCACAGGTGAGGGTACGGAAACGTGGGAGGGTCAGGCTACGTGCTGACGCACGGCTCAGTGCCAGTGTACGGGCCAGGAATAGGCTATGGCGTAGGGTAGAGTGTAGGGCTGGTGGTGGGTTTCTGTTCCGGGCTAGGGTTAGGGTTAGGAAACGGCAAGGCTTAGGGCACAGGTGAGGGTACGGAAACGTGTGAGGGTCAGGCTACGTGCTGACGCACGAGTCAGTGCCAGCGTACCGGCCAGGAGTAGGCTACGGCTTGGGGGTAAGTTGTAGGGCTGGTGGTGGGTTTCCGTTCCGGGCTAGGGTTAGGGTTAGTGAACGGCAAGGCTTAGGGCACAGGTGAGGGTACAGAAACCTGGGAGGTTCAGGCTAAGTGCTGATGAAAGTGTCAGTGCCTGCGTACGAGCCAGGCATAGGCTACGTCGTAGGGAAAGGTGTAGGGCTGGTGGTGGGTTTCCGTTCCGGTCTAGGGTTAGGGTTACAGAACGGCAAGGCTTAGGGCACGTGTGAGGGTACAGAAACGTGGGAGGGTCAGGCTACTTGCTGATGCTAGGGTTACTGCCACCAAATGGGCCAGGAGTAGGCTACGGCTTGGGGGTAAGGTGTAGGGCTGGTGGTGGGTTTCCGTTCCGGGCTAGGGTTAGGGTTACAGAACGGCAAGGTTTAGGGCACAGGTGAGGGTACGGAAACGTGGGAGTGTCAGGCTACATGCTGACGCAAGGGTCAGTGCCACCGTACAGGCCAGGAGTAGGCTACGGCGTAGGTTAAGGTGTAGGGCTGGTGGTGGGTTTCCGTTCCGGGCTAGGGTTAGGGTTAGGGAACGGCAAGGCTTAGGGCACAGATGAGGTTACGGAAACGTGGGAGGGTCAGGCTACGTGCTGATGAAAGGGTCAGTGCCTGCGTACGGGCCAGGAATAGGCTACGGCTTGGGGTAAGGTGTAGGGCTGGTGGTGGGTTTCTGTTCCGGTCTAGGGTTAGGGTTAGGGAACGGCAATGCTTAGGGCACAGGTGAGGTTACGGAAACGTGGGTGGGTCAGGCTACATGCTGACACACGGGTCAGTGCCAGCGTACGGGCCAGGACTAGGCTACGGCATACGATAAGCTGTAGAGCTGGTGGTGAGATTCCGTGCCGGGCTAGGGTTAGGGTTAGGGAACGACAAGGCTTAGGGCACAGGTGAGCGTACGGTAACATGGGAGGGTCAGGCTACGTGCTGAAGCACAGGTCAGTGCCCGCGTACGGGCCAGGTGTAGGCTACGGCATAGAGTAAGGTGTAGGGCTGGTGGTGGGTTTCCGTTCCAGGCTAGGTTTAGTGTTAGGGAACAGCAAGTCTTAGGGCACAGGTGAGGGTACGGAAACGTGGGAGGGTCAGGCTACGTGCTGACGCACGGGTCAGTGCCAGCGTACCGGCCAGGAGTAGGCTACGGCTTGGGGGTTAGGTGTAGGGCTTGTGGTGTGTTTCCGTTCCGTACTAGGGTTAGGGTTAGGGAACGGCAAGGCTTAGGGCACAGGTGAGGGTACGGTAATGTGGGAAGTTCAGGCTACGTGCTGACGCACAGGTCAGTGCCAGCGTATGGACCAGGAGTAGGCTACGGCTTGGGGGTAAGGTTTAGGGCTGGTGGTGGGTTTCCGTTCCAGGCTAGGGTTAGGGTTAGGGAACGGCAAGGCTTAGGGCACAGGTGAGGGTACGGAAACGTGGGAGGGTCAGGCTACGTGCTGATGAAAGGGTCAGTGCCTGCGTACGGGCCAGGAATAGGCTACGGCGTAGGGAAAGGTGTAGGGCTGGTGGTGGGTTTCCGTTCCGGTCTAGAGTTAGGGTTAGGGAATGGCAAGGCTTAGGGCACAGGTGAGGGTCCGCAAACGTGGGAGGGTCAGGCTACGTGCTGACGCACGGGTCAGGGCCAGCATAAGGTCCAGGAATAGGCTACGGCTTTGGGGTAAGTTTTAGGGCTGGTGGTGGGTTTCCGTTCCGGGCTAGGGTTAGGGATAGGGAACGGCAAGGCTTAGGGCACAGGTGAGGGTACGGAAACGTGGGAGGGTCAGGCTACGTGCTGATGAACGGGTCAGTGCCAGCGTACCAGCCAGGAGTAGGCTACTGCTTGGGGGTTAGTTGTAGGGCTGGTGGTGGGTTTCCGTTCCGGGCTAGGGTTAGGGTTAGGGAATGGCAAGGCTTAGGGCACAGGTGAGGGTACGGAAACGTGGGAGGGTCAGGCTACATGCTGAAGCACGGGTCAGTGCCAGCGTATGAGCCAGGAATAGGCTACGGCGTAGGGAAAGGTGTAGGGCTGGTGGTGGGTTTCGGTTCCGGGCTAGGGTTAGGGTTAGGGAACGGCAAGGCTTAGGGCACAGGTGAGTGTCCGCAAACGTGGGAGGGTCAGGCTTCGTGCTGATGCACGGGTCTGTGCCAGCGTACGGGCCAGGTGTAGGCTACGGCATAGAGTAAGGTGTAGGGCTGGTGGTGGGTTTCCGTTCCGGGCTAGGGTTAGGGTTAGTGAATGGCAAGGCTTAGGGCACAGGTGAGGGTACGGAAACGTGGGAGGGTCAGTCTACTTGCTGATGAAAGGGTCAGTGCCTGCGTATGAGCCAGGAATAGGCTACGGCGTAGGGAAAGGTGTAGGGCTGGTGGTGGGTTTCGGTTCCGGGCTAGGGTTAGGGTTAGGGAACGGCAAGGCTTAGGGCACAGGTGAGTGTCCGCAAACGTGGGAGGGTCAGGCTTCGTGCTGATGCACGGGTCTGTGCCAGCGTACGGGCCAGGAGTAGGCTACGGCTTGGGGGTAAGGTGTAGGGCTGGTGGTGGGTTTCCGTTCCGGGCTACGGTTAGGGTTAGGGAACGGCAAGGCTTAGGGCACAGGTGAGTGTACGGAAACGTGGGAGGGTCAGGCTACGTGATGATGCACGGGTCAGTGCCAGCGTACTGGCCGGGAGTAAGCTACGGCTTGGGGGTTAGGTGTAGGGCTGGTGGTGTGTTTCCGTTCCGGACTAG
The DNA here is from genome assembly GCF_964341445.2 of Mesoplodon mirus. Lineage (NCBI taxonomy): Eukaryota > Metazoa > Chordata > Mammalia > Artiodactyla > Ziphiidae > Mesoplodon > Mesoplodon mirus. The sequence goes on from NC_138984.1 coordinate 125,409,220, forward strand.
GGTTAGGGTTAGGGAACGGCAAGGCTTAGGGCACAGGTGAGGGTACGGTAATGTGGGAAGTTCAGGCTACGTGCTGACGCACAGGTCAGTGCCAGCGTATGGACCAGGAGTAGGCTACGGCTTGGGGGTAAGGTTTAGGGCTGGTGGTGGGTTTCCGTTCCGGGCTAGGGTTAGGGTTAGGGAACGGCAAGACTTAGGGCACAGGTGAGGGTACGGAAACGTGGGAGGGTCAGGCTACGTGCTGATGAAAGGGTCAGTGCCTGCGTACGGGCCAGGAATAGGCTACGGCGTAGGGAAAGGTGTAGGGCTGGTGGTGGGTTTCCGTTCCGGTCTAGGGTTAGGGTTAGGGAATGGCAAGGCTTAGGGCACAGGTGAGGGTCCGCAAACGTGGGAGGGTCAGGCTACGTGCTGACGCACGGGTCAGTGCCAGCATAAGGTCCAGGAATAGGCTACGGCTTTGGGGTAAGTTTTAGGGCTGGTGGTGGGTTTCCGTTCCGGGCTAGGGTTAGGGATAGGGAACGGCAAGGCTTAGGGCACAGGTGAGGGTACGGAAACGTGGGAGGGTCAGGCTACGTGCTGATGAACGGGTCAGTGCCAGCGTAACAGCCAGGAGTAGGCTACGGCTTGGGGGTTAGTTGTAGGGCTGGTGGTGGGTTTCCGTTCCGGGCTAGGGTTAGGGTTAGGGAATGGCAAGGCTTAGGGCACAGGTGAGGGTACGGAATCGTGGGAGGGTCAGGCTACATGCTGAAGCACGGGTCAGTGCCAGCGTATGGGCCAGGAATAGGCTATGGATCGGGGGTAAGCTGTAGGGCTGGTGGTGGGCTTCCGTTCCGGACTAGGGTTAGGGTTAGGGAACGGCAAGGCTTACAGCACAGGTGAGGGTTCGGAAACGTGAGAGGGTTAGGCTACGTGCTGACGCACGGGTCAGTGCCAGCGTACGGGCCAGGAGTATGCTACGGCGTAGGGTAAGGTGTAGGGCTGGTGGTGGGTTTCCTTTCATGGGCTAGGGTTAGGGTTAGGAAACGGCAAGGCTTAGGGCCCAGGTGAGGGTACGGAAACGTTGGAGGGTCAGACAACGTGCTGACGCATGAGTCAGTGCCAGCGTACGGGCCAGGTGTAGGCTACGGCGTAGGGAAAGGTTTAGGGCTAGTGGTGGGTTTCCGTTCCGGGCTAGGGTTAGGGTTAGGGAACGGCAAGGCTTAGGGCACAGGTGAGGGTACGGTAATGTGGGAAGTTCAGGCTACGTGCTGACGCACTGGTCAGTGCCAGCGTATGGACCAGGAGTAGGCTACGGCTTGTGGGTAAGTTTCAGGGCTGGTGGAGGGTTTCCATTCCGGAATAGGGTTAGGGTTACGGACCGGCAAGCCTTAGGGCACAGATGAGTGTACGGAAACGTGGGAGTGTCTGGCTACGTGCTGATGAAAGGGTCAGTGCCTGCGTACGGGCCAGGAATAGGTTACGGCGTATGGAAAGGTGTAGGGCTGGTGGTGGGTTTCCGTTCCGGGCTAGGGTTAGGGTTAGGGAACGGCAAGGCTTACAGCCAGGTGAGGGTACGGAAACGTGAGAGGGTTAGGCTACGTGCTGACGCAGGGGTCAGTGCCAGCGTATGGGCCAGGAGTAGGCTACGGTGTAGGGTAAGTTGTAGGGCTGGTGGTGGGTTTCAGTTCATGGGCTAGGGTTAGGGTTAGGAAACGGCAAGGCTTAGGGCCCAGGTGAGGGTACGGAAACGTGGGAGGGTCAGACTACGTGCTGACGCATGGGTCAGTGCCAGCGTACAGGCCAGGTTTAGGCTACGGCGTAGGGAAAGGTTTAGGGCTAGTGGTGGGTTTCCGTTCCGGGCTAGGGTTAGGGTTAGGGAACGGCAAGGCTTAGGGCACAGGTGAGGGTAAGGAAACGTGGGAGGGTCAGGCTACGTGCTGACGCACGTGTCAGTGCCAGCGTACCGCCCAGGAGTAGGTTTCGGCTTGGTGGTTAGGTGTAGGGCTGATGGTGTGTTTCCGTTCCAGGCTAGGGTTAGTGTTAGGGAACAGCAAGTCTTAGGGCACAGGTGAGTGTACGGAAATGTGGGAGGGTCAGGCTACATGCTGACGCACGGGTCAGTGCCAGCGTACCGGCCAGGAGTAGCATACGGCTTGGGGGTTAGGTGTAGGGCTTGTGGTGTGTTTCCGTTCCGTACTAGGGTTAGGGTTAGGGAACGGCAAGGCTTAGGGCACAGGTGAGGGTACGGTAATGTGGGAAGTTCAGGCTACGTGCTGACGCACTGGTCAGTGCCAGCGTATGGACCAGGAGTAGGCTACGGCTTGGGGGTAAGGTTTAGGGCTGGTGGTGGGTTTCCGTTCCGGGCTAGTGTTAGGGTTAGGGAACGGCAAGGCTTAGGGCACAGGTGAGGGTACGGAAACGTGGGAGGGTCAGGCTACGTGCTGATGAAAGGGTCAGTGCCTGCGTACGGGCCAGGAATAGGCTACGGCATAGGGAAAGGTGTAGGGCTGGTGGTGGGTTTCCGTTCCGGTCTAGGGTTAGGGTTAGGGAATGGCAAGGCTTAGGGCACAGGTGAGGGTCCGCAAACGTGGGAGGGTCAGACTACGTGCTGACGCACGGGTCAGTGCCAGCATAAGGTCCAGGAATAGGCTACGGCTTTGGGGTAAGTTTTAGGGCTGGTGGTGGGTTTCCGTTCTGGGCTAGGGTTAGGGATAGGGAACGGCAAGGCTTAGGGCACAGGTGAGGGTACGGAAACGTGGGAGGGTCAGGCTACGTGCTGATGAACGGGTCAGTGCCAGCGTACCAGCCAGGAGTAGGCTACGGCTTGGGGGTTACGTGTAGGGCTGGTGGTGGGTTTCCGTTCCGGGCTAGGGTTAGGGTTAGGGAATGGCAAGGCTTAGGGCACAGGTGAGGGTACGGAAACGTGGGAGGGTCAGGCTACATGCTGAAGCACGGGTCAGTGCCAGCGTACGGGCCAGGAATAGGCTATGGATCGGGGGTAAGCTGTAGGGCTGGTGGTGGGCTTCCGTTCCGGACTAGGGTTAGGGTTAGGGAACGACAAGGCTTAGGGCACAGGTGAGGGTACGGAAACGTGTGAGGGTCAGGCTACGTGCTGACGCACTGGTCATTGCCACCGTACGGGCCAGGAGTAGGCTATGGTGTAGGGTAAGGTTTAGGGCTGCTGGTGGGTTTCCGTTCTTGGCTAGGGTTAGGGTGTGGGAACGGCAAGGCTTAGGGCACAGGTGAGGGTACGGAAATGTGGGAGGGTCAGTCTACGTGCTGACTCACGGGTCAGTGCCAGCGTACGGGCCAGGAGTAGGCTACGGCGTATGGTAAGGTGTAGGGCTGGTGGAGGGTTTCTGTTCCGGGCTAGGGTTAGGGTTAGGGAACGGCAATGCTTAGGGCACAGGTGAGGTTACGGAAACGTGGGAGGGTCAGGCTACATGCTGACACACGGGTCAGTGCCAGCGTACGGGCCAGGACTAGGCTACGGCATACGATAAGCTGTAGAGCTGGTGGTGAGATTCCGTGCCGGGGTAGGGTTAGGGTTAGGGAACGACAAGGCTTAGGGCACAGGTGAGCGTACGGTAACATGGGAGGGTCAGGCTACGTGCTGAAGCACAGGTCAGTGCCCGCGTACGGGCCAGGTGTAGGCTACGGCATAGAGTAAGGTGTAGGGCTGGTGGTGGGTTTCCATTCCGGGCTAGGGTTAGGGTTAGTGAATGGCAAGGCTTAGGGCACAGGTGAGGGTACGGAAACGTGGGAGGGTCAGTCTACTTGCTGATGAAAGGGTCAGTGCCTGCGTATGAGCCAGGAATAGGCTACGGCGTAGGGAAAGGTGTAGGGCTGGTGGTGGGTTTCGGTTCCGGGCTAGGGTTAGGGTTAGGGAACGGCAAGGCTTAGGGCACAGGTGAGTGTCCGCAAACGTGGGAGGGTCAGGCTTCGTGCTGACGCACGTGTCTGTGCCAGCGTACGGGCCAGGAGTAGGCTACGGCTTGGGGGTAAGTTGTAGGGCTGGTGGTGGGTTTCCGTTCTGGGCTACGGTTAGGGTTAGGGAACGGCAAGGCTTAGGGCACAGGTGAGTGTACGGAAACGTGGGAGGGTCAGGCTACGTGATGATGCACGGGTCAGTGCCAGCGTACTGGCCGGGAGTAAGCTACTGCTTGGGGGTTAGGTGTAGGGCTGGTGGTGTGTTTCCGTTCCGGACTAGTGTTAGGGTTAGGGAACGGCAAGACTTAGGGCACAGGTGAGGGTACGGTAATGTGGGAAGTTCAGGCTACGTGCTGACGCACGGGTCAGTGCCAGCGTACTGGCCGGGAGTAAGCTACTGCTTGGGGGTAAGGTTTAGGGCTGGTGGTGGGTTTCCGTTCCGGGCTAGGGTTAGGGTTAGGGAACGGCAAGGCTTAGGGCACAGGTGAGGGTACGGAAACGTGGGAGGGTCAGGCTACGTGCTGATGAAAGTGTCAGTGCCTGCGTACCGGCCAGGAATAGGCTACGGCGTAGGGAAAGGTGTAGGGCTGGTGGTGGGTTTCCGTTCCGGTCTAGGGTTAGGGTTAGGGAATGGCAAGGCTTAGGGCACAGGTGAGGGTCCGCAAACGTGGGAGGGTCAGGCTACGTGCTGACGCACGGGTCAGTGCCAGCATAAGGTCCAGGAATAGGCTACGGCTTTGGGGTAAGTTTTAGGGCTGGTGGTGGGTTTCCGTTCCGGGCTAGGGTTAGGGATAGGGAACGGCAAGGCTTAGGGCACAGGTGAGGGTACGGAAACGTGGGAGGGTCAGGCTACGTGCTGATAAACGGGTCAGTGCCAGCGTACCAGCCAGGAGTAGGCTACGGCTTGGGGGTTAGTTGTAGGGCTGGTGGTGGGTTTCCGTTCCGGGCTAGAGTTACGGTTAGGGAATGGCAAGGCTTAGGGCACAGGTCAGGGTACGGAAACGTGGGAGGGTCAGGCTACATGCTGAAGCACGGGTCAGTGTCAGCGTACGGGCCAGGAATAGGCTATGGATCGGGGGTAAGCTGTAGGGCTGGTGGTGGGCTTCCGTTCCGGACTAGGGTTAGGGTTAGGGAACGACAAGGCTTAGGGCACAGGTGAGGGTACGGAAACGTGTGAGGGTCAGGCTACGTGCTGACGCACTGGTCAGTGCCACCGTACGGGCCAGGAGTAGGCTATGGTGTAGGGTAAGGTTTAGGGCTGCTGGTGGGTTTCCGTTCATGGCTAGGGTTAGGGTGAGGGAACGGCAAGGCTTAGGGCACAGGTGAGGGTACGGAAATGTGGGAGGGTCAGTCTACGTGCTGACTCACGGGTCAGTGCCAGCGTACGGGCCAGGAGTAGGCTACGGCGTATGGTAAGGTGTAGGGATTGTGGTGGGTTTCCGTTCCGGGCTAGGGTTAGGGTTAGGGAACGGCAAGGCTTAGGGCACAGGTGAGGGTACGGAAACGTGGGAGGGTCAGTCTATATGTTGACGCACGGTTCAGTGCCAGCGTACGGGCCAGGACTAGGCTACGGCATACGATAAGGTGTAGGGCTGGGGGTGGGATTCCGTGCCAGGCTCGGGTTAGGGTTAGGGTACGGCAAGGCTTAGGGCCCATGTGAGAGTACAGTATCATGGGAGGGTCAGGCTACGTGCTGAAGCACAGGTCAGTGCCCGCGTACGGGCCAGGTGTAGGCTACGGCATAGTGTAAGGTATAGGGCTGGTGGTGGGTTTCCGTTCAGGGCTAGGGTTAAGGTTAGGAAACGGCAAGGCTTAGGGCACAGGTGAGGTTACGGAAACGTGGGAGGGACAGGCTACGTGCTGACGCACGTGTCAGTGCCAGCATATGGGCCAGGAGTAGGCTACGGCGTGGTCGTAAGTTGTAGGGCTGTTGGTGGTTTTCTGTTCCGGGCTAGAGTTAGGGTTAGGGAACCTCAAGGCTTAGGGCACAGGTGAGGGTACGGAAACGTGGGAGGGTCAGGCTACGTGCTGACGCACGGCTCAGTGCCAGTGTACGGGCCAGGAATAGGCTATGGCGTAGGGTAGAGTGTAGGGCTGGTGGTGGGTTTCTGTTCCGGGCTAGGGTTAGGGTTAGGAAACGGCAAGGCTTAGGGCACAGGTGAGGGTACGGAAACGTGTGAGGGTCAGGCTACGTGCTGACGCACGAGTCAGTGCCAGCGTACCGGCCAGGAGTAGGCTACGGCTTGGGGGTAAGTTGTAGGGCTGGTGGTGGGTTTCCGTTCCGGGCTAGGGTTAGGGTTAGTGAACGGCAAGGCTTAGGGCACAGGTGAGGGTACAGAAACCTGGGAGGTTCAGGCTAAGTGCTGATGAAAGTGTCAGTGCCTGCGTACGAGCCAGGCATAGGCTACGTCGTAGGGAAAGGTGTAGGGCTGGTGGTGGGTTTCCGTTCCGGTCTAGGGTTAGGGTTACAGAACGGCAAGGCTTAGGGCACGTGTGAGGGTACAGAAACGTGGGAGGGTCAGGCTACTTGCTGATGCTAGGGTTACTGCCACCAAATGGGCCAGGAGTAGGCTACGGCTTGGGGGTAAGGTGTAGGGCTGGTGGTGGGTTTCCGTTCCGGGCTAGGGTTAGGGTTACAGAACGGCAAGGTTTAGGGCACAGGTGAGGGTACGGAAACGTGGGAGTGTCAGGCTACATGCTGACGCAAGGGTCAGTGCCACCGTACAGGCCAGGAGTAGGCTACGGCGTAGGTTAAGGTGTAGGGCTGGTGGTGGGTTTCCGTTCCGGGCTAGGGTTAGGGTTAGGGAACGGCAAGGCTTAGGGCACAGATGAGGTTACGGAAACGTGGGAGGGTCAGGCTACGTGCTGATGAAAGGGTCAGTGCCTGCGTACGGGCCAGGAATAGGCTACGGCTTGGGGTAAGGTGTAGGGCTGGTGGTGGGTTTCTGTTCCGGTCTAGGGTTAGGGTTAGGGAACGGCAATGCTTAGGGCACAGGTGAGGTTACGGAAACGTGGGTGGGTCAGGCTACATGCTGACACACGGGTCAGTGCCAGCGTACGGGCCAGGACTAGGCTACGGCATACGATAAGCTGTAGAGCTGGTGGTGAGATTCCGTGCCGGGCTAGGGTTAGGGTTAGGGAACGACAAGGCTTAGGGCACAGGTGAGCGTACGGTAACATGGGAGGGTCAGGCTACGTGCTGAAGCACAGGTCAGTGCCCGCGTACGGGCCAGGTGTAGGCTACGGCATAGAGTAAGGTGTAGGGCTGGTGGTGGGTTTCCGTTCCAGGCTAGGTTTAGTGTTAGGGAACAGCAAGTCTTAGGGCACAGGTGAGGGTACGGAAACGTGGGAGGGTCAGGCTACGTGCTGACGCACGGGTCAGTGCCAGCGTACCGGCCAGGAGTAGGCTACGGCTTGGGGGTTAGGTGTAGGGCTTGTGGTGTGTTTCCGTTCCGTACTAGGGTTAGGGTTAGGGAACGGCAAGGCTTAGGGCACAGGTGAGGGTACGGTAATGTGGGAAGTTCAGGCTACGTGCTGACGCACAGGTCAGTGCCAGCGTATGGACCAGGAGTAGGCTACGGCTTGGGGGTAAGGTTTAGGGCTGGTGGTGGGTTTCCGTTCCAGGCTAGGGTTAGGGTTAGGGAACGGCAAGGCTTAGGGCACAGGTGAGGGTACGGAAACGTGGGAGGGTCAGGCTACGTGCTGATGAAAGGGTCAGTGCCTGCGTACGGGCCAGGAATAGGCTACGGCGTAGGGAAAGGTGTAGGGCTGGTGGTGGGTTTCCGTTCCGGTCTAGAGTTAGGGTTAGGGAATGGCAAGGCTTAGGGCACAGGTGAGGGTCCGCAAACGTGGGAGGGTCAGGCTACGTGCTGACGCACGGGTCAGGGCCAGCATAAGGTCCAGGAATAGGCTACGGCTTTGGGGTAAGTTTTAGGGCTGGTGGTGGGTTTCCGTTCCGGGCTAGGGTTAGGGATAGGGAACGGCAAGGCTTAGGGCACAGGTGAGGGTACGGAAACGTGGGAGGGTCAGGCTACGTGCTGATGAACGGGTCAGTGCCAGCGTACCAGCCAGGAGTAGGCTACTGCTTGGGGGTTAGTTGTAGGGCTGGTGGTGGGTTTCCGTTCCGGGCTAGGGTTAGGGTTAGGGAATGGCAAGGCTTAGGGCACAGGTGAGGGTACGGAAACGTGGGAGGGTCAGGCTACATGCTGAAGCACGGGTCAGTGCCAGCGTATGAGCCAGGAATAGGCTACGGCGTAGGGAAAGGTGTAGGGCTGGTGGTGGGTTTCGGTTCCGGGCTAGGGTTAGGGTTAGGGAACGGCAAGGCTTAGGGCACAGGTGAGTGTCCGCAAACGTGGGAGGGTCAGGCTTCGTGCTGATGCACGGGTCTGTGCCAGCGTACGGGCCAGGTGTAGGCTACGGCATAGAGTAAGGTGTAGGGCTGGTGGTGGGTTTCCGTTCCGGGCTAGGGTTAGGGTTAGTGAATGGCAAGGCTTAGGGCACAGGTGAGGGTACGGAAACGTGGGAGGGTCAGTCTACTTGCTGATGAAAGGGTCAGTGCCTGCGTATGAGCCAGGAATAGGCTACGGCGTAGGGAAAGGTGTAGGGCTGGTGGTGGGTTTCGGTTCCGGGCTAGGGTTAGGGTTAGGGAACGGCAAGGCTTAGGGCACAGGTGAGTGTCCGCAAACGTGGGAGGGTCAGGCTTCGTGCTGATGCACGGGTCTGTGCCAGCGTACGGGCCAGGAGTAGGCTACGGCTTGGGGGTAAGGTGTAGGGCTGGTGGTGGGTTTCCGTTCCGGGCTACGGTTAGGGTTAGGGAACGGCAAGGCTTAGGGCACAGGTGAGTGTACGGAAACGTGGGAGGGTCAGGCTACGTGATGATGCACGGGTCAGTGCCAGCGTACTGGCCGGGAGTAAGCTACGGCTTGGGGGTTAGGTGTAGGGCTGGTGGTGTGTTTCCGTTCCGGACTAGGGTTAGGGTTAGGGAACGGCAAGGCTTAGGGCACAGGTGAGGGTACGGTAATGTGGGAAGTTCAGGCTACGTGCTGACGCACAGGTCAGTGCCAGCGTATGGACCAGGAGTAGGCTACGGCTTGGGGGTAAGGTTTAGGGCTGGTGGTGGGTTTCCGTTCCGGGCTAGGGTTAGGGTTAGGGAACGGCAAGACTTAGGGCACAGGTGAGGGTACGGAAACGTGGGAGGGTCAGGCTACGTGCTGATGAAAGGGTCAGTGCCTGCGTACGGGCCAGGAATAGGCTACGGCGTAGGGAAAGGTGTAGGGCTGGTGGTGGGTTTCCGTTCCGGTCTAGGGTTAGGGTTAGGGAATGGCAAGGCTTAGGGCACAGGTGAGGGTCCGCAAACGTGGGAGGGTCAGGCTACGTGCTGACGCACGGGTCAGTGCCAGCATAAGGTCCAGGAATAGGCTACGGCTTTGGGGTAAGTTTTAGGGCTGGTGGTGGGTTTCCGTTCCGGGCTAGGGTTAGGGATAGGGAACGGCAAGGCTTAGGGCACAGGTGAGGGTACGGAAACGTGGGAGGGTCAGGCTACGTGCTGATGAACGGGTCAGTGCCAGCGTAACAGCCAGGAGTAGGCTACGGCTTGGGGGTTAGTTGTAGGGCTGGTGGTGGGTTTCCGTTCCGGGCTAGGGTTAGGGTTAGGGAATGGCAAGGCTTAGGGCACAGGTGAGGGTACGGAATCGTGGGAGGGTCAGGCTACATGCTGAAGCACGGGTCAGTGCCAGCGTATGGGCCAGGAATAGGCTATGGATCGGGGGTAAGCTGTAGGGCTGGTGGTGGGCTTCCGTTCCGGACTAGGGTTAGGGTTAGGGAACGGCAAGGCTTACAGCACAGGTGAGGGTTCGGAAACGTGAGAGGGTTAGGCTACGTGCTGACGCACGGGTCAGTGCCAGCGTACGGGCCAGGAGTATGCTACGGCGTAGGGTAAGGTGTAGGGCTGGTGGTGGGTTTCCTTTCATGGGCTAGGGTTAGGGTTAGGAAACGGCAAGGCTTAGGGCCCAGGTGAGGGTACGGAAACGTTGGAGGGTCAGACAACGTGCTGACGCATGAGTCAGTGCCAGCGTACGGGCCAGGTGTAGGCTACGGCGTAGGGAAAGGTTTAGGGCTAGTGGTGGGTTTCCGTTCCGGGCTAGGGTTAGGGTTAGGGAACGGCAAGGCTTAGGGCACAGGTGAGGGTACGGAAACGTGGGAGGGTCAGTCTACGTGCTGACTCACGGGTCAGTGCCAGCGTACGGGCCAGGAGTAGGCTACGGCGTATGGTAAGGTGTAGGGATTGTGGTGGGTTTCCGTTCCGGGCTAGGGTTAGGGTTAGGGAACGGCAAGGCTTAGGGCACAGGTGAGGGTACGGAAACGTGGGAGGGTCAGGCTATATGTTGACGCACGGGTCAGTGCCAGCGTACGGGCCAGGACTAGGCTACGGCATACGATAAGGTGTAGGGCTGGGGGTGGGATTCCGTGCCAGGCTCGGGTTAGGGTTAGGGAACGGCAAGGCTTAGGGCCCAGGTGAGAGTACAGTAACATGGGAGGGTCAGGCTACGTGCTGAAGCACAGGTCAGTGCCCGCGTACGGGCCAGGTGTAGGCTACGGCATAGTGTAAGGTGTAGGCCTGGTGGTGGGTTTCCGTTCCGGGCTAGGGTTAAGGTTAGGAAACGGCAAGGCTTAGGGCACAGGTGAGGTTACGGAAACGTGGGAGGGACAGGCTACGTGCTGACGCACGTGTCACTGCCAGCATATGGGGTAGGAGTAGGCTACGGCATGGTCGTAAGTTGTAGGGCTGTTGGTGGTTTTCTGTTCCGGGCTAGAGTTAGGGTTAGGGAACCTCAAGGCTTAGGGCACAGGTGAGGGTACGGAAACGTGGGAGGGTCAGGCTACGTGCTGACGCACGGCTCAGTGCCAGTGTACGGGCCAGGAATAGGCTATGGCGTAGGGTAGAGTGTAGGGCTGGTGGTGGGTTTCTGTTCCGGGCTAGGGTTAGGGATAGGAAACGGCAAGGCTTAGGGCACAGGTGAGGGTACGGAAACGTGTGAGGGTCAGGCTACGTGCTGACGCACGTGTCAGTGCCAGCATACCGGCCAGGAGTAGGCTACGGCTTGGGGGTAAGTTGTAGGGCTGGTGGTGTGTTTCCATTCCGGGCTAGGGTTAGGGTTAGTGAACGGCAAGTCTTAGGGCACAGGTGAGGGTACAGAAACCTGGGAGGTTCAGGCTAAGTGCTGATGAAAGTGTCAGTGCCTGCGTACGAGCCAGGAATAGGCTACGGCGTAGGGAAAGGTGTAGGGCTGGTGGTGGGTTTCTGTTCCTGTCTAGGGTTAGGGTTACAGAACGGCAAGGCTTAGGGCACGTGTGATGGTACAGAAACGTGGGAGGGTCAGGCTACTTGCTGATGCTAGGGTTAGTGCCACCGAACGGGCCAGGAGTAGGCTATGGCTTGGGGGTAAGGTGTACGGCTGGTGGTGGGTTTCCGTTCCGGGCTAGGTTTAGGGTTTCAGAACGGCAAGGCTTAGGGCACAGGTGAGGGTACGGAAACGTGGGACGGTCAGGCAACATGCTGACGCAAGGGTCAGTGCCAACGTACAGGCCAGGAGTAGGCTACGGCGTAGGTTAAGGTGTAGGGCTGGTGGTGGGTTTCCGTTCCGGGCTAGGGTTAGGGTTAGGGAACGGCAAGGCTTAGGGCACAGGTGAGGGTACGGTAATGTGGGAAGTTCAGGCTACGTGCTGACGCACAGGTCAGTGCCAGCGTATGGACCAGGAGTAGGCTACGGCTTGGGGGTTAGGTTTAGGGCTGGTGGTGGGTTTCCGTTCCGGGCTAGGGTTAGGGTTAGGGAACGGCAAGGCTTAGGGCACAGGTGAGGGTACGGAAACGTGGGAGGGTCAGGCTACGTGCTGACTCACGGGTCAGTGCCTGCGTACGGGCCAGGAATAGGCTACGGCATAGGGAAAGGTGTAGGCCTGGTGGTGGGTTTCCGTTCGGGTCTAGGGTTAGGGTTAGGGAATGGCAAGGCTTAGGGCACAGGTGAGGGTCCGCAAACGTGGGAGGGTCAGGCTACGTGCTGACGCACGGGTCAGTGCCAGCATAAGGTCCAGGAATAGGCTACGGCTTTGGGGTAAGTTTTAGGGCTGGTGGTGGGTTTCCGTTCCGGGCTAGGGTTAGGGATAGGGAACGGCAAGGCTTAGGGCACAGGTGAGGGTACGGAAACGTGGGAGGGTCAGGCTACGTGCTGATGAACGGGTCAGTGCCAGCGTACCAGCCAGGAGTAGGCTACTGCTTGGGGGTTAGTTGTAGGGCTGGTGGTGGGTTTCCGTTCCGGGCTAGGGTTAGGGTTAGGGAATGGCAAGGCTTAGGGCACAGGTGAGGGTACGGAAACGTGGGAGGGTCAGGCTACATGCTGAAGCACGGGTCAGTGCCAGCGTACGGGCCAGGAATAGGCTATGGATCGGGGGTAAGCTGTAGGGCTGGTGGTGGGCTTCCGTTCCGGACTAGGGTTAGGGTTAGGGAACGACAAGGCTTAGGGCACAGGTGAGGGTACGGAAACGTGTGAGGGTCAGGCTACGTGCTGACGCACTGGTCAGTGCCACCGTACGGGCCAGGAGTAGGCTATGGTGTAGGGTAAGGTTTAGGGCTGCTGGTGGGTTTCCGTTCTTGGCTAGGGTTAGGGTGAGGGAACGGTAAGGCTTAGGGCACAGGTGAGGGTACGGAAATGTGGGAGGGTCAGTCTACGTTCTGACTCACGGGTCAGTGCCAGCGTACGGGCCAGGAGTAGGCTACGGCGTATGGTAAGGTGTAGGGATTGTGGTGGGTTTCCGTTCCGGGCTAGGGTTAGGGTTAGGGAACGGCAAGGCTTAGGGCACAGGTGAGGGTACGGAAACGTGGGAGGGTCAGGCTATATGTTGACGCACGGTTCAGTGCCAGCGTACGGGCCAGGACTAGGCTATGGCATACGATAAGGTGTAGGGCTGGGGGTGGGATTCCGTGCCAGGCTCGGGTTAGGGTTAGGGAACGGCAAGGCTTAGGGCCCAGGTGAGTGTACAGTAACATGGGAGGGTCAGGCTACGTGCTGAAGCACAGGTCAGTGCCCGCGTACGGGCCAGGTGTAGGCTACGGCATAGTGTAAGGTGTAAGCCTGGTGGTGGGTTTCCGTTCAGGGCTAGGGTTAAGGTTAGGAAACGGCAAGGCTTAGGGCACAGGTGAGGTTACGGAAACGTGGGAGGGACAGGCTACGTGCTGACGCACGTGTCAGTGCCAGCATATGGGCCAGGAGTAGGCTACGGCGTGGTCGTAAGTTGTAGGGCTGTTGGTGGTTTTCTGTTCCGGGCTAGAGTTAGGGTTAGGGAACCTCAAGGCTTAGGGCACAGGTGAGGTTACGGAAACGTGGGAGGGTCAGGCTACGTGCTGACGCACGGCTCAGTGCCAGTGTACGGGCCAGGAATAGGCTATGGCGTAGGGTAGAGTGTAGGGCTGGTGGTGGGTTTCTGTTCCGGGCTAGGGTTAGGGTTAGGAAACGGCAAGGCTTAGGGCACAGGTGAGGGTACGGAAACGTGTGAGGGTCAGGCTACGTGCTGACGCACGAGTCAGTGTCAGCGTACCGGCCAGGAGTAGGCTACGGCTTGGGGGTAAGTTGTAGGGCTGGTGGTGGGTTTCCGTTCCGGGCTAGGGTTAGGGTTAGTGAACGGCAAGGCTTAGGGCACAGGTGAGGGTACAGAAACCTGGGAGGTTCAGGCTAAGTGCTGATGAAAGTGTCAGTGCCTGCGTACGAGCCAGGCATAGGCTACGTCGTAGGGAAAGGTGTAGGGCTGGTGGTGGGTTTCCGTTCCGGTCTAGCGTTAGGGTTATAGAACGGCAAGGCTTAGGGCACGTGTGAGGGTACAGAAACGTGGGAGGGTCAGGCTACTTGCTGATGCTAGGGTTACTGCCACCGAACGGGCCAGGAGTAGGCTACGGCTTGGGGGTAAGGTGTAGGGCTGGTGGTGGGTTTCCGTTCCGGGCTAGGGTTAGGGTTACAGAACGGCAAGGTTTAGGGCACAGGTGAGGGTACGGAAACGTGGGAGTGTCAGGCTACATGCTGACGCAAGGGTCAGTGCCACCGTACAGGCCAGGAGTAGGCTACGGCGTAGGTTAAGGTGTAGGGCTGGTGGTGGGTTTCCGTTCCGGGCTAGGGTTAGGGTTAGGGAACGGCAAGGCTTAGGGCACAGATGAGGGTACGGAAACGTGGGAGGGTCAGGCTACGTGCTGATGAAAGGGTCAGTGCCTGCGTACGGGCCAGGAATAGGCTACGGCTTGCGGTAAAGTGTAGGGCTAGTGGTGGGTTTCTGTTCCGGGCTAGGGTTAGGGTTAGGGAACGGCAATGCTTAGGGCACAGGTGAGGTTACGGAAACGTGGGAGGGTCAGGCTACATGCTGACACACGGGTCAGTGCCAGCGTACGGGCCAGGACTAGGCTACGGCCTACGATAAGCTGTAGAGCTGGTGGTGAGATTCCGTGCCGGGCTAGGGTTAGGGTTAGGGAACGACAAGGCTTAGGGCACAGGTGAGCGTACGGTAACATGGGAGGGTGAGGCTACGTGCTGAAGCACAGGTCAGTGCCCGCGTACGGGCCAGGTGTAGGCTACGGCATAGAGTAAGGTGTAGGGCTGGTGGTGGGTTTCCGTTCCAGGCTAGGTTTAGTGTTAGGGAACAGCAAGTCTTAGGGCACAGGTGAGGGTACGGAAACGTGGGAGGGTCAGGCTACGTGCTGATGAACGGGTCAGTGCCAGCGTACCAGCCAGGAGTAGGCTACGGCTTGGGGGTTAGTTGTAGGGCTTGTGGTGTGTTTCCGTTCCGTACTAGGGTTAGGGTTAGGGAACGGCAAGGCTTAGGGCACAGGTGAGTGTACGGTAATGTGGGAAGTTCAGGCTATGTGCTGACGCACAGGTCAGTGCCAGCGTATGGACCAGGAGTAGGCTACGGCTTGGGGGTAAGGTTTAGGGCTGGTGGTGGGTTTCCGTTCCGGGCTAGGGTTAGGGTTAGGGAACGGCAAGGCTTAGGGCACAGGTGAGGGTACGGAAACGTGGGAGGGTCAGGCTACGTGATGACGCACTGGTCAGTGCCACCGTACGGGCCAGGAGTTGGCTATGGTGTAGGGTAAGGTTTAGGGCTGCTGGTGGGTTTCCGTTCTTGGCTAGGGTTAGGGTGAGGGAACGGCAAGGCTTAGGGCACAGGTGAGGGTACGGAAATGTGGGAGGGTCAGTCTACGTGCTGACTCACGCGTCAGTGCCAGCGTACGGGCCAGGAGTAAGCTACGGCGTATGGTAAGGTGTAGGGCTGGTGGTGGGTTTCTGTTCCGGGCTAGGGTTAGGGTTAGGGAACGGCAATGCTTAGGGCACAGGTGAGGTTACGGAAACGTGGGAGGGTCAGGCTACATGCTGACACACGTGTCAGTGCCAGCGTACGGGCCAGGACTAGGCTACGGCATACGATAAGCTGTAGAGCTGGTGGTGAGATTCCGTGCCGGGCTAGGGTTAGGGTTGGGAACGACAAGGCTTAGGGCACAGGTGAGCGTACGGTAACATGGGAGGGTGAGGCTACGTGCTGAAGCACAGGTCAGTGCCCGCATACGGGCCAGGTGTAGGCTACGGCATAGAGTAAGGTGTAGGGCTGGTGGTGGGTTTCCGTTCCGGGCTAGGGTTAGGGTTAGTGAATGGCAAGGCTTAGGGCACAGGTGAGGGTACGGAAACGTGGGAGGGTCATTCTACTTGCTGATGAAAGGGTCAGTGCCTGCGTATGAGCCAGGAATAGGCTACGGCGTAGGGAAAGGTGTAGGGCTGGTGGTGGGTTTCGATTCAGGGCTAGGGTTAGGGTTAGGGAACGGCAAGGCTTAGGGCACAGGTGAGTGTCCGCAAACGTGGGAGGGTCAGGCTTCGTGCTGACGCACGGGTCTGTGCCAGCGTACGGGCCAGGAGTAGGCTACGGCTTGGGGGTAAGGTTTAGGGCTGGTGGTGGGTTTCCGTTCCGGGCTACGATTAGGGTTAGGGAACGGCAAGGCTTAGGGCACAGTTGATTGTACGGAAACGTGGGAGGGTCAGGCTACGTGATGATGCACGGGTCAGTGTCAGCGTACTGGCCGGGAGTAAGCTACGGTTTGGGGGTTAGGTGTAGGGCTGGTGGTGTGTTTCCGTTCCGGACTAGTGTTAGGGGTAGGGAACGGCAAGGCTTAGGGCACAGGTGAGGGTACGGAAACGAGGGAGGGTCAGGCTACATGCTGACACACGGGTCAGTGCCAGCGTACCGGCCAGGAGTAGGCTAAGGCTTGGGGGTAAGGTGTAGGGCTGGTGGTGGGTTTCCGTTCCGGGCTAGGGTTAGGGTTAGGGAACGGCAAGGCTTACAGCACAGGTGAGGGTTCGGAAACGTGAGAGGGTTAGGCTACGTGCTGACGCATGGGTCAGTGCCAGCGTACGGGCCAGGAGTATGCTACGGCGTAGGGTAAGGTGTAGGGCTGGTGGTGGGTTTCCGTTCATGGGCTAGGGTTAGGGTTAGGAAACGTCAAGGCTTAGGGCCCAGGTGAGGGTACGGAAACGTGGGAGTGTCAGACAACGTGCTGACGCATGGGTGAGTGCCAGCGTACGGGCCATGTGTAGGCTACGGCGTAGGGAAAGGTTTAGGGCTAGTGGTGGGTTTCCGTTCCGGGCTAGGGTTAGGGTTAGGGAACGGCAAGGCTTAGGGCACAGGTGAGGGTACGGAAACGTGGGAGGGTCAGGCTACGTGCTGACGCACGGGTCAGTGCCAGCGTACCGGCCAGGAGTAGGCTACGGCTTGGTGGTTAGGTGTAGGGCTGATGGTGTGTTTCTGTTCGAGGCTAGGTTTAGTGTTAGGGAACAGCAAGTCTTAGGGCACAGGTGAGGGTACGGAAACGTGGGAGGGTCAGGCTACGTGCTGACGCACGGGTCAGTGCCAGCGTACCGGCCAGGAGTAGGCTACGGCTTGGGGGTTAGGTGTAGGGCTTGTGGTGTGTTTCCGTTCCGTACTAGGGTTAGGGTTAGGGAACGGCAAGGCTTAGGGCACAGGTGAGGGTACGGAAACGTGGGAGGGTCAGGCTACGTGCTGATGAACGGGTCAGTGCCAGCGTACCAGCCAGGAGTAGGCTACGGCTTGGGGGTTAGGTGTAGGGCTGGTGGTGGGTTTCCGTTCCGGGCTAGGGTTAGGGTTAGGGAATGGCAAGGCTTAGGGCACAGGTGAGGGTACGGAAACGTGGGAGGGTCAGGCTACATGCTGAAGCACGGGTCAGTTCCAGCGTACGGGCCAGGAATAGGCTATGGATCGGGGGTAAGCTGTAGGGCTGGTGGTGGGCTTCCGTTCCGGACTAGGGTTAGTGTTAGGGAACGACAAGGCTTAGGGCACAGGTGAGGGTACGGAAACGTGTGAGGGTCAGGCTACGTGCTGACGCACTGGTCAGTGCCAGCGTACGGGCCAGGAGTTGGCTATGGTGTAGGGTAAGGTTTAGGGCTGCTGGTGGGTTTCCATTCTTGGCTAGGGTTAGGGTGAGGGAACGGCAAGGCTTAGGGCACAGGTGAGGGTACGGAAATGTGGGAGGGTCAGTCTACGTGCTGACTCACGGGTCAGTGCCAGCGTACGGGCCAGGAGTAGGCTACGGCGTATGGTAAGGTGTAGGGCTGGTGGTGGGTTTCTGTTCCGGGCTAGGGTTAGGGTTAGGGAACGGCAATGCTTAGGGCACAGGTGAGGTTACGGAAACGTGGGAGGGTCAGGCTACATGCTGACACACGGGTCAGTGCCAGCGTACAGGCCAGGACTAGGCTACGGCATACGATATGCTGTAGAGCTGGTGGTGAGATTCCGTGCCGGGCTAGGGTTAGGGTTAGGGAACGACAAGGCTTAGGGCACAGGTGAGCGTACGGTAACATGGGAGGGTGAGGCTACGTGCTGAAGCACAGGTCAGTGCCCGCGTACGGGCCAGGTGTAGGCTACGGCATAGAGTAAGGTGTAGGGCTGGTGGTGGGTTTCCGTTCCGGGCTAGGGTTAGGGTTAGTGAATGGCAAGGCTTAGGGCACAGGTGAGGGTACGGAAACGTGGGAGGGTCAGTCTACTTGCTGATGAAAGGGTCAGTGCCTGCGTATGAGCCAGGAATAGGCTACGGCATAGGGAAAGGTGTAGGGCTGGTGGTGGGTTTCGGTTCCGGGCTAGGGTTAGGGTTAGGGAACGGCAAGGCTTAGGGCACAGGTGAGTGTCCGCAAACGTGGGAGGGTCAGGCTTCGTGCTGATGCACGGGTCTGTGCCAGCGTACGGGCCAGGAGTAGGCTACGGCTTGGGGGTAAGTTGTAGGGCTGGTGGTGGGTTTCCGTTCCGGGCTACGATTAGGGGTAGGGAACGGCAAGGCTTAGGGCACAGGTGAGGGTACGGAAACGTGGGAGGGTCAGGCTACGTGATGATGCACGGGTCAGTGCCAGCGTACGGGCCAGGAGTAGGCTACGGCTTGTGGGTAAGATTTAGGGATGGTGGTGGGTTTCCGTTCAGGGCTAGGGTTAGGGAAATGGAATGGCAAGGCTTAGAGCACAGGTGAGGGTACGGTAACATGGTAGGGTCAGGCAACGTGCGGAAGCACAGGCTATTACCTGCGTACTGGCCAGGTATAGGCTACGTCATAGGGTAAGGTGTAGGGCTGGTGGTGGGTTTCCGTTCCCGGATAGGGTTAGGTTTAGGGAACGGCAAGGCTTAGGGCACAGGTGAGGTTACGGAAACTTGGGAGGTTCAGGCTATGTGCTGACGCACGTGTCAGTGCCAGCATATGGGCCAGGAGTAGGCTACGGCGTGGTGGTAAGTTGTAGGGCTGGTGGTGGGTTTCTGTTCCAGGCTAGGGTTAGGGTTAGCGAACGTCAAGGATTAGGGCACAGGTGAGGGTACGGAAACTTGGGAGGGTCAGGCTACGTGCTGACGCAAGGATCAGTGCCAGCGTACCGGCCAGGAGTAGGCTACGGCTTGGGGGTTAGATATAGGGCTGGTGGCGGGTTTCCATTCAAGGCTAGGGTTATGGTTAGGGAACGGCAAGGCTTAGGGCAGAGTTGAGGGTACGGAAACGTGGGAGTGTCAGGCTACATGGTGACGCACGGGTCAGTGCCAGCGTACGGTGCAGGAGTAGGCTATGGTTTGGGCGTTAGATTTAGGGCTGGTGGTGGGTTTCCGTTCCGTACTAGGGTTAGGGTTAGGGAACGGCAAGCCTTAGGTCACAGGTGAGGGTACGGAAATGTGGTAAGGTCAGGCTAAGTGCTGACGCACATGTCAGTGCCTGTGTACGGGCCAGGAGTAGGCGACGGCGTAGGGTAAGGTGTAGGGCTGGTGGTGGGTTTGCGTTGCGGTCTAGGGTTAGGGTTAGGGAACGGCAAGGCTTAGGGCACAGGTGAGGGTACGGAAACGTGGGAGGGTCAGTCTACATGCTGACGCACGTGTCAGTGCCAGCGTACGGGCCATAAGTAGGATATGGCTTGGAGGTTAGGTTCAGGGCTGGTGGTGGTTTTCCGTTCCGTACTAGGGTTAGGGTTAGGGAACAGCAAGGCTTACGGCACAGGTGTAGTTACGGAAATGTGGGAAGGTCAGGCTACGTGCTGACGCATGGGTCAGTGCCAGCGTTTGGGCCAGGAATAGGCTACGGCATAGGGTATGGTGTAGGGCTTGTGCTGGGTTTCCTTTCCGGGCTAGGGTTAGGGTTAGGGAACGTCAAGGCTTAGGGCACAGGTGAGGGTACGGAAACGTGGGAGGGTCAGGCTACGTGCTGACGCATGTGTCAGTGCCAGCGTAAGGGCCAGGAATAGGCTAAGGCGTAGGGTAGAGTTTAGGGCGGGTGGTGGGTTTCTGTTCTGGGCTAGGGTTAGTGTTAGGGAACGGCAAGGCTTAGGGCACAGGTGAGGGTAAGGAAAACTGTGAGGGTCAGGCTACGTGCTGACGCACGTGTCAGTGCCAGCATACCAGCCAGGATTAGGCTAAGGCTTCGGGGTTAGTTGTAGGGCTGATGGTGGGTTTCCATTCCGGGCTAGGGTTAGGGTTAGGGAACGGTAAGGCTTAGGGCACAGGTGAGTGTACGGAAACGTGGGAGGGTCAGGCTACATGCTGCCGCACGGGTCAGTGACAGCGTATGGGCCAGGAGTAGGCTATTGCTTGGGCGTTAGGTGTAGGGCTGGTGGAGTGTTTCCGTTCCATACTAGGTATAGGGTTAGGGAACAGCAAGACTTAGGGCACAGGTGAGGGTACGGAAATGTGGGAAGGTCAGGCTACGTGCTGACGCACGGGTCAGTGCCAGCGTACGGGACAGGAGTAGGCTATGGCGTAGGGTAAGGTATAGGGCTGGTGGTGGGTTTCCGTTTCGGGCTAGGGTTAGGGTTAGGGAACGGCAAGGCTTAGGGAACAGGTGAGGGTACGGAAACCTGGGAGGGTCAGGCTACGTGCTGACGCATGGGTCAGTGCCAGCGTTCGGGCCAGGAGTAGGCTACGGCGTAGGGTAAGGTGTAGGGCTGGTGGTGGGTTTCCGTTCCGGGCTAGGGTTAGGGTTACGGAACGGCAATGCTTAGGGCACAGGTGAGGGTACAGATACGTGGGAGTGTCAGGCTACCTGCTGACACACGGGTCAGTGCCAGCGTATGGGCCAGGAGTAGGCTATGGCTTGGGCGTTAGTTGTAGGGCTGGTGGAGGGTTTCCGTTCCATACTAGGGATAGGGTTAGGGAACAGCAAGGCTTAGGGCACAGGTGAGGGTACGGAAATTTGGGAGGGTCAGGCTACGTGCTGACGCACGGGTCAGTGCCAGCGTATGGGCCAGGAGTAGGCTATGGCTTGGGGGTTAGGTGTAGGGCTGGTGGTGTGTTTCCGTTCCGTACTAGGGTTAGAGTTAGGGAACGGCAAGGCTTAGGGCACAGGTGAGGGTACGGTAATGTGGGAAGTTCAGGCTACGTGCTGACGCACAGGTCAGTGCCAGCGTATGGACCAGGAGTAGGCTACGGCTTGGGGGTAAGGTGTAGGGCTGGTGGTTGGTTTCCGTTCTGGGCTAGGGTTAGGGATAGGGAACGGTAAGGCTTAGGGCACAGGTGAGTGTACGGAAACGTGGGAGGATCAGGCTACGTGCTGAAGAAAGGGTCAGTGCCTGCGTACGGGCCAGGAATATGCTACGGCGTAGGAAAAGGTGTAGGGCTGGTGGTGGGTTTCCGTTCCGGGCTAGGGTTAGGGTTAGGGAATGCCAAGGCTTAGGGCACATGTGAGGGTCCACAAACGTGGGAGGGTCAGGCTACGTGCTGACACACAGGTCAGTGCCAGCGTAAGGTCCAGGAGTAGCCTACGGCTTGGGGGTAAGTTTTAGGGCTGGTGGTGGGTTTCCGTTCCTGGCTAGGATTAGGGTAAGGGAACAGCAAGGCTTAGGGCACAGGTGAGGGTACAGAAACGTGGGAGGGTCAGGCTATGTGCTGATGCATGGGTCAGTGCCAGCGTACCGGCTAGGAGTAGGCTACGGCTTGGGGGTTAGGTGTAGGGCTTGTGGTGGGTTTCCGTTCCGGGCTAGGGTTAGGGTTAGGGGACTGCAAGGCTTAGGGCACAGTTGAGGGTACGGAAACGTGGGAGGGTCAGGCTACATGTTTACGCACGGGTCAGTGCCAGCGTACGGGCCAGGAATAATCTATGGCTTGGGGGTTAGGTGTAGGGCTGGTGGTGGGTTTCCGTTCCTGGCTAGGATTAGGGTAAGGGAACGGCAAGGCTTAGGGCACAGGTGAGGGTACAGAAACGTGGGAGGGTCAGGCTATGTGCTGATGCATGGGTCAGTGCCAGCGTACCGGCTACGAGTAGGCTACGGCTTGGGGGTTAGGTGTAGGGCTGGTGGTGGGTTTCTGTTCCAGACTAGGGTTAGGGTTAGGGAACGGCAAGGCTTAGGGCACAGGTGAGGGTACGGAAATGTGTGAGGGTCAGGCTACGTGCTGACGCACGGGTCAGTGCCAGCGTACGGGCCAGGTGTAGGCTACTGCGTAGGGTAAGGTGTAGGGCTGCTGGTGGATTTCCGTTCCTGGCTAGGGTTATGGTGAGGGAACGGCAAGGCTTAGGGCACAGGTGAGGGTACGGAAACGTGGGAGGGTCAGGCTACGTGCTGACTCACGGGTCAGTGCCAGCGTACGGGCCGGGATTGGGCTACGGCGTATGGTAAGGTTTAGGGCTTCTGGTGGGTTTCCGTTCCTGGCTAGGGTTAGGGTTAGGGAACGGCAAGGCTTAGGGCACAGGTGAGGGTACGGAAACGTGGGAGGGTCAGGCTACGTGCTGACGCACGTGTCAGTGCCAGCGTACGGGCCAGGAATAGGCTATGGCATACGTTAAGGTGTAGGGCTGGTGGTGGGATTCCGTTCCGGGCTTGGGTTAGAGTTAGGGAAGGCCAAGGCTTAGGGCTTAGCTGAGGGTACGGAAAAGTGGGAGGGTCAGGCTACGTGCTGACGCACGGGTCAGTGCCTGTGCACGGGCCAGGAGTAGGCTATGGCATGGGGGTAAGTTTTAGGGCTGGTGGTGGGTTTCCATTCCGGGCTAGGGTTAGTGTTGGGGAACGGCAAGGTTTAGGGCCCAGGTGAGGGTATGGAAACGTGGGGTGTCAGTCTACATGCTGACGCACGGGTCAGTGCCAGCGTATGGGCCAGGAGTAGGCTACGGCGTAGGGAAGGGTTTAGGGCTGGTGGTGGCTTTCTGTTCCGGGCTAGGGTTAGGGTTAGCTAACGGCAAAGCTTAGGGCACAGGTGAGGGTACGGAAACGTGGGAGGGTCAGGCTACATGCTGACGCACGTGTCAGTGTCAGCGTACAGGCCAGGAGTAGGCTACGCCGTAGGGTAAGGTCTAGGGCTGGTGGTGGTTTTCCGTTCTGGGCTAGGGTTATGGTTAGGGAACGTCAAGGCTTAGGGCACAGGTGAGGGTACGGAAACGTGGGAGGGTCAGGCTACGTGCTTACGCATGGGTCATTGCCAGCATACGGGCCAGCAGTAGGCTACAGCGTAGGGTAAGGTATAGGGCTGGAGGTGGGTTTCCGTTCTGTGCTAGAGTTAGGGTTAGGGAACGGCAAGGCATAGGGCACAGGTGAGGGTACGGAAACGTGGGAGGGTCAGGCTACGTGCTGATGCACGGGTCAGTGCCAGCATACGGGCCAGGAGTAGGCTACAGCTTGGGGGTAAGTTGTAGGGCTGGTGGTGGGTTTCCGTTCCGGGCTAGGGTTAGGGTAAGGGAACGTCAAGGCTTAGGGCACAGGTGAGGGTACGGAAACGTGGCCGGGTCAGGCTACGTGCTGACGCACGGGTCAGTGCCAACGTACGGGGTAGGTGTAGGCTACGGCATAGGGTAGGGTGTAGGGCTGGAGGTGGGTTTCAGTTCTGTGCTAGGGTTAGGGTTAGGGAACGGCAAGGCATAGGGCACAGGTGAGAGTACGGAAACGTGGGAGGGTCAGGCTACGTGCTGACGCATGGGTCAGTGCCAGCTTACGGGCCAGGGGTAGGCTACGGTGTAGGGAATGGTCTAGGGCTGGTGGTGGGTTTCCGTTCCGGGCTAGGGTTAGGGTTAGGGAAAGGCAAGGTTTAGGGCACAGGTGAGGGTACGGAAAGGTGGGAGGGTCAGGCTACGTGCTGACGCACAGGTCAGTGCCAGTGTACGGACCAGGAGTAGGCTACGGCTTGGGGGTAAGTTGTAGGGCTGGTGGTGGGTTTCCGTTTCGGGCTACGGTTAGGGTTAGGCAACGGCAAGGCTTAGGGCACAGGTGAGGGTACGGAAACGTTGGAGGGTCAGGCTACGTACTGCCGCATGGGTCAGTGCCAGCGTACGGGCCCGGACTAGGCTATGGCTTGTGCGTTAGTTGTTGGGCTTGTGGTGGGTTTCCGTTCCGGGCTAGGGTTAGGGTTAGGGAACGGCAAGGTTTAGGGCCTAGGTGAGGGTATGGAAACTTGGGGGTGTCTGTCTACATGCTGACGCACGGGTCAGTGCCACCGTACGGGCCAGGAGTAGGCTACGGCGTAGGGAAAGGTTTAGGGCTGGTGGTGGGTTTCCGTTCCGGGCTAGGGTTAGGGTTAGGGAACGGCAAGACTTAGGGCACAGGTGTGGGTACGGAAACGTGGGAGGGTCAGGCTACGTGCTGATGAAAGGGTCAGTGCCTGCGTACGGGCCAGGAATAGGCTACGGCGTAGGGAAAGGTGTAGGGCTGGTGGTGGGTTTCCGTTCCGGGCTAGGGTTAGGGTTAGGTAACGGTAAGGCTTAGGGCACAGGTGAGTGTACGGAAACGTGGGAGGGTCAGGCTACGTGCTGCCGCACGGGTCAGTGCCAGCGTACGGGCCAGGAGTAGGCTATGGCTTGGGCGTTAGTTGTAGGGCTGGTGGAGGGTTTCCGTTCCATACTAGGGATAGGGTTAGGGAACAGCAAGGCTTAGGGCACAGGTGAGGGTACGGAAATGTGGGAAGGTCAGGCTACGTGCAGACGCACGGGTCAGTGCCAGCGTACGGGACAGGAGTAGGCTACGGAGTAGGGTAAGGTATAGGGCTGGTGGTGGGTTTCCGTTTCGGGCTAGGGTTAGGGTTAGGGAACGGCAAGGCTTAGGGAACAGGTGAGGGTACGGAAACGTGGGTGGGTCAGGCTATGTGCTGACGCATGGGTCAGTGCCAGCGTTTGGGCCAGGAGTAGGCTACGGCGTAGGGTAAGAAGTAGGGCTGGTGGTGGGTTTCCATTCCGGGCTAGGGTTAGGGATACGGAACGGCAAGGCTTAGGGCACAGGTGAGGGTACAGAAACGTGGGAGTGTCAGGCTACCTTCTGACGCATGGGTCAGTGCCAGCGTACAGGCCAGCAATAGGCTACGGCGTAGGGTAAGGTCTAGGGCTCGCGGTGGGTTTCCGTTCCGGGCTAGGGTTAGGGTTAGGGAACGGCAAGGCTTAGGGCACAGGTGAGGATACGGAAACGTGGGAGGGTAAGGCTACGTGCTGACGCATGGGTCAGTGCCAGCGTACGGGCCAGCAGTAGGCTACGGCTTGGTGGTTAGGTGTAGGGCTGGTGGTGGGTTTCCGTTCCAGGCAAGGTTTAGTGTTAGGGAACAGCAAGGCTTAGGGCACAGGTGAGGGTACGGAAACGTGGGAGGGGCAGGCTTCGTGCTGACGCACGGGTCAGTGCCAGCGTACGGGCCAGCATTAGGCTATGGCTTGGGGGTTAGGTGTAGGGCTTGTGGTTTGTTTCCGTTCCACACTAGGGTTAGGGTTAGGGAACGGCAAGGCTTAGGGCACAGGTGAGGGTACGGTAATGTGGGAAGTTCAGGCTACGTGCTGACGCACAGGTCAGTGCCAGCGTAAGGTCCAGGAGTAGCCTACGGCTTGGGGGTAAGGTGTAGGGCTGGTGGTGGGTTTCCGTTCATGGCTAGGGTTAGGGTTAGGGAACGGCAAGGCTTAGGGCACAGGTGAGGGTACGGAAACGGGTGAGGGTCAGGTTATGTGTCGATGCACGGGTCAGTGCCAGCGTACCAGCCAGGAGTAGGCTATGGCTTGGGGGTTAGGTGTAGGGTTGGTGTTGGGTTTCCGTTCGGGGCTAGGGTTAGGGTTAGGGAACGGCAAGGCTTAGGGCACAGGTGAGGGTACGGAAACGTGGGAGGTTCAGGCTACATGCTGACACACGGGTCAGTGCCAGCGTACGGGCCAGGAATAGGCTATGGCTTGGTGGTAAGCTGTAGGGCTGGTGGTGGGTTTCCGTTCCGGACTAGGGTTAGGGTTAGGGAACGGCAACGCTTAGGGCACAGGTGAGGGTACGGAAACGTGTGAGGGTCAGGCTACGTGTTGACGCACGGGTCAGTGCCAGCGTAAGGGCCAGGAGTAGGCTACAGCGTAGGGTAAGGTTTAGGGCTGCTGGTGGGTTTCCGTTCCTGGCTAGGGTTAGGGTGAGGGAACGGCAAGGCTTAGGGCACAGGTGAGGGTACGGTAATGTGGGAAGTTCAGGCTACGTGCTGACGCACAGGTCAGTGCCAGCGTATGGACCAGGAGTAAGCTACGGCTTGGGGGTAAGGTGTAGGGCTGGTGTTGGGTTTCCGTTCCGGGCTAGGGTTAGGGTTAGGGAACGGCAAGGCTTAGGGCACAGGTGAGGGTACGGAAACGTAGGAGGGTCAGGCTACGTGCTGATGAAAGGGTCAGTGCCTGCGTATGGGCCAGGAATAGGCTACGGCGTAGGGAAAGGTGTAGGGCTGGTGCTGGGTTTCCGTTCCGGGCTAGGGTTAGGGATAGGGAATGGCAAGGCTTAGGGCACAGGTGAGGGTCCGCAAACGTGGGAGGGTCAGGCTACGTGCTGACGCACGGGTCAGTGCCAGCGTAAGGTCCAGGAGTAGCCTACGGCTTGGGGGTAAGGTGTAGGGCTGGTGGTGGGTTTCCGTTCATGGCTAGGGTTAGGGTTAGGGAACGGCAAGGCTTAGAGCACAGGTGAGGGTACGGAAACGGGGGAGGGTCAGGTTATGTGTCGATGCACGGGTCAGTGCCAGCGTACCAGCTAGGAGTAGGCTACGGCTTGGGGGTTAGGTGTAGGGTTGCTGTTGGGTTTCCGTTCGGGGCTAGGGTTAGGGTTAGGGAACGGCAAGGCTTAGGGCACAGGTGAGGGTACGGAAACGTGGGAGGTTCAGGCTACATGCTGACGCACGGGTCAGTGCCAGCGTACGGGCCAGGAATAGGCTATGGATTGGTGGTAAGCTGTAGGGCTGGTGGTGGGTTTCTGTTCCGGACTAGGGTTAGGGTTAGGGAACGGCAACGCTTAGGGCACAGGTGAGGGTACGGAAACGTGTGAGGGTCAGGCTACGTGCTGACGCACGGGTCAGTGCCAGCGTACGGGCAAGGAGTAGGCTACGGCGTACGGTAAGGTTTAGGGCTGCTGGTGGGGTTCCGTTCCTGGCTAGGGATAGGGTGAGGGAACAGCAAGGCTTAGGGCACAGGTGAGGGTACGGAAACGTGGGAGGGTCAGGCTACGTGCTGACTCACGGGTCAGTGCCAGCGTACGGTCCAGGAGTAGGCTATGGCGTATGGTAAGGTGTAGGGCTTGTGGTGGGTTTCCGTTCCGGGCTAGTGTTAGGGTTAGGGAACGGCAAGGCTTAGGGCACAGGTGAGGGTACGGAAACGTGTGAGGGTCAGGCTACATGCTGACGCACGTGTCAGTGCCAGCGTACGGGCCAGGAATAGGCTACGGCATACGGTAATGTGTAGGGCTGGTGGTGGGATTCCGTTCCGGCTTGGGTTATGTTTAGGGAACGGCAAGGTTTAGGGCACAGGTGAGGGTACGGAAACGTGGGAGGGTCAGGCTTCATGCTGATGCACGTGTCAGTGCCAGCGTACCGGCCAGGAGTAGGCTACGGCATAGGGTAATGTGTAGGGCTGTTTCCCTTTCGGGCTACAGTTATGGTTAGGGAATGGCAAAGCGTAGGGCACAGGTGAGGTTACGGAAACGTGGGAGGGTCAGGCTACATGCTGATGCACGTGTCAGTGCCAGCGTACTGGCCAGGAGTAGGCTACGGCTTGGTGGTTAGGTTTAGGGTTGGTGGTGTGTTTCCGTTCCAGGCTAGGGTTAGTGTTAGGGAACAGCAAGGCTTAGGGCACAGGTGAGGGTACGGAAATGTGGGAGGGACAGGCTACGTGCTGACGCACGGGTCAGTGCCAGCGTACGGGCCAGGAGTAGGCTATGGCTTGGGGGTTAGGTGTAGGGCTGGTGGTGTGTTTCCGTTCCGTACTAGGGTTAGCGTTAGGGAACGGCAAGGCTTAGGGCACAGGTGAGGGTACGGTAATGTGGGAAGTTCAGGCTACGTGCTGACGCACAGGTCAGTGCCAGCGTATGGACCAGGAGTAGGCTACGGCTTGGGGGTTAGGTGTAGGGCTGGTGGTTGGTTTCCGTTCCGGGCTAGGGTTAGGGATAGGGAACGGTAAGGCTTAGGGCACAGGTGAGTGTACGGAAACGTGGGAGGATCAGGCTACGTGCTGAAGAAAGGGTCAGTGCCTGCGTACGGGCCAGGAATAGGCTACGGCGTAGGAAAAGGTGTAGGGCTGGTGGTGGGTTTCCGTTCCGGGCTAGGGTTAGGGTTAGTGAATGCCAAGGCTTAGGGCACATGTGAGGGTCCACAAACGTGGGACAGTCAGGCTACGTGCTGACACACAGGTCAGTGCCAGCGTAAGGTCCAGGAGTAGCCTACGGCTTGGGGGTAAGTTTTAGGGCTGGTGGTGGGTTTCCGTTCCTGGCTAGGATTAGGGTAAGGGAACGGCAAGGCTTAGGGCACAGGTGAGGGTACAGAAACGTGGGAGGGTCAGGCTATGTGCTGATGCATGGGTCAGTGCCAGCGTACCGGCTAGGAGTAGGCTACGGCTTGGGGGTTAGGTGTAGGGCTGGTGGTGGGTTTCCGTTCCGGGCTAGGGTTAGGGTTAGGGGACTGCAAGGCTTAGGGCACAGGTGAGGGTAGGGAAACGTGGGAGGGTCAGGCTACATGTTTACGCATGGGTCAGTGCCAGCGTACGGGCCAGGAATAATCTATGGTTTGGTGGTTAGGTGTAGGGCTGGTGGTGGGTTTCCGTTCCTGGCTAGGATTAGGGTAAGGGAACGGCAAGGCTTAGGGCACAGGTGAGGGTACAGAAACGTGGGAGGGTCAGGCTATGTGCTGATGCATGGGTCAGTGCCAGCGTACCGGCTAGGAGTAGGCTACGGCTTGGGGGTTAGGTGTAGGGCTGGTGGTGGGTTTCTGTTCCAGACTAGGGTTAGGGTTAGGGAACGGCAAGGCTTAGGGCACAGGTGAGGGTACGGAAACGTGGGAGGGTCAGGCTACGTGCTGATGAAAGGGTCAGTGCCTGCGTACGGGCCAGGAATAGGCTACGGCGTAGGGAAAGGTGTAGGGCTGGTGGTGGGTTTCCGTTCCGGGCTAGGGTTAGGGTTAGGGAATGGCAAGGCTTAGGGCACATGTGAGGGTCCACAAACGTGGGAGGGTCAGGTTACGTGCTGACACACAGGTCAGTGCCAGCGTAAGGTCCAGGAGTAGCCTACGGCTTGGGGGTAAGTTGTAGGGCTGGTGGTGGGTTTCCGTTACTGGCTAGGATTAGGGTAAGGGAACGGCAAGTCTTAGGGCACAGGTGAGGGTACAGAAACGTGGGAGGGTCAGGCTATGTGCAGATGCATGGGTCAGTGCCAGCGTACCGTCTAGGAGTAGGCTACGGCTTGTGGGTTAGGTGTAGGGCTGGTGGTGGGTTTCCGTTCCGGGCTAGGGTTAGGGTTAGGGAACTGCAAGGCTTAGGGCACAGGTGAGGGTACGGAAACGTGGGAGGGTCAGGCTACGTGCTGACGCACGGGTCAGTGCCAGCGTACGGGCCAGGATTAGGCTACGGCGTAGGGTAAGGTTTAGGGCTGCTGGTGGATTTCCGTTCCTGGCTTGGGTTATGGTGAGGGAATGGCAAGGCTTAGGGCACAGGTGAGGGTACGGAAACGTGGGAGGGTCAGGCTACGTGCTGACTCATTGGTCAGTGCCAGCGTACGGGCCATGATTGGGCTCCGGCGTATGGTAAGGTTTAGGGCTTCTGGTGGGTTTCCGTTCCTGGCTAGGGTTAGGGTTAGGGAACGGCAAGGCTTAGGGCACAGGTGAGCGTACGGAAACGTGGGAGGGTCAGGCTACTTGCTGACGCACGTGTCAGTGCCAGCATACGGGCCAGGAATAGGCTACGGCATATGTTAAGGTGTAGGGCTGGTGGTGGGATTCCGTTCCGGGCTTGGGTTAGAGTTAGGGAAGGCCAAGGCTTAGGGCTTAGCTGAGGGTACGGAAAAGTGGGAGGGTCAGGCTACGTGCTGACGCACGGGTCAGTGCCTGTGTATGGGCCAGGAGTAGGCTATGGCATAGGGGTAAGTTTTAGAGCTGGTGGTGGGTTTCCATTCCGGGCTAGGGTTAGTGTTGGGGAACGGCAAGGTTTAGGGCCCAGGTGAGGGTATGGAAACGTGGGGTGTCAGTCTACATGCTGATGCACGGGTCAGTGCCAGCGTACGGGCCAGGAGTAGGCTACGGCGTAGGGAAAGGTTTAGGGCTCTTGGTGGGTTTCCTTTCCGGGCTAGGGTTAGGGTTAGGGAACGGCAAAGCTTAGGGCACAGGTGAGGGTACGGAAACGTGGGAGGGTCAGGCTACATGCTGACGCATGTGTCAGTGTCAGCGTACAGGCCAGGAGTAGGCTACGCCGTAGGGTAAGGTCTAGGGCTGGTGGTGGTTTTCCGTTCTGGGCTAGGGTTATGGTTAGGGAACGTCAAGGCTTAGGGCACAGGTGAGGGTACGGAAACGTGCGAGGGTCAGGCTACGTGCTTACGCATGGGGCAGTGCCAGCATACGGGCCAGCAGTAGGCTACAGCGTAGGGTAAGGTATAGGGCTGGAGGTGGGTTTCCGTTCTGTGCTAGGGTTAGGGTTAGGGAACGGCAAGGCATAGGGCACAGGTGAGGGTACGGAAACGTGGGAGGGTCAGGCTACGTGCTGACGCACGTGTCAGTGCCAGCATACGGGCCAGGAGTAGGCTACAGCTTGGGGGTAAGTTGTAGGGCTGTTGGTGGGTTTCCGTTCCGGGCTAGGGTTAGGGTAAGGGAACGTCAGGGCTTAGGGCACAGGTGAGGGTACGGAAAAGTGGCCGGGTCAGGCTACGTGCTGACGCACGGGTCAGTGCCAACGTACGGGGTAGGTGTAGGCTACGGCATAGGGTAAGGTGTAGGGCTGGAGGTGGGTTTCCGTTCTGTGCTAGGGTTAGGTTTAGGGAACGGCAAGGCATAGATCACAGGTGAGGGTACGGAAACGTGGGAGGGTCAGGCTACGTGCTGACGCATGGGTCAGTGCCAGCGTACGGGCCTGGTGTAGGCTACGGTGTAGGGAATGGTCTAGGGCTGGTGGTGGGTTTCCGTTGCGGGCTAGGGTTAGGGTTAGGGAAAGGCAAGGTTTAGGGCACAGGTGAGGGTACGGAAAGGTGGGAGGGTCAGGCTACGTGCTGACGCACGGGTCAGTGCCAGCGTACGGACCAGGAGTAGGCTACGTCTTGGGGGTAAGTTGTAGGGCTGGTGGTGGTTTTCCGTTTCGGGCTAGGGTTAGGGTTAGGCAACGGCAAGGCTTAGGGCACAGGTGAGGGTACAGAAACGTGGGAGGGTCAGGCTACGTGCTTCCGCATGGGTCAGTGTCAGCGTACGGGCCCGGACTAGGCTATGGCTTGTGCGTTAGTTGTAGGGCTGGTGGTGGGTTTCCGTTCCGGGCTAGGGTTAGGGTTAGGTAACGGCAAGGTTTAGGGCCCAGGTAAGGGTAAGGAAACTTGGGGGTGTCTGTCTACCTGCTGACGCACGGGTCAGTGCCACTGTACGGGCCAGGAGTAGGCTACGGCGTAGGGAAAGGTTTAGGGCTGGTGGTGGGTTTCCGTTCCGGGCTAGGGTTAGGGTTAGGGAACGGCAAGGCTTAGGGCACAGGTGTGGGTACGGAAACGTGGGAGGGTCAGGCTACGTGCTGATGAAAGGGTCAGTGCCTGCGTACGGGCCAGGAATAGGCTACGGCGTAGGGAAAGGTGTAGGGCTGGTGGTGGGTTTCCGTTCCGGGCTAGGGTTAGGGTTAGGGAACGGCAAGGCTTAGGGCACAGGTGAGTGTACGGAAACGTCGGAGCGTCATACTACATGCTGACGCACGTGTCAGTGCGAGCGTACGGGCGAGGAGTAGGCTACCCAGTAGGGAATGGTTTAGGGCTGGTGGTGGGTTTCTGTTCCGGGCTAGGGTTAGGGTTAGGGAACGTCAAGGCTTAGGGCACAGGTGAGGGTACGGAAACGTGGGAGGGTTAGGCTACGTGCTGACGCACGGGTCAGTGCCAGCATATGGGCCAGGAGTAGGCTACGGCGTAGGTTAAGGTGTATGGCTGGTGGTGGGTTTCTGTTCCAGGCTAGGGTTAGTGTTAGGGAACAGCAAGGCTTATGGCACAGGTGAGGGTACGGTAATGTTGGAAGGTCAGGCTATGTGCTGACACACAGTTCAGTTCCAGCGTATGGACCAGGAGTAGGCTACGGCTTGGGGGTAAGCTGTAGGGCTTGTGGTGCTTTTCCATTCCGGGCTAGGGTTAGGGTTAGGGAACGGCAAGGCTTAGGGCACAGGTGAGGGTACGGCAACGTGGCAGGGTCAGGATACGTTCTGACGCACGGGTCAGTGCCAGCGTATGGACCAGGAGTAGGCTACGCCTTGGGGGTAAGTTGTAGGGCTGGTGGTGGGTTTCTGTTCTGGGCTAGGGTTAGGGTTAGTGAACGGCAAGGCTTAGGGCACAGGTGAGGGTACGGAAACGTGGGAGTGTCAGGCTACGTGCTGATGAAAGTGTCAGTGCCAACGTACACGCCAGGAGTAGGCTACGGCGTAGGGTAATGTGTAGGGCTGTTTCCCTTTCGGGCTACAGTTATGGTTAGGGAATGGCAAAGCGTAGGGCACAGGTGAGGTTACGGAAACGTGGGAGGGTCAGGCTACATGCTGATGCACGTGTCAGTGCCAGCGTACCCGCCAGGAGTAGGCTACGGCTTGGTGGTTAGGTGTAGGGTTGGTGGTGTGTTTCCGTTCCAGGCTAGGGTTAGTGTTAGGGAACAGCAAGGCTTAGGGCACAGGTGAGGGTACGGAAATGTGGGAGGGTCAGGCTACGTGCTGACGCACGGGTCAGTGCCAGCGTACGGGCCAGGAGTAGGCTATGGCTTGGGGGTTAGGTGTAGGGCTGGTGGTGTGTTTCCGTTCCGTACTAGGGTTAGAGTTAGGGAACGGCAAGGCTTAGGGCACAGGTGAGGGTACGGTAATGTGGGAAGTTCAGGCTACGTGCTGACGCACAGGTCAGTGCCAGCGTATGGACCAGGAGTAGGCTACGGCTTGGGGGTAAGGTGTAGGGCTGGTGGTTGGTTTCCGTTCCGGGCTAGGGTTAGTGATAGGGAACGGTAAGGCTTAGGGCACAGGTGAGTGTACGGAAACGTGGGAGGATCAGGCTACGTGCTGAAGAAAGGGTCAGTGCCTGCGTACGGGCCAGGAATAGGCTACGGCGTAGGAAAAGGTGTAGGGCTGGTGGTGGGTTTCCGTTCCGGGCTAGGGTTAGGGTTAGGGAATGCCAAGGCTTAGGGCACATGTGAGGGTCCACAAACGTGGGAGGGTCAGGCTACGTGCTGACACACAGGTCAGTGCCAGCGTAAGGTCCAGGAGTAGCCTACGGCTTGGGGGTAAGTTTTAGGGCTGGTGGTGGGTTTCCGTTCCTCCTAGGATTAGGGTAAGCGAACGGCAAGGCTTAGGGCACAGGTGAGGGTACAGAAACGTGGGAGGGTCAGGCTATGTGCTGATGCATGGGTCAGTGCCAGCGTACCGGCTAGGAGTAGGCTACGGCTTGGGGGTTAGGTGTAGGGCTGGTGGTGGGTTTCCGTTCCGGGCTAGGGTTAGGGTTAGGGGACTGCAAAGCTTAGGGCACAGGTGAGGGTACGGAAACGTGGGAGGGTCAGGCTACATGTTTACGCACGGGTCAGTGCCAGCGTACGGGCCAGGAATAATCTATGGCTTGGGGGTTAGGTGTAGGGCTGGTGGTGGGTTTCCGTTCCTGGCTAGGATTAGGGTAAGGGAACGGCAAGGCTTAGGGCACAGGTGAGGGTACAGAAACGTGGGAGGGTCAGGCTATGTGCTGATGCATGGGTCAGTGCCAGCGTACCGGCTAGGAGTAGGCTACGGCTTGGGGGTTAGGTGTAGGGCTGGTGGTGGGTTTCTGTTCCAGACTAGGGTTAGGGTTAGGGAACGGCAAGGCTTAGGGCACAGGTGAGGGTACGGAAATGTGTGAGGGTCAGGCTACGTGCTGACGCACGGGTCAGTGCCAGCGTACGGGCCAGGTGTAGGCTACGGCGTAGGGTAAGGTGTAGGGCTGCAGGTGGATTTCCGTTCCTGGCTAGGGTTATGGTGAGGGAACGGCAAGGCTTAGGGCACAGGTGAGGGTACGGAAACGTGGGAGGGTCAGGCTACGTGCTGACTCACGGGTCAGTGCCAGCGTACGGGCCAGGATTGGGCTACGGCGTATGGTAAGGTTTAGGGCTTCTGGTGGGTTTCCGTTCCTGGCTAGGGTTAGGGTTAGGGAACGGCAAGGCTTAGGGCACAGGTGAGGGTACGGAAATGTGGGAGGGTCAGGCTACGTGCTGACGCACGTGTCAGTGCCAGCGTACGGGCCAGGAATAGGCTATGGCATACGTTAAGGTGTAGGGCTGGTGGTGGGATTCCGTTCCGGGCTTGGGTTAGAGTTAGGGAAGGCCAAGGCTTAGGGCATAGCTGAGGGTATGGAAAAGTGGGAGGGTCAGGCTACGTGCTGACGCACGGGTCAGTGCCTGTGTACAGGCCAGGAGTAGGCTATGGCATGGGGGTAAGTTTTAGGGCTGGTGGTGGGTTTCCATTCCGGGCTAGGGTTAGTGTTGGGGAACGGCAAGGTTTAGGGCCCAGGTGAGGGTATGGAAACGTGGGGTGTCAGTCTACATGCTGATGCACGGGTCAGTACCAGCGTATGGGCCAGGAGTAGGCTACGGCGTAGGGAAAGGTTTAGGGCTGGTGGTGGGTTTCCTTTCCAGGCTAGGGTTAGGGTTAGGGAACGGCAAAGCTTAGGGCACAGGTGAGGGTACGGAAATGTGGGAGGGCCAGGCTACATGCTGACGCACGTGTCAGTGTCAGCGTACAGGCCAGGAGTAGGCTACGCCGTAGGGTAAGGTCTAGGGCTGGTGGTGGTTTTCCGTTCTGGGCTAGGGTTATGGTTAGGGAACGTCAAGGCTTAGGGCACAGGTGAGGGTACGGAAACGTGGGAGGGTCAGGCTACGTGCTTACGCATGGGTCATTGCCAGCATACGGGCCAGCAGTAGGCTACAGCGTAGGGTAAGGTATAGGGCTGGAGGTGGGTTTCCGTTCTGTGCTAGGGTTAGGGTTAGGGAACGGCAAGGCATAGGGCACAGGTGAGGGTACGGAAACGTGGGAGGGTCAGGCTACGTGCTGACGCACGGGTCAGTGCCAGCATACGGGCCAGGAGTAGGCTACAGCTTGGGGGTAAGTTGTAGGGCTGGTGGTGGGTTTCCGTTCCGGGCTAGGGTTAGGGTAAGGGAACGTCAAGGCTTAGGGCACAGGTGAGGGTACGGAAACGTGGTCGGGTCAGGCTACGTGCTGACGCACGGGTCAGTGCCAACGTACGGGATAGGTGTATGCTACGGCATAGGGTAAGGTTTAGGGCTGGAGGTGGGTTTCCGTTCTGTGCTAGGGTTAGGGTTAGGGAACGGCAAGGCATAGGGCACAGGTGAGGGTACGGAAACGTGGGAGGGTCAGGCTACGTGCTGACGCATGGGTCAGTGCCAGCTTACGGGCCAGGGGTAGGCTACGGTGTAGGGAATGGTCTAGGGCTGGTGGTGGGTTTCCGTTCCGGGCTAGGGTTAGGGTTAGGGAAAGGCAAGGTTTAGGGCACAGGTGAGGGTACGGAAAGGTGGGAGGGTCAGGCTACGTGCTGACGCACAGGTCAGTGCCAGTGTACGGACCAGGAGTAGGCTACGGCTTGGGGGTAAGTTGTAGGGCTGGTGGTGGGTTTCCGTTTCGGGCTACGGTTAGGGTTAGGCAACGGCAAGGCTTAGGGCACAGGTGAGGGTACGGAAACGTGGGAGGGTCAGGCTACGTACTGCCGCATGGGTCAGTGCCAGCGTACGGGCCCAGACTAGGCTATGGCTTGTGCGTTAGTTGTTGGGCTGGTGGTGGGTTTCCGTTCCGAGCTAGGGTTAGGGTTAGGGAACGGCAAGGTTTAGGGCCTAGGTGAGGGTATGGAAACTTGGGGGTGTCTGTCTACATGCTGACGCACGGGTCAGTGCCACCGTACGGGCCAGGAGTAGGCTACGGCGTAGGGAAAGGTTTAGGGCTGGTGGTGGGTTTCCGTTCCGGGCTAGGGTTAGGGTTAGGGAACGGCAAGACTTAGGGCACAGGTGTGGGTACGGAAACGTGGGAGGGTCAGGCTACGTGCTGATGAAAGGGTCAGTGCCTGCGTACGGGCCAGGAATAGGCTACGGCGTAGGGAAAGGTGTAGGGCTGGTGGTGGGTTTCCGTTCCGGGCTAGGGTTAGGGTTAGGTAACGGTAAGGCTTAGGGCACAGGTGAGTGTACGGAAACGTGGGAGGGTCAGGCTACGTGCTGCCGCACGGGTCAGTGTCAGCGTACGGGCCAGGAGTAGGCTATGGCTTGGGCGTTAGTTGTAGGGCTGGTGGAGGGTTTCCGTTCCATACTAGGGATAGGGTTAGGGAACAGCAAGGCTTAGGGCACAGGTGAGGGTACGGAAATGTGGGAAGGTCAGGCTACGTGCAGACGCACGGGTCAGTGCCAGCGTACGGGACAGGAGTAGGCTACGGAGTAGGGTAAGGTATAGGGCTGGTGGTGGGTTTCCGTTTCGGGCTAGGGTTAGGGTTAGGGAACGGCAAGGCTTAGGGAACAGGTGAGGGTACGGAAACGTGGGTGGGTCAGGCTATGTGCTGACGCATGTGTCAGTGCCAGCGTTTGTGCCAGGAGTAGGCTACGGCGTAGGGTAAGGAGTAGGGCTGGTGGTGGGTTTCCATTCCGGGCTAGGGTTAGGGATACGGAACGGCAAGGCTTAGGGCACAGGTGAGGGTACAGAAACGTGGGAGTGTCAGGCTACCTTCTGACGCATGGGTCAGTGCCAGCGTACAGGCCAGCAATAGGCTACGGCGTAGGGTAAGGTCTAGGGCTCGCGGTGGGTTTCCGTTCCGGGCTAGGGTTAGGGTTAGGGAACGGCAAGGCTTAGGGCACAGGTGAGGATACGGAAACGTGGGAGGGTAAGGCTACGTGCTGACGCACGGGTCAGTGCCAGCGTACGGGCCAGGAGTAGGCTACGGCTTGGTGGTTAGGTGTAGGGCTGGTGGTGGGTTTCCGTTCCAGGCAAGGTTTAGTGTTAGGGAACAGCAAGGCTTAGGGCACAGGTGAGGGTACGGAAACGTGGGAGGGGCAGGCTTCGTGCTGACGCACGGGTCAGTGCCAGCGTACGGGCCAGCATTAGGCTATGGCTTGGGGGTTAGGTGTAGGGCTTGTGGTTTGTTTCCGTTCCACACTAGGGTTAGGGTTAGGGAACGGCAAGGCTTAGGGCACAGGTGAGGGTACGGTAATGTGGGAAGTTCAGGCTACGTGCTGACGCACAGGTCAGTGCCAGCGTAAGGTCCAGGAGTAGCCTACGGCTTGGGGGTAAGGTGTAGGGCTGGTGGTGGGTTTCCGTTCATGGCTAGGGTTAGGGTTAGGGAACGGCAAGGCTTAGGGCACAGGTGAGGGTACGGAAACGGGTGAGTGTCAGGTTATGTGTCGATGCACGGGTCAGTGCCAGCGTACCAGCCAGGAGTAGGCTATGGCTTGGGGGTTAGGTGTAGGGTTGGTGTTGGGTTTCCGTTCGGGGCTAGGGTTAGGGTTAGGGAACGGCAAGGCTTAGGGCACAGGTGAGGGTACGGAAACGTGGGAGGTTCAGGCTACATGCTGACACACGGGTCAGTGCCAGCGTACGGGCCAGGAATAGGCTATGGCTTGGTGGTAAGCTGTAGGGCTGGTGGTGGGTTTCCGTTCCGGACTAGGGTTAGGGTTAGGGAACGGCAACGCTTAGGGCACAGGTGAGGGTACGGAAACGTGTGAGGGTCAGGCTACGTGCTGACGCACGGGTCAGTGCCAGCGTAAGGGCCAGGAGTAGGCTACGGCGTAGGGTAAGGTTTAGGGCTGCTGGTGGGTTTCCGTTCCTGGCTAGGGTTAGGGTTAGGGAACGGCAAGGCTTAGGGCACAGGTGAGGGTACGGAAACGTGGGAGGGTCAGGCTTCATGCTGATGCACGTGTCAGTGCCAGCGTACCGGCCAGGAGTAGGCTACGGCGTAGGGTAATGTGTAGGGCTGTTTCCCTTTCGGGCTACAGTTAGGGTTAGGGGATGGCAAAGCGTAGGGCACAGGTGAGGTTACGGAAACGTGGGAGGGTCAGTCTACATGCTGATGCACGTGTCAGTGCCAGCGTACCGGCCAGGAGTAGGCTACGGCTTGTTGGTTAGGTGTAGGGTTGGTGGTGTGTTTCCGTTCCAGGCTAGGGTTAGTGTTAGGGTACAGCAAGGCTTAGGGCACAGGTGAGGGTACGGAAATGTGGGAGGGTCAGGCTACGTGCTGACGCACGGGTCAGTGCCAGCGTACGGGCCAGGAGTAGGCTACGGCTTGGGGGTAAGGTGTAGGGCTGGTGGTGGTTTTCTGTTCTGGGCTAGGGTTAGGGTTAGGGAACGGCAAGGCTTAGGGCACAGGTGAGGGTACGGAAACGTGGGAGGGTCAGGCTACGTGCTGAAGAAAGGGTCAGTGCCTGCGTACGGGCCAGGAATAGGCTATGGCGTAGGGAAAGGTGTAGGGCTGGTGGTGGGTTTCCGTTCCGGGCTAGGGTTAGGGTTAGGGAATGGCAAGGCTTAGGGCACATGTGAGGGTCCACAAACGTGGGAGGGTCAGGTTACGTGCTGACACACAGGTCAGTGCCAGCGTAAGGTCCAGGAGTAGCCTACGGCTTGGGGGTAAGTTGTAGGGCTGGTGGTGGGTTTCCGTTACTGGCTAGGATTAGGGTAAGGGAACGGCAAGTCTTAGGGCACAGGTGAGGGTACAGAAACGTGGGAGGGTCAGGCTATGTGCAGATGCATGGGTCAGTGCCAGCGTACCGTCTAGGAGTAGGCTACGGCTTGTGGGTTAGGTGTAGGGCTGGTGGTGGGTTTCCGTTCCGGGCTAGGGTTAGGGTTAGGGAAATGCAAGGCTTAGGGCACAGGTGAGGGTACGGAAACGTGGGAGGGTCAGGCTACGTGCTGACGCACGGGTCAGTGCCAGCGTACGGGCCAGGAGTAGGCTACGGCGTAGGGTAAGGTTTAGGGCTGCTGGTGGGTTTCCGTTCCTGGCTAGGGTTATGGTGAGGGAATGGCAAGGCTTAGGGCACAGGTGAGGGTACGGAAACATGGGAGGGTCAGGCTACGTGCTGACTCACGGGTCAGTGCCAGCGTACGGGCAATGATTGGGCTCCGGCGTATGGTAAGGTTTAGGGCTTCTGGTGGGTTTCCGTTCCTGGCTAGGGTTAGGGTTAGGGAACGGCAAGGCTTAGGGCACAGGTGAGGGTACGGAAACGTGGGAGGGTCAGGCTACGTGCTGACGCACGTGTCAGTGCCAGCATACGGGCCAGGAATAGGCTACGGCATATGTTAAGGTGTAGGGCTGTTGGTGGGATTCCGTTCCGGGCTTGGGTTAGAGTTAGGGAAGGCCAAGGCTTAGGGCTTAGCTGAGGGTACGGAAAAGTGGGAGGGTCAGGCTACGTGCTGACGCATGGGTCAGTGCCTGTGTATGGGCCAGGAGTAGGCTATGGCATAGGGTTAAGTTTTAGGGCTGGTGGTGGGTTTCCATTCCGGGCTAGGGTTAGTGTTGGGGAACGGCAAGGTTTAGGGCCCAGGTGAGGGTATGGAAACGTGGGGTGTCAGTCTACATGCTGATGCACGGGTCAGTGCCAGCGTACGGGCCAGGAGTAGGCTACGGCGTAGGGAAAGGTTTAGGGCTCTTGGTGGGTTTCCGTTCCGGGCTAGGGTTAGGGTTAGGGAACGGCAAAGCTTAGGGCACAGGTGAGGGTACGGAAACGTGGGAGGGTCAGGCTACATGCTGACGCACGTGTCAGTGTCAGCGTACAGGCCAGGAGTAGGCTACGCCGTAGGGTAAGGTCTAGGGCTGGTGGTGGTTTTCCGTTCTGGGCTAGGGTTATGGTTAGGGAACGTCAAGGCTTAGGGCACAGGTGAGGGTACGGAAACGTGGGAGGGTCAGGCTACGTGCTTACGCATGGGGCAGTGCCAGCATACGGGCCAGCAGTAGGCTACAGCGTAGGGTAAGGTATAGGGCTGGAGGTGGGTTTCCGTTCTGTGCTAGGGTTAGGGTTAGGGAACGGCAAGGCATAGGGCACAGGTGAGGGTACGGAAACGTGGGAGGGTCAGGCTACGTGCTGACGCACGGGTCAGTGCCAGCATACGGGCCAGGAGTAGGCTACAGCTTGGGGGTAAGGTGTAGGGCTGGTGGTGGGTTTCCGTTCCGGGCTAGGGTTAGGGTAAGGGAACGTCAGGGCTTAGGGCACAGGTGAGGGTACGGAAACTTGGCCGGGTCAGGCTACGTGCTGACGCACGGGTCAGTGCCAACGTACGGGGTAGGTGTAGGCTACGGCATAGGGTAAGGTGTAGGGCTGGAGGTGGGTTTCCGTTCTGTGCTAGGGTTAGGTTTAGGGAACGGCAAGGCATAGATCACAGGTGAGGGTACGGAAACGTGGGAGGGTCAGGCTACGTGCTGACGCATGGGTCAGTGCCAGCGTACGGGCCTGGTGTAGGCTACGGTGTAGGGAATGGTCTAGGGCTGGTGGTGGGTTTCCGTTGCGGGCTAGGGTTAGGGTTAGGGAAAGGCAAGGTTTAGGGCACAGGTGAGGGTACGGAAAGGTGGGAGGGTCAGGCTACGTGCTGACGCACGGGTCAGTGCCAGTGTACGGACCAGGAGTAGGCTACGTCTTGGGGGTAAGTTGTAGGGCTGGTGGTGGTTTTCCGTTTCGGGCTAGGGTTAGGGTTAGGCAACGGCAAGGCTTAGGGCACAGGTGAGGGTACAGAAACGTGGGAGGGTCAGGCTACGTGCTGCCGCATGGGTCAGTGTCAGCGTACGGGCCCGGACTAGGCTATGGCTTGTGCGTTAGTTGTAGGGCTGGTGGTGGTTTTCCGTTCCGGGCTAGGGTTAGGGTTAGGTAACGGCAAGGTTTAGGGCCCAGGTGAGGGTATGGAAACTTTGGGTTGTCTGTCTACCTGCTGACACACGGGTCAGTGCCACTGTACGGGCCAGGAGTAGGCTACGGCGTAGGGAAAGGTTTAGGGCTGGTGGTGGGTTTCCGTTCCGGGCTAGGGTTAGGGTTAGGGAACGGCAAGGCTTAGGGCACAGGTGTGGGTACGGAAACGTGGGAGGGTCAGGCTACGTGCTGATGAAAGGGTCAGTGCCTGCGTACGGGCCAGGAATAGGCTACGGCGTAGGGAAAGGTGTAGGGCTGGTGGTGGGTTTCCGTTCCGGGCTAGGGTTAGGGTTAGGGAACGGCAAGGCTTAGGGCACAGGTGAGTGTACGGAAACGTCGGAGGGTCATACTACATGCTGACGCACGTGTCAGTGCGAGCGTACGGGCGAGGAGTAGGCTACCCAGTAGGGAAAGGTTTAGGGCTGGTGGTGGGTTTCTGTTCCGGGCTAGGGTTAGGGTTAGGGAACGTCAAGGCTTAGGGCACAGGTGAGGGTACGGAAACGTGGGAGGTTTAGGCTACGTGCTGACGCACGGGTCAGTGCCAGCATATGGGCCAGGTGTAGGCTACGGCGTAGGTTAAGGTGTATGGCTGGTGGTGGGTTTCTGTTCCAGGCTAGGGTTAGTGTTAGGGAACAGCAAGGCTTAGGGCACAGGTGAGGGTACGGTAATGTTGGAAGGTCAGGCTACGTGCTGACACACAGTTCAGTTCCAGCGTATGGACCAGGAGTAGGCTACGGCTTGGGGGTAAGCTGTAGGGCTTGTGGTGATTTTCCATTCCGGGCTAGGGTTAGGGTTAGGGAACGGCAAGGCTTAGGGCACAGGTGAGGGTACGGCAACGTGGCAGGGTCAGGATACGTTCTGACGCACGGGTCAGTGCCAGCGTATGGACCAGTAGTAGGCTACGCCTTGGGGGTAAGTTGTAGGGCTGGTGGTGGGTTTCTGTTCTGGGCTAGGGTTAGGGTTAGTGAACGGCAAGGCTTAGGGCACAGGTGAGGGTACGGAAACGTGGGAGTGTCAGGCTACGTGCTGATGAAAGTGTCAGTGCCAACGTACACGCCAGGAGTAGGCTACGGCGTAGGGTAATGTCTAGGGATGGTGGTGGGTTTCCGTTTCGGGCTAGGGTTAGGGTTAGGGAACGTCAAGGCTTGGGCACATGTGCGGGTACGGAAACGTGGGAGGGTCAGGCTACGTACTGATGCATGGGTCAGTGCCAGCGTACGGGCCAGGAGTAGGCTACGGTGTAGGGTAACGTGTAGGGCTGTTGGTGGGTTTTCATTGCGGGGTACGGTTAGGGTTAGGGAACGGCAAGGCTTAGGGCATAGGTGAGGGAACGGAAACGTGGGAGGGTCAGGCTACGTGCTGACGCACGGGTCAGTGCCAGCGTACGGGCAAGGAGTAGGCTACGGGGTAGGGTAAGATCTAGGGCTTGTCATGGGTTTCCGTTCCGGGCTAGGGTTAGTGTTAGGGAACGGCAAGGCTTAGGGCTCAGGTGAGGGTACAGAAAAGTTGGAGGTTCAGGCTACGTGCTAATGCACGTGTCAATGCTAGCGTACGGGCCAGGAGTAGGCTACGTCGTAGAGAAAGGTGTATGGCTGGTGGTGGGTTTCCTTTCTGGGCTAGGGTTAGGGATAGGGAACGGAAAGTCTTAGGGCACAGGTGAGGGTACGGAAACGTGGAAGGGTCAGGCTACGTGCTGACGCACGTGTCAGTGCCAGAATACGGGCCAGGAGTAGCCTACGGCCTGGGGGTAAGTTGTAGGGCTGGTGGGGCATTTCAGTTGGGGGCTAGGGTTAGGGTTAGGGAACGGCAAGGCTTAGGGCACAGGTGAGGGTACGGAAACGTGGGAGCGTCAGGCTACGTGCTGACGGATGGGCCAGTGCCAGCGTACAGGCCAGGAGTAGGCTATGTCGTAGGGTAAGGTCTAGGGCTGGTGGTGGGTTTCCGTTCCGGGCTAGGGTTAGGGTTAGGGAACGGCAAGGCTTTGGGCACAGGTGAGGGTACGGAAACGTGGGAGGGTCAGGCTACGTGCTGACGCACGTGTCAGTGCCAGCGTACCGGCCAGGTGTAGGCCACGGGTTGGGGGTTAGGTGTAGGGCTGGTGGTGGGTTTCCGTTCCGGGCTAGGGTTAGTGTAAGGGAACAGCAAGGCTTAGGGCACAGGTGTCGTTACGGTAATGTGGGAAGGTCAGGCTACGTGCTGACGCACAAATCAGTGCCCTCGTATGGACCAGGAGTAGGCTACGGCTTGGGGGTAAGGTGTAGGTCTTTTGGTGGGTTTCCGTTCCGGGCTAGGGTTAGGGTTAGGGAACGGCAAGGCTTAGGGCACAGGTGAGGGTACGGCAAAATGGCAGGGTCAGGATACGTGCTGATGAAAGTTTCAGTGCCTGTGTACGGGCCAGGAATTGGCTACGGCGTAGGGAATGGTATAGGGCTGGTGGTGGGTTTCCGTTCCGGGCTAGGGTTAGGGTTAGTTAACGGCAAGGCTTAGGAGTTGCCAGGCTGCCACCTGTAAAGAAGAGGATGCGTCACCCATAACGTCTGATGAAATTTCTCTCCGGGCTGAGGTGAGGAAGGAAAAAAAGGAGTGGCGGCCGGGATAGGAGGGGTATCTCAGGCAGGAAAATGGAAAGCTTCCAGAAGAGCGCCTGTGGCCAGGACCATCCTGGCTGGCCTGCAGGCACCAAGTGGGCCTGTGTGCTGTCGCTGGTGTGACTCCACTGCCCTTCCTCTAGGCTTTCAAGCCCTTGTACATATTCAGGTGTTTTACCTGGGAAGGGTGGGAACAGTTCAGCAGCAGCTGGCCTGGGGCTCAGCTCACGTTTACTCACAGAAGCCTCGGCACGGTCCCGCAGCTTTGCAATGAGGACCCTCCTTGCGTGGGGTGGGGCTGCTGGCTGTATTGGAAATGATTCTCCACATCTGACCAATTTCAGAATTGTTTACCGCTGGAGTAAGTGCCTTGATAGGGTTTTCCTCTGTATAACTGTTGGGTTCAGGTTATTTTTTTTTCTCCATTGTTTCAAGTTAAATTTTATTCCTCTTTTATGTATTTATAGATATAAGCATGGAAATAAGTCATTCATATAAATATATCTGTGTGAATGCAAGAACATTTTTCTGTTTTATTTTTAAAAATTTTGAAATTTAAATTTATTTTCTTATACAGCAGGTTATTATTAGTTATGTATTTTACGCATTTACATGTATACAGGTCAATCCCAATCTCCCAACTCATCCCACCACCACCACCACCCCATGGCTTCCCCCTATTTGTGTCCATACGTTTGTTCTCTACCTGTGTGTCTCTATTTCTGCCCTGCAAACAAGTTCATCTGTACCACTTTTCTAGGTACCAAATATAGGCATTAATATACAATATTTGTTTTTCTGTTTCTGACTTACTCCACTCTGTATGACAGTCTCTAGATACATCGAGTTCTCTACAAATGACCCAGTTTCATTCCTTTATATGGTTGAGTAATACTCCATTTTATATATGTACCACATCTTTATCCGTTCTTCTGTCTGTGGGCATTTAGGTTGCTTCCATTACCTGGCTATTGTAAATAGTGCTGCAATGAACATTGTGGTGAATGTGCCTTTTTGATTTACGGTTTTCTCTGGGTATATGCCCAGAAGTGGGATTGCTGGATCAGATGGTAATTCTATTTCTAGTTTTTTTAAGGAACCTCCATACTGTTCTCCATAGTGACAGTATCAATTTACATTCCCACCAATAGTGGAAGAGGGTTCCTTTTGTCCACACCCTCCCCAGAATTTTTGTTTGTAGATTTTCTGATGATGCCGACTCTAATGGGTGTGACGTCATACCTTATTGTAGTTTTGATTTGCATTTCTCTAACAATTAGTGATGTTGAGCAGCTTTTCATGTGCGTCTTGGCCATCTCTGTGTCTTCTTTGAAGAAACGTCTATTTAGATCTTCTGCCCATTTTTGTATTGGGTTGTTTGTTTTAGTAATATTAAGCTGCATGTGCTGTTTATATATATTGGAGATTAAACATTTGTCCATTGATTCGTTTGCAACGCTTTTCGCCCATTCTGAGGGATGCCTTTTTCCATTCCCGTTTTTTTTAAC
This sequence comes from Mesoplodon mirus, assembly GCF_964341445.2. Classification (NCBI taxonomy): domain Eukaryota; kingdom Metazoa; phylum Chordata; class Mammalia; order Artiodactyla; family Ziphiidae; genus Mesoplodon; species Mesoplodon mirus. The sequence continues at coordinate 125,454,038 of NC_138984.1, forward strand.
AAAAAAGGAAAGAAAGGAAAAGAAACAGAACACTAATGTGCGTAAAATATGCCTTTTGAAATGGTCGTTTTGAAATATGGACGTCCTTTGAATTTTTTGGTCGATATGTGACCCCAGGATTTGTTTTCAGGGCAGGTGTCATTTACAGGCCTGCAATGATTTTGAATATCAACTGACCATTAGCGTTGGGATTAAAGCTGCTGTTGTGTGAAACGGCCACAAGGTGGCAGCAGTTCACCCTTACCAAATCTGGTTACTAGGGCAAGAGAGCCTCAGTGGAAGTGGTGTTCTAGATTGGAGTTTAGAATGGAATGTACCAGGAGAAAGCCCCTCACGTTTGTCTCACTACTTCTTGTTCGTGTTTTTAATTTAATTATTTTATTTATTATTACAGCAAGTTTGATTACAATGTTTGGCTAGTTGTAGGTGTGGAAGATGTGGTTCTTTTACACATATACAGATGTCTGTTCTTCCTGGGATCCTTTTCCCATGTACGTTATGACAGAATGTTGAGTAGTCCTCTCTTGGTATTCCGTAGGTCTTTGGTGATTATATATGTCACCTGCGTTTGTATATGTCTCTTAACCCCGATATCGTAATGAAACCAGTCCTCACACCTTTCCATTGGTGAACCATAAGTTTGTTTAATGAATCTGTGATTGCCCTTCTCCGTGGAAATATCTGCCCTGGTATCCATTTCTAGGTAACACCTATAAGTGATATGATATGATATGTGTCTTTCACTTTCTGACTTACTACATGTCACGTGATTACTTCTAGACTCATCTACGGTTCTGCAAATGGCATTGTGTCCTTTTTTCACTTGGCTTCTCTTCTGCCTTAGTGGGGTCCATTTTCAACAATGTGATTCCCTGAGGGTTGTAGATTAGCTGACCTGGGCAGCCTTACCCTACCGGCCCGCCCTCCCCAGGTGTGCCTCGTTGAGGTCAATATAAACAGAGCTCCAGGCAGCAATAGCCCCTGAAGCTGTGCCTGACTCCATATTGTCTGCCCCGTCAGCAGTCTCGGGGCTGTGCTGGTGGGAGGGGGTGAGGGGCCACAGATTTGTGGGTGTCCCGGTGTGAGTGGGGCTCTGCTGGCCTTTCTGCAGGTGTTCCCATGCTGCCACCTGTAAAGAAGAGGATGTGTCACCCATACCTTCCACTGGAATTTCTCTCCGGACAGAGGTGAGGAACGAAAAAAGCATTGGGGGCCAGGACAGGAGGGGTATATCAGGTAGGGCAATGGAAAGCTTCTGGAAGAGGGCCCAGGGCCAGGACCACCCTGGCTGGCCTGCAGGCACCAAGTTGCCCTGCGTGCTGTCGCTGGTGTGTCTCCAAGGCCCTTCCTCTAGGCTTTCAAGCCCTTGTACATATTCAGGTGTTTTACCTGGGAAAGGTGGGAACAGTTCAGCAGCATCTGTACTGGGGCTCAACTCATGTTTCCTCACAGATGCCTCGGCACGTTCCCCCAGCTTTGCAATGAGGACACTCCTTGCGTGGGGGTTTGCTTGCTGGCTTTATGGGAGATGGTTCCCCACCTCTGACCAATTTCAGAATTGTTTACCACTTGAGCAAGTGCCTGATAGGATTTTCCCCTGTATAACTGGTGGGTTCAGGTTCTTTTTTACTTTTATGGTTCAAGTTAGATTTTTTTCCTCTTTTATGTATTTATAGATATAAGCATGGAAATTATGCATTCCTATAAATACATCTGTGTGAAGGGAAGAACAGTTTTCTGTTTTATTTTTAAATTTTAGTTTTTTAAATATTGAAATGTAATTTTATTTATTTTTTTATACAGCAGGTTATTATTAGTTATGTATTTTATGCATATACATGTATACAGGTCAATCCCAATCTCCCAACTCATCCCACCACCACCACCCCATGGCTTCCCACACTTGGTGTCCATACGTTTGTTCTCTACCTCTGTGTCTCTATTTCTTCCCTGCAAACCAGTTCATCTGTACCATTTTTTAGGTTCCACGTATATGCATTAATATACAATATTTGTTTTCCTCTTTCTGACTTACTTCATTCTGTATGACTTTCTCTAGATCCATCGATGTCTCTACAAATGACCCAGTATCATTCCTTTTTATGGCTGAGTAATATTCCATTTTATATATGTACCACATCTTTATCCATTCATCTGTCTGTGGGCATTTAGGTTGCTTCCATAACCTGGCTATTGTAAATAGTGCTGCAATGAACATTGTGGTGAATGTGCCTTTTTGATTTATGGTTTTCTCTGGGTATATGCCCAGAAGTGGGATTGCTGGATCAGATGGTAATTCTATTTCTAGTTTTTTTAAGGAAACTCCATACTGTTCTCCATAGTGACTGTATCAATTTACATTCCCACCAATAGTGGAAGAGGGCTCGTTTTGTCCACACCCTCCCCAGAATTTGTTGTTTGTAGATTTTCTGATGATGCCGATTCTAACAGGTGTGAGGTGATACCTCATTGTAGTTTTGATTTGCATTTCTCTAATAATTAGTGCTGTTGAGCAGCTTTTCATGTGCGTCTTGGCCATCTCTGTGTCTTCTTTGAAGAAACGTCTCTTTAGATCTTCTGCCCATTTTTGTATTGGGTTGTTGGTTTTTTTAATATTAAGATGCATGAGCTGTTTATATATATTGGAGATTAAACCTCTGTCCATTGATTCGTTTGCAAAGATTTTCGCCCATTCAAAGGGATTCCTTTTTCAATTCCCGTTTTTTTAACAAAAAAGGAAAGAAAGGAAAAGAAGCAGAACACTAATGTGCGTAAAATATGCCTTTTGAAACGGTCCTTTTGAAATATGGACGTCCTTTGAATTTTTTGGTCGATATGTGACCCCAGGATTTGTTTTCAGGGCAGGTGTCATTTACAGGCCTGCAATGATTTTGAATATTAATGGACCATTAGCGCTGGGATTAAAGCTGCTGTTGTGTGAAACGGCCACAAGGCGGCAGCAGTTCTCCCTTACCAAATCTGGTTTGTAGGGCAACAGAGCCTCAATGGATGTCGCGTTCTACATTGTAATTTAGAATGGAATGTGCCAGGAGAAATCCCCTCAAGTTTGTCTCACTACTTCTTGTTCGTGTTTTTAATTTAATTTTTTATTTTTTATTACAGCAAGTTTGATTACAATGTTTGGCTTGTTGTAGGTGTGGAAGATGTGGTTCTTTTACACATATACAGATGACTGTTCTTCTTAGGATCCTTTTCCCATGTACGTTATGACAGAATGTTGAGTAGTCCTCTCTTGGTATTCTGTAGGTCTTTGGTGATTATATATGTCACCTGTGTTTGTATATGTCTGTTAACCCCGATATCGTAATGAAACCAATCCTCACACTTTTCCATTGGTGAACCATAAGTTTGTTTAATGAATCTGTGATTGTCCTTCTCCGTGGAAATATCTGCCCTGGTATCCATTTTTAGGTAACACCTCTAAGTGATATGATATGTGTCTTTCACTTTCTGACTTACTACAAGTCACGTGATTACTTCTAGACTCATCTACGGGGCTGCAAATGGCATTTTGTCCTTTTTTTCCTTGGCTATTCTTCTGCCTTTGTGGGGTCCATTTTCAACAATGTGATTCCCTGAGGGTTGTGGATTAGCTGACCTGGGCAGCCTTACACTGCCGGCCTGCCCTCCTCAGGTGTGCCTCGTTGAGGTCAATATAAACAGCGCTCCAGGCAGCAGTAGCCTCTGAAGCTGTGCCTGACTCCATATTCTCTGCCCCGTCAGCAGTCTCGGGGCTGTGCTGGTGGGAGGGAGTGAGGGGCCACAGCTTTGTGGGTGGCCCGGTGTGAGTGGGGTTCTGCTGGCCTTTCTGCAAGAGTTGCCAGGCTGCCGCCTGTAAAGAAGAGGATGTGTCACCCATACCTTCCGCTGGAATTTCTCTCCGGACAGAGGTGAGGAAGGAAAAAAGCAGTGGGGGCCGGGACAGGATGGGTATCTCAGGCAGGGCAATGGAAAGCTTCTGGAAGAGCGCCGGGGCCAGGACCACGCTGGCTGGCCTGCAGGCACCAAGTTGGCCTGTGTGCTGTCACTGGTGTGGCTCCACGGTCCTTCCTGTAGGCTTTTAAGCCCTTGTACATATTCAGGTGTTTTACCTGGAAAGGGTGGGAACAGTTCAGCAGCAGCTGGCCTGGGGCTCAGCTCACGTTTACTCACAGATGCCTCGGCACGGTCCCCCAGCTTTGCAATGAGGACGCTCCTTGCGTGGGGGGTGGGTTGCTGGCTGTATGGGAGATGGTTCCCCACCTCTGACCAATTTCAGAATTGTTTACCACTGGAGCAAGTGCCCTGATAGGGTTTTCCTCTGTATAACTCCTGGGTTCAGGTTTTTTTTTTCTTTTATGGTTCAAGTTAGATTTTATTCCCCTTTTATGTATTTTTAGATATAAGCATGGAAATAATTCTTTCCTATAAATACATCTGTGTGATGGGAAGAATTTTTTCTGTTTTATTTTTAAATTTTGTTTTTTAAAATTTTGAAATTTAATTTTATTTATTTTTTTATACAGCACGTTATTATTAGTTATGTATTTTATGTATATACATGTATACAGGTCAATCCCAAACTCCCAACTCATCCCACCACCACCACCCCATGGCTTCCCACTCTTGGTGTCCATACGTTTGTTCTCTACCTCTGTGTCTCTATTTCTTCCCTGCAAACCAGTTCATCTGTACCATTTTTAGGCTCCACATATATGCATTAATATACAATATTTGTTTTCCTCTTTCTGACTTACTTCATTCTGTATGACAGTCTCTCGATCCATCGATGTCTCTACAAATGACCCAGTTTCATTCCTTTTTATGGCCGAGTCATATTCCATTTTATATATGTACCACATCTTTATCCATTCATCTGTCTGTGGGCATTTAGGTTGCTTCCATTACCTGGCTATTGTAAATAGTGCTGCAACGAACATTGTGGTGAATGTGCCTTTTTGAAATACGGTTTTCTCTGGGTATATGCCCAGAAGTGGGATTGCTGGATCAGATGGTAATTCTATTTCTAGTTTTTTTAAGGAAACTCCATACTGTTCTCCATAGTGACTGTATCTATTTACATTCCCACCAATAGTGGAAGAGGGCTCCTTTTGTCCACACCCTCCCCAGAATTGGTTGTTTGTAGATTTTCTGATGATGCCGATTCTAACAGGTGTGAGGTGATACCTCATTGTAGTTTTGATTTGCATTTCTCTAATAATTAGTGCTGTTGAGCAGCTTTTCATGTGCGTCTTGGCCATCTCTGTGTCTCCTTTGAAGAAACGTCTCTTTAGATCTTCTGCCCATTTTTTTGGGTTGTTTGTTTTTTTAATATTAAGCTGCATGAGCTGTTTATATATATTGGAGATTAAACCTCTCTCCATTGATTCGTCTGCAACGATTTTCGCCCATTCTGAGGGATGCCTTTTTCCATTCCCGTGTTTTTTAACAAAAAAGGAAAGAAAGGAAAAGAAGCAGAACACTAATGTGCGTAAAATATGCCTTTTGAAACGGTCGTTTTGAAATATGGACGTCCTTTGAATTTTTTGGTCGATATGTGACCCCAGGATTTGTTTTCAGGGCAGGTGTCATTTACAGGCCTGCAATGATTTTGAATATCAACTGACCATTAGCGTTGGGATTAAAGCTGCTGTTGTGTGAAACGGCCACAAGGTGGCAGCAGTTCACCCTTACCAAATCTGGTTACTAGGGCAAGAGAGCCTCAGTGGAAGTGGTGTTCTAGATTGGAGTTTAGAATGGAATGTACCAGGAGAAAGCCCCTCACGTTTGTCTCACTACTTCTTGTTCGTGTTTTTAATTTAAGTTTTTATTTTTTATTACAGCAAGTTTGATTACAATGTTTGGCTTGTTGTAGGTGTGGAAGATGTGGTTCTTTTACACATATACAGATGACTGTTCTTCTTGGGATCCTTTTCCCATGTACGTTATGACAGAATGTTGAGTAGTCCTCTCTTGGTATTCTGTAGGTCTTTGGTGATTATATATGTCACCTGTGTTTGTATATGTCTGTTAACCCCGATATCGTAATGAAACCAATCCTCACACCTTTCCATTGGGGAACCATAAGTTTGTTTAATGAATCTGTGATTGCCCTTCTCCGTGGAAATATCTGTCCTGGTATCCATTTTTAGGTAACACCTACAAGTGATATGATATGATATGTGTCTTTCACTTTCTGACTTACTACAAGTCACGTGATTACTTCTAGACTCATCTACGGTGCTGCAAATGGCATTGTGTCCTTTTTTCCCTTGGCTTCTCTTCTGCCTTAGCGGGGTCCATTTTCAACAATGTGATTCCCTGAGGGTTGTGGTTTAGCTGACCTGGGCAGCCTTACCCTGCCGGCCTGCCCTCCCCAGGTATGCCTCGTTGAGATCAATATAAACAGAGCTCCAGGCAGCAATAGCGCCTGAAGCTGTGCCTGACTCCATATTCTCTGCCCCGTCAGCAGTCTCGGGGCTGTGCTGGTGGGAGGGAGTGAGGGGCCACAGCTTTGTGGGTGGCCCTGTGTGAGTGGGGTTCTGCGGGCCTTTCTGCAGGAGTTGCCAGGCTGCCGCCTGTAAAGAAGAGGATGTGTCACCCTTACCTTCCGCTGGAATTTCTCTCCGGACAGAGGTGAGGAAGGAAAAAAGCAGTGAGGTCCGGGACAGGAGGGGTATCTCAGGCAGGGCAATGGAAAGCTTCTGGAAGAGCGCCCGGGTCCAGGACCACGCTGGCTGGCCTGCAGGCACCAAGTTGGCCTGCGTGCTGTCGCTGGTGTGGCTCCACGGTCCTTCCTCTAGGCTTTCAAGCCCTTGTACATATTCAGGTGTTTTACCTGGAAAGGGTGGGAACAGATCAGAAGCAGCTGGCCTGGGGCTCAGCTCACGTTTACTCACAGATGCCTCGGCACGGTCCCCCAGCTTTTCAATGAGGACGCTCCTTGTGTGGGGGTTGGGTGGCTGGCTGTATGGGAGATGGTTCCCCACCTCTGACCAATTTCAGAATTGTTTACCGCTGGAGCAAGTGCCGTGATAGGTTTTTCCTCTGTATAACTCGTGGGTTCAATTTTTTTTTCTTTTTTGGTTCAAGTTAGATTTTATTCCTCTTTTATGTATTTATAAATATAAGCATGGAAATAATTCATTCCTATAAATACATCTGTGTGACGGGAAGAATTTTTTCTGTTTTATTTTTAAATTTTATTTTTTAAAATTTTGAAATTTAATTTTATTTATGTTTTTATACAGTACGTTATTATTAGTTATGTATTTTATGCATATACATGTATACAGGTCAATCCCAATCTCCCAACTCATCCCACCACCACCACCCCATGGATTCCCAACCTTGGTGTCCATATGTTTGTTCTCTACCTCTGTGTCTCTATTTCTTCCCTGCAAACCAGTTCATCTGTACCATTTTTAGGCTCCACATATATGCATTAATATACAATATTTGTTTTCCTCTTTCTGACTTACTTCATCCTGTATGACAGTCTCTCGATCCATCGATGTCTCTACAAATGACCCAGTTTCATTCCTTTATGTGGTTGAGTAATACTCCATTTTATATATGTACCACATCTTTATCCATTCATTTGTCTGTGGGCATTTAGGTTGCTTCCATTACCTGGCTATTGTAAATAGTGCTGCAACGAACATTGTGGTGAATGTGCCTTTTTGAAATACGGTTTTCTCTGGGTATATGCCCAGAAGTGGGATTGCTGGATCAGATGGTAATTCTATTTCTAATTTTTTTAAGGAAACTCCATACTGTTCTCCATAGTGACTGTATCAATTTACATTCCCACCAATAGTGGAAGAGGGCTCCTTTTGTCCACACCCTCTCCAGAATTGGTTGTTTGTAGATTTTCTGATGATGCCGATTCTAACAGGTGTGAGGTGATACCTCATTGTAGTTTTGCTTTGCATTTCTCTAATAATTAGTGCTGTTGAGCAGCTTTTTATGTGCGTCTTGGACATCTCTGTGTGTCCTTTGAAGAAACGTCTCTTTAGATCTTCTTACCATTTTTTTTGGGATGTTTGTTTTTTTAATATTAAGCTGCATGAGCTGTTTATATATATTGGAGATTAAACCTGTGTCCATTGATTCGTTTGCAACGATTTTCACCCATCCTGAGGGATGCATTTTTCCATTCCCGTTTTTTTTTAACAAAAAAGGAAAGAAAGGAAAAGAAGCAGAACACTAATGTGCGTAAAATATGCCTTTTGAAACGGTCGTTTTGAAATATGGACGTCCTTTGAATTTTTTGGTCGATATGTGACCCCAGGATTTGTTTTCATGGCAGGTGTCATTTACAGGCCTGCAATGATTTTGAATATCAACTGACCATTAGCGTTGGGATTAAAGCTGCTGTTGTGTGAAACGGCCACAAGGTGGCAGCAGTTCACCCTTACCAAATCTGGTTACTAGGGCAAGAGAGCCTCAGTGGAAGTGGTGTTCTAGATTGGAGTTTAGAATGGAATGTACCAGGAGAAAGCCCCTCACGTTTGTCTCACTACTTCTTGTTCGTGTTTTTAATTTAAGTTTTTATTTTTTATTACAGCAAGTTTGATTACAATGTTTGGCTTGTTGTAGGTGTGGAAGATGTGGTTCTTTTACACATATACAGATGACTGTTCTTCTTGGGATCCTTTTCCCATGTACATTATGACAGAATGTTGAGTAGTCCTCTCTTGGTATTCTGTAGGTCTTTGGTGATTATATATGTCACCTGTGTTTGTATATGTCTGTTAACCCCGATATCGTAATGAAACCAATCCTCACAACTTTCCATTGGTGAACCATAAGTTTGTTTAATGAATCTGTGATTGCCCTTCTCCGTGGAAATATCTGCCCTGGTATCCATTTTTAGGTAACACCTATAAGTGATATGATATGATATGTATCTTTCACTTTCTGACTTACTACAAGTCACGTGATTACTTCTAGACTCATCTACGGTGCTGCAAATGGCATTGTGTCCTTTTTTCCCTTGGCTTCTCTTCTGCCTTAGCGGGGTCCATTTTCAACAATGTGATTCCCTGAGGGTTGTGGATTAGCTGACCTGGGCAGCCTTACCCTGCCGGCCCGCCCTCCCCAGGTGTGCCTCGTTGAGGTCAATATAAACAGCGCTCCAGGCAGCAATAGCCCCTGAAGCTGTGCCTGACTCCATATTCTCTGCCCCGTCAGCAGTCTCGGGGCTGTGCTGGTGGGAGGGAGTGAGGGGCCACAGCTTTGTGGGTGGCCCGGTGTGAGTGGGGTTCTGCTGGCCTTTCTGCAGGAGTTGCCAGGCTGCCGCCTGTAAAGAAGAGGATTTGTCACCCATACCTTCCGCTGGAATTTCTCTCCGGACAGAGGTGAGGAAGGAAAAAAGCAGTGGGGTCCGGGACAGGAGGGGTATCTCAGGCAGGGCAATGGAAAGCTTCTGGAAGAGCACCAGGGTCCAGGACCACGCTGGCTGGCCTGCAGGCACCAAGTTGGCCTGCGTGCTGTCACTGGTGTGGCTCCAAGGTCCTTCCTCTAGGCTTTCAAGCCCTTGTACATATTCAGGTGTTTTACCTGGAAAGGGTGGGAACAGTTCAGCAGCAGCTGGCCTGGGGCTCAGCTCACGTTTACTCACAGATGCCTCGGCACGGTCCCCCAGCTTTGCAATGAGGACGCTCCTTGCGTCGGGGGTGGGTTGCTGGCTGTATGGGAGATGGTTCCCCACCTCTGACAAATTTCAGAATTGTTTACCACTGGAGCAAGTGCCGTGATAGGGTTTTCCTCTGTATAACTCCTGGGTTCAGGTTTTTTTTTTCTTTTATGGTTCAAGTTAGATTTTATTCCCCTTTTATGTATTTATAGATATAAGCATGGAAATAATTCTTTCCTATAAATACATCTGTGTGATGGGAAGAATTTTTTCTGTTTTATTTTTAAATTTTATTTTTTAAAATTTTGAAATTAAATTTTATTTATTTTTTTATACAGCACCTTATTATTAGTTATGTATTTTATCTATATACATGTATACAGGTCAATCCCAAACTCCCAACTCATCCCACCACCACCACCCCATGGCTTCCCACACTTGGTGTCCATACGTTTGTTCTCTACCTCTGTGTCTCTATTTCTTCCCTGCAAACCAGTTCATCTGTACCATTTTTAGGCTCCACATATATGCATTAATATACAATATTTGTTTTCCTCTTTCTGACTTACTTCATTCTGTATGACAGTCTCTCGATCCATCGATGTCTCTACAAATGACCCAGTTTCATTCCTTTTTATGGCCGAGTCATATTCCATTTTATATATGTACCACATCTTTTTCCATTCATCTGTCTGTGGGCATTTAGGTTGCTTCCATTACCTGGCTATTGTAAATAGTGCTGCAACGAACATTGTGGTGAATGTGCCTTTTTGAAATACGGTTTTCTCTGGGTATATGCCCAGAAGTGGGATTGCTGGATCAGATGGTAATTCTATTTCTAGTTTTTTTAAGGAAACTCCATACTGTTCTCCATAGTGACTGTATCAATTTACATTCCCACCAATAGTGGAAGAGGGCTCCTTTTGTCCACACCCTCCCCAGAATTGGTTGTTTGTAGATTTTCTGATGATGCCGATTCTAACAGGTGTGAGGTGATACCTCATTGTAGTTTTGATTTGCATTTCTCTAATAATTAGTGCTGTTGAGCAGCTTTTCATGTGCGTCTTGGCCATCTCTGTGTCTCCTTTGAAGAAACGTCTCTTTAGATCTTCTGCCCATTTTTTTTGGGTTGTTTGTTTTTTTAATATTAAGCTGCATGAGCTGTTTATACATATTGGAGATTAAACCTCTGTCCATTGATTCGTCTGCAACGATTTTCGCCCATTCTGAGGGATGCCTTTTTCCATTCCCGGGTTTTTTAACAAAAAAGGAAAGAAAGGAAAAGAAGCAGAACACTAATGTGTGTAAAATATGCCTTTTGAAACGGTCGTTTTGAAATATGGACGTCCTTTGAATTTTTTGGTCGATATGTGACCCCAGGATTTGTTTTCAGGGCAGGTGTCATTTACAGGCCTGCAATGATTTTGAATATCAACTGACCATTAGTGTTGGGATTAAAGCTGCTGTTGTGTGAAACGGCCACAAGGTGGCAGCAGTTCTCCCTTACCAAATCTGGTTACTAGGGCAAGAGAGCCTCAGTGGAAGTGGTGTTCTAGATTGGAGTTTAGAATGGAATGTGCCAGGAGAAAGCCCCTCACGTTTGTCTCACTATTTCTTGTTCGTGTTTTTAATTTAATTTTTTATTTTTTATTACAGCAAGTTTGATTACAATGTTTGGCTTGTTGTAGGTGTGGAAGATGTGGTTCTTTTACACATATACAGATGACTGTTCTTCTTGGGATCCTTTTCCCATGTACGTTATGACAGAATGTTGCGTAGTCCTCTCTTGGTATTCTGTAGGTCTTTGGTGATTATATATATCACCTGTGTTTGTATATGTCTGTTAACCCCGATATAGTAATGAAACCTATCCTCACACCTTTCCATTGGTGAACCATAAGTTTGTTTAATGAATCTGTGATTGCCCTTCTCCGTGGAAATATCTGCCCTGGTATCCATTTTTAGGTAACACCTATAAGTGATATGATATGATATGTGTCTTTCACTTTCTGACTTACTACAAGTCACGTGATTACTTCTAGACTCATCTACGGTGCTGCAAATGGCATTGTGTCCTTTTTTCCCTTGGCTTCTCTTCTGCCTTAGCGGGGTCCATTTTCAACAATGTGATTCCCTGAGGGTTGTGGATTAGCTGACCTGGGCAGCCTTACCCTGCCGGCCCGCCCTCCCCAGGTATGCCTCGTTGAGGTCAATATAAACAGCGCTCCAGGCAGCAATAGCCCCTGAAGCTGTGCCTGACTCCATATTCTCTGCCCCGTCAACAGTCTCGGGGCTGTGCTGGTGGGAGGGAGTGAGGGGCCACAGCTTTGTGGGTGGCCCGGTGTGAGTGGGGTTCTGCTGGCCTTTCTGCAGGAGTTGCCAGGCTGCCGCCTGTAAAGAAGAGGATGTGTCACCCATACCTTCCGCTGGAATTTCTCTTCGGACAGTGGTGAGGAAGGAAAAAAGCAGTGAGGTCCGGGACAGGAGGGGTATCTCAGGCAGGGCAATGGAAAGCTTCTGGAAGAGCGCCAGGGTCCAGGACCACTCTGGCTGGCCTGCAGGCACCAAGTTGGCCTGCGTGCTGTCGCTGGTGTGGCTCCACGGTCCTTCCTCTAGGCTTTCAAGCCCTTGTACATATTCAGGTGTTTTACCTGGAAAGGGTGGGAACAGTTCAGCAGCAGCTGGCCTGGGGCTCAGCTCACGTTTACTCACAGATGCCTCGGCACGGTCCCCCAGCTTTTCAATGAGGACGCTCCTTGTGTGGGGGGTGGGTTGCTGGCTGTATGGGAGATGGTTCCCCACCTCTGACCAATTTCAGAATTGTTTACCACTGGAGCAAGTGCCCTGATAGGGTTTTCCTCTGTATAACTCCTGGGTTCAGGTTTTTTTTTTCTTTTATGGTTCAAGTTAGATTTTATTCCCCTTTTATGTATTTATAGATATAAGCATGGAAATAATTCTTTCCTATAAATACATCTGTGTGATGGGAAGAATTTTTTCTGTTTTATTTTTAAATTTTATTTTTTAAAATTTTGAAATTTAATTTTATTTATGTTTTTATACAGCACGTTATTATTAGTTATGTATTTTATGCATATACATGTATACAGGTCAATCCCAATCTCCCAACTCATCCCACCACCACCACCCCATGGCTTCCCACACTTGGTGTCCATACGTTTGTTCTCTACCTCTGTGTCTCTATTTCTTCCCTGCAAACCAGTTCATCTGTACCATTTTTAGGCTCCACATATATGCATTAATATACAATATTTGTTTTCCTCTTTCTGACTTACTTCATTCTGTATGACAGTCTCTCGATCCATCGATGTCTCTACAAATGACCCAGTTTCATTCCTTTTTATGGCCGAGTCATATTCCATTTTATATATGTACCACATCTTTATCCATTCATCTGTCTGTGGGCATTTAGGTTGCTTCCATTACCTGGCTATTGTAAATAGTGCTGCAACGAACATTGTGGTGAATGTGCCTTTTTGAAATACGGTTTTCTCTGGGTATATGCCCAGAAGTGGGATTGCTGGATCCGATGGTAATTCTATTTCTAGTTTTTTTAAGGAAACTCCATACTGTTCTCCATAGTGACTGTATCAATTTACATTCCCACCAATAGTGGAAGAGGGCTCCTTTTGTCCACACCCTCCCCAGAATTGGTTGTTTGTAGATTTTCTGATGATGCCAATTCTAACAGGTGTGAGGTGATACCTCATTGTAGTTTTGATTTGCATTTCTCTAATAATTAGTGCTGTTGAGCAGCTTTTCATGTGCCTCTTGGCCATCTCTGTGTCTCCTTTGAAGAAACGTCTCTTTAGATCTTCTGCCCATTTTTTTTTGGGTTGTTTGTTTTTTTAATATTAAGCTGCATGAGCTGTTTATATATATTGGAGATTAAACCTGTGTCCATTGATTCGTTTGCAACGATTTTCACCCATCCTGAGGGATGCCTTTTTCCATTCCCGTTTTTTTTAACAAAAAAGGAAAGAAAGGAAAAGAAGCAGAACACTAATGTGCGTAAAATATGCCTTTTGAAACGGTCGTTTTGAAATATGGACGTCCTTTGAATTTTTTGGTCGATATGTGACCCCAGGATTTGTTTTCAGGGCAGGTGTCATTTACAGGCCTGCAATGATTTTGAATATCAACTGACCATTAGCATTGGGATTAAAGCTGCTGTTGTGTGAAACGGCCACAAGGTGGCAGCAGTTCACCCTTACCAAATCTGGTTACTAGGGCAAGAGAGCCTCAGTGGAAGTGGTGTTCTAGATTGGAGTTTAGAATGGAATGTACCAGGAGAAAGCCCCTCACGTTTGTCTCACTACTTCTTGTTCGTGTTTTTAATTTAAGTTTTTATTTTTTATTACAGCAAGTTTGATTACAATGTTTGGCTTGTTGTAGGTGTGGAAGATGTGGTTCTTTTACACATATACAGATGACTGTTCTTCTTGGGATCCTTTTCCCATGTACGTTATGACAGAATGTTGAGTAGTCCTCTCTTGGTATTCTGTAGGTCTTTGGTGATTATATATGTCACCTGTGTTTGTATATGTCTGTTAACCCCGATATCGTAATGAAACCAATCCTCACACCTTTCCATTGGTGAACCATAAGTTTGTTTAATGAATCTGTGATTGCCCTTCTCCGTGGAAATATCTGCCCTGGTATCCATTTTTAGGTAACACCTATAAGTGATATGATATGATATGTGTCTTTCACTTTCTGACTTACTACAAGTCACGTGATTACTTCTAGACTCATCTACGGTGCTGCAAATGGCATTGTGTCCTTTTTTCCCTTGGCTTCTCTTCTGCCTTAGCGGGGTCCATTTTCAACAATGTGATTCCCTGAGGGTTGTGGATTAGCTGACCTGGGCAGCCTTACCCTGCCGGCCCGCCCTCCCCAGGTATGCCTCGTTGAGGTCAATATAAACAGCGCTCCAGGCAGCAATAGCCCCTGAAGCTGTGCCTGACTCCATATTCTCTGCCCCGTCAGCAGTCTCGGGGCTGTGCTGGTGGGAGGGAGTGAGGGGCCACAGCTTTGTGGGTGGCCCGGTGTGAGTGGGGTTCTGCTGGCCTTTCTGCAGGAGTTGCCAGGCTGCCGCCTGTAAAGAAGAGGATGTGTCACCCATACCTTCCGCTGGAATTTCTCTTCGGACAGTGGTGAGGAAGGAAAAAAGCAGTGAGGTCCGGGACAGGAGGGGTATCTCAGGCAGGGCAATGGAAAGCTTCTGGAAGAGCGCCAGGGTCCAGGAGCACGCTGGCTGGCCTGCAGGCACCAAGTTGGCCTGCGTGCTGTCGCTGGTGTGGCTCCACGGTCCTTCCTCTAGGCTTTCAAGCCCTTGTACATATTCAGGTGTTTTACCTGGAAAGGGTGGGAACAGTTCAGCAGCAGTTGGCCTGGGGCTCAGCTCACGTTTACTCACAGATGCCTCGGCACGGTCCCCCAGCTTTGCAATGAGGACGCTCCTTGTGTGGGGGGTGGGTTGCTGGCTGTATGGGAGATGGTTCCCCACCTCTGACCAATTTCAGAATTGTTTACCACTGGAGCAAGTGCCCTGATAGGGTTTTCCTCTGTATAACTCCTGGGTTCAGGTTTTTTTTTTCTTTTATGGTTCAAGTTAGATTTTATTCCCCTTTTATGTATTTATAGATATAAGCATGGAAATAATTCTTTCCTATAAATACATCTGTGTGATGGGAAGAATTTTTTCTGTTTTATTTTTAAATTTTATTTTTTAAAATTTTGAAATTTAATTTTATTTATGTTTTTATACAGCACGTTATTATTAGTTATGTATTTTATGCATATACATGTATACAGGTCAATCCCAATCTCCCAACTCATCCCACCACCACCACCCCATGGCTTCCCACACTTGGTGTCCATACGTTTGTTCTCTACCTCTGTGTCTCTATTTCTTCCCTGCAAACCAGTTCATCTGTACCATTTTTAGGCTCCACATATATGCATTAATATACAATATTTGTTTTCCTCTTTCTGACTTACTTCATTCTGTATGACAGTCTCTCGATCCATCGATGTCTCTACAAATGACCCAGTTTCATTCCTTTTTATGGCCGAGTCATATTCCATTTTATATATGTACCACATCTTTATCCATTCATCTGTCTGTGGGCATTTAGGTTGCTTCCATTACCTGGCTATTGTAAATAGTGCTGCAACGAACATTGTGGTGAATGTGCCTTTTTGAAATACGGTTTTCTCTGGGTATATGCCCAGAAGTGGGATTGCTGGATCCGATGGTAATTCTATTTCTAGTTTTTTTAAGGAAACTCCATACTGTTCTCCATAGTGACTGTATCAATTTACATTCCCACCAATAGTGGAAGAGGGCTCCTTTTGTCCACACCCTCCCCAGAATTGGTTGTTTGTAGATTTTCTGATGATGCCGATTCTAACAGGTGTGAGGTGATACCTCATTGTAGTTTTGATTTGCATTTCTCTAATAATTAGTGCTGTTGAGCAGCTTTTCATGTGCGTCTTGGCCATCTCTGTGTCTCCTTTGAAGAAACGTCTCTTTAGATCTTCTGCCCATTTTTTTTGGGTTGTTTGTTTTTTTAATATTAAGCTGCATGAGCTGTTTATATATATTGGAGATTAAACCTGTGTCCATTGATTCGTTTGCAACGATTTTCACCCATCCTGAGGGATGCCTTTTTCCATTCCCGTTTTTTTTAACAAAAAAGGAAAGAAAGGAAAAGAAGCAGAACACTAATGTGCGTAAAATATGCCTTTTGAAACGGTCGTTTTGAAATATGGACGTCCTTTGAATTTTTTGGTCGATATGTGACCCCAGGATTTGTTTTCAGGGCAGGTGTCATTTACAGGCCTGCAATGATTTTGAATATCAACTGACCATTAGCGTTGGGATTATAGCTGCTGTTGTGTGAAACGGCCACAAGGTGGCAGCAGTTCACCCTTACCAAATCTGGTTACTAGGGCAAGAGAGCCTCAGTGGAAGTGGTGTTCTAGATTGGAGTTTAGAATGGAATGTACCAGGAGAAAGCCCCTCACGTTTGTCTCACTACTTCTTGTTCGTGTTTTTATTTTAAGTTTTTATTTTTTATTACAGCAAGTTTGATTACAATGTTTGGCTTGTTGTAGGTGTGGAAGATGTGGTTCTTTTACACATATACAGATGACTGTTCTTCTTGGGATCGTTTTCCCATGTACGTTATGACAGAATGTTGAGTAGTCCTCTCTTGGTATTCTGTAGGTCTTTGGTGATTATATATGTCACCTGTGTTTGTATATGTCTGTTAACCCCGATATCGTAATGAAACCAATCCTCACACCTTTCCATTGGTGAACCATAAGTTTGTTTAATGAATCTGTGATTGCCCTTCTCCGTGGAAATATCTGCCCTGGTATCCATTTTTAGGTAACACCTACAAGTGATATGATATGATATGTGTCTTTCACTTTCTGACTTACTACAAGTCACGTGATTATTTTTAGAATCATCTACGGTGCTGCAAATGGCATTGTGTCCTTTTTTCCCTTGGCTTCTCTTCTGCCTTAGCGGGGTCCATTTTCAACAATGTGATTCCCTGAGGGTTGTGGATTAGCTGACCTGGGCAGCCTTACCCTGCCGGCCCGCCCTCCCCAGGTGTGCCTCGTTGAGGTCAATATAAACAGAGCTCCAGGCAGCAATAGCCCCTGAAGCTGTGCCTGACTCCATATTCTCTGCCCCGTCAGCAGTCTCGGGGCTGTGCTGGTGGGAGGGAGTGAGGGGCCACAGCTTTGTGGGTGGCCCGGTGTGAGTGGGGTTCTGCTGGCCTTTCTGCAGGAGTTGCCAGGCTGCCGCCTGTAAAGAAGAGGATGTGTCACCCATACCTTCCGCTGGAATTTCTCTCCGGACAGAGGTGAGGAAGGAAAAAAGCAGTGGGGGCCGCGACAGGAGGGGTATCTCAGGCAGGGCAATGGAAAGCTTCTGGAAGAGCGCCCGGGGCCAGGACCACGCTGGCTGGCCTGCAGGCATCAAGTTGGCCTGCGTGCTGTCGCTGGTGTGGCTCCACGGTCCTTCCTCTAGGCTTTCAAGCCCTTGTACATATTCAGGTGTTTTACCTGGAAAGGGTGGGAACAGATCAGAAGCAGCTGGCCTGGGGCTCAGCTCACGTTTACTCACAGATGCCTCGTCACGGTCCCCCAGCTTTGCAATGAGGACGCTCCTTGTGTGGGGGCTGGGTGGCTGGCTGTATGGGAGATGGTTCCCCACCTCTGACCAATTTCAGAATTGTTTACCACTGGAGCAAGTGCCCTGATAGGGTTTTCCTCTGTATAACTCCTGGGTTCAGGTTTTTTTTTTCTTTAAGGTTCAAGTTAGATTTTATTCCCCTTTTATGTATTTATAGATATAAGCATGGAAATAATTCTTTCCTATAAATACAACTGTGTGATGGGAAGAATTTTTTCTGTTTTATTTTTAAATTTTATTTTTTAAAATTTTGAAATTTAATTTTATTTATTTTTTTATACAGCACGTTATTATTAGTTATGTATTTTATGTATATACATGTATACAGGTCAATCCCAAACTCCCAACTCATCCCACCACCACCACCCCATGGCTTCCCACACTTGGTGTCCATACGTTTGTTCTCTACCTCTGTGTCTCTATTTCTTCCCTGCAAACCAGTTCATCTGTACCATTTTTAGGCTCCACATATATGCATTAATATACAATATTTGTTTTCCTCTTTCTGACTTACTTCATTCTGTATGACAGTCTCTCGATCCATCGATGTCTCTACAAATGACCCAGTTTCATTCCTTTTTATGGCCGAGTCATATTCCATTTTATATATGTACCACATCTTTATCCATTCATCTGTCTGTGGGCATTTAGGTTGCTTCCATTACCTGGCTATTGTAAATAGTGCTGCAACGAACATTGTGGTGAATGTGCCTTTTTGAAATACGGTTTTCTCTGGGTATATGCCCAGAAGTGGGATTGCTGGATCAGATGGTAATTCTATTTCTAGTTTTTTTAAGGAAACTCCATACTGTTCTCCATAGTGACTGTATCAATTTACATTCCCACCAATAGTGGAAGAGGGCTCCTTTTGTCCACACCCTCCCCAGAATTGGTTGTTTGTAGATTTTCTGATGATGCCGATTCTAACAGGTGTGAGGTGATACCTCATTGTAGTTTTGATTTGCATTTCTCTAATAATTAGTGCTGTTGAGCAGCTTTTCATGTGCGTCTTGGCCATCTCTGTGTCTCCTTTGAAGAAACGTCTCTTTAGATCTTCTGCCCATTTTTTTTGGGTTGTTTGTTTTTTTAATATTAAGCTGCATGAGCTGTTTATACATATTGGAGATTAAACCTCTGTCCATTGATTCGTCTGCAACGATTTTCGCCCATTCTGAGGGATGCCTTTTTCCATTCCCGGGTTTTTTAACAAAAAAGGAAAGAAAGGAAAAGAAGCAGAACACTAATGTGTGTAAAATATGCCTTTTGAAACGGTCGTTTTGAAATATGGACGTCCTTTGAATTTTTTGGTCGATATGTGACCCCAGGATTTGTTTTCAGGGCAGGTGTCATTTACAGGCCTGCAATGATTTTGAATATCAACTGACCATTAGTGTTGGGATTAAAGCTGCTGTTGTGTGAAACGGCCACAAGGTGGCAGCAGTTCTCCCTTACCAAATCTGGTTACTAGGGCAAGAGAGCCTCAGTGGAAGTGGTGTTCTAGATTGGAGTTTAGAATGGAATGTGCCAGGAGAAAGCCCCTCACGTTTGTCTCACTATTTCTTGTTCGTGTTTTTAATTTAATTTTTTATTTTTTATTACAGCAAGTTTGATTACAATGTTTGGCTTGTTGTAGGTGTGGAAGATGTGGTTCTTTTACACATATACAGATGACTGTTCTTCTTGGGATCCTTTTCCCATGTACGTTATGACAGAATGTTGCGTAGTCCTCTCTTGGTATTCTGTAGGTCTTTGGTGATTATATATGTCACCTGTGTTTGTATATGTCTGTTAACCCCGATATAGTAATGAAACCTATCCTCACACCTTTCCATTGGTGAACCATAAGTTTGTTTAATGAATCTGTGATTGCCCTTCTCCGTGGAAATATCTGCCCTGGTATCCATTTTTAGGTAACACCTATAAGTGATATGATATGATATGTGTCTTTCACTTTCTGACTTACTACAAGTCACGTGATTACTTCTAGACTCATCTACGGTGCTGCAAATGGCATTGTGTCCTTTTTTCCCTTGGCTTCTCTTCTGCCTTAGCGGGGTCCATTTTCAACAATGTGATTCCCTGAGGGTTGTGGATTAGCTGACCTGGGCAGCCTTACCCTGCCGGCCCGCCCTCCCCAGGTGTGCCTCGTTGAGATCAATATAAACAGAGCTGCAGGCAGCAATAGCCCCTGAAGGTGTGCCTGACTCCATATTCTCTGCCCCGTCAGCAGTCTCGGGGCTGTGCTGGTGGGAGGGAGTGAGGGGCCACAGCTTTGTGGGTGGCCCGGTGTGAGTGGGGTTCTGCTGGCCTTTCTGCAGGAGTTGCCAGGCTGCCGCCTGTAAAGAAGAGGATGTGTCACCCATACCTTCCGCTGGAATTTCTCTCCGGACAGAGGTGAGAAAGGAAAAAAGCAGTGGGGGCCGGGACAGGAGGGGTATCTCAGGCAGGGCAATGGAAAGCTTCTGGAAGAGCGCCCGGGGCCAGGACCACCCTGGCTGGCCTGCAGGCACCAAGTTGGCCTGCGTGCTGTCGCTGCTGTGGCTCCACGGTCCTTCCTCTAGGCTTTCAAGCCCTTGTACATATTCAGGTGTTTTACCTGGAAAGGGTGGGAACAGATCAGAAGCAGCTGGCCTGGGGCTCAGCTCACGTTTACTCACAGATGCCTCGGCACGGTCCCCCAGCTTTTCAATGAGGACGCTCCTTGTGTGGGGGGTGGGTGGCTGGCTCTATGGGAGATGGTTCCCCACCTCTGACCAATTTCAGAATTGTTTACCGCTGGAGCAAGTGCCGAGATAGGGTTTTCCTCTGTATAACTCGTGGGTTCAATTTTTTTTTCTTTTTTGGTTCAAGTTAGATTTTATTCATCTTTTATGTATTTATAAATATAAGCACGGAAATAATTCATTCCTATAAATATATCTGTGTGACGGTAAGAATTTTTTCTGTTTTATTTTCAAATTTTATTTTTTAAAATTTTGAAATTTAATTTTATTTATGTTTTTATACAGCACGTTATTATTATTTATGTATTTTATGCATATACATGTATACAGGTCAATCCCAATCTCCCAACTCATCCCACCACCACCACCCCATGGCTTCCCACACTTGGTGTCCATACGTTTGTTCTCTACCTCTGTGTCTCTATTTCTTCCCTGCAAACTAGTTCATCTGTACCAATTTTAGGCTCCACATATATGCATTAATATACAATATTTGTTTTCCTCTTTCTGACTTACTTCATTCTGTATGACAGTCTCTCGATCCATCAATGTCTCTACAAATGACCCAGTTTCATTCCTTTTTATGGCCGAGTCATATTCCATTTTATATATGTACCACATCTTTATCCATTCATCTGTCTGTGGGCATTTAGGTTGCTTCCATTACCTGGCTATTGTAAATAGTGCTGCAACGAACATTGTGGTGAATGTGCCTTTTTGAAATACGGTTTTCTCTGGGTATATGCCCAGAAGTGGGATTGCTGGATCCGATGGTAATTCTATTTCTAGTTTTTTTAAGGAAACTCCATACTGTTCTCCATAGTGACTGTATCAATTTACATTCCCACCAATAGTGGAAGAGGGCTCCTTTTGTCCACACCCTCCCCAGAATTGGTTGTTTGTAGATTTTCTGATGATGCCGATTCTAACAGGTGTGAGGTGATACCTCATTTTAGTTTTTTTTTTTTTTTTTTTTTTTTTTTGTAGTACACGGGCCTCTCACTGTTGTGGCCTCTCCCGTTGCGGAGCACAGGCTCCGAACGCGCAGGCTCAGGGCCCTGGTTCACGGGCCCAGCCGCTCCACGGCATGTGAGATCCTCCCACACCAGGGCACGAACCCGTGTCCCCTGCATCGGCAGGCGGACTCTCAACCACTGCGCCACCATGGAAGCCCCTCATTGTAGTTTTGATTTGCATTTCTCTAATAATTAGTGCTGTTGAGCAGCTTTTCATGTGCGTCTTGGCCATCTCTGTGTCTCCTTTGAAGAAACGTCTCTTTAGATCTTCTGCCCATTTTTTTTGGGTTGTTTGTTTTTTTAATATTAAGCTGCATGAGCTGTTTATATATATTGGAGATTAAACCTGTGTCCATTGATTCGTTTGCAACGATTTTCACCCATCCTGAGGGATGCCTTTTTCCATTCCCGTTTTTTTTAACAAAAAAGGAAAGAAAGGAAAAGAAGCAGAACACTAATGTGCGTAAAATATGCCTTTTGAAACGGTCGTTTTGAAATATGGACGTCCTTTGAATTTTTTGGTCGATATGTGACCCCAGGATTTGTTTTCAGGGCAGGTGTCATTTACAGGCCCGCAATGATTTTGAATATCAACTGACCATTAGCATTGGGATTAAAGCTGCTGTTGTGTGAAACGGCCACAAGGTGGCAGCAGTTCACCCTTACCAAATCTGGTTACTAGGGCAAGAGAGCCTCAGTGGAAGTGGTGTTCTAGATTGGAGTGTAGAATGGAATGTGCCAGGAGAAAGCCCCTCACGTTTGTCTCACTACTTCTTGTTCGTGTTTTTAATTTAAGTTTTTATTTTTTATTACAGCAAGTTTGATTACAATGTTTGGCTTGTTGTAGGTGTGGAAGATGTGGTTCTTATACACATATACAGATGACTGTTCTTCTTGGGATCCTTTTCCCATGTACGTTATGACAGAATGTTGAGTAGTCCTCTCTTGGTATTCTGTAGGTCTTTGGTGATTATATATGTCACCTGTGTTTGTATATGTCTGTTAACCCCGATATCGTAATGAAACCTATCCTCACACCTTTCCATTGGTGAACCATAAGTTTGTTTAATGAATCTGTGATTGCCCTTCTCCGTGGAAATATCTGCCCTGGTATCCATTTTTAGGTAACACCTATAAGTGATATGATATGATATGTGTCTTTCACTTTCTGACTTACTACAAGTCACGTGATTACTTCTAGACTCATCTACGGTGCTGCAAATGGCATTGTGTCCTTTTTTCCCTTGGCTTCTCTTCTGCCTTAGCGGGGTCCATTTTCAACAATGTGATTCCCTGAGGGTTGTGGATTAGCTGACCTGGGCAGCCTTACCCTGCCGGCCCGCCCTCCCCAGGTATGCCTCGTTGAGGTCAATATAAACAGCGCTCCAGGCAGCAATAGCCCCTGAAGCTGTGCCTGACTCCATATTCTCTGCCCCGTCAGCAGTCTCGGGGCTGTGCTGGTGGGAGGGAGTGAGGGGCCACAGCTTTGTGGGTGGCCCGGTGTGAGTGGGGTTCTGCTGGCCTTTCTGCAGGAGTTGCCAGGCTGCCGCCTGTAAAGAAGAGGATGTGTCACCCATACCTTCCGCTGGAATTTCTCTTCGGACAGTGGTGAGGAAGGAAAAAAGCAGTGAGGTCCGGGACAGGAGGGGTATCTCAGGCAGGGCAATGGAAAGCTTCTGGAAGAGCGCCAGGGTCCAGGACCACGCTGGCTGGCCTGCAGGCATCAAGTTGGCCTGCGTGCTGTCGCTGGTGTGGCTCCACGGTCCTTCCTCTAGGCTTTCAAGCCCTTGTACATATTCAGGTGTTTTACCTGGAAAGGGTGGGAACAGTTCAGCAGCAGCTGGCCTGGGGCTCAGCTCACGTTTACTCACAGATGCCTCGGCACGGTCCCCCAGCTTTTCAATGAGGACGCTCCTTGTGTGGGGGGTGGGTTGCTGGCTGTATGGGAGATGGTTCCCCACCTCTGACCAATTTCAGAATTGTTTACCACTGGAGCAAGTGCCCTGATAGGGTTTTCCTCTGTATAACTCCTGGGTTCAGGTTTTTTTTTTCTTTTATGGTTCAAGTTAGATTTTATTCCCCTTTTATGTATTTATAGATATAAGCATGGAAATAATTCTTTCCTATAAATACATCTGTGTGATGGGAAGAATTTTTTCTGTTTTATTTTTAAATTTTATTTTTTAAAATTTTGAAATTTAATTTTATTTATGTTTTTATACAGCACGTTATTATTAGTTATGTATTTTATGCATATACATGTATACAGGTCAATCCCAATCTCCCAACTCATCCCACAACCACCACCCCATGGCTTCCCACACTTGGTGTCCATACGTTTGTTCTCTACCTCTGTGTCTCTATTTCTTCCCTGCAAACCAGTTCATCTGTACCATTTTTAGGCTCCACATATATGCATTAATATACAATATTTGTTTTCCTCTTTCTGACTTACTTCATTCTGTATGACAGTCTCTCGATCCATCGATGTCTCTACAAATGACCCAGTTTCATTCCTTTTTATGGCCGAGTCATATTCCATTTTATATATGTACCACATCTTTATCCATTCATCTGTCTGTGGGCATTTAGGTTGCTTCCATTACCTGGCTATTGTAAATAGTGCTGCAACGAACATTGTGGTGAATGTGCCTTTTTGAAATACGGTTTTCTCTGGGTATATGCCCAGAAGTGGGATTGCTGGATCCGATGGTAATTCTATTTCTAGTTTTTTTAAGGAAACTCCATACTGTTCTCCATAGTGACTGTATCAATTTACATTCCCACCAATAGTGGAAGAGGGCTCCTTTTGTCCACACCCTCCCCAGAATTGGTTGTTTGTAGATTTTCTGATGATGCCGATTCTAACAGGTGTGAGGTGATACCTCATTGTAGTTTTGATTTGCATTTCTCTAATAATTAGTGCTGTTGAGCAGCTTTTCATGTGCGTCTTGGCCATCTCTGTGTCTCCTTTGAAGAAACGTCTCTTTAGATCTTCTGCCCATTTTTTTTTGGGTTGTTTGTTTTTTTAATATTAAGCTGCATGAGCTGTTTATATATATTGGAGATTAAACCTGTGTCCATTGATTCGTTTGCAACGATTTTCACCCATCCTGAGGGATGCCTTTTTCCATTCCCGTTTTTTTTAACAAAAAAGGAAAGAAAGGAAAAGAAGCAGAACACTAATGTGCGTAAAATATGCCTTTTGAAACGGTCGTTTTGAAATATGGACGTCCTTTGAATTTTTTGGTCGATATGTGACCCCAGGATTTGTTTTCAGGGCAGGTGTCATTTACAGGCCTGCAATGATTTTGAATATCAACTGACCATTAGCGTTGGGATTAAAGCTGCTGTTGTGTGAAACGGCCACAAGGTGGCAGCAGTTCACCCTTACCAAATCTGGTTACTAGGGCAAGAGAGCCTCAGTGGAAGTGGTGTTCTAGATTGGAGTTTAGAATGGAATGTACCAGGAGAAAGCCCCTCACGTTTGTCTCACTACTTCTTGTTCGTGTTTTTAATTTAAGTTTTTATTTTTTATTACAGCAAGTTTGATTACAATGTTTGGCTTGTTGTAGGTGTGGAAGATGTGGTTCTTTTACACATATACAGATGACTGTTCTTCTTGGGATCCTTTTCCCATGTACGTTATGACAGAATGTTGAGTAGTCCTCTCTTGGTATTCTGTAGGTCTTTGGTGATTATATATGTCACCTGTGTTTGTATATGTCTGTTAACCCCGATATCGTAATGAAACCAATCCTCACACCTTTCCATTGGTGAACCATAAGATTGTTTAATGAATCTGTGATTGCCCTTCTCCGTGGAAATATCTGCCCTGGTATCCATTTTTAGGTAACACCTATAAGTGATATGATATGATATGTGTCTTTCACTTTCTGACTTACTACAAGTCACGTGATTACTTTTAGAATCATCTACGGTGCTGCAAATGGCATTGTGTCCTTTTTTCCCTTGGCTTCTCTTCTGCCTTAGCGGGGTCCATTTTCAACAATGTGATTCCCTGAGGGTTGTGGATTAGCTGACCTGGGCAGCCTTACCCTGCCGGCCCGCCCTCCCCAGGTGTGCCTCGTTGAGGTCAATATAAACAGAGCTCCAGGCAGCAATAGCCCCTGAAGCTGTGCCTGACTCCATATTCTCTGCCCCGTCAGCAGTCTCGGGGCTGTGCTGGTGGGAGGGAGTGAGGGGCCACAGCTTTGTGGGTGGCCCGGTGTGAGTGGGGTTCTGCTGGCCTTTCTGCAGGAGTTGCCAGGCTGCCGCCTGTAAAGAAGAGGATGTGTCACCCATACCTTCCGCTGGAATTTCTCTCCGGACAGAGGTGAGGAAGGAAAAAAGCAGTGGGGGCCGCGACAGGAGGGGTATCTCAGGCAGGGCAATGGAAAGCTTCTGGAAGAGCGCCCGGGGCCAGGACCACGCTGGCTGGCCTGCAGGCATCAAGTTGGCCTGCGTGCTGTCGCTGGTGTGGCTCCACGGTCCTTCCTCTAGGCTTTCAAGCCCTTGTACATATTCAGGTGTTTTACCTGGAAAGGGTGGGAACAGATCAGAAGCAGCTGGCCTGGGGCTCAGCTCACGTTTACTCACAGATGCCTCGTCACGGTCCCACAGCTTTGCAATGAGGACGCTCCTTGTGTGGGGGGTGGGTGGCTGGCTGTATGGGAGATGGTTCCCCACCTCTGACCAATTTCAGAATTGTTTACCACTGGAGCAAGTGCCCTGATAGGGTTTTCCTCTGTATAACTCCTGGGTTCAGGTTTTTTTTTTCTTTTATGGTTCAAGTTAGATTTTATTCCCCTTTTATGTATTTATAGATATAAGCATGGAAATAATTCTTTCCTATAAATACAACTGTGTGATGGGAAGAATTTTTTCTGTTTTATTTTTAAATTTTATTTTTTAAAATTTTGAAATTTAATTTTATTTATTTTTTTATACAGCACGTTATTATTAGTTATGTATTTTATGTATATACATGTATACAGGTCAATCCCAAACTCCCAACTCATCCCACCACCACCACCCCATGGCTTCCCACACTTGGTGTCCATACGTTTGTTCTCTACCTCTGTGTCTCTATTTCTTCCCTGCAAACCAGTTCATCTGTACCATTTTTAGGCTCCACATATATGCATTAATATACAATATTTGTTTTCCTCTTTCTGACTTACTTCATTCTGTATGACAGTCTCTCGATCCATCGATGTCTCTACAAATGACCCAGTTTCATTCCTTTTTATGGCCGAGTCATATTCCATTTTATATATGTACCACATCTTTATCCATTCATCTGTCTGTGGGCATTTAGGTTGCTTCCATTACCTGGCTATTGTAAATAGTGCTGCAACGAACATTGTGGTGAATGTGCCTTTTTGAAATACGGTTTTCTCTGGGTATATGCCCAGAAGTGGGATTGCTGGATCAGATGGTAATTCTATTTCTAGTTTTTTTAAGGAAACTCCATACTGTTCTCCATAGTGACTATATCAATTTACATTCCCACCAATAGTGGAAGAGGGCTCCTTTTGTCCACACCCTCCCCAGAATTGGTTGTTTGTAGATTTTCTGATGATGCCGATTCTAACAGGTGTGAGGTGATACCTCATTGTAGTTTTGATTTGCATTTCTCTAATAATTAGTGCTGTTGAGCAGCTTTTCATGTGCGTCTTGGCCATCTCTGTGTCTCCTTTGAAGAAACGTCTCTTTAGATCTTCTGCCCATTTTTTTTGGGTTGTTTGTTTTTTTAATATTAAGCTGCATGAGCTGTTTATACATATTGGAGATTAAACCTCTGTCCATTGATTCGTCTGCAACGATTTTCGCCCATTCTGAGGGATGCCTTTTTCCATTCCCGTGTTTTTTAACAAAAAAGGAAAGAAAGGAAAAGAAGCAGAACACTAATGTGTGTAAAATATGCCTTTTGAAACTGTCGTTTTGAAATATGGACGTCCTTTGAATTTTTTGGTCGATATGTGACCCCAGGATTTGTTTTCAGGGCAGGTGTCATTTACAGGCCTGCAATGATTTTGAATATCAACTGACCATTAGCGTTGGGATTAAAGCTGCTGTTGTGTGAAACGGCCACAAGGTGGCAGCAGTTCACCCTTACCAAATCTGGTTACTAGGGCAAGAGAGCCTCAGTGGAAGTGGTGTTCTAGATTGGAGTTTAGAATGGAATGTACCAGGAGAAAGCCCCTCACGTTTGTCTCACTACTTCTTGTTCGTGTTTTTAATTTAAGTTTTTATTTTTTATTACAGCAAGTTTGATTACAATGTTTGGCTTGTTGTAGGTGTGGAAGATGTGGTTCTTTTACACATATACAGATGACTGTTCTTCTTGGGATCCTTTTCCCATGTACGTTATGACAGAATGTTGAGTAGTCCTCTCTTGGTATTCTGTAGGTCTTTGGTGATTATATATGTCACCTGTGTTTGTATATGTCTGTTAACCCCGATATCGTAATGAAACCAATCCTCACACCTTTCCATTGGTGAACCATAAGTTTGTTTAATGAATCTGTGATTGCCCTTCTCCGTGGAAATATCTGCCCTGGTATCCATTTTTAGGTAACACCTATAAGTGATATGATATGATATGTGTCTTTCACTTTCTGACTTACTACAAGTCACGTGATTACTTTTAGAATCATCTACGGTGCTGCAAATGGCATTGTGTCCTTTTTTCCCTTGGCTTCTCTTCTGCCTTAGCGGGGTCCATTTTCAACAATGTGATTCCCTGAGGGTTGTGGATTAGCTGACCTGGGCAGCCTTACCCTGCCGGCCCGCCCTCCCCAGGTGTGCCTCGTTGAGGTCAATATAAACAGAGCTCCAGGCAGCAATAGCCCCTGAAGCTGTGCCTGACTCCATATTCTCTGCCCCGTCAGCAGTCTCGGGGCTGTGCTGGTGGGAGGGAGTGAGGGGCCACAGCTTTGTGGGTGGCCCGGTGTGAGTGGGGTTCTGCGGGCCTTTCTGCAGGAGTTGCCAGGCTGCCGCCTGTAAAGAAGCGGATGTGTCACCCATACCTTCCGCTGGAATTTCTCTCCGGACAGAGGTGAGGAAGGAAAAAAGCAGTGGGGGCCGGGACAGGATGGGTATCTCAGGCAGGGCAATGGAAAGCTTCTGGAAGAGCGCCCGGGGCCAGGACCACGCTGGCTGGCCTGCAGGCATCAAGTTGGCCTGCGTGCTGTCGCGGGTGTGGCTCCACGGTCCTTCCTCTAGGCTTTCAAGCCCTTGTACATATTCAGGTGTTTTACCTGGAATGGGTGGGAACAGATCAGAAGCAGCTGGCCTGGGGCTCAGCTCACGTTTACTCACAGATGCCTCGTCACGGTCCCACAGCTTTGCAATGAGGACGCTCCTTGTGTGGGGGGTGGGTGGCTGGCTGTATGGGAGATGGTTCCCCACCTCTGACCAATTTCAGAATTGTTTACCACTGGAGCAAGTGCCCTGATAGGGTTTTCCTCTGTATAACTCCTGGGTTCAGGTTTTTTTTTTCTTTTATGGTTCAAGTTAGATTTTATTCCCGTTTTATGTATTTATAGATATAAGCATGGAAATAATTCTTTCCTATAAATACATCTGTGTGATGGGAAGAATTTTTTCTGTTTTATTTTTAAATTTTATTTTTTAAAATTTTGAAATTTAATTTTATTTATGTTTTTATACAGCACGTTATTATTATTTATGTATTTTATGCATATACATGTATACAGGTCAATCCCAATCTCCCAACTCATCCCACAACCACCACCCCATGGCTTCCCACACTTGGTGTCCATACGTTTGTTCTCTACCTCTGTGTCTCTATTTCTTCCCTGCAAACCAGTTCATCTGTACCATTTTTAGGCTCCACATATATGCATTAATATACAATATTTGTTTTCCTCTTTCTGACTTACTTCATTCTGTATGACAGTCTCTCGATCCATCGATGTCTCTACAAATGACCCAGTTTCATTCCTTTTTATGGCCGAGTCATATTCCATTTTATATATGTACCACATCTTTATCCATTCATCTGTCTGTGGGCATTTAGGTTGCTTCCATTACCTGGCTATTGTAAATAGTGCTGCAACGAACATTGTGGTGAATGTGCCTTTTTGAAATACGGTTTTCTCTGGGTATATGCCCAGAAGTGGGATTGCTGGATCCGATGGTAATTCTATTTCTAGTTTTTTTAAGGAAACTCCATACTGTTCTCCATAGTGACTGTATCAATTTACATTCCCACCAATAGTGGAAGAGGGCTCCTTTTGTCCACACCCTCCCCAGAATTGGTTGTTTGTAGATTTTCTGATGATGCCGATTCTAACAGGTGTGAGGTGATACCTCATTGTAGTTTTGATTTGCATTTCTCTAATAATTAGTGCTGTTGAGCAGCTTTTCATGTGCGTCTTGGCCATCTCTGTGTCTCCTTTGAAGAAACGTCTCTTTAGATCTTCTGCCCATTTTTTTTTGGGTTGTTTGTTTTTTTAATATTAAGCTGCATGAGCTGTTTATATATATTGGAGATTAAACCTGTGTCCATTGATTCGTTTGCAACGATTTTCACCCATCCTGAGGGATGCCTTTTTCCATTCCCGTTTTTTTTAACAAAAAAGGAAAGAAAGGAAAAGAAGCAGAACACTAATGTGCGTAAAATATGCCTTTTGAAACGGTCGTTTTGAAATATGGACGTCCTTTGAATTTTTTGGTCGATATGTGACCCCAGGATTTGTTTTCAGGGCAGGTGTCATTTACAGGCCTGCAATGATTTTGAATATCAACTGACCATTAGCGTTGGGATTAAAGCTGCTGTTGTGTGAAACGGCCACAAGGTGGCAGCAGTTCACCCTTACCAAATCTGGTTACTAGGGCAAGAGAGCCTCAGTGGAAGTGGTGTTCTAGATTGGAGTTTAGAATGGAATGTACCAGGAGAAAGCCCCTCACGTTTGTCTCACTACTTCTTGTTCGTGTTTTTAATTTAAGTTTTTATTTTTTATTACAGCAAGTTTGATTACAATGTTTGGCTTGTTGTAGGTGTGGAAGATGTGGTTCTTTTACACATATACAGATGACTGTTCTTCTTGGGATCCTTTTCCCATGTACGTTATGACAGAATGTTGAGTAGTCCTCTCTTGGTATTCTGTAGGTCTTTGGTGATTATATATGTCACCTGTGTTTGTATATGTCTGTTAACCCCGATATCGTAATGAAACCAATCCTCACACCTTTCCATTGGTGAACCATAAGATTGTTTAATGAATCTGTGATTGCCCTTCTCCGTGGAAATATCTGCCCTGGTATCCATTTTTAGGTAACACCTATAAGTGATATGATATGATATGTGTCTTTCACTTTCTGACTTACTACAAGTCACGTGATTACTTTTAGAATCATCTACGGTGCTGCAAATGGCATTGTGTCCTTTTTTCCCTTGGCTTCTCTTCTGCCTTAGCGGGGTCCATTTTCAACAATTTGATTCCCTGAGGGTTGTGGATTAGCTGACCTGGGCAGCCTTACCCTGCCGGCCCGCCCTCCCCAGGTGTGCCTCGTTGAGGTCAATATAAACAGAGCTCCAGGCAGCAATAGCCCCTGAAGCTGTGCCTGACTCCATATTCTCTGCCCCGTCAGCAGTCTCGGGGCTGTGCTGGTGGGAGGGAGTGAGGGGCCACAGCTTTGTGGGTGGCCCGGTGTGAGTGGGGTTCTGCTGGCCTTTCTGCAGGAGTTGCCAGGCTGCCGCCTGTAAAGAAGAGGATGTGTCACCCATACCTTCCGCTGGAATTTCTCTCCGGACAGAGGTGAGGAAGGAAAAAAGCAGTGGGGGCCGCGACAGGAGGGGTATCTCAGGCAGGGCAATGGAAAGCTTCTGGAAGAGCGCCCGGGGCCAGGACCACGCTGGCTGGCCTGCAGGCATCAAGTTGGCCTGCGTGCTGTCGCTGGTGTGGCTCCACGGTCCTTCCTCTAGGCTTTCAAGCCCTTGTACATATTCAGGTGTTTTACCTGGAAAGGGTGAGAACAGATCAGAAGCAGCTGGCCTGGGGCTCAGCTCACGTTTACTCACAGATGCCTCGTCACGGTCCCACAGCTTTGCAATGAGGACGCTCCTTGTGTGGGGGGTGGGTGG
This sequence comes from Mesoplodon mirus, assembly GCF_964341445.2. Lineage (NCBI taxonomy): Eukaryota > Metazoa > Chordata > Mammalia > Artiodactyla > Ziphiidae > Mesoplodon > Mesoplodon mirus. Next base: position 125,485,770 of record NC_138984.1, read on the forward strand.
CTGGCTGTATGGGAGATGGTTCCCCACCTCTGACCAATTTCAGAATTGTTTACCACTGGAGCAAGTGCCCTGATAGGGTTTTCCTCTGTATAACTCCTGGGTTCAGGTTTTTTTTTTCTTTTATGGTTCAAGTTAGATTTTATTCCCCTTTTATGTATTTATAGATATAAGCATGGAAATAATTCTTTCCTATAAATACATCTGTGTGATGGGAAGAATTTTTTCTGTTTTATTTTTAAATTTTATTTTTAAAATTTTGAAATTTAATTTTATTTATGTTTTTATACAGCACGTTATTATTAGTTATGTATTTTATGCATATACATGTATACAGGTCAATCCCAATCTCCCAACTCATCCCACAACCACCACCCCATGGCTTCCCACACTTGGTGTCCATACGTTTGTTCTCTACCTCTGTGTCTCTATTTCTTCCCTGCAAACCAGTTCATCTGTACCATTTTTAGGCTCCACATATATGCATTAATATACAATATTTGTTTTCCTCTTTCTGACTTACTTCATTCTGTATGACAGTCTCTCGATCCATCGATGTCTCTACAAATGACCCAGTTTCATTCCTTTTTATGGCCGAGTCATATTCCATTTTATATATGTACCACATCTTTATCCATTCATCTGTCTGTGGGCATTTAGGTTGCTTCCATTACCTGGCTATTGTAAATAGTGCTGCAACGAACATTGTGGTGAATGTGCCTTTTTGAAATACGGTTTTCTCTGGGTATATGCCCAGAAGTGGGATTGCTGGATCCGATGGTAATTCTATTTCTAGTTTTTTTAAGGAAACTCCATACTGTTCTCCATAGTGACTGTATCAATTTACATTCCCACCAATAGTGGAAGAGGGCTCCTTTTGTCCACACCCTCCCCAGAATTGGTTGTTTGTAGATTTTCTGATGATGCCGATTCTAACAGGTGTGAGGTGATACCTCATTGTAGTTTTGATTTGCATTTCTCTAATAATTAGTGCTGTTGAGCAGCTTTTCATGTGCGTCTTGGCCATCTCTGTGTCTCCTTTGAAGAAACGTCTCTTTAGATCTTCTGCCCATTTTTTTTTGGGTTGTTTGTTTTTTTAATATTAAGCTGCATGAGCTGTTTATATATATTGGAGATTAAACCTGTGTCCATTGATTCGTTTGCAACGATTTTCACCCATCCTGAGGGATGCCTTTTTCCATTCCCGTTTTTTTTAACAAAAAAGGAAAGAAAGGAAAAGAAGCAGAACACTAATGTGCGTAAAATATGCCTTTTGAAACGGTCGTTTTGAAATATGGACGTCCTTTGAATTTTTTGGTCGATATGTGACCCCAGGATTTGTTTTCAGGGCAGGTGTCATTTACAGGCCTGCAATGATTTTGAATATCAACTGACCATTAGCGTTGGGATTAAAGCTGCTGTTGTGTGAAACGGCCACAAGGTGGCAGCAGTTCACCCTTACCAAATCTGGTTACTAGGGCAAGAGAGCCTCAGTGGAAGTGGTGTTCTAGATTGGAGTTTAGAATGGAATGTACCAGGAGAAAGCCCCTCACGTTTGTCTCACTACTTCTTGTTCGTGTTTTTAATTTAAGTTTTTATTTTTTATTACAGCAAGTTTGATTACAATGTTTGGCTTGTTGTAGGTGTGGAAGATGTGGTTCTTTTACACATATACAGATGACTGTTCTTCTTGGGATCCTTTTCCCATGTACGTTATGACAGAATGTTGAGTAGTCCTCTCTTGGTATTCTGTAGGTCTTTGGTGATTATATATGTCACCTGTGTTTGTATATGTGTGTTAACCCCGATATCGTAATGAAACCAATCCTCACACCTTTCCATTGGTGAACCATAAGATTGTTTAATGAATCTGTGATTGCCCTTCTCCGTGGAAATATCTGCCCTGGTATCCATTTTTAGGTAACACCTATAAGTGATATGATATGATATGTGTCTTTCACTTTCTGACTTACTACAAGTCACGTGATTACTTTTAGAATCATCTACGGTGCTGCAAATGGCATTGTGTCCTTTTTTCCCTTGGCTTCTCTTCTGCCTTAGCGGGGTCCATTTTCAACAATGTGATTCCCTGAGGGTTGTGGATTAGCTGACCTGGGCAGCCTTACCCTGCCGGCCCGCCCTCCCCAGGTGTGCCTCGTTGAGGTCAATATAAACAGAGCTCCAGGCAGCAATAGCCCCTGAAGCTGTGCCTGACTCCATATTCTCTGCCCCGTCAGCAGTCTCGGGGCTGTGCTGGTGGGAGGGAGTGAGGGGCCACAGCTTTGTGGGTGGCCCGGTGTGAGTGGGGTTCTGCTGGCCTTTCTGCAGGAGTTGCCAGGCTGCCGCCTGTAAAGAAGAGGATGTGTCACCCATACCTTCCGCTGGAATTTCTCTCCGGACAGAGGTGAGGAAGGAAAAAAGCAGTGGGGGCCGCGACAGGAGGGGTATCTCAGGCAGGGCAATGGAAAGCTTCTGGAAGAGCGCCCGGGGCCAGGACCACGCTGGCTGGCCTGCAGGCATCAAGTTGGCCTGCGTGCTGTCGCTGGTGTGGCTCCACGGTCCTTCCTCTAGGCTTTCAAGCCCTTGTACATATTCAGGTGTTTTACCTGGAAAGGGTGGGAACAGATCAGAAGCAGCTGGCCTGGGGCTCAGCTCACGTTTACTCACAGATGCCTCGTCACGGTCCCACAGCTTTGCAATGAGGACGCTCCTTGTGTGGGGGGTGGGTGGCTGGCTGTATGGGAGATGGTTCCCCACCTCTGACCAATTTCAGAATTGTTTACCACTGGAGCAAGTGCCCTGATAGGGTTTTCCTCTGTATAACTCCTGGGTTCAGGTTTTTTTTTTCTTTTATGGTTCAAGTTAGATTTTATTCCCCTTTTATGTATTTATAGATATAAGCATGGAAATAATTCTTTCCTATAAATACAACTGTGTGATGGGAAGAATTTTTTCTGTTTTATTTTTAAATTTTATTTTTTAAAATTTTGAAATTTAATTTTATTTATTTTTTTTATACAGCACGTTATTATTAGTTATGTATTTTATGTATATACATGTATACAGGTCAATCCCAAACTCCCAACTCATCCCACCACCACCACCACATGGCTTCCCACACTTGGTGTCCATACGTTTGTTCTCTACCTCTGTGTCTCTATTTCTTCCCTGCAAACCAGTTCATCTGTACCATTTTTAGGCTCCACATATATGCATTAATATACAATATTTGTTTTCCTCTTTCTGACTTACTTCATTCTGTATGACAGTCTCTCGATCCATCGATGTCTCTACAAATGACCCAGTTTCATTCCTTTTTATGGCCGAGTCATATTCCATTTTATATATGTACCACATCTTTATCCATTCATCTGTCTGTGGGCATTTAGGTTGCTTCCATTACCTGACTATTGTAAATAGTGCTGCAACGAACATTGTGGTGAATGTGCCTTTTTGAAATACGGTTTTCTCTGGGTATATGCCCAGAAGTGGGATTGCTGGATCAGATGGTAATTCTATTTCTAGTTTTTTTAAGGAAACTCCATACTGTTCTCCATAGTGACTATATCAATTTACATTCCCACCAATAGTGGAAGAGGGCTCCTTTTGTCCACACCCTCCCCAGAATTGGTTGTTTGTAGATTTTCTGATGATGCCGATTCTAACAGGTGTGAGGTGATACCTCATTGTAGTTTTGATTTGCATTTCTCTAATAATTAGTGCTGTTGAGCAGCTTTTCATGTGCGTCTTGGCCATCTCTGTGTCTCCTTTGAAGAAACGTCTCTTTAGATCTTCTGCCCATTTTTTTTGGGTTGTTTGTTTTTTTAATATTAAGCTGCATGAGCTGTTTATACATATTGGAGATTAAACCTCTGTCCATTGATTCGTCTGCAACGATTTTCGCCCATTCTGAGGGATGCCTTTTTCCATTCCCGTGTTTTTTAACAAAAAAGGAAAGAAAGGAAAAGAAGCAGAACACTAATGTGTGTAAAATATGCCTTTTGAAACTGTCGTTTTGAAATATGGACGTCCTTTGAATTTTTTGGTCGATATGTGACCCCAGGATTTGTTTTCAGGGCAGGTGTCATTTACAGGCCTGCAATGATTTTGAATATCAACTGACCATTAGCGTTGGGATTAAAGCTGCTGTTGTGTGAAACGGCCACAAGGTGGCAGCAGTTCACCCTTACCAAATCTGGTTACTAGGGCAAGAGAGCCTCAGTGGAAGTGGTGTTCTAGATTGGAGTTTAGAATGGAATGTACCAGGAGAAAGCCCCTCACGTTTGTCTCACTACTTCTTGTTCGTGTTTTTAATTTAAGTTTTTATTTTTTATTACAGCAAGTTTGATTACAATGTTTGGCTTGTTGTAGGTGTGGAAGATGTGGTTCTTTTACACATATACAGATGACTGTTCTTCTTGGGATCCTTTTCCCATGTACGTTATGACAGAATGTTGAGTAGTCCTCTCTTGGTATTCTGTAGGTCTTTGGTGATTATATATGTCACCTGTGTTTGTATATGTCTGTTAACCCCGATATCGTAATGAAACCAATCCTCACACCTTTCCATTGGTGAACCATAAGTTTGTTTAATGAATCTGTGATTGCCCTTCTCCGTGGAAATATCTGCCCTGGTATCCATTTTTAGGTAACACCTATAAGTGATATGATATGATATGTGTCTTTCACTTTCTGACTTACTACAAGTCACGTGATTACTTTTAGAATCATCTACGGTGCTGCAAATGGCATTGTGTCCTTTTTTCCCTTGGCTTCTCTTCTGCCTTAGCGGGGTCCATTTTCAACAATGTGATTCCCTGAGGGTTGTGGATTAGCTGACCTGGGCAGCCTTACCCTGCCGGCCCGCCCTCCCCAGGTGTGCCTCGTTGAGGTCAATATAAACAGAGCTCCAGGCAGCAATAGCCCCTGAAGCTGTGCCTGACTCCATATTCTCTGCCCCGTCAGCAGTCTCGGGGCTGTGCTGGTGGGAGGGAGTGAGGGGCCACAGCTTTGTGGGTGGCCCGGTGTGAGTGGGGTTCTGCTGGCCTTTCTGCACGAGTTGCCAGGCTGCCGCCTGTAAAGAAGCGGATGTGTCACCCATACCTTCCGCTGGAATTTCTCTCCGGACAGAGGTGAGGAAGGAAAAAAGCAGTGGGGGCCGGGACAGGATGGGTATCTCAGGCAGGGCAATGGAAAGCTTCTGGAAGAGCGCCCGGGGCCAGGACCACGCTGGCTGGCCTGCAGGCATCAAGTTGGCCTGCGTGCTGTCGCTGGTGTGGCTCCACGGTCCTTCCTCTAGGCTTTCAAGCCCTTCTACATATTCAGGTGTTTTACCTGGAATGGGTGGGAACATATCAGAAGCAGCTGGCCTGGGGCTCAGCTCACGTTTACTCACAGATGCCTCATCACGGTCCCACAGCTTTGCAATGAGGACGCTCCTTGTGTGGGGGGTGGGTGGCTGGCTGTATGGGAGATGGTTCCCCACCTCTGACCAATTTCAGAATTGTTTACCACTGGAGCAAGTGCCCTGATAGGGTTTTCCTCTGTATAACTCCTGGGTTCAGGTTTTTTTTTTCTTTTATGGTTCAAGTTAGATTTTATTCCCCTTTTATGTATTTATAGATATAAGCATGGAAATAATTCTTTCCTATAAATACAACTGTGTGATGGGAAGAATTTTTTCTGTTTTATTTTTAAATTTTATTTTTTAAAATTTTGAAATTTAATTTTATTTATTTTTTTTATACAGCACGTTATTATTAGTTATGTATTTTATGTATATACATGTATACAGGTCAATCCCAAACTCCCAACTCATCCCACCACCACCACCCCATGGCTTCCCACACTTGGTGTCCATACGTTTGTTCTCTACCTCTGTGTCTCTATTTCTTCCCTGCAAACCAGTTCATCTGTACCATTTTTAGGCTCCACATATATGCATTAATATACAATATTTGTTTTCCTCTTTCTGACTTACTTCATTCTGTATGACAGTCTCTCGATCCATCGATGTCTCTACAAATGACCCAGTTTCATTCCTTTTTATGGCCGAGTCATATTCCATTTTATATATGTACCACATCTTTATCCATTCATCTGTCTGTGGGCATTTAGGTTGCTTCCATTACCTGGCTATTGTAAATAGTGCTGCAACGAACATTGTGGTGAATGTGCCTTTTTGAAATACGGTTTTCTCTGGGTATATGCCCAGAAGTGGGATTGCTGGATCAGATGGTAATTCTATTTCTAGTTTTTTTAAGGAAACTCCATACTGTTCTCCATAGTGACTGTATCAATTTACATTCCCACCAATAGTGGAAGAGGGCTCCTTTTGTCCACACCCTCCCCAGAATTGGTTGTTTGTAGATTTTCTGATGATGCCGATTCTAACAGGTGTGAGGTGATACCTCATTGTAGTTTTGATTTGCATTTCTCTAATAATTAGTGCTGTTGAGCAGCTTTTCATGTGCGTCTTGGCCATCTCTGTGTCTCCTTTGAAGAAACGTCTCTTTAGATCTTCTGCCCATTTTTTTGGGTTGTTTGTTTTTTTAATATTAAGCTGCATGAGCTGTTTATACATATTGGAGATTAAACCTCTGTCCATTGATTCGTCTGCAACGATTTTCGCCCATTCTGAGGGATGCCTTTTTCCATTCCCGGGTTTTTTAACAAAAAAGGAAAGAAAGGAAAAGAAGCAGAACACTAATGTGTGTAAAATATGCCTTTTGAAACGGTCGTTTTGAAATATGGACGTCCTCTGAATTTTTTGGTCGATATGTGACCCCAGGATTTGTTTTCAGGGCAGGTGTCATTTACAGGCCTGCAATGATTTTGAATATCAACTGACCATTAGCGTTGGGATTAAAGCTGCTGTTGTGTGAAACGGCCACAAGGTGGCAGCAGTTCTCCCTTACCAAATCTGGTTACTAGGGCAAGAGAGCCTCAGTGGAAGTGGTGTTCTAGATTGGAGTTTAGAATGGAATGTGCCAGGAGAAAGCCCCTCACGTTTGTCTCACTATTTCTTGTTCGTGTTTTTAATTTAATTTTTTATTTTTTATTACAGCAAGTTTGATTACAATGTTTGGCTTGTTGTAGGTGTGGAAGATGTGGTTCTTTTACACATATACAGATGACTGTTCTTCTTGGGATCCTTTTCCCATGTACGTTATGACAGAATGTTGCGTAGTCCTCTCTTGGTATTCTGTAGGTCTTTGGTGATTATATATGTCACCTGTGTTTGTATATGTCTGTTAACCCCGATATAGTAATGAAACCTATCCTCACACCTTTCCATTGGTGAACCATAAGTTTGTTTAATGAATCTGTGATTGCCCTTCTCCGTGGAAATATCTGCCCTGGTATCCATTTTTAGGTAACACCTATAAGTGATATGATATGATATGTGTCTTTCACTTTCTGACTTACTACAAGTCACGTGATTACTTCTAGACTCATCTACAGTGCTGCAAATGGCATTGTGTCCTTTTTTCCCTTGGCTTCTCTTCTGCCTTAGCGGGGTCCATTTTCAACAATGTGATTCCCTGAGGGTTGTGGATTAGCTGACCTGGGCAGCCTTACCCTGCCGGCCCGCCCTCCCCAGGTGTGCCTCGTTGAGGTCAATATAAACAGAGCTCCAGGCAGCAATAGCCCCTGAAGCTGTGCCTGACTCCATATTCTCTGCCCCGTCAGCAGTCTCGGGGCTGTGCTGGTGGGAGGGAGTGAGGGGCCACAGCTTTGTGGGTGGCCCGGTGTGAGTGGGGTTCTGCTGGCCTTTCTGCAGGAGTTGCCAGGCTGCCGCCTGTAAAGAAGAGGATGTGTCACCCATACCTTCCGCTGGAATTTCTCTTCGGACAGTGGTGAGGAAGGAAAAAAGCAGTGAGGTCCGGGACAGGAGGGGTATCTCAGGCAGGGCAATGGAAAGCTTCTGGAAGAGCGCCAGGGTCCAGGACCACTCTGGCTGGCCTGCAGGCACCAAGTTGGCCTGCGTGCTGTCGCTGGTGTGGCTCCACGGTCCTTCCTCTAGGCTTTCAAGCCCTTGTACATATTCAGGTGTTTTACCTGGAAAGGGTGGGAACAGTTCAGCAGCAGCTGGCCTGGGGCTCAGCTCACGTTTACTCACAGATGCCTCGGCACGGTCCCCCAGCTTTTCAATGAGGACGCTCCTTGTGTGGGGGGTGGGTGGCTGGCTGTATGGGAGATGGTTCCCCACCTCTGACCAATTTCAGAATTGTTTACCGCTGGAGCAAGTGCCGAGATAGGGTTTTCCTCTGTATAACTCGTGGGTTCAATTTTTTTTTCTTTTTTGGTTCAAGTTAGATTTTATTCATCTTTTATGTATTTATAAATATAAGCACGGAAATAATTCATTCCTATAAATATATCTGTGTGACGGTAAGAATTTTTTCTGTTTTATTTTCAAATTTTATTTTTTAAAATTTTGAAATTTAATTTTATTTATGTTTTTATACAGCACGTTATTATTATTTATGTATTTTATGCATATACATGTATACAGGTCAATCCCAATCTCTCAACTCATCCCACCACCACCACCCCATGGCTTCCCTCACTTGGTGTCCATACATTTGTTCTCTACATCTGTGTCTCTATTTCTTCCCTGCAAACTAGTTCATCTGTACCAATTTTAGGCTCCACATATATGCATTAATATACAATATTTGTTTTCTTCTTTCTGACTTACTTCATTCTGTATGACAGTCTCTCGATCCATCAATGTCTCTACAAATGACCCAGTTTCATTCCTTTTTATGGCCGAGTCATATTCCATTTTATATATGTACCACATCTTTATCCATTCATCTGTCTGTGGGCATTTAGGTTGCTTCCATTACCTGGCTATTGTAAATAGTGCTGCAACGAACATTGTGGTGAATGTGCCTTTTTGAAATACGGTTTTCTCTGGGTATATGCCCAGAAGTGGGATTGCTGGATCCGATGGTAAGTCTATTTCTAGTTTTTTTAAGGAAACTCCATACTGTTCTCCATAGTGACTGTATCAATTTACATTCCCACCAATAGTGGAAGAGGGCTCCTTTTGTCCACACCCTCCCCAGAATTGGTTGTTTGTAGATTTTCTGATGATGCCGATTCTAACAGGTGTGAGGTGATACCTCATTGTAGTTATTTTTTTTTTTTTTTTTTTTTTTTTTGTGGTACACGGGCCTCTCACTGTTGTGGCCTCTCCCGTTGCGGAGCACAGGCTCCGAACGCGCAGGCTCAGGGCCCTGGTTCACGGGCCCAGCCGCTCCACGGCATGTGGGATCCTCCCACACCAGGGCACGAACCCGTGTCCCCTGCATCGGCAGGCGGACTCTCAACCACTGCGCCACCATGGAAGCCCCTCATTGTAGTTTTGATTTGCATTTCTCTAATAATTAGTGCTGTTGAGCAGCTTTTCATGTGCGTCTTGGCCATCTCTGTGTCTCCTTTGAAGAAACGTCTCTTTAGATCTTCTGCCCATTTATTTTGGGTTGTTTGTTTTTTTAATATTAAGCTGCATGAGCTGTTTATATATATTGGAGATTAAACCTGTGTCCATTGATTCGTTTGCAACGATTTTCACCCATCCTGAGGGATGCCTTTTTCCATTCCCGTTTTTTTAAACAAAAAAGGAAAGAAAGGAAAAGAAGCAGAACACTAATGTGCGTAAAATATGCCTTTTGAAACGGTCGTTTTGAAATATGGACGTCCTTTGAATTTTTTGGTCGATATGTGACCCCAGGATTTGTTTTCAGGGCAGGTGTCATTTACAGGCCCGCAATGATTTTGAATATCAACTGACCATTAGCATTGGGATTAAAGCTGCTGTTGTGTGAAACGGCCACAAGGTGGCAGCAGTTCACCCTTACCAAATCTGGTTACTAGGGCAAGAGAGCCTCAGTGGAAGTGGTGTTCTAGATTGGAGTTTAGAATGGAATGTACCAGGAGAAAGCCCCTCACGTTTGTCTCACTACTTCTTGTTCGTGTTTTTAATTTAAGTTTTTATTTTTTATTACAGCAAGTTTGATTACAATGTTTGGCTTGTTGTAGGTGTGGAAGATGTGGTTCTTTTACACATATACAGATGACTGTTCTTCTTGGGATCCTTTTCCCATGTACGTTATGACAGAATGTTGAGTAGTCCTCTCTTGGTATTCTGTAGGTCTTTGGTGATTATATATGTCACCTGTGTTTGTATATGTCTGTTAACCCTGATATCGTAATGAAACCTATCCTCACACCTTTCCATTGGTGAACCATAAGTTTGTTTAATGAATCTGTGATTGCCCTTCTCCGTGGAAATATCTGCCCTGGTATCCATTTTTAGGTAACACCTATAAGTGATATGATATGATATGTGTCTTTCACTTTCTGACTTACTACAAGTCACGTGATTACTTCTAGACTCATCTACGGTGCTGCAAATGGCATTGTGTCCTTTTTTCCCTTGGCTTCTCTTCTGCCTTAGCGGGGTCCAATTTCAACAATGTGATTCCCTGAGGGTTGTGGATTAGCTGACCTGGGCAGCCTTACCCTGCCGGCCCGCCCTCCCCAGGTATGCCTCGTTGACGTCAATATAAACAGCGCTCAAGGCAGCAATAGCCCCTGAAGCTGTGCCTGACTCCATATTCTCTGCCCCGTCAGCAGTCTCGGGGCTGTGCTGGTGGGAGGGAGTGAGGGGCCACAGCTTTGTGGGTGGCCCGGTGTGAGTGGGGTTCTGCTGGCCTTTCTGCAGGAGTTGCCAGGCTGCCGCCTGTAAAGAAGAGGATGTGTCACCCATACCTTCCGCTGGAATTTCTCTTCGGACAGTGGTGAGGAAGGAAAAAAGCAGTGAGGTCCGGGACAGGAGGGGTATCTCAGGCAGGGCAATGGAAAGCTTCTGGAAGAGCACCAGGGTCCAGGACCACGCTGGCTGGCCTGCAGGCACCAAGTTGGCCTGCGTGCTGTCGCTGGTGTGGCTCCACGGTCCTTCCTCTAGGCTTTCAAGCCCTTGTACATATTCAGGTGTTTTACCTGGAAAGGGTGGGAACAGTTCAGCAGCAGCTGGCCTGGGGCTCAGCTCACGTTTACTCACAGATGCCTCGGCACGGTCCCCCAGCTTTGCAATGAGGACGCTCCTTGTGTGGGGGGTGGGTTGCTGGCTGTATGGGAGATGGTTCCCCACCTCTGACCAATTTCAGAATTGTTTACCACTGGAGCAAGTGCCCTGATAGGGTTTTCCTCTGTATAACTCCTGGGTTCAGGTTTTTTTTTTCTTTTATGGTTCAAGTTAGATTTTATTCCCCTTTTATGTATTTATAGATATAAGCATGGAAATAATTCTTTCCTATAAATACATCTGTGTGATGGGAAGAATTTTTTCTGTTTTATTTTTAAATTTTATTTTTTAAAATTTTGAAATTTAATTTTATTTATGTTTTTATACAGCACGTTATTATTATTTATGTATTTTATGCATATACATGTATACAGGTCAATCCCAATCTCCCAACTCATCCCACAACCACCACCCCATGGCTTCCCACACTTGGTGTCCATACGTTTGTTCTCTACCTCTGTGTCTCTATTTCTTCCCTGCAAACCAGTTCATCTGTACCATTTTTAGGCTCCACATATATGCATTAATATACAATATTTGTTTTCCTCTTTCTGACTTACTTCATTCTGTATGACAGTCTCTCGATCCATCGATGTCTCTACAAATGACCCAGTTTCATTCCTTTTTATGGCCGAGTCATATTCCATTTTATATATGTACCACATCTTTATCCATTCATCTGTCTGTGGGCATTTAGGTTGCTTCCATTACCTGGCTATTGTAAATAGTGCTGCAACGAACATTGTGGTGAATGTGCCTTTTTGAAATACGGTTTTCTCTGGGTATATGCCCAGAAGTGGGATTGCTGGATCCGATGGTAATTCTATTTCTAGTTTTTTTAAGGAAACTCCATACTGTTCTCCATAGTGACTGTATCAATTTACATTCCCACCAATAGTGGAAGAGGGCTCCTTTTGTCCACACCCTCCCCAGAATTGGTTGTTTGTAGATTTTCTGATGATGCCGATTCTAACAGGTGTGAGGTGATACCTCATTGTAGTTTTGATTTGCATTTCTCTAATAATTAGTGCTGTTGAGCAGCTTTTCATGTGCGTCTTGGCCATCTCTGTGTCTCCTTTGAAGAAACGTCTCTTTAGATCTTCTGCCCATTTTTTTTTGGGTTGTTTGTTTTTTTAATATTAAGCTGCATGAGCTGTTTATATATATTGGAGATTAAACCTGTGTCCATTGATTCGTTTGCAACGATTTTCACCCATCCTGAGGGATGCCTTTTTCCATTCCCGTTTTTTTAAACAAAAAAGGAAAGAAAGGAAAAGAAGCAGAACACTAATGTGCGTAAAATATGCCTTTTGAAACGGTCGTTTTGAAATATGGACGTCCTTTGAATTTTTTGGTCGATATGTGACCCCAGGATTTGTTTTCAGGGCAGGTGTCATTTACAGGCCTGCAATGATTTTGAATATCAACTGACCATTAGCGCTGGGATTAAAGCTGCTGTTGTGTGAAACGGCCACAAGGTGGCAGCAGTTCACCCTTACCAAATCTGGTTACTAGGGCAAGAGAGCCTCAGTGGAAGTGGTGTTCTAGATTGGAGTTTAGAATGGAATGTACCAGGAGAAAGCCCCTCACGTTTGTCTCACTACTTCTTGTTCGTGTTTTTAATTTAAGTTTTTATTTTTTATTACAGCAAGTTTGATTACAATGTTTGGCTTGTTGTAGGTGTGGAAGATGTGGTTCTTTTACACATATACAGATGACTGTTCTTCTTGGGATCCTTTTCCCATGTACGTTATGACAGAATGTTGAGTAGTCCTCTCTTGGTATTCTGTAGGTCTTTGGTGATTATATATGTCACCTGTGTTTGTATATGTCTGTTAACCCCGATATCGTAATGAAACCAATCCTCACACCTTTCCATTGGTGAACCATAAGTTTGTTTAATGAATCTGTGATTGCCCTTCTCCGTGGAAATATCTGCCCTGGTATCCATTTTTAGGTAACACCTATAAGTGATATGATATGATATGTGTCTTTCACTTTCTGACTTACTACAAGTCACGTGATTACTTTTAGAATCATCTACGGTGCTGCAAATGGCTTTGTGTCCTTTTTTCCCTTGGCTTCTCTTCTGCCTTAGCGGGGTCCATTTTCAACAATGTGATTCCCTGAGGGTTGTGGATTAGCTGACCTGGGCAGCCTTACCCTGCCGGCCCGCCCTCCCCAGGTGTGCCTCGTTGAGGTCAATATAAACAGAGCTCCAGGCAGCAATAGCCCCTGAAGCTGTGCCTGACTCCATATTCTCTGCCCCGTCAGCAGTCTCGGGGCTGTGCTGGTGGGAGGGAGTGAGGGGCCACAGCTTTGTGGGTGGCCCGGTGTGAGTGGGGTTCTGCTGGCCTTTCTGCAGGAGTTGCCAGGCTGCCGCCTGTAAAGAAGAGGATGTGTCACCCATACCTTCCGCTGGAATTTCTCTCCGGACAGAGGTGAGGAAGGAAAAAAGCAGTGGGGGCCGGGACAGGAGGGGTATCTCAGGCAGGGCAATGGAAAGCTTCTGGAAGAGCGCCCGGGGCCAGGACCACGCTGGCTGGCCTGCAGGCATCAAGTTGGCCTGCGTGCTGTCGCTGGTGTGGCTCCACGGTCCTTCCTCTAGGCTTTCAAGCCCTTGTACATATTCAGGTGTTTTACCTGGAAAGGGTGGGAACAGATCAGAAGCAGCTGGCCTGGGGCTCAGCTCACGTTTACTCACAGATGCCTCGTCACGGTCCCCCAGCTTTGCAATGAGGACGCTCCTTGTGTGGGGCGTGGGTGGCTGGCTGTATGGGAGATGGTTCCCCACCTCTGACCAATTTCAGAATTGTTTACCACTGGAGCAAGTGCCCTGATAGGGTTTTCCTCTGTATAACTCCTGGGTTCAGGTTTTTTTTTTTTCTTTTATGGTTCAAGTTAGATTTTATTCCCCTTTTATGTATTTATAGATATAAGCATGGAAATAATTCTTTCCTATAAATACAACTGTGTGATGGGAAGAATTTTTTCTGTTTTATTTTTAAATTTTATTTTTTAAAATTTTGAAATTTAATTTTATTTATTTTTTTTATACAGCACGTTATTATTAGTTATGTATTTTATGTATATACATGTATACAGGTCAATCCCAAACTCCCAACTCATCCCACCACCACCACCCCATGGCTTCCCACACTTGGTGTCCATACGTTTGTTCTCTACCTCTGTGTCTCTATTTCTTCCCTGCAAACCAGTTCATCTGTACCATTTTTAGGCTCCACATATATGCATTAATATACAATATTTGTTTTCCTCTTTCTGACTTACTTCATTCTGTATGACAGTCTCTCGATCCATCGATGTCTCTACAAATGACCCAGTTTCATTCCTTTTTATGGCCGAGTCATATTCCATTTTATATATGTACCACATCTTTATCCATTCATCTGTCTGTGGGCATTTAGGTTGCTTCCATTACCTGGCTATTGTAAATAGTGCTGCAACGAACATTGTGGTGAATGTGCCTTTTTGAAATACGGTTTTCTCTGGGTATATGCCCAGAAGTGGGATTGCTGGATCAGATGGTAATTCTATTTCTAGTTTTTTTAAGGAAACTCCATACTGTTCTCCATAGTGACTGTATCAATTTACATTCCCACCAATAGTGGAAGAGGGCTCCTTTTGTCCACACCCTCCCCAGAATTGGTTGTTTGTAGATTTTCTGATGATGCCGATTCTAACAGGTGTGAGGTGATACCTCATTGTAGTTTTGATTTGCATTTCTCTAATAATTAGTGCTGTTGAGCAGCTTTTCATGTGCGTCTTGGCCATCTCTGTGTCTCCTTTGAAGAAACGTCTCTTTAGATCTTCTGCCCATTTTTTTGGGTTGTTTGTTTTTTTAATATTAAGCTGCATGAGCTGTTTATATATATTGGAGATTAAACCTCTGTCCATTAATTCATCCGCAACGATTTTCGCCCATTCTGAGGGATGCCTTTTTCCATTCCCGTGTTTATTAACAAAAAAGGAAAGAAAGGAAAAGAAGCAGAACACTAATGTGCGTAAAATATGCCTTTTGAAACGGTCGTTTTGAAATATGGACGTCCTTTGAATTTTTTGGTCGATATGTGACCCCAGGATTTGTTTTCAGGGCAGGTGTCATTTACAGGCCTGCAATGATTTTGAATATCAACTGACCATTAGCGCTGGGATTAAAGCTGCTGTTGTGTGAAACGGCCACAAGGTGGCAGCAGTTCTCCCTTGCCAAATCTGTTTACTAGGGCAAGAGAGCCTCAGTGGAAGTGGTGTTCTAGATTGGAGTTTAGAATGGAATGTGCCAGGAGAAAGCCCCTCACGTTTGTCTCACTACTTCTTGTTCGTGTTTTTAATTTAATTTTTTATTTTTTCTTACAGCAAGTTTGATTACAATGTTTGGCTTGTTGTAGGTGTGGAAGATGTGGTTCTTTTACACATATACAGATGACTGTTCTTCCTGGGATCCTTTTCCCATGTACGTTATGACAGAATGTTGAGTAGTCCTCTCTTGGTATTCTGTAGGTCTTTGGTGATTATATATGTCACCTGTGTTTGTATATGTCTGTTAACCCCGATATCGTAATGAAACCAATCCTCACACCTTTCCATTGGTGAACCATAAGTTTGTTTAATGAATCTGTGATTGCCCTTCTCCGTGGAAATATCTGCCCTGGTATCCATTTTTAGGTAACACCTATAAGTGATATGATATGATATGTGTCTTTCACTTTCTGACTTACTACAAGTCACGTGATTACTTCTAGACTCATCTACGGTGCTGCAAATGGCATTGTGACCTTTTTTTCCTTGGCAACTCTTCTGCCTTAGCGGGGTCCATTTTCAACAATGTGATTCCCTGAGGGTTGTGGATTAGCTGACCTGGGCAGCCTTACCCTGCCGGCCCGCCCTCCCCAGCTGTGCCTCGTTGAGGTCAATATAAACAGAGCTCCAGGCAGCAATAGCCCCTGAAGCTGTGCCTGACTCCATATTCTCTGCCCCGTCAGCAGTCTCGGGGCTGTGCTGGTGGGAGGGAGTGAGGGGCCACAGCTTTGTGGGTGGCCCGGTGTGAGTGGGGTTCTGCTGGCCTTTCTGCAGGAGTTGCCAGGCTGCCACCTGGAAAGAAGAGGATGTGTCACCCATACCTTCCGCTGGAATTTCTCTCCGGACAGAGGTGAGGAAGGAAAAAAGCAGTGGGGGCCGGGACAGGAGGGGTATCTCAGGCAGGGCAATGGAAAGCTTCTGGAAGAGCGCCAGGGTCAAGGACTACCCTGGCTGGCCTGCAGGCACCAAGTTGGCCTGCGTGCTGTCGCTGGTGTGGCTCCACGGTCCTTCCTCTAGGCTTTCAAGCCCTTGTACATATTCAGGTGTTTTACCTGGAAAGGGTGGGGACAGTTCAGCAGCAGCTGGCCTGGGGCTCAGCTCACGTTTACTCACAGATGCCTTGGCACGGAGCCCCAGCTTTGCAATGAGGACGCTCCTTGCATGGGGGTTGGGTTGCTGGCTGTATGGGAGATGGTTCCCCACCTCTGACCAATTTCAGAATTGTTTACCGCTGGAGCAAGTGCCGTGATAGGGTTTTCCTCTGTATAACTCGTGGGTTCACTTTTTTTTTCTTTTATCGTTCATGTTAGATTTTATTCCTCTTTTATGTATTTATAGATATAAGCATGGAAATAATTCTTTCCTATAAATACATCTGTGTGACGGGAAGAACTTTTTTCTACTTTATTTTTAAATTTTATTTTTTAAAATTTTGAAATTTAATTTTATTTATTTTTTTAAAGAGCACGTTATTATTAGTTATGAATTTTATGCATATACATGTATACAGGTCAATCCCAAACTCCCAACTCATCCCACCACCACCACCCCATGGCTTCCCACACTTGGTGTCCATACGTTTGTTCTCTACCTCTGTGTCTCTATTTCTTCCCTGCAAACGATTTCATCTGTACCATTTTTAGGCTCCACATATATGCATTAATATACCATATTTGTTTTCCTCTTTCTGACTTACTTCATTCTGTATGACAGTCTCTCAATCCATCGATGTCTCTACAAATGACCCAGTTTCATTCCTTTTTATGGCCGAGTAATATTCCATTTGATATATGTACCACATCTTTATCCATTCATCTGTCTGTGGGCATTTAGGTGGCTTCCATTACCTGGCTATTGTAAATAGTGCTGCAACGAACATTGTGGTGAAAGTGCTTTTTGAAATACGGTTATCTCTGGGTATATGCCCAGAAGTGGGATTGCTGGATCAGATGGTAATTCTATTTCTAGATTTTTAAAGGAAACTCCATACTGTTCTCCATAGTGACTGTATCAATTTACATTCCCACCAATAGTGGAAGAGGGCTCCTTTTGTCCACACCCTCCCCAGAATTGGTTGTTTGTAGATTTCCTGATGATGCCGATTCTAACAGGTGTGAGGTGATACCTCATTGTAGTTTTGATTTGCATTTCTCTAAAAATTAGTGCTGTTGAGCAGCTTTTCATGTGTGTCTTGGCCATCTCTGTGTCTCCTTTGAAGAAACGTCCCTTTAGATCTTCTTCCCATTTTTTGGGGGTTGTTAATTTTTTAATATTAAGCTGCATGTGCAGTTTATATATATTGGAGATTAAACCTCTGTCCATTGATTCGTCTGCAATGATTTTCGCCCATTCTGAGGGATGCCTTTTTCCATTCCCGTGTTTTTTAACAAAAAAGGAAAGAAAGGAAAAGAAGCAGAACACTACTGTGCGTAAAATATGCCTTTTGAAACGGTCATTTTGAAATATGGACGTCCTTTGAATTTTTTGGTCGATATGTGACCCCAGGATTTGTTTTCAGGGCAGGTGTCATTTACAGGCCTGCAATGATTTTGAATATCAACTGACCATTAGCGTTGGGATTAAAGCTGCTGTTGTGTGAAACGGCCACAAGGTGGCAGCAGTTCACCCTTACCAAATCTGGTTACTAGGGCAAGAGAGCCTCAGTGGAAGTGGTGTTCTAGATTGGAGTTTAGAATGGATTGTGCCAGGAGAAAGCCCCTCATGTTTGTCTCACTACTTCTTTTTCGTGTTTTTAATTTATTTTTTTTTATTTTTTATTACAGCAAGTTTGATTACAATGTTTGGCTTCTTGTAGGTGTGGAAGATGTGGTTCTTTTACACATATACTGATGACTGTTCTTCCTGGGATCCTTTTCCCATGTACGTTATGACAGAATGTTGAGTAGTCCTCTCTTGGTATTCTGTAGGTCTTTGGTGATTATATATGTCACCTGTGTTTGTATATGTCTGTTAACCCCGATATCGTAATGAAACCAATCCTCACACCTTTCCATTGGTGAACCATAAGTTTGTTTAATGAATCTGTGATTGCCCTTCTCCGTGGAAATATCTGCCCTGGTATCCATTTTTAGGTAACACCTATAAGTGATATGATATGATATGTGTCTTTCACTTTCTGACTTACTACAAGTCACGTGATTACTTCTAGACTCATCTACGGTGCTGCAAATGGCATTGTGACCTTTTTTTCCTTGGCTTCTCTTCTGCCTTAGCAGGGTCCATTTTCAACAATGTGATTCCCTGAGGGTTGTGGATTAGCTGACCTGGGCAGCCTTACCCTGCCGGCCCGCCCTCCCCAGCTGTGCCTCGTTGAGGTCAATATAAACAGAGCTCCAGGCAGCAATAGCCCCTGAAGCTGTGCCTGACTCCATATTCTCTGCCCCGTCAGCAGTCTCGGGGCTGTGCTGGTGGGAGGGAGTGAGGGGCCACAGCTTTGTGGGTGGCCCGGTGTGAGTGGGGTTCTGCTGGCCTTTCTGCAGGAGTTGCCAGGCTGCCACCTGGAAAGAAGAGGATGTGTCACCCATACCTTCCGCTGGAATTTCTCTCCGGACAGAGGTGAGGAAGGAAAAAAGCAGTGGGGGCCGGGACAGGAGGGGTATCTCAGGCAGGGCAATGGAAAGCTTCTGGAAGAGCGCCAGGGTCAAGGACTACCCTGGCTGGCCTGCAGGCACCAAGTTGGCCTGCGTGCTGTCGCTGGTGTGGCTCCACGGTCCTTCCTCTAGGCTTTCAAGCCCTTGTACATATTCAGGTGTTTTACCTGGAAAGGGTGGGGACAGTTCAGCAGCAGCTGGCCTGGGGCTCAGCTCACGTTTACTCACAGATGCCTTGGCACGGAGCCCCAGCTTTGCAATGAGGACGCTCCTTGCATGGGGGTTGGGTTGCTGGCTGTATGGGAGATGGTTCCCCACCTCTGACCAATTTCAGAATTGTTTACCGCTGGAGCAAGTGCCGTGATAGGGTTTTCCTCTGTATAACTCGTGGGTTCACTTTTTTTTTCTTTTATCGTTCATGTTAGATTTTATTCCTCTTTTATGTATTTATAGATATAAGCATGGAAATAATTCTTTC
This sequence comes from Mesoplodon mirus, assembly GCF_964341445.2. Taxonomy (NCBI): domain Eukaryota; kingdom Metazoa; phylum Chordata; class Mammalia; order Artiodactyla; family Ziphiidae; genus Mesoplodon; species Mesoplodon mirus. The sequence continues at coordinate 125,505,277 of NC_138984.1, forward strand.
CTATAAATACATCTGTGTGACGGGAAGAACTTTTTTCTACTTTATTTTTAAATTTTATTTTTTAAAATTTTGAAATTTAATTTTATTTATTTTTTTAAAGAGCACGTTATTATTAGTTATGAATTTTATGCATATACATGTATACAGGTCAATCCCAAACTCCCAACTCATCCCACCACCACCACCCCATGGCTTCCCACACTTGGTGTCCATACGTTTGTTCTCTACCTCTGTGTCTCTATTTCTTCCCTGCAAACGATTTCATCTGTACCATTTTTAGGCTCCACATATATGCATTAATATACCATATTTGTTTTCCTCTTTCTGACTTACTTCATTCTGTATGACAGTCTCTCAATCCATCGATGTCTCTACAAATGACCCAGTTTCATTCCTTTTTATGGCCGAGTAATATTCCATTTGATATATGTACCACATCTTTATCCATTCATCTGTCTGTGGGCATTTAGGTGGCTTCCATTACCTGGCTATTGTAAATAGTGCTGCAACGAACATTGTGGTGAAAGTGCTTTTTGAAATACGGTTATCTCTGGGTATATGCCCAGAAGTGGGATTGCTGGATCAGATGGTAATTCTATTTCTAGATTTTTAAAGGAAACTCCATACTGTTCTCCATAGTGACTGTATCAATTTACATTCCCACCAATAGTGGAAGAGGGCTCCTTTTGTCCACACCCTCCCCAGAATTGGTTGTTTGTAGATTTCCTGATGATGCCGATTCTAACAGGTGTGAGGTGATACCTCATTGTAGTTTTGATTTGCATTTCTCTAAAAATTAGTGCTGTTGAGCAGCTTTTCATGTGTGTCTTGGCCATCTCTGTGTCTCCTTTGAAGAAACGTCCCTTTAGATCTTCTTCCCATTTTTTGGGGGTTGTTAATTTTTTAATATTAAGCTGCATGTGCAGTTTATATATATTGGAGATTAAACCTCTGTCCATTGATTCGTCTGCAACGATTTTCGCCCATTCTGAGGGATGCCTTTTTCCATTCCCGTGTTTTTTAACAAAAAAGGAAAGAAAGGAAAAGAAGCAGAACACTACTGTGCGTAAAATATGCCTTTTGAAACGGTCGTTTTGAAATATGGACGTCCTTTGAATTTTTTGGTCGATATGTGACCCCAGGATTTGTTTTCAGGGCAGGTGTCATTTACAGGCCTGCAATGATTTTGAATATCAACTGACCATTAGCGTTGGGATTAAAGCTGCTGTTGTGTGAAACGGCCACAAGGTGGCAGCAGTTCACCCTTACCAAATCTGGTTACTAGGGCAAGAGAGCCTCAGTGGAAGTGGTGTTCTAGATTGGAGTTTAGAATGGATTGTGCCAGGAGAAAGCCCCTCATGTTTGTCTCACTACTTCTTGTTCGTGTTTTTAATTTATTTTTTTTTATTTTTTATTACAGCAAGTTTGATTACAATGTTTGGCTTCTTGTAGGTGTGGAAGATGTGGTTCTTTTACACATATACTGATGACTGTTCTTCCTGGGATCCTTTTCCCATGTACGTTATGACAGAATGTTGAGTAGTCCTCTCTTGGTATTCTGTAGGTCTTTGGTGATTATATATGTCACCTGTGTTTGTATATGTCTGTTAACCCCGATATCGTAATGAAACCAATCCTCACACCTTTCCATTGGTGAACCATAAGTTTGTTTAATGAATCTGTGATTGCCCTTCTCCGTGGAAATATCTGCCCTGGTATCCATTTTTAGGTAACACCTATAAGTGATATGATATGATATGTGTCTTTCACTTTCTGACTTACTACAAGTCACGTGATTACTTCTAGACTCATCTACGGTGCTGCAAATGGCATTGTGACCTTTTTTTCCTTGGCAACTCTTTTGACTTAGCGGGGTCCATTTTCAACAATGTGATTCCCTGAGGGTTGTGGATTAGCTGACCTGGGCAGCCTTAGCCTGCCGGCCCGCCCTCCCCAGCTGTGCCTCGTTGAGGTCAATATAAACAGAGCTCCAGGCAGCAATAGCCCCTGAAGCTGTGCCTGACTCCATATTCTCTGCCCCGTCAGCAGTCTCGGGGCTGTGCTGGTGGGAGGGAGTGAGGGGCCACAGCTTTGTGGGTGGCCCGGTGTGAGTGGGGTTCTGCTGGCCTTTCTGCAGGAGTTGCCAGGCTGCCACCTGGAAAGAAGAGGATGTGTCACCCATACCTTCCGCTGGAATTTCTCTCCGGACAGAGGTGAGGAAGGAAAAAAGCAGTGGGGACCGGGACAGGAGGGGTATCTCAGGCAGGGCAATGGAAAGCTTCTGGAAGAGCGCCAGGGTCCAGGACCACCCTGGCTGGCCTGCAGGCACCAAGTTGGCCTGCGTGCTGTCGCTGGTGTGGCTCCACGGTCCTTCCTCTAGGCTTTCAAGCCCTTGTACATATTCAGGTGTTTTACCTGGAAAGGGTGGGGACAGTTCAGCAGCAGCTGGCCTGGGGCTCAGCTCACGTTTACTCACAGATGCCTCGGCACGGTCCCCCAGCTTTGCAATGAGGATGCTCCTAGCGTGGGGGGTGGGTTGCTGGCTGTATGGGAGATGGTTCCCCACCTCTGACCAATTTCAGAATTGTTTACCGTTGGAGCAAGTGCCGTGATAGGGATTTCCTCTGTATAACTCGTGGGTTCACTTTTTTTTTCTTTTATGGTTCAAGTTAGATATTATTCCTCTTTTATGTATTTATAGATATAAGCATGGAAATAATTCATTCCTATAAATACATCTGTGTGACGGGAAGAACTTTTTTCTGTTTTATTTTTAAATTTTATTTTTTAAAATTTTGAAATTTAATTTTATTTATTTTTTTAAAGAGCACGTTATTATTAGTTATGAATTTTATGCATATACATGTATACAGGTCAATCCCAAACTCCCAACTCATCCCACCACCACCACCCCATGGCTTCCCACACTTGGTGTCCATACGTTTGTTCTCTACCTCTGTGTCTCTATTTCTTCCCTGCAAACCAGTTCATCTGTACCATTTTTAGGCTCCACATATATGCATTAATATACAATATTTGTTTTCCTCTTTCTGACTTACTTCATTCTGTATGACAGTCTCTCGATCCATCGATGTCTCTACAAATGACCCAGTTTCATTCCTTTTTATGGCCGAGTAATATTCCATTTTATATATGTACCACATCTTTATCCATTCATCTGTCTGTGGGCATTTAGGTTGCTTCCATTACCTGGCTATTGTAAATAGTGCTCCAACGAACATTGTGGTGAATGTGCCTTTTTGAAATACGGTTTTCTCTGGGTATATGCCCAGAAGTGGGATTGCTGGATCAGATGGTAATTCTATTTCTAGATTTTTAAAGGAAACTCCATACTGTTCTCCATAGTGACTGTATCAATTTACATTCCCACCAATAGTGGAAGAGGGCTCCTTTTGTCCACACCCTCCCCAGAATTGGTTGTTTGTAGATTTCCTGATGATGCCGATTCTAACAGGTGTGAGGTGATACCTCATTGTAGTTTTGATTTGCATTTCTCTAATAATTAGTGCTGTTGAGCAGCTTTTCATGTGTGCCTTGGCCATCTCTGTGTCTCCTTTGAAGAAACGTCCCTTTAGATCTACTTCCCATTTTTTTGGGGTTGTTAATTTTTTAATATTAAGCTGCATGAGCTGTTTATATATATTGGAGATTAAACCTCTGTCCATTAATTCATCCGCAACGATTTTCGCCCATTCTGAGGGATGCCTTTTTCCATTCCCGTGTTTTTTAACAAAAAAGGAAAGAAAGGAAAAGAAGCAGAACACTAATGTGCGTAAAATATGCCTTTTGAAATGGTCGTTTTGAAATATGGACGTCCTTTGAATTTTTTGGTCGATATGTGACCCCAGGATTTGTTTTCAGGGCAGGTGTCATTTACAGGCCTGCAATGATTTTGAATATCAACTGACCATTAGCGCTGGGATTAAAGCTGCTGTTGTGTGAAACGGCCACAAGGTGGCAGCAGTTCTCCCTTGCCAAATCTGTTTACTAGGGCAAGAGAGCCTCAGTGGAAGTGGTGTTCTAGATTGGAGTTTAGAATGGAATGTGCCAGGAGAAAGCCCCTCACGTTTGTCTCACTACTTCTTGTTCGTGTTTTTAATTTAATTTTTTATTTTTTCTTACAGCAAGTTTGATTACAATGTTTGGCTTGTTGTAGGTGTGGAAGATGTGGTTCTTTTACACATATACAGATGACTGTTCTTCCTGGGATCCTTTTCCCATGTACGTTATGACAGAATGTTGAGTAGTCCTCTCTTGGTATTCTGTAGGTCTTTGGTGATTATATATGTCACCTGTGTTTGTATATGTCTGTTAACCCCGATATCGTAATGAAACCAATCCTCACACCTTTCCATTGGTGAACCATAAGTTTGTTTAATGAATCTGTGATTGCCCTTCTCCGTGGAAATATCTGCCCTGGTATCCATTTTTAGGTAACACCTATAAGTGATATGATATGATATGTGTCTTTCACTTTCTGACTTACTACAAGTCACGTGATTACTTCTAGACTCATCTACGGTGCTGCAAATGGCATTGTGACCTTTTTTTCCTTGGCAACTCTTCTGCCTTAGCGGGGTCCATTTTCAACAATGTGATTCCCTGAGGGTTGTGGATTAGCTGACCTGGGCAGCCTTAGCCTGCCGGCCCGCCCTCCCCAGCTGTGCCTCGTTGAGGTCAATATAAACAGAGCTCCATGCAGCAATAGCCCCTGAAGCTGTGCCTGACTCCATATTCTCTGCCCCGTCAGCAGTCTCGGGGCTGTGCTGGTGGGAGGGAGTGAGGGGCCACAGCTTTGTGGGTGGCCCGGTGTGAGTGGGGTTCTGCTGGCCTTTCTGCAGGAGTTGCCAGGCTGCAACCTGGAAAGAAGAGGATGTGTCACCCATACCTTCCGCTGGAATTTCTCTCCGGACAGAGGTGAGGAAGGAAAAAAGCAGTGGGGACCGGGACAGGAGGGGTATCTCAGGCAGGGCAATGGAAAGCTTCTGGAGGAGCGCCCGGGTCCAGGACCACCCTGGCTGGCCTGCAGGCACCAAGTTGGCCTGCGTGCTGTCGCTGGTGTGGCTCCACGGTCCTTCCTCTAGGCTTTCAAGCCCTTGTACATATTCAGGTGTTTTACCTGGAAAGGTTGGGAACAGTTCAGCAGCAGCTGGCCTGGGGCTCAGCTCACGTTTACTCACAGATGCCTCGGCACGGTCCCCCAGCTTTGCAATGAGGACGCTCCTTGTGTGGGGGGTGGGTTGCGGGCTGTATGGGAGATGGTTACCCACCTCTGACCAATTTCAGAATTGTTTACCGCTGGAGCAATTGTGCCCTGATAGGGTTTTCCTCTGTATAACTCGTGGGTTCAGTTTTTTTTTTTTCTTTTATGGTTCAAGTTAGATTTTATTCCTCTTTTATGTATTTATAGATATAAGCATTGTAATAATTCATTCCTATAAATACATCTGTGTGACACAAGAAATTTTTTCTGTTTTATTGTTAAATTCTATTTTTTTTAAATTTTGAAATATAATTTTATTTATGTTTTTATACACCAGGCTTTTATTAGTTATGTATTTTATGCATATATATGTATACAGGTCAATCCAAATCTCCCAACTCATCCCACCACCACCACCCCATGGCTTCCCACACTTGGTGTCCATACGTTTGTTCTCTACCTCTGTGTCTCTATTTCTTCCCTGCAAACCAGTTCATCTGTACCATTTTTTTAGGTTCCACATATATGCATTTATATACAATATTTTTTTCCGCTTTCTGACTTACTTCATTCTGTATGACAGTCTCTCGATCCATCGATGTCTCTACAAATGACCCAGGTTCATTCCTTTTTATGGCCGAGTAATATTCCATTTTATATATGTACCACATCTTTATCCATTCATCTGTCTGTGGGCATTTAGGTTGCTTCCATTACCTGGCTATTGTAAATAGTGCTGCAATGAACATTGTGGTGAATGTGCCTTTTTGGAATACGGTTTTCTCTGGGTATATGCCCAGAAGTGGGATTGCTGGATCAGATGGTAATTCTATTTCTAGTTTTTTTAAGGAAACTCCATACTGTTCTCCATAGTGACTGTATCAAGTTACATTCCCACCAATAGTGGAAGAGGGCTCCTTTTGTCCACACCCTCCCTAGAATTTGTTGTTTGTAGATTTTCTGATGATGCCAATTCTAACAGGTGTGAGGTGATACCTCATTGTAGTTTTGATTTGCATTTCTCTAATAATTACTGCTGTTGAGCAGCTTTTCATGTGCGTCTTGGCCATCTCTGTGTCTCCTTTGAAGAAACGTCTCTTTAGATCTTCTGCCCATTTTTGTATTGGGTTGTTTGTTTTTTTTAATATTAAGCTGCATGAGCTGTTTATATATATTGGAGATTAAACTTCTGTCCATTGATTCGTTTGCAACGATTTTCGCCCATTCTGGGGGATGCCTTTTTCCATTCCCGTGTTTTTTAACAAAAAAGGAAAGAAAGGAAAAGAAGCAGAACACTAATGTGCGTAAAATATGCCTTTTGAAATGGTCTTTTTGAAATATGGACGTGCTTTGAATTTTTTGGTCGATATGTGACCCCAGGATTTGTTTTCAGGGCAGGTGTCATTTACAGGCCTGCAATGATTTTGAATATCAACTGACCATTAGCACTGGGATTAAAGCTGCTGTTGTGTGAAACGGCCACAAGGTGGCTGCAGTTCTCCCTTACCAAATCTGGTTAATAGGGCAAGAGAGCCTCAGTGGAAGTGGTGTTCTAGATTGGAATTTAGAATGGAATGTGCCAGGAGAAAGCCCCTCAAGTTTGTCTCACTACTTCTTGTTCGTGTTTTTAATTTAATTTTTTTATATTTTTTATTACAGCAAGTTTGATTACAATGTTTGGCTTGTTGTAGCTGTGGAAGATGTGGTTCTTTTACACATATACAGATGTCTGTTCTTCCTGGGATCCTTTTCCCATGTACGTTATGACAGAGTTGAGTAGTCCTCTCTTGGTATTCTGTAGGTCTTTGGTGATTATATATGTCACCTGTGTTTGTATATGTGTGTTAACGCCGATATCGTAATAAAACCAATCCTCACACGTTTCCATTGGTGAACCATAAGTTTGTTTAATGAATCTGTGATTGCCCTTCTCCGTGGAAATATCTGCCCTGCTATCCATTTTTAGGTAACACCTATAAGTGATATGATATGATATGTGTCTTTCACTTTCTGACTTACTACAGGTCACGTGATTACTTCTAGACTCATCTACGGGGCTGCAAATGGCATGGTGTCCTTTTTTCCTTGGCTCCTCTTCTGCCTTATCGAGGTCCATTTTCAACAATGTGATTCCCTGAGGGTTGTGGATTAGCTGATCTGGGCAGCCTTACCCTGCCGGCCCACCCTCCCCAGGTGTGCCTCATTGAGGTCAATATAAACAGAGCTCCAGGCAGCAATAGCCCCTGAAGCTGTGCCTGACTCCATATTCTCTGCCCCATCAGCAGTCTCGGGGCTGTGCTGGTGGGAGGGAGACAGGTGCCACAGCTTTGTGGGTGGCCCGGTGTGAGTGGGGTTCTGCTGGCCTTTCTGCAGGAGTTGCCAGGAAGCCGCCTGTAAAGAAGAGGATGTGTCACCCATACCTTCCACTGGAATTTCTCTCCGGACAGAGATGAGAAAGGAAAAAAGCAGTGGGAGCCGTGAGAGGAGGGTTATCACAGGAAGGGCAATGGAAAGCTTCTAGAAGAGCGCCCGGGGCCAGGACCACCCTGGCTGCCCTGCAGGCACCAAGTTGGCCTGCGTGCTGTCGCTGGTGTGGCTCCAGGGTCCTTCCTCTAGGCTTTCAAGACCTTGTACATATTCAGGTGTTTTACCTGGAAAGGTTGGGAACAGTTCAGCAGCAGCTGGCCTGGGGCTCAGCTCACGTTTACTCACAGATGCCTCGGCACGGTCCCCCTGCTTTGCAATGAGGACGCTCCTTGCGTGGGGGGTGGGTTGCTGGCTGTATGGGAGATGGTTCCCCACCTCTGACCAATTTCAGAATTGTTTACCACTGGAGCAATTGCCCTGATAGGGTTTTTCTCTGTATAACTCGTGGGTTCAGTTTTTTTTTCTTTTATGGTTCAAGTTAGATTTTATTCCTCTTTTATGTATTTATAGATATAAGCATGGAAATAATTCATTCCTATAAATACATCTGTGTGACGGGAAGAACTTTTTTCTGTTTTATTTTTTAATTTTATTTTGTAAAATTTTGAAATTTAATTTTATTTATTTTTTTTTATACAGCACGTTATTATTAGTTATGTATTTTATGCATATATATGTATTCAGGTCAATCCCAATCTCCCAACTCATCCCACCACCACCACCCCATGGCTTCCCACACTTGGTGTCCATACGTTTGTTCTCTACCTCTGTGTCTCTATTTCTTCCCTGCAAACCAGTTCATCTGTACCATTTTTTGGCTCCACATATATGCATTTATATACAATATTTGTTTTCCTCTTTCTGACTTACTTCATTCTGTATGACAGTCTCTCGATCCATCTATGTCTCTACAAATGACCCAGTTTCATTCCTTTTTATGGCCGAGTAATATTCCATTTTATATATGTACCACATCTTTATCCATTCATCTGTCTGTGGGCATTTAGGTTGCTTCCATTACCTGGCTATTGTAAATAGTGCTGCAACGAACATTGTGGTGAATGTGCCTTTTTGAAATACGGTTTTCTCTGGGTATATGCCCAGAAGTGGGATTGCTGGATCAGATGGTAATTCTATTTCTAGTTTTTTTTTAAGGAAACTCCATACTGTTCTCCATAGTGACTGTATCAAGTTACATTCCCACCAATAGTGGAAGAGGGCTCCTTTTGTCCACACCCTCCCCAGAATTTGTTGTTTGTAGATTTTCTGATGATGCCGATTCTAACAGGTGTGAGGTGATACCTCATTGTAGTTTTGATTTGCATTTCTCTAATAATTAGTGCTGTTGAGCAGCTTTTCATGTGCGTCTTGGCCATTTCTGTGTCTTCTTTGAAGAAATGTCTCTTTAGATCTTCTGCCCATTTTTGTATTGGGTTGTTGGTTTTTTTAATATTAAGCTGCATGAGCTGTTTATATATATTGGAGATTAAACCTCTGTCCATTGATTCGTTTGCAACGATTTTCGCCCATTCTGAGGGATGCCTTTTTCCATTCCCGTGTTTTTTAACAAAAAAGGAAAGAAAGGAAAAGAAGCAGAACACTAATGTGCGTAAAATATGCCTTTTGAAACGGTCGTTTTGAAATATGGACGTCCTTTGAATTTTTTGGTCGATATGTGACCCCAGGATTTGTTTTCAGGGCAGGTGTCATTTACAGGCCTGCAATGATTCTGAATATCAACTGACCATTAGTGCTGGGATTAAAGCTGCTGTTGTGTGAAACGGCCACAAGTTGGCAGCAGTTCACCCTTACCAAATCTGGTTACTAGGGCAAGAGAGCCTCAGTGAAAGTGGTGTTCTAGATTGGAATTTAGAATGGAATGTGCCAGGAGAAAGCCCCTCAAGTTTGTCTCACTATTTCTTGTTTGTGTTTTTAATTTAATTTTTTATTTTTTATTACAGCAAGTTTGATTACAATGTTTGGCTTGTTGTAGGTGTGGAAGATGTGGTTCTTTTACACATATACAGATGTCTGTTCTTCCTGGGATCCTTTTCCCATGTACGTTATGACAGAATGTTGAGTAGTCCTCTCTTGGTATTCTGTAGGTCTTTGGTGATTATATATGTCACCTGTGTTTGTATATGTCTGTTAACCCCGATATCGTAATGAAACCAATCCTCACACCTTTCCATTGGTGAACCATAAGTTTGTTTAATGAATCTGTGATTGCCCTTCTCCGTGGAAATATCTGCCCTGGTATCCATTTTTAGGTAACACCTATAAGTGATACGATATGATATGTGTCTTTCACTTTCTGACTTACTACATGTCACGTGATTACTTCTAGACTCATCTACGGTGCTGCAAATGGCACCGTGTCCTTTTTTCCGTTGGCTTCTATTCTGCTTTAGCGAGGTCCATTTTCACCAATGTGATTCCCTGAGGGTTGTGGATTAGCTGACCTGGGTAGCCTTACCCTTCCGGCCCGCCCTCCCCTGGTGTGCCTCGTCAGGCTATATGCTGACACACCGGTCAGTGCCAGCGTATGGGCCACGAGTAGGCTATGGCTTGGGGGCAAGCTGTAGGGCTGGTGGTGGGTTTCCGTTCCGGACTAGTGTTAGGGTTAGGGAACGGCAATGCTTAGGGCACACGTGAGGGTACGGAAACGTGTGAGGTTCCGGCTACGTGCTGACGCATGGGTCAGTGCCAGCGTACGGGCCAGGATTAGGCTACAGCGTAGGGTAAGGTGTGGGGCTGGTGGTGGGTTTCCGTGATGGGCTAGGGTTAGGGTTAAGGAACGGCAAGGCTTAGGGCACAGGTGATGGTACGGAAACGTGGGAGGGTCAGGCTACGTGCTGACGCACGGCTCAGTGCCAGCGTACGGGCCAGGAGTAGGCTACAGCGTAGGGTAGAGTGTAGGGCTGGTGGTGGTTTTCCGTTCGGGGCTAGGGTTAGGATAAGGGAACGGCAAGGCTTAGGGCACAGGTGAGGGTAGAGTAACATGGGAGGGTTAGGCTATGTGCTGAAGCACAGGTCAGTGCCCGCGTACGGGCCAGGAGTAGGCTACGGCTTGGGGGTTAGGTATAGGGCTGGTGGTGTGTTTCCATTCCGGGCTAGGGTTAGGGTTAGGGAACGGCAAGGCTTAGGGCACAGGTGATGGTACGGAAATGTGGGAGGGTCAGGCTACGTGCTGACGCACATGTCAGTGCCAGCGTACGGGCCAGGAGTAGGCTACGGCTTGGGGGTAAGTTGTAGGGCTGGTGGTTGGTTTCCGTTCCGGTCTAGGGTTAGGGTTAGGGAACGGCAAGGCTTAGGGCCCACGTGAGGGTACGGAAACGAGGGAAGGTCAGGCTCCGTGCTGACGCACGGGTCAGTGCCAGCGTAAGGGCCAGGAGTAGGCTATAGGTTGTGGGTAAGTTTTAGGCTGGTGATGGGTTTCTGTTCAGGGTTAGGGTTAGGTAATGGCAAGGCTTAGGGCACAGGTGAGGGTACGGAAACGTGGGAGGGTCAGGCTACCTGCTGAATGCACGGGTCAGTGCCCGCGTACGGGCCAGGAGTAGGCTACGGCGTAGGGTAAGGTGTAGTGTTGGTGGTGGGTTTCCCTTCTGGGCTAGGGTTAGGGTTAGGGAACCGCAAGGCTTAGGGCACACTTGAGGGTACGGAAACGTGGGAGTTTCATTGCTACGTGCTGACGCACGCATCAGTGCCAGCGTACGGGCCAGGAGAAGGCTATGGCTTGGGGGTAAGGTTTAGGGCTGGTGGTGTGTTTCCGTTCCGGGCTATGGTTAGAGTTAGGGAACGTCAAGTCTTAGGGCACAGGTGAGGCTCCGGAAACGTGGGAGGGTCAGGCTACGTGCTGACGCACAGGTCAGTGCCAGCGTACGGGCCCGGAGTAGGCTACAGTGTAGGGTAAGGTGTAGGGCTGGTGGTGGGTTTCCTTTCAGGGCTAGGGTTAGGGTTAGGGAACCGCAAGGCTTAGGGCACAGGTGAAGGTACGGAAACGTGGGAGTGTCAGGCTACGTGATGACGCACGTGTCAGTGCCAGCGTACAGGCCAGGAATACGCTACGGCGTAGGGTAATGTCTAGGGATGGTGGTGGGTTTCCATTCCTGGCAAGGGTTCGGTTTAGGGAACGTCAAGGCTTAGGGCACAGGTGAGGGTAAGGAAACGTGGGAGGGTCAGGCTACGTACTGATGCATGGGTCAGTGCCAGCGTACGGGCCAGGAGTAGGCTACGGTGTAGGGTAACGTGTAGGGCTGTTGGTGGGTTTTCATTGCGGGGTACGGTTAGGGTTAGGGAACGGCAAGGCTTAGGGCACAGGTGAGGGAACGGAAACGTGGGAGGGTCAGGCTACGTGCTGACACACGGGTCAGTGCCAGCGTACGGGCAAGGAGTAGGCTACGGGGTGGGTAAGGTCTAGGGCTGGTGGTTTGTTTCCATTCCGGGCTAGGGTTAGTGTTAGGGAACGGCAAGGCTTAGGGCACAGGTGAGGGTACAGAAAAGTTGGAGGTTCAGGCTACGTGCTAAAGCACGTGTCAATGCCAGCGTATGGGCCAGGAGTAGGCTACGTCGTAGAGAAAGGTGTATGGCTGGTGGTGGGTTTCTGTTCTGGGCTAGGGTTAGGGATAGGGAACGGCAAGGCTTAGGGCACAGGTGAGGGTACGGAAACGTGGGAGGTTCAGGCTACGTGCTGATGCATGGGCCAGTGCCAGCGTACAGGCCAGGAGTAGGCTATGGCTTGGGTGTTAGGTGTAGGGCTGGTGGTGTGTTTCCGTTCCGTACTAGGGTTAGGGTTAGGGAACGGCAAGTCTTAGGGCACAGGTGAGTGTACGGAAATGTGGGAAGGTCAGGCTACGTGCTGACACACGGGTCAGTGCCAGCGTACGGGCCAGGAGTAGGCTACGGCATAGGGTAAGGTGTAGGGTTGGTGGTGGGTTTCCATTCCGTGCTATAGTTAGGGTTAGTGAAAGGCAAGGCTTAGGGCACAGGTGAGGATACTGAAACGTGGGAGGGTCAGGCTACCTGCTGACGCACGTGTCAGTGCCAGAATACGGGCCAGGAGTAGGCTACGGCTTGGGGGTAAGGTGTAGGGCTGGTAGTGGGTTTCCGTTGGGGGCTAGGGTTAGGGTTAGGGAACGGCAAGGCTTAGGGCACATGTGAGTGTACGGAAACGTGGGAGGGTCAGACAACGTGCTGACGCACGGGTCAGTGCCAGCGTACAGGCCAGGAGTACGCTACGGCGTAGGGTAATGTCTAGGGATGGTGGTGGGTTTCCATTCCTGGCAAGGGTTAGGTTTAGGGAACGTCAAGGCTTAGGGCACAGGTGAGGGTAAGGAAACGTGGGAGGGTCAGGCTACGTACTGATGCATGGGTCAGTGCCAGCGTACGGGCCAGGAGTAGGCTACGGTGTAGGGTAACGTGTAGGGCTGTTGGTGGGTTTTCATTGCGGGGTACGGTTAGGGTTAGGGAACGGCAAGGCTTAGGGCACAGGTGAGGGAACGGAAACGTGGGAGGGTCAGGCTACGTGCTGACACACGGGTCAGTGCCAGCGTACGGGCAAGGAGTAGGCTACGGGGTGGGTAAGGTCTAGGGCTGGTGGTTTGTTTCCATTCCGGGCTAGGGTTAGTGTTAGGGAACGGCAAGGCTTAGGGCACAGGTGAGGGTACAGAAAAGTTGGAGGTTCAGGCTACGTGCTAAAGCACGTGTCAATGCCAGCGTATGGGCCAGGAGTAGGCTACGTCGTAGAGAAAGGTGTATGGCTGGTGGTGGGTTTCTGTTCTGGGCTAGGGTTAGGGATAGGGAACGGCAAGGCTTAGGGCACAGGTGAGGGTACGGAAACGTGGGAGGTTCAGGCTACGTGCTGATGCATGGGCCAGTGCCAGCGTACAGGCCAGGAGTAGGCTATGGCTTGGGTGTTAGGTGTAGGGCTGGTGGTGTGTTTCCGTTCCGTACTAGGGTTAGGGTTAGGGAACGGCAAGTCTTAGGGCACAGGTGAGTGTACGGAAATGTGGGAAGGTCAGGCTACGTGCTGACACACGGGTCAGTGCCAGCGTACGGGCCAGGAGTAGGCTACGGCATAGGGTAAGGTGTAGGGTTGGTGGTGGGTTTCCATTCCGTGCTATAGTTAGGGTTAGTGAAAGGCAAGGCTTAGGGCACAGGTGAGGATACTGAAACGTGGGAGGGTCAGGCTACCTGCTGACGCACGTGTCAGTGCCAGAATACGGGCCAGGAGTAGGCTACGGCTTGGGGGTAAGGTGTAGGGCTGGTAGTGGGTTTCCGTTGGGGGCTAGGGTTAGGGTTAGGGAACGGCAAGGCTTAGGGCACATGTGAGTGTACGGAAACGTGGGAGGGTCAGACAACGTGCTGACGCACGGGTCAGTGCCAGCGTATGGGCCAGGAGTAGGCTACGTCGTAGGGTAAAGTGTAGGGCTGGTGGTGGGTTTCCGTTCCGGGCTAGGGTTAGGGTTAGGGAACGGCAAGGCTTAGGGCGCAGGTGAGGGTACGGAAACGTGGGAGGGTCAGGCTACGTGCTGACGCACGGGTCAGTGCCAGCGTACGGGCCATGAGTAGGCTATGGCTTGGAGGTTAGGTGTAGGGCTGGTGGTGGGTTTCCGTTCCGTACTAGGGTTAGGGTAAGGGAACGGCAAGGCTTAGGGCACAGGTGAGGGTACGGAAATGTGGGAAGGTCAGGCTACGTGCTGACGCACGTGTCAGTGCCAGCGTACGGGCCAGGTGTAGGCTACGGCATAGGGTAAGGTGTAGGGCTGGTGGTGGGTTTCCGTTCCAGGCTAGGGTTAGGGTTAGGGAACGGCAAGACTTAGGGCACAGGTGAGGGTACGGAAACGTGGTAGGGTCAGGCTACGTGCTGACGCACGGGTCAGTGCCAGCGTTCGGGCCAGGAGTAGGCTACGGCGTAGGGTAAGGTGTAGGGCTGGTGGTGGGTTTCCGTTCCGGGCTAGTGTTAGGGTTAGGGAACGGCAAGGCTTAGGGCCCAGGTGAGGGTACGGAAACGTGTGGGGGTCAGACTACATGCTTACGCACGGGTCAGTGCCAGCGTACGGGCCAGAAGTAAGCTACGGCGTAGGGAAAGGTTTCAGGCTGGTAGTGGGTTTCCGTTCCGGGCTAGGGTTAGGGTTAGGGAACTGCAAGGCTTAGGGCACAGGTGAGGGTACGGAAACGTGGGAGGGTCAGGCTACGTGCTGATGCATGTGTCAGTGCCAGCGTACCGGCCAGGAGTAGGCTATGGCTTGGGGGTAAGCTGTAGCGATGGTGGTGTGTTTCCGTTCTGGGCTAGGGTTAGCGTTAGGGTACGGCAAGGCTTAGGGCACAGGTGAGGTTACGGAAACGTGGGAGGGTCAGGCTACGTGCTGACGCACGTGTCAGTGCCAGCGTACCGGCCAAGTGTAGGCTACGGCTTTGGGGTTAGTTTTAGGGCTGGTGGTGGGTTTCCGTTCCGGGCTAGGGTTAGGGTTAGGGAACGGCAAGGCTTAGGGCACAGGTGAGGGTACGGAAATGTGAGAAGGTCAGGCTACGTGCTGACGCACTTGTCAGTGCCAGCGTACGGGCCAGGAGTAGGCTACGGCGTAGGGTAAGGTGTAGGGCTGGTGGTGGGTTTCCTTTCCGGGCTAGGTTTAGGGTTAGGGAACGGCAAGACTTAGGGCACAGGTGAGGGTATGGAAACGTGGTAGGGTCAGGCTACGTGCTGACGCATGGGTCAGTGACAGTTTTCGGGCCAGGAGTAGGCTACGGCGTAGTGTAAGGTGTAGGACTGGTGGTGTGTTTCCGTTCCGGGCTAGGGTTAGTGTTAGGGAACGGCAAGGCTTCGGGCCCCGGTGTGGGTACGGAAACGTGGGGTGGTCAGATTACATGCTGCCGCACGGGCCAGTGCCAGCATACCGGCCCGGAGTAGGCTACGGCTTAGGGGTTAGGTGTAGGGCTGGTGGTTGTTTTCCGTTCCAGGCTAGGGTTAGTGTTAGGGAACAGCAAGTCTTAGGGCACAGGGGAGGGTACGGAAACGTGGGAGGGTCAGGCTACGTGCTGACGCACGGGCCAGTGCCAGCATACCGGCCAGGAGTAGGCTACGGCTTGGGGGTTAGGTGTAGGCCTGGTGGTGGGTTTCCGTTGGGGGCTAGGGTTAGGGTTAGGGAACGGCAAGGCTTAGGGCACAGGTGAGGGTACGGAAACGTTGGAGGGTCAGGCTACATGCTGATGCATGGGTCAGTGCCAGCGTACGGGCCAGGAGTAGGCTACGGCTTGTGGGTAAGGTTTAGGGCTGGTGGTGGGTTTCCGTTCCGGGCTAGGGTTAGAGTTAGGGAATGGCAAGGCTTAGGGCAGAGGTGACGGTACGGTAACATGGGAGGGTCAGGCTACGTGCTGAAGCACATGTCAGTGCCCACGTACGGGCCAGGTGTAGGCTACGTCATAGGGTAAGGTTTAGGGCTGTTGGTCGGTTTCCGTACCGGGCTAGGGTTAGGGTTACGGAACGGCAAGACTTAGGGCACAGGTGAGGGTACGGAAACGTGGGAGGGTCAGGCTACATGCTGACGCAAGGTTCAGTGCCACCGTACAGGCCAGGAGTAGGCTACAGCGTTGGTTAAGGTGTAGGGCTGGTGGTGGGTTTCCGTTCAGGGCTAGGGTTAGGGATAGGGAACGTCAAGGCTTAGGTCACAGGTGAGGGTACGGAAACATGGGAGGGTCAGGCTACGTACTGACGCATGGGTCAGTGCCAGCGTACGGGCCAGGTGTAGGCTACGGCGTAGGGTAAGGTGTAGGGCTGGTGGTGATTTTCCGTTCCGGCTAGGGTTAGGGTTAGGGAACGGCAAGGCTTAGGGGACAGGTGAGGGTACGGAAACGTGGGAGGGTCAGGCTACGTGCTGACGCACGGGTCAGTGTCAGCATACGGGCCAGGAGTAGGCTACGGCTTGTGGGTAAGGTGTAGAGCTGGTGGTGGGTTTCCGTTCTGGGCTAGGGTTAGTGTTAGGAACGGCCAGGCTTAGGGCACAGTTGAGGGTCCTGAAACGTGGGAGGGTCAGGCTACTTGCTGACGCACGTGTCAGTGCCGAGTATGGGCCAGGAGTAGGCTACGGCTTGGGGTTAAGGTGTAGGGCTGGTGGTGGTTTTCCATTCCGGGCTAGGGTTAGGGTTACCGAACGGCAAGGCTTAGTGCTCAGGTGAGGGTACGGAAACGTGGGAGGGTCAGGCTACGTGCTGACACACGGGTCAGTGCCAGTGTACAGGCTAGGAGTAGGCTACGGCGTAGGGTAAGCTGTAGGGTTCGTGGTGGGTTTCCGTTCCGGACTAGGGTTAGGGTTAGGGAACGTCAAGGCTTAGGGCACAGGTGAGGGTACGGAAACGTGGGAGGGTCAGGCTACGTACTGATGCATGTGTCAGTGCCAGCGTACGGGCCAGGAGTAGGCTACGGTGTAGGGTAACGTGTAGGGCTGTTGGTGGGTTTTCATTGCGGGGTACGGTTAGGGTTAGGGAACGGCAAGGCTTAGGGCACAGGTGAGGGAACGGAAACGTGGGCGGGTCAGGCTACGTGCTGACACACGGGTCAGTGCCAGCGTACAGGCAAGGAGTAGGCTACGGGGTAGGGTAAGGTCTAGGGCTGGTGGTGGGTTTCCGTTCCGGGCTAGGGTTAGTGTTAGGGAACGGCAAGGCTTAGGGCACAGGTGAGGTTGCGGAAATGTGGGAAGGTCAGGCTTCGTGCTGACGCACAGGTCAGTGCCAGCGTACGGGACAGGAGTAGGCTACGGCATAGGGTTAGATGTAGGGCTGGTGGTGGGTTTCCATTCCGGGCTAGGGTTAGGGTGAGGGAACTGCAAGGCTTAGGACACTGGTGAGGGTACGGAAACGTGGGAGGGTCAGGCTACGTGCTGATTCACGGGTCAGTGCCAGCGTATGGGCCAGGAGTAGGGTATGGCGTAGGGTATGGTTTAGGGCTGGTCGTGGTTTTCCGTTCCGGGCTAGGGTTAGGGTTAGGGAACTGCAAGGCTTAGGGCCCAGGTGAGGGTACGGAAACGTGGGAGGTTCAGGCTC
This sequence comes from Mesoplodon mirus, assembly GCF_964341445.2. NCBI lineage: Eukaryota > Metazoa > Chordata > Mammalia > Artiodactyla > Ziphiidae > Mesoplodon > Mesoplodon mirus. The sequence continues at coordinate 125,522,966 of NC_138984.1, forward strand.
ACACACGTGTCAGTGCCAGCGTAAGGGCCAGCAGTAGGCTTCAGCTTGGGGGTAAAGTTTAGGGCTGGTGGTGAGTTTCCGTTCCGGGCTAGGGTTAGGGTTAGGGAACTGCAAGCTTAGGGCACAGGTGAGGGTACGGAAACGTGGGAGGGTCAGGCTACATGATGACGCACGGCTCAGTGCCAGCATTCGGGCCAGGATTAGGCTTCGGCGTAGGGTAAGGTGTAGGGCTGGTGGTGGGTTTCCGTTCCGGGCTAGGGTTATGGTTAGGGAACAGCAAGGCTTAGGGCACAGGTGAGGGTACGAAACGTGGGAGGGTCAGGCTTCGTGCTGACGCAAGGGTCAGTGTCACCGTATGGACCAGGAGTAGGCTACGGCGTAGGGTAAGGTTTAGGGCTGGTGGTGGGTTTCCATTTTGGGCTAGGGTTAGGATTAGGGAACGGCAAGGCTTAGGGCACAGGTGAGGGTACAGAAAAGTTGGAGGGTCAGGCTACGTGCTGACGCACGGGTCAGTGCCAGCGTACGGGCCAGGAGTAGGCTACGGCGTAGGGTAAGGTGTAGGGCTGGTGGTGGGTTTCCGTTCCGGGTTAGGGTTAGGGTGAGGGAACACCAAGGCTTAGGGCACAGGTGAGTGTACGGAAACGTGGGATGGTCAGGCAACGTGCTGACGCAAGGGTCAGTGCCAGCATACGGGCCAGGAGTAGGCTACAGCGTAGGGTAAAGTGAAGGGCTGATGGTGGGTTTCCGTTCCGGGCTAGGGTTAGGGTTAGGAAACGGCAAGGCTTAAGGCACAGGTGAAGGTAAAGAAACATGGTAGGGTCAGGCTACTTGCTGACGCACGTGTCAGTGCAAGCGTACCGGCCAGGAGTAGGCTACGGCTTGGGGTTTAGCTGCAGGGCTGTTGGTGGGTTTCCATTAAGGGCTAGGGTTAGGGTTAGGGAACGGCAAGGTTTAGGGCACAGTTGAGGGTACGGCAATGTCGCAGGGTCAGGATATGTTCTGACGCACGGGTCAGTGCCAGCGTATGGACCAGGAGTAGGCTGCATTTTGGGGGTAAGGTCGTAGGGCTGGTGGTGGGTTTCCGTTCCAGGCTAGGGTTAGTGTTAGGGAACAGCAAGGCTTAGGGCACAGGTGAGGGTACGGAAACGTGGGAGGGTCAGGCTACGTGTTGACGCACGGGTCAGTGCCAGCGTACGGGCCAGGAGTAGGCTACGGTGTAGGGTATGGTGTACGGCTGGTGGTGGGTTTCCGTTTCGGGCTAGGGTTAGGGTTAGGGAACGGCAAGGCTTAGGGCACAGGTGAGGGTACGGAAACGAGGGAGGGTCAGGCTACGTGCTGACGCACGGGTCTGTGCCAGCGTACGGGTCAGGAGTAGGCTACGGCTTGTGGCTAAGCTATAGGGCTGGTGGTGGCTTTCCGTTCCGGGGTAGGGTTAGGGTTAAAGAACGGCAAGGCTTAGGGCACAGGTGAGGGTACGGAAACGTGGGAGGGTCAGGCTACGTGCTGACACATGGGTCAGTGCCCGCGTACGGGCCAGGTGTAGGCTACAGCATAGGGTAAGTTTTAGGGCAGGTGGTGGGTTTCCGTTCCTCGCTAGGGTTAGGGTGAGGGAACGGCAAGGCTTAGGACACAGGTAAGGGTACGGAAACGTGGGAGTGTCAGGCTACGTGATGACGCACGTGTCAGTGCCAGCGTACAGGCCAGGAGTACGCTACGGCGTAGGGTAATGTCTAGGGATGGTGGTGGGTTTCCATTCCTGGCAAGGGTTAGGTTTAGGGAACGTCAAGGCTTAGGGCACAGGTGAGGGTAAGGAAACGTGGGAGGGTCAGGCTACGTACTGATGCATGGGTCAGTGCCAGCGTACGGGCCAGGAGTAGGCTACGGTGTAGGGTAACGTGTAGGGCTGTTGGTGGGTTTTCATTGCGGGGTACGGTTAGGGTTAGGGAACGGCAAGGCTTAGGGCACAGGTGAGGGAACGGAAACGTGGGAGGGTCAGGCTACGTGCTGACACATGGGTCAGTGCCAGCGTACGGGCAAGGAGTAGGCTACGGGGTGGGTAAGGTCTAGGGCTGGTGGTTTGTTTCCATTCCGGGCTAGGGTTAGTGTTAGGGAACGGCAAGGCTTAGGGCACAGGTGAGGGTACAGAAAAGTTGGAGGTTCAGGCTACGTGCTAAAGCACGTGTCAATGCCAGCGTATGGGCCAGGAGTAGGCTACGTCGTAGAGAAAGGTGTATGGCTGGTGGTGGGTTTCTGTTCTGGGCTAGGGTTAGGGATAGGGAACGGCAAGGCTTAGGGCACAGGTGAGGGTACGGAAACGTGGGAGGTTCAGGCTACGTGCTGATGCATGGGCCAGTGCCAGCGTACAGGCCAGGAGTAGGCTATGGCTTGGGTGTTAGGTGTAGGGCTGGTGGTGTGTTTCCGTTCCGTACTAGGGTTAGGGTTAGGGAACGGCAAGTCTTAGGGCACAGGTGAGTGTACGGAAATGTGGGAAGGTCAGGCTACGTGCTGACACACGGGTCAGTGCCAGCGTACGGGCCAGGAGTAGGCTACGGCATAGGGTAAGGTGTAGGGTTGGTGGTGGGTTTCCATTCCGTGCTATAGTTAGGGTTAGTGAAAGGCAAGGCTTAGGGCACAGGTGAGGATACTGAAACGTGGGAGGGTCAGGCTACCTGCTGACGCACGTGTCAGTGCCAGAATACGGGCCAGGAGTAGGCTACGGCTTGGGGGTAAGGTGTAGGGCTGGTAGTGGGTTTCCGTTGGGGGCTAGGGTTAGGGTTAGGGAACGGCAAGGCTTAGGGCACATGTGAGTGTACGGAAACGTGGGAGGGTCAGACAACGTGCTGACGCACGGGTCAGTGCCAGCGTACAGGCCAGGAGTACGCTACGGCGTAGGGTAATGTCTAGGGATGGTGGTGGGTTTCCATTCCTGGCAAGGGTTAGGTTTAGGGAACGTCAAGGCTTAGGGCACAGGTGAGGGTAAGGAAACGTGGGAGGGTCAGGCTACGTACTGATGCATGGGTCAGTGCCAGCGTACGGGCCAGGAGTAGGCTACGGTGTAGGGTAACGTGTAGGGCTGTTGGTGGGTTTTCATTGCGGGGTACAGTTAGGGTTAGGGAACGGCAAGGCTTAGGGCACAGGTGAGGGAACGGAAACGTGGGAGGGTCAGGCTACGTGCTGACACACGGGTCAGTGCCAGCGTACGGGCAAGGAGTAGGCTACGGGGTGGGTAAGGTCTAGGGCTGGTGGTTTGTTTCCATTCCGGGCTAGGGTTAGTGTTAGGGAACGGCAAGGCTTAGGGCACAGGTGAGGGTACAGAAAAGTTGGAGGTTCAGGCTACGTGCTAAAGCACGTGTCAATGCCAGCGTATGGGCCAGGAGTAGGCTACGTCGTAGAGAAAGGTGTATGGCTGGTGGTGGGTTTCTGTTCTGGGCTAGGGTTAGGGATAGGGAACGGCAAGGCTTAGGGCACAGGTGAGGGTACGGAAACGTGGGAGGTTCAGGCTACGTGCTGATGCATGGGCCAGTGCCAGCGTACAGGCCAGGAGTAGGCTATGGCTTGGGTGTTAGGTGTAGGGCTGGTGGTGTGTTTCCGTTCCGTACTAGGGTTAGGGTTAGGGAACGGCAAGTCTTAGGGCACAGGTGAGTGTACGGAAATGTGGGAAGGTCAGGCTACGTGCTGACACACGGGTCAGTGCCAGCGTACGGGCCAGGAGTAGGCTACGGCATAGGGTAAGGTGTAGGGTTGGTGGTGGGTTTCCATTCCGTGCTATAGTTAGGGTTAGTGAAAGGCAAGGCTTAGGGCACAGGTGAGGATACTGAAACGTGGGAGGGTCAGGCTACCTGCTGACGCACGTGTCAGTGCCAGAATACGGGCCAGGAGTAGGCTACGGCTTGGGGGTAAGGTGTAGGGCTGGTAGTGGGTTTCCGTTGGGGGCTAGGGTTAGGGTTAGGGAACGGCAAGGCTTAGGGCACATGTGAGTGTACGGAAACGTGGGAGGGTCAGACAACGTGCTGACGCACGGGTCAGTGCCAGCGTATGGGCCAGGAGTAGGCTACGTCGTAGGGTAAAGTGTAGGGCTGGTGGTGGGTTTCCGTTCCGGGCTAGGGTTAGGGTTAGGGAACGGCAAGGCTTAGGGCGCAGGTGAGGGTACGGAAACGTGGGAGGGTCAGGCTACGTGCTGACGCACGGGTCAGTGCCAGCGTACGGGCCATGAGTAGGCTATGGCTTGGAGGTTAGGTGTAGGGCTGGTGGTGGGTTTCCGTTCCGTACTAGGGTTAGGGTAAGGGAACGGCAAGGCTTAGGGCACAGGTGAGGGTACGGAAATGTGGGAAGGTCAGGCTACGTGCTGACGCACGTGTCAGTGCCAGCGTACGGGCCAGGTGTAGGCTACGGCATAGGGTAAGGTGTAGGGCTGGTGGTGGGTTTCCGTTCCAGGCTAGGGTTAGGGTTAGGGAACGGCAAGACTTAGGGCACAGGTGAGGGTACGGAAACGTGGTAGGGTCAGGCTACGTGCTGACGCACGGGTCAGTGCCAGCGTTCGGGCCAGGAGTAGGCTACGGCGTAGGGTAAGGTGTAGGGCTGGTGGTGGGTTTCCGTTCCGGGCTAGTGTTAGGGTTAGGGAACGGCAAGGCTTAGGGCCCAGGTGAGGGTACGGAAACGTGTGGGGGTCAGACTACATGCTTACGCACGGGTCAGTGCCAGCGTACGGGCCAGAAGTAAGCTACGGCGTAGGGAAAGGTTTCAGGCTGGTAGTGGGTTTCCGTTCCGGGCTAGGGTTAGGGTTAGGGAACTGCAAGGCTTAGGGCACAGGTGAGGGTACGGAAACGTGGGAGGGTCAGGCTACGTGCTGATGCATGTGTCAGTGCCAGCGTACCGGCCAGGAGTAGGCTATGGCTTGGGGGTAAGCTGTAGCGATGGTGGTGTGTTTCCGTTCTGGGCTAGGGTTAGCGTTAGGGTACGGCAAGGCTTAGGGCACAGGTGAGGTTACGGAAACGTGGGAGGGTCAGGCTACGTGCTGACGCACGTGTCAGTGCCAGCGTACCGGCCAAGTGTAGGCTACGGCTTTGGGGTTAGTTTTAGGGCTGGTGGTGGGTTTCCGTTCCGGGCTAGGGTTAGGGTTAGGGAACGGTAAGGCTTAGGGCACAGGTGAGGGTACGGAAATGTGAGAAGGTCAGGCTACGTGCTGACGCACTTGTCAGTGCCAGCGTACGGGCCAGGAGTAGGCTACGGCGTAGGGTAAGGTGTAGGGCTGGTGGTGGGTTTCCTTTCCGGGCTAGGTTTAGGGTTAGGGAACGGCAAGACTTAGGGCACAGGTGAGGGTATGGAAACGTGGTAGGGTCAGGCTACGTGCTGACGCATGGGTCAGTGACAGTTTTCGGGCCAGGAGTAGGCTACGGCGTAGTGTAAGGTGTAGGACTGGTGGTGTGTTTCCGTTCCGGGCTAGGGTTAGTGTTAGGGAACGGCAAGGCTTCGGGCCCCGGTGTGGGTACGGAAACGTGGGGTGGTCAGATTACATGCTGCCGCACGGGCCAGTGCCAGCATACCGGCCCGGAGTAGGCTACGGCTTAGGGGTTAGGTGTAGGGCTGGTGGTTGTTTTCCGTTCCAGGCTAGGGTTAGTGTTAGGGAACAGCAAGTCTTAGGGCACAGGGGAGGGTACGGAAACGTGGGAGGGTCAGGCTACGTGCTGACGCACGGGCCAGTGCCAGCATACCGGCCAGGAGTAGGCTACGGCTTGGGGGTTAGGTGTAGGCCTGGTGGTGGGTTTCCGTTGGGGGCTAGGGTTAGGGTTAGGGAACGGCAAGGCTTAGGGCACAGGTGAGGGTACGGAAACGTTGGAGGGTCAGGCTACATGCTGATGCATGGGTCAGTGCCAGCGTACGGGCCAGGAGTAGGCTACGGCTTGTGGGTAAGGTTTAGGGCTGGTGGTGGGTTTCCGTTCCGGGCTAGGGTTAGAGTTAGGGAATGGCAAGGCTTAGGGCAGAGGTGACGGTACGGTAACATGGGAGGGTCAGGCTACGTGCTGAAGCACATGTCAGTGCCCACGTACGGGCCAGGTGTAGGCTACGTCATAGGGTAAGGTTTAGGGCTGTTGGTCGGTTTCCGTACCGGGCTAGGGTTAGGGTTACGGAACGGCAAGACTTAGGGCACAGGTGAGGGTACGGAAACGTGGGAGGGTCAGGCTACATGCTGACGCAAGGTTCAGTGCCACCGTACAGGCCAGGAGTAGGCTACAGCGTTGGTTAAGGTGTAGGGCTGGTGGTGGGTTTCCGTTCAGGGCTAGGGTTAGGGATAGGGAACGTCAAGGCTTAGGTCACAGGTGAGGGTACGGAAACATGGGAGGGTCAGGCTACGTACTGACGCATGGGTCAGTGCCAGCGTACGGGCCAGGTGTAGGCTACGGCGTAGGGTAAGGTGTAGGGCTGGTGGTGATTTTCCGTTCCGGCTAGGGTTAGGGTTAGGGAACGGCAAGGCTTAGGGGACAGGTGAGGGTACGGAAACGTGGGAGGGTCAGGCTACGTGCTGACGCACGGGTCAGTGTCAGCATACGGGCCAGGAGTAGGCTACGGCTTGTGGGTAAGGGGTAGAGCTGGTGGTGGGTTTCCGTTCTGGGCTAGGGTTAGTGTTAGGAACGGCCAGGCTTAGGGCACAGTTGAGGGTCCTGAAACGTGGGAGGGTCAGGCTACTTGCTGACGCACGTGTCAGTGCCGAGTATGGGCCAGGAGTAGGCTACGGCTTGGGGTTAAGGTGTAGGGCTGGTGGTGGTTTTCCATTCCGGGCTAGGGTTAGGGTTACCGAACGGCAAGGCTTAGTGCTCAGGTGAGGGTACGGAAACGTGGGAGGGTCAGGCTACGTGCTGACACACGGGTCAGTGCCAGTGTACAGGCTAGGAGTAGGCTACGGCGTAGGGTAAGCTGTAGGGTTCGTGGTGGGTTTCCGTTCCGGACTAGGGTTAGGGTTAGGGAACGTCAAGGCTTAGGGCACAGGTGAGGGTACGGAAACGTGGGAGGGTCAGGCTACGTACTGATGCATGTGTCAGTGCCAGCGTACGGGCCAGGAGTAGGCTACGGTGTAGGGTAACGTGTAGGGCTGTTGGTGGGTTTTCATTGCGGGGTACGGTTAGGGTTACGGAACGGCAAGGCTTAGGGCACAGGTGAGGGAACGGAAACGTGGGCGGGTCAGGCTACGTGCTGACACACGGGTCAGTGCCAGCGTACAGGCAAGGAGTAGGCTACGGGGTAGGGTAAGGTCTAGGGCTGGTGGTGGGTTTCCGTTCCGGGCTAGGGTTAGTGTTAGGGAACGGCAAGGCTTAGGGCACAGGTGAGGGTACAGAAAAGTTGGAGGTTCAGGCTACGTGCTAAAGCACGTGTCAACGCCAGCGTATGGGCCAGGAGTAGGCTACGTCGTAGAGAAAGGTGTATGGCTGGTTCTGGGTTTCCGTTCTGGGCTAGGGTTAGGGATAGGAAACGGCAAGGCTTAGGGCACAGGTGAGGGTACGGAAACGTGGGAGGGTCAGGCTACGTGCTGACGCATGGGTCAGTGCCCGCGTACAGGCCAGGAGTAGGCTATGGCTTGGGTGTTAGGTGTAGGGCTGGTGGTGTGTTTCTGTTCCGTACTAGGGTTAGGGTTAGGGAACGGCAAGGCTTAGGGCACAGGTGAGGGTACGGAAATGTGGGAAGGTCAGGCTACGTGCTGACACACGGGTCAGTGCCAGCGTACGGGCCAGGAGTAGGCTACGGCATAGGGTAAGGTGTAGGGTTGGTGGTGGGTTTCCATTCCGTGCTATAGTTAGGGTTAGTGAAAGGCAAGGCTTAGGGCACAGGTGAGGATACTGAAACGTGGGAGGGTCAGGCTACGTGCTGACGCACGTGTCAGTGCCAGAATACGGGCCAGGAATAGGCTACGGCTTGGGGGTAAGGTGTAGGGCTGGTGGTGGGTTTCCGTTGGGGGCTAGGGTTAGGGTTAGGGAACGGCAAGGCTTAGGGCACAGGTGAGGGTACGGAAACGTGGGAGGGTCAGACAACGTTCTGACGCACGGGTCAGTGCCAGCGTACGGGCCAGGAGTAGGCTACGGCGTAGGGTATAGTGTAGGGCTGGTGGTGGGTTTCCGTTCCGGGCTAGGGTTATGGTTAGGGAACCCCAAGGCTTAGGGCGCAGGTGAGGGTACGGAAACGTGGGAGGGTCAGGCTACGTGCTGACGCACGGGTCAGTGCCACGGTACGGGCCATGAGTAGGCTATGGCTTGGAGGTTAGGTGTAGGGCTGGTGGTGGGTTTCCGTTCCGTACTAGGGTTAGGGTAAGGGAACGGCAAGGCTTAGGGCACAGGTGAGGGTACGGAAATGTGGGAAGGTCAGGCTACGTGCTGATGCATGTGTCAGTGCCAGCGTACCGTCTAGGAGTAGGCTATGGCTTGGGGGTAAGCTGTAGGGCTGGTGGTGTGTTTCCGTTCTGGGCTAGTGTTAGCGTTAGGGTACGGCAAGGCTTAGGGCACAGGTGAGGTTACGGAAACGTGGGAGGGTCAGGCTATGTGCTGACGCACGTGTCAGTGCCAGCGTACCGGCCAAGAGTAGGCTACGGCTTGGGGGTTAGTTGTAGGGCTGGTGGTGGGTTTCCGTTCCGGGCTAGGGTTAGGGTTAGGGAACGGCAAGGCTTAGGGCACAGGTGTGGGTACGGAAATGTGAGAAGGTCAGGCTACATGCTGACGCACGTGTCAGTGCCAGCGTACGGGCCAGGAGTAGGCTACGGCGTAGGTTAAGGTGTAGGGCTGGTGGTGGATTTCCATTCACGGCTAGGGTTAGGGTTAGGGAACGTCAAGGCTTAGGGCACAGGTGAGGGTACGGAAACATGGGAGGGTCAGGCTACGTACTGACGCACGGGTCAGTGCCAGCGTACGGGCCAGGAGTAGGTTACGGTGTAGGGTAAGGTGTAGGGCTGGTTGTTGGTTTCCGTTCCGGGCTACATTTAGGGTTAGGGAACGGCAAATCTTAGGGCACATGTGAGGGTATGGAAACGTGGGAGGGTCAGGCTACGTGCTGACGCACGGGTCAGTGCCAGTGTACGGGCCAGGAGTAGGCTACGGCTTGTGGGTAAGTTTTAGAGCTGGTGGTGGGTTTCCGTTCGGGGCTAGGTTTAGGGTTAGGGAACGGCAAGTCTTACGGCACAGGTGAGGGTACGGAAACGTGGAAGGGTCAGGCTACGTGCTGACGCACGGGTCAGTGCCCGCGTACGGGCCAGGTGTAGGCTACGACATATGGTGAGGTGTAGGGCTGGTGGTGGTTTTCCGTTCCGGCTAGGGTTAGGGTTAGGGAACGGCAAGGCTTAGGGGACAGGTGAGGGTACGGAAACTTGGGAGGGTCAGGCTACGTGCTGACACACGGGTCAGTGTCAGCATACGGGCCAGGAGTAGGCTACGGCTTGTGGGTAAGGTGTAGAGCTGGTGGTGGGTTTCCGTTCTGGGCTAGGGTTAGTGTTAGGAACGGCCAGGCTTAGGGCACAGTTGAGGGTCCTGAAACGTGGGAGGGTCAGGCTACTTGCTGACGCACGTGTCAGTGCCGAGTACGGGCCAGGCGTATCCTACGGCTTGGGGGTTAGGTGTAGGGCTGGTGGTGTGTTTCCATTCCGGGCTAGGGTTAGGGTTACTGAACGGCAAGGCTTAGTGCTCAGGTGAGGGTACGGAAACGTGGGAGGGTCCGGCTACGTGCTGACGCACGGGTCAGTGCCAGCATACAGGCCAGGAGTAGGCTACGCCGGAGGGTAATGTCTAGGGCTGGTGGTGGGTTTCTGTTCCGGGCTAGGGTTAGGGTTAGGGAACGTCAAGGCTTAGGGCACAGGTGAGGGTACGGAAACGTGGGAGGGTCAGGCTACGTGCTGACACACGGTTCAGTGCCAGTGTACAGGCCAGGAGTAGGCTACGGCGTAGGGTATGCTGTAGGGTTCGTGGTGGGTTTCCATTCCGGACTAGGGTTAGGGTTAGGGAAAGGCAAGGCTTAGGGCACAGGTGAGGTTACAGAAACGTGGGAGGGTCAGGCTATGTGGTGACGCACGTGTCAGTGCCAGCATACGGGCCAGGAGTAGGCTACGGCTTGGGGGTAACGTGTAGGGATGGTGGTGGGTTTCCGTTCCGGGCTAGGGTTAGGGTTAGGGAACGGCAAGGCTTAGGGCACAGGTGAGGGTACGGAAACTTGGGAGGGTCAGGCTACATGCTGACGCACGGGTCAGTGCCAGCGTACGGGCCAGGAGTAGGCTACGGCGTAGGGTATGGTGTAGGGCTGGTGGTGGGTTTCCGTTTCCGGCTAGGTTTAGGGTTAGGGAACGGCAAGGCTTAGGGCACAGATGAGGGTACGGAAACGAGGGAGGGTCAGGCTACGTGCTGACGCACGGGTCTGTGCCAGCGTACGGGCCAGGTGTAGGTTACGGCATAGGGTAAGGTTTAGGGCTGGTCTAGGGTTTCCATTCCAGGCTAGCGTTGGGGTTAGGGAACGGCAAGGCTTAGGAGTTGCCAGGCTGTCACCTGTAAAGAAGAGGATGCGTCACCCATAATGTCTGCTGAAATTTCTCTCTGGGCTGAGGTGAGGAAGGAAAAAAAGGAGTGGGGGCCGGGATATGAGGGGTATCTCAGGCAGGAAAATGGAAAGCTTCCAGAAGAGCGCCCGTGGCCAGGACCATCCTGGCTGGCCTGCACGCACCAAGTGGGCCTGTGTGCTGTCGCTGGTGTGGCTCCACTGCCCTTCCTCTAGGCTTTCAAGCCCTTGTACATATTCAGGTGTTTTACCTGGGAAGGGTGGGAACAGTTCAGCAGCAGCTGGCCTGGGGCTCAGCTCACATTTACTCACAGACGCCTCGGCACGGTCCCGCAGCTTGGCAATGAGGACCTTTCTTGCGTGGGGTTGGGCTGCTGGCTGTATGGGAGATGATTCTCCACATCTGACCAATTTCAGAATTGTTTACCGCTGGAGTAAGTGCCTTGATAGGGTTTTCCTCTGTATAACTGTTGGGTTCAGGTTTTTTTTTTCTCCATTGTTTCAAGTTAAATTCTATTCCTCTTTTATGTATTTATAGATATAAGCATGGAAATAAGTCATTCATATAAATACATCTGTGTGAATGGAAGAACTTTTTTCTGTTTTATTTTTAAAAATTTTGAAATTTAAATTTATTTTCTTATACAGCAGGTTATTATTAGTTATGTATTTTATGCATTTACATGTATACAGGTCAATCCCAATCTCCCAACTCATCCCACCACCACCACCACCCCATGGCTTCACCCTCTTTGTGTCCATACGTTTGTTCTCTACCTCTGTGTCTCTATTTCTGCCCTGCAAACAAGTTCATCTGTACCACTTTTCTAGGTACCAAATATAGGCATTAATATACAATATTTGTTTTTCTGTTTCTGACTTACTCCACTCTGTATGACAGTCTCTAGATCCATCGAGTTATCTACAAATGACCCAGTTTCATTCCTTTATATGGTTGAGTAATACTCCATTTTATATATGTACCACATCTTTATCCGTTCTTCTGTTTGTGGGCATTTAGGTTGCTTCCATTACCTGGCTATTGTAAATAGTGCTGCAATGAACATTGGGGTGAATGTGTCTCTTTGATTTATGGTTTTCTCTGGGTATATGCTCAGAAGTGGGATTGCTAGATCAGATGGTACTCCTCTTTTTAGTTTTTTAAAGGAACCTCCATACTGTTCACCATAGTGACTGTATCAATTTACATTCCCACCAATAGTGGAAGAGGGTTCCTTTTGTCCACACCCTCCTCAGAATTTTTGTTTGTAGATTTTCTGATGATGCCGACTCTAATGGGTGTGACGTCATACCTTATTGTAGTTTTGATTTGCATTTCTCTAACAATTAGTGATGTTGAGCAGCTTTTCATGTGCGTCTTGGCCATCTCTGTGTCTTCTTTGAAGAAACGTCTCTTTAGATCTTCTGCCCATTTTTGTATTGGGTGGTTTGTTTTTTTTAATATTAAGCTGCATGAGCTGTTTATATATATTGGAGATTAAACCTCTGTCCATTGATTCGTCTGCAACGATTTTCGCCCATTCTGTGGGATGCCATTTTCCATTACCGTGTTTTTTAACAAAAAAGGAAAGAAAGGAAAAGAAGCAGAACACTAATGTGCGTAAAATATGCCTTTTGAAATGGTCGTTTTGAAATATGGACGTCCTTTGAATTTTTTGGTCGATATGTGACCCCAGGATTTGTTTTCAGGGCAGGTGTCATTTACAGGCCTGCAATGATTTTGAATATCAACTGACCATTAGAGTTGGAATTAAAGCTGCTGTTGTGTGAAACGGCCACAAGGTGGCAGCAGTTCACCCTTACCATATCTGGTTACTAGGGCAAGAGAGCCTCAGTGGAAGTGGTGTTCTAGATTGGAGTTTAGAATGGAATGTGCCAGGAGAAAGCCCCTCACGTTTGTCTCACTACTTCTTGTTCGTGTATTTAATTTAATTTAATATTTTTTATTACAGCAAGTTTGATTACAATGTTTGGCTTGTTGTAGGTGTGGAAGATGTGGTTCTTTTACACATATACAGATGACTGTTCTTCCTGGGATTCTTTTCCCATGTACGTTATGACAGAATGTTGAGTAGTCCTCTCTTGGTATTCTGTAGGTCTTTGGTGATTATATATGTCACCTGTGTTTGTATATGTCTGTTAACCCCGATATCGTAATGAAACCAATCCTCACACCTTTCCATTGGTGAACCATAAGTTTGTTTAATGAATCTGTGATTGCCCTTCTCCGTGGAAATATCTGCCCTGGTATCCATTTTTAGGTAACACCTCTAAGTGATATGATATGTGTCTTTCACTTTCTGACTTACTACAAGTCACGTGATTACTTCTAGACTTATCTACGGTGCTGCAAATGGCATTGTGTCCTTTTTTCCCTTGGCTTCTCTTCTGCCTTAGCGGGGTCCATTTTCAACAATGTGATTCCCTGAGGGTTGTGGATTAGCTGACCTGGGCAGCCTTACCCTGCCGGCCCGCCCTCCCCAGGTGTGCCTCGTTGAGGTCAATATAAACAGAGCTCCAGGCAGCAATAGCCCCTGAAGCTGTGCCTGACTCCATATTCTCTGCCCCGTCAGCAGTCTCGGGGCTGTGCTGGTGGGAGGGAATGAAGGGCCACAGCTTTGTGGGTGGCCCGGTGTGAGTGGGGTTCTGCTGGCCTTTCTGCAGGAGTTGCCAGGCTGCCGCCTGTAAAGAAGAGGATGTGTCACCCATACCTTCCGCTGGAATTTCTCTCTAGACAGACGTGAGGAAGGAAAAAAGCAGTGGGGGCCGGGACAGGAGGCGTATCTCAGGCAGGACAATGGAGAGCTTCCAGAAGAGCACCCGGGGCCAGGACCACCCTGGCTGGCCTGCAGGCACCAAGTTGGCATGCGTGGTGTCGCTGGTGTGGCTCCACGGTCCTTCCTCTAGGCTTTCAAGCCCTTGTACATATTCAGGTGTTTTACCTGGAAAGGGTGGGAACAGTTCAGCAGCAGCTGGCCTGGGGCTCAGCTCACGTTTACTCACAGATGCCTCGGCACGGTCCCCCAGCTTTGCAATGAGGACGCTCCTTGCGTGGGGGGTGGGTTGCTGGCTGTATGGGAGATGGTTCCCCACCTCTGACCAATTTCAGAATTGTTTACCACTGGAGCAAGTGCCCTGATAGGGTTTTCCTCTGTATAACTCGTGGGTTCAGGTTTTTTTTTTTCTTTTATGGTTCAAGTTAGATTTTATTCCTCTTTTATGTATTTATAGATATAAGCATGGAAATAATTCATTCCTATAAATACATCTGTGTGACGGGAAGAACTTTGTTCTCTTTTATTTTTAAATTTTATTTTTTAGAATTTTGAAATTAATTAATTTTTTTTATACAGCAGTTTATTATTAGTTATGTATTTTATGCATATACATGTATACATGTCAATCCCAATCTCCCAACTCATCCCACCACCACCACCCCATGGCTTCCCACACTTGGTGTCCATACGTTTGTTCTCTACCTCTGTGTCTCTATTTCTTCGCTGCAAACCAGTTCATCTGTACCATTTTTTAGGTTCCACATATATGCCTTAATATACAGTATTTGGTTTCCTCTTTCTGACTTCATTCTGTATGACAGTCCCTTGATCCATCAATGTCTCTACAAATGACCCAGTTTCATTCCTTTTTATGGCCGAGTCATATTCCATTTTATACATGTACCACATCTTTGTCCATTTATCTGTCTGTGGGCATTTAGGTGGCTTCTATTACCTGGCTATTGTAAATTGTGCTGCAACGAACTTTGTGGTGAATGTGCCTTTTTGATTTACGGTTTTCTCTGGGTATATGCCCAGAAGTGGGATTGCTGGATCAGATGGTAATTCTATTTCTAGTCTTTTTAATGAAACTCCATACTGTTCTCCATAGTGACTGTATCAATTTACATTCCCACCAATAGTGGAAGAGGGCTCCTTTTGTCCACACCCTCCCCAGAATTGGTTGTTTGTAGATTTTCTGATGATGCCGATTCTAACAGGTGTGAGGTGATACCTCATTGTAGTTTTGATTTGCATTTCTCTAATAATTAGTGCTGTTGAGCAGCTTTTCATGGGCGTCTTGGCCATCTCTGTGTCTTCTTTGAAGAAACGCCTCTTTAGATCTTCTGCCCATTTTTGTATTGGGTTGTTTGTTTTTTAATATTAAGCTGCATGAGCTGTTTATATATATTGGAGATTAAACCTCTGTCCATTGATTCGTTTGCAACGATTTTTGCCCATTCTGAGGGATGCCTTTTTCCATTCCCGTTTTTTTTAACAAAAAAGGAAAGAAAGGAAAAGAAGCAGAACACTAATGTGCGTAAAATATGCCTTTTGAAACGGTCGTTTTGAAATATGGACGTCCTTTGAATTTTTTGGTCGATATGTGACCCCAGGAATTGTGTTCAGGGCAGGTGTCATTTACAGGCCTGCAATGATTTTGAATATCAACTGACCATTAGCGCTGGTATTAAAGCTGCTGTTGTGTGAAACGGCCACAAGGTGGCAGCAGTTCACCCTTACCAAATCTGGTTACTAGGGCAAGAGAGCCTCAGTGGAAGTGGTGTTCTAGATTGGAATTTAGAATGGAATGTGCCAGGAGAAAGCCCCTCAAGTTTGTCTCACTACTTCTTGTTCGTGTTTTTAATTTAATTTTTTTATTTTTTATTACAGCAAGTTTGATTACAATGTTTGGCTTGTTGTAGGTGTGGATGATGTGGTTCTTTTACACATATACAGATGTCTGTTCTTCCTTGGATCCTTTTCCCATGTACGTTATGACAGAATGTTGAGTAGTCCTCTCTTGGTATTCTGTAGGTCTTTGGTGATTATATATGTCATCTGTGTTTGTATATGATTGTTAACCCCGATATCGTAATGAAACCAAACCTCACACCTTTCCTTTCGTGAACCATAAGTTTGTTTAATGAATCTGTGATTGCCCTTCTCCGTGGAAATATCTGCCCTGGTATCCATTTTTAGGTAACACCTATAAGTGATATGATATGGTATGTGTCTTTCACTTTCTGACTTACTACAAGTCACGTGATTACTTCTAGACTCATTTACGGTGCTGCAAATGGCATTGTGTCCTTTTTTTCCTTGGCTTCTCTTCTGCCTTAGCGAGGTCCATTTTCAACAATGTGATTCCCTGAGGGTTGTGGATTAGCTGACCTGGGCAGCCTTACCCTGCCGGCCCGCCCTCCCCAGGTGTGCCTCGTTGAGGTCAATATAAACAGCGCTCCAGGCAGCAATAGCACCTGAAGCTGTGCCTGACTCCATATTCTCTGCTCCATCAGCAGTCTCGGGGCTGTGCTGGTGGGTGCGAGTGAGGGGCCACAGCTTTGTGGGTGGCCCGGTGTGAGTGGGGCTCTGCTGGCCTTTCTGAAGGAGTTGCCAGGCTGACACCTGTAAAGAAGAGGATGTGTCACCCATACCTTCCGCTGGAATTTCTCTCCGGACAGAGGTGAGGAAGGAAAAAAGCAGTGGGGGCCAGGACAGGAGGCGTATCTCAGGCAGGGCAATGGAAAGCTTCCGGAAGAGATCCCGGGGCCACGACCACCGTGGCTGGCCTGCAGGCAGCAAGTTGCCCTGCGTGCTGTCGCTGGTGTGGCTCGACGGCCCTTCCTCTAGGCTTTCAAGCCCTTGTACATATTCAGGTGTTTAACCTGGGAAGGGTGGGAACAGTTCAGCAGCAGCTGGCCTGGGGCTCAGCTCACGTTTACGCACAGATGCCTCGGCACGGTCCCCCAGCTTTGCAATGAGGCCGCTCCTTGCGTGGGGGGTGGGGTGCTGGCTGTATGGGAGATGGTTCCCCACCTCTGACCAATTTCAGAATTGTTTACCGCTGGAGCAAGTGTCCAGATAGGGTTTTCCTCTGTATAAATGGTGGGTTCAGGTTTTTTTTTTCTTTTATGTTTCAAGTTAGATTTTATTCCTCTTTTATGTATTTATAGATATAAGCATGGAAATAATTCATTCCTATAAATACATCTGTGTGATGGGAAGAACTTTTTTCTCTCTTATTTGTAAATTTTATTTTTTAGAATTTTGAAATTAATTAATTTATTTTTTTATACAGCAGTTTAATATTAGTTATGTATTTTATGCATATACATGTATAAAGGTCAATCCCAATCTCCCAACTCATCCCACCACCACCACCCCATGGCTTCCCACACTTGGTGTCCATACGTTTGTTCTCTACCTCTGTGTCTCTATTTCTTCGTTGCAGACAGTTCATCTGTACCATTTTTTAGGTTCCACATATATGCCTTAATATACAGTATTTGGTTTCCTCTTTCTGACTTCATTCTGTATGACAGTCCGTTGATCCATCGATGTCTCTACAAATGACCCAGTTTCATTCCTTTTTATGGCCGAGTAATATTTCATTTTATATATGTACCACATCTTTATCCATTTATCTGTCTGTGGGCATTTAGGTGGCTTCTATTACCTGGCTATTGTAAATTGTGCTGCAACGAACTTTGTGGTGAATGTGCCTTTTTGATTTACGGTTTTCTCTGGGTATATGCCCAGAAGTGGGATTGCTGGATCAGATGGTAATTCTATTTCTAGTTTTTTTAAGGAAACTCCATACTCTTCTCCATAGTGACTGTATCAATTTACATTCCCACCAATAGTGGAAGAGGGCTCCTTTTGTCCACACCCTCCCCAGAATTGGTTGTTTGTAGATTTTCTGATGATGCTGATTCTAACAGGTGTGAGGTGATACCTCATTGTAGTTTTGATTTGCATTTCTCTAATAATTAGTGCTGTTGAGCAGCTTTTCATGGGCGTCTTGGCCATCTCTGTGTCTTCTTTGAAGAAACGCCTCTTTAGATCTTCTGCCCATTTTTGTATTGGGTTGTTTGTTTTTTTAATATTAAGCTGCATGAGCTGTTTATATATATTGGAGATTAAACCTCTGTCCATTGATTCGTTTGCAACGATTTTTGCCCATTCTGAGGGATGCCTTTTTCCATTCCCGTTTTTTTTTAACAAAAAAGGAAAGAAAGGAAAAGAAGCAGAACACTAATGTGCGTAAAATATGCCTTTTGAAACGGTCGTTTTGAAATATGGACGTCCTTTGAATTTTTTGGTCGATATGTGACCCCAGGAATTGTGTTCAGGGCAGGTGTCATTTACAGGCCTGCAATGATTTTGAATATCAACTGACCATTAGCGCTGGGATTAAAGCTGCTGTTGTGTGAAACGGCCACAAGGTGGCAGCAGTTCACCCTTACCAAATCTGGTTACTAGGGCAAGAGAGCCTCAGTGGAAGTGGTGTTCTAGATTGGAATTTAGAATGGAATGTGCCAGGAGAAAGCCCCTCAAGTTTGTCTCACTACTTCTTGTTCGTGTTTTTAATTTAATTTTTTTTATTTTTTATTACAGCAAGTTTGATTACAATGTTTGGCTTGTTGTAGGTGTGGAAGATGTGGTTCTTTTACACATATATTGATGTCTGTTCTTCCTGGGATCTTTTTCCCATGTACGTTATGACAGAATGTTGAGTAGTCCTCTCTTGGTATTCTGTAGGTCTTTGGTGATTATATATGTCACCTGTGATTGTATATGTCTGTTAACCACGATATCGTAATGAAACCAAACCTCACACCTTTCCTTTCGTGAACCATAAGTTTGTTTAATGAATCTGTGATTGCCCTTCTCCGTGGAAATATCTGCCCTGGTATCCATTTTTAGGTAACACCTATAAGTGATATGATATGGTATGTGTCTTTCACTTTCTGACTTACTACAAGTCACGTGATTACTTCTAGACTCATTTACGGTGCTGCAAATGGCATTGTGTCCTTTTTTTCTTGGCTTCTCTTCTGCCTTAGCGAGGTCCATTTTCAACAAAGTGATTCCCTGAGGGTTGTGGATTAGCTGACCTGGGCAGCCTTACCCTGCCGGCCCGCCCTCCCCAGGTGTGCCTCGCTGAGGTCAATATAAACAGCGCTCCAGGCAGCAATAGCCCCTGAAGCTGTGCCTGACTCCATATTCTCTGCCCCGTCAGCAGTCTCGGGGCTGGGCTGGTGGGTGGGAGTGAGGGGCCACAGCTTTGTGGGTGGCCCGGTGTGAGTGGGGCTCTGCTGGTCTTTCTGCAGGAGTTGCCAGGCTGACACCTGTAAAGAAGAGGATGTGTCACCCATACCTTCCGCTGGAATTTCTCTCCGGACAGAGGTGAGGAAGGAAAAAAGCAGTGGGGGCCAGGACAGGAGGGGTATCTCAGGCAGGGCAATGGAAAGCTTCCTGAAGAGTGCCCGGGGCCAGGACCACCCTGGCTGGCCTGCAGGCACCAACTTGGCCTGCGTGCTGTCGCTGGTGTGGCTCGACGGCCCTTCCTCTAGGCTTTCAAGCCCTTGTACGTATTCAGGTGTTTTACCTGGGAAGGGTGGGAACAGTTCAGCAGCAGCTGGCCTGGGGCTCAGCTCACGTTTACGCACAGATGTCTCGGCACAATCCCCCAGCTTTGCAATGAGGACGCTCCTTGCGTGGGGGTTGGGTTGCTGGCTGTATGGGAGATGGTTCCCCACCTCTGACCAATTTCAGAATTGTTTACCGCTGGAGCAAGTGTCCAGATAGGGTTTTCCTCTGTATAAATGGTGCGTTAAGGGTTTTTTTTTCTTTTATGTTTCAAGTTAGATTTTATTCCTCTTTTATGTATTTATAGATATAAGCATGGAAATAATTCATTCCTATAAATACATCTGTGTGATGGGAAGAACTTTTTTCTCTTTTATTTTTAAATTTTATTTTTTAGAATTTTGAAATTAATTAATTTATTTTTTTATACAGCAGTTTATTATTAGTTATGTATTTTATGCATATACATGTATACAGGTCAATCCCAATCTCCCATCTCATCCCACCACCACCACCCCATGGCTTCCCACCCTTGGTGTCCATACGTTTGTTCTCTACCTCTGTGTCTCTATTTCTTCCCTGAAAACCAGTTCATCTGTACCATTTTTTAGGTTCCACATATATGCCTTAATATACAGTATTTGGTTTCCTCTTTCTGACTTCATTCTGTATGACAGTCCGTTGATCCATCGATGTCTCTACAAATGACCCAGTTTCATTCCTTTTTATGGCCGAGTAATATTTCATTTTATATATGTACCACATCTTTATCCATTTATCTGTCTGTGGGCATTTAGGTGGCTTCTATTACCTGGCTATTGTAAATTGTGCTGCAACGAACTTTGTGGTGAATGTGCATTTTTGATTTACGGTTTTCTCTGGGTATATGCCCAGAAGTGGGATTGCTGGATCAGATGGTAATTCTATTTCTAGTTTTTTTAAGGAAACTCCATACTGTTCTCCATAGTGACTGTATCAATTTACATTCCCACCAATAGTGGAAGAGGGCTCCTTTTGTCCACACCCTCCCCAGAATTGGTTGTTTGTAGATTTTCTGATGATGCCGATTCTAACAGGTGTGAGGTGATACCTCATTGTAGTTTTGATTTGCATTTCTCTAATAATTAGTGCTGTTGAGCAGCTTTTCATGGGCGTCTTGGCCATCTCTGTGTCTTCTTTGAAGAAACGCCTCTTTAGATCTTCTGCCCATTTTTGTATTGGGTTGTTTGTTTTTTTAATATTAAGCTGCATGAGCTGTTTATATATATTGGAGATTAAACCTCTGTCCATTGATTCGTTTGCAACGATTTTTGCCCATTCTGAGGGATGCCTTTTTCCATTCCCGTGTTTTTTTAACAAAAAAGGAAAGAAAGGAAAAGAAGCAGAACACTAATGTGCGTAAAATATGCCTTTTGAAACGGTCGTTTTGAAATATGGACGTCCTTTGAATTTTTTGGTCGATATGTGACCCCAGGATTTGTGTTCAGGGCAGGTGTCATTTACAGGCCTGCAATGATTTTGAATATCAACTGACCATTAGCGCTGGGATTAAAGCTGCTGTTGTGTGAAACGGCCACAAGGTGGCAGCAGTTCACCCTTACCAAATCTGGTTACTAGGGCAAGAGAGCCTCAGTGGAAGTGGTGTTCTAGATTGGAATTTAGAATGGAATGTGCCAGGAGAAAGCCCCTCAAGTTTGTCTCACTACTTCTTGTTCGTGTTTTTAATTTAATTTTTTTATTTTTTATTACAGCAAGTTTGATTACAATGTTTGGCTTGTTGTAGGTGTGGAAGATGTGGTTCTTTTACACATATACAGATGTCTGTTCTTCCTGGGATCCTTTTCCCATGTACGTTATGACATAAAGTTGAGTAGTCCTCTCTTGGTATTCTGTAGGTCTTTGATGATTATATATGTCACCTGTGTTTGTATATGTCTGTTAACCCCTATATCGTAATGAAACCAATCCTCACACCTTTCCATTGGTGAACCATAAGTTTGTTTAATGAATCTGTGATTGCCCTTCTCCGTGGAAATATCTGCCCTGGTATCCATTTTTAGGTAACACCTATAAGTGATATGATATGGTATGTGTCTTTCACTTTCTGACTTACTACAAGTCACGTGATTACTTCTAGACTCATTTACGGTGCTGCAAATGGCATTGTGTCCTTTTTTTCCTTGGCTTCTCTTCTGCCTTAGCGAGGTCCATTTTCAACAATGTGATTCCCTGAGGGTTGTGGATTAGCTGACCTGGGCAGCCTTACCCTGCCGGCCCGCCCTCCCCAGGTGTGCCTCATTGAGGTCAATATAAACAGCGCTCCAGGCAGCAATAGCCCCTGAAGCTGTGCCTGACTCCATATTCTCTGCCCCGTCAGCAGTCTCGGGGCTGTGCTGGTGGGTGGGAGTGAGGGGCCACAGCTTTGTGGGTGGCCCGGTGTGAGTGGGGCTCTGCTGGCCTTTCTGCAGGAGTTGCCAGGCTGCCGCCTGTAAAGAAGAGGATGGGTTACCCATACCTTCTGCTGGAATTTCTCTCCGGACAGAGGTGAGAAAGGAAAAAAGCAGTTGGGGCCGGGACAGGAGGGGTATCTCAGGCAGGGCAATGGAAAGCTTCTGGAAGAGATCCCGGGGCCACGACCACCGTGGCTGGCCTGCAGGCAGCAAGTTGGCCTGCGTGCTGTCGCTGGTGTGGCTCCACGGTCCTTCCTCTAGGCTTTCAAGCCCTTGTACATATTCAGGTGTTTTACCTGGGAATGGTGGGAACAGTTCAGCAGCAGCTGGCCTGGGGCTCAGCTCACGTTTACTCACAGATGCCTCGGCACTGTCCCCCAGCTTTGCAATGAGGACGCTCCTTGCGTGGGGGGTGGGTTGCTGGCTGTATGGGAGATGGTTCCCCACCTCTGACCAATTTCAGAATTGTTTACCGCTGGAGCAAGTGTCCAGATAGGGTTTTCCTCTGTATAAATGGTGGGTTCAGGTTTTTTTTTTCTTTTATGTTTCAAGTTAGATTTTATTCCTCTTTTATGTATTTATAGATATAAGCATGGAAATAATTCATTCCTATAAATACATCTGTGAGACGGGAACAACTTTTTTCTCTTTTATTTTTAAATTTTATTGTTTAGAATTTTGAAATTAATTAATTTATTTTTTTATACAGCAGGTTATTATTAGTTATGTATTTTATGCATATAAATGTATACAGGTCAATCCCAATCTCCCAACTCATCCCACCACCACCACCCCATGGCTTCCCACACTTGGTGTCCATACGTTTGTTCTCTACCTCTGTGTCTCTATTTCTTCGCTGCAAACCAGTTCATCTGTACCATTTTTTTGGTTTCCACATATATGCATTAATATACAGTATTTCGTTTCCTCTTTCTGACTTCATTCTGTATGACAGTCTCTTGATCCATCGATGTCTCTACAAATGACCCAGTTTCATCCCTTTTTATGGCCGAGTAATATTCCATTTTATATATGTACCACATCTTTATCCATTCTTCTGTCTGTGGGCATTTAGGTTGCTTCCATTACCTGGCTATTGTAAAAAGTGCTGCAACGAACATTGTGGTGAATGTGCCTTTTTGAAATACGGTTTTCTCTGGGTATATGCCCAGAAGTGGAATTGCTGGATCAGATGGTAATTCTATTTCTATTTTTTTTAAGGAAACTCCATACTGTTCTCCATAGTGACTGTATCAATTTACATTCCCACCAATAGTGGAAGAGGGCTCCTTTTGTCCACACCCTCCCCAGAATTGGTTGTTTGTAGATTTTCTGATGATGCCGATTCTAACAGGTGTGAGGTGATACCTCATTGTACTTTTGATTTGCATTTCTTTAATAATTAGTTCTGTTGAGCAGCTTTTCATGTGCGTCTTGGCCATCTCTGTGTCTCCTTTGAAGAAACGTCTCTTTAGATCTTCTGCCCATTTTTTTTTTGGGTTGTTTGTTTTTTTAATATTAAGCTGCATGAGCTGTTTATATATATTGGAGATTAAACCTCTGTCCATTGATTCGTCTGCAACGATTTTCGCCCATTCTGTGGGATGCCATTTTCAATTCCCGTGTTTTTTAACAAAAAAGGAAAGAAAGGAAAAGAAGCAAAACACTAATGTGCGTAAAATATGCCTTTTGAAATGGTCGTTTTGAAATATGGACGGCCTTTGAATTTTTTGGTCGATATGTGACCCCAGGATTTGTTTTCAGGGCAGGTGTCATTTACAGGCCTGCAATGATTTTGAATATCAACTGACCATTAGCGTTGGGATTAAAGCTGCTGTTGTGTGAAACGGCCACAAGGTGGCAGCAGTTCACCCTTACCAAATCTGGTTACTAGGGCAAGAGAGCCTCAGTGGAAGTGGTGTTCTAGATTGGAGTTTAGAATGGAATGTGCCAGGAGAAAGCCCCTCACGTTTGTCTCACTACTTCTTGTCCGTGTATTTAATTTAATTTTTTATTTTTTATTACAGCAAGTTTGATTACAATGTTTGGCTTGTTGTAGGTGTGGAAGATGTGGTTCTTTTACACATATACAGATGACTGTTTTTCCTGGGATCCTTTTCCCATGTACGTTATGACAGAATGTTGAGTAGTCCTCTCTTGGTATTCTGTAGGTCTTTGGTGATTATATATGTCACCTGTGTTTGTATATGTCTGTTAACCCCGATATCGTAATGAAACCAATCCTCGCACCTTTCCATTGGTGAACCATAAGTTTGTTTAATGAATCTGTGATTGCCCTTCTCCGTGGAAATATCTGCCCTGGTATCCATTTTTAGGTAACACCTCTAAGTGATATGATATGTGTCTTTCAATTTCTGACTTACTACAAGTCACGTGATTACTTCTAGACTTATCTACGGTGCTGCAAATGGCATTGTGTCCTTTTTTCCCTTGGCTTCTCTTCTGCCTTAGCGGGGTCCATTTTCAACAATGTGATTCCCTGAGGGTTGTGGATTAGCTGACCTGGGCAGCCTTACCCTGCCGGCCCGCCCTCCCCAGGTGTGCCTCGTTGAGGTCAATATAAACAGAGCTCCAGGCAGCAATAGCCCCTGAAGCTGTGCCTGACTCCATATTCTCTGCCCCGTCAGCAGTCTCGGGGCGTTGCTGGTGGGAGGGAATGAGGGGCCACAGCTTTGTGGGTGGCCCGGTGTGAGTGGGGTTCTGCTGGCCTTTCTGCAGGAGTTGCCAGGCTGCCGCCTGTAAAGAAGAGGATGTGTCACCCATACCTTCCGCTGGAATTTCTCTCTAGACAGAGGTGAGGAAGGAAAAAAGCAGTGGGGGCCGGGACAGGAGGGGTATCTCAGGCAGGGCAATGGAGAGCTTCCGGAAGAGCACCCGGGGCCAGGACCACCCTGGCTGGCCTGCAGGCACCAAGTTGGCATGCGTGGTGTCGCTGGTGTGGCTCCACGGTCCTTCCTCTAGGCTTTCAAGCCCTTGTACATATTCAGGTGTTTTACCTGGAAAGGGTGGGAACAGTTCAGCAGCAGCTGGCCTGGGGCTCAGCTCACGTTTACTCACAGATGCCTCGGCATGGTCCCCCAGCTTTGCAATGAGGACGCTCCTTGCGTGGGGGGTGGGTTGCTGGCTGTATGGGAGATGGTTCCCCACCTCTGACCAATTTCAGAATTGTTTACCACTGGAGCAAGTGCCCTGATTGAGTTTTCCTCTGTATAACTCGTGGGTTCAGGTTTTTTTTTTCTTTTATGGTTCAAGTTAGATTTTATTCCTGTTTTATGTATTTATAGATATAAGCATGGAAATAATTCATTCCTATAAATACATCTGTGTGACGGGAAGAACTTTTTTCTGTTTTATTTTTAAATTTTATTTTTTAAAATTTTGAAATTTAATTTTATTTATTTTCTTATACAGCACGTTATTATTAGTTATGTAGTTTATGCATATACATGTATACAGGTCAATCCCAAACTCCCAACTCATCCCACCACCACCACCCCATGGCTTCCCACACTTGGTGTCCATACGTTTGTTCTCTACCTCTGTGTCTCTATTTCTTCCCTGCAAACCAGTTCATCTGTACCATTTTTTTAGCTTCCACATATATGCATTAATATACAATATTTGTTTTCCTCTTTCTGACTTACTTCATTCTGTATGACAGTCTCTCGATCCATCAATGTCTCTACAAATGACCCAGTTTCATTCCTTTTGGTGGCCGAGTAATATTCCATTTCATATATGTACCACATCTTTATCCATTCATCTGTCTGTGGGCATTTAGGTTGCTTCCATTACCTGGCTATTGTAAATAGTGCTGTAATGAACATTGGGGTGAATGTGCCTTTTGGATTTACGGTTTTCTCTAGGTATATGCCCAGAAGTGGGATTGCTGGATCAGATGGTAATTCTATATCTAGTTTTTTTAAGGAAACTCCATACTGTTCTCCATAGTGACTGTATCAATTTACATTCCCACCAATAGTGGAAGAGGGCTCCTTTTGTCCACACCCTCCCCAGAATTGGTTGTTTGTAGATTTTCTGATGATGCCGATTCTAACAGGTGTGTGGTGATACCTCATTGTAGTTTTGATTTGCATTTCTCTAATAATTAGTGCTGTTGAGCAGCTATTCATGTGTGTCTTGGCCATCTCTGTGTCTTCTTTGAAGAAACGTCTCTTTAGATCTTCTGCCCGTTTTTGTATTGGGTTGTTTGTTTTTTTAATATTAAGCTGCATGAGCTGTTTATATATATTGGAGATTAAACCTCTGTCCATTGATTCGTCTGCAACAATTTTCGCCCATTCTGAGGGATGCCTTTTTCCATTCCCGTGTTTTTTAACAAAAAAAGGAAAGAAAGGAAAAGAAGCAGAACACTAATGTGCGTAAAATATGCCTTTTGAAATGGTCGTTTTGAAATATGGACGTCCTTTGAATTTTTTGGTCGATATGTGACCCCAGGATTTGTTTTCAGGGCAGGTGTCATTTACAGGCCTGCAATGATTTTGAATATCTACTGACCATTAGTGCTGGGATTAAAGCTGCTGTTGTGTGAAACGGCCACAAGGTGGCAGCAGTTCACCCTTACCAAATCTGGTTACTAGGGCAACAGAGCCTCAGTGGAAGTGGTGTTCTAGATGGGAATTTAGAACGGAATATGCCAGGAGAAAGCCCCTCAAGTTTGTCTCACTACTTCTTGTTCGTGTTTTTAATTTAATTTTTTATTTTTTATTACAGCAAATTTGATTACAATGTATGGCTTGTTGTAGGTGTGGAAGATGTGGTTCTTTTACACATATACAGATGTCTGTACTTTCTGGGATCCTTTTCCCATGTACGTTATGACAGAATGTTGAGTAGTCCACTCTTGGTATTCTGTAGGTCTTTGGTGATTATATATGTCACCTGTGTTTGTATATCTGTGTTAACCCCGATATCGTAATGAAACCAATCCTCACACCTTTCCATTGGTGAACCATAAGTGTGTTTAGTGAATCTGTGATTGCCCTTCTCCGTGGAAATATCTGCCCGGGTATCCACTTTTAGGTAACACCTATAAGTGATATGATATGATATGTGTCTTTCACTTTCTGACTTACTACAAGTCACGTGATTAGTTCTAGACTCATCTACGGTGCTGCAAATGGCATTGTGTCCTTTTTTCCCTTGGCTTCTATTCTGCCTTAGCGAGGTCCATTTTCAACAATGTGATTCCCTGAGGTTTGTGGTTTAGCTGACCTGGGCAGCCTTACCCTGCCGGCCCACCCTCCCCAGGTGTGCCTCGTTGAGGTCATTATAAACAGAGCTCCAGGCAGCCATAGCCCCTGAAGCTGTGCCTGACTCCATATTCTCTGCCCCTTCAACAGTCTCGGGTCTGTGCTGGTGGGAGGTAGTGAGGGGCCACAGCTGTGTGGGTGGCCCGGTGTGAGTGGGGCTCTGCTGGCCTTTCTGCAGGAGTTGCCAGGCTGCCGCCTGTAAAGAAGAGGATGTGTCAAGCAAACCTTCCGCTGGAATTTCTCTCCGGACTGAGTTGAGGAAGGAAAAAAGCAGTGGGTGCCGGGAGAGGAGGGGTATATCAGGCAGGGCAATGGAAAGCTTCCGGAAGAGCGTCCAGGGCCAGGACCACCCTGGCTGGACTGCAGGCACCAAGTTGGCCTGCGTGCTGTCACTGGTGTGGCTCCACGGTCCTTCCTCTAGGCTTTCAAGCCCTTGTACATATTCAGGTGTTTTACCTGTGAATGGTGGGAACAGTTCAGCAGCAGCTGGCCTGGGGCTCAGCTCACGTTTACTCACAGATGCCTCGGCACTGTCCCCCAGCTTTGCAATGAGGACGCTCCTTGCGTGGGGGGTGGGTTGCTGGCTGTATGGGAGATGGTTCCCCACCTCTGACCAATTTCAGAATTGTTTACCGCTGGAGCAAGTGTCCAGATAGGGTTTTCCTCTGTATAAATGGTGGGTTCAGGTTTTTTTTTTCTTTTATGTTTCAAGTTAGATTTTATTCCTCATTTATGTATTTATAGATATAAGCATGGAAATAATTCATTCCTATAAATACATCTGTGAGACGGGAACAACTTTTTTCTCTTTTATTTTTAAATTATATTGTTTAGAATTTTGAAATTAATTAATTTATTTTTTATACAGCAGGTTATTATTAGTTATGTATTTTATGCATATAAATGTATACAGGTCAATCCCAATCTCCCAACTCATCCCACCACCACCACCCCATGGCTTCCCACACTTGGTTTCCATACGTTTGTTCTCTACTTCTGTGTCTCTATTTCTTCGCTGCAAACCAGTTCATCTGTACCATTTTTTTGGGTTCCACATATATGCATTAATATACAGTATTTGGTTTCCTCTTTCTGACTTCATTCTGTATGACAGTCTCTTGATCCATCGATGTCTCTACAAATGACCCAGTTTCATTCCTTTTTATGGCCGAGTAATATTCCATTTTATATATGTACCACATCTTTATCCATTCTTCTGTCTGTGGGCATTTAGGTTGCTTCCATTACCTGGCTATTGTAAAAAGTGCTGCAACGAACATTGTGGTGAATGTGCCTTTTTGAAATACGGTTTTCTCTGGGTATATGCCCAGAAGTGGAATTGCTGGATCAGATGGTAATTCTATTTCTAATTTTTTTAAGGAAACTCCATACTGTTCTCCATAGTGACTGTATCAATTTACATTCCCACCAATAGTGGAAGAGGGCTCCTTTTGTCCACACCCTCCCCAGAATTGGTTGTTTGTAGATTTTCTGATGATGCCGATTCTAACAGGTGTGAGGTGATACCTCATTGTACTTTTGATTTGCATTTCTCTAATAATTAGTTCTGTTGAGCAGCTTTTCATGTGCGTCTTGGCCATCTCTGTGTCTCCTTTGAAGAAACGTCTCTTTAGATCTTCTGCACATTTTTGTATTGGGTTGTTTGTTTTTTTAATATTAAGCTGCATGAGCTGTTTATATATATTGGAGATTAAACCTCTGTCCATTGATTCGTCTGCAACGATTTTCGCCAATTCTGTTGGATGCCATTTTCCATTCCCGTGTTTTTTAACAAAAAAGGAAAGAAAGGAAAAGAAGCAGAACACTAATGTGCGTAAAATATGCCTTTTGAAATGGTCGTTTTGAAATATGGACGGCCTTTGAATTTTTTGGTCGATATGTGACCCCAGGATTTGTTTTCAGGGCAGGTGTCATTTACAGGCCTGCAATGATTTTGAATATCAACTGACCATTAGCTTTGGGAATAAAGCTGCTGTTGTGTGAAACGGCCACAAGGTGTCAGCAGTTCACCCTTACCAAATCTGGTTACTAGGGCAAGAGAGCCTCAGTGGAAGTGGTGTTCTAGATTGGAGTTTAGAATGGAATGTGCCAGGAGAAAGCCCCTCACGTTTGTCTCACTACTTCTTGTTCGTGTATTTAATTTAATTTAATATTTTTTATTAAAGCAAGTTTGATTACAATGTTTGGCTTGTTGTAGGTGTGGAAGATGTGGTTCTTTTACACATATACAGATGACTGTTTTTCCTGGGATCCTTTTCCCATGTACGTTATGACAGAATGTTGAGTAGTCCTCTCTTGGTATTCTGTAGGTCTTTGGTGATTATATATGTCACCTGTGTTTGTATATGTCTGTTAACCCCGATATCGTAATGAAACCAATCCTCGCACCTTTCCATTGGTGAACCATAAGTTTGTTTAATGAATCTGTGATTGCCCTTCTCCGTGGAAATATCTGCCCTGGTATCCATTTTTAGGTAACACCTCTAAGTGATATGATATGTGTCTTTCAATTTCTGACTTACTACAAGTCACGTGATTTCTTCTAGACTTATCTACGGTGCTGCAAATGGCATTGTGTCCTTTTTTCCCTTTGCTTCTCTTCTGCCTTAGCGGGGTCCATTTTCAACAATGTGATTCCCTGAGGGTTGTGGATTAGCTGACCTGGGCAGCCTTACCCTGCCAGCCCGCCCTCCCCAGGTGTGCCTCGTTGAGGTCAATATAAACAGAGCTCCAGGCAGCAATAGCCCCTGAAGCTGTGCCTGACTCCATATTCTCTGCCCCGTCAGCAGTCTCGGGGCTGTGCTGGTGGGTGGGAATGAGGGGCCACAGCTTTGTGGGTGGCCCGGTGTGTGTGGGGTTCTGCTGGCCTTTCTGCAGGAGTTGCCAGGCTGCCGCCTGTAAAGAAGAGGATGTGTCACCCATACCTTCCGCTGGAATTTCTCTCTAGACAGAGGTGAGGAAGGAAAAAAGCAGTGGGGGCCGGGACAGGAGGGGTATCTCAGGCAGGGCAATGGAGAGCTTCCGGAAGAGCACCCGGGGACAGGACCACCCTGGCTGGCCTGCAGGCACCAAGTTGGCATGCGTGGTGTCGCTGGTGTGGCTCCACGGTCCTTCCTCTAGGCTTTCAAGCCCTTGAACATATTCAGGTGTTTTACCTGGACAGGGTGGGAACAGTTCAGCAGCAGCTGGCCTGGGGCTCAGCTCACGTTTACTCACAGATGCCTCGGCACGGTCCCCCAGCTTTGCAATGAGGACGCTCCTTGCGTGGGGGGTGGGTTGCTGGCTGTATGGGAGATGGTTCCCCACCTCTGACCAATTTCAGAATTGTTTACCACTGGAGCAAGTGCCCTGATTGAGTTTTCCTCTGTATAACTCGTGGGTTCAGGTTTTTTTTTTTCTTTTATGGTTCATGTTAGATTTTATTCCTCTTTTATGTATTTATAGATATAAGCATGGAAATAATTCATTCCTATAAATACATCTGTGTGACGGGAAGAACTTTTTTCTGTTTTATTTTTTAAAATTTTGAAATTTAATTTTATTTATTTTCTTATACAGCACGTTATTATTAGTTATGTAGTTTATGCATATACATGTATACAGGTCAATCCCAAACTCCCAACTCATCCCACCACCACCACCCCATGGCTTCCCACACTTGGTGTCCATACGTTTGTTCTCTACCTCTGTGTCTCTATTTCTTCCCTGCAAACCAGTTCATCTGTACCATTTTTAGGCTCCACATATATGCATTAATATACAATATTTGTTTTCCTCTTTCTGACTTACTTCATTCTGTATGACAGTCTCTCGATCCATCGATGTCTCTACAGATGACCCAGTTTCATTCCTTTTTATGGCCGAGTA
Source organism: Mesoplodon mirus (assembly GCF_964341445.2). Lineage (NCBI taxonomy): Eukaryota > Metazoa > Chordata > Mammalia > Artiodactyla > Ziphiidae > Mesoplodon > Mesoplodon mirus. The sequence continues at coordinate 125,553,509 of NC_138984.1, forward strand.
ATATTCCAGTTTATATATGTACCACATCTTTATCCATTCATCTGTCTGTGGGCATTTAGGTTGCTTCCATTACCTGGCTATTGTAAATAGTGCTGCAACGAACATTGTGGTGAATGTGCCTTTTTGAAATACGGTTTTCTCTGGGTATATGCCCAGAAGTGGGATTGCTGGATCAGATGGTAATTCTATTTCTAGTTTTTTTAAGGAAACTCCATACTGTTCTCCATAGTGACTGTATCAATTTACATTCCCACCAATAGTGGAAGAGGGCTCCTTTTGTCCACACCCTCCCCAGAATTGGTTGTTTGTAGATTTTCTGATGATGCCGATTCTAACAGGTGTGAGTTGATACCTCATTGTAGTTTTGATTTGCATTTCTCTAATAATTAGTGCTGTTGAGCAGCTTTTCATGTGCGTCTTGGCCATCTCTGTGTCTCCTTTGAAGAAACGTCTCTTTAGATCTTCTGCCCATTTTTTTTGGGTTGTTTGTTTTTTTTAATATTAAGCTGCATGAGCTGTTTATATATATTGGAGATTAAACCTCTGTCCATTGATTCGTCTGCAACGATTTTCGCCCATTCTGAGGGATGCCTTTTTCCATTCCCGTGTTTTTTAACAAAAAAGGAAAGAAAGGAAAAGAAGCAGAACACTAATGTGCGTAAAATATGCCTTTTGAAACGGTCGTTTTGAAATATGGACGTCCTTTGAATTTTTTGGTCGATATGTGACCCCAGGATTTGTTTCAGGGCAGGTGTCATTTACAGTCCTGCAATGATTTTGAATATCAACTGACCATTAGCGCTGGGATTAAAGCTGCTGTTGTGTGAAACGGCCACAAGGTGGCAGCAGTTCACCCTTACCAAATCTGGTTACTAGGGCAAGAGAGCCTCAGTGGAAGTGGTGTTCTAGATTGGAGTTTAGAATGGAATGTGCAAGGAGAAAGACCCTCACGTTTGTCTCACTACTTCTTGTTCGTGTTTTTAGTTTAATTTTTTATTTTTTATTACAGCAAGTTTTATTACAATGTTTGGCTTGTTGTAGGTGTGGAAGATGTGGTTCTTTTACACATATACAGATGACTGTTCTTCTTGGGATCCTTTTCCCATGTACGTTATGACAGAATGTTGAGTAGTCCTCTCTTGGTAGTCTGTAGGTCTTTGGTGATTATATATGTCACCTGTGTTTGTATATGTCTGTTAACCCTGATATCGTAATGAAACCAATCCTCACACCTTTCCATTGGTGAACCATAAGTTTGTTTAATGAATCTGTGATTGCCCTTCTCCGTGGAAATATCTGCCCTGGTATCCATTTTTAGGTAACACCTATAAGTGATATGATATATGTGTCTTTCACTTTCTGAGTTACTACAAGTCACGTGATTACTTCTAGACTCATCTACGGTGCTGCAAATGGCATTGTGTCCTTTTTTCCCTTGGCTTCTCTTCTGCCTTAGCGGGGTCCATTTTCAAAAATGTGATTCCCTGAGGGTTGTGGATTAGCTGACCTGGGCAGCCTTACCCTGCCGGCCCGCCCTCCCCAGGTGTGCCTCGTTGAGGTCAATATAAACAGAGCTCCAGGCAGCAATAGCCCCTGAAGCTGTGCCTGACTCCATATTCTCTGCCCCATCAGCAGTCTCGGGGCTGTGCTGGTGGGAGGGAGTGAGGGGCCACAGCTTTGTGGGTGGCCCGGTGTGAGTGGGGTTCTGGTGGCCTTTCTGCAGGAGTTGCCAGGCTGCCGCCTGTAAAGAAGAGGATGTGTCACCCATACCTTCTGCTGGAATTTCTCTCCGGACAGAGGTGAGGAAGGAAAAAAGCAGTGGGGGCCGGGACAGGAGGGGTGTCTCAGGCAGGGCAATGGAAAGCTTCTGGAGGAGCGCCCGGGTCCAGGACCACCCTGGCTGGCCTGCAGGCACCAAGTTGGCCTGCGTGCTGTCGCTGGTGTGGCTCCACGGTCCTTCCTCTAGGCTTTCAAGCCCTTGTACATATTCAGGTGTTTTACCTGGAAAGGGTGGGAACAGTTCAGCAGCAGCTGGCCTGGGGCTCAGCTCACGTTTACTCACAGATGCCTCGGCACGGTCCCCCAGCTTTGCAATGAGGACGCTCCTTGCGTGGGGGTTGGTTTGCTGGCTGTATGGGAGATGGTTCCCCACATCTGACCAATTTCAGAATTGTTTACCACTGGAGCAAGTGCCGTGATAGGGTTTTCCTCTGTATAACTCGTGGGTTCACTTTTTTTTTGTTTTATGTTTCAAGTTAGATGTTATTCCTCTTTTATGTATTTATAGATATAAGCATGGAAATAATTCATTTCTATAAATACATCTGTGTGACGGGAAGAACTTTTTTCTGTTTTATTTTTAAATTTTATTTTTTAAAATTTTGAAATTTTATTTATTTTTTTATACAGCACGTTATTATTAGTTATGTATTTTATGCATATACATGTATACAGGTCAATCCCAAACTCCCAACTCATCCCACCACCACCACCCCATGGCTTCCCACACTTGGTGTCCATACGTTTGTTCTCTACCTCTGTGTCTCTATTTCTTCCCTGCAAACCAGTTCATCTGTACCATTTTTAGGCTCCACATATATGCATTAATATACAATATTTGATTTCCTCTTTCTGACTTACTTCATTCTGTATGACAGTCTCTCGATCCATCGATGTCTCTACAAATGACCCAGTTTCATTCCTTTTTATGGCCGAGTAATATTCCATTTTATATATGTACCACATCTTTATCCATTCATCTGTCTGTGGGCATTTAGGTTGCTTCCATTACCTGGCTATTGTAAATAGTGCTGCAACGAACATTGTGGTGAATGTGCCTTTTTGGAATACGGTTTTCTCTGGGTATATGCCCAGAAGTGGGATTGCTGGATCAGATGGTAATTCTATTTCTAGTTTTTTTAAGGAAACTCCATACTGTTCTCCATAGTGACTGTATCAATTTACATTCCCACCAATAGTGGAAGAGGGCTCCTTTTGTCCACACCCTCCCCAGAATTGGTTGTTTGTAGATTTTCTGATGATGCCGATTCTAACAGGTGTGAGGTGATACCTCATTGGAGTTTTGATTTGCATTTCTCTAATAATTAGTGCTGTTGAGCAGCTTTTCATGTGCGTCTTGGCCATCTCTGTGTCTCCTTTGAAGAAACGTCTCTTTAGATCTTCTGCCCATTTTTTTTGGGTTGTTTGTTTTTTTAATATTAAGATGCATGAGCTGTTTTTATATATTGGAGATTAAACCTCTGTCCATTGATTCGTCTGCAACGATTTTCGCCCATTCTGAGGGATGCCTTTTTCCATTCCCGTGTTTTTTAACAAAAAAGGAAAGAAAGGAAAAGAAGCAGAACACTAATGTGCGTAAAATATGCCTTTTGAAACGGTCGTTTTGAAATATGGACGTCCTTTGAAATTTTTGGTCGATATGTGACCCCAGGATTTGTTTTCAGGGCAGGTGTCATTTACAGGCCTGCAATGATTTTGAATATCAACTGACCATTAGCGCTGGGATTAAAGCTGCTGTTGTGTGAAACGGCCACAAGGTGGCAGCGGTTCACCCTTACCAAATCTGGTTATGAGGGCAAGAGAGCCTCAGTGGAAGTGGTGTTCTAGATTGGAGTTTAGAATGGAATGTGCCAGGAGAAAGCCCCTCACGTTTGTCTCACTACTTCTTGTTCGTGTTTTTAATTTATTTTTTTATTTTTTATTACAGCAAGTTTGATTACAATGTTTGGATTGTTGTAGGTGTGGAAGATGTGGTTCTTTTACACATATACAGATGACTGTTCTTCTTGGGATCCTTTTCCCATGTACGTTATGACAGAATGTTGAGTAGTCCTCTCTTGGTATTCTGTAGGTCTTTGGTGATTATATATGTCACCTGTGTTTGTATATGTCTGTTAACCCCGATATCGTAATGAAACCTATCCTCACACCTTTCCATTGGTGAACCATAAGTTTGTTTAATGAATCTGTGATTGCCCTTCTCCGTGGAAATATCTGCCCTGGTATCCATTTTCAGGTAACACCTATAAGTGATATGATATGATATGTGTCTTTCACTTTCTGACTTACTACAAGTCACGTGATTACTTCTAGACTCATCTATGGTGCTGCAAATGGCATTGTGTCCTTTTTTCCCTTGTCTTCTCTTCTGCCTTAGCGGGGTCCATTTTCAACAATGTGATTCCCTGAGGGTTGTGGATTAGCTGACCTGGGCAGCCTTACCCTGCCGGCCCGCCCTCCCCAGGTGTGCCTCGTTGAGGTCAATATAAACAGAGCTCCAGGCAGCAATAGCCCCTGAAGCTGTGCCTGGCTCCATATTCTCTGCCCCGTCAGCAGTCTCGGGGCTGTGCTGGTGGGAGGGAGTGAGGGGCCACAGCTTTGTGGGTGTCCCGGTGTGAGTGGGGTTCTGCTGGCCTTTCTGCAGGAGTTGCCAGGCTGCCGCCTGTAAAGAAGAGGATGTGTCACCCATACCTTCCGCTGGAATTTCTCTCTGGACAGAGGTGAGGAAGGAAAAAAGCAGTGGGGGCCGGGACAGGAGGGGTATCTCAGGCAGGGCTATGGAAAGCTTCTGGAAGAGCGCCAGGGTCCACGACCACGCTGGCTGTCCTGCAGGCACCAAGTTGGCCTGCGTGCTGTCGCTGGTGTGGCTCCACGGTCCTTCCTCTAGGCTTTCAAGCCCTTGTACATATTCAGGTGTTTTACCTGGAAAGGGTGGGAACAGTTCAGCAGCATCTGGCCTGGGGCTCAGCTCACATTTACTCACAGATGCCTCAGCACAGTCCCCCAGCTTTGCAATGAGGACGCTCCTTGCGTGGGGGTTGGGTTGCTGGCTGTATGGGAGATGGTTCCCCACCTCTGACCAATTTCAGAATTGTTTACCACTGGAGCAAGTGCCGTGATAGAGTTTTCCTCTGTATAACTCGTGGGTTCACTTTTTTTTTTCTTTTATATTTCAAGTTAGATGTTATTCCTCTTTTATGTATTTATAGATATAAGCATGGAAATAATTCATTCCTATAAATACATCTGTGTGAAGGGAAGAACTTTTTTCTGTTTTATTTTTAAATTTTATTTTTTAAAATTTTGAAATTTTATTTTATTTATTTTTTTATACAGCACGTTATTATTAGTTATGTATTTTATGCATATACCTGTATACAGGTCAATCCCAAACTCCCAACTCATCCCACCACCACCACCCCATGGCTTCCCACACTTGGTGTCCATACGTTTGTTCTCTACCTCTGTGTCTCTATTTCTGCCCTGCCAACCAGTTCATCTGTACAATTTTTAGGCTCCACATATATGCGTTAATAGACAATATTTGTTTTCCTCTTTCTGACTTACTTCATTCTGTATGACAGTCTCTCGATCCATCGATGTCTCTACAAATGACCCAGTTTCATTCCTTTTTATGGCCGAGTAATATTCCATTTTATATATGTACCACATCTTTATCCATTCATCTGTCTGTGGGCATTTAGGTTGCTTCCATTACCTGGCTATTGTAAATAGTGCTGCAACGAACATTGTGGTGAATGTGCCTTTTTGAAATACGGTTTTCTCTGGGTATATGCCCAGAAGTGGGATTGCTGGATCAGATGGTAATTCTATTTCTAGTTATTTTAAGGAAACTCCATACTGTTCTCCATAGTGACTGTATCAATTTACATTCCCATCAATAGTGGAAGAGGGCTCCTTTTGTCCACACCCTCCCCAGAATTTGTTGTTTGTAAATTTTCTGATGATGCCGATTCTAACAGGTGTGAGGTGATACCTCATTGTAGTTTTGATTTGCATTTCTCTAATAATTAGTGCTGTTGAGCAGCTTTTCATGTGCATCTTGGCCATCTCTGTGTCTTCTTTGAAGAAACGTCTCTTTAGATCTTCTGACCATTTTTGTATTGGGTTGTTTGTTTTTTTTAATATTAAGCTGCATGAGCTGTTTATATATATTGGAGATTAAACCTCTGTCCATTGATTCGTCTGCAACGATTTTCGCCCATTCTGAGGGATGCCTTTTTCCATTCCCGTGTTTTTTAACAAAAAAGGAAAGAAAGGAAAAGAAGCAGAACACTAATGTGCGTAAAATATGCCTTTTGAAACGGTCGTTTTGAAATATGGACGTCCTTTGAATTTTTTGGTCGATATGTGACCCCAGGATTTGTTTTCAGGGCAGGTGTCATTTACAGGCCTGCAATGATTTTGAATATCAACTGACCATTAGCGCTGGGATTAAAGCTGCTGTTGTGTGAAACGGCCACAAGGTGGCAGCAGTTCAGCCTTACCAAATCTGGTTACTAGGGCAAGAGAGCCTCAGTGGAAGTGGTGTTCTAGATTGGAGTTTAGAATGGAATGTGCCAGGAGAAAGCCCCTCACGTTTGTCTCACTACTTCTTGTTCGTGTTTTTAATTTAATTTTTTATTTTTTATTACAGCAAATTTGATTACAATGTTTGGTTTGTTGTAGGTGTGGAAGATGTGGTTCTTTTACACATATACACATGTCTGTTCTTCCTGGGATCCTTTTCCCATGTACGTTATGACAGAATGTTGAGTAGTCCTCTCTTGGTATTCTGTAGGTCTTTGGTGATTATATATGTCACCTGTGTTTGTATATGTCTGTTAACCCCGATATCGTAATGAAACCAATCCTCACACCTTTCCATTGGTGAACCATAAGTTTGTTTAATGAATCTGTGATTGCCCTTCTCCCTGGACATATCTGCCCTGGTATCCATTTTTAGGTAACACCTATAAGTGATATGATATGATATGTGTCTTTCACTTTCTGACTTACTACAAGTCACGTGATTACTTCTAGACTCATCTACGGTGCTACAAATGGCATTGTGTCCTTTTTTCCCTTGGCTTCTCTTCTGCCTTAGCGGGGTCAATTTTCAGCAATTTGATTCCCTCAGGGTTGTGGATTAGCTGACCTGGGCAGCCTTACCCTGCCGGCCCGCCCTCCCCAGGTGTGCCTCGTTGAGGTCAATATAAACAGCGCTCCAGGCAGCAATAGCCCCTGAAGCTGTGCCTGACTCCATATTCTCTGCCACGTCAGCAGTCTCGGGGCTGTGCTGGTGGGAGGGATTGAGGGGCCACAGCTTTGTGGGTGTCCCGGTGTGTGTGGGGTTCTGCTGGCCTTTCTGCAGGAGTTGCCAGGCTGCCGCCTGTAAAGAAGAGGATGTGTCACACATACCTTCCGCTGGAATTTCTCTCTGGACAGAGGTGAGGAAGGAAAAAAGCAGTGGGGGCCGGGACAGGAGGGGTATCTCAGGCAGGGCAATGGGAAGCTTCTGGAAGAGCGCCAGGGTCCAGGACCACCCTGGCTGGCCTACAGGCACCAAGTTGGCCTGCGTGCTGTCGCTGGTGTGGCTCCACGGTCCTTCCTCTAGGCTTTCAAGCCCTTGTACATATTCAGGTGTTTTACCTGGAAAGGGTGGGAACAGTTCAGCAGCAGCTGGCCTGGGGCTCAGCTCACGTTTACTCACAGATGCCTCGGCACTGACCCCCATCTTTGCAATGACGACGCTCCTTGCGTGGGGGGTGGGTTGCTGGCTATATGGGAGATGGTTCCCCACCTCTGACCAATTTCAGAATTGTTTACCGCTGGAGCAAGGGCCCTGATAGGGTTTTCCTCTGTATAACTAGTGTGTTTACTTTTTTTTTTCTTTTATGGTTCAAGTTAGATTTTATTCCTCTTTTATGTATTTATAAATATAAGCATGGAAATAATTCATTCCTATAAATACATCTGTGTGACGGGAAGAATTTTTTCAGTTTTATTTTTAAATTTTATTTTTTAAAATTTTGAAATTTTATTTTATTTATGTTTTTATACAGCACGTTATTATTAGTTATGTATTTTATGCATATACATTTATACAGGTCAATCCCAATCTCCCAACTCATCCCACCACCACCACCCCATGGCTTCCCACACTTGGTGTCCATACGTTTGTTCTCTACCTCTGTGTCTCTATGTCTTCCCTGCAAACCAGTTCATCTGTACCATTTTTAGGCTCCACATATATGCATTAATATACAATATTTGTTTTCCTCTTTCTGACTTACTTCATTCTGTATGACAGTCTCTCGATCCATCGATGTCTCTACAAATGACCCAGTATCATTCCTTTCTATGGCCGAGTAATATTCCATTTCATATATGTACCACATCTTTATCCATTCATCTGTCTGTGGGCATTTAGGTTGCTTCCATTACCTGGCTATTGTAAATAGTGCTGCAATGAACATTGTGGTGAATGTGCCTTTTTGATGTACGGTTTTCTCTGGGTATATGCCCAGAAGTGAGATTGCTGGATCAGATGGTAATTCTATTTCTAGTTTTTTTAAGGAAACTCCATACTGTTCTCCATAGTGACTGTATCAATTTACATTCCCACCAATAGTGGAAGAGGGCTCCTTTTGTCCACACCCTCCCCAGAATTGGTTGTTTGTAGATTTTCTGATGATGCCGATTCTAACAGGTGAGAGGTGAAACCTCATTGTAGTTTTGATTTGCATTTCTCTGATAATTAGTGCTGTTGAGCAGCTTTTCATGTGCGTCTTGGCCATCTCTGTGTCTCCTTTGAAGAAACATCTCTTTACATCTTCTGGCCATTTATTTTGCGTTGTTTGTTTTTTTAATATTAAGCTGCATGAGCTGTTTATATGGAGATTAAGCCTCTGTCCATTGATTCGTCTGCAACGATTTTCGCCCATTCTGAGGGATGCCTTTTTCCATTCCCGTGTTTTTTAACAAAAAAGGAAAGAAAGGAAAAGAAGCAGAACACTAATGTGTGTAAAATATGCCTTTTGAAACGGTCGTTTTGAAATATGGACGTCCTTTGAATATTTTGGTCGATATGTGACCCCAGGATTTGTTTTCAGGGCAGGTGTCATTTACAGGCCTGCAATGATTTTGAATATCAACTGACCATTAGCGTTGGGATTAAAGCTGCTGTTGTGTGAAACGGCCACAAGGTGGCAGCTGTCCACCCTTACCAAATCTGTTTACTAGGGCAAGAGAGCCTCAGTGGAAGTGGTGTTCTAGATTGGAGTTTAGAATGGAATATGCCAGGAGAAAGCCCCTCACGTTTGTCTCACTACTTCTTGTTCGTGTTTTTAATTTAATTTTTTATTTTTTCTTACAGCAAGTTTGATTACAATGTTTGGCTTGTTGTAGGTGTGGAAGATGTGGTTCTTTTACACATATACACATGTCTGTTCTTCCTGGGATCCTTTTCCCATGTACGTTATGACAGAATGTTGAGTAGCCTCTCTTGGTATTCTGTAGGTCTTTGGTGTTTATATATGTCACCTGTGTTTGTAGATGTCTGTTAACCCCGATATTGTAATGAAACCAATCCTCACACCTTTCCTTTGGTGAACCATAAGTTTGTTTAATGAATCTGTGATTGCCCTTCTCCGTGGAAATATCTGCCCTGGTATCCATTTTTAGGTAACACCTATAAGTGATATGATATGATATGTGTCTTTCACTTTCTGACTTACTACAAGTCACGTGATTACTTCTAGACTCATCTACGGTGCTGCAAATGGCATTGTGTCCTTTTTTCCCTTGGCTTCTCTTCTGCCTTAGCGGGGTCCATTTTCAACAATGTGATTCCCTGAGGGTTGTGGATTAGCTGACCTGGGCAGCCTTACCCTGCCGGCCCGCCCTCCCCAGCTGTGGCTCGTTGAGGTCAATATAAACAGTGCTCCAGGCAGCAATAGCCCCTGAAGCTGTGCCTGACTCCATATTCTCTGCCCCGTCAGCAGTCTCGGGGCTGTGCTGGTGGGAGGGAGTGAGGGGCCACAGCTTTGTGGGTGGCCCGGTGTGAGTGGGGTTCTGCGGGCCTTTCTGCAGGAGTTGCCAGGCTGCCGCCTGCAAAGAAGAGGTTGTGTCACCCATACCTTCCGCTGGAATTTCTCTCCGGACAGAGGTGAGGAAGGAAAAAAGCAGTGGGGGCCGGGACAGGAGGGGTATCTCAGGCAGGGCAATGGAAAGCTTCTGGAAGCGTGCCCGGGGCCAGGACCACCCTGGCTGTCCTGCAGGCACCAAGTTGGCCTGCGTGCTGTCGCTAGTGTGGCTCCACGGTCCTTCTTCTAGGCTTTCAAGCCCTTGTACATATTCAGGTGTTTTACCTGGAAAGGGTGGGAACAGTTCAGCAGCAGCTGGCCTGGGGCTCAGCTCACGTTTACTCACAGATGCCTTGGCACGGTCCCCCAGCTTTGCAATGAGGACACTCCTTGCGTGGGGGGTGGGTTGATGGCTGTATGGGAGATGGTTCCCCACCTCTGACCAATTTCAGAATTGTTTACCACTGGAGCAAGTGCCCTGATAGGGTTTTCCTCTGTATAACTCGTGGGTTCAGGTTTTTTTTTTCTTTTATGGTTCAAGTTAGATTTTATTCCTCTTTTATGTATTTATAGATATAAGCATGGAAATAATTCATTCCTATAAATACATCTGTGTGACGGGAAGAACTTTTTTCTGTTTTATTTTTAAATTTTATTTTTTAAAATTTTGAAATTTAATTTTATTTATTTTTTTATATAGCACGTTATTATTAGTTATGTATTTTATGCATATACATGTACACAGGTCAATCCCAAACTCCCAACTCATCCCACCACCACCACCCCATGGCTTCCCACACTTGGTGTCCATACGTTTGTTCTCTACCTCTGTGTCTCTATTTCTTCCCTGCAAACCAGTTCATCGGTACCATTTTTAGGCTCCACATATATGCATTAATATACAATATTTGTTTTCCTCTTTCTGACTTACTTCATTCTGTATGACAGTCTCTCGATCCATCGATGCCTCTACAAATGACCCAGTTTCATTCCTTTTTATGGCGGAGTAATATTCCATTTCATATGTGTACCACATCTTTATCCATTCATCTGTCTGTGGGCATTTAGGTTGCTTCCATTACCTGGCTATTGTAAATAGTGCTGCAATGAACATTGTGGTGAATGTGCCTTTTTGATGTACGGTTTTCTCTGGGTATATGCCCAGAAGTGGGATTGCTGGATCAGATGGTAATTCTATTTCTAGTTTTTTTAAGGAAACTCCATACTGTTCTCCATAGTGACTGTATCAATTTACATTCCCACCAATAGTGGAAGAGGGCTCCTTTTGTCCACACCCTCCCCAGAATTGGTTGTTTGTAGATTTTCTGATGATGCCGATTCTAACAGGTGTGAGGTGAAACCTCATTGTAGTTTTGATTTGCATTTCTCTGATAATTAGTGCTGTTGAGCAGCTTTTCATATGCGTCTTGGCCATCTCTGTGTCTCCTTTGAAGAAACGTCTCTTTAGATCTTCTGCCCATTTTTTTGCGTTGTTTGTTTTTTTAATATTAAGCTGCATGAGCTGTTTATATATATTGGAGATTAAACCTCTGTCCATTGATTCGTCTGCAACGATTTTCGCCCATTCTGAGGGATGCCTTTTTCCATTCCCGTGTTTTTTAACAAAAAAGGAAAGAAAGGAAAAGAAGCAGAACACTAATGTGCGTAAAATATGCCTTTTGAAACGGTCGTTTTGAAATATGGACGTCCTTTGAATTTTTTGGTCGATATGTGACCCCAGGATTTGTTTTCAGGGCAGGTGTCATTTACAGGCCTGCAATGATTTTGAATATCAACTGACCATTAGCGTTGGGATTAAAGCTGCTGTTGTGTGAAACGGCCACAAGGTGGCAGCAGTTCACCCTTACCAAATCTGGTTACTAGGGCAAGAGAGCCTCAGTGGAAGTGGTGTTCTAGATTGGAGTTTAGAATGGAATGTGCCAGGAGAAAGCCCCTCACGTTTGTCTCACTACTTCTTGTTCGTGTTTTTAATTTAATTTTTTATTTTTTCTTACAGCAAGTTTGATTACAATGTTTGGCTTGTTGTAGGTGTGGAAGATGTGGTTCTTTTACACATATACACATGTCTGTTCTTCCTGGGATCCTTTTCCCATGTACGTTATGGCAGAATGTTGAGTAGTCCTCTCTTGGTATTCTGTAGGTCTTTGGTGATTATATATGTTACCTGTGTTTGTAGATGTCTGTTAACCCCGATATCGTAATGAAACCAATCCTCACACCTTTCCTTTGGTGAACCATAAGTTTGTTTAATGAATCTGTGATTGCCCTTCTCCGTGGAAATATCTGCCCTGGTATCCATTTTTAGGTAACACCTATAAGTGATATGATATGATATGTGTCTTTCACTTTCTGACTTACTACAAGTCACGTGATTACTTCTAGACTCATCTACGGTGCTGCAAATGGCATTGTGTCCTTTTTTCCCTTGGCTTCTCTTCTGCCTTAGCGGGGTCCATTTTCAACAATGTGATTCCCTGAGGGTTGTGGATTAGCTGACCTGGGCAGCCTTACCCTGCCGGCCCACCCTCCCCAGCTGTGCCTCGTTGAGGTCAATATAAACAGCGCTCCAGGCAGCAATAGCCCCTGAAGCTGTGCCTGACTCCATATTCTCTGCCCCGTCAGCAGTCTCGGGGCTGTGCTGGTGGGAGGGAGGGAGGGGCCACAGCTTTGTGGGTGGCCCGGTGTGAGTGGGGTTCTGCTGGCCTTTCTGCAGGAGTTGCCAGGCTGCCGCCTGCAAAGAAGAGGTTGTGTCACCCATACCTTCCGCTGGAATTTCTCTCCGGACAGAGGTGAGGAAGGAAAAAAGCAGTGGGGGCCGGGACAGGAGGGGTATCTCAGGCAGGGCAATGGAAAGCTTCTGGAAGAGCGCCCGGGGCCAGGACCACCCTGGCTGGCCTGCAGGCACCAAGTTGGCCTGTGTGCTGTCGCTGGTGTGGCTCCACGGTCCTTCTTCTAGGCTTTCAAGCCCTTGTACATATTCAGGTGTTTTACCTGGAAAGGGTGGGAACAGTTCAGCAGCAGCTGGCCTGGGGCTCAGCTCACGTTTACTCACTGATGCCTCGGCACGGTCCCCCAGCTTTGCAATGAGGACGCTCCTTGCGTGGGGGGTGGGTTGATGGCTGTATGGGAGATGGTTCCCCACCTCTGACCAATTTCAGAATTGTTTACCACTGGAGCAAGTGCCCTGATAGGGTTTTCCTCTGTATAACTCGTGGGTTCAGGGTTTTTTTTTCTTTTATGGTTCAAGTTAGATTTTATTCCTCTTTTATGTATTTATAGATATAAGCATGGAAATAATTCATTCCTATAAATACATCTGTGTGACGGGAAGAACTTTTTTCTGTTTTATTTTTAAATTTTATTTTTTAAAATTTTGAAATTTAATTTTATTTATGTTTTTATACAGCACGTTATTATTAGTTATGTATTTTATGCATATACATGTACACAGGTCAATCCCAAACTCCCAACTCATCCCACCACCACCACCCTATGGCTTCCCACACTTGGTGTCCATACGTTTGTTCTCTACCTCTGTGTCTCTATTTCTTCCCTGCAAACCAGTTCATCTGTACCATTTTTAGGCTCCACATATATGCATTAATATACAATATTTGTTTTCCTCTTTCTGACTTACTTCATTCTGTATGACAGTCTCTCGATCCATCGATGCCTCTACAAATGACCCAGTTTCATTCCTTTTTATGGCCGAGTAATATTCCATTTCATATATGTACCACATCTTTATCCATTCATCTGTCTGTGGGCATTTAGGTTGCTTCCATTACTTGGCTATTGTAAATAGTGCTGCAATGAACATTGTGGTGAATGTGCCTTTTTGATTTACGGTTTTCTCTGGGTATATGCCCAGAAGTGGGATTGCTGGATCAGATGGTAATTCTATTTCTAGTTTTTTTAAGGAAACTCCATACTGTTCTCCATAGTGACTGTATCAATTTACATTCCCACCAATAGTGGAAGAGGGCTCCTTTTGTCCACACCCTCCCCAGAATTGGTTGTTTGTAGATTTTCTGATGATGCCGATTCTAACAGGTGTGAGGTGAAACCTCATTGTAGTTTTGATTTGCATTTCTCTGATAATTAGTGCTGTTGAGCAGCTTTTCATGAGCGTCTTGGCCATCTCTGTGTCTCCTTTGAAGAAACGTCTCTTTAGATCTTCTGCCCATTTTTTTTGCGTTGTTTGTTTTTTTAATATTAAGCTGCATGAGCTGTTTATATATATTGGAGATTAAACCTCTGTCCATTGATTCGTCTGCAACGATTTTCGCCCATTCTGAGGGATGCCTTTTTCCATTCCCGTGTTTTTTAACAAAAAAGGAAAGAAAGGAAAAGAAGCAGAACACTAATGTGCGTAAAATATGCCTTTTGAAACGGTCGTTTTGAAATATGGACGTCCTTTGAATTTTTTGGTCGATATGTGACCCCAGGATTTGTTTTCAGGGCAGGTGTCATTTACAGGCCTGCAATGATTTTGAATATCAACTGACCATTAGCGTTGGGATTAAAGCTGCTGTTGTGTGAAACGGCCACAAGGTGGCAGCAGTTCACCCTTACCAAATCTGGTTACTAGGGCAAGAGAGCCTCAGTGGAAGTGGTGTTCTAGATTGGAGTTTAGAATGGAATGTGCCAGGAGAAAGCCCCTCACGTTTGTCTCACTACTTCTTGTTCGTGTTTTTAATTTAATTTTTTATTTTTTCTTACAGCAAGTTTGATTACAATGTTTGGCTTGTTGTAGATGTGGAAGATGTGGTTCTTTTACACATATACACATGTCTGTTCTTCCTGGGATCCTTTTCCCATGTACGTTATGGCAGAATGTTGAGTAGTCCTCTCTTGGTATTCTGTAGGTCTTTGGTGATTATATATGTCACCTGTGTTTGTAGATGTCTGTTAACCCCGATATCGTAATGAAACCAATCCTCACACCTTTCCTTTGGTGAACCATAAGTGTGTTTAATGAATCTGTGATTGCCCTTCTCCGTGGAAATATCTGCCCTGGTATCCATTTTTAGGTAACACCTATAAGTGATATGATATGATATGTGTCTTTCACTTTCTGACTTACTACAAGTCACGTGATTACTTCTAGACTCATCTAAGGTGCTGCAAATGGCATTGTGTCCTTTTTTCCCTTGGCTTCTCTTCTGCCTTAGCGGGGTCCATTTTCAACAATGTGATTCCCTGAGGGTTGTGGATTAGCTGACCTGGGCAGCCTTACCCTGCCGGCCCGCCCTCCCCAGGTGTGCCTCGTTGAGGTCAATATAAACAGCGCTCCAGGCAGCAATAGCCCCTGAATCTGTGCCTGACTCCATATTCTCTGCCCCGTCAGCAGTCTCGGGGCTGTGCTGGTGGGAGGGAGGGAGGGGCCACAGCTTTGTGGGTGGCCCGGTGTGAGTGGGGTTCTGCTGGCCTTTCTGCAGGAGTTGCCAGGCTGCCGCCTGTAAAGAAGAGGTTGTGTCACCCATACCTTCCGCTGGAATTTCTCTCCGGACAGAGGTGAGGAAGGAAAAAAGCAGTGGGGTCCGGGACAGGAGGGGTATCTCAGGCAGGGCAATGGAAAGCTTCTGGAAGAGCGCCCGGGGCAAGGACCACCCTGGCTGGCCTGCAGGCACCAAGTTGGCCTGCGTGCTGTCGCTGGTGTGGCTCCACGGTCCTTCCTCTAGGCTTTCAAGTCCTTGTACATATTCAGGTGTTTTACCTGGAAAGGGTGGGAACAGTTCAGCAGCAGCTGGCCTGGGGCTCAGCTCACGTTTACTCAGAGATGCCTCGGCACGGTCCCCCAGCTTTGCAATGAGGACGCTCCTTGCGTGGGGGGTGGGTTGATGGCTGTATGGGAGATGGTTCCCCACCTCTGACCAATTTCAGAATTGTTTACCACTGGAGCAAGTGCCCTGATAGGGTTTTCCTCTGTATAACTCGTGGGTTCAGGGTTATTTTTTCTTTTATGGTTCAAGTTAGATTTTATTCCTCTTTTATGTATTTATAGATATAAGCATGGAAATAATTCATTCCTATAAATACATCTGTGTGACGGGAAGAACTTTTTTCTGTTTTATTTTTAAATTTTATTTTTTAAAATTTTGAAATTTAATTTTATTTATTTTTTTATACAGCACGTTATTATTAGTTATGTATTTTATGCATATACATGTACACAGGTCAATCCCAAACTCCCAACTCATCCCACCACCACCACCCCATGGCTTCCCACACTTGGTGTCCATACGTTTGTTCTCTACCTCTGTGTCTCTATTTCTTCCCTGCAAACCAGTTCATCTGTACCATTTTTAGGCTCCACATATATGCATTAATATACAATATTTGTTTTCCTCTTTCTGACTTACTTCATTCTGTAGGACAGTCTCTCGATCCATCGATGTCTCTACAAATGACCCAGTTTCATTCCTTTTTATGGCCGAGTAATATTCCATTTCATATATGTACCACATCTTTATCCATTCATCTGTCTGTGGGCATTTAGGTTGCTTCCATTACCTGGCTATTGTAAATAGTGCTGCAATGAACATTGTGGTGAATGTGCCTTTTTGATGTACGGTTTTCTCTGGGTATATGCCCAGAAGTGGGATTGCTGGATCAGATGGTAATTCTATTTCTAGTTTTTTAAGGAAACTCCATACTGTTCTCCATAGTGACTGTATCAATTTACATTCCCACCAATAGTGGAAGAGGGCTCCTTTTGTCCACACCCTCCCCAGAATTGGTTGTTTGTAGATTTTCTGATGATGCCGATTCTAACAGGTGTGAGGTGAAACCTCATTGTAGTTTTGATTTGCATTTCTCTGATAATTAGTGCTGTTGAGCAGCTTTTCATGTGCGTCTTGGCCATCTCTGTGTCTCCTTTGAAGAAACGTCTCTTTAGATCTTCTGCCCATTTTTTTGCGTTGTTTGTTTTTTTAATATTAAGCTGCATGAGCTGTTTATATATATTGGAGATTAAACCTCTGTCCATTGATTCGTCTGCAACGATTTTCGCCCATTCTGAGGGATGCCTTTTTCCATTCCCGTGTTTTTTAACAAAAAAGGAAAGAAAGGAAAAGAAGCAGAACACTAATGTGCGTAAAATATGCCTTTTGAAACGGTCGTTTTGAAATATGGACGTCCTTTGAATTTTTTGGTCGATATGTGACCCCAGGATTTGTTTTCAGGGCAGGTGTCATTTACAGGCCTGCAATGATTTTGAATATCAACTGACCATTAGCGTTGGGATTAAAGCTGCTGTTGTGTGTAACGGCCACAAGGTGGCAGCAGTTCACCCTTACCAAATCTGGTTACTAGGGCAAGAGAGCCTCAGTGGAAGTGGTGTTCTAGATTGGAGTTTAGAATGGAATGTGCCAGGAGAAAGCCCCTCACGTTTGTCTCACTACTTCTTGTTCGTGTTTTTAATTTAATTTTTTATTTTTTCTTACAGCAAGTTTGATTACAATGTTTGGCTTGTTGTAGGTGTGGAAGATGTGGTTCTTTTACACATATACACATGTCTGTTCTTCCTGGGATCCTTTTCCCATGTACGTTATGGCAGAATGTTGAGTAGTCCTCTCTTGGTATTCTGTAGGTCTTTGGTGATTATATATGTCACCTGTGTTTGTAGATGTCTGTTAACCCCGATATCGTAATGAAACCAATCCTCACACCTTTCCATTGGTGAACCATAAGTTTGTTTAATGAATCTGTGATTGCCCTTCTCCATGGAAATATCTGCCCTGGTATCCATTTTTAGGTAACACCTATAAGTGATATGATATGATATGTGTCTTTCACTTTCTGACTTACTACAAGTCACGTGATTACTTCTAGACTCATCTACGGTGCTGCAAATGGCATTGTGTCCTTTTTTCCCTTGGCTTCTCTTCTGCCTTAGCGGGGTCCATTTTCAACAATGTGATTCCCTGAGGGTTGTGGATTAGCTGACCTGGGCAGCCTTACCCTGCCGGCCCGCCCTCCCCAGGTGTGCCTCGTTGAGGTCAATATAAACAGCGCTCCAGGCAGCAATAGCCCCTGAAGCTGTGCCTGACTCCATATTCTCTGCCCCGTCAGCAGTCTCGGGGCTGTGCTGGTGGGAGGGAGGGAGGGGCCACAGCTTTGTGGGTGGCCCGGTGTGAGTGGGGTTCTGCTGGCCTTTCTGCAGGAGTTGCCAGGCTGCCGCCTGTAAAGAAGAGGTTGTGTCACCCATACCTTCCGCTGGAATTTCTCTCCGGACAGAGGTGAGGAAGGAAAAAAGCAGTGGGGGCCGGGACAGGAGGGGTATCTCAGGCAGGGCAATGGAAAGCTTCTGGAAGAGCGCCCGGGGCCAGGACCACCCTGGCTGGCCTGCAGGCACCAAGTTGGCCTGCGTGCTGTCGCTGATGTGGCTCCACGGTCCTTCCTCTAGGCTTTCAAGCCCTTGTACATATTCAGGTGTTTTACCTGGAAAGGGTGGGAACAGTTCAGCAGCAGCTGGCCTGGGGCTCAGCTCACGTTTACTCAGAGATGCCTCGGCACGGTCCCCCAGCTTTGCAATGAGGACGCTCCTTGCGTGGGGGGTGGGTTGATGGCTGTATGGGAGATGGTTCCCCACCTCTGACCAATTTCAGAATTGTTTACCACTGGAGCAAGTGCCCTGATAGGGTTTTCCTCTGTATAACTCGTGGGTTCATGTTTTCTTTTCTTTTATGGTTCAAGTTAGATTTTATTCCTCTTTTATGTATTTATAGATATAAGCATGGAAATAATTCATTCCTATAAATACATCTGTGTGACGGGAAGAACTTTTTTCTGTTTTATTTTACATTTTATTTTTTAAAATTTTGAAATTTAATTTTATTTATTTTTTTATATAGCACGTTATTATTAGTTATGTATTTTATGCATATACATGTACACAGGTCAATCCCAAACTCCCAACTCATCCCACCACCACCACCCCATGGCTTCCCACACTTGGTGTCCATACGTTTGTTCTCTACCTCTGTGTCTCTATTTCTTCCCTGCAAACCAGTTCATCTGTACCATTTCTAGGCTCCACATATATGCATTAATATACAATATTTGTTTTCCTCTTTCTGACTTACTTCATTCTGTATGACAGTCTCTCGATCCATCGATGTCTCTACAAATGACCCAGTTTCATTCCTTTTTATGGCCGAGTAATATTCCATTTCATATATGTACCACATCTTTATCCATTCATCTGTCTGTGGGCATTTAGGTTGCTTCCATTACCTGGCTATTGTAAATAGTGCTGCAATGAACATTGTGGTGAATGTGCCTTTTTGATGTACGGTTTTCTCTGGGTATATGCCCAGAAGTGGGATTGCTGGATCAGATGGTAATTCTATTTCTAGTTTTTTTAAGGAAACTCCATACTGTTCTCCATAGTGACTGTATCAATTTACATTCCCACCAATAGTGGAAGAGGGCTCCTTTTGTCCACACCCTCCCCAGAATTGGTTGTTTGTAGATTTTCTGATGATGCCGATTCTAACAGGTGTGAGGTGAAACCTCATTGTAGTTTTGATTTGCATTTCTCTGACAATTAGTGCTGTTGAGCAGCTTTTCATGTGCGTCTTGGCCATCTCTGTGTCTCCTTTGAAGAAACGTCTCTTTAGATCTTCTGGCCATTTTTTTGGGTTGTTTGTTTTTTTTTAATATTAAGCTGCATGAGCTGTTTATATATATTGGAGATTAAACCTCTGTCCATTGATTCGTCTGCAACGATTTTCGCCCATTCTGAGGGATGCCTTTTTCCATTCCCGTGTTTTTTGAACAAAAAAGGAAAGAAAGGAAAAGAAGCAGAACACTAATGTGCGTAAAATATGCCTTTTGAAATGGTCGTTTTGAAATATGGACGTCCTTTGAATATTTTGGTCGATATGTGACCCCAGGATTTGTTTTCAGGGCAGGTGTCATTTACAGGCCTGCAATGATTTTGAATATCAACTGACCATTAGCGTTGGGATTAAAGCTGCTGTTGTGTGAAACGGCCACAAGGTGGCAGCAGTTCACCCTTACCAAATCTGGTTACTAGGGCAAGAGAGCCTCAGTGGAAGTGGTGTTCTAGATTGGAGTTTAGAATGGAATGTGCCAGGAGAAAGCCCCTCACGTTTGTCTCACTACTTCTTGTTCGTGTTTTTAATTTAATTTTTTATTTTTTCTTACAGCAAGTTTGATTACAATGTTTGGCTTGTTGTAGGTGTGGAAGATGTGGTTCTTTTACACATATACACATCTGTTCTTCCTGCGATCCTTTTCCCATGTACGATATGACAGAATGTTGAGTAGTCCTCTCTTGGTATTCTGTAGGTCTTTGGTGATTATATATGTCACCTGTGTTTGTAGATGTCTGTTAACCCCGATATCGTAATGAAACCAATCCTCACACCTTTCCTTTGGTGAACCATAAGTTTGTTTAATGAATCTGTGATTGCCCTTCTCCGTGGAAATATCTGCCCTGGTATCCATTTTTAGGTAACACCTATAAGTGATATGATATGATATGTGTCTTTCACTTTCTGACTTACTACAAGTCACGTGATTACTTCTAGACTCATCTACGGTGCTGCAAATGGCATTGTGTCCTTTTTTCCCTTGGCTTCTCTTCTGCCTTAGCGGGGTCCATTTTCAACAATGTGATTCCCTGAGGGTTGTGGATTAGCTGACCTGGGCAGCCTTACCCTGCCGGCCCGCCCTCCCCAGGTGTGCCTCGTTGAGGTCAATATAAACAGCGCTCCAGGCAGCAATAGCCCCTGAAGCTGTGCCTGACTCCATATTCTCTGCCCCGTCAGCAGTCTCGGGGCTGTGCTGGTGGGAGGGAGTGAGGGGCCACAGCTTTGTGGGTGGCCCGGTGTGAGTGGGGTTCTGCTGGCCTTTCTGCAGGAGTTGCCAGGCTGCCGCCTGTAAAGAAGAGGTTGTGTCACCCATACCTTCCGCTGGAATTTCTCTCCGGACAGAGGTGAGGAAGGGAAAAAGCAGTGGGGGCCGGGACAGGAGGGGTATCTCAGGCAGGGCAATGGAAAGCTTCTGGAAGAGCGCCCGGGGCCAGGACCACCCTGGCTGGCCTGCAGGCACCAAGTTGGCCTGCGTGCTGTCGCTGGTGTGGCTCCACGGTCCTTCCTCTAGGCTTTCAAGCCCTTGTACATATTCAGGTGTTTTACCTGGAAAGGGTGGGAACAGTTCAGCAGCAGCTGGCCTGGGGCTCAGCTCACGTTTACTCAGAGATGCCTCGGCACGGTCCCCCAGCTTTGCAATGAGGACGCTCCTTGCGTGGGGGGTGGGTTGATGGCTGTATGGGAGATGGTTCCCCACCTCTGACCAATTTCAGAATTGTTTACCACTGGAGCAAGTGCCCTGATAGGGTTTTCCTCTGTATAACTCGTGGGTTCAGGTTTTCTTTTCTTTTATGGTTCAAGTTAGATTTTATTCCTCTTTTATGTATTTATAGATATAAGCATGGAAATAATTCATTCCTATAAATACATCTGTGTGACGGGAAGAACTTTTTTCTGTTTTATTTTAAATTTTATTTTTTAAAATTTTGAAATTTAATTTTATTTATTTTTTTTATATAGCACGTTATTATTAGTTATGTATTTTATGCATATACATGTACACAGGTCAATCCCAAACTCCCAACTCATCCCACCACCACCACCCCATGGCTTCCCACACTTGGTGTCCATACGTTTGTTCTCTACCTCTGTGTCTCTATTTCTTCCCTGCAAACCAGTTCATCCGTACCATTTTTAGGCTCCACATATATGCATTAATATACAATATTTGTTTTCCTCTTTCTGACTTACTTCATTCTGTATGACAGTCTCTCGATCCATCGATGTCTCTACAAATGACCCAGTTTCATTCCTTTTTATGGCCGAGTAATATTCCATTTCATATATGTACCACATCTTTATCCATTCATCTGTCTGTGGGCATTTAGGTTGCTTCCATTACCTGGCTATTGTAAATAGTGCTGCAATGAACATTGTGGTGAATGTGCCTTTTTGATGTACGGTTTTCTCTGGGTATATGCCCAGAAGTGGGATTGCTGGATCAGATGGTAATTCTATTTCTAGTTTTTTTAAGGAAACTCCATACTGTTCTCCATAGTGACTGTATCAATTTACATTCCCACCAATAGTGGAAGAGGGCTCCTTTTGTCCACACCCTCCCCAGAATTGGTTGTTTGTAGATTTTCTGATGATGCCGATTCTAACAGGTGTGAGGTGAAACCTCATTGTAGTTTTGATTTGCATTTCTCTGATAATTAGTGCTGTTGAGCAGCTTTTCATGTGCGTCTTGGCCATCTCTGTGTCTCCTTTGAAGAAACGTCTCTTTAGATCTTCTGGCCATTTTTTTGGGTTGTTTGTTTTTTTTAATATTAAGCTGCATGAGCTGTTTATATATATTGGAGATTAAACCTCTGTCCATTGATTCGTCTGCAACGATTTTCGCCCATTCTGAGGGATGCCTTTTTCCATTCCCGTGTTTTTTGAACAAAAAAGGAAAGAAAGGAAAAGAAGCAGAACACTAATGTGCGTAAAATATGCCTTTTGAAACGGTCGTTTTGAAATATGGACGTCCTTTGAATATTTTGGTCGATATGTGACCCCAGGATTTGTTTTCAGGGCAGGTGTCATTTACAGGCCTGCAATGATTTTGAATATCAACTGACCATTAGCGTTGGGATTAAAGCTGCTGTTGTGTGAAACGGCCACAAGGTGGCAGCAGTTCACCCTTACCAATATATTTCCTGGGATATTTCAGGTGTACCCAGGTTGAGGTTCTTGTAAGCAGTGCAGCCCTCAATTTGGGGGTGGCTCTGTCTTATGGATTTTCAGTTTTCCCAAGGTATATTCCCTAGACTGGAAGTGCCCTTGGCTCTGTAGCTCTGTTGTTTACTTGTTTTAGGGAACACAATGCACTCCTCCAGTGAGGCAGTTGGCAACTTACATCCCGCCCATCAGCATAACAAGGCTCCCTGTTCTCCAGGGCCTGTCTTGCCTTTCTGGTTTTTACACATTTTGTGGATGTCCCTTTTGACCGGTGGGAAGTGATTCTTCTTTGTAGTGCAGATTTGCATTGCGCGCTTGCTTGCTTGGCCAAAAAGGGCGTATGCGTTTTCTCCTGAATATATTCAGGAGAAAACGCATACGCCCTTTTTGGCCAAGTGCATCATTGTCGAAGTTGTGCCCCTCTTCCTGTGCTTTACAGGCGATTCCAAAGTACCTCTTGAAATCTGTTTCCTGCTATTCTGCCTCGCTTTCAAGTCCGCCTTGTTGCCTTCCCTCAACAGATTTTTGGACGATAGTTGGCCTTGATTACTCTGCCAGTTTGTGAATTGCTGTGCCCCTGAGCTCCATTTTTCAACTCGTTTTTTGTGAGCTGAACGCAAGTCCAAACTTTTGGTTCAGGACCTCTACTGGTTCCCGGTGGGTGGCTGAGACTTTGGTTCATTCTTCTTCCTGCCGGGAAATTAGAGTGACATGTGCCCATCCAAATGCCTAACAGCTGCTCTCTCATTGGTTCTCCCTCTTCCCTTTCATCCTCTGCCAAATTGGCAACCTGTGCGAACCAGGAGCTTAAAGGGGCTCTCTCTCCAAGTTGGGAGATTGATAGGAAAGTCAAACCGGAGCACCAGGAGAGGGGCTCTTCGTTGAGTTTTAGAAACCTTTCGTATTCACAGTGTGTCCATTCTCTAGGTTTCCCGTACACGTTATAGCTGTAGTAATATTCCCTTCCACCTGGAGAGCTGGGACCCATGGAATGGGTGCCATGCATTATTGCTTTAAAGGGTCTGCATTTGCTCACCCAATCTCACCAATCCTCTCAGTCCCAAGTGTCCAGCCTTATGCCACATCCAGCTGTCATTGTAGATAGGGTCATTCCAGGTTGCATCAGAGACCCTGAAGGAATTGTAAAGAATTTCCCTATTTCTTTGTTCTGTTTTTGAAATTCCTTTTTAGAGTGGGTTTGAGCTGATTCTCGCTGCCATGTTTATGCCAGTCTAGACACACTTGATTCCCTTATGGAGACATATCAATACATAGGTTTTAAGATTCTTACTAGTCAGATCTATTCCTCTGCGGGAAATATGGGGTTTTGAGTCCCTTTCACTGAGGAAGGTGTAGGTCTTGTCTATTCCATAGTTGGTTTTTGGAACGGTACCTGTGCTTATATCAAACTCGGGTTTGATGCATAACCCCACCTCTCCTTCCCCCTTAAGCAGGCATAAGAGTGTTTTCTAAATGTGAGACTCTGTTCTCTTTCCTAACTCAGTTCATGTGTAGCCATGTTTACAGGATCTTCCTAAGTGATATCTTATGATAAGTTTCTTTTCCTGTGTGACTTCTTTCCCTTAGAATCATCGTACCTGAATCCACTCATTTTGCTGCTACTGGTCTTATGACATTGATTTCGTGGCTGAGGGATATTCCATCGTACGTAAGTTCCACAATGTTTGGAACCATTTTTATATTTCCTGGGATATTTCAGGTGTACCCAGGTTGAGGTTCCTGTAAGCAGTGCAGCCCTCAATTTGGGGGTGGCTCTGTCTTATGGATTTTCAGTTTTCCCAAGGTATATTCCCTAGACTGGACGTGCCCTTGGCTCTGGAGCTCTGTTGTTTACTTGTTTTAGGGAACACAATGCACTCCTCCAGTGAGGCAGTTGGCAACTTACATCCCGCCCATCAGCATAACAAGGCTCCCTGTTCTCCAGGGCCTGTCTTGCCTTTCTGGTTTTTACACATTTTGTGGATGTCCCTTTTGACCGGTGGGAAGTGATTCTTCTTTGTAGTGCAGATTTGCATTGCGCGCTTGCTTGCTTGGCCAAAAAGGGCGTATGCGTTTTCTCCTGAATATATTCAGGAGAAAACGCATACGCCCTTTTTGGCCAAGTGCATCATTGTCGAAGTTGTGCCCCTCTTCCTGTGCTTTACAGGCGATTCCAACATACCTCTTGAAATCTGTTTCCTGCTATTCTGCCTCGCTTTCAAGTCCGCCTCGTTGCCTTCCCTCAACAGATTTTTGGACGATAGTTGGCCTTGATTACTCTGCCAGTTTGTGAATTGCTGTGCCCCTGAGCTCCATTTTTCAACTCGTTTTTTGTGAGCTGAATGCAAGTCCAAACTTTTGGTTCAGGACCTATACTGGTTCCCGGTGGGTGGCTGAGACTTTGGTTCATTCTTCTTCCTGCCGGGAAATTAGAGTGACATGTGCCCATCCAAATGCCTAACAGCTACTCTCTCATTGGTTCTCCCTCTTCCCTTTCATCCTCTGCCAATTTGGCAACCTGTGCGAACCAGGAGCTTAAAGGGGCTGTCTCTCCAAGTTGGGAGATTGATAGGAAAGCAGTTGGAAAGTCAAACCGGAGCACCAGGAGAGGGGCTCTTCGTTGAGTTTTAGAAACCTTTCGTATTCACAGTGTGTCCATTCTCTAGGTTTCCCGTACACGTTATAGCTGTAGTAATATTCCCTTCCACCTGGAGAGCTGGGACCCATGGAATGGGTGCCATGCATTATTGCTTTAATGGGTCTGCATTTGCGCACCCAAACTCACCAATCCTCTCAGTCCCAAGTGTCCAGCCTTATGCCATATCCACCTGTCATTGTAGATAGGGTCATTCCAGGTTGCATCAGAGACCCTGAAGGAATTGGAAAGAATTTCCCTGTTTCTTTGTTCTGTTTTTGAAATTCCTTTTTAGAGTGGGTTTGAGCTGATTCTCACTGCCATGTTTATGCCAGTCTAGACACACTTGATTCCCTTACGGAGACATATCAATACATAGGTTTTAAGATTCTTACTAGTCAGATCTATTCCTCTGCGGGAAATATGGGGTTTTGAGTCCCTTTCACTGAGGAAGGTGTAGGTCTTGTCTATTCCATAGTTGGTTTTTGGAACGGTACCTGTGCTTATATCAAACTCGGGTTTGATGCATCACCCCACCTCTCATTCCCCCTTAAGCAGGCATAAGAGTGTTTTCTAAATGTGAGACTCTGTTCTCTTGCCTAACTCAGTTCATGTGTAGCCATGTTTACAGGATCTTCCTAAGTGATATCTTATGATAAGTTTCTTTTCCTGTGTGACTTCTTTCCCTTAGAATCATCGTACCTGAATCCACTCATTTTGCTGCTACTGGTCTTATGACATTGATTTCGTGGCTGAGGGATATTCCATCGTATGTAAGTTCCACAATGTTTTGAACCCTTTTTATATTTCCTGGGATATTTCAGGTGTACCCAGGTTGAGGTTCCTGTAAGCAGTGCAGCCCTCAATTTGGGGGTGGCTCTGTCTTATGGATTTTCAGTTTTCCCAAGGTATATTCCCTAGACTGGAAGTGCCCTTGGCTCTGGAGCTCTGTTGATTACTTGTTTTAGGGAACACAATGCACTCCTCCAGTGAGGCAGTTGGCAACTTACATCCCGCCCATCAGCATAACAAGGCTCCCTGTTCTCCAGGGCCTGTCTTGCCTTTCTGGTTTTTACACATTTTGTGGATGTCCCTTTTGACCGGTGGGAAGTGATACTTCTTTGTAGTGCAGATTTGCATTGCCCGCTTGCTTGCTTGGCCAAAAAGGGCGTATGCGTTTTCTCCTGAATATATTCAGGAGAAAACGCATACGCCCTTTTTGGCCAAGTGCATCATTGTCGAAGTTGTGCCCCTCTTCCTGTGCTTTACAGGCGATTTCAACGTACCTCTTGAAATCTGTTTCCTGCTATTCTGCCTCGCTTTCAAGTCCGCCTCGTTGCCTTCCCTCAACAGATTTTTGGACGATAGTTGGCCTTGATTACTCTGCCAGTTTGTGAATTGCTGTGCCCCTGAGCTCCATTTTTCAACTCGTTTTTTGTGAGCTGAACGCAAGTCCAAACTTTTGGTTCAGGACCTCTACTGGTTCCCGGTGGGTGGCTGAGACTTTGGTTCATTCTTCTTCCTGCCGGGAAATTAGAGTGACATGTGCCCATCCAAATGCCTAACAGCTACTCTCTCATTGGTTCTCCCTCTTCCCTTTCATCCTCTGCCAAATTGGCAACCTGTGCGAACCAGGAGCTTAAAGGGGCTGTCTCTCCAAGTTGGGAGATTGATAGAAAAGCAGTTGGAAAGTCAAATCGGAGCAACAGGAGAGGGGCTCTTCGTTGAGTTTTAGAAACCTTTCGTATTCACAGTGTGTCCATTCTCTAGGTTTCCCGTACACGTTATAGCTGTAGTAATATTCCCTTCCACCTAGAGAGCTGGGACCCATGCAATGTGTGCCATGCATTATTGCTTTAAATGGTCTGCATTTGCGCACCCAATCTCACCAATCCTCTCAGTCCCAAGTGTCCAGCCTTATGCCATATCCACCTGTCATTGTAGATAGGGTCATTCCAGGTTGCATCAGAGACCCTGAAGGAATTGGAAAGAATTTCCCTGTTTCTTTGTTCTGTTTTTGAAATTCCTTTTTAGAGTGGGTTTGAGCTGATACTCACTGCCATGTTTATGCCAGTCTAGACACACTTGATTCCCTTACGGAGACATATCAATACATAGGTTTTAAGATTCTTACTAGTCAGATCTATTCCTCTGCGGGAAATATGGGGTTTTGAGTCCCTTTCACTGAGGAAGGTGTAGGTCTTGTCTATTCCATAGTTGGTTTTTGGAACGGTACCTGTGCTTATATCAAACTCGGGTTTGATGCATCACCCCACCTCTCCTTCCCCCTTAAGCAGGCATAAGAGTGTTTTCTAAATGTGAGACTCTGTTCTCTTGCCTAACTCAGTTCATGTGTAGCCATGTTTACAGGATCTTCCTAAGTGATATCTTATGATAAGTTTCTTTTCCTGTGTGACTTCTTTCACTTAGAATCATCGTACCTGAATCCACTCATTTTGCTGCTACTGGTCTTATGACATTGATTTCGTGGCTGAGGGATATTCCATCGTACGTAATTTCCACAATGTTTGGAATCATTTTTATATTTCCTGGGATATTTCAGGTGTACCCAGGTTGAGGTTCCTGTAAGCAGTGCAGCCCTCAATTTGGGGGTGGCTCTGTCTTATGGATTTTCAGTTTTCCCAAGGTATATTCCCTAGACTGGACGTGCCCTTGGCTCTGTAGCTCTGTTGTTTACTTGTTTTAGGGAACACAATGCACTCCTCCAGTGAGGCAGTTGGCAACTTACATCCCGCCCATCAGCATAACAAGGCTCCCTGTTCTCCAGGGCCTGTCTTGCCTTTCTGGTTTTTACACATTTTGTGGATGTCCCTTTTGACCGTTGGGAAGTGATACTTCTTTGTAGTGCAGATTTGCATTGCCCGCTTGCTTGCTTGGACAAAAAGGGCGTATGAGTTTTCTCCTGAATATATTCAGGAGAAAACGCATACGCCCTTTTTGGCCAAGTGCATCATTGTCGAAGTTGTGCCCCTCTTCCTGTGCTTTACAGGCCATTCCAACGTACCTCTTGAAATCTGTTTCCTGCTATTCTGCCTCGCTTTCAAGTCCGCCTCGTTGCCTTCCCTCAACAGATTTTTGGACGATAGTTGGCCTTGATTACTCTGCCAGTTTGTGAAATGCTGTGCCCCTGAGCTCCATTATTCAACTCGTTTTTTGTGAGCTGAACGCAAGTCCAAACTTTTGGTTCAGGACCTCTACTGGTTCCCGGTGGGTGGCTGAGACTTTGGTTAATTCTTCTTCCTGCAGGGAAATTAGAGTGACATGTGCCCATCCAAATGCCTAACAGCTACTCTCTCATTGGTTCTCCCTCTTCCCTTTCATCCTCTGCCAAATTGGCAACCTGTGCGAACCAGGAGCTTAAAGGGGCTGTCTCTCCAAGTTGGGAGATTGATAGGAAAGCAGTTGGAAAGTCAAACCGGAGCACCAGGAGAGGGGCTCTTCGTTGAGTTTTAGAAACCTTTCGTATTCACAGTGTGTCCATTCTCTAGGTTTCCCGTACACGTTATAGCTGTAGTAATATTCCCTTCCACCTGGAGAGCTGGGACCCATGGAATGGGTGCCATGCATTATTGCTTTAAAGGGTCTGCATTTGCTCACCCAATCTCACCAATCCTCTCAGTCCCAAGTGTCCAGCCTTATGCCACATCCAGCTGTCATTGTAGATAGGGTCATTCCAGGTTGCATCAGAGACCCTGAAGGAATTGTAAAGAATTTCCCTGTTTCTTTGTTCTGTTTTTGAAATTCCTTTTTAGAGTGGGTTTGAGCTGATTCTCGCGGCCATGTTTATGCCAGTCTAGACACACTTGATTCCCTTACAGAGACATATCAATACATAGGTTTTAAGATTCTTACTAGTCAGATCTATTCCTCTGCGGGAAATATGGGGTTTTGAGTCCCTTTCACTGAGGAAGGTGTAGGTCTTGTCTATTCCATAGTTGGTTTTTGGAACGGTACCTGTGCTTATATCAAACTCGGGTTTGATGCATCACCCCACCTCTCCTTCCCCCTTAAGCAGGCATAAGAGTGTTTTCTAAATGTGAGACTCTGTTCTCTTGCCTAACTCAGTTCATGTGTAGCCATGTTTACAGGATCTTCCTAAGTGATATCTTATGATAAGTTTCTTTTCCTGTGTGACTTCTTTCACTTAGAATCATCGTACCTGAATCCACTCATTTTGCTGCTACTGGTCTTATGACATTGATTTCGTGGCTGAGGGATATTCCATCGTACCTAAGTTCCACAGTGTTTGGAACCATTTTTATATTTCCTGGGATATTTCAGGTGTACCCAGGTTGAGGTTCCTGTAAGCAGTGCAGCCCTCAATTTGGGGGTGGCTCTGTCTTATGGATTTTCAGTTTTCTCATGGTATATTCCCTAGACTGGACGTGCCCTTGGCTCTGGAGCTCTGTTGTTTTCTTGTTTTAGGGAACACAATGCACTCCTCCAGTGAGGCAGTTGGCAACTTACATCCCGCCCATCAGCAAAACAAGGCTCCCTGTTCTCCAGGGCCTGTCTTGCCTTTCTGGTTTTTACACATTTTGTGGATGTCCCTTTTGACCGGTGGGAAGTGATACTTCTTTGTAGTGCAGATTTGCATTGCCCGCTTGCTTGCTTAGCCAAAAAGGGCGTATGCGTTTTCTCCTGAATATATTCAGGAGAAAACGCATACGCCCTTTTTGGCCAAGTGCATCATTGTCGAAGTTGTGGCCCTCTTCCTGTGCTTTACAGGCGATTCCAACGTACCTCTTGAAATCTGTTTCCTGCTATTCTGCCTCGCTTTCAAGTCCGCCTCGTTGCCTTCCCTCAACAGATTTTTGGACGATAGTTGGCCTTGATTACTCTGCCAGTTTGTGAATTGCTGTGCCCCTGAGCTCCATTTTTCAACTCGTTTTTTGTGAGCTGAACGCAAGTCCAAACTTTTGGTTCAGGACCTATACTGGTTCTCGGTGGGTGGCTGAGACTTTGGTTCATTCTTCTTCCTGCCGGGAAATTAGAGTGACATGTGCCCATCCAAATGCCTAACAGCTACTCTCTCATTGGTTCTCCCTCTTCCCTTTCATCGTCTGCCAAATTGGCAACCTGTGCGAACCAGGAGCTTAAAGGGGCTGTCTCTCCAAGTTGGGAGATTGATAGGAAAGCAGTTGGAAAATCAAACCGGAGCACCAGGAGAGGGGCTCTTCGTTGAGTTTTAGAAACCATTCGTATTCACAGTGTGTCCATTCTCTAGGTTTCCCGTACACGTTATAGCTGTAGTAATATTCCCTTCCACCTGGAGAGCGGGAACCCATGGAATGGGTGCCATGCATTATTGCTTTAAAGGGTCTGCATTTGCTCACCTAATCTCACCAATCCTCTCAGTCCCAAGTGTCCAGCCTTATGCCACATCCAGCTGTCATTGTAGATAGGGTCATTCCAGGTTGCATCAGAGACCCTGAAGGAATTGTAAAGAATTTCCCTGTTTCTTTGTTCTGTTTTTGAAATTCCTTTTTAGAGTGGGTTTGAGCTGATTCTCGCGGCCATGTTTATGCCAGTCTAGACACACTTGATTCCCTTACGGAGGCATATCAATACATAGGTTTTAAGATTCTTACTAGTCAGATCTATTCCTCTGCGGGAAATATGGGGTTTTGAGTCCCTTTCACTGAGGAAGGTGTAGGTCTTGTCTATTCCATAGTTGGTTTTTGGAACGGTACCTGTGCTTATATCAAACTCTGGTTTGATGCATCACCCCACCTCTCCTTCCCCCTTAAGCAGGCATAAGAGTGTTTTCTAAATGTGAGACTCTGTTCTCTTTCCTAACTCAGTTCATGTGTAGCCATGTTTACAGGATCTTCCTAAGTGATATCTTATGATAAGTTTCTTTTCCTGTGTGACTTCTTTCCCTTAGAATCATCGTACCTGAATCCACTCATTTTGCTGCTACTGGTCTTATGACATTGATTTCGTGGCTGAGGGATATTCCATCGTACGTAAGTTCCACAATGTTTGGAACCATTTTTATATTTCCTGGGATATTTCAGGTGTACCCAGGTTGAGGTTCCTGTAAGCAGTGCAGCCCTCAATTTGGGGGTGGCTCTGTCTTATGGATTTTCAGTTTTCCCAAGGTATATTCCCTAGACTGGACGTGCCCTTGGCTCTGGAGCTCTGTTGTTTACTTGTTTTAGGGAACACAATGCACTCCTCCAGTGAGGCAGTTGGCAACTTACATCCCGCCCATCAGCATAACAAGGCTCCCTGTTCTCCAGGGCCTGTCTTGTCTTTCTGGTTTTTACACATTTTGTGGATGTCCCTTTTGACCAGTGGGAAGTGATACTTCCTTGTAGTGCAGATTTGCATTGCCCGCTTGCTTGCTTGGCCAAAAAGGGCGTATGCGTTTTCTCCTGAATATATACAGGAGAAAACGCATACGCCCTTTTTGGCCAAGTGCATCATTGTCGAAGTTGTGCCCCTCTTCCTGTGCTTTACAGGCGATTCCAACGTACCTCTTGAAATCTGTTTCCTGCTATTCTGCCTCGCTTTCAAGTCCACCTCGTTGCCTTCCCTCAACAGATTTTTGGACGATAGTTGGCCTTGATTACTCTGCCAGTTTGTGAAATGCTGTGCCCCTGAGCTCCATTATTCAACTCGTTTTTTGTGAGCTGAACGCAAGTCCAAACTTTTGGTTCAGGACCTCTACTGGTTCCCGGTGGGTGGCTGAGACTTTGGTTAATTCTTCTTCCTGCAGGGAAATTAGAGTGACATGTGCCCATCCAAATGCCTAACAGCTACTCTCTCATTGGTTCTCCCTCTTCCCTTTCATCCTCTGCCAAATTGGCAACCTGTGCGAACCAGGAGCTTAAAGGGGCTGTCTCTCCAAGTTGGGAGATTGATAGGAAAGCAGTTGGAAAGTCAAACCGGAGCACCAGGAGAGGGGCTCTTCGTTGAGTTTTAGAAACCTTTCGTATTCACAGTGTGTCCATTCTCTAGGTTTCCCGTACACGTTATAGCTGTAGTAATATTCCCTTCCACCTGGAGAGCTGGGACCCATGGAATGGGTGCCATGCATTATTGCTTTAAAGGGTCTGCATTTGCTCACCCAATCTCACCAATCCTCTCAGTCCCAAGTGTCCAGCCTTATGCCACATCCAGCTGTCATTGTAGATAGGGTCATTCCAGGTTGCATCAGAGACCCTGAAGGAATTGTAAAGAATTTCTCTGTTTCTTTGTTTTGTTTTTGAATTTCCTTTTTAGAGTGGGTTTGAGCTGATTCTCGCTGCCCTGTTTATGCCAGTCTAGACACACTTGATTCCCTTACAGAGACATATCAATACATAGGTTTTAAGATTCTTACTAGTCAGATCTATTCCTCTGCGGGAAATATGGGGTTTTGAGTCCCTTTCACTGAGGAAGGTGTAGGTCTTGTCTATTCCATAGTTGGTTTTTGGAACGGTACCTGTGCTTATATCAAACTCGGGTTTGATGCATCACCCCACCTCTCCTTCCCCCTTAAGCAGGCATAAGAGTGTTTTCTAAATGTGAGACTCTGTTCTCTTGCCTAACTCAGTTCATGTGTAGCCATGTTTACAGGATCTTCCTAAGTGATATCTTATGATAAGTTTCTTTTCCTGTGTGACTTCTTTCACTTAGAATCATCGTACCTGAATCCACTCATTTTGCTGCTACTGGTCTTATGACATTGATTTCGTGGCTGAGGGATATTCCATCGTACCTAAGTTCCACAGTGTTTGGAACCATTTTTATATTTCCTGGGATATTTCAGGTGTACCCAGGTTGAGGTTCCTGTAAGCAGTGCAGCCCTCAATTTGGGGGTGGCTCTGTCTTATGGATTTTCAGTTTTCTCATGGTATATTCCCTAGACTGGACGTGCCCTTGGCTCTGGAGCTCTGTTGTTTTCTTGTTTTAGGGAACACAATGCACTCCTCCAGTGAGGCAGTTGGCAACTTACATCCCGCCCATCAGCAAAACAAGGCTCCCTGTTCTCCAGGGCCTGTCTTGCCTTTCTGGTTTTTACACATTTTGTGGATGTCCCTTTTGACCGGTGGGAAGTGATACTTCTTTGTAGTGCAGATTTGCATTGCCCGCTTGCTTGCTTAGCCAAAAAGGGCGTATGCGTTTTCTCCTGAATATATTCAGGAGAAAACGCATACGCCCTTTTTGGCCAAGTGCATCATTGTCGAAGTTGTGGCCCTCTTCCTGTGCTTTACAGGCGATTCCAACGTACCTCTTGAAATCTGTTTCCTGCTATTCTGCCTCGCTTTCAAGTCCGCCTCGTTGCCTTCCCTCAACAGATTTTTGGACGATAGTTGGCCTTGATTACTCTGCCAGTTTGTGAATTGCTGTGCCCCTGAGCTCCATTTTTCAACTCGTTTTTTGTGAGCTGAACGCAAGTCCAAACTTTTGGTTCAGGACCTATACTGGTTCTCGGTGGGTGGCTGAGACTTTGGTTCATTCTTCTTCCTGCCGGGAAATTAGAGTGACATGTGCCCATCCAAATGCCTAACAGCTACTCTCTCATTGGTTCTCCCTCTTCCCTTTCATCGTCTGCCAAATTGGCAACCTGTGCGAACCAGGAGCTTAAAGGGGCTGTCTCTCCAAGTTGGGAGATTGATAGGAAAGCAGTTGGAAAATCAAACCGGAGCACCAGGAGAGGGGCTCTTCGTTGAGTTTTAGAAACCATTCGTATTCACAGTGTGTCCATTCTCTAGGTTTCCCGTACACGTTATAGCTGTAGTAATATTCCCTTCCACCTGGAGAGCGGGAACCCATGGAATGGGTGCCATGCATTATTGCTTTAAAGGGTCTGCATTTGCTCACCTAATCTCACCAATCCTCTCAGTCCCAAGTGTCCAGCCTTATGCCACATCCAGCTGTCATTGTAGATAGGGTCATTCCAGGTTGCATCAGAGACCCTGAAGGAATTGTAAAGAATTTCCCTGTTTCTTTGTTCTGTTTTTGAAATTCCTTTTTAGAGTGGGTTTGAGCTGATTCTCGCGGCCATGTTTATGCCAGTCTAGACACACTTGATTCCCTTACGGAGGCATATCAATACATAGGTTTTAAGATTCTTACTAGTCAGATCTATTCCTCTGCGGGAAATATGGGGTTTTGAGTCCCTTTCACTGAGGAAGGTGTAGGTCTTGTCTATTCCATAGTTGGTTTTTGGAACGGTACCTGTGCTTATATCAAACTCTGGTTTGATGCATCACCCCACCTCTCCTTCCCCCTTAAGCAGGCATAAGAGTGTTTTCTAAATGTGAGACTCTGTTCTCTTTCCTAACTCAGTTCATGTGTAGCCATGTTTACAGGATCTTCCTAAGTGATATCTTATGATAAGTTTCTTTTCCTGTGTGACTTCTTTCCCTTAGAATCATCGTACCTGAATCCACTCATTTTGCTGCTACTGGTCTTATGACATTGATTTCGTGGCTGAGGGATATTCCATCGTACGTAAGTTCCACAATGTTTGGAACCATTTTTATATTTCCTGGGATATTTCAGGTGTACCCAGGTTGAGGTTCCTGTAAGCAGTGCAGCCCTCAATTTGGGGGTGGCTCTGTCTTATGGATTTTCAGTTTTCCCAAGGTATATTCCCTAGACTGGACGTGCCCTTGGCTCTGGAGCTCTGTTGTTTACTTGTTTTAGGGAACACAATGCACTCCTCCAGTGAGGCAGTTGGCAACTTACATCCCGCCCATCAGCATAACAAGGCTCCCTGTTCTCCAGGGCCTGTCTTGTCTTTCTGGTTTTTACACATTTTGTGGATGTCCCTTTTGACCAGTGGGAAGTGATACTTCCTTGTAGTGCAGATTTGCATTGCCCGCTTGCTTGCTTGGCCAAAAAGGGCGTATGCGTTTTCTCCTGAATATATACAGGAGAAAACGCATACGCCCTTTTTGGCCAAGTGCATCATTGTCGAAGTTGTGCCCCTCTTCCTGTGCTTTACAGGCGATTCCAACGTACCTCTTGAAATCTGTTTCCTGCTATTCTGCCTCGCTTTCAAGTCCACCTCGTTGCCTTCCCTCAACAGATTTTTGGACGATAGTTGGCCTTGATTACTCTGCCAGTTTGTGAATTGCTGTGCCCCTGAGCTCCATTTTTCAACTCGTTTTTTGTGAGCTGAACGCAAGTCCAAACTTTTGGTTCAGGACCTCTACTGGTTCCCGGTGGGTGGCTGAGACTTTGGTTAATTCTTCTTCCTGCCGGGAAATTAGAGTGACATGTGCCCATCCAAATGCCTAACAGCTACTCTCTCATTGGTTCTCCCTCTTCCCTTTCATCCTCTGCCAATTTGGCAACCTGTGCGAACCAGGAGCTTAAAGGGGCTGTCTCTCCAAGTTGGGAGATTGATAGGAAAGCAGTTGGAAAGTCAAACCGGAGCACCAGGAGAGGGGCTCTTCGTTGAGTTTTAGAAACCTTTCGTATTCACAGTGTGTCCATTCTCTAGGTTTCCCGTACACGTTATAGCTGTAGTAATATTCCCTTCCACCTGGAGAGCTGGGACCCATGGAATGGGTGCCATGCATTATTGCTTTAAAGGGTCTGCATTTGCTCACCCAATCTCACCAATCCTCTCAGTCCCAAGTGTCCAGCCTTATGCCACATCCAGCTGTCATTGTAGATAGGGTCATTCCAGGTTGCATCAGAGACCCTGAAGGAATTGTAAAGAATTTCTCTGTTTCTTTGTTTTGTTTTTGAATTTCCTTTTTAGAGTGGGTTTGAGCTGATTCTCGCTGCCCTGTTTATGCCAGTCTAGACACACTTGATTCCCTTACAGAGACATATCAATACATAGGTTTTAAGATTCTTACTAGTCAGATCTATTCCTCTGCGGGAAATATGGGGTTTTGAGTCCCTTTCACTGAGGAAGGTGTAGGTCTTGTCTATTCCATAGTTGGTTTTTGGAACGGTACCTGTGCTTATATCAAACTCGGGTTTGATGCATCACCCCACCTCTCCTTCCCCCTTAAGCAGGCATAAGAGTGTTTTCTAAATGTGAGACTCTGTTCTCTTGCCTAACTCAGTTCATGTGTAGCCATGTTTACAGGATCTTCCTAAGTGATATCTTATGATAAGTTTCTTTTCCTGTGTGACTTCTTTCACTTAGAATCATCGTACCTGAATCCACTCATTTTGCTGCTACTGGTCTTATGACATTGATTTCGTGGCTGAGGGATATTCCATCGTACCTAAGTTCCACAGTGTTTGGAACCATTTTTATATTTCCTGGGATATTTCAGGTGTACCCAGGTTGAGGTTCCTGTAAGCAGTGCAGCCCTCAATTTGGGGGTGGCTCTGTCTTATGGATTTTCAGTTTTCTCATGGTATATTCCCTAGACTGGACGTGCCCTTGGCTCTGGAGCTCTGTTGTTTTCTTGTTTTAGGGAACACAATGCACTCCTCCAGTGAGGCAGTTGGCAACTTACATCCCGCCCATCAGCAAAACAAGGCTCCCTGTTCTCCAGGGCCTGTCTTGCCTTTCTGGTTTTTACACATTTTGTGGATGTCCCTTTTGACCGGTGGGAAGTGATACTTCTTTGTAGTGCAGATTTGCATTGCCCGCTTGCTTGCTTAGCCAAAAAGGGCGTATGCGTTTTCTCCTGAATATATTCAGGAGAAAACGCATACGCCCTTTTTGGCCAAGTGCATCATTGTCGAAGTTGTGGCCCTCTTCCTGTGCTTTACAGGCGATTCCAACGTACCTCTTGAAATCTGTTTCCTGCTATTCTGCC
The DNA here is from genome assembly GCF_964341445.2 of Mesoplodon mirus. NCBI lineage: Eukaryota > Metazoa > Chordata > Mammalia > Artiodactyla > Ziphiidae > Mesoplodon > Mesoplodon mirus. The sequence goes on from NC_138984.1 coordinate 125,590,590, forward strand.
TCGCTTTCAAGTCCGCCTCGTTGCCTTCCCTCAACAGATTTTTGGACGATAGTTGGCCTTGATTACTCTGCCAGTTTGTGAATTGCTGTGCCCCTGAGCTCCATTTTTCAACTCGTTTTTTGTGAGCTGAACGCAAGTCCAAACTTTTGGTTCAGGACCTATACTGGTTCTCGGTGGGTGGCTGAGACTTTGGTTCATTCTTCTTCCTGCCGGGAAATTAGAGTGACATGTGCCCATCCAAATGCCTAACAGCTACTCTCTCATTGGTTCTCCCTCTTCCCTTTCATCGTCTGCCAAATTGGCAACCTGTGCGAACCAGGAGCTTAAAGGGGCTGTCTCTCCAAGTTGGGAGATTGATAGGAAAGCAGTTGGAAAATCAAACCGGAGCACCAGGAGAGGGGCTCTTCGTTGAGTTTTAGAAACCATTCGTATTCACAGTGTGTCCATTCTCTAGGTTTCCCGTACACGTTATAGCTGTAGTAATATTCCCTTCCACCTGGAGAGCGGGAACCCATGGAATGGGTGCCATGCATTATTGCTTTAAAGGGTCTGCATTTGCTCACCTAATCTCACCAATCCTCTCAGTCCCAAGTGTCCAGCCTTATGCCACATCCAGCTGTCATTGTAGATAGGGTCATTCCAGGTTGCATCAGAGACCCTGAAGGAATTGTAAAGAATTTCCCTGTTTCTTTGTTCTGTTTTTGAAATTCCTTTTTAGAGTGGGTTTGAGCTGATTCTCGCGGCCATGTTTATGCCAGTCTAGACACACTTGATTCCCTTACGGAGGCATATCAATACATAGGTTTTAAGATTCTTACTAGTCAGATCTATTCCTCTGCGGGAAATATGGGGTTTTGAGTCCCTTTCACTGAGGAAGGTGTAGGTCTTGTCTATTCCATAGTTGGTTTTTGGAACGGTACCTGTGCTTATATCAAACTCTGGTTTGATGCATCACCCCACCTCTCCTTCCCCCTTAAGCAGGCATAAGAGTGTTTTCTAAATGTGAGACTCTGTTCTCTTTCCTAACTCAGTTCATGTGTAGCCATGTTTACAGGATCTTCCTAAGTGATATCTTATGATAAGTTTCTTTTCCTGTGTGACTTCTTTCCCTTAGAATCATCGTACCTGAATCCACTCATTTTGCTGCTACTGGTCTTATGACATTGATTTCGTGGCTGAGGGATATTCCATCGTACGTAAGTTCCACAATGTTTGGAACCATTTTTATATTTCCTGGGATATTTCAGGTGTACCCAGGTTGAGGTTCCTGTAAGCAGTGCAGCCCTCAATTTGGGGGTGGCTCTGTCTTATGGATTTTCAGTTTTCCCAAGGTATATTCCCTAGACTGGACGTGCCCTTGGCTCTGGAGCTCTGTTGTTTACTTGTTTTAGGGAACACAATGCACTCCTCCAGTGAGGCAGTTGGCAACTTACATCCCGCCCATCAGCATAACAAGGCTCCCTGTTCTCCAGGGCCTGTCTTGTCTTTCTGGTTTTTACACATTTTGTGGATGTCCCTTTTGACCAGTGGGAAGTGATACTTCCTTGTAGTGCAGATTTGCATTGCCCGCTTGCTTGCTTGGCCAAAAAGGGCGTATGCGTTTTCTCCTGAATATATACAGGAGAAAACGCATACGCCCTTTTTGGCCAAGTGCATCATTGTCGAAGTTGTGCCCCTCTTCCTGTGCTTTACAGGCGATTCCAACGTACCTCTTGAAATCTGTTTCCTGCTATTCTGCCTCGCTTTCAAGTCCACCTCGTTGCCTTCCCTCAACAGATTTTTGGACGATAGTTGGCCTTGATTACTCTGCCAGTTTGTGAATTGCTGTGCCCCTGAGCTCCATTTTTCAACTCGTTTTTTGTGAGCTGAACGCAAGTCCAAACTTTTGGTTCAGGACCTCTACTGGTTCCCGGTGGGTGGCTGAGACTTTGGTTAATTCTTCTTCCTGCCGGGAAATTAGAGTGACATGTGCCCATCCAAATGCCTAACAGCTACTCTCTCATTGGTTCTCCCTCTTCCCTTTCATCCTCTGCCAATTTGGCAACCTGTGCGAACCAGGAGCTTAAAGGGGCTGTCTCTCCAAGTTGGGAGATTGATAGGAAAGCAGTTGGAAAGTCAAACCGGAGCACCAGGAGAGAGGCTCTTCGTTGAGTTTTAGAAACCTTTCGTATTCACAGTGTGTCCATTCTCTAGGTTTCCCGTACACGTTATAGCTGTAGTAATATTCCCTTCCACCTGGAGAGCTGGGACCCATGGAATGGGTGCCATGCATTAATGCTTTAAAGGGTCTGCATTTGCTCACCCAATCTCACCAATCCTCTCAGTCCCAAGTGTCCAGCCTTATGCCACATCCAGCTGTCATTGTAGATAGGGTCATTCCAGGTTGCATCAGAGACCCTGAAGGAATTGTAAAGAATTTCCCTGTTTCTTTGTTCTGTTTTTGAAATTCCTTTTTAGAGTGGGTTTGAGCTGATTCTCGCTGCCCTGTTTATGCCAGTCTAGACACACTTGATTCCCTTACGGAGACATATCAATACATAGGTTTTAAGATTCTTACTAGTCAGATCTATTCCTCTGCGGGAAATATGGGGTTTTGAGTCCCTTTCACTGAGGAAGGTGTAGGTCTTGTCTATTCCATAGTTGGTTTTTGGAACGGTACCTGTGCTTATATCAAACTCGGGTTTGATGCATCACCCCACCTCTCCTTCCCCCTTAAGCAGGCATAAGAGTGTTTTCTAAATGTGAGACTCTGTTCTCTTGCCTAACTCAGTTCATGTGTAGCCATGTTTACAGGATCTTCCTAAGTGATATCTTATGATAAGTTTCTTTTCCTGTGTGACTTCTTTCACTTAGAATCATCGTACCTGAATCCACTCATTTTGCTGCTACTGGTCTTATGACATTGATTTCGTGGCTGAGGGATATTCCATCGTACGTAAGTTCCACAATGTTTGGAACCATTTTTATATTTCCTTGGATATTTCAGGTGTACCCAGGTTGAGGTTCCTGTAAGCAGTGCAGCCCTCAATTTGGGGGTGGCTCTGTCTTATGGATTTTCAGTTTTCCCAAGGTATATTCCCTAGACTGGACGTGCCCTTGGCTCTGGAGCTCTGTTGTTTACTTGTTTTAGGGAACACAATGCACTCCTCCAGTGAGGCAGTTGGCAACTTACATCCCGCCCATCAGCATAACAAGGCTCCCTGTTCTCCAGGGCCTGTCTTGCCTTTCTGGTTTTTACACATTTTGTGGATGTCCCTTTTGACCGGTGGGAAGTGATACTTCTTTGTAGTGCAGATTTGCATTGCCCGCTTGCTTGCTTGGCCAAAAAGGGCGTATGCGTTTTCTCCTGAATATATTCAGAAGAAAACACATACGCCCTTTTTGGCCAAGTGCATCATTGTCGAAGTTGTGCCCCTCTTCCTGTGCTTTACAGGCGATTCCAACGTACCTCTTGAAATCTGTTTCCTGCTATTCTGCCTCGCTTTCAAGTCCGCCTCGTTGCCTTCCCTCAACAGATTTTTGGACGATAGTTGGCCTTGATTACTCTGCCAGTTTGTGAATTGCTGTGCCCCTGAGCTCCATTTTTCAACTCGTTTTTTGTGAGCTGCACGCAAGTCCAAACTTTTGGTTCAGGACCTCTACTGGTTCCCGGTGGGTGGCTGAGACTTTGGTTAATTCTTCTTCCTGCAGGGAAATTAGAGTGACATGTGCCCATCCAAATGCCTAACAGCTACTCTCTCATTGGTTCTCCCTCTTCCCTTTCATCCTCTGCCAAATTGGCAACCTGTGCGAACCAGGAGCTTAAAGGGGCTGTCTCTCCAAGTTGGGAGATTGATAGGAAAGCAGTTGGAAAGTCAAACCGGAGCACCAGGAGAGGGGCTCTTCGTTGAGTTTTAGAAACCTTTCGTATTCACAGTGTGTCCATTTTCTAGGTTTCCCGTACACGTTATAGCTGTAGTAATATTCCCTTCCACCTGGAGAGCTGGGACCCATGGAATGGGTGCCATGCATTATTGCTTTAAAGGGTCTGCATTTGCTCACCCAATCTCACCAATCCTCTCAGTCCCAAGTGTCCAGCCTTATGCCACATCCAGCTGTCATTGTAGATAGGGTCATTCCAGGTTGCATCAGAGACCCTGAAGGAATTGTAAAGAATTTCCCTGTTTCTTTGTTCTGTTTTTGAAATTCCTTTTTAGAGTGGGTTTGAGCTGATTCTCGCTGCCCTGTTTATGCCAGTCTAGACACACTTGATTCCCTTACGGAGACATATCAATACATAGGTTTTAAGATTCTTACTAGTCAGATCTATTCCTCTGCGGGAAATATGGGGTTTTGAGTCCCTTTCACTGAGGAAGGTGTAGGTCTTGTCTATTCCATAGTTGGTTTTTGGAACGGTACCTGTGCTTATATCAAACTCTGGTTTGGTGCATCACCCCACCTCTCCTTCCCCCTTAAGCAGGCATAAGAGTGTTTTCTAAATGTGAGACTCTGTTCTCTTGCCTAACTCAGTTCATGTGTAGCCATGTTTACAGGATCTTCCTAAGTGATATCTTATGATAAGTTTCTTTTCCTGTGTGACTTCTTTCACTTAGAATCATCGTACCTGAATCCACTCATTTTGCTGCTACTGGTCTTATGACATTGATTTCGTGGGTGAGGGATATTCCATCGTACGTAAGTTCCACAATGTTTGGAACCATTTTTATATTTCCTTGGATATTTCAGGTGTACCCAGGTTGAGGTTCCTGTAAGCAGTGCAGCCCTCAATTTGGGGGTGGCTCTGTCGTATGGATTTTCAGTTTTCCCAAGGTATATTCCGTAGACTGGACGTGCCCTTGGCTCTGGAGCTCTGTTGTTTACTTGTTTTAGGGAACACAATGCACTCCTCCAGTGAGGCAGTTGGCAACTTACATCCCGCCCATCAGCATAACAAGGCTCCCTGTTCTCCAGGGCCTGTCTTGCCTTTCTGGTTTTTACACATTTTGTGGATGTCCCTTTTGACCTGTGGGAAGTGATACTTCTTTGTAGTGCAGATTTGCATTGCCCGCTTGCTTGCTTGGCCAAAAAGGGCGTATGCGTTTTCTCCTGAATATATTCAGGAGAAAACACATACGCCCTTTTTGGCCAAGTGCATCATTGTCGAAGTTGTGCCCCTCTTCCTGTGCTTTACAGGCGATTCCAACGTACCTCTTGAAATCTGTTTCCTGCTATTCTGCCTCGCTTTCAAGTCCGCCTCGTTGCCTTCCCTCAACAGATTTTTGGACGATAGTTGGCCTTGATTACTCTGCCAGTTTGTGAATTGCTGTGCCCCTGAGCTCCATTTTTCAACTCGTTTTTTGTGAGCTGAACGCAAGTCCAAACTTTTGGTTCGGGACCTCTACTGGTTCCCGGTGGGTGGCTGAGACTTTGGTTAATTCTTCTTCCTGCAGGGAAATTAGAGTGACATGTGCCCATCCAAATGCCTAACAGCTACTCTCTCATTGGTTCTCCCTCTTCCCTTTCATCCTCTGCCAAATTGGCAACCTGTGCGAACCAGGAGCTTAAAGGGGCTGTCTCTCCAAGTTGGGAGATTGATAGGAAAGCAGTTGGAAAGTCAAACCGGAGCACCAGGAGAGGGGCTCTTCGTTGAGTTTTAGAAACCTTTCGTATTCACAGTGTGTCCATTTTCTAGGTTTCCCGTACACGTTATAGCTGTAGTAATATTCCCTTCAACCTGGAGAGCTGGGACCCATGGAATGGGTGCTATGCATTATTGCTATAAAGGGTCTGCATTTGCTCACCCAATCTCACCAATCCTCTCAGTCCCAAGTGTCCAGCCTTATGCCACATCCAGCTGTCATTGTAGATAGGGTCATTCCAGGTTGCATCAGAGACCCTGAAGGAATTGTAAAGAATTTCCCTGTTTCTTTGTTCTGTTTTTGAAATTCCTTTTTAGAGTGGGTTTGAGCTGATTCTCGCTGCCATGTTTATGCCAGTCTAGACACACTTGATTCCCTTACGGAGACATATCAATACATAGGTTTTAAGATTCTTACTAGTCAGATCTATTCCTCTGCGGGAAATATGGGGTTTTGAGTCCCTTTCACTGAGGAAGGTGTAGGTCTTGTCTATTCCATAGTTGGTTTTTGGAACGGTACCTGTGCTTATATCAAACTCTGGTTTGATGCATCACCCCACCTCTCCTTCCCCCTTAAGCAGGCATAAGAGTGTTTTCTAAATGTGAGACTCTGTTCTCTTGCCTAACTCAGTTCATGTGTAGCCATGTTTACAGGATCTTCCTAAGTGATATCTTATGATAAGTTTCTTTTCCTGTGTGACTTCTTTCACTTAGAATCATCGTACCTGAATCCCCTCATTTTGCTGCTACTGGTCTTATGACATTGATTTCGTGGCTGAGGGATATTCCATCGTACGTAAGTTCCACAATGTTTGGAACCATTTTTATATTTCCTTGGATATTTCAGGTGTACCCAGGTTGAGGTTCCTGTAAGCAGTGCAGCCCTCAATTTGGGGGTGGCTCTGTCGTATGGATTTTCAGGTTTCCCATGGTATACTCCCTAGACTGGACGTGCCCTGGGCTCGGTAGCTCTGTTGTTTACTTGTTTTAGGGAACACAATGCACTCCTCCAGTGAGGCAGTTGGCAACTTACATCCCGCCCATCAGCATAACAAGGCTCCCTGTTCTCCAGGGCCTGTCTTGCCTTTCTGGTTTTTACACATTTTGTGGATGTCCCTTTTGACCGGTGGGAAGTGATACTTCTTTGTAGTGTAGATTTGCATTGCCCGCTTGCTTGCTTGGCCTAAAAGGGCGTATGCGTTTTCTCCTGAATATATTCAGGAGAAAACGCATACACCCTTTTTGGCCAAGTGCATCATTGTCGAAGTTGTGTCCCTCTTCCTGTGCTTTACAGGCGATTCCAACGTACCTCTTGAAATCTGTTTCCTGCTATTCTGCCTCGCTTTCAAGTCCGCCTCGTTGCCTTCCCTCAACAGATTTTTGGACGATAGTTGGCCTTGATTACTCTGCCAGTTTGTGAATTGCTGTGCCCCTGAGCTCCATTTTTCAAATCGTTTTTTGTGAGCTGAACGCAAGTCCAAACTTTTGGTTCAGGACCTCTACTGGTTCTCGGTGGGTGGCTGAGACTTTGGTTCATTCTTCTTCCTGCCGGGAAATTAGAGTGACATGTGCCCATCCAAATGCCTAACAGCTACTCTCTCATTGGTTCTCCCTCTTCCCTTTCATCCTCTGCCAAATTGGCAACCTGTGCGAACCAGGAGCTTAAAGGGGCTGTCTCTCCAAGTTGGGAGATTGATAGGAAAGCAGTTGGAAAATCAAACCGGAGCACCAGGAGAGGGGCTCTTCGTTGAGTTTTAGAAACCTTTCGTATTCACAGTGTGTCCATTCTCTAGGTTTCCCGTACACGTTATAGCTGTAGTAATATTCCCTTCCACCTGGAGAGCTGGGACCCATGGAATGGGTGCCATGCATTATTGCTTTAAAGGGTCTGCATTTGCTCACCCAATCTCACCAATCCTCTCAGTCCCAAGTGTCCAGCCTTATGCCACATCCAGCTGTCATTGTAGATAGGGTCATTCCAGGTTGCATCAGAGACCCTGAAGGAATTGTAAAGAATTTCCCTGTTTCTTTGTTTCGTTTTTGAAATTCCTTTTTAGAGTGGGTTTGAGCTGATTCTCGCTGCCCTGTTTATGCCAGTCTAGAAACACTTGATTCCCTTACGGAGACATATCAATACATAGGTTTTAAGATTCTTACTAGTCAGATCTATTCCTCTGCGGGAAATATGGGGTTTTGAGTCCCTTTCACTGAGGAAGGTGTAGGTCTTGTCTATTCCATAGTTGGTTTTTGGAACGGTACCTGTGCTTATATCAAACTCGGGTTTGATGCATCACCCCACCTCTCCTTCCCCCTTAAGCAGGCATAAGAGTGTTTTCTAAATGTGAGACTCTGTTCTCTTGCCTAACTCAGTTCATGTGTAGCCATGTTTACAGGATCTTCCTAAGTGATATCTTATGATAAGTTTCTTTTCCTGTGTGACTTCTTTCACTTAGAATCATCGTACCTGAATCCACTCATTTTGCTGCTACTGGTCTTATGACATTGATTTCGTGGCTGAGGGATATTCCATCGTACGTAAGTTCCACAATGTTTGGAACCATTTTTATATTTCCTTGGATATTTCAGGTGTACCCAGGTTGAGGTTCCTGTAAGCAGTGCAGCCCTCAATTTGGGGGTGGCTCTGTCTTATGGATTTTCAGTTTTCCCAAGGTATATTCCCTAGACTGGACGTGCCCTTGGCTCTGGAGCTCTGTTGTTTACTTGTTTTAGGGAACACAATGCACTCCTCCAGTGAGGCGGTTGGCAACTTACATCCCGCCCATCAGCATAACAAGGCTCCCTGTTCTCCAGGGCCTGTCTTTCCTTTCTGGTTTTTACACATTTTGTGGATGTCCCTTTTGACCAGTGGGAAGTGATACTTCTTTGTAGTGCAGATTTGCATTGCCCGCTTGCTTGCTTGGCCAAAAAGGGCGTATGCGTTTTCTCCTGAATATATTCAGGAGAAAACGCATACGCCCTTTTTGGCCAAGTGCATCATTGTCGAAGTTGTGCCCCTCTTCCTGTGCTTTACAGGCGATTCCAACGTACCTCTTGAAATCTGTTTCCTGCTATTCTGCCTCGCTTTCAAGTCCGCCTCGTTGCCTTCCCTCAACAGATTTTTGGACGATAGTTGGCCTTGATTACTCTGCCAGTTTGTGAATTGCTGTGCCCCTGAGCTCCATTTTTCAACTCGTATTTGTGAGCTGAACGCAAGTCCAAACTTTTGGTTCAGGACCTCTACTGGTTCCCGGTGGGTGGCTGAGACTTTGGTTCATTCTTCTTCCTGCCGGGAAATTAGAGTGACATGTGCCCAACCAAATGCCTAACAGCTACTCTCTCATTGGTTCTCCCTCTTCCCTTTCATCCTCTGCCAAATTGGCAACCTGTGCGAACCAGGAGCTTAAAGGGGCTGTCTCTCCAAGTTGGGAGATTGATAGGAAAGCAGTTGGAAAATCAAACCGGAGAACCAGGAGAGGGGCTCTTCGTTGAGTTTTAGAAACCTTTCGTATTCACAGTGTGTCCATTCTCTAGGTTTCCCGTACACGTTATAGCTGTAGTAATATTCCCTTCCACCTGGAGAGCTGGGACCCATGGAATGGGTGCCATGCATTATTGCTTTAAAGGGTCTGCATTTGCTCACCCAATCTCACCAATCCTCTCAGTCCCAAGTGTCCAGCCTTATGCCACATCCAGCTGTCATTGTAGATAGGGTCATTCCAGGTTGCATCAGAGACCCTGAAGGAATTGTAAAGAATTTCTCTGTTTCTTTGTTTTGTTTTTGAATTTCCTTTTTAGAGTGGGTTTGAGCTGATTCTCGCTGCCCTGTTTATGCCAGTCTAGACACACTTGATTCCCTTACAGAGACATATCAATACATAGGTTTTAAGATTCTTACTAGTCAGATCTATTCCTCTGCGGGAAATATGGGGTTTTGAGTCCCTTTCACTGAGGAAGGTGTAGGTCTTGTCTATTCCATAGTTGGTTTTTGGAACGGTACCTGTGCTTATATCAAACTCGGGTTTGATGCATCACCCCACCTCTCCTTCCCCCTTAAGCAGGCATAAGAGTGTTTTCTAAATGTGAGACTCTGTTCTCTTGCCTAACTCAGTTCATGTGTAGCCATGTTTACAGGATCTTCCTAAGTGATATCTTATAAGTTTCTTTTCCTGTGTGACTTCTTTCACTTAGAATCATCGTACCTGAATCCACTCATTTTGCTGCTACTGGTCTTATGACATTGATTTCGTGGCTGAGGGATATTCCATCGTACGTAAGTTCCACAATGTTTGGAACCATTTTTATATTTCCTGGGATATTTCAGGTGTACCCAGGTTGAGGTTCTTGTAAGCAGTGCAGCCCTCAATTTGGGGGTGGCTCTGTCTTATGGATTTTCAGTTTTCCCAAGGTATATTCCCTAGACTGGACGTGCCCTTGGCTCTGGAGCTCTGTTGTTTACTTGTTTTAGGGAACACAATGCACTCCTCCAGTGAGGCAGTTGGCAACTTACATCCCGCCCATCAGCATAACAAGGCTCCCTGTTCTCCAGGGCCTGTCTTGCCTTTCTGGTTTTTACACATTTTGTGGATGTCCCTTTTGACCAGTGGGAAGTGATACTTCTTTGTAGTGCAGATTTGCATTGCCCGCTTGCTTGCTTGGCCAAAAAGGGCGTATGCGTTTTCTCCTGAATATATACAGGAGAAAACGCATACGCCCTTTTTGGCCAAGTGCATCATTGTCGAAGTTGTGCCCCTCTTCCTGTGCTTTACAGGCGATTCCAACGTACCTCTTGAAATCTGTTTCCTGCTATTCTGCCTCGCTTTCAAGTCCACCTCGTTGCCTTCCCTCAACAGATTTTTGGACGATAGTTGGCCTTGATTACTCTGCCAGTTTGTGAATTGCTGTGCCCCTGAGCTCCATTTTTCAACTCGTTTTTTGTGAGCTGAACGCAAGTCCAAACTTTTGGTTCAGGACCTCTACTGGTTCCCGGTGGGTGGCTGAGACTTTGGTTAATTCTTCTTCCTGCCGGGAAATTAGAGTGACATGTGCCCATCCAAATGCCTAACAGCTACTCTCTCATTGGTTCTCCCTCTTCCCTTTCATCCTCTGCCAATTTGGCAACCTGTGCGAACCAGGAGCTTAAAGGGGCTGTCTCTCCAAGTTGGGAGATTGATAGGAAAGCAGTTGGAAAGTCAAACCGGAGCAACAGGAGAGGGGCTCTTCGTTGAGTTTTAGAAACCTTTCGTATTCACAGTGTGTCCATTCTCTAGGTTTCCCATACACGTTATAGCTGTAGTAATATTCCCTTCCACCTGGAGAGCTGGGACCCATGGAATGGGTGCCATGCATTATTGCTTTAAAGGGTCTGCATTTGCTCACCCAATCTCACCAATCCTCTCAGTCCCAAGTGTCCAGCCTTATGCCACATCCAGCTGTCATTGTAGATAGGGTCATTCCAGGTTGCATCAGAGACCCTGAAGGAATTGTAAAGAATTTCCCTGTTTCTTTGTTCTGTTTTTGAAATTCCTTTTTAGAGTGGGTTTGAGCTGATTCTCGCTGCCCTGTTTATGCCAGTCTAGACACACTTGATTCCCTTACGGAGACATATCAATACATAGGTTTTAAGATTCTTACTAGTCAGATCTATTCCTCTGCGGGAAATATGGGGTTTTGAGTCCCTTTCACTGAGGAAGGTGTAGGTCTTGTCTATTCCATAGTTGGTTTTTGGAACGGTACCTGTGCTTATATCAAACTCGGGTTTGATGCATCACCCCACCTCTCCTTCCCCCTTAAGCAGGCATAAGAGTGTTTTCTAAATGTGAGACTCTGTTCTCTTGCCTAACTCAGTTCATGTGTAGCCATGTTTACAGGATCTTCCTAAGTGATATCTTATGATAAGTTTCTTTTCCTGTGTGACTTCTTTCACTTAGAATCATCGTACCTGAATCCACTCATTTTGCTGCTACTGGTCTTATGACATTGATTTCGTGGCTGAGGGATATTCCATCGTACGTAAGTTCCACAATGTTTGGAACCATTTTTATATTTCCTGGGATATTTCAGGTGTACCCAGGTTGAGGTTCCTGTAAGCAGTGCAGCCCTCAATTTGGGGGTGGCTCTGTCTTATGGATTTTCAGTTTTCCCAAGGTATATTCCCTAGACTGGACGTGCCCTTGGCTCTGGAGCTCTGTTGTTTACTTGTTTTAGGGAACACAATGCACTCCTCCAGTGAGGCAGTTGGCAACTTACATCCCGCCCATCAGCATAACAAGGCTCCCTGTTCTCCAGGGCCTGTCTTGCCTTTCTGGTTTTTACACATTTTGTGGATGTCCCTTTTGACCGGTGGGAAGTGATACTTCTTTGTAGTGCAGATTTGCATTGCCCGCTTGCTTGCTTGGCCAAAAAGGGCGTATGCGTTTTCTCCTGAATATATTCAGGAGAAAACACATACGCCCTTTTTGGCCAAGTGCATCATTGTCGAAGTTGTGCCCCTCTTCCTGTGCTTTACAGGCGATTCCAACGTACCTCTTGAAATCTGTTTCCTGCTATTCTGCCTCGCTTTCAAGTCCGCCTCGTTGCCTTCCCTCAACAGATTTTTGGACGATAGTTGGCCTTGATTACTCTGCCAGTTTGTGAATTGCTGTGCCCCTGAGCTCCATTTTTCCACTCGTTTTTTGTGAGCTGAACGCAAGTCCAAACTTTTGGTTCAGGACCTCTACTGGTTCCCGGTGGGTGGCTGAGACTTTGGTTAATTCTTCTTCCTGCAGGGAAATTAGAGTGACATGTGCCCATCCAAATGCCTAACAGCTACTCTCTCATTGGTTCTCCCTCTTCCCTTTCATCCTCTGCCAAATTGGCAACCTGTGCGAACCAGGAGCTTAAAGGGGCTGTCTCTCCAAGTTGGGAGATTGATAGGAAAGCAGTTGGAAAGTCGAACCGGAGCACCAGGAGAGGGGCTCTTCGTTGAGTTTTAGAAACCTTTCGTATTCACAGTGTGTCCATTTTCTAGGTTTCCCGTACACGTTATAGCTGTAGTAATATTCCCTTCCACCTGGAGAGCTGGGACCCATGGAATGGGTGCCATGCATTATTGCTTTAAAGGGTCTGCATTTGCTCACCCAATCTCACCAATCCTCTCAGTCCCAAGTGTCCAGCCTTATGCCACATCCAGCTGTCATTGTAGATAGGGTCATTCCAGGTTGCATCAGAGACCCTGAAGGAATTGTAAAGAATTTCCCTGTTTCTTTGTTCTGTTTTTGAAATTCCTTTTTAGCGTGGGTTTGAGCTGATTCTCGCTGCCATGTTTATGCCAGTCTAGACACACTTGATTCCCTTACGGAGACATATCAATACATAGGTTTTAAGATTCTTACTAGTCAGATCTATTCCTCTGCGGGAAATATGGGGTTTTGAGTCCCTTTCACTGAGGAAGGTGTAGGTCTTGTCTATTCCATAGTTGGTTTTTGGAACGGTACCTGTGCTTATATCAAACTCTGGTTTGGTGCATCACCCCACCTCTCCTTCCCCCTTAAGCAGGCATAAGAGTGTTTTCTAAATGTGAGACTCTGTTCTCTTGCCTAACTCAGTTCATGTGTAGCCATGTTTACAGGATCTTCCTAAGTGATATCTTATGATATGTTTCTTTTCCTGTGTGACTTCTTTCACTTAGAATCATCGTACCTGAATCCACTCATTTTGCTGCTACTGGTCTTATGACATTGATTTCGTGGCTGAGGGATATTCCATCGTACGTAAGTTCCACAATGTTTGGTACCTTTTTTATATTTCCTGGGATATTTCAGGTGTACCCAGGTTGAGGTTCCTGTAAGCAGTGCAGCCCTCAATTTGGGGGTGGCTCTGTCGTATGGATTTTCAGTTTTCCCATGGTATATTCCCTAGACTGGACGTGCCCTTGGCTCGGTAGCTCTGTTGTTTACTTGTTTTAGGGAACACAATGCACTCCTCCAGTGAGGCAGTTGGCAACTTACATCCCGCCCATCAGCATAACAAGGCTCCCTGTTCTCCAGGGCCTGTCTTGCCTTTCTGGTTTTTACACATTTTGTGGATGTCCCTTTTGACCGGTGGGAAGTGATACTTCTTTGTAGTGCAGATTTGCATTGCCCGCTTGCTTGCTTGGCCAAAAAGGGCGTATGAGTTTTCTCCTGAATATATTCAGGAGAAAACGCATACGCCCTTTTTGGCCAAGTGCATTATTGGCGAAATTGTGTCCCTCTTCCTGTGCTTTACAGGCGATTCCAACGTACCTCTTGAAATCTGTTTCCTGCTATTCTGCCTCGCTTTCAAGTCCGCCTCGTTGCCTTCCCTCAACAGATTTTTGGACGATAGTTGGCCTTGATTACTCTGCCAGTTTGTGAATTGCTGTGCCCCTGAGCTCCATTTTTCAAATCGTTTTTTGTGAGCTGAACGCAAGTCCAAACTTTTGGTTCAGGACCTCTACTGGTTCTCGGTGGGTGGCTGAGACTTTGGTTCATTCTTCTTCCTGCCGGGAAATTAGAGTGACATGTGCCCATCCAAATGCCTAACAGCTACTCTCTCATTGGTTCTCCCTCTTCCCTTTCATCCTCTGCCAAATTGGCAACCTGTGCGAACCAGGAGCTTAAAGGGGCTGTCTCTCCAAGTTGGGAGATTGATAGGAAAGCAGTTGGAAAATCAAACCGGAGCACCAGGAGAGGGGCTCTTCGTTGAGTTTTAGAAACCTTTCGTATTCACAGTGTGTCCATTCTCTAGGTTTCCCGTACACGTTATAGCTGTAGTAATATTCCCTTCAACCTGGAGAGCTGGGACCCATGGAATGGGTGCCATGCATTATTGCTTTAAAGGGTCTGCATTTGCTCACCCAATCTCACCAATCCTCTCAGTCCCAAGTGTCCAGCCTTATGCCACATCCAGCTGTCATTGTAGATAGGGTCATTCCAGGTTGCATCAGAGACCCTGAAGGAATTGTAAAGAATTTCCCTGTTTCTTTGTTTCGTTTTTGAAATTCCTTTTTAGAGTGGGTTTGAGCTGATTCTCGCTGCCCTGTTTATGCCAGTCTAGACACACTTGATTCCCTTACGGAGACATATCAATACATAGGTTTTAAGATTCTTACTAGTCAGATCTATTCCTCTGCGGGAAATATGGGGTTTTGAGTCCCTTTCACTGAGGAAGGTGTAGGTCTTGTCTATTCCATAGTTGGTTTTTGGAACGGTACCTGTGCTTATATCAAACTCGGGTTTGATGCATCACCCCACCTCTCCTTCCCCCTTAAGCAGGCATAAGAGTGTTTTCTAAATGTGAGACTCTGTTCTCTTGCCTAACTCAGTTCATGTGTAGCCATGTTTACAGGATCTTCCTAAGTGATATCTTATGATAAGTTTCTTTTCCTGTGTGACTTCTTTCACTTAGAATCATCGTACCTGAATCCACTCATTTTGCTGCTACTGGTCTTATGACATTGATTTCGTGGCTGAGGGATATTCCATCGTACGTAAGTTCCACAATGTTTGGAACCATTTTTATATTTCCTTGGATATTTCAGGTGTACCCAGATTGAGGTTCCTGTAAGCAGTGCAGCCCTCAATTTGGGGGTGGCTCTGTCGTATGGATTTTCAGTTTTCCCAAGGTATATTCCGTAGACTGGATGTGCCCTTGGCTCTGGAGCTCTGTTGTTTACTTGTTTTAGGGAACACAATGCACTCCTCCAGTGAGGCAGTTGGCAACTTACATCCCGCCCATCAGCATAACAAGGCTCCCTGTTCTCCAGGGCCTGTCTTGCCTTTCTGGTTTTTACACATTTTGTGGATGTCCCTTTTGACCTGTGGGAAGTGATACTTCTTTGTAGTGCAGATTTGCATTGCCCGCTTGCTTGCTTGGCCAAAAAGGGCGTATGCGTTTTCTCCTGAATATATTCAGGAGAAAACACATACGCCCTTTTTGGCCAAGTGCATCATTGTCGAAGTTGTGCCCCTCTTCCTGTGCTTTACAGGCGATTCCAACGTACCTCTTGAAATCTGTTTCCTGCTTTTCTGCCTCGCTTTCAAGTCCGCCTCGTTGCCTTCCCTCAACAGATTTTTGGACGATAGTTGGCCTTGATTACTCTGCCAGTTTGTGAATTGCTGTGCCCCTGAGCTCCATTTTTCAACTCGTTTTTTGTGAGCTGAACGCAAGTCCAAACTTTTGGTTCGGGACCTCTACTGGTTCCCGGTGGGTGGCTGAGACTTTGGTTAATTCTTCTTCCTGCAGGGAAATTAGAGTGACATGTGCCCATCCAAATGCCTAACAGCTACTCTCTCATTGGTTCTCCCTCTTCCCTTTCATCCTCTGCCAAATTGGCAACCTGTGCGAACCAGGAGCTTAAAGGGGCTGTCTCTCCAAGTTGGGAGATTGATAGGAAAGCAGTTGGAAAGTCAAACCGGAGCACCAGGAGAGGGGCTCTTCGTTGAGTTTTAGAAACCTTTCGTATTCACAGTGTGTCCATTTTCTAGGTTTCCCGTACACGTTATAGCTGTAGTAATATTCCCTTCAACCTGGAGAGCTGGGACCCATGGAATGGGTGCTATGCATTATTGCTATAAAGGGTCTGCATTTGCTCACCCAATCTCACCAATCCTCTCAGTCCCAAGTGTCCAGCCTTATGCCACATCCAGCTGTCATTGTAGATAGGGTCATTCCAGGTTGCATCAGAGACCCTGAAGGAATTGTAAAGAATTTCCCTGTTTCTTTGTTCTGTTTTTGAAATTCCTTTTTAGAGTGGGTTTGAGCTGATTCTCGCTGCCATGTTTATGCCAGTCTAGACACACTTGATTCCCTTACGGAGACATATCAATACATAGGTTTTAAGATTCTTACTAGTCAGATCTATTCCTCTGCGGGAAATATGGGGTTTTGAGTCCCTTTCACTGAGGAAGGTGTAGGTCTTGTCTATTCCATAGTTGGTTTTTGGAACGGTACCTGTGCTTATATCAAACTCTGGTTTGATGCATCACCCCACCTCTCCTTCCCCCTTAAGCAGGCATAAGAGTGTTTTCTAAATGTGAGACTCTGTTCTCTTGCCTAACTCAGTTCATGTGTAGCCATGTTTACAGGATCTTCCTAAGTGATATCTTATGATAAGTTTCTTTTCCTGTGTGACTTGTTTCACTTAGAATCATCGTACCTGAATCCCCTCATTTTGCTGCTACTGGTCTTATGACATTGATTTCGTGGCTGAGGGATATTCCATCGTACGTAAGTTCCACAATGTTTGGAACCATTTTTATATTTCCTTGGATATTTCAGGTGTACCCAGGTTGAGGTTCCTGTAAGCAGTGCAGCCCTCAATTTGGGGGTGGCTCTGTCGTATGGATTTTCAGGTTTCCCATGGTATACTCCCTAGACTGGACGTGCCCTGGGCTCGGTAGCTCTGTTGTTTACTTGTTTTAGGGAACACAATGCACTCCTCCAGTGAGGCAGTTGGCAACTTACATCCCGCCCATCAGCATAACAAGGCTCCCTGTTCTCCAGGGCCTGTCTTGCCTTTCTGGTTTTTACACATTTTGTGGATGTCCCTTTTGACCGGTGGGAAGTGATACTTCTTTGTAGTGTAGATTTGCATTGCCCGCTTGCTTGCTTGGCCAAAAAGGGCGTATGCGTTTTCTCCTGAATATATTCAGGAGAAAACGCATACGCCCTTTTTGGCCAAGTGCATCATTGTCGAAGTTGTGTCCCTCTTCCTGTGCTTTACAGGCGATTCCAACGTACCTCTTGAAATCTGTTTCCTGCTATTCTGCCTCGCTTTCAAGTCCGCCTCGTTGCCTTCCCTCAACAGATTTTTGGACGATAGTTGGCCTTGATTACTCTGCCAGTTTGTGAATTGCTGTGCCCCTGAGCTCCATTTTTCAAATCGTTTTTTGTGAGCTGAACGCAAGTCCAAACTTTTGGTTCAGGACCTCTACTGGTTCTCGGTGGGTGGCTGAGACTTTGGTTCATTCTTCTTCCTGCCGGGAAATTAGAGTGACATGTGCCCATCCAAATGCCTAACAGCTACTCTCTCATTGGTTCTCCCTCTTCCCTTTCATCCTCTGCCAAATTGGCAACCTGTGCGAACCAGGAGCTTAAAGGGGCTGTCTCTCCAAGTTGGGAGATTGATAGGAAAGCAGTTGGAAAATCAAACCGGAGCACCAGGAGAGGGGCTCTTCGTTGAGTTTTAGAAACCTGTCGTATTCACAGTGTGTCCATTCTCTAGGTTTCCCGTACACGTTATAGCTGTAGTAATATTCCCTTCCACCTGGAGAGCTGGGACCCATGGAATGGGTGCCATGCATTATTGCTTTAAAGGGTCTGCATTTGCTCACCCAATCTCACCAATCCTCTCAGTCCCAAGTGTCCAGCCTTATGCCACATCCAGCTGTCATTGTAGATAGGGTCATTCCAGGTTGCATCAGAGACCCTGAAGGAATTGTAAAGAATTTCCCTGTTTCTTTGTTTCGTTTTTGAAATTCCTTTTTAGAGTGGGTTTGAGCTGATTCTCGCTGCCCTGTTTATGCCAGTCTAGAAACACTTGATTCCCTTACGGAGACATATCAATACATAGGTTTTAAGATTCTTACTAGTCAGATCTATTCCTCTGCGGGAAATATGGGGTTTTGAGTCCCTTTCACTGAGGAAGGTGTAGGTCTTGTCTATTCCATAGTTGGTTTTTGGAACGGTACCTGTGCTTATATCAAACTCGGGTTTGATGCATCACCCCACCTCTCCTTCCCCCTTAAGCAGGCATAAGAGTGTTTTCTAAATGTGAGACTCTGTTCTCTTGCCTAACTCAGTTCATGTGTAGCCATGTTTACAGGATCTTCCTAAGTGATATCTTATGATAAGTTTCTTTTCCTGTGTGACTTCTTTCACTTAGAATCATCGTACCTGAATCCACTCATTTTGCTGCTACTGGTCTTATGACATTGATTTCGTGGCTGAGGGATATTCCATCGTACGTAAGTTCCACAATGTTTGGAACCATTTTTATATTTCCTTGGATATTTCAGGTGTACCCAGGTTGAGGTTCCTGTAAGCAGTGCAGCCCTCAATTTGGGGGTGGCTCTGTCTTATGGATTTTCAGTTTTCCCAAGGTATATTCCGTAGACTGGACGTGCCCTTGGCTCTGGAGCTCTGTTGTTTACTTGTTTTAGGGAACACAATGCACTCCTCCAGTGAGGCGGTTGGCAACTTACATCCCGCCCATCAGCATAACAAGGCTCCCTGTTCTCCAGGGCCTGTCTTTCCTTTCTGGTTTTTACACATTTTGTGGATGTCCCTTTTGACCAGTGGGAAGTGATACTTCTTTGTAGTGCAGATTTGCATTGCCCGCTTGCTTGCTTGGCCAAAAAGGGCGTATGCGTTTTCTCCTGAATATATTCAGGAGAAAACGCATACGCCCTTTTTGGCCAAGTGCATCATTGTCGAAGTTGTGCCCCTCTTCCTGTGCTTTACAGGCGATTCCAACGTACCTCTTGAAATCTGTTTCCTGCTATTCTGCCTCGCTTTCAAGTCCGCCTCGTTGCCTTCCCTCAACAGATTTTTGGACGATAGTTGGCCTTGATTACTCTGCCAGTTTGTGAATTGCTGTGCCCCTGAGCTCCATTTTTCAACTCGTTTTTTGTGAGCTGAACGCACGTCCAAACTTTTGGTTCAGGACTTCTACTGGTTCCCGGTGGGTGGCTGAGACTTTGGTTCATTCTTCTTCCTGCCGGGAAATTAGAGTGACATGTGCCCAACCAAATGCCTAACAGCTACTCTCTCATTGGTTCTCCCTCTTCCCTTTCATCCTCTGCCAAATTGGCAACCTGTGCGAACCAGGAGCTTAAAGGGGCTGTCTCTCCAAGTTGGGAGATTGATAGGAAAGCAGTTGGAAAATCAAACCGGAGAACCAGGAGAGGGGCTCTTCGTTGAGTTTTAGAAACCTTTCGTATTCACAGTGTGTCCATTCTCTAGGTTTCCCGTACACGTTATAGCTGTAGTAATATTCCCTTCCACCTGGAGAGCTGGGACCCATGGAATGGGTGCCATGCATTATTGCTTTAAAGGGTCTGCATTTGCTCACCCAATCTCACCAATCCTCTCAGTCCCAAGTGTCCAGCCTTATGCCACATCCAGCTGTCATTGTAGATAGGGTCATTCCAGGTTGCATCAGAGACCCTGAAGGAATTGTAAAGAATTTCTCTGTTTCTTTGTTTTGTTTTTGAATTTCCTTTTTAGAGTGGGTTTGAGCTGATTCTCGCTGCCCTGTTTATGCCAGTCTAGACACACTTGATTCCCTTACGGAGACATATCAATACATAGGTTTTAAGATTCTTACTAGTCAGATCTATTCCTCTGCGGGAAATATGGGGTTTTGAGTCCCTTTCACTGAGGAAGGTGTAGGTCTTGTCTATTCCATAGTTGGTTTTTGGAACGGTACCTGTGCTTATATCAAACTCGGGTTTGATGCATCACCCCACCTCTCCTTCCCCCTTAAGCAGGCATAAGAGTGTTTTCTAAATGTGAGACTCTGTTCTCTTGCCTAACTCAGTTCATGTGTAGCCATGTTTACAGGATCTTCCTAAGTGATATCTTATAAGTTTCTTTTCCTGTGTGACTTCTTTCACTTAGAATCATCGTACCTGAATCCACTCATTTTGCTGCTACTGGTCTTATGACATTGATTTCGTGGCTGAGGGATATTCCATCGTACGTAAGTTCCACAATGTTTGGAACCATTTTTATATTTCCTGGGATATTTCAGGTGTACCCAGGTTGAGGTTCTTGTAAGCAGTGCAGCCCTCAATTTGGGGGTGGCTCTGTCTTATGGATTTTCAGTTTTCCCAAGGTATATTCCCTAGACTGGACGTGCCCTTGGCTCTGGAGCTCTGTTGTTTACTTGTTTTAGGGAACACAATGCACTCCTCCAGTGAGGCAGTTGGCAACTTACATCCCGCCCATCAGCATAACAAGGCTCCCTGTTCTCCATGGCCTTTCTTGCCTTTCTGGTTTTTACACATTTTGTGGATGTCCCTTTTGACCGGTGGGAAGTGATACTTCTTTGTAGTGCAGATTTGCATTGCCCGCTTGCTTGCTTGGCCAAAAAGGGCGTATGCGTTTTCTCCTGAATATATTCAGGAGAAAACGCATACGCCCTTTTTGGCCAAGTGCATCATTGTCGAAGTTGTGCCCCTCTTCCTGTGCTTTATAGGCGATTCCAACGTACCTCTTGAAATCTGTTTCCTGCTATTCTGCCTCGCTTTCAAGTCCGCCTCGTTGCCTTCCCTCAACAGATTTTTGGACGATAGTTGGCCTTGATTACTCTGCCAGTTTGTGAATTGCTGTGCCCCTGAGCTCCATTTTTCAACTCGTTTTTTGTGAGCTGAACGCAAGTCCAAACTTTTGGTTCAGGACCTATACTGGTTCCCGGTGGGTGGCTGAGACTTTGGTTAATTCTTCTTCCTGCCGGGAAATTAGAGTGACATGTGCCCATCCAAATGCCTAACAGCTACTCTCTCATTGGTTCTCCCTCTTCCCTTTCATCCTCTGCCAATTTGGCAACCTGTGCGAACCAGGAGCTTAAAGGGGCTGTCTCTCCAAGTTGGGAGATTGATAGGAAAGCAGTTGGAAAGTCAAACTGGAGCACCAGGAGAGGGGCTCTTCGTTGAGTTTTAGAAACCTTTCGTATTCACAGTGTGTCCATTCTCTAGGTTTCCCGTACACGTTATAGCTGTAGTAATATTCCCTTCCACCTGGAGAGCTGGGACCCATGGAATGGGTGCCATACATATTGCTTTAAAGGGTCTGCATTTGCTCACCCAATCTCACCAATCCTCTCAGTCCCAAGTGTCCAGCCTTATGCCACATCCAGCTGTCATTGTAGATAGGGTCATTCCAGGTTGCATCAGAGACCCTGAAGGAATTGTAAAGAATTTCCCTGTTTCTTTGTTCTGTTTTTGAAATTCCTTTTTAGAGTGGGTTTGAGCTGATTCTCGCTGCCCTGTTTATGCCAGTCTAGACACACTTGATTCCCTTACGGAGACATATCAATACATAGGTTTTAAGATTCTTACTAGTCAGATCTATTCCTCTGCGGGAAATATGGGGTTTTGAGTCCCTTTCACTGAGGAAGGTGTAGGTCTTGTCTATTCCATAGTTGGTTTTTGGAACGGTACCTGTGCTTATATCAAACTCGGGTTTGATGCATCACCCCACCTCTCCTTCCCCCTTAAGCAGGCATAAGAGTGTTTTCTAAATGTGAGACTCTGTTCTCTTGCCTAACTCAGTTCATGTGTAGCCATGTTTACAGGATCTTCCTAAGTGATATCTTATGATAAGTTTCTTTTCCTGTGTGACTTCTTTCACTTAGAATCATCGTACCTGAATCCACTCATTTTGCTGCTACTGGTCTTATGACATTGATTTCGTGGCTGAGGGATATTCCATCGTACGTAAGTTCCACAATGTTTGGAACCATTTTTATATTTCCTGGGATATTTCAGGTGTACCCAGGTTGAGGTTCCTGTAAGCAGTGCAGCCCTCAATTTGGGGGTGGCTCTGTCTTATGGATTTTCAGTTTTCCCAAGGTATATTCCCTAGACTGGACGTGCCCTTGGCTCTGGAGCTCTGTTGTTTACTTGTTTTAGGGAACACAATGCACTCCTCCAGTGAGGCAGTTGGCAACTTACATCCCGCCCATCAGCATAACAAGGCTCCCTGTTCTCCAGGGCCTGTCTTGCCTTTCTGGATTTTACACATTTTGTGGATGTCCCTTTTGACTGGTGGGAAGTGATACTTCTTTGTAGTGCAGATTTGCATTGCCCGCTTGCTTGCTTGGCCAAAAAGGGCGTATGTGTTTTCTCCTGAATATATTCAGGAGAAAACGCATACGCCCTTTTTGGCCAAGTGCATCATTGTCGAAGTTGTGCCCCTCTTCCTGTGCTTTACAGGCGATTCCAACGTACCTCTTGAAATCTGTTTCCTGCTATTCTGCCTCGCTTTCAAGTCCGCCTCATTGCCTTCCCTCAACAGATTTTTGGACGATAGTTGGCCTTGATTACTCTGCCAGTTTGTGAATTGCTGTGCCCCTGAGCTCCATTTTTCAACTCGTTTTTTGTGAGCTGAACGCAAGTCCAAACTTTTGGTTCAGGACCTCTACTGGTTCCCGGTGGGTGGCTGAGACTTTGGTTAATTCTTCTTCCTGCCGGGAAATTAGAGTGACATGTGCCCATCCAAATGCCTAACAGCTACTCTCTCATTGGTTCTCCCTCTTCCCTTTCATCCTCTGCCAATTTGGCAACCTGTGCGAACCAGGAGCTTAAAGGGGCTGTCTCTCCAAGTTGGGAGATTGATAGGAAAGCAGTTGGAAAGTCAAACCGGAGCACCAGGAGAGGGGCTCTTCGTTGAGTTTTAGAAACCTTTCGTATTCACAGTGTGTCCATTCTCTAGGTTTCCCGTACACGTTATAGCTGTAGTAATATTCCCTTCCACCTGGAGAGCTGGGACCCATGGAATGGGTGCCATGCATTAATGCTTTAAAGGGTCTGCATTTGCTCACCCAATCTCACCAATCCTCTCAGTCCCAAGTGTCCAGCCTTATGCCACATCCAGCTGTCATTGTAGATAGGGTCATTCCAGGTTGCATCAGAGACCCTGAAGGAATTGTAAAGAATTTCCCTGTTTCTTTGTTCTGTTTTTGAAATTCCTTTTTAGAGTGGGTTTGAGCTGATTCTCGCTGCCATGTTTATGCCATTCTAGACACACTTGATTCCCTTACGGAGACATATCAACACATAGGTTTTAAGATTCTTACTACTCAGATCGATTCCTCTGCGGGAAATATGGGGTTTTGAATCCCTTTGACTGAGGAAGGTGTAGGTCTTGTCTATTCCATAGTTGGTTTTTGGAACGGTACCTG
The DNA here is from genome assembly GCF_964341445.2 of Mesoplodon mirus. Classification (NCBI taxonomy): domain Eukaryota; kingdom Metazoa; phylum Chordata; class Mammalia; order Artiodactyla; family Ziphiidae; genus Mesoplodon; species Mesoplodon mirus. Next base: position 125,614,112 of record NC_138984.1, read on the forward strand.
TGCTTATATCAAACTCTGTTTTGATGCATCACCCCACCTCTCCTTCACCCTTAAGCAGGCATAAGAGTGTTTTCTAAATGTGAGACTCTGTTCTCTTGCCTAACTCAGTTCATGTGTAGCCATGTTTACAGGATCTTCCTAAGTGATATCTTATGATAAGTTTCTTTTCCTGTGTGACTTCTTTCACTTAGAATCATCGTACCTGAATCCACTCATTTTGCTGCTACTGGTCTTATGGCATTGATTTCATGGCAGAGGGATATTCCATCGTACGTAATTTCCACAATGTTTGGAACCATTTTTATATTTCCTGGGATATTTCTCGTGTACCCAGGTTGAGGTTCTTGTAAGCAGTGCAGCCCTCAATTTGGGGGTGGCTCTGTCTTATGGATTTTCAGTTTTCCCAAGGTATATTCCCTAGACTGGAAGTGCCCTTGGCTCTGTAGCTCTGTTGTTTACTTGTTTTAGGGAACACAATGCACTCCTCCAGTGAGGCAGTTGGCAACTTACATCCCGCCCATCAGCATAACAAGGCTCCGTGTTCTCCAGGGCCTGTCTTGCCTTTCTGGTTTTTACACATTTTGTGGATGTCCCTTTTGACCGGTGGGAAGTGATACTTCTTTGTAGTGCAGATTTGCATTGCCCACTTGCTTGCTTGGCCAAAAAGGGCGTATGCGTTTTCTCCTGAATATATTCAGGAGAAAACGCATACGCCCTATTTGGCCAAGTGCATCATTGTCGAAGTTGTGCCCCTCTTCCTGTGCTTTACAGGCGATTCCAACGTACCTCTTGAAATCTGTTTCCTGCTATTCTGCCTCGCTTTCTAGTCCGCCTCGTTGCCTTCCCTCAACAGATTTTTGGACGATAGTTGGCCTTGATTACTCTGCCAGTTTGTGAATTGCTGTGCCCCTGAGCTCCATTTTTCAACTCGTTTCTTGTGAGCTGAACGCAAGTCCAAACTTTTGGTTCAGGACCTATACTGGTTCCCGGTGGGTGGCTGAGACTTTGGTTAATTCTTCTTCCTGCCGGGAAATTAGAGTGACATGTGCCCATCCAAATGCCTAACAGCTACTCTCTCATTGGTTCTCCCTCTTCCCTTTCATCCTCTGCCAAATTGGCAACCTGTGCGAACCAGGAGCTTAAAGGGGCTGTCTCTCCAAGTTGGGAGATTGATAGCAAAGCAGTTGGAAAGTCAAACCGGAGCACCAGGAGAGGGGCTCTTCGTTGAGTTTTAGAAACCTTTCGTATTCACAGTGTGTCCATTCTCTAGGTTTCCCGTACACGTTATAGCTGTAGTAATATTCCCTTCAACATGGAGAGCTGGGACCCATGGAATGGGTGCCATGCATTATTGCTTTAAAGGGTCTGCATTTGCTCACCCAATCTCACCAATCCTCTCAGTCCCAAGTGTCCAGCCTTATGCCACATCCAGCTGTCATTGTAGATAGGGTCATTCCAGGTTGCATCAGAGACCCTGAAGGAATTGTGAAGAATTTCCCTGTTTCTTTGTTCTGTTTTTGAAATTCCTTTTTAGAGTGGGTTTGAGCTGATTCTCGCTGCCCTGTTTATGCCAGTCTAGACACACTTGATTCCCTTACGGAGACATATCAATACATAGGTTTTAAGATTCTTACTAGTCAGATCTATTCCTCTGCGGGAAATATGGGGTTTTGAGTCCCTTTCACTGAGGAAGGTGTAGGTCTTGTCTATTCCATAGTTGGTTTTTGGAACGGTACCTGTGCTTATATCAAACTCGGGTTTGATGCATCACCCCACCTCTCCTTCCCCCTTAAGCAGGCATAAGAGTGTTTTCTAAATGTGAGACTCTGTTCTCTTTCCTAACTCAGTTCATGTGTAGCCATGTTTACAGGATCTTCCTAAGTGATATCTTATGATAAGTTTCTTTTTCTGTGTGACTTCTTTCACTTAGAATCATCGTACCTGAATCCACTCATTTTGCTGCTACTGCTCTTATGACATTGATTTCATGGCTGAGGGATATTCCATCGTACGTAAGTTCCACAATGTTTGGAACCATTTTTATATTTCCTGGGATATTTCTGGTGTACCCAGGTTGAGGTTCTTGTAAGCAGTGCAGCCCTCAATTTGGGGGTGGCTCTGTCTTATGGATTTTCAGTTTTCCCAAGGTATATTCCCTAGACTGGAAGTGCCCTTGGCTCTGTAGCTCTGTTGTTTACTTGTTTTAGGGAACACAATGCACTCCTCCAGTGAGGCAGTTGGCAACTTACATCCCGCCCATCAGCATAACAAGGCTCCCTGTTCTCCAGGGCCTGTCTTGCCTTTCTGGTTTTTACACATTTTGTGGATGTCCCTTTTGACCGGTGGGAAGTGATACTTCTTTGTAGTGCAGATTTGCATTGCCAGCTTGCTTGCTTGGCCAAAAAGGGCGTATGCGTTTTCTCCTGAATATATTCAGGAGAAAACGCATACGCCCTTTTTGGCCAAGTGCATCATTGTCGAAGTTGTGCCCCTCTTCCTGTGCTTTACAGGCGATTCCAACGTACCTCTTGAAATCTGTTTCCTGCTATTCTGCCTCGCTTTCTAGTCCGCCTCGTTGCCTTCCCTCAACAGATTTTTGGACGATAGTTGGCCTTCATTACTCTGCCAGTTTGTGAATTGCTGTGCCCCTGAGCTCCATTTTTCAACTCGTTTTTTGTGAGCTGAACGCAAGTCCAAACTTTTGGTTCAGGACCTATACTGGTTCCCGGTGGGTGGCTGAGACTTTGGTTAATTCTTCTTCCTGCCGGGAAATTAGAGTGACATGTGCACATCCAAATGCCTAGCAGCTACTCTCTCATTGGTTCTCCCTCTTCCCTTTCATCCTCTGCCAAATTGGCAACCTGTGCGAACCAGGAGCTTAAAGGGGCTGTCTCTCCAAGTTGGGAGATTGATAGGAAAGCAGTTGGAAAGTCAAAGCGGAGCACCAGGAGAGGGGCTCTTCGTTGAGTTTTAGAAACCTTTCGTATTCACAGTTTGTCCATTATCTAGGTTTCCCGTACATGTTATAGCTGTAGTAATATTCCCTTCAACCTGGAGAGCTGGGACCCATGGAATGGGTGCCATGCATTAATGCTTTAAAGGGTCTGCATTTGCTCACCCAATCTCACCAATCCTCTCAGTCCCAAGTGTCCAGCCTTATGCCACATCCAGCTGTCATTGTAGCTAGGGTCATTCCAGGTTGCATCAGAGACCCTGAAGGAATTGTAAAGAATTTCCCTGTTTCTTTGTTCTGTTTTTGAAATTCCTTTTTAGAGTGGGTTTGAGCTGATTCTCGCTGCCATGTTTATGCCAGTCTAGACACACTTGATTCCCTTACGGAGACATATCAACACATAGGTTTTAAGATTCTTACTAGTCAGATCGATTCCTCTGCGGGAAATATGGGGTTTTGAGTCCCTTTCACTGAGGAAGGTGTAGGTCTTTTCTATTCCATAGTTGGTTTTTGGAACGGTACCTGTGCTTATATCAAACTCTGGTTTGATGCATCACCCCACCTCTCCTTCCCCCTTAAGCAGGCATAAGAGTGTTTTCTAAATGTGAGACTCTGTTCTCTTTCCTAACTCAGTTCATGTGTAGCCATGTTTACAGGATCTTCCTATGTGATATCTTATGATAAGTTTCTTTTTCTGTGTGACTTCTTTCACTTAGAATCATCGTACCTGAATCCACTCATTTTGCTGCTACTGCTCTTATGACATTGATTTCATGGCTGAGGGATATTCCATCGTACGTAAGTTCCACAATGTTTTGAACCATTTTTATATTTCCTGGGATATTTCAGGTGTACCCAGGTTGAGGTTCTTGTAAGCAGTGCAGCCCTCAATTTGGGGGTGGCTCTGTCTTATGGATTTTCAGTTTTCCCAAGGTATATTCCCTAGACTGGAAGTGCCCTTGGCTCTGTAGCTCTGTTGTTTACTTGTTTTAGGGAACACAATGCACTCCTCCAGTGAGGCAGTTGGCAACTTACATCCCGCCCATCAGCATAACAAGGCTCCCTGTTCTCCAGGGCCTGTCTTGCCTTTCTGGTTTTTACACATTTTGTGGATGTCCCTTTTGACCGGTGGGAAGTGATACTTCTTTGTAGTGCAGATTTGCATTGCCCGCTTGCTTGCTTGGCCAAAAAGGGCGTATGCGTTTTCTCCTGAATATATTCAGGAGAAAACGCATACGCCCTTTTTGGCCAAGTGCATCATTGTCGAAGTTGTGCCCCTCTTCCTGTGCTTTACAGGCGATTGCAACGTATCTCTTGAAATCTGTTTCCTGCTATTCTGCCTCGCTTTCTAGTCCGCCTCGTTGCCTTCCCTCAACAGATTTTTGGACGATAGTTGGCCTTGATTACTCTGCCAGTTTGTGAATTGCTGTGCCCCTGAGCTCCATTTTTCAACTCGTTTTTTGTGAGCTGAACGCAAGTCCAAACTTTTGGTTCAGGACCTATACTGGTTCCCGGTGGGTGGCTGAGACTTTGGTTAATTCTTCTTCCTACCGGGAAATTAGAGTGACATGTGCCCATCCAAATGCCTAACAGCTACTCTCTCATTGGTTCTCCCTCTTCCCTTTCATCCTCTGCCAAATTGGCGACCTGTGCGAACCAGGAGCTTAAAGGGGCTGTCTCTCCAAGTTGGGAGATTGATAGGAAAGAAGTTGGAAAGTCAAACCGGAGCACCAGGAGAGGGGCTCTTCGTTGAGTTTTAGAAACCTTTCCTATTCACAGTGTGTACATTCTCTAGGTTTCCTGTACACGTTATAGCTGTAGTAATATTCTCTTCAACCTGGAGAGCTGGGACTCATGGAATGGATGCCATGCATTATTGCTTTAAAGGGTCTGCATTTGCTCACCTAATCTCACCAATCCTCTCAGTCCCAAGTGTCCAGTCTTATGCCACATCCAGCTGTCATTGTAGATAGGGTCATTCCAGGTTGCATCAGAGACCCTGAAGGATTTGTAAAGAATTTCCCTGTTTCTTTGTTCTGTTTTTGAAATTCCTTTTTAGAGTGGGTTTGAGCTGATTCTCGCTGCCATGTTTATGCCAGTCTAGACACACTTGATTCCCTTACGCAGACATATCAATACATAGGTTTTAAGATTCTTACTAGTCAGATCGATTCCTCTGCGGGAAATATGGGGTTTTGAGTCCCTTTGACTGAGGAAGGTGTAGGTCTTGTCTATTCCATAGTTGGTTTTTGGAACGGTACCTGTGCTTATATCAAACTCTGGTTTGATGCATCACCCCACCTCTCCTTCCCCCTTAAGCAGGCATAAGAGTGTTTTCTAAATGTGAGACTCTGTTCTCTTGCCTTACTCAGTTCATGTGTAGCCATGTTTACAGGATCTACCTAAGTGATATCTTATGATAAGTTTCTTTTCCTGTGTGACTTCTTTCACTTAGAATCATCGTACCTGAATCCACTCATTTTGTTGCTACTGGTCTTATGACATTGATTTCATGGCTGAGGGATATTCCATCGTACGTAATTTCCACAATGTTTGGAACCATTTTTATATTTCCTGGGATATTTCAGGTGTACCCAGGTTGAGGTTCTTGTAAGCAGTGCAGCCCTCAATTTGGGGGTGGCTCTGTCTTATGGATTTTCAGTTTTCCCAAGGTATATTCCCTAGACTGGAAGTGCCCTTGGCTCTGTAGCTCTGTTGTTTACTTGTTTTAGGGAACACAATGCACTCCTCCAGTGAGGCAGTTGGCAACTTACATCCCGCCCATCAGCATAACAAGGCTCCCTGTTCTCCAGGGCCTGTCTTGCCTTTCTGGTTTTTACACATTTTGTGGATGTCCCTTTTGACCGGTGGGAAGTGATACTTCTTTGTAGTGCAGATTTGCATTGCCCGCTTGCTTGCTTGGCCAAAAAGGGCGTATGCGTTTTCTCCTGAATATATTCAGGAGAAAACGCATACGCCCTTTTTGGCCAAGTGCATCATTGTCGAAGTTGTGCCCCTCTTCCTGTGCTTTACAGGCGATTGCAACGTATCTCTTGAAATCTGTTTCCTGCTATTCTGCCTCGCTTTCTAGTCCGCCTCGTTGCCTTCCCTCAACAGATTTTTGGACGATAGTTGGCCTTGATTACTCTGCCAGTTTGTGAATTGCTGTGCCCCTGAGCTCCATTTTTCAACTCGTTTTTTGTGAGCTGAACGCAAGTCCAAACTTTTGGTTCAGGACCTATACTGGTTCCCGGTGGGTGGCTGAGACTTTGGTTAATTCTTCTTCCTACCGGGAAATTAGAGTGACATGTGCCCATCCAAATGCCTAACAGCTACTCTCTCATTGGTTCTCCCTCTTCCCTTTCATCCTCTGCCAAATTGGCGACCTGTGCGAACCAGGAGCTTAAAGGGGCTGTCTCTCCAAGTTGGGAGATTGATAGGAAAGAAGTTGGAAAGTCAAACCGGAGCACCAGGAGAGGGGCTCTTCGTTGAGTTTTAGAAACCTTTCCTATTCACAGTGTGTACATTCTCTAGGTTTCCTGTACACGTTATAGCTGTAGTAATATTCTCTTCAACCTGGAGAGCTGGGACTCATGGAATGGATGCCATGCATTATTGCTTTAAAGGGTCTGCATTTGCTCACCTAATCTCACCAATCCTCTCAGTCCCAAGTGTCCAGTCTTATGCCACATCCAGCTGTCATTGTAGATAGGGTCATTCCAGGTTGCATCAGAGACCCTGAAGGATTTGTAAAGAATTTCCCTGTTTCTTTGTTCTGTTTTTGAAATTCCTTTTTAGAGTGGGTTTGAGCTGATTCTCGCTGCCATGTTTATGCCAGTCTAGACACACTTGATTCCCTTACGCAGACATATCAATACATAGGTTTTAAGATTCTTACTAGTCAGATCGATTCCTCTGCGGGAAATATGGGGTTTTGAGTCCCTTTGACTGAGGAAGGTGTAGGTCTTGTCTATTCCATAGTTGGTTTTTGGAACGGTACCTGTGCTTATATCAAACTCTGGTTTGATGCATCACCCCACCTCTCCTTCCCCCTTAAGCAGGCATAAGAGTGTTTTCTAAATGTGAGACTCTGTTCTCTTGCCTTACTCAGTTCATGTGTAGCCATGTTTACAGGATCTACCTAAGTGATATCTTATGATAAGTTTCTTTTCCTGTGTGACTTCTTTCACTTAGAATCATCGTACCTGAATCCACTCATTTTGTTGCTACTGGTCTTATGACATTGATTTCATGGCTGAGGGATATTCCATCGTACGTAATTTCCACAATGTTTGGAACCATTTTTATATTTCCTGGGATATTTCAGGTGTACCCAGGTTGAGGTTCTTGTAAGCAGTGCAGCCCTCAATTTGGGGGTGGCTCTGTCTTATGGATTTTCAGTTTTCCCAAGGTATATTCCCTAGACTGGAAGTGCCCTTGGCTCTGTAGCTCTGTTGTTTACTTGTTTTAGGGAAAACAATGCACTCCTCCAGTGAGGCAGTTGGCAACTTACATCCCGCCCATCAGCATAACAAGGCTCCCTGTTCTCCAGGGCCTGTCTTGCCTTTCTGGTTTTTACACATTTTGTGGATGTCCCTTTTGACCGGTGGGAAGTGATACTTCTTTGTAGTGCAGATTTGCATTGCTCGCTTGCTTGCTTGGCCAAAAAGGGCGTATGCGTTTTCTCCGGAATATATTCAGGAGAAAACGCATACGCCCTTTTTGGCCAAGTGCATCATTGTCGAAGTTGTGCCCCTCTTCCTGTGCTTTACAGGCGATTCCAACGTACCTCTTGAAATCTGTTTCCTGCTATTCTGCCTCGCTTTCTAGTCCGCCTCGTTGCCTTCCCTCAACAGATTTTTGGACGATAGTTGGCCTTGATTACTCTGCCAGTTTGTGAATTGCTGTGCCCCTGAGCTCCATTTTTCAACTCGTTTTTTGTGAGCTGAACGCAAGTCCAAACTTTTGGTTCAGGACCTATACTGGTTCCCGGTGTGTGGCTGAGACTTTGGTTAATTCTTCTTCCTGCCGGGAAATTAGAGTGACATGTGCCCATCCAAATGCCTAACAGCTACTCTCTCATTGGTTCTCCCTCTTCCCTTTCATCCTTTGCCAAATTGGCAACCTGTGTGAACCAGGAGCTTAAAGGGGCTGTCTCTCCAAGTTGGGAGATTGATAGGAAAGCAGTTGGAAAGTCAAACTGGAGCACCAGGAGAGGGGCTCTTCGTTGAGTTTTAGAAGCCTTTCGTATTCACGGTGTGTCCATTCTCTAGGTTTCCCGTACACGTTATAGCTGTAGTAATATTCCCTTCAACCTGGAGAGCTGGGACCCATGGAATGGATGCCATGCATTATTGCTTTAAAGGGTCTGCATTTGCTCACCCAAACTCACCAATCCTCTCAGTCCCAAGTGTCCAGCCTTATGCCACATCCAGCTGTCATTGTAGATAGGGTCATTCCAGGTTGCATCAGAGACCCTGAAGGAATTGTAAAGAATTTCCCTGTTTCTTTGTTCTGTTTTTGAAATTCCTTTTTAGAGTGGGTTTGAGCTGATTCTCGCTGCCATGTTTATGCCAGTCTAGACACACTTGATTCCCTTACGGAGACATATCAACACATAGGTTTTAAGATTCTTACTAGTCAGATCTATACCTCTGCGGGAAATATGGGGTTTTGAGTCCCTTTGACAGAGGAAGGTGTAGGTCTTGTCTATTCCATAGTTGGTATTTGGAACGGTACCTATGCTTATATCAAACTCTGGTTTGATGCATCACCCCACCTCTCCTTCCCCCTTAAGCAGGCATAAGAGTGTTTTCTAAATGTGAGACTCTGTTCTCTTTCCTAACTCAGTTCATGTGTAGCCATGTTTACAGGATCTTCCTAAGTGATATCTTATGATAAGTTTCTTTTTCTGTGTGACTTCTTTCACTTAGAATCATCGTACCTGAATCCACTCATTTTGCTGCTACTGCTCTTATGACATTGATTTCATGGCTGAGGGATATTCCATCGTACGTAAGTTCCACAATGTTTGGAACCATTTTTATATTTCCTGGGATATTTCTGGTGTACCCAGGTTGAGGTTCTTGTAAGCAGTGCAGCCCTCAATTTGGGGGTGGCTCTGTCTTATGGATTTTCAGTTTTCCCAAGGTATATTCCCTAGACTGGAAGTGCCCTTGGCTCTGTAGCTCTGTTGTTTACTTGTTTTAGGGAACACAATGCACTCCTCCAGTGAGGCAGTTGGCAACTTACATCCCGCCCATCAGCATAACAAGGCTCCCTGTTCTCCAGGGCCTGTCTTGCCTTTCTGGTTTTTACACATTTTGTGGATGTCCCTTTTGACCGTTGGAAAGTGATACTTCTTTGTAGTGCAGATTTGCATTGCCCGCTTGCTTGCTTGGCCAAAAAGGGCGTATGCATTTTCTCCTGAATATATTCAGGAGAAAATGCATACGCCCTTTTTGGCCAAGTGCATCATTGTCGAAGTTGTGCCCCTCTTCCTGTGCTTTACAGGCGATTCCAACGTACCTCTTGAAGTCTGTTTCCTGCTATTCTGCCTCGCTTTCAAGTCCGCCTCGTTGCCTTCCCTCAACAGATTTTTGGACGATAGTTGGCCTTGATTACTCTGCCAGTTTGTGAATTGCAGTGCCCCTGAGCTCCATTTTTCAACTCGTTTCTTGTGAGCTGAACGCAAGTCCAAACTTTTGGTTCAGGACCTCTACTGGTTCCCGGTGGGTGGCTGAGACTTTGGTTAATTCTTCTTCCTGCCGGGAAATTAGAGTGACATGTGCCCATCCAAATGCCTAACAGCTACTCTCTCATTGGTTCTCCCTCTTCCCTTTCATCCTCTGCCAAATTGGCAACCTGTGCGAACCAGGAGCTTAAAGGGGCTGTCTCTCCAAGTTGGGAGATTGATAGCAAAGCAGTTGGAAAGTCAAACCGGAGCACCAGGAGAGGGGCTCTTCGTTGAGTTTTAGAAACCTTTCGTATTCACAGTGTGTCCATTCTCTAGGTTTCCCGTACACGTTATAGCTGTAGTAATATTCCCTTCAACCTGGAGAGCTGGGACCCATGGAATGGGTGCCATGCATTAATGCTTTAAAGGGTCTGCATTTGCTCACCCAATCTCACCAATCCTCTCAGTCCCAAGTGTCCAGCCTTATGCCACATCCAGCTGTCATTGTAGATAGGGTCATTCCACGTTGCATCAGAGACCCTGAAGGAATTGTAAAGAATTTCCCTGTTTCTTTGTTCTGTTTTTGAAATTCCTTTTTAGAGTGGGTTTGAGCTGATTCTCGCTGCCATGTTTATGCCAGTCTAGACACACTTGATTCCCTTACGGAGACATATCAACACATAGGTTTTAAGATTCTTACTAGTCAGATCGATTCCTCTGCGGGAAATATGGGGTTTTGAGTCCCTTTCACTGAGGAAGGTGTAGGTCTTGTCTATTCCATAGTTGGTTTTTGGAACGGTACCTGTGCTTATATCAAACTCTGGTTTGATGCATCACCCCACCTCTCCTTCCCCCTTAAGCAGGCATAAGAGTGTTTTCTAAATGTGAGACTCTGTTCTCTTGCCTAACTCAGTTCATGTGTAGCCATGTTTACAGGATCTTCCTAAGTGATATCTTATGATAAGTTTCTTTTTCTGTGTGACTTCTTTCACTTAGAATCATCGTACCTGAATCCACTCATTTTGCTGCTACAGCTCTTATGACATTGATTTCATGGCTGAGGGATATTCCATCGTACGTAAGTTCCACAATGTTTGGAACCATTTTTATATTTCCTGGGATATTTCTGGTGTACCCAGGTTGAGGTTCTTGTAAGCAGTGCAGCCCTCAATTTGGGGGTGGCTCTGTCTTATGGATTTTCAGTTTTCCCAAGGTATATTCCCTAGACTGGAAGTGCCCTTGGCTCTGTAGCTCTGTTGTTTACTTGTTTTAGGGAACACAATGCACTCCTCCAGTGAGGCAGTTGGCAACTTACATCCCGCCCATCAGCATAACAAGGCTCCCTGTTCTCCAGGGCCTGTCTTGCCTTTCTGGTTTTTACACATTTTGTGGATGTCCCTTTTGACCGGTGGGAAGTGATACTTCTTTGTAGTGCAGATTTGCATTGCCCGCTTGCTTGCTTGGCCAAAAAGGGCGTATGCGTTTTCTCCTGAATATATTCAGGAGAAAACGCATACGCCCTTTTTGGCCAAGTGCATCATTGTCGAAGTTGTGCCCCTCTTCCTGTGCTTTACAGGCGATTCCAACGTACCTCTTGAAATCTGTTTCCTGCTATTCTGCCTCGCTTTATAGTCCGCCTCGTTGCCTTCCCTCAACAGATTTTTGGACGATAGTTGGCCTTGATTACTCTGCCAGTTTGTGAATTGCTGTGCCCCTGAGCTCCATTTTTCAACTCGTTTTTTGTGAGCTGAACGCAAGTCCAAACTTTTGGTTCAGGACCTATACTGGTTCCCGGTGGGTGGCTGAGACTTTGGTTAATTCTTCTTCCTACCGGGAAATTAGAGTGACATGTGCCCATCCAAATGCCTAACAGCTACTCTCTCATTGGTTCTCCCTCTTCCCTTTCATCCTCTGCCAAATTGGCGACCTGTGCGAACCAGGAGCTTAAAGGGGCTGTCTCTCCAAGTTGGGAGATTGATAGGAAAGCAGTTGGAAAGTCAAACCGGAGCACCAGGAGAGGGGCTCTTCGTTGAGTTTTAGAAACCTTTCCTATTCACAGTGTGTACATTCCCTAGGTTTCCCGTACTCATTATAGCTGTAGTAATATTCTATTCAACCTGGAGAGCTGGGACTCATGGAATGGATGCCATGCATTATTGCTTTAAAGGGTCTGCATTTGCTCACCCAATCTCACCAATCCTCTCAGTCCCAAGTGTCCAGCCTTATGCCACATCCAGCTGTCATTGTAGATAGGGTCATTCCAGGTTGCATCAGAGACCCTGAAGGAATTGTAAAGAATTTCCATGTTTCTTTGTTCTGTTTTTGAAATTCCTTTTTAGAGTGGGTTTGAGCTGATTCTCGCTGCCATGTTTATGCCAGTCTAGACACACTTGATTCCCTTACGCAGACATATCAATACATAGGTTTTAAGATTCTTACTAGTCAGATCGATTCCTCTGCGGGAAATATGGGGTTTTGAGTCCCTTTGACTGAGGAAGGTGTAGGTCTTGTCTATTCCATAGTTGGTTTTTGGAACGGTACCTGTGCTTATATCAAACTCTGGTTTGATGCATCACCCCACCTCTCCTTCCCCCTTAAGCAGGCATAAGAGTGTTTTCTAAATGTGAGACTCTGTTCTCTTGCCTAACTCAGTTCATGTGTAGCCATGTTTGCAGGATCTTCCTAAGTGATATCTTTTGATAAGTTTCTTTTCCTGTGTGACTTCTTTCACTTAGAATCATCGTACCTGGATCCACTCATTTTGCTGCTACTGCTCTTATGACATTGATTTCATGGCTGAGGGATATTCCATCGTACGTAAGTTCCACAATGTTTGGAACCATTTTTATATTTCCTGGGATATTTCAGGTGTACCCAGGTTGAGGTTCTTGTAAGCAGTGCAGCCCTCAATTTGGGGGTGGCTCTGTCTTATGGATTTTCAGTTTTCCCAAGGTATATTCCCTAGACTGGAAGTGCCCTTGGCTCTGTAGCTCTGTTGTTTACTTGTTTTAGGGAACACAATGCACTCCTCCAGTGAGGCAGTTGGCAACTTACATCCCGCCCATCAGCATAACAAGGCTCCCTGTTCTCCAGGGCCTGTCTTGCCTTTCTGGTTTTTACACATTTTGTGGATGGCCCTTTTGACCAGTGGGAAGTGATACTTGTTTGTAGTGCAGATTTGCATTGCTCGCTTGCTTGCTTGGCCAAAAAGGGCGTATGCGTTTTCTCCTGAATATATTCAGGAGAAAACGCATACGCCCTTTTTGGCCAAGTGCATCATTGTCGAAGTTGTGCCCCTCTTCCTGTGCTTTACAGGCGATTCCAACGTACCTCTTGAAATCTGTTTCCTGCTATTCTGCCTCGCTTTCAAGTCCGCCTCGTTGCCTTCCCTCAACAGATTTTTGGACGATAGTTGGCCTTGATTACTCTGCCAGTTTGTGAATTGCTGTGCCCCTGAGCTCCATTTTTCAACTCGTTTTTTGTGAGCTGAACGCAAGTCCAAACTTTTGGTTCAGGACCTATACTGGTTCCCGGTGGGTGGCTGAGACTTTGGTGAATTCTTCTTCCTGCCGGGAAATTAGAGTGACATGTGCCCATCCAAATGCCTAACAGCTACTCTCTCATTGGTTTTCCCTCTTCCCTTTAATCCTCTGCCAAATTGGCAACCTGTGCGAACCAGGAGCTTAAAGGGGCTGTCTCTCCAAGTTGGGAGATTGATAGGAAAGCAGTTGGAAAGTCAAACCGGAGCACCAGGAGAGGGGCTCTTCGTTGAGTTTTAGGAACCTTTCATATTCACAGTGTGTCCATTCTCTAGGTTTCCCGTACACGTTATAGCTGTAGTAATATTCCCTTCAACCTGGAGAGCTGGGACCCATGGAATGGATGCCATGCATTATTGCTTTAAAGGGTCTGCATTTGCTCACCCAAACTCACCAATCCTCTCAGTCCCAAGTGTCCAGCCTTATGCCACATCCAGCTGTCATTGTAGATAGGGTCATTCCAGGTTGCATCAGAGACCCTGAAGGAATTGTAAATAATTTCCCTGTTTCTTTGTTCTGTTTTTGAAATTCCTTTTTAGAGAGGGTTTGAGCTGATTCTCGCTGCCATGTTTATGCCAGTCTAGACAAACTTGATTCCCTTATGCAGACATATCAATACATAGGTTTTAAGATTCTTACTAGTCAGATCGATTCCTCTGCGGGTAATATGGGGTTTTGAGTCCCTTTCCCTGAGGAAGGTGTAGGTCTTGTCTATTCCATAGTTGGTTTTTGGAACGGTACCTGTGCTTATATCAAACTCTGGTTTGATGCATCACCCCACCTCTCCTTCCCCCTTAAGCAGGCATAAGAGTGTTTTCTAAATGTGAGACTCTGTTCTCTTGCCTAACTCAGTTCATGTGTAGCCATGTTTACAGGATCTTCCTAAGTGATATCTTATGATAAGTTTCTTTTTCTGTGTGACTTATTTCACTTAGAATCATCGTACCTGAATCCACTCATTTTGCTGCTACTGGTCTTATGACATTGATTTCACGGCTGAGGGATATTCCATCGTACGTAAGTTCCACAATGTTTTGAACCATTTTTATATTTCCTGGGATATTTAAGGTGTACCCAAGTTGAGGTTCTTGTAAGCAGTGCAGCCCTAAATTTGGGGGTGGCTGTGTCTTATTGATTTTCAGTTTTCCCAAGGTATATTCCCTAGACTGGAAGTGCCCTTGGCTCTGTAGCTCTGTTGTTTACTTGTTTTAGGGAACACAATGCACTCCTCCAGTGAGGCAGTTGGCAACTTACATCCCGCCCATCAGCATAACAAGGCTCCGTGTTCTCCAGGGCCTGTCTTGCCTTTCTGGTTTTTGCACATTTTGTCGATGTCCCTTTTGACCGGTGGGAAGTGATACTTCTTTGTAGTGCAGGTTTGCATTGCCCGCTTGCTTGCTTGGCCAAAAAGGGCGTATGCGTTTTCTCCTGAATATATTCAGGAGAAAACGCATACGCCCTTTTTGGCCAAGTGCATCATTGTCGAAGTTGTGCCCCTCTTCCTGTGCTTTACAGGCGATTCCAACGTACCTCTTGAAATCTGTTTCCTGCTATTCTGCCTCGCTTTCAAGTCCGCCTCGTTGCCTTCCCTCAACAGATTTTTGGACGATAGTTGGCCTTGATTACTCTGCCAGTTTGTGAATTGCTGTGCCCCTGAGCTCCATTTTTCAACTCGTTTCTTGTGAGCTGAACGCAAGTCCAAACTTTTGGTTCAGGACCTATACTGGTTCCCGGTGGGTGGCTGAGACTGGTTCATTCTTCTTCCTGCCGGGAAATTAGAGTGACATGTGCCCATCCAAATGCCTAACAGCTACTCTCTCATTGGTTCTCCCTCTTCCCTTTCATCCTCTGCCAAATTGGCAACCTGTGCGAACCAGGAGCTTAAAGGGGCTGTCTCTCCAAGTTGGGAGATTGATAGGAAAGCAGTTGGAAAGTCAAACCGGAGCACCAGGAGAGGGGCTCTTCGTTGAGTTTTAGAAACCTTTCGTATTCACAGTGTGTCCATTCTCTAGGTTTCCCGTACACGTTATAGCTGTAGTAATATTCCCTTCAACATGGAGAGCTGGGACCCATGGAATGGGTGCCATGCATTATTGCTTTAAAGGGTCTGCATTTGCTCACCCCATCTCACCAATCCTCTCAGTCCCAAGTGTCCAGCCTTATGCCACATCCAGCTGTCATTGTAGATAGGGTCATTCCAGGTTGCATCAGAGACCCTGAAGGATTTGTGAAGAATTTCCCTGTATCCTTGTTCTGTTTTTGAAATTCCTTTTTAGAGTGGGTTTGAGCTGATTCTCGCTGCCATGTTTATGCCAGTCTAGACACACTTGATTCCCTTACAGAGACATATCAATACATAGGTTTTAAGATTCTTACTAGTCAGATCGATTCCTCTGCGGGAAATATGGGGTTTTGAGTCCCTTTCACTGAGGAAGGTGTAGATCTTGTCTATTCCATAGTTGGTTTTTGGAACGGTACCTGTGCTTATATCAAACTCTGGTTTGATGCATCACCCCACCTCTCCTTCCCCCTTAAGCAGGCATAAGAGTGTTTTCTAAATGTGAGGCTCTGTTCTCTTGCCTAACTCAGTTCATGTGTAGCCATGTTTACAGGATCTTCCTAAGTGATATCTTATGATAAGTTTCCTTTCCTGTGTGACTTCTTTCCCTTAGAATCAGCGTACCTGAATCCACTCATTTTGCTGCTACTGGTCTTATGACATTGATTTCGTGGCTGAGGGATATTCCATCGTACGTAAGTTCCACAATGTTTGGAACCATTTTTATATTTCCTGGGATATTTCAGGTGTACCCAGGTTGAGGTTCTTGTAAGCAGTGCAGCCCTCAATTTGGGGGTGGCTCTGTCTTATGGATTTTCAGTTTTCCCAAGGTATATTCCCTAGACTGGAAGTGCCCTTGGCTCTGTAGCTCTGTTGTTTACTTGTTTTAGGGAACACAATGCACTCCTCCAGTGAGGCAGTTGGCAACTTACATCCCGCCCATCAGCATAACAAGGCTCCCTGTTCTCCAGGGCCTGTCTTGCCTTTCTGGTTTTTGCACATTTTGTGGATGTCCCTTTTGACCGGTGGGAAGTGATACTTCTTTGTAGTGCAGGTTTGCATTGCCCGCTTGCTTGCTTGGCCAAAAAGGGCGTATGCGTTTTCTCCTGAATATATTCAGGAGAAAACGCATACGCCCTTTTTGGCCAAGTGCATCATTGTCGAAGTTGTGCCCCTCTTCCTGTGCTTTACAGGCGATTCCAACGTACCTCTTGAAATCTGTTTCCTGCTATTCTGCCTCGCTTTCAAGTCCGCCTCGTTGCCTTCCCTCAACAGATTTTTGGACGATAGTTGGCCTTGATTACTCTGCCAGTTTGTGAATTGCTGTGCCCCTGAGCTCCATTTTTCAACTCGTTTTTTGTGAGCTGAACGCAAGTCCAAACTTTTGGTTCAGGACCTATACTGGTTCCCGGTGGGTGGCTGAGACTTTGGTTAATTCTTCTTCCTGCCGGGAAATTAGAGTGACATGTGCCCATCCAAATGCCTAACAGCTACTCTCTCATTGGTTCTCCCTCTTCCCTTTCATCCTCTGCCAAATTGGCAACCTGTGCGAACCAGGAGCTTAAAGGGGCTGTCTCTCCAAGTTGGGAGATTGATAGGAAAGCAGTTGGAAAGTCAAACCGGAGCACCAGGAGAGGGGCTCTTCGTTGACTTTTAGAAACCTTTCGTATTCACAGTGTGTCCATTCTCTAGGTTTCCCGTACACGTTATAGCTGTAGTAATATTCCCTTCAACCTGGAGAGCTGGGACCCATGGAATGGGTGCCATGCATTATTGCTTTAAAGGGTCTGCATTTGCTCACCCCATCTCACCAATCCTCTCAGTCCCAAGTGTCCAGCCTTATGCCACATCCAGCTGTCATTGTAGATAGGGTCATTCCAGGTTGCATCAGAGACCCTGAAGGATTTGTGAAGAATTTCCCTGTATCCTTGTTCTGTTTTTGAAATTCCTTTTTAGAGTGGGTTTGAGCTGATTCTCGCTGCCATGTTTATGCCAGTCTAGACACACTTGATTCCCTTACGCAGACATATCAATACATAGGTTTTAAGATTCTTACTAGTCAGATCTATTCCTCTGCGGGAAATAAGGGGTTTTGAGTCCCTTTCACTGAGGAAGGTGGAGGTCTTGTCTATACCATAGTTGGTTTTTGGAACGGTACCTGTGCTTATATCAAACTCTGGTTTGATGCATCACCCCACCTCTCCTTCCCCCTTAAGCAGGCATAAGAGTGTTTTCTAAATGTGAGACTCTGTTCTCTTGCCTAACTCAGTTCATGTGTAGCCATGTTTACAGGATCTTCCTAAGTGATATCTTATGATAAGTTTCTTTTTCTGTGTGACTTCTTTCACTTAGAATCATCGTACCTGAATCCACTCATTTTGCTGCTACTGGTCTTATGACATTGATTTCGTGGCTGAGGGATATTCCATCGTACGTAAGTTCCACAATGTTTGGAACCCTTTTTATATTTCCTGGGATATTTCAGGTGTACCCAGGTTGAGGTTCTTGTAAGCAGTGCAGCCCTCAATTTGGGGGTGGCTGTGTCTTATGGATCTTCAGTTTTCCCAAGGTATATTCCCTAGACTGGAAGTGCCCTTGGCTCTGGAGCTCTGTTGTTTACTTGTTTTAGGGAACACAATGCACTCCTCCAGTGAGGCAGTTGGCAACTTACATCCCGCCCATCAGCATAACAAGGCTCCCTGTTCTCCAGGGCCTGTCTTGCCTTTCTGGTTTTTACACATTTTGTGGATGTCCCTTTTGACCGGTGGGAAGTGATACTTCTTTGTAGTGCAGATTTGCATTGCCCGCTTGCTTGCTTGGCCAAAAAGGGCGTATGCGTTTTCTCCTGAATATATTCAGGAGAAAACGCATACGCCCTTTTTGGCCAAGTGCATCATTGTCGAAGTTGTGCCCCTCTTCCTGTGCTTTACAGGCGATTCTAACGTACCTCTTGAAATCTGTTTCCTGCTATTCTGCCTCGCATTCAAGTCCGCCTCGTTGCCTTCCCTCAACAGATTTTTGGACGATAGTTGGCCTTGATTACTCTGCCAGTTTGTGAATTGCTGTGCCCCTGAGCTCCATTTTTCAACTCGTTTTTTGTGAGCTGAACGCAAGTCCAAACATTTGGTTCAGGACCTATACTGGTTCCCGGTGGGTGGCTGAGACTTTGGTTAATTCTTCTTCCTGCCGGGAAATTAGAGTGACATGTGCCCATCCAAATGCCTAACAGCTACTCTCTCATTGGTTCTCCCTCTTCCCTTTCCTCCTCTGCCAAATGGGCAACCTGTGTGAACCAGGAGCTTAAAGGGGCTGTCTCTCCAAGTTGGGAGATTGATAGTAAAGCTGTTGGAAAGTCAAACCGGAGCACCAGGAGAGGGACACTTCGTTGAGTTTTAGAAACCTTTCGTATTCACAGTGTGTCCATTCTCTAGGTTTCCCGTACATGTTATAGCTGTAGTAATATTCCCTTCAACCTGGAGAGGTGGGACCCATGGAATGGTTGCCATGCATTATTGCTTTAAAGGGTCTGCATTTGCTCACCCAATCTCACCAATCCTTTCAGTCCCAGGTGTCCAGCCTCATGCCACATCCAGCTGTCATCGTAGATAGGGTCATTCCAGGTTGCATCAGAGACCCTGAAGGAATTGTAAGGAATTTCCCTGTTTCTTTGTTCTGTTTTTGAAATTCCTTTTTAGAGTGGGTTTGAGCTGATTCTCGCTGCCATGTTTATGCCAGTCTAGACACACTTGATTCCCTTACGGAGACATATCAATACATAGGTTTTAAGATTCTTACTAGTCAGATCTATTCCTCTGCGGGAAATATGGGGTTTTGAGTCCCTTTCACTGAGGAAGGTGTAGGTCTTGTCTATTCCATAGTTGGTTTTTGGAACAGTACCTGTGCTTATATCAAACTCTGGTTTGATGCATCACCCCACCTCTCCTTCCCCCTTAAGCAGGCATAAGAGTGTTTTCTAAATGTGAGACTCTGTTCTCTTTCCTAACTCAGTTCATGTGTTGCCATGTTTACAGGATCTTCCTAAGTGATATCTTATGATAAGTTTCTTTTCCTGTGTGACTTCTTTCCCTTAGAATCATCGTACCTGAATCCACTCATTTTGCTGCTACTGGTCTTATGACATTGATTTCGTGGCTGAGGGATATTCCATCGTACGTAAGTTCCACAATGTTTGGAACCATTTTTATATTTCCTGGGATATTTCAGGTGTACCCAGGTTGAGGTTCTTGTAAGCAGTGCAGCCCTCAATTTGGGGGTGGCTCTGTCTTATGGATTTTCAGTTTTCCCAAGGTATATTCCCTAGACTGGAAGTGCCCTTGGCTCTGGAGCTCTGTTGTTTACTTGTTTTAGGGAACACAATGCACTCCTCCAGTGAGGCAGTTGGCAACTTACATCCCGCCCATCAGCATAACAAGGCTCCCTGTTCTCCAGGGCCTGTCTTGCCTTTCTGGTTTTTACACATTTTGTGGATGTCCCTTTTGACCGGTGGGAAGTGATACTTCTTTGTAGTGCAGATTTGCATTGCCCGCTTGCTTGCTTGGCCAAAAAGGGCGTATGCGTTTTCTCCTGAATATATTCAGGAGAAAACGCATACGCCCTTTTTGGCCAAGTGCATCATTGTCGAAGTTGTGCCCCTCTTCCTGTGCTTTACAGGCGATTCCAACGTACCTCTTGAAATCTGTTTCCTGCTATTCTGCCTCGCATTCAAGTCCGCCTCGTTGCCTTCCCTCAACAGATTTTTGGACGATAGTTGGCCTTGATTACTCTGCCAGTTTGTGAATTGCTGTGCCCCTGAGCTCCATTTTTCAACTCGTTTTTTGTGAGCTGAACGCAAGTCCAAACATTTGGTTCAGGACCTATACTGGTTCCCGGTGGGTGGCTGAGACTTTGGTTAATTCTTCTTCCTGCCGGGAAATTAGAGTGACATGTGCCCATCCAAATGCCTAACAGCTACTCTCTCATTGGTTCTCCCTCTTCCCTTTCCTCCTCTGCCAAATGGGCAACCTGTGCGAACCAGGAGCTTAAAGGGGCTGTCTCTCCAAGTTGGGAGATTGATAGGAAAGCAGTTGGAAAGTCAAACCGGAGCACCAGGAGAGGGGCTCTTCGTTGAGTTTTAGAAACCTTTCGTATTCACAGTGTGTCCATTCTCTAGGTTTCCCGTACACGTTATAGCTGTAGTAATATTCCCTTCAACCTGGAGAGCTGGGACCCATGGAATGGGTGCCATGCATTAATGCTTTAAAGGGTCTGCATTTGCTCACCCAATCTCACCAATCCTCTCAGTCCCAAGTGTCCAGCCTTATGCCACATCCAGCTGTCATTGTAGATAGGGTCATTCCACGTTGCATCAGAGACCCTGAAGGAATTGTAAAGAATTTCCCTGTTTCTTTGTTCTGTTTTTGAAATTCCTTTTTAGAGTGGGTTTGAGCTGATTCTCGCTGCCATGTTTATGCCAGTCTAGACACACTTGATTCCCTTACGCAGACATATCAATACATAGGTTTTAAGATTCTTACTAGTCAGATCTATTCCTCTGCGGGAAATAAGGGGTTTTGAGTCCCTTTCACTGAGGAAGGTGGAGGTCTTGTCTATACCATAGTTGGTTTTTGGAACGGTACCTGTGCTTATATCAAACTCTGGTTTGATGCATCACCCCACCTCTCCTTCCCCCTTAAGCAGGCATAAGAGTGTTTTCTAAATGTGAGACTCTGTTCTCTTGCCTAACTCAGTTCATGTGTAGCCATGTTTACAGGATCTTCCTAAGTGATATCTTATGATAAGTTTCTTTTTCTGTGTGACTTCTTTCACTTAGAATCATCGTACCTGAATCCACTCATTTTGCTGCTACTGGTCTTATGACATTGATTTCGTGGCTGAGGGATATTCCATCGTACGTAAGTTCCACAATGTTTGGAACCCTTTTTATATTTCCTGGGATATTTCAGGTGTACCCAGGTTGAGGTTCTTGTAAGCAGTGCAGCCCTCAATTTGGGGGTGGCTGTGTCTTATGGATCTTCAGTTTTCCCAAGGTATATTCCCTAGACTGGAAGTGCCCTTGGCTCTGGAGCTCTGTTGTTTACTTGTTTTAGGGAACACAATGCACTCCTCCAGTGAGGCAGTTGGCAACTTACATCCCGCCCATCAGCATAACAAGGCTCCCTGTTCTCCAGGGCCTGTCTTGCCTTTCTGGTTTTTACACATTTTGTGGATGTCCCTTTTGACCGGTGGGAAGTGATACTTCTTTGTAGTGCAGATTTGCATTGCCCGCTTGCTTGCTTGGCCAAAAAGGGCGTATGCGTTTTCTCCTGAATATATTCAGGAGAAAACGCATACGCCCTTTTTGGCCAAGTGCATCATTGTCGAAGTTGTGCCCCTCTTCCTGTGCTTTACAGGCGATTCTAACGTACCTCTTGAAATCTGTTTCCTGCTATTCTGCCTCGCATTCAAGTCCGCCTCGTTGCCTTCCCTCAACAGATTTTTGGACG
Source organism: Mesoplodon mirus (assembly GCF_964341445.2). Taxonomy (NCBI): domain Eukaryota; kingdom Metazoa; phylum Chordata; class Mammalia; order Artiodactyla; family Ziphiidae; genus Mesoplodon; species Mesoplodon mirus. The sequence goes on from NC_138984.1 coordinate 125,635,842, forward strand.
ATAGTTGGCCTTGATTACTCTGCCAGTTTGTGAATTGCTGTGCCCCTGAGCTCCATTTTTCAACTCGTTTTTTGTGAGCTGAACGCAAGTCCAAACATTTGGTTCAGGACCTATACTGGTTCCCGGTGGGTGGCTGAGACTTTGGTTAATTCTTCTTCCTGCCGGGAAATTAGAGTGACATGTGCCCATCCAAATGCCTAACAGCTACTCTCTCATTGGTTCTCCCTCTTCCCTTTCCTCCTCTGCCAAATGGGCAACCTGTGTGAACCAGGAGCTTAAAGGGGCTGTCTCTCCAAGTTGGGAGATTGATAGTAAAGCTGTTGGAAAGTCAAACCGGAGCACCAGGAGAGGGACACTTCGTTGAGTTTTAGAAACCTTTCGTATTCACAGTGTGTCCATTCTCTAGGTTTCCCGTACATGTTATAGCTGTAGTAATATTCCCTTCAACCTGGAGAGGTGGGACCCATGGAATGGTTGCCATGCATTATTGCTTTAAAGGGTCTGCATTTGCTCACCCAATCTCACCAATCCTTTCAGTCCCAGGTGTCCAGCCTCATGCCACATCCAGCTGTCATCGTAGATAGGGTCATTCCAGGTTGCATCAGAGACCCTGAAGGAATTGTAAGGAATTTCCCTGTTTCTTTGTTCTGTTTTTGAAATTCCTTTTTAGAGTGGGTTTGAGCTGATTCTCGCTGCCATGTTTATGCCAGTCTAGACACACTTGATTCCCTTACGGAGACATATCAATACATAGGTTTTAAGATTCTTACTAGTCAGATCTATTCCTCTGCGGGAAATATGGGGTTTTGAGTCCCTTTCACTGAGGAAGGTGTAGGTCTTGTCTATTCCATAGTTGGTTTTTGGAACAGTACCTGTGCTTATATCAAACTCTGGTTTGATGCATCACCCCACCTCTCCTTCCCCCTTAAGCAGGCATAAGAGTGTTTTCTAAATGTGAGACTCTGTTCTCTTTCCTAACTCAGTTCATGTGTTGCCATGTTTACAGGATCTTCCTAAGTGATATCTTATGATAAGTTTCTTTTCCTGTGTGACTTCTTTCCCTTAGAATCATCGTACCTGAATCCACTCATTTTGCTGCTACTGGTCTTATGACATTGATTTCGTGGCTGAGGGATATTCCATCGTACGTAAGTTCCACAATGTTTGGAACCATTTTTATATTTCCTGGGATATTTCAGGTGTACCCAGGTTGAGGTTCTTGTAAGCAGTGCAGCCCTCAATTTGGGGGTGGCTCTGTCTTATGGATTTTCAGTTTTCCCAAGGTATATTCCCTAGACTGGAAGTGCCCTTGGCTCTGGAGCTCTGTTGTTTACTTGTTTTAGGGAACACAATGCACTCCTCCAGTGAGGCAGTTGGCAACTTACATCCCGCCCATCAGCATAACAAGGCTCCCTGTTCTCCAGGGCCTGTCTTGCCTTTCTGGTTTTTACACATTTTGTGGATGTCCCTTTTGACCGGTGGGAAGTGATACTTCTTTGTAGTGCAGATTTGCATTGCCCGCTTGCTTGCTTGGCCAAAAAGGGCGTATGCGTTTTCTCCTGAATATATTCAGGAGAAAACGCATACGCCCTTTTTGGCCAAGTGCATCATTGTCGAAGTTGTGCCCCTCTTCCTGTGCTTTACAGGCGATTCCAACGTACCTCTTGAAATCTGTTTCCTGCTATTCTGCCTCGCATTCAAGTCCGCTTCGTTGCCTTCCCTCAACAGATTTTTGGACGATAGTTGGCCTTGATTACTCTGCCAGTTTGTGAATTGCTGTGCCCCTGAGCTCCATTTTTCAACTCGTTTTTTGTGAGCTGAACGCAAGTCCAAACATTTGGTTCAGGACCTATACTGGTTCCCGGTGGGTGGCTGAGACTTTGGTTAATTCTTCTTCCTGCCGGGAAATTAGAGTGACATGTGCCCATCCAAATGCCTAACAGCTACTCTCTCATTGGTTCTCCCTCTTCCCTTTCCTCCTCTGCCAAATTGGCAACCTGTGCGAACCAGGAGCTTAAAGGGGCTGTCTCTCCAAGTTGGGAGATTGATAGGAAAGCAGTTGGAAAGTCAAACCGGAGCACCAGGAGAGGGGCTCTTCGTTGAGTTTTAGAAACCTTTCGTATTCACAGTGTGTCCATTCTCTAGGTTTCCCGTACACGTTATAGCTGTAGTAATATTCCCTTCAACCTGGAGAGCTGGGACCCATGGAATGGGTGCCATGCATTAATGCTTTAAAGGGTCTGCATTTGCTCACCCAATCTCACCAATCCTCTCAGTCCCAAGTGTCCAGCCTTATGCCACATCCAGCTGTCATTGTAGATAGGGTCATTCCACGTTGCATCAGAGACCCTGAAGGAATTGTAAAGAATTTCCCTGTTTCTTTGTTCTGTTTTTGAAATTCCTTTTTAGAGTGGGTTTGAGCTGATTCTCGCTGCCATGTTTATGCCAGTCTAGACACACTTGATTCCCTTACGGAGACATATCAACACATAGGTTTTAAGATTCTTACTAGTCAGATCGATTCCTCTGCGGGAAATATGGGGTTTTGAGTCCCTTTGACTGAGGAAGGTGTAGGTCTTGTCTATTCCATAGTTGGTTTTTGGAACGGTACCTGTGCTTATATCAAACTCTGGTTTGATGCATCACCCCACCTCTCCTTCCCCCTTAAGCAGGCATAAGAGTGTTTTCTAAATGTGAGACTCTGTTCTCTTGCCTAACTCAGTTCATGTGTAGCCATGTTTACAGGATCTTCCTAAGTGATATCTTATGATAAGTTTCTTTTTCTGTGTGACTTCTTTCACTTAGAATCATCGTACCTGAATCCACTCATTTTGCTGCTACAGCTCTTATGACATTGATTTCATGGCTGAGGGATATTCCATCGTACGTAAGTTCCACAATGTTTGGAACCATTTTTATATTTCCTGGGATATTTCTGGTGTACCCAGGTTGAGGTTCTTGTAAGCAGTGCAGCCCTCAATTTGGGGGTGGCTCTGTCTTATGGATTTTCAGTTTTCCCAAGGTATATTCCCTAGACTGGAAGTGCCCTTGGCTCTGTAGCTCTGTTGTTTACTTGTTTTAGGGAACACAATGCACTCCTCCAGTGAGGCAGTTGGCAACTTACATCCCGCCCATCAGCATAACAAGGCTCCCTGTTCTCCAGGGCCTGTCTTGCCTTTCTGGTTTTTACACATTTTGTGGATGTCCCTTTTGACCGGTGGGAAGTGATACTTCTTTTTAGTGCAGATTTGCATTGCCCGCTTGCTTGCTTGGCCAAAAAGGGCGTATGCGTTTTCTCCTGAATATATTCAGGAGAAAACGCATACGCCCTTTTTGGCCAAGTGCATCATTGTCGAAGTTGTGCCCCTCTTCCTGTGCTTTACAGGCGATTCCAACGTACCTCTTGAAATCTGTTTCCTGCTATTCTGCCTCGCTTTCTAGTCCGCCTCGTTGCCTTCCCTCAACAGATTTTTGGACGATAGTTGGCCTTGATTACTCTGCCAGTTTGTGAATTGCTGTGCCCCTGAGCTCCATTTTTCAACTCGTTTTTTGTGAGCTGAACGCAAGTCCAAACTTTTGGTTCAGGACCTATACTGGTTCCCGGTGGGTGGCTGAGACTTTGGTTAATTCTTCTTCCTACCGGGAAATTAGAGTGACATGTGCCCATCCAAATGCCTAACAGCTACTCTCTCATTGGTTCTCCCTCTTCCCTTTCATCCTCTGCCAAATTGGCGACCTGTGCGAACCAGGAGCTTAAAGGGGCTGTCTCTCCAAGTTGGGAGATTGATAGGAAAGCAGTTGGAAAGTCAAACCGGAGCACCAGGAGAGGGGCTCTTCGTTGAGTTTTAGAAACCTTTCCTATTCACAGTGTGTACATTCTCTAGGTTTCCCGTACTCATTATAGCTGTAGTAATATTCTATTCAACCTGGAGAGCTGGGACTCATGGAATGGATGCCATGCATTATTGCTTTAAAGGGTCTGCATTTGCTCACCCAATCTCACCAATCCTCTCAGTCCCAAGTGTCCAGCCTTATGCCACATCCAGCTGTCATTGTAGATAGGGTCATTCCAGGTTGCATCAGAGACCCTGAAGGAATTGTAAAGAATTTCCATGTTTCTTTGTTCTGTTTTTGAAATTCCTTTTTAGAGTGGGTTTGAGCTGATTCTCGCTGCCATGTTTATGCCAGTCTAGACACACTTGATTCCCTTACGCAGACATATCAATACATAGGTTTTAAGATTCTTACTAGTCAGATCGATTCCTCTGCGGGAAATATGGGGTTTTGAGTCCCTTTGACTGAGGAAGGTGTAGGTCTTGTCTATTCCATAGTTGGTTTTTGGAACGGTACCTGTGCTTATATCAAACTCTGGTTTGATGCATCACCCCACCTCTCCTTCCCCCTTAAGCAGGCATAAGAGTGTTTTCTAAATGTGAGACTCTGTTCTCTTGCCTAACTCAGTTCATGTGTAGCCATGTTTGCAGGATCTTCCTAAGTGATATCTTTTGATAAGTTTCTTTTCCTGTGTGACTTCTTTCACTTAGAATCATCGTACCTGGATCCACTCATTTTGCTGCTACTGCTCTTATGACATTGATTTCATGGCTGAGGGATATTCCATCGTACGTAAGTTCCACAATGTTTGGAACCATTTTTATATTTCCTGGGATATTTCAGGTGTACCCAGGTTGAGGTTCTTGTAAGCAGTGCAGCCCTCAATTTGGGGGTGGCTCTGTCTTATGGATTTTCAGTTTTCCCAAGGTATATTCCCTAGACTGGAAGTGCCCTTGGCTCTGGAGCTCTGTTGTTTACTTGTTTTAGGGAACACAATGCACTCCTCCAGTGAGGCAGTTGGCAACTTACATCCCGCCCATCAGCATAACAAGGCTCCCTGTTCTCCAGGGCCTGTCTTGCCTTTCTGGTTTTTACACATTTTGTGGATGGCCCTTTTGACCAGTGGGAAGTGATACTTGTTTGTAGTGCAGATTTGCATTGCTCGCTTGCTTGCTTGGCCAAAAAGGGCGTATGCGTTTTCTCCTGAATATATTCAGGAGAAAACGCATACGCCCTTTTTGGCCAAGTGCATCATTGTCGAAGTTGTGCCCCTCTTCCTGTGCTTTACAGGCGATTCCAACGTACCTCTTGAAATCTGTTTCCTGCTATTCTGCCTCGCTTTCAAGTCCGCCTCGTTGCCTTCCCTCAACAGATTTTTGGACGATAGTTGGCCTTGATTACTCTGCCAGTTTGTGAATTGCTGTGCCCCTGAGCTCCATTTTTCAACTCGTTTTTTGTGAGCTGAACGCAAGTCCAAACTTTTGGTTCAGGACCTATACTGGTTCCCGGTGGGTGGCTGAGACTTTGGTGAATTCTTCTTCCTGCCGGGAAATTAGAGTGACATGTGCCCATCCAAATGCCTAACAGCTACTCTCTCATTGGTTTTCCCTCTTCCCTTTCATCCTCTGCCAAATTGGCAACCTGTGCGAACCAGGAGCTTAAAGGGGCTGTCTCTCCAAGTTGGGAGATTGATAGGAAAGCAGTTGGAAAGTCAAACCGGAGCACCAGGAGAGGGGCTCTTCGTTGAGTTTTAGGAACCTTTCATATTCACAGTGTGTCCATTCTCTAGGTTTCCCGTACACGTTATAGCTGTAGTAATATTCCCTTCAACCTGGAGAGCTGGGACCCATGGAATGGATGCCATGCATTATTGCTTTAAAGGGTCTGCATTTGCTCACCCAAACTCACCAATCCTCTCAGTCCCAAGTGTCCAGCCTTATGCCACATCCAGCTGTCATTGTAGATAGGGTCATTCCAGGTTGCATCAGAGACCCTGAAGGAATTGTAAATAATTTCCCTGTTTCTTTGTTCTGTTTTTGAAATTCCTTTTTAGAGAGGGTTTGAGCTGATTCTCGCTGCCATGTTTATGCCAGTCTAGACAAACTTGATTCCCTTATGCAGACATATCAATACATAGGTTTTAAGATTCTTACTAGTCAGATCGATTCCTCTGCGGGTAATATGGGGTTTTGAGTCCCTTTCCCTGAGGAAGGTGTAGGTCTTGTCTATTCCATAGTTGGTTTTTGGAACGGTACCTGTGCTTATATCAAACTCTGGTTTGATGCATCACCCCACCTCTCCTTCCCCCTTAAGCAGGCATAAGAGTGTTTTCTAAATGTGAGACTCTGTTCTCTTGCCTAACTCAGTTCATGTGTAGCCATGTTTACAGGATCTTCCTAAGTGATATCTTATGATAAGTTTCTTTTTCTGTGTGACTTATTTCACTTAGAATCATCGTACCTGAATCCACTCATTTTGCTGCTACTGGTCTTATGACATTGATTTCACAGCTGAGGGATATTCCATCGTACGTAAGTTCCACAATGTTTTGAACCATTTTTATATTTCCTGGGATATTTAAGGTGTACCCAAGTTGAGGTTCTTGTAAGCAGTGCAGCCCTAAATTTGGGGGTGGCTGTGTCTTATTGATTTTCAGTTTTCCCAAGGTATATTCCCTAGACTGGAAGTGCCCTTGGCTCTGTAGCTCTGTTGTTTACTTGTTTTAGGGAACACAATGCACTCCTCCAGTGAGGCAGTTGGCAACTTACATCCCGCCCATCAGCATAACAAGGCTCCGTGTTCTCCAGGGCCTGTCTTGCCTTTCTGGTTTTTGCACATTTTGTCGATGTCCCTTTTGACCGGTGGGAAGTGATACTTCTTTGTAGTGCAGGTTTGCATTGCCCGCTTGCTTGCTTGGCCAAAAAGGGCGTATGCGTTTTCTCCTGAATATATTCAGGAGAAAACGCATACGCCCTTTTTGGCCAAGTGCATCATTGTCGAAGTTGTGCCCCTCTTCCTGTGCTTTACAGGCGATTCCAACGTACCTCTTGAAATCTGTTTCCTGCTATTCTGCCTCGCTTTCAAGTCCGCCTCGTTGCCTTCCCTCAACAGATTTTTGGACGATAGTTGGCCTTGATTACTCTGCCAGTTTGTGAATTGCTGTGCCCCTGAGCTCCATTTTTCAACTCGTTTCTTGTGAGCTGAACGCAAGTCCAAACTTTTGGTTCAGGACCTATACTGGTTCCCGGTGGGTGGCTGAGACTGGTTCATTCTTCTTCCTGCCGGGAAATTAGAGTGACATGTGCCCATCCAAATGCCTAACAGCTACTCTCTCATTGGTTCTCCCTCTTCCCTTTCATCCTCTGCCAAATTGGCAACCTGTGCGAACCAGGAGCTTAAAGGGGCTGTCTCTCCAAGTTGGGAGATTGATAGGAAAGCAGTTGGAAAGTCAAACCGGAGCACCAGGAGAGGGGCTCTTCGTTGAGTTTTAGAAACCTTTCGTATTCACAGTGTGTCCATTGTCTAGGTTTCCCGTACACGTTATAGCTGTAGTAATATTCCCTTCAACCTGGAGAGCTGGGACCCATGGAATGGGTGCCATGCATTATTGCTTTAAAGGGTCTGCATTTGCTCACCCAATCTCACCAATCCTCTCAGTCCCAAGTGTCCAGCCTTATGCCACATCCAGCTGTCATTGTAGATAGGGTCATTCCAGGTTGCATCAGAGACCCTGAAGGATTTGTGAAGAATTTCCCTGTATCCTTGTTCTGTTTTTGAAATTCCTTTTTAGAGTGGGTTTGAGCTGATTCTCGCTGCCATGTTTATGCCAGTCTAGACACACTTGATTCCCTTACGGAGACATATCAATACATAGGTTTTAAGATTCTTACTAGTCAGATCGATTCCTCTGCGGGAAATATGGGGTTTTGAGTCCCTTTCACTGAGGAAGGTGTAGATCTTGTCTATTCCATAGTTGGTTTTTGGAACGGTACCTGTGCTTATATCAAACTCTGGTTTGATGCATCACCCCACCTCTCCTTCCCCCTTAAGCAGGCATAAGAGTGTTTTCTAAATGTGAGGCTCTGTTCTCTTGCCTAACTCAGTTCATGTGTAGCCATGTTTACAGGATCTTCCTAAGTGATATCTTATGATAAGTTTCCTTTCCTGTGTGACTTCTTTCCCTTAGAATCAGCGTACCTGAATCCACTCCTTTTGCTGCTACTGGTCTTATGACATTGATTTCGTGGCTGAGGGATATTCCATCGTACGTAAGTTCCACAATGTTTGGAACCATTTTTATATTTCCTGGGATATTTCAGGTGTACCCAGGTTGAGGTTCTTGTAAGCAGTGCAGCCCTCAATTTGGGGGTGGCTCTGTCTTATGGATTTTCAGTTTTCCCAAGGTATATTCCCTAGACTGGAAGTGCCCTTGGCTCTGTAGCTCTGTTGTTTACTTGTTTTAGGGAACACAATGCACTCCTCCAGTGAGGCAGTTGGCAACTTACATCCCGCCCATCAGCATAACAAGGCTCCCTGTTCTCCAGGGCCTGTCTTGCCTTTCTGGTTTTTGCACATTTTGTGGATGTCCCTTTTGACCGGTGGGAAGTGATACTTCTTTGTAGTGCAGGTTTGCATTGCCCGCTTGCTTGCTTGGCCAAAAAGGGCGTATGCGTTTTCTCCTGAATATATTCAGGAGAAAACGCATACGCCCTTTTTGGCCAAGTGCATCATTGTCGAAGTTGTGCCCCTCTTCCTGTGCTTTACAGGCGATTCCAACGTACCTCTTGAAATCTGTTTCCTGCTATTCCGCCTCGCTTTCAAGTCCGCCTCGTTGCCTTCCCTCAACAGATTTTTGGACGATAGTTGGCCTTGATTACTCTGCCAGTTTGTGAATTGCTGTGCCCCTGAGCTCCATTTTTCAACTCGTTTTTTGTGAGCTGAACGCAAGTCCAAACTTTTGGTTCAGGACCTATACTGGTTCCCGGTGGGTGGCTGAGACTTTGGTTAATTCTTCTTCCTGCCGGGAAATTAGAGTGACATGTGCCCATCCAAATGCCTAACAGCTACTCTCTCATTGGTTCTCCCTCTTCCCTTTCATCCTCTGCCAAATTGGCAACCTGTGCGAACCAGGAGCTTAAAGGGGCTGTCTCTCCAAGTTGGGAGATTGATAGGAAAGCAGTTGGAAAGTCAAACCGGAGCACCAGGAGAGGGGCTCTTCGTTGAGTTTTAGAAACCTTTCGTATTCACAGTGTGTCCATTCTCTAGGTTTCCCGTACACGTTATAGCTGTAGTAATATTCCCTTCAACCTGGAGAGCTGGGACCCATGGAATGGATGCCATGCATTATTGCTTTAAAGGGTCTGCATTTGCTCACCCCATCTCACCAATCCTCTCAGTCCCAAGTGTCCAGCCTTATGTCACATCCAGCTGTCATTGTAGATAGGGTCATTCCAGGTTGCATCAGAGACCCTGAAGGATTTGTGAAGAATTTCCCTGTATCCTTGTTCTGTTTTTGAAATTCCTTTTTAGAGTGGGTTTGAGCTGATTCTCGCTGCCATGTTTATGCCAGTCTAGACACACTTGATTCCCTTACGCAGACATATCAATACATAGGTTTTAAGATTCTTACTAGTCAGATCTATTCCTCTGCGGGAAATAAGGGGTTTTGAGTCCCTTTCACTGAGGAAGGTGGAGGTCTTGTCTATACCATAGTTGGTTTTTGGAACGGTACCTGTGCTTATATCAAACTCTGGTTTGATGCATCACCCCACCTCTCCTTCCCCCTTAAGCAGGCATAAGAGTGTTTTCTAAATGTGAGACTCTGTTCTCTTGCCTAACTCAGTTCATGTGTAGCCATGTTTACAGGATCTTCCTAAGTGATATCTTATGATAAGTTTCTTTTTCTGTGTGACTTCTTTCACTTAGAATCATCGTACCTGAATCCACTCATTTTGCTGCTACTGGTCTTATGACATTGATTTCATGGCTGAGGGATATTCCATCGTACGTAAGTTCCACAATGTTTGGAACCCTTTTTATATTTCCTGGGATATTTCAGGTGTACCCAGGTTGAGGTTCTTGTAAGCAGTGCAGCCCTCAATTTGGGGGTGGCTGTGTCTTATGGATCTTCAGTTTTCCCAAGGTATATTCCCTAGACTGGAAGTGCCCTTGGCTCTGGAGCTCTGTTGTTTACTTGTTTTAGGGAACACAATGCACTCCTCCAGTGAGGCAGTTGGCAACTTACATCCCGCCCATCAGCATAACAAGGCTCCCTGTTCTCCAGGGCCTGTCTTGCCTTTCTGGTTTTTACACATTTTGTGGATGTCCCTTTTGACCGGTGGGAAGTGATACTTCTTTGTAGTGCAGATTTGCATTGCCCGCTTGCTTGCTTGGCCAAAAAGGGCGTATGCGTTTTCTCCTGAATATATTCAGGAGAAAACGCATACGCCCTTTTTGGCCAAGTGCATCATTGTCGAAGTTGTGCCCCTCTTCCTGTGCTTTACAGGCGATTCTAACGTACCTCTTGAAATCTGTTTCCTGCTATTCTGCCTCGCATTCAAGTCCGCCTCGTTGCCTTCCCTCAACAGATTTTTGGACGATAGTTGGCCTTGATTACTCTGCCAGTTTGTGAATTGCTGTGCCCCTGAGCTCCATTTTTCAACTCGTTTTTTGTGAGCTGAACGCAAGTCCAAACATTTGGTTCAGGACCTATACTGGTTCCCGGTGGGTGGCTGAGACTTTGGTGAATTCTTCTTCCTGCCGGGAAATTAGAGTGACATGTGCCCATTCAAATGCCTAACAGCTACTCTCTCATTGGTTCTCCCTCTTCCCTTTCCTCCTCTGCCAAATGGGCAACCTGTGTGAACCAGGAGCTTAAAGGGGCTGTCTCTCCAAGTTGGGAGATTGATAGTAAAGCTGTTGGAAAGTCAAACAGGAGCACCAGGAGAGGGACTCTTCGTTGAGTTTTAGAAACCTTTCGTATTCACAGTGTGTCCATTCTCTAGGTTTCCCGTACATGTTATAGCTGTAGTAATATTCCCTTCAACCTGGAGAGGTGGGACCCATGGAATGGTTGCCATGCATTATTGCTTTAAAGGGTCTGCATTTGCTCACCCAATCTCACCAATCCTCTCAGTCCCAAGTGTCCAGCCTCATGCCACATCCAGCTGTCATCGTAGATAGGGTCATTCCAGGTTGCATCAGAGACCCTGAAGGAATTGTAAAGAATTTCCCTGTTTCTTTGTTCTGTTTTTGAAATTCCTTTTTAGAGTGGGTTTGAGCTGATTCTCGCTGCCATGTTTATGCCAGTCTAGACACACTTGATTTCCTTACGGAGACATATCAATACATAGGTTTTAAGATTCTTACTAGTCAGATCTATTCCTCTGCGGGAAATATGGGGTTTTGAGTCCCTTTCACTGAGGAAGGTGTAGGTCTTGTCTATTCCATAGTTGGTTTTTGGAACAGTACCTGTGCTTATATCAAACTCTGGTTTGATGCATCACCCCACCTCTCCTTCCCCCTTAAGCAGGCATAAGAGTGTTTTCTAAATGTGAGACTCTGTTCTCTTTCCTAACTCAGTTCATGTGTAGCCATGTTTACAGGATCTTCCTAAGTGATATCTTATGATAAGTTTCTTTTCCTGTGTGACTTCTTTCCCTTAGAATCATCGTACCTGAATCCACTCATTTTGCTGCTACTGGTCTTATGACATTGATTTCGTGGCTGAGGGATATTCCATCGTACGTAAGTTCCACAATGTTTGGAACCATTTTTATATTTCCTGGGATATTTCAGGTGTACCCAGGTTGAGGTTCTTGTAAGCAGTGCAGCCCTCAATTTGGGGGTGGCTCTGTCTTATGGATTTTCAGTTTTCCCTAGGTATATTCCCTAGACTGGAAGTGCCCTTGGCTCTGTAGCTCTGTTGTTTACTTGTTTTAGGGAACACAATGCACTCCTCCAGTGAGGCAGTTGGCAACTTACATCCCGCCCATCAGCATAACAAGGCTCCCTGTTCTCCAGGGCCTGTCTTGCCTTTCTGGTTTTTACACATTTTGTGGATGTCCCTTTTGACCGGTGGGAAGTGATACTTCTTTGTAGTGAAGATTTGCATTGCCCGCTTGCTTGCTTGGCCAAAATGGGCGTATGCGTTTTCTCCTGAATATATTCAGGAGAAAACACATACGCCCTTTTTGGCCAAGTGCATCATTGTCGAAGTTGTGCCCCTCTTCCTGTGCTTTACAGGCGATTCCAACGTACCTCTTGAAATCTGTTTCCTTCTATTCTGCCTCGCATTCAAGTCCGCCTCGTTGCCTTCCCTCAACAGATTTTTGGACGATAGTTGGCCTTGATTACTCTGCCAGTTTGTGAATTGCTGTGCCCCTGAGCTCCATTTTTCAACTCGTTTTTTGTGAGCTGAACGCAAGTCCAAACATTTGGTTCAGGACCTATACTGGTTCCCGGTGGGTGGCTGAGACTTTGGTGAATTCTTCTTCCTGCCGGGAAATTAGAGTGACATGTGCCCATCCAAATGCCTAACAGCTACTCTCTCATTGGTTCTCCCTCTTCCCTTTCCTCCTCTGCCAAATGGGCAACCTGTGTGAACCAGGAGCTTAAAGGGGCTGTCTCTCCAAGTTGGGAGATTGATAGTAAAGCTGTTGGAAAGTCAAACCGGAGCACCAGGAGAGGGACACTTCGTTGAGTTTTAGAAACCTTTCGTATTCACAGTGTGTCCATTCTCTAGGTTTCCCGTACATGTTATAGCTGTAGTAATATTCCCTTCAACCTGGAGAGGTGGGACCCATGGAATGGTTGCCATGCATTATTGCTTTAAAGGGTCTGCATTTGCTCACCCAATCTCACCAATCCTTTCAGTCCCAGGTGTCCAGCCTCATGCCACATCCAGCTGTCATCGTAGATAGGGTCATTCCAGGTTGCATCAGAGACCCTGAAGGAATTGTAAGGAATTTCCCTGTTTCTTTGTTCTGTTTTTGAAATTCCTTTTTAGAGTGGGTTTGAGCTGATTCTCGCTGCCATGTTTATGCCAGTCTAGACACACTTGATTCCCTTACGGAGACATATCAATACATAGGTTTTAAGATTCTTACTAGTCAGATCTATTCCTCTGCGGGAAATATGGGGTTTTGAGTCCCTTTCACTGAGGAAGGTGTAGGTCTTGTCTATTCCATAGTTGGTTTTTGGAACAGTACCTGTGCTTATATCAAACTCTGGTTTGATGCATCACCCCACCTCTCCTTCCCCCTTAAGCAGGCATAAGAGTGTTTTCTAAATGTGAGACTCTGTTCTCTTTCCTAACTCAGTTCATGTGTTGCCATGTTTACAGGATCTTCCTAAGTGATATCTTATGATAAGTTTCTTTTCCTGTGTGACTTCTTTCCCTTAGAATCATCGTACCTGAATCCACTCATTTTGCTGCTACTGGTCTTATGACATTGATTTCGTGGCTGAGGGATATTCCATCGTACGTAAGTTCCACAATGTTTGGAACCATTTTTATATTTCCTGGGATATTTCAGGTGTACCCAGGTTGAGGTTCTTGTAAGCAGTGCAGCCCTCAATTTGGGGGTGGCTCTGTCTTATGGATTTTCAGTTTTCCCAAGGTATATTCCCTAGACTGGAAGTGCCCTTGGCTCTGGAGCTCTGTTGTTTACTTGTTTTAGGGAACACAATGCACTCCTCCAGTGAGGCAGTTGGCAACTTACATCCCGCCCATCAGCATAACAAGGCTCCCTGTTCTCCAGGGCCTGTCTTGCCTTTCTGGTTTTTACACATTTTGTGGATGTCCCTTTTGACCGGTGGGAAGTGATACTTCTTTGTAGTGCAGATTTGCATTGCCCGCTTGCTTGCTTGGCCAAAAAGGGCGTATGCGTTTTCTCCTGAATATATTCAGGAGAAAACGCATACGCCCTTTTTGGCCAAGTGCATCATTGTCGAAGTTGTGCCCCTCTTCCTGTGCTTTACAGGCGATTCCAACGTACCTCTTGAAATCTGTTTCCTGCTATTCTGCCTCGCATTCAAGTCCGCCTCGTTGCCTTCCCTCAACAGATTTTTGGACGATAGTTGGCCTTGATTACTCTGCCAGTTTGTGAATTGCTGTGCCCCTGAGCTCCATTTTTCAACTCGTTTTTTGTGAGCTGAACGCAAGTCCAAACTTTTGGTTCAGGACCTATACTGGTTCCCGGTGGGTGGCTGAGACTTTGGTGAATTCTTCTTCCTGCCGGGAAATTAGAGTGACATGTGCCCATCCAAATGCCTAACAGCTACTCTCTCATTGGTTCTCCCTCTTCCCTTTCCTCCTCTGCCAAATGGGCAACCTGTGTGAACCAGGAGCTTAAAGGGGCTGTCTCTCCAAGTTGGGAGATTGATAGTAAAGCTGTTGGAAAGTCAAACCGGAGCACCAGGAGAGGGACACTTCGTTGAGTTTTAGAAACCTTTCGTATTCACAGTGTGTCCATTCTCTAGGTTTCCCGTACATGTTATAGCTGTAGTAATATTCCCTTCAACCTGGAGAGGTGGGACCCATGGAATGGTTGCCATGCATTATTGCTTTAAAGGGTCTGCATTTGCTCACCCAATCTCACCAATCCTTTCAGTCCCAGGTGTCCAGCCTCATGCCACATCCAGCTGTCATCGTAGATAGGGTCATTCCAGGTTGCATCAGAGACCCTGAAGGAATTGTAAGGAATTTCCCTGTTTCTTTGTTCTGTTTTTGAAATTCCTTTTTAGAGTGGGTTTGAGCTGATTCTCGCTGCCATGTTTATGCCAGTCTAGACACACTTGATTCCCTTACGGAGACATATCAATACATAGGTTTTAAGATTCTTACTAGTCAGATCTATTCCTCTGCGGGAAATATGGGGTTTTGAGTCCCTTTCACTGAGGAAGGTGTAGGTCTTGTCTATTCCATAGTTGGTTTTTGGAACAGTACCTGTGCTTATATCAAACTCTGGTTTGATGCATCACCCCACCTCTCCTTCCCCCTTAAGCAGGCATAAGAGTGTTTTCTAAATGTGAGACTCTGTTCTCTTTCCTAACTCAGTTCATGTGTTGCCATGTTTACAGGATCTTCCTAAGTGATATCTTATGATAAGTTTCTTTTCCTGTGTGACTTCTTTCCCTTAGAATCATCGTACCTGAATCCACTCATTTTGCTGCTACTGGTCTTATGACATTGATTTCGTGGCTGAGGGATATTCCATCGTACGTAAGTTCCACAATGTTTGGAACCATTTTTATATTTCCTGGGATATTTCAGGTGTACCCAGGTTGAGGTTCTTGTAAGCAGTGCAGCCCTCAATTTGGGGGTGGCTCTGTCTTATGGATTTTCAGTTTTCCCAAGGTATATTCCCTAGACTGGAAGTGCCCTTGGCTCTGGAGCTCTGTTGTTTACTTGTTTTAGGGAACACAATGCACTCCTCCAGTGAGGCAGTTGGCAACTTACATCCCGCCCATCAGCATAACAAGGCTCCCTGTTCTCCAGGGCCTGTCTTGCCTTTCTGGTTTTTACACATTTTGTGGATGTCCCTTTTGACCGGTGGGAAGTGATACTTCTTTGTAGTGCAGATTTGCATTGCCCGCTTGCTTGCTTGGCCAAAAAGGGCGTATGCGTTTTCTCCTGAATATATTCAGGAGAAAACGCATACGCCCTTTTTGGCCAAGTGCATCATTGTCGAAGTTGTGCCCCTCTTCCTGTGCTTTACAGGCGATTCCAACGTACCTCTTGAAATCTGTTTCCTGCTATTCTGCCTCGCATTCAAGTCCGCCTCGTTGCCTTCCCTCAACAGATTTTTGGACGATAGTTGGCCTTGATTACTCTGCCAGTTTGTGAATTGCTGTGCCCCTGAGCTCCATTTTTCAACTCGTTTTTTGTGAGCTGAACGCAAGTCCAAACTTTTGGTTCAGGACCTATACTGGTTCCCGGTGGGTGGCTGAGACTTTGGTTAATTCTTCTTCCTGCCGGGAAATTAGAGTGACATGTGCCCATCCAAATGCCTAACAGCTACTCTCTCATTGGTTCTCCCTCTTCCCTTTCCTCCTCTGCCAAATGGGCAACCTGTGTGAACCAGGAGCTTAAAGGGGCTGTCTCTCCAAGTTGGGAGATTGATAGTAAAGCTGTTGGAAAGTCAAACCGGAGCACCAGGAGAGGGACTCTTCGTTGAGTTTTAGAAACCTTTCGTATTCACAGTGTGTCCCTTCTCTAGGTTTCCCGTACATGTTATAGCTGTAGTAATATTCCCTTCAACCTGGAGAGGTGGGACCCATGGAATGGTTGCCATGCATTATTGCTTTAAAGGGTCTGCATTTGCTCACCCAATCTCACCAATCCTCTCAGTCCCAAGTGTCCAGCCTCATGCCACATCCAGCTGTCATCGTAGATAGGGTCATTCCAGGTTGCATCAGAGACCCTGAAGGAATTGTAAAGAATTTCCCTGTTTCTTTGTTCTGTTTTTGAAATTCCTTTTTAGAGTGGGTTTGAGCTGATTCTCGCTGCCATGTTTATGCCAGTCTAGACACACTTGATTCCCTTACGGAGACATATCAATACATAGGTTTTAAGATTCTTACTAGTCAGATCTATTCCTCTGCGGGAAATATGGGGTTTTGAGTCCCTTTCACTGAGGAAGGTGTAGGTCTTGTCTATTCCATAGTTGGTTTTTGGAACAGTACCTGTGCTTATATCAAACTCTGGTTTGATGCATCACCCCACCTCTCCTTCCCCCTTAAGCAGGCATAAGAGTGTTTTCTAAATGTGAGACTCTGTTCTCTTTCCTAACTCAGTTCATGTGTTGCCATGTTTACAGGATCTTCCTAAGTGATATCTTATGATAAGTTTCTTTTCCTGTGTGACTTCTTTCCCTTAGAATCATCGTACCTGAATCCACTCATTTTGCTGCTACTGGTCTTATGACATTGATTTCGTGGCTGAGGGATATTCCATCGTACGTAAGTTCCACAATGTTTGGAACCATTTTTATATTTCCTGGGATATTTCAGGTGTACCCAGGTTGAGGTTCTTGTAAGCAGTGCAGCCCTCAATTTGGGGGTGGCTCTGTCTTATGGATTTTCAGTTTTCCCAAGGTATATTCCCTAGACTGGAAGTGCCCTTGGCTCTGTAGCTCTGTTGTTTACTTGTTTTAGGGAACACAATGCACTCCTCCAGTGAGGCAGTTGGCAACTTACATCCCGCCCATCAGCATAACAAGGCTCCCTGTTCTCCAGGGCCTGTCTTGCCTTTCTGGTTTTTACACATTTTGTGGATGTCCCTTTTGACCGGTGGGAAGTGATACTTCTTTGTAGTGCAGATTTGCATTGCCCGCTTGCTTGCTTGGCCAAAAAGGGCGTATGCGTTTTCTCCTGAATATATTCAGGAGAAAACGCATACGCCCTTTTTGGCCAAGTGCATCATTGTCGAAGTTGTGCCCCTCTTCCTGTGCTTTACAGGCGATTCCAACGTACCTCTTGAAATCTGTTTCCTGCTATTCTGCCTCGCATTCAAGTCCGCCTCGTTGCCTTCCCTCAACAGATTTTTGGACGATAGTTGGCCTTGATTACTCTGCCAGTTTGTGAATTGCTGTGCCCCTGAGCTCCATTTTTCAACTCGTTTTTTGTGAGCTGAACGCAAGTCCAAACATTTGGTTCAGGACCTATACTGGTTCCCGGTGGGTGGCTGAGACTTTGGTGAATTCTTCTTCCTGCCGGGAAATTAGAGTGACATGTGCCCATCCAAATGCCTAACAGCTACTCTCTCATTGGTTCTCCCTCTTCCCTTTCCTCCTCTGCCAAATGGGCAACCTGTGTGAACCAGGAGCTTAAAGGGGCTGTCTCTACAAGTTGGGAGATTGATAGTAAAGCTGTTGGAAAGTCAAACCGGAGCACCAGGAGAGGGACTCTTCGTTGAGTTTTAGAAACCTTTCGTATTCACAGTGTGTCCATTCTCTAGGTTTCCCGTACATGTTATAGCTGTAGTAATATTCCCTTCAACCTGGAGAGGTGGGACCCATGGAATGGTTGCCATGCATTATTGCTTTAAAGGGTCTGCATTTGCTCACCCAATCTCACCAATCCTCTCAGTCCCAAGTGTCCAGCCTCATGCCACATCCAGCTGTCATCGTAGATAGGGTCATTCCAGGTTGCATCAGAGACCCTGAAGGAATTGTAAAGAATTTCCCTGTTTCTTTGTTCTGTTTTTGAAATTCCTTTTTAGAGTGGGTTTGAGCTGATTCTCGCTGCCATGTTTATGCCAGTCTAGACACACCTGATTCCCTTACGGAGACATATCAATACATAGGTTTTAAGATTCTTACTAGTCAGATCTATTCCTCTGCGGGAAATATGGGGTTTTGAGTCCCTTTCACTGAGGAAGGTGTAGGTCTTGTCTATTCCATAGTTGGTTTTTGGAACAGTACCTGTGCTTATATCAAACTCTGGTTTGATGCATCACCCCACCTCTCCTTCCCCCTTAAGCAGGCATAAGTGTGTTTTCTAAATGTGAGACTCTGTTCTCTTTCCTAACTCAGTTCATGTGTAGCCATGTTTACAGGATCTTCCTAAGTGATATCTTATGATAAGTTTCTTTTCCTGTGTGACTTCTTTCCCTTAGAATCATCGTACCTGAATCCACTCATTTTGCTGCTACTGGTCTTATGACATTGATTTCGTGGCTGAGGGATATTCCATCGTACGTAAGTTCCACAATGTTTGGAACCATTTTTATATTTCCTGGGATATTTCAGGTGTACCCAGGTTGAGGTTCTTGTAAGCAGTGCAGCCCTCAATTTGGGGGTGGCTCTGTCTTATGGATTTTCAGTTTTCCCAAGGTATATTCCCTAGACTGGAAGTGCCCTTGGCTCTGTAGCTCTGTTGTTTACTTGTTTTAGGGAACACAATGCACTCCTCCAGTGAGGCAGTTGGCAACTTACATCCCGCCCATCAGCATAACAAGGCTCCCTGTTCTCCAGGGCCTGTCTTGCCTTTCTGGTTTTTACACATTTTGTGGATGTCCCTTTTGACCGGTGGGAAGTGATACTTCTTTGTAGTGCAGATTTGCATTGCCCGCTTGCTTGCTTGGCCAAAAAGGGCGTATGCGTTTTCTCCTGGATATATTCAGGAGAAAACGCATACGCCCTTTTTGGCCAAGTGCATCATTGTCGAAGTTGTGCCCCTCTTCCTGTGCTTTACAGGCGATTCTAACGTACCTCTTGAAATCTGTTTCCTGCTATTCTGCCTCGCATTCAAGTCCGCCTCGTTGCCTTCCCTCAACAGATTTTTGGACGATAGTTGGCCTTGATTACTCTGCCAGTTTGTGAATTGCTGTGCCCCTGAGCTCCATTTTTCAACTCGTTTTTTGTGAGCTGAACGCAAGTCCAAACATTTGGTTCAGGACCTCTACTCGTTCCCGGTGGGTGGCTGAGACTTTGGTGAATTCTTCTTCCTGCCGGGAAATTAGAGTGACATGTGCCCATCCAAATGCCTAACAGCTACTCTCTCATTGGTTCTCCCTCTTCCCTTTCCTCCTCTGCCAAATGGGCAACCTGTGTGAACCAGGAGCTTAAAGGGGCTGTCTCTACAAGTTGGGAGATTGATAGTAAAGCTGTTGGAAAGTCAAACCGGAGCACCAGGAGAGGGACTCTTCGTTGAGTTTTAGAAACCTTTCGTATTCACAGTGTGTCCATTCTCTAGGTTTCCCGTACATGTTATAGCTGTAGTAATATTCCCTTCAACCTGGAGAGGTGGGACCCATGGAATGGTTGCCATGCATTATTGCTTTAAAGGGTCTGCATTTGCTCACCCAATCTCACCAATCCTCTCAGTCCCAAGTGTCCAGCCTCATGCCACATCCAGCTGTCATCGTAGATAGGGTCATTCCAGGTTGCATCAGAGACCCTGAAGGAATTGTAAAGAATTTCCCTGTTTCTTTGTTCTGTTTTTGAAATTCCTTTTTAGAGTGGGTTTGAGCTGATTCTCGCTGCCATGTTTATGCCAGTCTAGACACACCTGATTCCCTTACGGAGACATATCAATACATAGGTTTTAAGATTCTTACTAGTCAGATCTATTCCTCTGCGGGAAATATGGGGTTTTGAGTCCCTTTCACTGAGGAAGGTGTAGGTCTTGTCTATTCCATAGTTGGTTTTTGGAACAGTACCTGTGCTTATATCAAACTCTGGTTTGATGCATCACCCCACCTCTCCTTCCCCCTTAAGCAGGCATAAGTGTGTTTTCTAAATGTGAGACTCTGTTCTCTTTCCTAACTCAGTTCATGTGTAGCCATGTTTACAGGATCTTCCTAAGTGATATCTTTTGATAAGTTTCTTTTCCTGTGTGACTTCTTTCCCTTAGAATCATCGTACCTGAATCCACTCATTTTGCTGCTACTGGTCTTATGACATTGATTTCGTGGCTGAGGGATATTCCATCGTACGTAAGTTCCACAATGTTTGGAACCATTTTTATATTTCCTGGGATATTTCAGGTGTACCCAGGTTGAGGTTCTTGTAAGCAGTGCAGCCCTCAATTTGGGGGTGGCTCTGTCTTATGGATTTTCAGTTTTCCCAAGGTATATTCCCTAGACTGGAAGTGCCCTTGGCTCTGTAGCTCTGTTGTTTACTTGTTTTAGGGAACACAATGCACTCCTCCAGTGAGGCAGTTGGCAACTTACATCCCGCCCATCAGCATAACAAGGCTCCCTGTTCTCCAGGGCCTGTCTTGCCTTTCTGGTTTTTACACATTTTGTGGATGTCCCTTTTGACCGGTGGGAAGTGATACTTCTTTGTAGTGCAGATTTGCATTGCCCGCTTGCTTGCTTGGCCAAAAAGGGCGTATGCGTTTTCTCCTGGATATATTCAGGAGAAAACGCATACGCCCTTTTTGGCCAAGTGCATCATTGTCGAAGTTGTGCCCCTCTTCCTGTGCTTTACAGGCGATTCTAACGTACCTCTTGAAATCTGTTTCCTGCTATTCTGCCTCGCATTCAAGTCCGCCTCGTTGCCTTCCCTCAACAGATTTTTGGACGATAGTTGGCCTTGATTACTCTGCCAGTTTGTGAATTGCTGTGCCCCTGAGCTCCATTTATCAACTCGTTTTTTGTGAGCTGAACGCAAGTCCAAACATTTGGTTCAGGACCTCTACTCGTTCCCGGTGGGTGGCTGAGACTTTGGTGAATTCTTCTTCCTGCCGGGAAATTAGAGTGACATGTGCCCATCCAAATGCCTAACAGCTACTCTCTCATTGGTTCTCCCTCTTCCCTTTCCTCCTCTGCCAAATGGGCAACCTGTGTGAACCAGGAGCTTAAAGGGGCTGTCTCTCCAAGTTGGGAGATTGATAGTAAAGCTGTTGGAAAGTCAAACCGGAGCACCAGGAGAGGGACTCTTCGTTGAGTTTTAGAAACCTTTCGTATTCACAGTGTGTCCATTCTCTAGGTTTCCCGTACATGTTATAGCTGTAGTAATATTCCCTTCAACCTGGAGAGGTGGGACCCATGGAATGTTTGCCATGCATTATTGCTTTAAAGGGTCTGCATTTGCTCACCCAATCTCACCAATCCTCTCAGTCCCAAGTGTCCAGCCTCATGCCACATCCAGCTGTCATCGTAGATAGGGTCATTCCAGGTTGCATCAGAGACCCTGAAGGAATTGTAAAGAATTTCCCTGTTTCTTTGTTCTGTTTTTGAAATTCCTTTTTAGAGTGGGTTTGAGCTGATTCTCGCTGCCATGTTTATGCCAGTCTAGACACACCTGATTCCCTTACGGAGACATATCAATACATAGGTTTTAAGATTCTTACTAGTCAGATCTATTCCTCTGCGGGAAATATGGGGTTTTGAGTCCCTTTCACTGAGGAAGGTGTAGGTCTTGTCTATTCCATAGTTGGTTTTTGGAACAGTACCTGTGCTTATATCAAACTCTGGTTTGATGCATCACCCCACCTCTCCTTCCCCCTTAAGCAGGCATAAGAGTGTTTTCTAAATGTGAGACTCTGTTCTCTTTCCTAACTCAGTTCATGTGTAGCCATGTTTACAGGATCTTCCTAAGTGATATCTTATGATAAGTTTCTTTTCCTGTGTGACTTCTTTCCCTTAGAATCATCGTACCTGAATCCACTCAATTTGCTGCTACTGGTCTTATGACATTGATTTCGTGGCTGAGGGATATTCCATCGTACGTAAGTTCCACAATGTTTGGAACCATTTTTATATTTCCTGGGATATTTCAGGTGTACCCAGGTTGAGGTTCTTGTAAGCAGTGCAGCCCTCAATTTGGGGGTGGCTCTGTCTTATGGATTTTCAGTTTTCCCAAGGTATATTCCCTAGACTGGAAGTGCCCTTGGCTCTGTAGCTCTGTTGTTTACTTGTTTTAGGGAACACAATGCACTCCTCCAGTGAGGCAGTTGGCAACTTACATCCCGCCCATCAGCATAACAAGGCTCCCTGTTCTCCAGGGCCTGTCTTGCCTTTCTGGTTTTTACACATTTTGTGGATGTCCCTTTTGACCGGTGGGAAGTGATACTTCTTTGTAGTGCAGATTTGCATTGCCCGCTTGCTTGCTTGGCCAAAAAGGGCGTATGCGTTTTCTCCTGAATATATTCAGGAGAAAACGCATACGCCCTTTTTGGCCAAGTGCATCATTGTCGAAGTTGTGCCCCTCTTCCTGTGCTTTACAGGCGATTCCAACGTACCTCTTGAAATCTGTTTCCTGCTATTCTGCCTCGCATTCAAGTCCGCCTCGCTGCCTTCCCTCAACAGATTTTTGGACGATAGTTGGCCTTGATTACTCTGCCAGTTTGTGAATTGCTGTGCCCCTGAGCTCCATTTTTCAACTCGTTTTTTGTGAGCTGAACGCAAGTCCAAACATTTGGTTCAGGACCTCTACTGGTTCCCGGTGGGTGGCTGAGACTTTGGTGAATTCTTCTTCCTGCCGGGAAATTAGAGTGACATGTGCCCATCCAAATGCCTAACAGCTACTCTCTCATTGGTTCTCCCTCTTCCCTTTCCTCCTCTGCCAAATGGGCAACCTGTGTGAACCAGGAGCTTAAAGGGGCTGTCTCTCCAAGTTGGGAGATTGATAGTAAAGCTCTTGGAAAGTCAAACCGGAGCACCAGGAGAGGGACTCTTCGTTGAGTTTTAGAAACCTTTCGTATTCACAGTGTGTCCCTTCTCTAGGTTTCCCGTACATGTTATAGCTGTAGTAATATTCCCTTCAACCTGGAGAGGTGGGACCCATGGAATGGTTGCCATGCATTATTGCTTTAAAGGGTCTGCATTTGCTCACCCAATCTCACCAATCCTCTCAGTCCCAAGTGTCCAGCCTCATGCCACATCCAGCTGTCATCGTAGATAGGGTCATTCCAGGTTGCATCAGAGACCCTGAAGGAATTGTAAAGAATTTCCCTGTTTCTTTGTTCTGTTTTTGAAATTCCTTTTTAGAGTGGGTTTGAGCTGATTCTCGCTGCCATGTTTATGCCAGTCTAGACACACCTGATTCCCTTACGGAGACATATCAATACATAGGTTTTAAGATTCTTACTAGTCAGATCTATTCCTCTGCGGGAAATATGGGGTTTTGAGTCCCTTTCACTGAGGAAGGTGTAGGTCTTGTCTATTCCATAGTTGGTTTTTGGAACAGTACCTGTGCTTATATCAAACTCTGGTTTGATGCATCACCCCACCTCTCCTTCCCCCTTAAGCAGGCATAAGAGTGTTTTCTAAATGTGAGACTCTGTTCTCTTTCCTAACTCAGTTCATGTGTAGCCATGTTTACAGGATCTTCCTAAGTGATATCTTATGATAAGTTTCTTTTCCTGTGTGACTTCTTTCCCTTAGAATCATCGTACCTGAATCCACTCATTTTGCTGCTACTGGTCTTATGACATTGATTTCGTGGCTGAGGGATATTCCATCGTACGTAAGTTCCACAATGTTTGGAACCATTTTTATATTTCCTGGGATATTTCAGGTGTACCCAGGTTGAGGTTCTTGTAAGCAGTGCAGCCCTCAATTTGGGGGTGGCTCTGTCTTATGGATTTTCAGTTTTCCCAAGGTATATTCCCTAGACTGGAAGTGCCCTTGGCTCTGTAGCTCTGTTGTTTACTTGTTTTAGGGAACACAATGCACTCCTCCAGTGAGGCAGTTGGCAACTTACATCCCGCCCATCAGCATAACAAGGCTCCCTGTTCTCCAGGGCCTGTCTTGCCTTTCTGGTTTTTACACATTTTGTGGATGTCCCTTTTGACCTTTGGGGAGTGATACTTCTTTGTAGTGCAGATTTGCATTGCCCGCTTGCTTGCTTGGCCAAAAAGGGCGTATGCGTTTTCTCCTGAATATATTCAGGAGAAAACGCATACGCCCTTTTTGGCCAAGTGCATCATTGTCGAAGTTGTGCCCCTCTTCCTGTGCTTTACAGGCGATTCTAACGTACCTCTTGAAATCTGTTTCCTGCTATTCTGCCTCGCATTCAAGTCCGCCTCGTTGCCTTCCCTCAACAGATTTTTGGACGATAGTTGGCCTTGATTACTCTGCCAGTTTGTGAATTGCTGTGCCCCTGAGCTCCATTTTTCAACTCGTTTTTTGTGAGCTGAACGCAAGTCCAAACATTTGGTTCAGGACCTATACTGGTTCCCGGTGGGTGGCTGAGACTTTGGTGAATTCTTCTTCCTGCCGGGAAATTAGAGTGACATGTGCCCATCCAAATGCCTAACAGCTACTCTCTCATTGGTTCTCCCTCTTCCCTTTCCTCCTCTGCCAAATGGGCAACCTGTGTGAACCAGGAGCTTAAAGGGGCTGTCTCTCCAAGTTGGGAGATTGATAGTAAAGCTGTTGGAAAGTCAAACCGGAGCACCAGGAGAGGGACTCTTCGTTGAGTTTTAGAAACCTTTCGTATTCACAGTGTGTCCATTCTCTAGGTTTCCCGTACATGTTATAGCTGTAGTAATATTCCCTTCAACCTGGAGAGGTGGGACCCATGGAATGGTTGCCATGCATTATTGCTTTAAAGGGTCTGCATTTGCTCACCCAATCTCACCAATCCTCTCAGTCCCAAGTGTCCAGCCTCATGCCACATCCAGCTGTCATTGTAGATAGGGTCATTCCAGGTTGCATCAGAGACCCTGAAGGAATTGTAAAGAATTTCCCTGTTTCTTTGTTCTGTTTTTGAAATTCCTTTTTAGAGTGGGTTTGAGCTGATTCTCGCTGCCATGTTTATGCCAGTCTAGACACACCTGATTCCCTTACGGAGACATATCAATACATAGGTTTTAAGATTCTTACTAGTCAGATCTATTCCTCTGCGGGAAATATGGGGTTTTGAGTCCCTTTCACTGAGGAAGGTGGAGGTCTTGTCTATTCCATAGTTGGTTTTTGGAACAGTACCTGTGCTTATATCAAACTCTGGTTTGATGCATCACCCCACCTCTCCTTCCCCCTTAAGCAGGCATAAGAGTGTTTTCTAAATGTGAGACTCTGTTCTCTTTCCTAACTCAGTTCATGTGTAGCCATGTTTACAGGATCTTCCTAAGTGATATCTTATGATAAGTTTCTTTTCCTGTGTGACTTCTTTCCCTTAGAATCATCGTACCTGAATCCACTCATTTTGCTGCTACTGGTCTTATGACATTGATTTCGTGGCTGAGGGATATTCCATCGTACGTAAGTTCCACAATGTTTGGAACCATTTTTATATTTCCTGGGATATTTCAGGTGTACCCAGGTTGAGGTTCTTGTAAGCAGTGCAGCCCTCAATTTGGGGGTGGCTCTGTCTTATGGATTTTCAGTTTTCCCAAGGTATATTCCCTAGACTGGAAGTGCCCTTGGCTCTGTAGCTCTGTTGTTTACTTGTTTTAGGGAACACAATGCACTCCTCCAGTGAGGCAGTTGGCAACTTACATCCCGCCCATCAGCATAACAAGGCTCCCTGTTCTCCAGGGCCTGTCTTGCCTTTCTGGTTTTTACACATTTTGTGGATGTCCCTTTTGACCTTTGGGGAGTGATACTTCTTTGTAGTGCAGATTTGCATTGCCCGCTTGCTTGCTTGGCCAAAAAGGGCGTATGCGTTTTCTCCTGAATATATTCAGGAGAAAACGCATACGCCCTTTTTGGCCAAGTGCATCATTGTCGAAGTTGTGCCCCTCTTCCTGTGCTTTACAGGCGATTCTAACGTACCTCTTGAAATCTGTTTCCTGCTATTCTGCCTCGCATTCAAGTCCGCCTCGTTGCCTTCCCTCAACAGATTTTTGGACGATAGTTGGCCTTGATTACACTGCCAGTTTGTGAATTGCTGTGCCCCTGAGCTCCATTTTTCAACTCGTTTTTTTGTGAGCTGAACGCAAGTCCAAACATTTGGTTCAGGACCTATACTGGTTCCCGGTGGGTGGCTGAGACTTTGGTGAATTCTTCTTCCTGCCGGGAAATTAGAGAGACATGTGCCCATCCAAGTGCCTAACAGCTACTCTCTCATTGGTTCTCCCTCTTCCCTTTCCTCCTCTGCCAAATGGGCAACCTGTGTGAACCAGGAGCTTAAAGGGGCTGTCTCTCCAAGTTGGGAGATTGATAGTAAAGCTGTTGGAAAGTCAAACCGGAGCACCAGGAGAGGGACTCTTCGTTGAGTTTTAGAAACCTTTCGTATTCACAGTGTGTCCATTCTCTAGGTTTCCCGTACATGTTATAGCTGTAGTAATATTCCCTTCAACCTGGAGAGGTGGGACCCATGGAATGGTTGCCATGCATTATTGCTTTAAAGGGTCTGCATTTGCTCACCCAATCTCACCAATCCTCTCAGTCCCAAGTGTCCAGCCTCATGCCACATCCAGCTGTCATCGTAGATAGGGTCATTCCAGGTTGCATCAGAGACCCTGAAGGAATTGTAAGGAATTTCCCTGTTTCTTTGTTCTGTTTTTGAAATTCCTTTTTAGAGTGGGTTTGAGCTGATTCTCGCTGCCATGTTTATGCCAGTCTAGACACACTTGATTCCCTTACGGAGACATATCAATACATAGGTTTTAAGATTCTTACTAGTCAGATCTATTCCTCTGCGGGAAATATGGGGTTTTGAGTCCCTTTCACTGAGGAAGGTGTAGGTCTTGTCTATTCCATAGTTGGTTTTTGGAACAGTACCTGTGCTTATATCAAACTCTGGTTTGATGCATCACCCCACCTCTCCTTCCCCCTTAAGCAGGCATAAGAGTGTTTTCTAAATGTGAGACTCTGTTCTCTTTCCTAACTCAGTTCATGTGTAGCCATGTTTACAGGATCTTCCTAAGTGATATCTTATGATAAGTTTCTTTTCCTGTGTGACTTCTTTCCCTTAGAATCATCGTACCTGAATCCACTCATTTTGCTGCTACTGGTCTTATGACATTGATTTCGTGGCTGAGGGATATTCCATCGTACGTAAGTTCCACAATGTTTGGAACCATTTTTATATTTCCTGGGATATTTCAGGTGTACCCAGGTTGAGGTTCTTGTAAGCAGTGCAGCCCTCAATTTGGGGGTGGCTCTGTCTTATGGATTTTCAGTTTTCCCAAGGTATATTCCCTAGACTGGAAGTGCCCTTGGCTCTGGAGCTCTGTTGTTTACTTGTTTTAGGGAACACAATGCACTCCTCCAGTGAGGCAGTTGGCAACTTACATCCCGCCCATCAGCATAACAAGGCTCCCTGTTCTCCAGGGCCTGTCTTGCCTTTCTGGTTTTTACACATTTTGTGGATGTCCCTTTTGACCGGTGGGAAGTGATACTTCTTTGTAGTGCAGATTTGCATTGCCCTCTTGCTTGCTTGGCCAAAAAGGGCGTATGCGTTTTCTCCTGAATATATTCAGGAGAAAACGCATACGCCCTTTTTGGCCAAGTGCATCATTGTCGAAGTTGTGCCCCTCTTCCTGTGCTTTACAGGCGATTCCAACGTACCTCTTGAAATCTGTTTCCTGCTATTCTGCCTCACATTCAAGTCCGCCTCGTTGCCTTCCCTCAACAGATTTTTGGACGATAGTTGGCCTTGATTACTCTGCCAGTTTGTGAATTGCTGTGCCCCTGAGCTCCATTTTTCAACTCGTTTTTTGTGAGCTGAACGCAAGTCCAAACATTTGGTTCAGGACCTATACTGGTTCCCGGTGGGTGGCTGAGACTTTGGTTAATTCTTCTTCCTGCCGGGAAATTAGAGTGACATGTGCCCATCCAAATGCCTAACAGCTACTCTCTCATTGGTTCTCCCTCTTCCCTTTCCTCCTCTGCCAAATGGGCAACCTGTGTGAACCAGGAGCTTAAAGGGGCTGTCTCTCCAAGTTGGGAGATTGATAGTAAAGCTGTTGGAAAGTCAAACCGGAGCACCAGGAGAGGGACTCTTCGTTGAGTTTTAGAAACCTTTCGTATTCACAGTGTGTCCCTTCTCTAGGTTTCCCGTACATGTTATAGCTGTAGTAATATTCCCTTCAACCTGGAGAGGTGGGACCCATGGAATGGTTGCCATGCATTATTGCTTTAAAGGGTCTGCATTTGCTCACCCAATCTCACCAATCCTCTCAGTCCCAAGTGTCCAGCCTCATGCCACATCCAGCTGTCATCGTAGATAGGGTCATTCCAGGTTGCATCAGAGACCCTGAAGGAATTGTAAAGAATTTCCCTGTTTCTTTGTTCTGTTTTTGAAATTCCTTTTTAGAGTGGGTTTGAGCTGATTCTCGCTGCCATGTTTATGCCAGTCTAGACACACTTGATTCCCTTACGGAGACATATCAATACATAGGTTTTAAGATTCTTACTAGTCAGATCTATTCCTCTGCGGGAAATATGGGGTTTTGAGTCCCTTTCACTGAGGAAGGTGTAGGTCTTGTCTATTCCATAGTTGGTTTTTGGAACAGTACCTGTGCTTATATCAAACTCTGGTTTGATGCATCACCCCACCTCTCCTTCCCCCTTAAGCAGGCATAAGAGTGTTTTCTAAATGTGAGACTCTGTTCTCTTTCCTAACTCAGTTCATGTGTTGCCATGTTTACAGGATCTTCCTAAGTGATATCTTATGATAAGTTTCTTTTCCTGTGTGACTTCTTTCCCTTAGAATCATCGTACCTGAATCCACTCATTTTGCTGCTACTGGTCTTATGACATTGATTTCGTGGCTGAGGGATATTCCATCGTACGTAAGTTCCACAATGTTTGGAACCATTTTTATATTTCCTGGGATATTTCAGGTGTACCCAGGTTGAGGTTCTTGTAAGCAGTGCAGCCCTCAATTTGGGGGTGGCTCTGTCTTATGGATTTTCAGTTTTCCCAAGGTATATTCCCTAGACTGGAAGTGCCCTTGGCTCTGTAGCTCTGTTGTTTACTTGTTTTAGGGAACACAATGCACTCCTCCAGTGAGGCAGTTGGCAACTTACATCCCGCCCATCAGCATAACAAGGCTCCCTGTTCTCCAGGGCCTGTCTTGCCTTTCTGGTTTTTACACATTTTGTGGATGTCCCTTTTGACCGGTGGGAAGTGATACTTCTTTGTAGTGCAGATTTGCATTGCCCGCTTGCTTGCTTGGCCAAAAAGGGCGTATGCGTTTTCTCCTGAATATATTCAGGAGAAAACGCATACGCCCTTTTTGGCCAAGTGCATCATTGTCGAAGTTGTGCCCCTCTTCCTGTGCTTTACAGGCGATTCCAACGTACCTCTTGAAATCTGTTTCCTGCTATTCTGCCTCGCATTCAAGTCCGCCTCGTTGCCTTCCCTCAACAGATTTTTGGACGATAGTTGGCCTTGATTACTCTGCCAGTTTGTGAATTGCTGTGCCCCTGAGCTCCATTTTTCAACTCGTTTTTTGTGAGCTGAACGCAAGTCCAAACATTTGGTTCAGGACCTATACTGGTTCCCGGTGGGTGGCTGAGACTTTGGTGAATTCTTCTTCCTGCCGGGAAATTAGAGTGACATGTGCCCATCCAAATGCCTAACAGCTACTCTCTCATTGGTTCTCCCTCTTCCCTTTCCTCCTCTGCCAAATGGGCAACCTGTGTGAACCAGGAGCTTAAAGGGGCTGTCTCTACAAGTTGGGAGATTGATAGTAAAGCTGTTGGAAAGTCAAACCGGAGCACCAGGAGAGGGACTCTTCGTTGAGTTTTAGAAACCTTTCGTATTCACAGTGTGTCCATTCTCTAGGTTTCCCGTACATGTTATAGCTGTAGTAATATTCCCTTCAACCTGGAGAGGTGGGACCCATGGAATGGTTGCCATGCATTATTGCTTTAAAGGGTCTGCATTTGCTCACCCAATCTCACCAATCCTCTCAGTCCCAAGTGTCCAGCCTCATGCCACATCCAGCTGTCATCGTAGATAGGGTCATTCCAGGTTGCATCAGAGACCCTGAAGGAATTGTAAAGAATTTCCCTGTTTCTTTGTTCTGTTTTTGAAATTCCTTTTTAGAGTGGGTTTGAGCTGATTCTCGCTGCCATGTTTATGCCAGTCTAGACACACTTGATTCCCTTACGGAGACATATCAATACATAGGTTTTAAGATTCTTACTAGTCAGATCTATTCCTCTGCGGGAAATATGGGGTTTTGAGTCCCTTTCACTGAGGAAGGTGTAGGTCTTGTCTATTCCATAGTTGGTTTTTGGAACAGTACCTGTGCTTATATCAAACTCTGGTTTGATGCATCACCCCACCTCTCCTTCCCCCTTAAGCAGGCATAAGTGTGTTTTCTAAATGTGAGACTCTGTTCTCTTTCCTAACTCAGTTCATGTGTAGCCATGTTTACAGGATCTTCCTAAGTGATATCTTTTGATAAGTTTCTTTTCCTGTGTGACTTCTTTCCCTTAGAATCATCGTACCTGAATCCACTCATTTTGCTGCTACTGGTCTTATGACATTGATTTCGTGGCTGAGGGATATTCCATCGTACGTAAGTTCCACAATGTTTGGAACCATTTTTATATTTCCTGGGATATTTCAGGTGTACCCAGGTTGAGGTTCTTGTAAGCAGTGCAGCCCTCAATTTGGGGGTGGCTTTGTCTTATGGATTTTCAGTTTTCCCAAGGTATATTCCCTAGACTGGAAGTGCCCTTGGCTCTGTAGCTCTGTTGTTTACTTGTTTTAGGGAACACAATGCACTCCTCCAGTGAGGCAGTTGGCAACTTACATCCCGCCCATCAGCATAACAAGGCTCCCTGTTCTCCAGGGCCTGTCTTGCCTTTCTGGTTTTTACACATTTTGTGGATGTCCCTTTTGACCGGTGGGAAGTGATACTTCTTTGTAGTGCAGATTTGCATTGCCCGCTTGCTTGCTTGGCCAAAAAGGGCGTATGCGTTTTCTCCTGGATATATTCAGGAGAAAACGCATACGCCCTTTTTGGCCAAGTGCATCATTGTCGAAGTTGTGCCCCTCTTCCTGTGCTTTACAGGCGATTCTAACGTACCTCTTGAAATCTGTTTCCTGCTATTCTGCCTCGCATTCAAGTCCGCCTCGTTGCCTTCCCTCAACAGATTTTTGGACGATAGTTGGCCTTGATTACTCTGCCAGTTTGTGAATTGCTGTGCCCCTGAGCTCCATTTTTCAACTCGTTTTTTGTGAGCTGAACGCAAGTCCAAACATTTGGTTCAGGACCTCTACTCGTTCCCGGTGGGTGGCTGAGACTTTGGTGAATTCTTCTTCCTGCCGGGAAATTAGAGTGACATGTGCCCATCCAAATGCCTAACAGCTACTCTCTCATTGGTTCTCCCTCTTCCCTTTCCTCCTCTGCCAAATGGGCAACCTGTGTGAACCAGGAGCTTAAAGGGGCTGTCTCTCCAAGTTGGGAGATTGATAGTAAAGCTGTTGGAAAGTCAAACCGGAGCACCAGGAGAGGGACTCTTCGTTGAGTTTTAGAAACCTTTCGTATTCACAGTGTGTCCATTCTCTAGGTTTCCCGTACATGTTATAGCTGTAGTAATATTCCCTTCAACCTGGAGAGGTGGGACCCATGGAATGGTTGCCATGCATTATTGCTTTAAAGGGTCTGCATTTGCTCACCCAATCTCACCAATCCTCTCAGTCCCAAGTGTCCAGCCTCATGCCACATCCAGCTGTCATCGTAGATAGGGTCATTCCAGGTTGCATCAGAGACCCTGAAGGAATTGTAAAGAATTTCCCTGTTTCTTTGTTCTGTTTTTGAAATTCCTTTTTAGAGTGGGTTTGAGCTGATTCTCGCTGCCATGTTTATGCCAGTCTAGACACACCTGATTCCCTTACGGAGACATATCAATACATAGGTTTTAAGATTCTTACTAGTCAGATCTATTCCTCTGCGGGAAATATGGGGTTTTGAGTCCCTTTCACTGAGGAAGGTGTAGGTCTTGTCTATTCCATAGTTGGTTTTTGGAACAGTACCTGTGCTTATATCAAACTCTGGTTTGATGCATCACCCCACCTCTCCTTCCCCCTTAAGCAGGCATAAGTGTGTTTTCTAAATGTGAGACTCTGTTCTCTTTCCTAACTCAGTTCATGTGTAGCCATGTTTACAGGATCTTCCTAAGTGATATCTTTTGATAAGTTTCTTTTCCTGTGTGACTTCTTTCCCTTAGAATCATCGTACCTGAATCCACTCATTTTGCTGCTACTGGTCTTATGACATTGATTTCGTGGCTGAGGGATATTCCATCGTACGTAAGTTCCACAATGTTTGGAACCATTTTTATATTTCCTGGGATATTTCAGGTGTACCCAGGTTGAGGTTCTTGTAAGCAGTGCAGCCCTCAATTTGGGGGTGGCTCTGTCTTATGGATTTTCAGTTTTCCCAAGGTATATTCCCTAGACTGGAAGTGCCCTTGGCTCTGTAGCTCTGTTGTTTACTTGTTTTAGGGAACACAATGCACTCCTCCAGTGAGGCAGTTGGCAACTTACATCCCGCCCATCAGCATAACAAGGCTCCCTGTTCTCCAGGGCCTGTCTTGCCTTTCTGGTTTTTACACATTTTGTGGATGTCCCTTTTGACCGGTGGGAAGTGATACTTCTTTGTAGTGCAGATTTGCATTGCCCGCTTGCTTGCTTGGCCAAAAAGGGCGTATGCGTTTTCTCCTGGATATATTCAGGAGAAAACGCATACGCCCTTTTTGGCCAAGTGCATCATTGTCGAAGTTGTGCCCCTCTTCCTGTGCTTTACAGGCGATTCTAACGTACCTCTTGAAATCTGTTTCCTGCTATTCTGCCTCGCATTCAAGTCCGCCTCGTTGCCTTCCCTCAACAGATTTTTGGACGATAGTTGGCCTTGATTACTCTGCCAGTTTGTGAATTGCTGTGCCCCTGAGCTCCATTTTTCAACTCGTTTTTTGTGAGCTGAACGCAAGTCCAAACATTTGGTTCAGGACCTCTACTCGTTCCCGGTGGGTGGCTGAGACTTTGGTGAATTCTTCTTCCTGCCGGGAAATTAGAGTGACATGTGCCCATCCAAATGCCTAACAGCTACTCTCTCATTGGTTCTCCCTCTTCCCTTTCCTCCTCTGCCAAATGGGCAACCTGTGTGAACCAGGAGCTTAAAGGGGCTGTCTCTCCAAGTTGGGAGATTGATAGTAAAGCTGTTGGAAAGTCAAACCGGAGCACCAGGAGAGGGACTCTTCGTTGAGTTTTAGAAACCTTTCGTATTCACAGTGTGTCCATTCTCTAGGTTTCCCGTACATGTTATAGCTGTAGTAATATTCCCTTCAACCTGGAGAGGTGGGACCCATGGAATGGTTGCCATGCATTATTGCTTTAAAGGGTCTGCATTTGCTCACCCAATCTCACCAATCCTCTCAGTCCCAAGTGTCCAGCCTCATGCCACATCCAGCTGTCATCGTAGATAGGGTCATTCCAGGTTGCATCAGAGACCCTGAAGGAATTGTAAAGAATTTCCCTGTTTCTTTGTTCTGTTTTTGAAATTCCTTTTTAGAGTGGGTTTGAGCTGATTCTCGCTGCCATGTTTATGCCAGTCTAGACACACCTGATTCCCTTACGGAGACATATCAATACATAGGTTTTAAGATTCTTACTAGTCAGATCTATTCCTCTGCGGGAAATATGGGGTTTTGAGTCCCTTTCACTGAGGAAGGTGTAGGTCTTGTCTATTCCATAGTTGGTTTTTGGAACAGTACCTGTGCTTATATCAAACTCTGGTTTGATGCATCACCCCACCTCTCCTTCCCCCTTAAGCAGGCATAAGAGTGTTTTCTAAATGTGAGACTCTGTTCTCTTTCCTAACTCAGTTCATGTGTAGCCATGTTTACAGGATCTTCCTAAGTGATATCTTATGATAAGTTTCTTTTCCTGTGTGACTTCTTTCCCTTAGAATCATCGTACCTGAATCCACTCATTTTGCTGCTACTGGTCTTATGACATTGATTACGTGGCTGAGGGATATTCCATCGTACGTAAGTTCCACAATGTTTGGAACCATTTTTATATTTCCTGGGATATTTCAGGTGTACCCAGGTTGAGGTTCTTGTAAGCAGTGCAGCCCTCAATTTGGGGGTGGCTCTGTCTTATGGATTTTCAGTTTTCCCAAGGTATATTCCCTAGACTGGAAGTGCCCTTGGCTCTGTAGCTCTGTTGTTTACTTGTTTTAGGGAACACAATGCACTCCTCCAGTGAGGCAGTTGGCAACTTACATCCCGCCCATCAGCATAACAAGGCTCCCTGTTCTCCAGGGCCTGTCTTGCCTTTCTGGTTTTTACACATTTTGTGGATGTCCCTTTTGACCGGTGGGAAGTGATACTTCTTTGTAGTGCAGATTTGCATTGCCCGCTTGCTTGCTTGGCCAAAAAGGGCGTATGCGTTTTCTCCTGAATATATTCAGGAGAAAACGCATACGCCCTTTTTGGCCAAGTGCATCATTGTCGAAGTTGTGCCCCTCTTCCTGTGCTTTACAGGCGATTCCAACATACCTCTTGAAATCTGTTTCCTGCTATTCTGCCTCGCATTCAAGTCCGCCTCGCTGCCTTCCCTCAACAGATTTTTGGACGATAGTTGGCCTTGATTACTCTGCCAGTTTGTGAATTGCTGTGCCCCTGAGCTCCATTTTTCAACTCGTTTTTTGTGAGCTGAACGCAAGTCCAAACATTTGGTTCAGGACCTCTACTGGTTCCCGGTGGGTGGCTGAGACTTTGGTGAATTCTTCTTCCTGCCGGGAAATTAGAGTGACATGTGCCCATCCAAATGCCTAACAGCTACTCTCTCATTGGTTCTCCCTCTTCCCTTTCCTCCTCTGCCAAATGGGCAACCTGTGTGAACCAGGAGCTTAAAGGGGCTGTCTCTCCAAGTTGGGAGATTGATAGTAAAGCTGTTGGAAAGTCAAACCGGAGCACCAGGAGAGGGACTCTTCGTTGAGTTTTAGAAACCTTTCGTATTCACAGTGTGTCCATTCTCTAGGTTTCCCGTACATGTTATAGCTGTAGTAATATTCCCTTCAACCTGGAGAGGTGGGACCCATGGAATGGTTGCCATGCATTATTGCTTTAAAGGGTCTGCATTTGCTCACCCAATCTCACCAATCCTCTCAGTCCCAAGTGTCCAGCCTCATGCCACATCCAGCTGTCATCGTAGATAGGGTCATTCCAGGTTGCATCAGAGACCCTGAAGGAATTGTAAAGAATTTCCCTGTTTCTTTGTTCTGTTTTTGAAATTCCTTTTTAGAGTGGGTTTGAGCTGATTCTCGCTGCCATGTTTATGCCAGTCTAGACACACCTGATTCCCTTACGGAGACATATCAATACATAGGTTTTAAGATTCTTACTAGTCAGATCTATTCCTCTGCGGGAAATATGGGGTTTTGAGTCCCTTTCACTGAGGAAGGTGTAGGTCTTGTCTATTCCATAGTTGGTTTTTGGAACAGTACCTGTGCTTATATCAAACTCTGGTTTGATGCATCACCCCACCTCTCCTTCCCCCTTAAGCAGGCATAAGAGTGTTTTCTAAATGTGAGACTCTGTTCTCTTTCCTAACTCAGTTCATGTGTAGCCATGTTTACAGGATCTTCCTAAGTGATATCTTATGATAAGTTTCTTTTCCTGTGTGACTTCTTTCCCTTAGAATCATCGTACCTGAATCCACTCATTTTGCTGCTACTGGTCTTATGACATTGATTTCGTGGCTGAGGGATATTCCATCGTACGTAAGTTCCACAATGTTTGGAACCATTTTTATATTTCCTGGGATATTTCAGGTGTACCCAGGTTGAGGTTCTTGTAAGCAGTGCAGCCCTCAATTTGGGGGTGGCTCTGTCTTATGGATTTTCAGTTTTCCCAAGGTATATTCCCTAGACTGGAAGTGCCCTTGGCTCTGTAGCTCTGTTGTTTACTTGTTTTAGGGAACACAATGCACTCCTCCAGTGAGGCAGTTGGCAACTTACATCCCGCCCATCAGCATAACAAGGCTCCCTGTTCTCCAGGGCCTGTCTTGCCTTTCTGGTTTTTACACATTTTGTGGATGTCCCTTTTGACCTTTGGGGAGTGATACTTCTTTGTAGTGCAGATTTGCATTGCCCGCTTGCTTGCTTGGCCAAAAAGGGCGTATGCGTTTTCTCCTGAATATATTCAGGAGAAAACGCATACGCCCTTTTTGGCCAAGTGCATCATTGTCGAAGTTGTGCCCCTCTTCCTGTGCTTTACAGGCGATTCTAACGTACCTCTTGAAATCTGTTTCCTGCTATTCTGCCTCGCATTCAAGTCCGCCTCGTTGCCTTCCCTCAACAGATTTTTGGACGATAGTTGGCCTTGATTACTCTGCCAGTTTGTGAATTGCTGTGCCCCTGAGCTCCATTTTTCAACTCGTTTTTTGTGAGCTGAACGCAAGTCCAAACATTTGGTTCAGGACCTATACTGGTTCCCGGTGGGTGGCTGAGACTTTGGTGAATTCTTCTTCCTGCCGGGAAATTAGAGTGACATGTGCCCATCCAAATGCCTAACAGCTACTCTCTCATTGGTTCTCCCTCTTCCCTTTCCTCCTCTGCCAAATGGGCAACCTGTGTGAACCAGGAGCTTAAAGGGGCTGTCTCTCCAAGTTGGGAGATTGATAGTAAAGCTGTTGGAAAGTCAAACCGGAGCACCAGGAGAGGGACTCTTCGTTGAGTTTTAGAAACCTTTCGTATTCACAGTGTGTCCATTCTCTAGGTTTCCCGTACATGTTATAGCTGTAGTAATATTCCCTTCAACCTGGAGAGGTGGGACCCATGGAATGGTTGCCATGCATTATTGCTTTAAAGGGTCTGCATTTGCTCACCCAATCTCACCAATCCTCTCAGTCCCAAGTGTCCAGCCTCATGCCACATCCAGCTGTCATCGTAGATAGGGTCATTCCAGGTTGCATCAGAGACCCTGAAGGAATTGTAAAGAATTTCCCTGTTTCTTTGTTCTGTTTTTGAAATTCCTTTTTAGAGTGGGTTTGAGCTGATTCTCGCTGCCATGTTTATGCCAGTCTAGACACACCTGATTCCCTTACGGAGACATATCAATACATAGGTTTTAAGATTCTTACTAGTCAGATCTATTCCTCTGCGGGAAATATGGGGTTTTGAGTCCCTTTCACTGAGGAAGGTGGAGGTCTTGTCTATTCCATAGTTGGTTTTTGGAACAGTACCTGTGCTTATATCAAACTCTGGTTTGATGCATCACCCCACCTCTCCTTCCCCCTTAAGCAGGCATAAGAGTGTTTTCTAAATGTGAGACTCTGTTCTCTTTCCTAACTCAGTTCATGTGTAGCCATGTTTACAGGATCTTCCTAAGTGATATCTTATGATAAGTTTCTTTTCCTGTGTGACTTCTTTCCCTTAGAATCATCGTACCTGAATCCACTCATTTTGCTGCTACTGGTCTTATGACATTGATTTCGTGGCTGAGGGATATTCCATCGTACGTAAGTTCCACAATGTTTGGAACCATTTTTATATTTCCTGGGATATTTCAGGTGTACCCAGGTTGAGGTTCTTGTAAGCAGTGCAGCCCTCAATTTGGGGGTGGCTCTGTCTTATGGATTTTCAGTTTTCCCAAGGTATATTCCCTAGACTGGAAGTGCCCTTGGCTCTGTAGCTCTGTTGTTTACTTGTTTTAGGGAACACAATGCACTCCTCCAGTGAGGCAGTTGGCAACTTACATCCCGCCCATCAGCATAACAAGGCTCCCTGTTCTCCAGGGCCTGTCTTGCCTTTCTGGTTTTTACACATTTTGTGGATGTCCCTTTTGACCTTTGGGGAGTGATACTTCTTTGTAGTGCAGATTTGCATTGCCCGCTTGCTTGCTTGGCCAAAAAGGGCGTATGCGTTTTCTCCTGAATATATTCAGGAGAAAACGCATACGCCCTTTTTGGCCAAGTGCATCATTGTCGAAGTTGTGCCCCTCTTCCTGTGCTTTACAGGCGATTCTAACGTACCTCTTGAAATCTGTTTCCTGCTATTCTGCCTCGCATTCAAGTCCGCCTCGTTGCCTTCCCTCAACAGATTTTTGGACGATAGTTGGCCTTGATTACACTGCCAGTTTGTGAATTGCTGTGCCCCTGAGCTCCATTTTTCAACTCGTTTTTTGTGAGCTGAACGCAAGTCCAAACATTTGGTTCAGGACCTATACTGGTTCCCGGTGGGTGGCTGAGACTTTGGTGAATTCTTCTTCCTGCCGGGAAATTAGAGAGACATGTGCCCATCCAAGTGCCTAACAGCTACTCTCTCATTGGTTCTCCCTCTTCCCTTTCCTCCTCTGCCAAATGGGCAACCTGTGTGAACCAGGAGCTTAAAGGGGCTGTCTCTCCAAGTTGGGAGATTGATAGTAAAGCTGTTGGAAAGTCAAACCGGAGCACCAGGAGAGGGACTCTTCGTTGAGTTTTAGAAACCTTTCGTATTCACAGTGTGTCCATTCTCTAGGTTTCCCGTACATGTTATAGCTGTAGTAATATTCCCTTCAACCTGGAGAGGTGGGACCCATGGAATGGTTGCCATGCATTATTGCTTTAAAGGGTCTGCATTTGCTCACCCAATCTCACCAATCCTCTCAGTCCCAAGTGTCCAGCCTCATGCCACATCCAGCTGTCATCGTAGATAGGGTCATTCCAGGTTGCATCAGAGACCCTGAAGGAATTGTAAAGAATTTCCCTGTTTCTTTGTTCTGTTTTTGAAATTCCTTTTTAGAGTGGGTTTGAGCTGATTCTCGCTGCCATGTTTATGCCAGTCTAGACACACCTGATTCCCTTACGGAGACATATCAATACATAGGTTTTAAGATTCTTACTAGTCAGATCTATTCCTCTGCGGGAAATATGGGGTTTTGAGTCCCTTTCACTGAGGAAGGTGGAGGTCTTGTCTATTCCATAGTTGGTTTTTGGAACAGTACCTGTGCTTATATCAAACTCTGGTTTGATGCATCACCCCACCTCTCCTTCCCCCTTAAGCAGGCATAAGAGTGTTTTCTAAATGTGAGACTCTGTTCTCTTTCCTAACTCAGTTCATGTGTAGCCATGTTTACAGGATCTTCCTAAGTGATATCTTATGATAAGTTTCTTTTCCTGTGTGACTTCTTTCCCTTAGAATCATCGTACCTGAATCCACTCATTTTGCTGCTACTGGTCTTATGACATTGATTTCGTGGCTGAGGGATATTCCATCGTACGTAAGTTCCACAATGTTTGGAACCATTTTTATATTTCCTGGGATATTTCAGGTGTACCCAGGTTGAGGTTCTTGTAAGCAGTGCAGCCCTCAATTTGGGGGTGGCTCTGTCTTATGGATTTTCAGTTTTCCCAAGGTATATTCCCTAGACTGGAAGTGCCCTTGGCTCTGTAGCTCTGTTGTTTACTTGTTTTAGGGAACACAATGCACTCCTCCAGTGAGGCAGTTGGCAACTTACATCCCGCCCATCAGCATAACAAGGCTCCCTGTTCTCCAGGGCCTGTCTTGCCTTTCTGGTTTTTACACATTTTGTGGATGTCCCTTTTGACCTTTGGGGAGTGATACTTCTTTGTAGTGCAGATTTGCATTGCCCGCTTGCTTGCTTGGCCAAAAAGGGCGTATGCGTTTTCTCCTGAATATATTCAGGAGAAAACGCATACGCCCTTTTTGGCCAAGTGCATCATTGTCGAAGTTGTGCCCCTCTTCCTGTGCTTTACAGGCGATTCTAACGTACCTCTTGAAATCTGTTTCCTGCTATTCTGCCTCGCATTCAAGTCCGCCTCGTTGCCTTCCCTCAACAGATTTTTGGACGATAGTTGGCCTTGATTACACTGCCAGTTTGTGAATTGCTGTGCCCCTGAGCTCCATTTTTCAACTCGTTTTTTGTGAGCTGAACGCAAGTCCAAACATTTGGTTCAGGACCTATACTGGTTCCCGGTGGGTGGCTGAGACTTTGGTGAATTCTTCTTCCTGCCGGGAAATTAGAGAGACATGTGCCCATCCAAGTGCCTAACAGCTACTCTCTCATTGGTTCTCCCTCTTCCCTTTCCTCCTCTGCCAAATGGGCAACCTGTGTGAACCAGGAGCTTAAAGGGGCTGTCTCTCCAAGTTGGGAGATTGATAGTAAAGCTGTTGGAAAGTCAAACCGGAGCACCAGGAGAGGGACTCTTCGTTGAGTTTTAGAAACCTTTCCTATTCACAGTGTGTCCATTCTCTAGGTTTCCCGTACATGTTATAGCTGTAGTAATATTCCCTTCAACCTGGAGAGGTGGGACCCATGGAATGGTTGCCATGCATTATTGCTTTAAAGGGTCTGCATTTGCTCACCCAATCTCACCAATCCTCTCAGTCCCAAGTGTCCAGCCTCATGCCACATCCAGCTGTCATCGTAGATAGGGTCATTCCAGGTTGCATCAGAGACCCTGAAGGAATTGTAAAGAATTTCCCTGTTTCTTTGTTCTGTTTTTGAAATTCCTTTTTAGAGTGGGTTTGAGCTGATTCTCGCTGCCATGTTTATGCCAGTCTAGACACACCTGATTCCCTTACGGAGACATATCAATACATAGGTTTTAAGATTCTTACTAGTCAGATCTATTCCTCTGCGGGAAATATGGGGTTTTGAGTCCCTTTCACTGAGGAAGGTGGAGGTCTTGTCTATTCCATAGTTGGTTTTTGGAACAGTACCTGTGCTTATATCAAACTCTGGTTTGATGCATCACCCCACCTCTCCTTCCCCCTTAAGCAGGCATAAGAGTGTTTTCTAAATGTGAGACTCTGTTCTCTTTCCTAACTCAGTTCATGTGTAGCCATGTTTACAGGATCTTCCTAAGTGATATCTTATGATAAGTTTCTTTTCCTGTGTGACTTCTTTCCCTTAGAATCATCGTACCTGAATCCACTCATTTTGCTGCTACTGGTCTTATGACATTGATTTCGTGGCTGAGGGATATTCCATCGTACGTAAGTTCCACAATGTTTGGAACCATTTTTATATTTCCTGGGATATTTCAGGTGTACCCAGGTTGAGGTTCTTGTAAGCAGTGCAGCCCTCAATTTGGGGGTGGCTCTGTCTTATGGATTTTCAGTTTTCCCAAGGTATATTCCCTAGACTGGAAGTGCCCTTGGCTCTGTAGCTCTGTTGTTTACTTGTTTTAGGGAACACAATGCACTCCTCCAGTGAGGCAGTTGGCAACTTACATCCCGCCCATCAGCATAACAAGGCTCCCTGTTCTCCAGGGCCTGTCTTGCCTTTCTGGTTTTTACACATTTTGTGGATGTCCCTTTTGACCTTTGGGGAGTGATAC
Source organism: Mesoplodon mirus (assembly GCF_964341445.2). Classification (NCBI taxonomy): domain Eukaryota; kingdom Metazoa; phylum Chordata; class Mammalia; order Artiodactyla; family Ziphiidae; genus Mesoplodon; species Mesoplodon mirus. The sequence goes on from NC_138984.1 coordinate 125,677,330, forward strand.
TTCTTTGTAGTGCAGATTTGCATTGCCCGCTTGCTTGCTTGGCCAAAAAGGGCGTATGCGTTTTCTCCTGAATATATTCAGGAGAAAACGCATACGCCCTTTTTGGCCAAGTGCATCATTGTCGAAGTTGTGCCCCTCTTCCTGTGCTTTACAGGCGATTCTAACGTACCTCTTGAAATCTGTTTCCTGCTATTCTGCCTCGCATTCAAGTCCGCCTCGTTGCCTTCCCTCAACAGATTTTTGGACGATAGTTGGCCTTGATTACACTGCCAGTTTGTGAATTGCTGTGCCCCTGAGCTCCATTTTTCAACTCGTTTTTTGTGAGCTGAACGCAAGTCCAAACATTTGGTTCAGGACCTATACTGGTTCCCGGTGGGTGGCTGAGACTTTGGTGAATTCTTCTTCCTGCCGGGAAATTAGAGAGACATGTGCCCATCCAAGTGCCTAACAGCTACTCTCTCATTGGTTCTCCCTCTTCCCTTTCCTCCTCTGCCAAATGGGCAACCTGTGTGAACCAGGAGCTTAAAGGGGCTGTCTCTCCAAGTTGGGAGATTGATAGTAAAGCTGTTGGAAAGTCAAACCGGAGCACCAGGAGAGGGACTCTTCGTTGAGTTTTAGAAACCTTTCGTATTCACAGTGTGTCCATTCTCTAGGTTTCCCGTACATGTTATAGCTGTAGTAATATTCCCTTCAACCTGGAGAGGTGGGACCCATGGAATGGTTGCCATGCATTATTGCTTTAAAGGGTCTGCATTTGCTCACCCAATCTCACCAATCCTCTCAGTCCCAAGTGTCCAGCCTCATGCCACATCCAGCTGTCATCGTAGATAGGGTCATTCCAGGTTGCATCAGAGACCCTGAAGGAATTGTAAAGAATTTCCCTGTTTCTTTGTTCTGTTTTTGAAATTCCTTTTTAGAGTGGGTTTGAGCTGATTCTCGCTGCCATGTTTATGCCAGTCTAGACACACCTGATTCCCTTACGGAGACATATCAATACATAGGTTTTAAGATTCTTACTAGTCAGATCTATTCCTCTGCGGGAAATATGGGGTTTTGAGTCCCTTTCACTGAGGAAGGTGGAGGTCTTGTCTATTCCATAGTTGGTTTTTGGAACAGTACCTGTGCTTATATCAAACTCTGGTTTGATGCATCACCCCACCTCTCCTTCCCCCTTAAGCAGGCATAAGAGTGTTTTCTAAATGTGAGACTCTGTTCTCTTTCCTAACTCAGTTCATGTGTAGCCATGTTTACAGGATCTTCCTAAGTGATATCTTATGATAAGTTTCTTTTCCTGTGTGACTTCTTTCCCTTAGAATCATCGTACCTGAATCCACTCATTTTGCTGCTACTGGTCTTATGACATTGATTTCGTGGCTGAGGGATATTCCATCGTACGTAAGTTCCACAATGTTTGGAACCATTTTTATATTTCCTGGGATATTTCAGGTGTACCCAGGTTGAGGTTCTTGTAAGCAGTGCAGCCCTCAATTTGGGGGTGGCTCTGTCTTATGGATTTTCAGTTTTCCCAAGGTATATTCCCTAGACTGGAAGTGCCCTTGGCTCTGTAGCTCTGTTGTTTACTTGTTTTAGGGAACACAATGCACTCCTCCAGTGAGGCAGTTGGCAACTTACATCCCGCCCATCAGCATAACAAGGCTCCCTGTTCTCCAGGGCCTGTCTTGCCTTTCTGGTTTTTACACATTTTGTGGATGTCCCTTTTGACCTTTGGGGAGTGATACTTCTTTGTAGTGCAGATTTGCATTGCCCGCTTGCTTGCTTGGCCAAAAAGGGCGTATGCGTTTTCTCCTGAATATATTCAGGAGAAAACGCATACGCCCTTTTTGGCCAAGTGCATCATTGTCGAAGTTGTGCCCCTCTTCCTGTGCTTTACAGGCGATTCTAACGTACCTCTTGAAATCTGTTTCCTGCTATTCTGCCTCGCATTCAAGTCCGCCTCGTTGCCTTCCCTCAACAGATTTTTGGACGATAGTTGGCCTTGATTACACTGCCAGTTTGTGAATTGCTGTGCCCCTGAGCTCCATTTTTCAACTCGTTTTTTGTGAGCTGAACGCAAGTCCAAACATTTGGTTCAGGACCTATACTGGTTCCCGGTGGGTGGCTGAGACTTTGGTGAATTCTTCTTCCTGCCGGGAAATTAGAGAGACATGTGCCCATCCAAGTGCCTAACAGCTACTCTCTCATTGGTTCTCCCTCTTCCCTTTCCTCCTCTGCCAAATGGGCAACCTGTGTGAACCAGGAGCTTAAAGGGGCTGTCTCTCCAAGTTGGGAGATTGATAGTAAAGCTGTTGGAAAGTCAAACCGGAGCACCAGGAGAGGGACTCTTCGTTGAGTTTTAGAAACCTTTCGTATTCACAGTGTGTCCATTCTCTAGGTTTCCCGTACATGTTATAGCTGTAGTAATATTCCCTTCAACCTGGAGAGGTGGGACCCATGGAATGGTTGCCATGCATTATTGCTTTAAAGGGTCTGCATTTGCTCACCCAATCTCACCAATCCTCTCAGTCCCAAGTGTCCAGCCTCATGCCACATCCAGCTGTCATCGTAGATAGGGTCATTCCAGGTTGCATCAGAGACCCTGAAGGAATTGTAAAGAATTTCCCTGTTTCTTTGTTCTGTTTTTGAAATTCCTTTTTAGAGTGGGTTTGAGCTGATTCTCGCTGCCATGTTTATGCCAGTCTAGACACACCTGATTCCCTTACGGAGACATATCAATACATAGGTTTTAAGATTCTTACTAGTCAGATCTATTCCTCTGCGGGAAATATGGGGTTTTGAGTCCCTTTCACTGAGGAAGGTGGAGGTCTTGTCTATTCCATAGTTGGTTTTTGGAACAGTACCTGTGCTTATATCAAACTCTGGTTTGATGCATCACCCCACCTCTCCTTCCCCCTTAAGCAGGCATAAGAGTGTTTTCTAAATGTGAGACTCTGTTCTCTTTCCTAACTCAGTTCATGTGTAGCCATGTTTACAGGATCTTCCTAAGTGATATCTTATGATAAGTTTCTTTTCCTGTGTGACTTCTTTCCCTTAGAATCATCGTACCTGAATCCACTCATTTTGCTGCTACTGGTCTTATGACATTGATTTCGTGGCTGAGGGATATTCCATCGTACGTAAGTTCCACAATGTTTGGAACCATTTTTATATTTCCTGGGATATTTCAGGTGTACCCAGGTTGAGGTTCTTGTAAGCAGTGCAGCCCTCAATTTGGGGGTGGCTCTGTCTTATGGATTTTCAGTTTTCCCAAGGTATATTCCCTAGACTGGAAGTGCCCTTGGCTCTGTAGCTCTGTTGTTTACTTGTTTTAGGGAACACAATGCACTCCTCCAGTGAGGCAGTTGGCAACTTACATCCCGCCCATCAGCATAACAAGGCTCCCTGTTCTCCAGGGCCTGTCTTGCCTTTCTGGTTTTTACACATTTTGTGGATGTCCCTTTTGACCTTTGGGGAGTGATACTTCTTTGTAGTGCAGATTTGCATTGCCCGCTTGCTTGCTTGGCCAAAAAGGGCGTATGCGTTTTCTCCTGAATATATTCAGGAGAAAACGCATACGCCCTTTTTGGCCAAGTGCATCATTGTCGAAGTTGTGCCCCTCTTCCTGTGCTTTACAGGCGATTCTAACGTACCTCTTGAAATCTGTTTCCTGCTATTCTGCCTCGCATTCAAGTCCGCCTCGTTGCCTTCCCTCAACAGATTTTTGGACGATAGTTGGCCTTGATTACACTGCCAGTTTGTGAATTGCTGTGCCCCTGAGCTCCATTTTTCAACTCGTTTTTTGTGAGCTGAACGCAAGTCCAAACATTTGGTTCAGGACCTATACTGGTTCCCGGTGGGTGGCTGAGACTTTGGTGAATTCTTCTTCCTGCCGGGAAATTAGAGAGACATGTGCCCATCCAAGTGCCTAACAGCTACTCTCTCATTGGTTCTCCCTCTTCCCTTTCCTCCTCTGCCAAATGGGCAACCTGTGTGAACCAGGAGCTTAAAGGGGCTGTCTCTCCAAGTTGGGAGATTGATAGTAAAGCTGTTGGAAAGTCAAACCGGAGCACCAGGAGAGGGACTCTTCGTTGAGTTTTAGAAACCTTTCCTATTCACAGTGTGTCCATTCTCTAGGTTTCCCGTACATGTTATAGCTGTAGTAATATTCCCTTCAACCTGGAGAGGTGGGACCCATGGAATGGTTGCCATGCATTATTGCTTTAAAGGGTCTGCATTTGCTCACCCAATCTCACCAATCCTCTCAGTCCCAAGTGTCCAGCCTCATGCCACATCCAGCTGTCATCGTAGATAGGGTCATTCCAGGTTGCATCAGAGACCCTGAAGGAATTGTAAAGAATTTCCCTGTTTCTTTGTTCTGTTTTTGAAATTCCTTTTTAGAGTGGGTTTGAGCTGATTCTCGCTGCCATGTTTATGCCAGTCTAGACACACCTGATTCCCTTACGGAGACATATCAATACATAGGTTTTAAGATTCTTACTAGTCAGATCTATTCCTCTGCGGGAAATATGGGGTTTTGAGTCCCTTTCACTGAGGAAGGTGGAGGTCTTGTCTATTCCATAGTTGGTTTTTGGAACAGTACCTGTGCTTATATCAAACTCTGGTTTGATGCATCACCCCACCTCTCCTTCCCCCTTAAGCAGGCATAAGAGTGTTTTCTAAATGTGAGACTCTGTTCTCTTTCCTAACTCAGTTCATGTGTAGCCATGTTTACAGGATCTTCCTAAGTGATATCTTATGATAAGTTTCTTTTCCTGTGTGACTTCTTTCCCTTAGAATCATCGTACCTGAATCCACTCATTTTGCTGCTACTGGTCTTATGACATTGATTTCGTGGCTGAGGGATATTCCATCGTACGTAAGTTCCACAATGTTTGGAACCATTTTTATATTTCCTGGGATATTTCAGGTGTACCCAGGTTGAGGTTCTTGTAAGCAGTGCAGCCCTCAATTTGGGGGTGGCTCTGTCTTATGGATTTTCAGTTTTCCCAAGGTATATTCCCTAGACTGGAAGTGCCCTTGGCTCTGTAGCTCTGTTGTTTACTTGTTTTAGGGAACACAATGCACTCCTCCAGTGAGGCAGTTGGCAACTTACATCCCGCCCATCAGCATAACAAGGCTCCCTGTTCTCCAGGGCCTGTCTTGCCTTTCTGGTTTTTACACATTTTGTGGATGTCCCTTTTGACCTTTGGGGAGTGATACTTCTTTGTAGTGCAGATTTGCATTGCCCGCTTGCTTGCTTGGCCAAAAAGGGCGTATGCGTTTTCTCCTGAATATATTCAGGAGAAAACGCATACGCCCTTTTTGGCCAAGTGCATCATTGTCGAAGTTGTGCCCCTCTTCATGTGCTTTACAGGCGATTCTAACGTACCTCTTGAAATCTGTTTCCTGCTATTCTGCCTCGCATTCAAGTCCGCCTCGTTGCCTTCCCTCAACAGATTTTTGGACGATAGTTGGCCTTGATTACTCTGCCAGTTTGTGAATTGCTGTGCCCCTGAGCTCCATTTTTCAACTCGTTTTTTGTGAGCTGAACGCAAGTCCAAACATTTGGTTCAGGACCTATACTGGTTCCCGGTGGGTGGCTGAGACTTTGGTGAATTCTTCTTCCTGCCGGGAAATTAGAGTGACATGTGCCCATCCAAATGCCTAACAGCTACTCTCTCATTGGTTCTCCCTCTTCCCTTTCCTCCTCTGCCAAATGGGCAACCTGTGTGAACCAGGAGCTTAAAGGGGCTGTCTCTCCAAGTTGGGAGATTGATAGTAAAGCTGTTGGAAAGTCAAACCGGAGCACCAGGAGAGGGACTCTTCGTTGAGTTTTAGAAACCTTTCATATTCACAGTGTGTCCATTCTCTAGGTTTCCCGTACATGTTATAGCTGTAGTAATATTCCCTTCAACCTGGAGAGGTGGGACCCATGGAATGGTTGCCATGCATTATTGCTTTAAAGGGTCTGCATTTGCTCACCCAATCTCACCAATCCTCTCAGTCCCAAGTGTCCAGCCTCATGCCACATCCAGCTGTCATCGTAGATAGGGTCATTCCAGGTTGCATCAGAGACCCTGAAGGAATTGTAAAGAATTTCCCTGTTTCTTTGTTCTGTTTTTGAAATTCCTTTTTAGAGTGGGTTTGAGCTGATTCTCGCTGCCATGTTTATGCCAGTCTAGACACACCTGATTCCCTTACGGAGACATATCAATACATAGGTTTTAAGATTCTTACTAGTCAGATCTATTCCTCTGCGGGAAATATGGGGTTTTGAGTCCCTTTCACTGAGGAAGGTGGAGGTCTTGTCTATTCCATAGTTGGTTTTTGGAACAGTACCTGTGCTTATATCAAACTCTGGTTTGATGCATCACCCCACCTCTCCTTCCCCCTTAAGCAGGCATAAGAGTGTTTTCTAAATGTGAGACTCTGTTCTCTTTCCTAACTCAGTTCATGTGTAGCCATGTTTACAGGATCTTCCTAAGTGATATCTTATGATAAGTTTCTTTTCCTGTGTGACTTCTTTCCCTTAGAATCATCGTACCTGAATCCACTCATTTTGCTGCTACTGGTCTTATGACATTGATTTCGTGGCTGAGGGATATTCCATCGTACATAAGTTCCACAATGTTTGGAACCATTTTTATATTTCCTGGGATATTTCAGGTGTACCCAGGTTGAGGTTCTTGTAAGCAGTGCAGCCCTCAATTTGGGGGTGGCTCTGTCTTATGGATTTTCAGTTTTCCCAAGGTATATTCCCTAGACTGGAAGTGCCCTTGGCTCTGTAGCTCTGTTGTTTACTTGTTTTAGGGAACACAATGCACTCCTCCAGTGAGGCAGTTGGCAACTTACATCCCGCCCATCAGCATAACAAGGCTCCCTGTTCTCCAGGGCCTGTCTTGCCTTTCTGGTTTTTACACATTTTGTGGATGTCCCTTTTGACCTTTGGGGAGTGATACTTCTTTGTAGTGCAGATTTGCATTGCCCGCTTGCTTGCTTGGCCAAAAAGGGCGTATGCGTTTTCTCCTGAATATATTCAGGAGAAAACGCATACGCCCTTTTTGGCCAAGTGCATCGTTGTCGAAGTTGTGCCCCTCTTCCTGTGCTTTACAGGCGATTCTAACGTACCTCTTGAAATCTGTTTCCTGCTATTCTGCCTCGCATTCAAGTCCGCCTCGTTGCCTTCCCTCAACAGATTTTTGGACGATAGTTGGCCTTGATTACTCTGCCAGTTTGTGAATTGCTGTGCCCCTGAGCTCCATTTTTCAACTCGTTTTTTGTGAGCTGAACGCAAGTCCAAACATTTGGTTCAGGACCTATACTGGTTCCCGGTGGGTGGCTGAGACTTTGGTGAATTCTTCTTCCTGCCGGGAAATTAGAGTGACATGTGCCCATCCAAATGCCTAACAGCTACTCTCTCATTGGTTCTCCCTCTTCCCTTTCCTCCTCTGCCAAATGGGCAACCTGTGTGAACCAGGAGCTTAAAGGGGCTGTCTCTCCAAGTTGGGAGATTGATAGTAAAGCTGTTGGAAAGTCAAACCGGAGCACCAGGAGAGGGACTCTTCGTTGAGTTTTAGAAACCTTTCGTATTCACAGTGTGTCCATTCTCTAGGTTTCCCGTACATGTTATAGCTGTAGTAATATTCCCTTCAACCTGGAGAGGTGGGACCCATGGAATGGTTGCCATGCATTATTGCTTTAAAGGGTCTGCATTTGCTCACCCAATCTCACCAATCCTCTCAGTCCCAAGTGTCCAGCCTCATGCCACATCCAGCTGTCATCGTAGATAGGGTCATTCCAGGTTGCATCAGAGACCCTGAAGGAATTGTAAAGAATTTCCCTGTTTCTTTGTTCTGTTTTTGAAATTCCTTTTTAGAGTGGGTTTGAGCTGATTCTCGCTGCCATGTTTATGCCAGTCTAGACACACCTGATTCCCTTACGGAGACATATCAATACATAGGTTTTAAGATTCTTACTAGTCAGATCTATTCCTCTGCGGGAAATATGGGGTTTTGAGTCCCTTTCACTGAGGAAGGTGGAGGTCTTGTCTATTCCATAGTTGGTTTTTGGAACAGTACCTGTGCTTATATCAAACTCTGGTTTGATGCATCACCCCACCTCTCCTTCCCCCTTAAGCAGGCATAAGAGTGTTTTCTAAATGTGAGACTCTGTTCTCTTTCCTAACTCAGTTCATGTGTAGCCATGTTTACAGGATCTTCCTAAGTGATATCTTATGATAAGTTTCTTTTCCTGTGTGACTTCTTTCCCTTAGAATCATCGTACCTGAATCCACTCATTTTGCTGCTACTGGTCTTATGACATTGATTTCGTGGCTGAGGGATATTCCATCGTACGTAAGTTCCACAATGTTTGGAACCATTTTTATATTTCCTGGGATATTTCAGGTGTACCCAGGTTGAGGTTCTTGTAAGCAGTGCAGCCCTCAATTTGGGGGTGGCTCTGTCTTATGGATTTTCAGTTTTCCCAAGGTATAATCCCTAGACTGGAAGTGCCCTGGGCTCTGGAGCTCTGTTGTTTACTTGTTTTAGGGAACACAATGCACTCCTCCAGTGAGGCAGTTGGCAACTTACATCCCGCCCATCAGCATAACAAGGCTCCCTGTTCTCCAGGGCCTGTCTTGCCTTTCTGGTTTTTACACATTTTGTGGATGTCCCTTTTGACCGGTGGGGAGTGATACTTCTTTGTAGTGCAGATTTGCATTGCCCGCTTGCTTGCTTGGCCAAAAAGGGCGTATGCGTTTTCTCCTGAATATATTCAGGAGAAAACGCATACGCCCTTTTTGGCCAAGTGCATCATTGTCGAAGTTGTGCCCCTCTTCCTGTGCTTTACAGGCGATTCTAACGTACCTCTTGAAATCTGTTTCCTGCTATTCTGCCTCGCATTCAAGTCCGCCTCGTTGCCTTCCCTCAACAGATTTTTGGACGATAGTTGGCCTTGATTACTCTGCCAGTTTGTGAATTGCTGTGCCCCTGAGCTCCATTTTTCAACTCGTTTTTTGTGAGCTGAACGCAAGTCCAAACATTTGGTTCAGGACCTATACTGGTTCCCGGTGGGTGGCTGAGACTTTGGTGAATTCTTCTTCCTGCCGGGAAATTAGAGTGACATGTGCCCATCCAAATGCCTAACAGCTACTCTCTCATTGGTTCTCCCTCTTCCCTTTCCTCCTCTGCCAAATGGGCAACCTGTGTGAACCAGGAGCTTAAAGGGGCTGTCTCTCCAAGTTGGGAGATTGATAGTAAAGCTGTTGGAAAGTCAAACCGGAGCACCAGGAGAGGGACTCTTCGTTGAGTTTTAGAAACCTTTCGTATTCACAGTGTGTCCATTCTCTAGGTTTCCTGTACATGTTATAGCTGTAGTAATATTCCCTTCAACCTGGAGAGGTGGGACCCATGGAATGGTTGCCATGCATTATTGCTTTAAAGGGTCTGCATTTGCTCACCCAATCTCACCAATCCTCTCAGTCCCAAGTGTCCAGCCTCATGCCACATCCAGCTGTCATCGTAGATAGGGTCATTCCAGGTTGCATCAGAGACCCTGAAGGAATTGTAAAGAATTTCCCTGTTTCTTTGTTCTGTTTTTGAAATTCCTTTTTAGAGTGGGTTTGAGCTGATTCTCGCTGCCATGTTTATGCCAGTCTAGACACACCTGATTCCCTTACGGAGACATATCAATACATAGGTTTTAAGATTCTTACTAGTCAGATCTATTCCTCTGCGGGAAATATGGGGTTTTGAGTCCCTTTCACTGAGGAAGGTGGAGGTCTTGTCTATTCCATAGTTGGTTTTTGGAACAGTACCTGTGCTTATATCAAACTCTGGTTTGATGCATCACCCCACCTCTCCTTCCCCCTTAAGCAGGCATAAGAGTGTTTTCTAAATGTGAGACTCTGTTCTCTTTCCTAACTCAGTTCATGTGTAGCCATGTTTACAGGATCTTCCTAAGTGATATCTTATGATAAGTTTCTTTTCCTGTGTGACTTCTTTCCCTTAGAATCATCGTACCTGAATCCACTCATTTTGCTGCTACTGGTCTTATGACATTGATTTCGTGGCTGAGGGATATTCCATCGTACGTAAGTTCCACAATGTTTGGAACCATTTTTATATTTCCTGGGATATTTCAGGTGTACCCAGGTTGAGGTTCTTGTAAGCAGTGCAGCCCTCAATTTGGGGGTGGCTCTGTCTTATGGATTTTCAGTTTTCCCAAGGTATATTCCCTAGACTGGAAGTGTCCTTGGCTCTGTAGCTCTGTTGTTTACTTGTTTTAGGGAACACAATGCACTCCTCCAGTGAGGCAGTTGGCAACTTACATCCCGCCCATCAGCATAACAAGGCTCCCTGTTCTCCAGGGCCTGTCTTGCCTTTCTGGTTTTTACACATTTTGTGGATGTCCCTTTTGACCTTTGGGGAGTGATACTTCTTTGTAGTGCAGATTTGCATTGCCCGCTTGCTTGCTTGGCCAAAAAGGGCGTATGCGTTTTCTCCTGAATATATTCAGGAGAAAACGCATACGCCCTTTTTGGCCAAGTGCATCATTGTCGAAGTTGTGCCCCTCTTCCTGTGCTTTACAGGCGATTCTAACGTACCTCTTGAAATCTGTTTCCTGCTATTCTGCCTCGCATTCAAGTCCGCCTCGTTGCCTTCCCTCAACAGATTTTTGGACGATAGTTGGCCTTGATTACTCTGCCAGTTTGTGAATTGCTGTGCCCCTGAGCTCCATTTTTCAACTCGTTTTTTGTGAGCTGAACGCAAGTCCAAACATTTGGTTCAGGACCTATACTGGTTCCCGGTGGGTGGCTGAGACTTTGGTGAATTCTTCTTCCTGCCGGGAAATTAGAGTGACATGTGCCCATCCAAATGCCTAACAGCTACTCTCTCATTGGTTCTCCCTCTTCCCTTTCCTCCTCTGCCAAATGGGCAACCTGTGTGAACCAGGAGCTTAAAGGGGCTGTCTCTCCAAGTTGGGAGATTGATAGTAAAGCTGTTGGAAAGTCAAACCGGAGCACCAGGAGAGGGACTCTTCGTTGAGTTTTAGAAACCTTTCGTATTCACAGTGTGTCCATTCTCTAGGTTTCACGTACATGTTATAGCTGTAGTAATATTCCCTTCAACCTGGAGAGGTGGGACCCATGGAATGGTTGCCATGCATTATTGCTTTAAAGGGTCTGCATTTGCTCACCCAATCTCACCAATCCTCTCAGTCCCAAGTGTCCAGCCTCATGCCACATCCAGCTGTCATCGTAGATAGGGTCATTCCAGGTTGCATCAGAGACCCTGAAGGAATTGTAAAGAATTTCCCTGTTTCTTTGTTCTGTTTTTGAAATTCCTTTTTAGAGTGGGTTTGAGCTGATTCTCGCTGCCATGTTTATGCCAGTCTAGACACACCTGATTCCCTTACGGAGACATATCAATACATAGGTTTTAAGATTCTTACTAGTCAGATCTATTCCTCTGCGGGAAATATGGGGTTTTGAGTCCCTTTCACTGAGGAAGGTGGAGGTCTTGTCTATTCCATAGTTGGTTTTTGGAACAGTACCTGTGCTTATATCAAACTCTGGTTTGATGCATCACCCCACCTCTCCTTCCCCCTTAAGCAGGCATAAGAGTGTTTTCTAAATGTGAGACTCTGTTCTCTTTCCTAACTCAGTTCATGTGTAGCCATGTTTACAGGATCTTCCTAAGTGATATCTTATGATAAGTTTCTTTTCCTGTGTGACTTCTTTCCCTTAGAATCATCGTACCTGAATCCACTCATTTTGCTGCTACTGGTCTTATGACATTGATTTCGTGGCTGAGGGATATTCCATCGTACGTAAGTTCCACAATGTTTGGAACCATTTTTATATTTCCTGGGATATTTCAGGTGTACCCAGGTTGAGGTTCTTGTAAGCAGTGCAGCCCTCAATTTGGGGGTGGCTCTGTCTTATGGATTTTCAGTTTTCCCAAGGTATATTCCCTAGACTGGAAGTGCCCTTGGCTCTGTAGCTCTGTTGTTTACTTGTTTTAGGGAACACAATGCACTCCTCCAGTGAGGCAGTTGGCAACTTACATCCCGCCCATCAGCATAACAAGGCTCCCTGTTCTCCAGGGCCTGTCTTGCCTTTCTGGTTTTTACACATTTTGTGGATGTCCCTTTTGACCTTTGGGGAGTGATACTTCTTTGTAGTGCAGATTTGCATTGCCCGCTTGCTTGCTTGGCCAAAAAGGGCGTATGCGTTTTCTCCTGAATATATTCAGGAGAAAACGCATACGCCCTTTTTGGCCAAGTGCATCGTTGTCGAAGTTGTGCCCCTCTTCCTGTGCTTTACAGGCGATTCTAACGTACCTCTTGAAATCTGTTTCCTGCTATTCTGCCTCGCATTCAAGTCCGCCTCGTTGCCTTCCCTCAACAGATTTTTGGACGATAGTTGGCCTTGATTACTCTGCCAGTTTGTGAATTGCTGTGCCCCTGAGCTCCATTTTTCAACTCGTTTTTTGTGAGCTGAACGCAAGTCCAAACATTTGGTTCAGGACCTCTACTCGTTCCCGGTGGGTGGCTGAGACTTTGGTGAATTCTTCTTCCTGCCGGGAAATTAGAGTGACATGTGCCCATCCAAATGCCTAACAGCTACTCTCTCATTGGTTCTCCCTCTTCCCTTTCCTCCTCTGCCAAATGGGCAACCTGTGTGAACCAGGAGCTTAAAGGGGCTGTCTCTCCAAGTTGGGAGATTGATAGTAAAGCTGTTGGAAAGTCAAACCGGAGCACCAGGAGAGGGACTCTTCGTTGAGTTTTAGAAACCTTTCGTATTCACAGTGTGTCCATTCTCTAGGTTTCCCGTACATGTTATAGCTGTAGTAATATTCCCTTCAACCTGGAGAGGTGGGACCCATGGAATGGTTGCCATGCATTATTGCTTTAAAGGGTCTGCATTTGCTCACCCAATCTCACCAATCCTCTCAGTCCCAAGTGTCCAGCCTCATGCCACATCCAGCTGTCATCGTAGATAGGGTCATTCCAGGTTGCATCAGAGACCCTGAAGGAATTGTAAAGAATTTCCCTGTTTCTTTGTTCTGTTTTTGAAATTCCTTTTTAGAGTGGGTTTGAGCTGATTTTCGCTGCCATGTTTATGCCAGTCTAGACACACCTGATTCCCTTACAGAGACATATCAATACATAGGTTTTAAGATTCTTACTAGTCAGATCTATTCCTCTGCGGGAAATATGGGGTTTTGAGTCCCTTTCACTGAGGAAGGTGGAGGTCTTGTCTATTCCATAGTTGGTTTTTGGAACAGTACCTGTGCTTATATCAAACTCTGGTTTGATGCATCACCCCACCTCTCCTTCCCCCTTAAGCAGGCATAAGAGTGTTTTCTAAATGTGAGACTCTGTTCTCTTTCCTAACTCAGTTCATGTGTAGCCATGTTTACAGGATCTTCCTAAGTGATATCTTATGATAAGTTTCTTTTCCTGTGTGACTTCTTTCCCTTAGAATCATCGTACCTGAATCCACTCATTTTGCTGCTACTGGTCTTATGACATTGATTTCGTGGCTGAGGGATATTCCATCGTACGTAAGTTCCACAATGTTTGGAACCATTTTTATATTTCCTGGGATATTTCAGGTGTACCCAGGTTGAGGTTCTTGTAAGCAGTGCAGCCCTCAATTTGGGGGTGGCTCTGTCTTATGGATTTTCAGTTTTCCCAAGGTATATTCCCTAGACTGGAAGTGCCCTTGGCTCTGTAGCTCTGTTGTTTACTTGTTTTAGGGAACACAATGCACTCCTCCAGTGAGGCAGTTGGCAAGTTACATCCCGCCCATCAGCATAACAAGGCTCCCTGTTCTCCAGGGCCTGTCTTGCCTTTCTGGTTTTTACACATTTTGTGGATGTCCCTTTTGACCGGTGGGGAGTGATACTTCTTTGTAGTGCAGATTTGCATTGCCCGCTTGCTTGCTTGGCCAAAAAGGGCGTATGCGTTTTCTCCTGAATATATTCAGGAGAAAACGCATACGCCCTTTTTGGCCAAGTGCATCATTGTCGAAGTTGTGCCCCTCTTCCTGTGCTTTACAGGCGAATCTAACGTACCTCTTGAAATCTGTTTCCTGCTATTCTGCCTCGCATTCAAGTCCGCCTCGTTGCCTTCCCTCAACAGATTTTTGGACGATAGTTGGCCTTGATTACTCTGCCAGTTTGTGAATTGCTGTGCCCCTGAGCTCCATTTTTCAACTCGTTTTTTGTGAGCTGAACGCAAGTCCAAACATTTGGTTCAGGACCTATACTGGTTCCCGGTGGGTGGCTGAGACTTTGGTGAATTCTTCTTCCTGCCGGGAAATTAGAGTGACATGTGCCCATCCAAATGCCTAACAGCTACTCTCTCATTGGTTCTCCCTCTTCCCTTTCCTCCTCTGCCAAATGGGCAACCTGTGTGAACCAGGAGCTTAAAGGGGCTGTCTCTCCAAGTTGGGAGATTGATAGTAAAGCTGTTGGAAAGTCAAACCGGAGCACCAGGAGAGGGACTCTTCGTTGAGTTTTAGAAACCTTTCGTATTCACAGTGTGTCCATTCTCTAGGTTTCCCGTACATGTTATAGCTGTAGTAATATTCCCTTCAACCTGGAGAGGTGGGACCCATGGAATGGGTGCCATGCATTATTGCTTTAAAGGGTCTGCATTTGCTCACCCAATCTCACCAATCCTCTCAGTCCCAAGTGTCCAGCCTCATGCCACATCCAGCTGTCATCGTAGATAGGGTCATTCCAGGTTGCATCAGAGACCCTGAAGGAATTGTAAAGAATTTCCCTGTTTCTTTGTTCTGTTTTTGAAATTCCTTTTTAGAGTGGGTTTCAGCTGATTCTCGCTGCCATGTTTATGCCAGTCTAGACACACCTGATTCCCTTACGGAGACATATCAATACATAGGTTTTAAGATTCTTACTAGTCAGATCTATTCCTCTGCGGGAAATATGGGGTTTTGAGTCCCTTTCACTGAGGAAGGTGGAGGTCTTGTCTATTCCATAGTTGGTTTTTGGAACAGTACCTGTGCCTATATCAAACTCTGGTTTGATTCATCACCCCACCTCTCCTTCCCCCTTAAGCAGGCATAAGAGTGTTTTCTAAATGTGAGACTCTGTTCTCTTTCCTAACTCAGTTCATGTGTAGCCATGTTTACAGGATCTTCCTAAGTGATATCTTATGATAAGTTTCTTTTCCTGTGTGACTTCTTTCCCTTAGAATCATCGTACCTGAATCCACTCATTTTGCTGCTACTGGTCTTATGACATTGATTTCGTGGCTGAGGGATATTCCATCGTACGTAAGTTCCACAATGTTTGGAACCATTTTTATATTTCCTGGGATATTTCAGGTGTACCCAGGTTGAGGTTCTTGTAAGCAGTGCAGCCCTCAATTTGGGGGTGGCTCTGTCTTATGGATTTTCAGTTTTCCCAAGGTATATTCCCTAGACTGGAAGTGCCCTTGGCTCTGTAGCTCTGTTGTTTACTTGTTTTAGGGAACACAATGCACTCCTCCAGTGAGGCAGTTGGCAACTTACATCCCGCCCATCAGCATAACAAGGCTCCCTGTTCTCCAGGGCCTGTCTTGCCTTTCTGGTTTTTACACATTTTGTGGATGTCCCTTTTGACCTTTGGGGAGTGATACTTCTTTGTAGTGCAGATTTGCATTGCCCGCTTGCTTGCTTGGCCAAAAAGGGCGTATGCGTTTTCTCCTGAATATATTCAGGAGAAAACGCATACGCCCTTTTTGGCCAAGTGCATCATTGTCGAAGTTGTGCCCCTCTTCCTGTGCTTTACAGGCGATTCTAACGTACCTCTTGAAATCTGTTTCCTGCTATTCTGCCTCGCATTCAAGTCCGCCTCGTTGCCTTCCCTCAACAGATTTTTGGACGATAGTTGGCCTTGATTACTCTGCCAGTTTGTGAATTGCTGTGCCCCTGAGCTCCATTTTTCAACTCGTTTTTTGTGAGCTGAACGCAAGTCCAAACATTTGGTTCAGGACCTATACTGGTTCCCGGTGGGTGGCTGAGACTTTGGTGAATTCTTCTTCCTGCCGGGAAATTAGAGTGACATGTGCCCATCCAAATGCCTAACAGCTACTCTCTCATTGGTTCTCCCTCTTCCCTTTCCTCCTCTGCCAAATGGGCAACCTGTGTGAACCAGGAGCTTAAAGGGGCTGTCTCTCCAAGTTGGGAGATTGATAGTAAAGCTGTTGGAAAGTCAAACCGGAGCACCAGGAGAGGGACTCTTCGTTGAGTTTTAGAAACCTTTCGTATTCACAGTGTGTCCATTCTCTAGGTTTCCCGTACATGTT
Source organism: Mesoplodon mirus (assembly GCF_964341445.2). Classification (NCBI taxonomy): domain Eukaryota; kingdom Metazoa; phylum Chordata; class Mammalia; order Artiodactyla; family Ziphiidae; genus Mesoplodon; species Mesoplodon mirus. The sequence continues at coordinate 125,693,650 of NC_138984.1, forward strand.
ATAGCTGTAGTAATATTCCCTTCAACCTGGAGAGGTGGGACCCATGGAATGGTTGCCATGCATTATTGCTTTAAAGGGTCTGCATTTGCTCACCCAATCTCACCAATCCTCTCAGTCCCAAGTGTCCAGCCTCATGCCACATCCAGCTGTCATCGTAGATAGGGTCATTCCAGGTTGCATCAGAGACCCTGAAGGAATTGTAAAGAATTTCCCTGTTTCTTTGTTCTGTTTTTGAAATTCCTTTTTAGAGTGGGTTTGAGCTGATTCTCGCTGCCATGTTTATGCCAGTCTAGACACACCTGATTCCCTTACGGAGACATATCAATACATAGGTTTTAAGATTCTTACTAGTCAGATCTATTCCTCTGCGGGAAATATGGGGTTTTGAGTCCCTTTCACTGAGGAAGGTGGAGGTCTTGTCTATTCCATAGTTGGTTTTTGGAACAGTACCTGTGCTTATATCAAACTCTGGTTTGATGCATCACCCCACCTCTCCTTCCCCCTTAAGCAGGCATAAGAGTGTTTTCTAAATGTGAGACTCTGTTCTCTTTCCTAACTCAGTTCATGTGTAGCCATGTTTACAGGATCTTCCTAAGTGATATCTTATGATAAGTTTCTTTTCCTGTGTGACTTCTTTCCCTTAGAATCATCGTACCTGAATCCACTCATTTTGCTGTTACTGGTCTTATGACATTGATTTCGTGGCTGAGGGATATTCCATCGTACGTAAGTTCCACAATGTTTGGAACCATTTTTATATTTCCTGGGATATTTCAGGTGTACCCAGGTTGAGGTTCTTGTAAGCAGTGCAGCCCTCAATTTGGGGGTGGCTCTGTCTTATGGATTTTCAGTTTTCCCAAGGTATATTCCCTAGACTGGAAGTGCCCTTGGCTCTGTAGCTCTGTTGTTTACTTGTTTTAGGGAACACAATGCACTCCTCCAGTGAGGCAGTTGGCAACTTACATCCCGCCCATCAGCATAACAAGGCTCCCTGTTCTCCAGGGCCTGTCTTGCCTTTCTGGTTTTTACACATTTTGTGGATGTCCCTTTTGACCTTTGGGGAGTGATACTTCTTTGTAGTGCAGATTTGCATTGCCCGCTTGCTTGCTTGGCCAAAAAGGGCGTATGCGTTTTCTCCTGAATATATTCAGGAGAAAACTCATACGCCCTTTTTGGCCAAGTGCATCATTGTCGAAGTTGTGCCCCTCTTCCTGTGCTTTACAGGCGATTCTAACGTACCTCTTGAAATCTGTTTCCTGCTATTCTGCCTCGCATTCAAGTCCGCCTCGTTGCCTTCCCTCAACAGATTTTTGGACGATAGTTGGCCTTGATTACTCTGCCAGTTTGTGAATTGCTGTGCCCCTGAGCTCCATTTTTCAACTCGTTTTTTGTGAGCTGAACGCAAGTCCAAACATTTGGTTCAGGACCTATACTGGTTCCCGGTGGGTGGCTGAGACTTTGGTGAATTCTTCTTCCTGCCGGGAAATTAGAGAGACATGTGCCCATCCAAGTGCCTAACAGCTACTCTCTCATTGGTTCTCCCTCTTCCCTTTCCTCCTCTGCCAAATGGGCAACCTGTGTGAACCAGGAGCTTAAAGGGGCTGTCTCTCCAAGTTGGGAGATTGATAGTAAAGCTGTTGGAAAGTCAAACCGGAGCACCAGGAGAGGGACTCTTCGTTGAGTTTTAGAAACCTTTCGTATTCACAGTGTGTCCATTCTCTAGGTTTCCCGTACATGTTATAGCTGTAGTAATATTCCCTTCAACCTGGAGAGGTGGGACCCATGGAATGGTTGCCATGCATTATTGCTTTAAAGGGTCTGCATTTGCTCACCCAATCTCACCAATCCTCTCAGTCCCAAGTGTCCAGCCTCATGCCACATCCAGCTGTCATCGTAGATAGGGTCATTCCAGGTTGCATCAGAGACCCTGAAGGAATTGTAAAGAATTTCCCTGTTTCTTTGTTCTGTTTTTGAAATTCCTTTTTAGAGTGGGTTTGAGCTGATTCTCGCTGCCATGTTTATGCCAGTCTAGACACACCTGATTCCCTTACGGAGACATATCAATACATAGGTTTTAAGATTCTTACTAGTCAGATCTATTCCTCTGCGGGAAATATGGGGTTTTGAGTCCCTTTCACTGAGGAAGGTGGAGGTCTTGTCTATTCCATAGTTGGTTTTTGGAACAGTACCTGTGCTTATATCAAACTCTGGTTTGATGCATCACCCCACCTCTCCTTCCCCCTTAAGCAGGCATAAGAGTGTTTTCTAAATGTGAGACTCTGTTCTCTTTCCTAACTCAGTTCATGTGTAGCCATGTTTACAGGATCTTCCTAAGTGATATCTTATGATAAGTTTCTTTTCCTGTGTGACTTCTTTCCCTTAGAATCATCGTACCTGAATCCACTCATTTTGCTGCTACTGGTCTTATGACATTGATTTCGTGGCTGAGGGATATTCCATCGTACGTAAGTTCCACAATGTTTGGAACCATTTTTATATTTCCTGGGATATTTCAGGTGTACCCAGGTTGAGGTTCTTGTAAGCAGTGCAGCCCTCAATTTGGGGGTGGCTCTGTCTTATGGATTTTCAGTTTTCCCAAGGTATATTCCCTAGACTGGAAGTGCCCTTGGCTCTGTAGCTCTGTTGTTTACTTGTTTTAGGGAACACAATGCACTCCTCCAGTGAGGCAGTTGGCAACTTACATCCCGCCCATCAGCATAACAAGGCTCCCTGTTCTCCAGGGCCTGTCTTGCCTTTCTGGTTTTTACACATTTTGTGGATGTCCCTTTTGACCGGTGGGGAGTGATACTTCTTTGTAGTGCAGATTTGCATTGCCCGCTTGCTTGCTTGGCCAAAAAGGGCGTATGCGTTTTCTCCTGAATATATTCAGGAGAAAACGCATACGCCCTTTTTGGCCAAGTGCATCATTGTCGAAGTTGTGCCCCTCTTCCTGTGCTTTACAGGCGATTCTAACGTACCTCTTGAAATCTGTTTCCTGCTATTCTGCCTCGCATTCAAGTCCGCCTCGTTGCCTTCCCTCAACAGATTTTTGGACGATAGTTGGCCTTGATTACTCTGCCAGTTTGTGAATTGCTGTGCCCCTGAGCTCCATTTTTCAACTCGTTTTTTGTGAGCTGAACGCAAGTCCAAACATTTGGTTCAGGACCTATACTGGTTCCCGGTGGGTGGCTGAGACTTTGGTGAATTCTTCTTCCTGCCGGGAAATTAGAGTGACATGTGCCCATCCAAGTGCCTAACAGCTACTCTCTCATTGGTTCTCCCTCTTCCCTTTCCTCCTCTGCCAAATGGGCAACCTGTGTGAACCAGGAGCTTAAAGGGGCTGTCTCTCCAAGTTGGGAGATTGATAGTAAAGCTGTTGGAAAGTCAAACCGGAGCACCAGGAGAGGGACTCTTCGTTGAGTTTTAGAAACCTTTCGTATTCAGAGTGTGTCCATTCTCTAGGTTTCCCGTACATGTTATAGCTGTAGTAATATTCCCTTCAACCTGGAGAGGTGGGACCCATGGAATGGTTGCCATGCATTATTGCTTTAAAGGGTCTGCATTTGCTCACCCAACCTCACCAATCCTCTCAGTCCCAAGTGTCCAGCCTCATGCCACATCCAGCTCTCATCGTAGATAGGGTCATTCCAGGTTGCATCAGAGACCCTGAAGGAATTGTAAAGAATTTCCCTGTTTTTTGTTCTGTTTTTGAAATTCCTTTTTAGAGTGGGTTTGAGCTGATTCTCGCTGCCATGTTTATGCCAGTCTAGACACACCTGATTCCCTTACGGAGACATATCAATACATAGGTTTTAAGATTCTTACTAGTCAGATCTATTCCTCTGCGGGAAATATGGGGTTTTGAGTCCCTTTCACTGAGGAAGGTGGAGGTCTTGTCTATTCCATAGTTGGTTTTTGGAACAGTACCTGTGCTTATATCAAACTCTGGTTTGATGCATCACCCCACCTCTCCTTCCCCCTTAAGCAGGCATAAGAGTGTTTTCTAAATGTGAGACTCTGTTCTCTTTCCTAACTCAGTTCATGTGTAGCCATGTTTACAGGATCTTCCTAAGTGATATCTTATGATAAGTTTCTTTTCCTGTGTGACTTCTTTCCCTTAGAATCATCGTACCTGAATCCACTCATTTTGCTGCTACTGGTCTTATGACATTGATTTCGTGGCTGAGGGATATTCCATCGTACGTAAGTTCCACAATGTTTGGAACCATTTTTATATTTCCTGGGATATTTCAGGTGTACCCAGGTTGAGGTTCTTGTAAGCAGTGCAGCCCTCAATTTGGGGGTGGCTCTGTCTTATGGATTTTCAGTTTTCCCAAGGTATATTCCCTAGACTGGAAGTGCCCTTGGCTCTGTAGCTCTGTTGTTTACTTGTTTTAGGGAACACAATGCACTCCTCCAGTGAGGCAGTTGGCAACTTACATCCCGCCCATCAGCATAACAAGGCTCCCTGTTCTCCAGGGCCTGTCTTGCCTTTCTGGTTTTTACACATTTTGTGGATGTCCCTTTTGACCTTTGGGGAGTGATACTTCTTTGTAGTGCAGATTTGCATTGCCCGCTTGCTTGCTTGGCCAAAAAGGGCGTATGCGTTTTCTCCTGAATATATTCAGGAGAAAACGCATACGCCCTTTTTGGCCAAGTGCATCATTGTCGAAGTTGTGCCCCTCTTCCTGTGCTTTACAGGCGATTCTAACGTACCTCTTGAAATCTGTTTCCTGCTATTCTGCCTCGCATTCAAGTCCGCCTCGTTGCCTTCCCTCAACAGATTTTTGGACGATAGTTGGCCTTGATTACTCTGCCAGTTTGTGAATTGCTGTGCCCCTGAGCTCCATTTTTCAACTCGTTTTTTGTGAGCTGAACGCAAGTCCAAACATTTGGTTCAGGACCTATACTGGTTCCCGGTGGGTGGCTGAGACTTTGGTGAATTCTTCTTCCTGCCGGGAAATTAGAGTGACATGTGCCCATCCAAGTGCCTAACAGCTACTCTCTCATTGGTTCTCCCTCTTCCCTTTCCTCCTCTGCCAAATGGGCAACCTGTGTGAACCAGGAGCTTAAAGGGGCTGTCTCTCCAAGTTGGGAGATTGATAGTAAAGCTGTTGGAAAGTCAAACCGGAGCACCAGGAGAGGGACTCTTCGTTGAGTTTTAGAAACCTTTCGTATTCACAGTGTGTCCATTCTCTAGGTTTCCCGTACATGTTATAGCTGTAGTAATATTCCCTTCAACCTGGAGAGGTGGGACCCATGGAATGGTTGCCATGCATTATTGCTTTAAAGGGTCTGCATTTGCTCACCCAATCTCACCAATCCTCTCAGTCCCAAGTGTCCAGCCTCATGCCACATCCAGCTGTCATCGTAGATAGGGTCATTCCAGGTTGCATCAGAGACCCTGAAGGAATTGTAAAGAATTTCCCTGTTTCTTTGTTCTGTTTTTGAAATTCCTTTTTAGAGTGGGTTTGAGCTGATTCTCGCTGCCATGTTTATGCCAGTCTAGACACACCTGATTCCCTTACGGAGACATATCAATACATAGGTTTTAAGATTCTTACTAGTCAGATCTATTCCTCTGCGGGAAATATGGGGTTTTGAGTCCCTTTCACTGAGGAAGGTGGAGGTCTTGTCTATTCCATAGTTGGTTTTTGGAACAGTACCTGTGCTTATATCAAACTCTGGTTTGATGCATCACCCCACCTCTCCTTCCCCCTTAAGCAGGCATAAGAGTGTTTTCTAAATGTGAGACTCTGTTCTCTTTCCTAACTCAGTTCATGTGTAGCCATGTTTACAGGATCTTCCTAAGTGATATCTTATGATAAGTTTCTTTTCCTGTGTGACTTCTTTCCCTTAGAATCATCGTACCTGAATCCACTCATTTTGCTGCTACTGGTCTTATGACATTGATTTCGTGGCTGAGGGATATTCCATCGTACGTAAGTTCCACAATGTTTGGAACCATTTTTATATTTCCTGGGATATTTCAGGTGTACCCAGGTTGAGGTTCTTGTAAGCAGTGCAGCCCTCAATTTGGGGGTGGCTCTGTCTTATGGATTTTCAGTTTTCCCAAGGTATATTCCCTAGACTGGAAGTGCCCTTGGCTCTGTAGCTCTGTTGTTTACTTGTTTTAGGGAACACAATGCACTCCTCCAGTGAGGCAGTTGGCAACTTACATCCCGCCCATCAGCATAACAAGGCTCCCTGTTCTCCAGGGCCTGTCTTGCCTTTCTGGTTTTTACACATTTTGTGGATGTCCCTTTTGACCGGTGGGGAGTGATACTTCTTTGTAGTGCAGATTTGCATTGCCCGCTTGCTTGCTTGGCCAAAAAGGGCGTATGCGTTTTCTCCTGAATATATTCAGGAGAAAACGCATACGCCCTTTTTGGCCAAGTGCATCATTGTCGAAGTTGTGCCCCTCTTCCTGTGCTTTACAGGCGATTCTAACGTACCTCTTGAAATCTGTTTCCTGCTATTCTGCCTCGCATTCAAGTCCGCCTCGTTGCCTTCCCTCAACAGATTTTTGGACGATAGTTGGCCTTGATTACTCTGCCAGTTTGTGAATTGCTGTGCCCCTGAGCTCCATTTTTCAACTCGTTTTTTGTGAGCTGAACGCAAGTCCAAACATTTGGTTCAGGACCTATACTGGTTCCCGGTGGGTGGCTGAGACTTTGGTGAATTCTTCTTCCTGCCGGGAAATTAGAGAGACATGTGCCCATCCAAGTGCCTAACAGCTACTCTCTCATTGGTTCTCCCTCTTCCCTTTCCTCCTCTGCCAAATGGGCAACCTGTGTGAACCAGGAGCTTAAAGGGGCTGTCTCTCCAAGTTGGGAGATTGATAGTAAAGCTGTTGGAAAGTCAAACCGGAGCACCAGGAGAGGGACTCTTCGTTGAGTTTTAGAAACCTTTCGTATTCACAGTGTGTCCATTCTCTAGGTTTCCCGTACATGTTATAGCTGTAGTAATATTCCCTTCAACCTGGAGAGGTGCGACCCATGGAATGGTTGCCATGCATTTTTGCTTTAAAGGGTCTGCATTTGCTCACCCAATCTCACCAATCCTCTCAGTCCCAAGTGTCCAGCCTCATGCCACATCCAGCTGTCATCGTAGATAGGGTCATTCCAGGTTGCATCAGAGACCCTGAAGGAATTGTAAAGAATTTCCCTGTTTCTTTGTTCTGTTTTTGAAATTCCTTTTTAGAGTGGGTTTGAGCTGATTCTCGCTGCCATGTTTATGCCAGTCTAGACACACCTGATTCCCTTACGGAGACATATCAATACATAGGTTTTAAGATTCTTACTAGTCAGATCTATTCCTCTGCGGGAAATATGGGGTTTTGAGTCCCTTTCACTGAGGAAGGTGTAGGTCTTGTCTATTCCATAGTTGGTTTTTGGAACAGTACCTGTGCTTATATCAAACTCTGGTTTGATGCATCACCCCACCTCTCCTTCCCCCTTAAGCAGGCATAAGAGTGTTTTCTAAATGTGAGACTCTGTTCTCTTTCCTAACTCAGTTCATGTGTAGCCATGTTTACAGGATCTTCCTAAGTGATATCTTATGATAAGTTTCTTTTCCTGTGTGACTTCTTTCCCTTAGAATCATCGTACCTGAATCCACTCATTTTGCTGCTACTGGTCTTATGACATTGATTTCGTGGCTGAGGGATATTCCATCGTACGTAAGTTCCACAATGTTTGGAACCATTTTTATATTTCCTGGGATATTTCAGGTGTACCCAGGTTGAGGTTCTTGTAAGCAGTGCAGCCCTCAATTTGGGGGTGGCTCTCTCTTATGGATTTTCAGTTTTCCCAAGGTATATTCCCTAGACTGGAAGTGCCCTTGGCTCTGTAGCTCTGTTGTTTACTTGTTTTAGGGAACACAATGCACTCCTCCAGTGAGGCAGTTGGCAACTTACATCCCGCCCATCAGCATAACAAGGCTCCCTGTTCTCCAGGGCCTGTCTTGCCTTTCTGGTTTTTACACATTTTGTGGATGTCCCTTTTGACCGGTGGGGAGTGATACTTCTTTGTAGTGCAGATTTGCATTGCCCGCTTGCTTGCTTGGCCAAAAAGGGCGTATGCGTTTTCTCCTGAATATATTCAGGAGAAAACGCATACGCCCTTTTTGGCCAAGTGCATCATTGTCGAAGTTGTGCCCCTCTTCCTGTGCTTTACAGGCGATTCTAACGTACCTCTTGAAATCTGTTTCCTGCTATTCTGCCTCGCATTCAAGTCCGCCTCGTTGCCTTCCCTCAACAGATTTTTGGACGATAGTTGGCCTTGATTACTCTGCCAGTTTGTGAATTGCTGTGCCCCTGAGCTCCATTTTTCAACTCGTTTTTTGTGAGCTGAACGCAAGTCCAAACATTTGGTTCAGGACCTATACTGGTTCCCGGTGGGTGGCTGAGACTTTGGTGAATTCTTCTTCCTGCCGGGAAATTAGAGAGACATGTGCCCATCCAAGTGCCTAACAGCTACTCTCTCATTGGTTCTCCCTCTTCCCTTTCCTCCTCTGCCAAATGGGCAACCTGTGTGAACCAGGAGCTTAAAGGGGCTGTCTCTCCAAGTTGGGAGATTGATAGTAAAGCTGTTGGAAAGTCAAACCGGAGCACCAGGAGAGGGACTCTTCGTTGAGTTTTAGAAACCTTTCGTATTCACAGTGTGTCCATTCTCTAGGTTTCCCGTACATGTTATAGCTGTAGTAATATTCCCTTCAACCTGGAGAGGTGGGACCCATGGAATGGTTGCCATGCATTATTGCTTTAAAGGGTCTGCATTTGCTCACCCAATCTCACCAATCCTCTCAGTCCCAAGTGTCCAGCCTCATGCCACATCCAGCTGTCATCGTAGATAGGGTCATTCCAGGTTGCATCAGAGACCCTGAAGGAATTGTAAAGAATTTCCCTGTTTCTTTGTTCTGTTTTTGAAATTCCTTTTTAGAGTGGGTTTGAGCTGATTCTCGCTGCCATGTTTATGCCAGTCTAGACACACCTGATTCCCTTACGGAGACATATCAATACATAGGTTTTAAGATTCTTACTAGTCAGATCTATTCCTCTGCGGGAAATATGGGGTTTTGAGTCCCTTTCACTGAGGAAGGTGGAGGTCTTGTCTATTCCATAGTTGGTTTTTGGAACAGTACCTGTGCTTATATCAAACTCTGGTTTGATGCATCACCCCACCTCTCCTTCCCCCTTAAGCAGGCATAAGAGTGTTTTCTAAATGTGAGACTCTGTTCTCTTTCCTAACTCAGTTCATGTGTAGCCATGTTTACAGGATCTTCCTAAGTGATATCTTATGATAAGTTTCTTTTCCTGTGTGACTTCTTTCCCTTAGAATCATCGTACCTGAATCCACTCATTTTGCTGCTACTGGTCTTATGACATTGATTTCGTGGCTGAGGGATATTCCATCGTACGTAAGTTCCACAATGTTTGGAACCATTTTTATATTTCCTGGGATATTTCAGGTGTACCCAGGTTGAGGTTCTTGTAAGCAGTGCAGCCCTCAATTTGGGGGTGGCTCTGTCTTATGGATTTTCAGTTTTCCCAAGGTATATTCCCTAGACTGGAAGTGCCCTTGGCTCTGTAGCTCTGTTGTTTACTTGTTTTAGGGAACACAATGCACTCCTCCAGTGAGGCAGTTGGCAACTTACATCCCGCCCATCAGCATAACAAGGCTCCCTGTTCTCCAGGGCCTGTCTTGCCTTTCTGGTTTTTACACATTTTGTGGATGTCCCTTTTGACCGGTGGGGAGTGATACTTCTTTGTAGTGCAGATTTGCATTGCCCGCTTGCTTGCTTGGCCAAAAAGGGCGTATGCGTTTTCTCCTGAATATATTCAGGAGAAAACGCATACGCCCTTTTTGGCCAAGTGCATCATTGTCGAAGTTGTGCCCCTCTTCCTGTGCTTTACAGGCGATTCTAACGTACCTCTTGAAATCTGTTTCCTGCTATTCTGCCTCGCATTCAAGTCCGCCTCGTTGCCTTCCCTCAACAGATTTTTGGACGATAGTTGGCCTTGATTACTCTGCCAGTTTGTGAATTGCTGTGCCCCTGAGCTCCATTTTTCAACTCGTTTTTTGTGAGCTGAACGCAAGTCCAAACATTTGGTTCAGGACCTATACTGGTTCCCGGTGGGTGGCTGAGACTTTGGTGAATTCTTCTTCCTGCCGGGAAATTAGAGAGACATGTGCCCATCCAAGTGCCTAACAGCTACTCTCTCATTGGTTCTCCCTCTTCCCTTTCCTCCTCTGCCAAATGGGCAACCTGTGTGAACCAGGAGCTTAAAGGGGCTGTCTCTCCAAGTTGGGAGATTGATAGTAAAGCTGTTGGAAAGTCAAACCGGAGCACCAGGAGAGGGACTCTTCGTTGAGTTTTAGAAACCTTTCGTATTCACAGTGTGTCCATTCTCTAGGTTTCCCGTACATGTTATAGCTGTAGTAATATTCCCTTCAACCTGGAGAGGTGGGACCCATGGAATGGTTGCCATGCATTTTTGCTTTAAAGGGTCTGCATTTGCTCACCCAATCTCACCAATCCTCTCAGTCCCAAGTGTCCAGCCTCATGCCACATCCAGCTGTCATCGTAGATAGGGTCATTCCAGGTTGCATCAGAGACCCTGAAGGAATTGTAAAGAATTTCCCTGTTTCTTTGTTCTGTTTTTGAAATTCCTTTTTAGAGTGGGTTTGAGCTGATTCTCGCTGCCATGTTTATGCCAGTCTAGACACACCTGATTCCCTTACGGAGACATATCAATACATAGGTTTTAAGATTCTTACTAGTCAGATCTATTCCTCTGCGGGAAATATGGGGTTTTGAGTCCCTTTCACTGAGGAAGGTGGAGGTCTTGTCTATTCCATAGTTGGTTTTTGGAACAGTACCTGTGCTTATATCAAACTCTGGTTTGATGCATCACCCCACCTCTCCTTCCCCCTTAAGCAGGCATAAGAGTGTTTTCTAAATGTGAGACTCTGTTCTCTTTCCTAACTCAGTTCATGTGTAGCCATGTTTACAGGATCTTCCTAAGTGATATCTTATGATAAGTTTCTTTTCCTGTGTGACTTCTTTCCCTTAGAATCATCGTACCTGAATCCACTCATTTTGCTGCTACTGGTCTTATGACATTGATTTCGTGGCTGAGGGATATTCCATCGTACGTAAGTTCCACAATGTTTGGAACCATTTTTATATTTCCTGGGATATTTCAGGTGTACCCAGGTTGAGGTTCTTGTAAGCAGTGCAGCCCTCAATTTGGGGGTGGCTCTGTCTTATGGATTTTCAGTTTTCCCAAGGTATATTCCCTAGACTGGAAGTGCCCTTGGCTCTGTAGCTCTGTTGTTTACTTGTTTTAGGGAACACAATGCACTCCTCCAGTGAGGCAGTTGGCAACTTACATCCCGCCCATCAGCATAACAAGGCTCCCTGTTCTCCAGGGCCTGTCTTGCCTTTCTGGTTTTTACACATTTTGTGGATGTCCCTTTTGACCGGTGGGGAGTGATACTTCTTTGTAGTGCAGATTTGCATTGCCCGCTTGCTTGCTTGGCCAAAAAGGGCGTATGCGTTTTCTCCTGAATATATTCAGGAGAAAACGCATACGCCCTTTTTGGCCAAGTGCATCATTGTCGAAGTTGTGCCCCTCTTCCTGTGCTTTACAGGCGATTCTAACGTACCTCTTGAAATCTGTTTCCTGCTATTCTGCCTCGCATTCAAGTCCGCCTCGTTGCCTTCCCTCAACAGATTTTTGGACGATAGTTGGCCTTGATTACTCTGCCAGTTTGTGAATTGCTGTGCCCCTGAGCTCCATTTTTCAACTCGTTTTTTGTGAGCTGAACGCAAGTCCAAACATTTGGTTCAGGACCTATACTGGTTCCCGGTGGGTGGCTGAGACTTTGGTGAATTCTTCTTCCTGCCGGGAAATTAGAGTGACATGTGCCCATCCAAGTGCCTAACAGCTACTCTCTCATTGGTTCTCCCTCTTCCCTTTCCTCCTCTGCCAAATGGGCAACCTGTGTGAACCAGGAGCTTAAAGGGGCTGTCTCTCCAAGTTGGGAGATTGATAGTAAAGCTGTTGGAAAGTCAAACCGGAGCACCAGGAGAGGGACTCTTCGTTGAGTTTTAGAAACCTTTCGTATTCACAGTGTGTCCATTCTCTAGGTTTCCCGTGCATGTAATAGCTGTAGTAATATTCCCTTCAACCTGGAGAGGTGGGACCCATGGAATGGTTGCCATGCATTATTGCTTTAAAGGGTCTGCATTTGCTCACCCAATCTCACCAATCCTCTCAGTCCCAAGTGTCCAGCCTCATGCCACATCCAGCTGTCATCGTAGATAGGGTCATTCCAGGTTGCATCAGAGACCCTGAAGGAATTGTGAAGAATTTCCCTGTTTCTTTGTTCTGTTTTTGAAATTCCTTTTTAGAGTGGGTTTGAGCTGATTCTCGCTGCCATGTTTATGCCAGTCTAGACACACTTGATTCCCTTACGGAGACATATCAATACATAGGTTTTAAGATTCTTACTAGTCAGATCTATTCCTCTGCGGGAAATATGGGGTTTTGAGTCCCTTTCACTGAGGAAGGTGGAGGTCTTGTCTATTCCATAGTTGGTTTTTGGAACAGTACCTGTGCTTATATCAAACTCTGGTTTGATGCATCACCCCACCTCTCCTTCCCCCTTAAGCAGGCATAAGAGTGTTTTCTAAATGTGAGACTCTGTTCTCTTTCCTAACTCAGTTCATGTGTAGCCATGTTTACAGGATCTTCCTAAGTGATATCTTATGATAAGTTTCTTTTCCTGTGTGACTTCTTTCCCTTAGAATCATCGTACCTGAATCCACTCATTTTGCTGCTACTGGTCTTATGACATTGATTTCGTGGCTGAGGGATATTCCATCGTACGTAAGTTCCACAATGTTTGGAACCATTTTTATATTTCCTGGGATATTTCAGGTGTACCCAGGTTGAGGTTCTTGTAAGCAGTGCAGCCCTCAATTTGGGGGTGGCTCTGTCTTATGGATTTTCAGTTTTCCCAAGGTATATTCCCTAGACTGGAAGTGCCCTTGGCTCTGTAGCTCTGTTGTTTACTTGTTTTAGGGAACACAATGCACTCCTCCAGTGAGGCAGTTGGCAACTTACATCCCGCCCATCAGCATAACAAGGCTCCCTGTTCTCCAGGGCCTGTCTTGCCTTTCTGGTTTTTACACATTTTGTGGATGTCCCTTTTGACCGGTGGGGAGTGATACTTCTTTGTAGTGCAGATTTGCATTGCCCGCTTGCTTGCTTGGCCAAAAAGGGCGTATGCGTTTTCTCCTGAATATATTCAGGAGAAAACGCATACGCCCTTTTTGGCCAAGTGCATCATTGTCGAAGTTGTGCCCCTCTTCCTGTGCTTTACAGGCGATTCTAACGTACCTCTTGAAATCTGTTTCCTGCTATTCTGCCTCGCATTCAAGTCCGCCTCGTTGCCTTCCCTCAACAGATTTTTGGACGATAGTTGGCCTTGATTACTCTGCCAGTTTGTGAATTGCTGTGCCCCTGAGCTCCATTTTTCAACTCGTTTTTTGTGAGCTGAACGCAAGTCCAAACATTTGGTTCAGGACCTATACTGGTTCCCGGTGGGTGGCTGAGACTTTGGTGAATTCTTCTTCCTGCCGGGAAATTAGAGTGACATGTGCCCATCCAAGTGCCTAACAGCTACTCTCTCATTGGTTCTCCCTCTTCCATTTCCTCCTCTGCCAAATGGGCAACCTGTGAGAACCAGGAGCTTAAAGGGGCTGTCTCTCCAAGTTGGGAGATTGATAGTAAAGCTGTTGGAAAGTCAAACCGGAGCACCAGGAGAGGGACTCTTCGTTGAGTTTTAGAAACCTTTCGTATTCACAGTGTGTCCATTCTCTAGGTTTCCCGTACATGTTATAGCTGTAGTAATATTCCCTTCAACCTGGAGAGGTGGGACCCATGGAATGGGTGCCATGCATTATTGCTTTAAAGGGTCTGCATTTGCTCACCCAACCTCACCAATCCTCTCAGTCCCAAGTGTCCAGCCTCATGCCACATCCAGCTGTCATCGTAGATAGGGTCATTCCAGGTTGCATCAGAGACCCTGAAGGAATTGTAAAGAATTTCCCTGTTTTTTGTTCTGTTTTTGAAATTCCTTTTTAGAGTGGGTTTGAGCTGATTCTCGCTGCCATGTTTATGCCAGTCTAGACACACCTGATTCCCTTACGGAGACATATCAATACATAGGTTTTAAGATTCTTACTAGTCAGATCTATTCCTCTGCGGGAAATATGGGGTTTTGAGTCCCTTTCACTGAGGAAGGTGGAGGTCTTGTCTATTCCATAGTTGGTTTTTGGAACAGTACCTGTGCTTATATCAAACTCTGGTTTGATGCATCACCCCACCTCTCCTTCCCCCTTAAGCAGGCATAAGAGTGTTTTCTAAATGTGAGACTCTGTTCTCTTTCCTAACTCAGTTCATGTGTAGCCATGTTTACAGGATCTTCCTAAGTGATATCTTATGATAAGTTTCTTTTCCTGTGTGACTTCTTTCCCTTAGAATCATCGTACCTGAATCCACTCATTTTGCTGCTACTGGTCTTATGACATTGATTTCGTGGCTGAGGGATATTCCATCGTACGTAAGTTCCACAATGTTTGGAACCATTTTTATATTTCCTGGGATATTTCAGGTGTACCCAGGTTGAGGTTCTTGTAAGCAGTGCAGCCCTCAATTTGGGGGTGGCTCTGTCTTATGGATTTTCAGTTTTCCCAAGGTATATTCCCTAGACTGGAAGTGTCCTTGGCTCTGTAGCTCTGTTGTTTACTTGTTTTAGGGAACACAATGCACTCCTCCAGTGAGGCAGTTGGCAACTTACATCCCGCCCATCAGCATAACAAGGCTCCCTGTTCTCCAGGGCCTGTCTTGCCTTTCTGGTTTTTACACATTTTGTGGATGTCCCTTTTGACCTTTGGGGAGTGATACTTCTTTGTAGTGCAGATTTGCATTGCCCGCTTGCTTGCTTGGCCAAAAAGGGCGTATGCGTTTTCTCCTGAATATATTCAGGAGAAAACGCATACGCCCTTTTTGGCCAAGTGCATCATTGTCGAAGTTGTGCCCCTCTTCCTGTGCTTTACAGGCGATTCTAACGTACCTCTTGAAATCTGTTTCCTGCTATTCTGCCTCGCATTCAAGTCCGCCTCGTTGCCTTCCCTCAACAGATTTTTGGACGATAGTTGGCCTTGATTACTCTGCCAGTTTGTGAATTGCTGTGCCCCTGAGCTCCATTTTTCAACTCGTTTTTTGTGAGCTGAACGCAAGTCCAAACATTTGGTTCAGGACCTATACTGGTTCCCGGTGGGTGGCTGAGACTTTGGTGAATTCTTCTTCCTGCCGGGAAATTAGAGTGACATGTGCCCATCCAAGTGCCTAACAGCTACTCTCTCATTGGTTCTCCCTCTTCCCTTTCCTCCTCTGCCAAATGGGCAACCTGTGTGAACCAGGAGCTTAAAGGGGCTGTCTCTCCAAGTTGGGAGATTGATAGTAAAGCTGTTGGAAAGTCAAACCGGAGCACCAGGAGAGGGACTCTTCGTTGAGTTTTAGAAACCTTTCGTATTCACAGTGTGTCCATTCTCTAGGTTTCCCGTACATGTTATAGCTGTAGTAATATTCCCTTCAACCTGGAGAGGTGGGACCCATGGAATGGTTGCCATGCATTATTGCTTTAAAGGGTCTGCATTTGCTCACACAATCTCACCAATCCTCTCAGTCCCAAGTGTCCATCCTCATGCCGCATCCAGCTGTCATCGTAGATTGGGTCATTCCAGGTTGCATCAGAGACCCTGAAGGAATTGTAAAGAATTTCCCTGTTTCTTTGTTCTGTTTTTGAAATTCCTTTTTAGAGTGGGTTTGAGCTGATTCTCGCTGCCATGTTTATGCCAGTCTAGACACACTTGATTCCCTTACGGAGACATATCAATACATAGGTTTTAAGATTCTTACTAGTCAGATCTATTCCTCTGCGGGAAATATGGGGTTTTGAGTCCCTTTCACTGAGGAAGGTGTAGGTCTTGTCTATTCCATAGTTGGTTTTTGGAACGGTACCTGTGCTTATATCAAACTCGGGTTTGATGCATCACCCCACCTCTCCTTCCCCCTTAAGCAGGCATAAGAGTGTTTTCTAAATGTGAGACTCTGTTCTCTTGCCTAACTCAGTTCATGTGTAGCCATGTTTACAGGATCTTCCTAAGTGATATCTTATGATAAGTTTCTTTTCCTGTGTGACTTCTTTCACTTAGAATCATCGTACCTGAATCCACTCATTTTGCTGCTACTGGTCTTATGACATTGATTTCGTGGCTGAGGGATATTCCATCGTACGTAAGTTCCACAATGTTTGGAACCATTTTTATATTTCCTGGGATATTTCAGGTGTACCCAGGTTGAGGTTCTTGTAAGCAGTGCAGCCCTCAATTTGGGGGTGGCTCTGTCTTATGGATTTTCAGTTTTCCCAAGGTATATTCCCTAGACTGGAAGTGCCCTTGGCTCTGGAGCTCTGTTGTTTACTTGTTTTAGGGAACACAATGCACTCCTCCAGTGAGGCAGTTGGCAACTTACATCCCGCCCATCAGCATAACAAGGCTCCCTGTTCTCCAGGGCCTGTCTTGCCTTTCTGGTTTTTACAAATTTTGTGGATGTCCCTTTTGACCGGTGGGGAGTGATACTTCTTTGTAGTGCAGATTTGCATTGCCCGCTTGCTTGCTTGGCCAAAAAGGGCGTATGCGTTTTCTCCTGAATATATTCAGGAGAAAACGCATACGCCCTTTTTGGCCAAGTGCATCATTGTCGAAGTTGTGCCCCTCTTCCTGTGCTTTACAGGCGATTCTAACGTACCTCTTGAAATCTGTTTCCTGCTATTCTGCCTCGCATTCAAGTCCGCCTCGTTGCCTTCCCTCAACAGATTTTTGGACGATAGTTGGCCTTGATTACTCTGCCAGTTTGTGAATTGCTGTGCCCCTGAGCTCCATTTTTCAACTCGTTTTTTGTGAGCTGAACGCAAGTCCAAACATTTGGTTCAGGACCTATACTGGTTCCCGGTGGGTGGCTGAGACTTTGGTGAATTCTTCTTCCTGCCAGGAAATTAGAGTGACATGTGCCCATCCAAGTGCCTAACAGCTACTCTCTCATTGGTTCTCCCTCTTCCCTTTCCTCCTCTGCCAAATGGGCAACCTGTGTGAACCAGGAGCTTAAAGGGGCTGTCTCTCCAAGTTGGGAGATTGATAGTAAAGCTGTTGGAAAGTCAAACCGGAGCACCAGGAGAGGGACTCTTCGTTGAGTTTTAGAAACCTTTCGTATTCACAGTGTGTCCATTCTCTAGGTTTCCCGTACATGTTATAGCTGTAGTAATATTCCCTTCAACCTGGAGAGGTGGGACCCATGGAATGGTTGCCATGCATTATTGCTTTAAAGGGTCTGCATTTGCTCACACAATCTCACCAATCCTCTCAGTCCCAAGTGTCCAGCCTCATGCCGCATCCAGCTGTCATCGTAGATAGGGTCATTCCAGGTTGCATCAGAGACCCTGAAGGAATTGTAAAGAATTTCCCTGTTTCTTTGTTCTGTTTTTGAAATTCCTTTTTAGAGTGGGTTTGAGCTGATTCTCGCTGCCATGTTTATGCCAGTCTAGACACACTTGATTCCCTTACGGAGACATATCAATACATAGGTTTTAAGATTCTTACTAGTCAGATCTATTCCTCTGCGGGAAATATGGGGTTTTGAGTCCCTTTCACTGAGGAAGGTGTAGGTCTTGTCTATTCCATAGTTGGTTTTTGGAACAGTACCTGTGCTTATATCAAACTCTGGTTTGATGCATCACCCCACCTCTCCTTCCCCCTTAAGCAGGCATAAGAGTGTTTTCTAAATGTGAGACTCTGTTCTCTTTCCTAACTCAGTTCATGTGTAGCCATGTTTACAGGATCTTCCTAAGTGATATCTTATGATAAGTTTCTTTTCCTGTGTGACTTCTTTCCCTTAGAATCATCGTACCTGAATCCACTCATTTTGCTGCTACTGGTCTTATGACATTGATTTCGTGGCTGAGGGATATTCCATCGTACGTAAGTTCCACAATGTTTGGAACCATTTTTATATTTCCTGGGATATTTCAGGTGTACCCAGGTTGAGGTTCTTGTAAGCAGTGCAGCCCTCAATTTGGGGGTGGCTCTGTCTTATGGATTTTCAGTTTTCCCAAGGTATATTCCCTAGACTGGAAGTGCCCTTGGCTCTGGAGCTCTGTTGTTTACTTGTTTTAGGGAACACAATGCACTCCTCCAGTGAGGCAGTTGGCAACTTACATCCCGCCCATCAGCATAACAAGGCTCCCTGTTCTCCAGGGCCTGTCTTGCCTTTCTGGTTTTTACACATTTTGTGGATGTCCCTTTTGACCGGTGGGGAGTGATACTTCTTTGTAGTGCAGATTTGCATTGCCCGCTTGCTTGCTTGGCCAAAAAGGGCGTATGCGTTTTCTCCTGAATATATTCAGGAGAAAACGCATACGCCCTTTTTGGCCAAGTGCATCATTGTCGAAGTTGTGCCCCTCTTCCTGTGCTTTACAGGCGATTCTAACGTACCTCTTGAAATCTGTTTCCTGCTATTCTGCCTCGCATTCAAGTCCGCCTCGTTGCCTTCCCTCAACAGATTTTTGGACGATAGTTGGCCTTGATTACTCTGCCAGTTTGTGAATTGCTGTGCCCCTGAGCTCCATTTTTCAACTCGTTTTTTGTGAGCTGAACGCAAGTCCAAACATTTGGTTCAGGACCTATACTGGTTCCCGGTGGGTGGCTGAGACTTTGGTGAATTCTTCTTCCTGCCAGGAAATTAGAGTGACATGTGCCCATCCAAGTGCCTAACAGCTACTCTCTCATTGGTTCTCCCTCTTCCCTTTCCTCCTCTGCCAAATGGGCAACCTGTGTGAACCAGGAGCTTAAAGGGGCTGTCTCTCCAAGTTGAGAGATTGATAGTAAAGCTGTTGGAAAGTCAAACCGGAGCACCAGGAGAGGGACTCTTCGTTGAGTTTTAGAAACCTTTCGTATTCACAGTGTGTCCATTCTCTAGGTTTCCCGTACATGTTATAGCTGTAGTAATATTCCCTTCAACCTGGAGAGGTGGGACCCATGGAATGGTTGCCATGCATTATTGCTTTAAAGGGTCTGCATTTGCTCACCCAATCTCACCAATCCTCTCAGTCCCAAGTGTCCAGCCTCATGCCGCATCCAGCTGTCATCGTAGATAGGGTCATTCCAGGTTGCATCAGAGACCCTGAAGGAATTGTAAAGAATTTCCCTGTTTCTTTGTTCTGTTTTTGAAATTCCTTTTTAGAGTGGGTTTGAGCTGATTCTCGCTGCCATGTTTATGCCAGTCTAGACACACTTGATTCCCTTACGGAGACATATCAATACATAGGTTTTAAGATTCTTACTAGTCAGATCTATTCCTCTGCGGGAAATATGGGGTTTTGAGTCCCTTTCACTGAGGAAGGTGTAGGTCTTGTCTATTCCATAGTTGGTTTTTGGAACAGTACCTGTGCTTATATCAAACTCTGGTTTGATGCATCACCCCACCTCTCCTTCCCCCTTAAGCAGGCATAAGAGTGTTTTCTAAATGTGAGACTCTGTTCTCTTTCCTAACTCAGTTCATGTGTAGCCATGTTTACAGGATCTTCCTAAGTGATATCTTATGATAAGTTTCTTTTCCTGTGTGACTTCTTTCCCTTAGAATCATCGTACCTGAATCCACTCATTTTGCTGCTACTGGTCTTATGACATTGATTTCGTGGCTGAGGGATATTCCATCGTACGTAAGTTCCACAATGTTTGGAACCATTTTTATATTTCCTGGGATATTTCAGGTGTACCCAGGTTGAGGTTCTTGTAAGCAGTGCAGCCCTCAATTTGGGGGTGGCTCTGTCTTATGGATTTTCAGTTTTCCCAAGGTATATTCCCTAGACTGGAAGTGCCCTTGGCTCTGTAGCTCTGTTGTTTACTTGTTTTAGGGAACACAATGCACTCCTCCAGTGAGGCAGTTGGCAACTTACATCCCGCCCATCAGCATAACAAGGCTCCCTGTTCTCCAGGGCCTGTCTTGCCTTTCTGGTTTTTACACATTTTGTGGATGTCCCTTTTGACCGGTGGGGAGTGATACTTCTTTGTAGTGCAGATTTGCATTGCCCGCTTGCTTGCTTGGCCAAAAAGGGCGTATGCGTTTTCTCCTGAATATATTCAGGAGAAAACGCATATGCCCTTTTTGGCCAAGTGCATCATTGTCGAAGTTGTGCCCCTCTTCCTGTGCTTTACAGGCGATTCTAACGTACCTCTTGAAATCTGTTTCCTGCTATTCTGCCTCGCATTCAAGTCCGCCTCGTTGCCTTCCCTCAACAGATTTTTGGACGATAGTTGGCCTTGATTACTCTGCCAGTTTGTGAATTGCTGTGCCCCTGAGCTCCATTTTTCAACTCGTTTTTTGTGAGCTGAACGCAAGTCCAAACATTTGGTTCAGGACCTATACTGGTTCCCGGTGGGTGGCTGAGACTTTGGTGAATTCTTCTTCCTGCCGGGAAATTAGAGTGACATGTGCCCATCCAAGTGCCTAACAGCTACTCTCTCATTGGTTCTCCCTCTTCCCTTTCCTCCTCTGCCAAGTGGGCAACCTGTGTGAACCAGGAGCTTAAAGGGGCTGTCTCTCCAAGTTGGGAGATTGATAGTAAAGCTGTTGGAAAGTCAAACCGGAGCACCAGGAGAGGGACTCTTCGTTGAGTTTTAGAAACCTTTCGTATTCACAGTGTGTCCATTCTCTAGGTTTCCCGTACATGTTATAGCTGTAGTAATATTCCCTTCAACCTGGAGAGGTGGGACCCATGGAATGGTTGCCATGCATTATTGCTTTAAAGGGTCTGCATTTGCTCACCCAATCTCACCAATCCTCTCAGTCCCAAGTGTCCAGCCTCATGCCACATCCAGCTGTCATCGTAGATAGGGTCATTCCAGGTTGCATCAGAGACCCTGAAGGAATTGTAAAGAATTTCCCTGTTTCTTTGTTCTGTTTTTGAAATTCCTTTTTAGAGTGGGTTTGAGCTGATTCTCGCTGCCATGTTTATGCCAGTCTAGACACACCTGATTCCCTTACGGAGACATATCAATACATAGGTTTTAAGATTCTTACTAGTCAGATCTATTCCTCTGCGGGAAATATGGGGTTTTGAGTCCCTTTCACTGAGGAAGGTGTAGGTCTTGTCTATTCCATAGTTGGTTTTTGGAACAGTACCTGTGCTTATATCAAACTCTGGTTTGATGCATCACCCCACCTCTCCTTCCCCCTTAAGCAGGCATAAGAGTGTTTTCTAAATGTGAGACTCTGTTCTCTTTCCTAACTCAGTTCATGTGTAGCCATGTTTACAGGATCTTCCTAAGTGATATCTTATGATAAGTTTCTTTTCCTGTGTGACTTCTTTCCCTTAGAATCATCGTACCTGAATCCACTCATTTTGCTGCTACTGGTCTTATGACATTGATTTCGTGGCTGAGGGATATTCCATCGTACGTAAGTTCCATAATGTTTGGAACCATTTTTATATTTCCTGGGATATTTCAGGTGTACCCAGGTTGAGGTTCTTGTAAGCAGTGCAGCCCTCAATTTGGGGGTGGCTCTGTCTTATGGATTTTCAGTTTTCCCAAGGTATATTCCCTAGACTGGAAGTGCCCTTGGCTCTGTAGCTCTGTTGTTTACTTGTTTTAGGGAACACAATGCACTCCTCCAGTGAGGCAGTTGGCAACTTACATCCCGCCCATCAGCATAACAAGGCTCCCTGTTCTCCAGGGCCTGTCTTGCCTTTCTGGTTTTTACACATTTTGTGGATGTCCCTTTTGACCGGTGGGGAGTGATACTTCTTTGTAGTGCAGATTTGCATTGCCCGCTTGCTTGCTTGGCCAAAAAGGGCGTATGCGTTTTCTCCTGAATATATTCAGGAGAAAACGCATACGCCCTTTTTGGCCAAGTGCATCATTGTCGAAGTTGTGCCCCTCTTCCTGTGCTTTACAGGCGATTCTAACGTACCTCTTGAAATCTGTTTCCTGCTATTCTGCCTCGCATTCAAGTCCGCCTCGTTGCCTTCCCTCAACAGATTTTTGGACGATAGTTGGCCTTGATTACTCTGCCAGTTTGTGAATTGCTGTGCCCCTGAGCTCCATTTTTCAACTCGTTTTTTGTGAGCTGAACGCAAGTCCAAACATTTGGTTCAGGACCTATACTGGTTCCCGGTGGGTGGCTGAGACTTTGGTGAATTCTTCTTCCTGCCGGGAAATTAGAGAGACATGTGCCCATCCAAGTGCCTAACAGCTACTCTCTCATTGGTTCTCCCTCTTCCCTTTCCTCCTCTGCCAAATGGGCAACCTGTGTGAACCAGGAGCTTAAAGGGGCTGTCTCTCCAAGTTGGGAGATTGATAGTAAAGCTGTTGGAAAGTCAAACCGGAGCACCAGGAGAGGGACTCTTCGTTGAGTTTTAGAAACCTTTCGTATTCACAGTGTGTCCATTCTCTAGGTTTCCCGTACATGTTATAGCTGTAGTAATATTCCCTTCAACCTGGAGAGGTGGGACCCATGGAATGGTTGCCATGCATTTTTGCTTTAAAGGGTCTGCATTTGCTCACCCAATCTCACCAATCCTCTCAGTCCCAAGTGTCCAGCCTCATGCCACATCCAGCTGTCATCGTAGATAGGGTCATTCCAGGTTGCATCAGAGACCCTGAAGGAATTGTAAAGAATTTCCCTGTTTCTTTGTTCTGTTTTTGAAATTCCTTTTTAGAGTGGGTTTGAGCTGATTCTCGCTGCCATGTTTATGCCAGTCTAGACACACCTGATTCCCTTACGGAGACATATCAATACATAGGTTTTAAGATTCTTACTAGTCAGATCTATTCCTCTGCGGGAAATATGGGGTTTTGAGTCCCTTTCACTGAGGAAGGTGTAGGTCTTGTCTATTCCATAGTTGGTTTTTGGAACAGTACCTGTGCTTATATCAAACTCTGGTTTGATGCATCACCCCACCTCTCCTTCCCCCTTAAGCAGGCATAAGAGTGTTTTCTAAATGTGAGACTCTGTTCTCTTTCCTAACTCAGTTCATGTGTAGCCATGTTTACAGGATCTTCCTAAGTGATATCTTATGATAAGTTTCTTTTCCTGTGTGACTTCTTTCCCTTAGAATCATCGTACCTGAATCCACTCATTTTGCTGCTACTGGTCTTATGACATTGATTTCGTGGCTGAGGGATATTCCATCGTACGTAAGTTCCACAATGTTTGGAACCATTTTTATATTTCCTGGGATATTTCAGGTGTACCCAGGTTGAGGTTCTTGTAAGCAGTGCAGCCCTCAATTTGGGGGTGGCTCTGTCTTATGGATTTTCAGTTTTCCCAAGGTATATTCCCTAGACTGGAAGTGCCCTTGGCTCTGGAGCTCTGTTGTTTACTTGTTTTAGGGAACACAATGCACTCCTCCAGTGAGGCAGTTGGCAACTTACATCCCGCCCATCAGCATAACAAGGCTCCCTGTTCTCCAGGGCCTGTCTTGCCTTTCTGGTTTTTACACATTTTGTGGATGTCCCTTTTGACCGGTGGGGAGTGATACTTCTTTGTAGTGCAGATTTGCATTGCCCGCTTGCTTGCTTGGCCAAAAAGGGCGTATGCGTTTTCTCCTGAATATATTCAGGAGAAAACGCATACGCCCTTTTTGGCCAAGTGCATCATTGTCGAAGTTGTGCCCCTCTTCCTGTGCTTTACAGGCGATTCTAACGTACCTCTTGAAATCTGTTTCCTGCTATTCTGCCTCGCATTCAAGTCCGCCTCGTTGCCTTCCCTCAACAGATTTTTGGACGATAGTTGGCCTTGATTACTCTGCCAGTTTGTGAATTGCTGTGCCCCTGAGCTCCATTTTTCAACTCGTTTTTTGTGAGCTGAACGCAAGTCCAAACATTTGGTTCAGGACCTATACTGGTTCCCGGTGGGTGGCTGAGACTTTGGTGAATTCTTCTTCCTGCCGGGAAATTAGAGAGACATGTGCCCATCCAAGTGCCTAACAGCTACTCTCTCATTGGTTCTCCCTCTTCCCTTTCCTCCTCTGCCAAATGGGCAACCTGTGTGAACCAGGAGCTTAAAGGGGCTGTCTCTCCAAGTTGGGAGATTGATAGTAAAGCTGTTGGAAAGTCAAACCGGAGCACCAGGAGAGGGACTCTTCGTTGAGTTTTAGAAACCTTTCGTATTCACAGTGTGTCCATTCTCTAGGTTTCCCGTATATGTTATAGCTGTAGTAATATTCCCTTCAACCTGGAGAGGTGGGACCCATGGAATGGTTGCCATGCATTATTGCTTTAAAGGGTCTGCATTTGCTCACCCAATCTCACCAATCCTCTCAGTCCCAAGTGTCCAGCCTCATGCCACATCCAGCTGTCATCGTAGATAGGGTCATTCCAGGTTGCATCAGAGACCCTGAAGGAATTGTAAAGAATTTCCCTGTTTCTTTGTTCTGTTTTTGAAATTCCTTTTTAGAGTGGGTTTGAGCTGATTCTCGCTGCCATGTTTATGCCAGTCTAGACACACCTGATTCCCTTACGGAGACATATCAATACATAGGTTTTAAGATTCTTACTAGTCAGATCTATTCCTCTGCGGGAAATATGGGGTTTTGAGTCCCTTTCACTGAGGAAGGTGGAGGTCTTGTCTATTCCATAGTTGGTTTTTGGAACAGTACCTGTGCTTATATCAAACTCTGGTTTGATGCATCACCCCACCTCTCCTTCCCCCTTAAGCAGGCATAAGAGTGTTTTCTAAATGTGAGACTCTGTTCTCTTTCCTAACTCAGTTCATGTGTAGCCATGTTTACAGGATCTTCCTAAGTGATATCTTATGATAAGTTTCTTTTCCTGTGTGACTTCTTTCCCTTAGAATCATCGTACCTGAATCCACTCATTTTGCTGCTACTGGTCTTATGACATTGATTTCGTGGCTGAGGGATATTCCATCGTACGTAAGTTCCACAATGTTTGGAACCATTTTTATATTTCCTGGGATATTTCAGGTGTACCCAGGTTGAGGTTCTTGTAAGCAGTGCAGCCCTCAATTTGGGGGTGGCTCTGTCTTATGGATTTTCAGTTTTCCCAAGGTATATTCCCTAGACTGGAAGTGCCCTTGGCTCTGTAGCTCTGTTGTTTACTTGTTTTAGGGAACACAATGCACTCCTCCAGTGAGGCAGTTGGCAACTTACATCCCGCCCATCAGCATAACAAGGCTCCCTGTTCTCCAGGGCCTGTCTTGCCTTTCTGGTTTTTACACATTTTGTGGATGTCCCTTTTGACCGGTGGGGAGTGATACTTCTTTGTAGTGCAGATTTGCATTGCCCGCTTGCTTGCTTGGCCAAAAAGTGCGTATGCGTTTTCTCCTGAATATATTCAGGAGAAAACGCATACGCCCTTTTTGGCCAAGTGCATCATTGTCGAAGTTGTGCCCCTCTTCCTGTGCTTTACAGGCGATTCTAACGTACCTCTTGAAATCTGTTTCCTGCTATTCTGCCTCGCATTCAAGTCCGCCTCGTTGCCTTCCCTCAACAGATTTTTGGACGATAGTTGGCCTTGATTACTCTGCCAGTTTGTGAATTGCTGTGCCCCTGAGCTCCATTTTTCAACTCGTTTTTTGTGAGCTGAACGCAAGTCCAAACATTTGGTTCAGGACCTATACTGGTTCCCGGTGGGTGGCTGAGACTTTGGTGAATTCTTCTTCCTGCCGGGAAATTAGAGTGACATGTGCCCATCCAAGTGCCTAACAGCTACTCTCTCATTGGTTCTCCCTCTTCCCTTTCCTCCTCTGCCAAATGGGCAACCTGTGTGAACCAGGAGCTTAAAGGGGCTGTCTCTCCAAGTTGGGAGATTGATAGTAAAGCTGTTGGAAAGTCAAACCGGAGCACCAGGAGAGGGACTCTTCGTTGAGTTTTAGAAACCTTTCGTATTCACAGTGTGTCCATTCTCTAGGTTTCCCGTGCATGTTATAGCTGTAGTAATATTCCCTTCAACCTGGAGAGGTGGGACCCATGGAATGGTTGCCATGCATTATTGCTTTAAAGGGTCTGCATTTGCTCACCCAATCTCACCAATCCTCTCAGTCCCAAGTGTCCAGCCTCATGCCACATCCAGCTGTCATCATAGATAGGGTCATTCCAGGTTGCATCAGAGACCCTGAAGGAATTGTAAAGAATTTCCCTGTTTCTTTGTTCTGTTTTTGAAATTCCTTTTTAGAGTGGGTTTGAGCTGATTCTCGCTGCCATGTTTATGCCAGTCTAGACACACTTGATTCCCTTACGGAGACATATCAATACATAGGTTTTAAGATTCTTACTAGTCAGATCTATTCCTCTGCGGGAAATATGGGGTTTTGAGTCCCTTTCACTGAGGAAGGTGGAGGTCTTGTCTATTCCATAGTTGGTTTTTGGAACAGTACCTGTGCTTATATCAAACTCTGGTTTGATGCATCACCCCACCTCTCCTTCCCCCTTAAGCAGGCATAAGAGTGTTTTCTAAATGTGAGACTCTGTTCTCTTTCCTAACTCAGTTCATGTGTAGCCATGTTTACAGGATCTTCCTAAGTGATATCTTATGATAAGTTTCTTTTCCTGTGTGACTTCTTTCCCTTAGAATCATCGTACCTGAATCCACTCATTTTGCTGCTACTGGTCTTATGACATTGATTTCGTGGCTGAGGGATATTCCATCGTACGTAAGTTCCACAATGTTTGGAACCATTTTTATATTTCCTGGGATATTTCAGGTGTACCCAGGTTGAGGTTCTTGTAAGCAGTGCAGCCCTCAATTTGGGGGTGGCTCTGTCTTATGGATTTTCAGTTTTCCCAAGGTATATTCCCTAGACTGGAAGTGCCCTTGGCTCTGTAGCTCTGTTGTTTACTTGTTTTAGGGAACACAATGCACTCCTCCAGTGAGGCAGTTGGCAACTTACATCCCGCCCATCAGCATAACAAGGCTCCCTGTTCTCCAGGGCCTGTCTTGCCTTTCTGGTTTTTACACATTTTGTGGATGTCCCTTTTGACCGGTGGGGAGTGATACTTCTTTGTAGTGCAGATTTGCATTGCCCGCTTGCTTGCTTGGCCAAAAAGGGCGTATGCGTTTTCTCCTGAATATATTCAGGAGAAAACGCATACGCCCTTTTTGGCCAAGTGCATCATTGTCGAAGTTGTGCCCCTCTTCCTGTGCTTTACAGGCGATTCTAACGTACCTCTTGAAATCTGTTTCCTGCTATTCTGCCTCGCATTCAAGTCCGCCTCGTTGCCTTCCCTCAACAGATTTTTGGACGATAGTTGGCCTTGATTACTCTGCCAGTTTGTGAATTGCTGTGCCCCTGAGCTCCATTTTTCAACTCGTTTTTTGTGAGCTGAACGCAAGTCCAAACATTTGGTTCAGGACCTATACTGGTTCCCGGTGGGTGGCTGAGACTTTGGTGAATTCTTCTTCCTGCCGGGAAATTAGAGTGACATGTGCCCATCCAAGTGCCTAACAGCTACTCTCTCATTGGTTCTCCCTCTTCCCTTTCCTCCTCTGCCAAATGGGCAACCTGTGTGAACCAGGAGCTTAAAGGGGCTGTCTCTCCAAGTTGGGAGATTGATAGTAAAGCTGTTGGAAAGTCAAACCGGAGCACCAGGAGAGGGACTCTTCGTTGAGTTTTAGAAACCTTTCGTATTCACAGTGTGTCCATTCTCTAGGTTTCCCGTACATGTTATAGCTGTAGTAATATTCCCTTCAACCTGGAGAGGTGGGACCCATGGAATGGTTGCCATGCATTATTGCTTTAAAGGGTCTGCATTTGCTCACCCAATCTCACCAATCCTCTCAGTCCCAAGTGTCCAGCCTCATGCCGCATCCAGCTGTCATCGTAGATAGGGTCATTCCAGGTTGCATCAGAGACCCTGAAGGAATTGTAAAGAATTTCCCTGTTTCTTTGTTCTGTTTTTGAAATCCCTTTTTAGAGTGGGTTTGAGCTGATTCTCGCTGCCATGTTTATGCCAGTCTAGACACACTTGATTCCCTTACGGAGACATATCAATACATAGGTTTTAAGATTCTTACTAGTCAGATCTATTCCTCTGCGGGAAATATGGGGTTTTGAGTCCCTTTCACTGAGGAAGGTGGAGGTCTTGTCTATTCCATAGTTGGTTTTTGGAACAGTACCTGTGCTTATATCAAACTCTGGTTTGATGCATCACCCCACCTCTCCTTCCCCCTTAAGCAGGCATAAGAGTGTTTTCTAAATGTGAGACTCTGTTCTCTTTCCTAACTCAGTTCATGTGTAGCCATGTTTACAGGATCTTCCTAAGTGATATCTTATGATAAGTTTCTTTTCCTGTGTGACTTCTTTCCCTTAGAATCATCGTACCTGAATCCACTCATTTTGCTGCTACTGGTCTTATGACATTGATTTCGTGGCTGAGGGATATTCCATCGTACGTAAGTTCCACAATGTTTGGAACCATTTTTATATTTCCTGGGATATTTCAGGTGTACCCAGGTTGAGGTTCTTGTAAGCAGTGCAGCCCTCAATTTGGGGGTGGCTCTGTCTTATGGATTTTCAGTTTTCCCAAGGTATATTCCCTAGACTGGAAGTGCCCTTGGCTCTGTAGCTCTGTTGTTTACTTGTTTTAGGGAACACAATGCACTCCTCCAGTGAGGCAGTTGGCAACTTACATCCCGCCCATCAGCATAACAAGGCTCCCTGTTCTCCAGGGCCTGTCTTGCCTTTCTGGTTTTTACACATTTTGTGGATGTCCCTTTTGACCTTTGGGGAGTGATACTTCTTTGTAGTGCAGATTTGCATTGCCCGCTTGCTTGCTTGGCCAAAAAGGGCGTATGCGTTTTCTCCTGAATATATTCAGGAGAAAACGCATACGCCCTTTTTGGCCAAGTGCATCATTGTCGAAGTTGTGCCCCTCTTCCTGTGCTTTACAGGCAATTCTAACGTACCTCTTGAAATCTGTTTCCTGCTATTCTGCCTCGCATTCAAGTCCGCCTCGTTGCCTTCCCTCAACAGATTTTTGGACGATAGTTGGCCTTGATTACTCTGCCAGTTTGTGAATTGCTGTGCCCCTGAGCTCCATTTTTCAACTCGTTTTTTGTGAGCTGAACGCAAGTCCAAACATTTGGTTCAGGACCTATACTGGTTCCCGGTGGGTGGCTGAGACTTTGGTTCATTCTTCTTCCTGCCGGGAAATTAGAGTGACATGTGCCCATCCAAGTGCCTAACAGCTACTCTCTCATTGGTTCTCCCTCTTCCCTTTCCTCCTCTGCCAAATGGGCAACCTGTGTGAACCAGGAGCTTAAAGGGGCTGTCTCTCCAAGTTGGGAGATTGATAGTAAAGCTGTTGGAAAGTCAAACCGGAGCACCAGGAGAGGGACTCTTCGTTGAGTTTTAGAAACCTTTCGTATTCACAGTGTGTCCATTCTCTAGGTTTCCCGTACATGTTATAGCTGTAGTAATATTCCCTTCAACCTGGAGAGGTGGGACCCATGGAATGGTTGCCATGCATTATTGCTTTAAAGGGTCTGCATTTGCTCACCCAATCTCACCAATCCTCTCAGTCCCAAGTGTCCAGCCTCATGCCGCATCCAGCTGTCATCGTAGATAGGGTCATTCCAGGTTGCATCAGAGACCCTGAAGGAATTGTAAAGAATTTCCCTGTTTCTTTGTTCTGTTTTTGAAATTCCTTTTTAGAGTGGGTTTGAGCTGATTCTCGCTGCCATGTTTATGCCAGTCTAGACACACTTGATTCCCTTACGGAGACATATCAATACATAGGTTTTAAGATTCTTACTAGTCAGATCTATTCCTCTGCGGGAAATATGGGGTTTTGAGTCCCTTTCACTGAGGAAGGTGTAGGTCTTGTCTATTCCATAGTTGGTTTTTGGAACGGTACCTGTGCTTATATCAAACTCGGGTTTGATGCATCACCCCACCTCTCCTTCCCCCTTAAGCAGGCATAAGAGTGTTTTCTAAATGTGAGACTCTGTTCTCTTGCCTAACTCAGTTCATGTGTAGCCATGTTTACAGGATCTTCCTAAGTGATATCTTATGATAAGTTTCTTTTCCTGTGTGACTTCTTTCACTTAGAATCATCGTACCTGAATCCACTCATTTTGCTGCTACTGGTCTTATGACATTGATTTCGTGGCTGAGGGATATTCCATCGTACGTAAGTTCCACAATGTTTGGAACCATTTTTATATTTCCTGGGATATTTCAGGTGTACCCAGGTTGAGGTTCTTGTAAGCAGTGCAGCCCTCAATTTGGGGGTGGCTCTGTCTTATGGATTTTCAGTTTTCCCAAGGTATATTCCCTAGACTGGAAGTGCACTTGGCTCTGGAGCTCTGTTGTTTACTTGTTTTAGGGAACACAATGCACTCCTCCAGTGAGGCAGTTGGCAACTTACATCCCGCCCATCAGCATAACAAGGCTCCCTGTTCTCCAGGGCCTGTCTTGCCTTTCTGGTTTTTACACATTTTGTGGATGTCCCTTTTGACCGGTGGGGAGTGATACTTCTTTGTAGTGCAGATTTGCATTGCCCGCTTGCTTGCTTGGCCAAAAAGGGCGTATGCGTTTTCTCCTGAATATATTCAGGAGAAAACGCATACGCCCTTTTTGGCCAAGTGCATCATTGTCGAAGTTGTGCCCCTCTTCCTGTGCTTTACAGGCGATTCTAACGTACCTCTTGAAATCTGTTTCCTGCTATTCTGCCTCGCATTCAAGTCTGCCTCGTTGCCTTCCCTCAACAGATTTTTGGACGATAGTTGGCCTTGATTACTCTGCCAGTTTGTGAATTGCTGTGCCCCTGAGCTCCATTTTTCAACTCGTTTTTTGTGAGCTGAACGCAAGTCCAAACATTTGGTTCAGGACCTATACTGGTTCCCGGTGGGTGGCTGAGACTTTGGTGAATTCTTCTTCCTGCCGGGAAATTAGAGTGACATGTGCCCATCCAAGTGCCTAACAGCTACTCTCTCATTGGTTCTCCCTCTTCCCTTTCCTCCTCTGCCAAATGGGCAACCTGTGTGAACCAGGAGCTTAAAGGGGCTGTCTCTCCAAGTTGGGAGATTGATAGTAAAGCTGTTGGAAAGTCAAACCGGAGCACCAGGAGAGGGACTCTTCGTTGAGTTTTAGAAACCTTTCGTATTCACAGTGTGTCCATTCTCTAGGTTTCCCGTACATGTTATAGCTGTAGTAATATTCCCTTCAACCTGGAGAGGTGGGACCCATGGAATGGTTGCCATGCATTATTGCTTTAAAGGGTCTGCATTTGCTCACCCAATCTCACCAATCCTCTCAGTCCCAAGTGTCCAGCCTCATGCTGCATCCAGCTGTCATCGTAGATAGGGTCATTCCAGGTTGCATCAGAGACCCTGAAGGAATTGTAAAGAATTTCCCTGTTTCTTTGTTCTGTTTTTGAAATTCCTTTTTAGAGTGGGTTTGAGCTGATTCTCGCTGCCATGTTTATGCCAGTCTAGACACACTTGATTCCCTTACGGAGACATATCAATACATAGGTTTTAAGATTCTTACTAGTCAGATCTATTCCTCTGCGGGAAATATGGGGTTTTGAGTCCCTTTCACTGAGGAAGGTGTAGGTCTTGTCTATTCCATAGTTGGTTTTTGGAACAGTACCTGTGCTTATATCAAACTCTGGTTTGATGCATCACCGCACCTCTCCTTCCCCCTTAAGCAGGCATAAGAGTGTTTTCTAAATGTGAGACTCTGTTCTCTTTCCTAACTCAGTTCATGTGTAGCCATGTTTACAGGATCTTCCTAAGTGATATCTTATGATAAGTTTCTTTTCCTGTGTGCCTTCTTTCCCTTAGAATCATCGTACCTGAATCCACTCATTTTGCTGCTACTGGTCTTATGACATTGATTTCGTGGCTGAGGGATATTCCATCGTACGTAAGTTCCACAATGTTTGGAACCATTTTTATATTTCCTGGGATATTTCTGGTGTACCCAGGTTGAGGTTCTTGTAAGCAGTGCAGCCCTCAATTTGGGGGTGGCTCTGTCTTATGGATTTTCAGTTTTCCCAAGGTATATTCCCTAGACTGGAAGTGCCCTTGGCTCTGTAGCTCTGTTGTTTACTTGTTTTAGGGAACACAATGCACTCCTCCAGTGAGGCAGTTGGCAAGTTACATCCCGCCCATCAGCATAACAAGGCTCCCTGTTCTCCAGGGCCTGTCTTGCCTTTCTGGTTTTTACACATTTTGTGGATGTCCCTTTTGACCGGTGGGGAGTGATACTTCTTTGTAGTGCAGATTTGCATTGCCCGCTTGCTTGCTTGGCCAAAAAGGGCGTATGCGTTTTCTCCTGAATATATTCAGGAGAAAACGCATACGCCCTTTTTGGCCAAGTGCATCATTGTCGAAGTTGTGCCCCTCTTCCTGTGCTTTACAGGCGATTCTAACGTACCTCTTGAAATCTGTTTCCTGCTATTCTGCCTCGCATTCAAGTCCGCCTCGTTGCCTTCCCTCAACAGATTTTTGGACGATAGTTGGCCTTGATTACTCTGCCAGTTTGTGAATTGCTGTGCCCCTGAGCTCCATTTTTCAACTCGTTTTTTGTGAGCTGAACGCAAGTCCAAACATTTGGTTCAGGACCTATACTGGTTCCCGGTGGGTGGCTGAGACTTTGGTGAATTCTTCTTCCTGCCGGGAAATTAGAGTGACATGTGCCCATCCAAATGCCTAACAGCTACTCTCTCATTGGTTCTCCCTCTTCCCTTTCCTCCTCTGCCAAATGGGCAACCTGTGTGAACCAGGAGCTTAAAGGGGCTGTCTCTCCAAGTTGGGAGATTGATAGTAAAGCTGTTGGAAAGTCAAACCGGAGCACCAGGAGAGGGACTCTTCGTTGAGTTTTAGAAACCTTTCGTATTCACAGTGTGTCCATTCTCTAGGTTTCCCGTACATGTTATAGCTGTAGTAATATTCCCTTCAACCTGGAGAGGTGGGACCCATGGAATGGTTGCCATGCATTATTGCTTTAAAGGGTCTGCATTTGCTCACCCAATCTCACCAATCCTCTCAGTCCCAAGTGTCCAGCCTCATGCCACATCCAGCTGTCATCGTAGATAGGGTCATTCCAGGTTGCATCAGAGACCCTGAAGGAATTGTAAAGAATTTCCCTGTTTCTTTGTTCTGTTTTTGAAATTCCTTTTTAGAGTGGGTTTGAGCTGATTCTCGCTGCCATGTTTATGCCAGTCTAGACACACCTGATTCCCTTACGGAGACATATCAATACATAGGTTTTAAGATTCTTACTAGTCAGATCAATTCCTCTGCAGGAAATATGGGGTTTTGAGTCCCTTTCACTGAGGAAGGTGTAGGTCTTGTCTATTCCATAGTTGGTTTTTGGAACAGTACCTGTGCTTATATCAAACTCTGGTTTGATGCATCACCCCACCTCTCCTTCCCCCTTAAGCAGGCATAAGAGTGTTTTCTAAATGTGAGACTCTGTTCTCTTTCCTAACTCAGTTCATGTGTTGCCATGTTTACAGGATCTTCCTAAGTGATATCTTATGATAAGTTTCTTTTCCTGTGTGACTTCTTTCCCTTAGAATCATCGTACCTGAATCCACTCATTTTGCTGCTACTGGTCTTATGACATTGATTTCGTGGCTGAGGGATATTCCATCGTACGTAAGTTCCACAATGTTTGGAACCATTTTTATATTTCCTGGGATATTTCAGGTGTACCCAGGTTGAGGTTCTTGTAAGCAGTGCAGCCCTCAATTTGGGGGTGGCTCTGTCTTATGGATTTTCAGTTTTCCCAAGGTATATTCCCTAGACTGGAAGTGCCCTTGGCTCTGTAGCTCTGTTGTTTACTTGTTTTAGGGAACACAATGCACTCCTCCAGTGAGGCAGTTGGCAACTTACATCCCGCCCATCAGCATAACAAGGCTCCCTGTTCTCCAGGGCCTGTCTTGCCTTTCTGGTTTTTACACATTTTGTGGATGTCCCTTTTGACCGGTGGGGAGTGATACTTCTTTGTAGTGCAGATTTGCATTGCCCGCTTGCTTGCTTGGCCAAAAAGGGCGTATGCGTTTTCTCCTGAATATATTCAGGAGAAAACGCATACGCCCTTTTTGGCCAAGTGCATCATTGTCGAAGTTGTGTCCCTCTTCCTGTGCTTTACAGGCGATTCTAACGTACCTCTTGAAATCTGTTTCCTGCTATTCTGCCTCGCATTCAAGTCCGCCTCGTTGCCTTCCCTCAACAGATTTTTGGACGATAGTTGGCCTTGATTACTCTGCCAGTTTGTGAATTGCTGTGCCCCTGAGCTCCATTTTTCAACTCGTTTTTTGTGAGCTGAACGCAAGTCCAAACATTTGGTTCAGGACCTATACTGGTTCCCGGTGGGTGGCTGAGACTTTGGTTAATTCTTCTTCCTGCCGGGAAATTAGAGTGACATGTGCCCATCCAAATGCCTAACAGCTACTCTCTCATTGGTTCTCCCTCTTCCCTTTCCTCCTCTGCCAAATGGGCAACCTGTGTGAACCAGGAGCTTAAAGGGGCTGTCTCTCCAAGTTGGGAGATTGATAGTAAAGCTGTTGGAAAGTCAAACCGGAGCACCAGGAGAGGGACTCTTCGTTGAGTTTTAGAAACCTTTCGTATTCACAGTGTGTCCATTCTCTAGGTTTCCCGTACATGTTATAGCTGTAGTAATATTCCCTTCAACCTGGAGAGGTGGGACCCATGGAATGGTTGCCATGCATTTTTGCTTTAAAGGGTCTGCATTTGCTCACCCAATCTCACCAATCCTCTCAGTCCCAAGTGTCCAGCCTCATGCCACATCCAGCTGTCATCGTAGATAGGGTCATTCCAGGTTGCATCAGAGACCCTGAAGGAATTGTAAAGAATTTCCCTGTTTCTTTGTTCTGTTTTTGAAATTCCTTTTTAGAGTGGGTTTGAGCTGATTCTCGCTGCCATGTTTATGCCAGTCTAGACACACTTGATTCCCTTACGGAGACATATCAATACATAGGTTTTAAGATTCTTACTAGTCAGATCTATTCCTCTGCGGGAAATATGGGGTTTTGAGTCCCTTTCACTGAGGAAGGTGTAGGTCTTGTCTATTCCATAGTTGGTTTTTGGAACAGTACCTGTGCTTATATCAAACTCTGGTTTGATGCATCACCCCACCTCTCCTTCCCCCTTAAGCAGGCATAAGAGTGTTTTCTAAATGTGAGACTCTGTTCTCTTTCCTAACTCAGTTCATGTGTAGCCATGTTTACAGGATCTTCCTAAGTGATATCTTATGATAAGTTTCTTTTCCTGTGTGACTTCTTTCCCTTAGAATCATCGTACCTGAATCCTCTCATTTTGCTGCTACTGGTCTTATGACATTGATTTCGTGGCTGAGGGATATTCCATCGTACGTAAGTTCCACAATGTTTGGAACCATTTTTATATTTCCTGGGATATTTCAGGTGTACCCAGGTTGAGGTTCTTGTAAGCAGTGCAGCCCTCAATTTGGGGGTGGCTCTGTCTTATGGATTTTCAGTTTTCCCAAGGTATATTCCCTAGACTGGAAGTGCACTTGGCTCTGGAGCTCTGTTGTTTACTTGTTTTAGGGAACACAATGCACTCCTCCAGTGAGGCAGTTGGCAACTTACATCCCGCCCATCAGCATAACAAGGCTCCCTGTTCTCCAGGGCCTGTCTTGCCTTTCTGGTTTTTACACATTTTGTGGATGTCCCTTTTGACCGGTGGGGAGTGATACTTCTTTGTAGTGCAGATTTGCATTGCCCGCTTGCTTGCTTGGCCAAAAAGGGCGTATGCGTTTTCTCCTGAATATATTCAGGAGAAAACGCATACGCCCTTTTTGGCCAAGTGCATCATTGTCGAAGTTGTGCCCCTCTTCCTGTGCTTTACAGGTGATTCTAACGTACCTCTTGAAATCTGTTTCCTGCTATTCTGCCTCGCATTCAAGTCCGCCTCGTTGCCTTCCCTCAACAGATTTTTGGACGATAGTTGGCCTTGATTACTCTGCCAGTTTGTGAATTGCTGTGCCCCTGAGCTCCATTTTTCAACTCGTTTTTTGTGAGCTGAACGCAAGTCCAAACATTTGGTTCAGGACCTATACTGGTTCCCGGTGGGTGGCTGAGACTTTGGTGAATTCTTCTTCCTGCCGGGAAATTAGAGTGACATGTGCCCATCCAAGTGCCTAACAGCTACTCTCTCATTGGTTCTCCCTCTTCCCTTTCCTCCTCTGCCAAATGGGCAACCTGTGTGAACCAGGAGCTTAAAGGGGCTGTCTCTCCAAGTTGGGAGATTGATAGTAAAGCTGTTGGAAAGTCAAACCGGAGCACCAGGAGAGGGACTCTTCGTTGAGTTTTAGAAACCTTTCGTATTCACAGTGTGTCCATTCTCTAGGTTTCCCGTACATGTTATAGCTGTAGTAATATTCCCTTCAACCTGGAGAGGTGGGACCCATGGAATGGTTGCCATGCATTATTGCTTTAAAGGGTCTGCATTTGCTCACCCAATCTCACCAATCCTCTCAGTCCCAAGTGTCCAGCCTCATGCCACATCCAGCTGTCATCGTAGATAGGGTCATTCCAGGTTGCATCAGAGACCCTGAAGGAATTGTAAAGAATTTCCCTGTTTCTTTGTTCTGTTTTTGAAATTCCTTTTTAGAGTGGGTTTGAGCTGATTCTCGCTGCCATGTTTATGCCAGTCTAGACACACCTGATTCCCTTACGGAGACATATCAATACATAGGTTTTAAGATTCTTACTAGTCAGATCTATTCCTCTGCGGGAAATATGGGGTTTTGAGTCCCTTTCACTGAGGAATGTGTAGGTCTTGTCTATTCCATAGTTGGTTTTTGGAACAGTACCTGTGCTTATATCAAACTCTGGTTTGATGCATCACCCCACCTCTCGTTCCCCCTTAAGCAGGCTTAAGAGTGTTTTCTAAATGTGAGACTCTGTTCTCTTTCCTAACTCAGTTCATGTGTAGCCATGTTTACAGGATCTTCCTAAGTGATATCTTATGATAAGTTTCTTTTCCTGTGTGACTTCTTTCCCTTAGAATCATCGTACCTGAATCCACTCATTTTGCTGCTACTGGTCTTATGACATTGATTTCGTGGCTGAGGGATATTCCATCGTACGTAAGTTCCACAATGTTTGGAACCATTTTTATATTTCCTGGGATATTTCAGGTGTACCCAGGTTGAGGTTCTTGTAAGCAGTGCAGCCCTCAATTTGGGGGTGGCTCTGTCTTATGGATTTTCAGTTTTCCCAAGGTATATTCCCTAGACTGGAAGTGCCCTTGGCTCTGGAGCTCTGTTGTTTACTTGTTTTAGGGAACACAATGCACTCCTCCAGTGAGGCAGTTGGCAACTTACATCCCGCCCATCAGCATAACAAGGCTCCCTGTTCTCCAGGGCCTGTCTTGCCTTTCTGGTTTTTACACATTTTGTGGATGTCCCTTTTGACCGTTGGAAAGTGATACTTCTTTGTAGTGCAGATTTGCATTGCCCGCTTGCTTGCTTGGCCAAAAAGGGCGTATGCGTTTTCTCCTGAATATATTCAGGAGAAAACGCATACGCCCTTTTTGGCCAAGTGCATCATTGTCGAAGTTGTGCCCCTCTTCCTGTGCTTTACAGGCGATTCTAACGTACCTCTTGAAATCTGTTTCCTGCTATTCTGCCTCGCATTCAAGTCCGCCTCGTTGCCTTCCCTCAACAGATTTTTGGACGATAGTTGGCCTTGATTACTCTGCCAGTTTGTGAATTGCTGTGCCCCTGAGCTCCATTTTTCAACTCGTTTTTTGTGAGCTGAACGCAAGTCCAAACATTTGGTTCAGGACCTATACTGGTTCCCGGTGGGTGGCTGAGACTTTGGTGAATTCTTCTTCCTGCCGGGAAATTAGAGTGACATGTGCCCATCCAAATGCCTAACAGCTACTCTCTCATTGGTTCTCCCTCTTCCCTTTCCTCCTCTGCCAAATGGGCAACCTGTGTGAACCAGGAGCTTAAAGGGGCTGTCTCTCCAAGTTGGGAGATTGATAGTAAAGCTGTTGGAAAGTCAAACCGGAGCACCAGGAGAGGGACTCTTCGTTGAGTTTTAGAAACCTTTCGTATTCACAGTGTGTCCATTCTCTAGGTTTCCCGTACATGTTATAGCTGTAGTAATATTCCCTTCAACCTGGAGAGGTGGGACCCATGGAATGGTTGCCATGCATTATTGCTTTAAAGGGTCTGCATTTGCTCACCCAATCTCACCAATCCTCTCAGTCCCAAGTGTCCAGCCTCATGCCGCATCCAGCTGTCATCGTAGATAGGGTCATTCCAGGTTGCATCAGAGACCCTGAAGGAATTGTAAAGAATTTCCCTGTTTCTTTGTTCTGTTTTTGAAATTCCTTTTTAGAGTGGGTTTGAGCTGATTCTCGCTGCCATGTTTATGCCAGTCTAGACACACCTGATTCCCTTACGGAGACATATCAATACATAGGTTTTAAGATTCTTACTAGTCAGATCTATTCCTCTGCGGGAAATATGGGGTTTTGAGTCCCTTTCACTGAGGAAGGTGTAGGTCTTGTCTATTCCATAGTTGGTTTTTGGAACAGTACCTGTGCTTATATCAAACTCTGGTTTGATGCATCACCCCACCTCTCCTTCCCCCTTAAGCAGGCATAAGAGTGTTTTCTAAATGTGAGACTCTGTTCTCTTTCCTAACTCAGTTCATGTGTTGCCATGTTTACAGGATCTTCCTAAGTGATATCTTATGATAAGTTTCTTTTCCTGTGTGACTTCTTTCCCTTAGAATCATCGTACCTGAATCCACTCATTTTGCTGCTACTGGTCTTATGACATTGATTTCGTGGCTGAGGGATATTCCATCGTACGTAAGTTGCACAATGTTTTGAACCATTTTTATATTTCCTGGGATATTTCAGGTGTACCCAGGTTGAGGTTCTTGTAAGCAGTGCAGCCCTCAATTTGGGGGTGGCTCTGTCTTATGGATTTTCAGTTTTCCCAAGGTATATTCCCTAGACTGGAAGTGCCCTTGGCTCTGTAGCTCTGTTGTTTACTTGTTTTAGGGAACACAATGCACTCCTCCAGTGAGGCAGTTGGCAACTTACATCCCGCCCATCAGCATAACAAGGCTCCCTGTTCTCCAGGGCCTGTCTTGCCTTTCTGGTTTTTACACATTTTGTGGATGTCCCTTTTGACCGTTGGGAAGTGATACTTCTTTGTAGTGCAGATTTGCATTGCCCGCTTGCTTGCTTGGCCAAAAAGGGCGTATGCGTTTTCTCCTGAATATATTCAGGAGAAAACGCATACGCCCTTTTTGGCCAACTGCATCATTGTCGAAGTTGTGCCCCTCTTCCTGTGCTTTACAGGCGATTCTAACGTACCTCTTGAAATCTGTTTCCTGCTATTCTGCCTCGCATTCAAGTCCGCCTCGTTGCCTTCCCTCAACAGATTTTTGGATGATAGTTGGCCTTGATTACTCTGCCAGTTTGTGAATTGCTGTGCCCCTGAGCTCCATTTTTCATCTCGTTTTTTGTGAGCTGAACGCAAGTCCAAACATTTGGTTCAGGACCTATACTGGTTCCCGGTGGGTGGCTGAGACTTTGGTTCATTCTTCTTCCTGCCGGGAAATTAGAGTGACATGTGCCCATCCAAATGCCTAACAGCTACTCTCTCATTGGTTCTCCCTCTTCCCTTTCCTCCTCTGCCAAATGGGCAACCTGTGTGAACCAGGAGCTTAAAGGGGCTGTCTCTCCAAGTTGGGAGATTGATAGTAAAGCTGTTGGAAAGTCAAACCGGAGCACCAGGAGAGGGACTCTTCGTTGAGTTTTAGAAACCTTTCGTATTCACAGTGTGTCCATTCTCTAGGTTTCCCGTACATGTTATAGCTGTAGTAATATTCCCTTCAACCTGGAGAGGTGGGACCCATGGAATGGTTGCCATGCATTATTGCTTTAAAGGGTCTGCATTTGCTCACCCAATCTCACCAATCCTCTCAGTCCCAAGTGTCCAGCCTCATGCCACATCCAGCTGTCATCGTAGATAGGGTCATTCCAGGTTGCATCAGAGACCCTGAAGGAATTGTAAAGAATTTCCCTGTTTCTTTGTTCTGTTTTTGAAATTCCTTTTTAGAGTGGGTTTGAGCTGATTCTCGCTGCCATGTTTATGCCAGTCTAGACACACTTGATTCCCTTACGGAGACACATCAATACATAGGTTTTAAGATTCTTACTAGTCAGATCTATTCCTCTGTGGGTAATATGGGGTTTTGAGTCCCTTTCACTGAGGAAGGTGTAGGTCTTGTCTATTCCATAGTTGGTTTTTGGAACAGTACCTGTGCTTATATCAAACTCTGGTTTGATGCATCACCCCACCTCTCCTTCCCCCTTAAGCAGGCATAAGAGTGTTTTCTAAATGTGAGACTCTGTTCTCTTTCCTAACTCAGTTCATGTGTAGCCATGTTTACAGGATCTTCCTAAGTGATATCTTATGATAAGTTTCTTTTTCTGTGTGACTTCTTTCACTTAGAATCATCGTACCTGAATCCACTCATTTGGCTGCTACTGGTCTTATGACATTGATTTCATGGCTGAGGGATATTCCATCGTACGTAAGTTCCACAATGTTTGGAACCATTTTTATATTTCCTGGGATATTTCAGGTGTACCCAGGTTGAGGTTCTTGTAAGCAGTGCAGCCCTCAATTTGGGGGTGGCTCTGTCTTATGGATTTTCAGTTTTCCCAAGGTATATTCCCTAGACTGGAAGTGCCCTTGGCTCTGGAGCTCTGTTGTTTACTTGTTTTAGGGAACACAATGCACTCCTCCAGTGAGGCAGTTGGCAACTTACATCCAGCCCATCAGCATAACAAGGCTCCCTGTTCTCCAGGGCCTGTCTTGCCTTTCTGGTTTTTACACATTTTGTGGATGTCCCTTTTGACCGTTGGGAAGTGATACTTCTTTGTAGTGCAGATTTGCATTGCCCGCTTGCTTGCTTGGCCAAAAAGGGCGTATGCGTTTTCTCCTGAATATATTCAGGAGAAAACGCATACGCCCTTTTTGGCCAAGTGCATCATTGTCGAAGTTGTGCCCCTCTTCCTGTGCTTTACAGGCGATTCTAACGTACCTCTTGAAATCTGTTTCCTGCTATTCTGCCTCGCATTCAAGTCCGCCTCGTTGCCTTCCCTCAACAGATTTTTGGACGATAGTTGGCCTTGATTACTCTGCCAGTTTGTGAATTGCTGTGCCCCTGAGCTCCATTTTTCAACTCGTTTTTTGTGAGCTGAACGCAAGTCCAAACATTTGGTTCAGGACCTATACTGGTTCCCGGTGGGTGGCTGAGACTTTGGTTCATTCTTCTTCCTGCCGGGAAATTAGAGTGACATGTGCCCATCCAAATGCCTAACAGCTTCTCTCTCATTGGTTCTCCCTCTTCCCTTTCTTCCTCTGCCAAATGGGCAACCTGTGTGAACCAGGAGCTTAAAGGGGCTGTCTCTCCAAGTTGGGAGATTGATAGTAAAGCTGTTGGAAAGTCAAACCGGAGCACCAGGAGAGGGACTCTTCGTTGAGTTTTAGAAACCTTTCGTATTCACAGTGTGTCCATTCTCTAGGTTTCCCGTACATGTTATAGCTGTAGTAATATTCCCTTCAACCTGGAGAGGTGGGACCCATGGAATGGTTGCCATGCATTATTGCTTTAAAGGGTCTGCATTTGCTCACCCAATCTCTCCAATCCTCTCAGTCCCAAGTGTCCAGCCTCATGCCACATCCAGCTGTCATCGTAGATAGGGTCATTCCAGGTTGCATCAGAGACCCTGAAGGAATTGTAAAGAATTTCCCTGTTTCTTTGTTCTGTTTTTGAAATTCCTTTTTAGAGTGGGTTTGAGCTGATTCTCGCTGCCATGTTTATGCCAGTCTAGACACACCTGATTCCCTTACGGAGACATATCAATACATAGGTTTTAAGATTCTTACTAGTCAGATCTATTCCTCTGCGGGAAATATGGGGTTTTGAGTCCCTTTCACTGAGGAAGGTGTAGGTCTTGTCTATTCCATAGTTGGTTTTTGGAACAGTACCTGTGCTTATATCAAACTCTGGTTTGATGCATCACCCCACCTCTCCTTCCCCCTTAAGCAGGCATAAGAGTGTTTTCTAAATGTGAGACTCTGTTCTCTTTCCTAACTCAGTTCATGTGTTGCCATGTTTACAGGATCTTCCTAAGTGATATCTTATGATAAGTTTCTTTTTCTGTGTGACTTCTTTCACTTAGAATCATCGTATCTGAATCCACTCATTTGGCTGCTACTGGTCTTATGACATTGATTTCATGGCTGAGGGATATTCCATCGTACGTAAGTTCCACAATGTTTTGAACCATTTTTATATTTCCTGGGATATTTCAGGTGTACCCAGGTTGAGGTTCTTGTAAGCAGTGCAGCCCTCAATTTGGGGGTGGCTCTGTCTTATGGATTTTCAGTTTGCCCAAGGTATATTCCCTAGACTGGAAGTGCCCTTGGCTCTGGAGCTCTGTTGTTTACTTGTTTTAGGGAACACAATGCACTCCTCCAGTGAGGCAGTTGGCAACTTACATCCCGCCCATCAGCATAACAAGGCTCCCTGTTCTCCAGGGCCTGTCTTGCCTTTCTGGTTTTTACACATTTTGTGGATGTCCCTTTTGACCGTTGGGAAGTGATACTTCTTTGTAGTGCAGATTTGCATTGCCCGCTTGCTTGCTTGGCCAAAAAGGGCGTATGCGTTTTCTCCTGAATATATTCAGGAGAAAACGCATACGCCCTTTTTGGCCAAGTGCATCATTGTCGAAGTTGTGCCCCTCTTCCTGTGCTTTACAGGCGATTCTAACGTACCTCTTGAAATCTGTTTCCTGCTATTCTGCCTCGCATTCAAGTCCGCCTCGTTGCCTTCCCTCAACAGATTTTTGGACGATAGTTGGCCTTGATTACTCTGCCAGTTTGTGAATTGCTGTGCCCCTGAGCTCCATTTTTCAACTCGTTTTTTGTGAGCTGAACGCAAGTCCAAACTTTTGGTTCAGGACCTATACTGGTTCCCGGTGGGTGGCTGAGACTTTGGTGAATTCTTCTTCCTGCCGGGAAATTAGAGTGACATGTGCCCATCCAAATGCCTAACAGCTACTCTCTCATTGGTTCTCCCTCTTCCCTTTCTTCCTCTGCCAAATGGGCAACCTGTGTGAACCAGGAGCTTAAAGGGGCTGTCTCTCCAAGTTGGGAGATTGATAGTAAAGCTGTTGGAAAGTCAAACCGGAGCACCAGGAGAGGGACTCTTCGTTGAGTTTTAGAAACCTTTCGTATTCACAGTGTGTCCATTCTCTAGGTTTCCCGTACATGTTATAGCTGTAGTAATATTCCCTTCAACCTGGAGAGTTGGGACCCATGGAATGGTTGCTATGCATTATTGCTTTAAAGGGTCTGCATTTGCTCACCCAATCTCACCAATCCTCTCAGTCCCAAGTGTCCAGCCTCATGCCACATCCAGCTGTCATCGTAGATAAGGTCATTCCAGGTTGCATCAGAGACCCTGAAGGAATTGTAAAGAATTTCCCTGTTTCTTTGTTTTGTTTTTGAAATTCCTTTTTAGAGTGGGTTTGAGCTGATTCTCGCTGCCTTGTTTATGCCAGTCTAGTCACCCTTGATTCCCTTACGGAGACATATCAATACATAGGTTTTAAGATTCTTACTAGTCAGATCTATTCCTCTGCGGGAAATATGGGGTTTTGAGTCCCTTTCACTGAGGAAGGTGTAGGTCTTGTCTATTCCATAGTTGGTTTTTGGAACGGTACCTGTGCTTATATCAAACTCTGGTTTGATGCATCACCCCACCTCTCCTTCCCCCTTAAGCAGGCATAAGAGTGTTTTCTAAATGTGAGACTCTGTTCTCTTTCCTAACTCAGTTCATGTGTTGCCATGTTTACAGGATCTTCCTAAGTGATATCTTATGATAAGTTTCTTTTTCTGTGTGACTTCTTTCCCTTAGAATCATCGTACCTGAATCCACTCATTTTGCTGCTACTGGTCTTATGACATTGATTTCATGGCTGAGGGATATTCCATCGTACGTAAGTTCCACAATGTTTGGAACCATTTTTATATTTCCTGGGATATTTCAGGTGTACCCAGGTTGAGGTTCTTGTAAGCAGTGCAGCCCTCAATTTGGGGGTGGCTCTGTCTTATGGATTTTCAGTTTTCCCAAGGTATATTCCCTAGACTGGAAGTGCCCTTGGCTCTGTAGCTCTGTTGTTTACTTGTTTTAGGAAACACAATGCACTCCTCCAGTGAGGCAGTTGGCAACTTACATCCCGCCCATCAGCATAACAAGGCTCCCTGTTCTCCAGGGCCTGTCTTGCCTTTCTGGTTTTTACACATTTTGTGGATGTCCCTTTTGACCGTTGGGAAGTG
Source organism: Mesoplodon mirus (assembly GCF_964341445.2). Taxonomy (NCBI): domain Eukaryota; kingdom Metazoa; phylum Chordata; class Mammalia; order Artiodactyla; family Ziphiidae; genus Mesoplodon; species Mesoplodon mirus. The sequence goes on from NC_138984.1 coordinate 125,738,189, forward strand.
ATACTTCTTTGTAGTGCAGATTTGCATTGCCCGCTTGCTTGCTTGGCCAAAAAGGGCGTATGCGTTTTCTCCTGAATATATTCAGGAGAAAACGCATACGCCCTTTTTGGCCAAGTGCATCATTGTCGAAGTTGTGCCCCTCTTCCTGTGCTTTACAGGCGATTCTAACGTACCTCTTGAAATCTGTTTCCTGCTATTCTGCCTCGCATTCAAGTCCGCCTCGTTGCCTTCCCTCAACAGATTTTTGGACGATAGTTGGCCTTGATTACTCTGCCAGTTTGTGAATTGCTGTGCCCCTGAGCTCCATTTTTCAACTCGTTTTTTGTGAGCTGAACGCAAGTCCAAACTTTTGGTTCAGGACCTATACTGGTTCCCGGTGGGTGGCTGAGACTTTGGTTAATTCTTCTTCCTGCCGGGAAATTAGAGTGACATGTGCCCATCCAAATGCCTAACAGCTACTCTCTCATTGGTTCTCCCTCTTCCCTTTCTTCCTCTGCCAAATGGGCAACCTGTGTGAACCAGGGGCTTAAAGGGGCTGTCTCTCCAAGTTGGGAGATTGATAGTTAAGCTGTTGGAAAGTCAAATCGGAGCACCAGGAGAGGGACTCTTCGTTGAGTTTTAGAAACCTTTCATATTCACAGTGTGTCCATTCTCTAGGTTTCCCGTACAGGTTATAGCTGTAGTAATATTCCCTTCAACCTGGAGAGGTGGGACCCATGGAATGGTTGCCATGCATTATTGCTTTAAAGGGTCTGCATTTGCTCACCCAATCTCTCCAATCCTCTCAGTCCCAAGTGTCCAGCCTCATGCCACATCCAGCTGTCATCGTAGATAGGGTCATTCCAGGTTGCATCAGAGACCCTGAAGGAATTGTAAAGAATTTCCCTGTTTCTTTGTTCTGTTTTTGAAATTCCTTTTTAGAGTGGGTTTGAGCTGATTCTCGCTGCCATGTTTATGCCAGTCTAGACACACCTGATTCCCTTACGGAGACATATCAATACATAGGTTTTAAGTTTCTTACTAGTCAGATCTATTCCTCTGCGGGAAATATGGGGTTTTGAGTCCCTTTCATTGAGGAAGGTGTAGGTCTTGTCTATTCCATAGTTGGTTTTTGGAACAGTACCTGTGCTTATATCAAACTCTGGTTTGATGCATCACCCCACCTCTCCTTCCCCCTTAAGCAGGCATAAGAGTGTTTTCTAAATGTGAGACTCTGTTCTCTTGCCTAACTCAGTTCATGTGTAGCCATGTTTACAGGATCTTCCTAAGTGATATCTTATGATAAGTTTCTTTTTCTGTGTGACTTCTTTCACTTAGAATCATCGTACCTGAATCCACTCATTTTGCTGCTACTGGTCTTATGACATTGATTTCATGGCTGAGGGATATTCCATCGTACGTAACTTCCACAATGTTTTGAACCATTTTTATATTTCCTGGGATATTTCAGGTGTACCCAGGTTGAGGTTCTTGTAAGCAGTGCAGCCCTCAATTTGGGGGTGGCTCTGTCTTATGGATTTTCAGTTTGCCCAAGGTATATTCCCTAGACTGGAAGTGCCCTTGGCTCTGTAGCTCTGTTGTTTACTTGTTTTAGGGAACACAATGCACTCCTCCAGTGAGGCAGTTGGCAACTTACATCCCGCCCATCAGCATAACAAGGCTCCCTGTTCTCCAGGGCCTGTCTTGCCTTTCTGGTTTTTACACATTTTGTGGATGTCCCTTTTGACCGTTGGAAAGTGATACTTCTTTGTAGTGCAGATTTGCATTGCCCGCTTGCTTGCTTGGCCAAAAAGGGCGTATGCGTTTTCTCCTGAATATATTCAGGAGAAAACGCATACGCCCTTTTTGGCCAAGTGCATCATTGTCGAAGTTGTGCCCCTCTTCCTGTGCTTTACAGGCGATTCTAACGTACCTCTTGAAATCTGTTTCCTGCTATTCTGCCTCGCATTCAAGTCCGCCTCGTTGCCTTCCCTCAACAGATTTTTGGACGATAGTTGGCCTTGATTACTCTGCCAGTTTGTGAATTGCTGTGCCCCTGAGCTCCATTTTTCAACTCGTTTTTTGTGAGCTGAACGCAAGTCCAAACATTTGGTTCAGGACCTATACTGGTTCCCGGTGGGTGGCTGAGACTTTGGTGAATTCTTCTTCCTGCCGGGAAATTAGAGTGACATGTGCCCATCCAAATGCCTAACAGCTACTCTCTCATTGGTTCTCCCTCTTCCCTTTCCTCCTCTGCCAAATGGGCAACCTGTGTGAACCAGGAGCTTAAAGGGGCTGTCTCTCCAAGTTGGGAGATTGATAGTAAAGCTGTTGGAAAGTCAAACCGGAGCACCAGGAGAGGGACTCTTCGTTGAGTTTTAGAAACCTTTCGTATTCACAGTGTGTCCATTCTCTAGGTTTCCTGTACATGTTATAGCTGTAGTAATATTCCCTTCAACCTGGAGAGGTGGGACCCATGGAATGGTTGCCATGCATTATTGCTTTAAAGGGTCTGCATTTGCTCACCCAATCTCACCAATCCTCTCAGTCCCAAGTGTCCAGCCTCATGCCGCATCCAGCTGTCATCGTAGATAGGGTCATTCCAGGTTGCATCAGAGACCCTGAAGGAATTGTAAAGAATTTCCCTGTTTCTTTGTTCTGTTTTTGAAATTCCTTTTTAGAGTGGGTTTGAGCTGATTCTCGCTGCCATGTTTATGCCAGTCTAGACACACTTGATTCCCTTACGGAGACATATCAATACATAGGTTTTAAGATTCTTACTAGTCAGATCTATTCCTCTGTGGGAAATATGGGGTTTTGAGTCCCTTTCACTGAGGAAGGTGTAGGTCTTGTCTATTCCATAGTTGGTTTTTGGAACAGTACGTGTGCTTATATCAAACTCTGGTTTGATGCATCACCCCACCTCTCCTTCCCCCTTAAGCAGGCATAAGAGTGTTTTCTAAATGTGAGACTCTGTTCTCTTTCCTAACTCAGTTCATGTGTAGCCATGTTTACAGGATCTTCCTAAGTGATATCTTATGATAAGTTTCTTTTTCTGTGTGACTTCTTTCACTTAGAATCATCGTACCTGAATCCACTCATTTTGCTGCTACTGGTCTTATGACATTGATTTCATGGCTGTGGGATATTCCATCGTACGTAAGTTCCACAATGTTTTGAACCATTTTTATATTTCCTGGGATATTTCAGGTGTACCCAGGTTGAGGTTCTTGTAAGCAGTGCAGCCCTCAATTTGGGGGTGGCTCTGTCTTATGGATTTTCAGTTTTCCCAAGGTATATTCCCTAGACTGGAAGTGCCCTTGGCTCTGTAGCTCTGTTGTTTACTTGTTTTAGGGAGCACAATGCACTCCTCCAGTGAGGCAGTTGGCAACTTACATCCTGCCCATCAGCATAACAAGGCTCCCATTTCGCCACGGCCTGTCTTGCCTTTCTGGTTTTTACACATTTTGTGGATGTCCCTTTTGACCGTTGGAAAGTGATACTTCTTTGTAGTGCAGATTTGCATTGCCCGCTTGCTTGCTTGGCCAAAAGGGCGTATGCGTGTTCTCGTAAATATATTCAGGAGAAAACGCATACGCCCTTTTTGGCCAAGTGCATCATTGTCGAAGTTGTGCCCCTCTTCCTGTGCTTTACAGGTGATTCCAACGTACCTCTTGAAATCTGTTTCCTGCTATTCTGCCTCGATTTCAAGTCCGCCTCGTTGCCTTCCCTCAACAGATTTTTGGACGATTCTTGGCCTTGATTACTCTGCCTGTTTGTGAATTGCTGTGCCCCTGAGCTCCATTTTCAAACTCGTTTTTTGTGAGCTGAACGCAAGCCCAAACTTTTGGTTCAGGACCTATACTGGTTCCCGGTGGGTGGCTGAGACTTTGGTTAATTCTTCTTCCTGCCGGGAAATTAGAGTGACATGTGCCCATCCAAATGCCTAACAGCGACTCTCTCATTGGTTCTCCCTCTTCCCTTTCATCCTCTGCCAAATTGGCAACCTGTGTGAACCAGGAGCTTAAAGGGGCTGTCTCTCCAAGTTGGGAGATTGATAGGAAAGCAGTTGGAAAGTCAAACCGGAGCCCCAGGAGAGGGACTCTTCATTGAGTTTTAGAAACCTTTCGTATTCACAGTGTGTCCATTCTCTAGGTTTCCCGTACATGTTAAAGCTGTAGTAATATTCCCTTCAACCTGAAGAGTTGGGAATCATGGAATGGGTGCCATGCATTATTGCTATAAAGGGTCTGCCTTTGCTCTCCCAATCTCTCCAATCCTCTCAGTCCCAAGTGTCCAGCCTCATGCCGCATCCAGCTGTCATTGTAGATAGGGTCATTCCAGGTTGCATCAGAGACGCTGAAGGAATTGTAAAGAATTTCCCTGTTTCTTTGTTCTGTTTTTGAAATTCCTTTTTAGAGTGGGTTTGAGCTGATTCTCGCTGCCATGTTTATGCCAGTCTAGACACACCTGATTCCCTTACGGAGACATATCAATACATAGGTTTTAAGATTCTTACTAGTCAGATCTATTCCTCTGTGGGAAATATGGGGTTTTGAGTCCCTTTCACTGAGGAAGGTGTAGGTCTTGTCTATTCCATAGTTGGTTTTTGGAACAGTACCTGTGCTTATATCAAACTCTGGTTTGATGCATCACCCCACCTCTCCTTCCCCCTTAAGCAGGCATAAGAGTGTTTTCTAAATGTGAGACTCTGTTCTCTTTCCTAACTCAGTTCATGTGTAGCCATGTTTACAGGATCTTCCTAAGTGATATCTTATGATAAGTTTCTTTTTCTGTGTGACTTCTTTCACTTAGAATCATCGTACCTGAATCCACTCATTTTGCTGCTACTGGTCTTATGACATTGATTTCATGGCTGAGGGATATTCCATCGTATGTAATTTCCACAATTTTTTGAACCATTTTTATATTTCCTGGGATATTTCCGGTGTACCCAGGTTGAGGTTCTTGTAAGCAGTGCAGCCCTCAATTTGGGGGTGGCTCTGTCTTATGGATTTTCAGTTTTCCCAAGGTATATTCCCTAGACTGGAAGTGCCCTTGGCTCTGTAGCTCTGTTGTTTACTTGTTTTAGGGAGCACAATGCACTCCTCCAGTGAGGCAGTTGGCAACTTACATCCTGCCCATCAGCATAACAAGGCTCCCATTTCGCCACGGCCTGTCTTGCCTTTCTGGTTTTTACACATTTTGTGGATGTCCCTTTTGACCCGTGGGAAGTGATACTTCTTTGTAGTGCAGATTTGCATTGCCCGCTTGCTTGCTTGGCCAAAAGGGCGTATGCGTGTTCTCCTAAATATATTCAGGAGAAAACGCATACGCCCTTTTTGGCCAAGTGCATCATTGTCGAAGTTGTGCCCCTCTTCCTGTGCTTTACAGGTGATTCCAACGTACCTCTTGAAATCTGTTTCCTGCTATTCTGCCTCGATTTCAAGTCCGCCTCGTTGCCTTCCCTCAACAGATTTTTGGACGATTCTTGGCCTTGATTACTCTGCCTGTTTGTGAATTGCTGTGCCCCTGAGCTCCATTTTCAAACTCGTTTTTTGTGAGCTGAACGCAAGTCCAAACTTTTGGTTCAGGACCTATACTGGTTCCCGGTGGGTGGCTGAGACTTTGGTGAATTCTTCTTCCTGCCGGGAAATTAGAGTGGCATGTGCCCATCCAAATGCCTCACAGCTACTCTCTCATTGGTTCTCCCTCTTCCCTTTCTTCCTCTGCCAAATGGGCAACCTGTGTGAACCAGGGGCTTAAAGGGGCTGTCTCTCCAAGTTGGGAGATTGATAGTTAAGCTGTTGGAAAGTCAAACCGGAGCACCAGGAGAGGGACTCTTCGTTGAGTTTTAGAAACCTTTCATATTAACAGTTTGTCCATTCTCTAGGTTTCCCGTACATGTTATAGCTGTAGTAATATTCCCTTCAACCTGGAGAGGTGGGACCCATGGAATGGTTGCCATGCATTATTGCTTTAAAGGGTCTGCATTTGCTCACCCAATCTCACCAATCCTCTCAGTCCCAAGTGTCCAGCCTCATGCCACATCCAGCTGTCATCGTAGATAGGGTCATTCCAGGTTGCATCAGAGACCCTGAAGGAATTGTAAAGAATTTCCCTGTTTCTTTGTTCTGTTTTTGAAATTCCTTTTTAGAGTGGGTTTGAGCTGATTCTCGCTGCCATGTTTATGCCAGTCTAGACACACTTGATTCCCTTACGGAGACATATCAATACATAGGTTTTAAGATTCTTACTAGTCAGATCTATTCCTCTGCGGGAAATATGGGGTTTTGAGTCCCTTTCACTGAGGAAGGTGTAGGTCTTGTCTATTCTATAGTTGATTTTTGGAACAGTACCTGTGCTTATATCAAACTCTGGTTTGATGCATCACCCCACCTCTCCTTCCCCCTTAAGCAGGCATAAGAGTGTTTTCTAAATGTGAGACTCTGTTCTCTTTCCTAACTCAGTTCATGTGTAGCCATGTTTACAGGATCTTCCTAAGTGATATCTTATGATAAGTTTCTTTTTCTGTGTGACTTCTTTCACTTAGAATCATCGTACCTGAATCCACTCATTTTGCTGCTACTGGTCTTATGACATTGATTTCATGGCTGAGGGATATTCCATCGTACGTAAGTTCCACAATGTTTGGAACCATTTTTATATTTCCTGGGATATTTCAGGTGTACCCAGGTTGAGGTTCTTGTAAGCAGTGCAGCCCTCAATTTGGGGGTGGCTCTGTCTTATGGATTTTCAGTTTTCCCAAGGTATATTCCCTAGACTGGAAGTGCCCTTGGCTCTGTAGCTCTGTTGTTTACTTGTTTTAGGGAACACAATGCACTCCTCCAGTGAGGCAGTTGGCAAGTTACATCCCGCCCATCAGCATAACAAGGCTCCCTGTTCTCCAGGGCCTGTCTTGCCTTTCTTGTTTTTACACATTTTGTGGATGTCCCTTTTGACCGGTGGGAAGTGATACTTCTTTGTAGTGCAGATTTGCATTGCCCGCTTGCTTGCTTGGCCAAAAAGGGCGTATGCGTTTTCTCCTGAATATATTCAGGAGAAAACGCATACGCCCTTTTTGGCCAAGTGCATCATTGTCGAAGTTGTGCCCCTCTTCCTGTGCTTTACAGGCGATTCTAACGTACCTCTTGAAATCTGTTTCCTGCTATTCTGCCTCGCATTCAAGTCTGCCTCGTTGCCTTCCCTCAACAGATTTTTGGACGATAGTTGGCCTTGATTACTCTGCCAGTTTGTGAATTGCTGTGCCCCTGAGCTCCATTTTTCAACTCGTTTTTTGTGAGCTGAACGCAAGTCCAAACATTTGGTTCAGGACCTATACTGGTTCCCGGTGGGTGGCTGAGACTTTGGTTAATTCTTCTTCCTGCCGGGAAATTAGAGTGACATGTGCCCATCCAAATGCCTAACAGCTACTCTCTCATTGGTTCTCCCTCTTCCCTTTCCTCCTCTGCCAAATGGGCAACCTGTGTGAACCAGGAGCTTAAAGGGGCTGTCTCTCCAAGTTGGGAGATTGATAGTAAAGCTGTTGGAAAGTCAAACCGGAGCACCAGGACAGGGACTCTTCGTTGAGTTTTAGAAACCTTTCGTATTCACAGTGTGTCCATTCTCTAGGTTTCCCGTACATGTTATAGCTGTAGTAATATTCCCTTCAACCTGGAGAGGTGGGACCCATGGAATGGTTGCCATGCATTATTGCTTTAAAGGGTCTGCATTTGCTCACCCAATCTCACCAATCCTCTCAGTCCCAAGTGTCCAGCCTCATGCCACATCCAGCTGTCATCGTAGATAGGGTCATTCCAGGTTGCATCAGAGACCCTGAAGGAATTGTAAAGAATTTCCCTGTTTCTTTGTTCTGATTTTGAAATTCCTTTTTAGAGTGGGTTTGAGCTGATTCTCGCTGCCATGTTTATGCCAGTCTAGATACACTTGATTCCCTTACGGAGACATATCAATACATAGGTTTTAAGATTCTTACTAGTCAGATCTATTCCTCTGCGGGAAATATGGGGTTTTGAGTCCCTTTCACTGAGGAAGGTGTAGGTCTTGTCTATTCCATAGTTGGTTATTGGAACAGTACCTGTGCTTATATCAAACTCTGGTTTGATGCATCACCCCACCTCTCCTTCCCCCTTAAGCAGGCATAAGAGTGTTTTCTAAATGTGAGACTCTGTTCTCTTTCCTAACTCAGTTCATGTGTAGCCATGTTTACAGGATCTTCCTAAGTGATATCTTATGATAAGTTTCCTTTTCTGTGTGACTTCTTTCACTTAGAATCATCGTACCTGAATCCACTCATTTTGCTGCTACTGGTCTTATGACATTGATTTCATGGCTGAGGGATATTCCATCGTACGTAAGTTCCACAATTTTTTGAACCATTTTTATATTTCCTGGGATATTTCCGGTGTACCCAGGTTGAGGTTCTTGTAAGCAGTGCCGCCCTCAATTTGGGGGTGGCTCTGTCTTATGGATTTTCAGTTTTCCCAAGGTATATTCCCTAGACTGGAAGTGCCCTTGGCTCTGTAGCTCTGTTGTTTACTTGTTTAGGGAGCACAATGCACTCCTCCAGTGAGGCAGTTGGCAACTTACATCCTGCCCATCAGCATAACAAGGCTCCCATTTCGCCACGGCCTGTCTTGCCTTTCTGGTTTTTACACATTTTGTGGATGTCCCTTTTGACCCGTGGGAAGTGATACTTCTTTGTAGTGCAGATTTGCATTGCCCGCTTGCTTGCTTGGCCAAAAAGGGCGTATGCGTTTTCTCCTGAATATATTCAGGAGAAAACGCATACGCCCTTTTTGGCCAAGTGCATCATTGTCGAAGTTGTGCCCCTCTTCCTGTGATTTACAGGCGATTATAACGTACCTCAGAAATCTGTTTCCTGCTATTCTGCCTCGCATTCAAGTCCGCCTCGTTGCCTTCCCTCAACAGATTTTTGGACGATAGTTGGCCTTGATTACTCTGCCAGTTTGTGAATTGCTGTGCCCCTGAGCTCCATTTTTCAACTCGTTTTTTGTGACCTGAACGCAAGTCCAAACATTTGGTTCAGGACCTATACTGGTTCTCGGTGGGTGGCTGAGACTTTTGTTAATTCTTCTTCCTGCCGGGAAATTAGAGTGACATGTGCCCATCCAAATGCCTAACAGCTACTCTCTCATTGGTTCTCCATCTTCCCTTTCTTCCTCTGCCAAATGGGCAACCTGTGTGAACCAGGAGCTTAAAGGGGCTGTCTCTCCAAGTTGGGAGATTGATAGTTAAGCTGTTGGAAAGTCAAACCGGCGCACCAGGAGAGGGACTCTTCGTTGAGTTTTAGAAACCTTTCATATTCACAGTGTGTCCATTCTCTAGGTTTCCCGTACATGTTATAGCTGTAGTAATATTCCCTTCAACCTGGAGAGTTGGGACCCATGGAATGGTTGCCTTGCATTATTGCTTTAAAGGGTCTGCATTTGCTCACCCAATCTCACCAATCCTCTCAGTCCCAAGTGTCCAGCCTCATGCCACATCCAGCTGTCATCGTAGATAGGGTCATTCCAGGTTGCATCAGAGACCCTGAAGGAATTGTAAAGAATTTCCCTGTTTCTTTGTTCTGTTTTTGAAATTCCTTTTTAGAGTGGGTTTGAGCTGATTCTCGCTGCCATGTTTATGCCAGTCTAGACACACTTGATTCCCTTACGGAGACATATCAATACATAGGTTTTAAGATTCTTACTAGTCAGATCTATTCCTCTGCGGGAAATATGGGGTTTTGAGTCCCTTTCACTGAGGAAGGTGTAGGTCTTGTCTATTCCATAGTTGGTTTTTGGAACAGTACCTGTGCTTATATCAAACTCTGGTTTGATGCATCACCCCACCTCTCCTTCCCCCTTAAGCAGGCATAAGAGTGTTTTCTAAATGTGAGACTCTGTTCTCTTTCCTAACTCAGTTCATGTGTAGCCATGTTTACAGGATCTTCCTAAGTGATATCTTATGATAAGTTTCTTTTTCTGTGTGACTTCTTTCACTTAGAATCATCGTACCTGAATCCACTCATTTTGCTGCTACTGGTCTTATGACATTGATTTCATGGCTGAGGGATATTCCATCGTACGTAAGTTCCACAAAGATTTGAACCATTTTTATATTTCCTGGGATATTTCAGGTGTACCCAGGTTGAGGTTCTTGTAAGCAGTGCAGCCCTCAATTTGGGGGTGGCTCTGTCTTATGGATTTTCAGTTTTCCCAAGGTATATTCCCTAGACTGGAAGTGCCCTTGGCTCTGTAGCTCTGTTGTTTACTTGTTTTAGGGAACACAATGCACTCCTCCAGTGAGGCAGTCGGCAAGTTACATCCTGCCCATCAGCATAACAAGGCTCCCTGTTCTCCAGGGCCTGTCTTGTCTTTCTGGTTTTTACACATTTTGTGGATATCCCTTTTGACCCGTGGGAAGTGATACTTCTTTGTAGTGCAGATTTGCATTGCCCGCTTGCTTGCTTGGCCAAAAAGGGCGTATGCGTTTTCTCCTGAATATATTTAGGAGAAAACGCATACGCCCTTTTTGGCCAAGTGCATCATTGTCGAAGTTGTGCCCCTCTTACTGTGCTTTACATGCGACGACCACCCTGGCTGGCCTGCAGGCACCAAGTTGGCCTGCGTGCTGTCGCTGGTGTGGCTCCACGGTCCTTCCTCTAGGCTTTCAAGCCCTTGTACATATTCAGGTGTTTTACCTGGAAAGGGTGGGAACAGTTCAGCAGCAGCTGGCCTGGGGCTCAGCTCACGTTTACTCACAGATGCCTCGGCACGGTCCCCCAGCTTTGCAATGAGGACGCTCCTTGCGTGGGGGGTGGGTGGATGGCTGTATGGGAGATGGTTCTCCACCTCTGACCAATTTCAGAATTGTTTACCACTGTAGCAAGTGCCCTGATAGGGTTTTCCTCTGTATAACTCGTGGGTTCAGGTTTTTTTTTCTTTTATGATTCAAGTTAGATTTTATTCCTCTTTTATGTATTTATAGATATAAGCATGGAAATAATTCATTCCTATAAATACATCTGTGTGACGGGAAGGATTTTTTCTGTTTTATTTTTAAATTTTATTTTTTAAAATTTTGAAATTTAATTTTACTTATTTTTTTATACAGCACATTATTATTAGTTATGTATTTTATGCGTATACATGTATACAGGTCAATCCCAAACTCCCAACTCATCCCACCACCACCACCCCATGGCTTCCCACACTTGGTGTCCATACGTTTTTTCTCTACCTCTGTGTCTCTATTTCTTCCCTGCAAACCAGTTCATCTATACCATCATTAGGCTCCACATATATGCATTAATATACAATATTTGTTTTCCTCTTTCTGACTTACTTCATTCTGTATGACAGTCTCTCGATCCATCGATGTCTCTACAAATGACCCAGTTTCATTCCTTTTTATGGCCGAGTAATATTCCATTTCATATATGTACCACATCTTTATCCATTCATCTGTCTGTGGGCATTTAGGTTGCTTCCATTACCTGGCTATTGTAAATAGTGCTGCAATGAACATTGTGGTGAATGTGTCTTTTTGAAATACGGTTTCCTCTGGGGATATGCCCAGAAGTGGGATTGCTGGATCAGATGGTAATTCTATTTCTAGTTTTTTTAAGGAAACTCCATACTGTTCTCCATAGTGACTGTATCAATTTACATTCCCACCAATAGTGGAAGAGGGCTCCTTTTGTCCACACCCTCCCCAGAATTGGTTGTTTGTAGATTTTGTGATGATGCCGATTCTAACAGGTGTGAGGTGATACCTCATTGTAGTTTTGATTTGCATTTCTCTAATAATTAGTGCTGTTGAGCAGCTTTTCATGTGCGTCTTGTCCATCTCTGTGCCTTCTTTGAAGAAACGTCTCTTTAGATCGTCTGCCCATTTTTGTATTGGGATGTTTGTTTTTTTTTAATATTAAGCTGCATGTGTTGTTTATATATATTGGAGATTAAACCTCTGTCCATTGATTCGTCTGCAACGATTTTGGCCCATTCTGAGGGATGCCTTTTTCCATTCCCGTGTTTTTTAACAAAAAAGGAAAGAAAGGAAAAGAAGCAGAACACTAATGTGCGTAAAATATGCCTTTTGAAACGGTCGTTTTGAAATATGGACGTGCTTTGAATTTTTTGGTCGATATGTGACCCCAGGATTTGTTTTCAGGGCAGGTGTCATTTACAGGCCTGCAATGATTTTGAATATCAACTGACCATTAGCGTTGGGATTAACCTGCTGTTGTGTGAAACGGCCACAAGGTGGCAGCAGTTCACCCTTACCAAATCTGGTTACTAGGGCAAGAGAGCCTCAGTGGAAGTGGTGTTCTAGTTTGGAGTTTAGAATGGAATGTGCCAGGAGAAAGCCCCTCACGTTTGTCTCACTACTTCTTGTTCGTGTTTTTAATTTAATTTTTTATTTTTTATTACAGCAAGTTTGATTACAATGTTTGGCTTGTTGTAGGTGTGGAAGATGTGGTTCTTTTACACATATACAGATGACTGTTCTTCCTGGGATCCTTTTCCCATGTACGTTATGACAGAATGTTGAGTAGTCCTCTCTTGGTATTCTGTAGGTCTTTGGTGATTATATATGTCACCTGTGTTTGTATATGTCTGTTAACCCCGATATCGTAATGAAACCAATCCTCACACCTTTCCATTGGTGAACCATAAGTTTTTTTAATGAATCTGTGATTGCCCTTCTCCGTGGAAATATCTGCCCTGGTATCCATTTTTAGGTAACACCTATAAGTGATATGATTTGATATGTGTCTTTCACTTTCTGACTTACTACAAGGCACGTGATTACTTCTAGACTCATCTACGGTGCTGCAAATGGCATTGTGTCCTTTTTTCCCTTGACTTCTCTTCTGCCTTAGCGGGGTCCATTTTCAACAATGTGATTCCCTGAGGCTTGAAGATTAGCTGACCTGGGCAGCCTTACCCTGCCGGGCCGCCCTCCCCAGGTGTGCCTCGTTGAGGTCAATATAAACAGAGCTCCAGGCAGCAATAGTCCCTGAAGCTGTGCCTGACTACATATTCTGTGCCCCGTCAGCAGTCTCGGGGCTGTGCTGGTGGGAGGGAGTGAGGGGCCACAGCTTTGTTGGTGGCCCGGTGTGAGTGGGGTTCTGCTGGCCTTCTTGCAGGAGGTGCCAGGCTGCCCCCTGTAAAGAAGAGGTTGTGTCACCCATACCTTCCGCTGGAATTTCTCTCCGGACAGAGGAGAGGAAGGAAAAAAGCAATGGGGGCCGGGACAGGAGGGGTATCTCAGGCAGGGCAATGGAAAGCTTCTGGAAGAGTGCCCGGGGCCAGGACCACCCTGGCTGTCCTGCAGGCACCAAGTTGGCCTGCGTGCTGTCGCTGGTGTGGCTCCACGGTCCTTCCCCTAGGCTTTCAAGCCCTTGTACATATTCAGGTGTTTTACCTGGAAAGGGTGAGAAAAGTTCAGCAGCACCTGGCCTGGGGATCAGCTCACGTTTACTCAGAGATGCCTCGGCACGGTCCCCCAGCTTTGCAATGAGGACGCTCCTTGCGTGGGGGGTGGGTTGCTGGCTGTATGGGAGATGATTCCCCACCTCTGACCAATTTCAGAATTGTTTACCACTGGAGCAAGTGCCCTGCTAGGGTTTTCCTGTGTATAACTGGTGGGTTCAGGTTTTTTTTTTTTTCTTTTATGGTTCAAGTTAGATTTTATTCCTCTTTTATGTATTTATAGATACAAGCATGGAAATAATTCATTCCTATAAATACATCTGTGTGACGAGAAGAATTTTTTTCTGTTTTATTTTTAAATTTTATTTTTTAAAATTTTGAAATTTAATTTTATTTATGTTTTTAAACAGCACATTATTATTAGTTATGTATTTTATGAATATACATGTATACAGGTCAATCCCAATCTCTCAACTCATCCCACCAACACCACCCCATGGCTTCCCACACTTGGTGTCCATACGTGTGTTCTCTACCTCTGTGTCTCTATTTCTTCCCTGCAAACCAGTTCATCTGTACCATTTTTAGGCTCCACATATATGCATTAATATACAATATTTGTTTTCCTCTTTCTGACTTACTTCATTCTGTATGACAGTCTCTCGATCCATCGATGTCTCTACAAATGACCCAGTTTCATTCCTTTTAATGGCCGAGTAATATTCCATTTTATATATGTACCACATCTTTATCCATTCATCTGTCTGTGGGCATTTAGGTTGCTTCGATTACCTGGCTATTGTAAATAGTGCTGCAACGAACATTGTGGTGAATGTGCCTTTTTGAAATATGGTTTTCTCTGGGTATATGCCCAGAAGTGGGATTGCTGGATCAGATGGTAATTCGATTTCTAATATTTTTAAGGAAACTCCATACTGTTCTCCATAGTGACTGTATCAGTTTACATTCCCACCAATAGTGGAAGAGGGCTCCTTTTTTCCACAACCTCCCCAGAATTGGTTGTTTGTAGATTTTCTGATGATGCTGATTCTAACAGGTGTGAGGTGATACCTCATTGTAGTTTTGATTTGCATTTCTCTAATAATTAGTGCTGTTGAGCAGCTTTTCATGTGCGTCTTGGCCATCTCTGTGTCTCCTTTGAAGAAACGTCTCTTTAGATCTTCTGCCCATTTTTTTGGGTTGTTTGTTTTTTTTAATATTAAGTTGCATGAGCTGTTTATATATATTGGAGATTAAACCTCTGTCCATTGATTCGTCTGCAACGATTTTCGCCCCTTCTGAGGGATGCCTTTTTCCATTCCCGTGATTTTTAACAAAAAAGGAAAGAAAGGAAAAGAAGCAGAACACTAATGTGCGTAAAATATGCCTATTGAAATGGTCGTTTTGGAATATGGACGTCCTTTGAATTTTTTGGTCGATATGTGACCCCAGGATTTGTTTTCAGGGCAGGTGTCATTTACAGGCCTGCAATGATTTTGAATATCAACTGACCATAAGCATTGGGATTAATCTGCTGTTGTGTGAAACGGACACAAGGTGGCAGCAGTTCACCCTTACCAAATCTGGTTACTAGGGCAAGAGAGCCTCAGTGGAAGTGGTGTTCTAGATTGGAGTTTAGAATGGAATGTGCAAGGAGAAAGCCCCTCACGTTTGTCTCACTACTTCTTGTTCGTGTTTTTAATTTAATTTTTTATTTTTTATTACAGCAAGTTTGATTACAATGTTTGGCTTGTTGTAGGTGTGGAAGATGTGGTTCTTTTACACATATACAGATGTCTGTTCTTCCTGGGATCCTTTTCCCATGTACGTTATGACAGAATGTTGAGTAGTCCTCTCTTGGTATTTTGTAGGTCTTTGGTGATTATATATGTCACCTGTGTTTGTATATGTCTGTTAACCCCGATATCGTAATGAAACCAATCCTCACACCTTTCCATTGGTGAACCATAAGTTTGTTTAATGAATCTGTGATTGCCCTTCTCCGTGGAAATATCTGCCCTGGTATCCATTTTTAGGTAACACCTATAAGTGATATGATATGATATGTGTCTTCCACTTTCTGACTTACTACAAGTCACGTGATTACTTCTAGACTCATCTACGGTGCTGCAAATGGCATTGTGTCCTTTTTTCCCTTGGCTTCTCTTCTGCTTTAGCGGGGTTCATTTTCAACAATGTGATTCCCTGAGGGTTGTGGATTAGCTGACCTGGGCAGCCTTACCCTGCCGGCCCGCCCTCCCCAGGTGTGCCTCGTTGAGGTCAATATAAACAGCGCTCCAGGCAGCAATAGCCCCTGAAGCTGTGCCTGAGTCCATATTCTCTGCCCCGTCAGCAGTCTCGGGGCTGTGCTGGTGGGAGGGAGTGAGGGGCCACAGCTTTGTGGGTGGCCCGGTGTGAGTGGGGTTCTGCTGGCCTTTCTGCAGGAGTTGCCAGGCTGCCGCCTGTAAAGAAGAGGTTGTGTTACCCATACTTTCCGCTGGAATTTCTCTTCGGACAGAGGTGAGGAAGGAAAAAAGCAGTGGGGGCCGGGACAGGAGGGGTATCTCAGGCAGGGCAATGGAAAGTTTCTGGAAGAGCGCCCGGGGCCAGGACCACCCTGGCTGGCCTGCAGGCACCAAGTTGGCCTGTGTGCTGTCGCTGGTGTGGCTCCACGGTCCTTCCTCTAGGCTTTCAAGCCCTTGTATATATTTAGGTGTTTTACCTGGAAAGGGTGGGAACAGTTCAGCAGTAGCTGGCCTGGGGCTCAGCTCACGTTTACTCACAGATGCCTCGGCATGGTCCCCCAGCTTTTCAATGAGGACGCTCCTTGAGTGGGGGGTGGGTTGATGGCTGTATGGGAGATGGTTCCCCACCTCTGACCAATTTCAGAATTGTTTACCACTGGAGCAAGTGCCCTGTTAGGGTTTTCCTCTGTATAACTCGTGGGTTCAGGTTTTTTTTTCTTTTATGTTTTAAGTTAGATTTTATTCCTCTTTTATGTATTTATAGATATAAGCATGGAAATAATTCATTCCTATAAATACATCTGTGTGACGGGAAGAACTTTTTTCTGTTTTATTTTTCAATTTTATTTTTTAAAATTTTGAAATTTAATTTTATTTATTTTTTTTATACAGCACATTATTATTAGTTATGTATTTTATGCATATACATGTACACAGGTCAATCCCAAACTCCCAACTCATCCCACCACCACCACCCCATGGCTTCCCACACTTGGTGTCCATACATTTGTTCTCTACCTCTGTGTCTCTATTTCTTCCCTGCAAACCAGTTCATCTGTACCATTTTTAGGCTCCACATATATGCATTAATATACAATATTTGTTTTCCTTTTTCTGACTTACTTCATTCTGTATGACAGTCTCTCGATCCATCGATGTCTCTACAAATGACCCAGTTTCATTCCTGTTTATGGCCGAGTAATATTCCATTTCATATATGTACCACATCTTTATCCATTCATCTGTCTGTGGGCATTTAGGTTGCTTCCATTACCTGGCTATTGTAAATAGTGCTGCAATGAACATTGTGGTGAATGTGCCTTTTTGATTTACGGTTTCCTCTGGGGATATGCCCAGAAGTGGGATTGCTGGATCAGATGGTAATTCTATTTCTAGTTTTTTTAAGGAAACTCCATAATGTACTCCATAGTCACTGTATCAATTTACATTCCCACCAATAGTGGAAGAGGGCTCCTTTTGTCCACACCCTCCCCAGAATTGGTTGTTTGTAGATTTTCTGATGATGCCGATTCTTACAGGTGTGAGGTGAAACCTCATTGTAGTTTTGATTTGTATTTCTCTAATAATTAGTGCTGTTGAGCAGCTTTTCATGTGTGTCTTAGCCATCTCTGTGTCTCCTTTGAAGAAACGTCTCTTTAGATCTTCTGCCCATTTTTTTGGGTTGTTTGTTTTTTTAATATTAAGCTGCATGAGCTGTTTATATATATTGGAGATTAAACCTCTGTCCATTGATTCGTCTGCAATGATTTTCGCCCATTCTAAGGGATGCTTTTTTCCATTCCCGCTTTTTTTAACAAAAAAAGGAAAGAAAGGATAAAAAGCAGAAAACTAATGTGCGTAAAATATGCCTTTTGAAACGGTCGTTTTGAAATATGGACGTCCTTTGAATATTTTGGTCGATATGTGACCCCAGGATTTGTTTTCAGGGCAGGTGTCATTTACAGGCCTGCAATGATTTTGAATATCAACTGACCATTAGCGTTGGGATTAAAGCTGCTGTTGTGTGAAACGGCCACAAGGTGGCAGCAGTTCACCCTTACCAAATCTGGTTACTAGGGCAAGAGAGCCTCAGTGGAAGTGTTGTTCTAGATTGGAGTTTAGAATGGAATGTGCCAGGAGAAAGCCCCTCACGTTTGTCTCACTACTTCTTGTTCGTGTTTTTAATTTAATTTTTTATTTTTTATTACAGCAAGTTTGATTACAATGTTTGGCTTGTTGTAGGTGTGGAAGATGTGGTTCTTTTACACATATAGAGATGTCTGTTCTTCCTGGGATCCTTTTCCCATGTACCTTATGACAGAATGTTGAGTAGTCCTCTCTTGGTATTCTGTAGGTCTTTGGTGATTATATATGTCACCTGTGTTTGTATATGTCTGTTAACCCCGATATCGTAATGAAACCAATCCTCACACCTTTCCATTGGTGAACCATAAGTTTGTTTAATGAATCTGTGATTGCCCTTCTCCGTGGAAATATCTGCCCTGGTATCCATTTTTAGGTAACACCTATAAGTGATATGATTTGATATGTGTCTTTCACTTTCTGACTTACTACAAGGCACGTGATTACTTCTAGACTCATCTACGGTGCTGCAAATGGCATTGTGTCCTTTTTTCCCTTGACTTCTCTTCTGCCTTAGCGGGGTCCATTTTCAACAATGTGATTCCCTGAGGCTTGAAGATTAGCTGACCTGGGCAGCCTTACCCTGCCGGCCCGCCCTCCCCAGGTGTGCCTCGTTGAGGTCAATATAAACAGAGCTCCAGGCAGCAATAGTCCCTGAAGCTGTGCCTGACTACATATTCTGTGCCCCGTCAGCAGTCTCGGGGCTGTGCTGGTGGGAGGGAGTGAGGGGCCACTTCTTTGTTGGTGGCCCGGTGTGAGTGGGGTTCTGCTGGCCTTTCTGCAGGAGTTGCCAGGCTGCCCCCTGTAAAGAAGAGGTTGTGTCACCCATACCTTCCGCTGGAATTTCTCTTCGGACAGAGGAGAGGAAGGAAAAAAGCAATGGGGACCGGGACAGGAGGGGTATCTCAGGCAGGGCAATGGAAAGCTTCCGGAAGAGCGCCCGGGGCCAGGACCACCCTGGCTGTCCTGCAGGCACCAAGTTGGCCTGCGTGCTGTCGCTGGTGTGGCTCCACGGTCCTTCCTCTAGGCTTTCAAGCCCTTGTACATATTCAGGTGTTTTACCTGGAAAGGGTGAGAAAAGTTCAGCAGCACCTGGCCTGGGGATCAGCTCACGTTTACTCACAGATGCCTCGGCACGGTCCCCCAGCTTTGCAATGAGGACGCTCCTTGCGTGGGGGGTGGGTTGCTGGCTGTATGGGAGATGATTCCCCACCTCTGACCAATTTCAGAATTGTTTACCACTGGAGCAAGTGCCCTGCTAGGATTTTCCTGTGTATAACTGGTGGGTTCAGGTTTTTTTTTTTTCTTTTATGGTTCAAGTTAGATTTTATTCCTCTTTTATGTATTTATAGATATAAGCATGGAAATAATTCATTCCTATAAATACATCTGTGTGACGAGAAGAATTTTTTTCTGTTTTATTTTTAAATTTTATTTTTTAAAATTTTGAAATTTAATTTTATTTATGTTTTTAAACAGCACATTATAATTAGTTATGTATTTTATGAATATACATGTATACAGGTCAATCCCAATCTCTCAACTCATCCCACCACCACCACCCCATGGCTTCCCACACTTGGTGTCCATACGTGTGTTCTCTACCTCTGTGTCTCTATTTCTTCCCTGCAAACCAGTTCATCTGTACCATTTTTAGGCTCCACATATATGCATTAATATACAATATTTGTTTTCCTCTTTCTTACTTACTTCATTCTGTATGACAGTCTCTCGATCCATCGATGTCTCTACAAATGACCCAGTTTCATTCCTTTTAATGGCCGAGTAATATTCCATTTTATATATGTACCACATCTTTATCCATTCATCTGTCTGTGGGCATTTAGGTTGCTTCCATTACCTGGCTATTGTAAATAGTGCTGCAACGAACATTGTGGTGAATGTGCCTTTTTGAAATACGGTTTTCTCTGGGTATATGCCCAGAAGTGGGATTGCTGGATCAGATGGTAATTCGATTTCTAATATTTTTAAGGAAACTCCATACTGTTCTCCATAGTGACTGTATCAGTTTACATTCCCACCAATAGTGGAAGAGGGCTCCTTTTGTCCACAACCTCCCCAGAATTGGTTGTTTGTAGATTTTCTGATGATGCCGATTCTAACAGGTGTGAGGTGATACCTCATTGTAGTTTTGATTTGCATTTCTCTAATAATTAGTGCTGTTGAGCAGCTTTTCATGTGCGTCTTGGCCATCTCTGTGTCTCCTTTGAAGAAACGTCTCTTTAGATCTTCTGCCCATTTTTTTGGGTTGTTTGTTTTATTTAATATTAAGTTGCATGAGCTGTTTATATATATTGGAGATTAAACCTCTGTCCATTGATTCGTCTGCAACGATTTTCGCCCCTTCTGAGGGATGCCTTTTTCCATTCCCGTGATTTTTAACAAAAAAGGAAAGAAAGGAAAAGAAGCAGAACACTAATGTGCGTAAAATATGCCTATTGAAATGGTCGTTTTGGAATATGGACATCCTTTGAATTTTTTGGTCGATATGTGACCCCAGGATTTGTTTTCAGGGCAGGTGTCATTTACAGGCCTGCAATGATTTTGAATATCAACTGACCATAAGCATTGGGATTAATCTGCTGTTGTGTGAAACGGACACAAGGTGGCAGCAGTTCACCCTTACCAAATCTGGTTATTAGGGCAAGAGAGCCTCAGTGGAAGTGGTGTTCTAGATTGGAGTTTAGAATGGAATGTGCCAGGAGAAAGCCCCTCACGTTTGTCTCACTACTTCTTGTTCGTGTTTTTAATTTAATTTTTTATTTTTTATTACAGCAAGTTTGATTACAATGTTTGGCTTGTTGTAGGTGTGGAAGATGTGGTTCTTTTACACATATACAGATGTCTGTTCTTCCTGGGATCCTTTTCCCATGTACGTTATGACAGAATGTTGAGTAGTCCTCTCTTGGTATTCTGTAGGTCTTTGGTGATTATATATGTCACCTGTGTTTGTATATGTCTGTTAACCCCGATATCGTAATGAAACCAATCCTCACACCTTTCCATTGGTGAACCATAAGTTTGTTTAATGAATCTGTGATTGCCCTTCTCCGTGGAAATATCTGCCCTGGTATCCATTTTTAGGTAACACCTATAAGTGATATGATATGATATGTGTCTTCCACTTTCTGACTTACTACAAGTCACGTGATTACTTCTAGACTCATCTACGGTGCTGCAAATGGCATTGTGTCCTTTTTTCCCTTGGCTTCTCTTCTGCTTTAGCGGGGTTCATTTTCAACAATGTGATTCCCTGAGGGTTGTGGATTAGCTGACCTGGGCAGCCTTACCCTGCCGGCCCGCCCTCCCCAGGTGTGCCTCGTTGAGGTCAATATAAACAGCGCTCCAGGCAGCAATAGCCCCTTAAGCTGTGCCTGACTCCATATTCTCTGCCCCGTCAGCAGTCTCGGGGCTGTGCTGGTGGGAGGGAGTGAGGGGCCACAGCTTTGTGGGTGGCCCGGTGTGAGTGGGGTTCTGCTGGCCTTTCTGCAGGAGTTGCCAGGCTGCCGCCTGTAAAGAAGAGGTTGTGTCACCCATACTTTCCGCTGGAATTTCTCTTCGGACAGAGGTGAGGAAGGAAAAAAGCAGTGGGGGCCGGGACAAGAGGGGTATCTCAGGCAGGGCAATGGAAAGTTTCTGGAAGAGCGCCCGGGTCCAGGACCACCCTGGCTGGCCTGCAAGCACCAAGTTGGCCTGTGTGCTGTCGCTGGTGTGGCTCCACGGTCCTTCCTCTAGGCTTTCAAGCCCTTGTATATATTTAGGTGTTTTACCTGGAAAGGGTGGGAACAGTTCAGCAGTAGCTGGCCTGGGGCTCAGCTCACGTTTACTCACAGATGCCTCGGCATGGTCCCCCAGCTTTTCAATGAGGACGCTCCTTGAGTGGGGGGTGGGTTGATGGCTGTATGGGAGATGGTTCCCCACCTCTGACCAATTTCAGAATTCTTTACCACTGGAGCAAGTGCCCTGTTAGGGTTTTCCTCTGTATAACTCGTGGGTTCAGGTTTTTTTTTCTTTTATGGTTTAAGTTAGATTTTATTCCTCTTTTATGTATTTATAGATATAAGCATGGAAATAATTCATTCCTATAAATACATCTGTGTGACGGGAAGAACTTTTTTCTGTTTTATTTTTAAATTTTATTTTTTAAAATTTTGAAATTTAATTTTATTTATTTTTTTTATACAGCACATTATTATTAGTTATGTATTTTATGCATATACATGTACACAGGTCAATCCCAAACTCCCAACTCATCCCACCACCACCACCCCATGGCTTCCCACACTTGGTGTCCATACATTTGTTCTCTACCTCTGTGTCTCTATTTCTTCCCTGCAAACCAGTTCATCTGTACCATTTTTAGGCTCCACATATATGCATTAATATACAATATTTGTTTTCCTTTTTCTGACTTACTTCATTCTGTATGACAGTCTCTCGATCCATCGATGTCTCTACAAATGACCCAGTTTCATTCCTTTTTATGGCCGAGTAATATTCCATTTCATATATGTACCACATCTTTATCCATTCATCTGTCTGTGGGCATTTAGGTTGCTTCCATTACCTGGCTATTGTAAATAGTGCTGCAATGAACATTGTGGTGAATGTGCCTTTTTGATTTACGGTTTCCTCTGGGGATATGCCCAGAAGTGGGATTGCTGGATCAGATGGTAATTCTATTTCTAGTTTTTTTAAGGAAACTCCATAATGTACTCCATAGTCACTGTATCAATTTACATTCCCACCAATAGTGGAAGAGGGCTCCTTTTGTCCACACCCTCCCCAGAATTGGTTGTTTGTAGATTTTCTGATGATGCCGATTCTTACAGGTGTGAGGTGAAACCTCATTGTAGTTTTGATTTGTATTTCTCTAATAATTAGTGCTGTTGAGCAGCTTTTCATGTGTGTCTTAGCCATCTCTGTGTCTCCTTTGAAGAAACGTCTCTTTAGATCTTCTGCCCATTTTTTTGGGTTGTTTGTTTTTTTAATATTAAGCTGCATGAGCTGTTTATATATATTGGAGATTAAACCTCTGTCCATTGATTCGTCTGCAATGATTTTCGCCCATTCTAAGGGATGCTTTTTTCCATTCCAGCTTTTTTTAACAAAAAAAGGAAAGAAAGGATAAAAAGCAGAAAACTAATGTGCGTAAAATATGCCTTTTGAAACGGTCGTTTTGAAATATGGACGTCCTTTGAATATTTTGGTCGATATGTGACCCCAGGATTTGTTTTCAGGGCAGGTGTCATTTACAGGCCTGCAATGATTTTGAATATCAACTGACCATTAGCGTTGGGATTAAAGCTGCTGTTGTGTGAAACGGCCACAAGGTGGCAGCAGTTCACCCTTACCAAATCTGGTTACTAGGGCAAGAGAGCCTCAGTGGAAGTGGTGTTCTAGATTGGAGTTTAGAATGGAATGTGCCAGGAGAAAGCCCCTCACGTTTGTCTCACTACTTCTTGTTCGTGTTTTTAATTTAATTTTTTATTTTTTATTACAGCAAGTTTGATTACAATGTTTGGCTTGTTGTAGGTGTGGAAGATGTGGTTCTTTTACACATATAGAGATGTCTGTTCTTCCTGGGATCCTTTTCCCATGTACCTTATGACAGAATGTTGAGTAGTCCTCTCTTGGTATTCTGTAGGTCTTTGGTGATTATATATGTCACCTGTGTTTGTATATGTCAGTTAACCCCGATATCGTAATGAAACCAATCCTCACACCTTCCCATTGGTGAACCATAAGTTTGTTTAATGAATCTGTGATTGCCCTTCTCCGTGGAAATATCTGCCCTGGTATCCATTTTTAGGTAACACCTATAACTGATATGATATGATATGTGTCTTTCACTTTCTGACTTACTACAAGTCACGGGATTACTTCTAGACTCATCTACGGTGCTGCAAATGGCATTGTGTCCTTTTTTCCCTTGGCTTCTCTTCTGCCTTAGCGAGGTCCATTTTCAACAATGTGATTCCCTGAGGGTTGTGGATTAGCTGACCTGGGCAGCCTTACCCTGCCGGCCCGCCCTCCCCAGGTGTGCCTCGTTGAGGTCAATATAAACAGCGCTCCAGGCAGCAATAGCCCCTGAAGCTGTGCCTGACTCCATATTCTCTGCCCAGTCAGCAGTCTCGGGGCTGTGCTGGTGGGAGGGAGTGAGGGGCCACAGCTTTGTGGGTGGCCCGGTGTGAGTGGGGTTCTGCTGGCCTTTCTGCAGGAGTTGCCAGGCTGCCGCCTGTAAAGAAGAGGTTGTGTCACCCATACCTTCCGCTGGAATTTCTCTCCGGACAGAGGTGAGGAAGGAAAAAAGCAGTGGGGGCCGGGACAGGAGGGGTTTCTCAGGCAGGGCAATGGAAAGCTTCTGGAAGAGCGCCCGGAGTCAGGACCACCCTGGCTGGCCTGCAGGCACCAAGTTGGCCTGCGTGCTGTCACTGGTGTGGCTCCATGGTCCTTCCTCTAGGCTTTCAAGCCCTTGTACATATTCAGGTGTTTTACCTGGAAAGGGTGGGAACAGTTCAGCAGCAGCTGGCCTGGGGCTCAGCTCACGTTTACTCACAGATGCCTCGGCACTGTCCCCCAGCTTTGCAATGAGGATGCTCCTTGCGTGGGGGTGAGTAGCTGGCTGTATGGGAGATGGTTCCCAACCTCTGACCAATTTCAGAATTGTTTACCGCTTGAGCAAGTGCCGTGATAGTGTTTTCCTCTGTGTAACTCGTGGTTTCACTTTTTTTTTTCTTTTATGGTTCAAGTTAGATTTTATTCCTCTTTTATGTATTTATAGATATAAGCATGGAAATAATTCATTCCTATAAATACATCTGTGTGACGGGAAGAACTTTTTTCTGTTTTATTTTTAAATTTTATTTTTTAAAATATTGAAATTTAATTTTATTTATTATTTTTATACAGCACGTTATTATTAGTTATATATTTTATGTATATACATGTATACAGGTCAATCCCAAACTCCCAACTCATCCCACCACCACCACCCCATGGCTTCCCACACTTGGTGTCCATACGTTTGTTCTCTACCTCTGTGTCTCTATTTCTTCCCTGCAAACCAGTTCATCTGTATCATTTTTAGGCTCCACATATATGCATTAATATACAATATATGTTTTCCTCTTTCTGACTTACTTCATTCTGTATGACAGTCTCTCGATCCATCAATGTCTCTACAATTGACCCAGTTTCATTCCTTTTTATGGCCGAGTAATATTCCATTTCATATATGTACCACATCTTTATCCATTCATCTGTCTGTGGGCATTTGGGTTGCTTCCATTACCTGGCTATTGTAAATAGTGCTGCAACGAACATTGTG
This sequence comes from Mesoplodon mirus, assembly GCF_964341445.2. Classification (NCBI taxonomy): domain Eukaryota; kingdom Metazoa; phylum Chordata; class Mammalia; order Artiodactyla; family Ziphiidae; genus Mesoplodon; species Mesoplodon mirus. The sequence goes on from NC_138984.1 coordinate 125,763,370, forward strand.
GTGAATGTGCCTTTTTTTTTTTTTTTTTTTTTTTTTTTTTTTTGCTGTACGCCGGGCCTCTCACTGCTGTGGCCTCTCCCGTTGCGGAGCACAGGCTCCGGACACACAGGCTCCGCGGCCATGGCTCGCGGGCCGAGCCGCTCCACGGCATGTGGGATCTTCCGGGATCGGGGCACGAACCCGTGTCCCCTGCATCGGCAGGCGGACTCCCAACCACTGCGCCACCAGGGAAGCCCGAATGTGCCTTTTTGAAATACGGTTTTCTCTGGGTATATGCCCAGAAGTGGGATTGCTGGATCAGATGGTAATTCTATTTCTAGTTTTTTTAAGAAAACTCCATACTGTTCTCCTTAGTGACTGTATCAATTTACATTCCCACCAATAGTGGAAGAGGGCTCCTTTTGTCCACACCCTCCCCAGAATTGGTTGTTTGTAGATTTTCTGATGATGCCGATTCTAACAGGTGTGAGGTGAAATCTCATTGTAGTTTTGATTTGCATTTCTCTGATAATTAGTGCTGTTGAGCAGCTTTTCATGTGCGTCTTGGCCATCTCTGTGTCTCCTTTGAAGAAACGTCTCTTTAGATCTTCTGCCCATTTTTTGGGTTGTTTGTTTTTTTAATATTAAGCTGCATGAGCTGTTTATATATATTGGAGATTAAACCTCTGTCCATTGATTTGTCTGCAACAATTTTCGCCCATTCTGAGGGATGCCTTTTTCCATTCCCGTGTTTTTTAACAAAAAAGGAAAGAAAGGAAAAGAAGCAGAACACTAATGTGCCTAAAATATGCCTTTTGAAACGGTCGTTTTGACATATGGACGTCCTTTGAATTTTTTGGTCGATATGTTACCCCAGGATTTGTTTTCAGGGCAGGTGTCATTTACAGGCCTGCAATGATTTTGAATATCAACTGACCATTAGCGTTGGGATTAAACTGCTGTTGTGTGAAACGGCCACAAGGTGGCAGCAGTTCACCCTTACCAAATCTGGTTACTAGAGCAAGAGAGCCTCAGTGGAAGTGGTGTTCTAGATTGGAGTTTAGAATGGAATGTGCCAGGAGAAAGCCCCTCACGTTTGTCTCACTACTTCTTGTTCGTGTTTTTAATTTAATTTCTTATTTTTTATTACAGCAATTTTGATTACAATGTTTGGCTTCTTGTAGGTGTGGAAGATGTGGTTCTTTTACACATATACAGATGTCTGTTCTTCCTGGGATCCTTTTCCCATGTATGTTATGACAGAATATTGAGTAGTCCTCTCTTGGTATTCTGTAGGTCTTTGGTGATTATATATGTCACCTGTGTTTGTATATGTCTGTTAACCCCGATATCGTAATGAAACCAATCCTCGCACCTTTCCATTGGTGAACCATAAGTCTGTTTAATGAATCTGTGATTGCCCTTCTCCGTGGAAATATCTGCCCTGGTATCCATTTTTATGTAACACCTATAAGTGATATGATATGATATGTGTCTTCCATTTTCTGACTTACTACAAGTCATGTGATTACTTCTAGACTCATCTACGGTGCTGCAAATGGCATTGTGTCCTTTTTTCCCTTGGCTTCTCTTCTGCCTTAGCGCGGTCCATTTTCAACAATGTGATTCCCTGAGGGTTGTGGATTAGCTGACCTGGGCAGCCTTACCCTGCCGGCCCGCGCTCCCCAGGTGTGCCTCGTTGAGGTCAATATAAACAGCGCTCCAGGCAGCAATAGCCCCTGAAGCTGTGCCTGCCTCCATATTCTCTGCCCCGTCAGCAGTCTCGGGGCTGTGCTGGTGGGAGGCAGTAAGGAGCCACAGCTTTGTTGGTGGCCCGGTGTGAGTGGGGTTCTTCTGGCCTTTCTGCAGGAGTTGCCAGGCTGCCGCCTGTAAAGAAGAGGATGTGTCACCCATACCTTCCGCTGGAATTTCTCTCCGGACAGAGGTGAGGAAGGAAAAAAGCAGTGGGGGCCGGGACAGGAGGGGTATCTCATGCAGGGCAATGGAAAACTTCTGGAAGAGCGCCCGGGGCCAAGACCACCCTGGCTGGCCTGCAGGCACCAAGTTGGCCTGCGTGCTGTCGCTGGTGTGGCTCCACGGTCCTTCCTCTAGGCTTTCAAGCCCTTGTACATATTCAGGTGTTTTACCTGGAAAGGGTGGGAACAGTTCAGCAGCAGCTGGCCAGGGGCTCAGCTCACGTTTACTCACAGATGCCTCGGCACGGTCCCCAAGCTTTGCAATGAGGTCGCTCTTGCGTGGGGGGTGGGTTGATGGCTGTATGGGAGATGCTTCCCCACCTCTGACCAATTTCATAATTGTTTACCACCGGAGCAAGTGCCCTGATAGGGTTTTCCTCTGTATAACTCGTGGGTTCAGGTTTTTTTTTTTCTTTTATGGTTCAAGTTAGATTTTATTCCTCTTTTATGTATTTATAGATATAAGCATGGAAATAATTCATTCCTATAAATACATCTGTGTGACGGGAAGAACGTTTTTCTGTTTTATTTTTAAATTTTATTTTTTAAAATTTAGATATTTAATTTTATTTATTTTTTTATACAGCACATTATTATTAGTTATGTATTTTATGCATATACATGTACACAGTTCAATCCCAAACTCCCAACTCATCCCACCACCACCACCCCATGGCTTCCCACACTTGGTGTCCTTACGTGTGTTCCCTACCTCTGTGTCTCTATTTCTTCCCTGCAAACCAGTTCATCTGTACCATTTTTAGGCTCCACATATATGCATTAATATACAATATTTGTTTTCCTCTTTCTGACTTACTTCATTCTGTATGACAGTCTCTCGATCCATCGATGTCTCTACAAATGACCCAGTTTCATTCCTTTTTATGGCCGAGTAATATTCCATTTCATATATGTACCACATCTTTATCCATTCATCTGTCTGTGGGCATTTAGGATGCTTCCATTACCTGGCTATTGTAAATAGTGCTGCAATGAACATTGTGGTGAATGTGCCTTTTTGATTTACGGTTTTCTCTGGGTATATGCCCAGAAGTGGGATTGCTGGATCAGATGGTAATTGTATTTCTAGTTTTTTTAAGGATACTCCATACTGTTCTCCATAGTGACTGTATCAATTTACATTCCCACCAATAGTGGAAGAGGGCTCCTTTTGTCCACACCCTCCCCAGAATTGGTTGTTTGTAGATTTTCTGATGATGCCGATTCTTACAGGTGTGAGGTGAAAACTCATTGTAGTTTTGATTTGTATTTCTCTAATAATTAGTGCTGTTGAGCAGCTTTTCATGTGCGTCTTAGCCATCTCTGTGCCTCCTTTGAAGAAACGTCTCTTTAGATCTTCTGCCCATTTTTTTGGGGTTGTTTGTTTTTTTTAATATTAAGCTGCATTAGCTCTTTATATATATTGGAGATTAAACCTCTGTCCATTGATTCGTCTGCAACGATTTTCTCCCATTCTGAGGGATGCTTTTTTCCATTCCCGCTTTTTTTAACAAAAAAAGGAAAGAAAGGAAAAGAAGCAGAACACTAATGTGCGTAAAATATGCCTTTTGAAACGGTCGTTTTGAAATATGGACGTCCTTTGAATATTTTGGTCGATATGTGACCCCAGGATTTGTTTTCAGGGCAGGTGTCATTTACAGGGCTGCAATGATTTTGAATATCAACTGACCATTAGCGTTGGGATTAAAGCTGCTGTTGTGTGAAACGGCCACAAGGTGGCAGCAGTTCACCCTTACCAAATCTGGTTACTAGGGCAAGAGAGCCTCAGTGGAAGTGGTGTTCTAGATTGGAGTTTAGAATGGAATGTGCCAGGAGAAAGCCCCTCACGTTTGTCTCACTACTTCTTGTTCGTGTTTTTAATTTATTTTTTTATTTTTTATTACAGCAAGTTTGATTACAATGTTTGGCTTGTTGTAGGTGTGGAAGATGTGGTTCTTTTACACATATACAGATGTCTGTACTTCCTGGGATCCTTTTCCCATGTACGTTATGACAGAATGTTGAGTAGTCCTCTCTTGGTATTCTGTAGGTCTTTGGTGATTATATATGTCACCTGTGTTTGTATATGTCAGTTAACCCCGATATCGTAATGAAACCAATCCTCACACCTACCCATTGGTGAACCATAAGTTTGTTTAATGAATCTGTGATTGCCCTTCTCCGTGGAAATATCTGCCCTGGTATCCATTTTTAGGTAACACCTATAACTGATATGATATGATATGTGTCTTTCACTTTCTGACTTACTACAAGTCACGTGATTACTTCTAGACTCATCTACGGTGCTGCAAATGGCATTGTGTCCTTTTTTCCCTTGGCTTCTCTTCTGCCTTAGCGAGGTCCATTTTCAACAATGTGATTCCTTGAGGGTTGTGGATTAGCTGACCTGGGCAGCCTTACCCTGCCGGCCCGCCCTCCCCAGGTGTGCCTCGTTGAGGTCAATCTAAACAGCGCTCCAGGCAGCAATAGCCCCTGAAGCTGTGCCTGACTCCATATTCTCTGCCCAGTCAGCAGTCTCGGGGCTGTGCTGGTGGGAGGGAGTGAGGGGCCACAGCTTTGTGGGTGGCCCGGTGTGAGTGGGGTTCTGCTGGCCTTTCTGCAGGAGTTGCCAGGCTGCCGCCTGTAAAGAAGAGGTTGTGTCACCCATACCTTCCGCTGGAATTTCTCTCCGGACAGAGGTGAGGAAGGAAAAAAGCAGTGGGGGCCGGGACAGGAGGGGTTTCTCAGGCAGGGCAATGGAAAGCTTCTGGAAGAGCGCCCGGTGTCAGGACCACCCTGGCTGGCCTGCAGGCACCAAGTTGGCCTGCGTGCTGTCACTGGTGTGGCTCTATGGTCCTTCCTCTAGGCTTTCAAGCCCTTGTACATATTCAGGTGTTTTACCTGGAAAGGGTGGGAACAGTTCAGCAGCAGCTGGCCTGGGGCTCAGCTCACGTTTACTCACAGATGCCTCGGCACGGTCCCCCAGCTTTGCAATGAGGATGCTCCTTGCGTGGGGGTGAGTTGCTGGCTGTATGGGAGATGGTTCCCAACCTCTGACCAATTTCAGAATTGTTTACCGCTTGAGCAAGTGCCGTGATAGGGTTTTCCTCTGTGTAACTCGTGGGTTCACTTTTTTTTTTCTTTTATGGTTCAAGTTAGATTTTATTCCTCTTTTATGTATTTATAGATATAAGCATGGAAATAATTCATTCCTATAAATACATCTGTGTGACGGGAAGAACTTTTTTCTGTTTTATTTTTAAATTTTATTTTTTAAAATATTGAAATTTAATTTTATTTATTTTTTTTATACAGCACGTTATTATTAGTTATATATTTTATGTATATACATGTATACAGGTCAATCCCAAACTCCCAACTCATCCCACCACCACCACCCCATGGCTTCCCACACTTGGTGTCCATACGTTTGTTCTCTACCTCTGTGTCTCTATTTCTTCCCTGCAAACCAGTTCATCTGTATCATTTTTAGGCTCCACATATATGCATTAATATACAATATATGTTTTCCTCTTTCTGACTTACTTCATTCTGTATGACAGTCTCTCGATCCATCAATGTCTCTACAAATGACCCAGTTTCATTCCTTTTTATGGCCGAGTAATATTCCATTTCATATATGTACCACATCTTTATCCATTCATCTGTCTGTGGGCATTTGGATTGCTTCCATTACCTGGCTATTGTAAATAGTGCTGCAACGAACATTGTGGTGAATGTGCCTTTTTGAAATACGGTTTTCTCTGGGTATATGCCCAGAAGTGGGATTGCTGGATCAGATGGTAATTCTATTTCTAGTTTTTTTAAGAAAACTCCATACTGTTCTCCATAGTGACTGTATCAATTTACATTCCCACCAATAGTGGAAGAGGGCTCCTTTTGTCCACACCCTCCCCAGAATTGGTTGTTTGTAGATTTTCTGATGATGCCGATTCTAACAGGTGTGAGGTGAAATCTCATTGTAGTTTTGATTTGCATTTCTCTGATAATTAGTGCTGTTGAGCAGCTTTTCATGTGCGTCTTGGCCATCTCTGTGTCTCCTTTGAAGAAACGTCTCTTTAGATCTTCTGCCCATTTTTTTGGGTTGTTTGTTTTTTTTAATATTATGATGCATGAGCTGTTTATATATATTGGAGATTAAACCTCTGTCCATTGATTCGTCTGCAACGATTTTCGCCCATTCTGAGGGATGCCTTTTTCCATTCCCGTGTTTTTTAACAAAAAAGGAAAGAAAGGAAAAGAAGCAGAACACTAATGTGCGTAAAATATGCCTTTTGAAACGGTCGTTTTGACATATGGACGTCCTTTGAATTTTTTGGTCGATATGTTACCCCAGGATTTGTTTTCAGGGCAGGTGTCATTTACAGGCCTGCAATGATTTTGAATATCAACTGACCATTAGCGTTGGGATTAAAGCTGCTGTTGTGTGAAACGGCCACAAGGTGGCAGCAGTTCACCCTTACCAAATCTGGTTACTAGAGCAAGAGAGCCTCAGTGGAAGTGGTGTTCTAGATTGGAGTTTAGAATGGAATGTGCCAGGAGAAAGCCCCTCACGTTTGTCTCACTACTTCTTGTTCGTGTTTTTAATTTAATTTCTTATTTTTTATTACAGCAATTTTGATTACAATGTTTGGCTTGTTGTAGGTGTGGAAGATGTGGTTCTTTTACACATATACAGATGTCTGTTCTTCCTGGGATCCTTTTCCCATGTATGTTATGACAGAATATTGAGTAGTCCTCTCTTGGTATTCTGTAGGTCTTTTGTGATTATATATGTCACCTGTGTTTGTATATGTCTGTTAACCCCGATATCGTAATGAAACCAATCCTCACACCTTTCCATTGGTGAACCATAAGTCTGTTTAATGAATCTGTGATTGCCCTTCTCCGTGGAAATATCTGCCCTGGTATCCATTTTTATGTAACACCTATAAGTGATATGATATGATATGTGTCTTCCATTTTCTGACTTACTACAAGTCATGTGATTACTTCTAGACTCATCTACGGTGCTGCAAATGGCATTGTGTCCTTTTTTCCCTTGGCTTCTCTTCTGCCTTAGCGCGGTCCATTTTCAACAATGTGATTCCCTGAGGGTTGTGGATTAGCTGACCTGGGCAGCCTTACCCTGCCGGCCCGCCCTCCCCAGGTGTGCCTCGTTGAGGTCAATATAAACAGCGCTCCAGGCAGCAATAGCCCCTGAAGCTGTGCCTGCCTCCATATTCTCTGCCCCGTCAGCAGTCTCGGGGCTGTGCTGGTGGGAGGCAGTGAGGGGCCACAGCTTTGTTGGTGGCCCGGTGTGAGTGGGGTTCTTCTGGCCTTTCTGCAGGAGTTGCCAGGCTGCCGCCTGTAAAGAAGAGGATGTGTCACCCATAACTTCCGCTGGAATTTCTCTCCGGACAGAGGTGAGGAAGGAAAAAAGCAGTGGGGGCCGGGACAGGAGGGGTATCTCAGGCAGGGCAATGGAAAGCTTCTGGAAGAGCGCCCGGGTCCAAGACCACCCTGGCTGGCCTGCAGGCACCAAGTTGGCCTGCGTGCTGTCGCTGGTGTGGCTCTACGGTCCTTCCTCTAGGCTTTCAAGCCCTTCTACATATTCAGGTGTTTTACCTGGAAAGGGTGGGAACAGTTCAGCAGCAGCTGGCCAGGGGCTCAGCTCACGTTTACTCACAGATGCCTCGGCACGGTCCCCAAGCTTTGCAATGAGGTCGCTCTTGCGTGGGGGGTGGGTTGATGGCTGTATGGGAGATGCTTCCCCACCCCTGACCAATTTCATAATTGTTTACCACCGGAGCAAGTGCCCTGATAGGGTTTTCCTCTGTATAACTCGTGGGTTCAGGTTTTTTTTTTCTTTTATGGTTCAGGTTAGATTTTATTCCTCTTTTATGTATTTATAGATATAAGCATGGAAATAATTCATTCCTATAAATACATCTGTGTGACGGGAAGAACTTTTTTCTGTTTTATTTTTAAATTTTATTTTTTAAAATTTTGAAATTTAATTTTATTTATTTTTTTATACAGCACATTATTATTAGTTATGTATTTTATGCATATACATGTACACAGTTCAATCCCAAACTCCCAACTCATCCCACCACCACCACCCCATGGCTTCCCACACTTGGTGTCCTTACGTGTGTTCCCTACCTCTGTGTCTCTATTTCTTCCCTGCAAACCAGTTCATCTGTACCATTTTTAGGCTCCACATATATGCATTAATATACAATATTTGTTTTCCTCTTTCTGACTTACTTCATTCTGTATGACAGTCTCTCGATCCATCAATGTCTCTACAAATGACCCAGTTTCTTTCCTTTTTATGGCCGAGTAATATTCCATTTCATATATGTACCACATCTTTATCCATTCATCTGTCTGTGGGCATTTAAGATGCTTCCATTACCTGGCTATTGTAAATAGTGCTGCAATGAACATTGTGGTGAATGTGCCTTTTTGATTTACGGTTTTCTCTGGGTATATGCCCAGAAGTGGGATTGCAGGATCAGATGGTAATTGTATTTCTAGTTTTTTTAAGGATACTCCATACTGTTCTCCATAGTGACTGTATCAATTTACATTCCCACCAATAGTGGAAGAGGGCTCCTTTTGTCCACACCCTCCCCAGAATTGGTTGTTTGTAGATTTTCTGATGATGCCGATTCTTACAGGTGTGAGGTGAAAACTCATTGTAGTTTTGATTTGTATTTCTCTAATAATTAGTGCTGTTGAGCAGCTTTTCATGTGCGTCTTAGCCATCTCTGTGTCTCCTTTGAAGAAACGTCTCTTTAGATCTTCTGCCCATTTTTTTTGGGTTGTTTGTTTTTTTTAATATTAAGCTGCATGAGCTGTTTATATATATTGGAGATTAAACCTCTGTCCATTGATTCGTCTGCAACGATTTTCTCCCATTCTGAGGGATGCTTTTTTCCATTCCCGCTTTTTTTAACAAAAAAAGGAAAGAAAGGAAAAGAAGCAGAACACTAATGTGCGTAAAATATGCCTTTTGAAACGGTCGTTTTGAAATATGGACGTCCTTTGAATATTTTGGTCGATATGTGACCCCAGGATTTGTTTTCAGGGCAGGTGTCATTTACAGGCCTGCAATGATTTTGAATATCAACTGACCATTAGCGTTGGGATTAAAGCTGCTGTTGTGTGAAACGGCCACAAGGTGGCAGCAGTTCACCCTTACCAAATCTGGTTACTAGGGCAAGAGAGCCTCAGTGGAAGTGGTGTTCTAGATTGGAGTTTAGAATGGAATGTGCCAGGAGAAAGCCCCTCACGTTTGTCTCACTACTTCTTGTTCGTGTTTTTAATTTAATTTTTTATTTTTTATTACAGCAAGTTTGATTACAATGTTTGGCTTGTTGTAGGTGTGGAAGATGTGGTTCTTTTACACATATACACATGTCTGTTCTTCCTGGGATCCTTTTCCCATGTACGTTATGACAGAATGTTGAGTAGTCCTCTCTTGGTATTCTGTAGGTCTTTGGTGATTATATATGTCACCTGTGTTTGTATATGTCTGTTAACCCCGATATTGTAATGAAACCAATCCTCACACCTTTCCATTGGTGAACCATAAGTTTGTTTAATCAATCTGTGATTGCCCTTCTCCGTGGAAATATCTGCCCTGGTATCCATTTTTAGGTAACACCTATAAGTGATATGATATGATATGTGTCTTTCACTTTCTGACTTACTACAAGTCACGTGATTACTTCTAGACTCATCTACGGTGCTGCAAATGGCATTGTGTCCTTTTTTCCCTTGGCTTCTCTTCTGCCTTAGCGAGGTCCATTTTCAACAATGTGATTCCTTGAGGGTTGTGGATTAGCTGACCTGGGCAGCCTTACCCTGCCGGCCCGCCCTCCCCAGGTGTGCCTCGTTGAGGTCAATATAAACAGCGCTCCAGGCAGCAATAGCCCCTGAAGCTGTGCCTGACTCCATATTCTCTGCCCCGTCAGCAGTCTCAGGCTGTGCTGGTGGGAGGGAGTGAGGGGCCACAGCTTTGTGGGTGGCCCGGTGTGAGTGGGGTTCTTCTGGCCTTTCTGCAGGAGTTGCCAGGCTGCCGCCTGTAAAGAAGAGGTTGTGTCACCCATACCTTCCGCTGGAATTTCTCTCCGGACAGAGGTGAGGAAGGAAAAAAGCAGTGGGGGTCGGGACAGGAGGGGTATCTCAGGCAGTGCAGTGGAAAGCTTCTGGAAGAGTGCCCGGGGCCAGGACCACCCTGGCTGGCCTGCAGGCACCAAGTTGCACTGCGTGTTGTCACTGGTGTGGCTCCACGGTCCTTTCCCAAGGCTTTCAAGCCCTTGTACATATTCAGGTGTTTTACCTGGAAAGGGTGGGAACAGTTCAGCAGCAGCTGGCCTGGGGCTCAGCTCACGTTTACTCACAGATGCCTCGGCACGGTCCCCCAGCTTTGCATTGAGGATGCTCATTGCGTGGGGGTCAGTTGCTGGCTGTATGGGAGATGGTTCCCAACCTCTGACCAATTTCAGAATTGTTTACCGCCAGAGCAAGTGCCGTGATAGGGTTTTCCGCTGTGTAACTCGTGGGTTCACTTTTTTTTTCTTTTATGGTTCAAGTTAGATTTTAATCCTCTTTTATGTATTTATAGATATAAGCATGGAAATAATTCATTCCTATAAATACATCTGTGTGACGGGAAGAACTTTTTTCTGTTTTATTTTTAAATTTTATTTTTTAAAATTTTGAAATTTAATTTTATTTATTTTTTTATACACCACGTTATTATTAGTTATATATATTATGCATATACATGTATACAGGTCAATCCCAAACTCCCAACTCATCCCACCACCACCACCCCATGGCTTCCCACACTTGGTGTCCATACGTGTGTTCTCTACCTCTGTGTCTCTATTTCTTCCCTGCAAACCAGTTCATCTGTACCATTTTGAGGCTCCACATATATGCATTAATATACAATATTTGTTTTCCTCTTTCTGACTTACTTCATTCTGTATGACAGTCTCTCGATCCAACAATGTCTCTACAAATGACCCAGTTTCATTCCTTTTTATGGCCGAGTCATATTCCATTTTATATATGTACCACATCTTTATCCATTCATCTGTCTGTGGGCATTTAGGTTGCTTCCATTACCTGGCTATTGTAAATAGTGCTGCAACGAACATTGTGGTGAATGTGCCTTTTTGAAATACGGTTTTCTCTGGGTATATGCCCAGAAGTGGGATTGCTGGATCAGATGGTAATTCTATTTCTAGTTTTTTTAAGGAAACTCCATACTGTTCTCCATAGTGCCTGTATCAATTTACATTCCCACCAATAGTGGAAGAGGGCTCCTTTTGTCCACACCCTCCCCAGAATTGGTTGTTTGTAGATTTTCTGATGATGCCGATTCTTACAGGTGTGAGGTGAAACCTCATTGTAGTTTTGATTTGCATTTCTCTAATAATTAGTGCTGTTGAGCAGCTTTTCATGTGCGTCTTGGCCATCTCTGAGTCTCCTTTGAAGAAACGTGTCTTTAGATCTTCTGCCCATTTTTTTGCGGTTGTTTGATTTTTTAATATTAAGTTGCATTAGCTGTTTATATATATTGGAGATTAAACCTCTCTCCATTGATTCGTCTGCAAGGATTTTCGCCCATTCTGAGGGATGCTTTTTTCCATTCCCGCTTTTTTTAACAAAAAAAGGAAAGAAAGGAAAAGAAGCAGAACACTAATGTGTGTAAAATATGCCTTTTGAAACGGTCGTTTTGAAATATAGACGTCCTTTGAATATTTTGGTCGATATGTGACCCCAGGATTTGTTTTCAGGGCAGGTGTCATTTACAGGCCTGCAATGATTTTGAATATCAACTGACCATTAGCATTGGGATTAAAGCTGCTGTTGTGTGAAACGGCCACAAGGTGGCAGCAGTTCACCCTTACCAAATCTGGTTACTAGGGCAAGAGAGCCTCAGTGGAAGTGGTGTTCTAGATTGGAGTTTAGAATGGAATGTGCCAGGAGAAAGCCCCTCACGTTTGTCTCACTACTTCTTCTTCGTGTTTTTAATTTAATTTTTTATTTTTTATTACAGCAAGTTTGATTACAATGTTTGGCTTGTTGTAGGTGTGGAAGATGTGGTTCTTTTACACATATACACATGTCTGTTCTTCCTGGGATCCTTTTCCCATGTACGTTATGACAGAATGTTGAGTAGTCCTCTCTTGGTATTCTGTAGGTCTTTGGTGATTATATATGTCACCTGTGTTTGTATATGTCTGTTAACCCCGATATCGTAATGAAACCAATCCTCACACCTTTCCATTGGTGAACCATAAGTTTGTTTAATGAATCTGTGATTGCCCTTCTCCGTGGAAATATCTGCCCTGGTATCCATTTTTAGGTAACACCTATAAGTGATATGATATGATATGTGTCTTTCACTTTCTGACTTACTACAAGTCACGTGATTACTTCTAGACTCATCTACGGTGCTGCAAATGGCATTGTGTCCTTTTTTCCCTTGGCTTCTCTTCTGCCTTAGCGAGGTCCATTTTCAACAATGTGATTCCTTGAGGGTTGTGGATTAGCTGACCTGGGCAGCCTTACCCTGCCGGCCCGCCCTCCCCAGGTGTGCCTCGTTGAGGTCAATCTAAACAGCGCTCCAGGCAGCAATAGCCCCTGAAGCTGTGCCTGACTCCATATTCTCTGCCCCGTCAGCAGTCTCGGGGCTGTGCTGGTGGGAGGGAGTGAGGGGCCACAGCTTTGTGGGTGGCCCGGTGTGAGTGGGGTTCTGCTGGCCTTTCTGCAGGAGTTGCCAGGCTGCCGCCTGTAAAGAAGAGGTTGTGTCACCCATACCTTCCGCTGGAATTTCTCTCCGGACAGAGGTGAGGAAGGAAAAAAGCAGTGGGGGCCGGGACAGGAGGGGTATCTCAGGCAGTGCAGTGGAAAGCTTCTGGAAGAGTGCCCGGGGCCAGGACCACCCTGGCTGGCCTGCAGGCACCAAGTTGCACTGCGTGCTGTCACTGGTGTGGCTCCACGGTCCTTCCCCAAGGCTTTCAAGCCCTTGTACATATTCAGGTGTTTTACCTGGAAAGGGTGGGAACAGTTCAGCAGCAGCTGGCCTGGGGCTCAGCTCACGTTTACTCACAGATGCCTCGGCACGGTCCCCCAGCTTTGCACTGAGGATGCTCATTGCGTGGGGGTCAGTTGCTGGCTGTATGGGAGATGGTTCCCAACCTCTGACCAATTTCAGAATTGTTTACCGCCAGAGCAAGTGCCGTGATAGGGTTTTCCTCTGTGTAACTCGTGGGTTCACTTTTTTTTTCTTTTATGGTTCAAGTTAGATTTTATTCCTCTTTTATGTATTTATAGATATAAGCATGGAAATAATTCATTCCTATAAATACATCTGTGTGACGGGAAGAACTTTTTTCTGTTTTATTTTTAAATTTTATTTTTTAAAATTTTGAAATTTAATTTTATTTATTTTTTTTATACAGCACGTTATTATTAGTTATATATATTATGCATATACATGTATACAGGTCAATCCCAAACTCCCAACTCATCCCACCACCACCACCCCATGGCTTCCCACACTTGGTGTCCATACGTGTGTTCTCTACCTCTGTGTCTCTATTTCTTCCCTGCAAACCAGTTCATCTGTACCATTTTTAGGCTCCACATATATGCATTAATATACAATATTTGTTTTCCTCTTTCTGACTTACTTCATTCTGTATGACAGTCTCTCGATCCAACAATGTCTCTACAAATGACCCAGTTTCATTCCTTTTTATGGCCGAGTCATATTCCATTTTATATATGTACCATATCTTTATCCATTCATCTGTCTGTGGGCATTTAGGTTGCTTCCATTACCTGGCTATTGTAAATAGTGCTGCAACGAACATTGTGGTGAATGTGCCTTTTTGAAATACGGTTTTCTCTGGGTATATGCCCAGAAGTGGGATTGCTGGATCAGATGGTAATTCTATTTCTAGTTTTTTTAAGGAAACTCCATACTGTTCTCCATAGTGCCTGTATCAATTTACATTCCCACCAATAGTGGAAGAGGGCTCCTTTTGTCCACACCCTCCCCAGAATTGGTTGTTTGTAGATTTTCTGATGATGCCGATTCTTACAGGTGTGAGGTGAAACCTCATTGTAGTTTTGATTTGCATTTCTCTAATAATTAGTGCTGTTGAGCAGCTTTTCATGTGCGTCTTGGCCATCTCTGAGTCTCCTTTGAAGAAACGTCTCTTTAGATCTTCTGCCCATTTTTTTGGGGTTGTTTGTTTTTTTAATATTAAGCTGCATTGGCTGTTTATATATATTGGAGATTAAACCTCTGTCCATTGATTCGTCTGCAACGATTTTCGCCCATTCTGAGGGATGCTTTTTTCCATTCCCGTTTTTTTTTAACGAAAAAGGAAAGAAAGGAAAAGAAGCAGAACACTAATGTGCCTAAAATATGCCTTTTGAAACGGTCGTTTTGACATATGGACGTCCTTTGAATTTTTTGGTCGATATGTGACCCCAGGATTTATTTTCAGGGCAGGTGTCACTTACAGGCCTGCAATGATTTTGAATATCAACTGACCATTAGCGTTGGGATTAAAGCTGCTGTTGTGTGAAACGGACACAAGGTGGCAGCAGTTCACCCTTACCAAATCTGGTTACTAGGGCAAGAGAGCCTCAGTGGAAGTGGTGTTCTAGATTGGAGTTTAGAATGGAATGTACCAGGAGAAAGCCCCTCACGTTTGTCTCACTACTTCTTTTTCGTGTTTTTAATTTAAGTTTTTATTTTTTATTACAGCAAGTTTGATTACAATGTTTGGCTTGTTGTAGGTGTGGAAGATGTGGTTCTTTTACACATATACACATGTCTGTTCTTCCTGGGATCCTTTTCCCATGTACGTTATGACAGAATGTTGAGTAGTCCTCTCTTGGTATTCTGTAGGTCTTTGGTGATTATATATGTCACCTGTGTTTGTATATGTCTGTTAACCCCGATATCGTAATGAAACCAATCCTCACACCTTTCCATTGGTGAACCATAAGTTTGTTTACTGAATCTGTGATTGCCCTTCTCCGTGGAAATATCTGCCCTGGTATCCATTTTTAGGTAACACCTATAACTGATATGATATGATATGTGTCTTTCACTTTCTGACTTACTACAAGTCACGTGATTACTTCTAGACTCATCTACGGTGCTGCAAATGGCATTGTGTCCTTTTTTCCCTTGGCTTCTCCTCTGCCTTAGCGGGGTCCATTTTCAACAATGTGATTCCCTGAGGGTTGTGGATTAGCTGACCTGGGCAGCCTTACCCTGCTGGCCGGCCCTCCACACGTGTGACTCGTTGAGGTCAATAAAAACAGCGCTGCAGGCAGCAATAGCCCCTGAAGCTGTGCCTGACTCCATATTCTCTGCCCCGTCAGCAGTCTCGGTGCTGTGCTGGTGGGAGGGAGTGAGGGGCCACAGCTTTGTGGGTGGCCCGGTGTGAGTGGGGTTCTGCTGGCCTTTCTGCAGGAGTTGCCAGGCTGCCGCCTGTAAAGAAGAGGTGGTGTCACCCATACCTTCCGCTGGAATTTCTCTCCGGACAGAGGTGAGGAAGGAAAAAAGCAGTGGGGGCCGGGACAGGAGGGGTATCTCAGGAAGGGCAATGGAAAGCTTCTGGAAGAGCGCCAGGGTCCAGGACCACCCTGGCTGGCCTGCAGGCACCAAGTTGGCCTGCGTGCTGTCGCTGGTGTGGCTCCACAGTCCTTCCTCTAGGCTTTCAAGCCCTTGTACATATTCAGGTGTTTTACCTGGAAAGGGTGGGGACAGTTCAGCAGCAGCTGGCCTGGGGCTCAACTCACGTTTACTCAAAGATGCCTCGGCACGGTCCCCCAGCTTTGCAATAAGGACGCTCCTTGCGTGGGGGGTGGGTTGCTGGCTGTATGGGAGAGGGTTCCCCACCTCTGACCAATTTCAGAATTGTTTACCGCTGGAGCAAGTGCCGTGATAGGGTTTTCCTCTGTATAACTAGTGGGTTCACTTTTTTCTTCTTTTATCGTTCAAGTTAGATTTTATTCCTCTTTTATGTATTTATAGATATAAGCATGGAAATAATTCATTCCTATAAATACATCTGTGTGACGGGAAGAACTTTTTTCTGTTTTATTTTTAAATTTTATTTTTTAAAATTTTGAAATTTAATTTTATTTTTTTTTTATACAGCACATTATTATTAGTTATGTATTTTATGCACATACATGTATACAGGTCAATCCCAAACTCCCAACTCATCCCACCACCACCACCCCATGGCTTCCCACACTTGGTGTCCATACGTTTGTTCTCTACCTCTATGTCTCTATTACTTCCCTGCAAACCAGTTCATCTGTACCATTTTTAGGCTCCACATATATGCATTAATATACAATATTTGTTTTCCTCTTTCTGACTTACTTCATTCTGTATGACAGTCTCTCGATCCATCGATGTCTCTACAAATGACCCAGTTTCATTCCTTTTAATGGCCGAGTAATATTCCATTTTATATATGTACCACATCTTTATCCATTCATCTGTCTGTGGGCATTTAGGTTGCTTCCATTACCTGGCTATTGTAAATAGTGCTGCAACGAACATTGTGGTGAATGTGCCTTTTTGAAATACGGTTTTCTCTGGGTATATGCCCAGAAGTGCGATTGCTGGATCAGATGGTAATTCTATTTCAAGTTTTTTTAAGGAAACTCCATACTGTTCTCCATAGTGACTGTATCAATTTACATTCCCACCAATAGTGGAAGAGGGCTCCTTTTGTCCACACCCTCCCCAGAATTGGTTGTTTGTAGATTTTCTGATGATGCCGATTCTAACAGGTGTGAGGTGAAACCTCATTGTAGTTTTGATTTGCATTTCTCTAATAATTAGTGCTGTTGAGCAGCTTTTCAGGTGCGTCTTGGCCATCTCTGTGTCTCCTTTGAAGAAACGTCTCTTTAGATCTTCTGCCCATTTTTTTGGGGTTGTTTGTTTTTTTTAATATTAAGCTGCATGAGCTGTTTATATATATTGGAGATTAAAC
Source organism: Mesoplodon mirus (assembly GCF_964341445.2). Taxonomy (NCBI): domain Eukaryota; kingdom Metazoa; phylum Chordata; class Mammalia; order Artiodactyla; family Ziphiidae; genus Mesoplodon; species Mesoplodon mirus. The sequence goes on from NC_138984.1 coordinate 125,780,396, forward strand.
CTCTGTCCATTTATTCGTCTGCAACGATTTTCGCCCATTCTGAGGGATGCCTTTTTCCATTCCCGTGTTTTTTAACAAAAAAGGAAAGAAAGGAAAAGAAGCAGAACACTAATGTGCGTAAAATATGCCTTTTGAAACGGTCGTTTTGAAATATGGACGTCCTTTGAATTTTTTGGTCGATATGTGACCCCAGGATTTGTTTTCAGGGCAGGTGTCATTTACAGGCCTGCAATGATTTTGAATATCAACTGACCATTAGCGCTGGGATTAAAGCTGCTGTTGTGTGAAACGGCCACAAGGTGGCAGCAGTTCACCCTTACCAAATCTGGTTACTAGGGCAAGAGAGCCTCAGTGGAAGTGGTGTTCTAGATTGGAGTTTAGAATGGAATGTGCCAGGAGAAAGCCCCTCACGTTTGTCTCACTACTTCTTGTTCGTGTTTTTAATTTAATTTTTTATTTTTTATTACAGCAAGTTTGATTACAATGTTTGGCTTGTTGTAGGTGTGGAAGATGTGGTTCTTTTACACATATACACATGTCTGTTCTTCCTGGGATCCTTCTCCCATGTACGTTATGACAGAATGTTGAGTTGTCCTCTCTTGGTATTTTGTAGGTCTTTGGTGATTATATATGTCACCTGTGTTTGTATATGTCTGTTAACCCCGATATCGTAATGAAACCAATCCTCACACCTTTCCATTGGTGAACCATAAGTTTGTTTAATGAATCTGTGATTGCCCTTCTCCGTGGAAATATCTGCCCTGGTATCCATTTTTAGGTAACACCTATAAGTGATATGATATGATATGTGTCTTTCACTTTCTGACTTACTACAAGTTACGTGATTACTTCTAGACTCATCTACGGTGCTGCAAATGGCATTGTGTCCTTTTTTCCCTTGGCTTCTCTTCTGCCTTAGTGGGGTCCATTTTCAACAATGTGATTCCCTGAGGGTTGTGGATTAGCTGACCTGGGCAGCCTTACACTGCCGGCCCGCCCTCCCCAGGTGTGCCTCGTTGAGGTCAATATAAACAGAGCTCCAGGCAGCAATAGCCCCTGAAGCTGTGCCTGACTCCATATTCTCTGCCCCGTCAGCAGTCTCGGGGCTGTGCTGGTGGGAGGGAGTGAGGGGCCACAGCTTTGTGGGTGGCCCGGTGTGAGTGGGGTTCTGCTGGCCTTTCTGCAGGAGTTGCCAGGCTGCCTCCTATAAAGAAGAGGATGTGTCACCCATACCTTCCGCTGGAATTACTCTCCGGACAGAGGTGAGGAAGGAAAAAAGCAGTGGGGGCCGGGACAGGAGGGGTATCTCAGGCAGGGCAATGGAAAGCTTCTGGTAGAGCGCCAGGGTCCAGGACCACCCTGGCTGGCCGGCAGGCACCATGTTGACCTGCGTGCTGTCGTTGGTGTGGCTCCACGGTGCTTCCTCTAGGCTTTCAAGCCCTTGTACATATTCAGGTGTTTTACCTGGAAAGGGTAGGGACAGTTCAGCAGCAGCTGGCCTGGGGCTCAGCTCACGTTTACTCACAGATGCCTCAGCACGGTCCTGGTCCCCCAGCTTTGCAATGAGTACGCTCCTTGCGTGGGGGGTGGGTTGCTGGCTGTATGGGAAATGGTTCCCCACCTCTGAACAATTTCAGAATTGTTTACCGCTGGAGCAAGTGCCGTGGTAGGGTTTTCCTCTGTATAACTCGTGGGTTCACTTTTTTTTTCTTTTATCATTCAAGTTAGATTTTATTCTACTTTTATGTATTTATAGATATAAGCATGGAAATAATTCATTCCTATAAATACATCTGTGTGATGGGAAGAACTTTTTTCTGTTTTATTTTTAAATTTTATTTTTTTAAATTTTGAAATTTAATTTTATTTATATTTTTTATACAGCACGTTATTATTAGTTATGTATTTTATGCATATACATGTAAACAGGTCAATCCCAAACTCCCAACTCATCCCACCACCACCACCCCATGGCTTCCCACACTTGGTGTCCATACGTTTGTTCTCTACCTCTGTGTCTCTATTTCTTCCCTGCAAACCAGTTCATCTGTACCATTTTTAGGCTCCACATATATGCATTAATATACAATATTTGTTTTCCTCTTTCTGACTTACTTCATTCTGTATGACAGTCTCTCGATCCATCGATGTCTCTACAAATGACCCAGTTTCATTCCTTTTTATGGCCGAGTAATATTCCATTTTATATATGTACCACATCTTTATCCATTCATCTGTCTGTGGGCATTTAGGTTGCTTCCATTACCTGGCTATTGTAAATAGTGCTGCAACAAACATTGTGGTGAATGTGCCTTTTTGAAATACGGTTTTCTCTGGGTATATGCACAGAAGTGGGATTGCTGGATCAGATGGTAATTCTATTTCTAATTTTTTTAAGGAAACTCCATACTGTTCTCCTTAGTGACTGTATCAATTTACATTCCCACCAATAGTGGAAGAGGGCTCCTTTTGTCCACACCCTCCCCAGAATTGGTTGTTTGTAGATTTCCTGATGATGCCGATGCTAACAGGTGTGAGGTGATACCTCATTGTAGTATTGATTTGCATTTCTCCAATAATTAGTGCTGTTGAGCAGCTTTTCACGAGCGTCTTGGCCATCTCTGTGTCTCCTTTGAAGAAACGTCTCTTTAGATATTCTGCCCATTTTTTTGGGTTGTTTGTTTTTTTAATATTAAGCTGCATGAGCTGTTTATATATATTGGAGATTAAACCTCTGTCCATTGATTCGTCTGCAAGGATTTTTGCCCATTCTGAGGGATGCCTTTTTCCATTCCCGTGTTTTTTAACAAAAATGGAAAGAAAGGAAAAAAAGCAGAACACTAATGTGCGTAAAATATGCCTTTTGAAACGGTCGTTTTGAAATATGGACGTCCTTTGAATTTTTTGGTCGATATGTGACCCCAGGATTTGTTTTCAGGGCAGGTGTCATTTACAGGCCTGCAATGATTTTGAATATCAACTGACCATTAGCACTGGGATTAAAGCTGCTGTTGTGTGAAACGGCCACAATGTTTCATCAGTTCTCCCTTACCAAATCTGGTTACTAGGGCAAGAGAGCCTCAGTGGAAGTGGTGTTCTAGATTGGAATTTAGAATGGAATGTGCCAGGAGAAAGCCCCTCAAGTTTGTCTCACTACTTCTCGTTCGTGTTTTTAATTTAATTTTTTATTTTTTATTACAGCAAGTTTGATTACAATGTTTGGCTTGTTGTAGGTGTGGAAGATGTGGTTCTTTTACACATATACAGATGTCTGTTCTTCCTGGGATCCTTTTCCCATGTATGTTATGACAGAATATTGAGTAGTCCTCTCTTGGTATTCTGTAGGTCTTTGGTGATTATATATGTCACCTGTGTTTGTAGATGTCTGTTAACCCCGATATCGTAATGAAACCAATCCTCACACCTTCCATTGGTGAACCATAAGTCTGTTTAATGAATCTGTGATTGCCCATCTCCGTGGAAATATCTGCCATGGTATCCATTTTTAGGTAACACCTATAAGTGATATGATATGATATGTGTCTTTCACTTTCTGACTTACTACAAGTCACGTGATTACTTCTAGACTCATCTACGGTGCTGCAAATGGCATTGTGTCCTTTTTTCCCTTGGCTTCTCTTCTGCCTTAGCGAGGTCCATTTTCAACAATGTGATTCCCTGAGGGTTGTGGATTAGCTGACCTGGGCAGCCTTACCCTGCCGGCCCGCCCTCCCCAGGTGTGCCTCGTTGAGGTCAATATAAACAGCGCTCCAGGCAGCAATAGCCCCTGAAGCTGTGCCTGACTCCATATTCTCTGCCCCGTCAGCAGTCTCGGGGCTGTGCTGGTGGGAGGGAGTGAGGGGCCACAGATTTGTGGGTGGCCCGCTGTGAGTGGGGCTCTGCTGGCCATTCTGCAGGAGTTGTCAGGCTGCCACCTGTAAAGAAGAGGATGTGTCACCCATACCTTCCGCTGGAATTTATCTCCGGACAGAGGTGAGGAAGGCAAAAAGCAGTGGGGGCCGGGACAGGAGGGGTATCTCAGGTAGGGCAATGGAAAGCTTCCGGAAGAGCGCCTGGGGCCACGACCACCCTGGCTGGCCTGCAGGCACCAAGTTGGCCTGCGTGCTTTCGCTGGTGTGGCTTCACGGCCCTTCCTCTAGGCTTTCAAGCCCTTGTACATATTCAGGTGTTTTACCTTGGAAGGGTGTGAACAGTTCAGCAGCAGCTGGCCTGGGGCTCAGCTCACGTTTACTCATAGATGCCTCGGCACGGTCCCCCAGCTTTGCAATGAGGACGCTCCTTGCATGGGGGGTGGGTTGCTGGCTGTATGGGAGATGGTTCCCCACCTCTGACCAATTTCAGAATTGTTTACCGCTGGAGCAAGTGCCCTGATAGGGTTTTCCTCTGTATAACTCGTGGGTTAAGGTTTTTTTTTCTTTTATGTTTCAAGTTAGATTTTATTCCTCTTTTATGTATTTATAGATATAAGCATGGAAATAATTCATTCCTATAAATACATCTGTGTGACGGGAAGAACGTTTTTCTGTTTTATTTTTAAATTTTATTTTTTAAAATTTTGAAATTTAATCTTTATTTAATTTTTTTATACAGCACGTTATTATTAGTTATGTATTTTATGCATATACATGTATACAGGTCAATCCCAATCTCCCAACTCATCCCACCACCACCACCCCATGGCTTCCCACACTTGGTGTCCATACGTTTGTTCTCTACCTCTGTGTATCTATTTCTTCCCTGCAAAGCAGTTCATCTGTACCATTTTTTAGGCTCCACATATATGCATTAATATACAACATTTGTTTTCCTCTTTCTGACTTACTTCATTCTGTATGACAGTCTCTCGATCCATCGATGTCTCTACAAATGACCCAGTTTCATTCCTTTTTATGGCCGAGTAATATTCCATTTTATATATGTACCACATCTTTATCCATTCATCTGTCTGTGGGCATTTAGGTGGCTTCCATTACCTGGCTATTGTAAAGAGTGCTGCAACGAACATTGTGGTGAATGTGCCTTTTTGATTTACGGTTTTCTCTGGGTATATGCCCAGAAGTGGGATTGCTGGATCAGATGGTGATTCTATATCTAGATTTTTTAAGGAAACTCCATACTGTTCTCCATAGTGACTGTATCAATTTACATTCCCACCAATAGTGGAAGAGGGCTCCTTTTGTCCACACCCACCCCAGAATTGGTTGTTTGTAGATTTTCTGATGATGCCGATTCTAACAGGTGTGAGGTGACACCTCATTGTAGTTTTGATTTGCATTTCTCTAATAATTAGTGCTGTTGAGCAGCTTTTCATGTGCATCTTGGCCATCTCTGTGTCTCCTTTGAAGAAACCTCGCTTTAGATCTTCTGCCCATTTTTGTATTGGGTTGTTTGTTCTTTTAATATTAAGCTGCATGAGCTGTTTATATATATTGGAGATTAAACCTCTGTCCATTGATTCGTTTGCAACGATTTTCGCCCATTCTGAGGGATGCCTTTTTCCATTCCCGTTTTTTTCTAACAAAAAAGGAAAGAAAGGAAAAGAAGCAGAACACTAATGTGCATAAAATATGCCTTTTGAAACGGTCGTTTTGAAATATGGACGTCCTTTGAATTTTTTGGTCGATATGGGACCCCAGGAATTCTTTTCAGGGCAGGTGTCATTTACAGGCCTGCAATGATTTTGAATATCAACTGACCATTAGCGCTGGGATTAAAGCTGCTGTTGTGTGAAACGGCCACAAGGTGGCAGCAGTTCTCCCTTACCAAATCTGGTGACTAGGGCAACAGAGCCTCAATGGAAGTGGTGTTCTAGATTGGAATTTAGAATGGAATGTGCCAGGAGAAAGCCCCTCAAGTTTGTCTCACTACTTCTTCTTCGTGTTTTTAATTTATTTTTTTTTTATTTTTTATTACAGCAAGTTTGATTACAATGTTTGGCTTGTTGTAGGTGTGGAAGATGTGGTTCTTTTACACATATACAGATGTCTGTTCTTCCTGGGATCCTTTTCCCATGTACGTTATGACAGAATGTTGAGTAGTCCTCTCTTGGTATTCTGTAGGTCTTTGGTGATTATATATGTCACCTGTGTTTGTATATGTCTCTTAACCCCGATATCATAATGAAACCAATCCTCACACCTTTCCATTGGTGAACCATAAGTTTGTTTAATGAATCTGTGATTGCCCTTCTCCGTGGCAATATCTGCCCTGGTATCCATTTTTAGGTAACACCTATAAGTGATATGATATGATATGTGTCTTTCACTTTCTGACTTACTACAAGTCACGTGATTACTTCTAGACTCATCTACGGTGCTGCAAATGGCATTGTGTCCTTTTTTCCCTTGGCTTCTCTTCTGCCTTAGCGAGGTCCATTTTCAACAATGTGATTCCCTGAGGGTTGTGGATTAGCTGACCTGGGCAGCCTTACCCTGCCGGCCCGCCCTCCCCAGGTGTGCCTCGTTGAGGTCAATATAAACAGAGCTCCAGGCAGCAATAGCCCCTGAAGCTGTGCCTGACTCCATATTCTCTGCCCCGTCAGCAGTCTCGGGGCTGTGCTGGTGGGAGGGAGTGAGGGGCCACAGCTTTGTGGGTGGCCCGCTGTGAGTGGGGCTCTGCTGGCCATTCTGCAGGAGTTGTCAGGCTGCCACCTGTAAAGAAGAGGATGTGTCACCCATACCTTCCGCTGGAATTTCTCTCCGGACAGAGGTGAGGAAGGCAAAAAGCAGTGGGGGCTGGGACAGGAGGGGTATCTCAGGTAGGGCAATGGAAAGCTTCCGGAAGAGCGCCCGGGGCCAGGACCACCCTGGCTGGCCTGCAGGAACCAAGTTGGCCTGCGTGCTTTCGCTGGTGTGGCTCCACGGCCCTTCCTCTAGGCTTTCAAGCCCTTGTACATATTCAGGTGTTTTACCTGGGAAGGGGGGGAAGAGTTCAGCAGCAGCTGGCCTGGGGCTCAGCTCACGTTTACTCACAGATGCCTCGGCACGGTCCCCCAGCTTTGCAATGAGGACGCTCCTTGCGTCGGGGGTGGGTTGCTGGCTGTATGGGAGATGGTTCCCCACCTCTGACCAATTTCAGAATTGTTTACCGCTGGAGCAAGTGCCCTGATAGGGTTTTCCTCTGTATAACTCGTGGGTTCAGGTTTCTTTTTTCTTTTATGGTTCAAGTTAGATTTTATTCCTCTTTTATGTATTTATAGATATAAGCATGGAAATAATTCATTCCTATAAATACATCTGTGTGACGGGAAGAACGTTTTTCTGTTTTATTTTTAAATTTTATTTTTTAAAATTTTGAAATTTAATTTTTATTTTTTTTATACAGCACGTTATTATTAGTTATGTATTTTATGCATATACATGTATACAGGTCAATCCCAATCTCCCAACTCATCCCACCACCACCACCCCATGGCTTCCCACACTTGGTGTCCATACGTTTGTTCTCTACCTCTGTGTCTCTATTTCTTCCCTGCAAACCAGTTCATCTGTACCATTTTTTAAGCTCCACATATATGCATTAATATACAACATTTGTTTTCCTCTTTCTGACTTACTTCATTCTGTATGACAGTCTCTCGATCCATCGATGTCTCTACAAATGACCCAGTTTCATTCCTTTTTATGGCCGAGTAATATTCCATTTTATATATGTACCACATCTTTATCCATTCATCTGTCTGTGGGCATTTAGGTGGCTTCCATTACCTGGCTATTGTAAAGAGTGCTGCAACGAACATTGTGGTGAATGTGCCTTTTTGATTTACGGTTTTCTCTGGGTATATGCCCAGAAGTGGGATTGCTGGATCAGATGGTGATTCTATTTCTAGTTTTTTTAAGGAAACTCCATACTGTTCTCCATAGTGACTGTATCAATTTACATTCCCACCAATAGTGGAAGAGGGCTCCTTTTGTCCACACCCTCCCCAGAATTGGTTGTTTGTAGATTTTCTGATGATGCCGATTCTAACAGGTGTGAGGTGACACCTCATTGTAGTTTTGATTTGCATTTCTCTAATAATTAGTGCTGTTGAGCAGCTTTTCATGTGCGTCTTGGCCATCTCTGTGTCTCCTTTGAAGAAACCTCTCTTTAGATCTTCTGCCCATTTTTGTATTGGGTTGTTTGTTCTTTTAATATTAAGCTGCATGAGCTGTTTATATATATTGGAGATTAAACCTCTGTCCATTGATTCGTTTGCAACGATTTTCGCCCATTCTGAGGGATGCCTTTTTCCATTCCCGTTTTTTCTAACGAAAAAGGAAAGAAAGGAAAAGAAGCAGAACACTAATGTGCGTAAAATATGCCTTTTGAAACGGTCGTTTTGAAATATGGACGTCCTTTGAATTTTTTGGTCGATATGTGACCCCAGGATTTGTTTTCAGGGCAGGTGTCATTTACAGGCCTGCAATGATTTTGAATATCAACTGACCATTAGCGCTGGGATTAAAGCTGCTGTTGTGTGAAACGGCCACAAGGTGGCAGCAGTTCTCCCTTACCAAATCTGGTGACTAGGGCAACAGAGCCTCAATGGAAGTGGTGTTCTAGATTGGAATTTAGAATGGAATGTGCCAGGAGAAAGCCCCTCAAGTTTGTCTCACTACTTCTTCTTCGTGTTTTTAATTTATTTATTTTTTATTTTTTATTACAGCAAGTTTGATTACAATGTTTGGCTTGTTGTAGGTGTGGAAGATGTGGTTCTTTTACACATATACAGATGTCTGTTCTTCCTGGGATCCTTTTCCCATGTACGTTATGACAGAATGTTGAGTAGTCCTCTCTTGGTATTCTGTAGGTCTTTGGTGATTATATATGTCACCTGTGTTTGTATATGTCTGTTAACCCCGATATCGTAATGAAACCAATCCTCACACCTTTCCATTGGTGAACCATAAGTTTGTTTAATGAATCTGTGATTGCCCTTCTCCGTGGCAATATCTGCCCTGGTATCCATTTTTAGGTAACACCTATAAGTGATATGATATGATATGTGTCTTTCACTTTCTGACTTACTACAAGTCACGTGATTACTTCTAGACTCATCTACGGTGCTGCAAATGGCATTGTGTCCTTTTTTCCCTTGGCTTCTATTCTGCCTTAGCGAGTTCCATTTTCAACAATGTGATTCCCTGAGGGTTGTGGATTAGCTGACCTGGGCAGCCTTACCCTGCTGGCCCGCCATCCACAGGTGTGCCTCGTTGAGGTCAATATAAACAGCGCTCCAGGCAGCAATAGCCCCTGAAGCTGTGCCTGACTCCATATTCTCTGTCCCGTCAGCAGTCTCGGGGCTGTGCTGGTGGGAGGGAGTGAGGGGCCACAGCTTTGTGGGTGGCCCGCTGTGAGTGGGGCTCTGCTGGCCATTCTGCAGGAGTTGTCAGGCTGCCACCTGTAAAGAAGAGGATGTGTCACCCATACCTTCCGCTGGAATTTATCTCCGGACAGAGGTGAGGAAGGCAAAAAGCAGTGGGGGCCGGGACAGGAGGGGTATCTCAGGTAGGGCAATGGAAAGCTTCCGGAAGAGCGCCCGGGGCCAGGACCACCCTGGCTGGCCTGCAGGCACCAAGTTGGCCTGCGTGCTGTCGCTGGTGTGGCTCCACGGCCCTTCCTCTAGGCTTTCAAGCCCTTGTACATATTCAGGTGTTTTACCTGGGAAGGGTGGGAACAGTTCAGCAGCAGCTGGCCTGGGGCTCAGCTCACGTTTACTCACAGATGCCTCGGCACGGTCCCCCAGCTTTGCAATGAGGACGCTCCTTGCGTGGGGGGTGGGTTGCTGGCTGTATGGGAGATGGTTCCCCACCTCTGACCAATTTCAGAATTGTTTACCGCTGGAGCAAGTGCCCTGATAGGGTTTTCCTCTGTATAACTCGTGGGTTCAGGTTTTTTTTTTTCTTTTATGGTTTAAGTTAGATTTTATTCCTCTTTTATGTATTTATAGATATAAGCATGGAAATAATTCATTCGTATAAATACATCTGTGTGACGGGAAGAACGTTTTTCTGTTTTATTTTTAAATTTTATTTTTTAAAATTTTGAAATTTAATCTTTATTTAATTTTTTTATACAGCACGTTATTATTAGTTATGTATTTTATGCATATACATGTATACAGGTCAATCCCAATCTCCCAACTCATCCCACCACCACCACCCCATGGCTTCCCACACTTGGTGTCCATACGTTTGTTCTCTACCTCTGTGTCTCTATTTCTTCCCTGCAAAGCAGTTCATCTGTACCATTTTTTAGGCTCCACATATATGCATTAATATACAACATTTGTTTTCCTCTTTCTGACTTACTTCATTCTGTATGACAGTCTCTCGATCCATCGATGTCTCTACAAATGACCCAGTTTCATTCCTTTTTATGGCCGAGTAATATTCCATTTTATATATGTACCACATCTTTATCCATTCATCTGTCTGTGGGCATTTAGGTGGCTTCCATTACCTGGCTATTGTAAAGAGTGCTGCAACGAACATTGTGGTGAATGTGCCTTTTTGATTTACGGTTTTCTCTGGGTATATGCCCAGAAGTGGGATTGCTGGATCAGATGGTAATTCTATTTCTAGTTTTTTTAAGGAAACTCCATACTGTTCTCCATAGTGACTGTATCAATTTACATTCCCACCAATAGTGGAAGAGGGCTCCTTTTGTCCACACCCTCCCCAGAATTGGTTGTTTGTAGATTTTCTGATGATGCCGATTCTAACAGGTGTGAGGTGACACCTCATTGTAGTTTTGATTTGCATTTCTCTAATAATTAGTGCTGTTGAGCAGCTTTTCATGTGCGTCTTGGCCATCTCTGTGTCTCCTTTGAAGAAACCTCTCTTTAGATCTTCTGCCCATTTTTGTATTGGGTTGTTTGTTCTTTTAATATTAAGCTGCATGAGCTGTTTATATATATTGGAGATTAAACCTCTGTCCATTGATTCGTTTGCAACGATTTTCGCCCATTCTGAGGGATGCCTTTTTCCATTCCCGTTTTTTTCTAACAAAAAAGGAAAGAAAGGAAAAGAAGCAGAACACTAATGTGCGTAAAATATGCCTTTTGAAACGGTCGTTTTGAAATATGGACGTCCTTTGAATTTTTTGGTCGATATGTGACCCCAGGATTTGTTTTCAGGGCAGGTGTCATTTACAGGCCTGCAATGATTTTGAATATCAACTGACCATTAGCGCTGGGATTAAAGCTGCTGTTGTGTGAAACGGCCACAAGGTGGCAGCAGTTCTCCCTTACCAAATCTGGTGACTAGGGCAATAGAGCCTCAATGGAAGTGGTGTTCTAGATTGGAATTTAGAATGGAATGTGCCAGGAGAAAGCCCCTCAAGTTTGTCTCACTACTTCTTCTTCGTGTTTTTAATTTAATTTTTTTTATTTTTTATTACAGCAAGTTTGATTACAATGTTTGGCTTGTTGTAGGTGTGGAAGATGTGGTTCTTTTACACATATACAGATGTCTGTTCTTCCTGGGATCCTTTTCCCATGTACGTTATGACAGAATGTTGAGTAGTCCTCTCTTGGTATTCTGTAGGTCTTTGGTGATTATATATGTCACCTGTGTTTGTATATGTCTCTTAACCCCGATATCGTAATGAAACCAATCCTCACACCTTTCCATTGGTGAACCATAAGTTTGTTTAATGAATCTGTGATTGCCCTTCTCCGTGGCAATATCTGCCCTGGTATCCATTTTTAGGTAACACCTATAAGTGATATGATATGATATGTGTCTTTCACTTTCTGACTTACTACAAGTCACGTGATTACTTCTAGACTCATCTACGGTGCTGCAAATGGCATTGTGTCCTTTTTTCCCTTGGCTTCTATTCTGCCTTAGCGAGGTCCATTTTCAACAATGTGATTCCCTGAGGGTTGTGGATTAGCTGACCTGGGCAGCCTTACCCTGCCGGCCCGCCCTCCCCAGGTGTGCCTCGTTGAGGTCAATATAAACAGCGCTCCAGGCAGCAATAGCCCCTGAAGCTGTGCCTGACTCCATATTCTCTGCCCCGTCAGCAGTCTCGGGGCTGTGCTGGTGGGAGGGAGTGAGGGGCCACAGCTTTGTGGGTGGCCCGCTGTGAGTGGGGCTCTGCTGGCCATTCTGCAGGAGTTGTCAGGCTGCCACCTGTAAAGAAGAGGATGTGTCACCCATACCTTCCGCTGGAATTTCTCTCCGGACAGAGGTGAGGAAGGCAAAAAGCAGTGGGGGCCGGGACAGGAGGGGTATCTCAGGTAGGGCAATGGAAAGCTTCCGGAAGAGCGCCCGGGGCCAGGACCACCCTGGCTGGCCTGCAGGCACCAAGTTGGCCTGCGTGCTTTCGCTGGTGTGGCTCCACGGCCCTTCCTCTAGGCTTTCAAGCCCTTGTACATATTCAGGGGTTTTACCTGGGAAGGGTGGGAACAGTTCAGCAGCAGCTGGCCTGGGGCTCAGCTCACGTTTACTCACAGATGCCTCGGCACGGTCCCCCAGCTTTGCAATGAGGACGCTCCTTGCGTGGGGGGTGGGTTGCTGGCTGTATGGGAGATGGTTCCCCACCTCTGACCAATTTCAGAATTGTTTACCGCTGGAGCAAGTGCCCTGATAGGGTTTTCCTCTGTATAACTCGTGGGTTCAGGTTTTTTTTTTCTTTTATGGTTCAAGTTAGATTTTATTCCTCTTTTATGTATTTATAGATATAAGCATGGAAATAATTCATTCCTATAAATACATCTGTGTGACGGGAAGAACGTTTTTCTGTTTTATTTTTAAATTTTATTTTTTAAAATTTTGAAATTTGATTTTTATTTAATTTTTTATACAGCACGTTATTATTAGTTATGTATTTTATGCATATACATGTATACAGGTCAATCCCAATCTCCCAACTCATACCACCACCACCACCCCATGGCTTCCCACACTTGGTGTCCATACGTTTGTTCTCTACCTCTGTGTCTCTATTTCTTCCCTGCAAAGCAGTTCATCTGTACCATTTTTTAGGCTCCACATATATGCATTAATATACAACATTTGTTTTCCTCTTTCTGACTTACTTCATTCTGTATGACAGTCTCTCGATCCATCGATGTCTCTACAAATGACCCAGTTTCATTCCTTTTTATGGCCGAGTAATATTCCATTTTATATATGTACCACATCTTTATCCATTCATCTGTCTGTGGGCATTTAGGTGGCTTCCACTACCTGGCTATTGTAAAGAGTGCTGCAACGAACATTGTGGTGAATGTGCCTTTTTGATTTACGGTTTTCTCTGGGTATATGCCCAGAAGTGGGATTGCTGGATCAGATGGTGATTCTATTTCTAGTTTTTTTAAGGAAACTCCATACTGTTCTCCATAGTGACTGTATCAATTTACATTCCCACCAATAGTGGAAGAGGGCTCCTTTTGTCCACACCCTCCCCAGAATTGGTTCTTTGTAGATTTTCTGATGATGCCGATTCTAACAGGTGTGAGGTGACACCTCATTGTAGTTTTGATTTGCATTTCTCTAATAATTAGTGCTGTTGAGCAGCTTTTCATGTGCGTCTTGGCCATCTCTGTGTCTCCTTTGAAGAAACCTCTCTTTAGATCTTCTGCCCATTTTTGTATTGGGTTGTTTGTTCTTTTAATATTAAGCTGCATGAGCTGTTTATATATATTGGAGATTAAACCTCTGTCCATTGATTCGTTTGCAACGATTTTCGCCCATTCTGAGGGATGCCTTTTTCCATTCCCGTTTTTTCTAACAAAAAAGGAAAGAAAGGAAAAGAAGCAGAACACTAATGTGCGTAAAATATGCCTTTTGAAACGGTCGTTTGGAAATATGGACGTCCTTTGAATTTTTTGGTCGATATGTGACCCCAGGATTTGTTTTCAGGGCAGGTGTCATTTACAGGCCTGCAATGATTTTGAATATCAACTGACCATTAGCGCTGGGATTAAAGCTGCTGTTGTGTGAAACGGCCACAAGGTGGCAGCCGTTCTCCCTTACCAAATCTGGTGACTAGGGCAACAGAGCCTCAATGGAAGTGGTGTTCTAGATTGGAATTTAGAATGGAATGTGCCAGGAGAAAGCCCCTCAAGTTTGTCTCACTACTTCTTCGTGTTTTTAATTTAATTTTTTTTTATTTTTTATTACAGCAAGTTTGATTACAATGTTTGGCTTGTTGTAGGTGTGGAAGATGTGGTTCTTTTACACATATACAGATGTCTGTTCTTCCTGGGATCCTTTTCCCATGTACGTTATGACAGAATGTTGAGTAGTCCTCTCTTGGTATTCTGTAGGTCTTTGGTGATTATATATGTCACCTGTGTTTGTATATGTCTGTTAACCCCGATATCGTAATGAAACCAATCCTCACACCTTTCCATTGGTGAACCATAAGTTTGTTTAATGAATCTGTGATTGCCCTTCTCCGTGGCAATATCTGCCCTGGTATCCATTTTTAGGTAACACCTATAAGTGATATGATATGATATGTGTCTTTCACTTTCTGACTTACTACAAGTCACGTGATTACTTCTAGACTCATCTACGGTGCTGCAAATGGCATTGTGTCCTTTTTTCCCTTGGCTTCTATTCTGCCTTAGCGAGGTCCATTTTCAACAATGTGATTCCCTGAGGGTTGTGGATTAGCTGACCTGGGCAGCCTTACCCTGCCGGCCCGCCCTCCCCAGGTGTGCCTCGTTGAGGTCAATATAAACAGCGCTCCAGGCAGCAATAGCCCCTGAAGCTGTGCCTGACTCCATATTCTCTGCCCCGTCAGCAGTCTCGGGGCTGTGCTGGTGGGAGGGAGTGAGGGGCCACAGCTTTGTGGGTGGCCCGCTGTGAGTGGGGCTCTGCTGGCCATTCTGCAGGAGTTGTCAGGCTGCCACCTGTAAAGAAGAGGATGTGTCACCCATACCTTCCGCTGGAATTTATCTCCGGACAGAGGTGAGGAAGGCAAAAAGCAGTGGGGGCCGGGACAGGAGGGGTATCTCAGGTAGGGCAATGGAAAGCTTCCGGAAGAGCGCCCGGGGCCAGGACCACCCTGGCTGGCCTGCAGGCACCAAGTTGGCCTGCGTGCTTTCGCTGGTGTGGCTCCACGGCCCTTCCTCTAGGCTTTCAAGACCTTGTACATATTCAGGTGTTTTACCTGGGAAGGGTGGGAACAGTTCAGCAGCAGCTGGCCTGGGGCTCAGCTCACGTTTACTCACAGATGCCTCGGCACGGTCCCCCAGCTTTGCAATGAGGACGCTCCTTGCGTGGGGGGTGGGTTGCTGGCGGTATGGGAGATGGTTCCCCACCTCTGACCAATTTCAGAATTGTTTACTGCTGGAGCAAGTGCCCTGATAGGGTTTTCCTCTGTATAACTCGTGGGTTAAGGTTTTTTATTTTTCTTTTATGTTTCAAGTTAGATTTTATTCCTCTTTTATGTATTTATAGATATAAGCATGGAAATAATTCATTCCTATAAATACATCTGTGTGACGGGAAGAAAGTTTTTCTGTTTTATTTTTAAATTTTATTTTTTAAAATTTTGAAATTTAATTTTTATTTAATTTTTTTATACAGCACGTTATTATTAGTTATGTATTTTATGCATATACATGTATACAGGTCAATCCCAATCTCCCAACTCATCCCACCACCACCACCCCATGGCTTCCCACACTTGGTGTCCATACGTTTGTTCTCTACCTCTGTGTCTCTATTTCTTCCCTGCAAAGCAGTTCATCTGTACCACTTTTTAGGCTCCACATATATGCATTAATATACAACATTTGTTTTCCTCTTTCTGACTTACTTCATTCTGTATGACAGTCTCTCGATCCATCGATGTCTCTACAAATGACCCAGTTTCATTCCTTTTTATGGCCGAGTAATATTCCATTTTATATATGTACCACATCTTTATCCATTCATCTGTCTGTGGGCATTTAGGTGGCTTCCATTACCTGGGTATTGTAAAGAGTGCTGCAACGAACATTGTGGTGAATGTGCCTTTTTGATTTACGGTTTTCTCTGGGTATATGCCCAGAAGTGGGATTGCTGGATCAGATGGTGATTCTATTTCTAGTTTTTTTAAGGAAACTCCATACTGTTCTCCATAGTGACTGTATCAATTTACATTCCCACCAATAGTGGAAGAGGGCTCCTTTTGTCCACACCCTCCCCAGAATTGGTTCTTTGTAGATTTTCTGATGATGCCGATTCTAACAGGTGTGAGGTGACACCTCATTGTAGTTTTGATTTGCATTTCTCTAATAATTAGTGCTGTTGAGCAGCTTTTCATGTGAGTCTTGGCCATCTCTGTGTCTCCTTTGAAGAAACCTCTCTTTAGATCTTCTGCCCATTTTTGTATTGGGTTGCTTGTTCTTTTAATATTAAGCTGCATGAGCTGTTTATATATATTGGAGATTAAACCTCTGTCCATTGATTCGTTTGCAACGATTTTCGCCCATTCTGAGGGATGCCTTTTTCCATTCCCGTTTTTTCTAACAAAAAAGGAAAGAAAGGAAAAGAAGCAGAACACTAATGTGCGTAAAATATGCCTTTTGAAACGGTCGTTTTGAAATATGGACGTCCTTTGAATTTTTTGGTCGATATGTGACCCCAGGATTTGTTTTCAGGGCAGGTGTCATTTACAGGCCTGCAATGATTTTGAATATCAACTGACCATTAGCGCTGGGATTAAAGCTGCTGTTGTGTGAAACGGCCACAAGGTGGCATCCGTTCTCCCTTACCAAATCTGGTGACTAGGGCAACAGAGCCTCAATGGAAGTGGTGTTCTAGATTGGAATTTAGAATGGAATGTGCCAGGAGAAAGCCCCTCAAGTTTGTCTCACTACTTCTTCTTCGTGTTTTTAATTTAATTTTTTTTTTATTTTTTATTACAGCAAGTTTGATTACAATGTTTGGCTTGTTGTAGGTGTGGAAGATGTGGTTCTTTTACACATATACAGATGTCTGTTCTTCCTGGGATCCTTTTCCCATGTACGTTATGACAGAATGTTGAGTAGTCCTCTCTTGGTATTCTGTAGGTCTTTGGTGATTATATATGTCACCTGTGTTTGTATATGTCTGTTAACCCCGATATCGTAATGAAACCAATCCTCACACCTTTCCATTGGTGAACCATAAGTTTGTTTAATGAATCTGTGATTGCCCTTCTCCGTGGCAATATCTGCCCTGGTATCCATTTTTAGGTAACACCTATAAGTGATATGATATGATATGTGTCTTTCACTTTCTGACTTACTACAAGTCACGTGATTACTTCTAGACTCATCTACGGTGCTGCAAATGGCATTGTGTCCTTTTTTCCCTTGGCTTCTATTCTGCCTTAGCGAGGTCCATTTTCAACAATGTGATTCCCTGAGGGTTGTGGATTAGCTGACCTGGGCAGCCTTACCCTGCCGGCCCGCCCTCCCCAGGTGTGCCTCGTTGAGGTCAATATAAACAGCGCTCCAGGCAGCAATAGCCCCTGAAGCTGTGCCTGACTCCATATTCTCTGCCCCGTCAGCAGTCTCGGGGCTGTGCTGGTGGGAGGGAGTGAGGGGCCACAGCTTTGTGGGTGGCCCGCTGTGAGTGGGGCTCTGCTGGCCATTCTGCAGGAGTTGTCATGCTGCCACCTGTAAAGAAGAGGATGTGTCACCCATACCTTCCGCTGGAATTTCTCTCCGGACAGAGGTGAGGAAGGCAAAAAGCAGTGGGGGCCGGGACAGGAGGGGTATCTCAGGTAGGGCAATGGAAAGCTTCCGGAAGAGCGCCCGGGGCCAGGACCACCCTGGCTGGCCTGCAGGCACCAAGTTGGCCTGCGTGCTTTCGCTGGTGTGGCTCCACGGCCCTTCCTCTAGGCTTTCAAGCCCTTGTACATATTCAGGTGTTTTACCTGGGAAGGGTGGGAACAGTTCAGCAGCAGCTGGCCTGGGGCTCAGCTCACGTTTACTCACAGATGCCTCGGCACGGTCCCCCAGCTTTGCAATGAGGACGCTCCTTGCGTGGGGGGTGGGTTGCTGGCTGTATGGGAGATGGTTCCCCACCTCTGACCAATTTCAGAATTGTTTACCGCTGGAGCAAGTGCCCTGATAGGGTTTTCCTCTGTATAACTCGTGGGTTCAGGTTTTTTTTTTCTTTTATGGTTCAAGTTAGATTTTATTCCTCTTTTATGTATTTATAGATATAAGCATGGAAATAATTCATTCCTATAAATACATCTGTGTGACGGGAAGAACGTTTTTCTGTTTTATTTTTAAATTTTATTTTTTAAAATTTTGAAATTTGATTTTTATTTAATTTTTTTATACAGCACGTTATTATTAGTTATGTATTTTATGCATATACATGTATACAGGTCAATCCCAATCTCCCAACTCATACCACCACCACCACCCCATGGCTTCCCACACTTGGTGTCCATACGTTTGTTCTCTACCTCTGTGTCTCTATTTCTTCCCTGCAAAGCAGTTCATCTGTACCATTTTTTAGGCTCCACATATATGCATTAATATACAACATTTGTTTTCCTCTTTCTGACTTACTTCATTCTGTATGACAGTCTCTCGATCCATCGATGTCTCTACAAATGACCCAGTTTCATTCCTTTTTATGGCCGAGTAATATTCCATTTTATATATGTACCACATCTTTATCCATTCATCTGTCTGTGGGCATTTAGGTGGCTTCCATTACCTGGCTATTGTAAAGAGTGCTGCAACGAACATTGTGGTGAATGTGCCTTTTTGATTTACGGTTTTCTCTGGGTATATGCCCAGAAGTGGGATTGCTGGATCAGATGGTGATTCTATTTCTAGTTTTTTTAAGGAAACTCCATACTGTTCTCCATAGTGACAGTATCAATTTACATTCCCACCAATAGTGGAAGAGGGCTCCTTTTGTCCACACCCTCCCCAGAATTGGTTGTTTGTAGATTTTCTGATGATGCCGATTCTAACAGGTGTGAGGTGACATCTCATTGTAGTTTTGATTTGCATTTCTCTAATAATTAGTGCTGTTGAGCAGCTTTTCATGTGCGTCTTGGCCATCTCTGTGTCTCCTTTGAAGAAACCTCTCTTTAGATCTTCTGCCCATTTTTGTGTTGGGTTGCTTGTTCTTTTAATATTAAGCTGCATGAGCTGTTTATATATATTGGAGATTAAACCTCTGTCCATTGATTCGTTTGCAACGATTTTCGCCCATTCTGAGGGATGCCTTTTTCCATTCCCGTTTTTTCTAACAAAAAAGGAAAGAAAGGAAAAGAAGCAGAACACTAATGTGCGTAAAATATGCCTTTTGAAACGGTCGTTTTGAAATATGGACGTCCTTTGAATTTTTTGGTCGATATGTGACCCCAGGATTTGTTTTCAGGGCAGGTGTCATTTACAGGCCTGCAATGATTTTGAATATCAACTGACCATTAGCGCTGGGATTAAAGCTGCTGTTGTGTGAAACGGCCACAAGGTGGCAGCAGTTCTCCCTTACCAAATCTGGTGACTAGGGCAACAGAGCCTCAATGGAAGTGGTGTTCTAGATTGGAATTTAGAATGGAATGTGCCAGGAGAAAGCCCCTCAAGTTTGTCTCACTACTTCTTCTTCGTGTTTTTAATTTAATTTTTTTTTATTTTTTATTACAGCAAGTTTGATTACAATGTTTGGCTTGTTGTAGGTGTGGAAGATGTGGTTCTTTTACACATATACAGATGTCTGTTCTTCCTGGGATCCTTTTCCCATGTACGTTATGACAGAATGTTGAGTAGTCCTCTCTTGGTATTCTGTAGGTCTTTGGTGATTATATATGTCACCTGTGTTTGTATATGTCTCTTAACCCCGATATCGTAATGAAACCAATCCTCACACCTTTCCATTGGTGAACCATAAGTTTGTTTAATGAATCTGTGATTGCCCTTCTCCGTGGCAATATCTGCCCTGGTATCCATTTTTAGGTAACACCTATAAGTGATATGATATGATATGTGTCTTTCACTTTCTGACTTACTACAAGTCACGTGATTACTTCTAGACTCATCTACGGTGCTGCAAATGGCATTGTGTCCTTTTTTCCCTTGGCTTCTATTCTGCCTTAGCGAGGTCCATTTTCAACAATGTGATTCCCTGAGGGTTGTGGATTAGCTGACCTGGGCAGCCTTACCCTGCCGGCCCGCCCTCCCCAGGTGTGCCTCGTTGAGGTCAATATAAACAGCGCTCCAGGCAGCAATAGCCCCTGAAGCTGTGCCTGACTCCATATTCTCTGCCCCGTCAGCAGTCTCGGGGCTGTGCTGGTGGGAGGGAGTGAGGGGCCACAGCTTTGTGGGTGGCCCGCTGTGAGTGGGGCTCTGCTGGCCATTCTGCAGGAGTTGTCAGGCTGCCACCTGTAAAGAAGAGGATGTGTCACCCATACCTTCCGCTGGAATTTATCTCCGGACAGAGGTGAGGAAGGCAAAAAGCAGTGGGGGCCGGGACAGGAGGGGTATCTCAGGTAGGGCAATGGAAAGCTTCCGGAAGAGCGCCCGGGGCCAGGACCACCCTGGCTGGCCTGCAGGCACCAAGTTGGCCTGCGTGCTTTCGCTGGTGTGGCTCCACGGCCCTTCCTCTAGGCTTTCAAGCCCTTGTACATATTCAGGTGTTTTACCTGGGAAGGGTGGGAACAGTTCAGCAGCAGCTGGCCTGGGGCTCAGCTCACGTTTACTCACAGATGCCTCGGCACGGTCCCCCAGCTTTGCAATGAGGACGCTCCTTGCGTGGGGGGTGGGTTGCTGGCTGTATGGGAGATGGTTCCCCACCTCTGACCAATTTCAGAATTGTTTACCGCTGGAGCAAGTGCCCTGATAGGGTTTTCCTCTGTATAACTCGTGGGTTCAGGTTTTTTTTTTCTTTTATGGTTCAAGTTAGATTTTATTCCTCTTTTATGTATTTATAGATATAAGCATGGAAATAATTCATTCCTATAAATACATCTGTGTGACGGGAAGAACGTTTTTCTGTTTTATTTTTAAATTTTATTTTTTAAAATTTTGAAATTTGATTTTTATTTAATTTTTTTTTATACAGCACGTTATTATTAGTTATGTATTTTATGCATATACATGTATACAGGTCAATCCCAATCTCCCAACTCATACCACCACCACCACCCCATGGCTTCCCACACTTGGTGTCCATACGTTTGTTCTCTACCTCTGTGTCTCTATTTCTTCCCTGCAAAGCAGTTCATCTGTACCATTTTTTAGGCTCCACATATATGCATTAATATACAACATTTGTTTTCCTCTTTCTGACTTCATTCTGTATGACAGTCTCTCGATCCATCGATGTCTCTACAAATGACCCAGTTTCATTCCTTTTTATGGCCGAGTAATATTCCATTTTATATATGTACCACATCTTTATCCATTCATCTGTCTGTGGGCATTTAGGTGGCTTCCATTACCTGGCTATTGTAAAGAGTGCTGCAACGAACATTGTGGTGAATGTGCCTTTTTGATTTACGGTTTTCTCTGGGTATATGCCCAGAAGTGGGATTGCTGGATCAGATGGTGATTCTATTTCTAGTTTTTTTAAGGAAACTCCATACTGTTCTCCATAGTGACTGTATCAATTTACATTCCCACCAATAGTGGAAGAGGGCTCCTTTTGTCCACACCCTCCCCAGAATTGGTTCTTTGTAGATTTTCTGATGATGCCGATTCTAACAGGTGTGAGGTGACACCTCATTGTAGTTTTGATTTGCATTTCTCTAATAATTAGTGCTGTTGAGCAGCTTTTCATGTGCGTCTTGGCCATCTCTGTGTCTCCTTTGAAGAAACCTCTCTTTAGATCTTCTGCCCATTTTTGTATTGGGTTGTTTGTTCTTTTAATATTAAGCTGCATGTGCTGTTTATATATATTGGAGATTAAACCTCTGTCCATTGATTCGTTTGCAACGATTTTCGCCCATTCTGAGGGATGCCTTTTTCCATTCCCGTTTTTTCTAACAAAAAAGGAAAGAAAGGAAAAGAAGCAGAACACTAATGTGCGTAAAATATGCCTTTTGAAACGGTCGTTTTGAAATATGGACGTCCTTTGAATTTTTTGGTCGATATGTGACCCCAGGATTTGTTTTCAGGGCAGGTGTCATTTACAGGCCTGCAATGATTTTGAATATCAACTGACCATTAGCGCTGGGATTAAAGCTGCTGTTGTGTGAAACGGCCACAAGGTGGCAGCATTTCTCCCTTACCAAATCTGGTGACTAGGGCAACAGAGCCTCAATGGAAGTGGTGTTCTAGATTGGAATTTAGAATGGAATGTGCCAGGAGAAAGCCCCTCAAGTTTGTCTCACTACTTCTTCGTGTTTTTAATTTAATTTTTTTTTATTTTTTATTACAGCAAGTTTGATTACAATGTTTGGCTTGTTGTAGGTGTGGAAGATGTGGTTCTTTTACACATATACAGATGTCTGTTCTTCCTGGGATCCTTTTCCCATGTACGTTATGACAGAATGTTGAGTAGTCCTCTCTTGGTATTCTGTAGGTCTTTGGTGATTATATATGTCACCTGTGTTTGTATATGTCTCTTAACCCCGATATCGTAATGAAACCAATCCTCACACCTTTCCATTGGTGAACCATAAGTTTGTTTAATGAATCTGTGATTGCCCTTCTCCGTGGCAATATCTGCCCTGGTATCCATTTTTAGGTAACACCTATAAGTGATATGATATGATATGTGTCTTTCACTTTCTGACTTACTACAAGTCACGTGATTACTTCTAGACTCATCTACGGTGCTGCAAATGGCATTGTGTCCTTTTTTCCCTTGGCTCCTATTCTGCCTTAGCGAGGTCCATTTTCAACAATGTGATTCCCTGAGGGTTGTGGATTAGCTGACCTGGGCAGCCTTACCCTGCTGGCCCGCCCTCCCCAGGTGTGCCTCGTTGAGGTCAATATAAACAGCGCTCCAGGCAGCAATAGCCCCTGAAGCTGTGCCTGACTCCATATTCTCTGCCCCGTCAGCAGTCTCGGGGCTGTGCTGGTGGGAGGGAGTGAGGGGCCACAGATTTGTGGGTGGCCCGCTGTGAGTGGGGCTCTGCTGGCCATTCTGCAGGAGTTGTCAGGCTGCCACCTGTAACGAAGTGGATGTGTCACCCATACCTTCCGCTGGAATTTCTCTCCGGACAGAGGTGAGGAAGGCAAAAAGCAGTGGGGGCCGGGACAGGAGGGGTATCTCAGGTAGGGCAATGGAAAGCTTCCGGAAGAGCGCCCGGGGCCAGGACCACCCTGGCTGGCCTGCAGGCACCAAGTTGGCCTGCGTGCTTTCGCTGGTGTGGCTCCACGGCCCTTCCTCTAGGCTTTCAAGCCCTTGTACATATTCAGGTGTTTTACCTGGGAAGGGTGGGAACAGTTCAGCAGCAGCTGGCCTGGGGCTCAGCTCACGTTTACTCACAGATGCCTCGGCACGGTCCCCCAGCTTTGCAATGAGGACGCTCCTTGCGTGGGGGGTGGGTTGCTGGCTGTATGGGAGATGGTTCCCCACCTCTGACCAATTTCAGAATTGTTTACCGCTGGAGCAAGTGCCCTGATAGGGTTTTCCTCTGTATAACTCGTGGGTTCAGGTTTTTTTTTTTCTTTTATGTTTCAAGTTAGATTTTATTCCTCTTTTATGTATTTATAGATATAAGCATGGAAATAATTCATTCCTATAAATACATCTGTGTGACGGGAAGAACGTTTTTCTGTTTTATTTTTAAATTTTATTTTTTAAAATTTTGAAATTTGATTTTTATTTAATTTTTTTATACAGCACGTTATTATTAGTTATGTATTTTATGCATATACATGTATACAGGTCAATCCCAATCTCCCAACTCATACCACCACCACCACCCCATGGCTTCCCACACTTGGTGTCCATACGTTTGTTCTCTACCTCTGTGTCTCTATTTCTTCCCTGCAAAGCAGTTCATCTGTACCATTTTTTAGGCTCCACATATATGCATTAATATACAACATTTGTTTTCCTCTTTCTGACTTCATTCTGTATGACAGTCTCTCGATCCATCGATGTCTCTACAAATGACCCAGTTTCATTCCTTTTTATGGCCGAGTAATATTCCATTTTATATATGTACCACATCTTTATCCATTCATCTGTCTGTGGGCATTTAGGTGGCTTCCATTACCTGGCTATTGTAAAGAGTGCTGCAACGAACATTGTGGTGAATGTGCCTTTTTGATTTACGGTTTTCTCTGGGTATATGCCCAGAAGTGGGATTGCTGGATCAGATGGTGATTCTATTTCTAGTTTTTTTAAGGAAACTCCATACTGTTCTCCATAGTGACTGTATCAATTTACATTCCCACCAATAGTGGAAGAGGGCTCCTTTTGTCCACACCCTCCCCAGAATTGGTTGTTTGTAGATTTTCTGATGATGCCGATTCTAACAGGTGTGAGGTGACACCTCATTGTAGTTTTGATTTGCATTTCTCTAATAATTAGTGCTGTTGAGCAGCTTTTCATGTGCGTCTTGGCCATCTCTGTGTCTCCTTTGAAGAAACCTCTCTTTAGATCTTCTGCCCATTTTTGTATTGGGTTGTTTGTTCTTTTAATATTAAGCTGCATGAGCTGTTTATATATATTGGAGATTAAACCTCTGTCCATTGATTCGTTTGCAACGATTTTCGCCCATTCTGAGGGATGCCTTTTTCCATTCCCGTTTTTTCTAACAAAAAAGGAAAGAAAGGAAAAGAAGCAGAACACTAATGTGCGTAAAATATGCCTTTTGAAACGGTCGTTTGGAAATATGGACGTCCTTTGAATTTTTTGGTCGATATGTGACCCCAGGATTTGTTTTCAGGGCAGGTGTCATTTACAGGCCTGCAATGATTTTGAATATCAACTGACCATTAGCGCTGGGATTAAAGCTGCTGTTGTGTGAAACGGCCACAAGGTGGCATCCGTTCTCCCTTACCAAATCTGGTGACTAGGGCAACAGAGCCTCAATGGAAGTGGTGTTCTAGATTGGAATTTAGAATGGAATGTGCCAGGAGAAAGCCCCTCAAGTTTGTCTCACTACTTCTTCGTGTTTTTAATTTAATTTTTTTTTATTTTTTATTACAGCAAGTTTGATTACAATGTTTGGCTTGTTGTAGGTGTGGAAGATGTGGTTCTTTTACACATATACAGATGTCTGTTCTTCCTGGGATCCTTTTCCCATGTACGTTATGACAGAATGTTGAGTAGTCCTCTCTTGGTATTCTGTAGGTCTTTGGTGATTATATATGTCACCTGTGTTTGTATATGTCTGTTAACCCCGATATCGTAATGAAACCAATCCTCACACCTTTCCATTGGTGAACCATAAGTTTGTTTAATGAATCTGTGATTGCCCTTCTCCGTGGCAATATCTGCCCTGGTATCCATTTTTAGGTAACACCTATAAGTGATATGATATGATATGTGTCTTTCACTTTCTGACTTACTACAAGTCACGTGATTACTTCTAGACTCATCTACGGTGCTGCAAATGGCATTGTGTCCTTTTTTCCCTTGGCTTCTATTCTGCCTTAGCGAGGTCCATTTTCAACAATGTGATTCCCTGAGGGTTGTGGATTAGCTGACCTGGGCAGCCTTACCCTGCCGGCCCGCCCTCCCCAGGTGTGCCTCGTTGAGGTCAATATAAACAGCACTCCAGGCAGCAATAGCCCCTGAAGCTGTGCCTGACTCCATATTCTCTGCCCCGTCAGCAGTCTCGGGGCTGTGCTGGTGGGAGGGAGTGAGGGGCCACAGATTTGTGGGTGGCCCGCTGTGAGTGGGGCTCTGCTGGCCATGCTGCAGGAGTTGTCAGGCTGCCACCTGTAACGAAGTGGATGTGTCACCCATACCTTCCGCTGGAATTTCTCTCCGGACAGAGGTGAGGAAGGCAAAAAGCAGTGGGGGCCGGGACAGGAGGGGTATCTCAGGTAGGGCAATGGAAAGCTTCCGGAAGAGCGCCCGGGGCCAGGACCACCCTGGCTGGCCTGCAGGCACCAAGTTGGCCTGCGTGCTTTCGCTGGTGTGGCTCCACGGCCCTTCCTCTAGGCTTTCAAGACCTTGTACATATTCAGGTGTTTTACCTGGGAAGGGTGGGAACAGTTCAGCAGCAGCTGGCCTGGGGCTCAGCTCACGTTTACTCATAGATGCCTCGGCACGGTCCCCCAGCTTTGCAATGAGGACGCTCCTTGCGTGGGGGGTGGGTTGCTGGCGGTATGGGAGATGGTTCCCCACCTCTGACCAATTTCAGAATTGTTTACTGCTGGAGCAAGGGCCCTGATAGGGTTTTCCTCTGTATAACTCGTGGGTTAAGGTTTTTTATTTTTCTTTTATGTTTCAAGTTAGATTTTATTCCTCTTTTATGTATTTATAGATATAAGCATGGAAATAATTCATTCCTATAAATACATCTGTGTGACGGGAAGAACGTTTTTCTGTTTTATTTTTAAATTTTATTTTTTAAAATTTTGAAATTTAATTTTTATTTAATTTTTTTATACAGCACGTTATTATTAGTTATGTATTTTATGCATATACATGTATACAGGTCAAACCCAATCTCCCAACTCATCCCACCACCACCACCCCATGGCTTCCCACACTTGGTGTCCATACGTTTGTTCTCTACCTCTGTGTCTCTATTTCTTCCCTGCAAACCAGTTCATCTGTACCATTTTTAGGCTCCACATATATGCATTAATATACAATATTTGTTTTCCTCTTTCTGACTTACTTCATTCTGTATGACAGTCTCTCGATCCATCGATGTCTCTACAAATGACCCAGTTTCATTCCTTTTTATGGCCGAGTAATATTCCATTTTATATATGTACCACATCTTTATCCATTCATCTGTCTGTGGGCATTTAGGTGGCTTCCATTACCTGGCTATTGTAAATAGTGCTGCAACGAACATTGTGGTGAATGTGCCTTTTTGATTTACGGTTTTCTCTGGGTATATGCCCAGAAGTGGGATTGCTGGATCAGATGGTAATTCTATTTCTAGTTTTTGTAAGGAAACTCCATACTGTTCTCCACAGTGACTGTATCAATTTACATTCCCACCAATAGTGGAAGAGGGCTCCTTTTGTCCACACCCTCCCCAGAATTGGTTGTTTGTAGATTTTCTGATGATGCCGATTCTAACAGGTGTGAGGTGACACCTCATTGTAGTTTTGATTTGCATTTCTCTAATAATTAGTGCTGTTGAGCAGCTTTTCATGTGCGTCTTGGCCATCTCTGTGTCTCCTTTGAAGAAACCTCTCTTTAGATCTTCTGCCCATTTTTGTATTGGGTTGTTTGTTCTTTTAATATTAAGCTGCATGAGCTGTTTATATATATTGGAGATTAAACCTCTGTCCATTGATTCGTTTGCAACGATTTTCGCCCATTCTGAGGGATGCCTTTTTCCATTCCCGTTTTTTCTAACAAAAAAGGAAAGAAAGGAAAAGAAGCAGAACACTAATGTGCGTAAAATATGCCTTTTGAAACGGTCGTTTTGAAATATGGACGTCCTTTGAATTTTTTGGTCGATATGTGACCCCAGGATTTGTTTTCAGGGCAGGTGTCATTTACAGGCCTGCAATGATTTTGAATATCAACTGACCATTAGCGCTGGGATTAAAGCTGCTGTTGTGTGAAACGGCCACAAGGTGGCATCCGTTCTCCCTTACCAAATCTGGTGACTAGGGCAACAGAGCCTCAATGGAAGTGGTGTTCTAGATTGGAATTTAGAATGGAATGTGCCAGGAGAAAGCCCCTCAAGTTTGTCTCACTACTTCTTCGTGTTTTTAATTTAATTTTTTTTTATTTTTTATTACAGCAAGTTTGATTACAATGTTTGGCTTGTTGTAGGTGTGGAAGATGTGGTTCTTTTACACATATACAGATGTCTGTTCTTCCTGGGATCCTTTTCCCATGTACGTTATGACAGAATGTTGAGTAGTCCTCTCTTGGTATTCTGTAGGTCTTTGGTGATTATATATGTCACCTGTGTTTGTATATGTCTCTTAACCCCGATATCGTAATGAAACCAATCCTCACACCTTTCCATTGGTGAACCATAAGTTTGTTTAATGAATCTGTGATTGCCCTTCTCCGTGGCAATATCTGCCCTGGTATCCATTTTTAGGTAACACCTATAAGTGATATGATATGATATGTGTCTTTCACTTTCTGACTTACTACAAGTCACGTGATTACTTCTAGACTCATCTACAGTGCTGCAAATGGCATTGTGTCCTTTTTTCCCTTGGCTTCTATTCTGCCTTAGCGAGGTCCATTTTCAATAATGTGATTCCCTGAGGGTTGTGGATTAGCTGACCTGGGCAGCCTTACCCTGCCGGCCCGCCCTCCCCAGGTGTGCCTCGTTGAGGTCAATATAAACAGCGCTCCAGGCAGCAATAGCCCCTGAAGCTGTGCCTGACTCCATATTCTCTGCCCCGTCAGCAGTCTCGGGGCTGTGCTGGTGGGAGGGAGTGAGGGGCCACAGCTTTGTGGGTGGCCCGCTGTGAGTGGGGCTCTGCTGGCCATTCTGCAGGAGTTGTCAGGCTGCCACCTGTAAAGAAGAGGATGTGTCACCCATACCTTCCACTGGAATATCTCTCTGGACAGAGGTGAGGAAGGCAAAAAGCAGTGGGGGCCGGGACAGGAGGGGTATCTCAGGTAGGGCAATGGAAAGCTTCCGGAAGAGCGCCCGGGGCCAGGACCACCCTGGCTGGCCTGCAGGCACCAAGTTGGCCTGCGTGCTTTCGCTGGTGTGGCTCCACGGCCCTTCCTCTAGGCTTTCAAGCCCTTGTACATATTCAGGTGTTTTACCTGGGAAGGGTGGGAACAGTTCAGCAGCAGCTGGCCTGGGGCTCAGCTCACGTTTACTCACAGATGCCTCGGCACGGTCCCCCAGCTTTGCAATGAGGACGCTCCTTGCGTGGGGGTGGGTTGCTGGCTGTATGGGAGATGGTTCCCCACCTCTGAACAATTTCAGAATTGTTTACCGCTGGAGCAAGTGCCCTGATAGGGTTTTCCTCTGTATAACTCGTGGGTTCAGGTTTCTTTTTTCTTTTATGGTTCAAGTTAGATTTTATTCCTCTTTTATGTATTTATAGATATAAGCATGGAAATAATTCATTCCTATAAATACATCTGTGTGACGGGAAGAACGTTTTTCTGTTTTATTTTTAAATTTTATTTTTTAAAATTTTGAAATTTAATTTTTATTTAATTTTTTTATACAGCACGTTATTATTAGTTATGTATTTTATGCATATACATGTATACAGGTCAATCCCAATCTCCCAACTCATCCCACCACCACCACCCCTTGGCTTCCCACACTTGGTGTCCATACGTTTGTTCTCTACCTCTGTGTCCCTATTTCTTCCTTGCAAAGCAGTTCATCTGTACCATTTTGTAGGCTCCACATATATGCATTAATATACAACATTTGTTTTCCTCTTTCTGACTTACTTCATTCTGTATGACAGTCTCTCGATCCATCGATGTCTCTACAAATGACCCAGTTTCATTCCTTTTTATGGCCGAGTAATATTCCATTTTATATATGTACCACATCTTTATCCATTCATCTGTCTGTGGGCATTTAGGTGGCTTCCATTACCTGGCTATTGTAAAGAGTGCTGCAACGAACATTGTGGTGAATGTGCCTTTTTGATTTACGGTTTTCTCTGGGTATATGCCCAGAAGTGGGATTGCTGGATCAGATGGTGATTCTATTTCTAGGTTTTTTAAGGAAACTCCATACTGTTCTCCATAGTGACTGTATCAATTTACATTCCCACCAATAGTGGAAGAGGGCTCCTTTTGTCCACACCCTCCCCAGAATTGGTTGTTTGTAGATTTTCTGATGATGCCGATTCTAACAGGTGTGAGGTGATACCTCATTGTAGTTTTGATGTGCATTTCTCTAATAATTAGTGCTGTTGAGCAGCTTTTCATGTGCGTCTTGGCCATCTCTGTGTCTCCTTTGAAGAAACGTCTCTTTAGATCATCTGCCCATTTTTGTATTGGGTTGTTTGTTTTTTTAATATTAAGCTGCATGAGCTGTTTATATATATTGGAGATTAAACCTCTGTCCATTGATTCGTTTGCAACGACTTTCGCCCATTCTGAGGGATGCCTTTTTCCATTCCCGTTTTTTTTTTAACAAAAAAGGAAAGAAAGGAAAAAAAGCAGAACACTAATGTGCATAAAATATGCCTTTTGAAACGGTCGTTTTGAAATATGGACGTCCTTTGAATTTTTTGGTCGATATGTGACCCCAGGATTTGTTTTCAGGGCAGGTGTCATTTACAGGCCTGCAATGATTTTGAATATCAACTGACCATTAGCGCTGGGATTAAAGCTGCTGTTGTGTGAAACGGCCACAAGGTGGCAGCAGTTCTCCCTTACCAAATCTGGTGACTAGGGCAACAGAGCCTCAATGGAAGTGGTGTTCTAGATTGGAATTTAGAATGGAATGTGCCAGGAGAAAGCCCCTCAAGTTTGTCTCACTACTTCTTCTTCGTGTATTTAATTTATTTATTTTTTATTTTTTATTACAGCAAGTTTGATTACAATGTTTGGCTTGTTGTAGGTGTGGAAGATGTGGTTCTTTTACACATATACAGATGTCTGTTCTTCCTGGGATCCTTTTCCCATGTACGTTATGACAGAATGTTGAGTAGTCCTCTCTTGGTATTCTGTAGGTCTTTGGTGATTATATATGTCACCTGTGTTTGTATATGTCTGTTAACCCCGTTATCGTAATGAAACCAATCCTCACACCTTTCCATTGGTGAACCATAAGTTTGTTTAATGAATCTGTGATTGCCCTTCTCCGTGGCAATATCTGCCCTGGTATCCATTTTTAGGTAACACCTATAAGTGATATGATATGATATGTGTCTTTCACTTTCTGACTTACTACAAGTCACGTGATTACTTCTAGACTCATCTACGGTGCTGCAAATGGCATTGTGTCCTTTTTTCCCTTGGCTTCTATTCTGCCTTAGCGAGGTCCATTTTCAACAATGTGATTCCCTGAGGGTTGTGGATTAGCTGACCTGGGCAGCCTTACCCTGCCGGCCCGCCCTCCCAAGGTGTGCCTCGTTGAGGTCAATATAAACAGCGCTCCAGGCAGCAATAGCCCCTGAAGCTGTGCCTGACTCCATATTCTCTGCCCCGTCAGCAGTCTCGGGGCTGTGCTGGTGGGAGGGAGTGAGGGGCCACAGCTTTGTGGGTGGCCCGCTGTGAGTGGGGCTCTGCTGGCCATTCTGCAGGAGTTGTCATGCTGCCACCTGTAAAGAAGAGGATGTGTCACCCATACCTTCCGCTGGAAATTCTCTCCGGACAGAGGTGAGGAAGGCAAAAAGCAGTGGGGGCCGGGACAAGAGGGGTATCTCAGGTAGGGCAATGGAAAGCTTCCGGAAGAGCGCCCGGGGCCAGGACCACCCTGGCTGGCCTGCAGGCACCAAGTTGGCCTGCGTGCTTTCGCTGGTGTGGCTCCACGGCCCTTCCTCTAGGCTTTCAAGCCCTTGTACATATTCAGGTGTTTTACCTGGGAAGGGTGGGAACAGTTCAGCAGCAGCTGGCCTGGGGCTCAGCTCACGTTTACTCACAGATGCCTCGGCACGGTCCCCCAGCTTTGCAATGAGGACGCTCCTTGCGTGGGGGTGGGTTGCTGGCTGTATGGGAGATGGTTCCCCACCTCTGAACAATTTCAGAATTGTTTACCGCTGGAGCAAGTGCCCTGATAGGGTTTTCCTCTGTATAACTCGTGGGTTCAGGTTTCTTTTTTCTTTTATGGTTCAAGTTAGATTTTATTCCTCTTTTATGTATTTATAGATATAAGCATGGAAATAATTCATTCCTATAAATACATCTGTGTGACGGGAAGAACGTTTTTCTGTTTTATTTTTAAATTTTATTTTTTAAAATTTTGAAATTTAATTTTTATTTAATTTTTTTATACAGCACGTTATTATTAGTTATGTATTTTATGCATATACATGTATACAGGTCAATCCCAATCTCCCAACTCATCCCACCACCACCACCCCTTGGCTTCCCACACTTGGTGTCCATACGTTTGTTCTCTACCTCTGTGTCCCTATTTCTTCCTTGCAAAGCAGTTCATCTGTACCATTTTGTAGGCTCCACATATATGCATTAATATACAACATTTGTTTTCCTCTTTCTGACTTACTTCATTCTGTATGACAGTCTCTCGATCCATCGATGTCTCTACAAATGACCCAGTTTCATTCCTTTTTATGGCCGAGTAATATTCCATTTTATATATGTACCACATCTTTATCCATTCATCTGTCTGTGGGCATTTAGGTGGCTTCCATTACCTGGCTATTGTAAAGAGTGCTGCAACGAACATTGTGGTGAATGTGCCTTTTTGATTTACGGTTTTCTCTGGGTATATGCCCAGAAGTGGGATTGCTGGATCAGATGGTGATTCTATTTCTAGGTTTTTTAAGGAAACTCCATACTGTTCTCCATAGTGACTGTATCAATTTACATTCCCACCAATAGTGGAAGAGGGCTCCTTTTGTCCACACCCTCCCCAGAATTGGTTGTTTGTAGATTTTCTGATGATGCCGATTCTAACAGGTGTGAGGTGATACCTCATTGTAGTTTTGATGTGCATTTCTCTAATAATTAGTGCTGTTGAGCAGCTTTTCATGTGCGTCTTGGCCATCTCTGTGTCTCCTTTGAAGAAACGTCTCTTTAGATCATCTGCCCATTTTTGTATTGGGTTGTTTGTTTTTTTAATATTAAGCTGCATGAGCTGTTTATATATATTGGAGATTAAACCTCTGTCCATTGATTCGTTTGCAACGACTTTCGCCCATTCTGAGGGATGCCTTTTTCCATTCCCGTTTTTTTTTTAACAAAAAAGGAAAGAAAGGAAAAAAAGCAGAACACTAATGTGCATAAAATATGCCTTTTGAAACGGTCGTTTTGAAATATGGACGTCCTTTGAATTTTTTGGTCGATATGTGACCCCAGGATTTGTTTTCAGGGCAGGTGTCATTTACAGGCCTGCAATGATTTTGAATATCAACTGACCATTAGCGCTGGGATTAAAGCTGCTGTTGTGTGAAACGGCCACAAGGTGGCAGCAGTTCTCCCTTACCAAATCTGGTGACTAGGGCAACAGAGCCTCAATGGAAGTGGTGTTCTAGATTGGAATTTAGAATGGAATGTGCCAGGAGAAAGCCCCTCAAGTTTGTCTCACTACTTCTTCTTCGTGTATTTAATTTATTTATTTTTTATTTTTTATTACAGCAAGTTTGATTACAATGTTTGGCTTGTTGTAGGTGTGGAAGATGTGGTTCTTTTACACATATACAGATGTCTGTTCTTCCTGGGATCCTTTTCCCATGTACGTTATGACAGAATGTTGAGTAGTCCTCTCTTGGTATTCTGTAGGTCTTTGGTGATTATATATGTCACCTGTGTTTGTATATGTCTGTTAACCCCGTTATCGTAATGAAACCAATCCTCACACCTTTCCATTGGTGAACCATAAGTTTGTTTAATGAATCTGTGATTGCCCTTCTCCGTGGCAATATCTGCCCTGGTATCCATTTTTAGGTAACACCTATAAGTGATATGATATGATATGTGTCTTTCACTTTCTGACTTACTACAAGTCACGTGATTACTTCTAGACTCATCTACGGTGCTGCAAATGGCATTGTGTCCTTTTTTCCCTTGGCTTCTATTCTGCCTTAGCGAGGTCCATTTTCAACAATGTGATTCCCTGAGGGTTGTGGATTAGCTGACCTGGGCAGCCTTACCCTGCCGGCCCGCCCTCCCCAGGTGTGCCTGGTTGAGGTCAATATAAACAGCGCTCCAGGCAGCAATAGCCCCTGAAGCTGTGCCTGACTCCATATTCTCTGCCCCGTCAGCAGTCTCGGGGCTGTGCTGGTGGGAGGGAGTGAGGGGCCACAGCTTTGTGGGTGGCCCGCTGTGAGTGGGGCTCTGCTGGCCATTCTGCAGGAGTTGTCATGCTGCCACCTGTAAAGAAGAGGATGTGTCACCCATACCTTCCGCTGGAAATTCTCTCCGGACAGAGGTGAGGAAGGCAAAAAGCAGTGGGGGCCGGGACAAGAGGGGTATCTCAGGTAGGGCAATGGAAAGCTTCCGGAAGAGCGCCCGGGGCCAGGACCACCCTGGCTGGCCTGCAGGCACCAAGTTGGCCTGCGTGCTTTCGCTGGTGTGGCTCCACGGCCCTTCCTCTAGGCTTTCAAGCCCTTGTACATATTCAGGTGTTTTACCTGGGAAGGGTGGGAACAGTTCAGCAGCAGCTGGCCTGGGGCTCAGCTCACGTTTACTCACAGATGCCTCGGCACGGTCCCCCAGCTTTGCAATGAGGACGCTCCTTGCGTGGGGGGTGGGTTGCTGGCGGTATGGGAGATGGTTCCCCACCTCTGACCAATTTCAGAATTGTTTACCGCTGGAGCAAGTGCCCTGATAGGGTTTTCCTCTGTATAACTCGTGGGTTCAAGTTTTTTTTTTCTTTTATGGTTCAAGTTAGATTTTATTACTCTTTTATGTATTTATAGATATAAGCATGGAAATAATTCATTCCTATAAATACATCTGTGTGACGGGAAGAACGTTTTTCTGTTTTATTTTTAAATTTTATTTTTTAAAATTTTGAAATTTAATTTTTATTTAATTTTTTTATACAGCACGTTATTATTAGTTATGTATTTTATGCATATACATGTATACAGGTCAATCCCAATCTCCCAACTCATCCCACCACCACCACCCCATGGCTTCCCACACTTGGTGTCCATACGTTTGTTCTCTACCTCTGTGTCTCTATTTCTTCCCTGGAAACCAGTTCATCTGTACCATTTTTTAGGCTCCACATATATGCATTAATATACAACATTTGTTTTCGTCTTTCTGACTTACTTCATTCTGTATGACAGTCTCTCGATCCATCGATGTCTCTACAAATGACCCAGTTTCATTCCTTTTTATGGCCGAGTAATATTCCATTTTATATATGTACCACATCTTTATCCATTCATCTGTCTGTGGGCATTTAGGTGGCTTCCATTACCTGGCTATTGTAAAGAGTGCTGCAACGAACATTGTGGTGAATGTGCCTTTTTGATTTACGGTTTTCTCTGGGTATAGGCCCAGAAGTGGGATTGCTGGATCAGATGGTGATTCTATTTCTAGTTTTTTTAAGGAAACTCCATACTGTTCTCCATAGTGACTGTATCAATTTACATTCCCACCAATAGTGGAAGAGGGCTCCTTTTGTCCACACCCTCCCCAGAATTGGTTGTTTGTAGATTTTCTGATGATGCCGATTCTAACAGGTGTGAGGTGATACCTCATTGTAGTTTTGATTTGCATTTCTCTAATAATTAGTGCTGTTGAGCAGCTTTTCATGTGCGTCTTGGCCATCTCTGTGTCTCCTTTGAAGAAATGTCTCTTTAGATCTTCTGCCCATTTTTGTATTGGGTTGTTTGTTCTTTTAATATTAAGCTGCATGAGCTGTTTATATATATTGGAGATTAAACCTCTGTCCATTGATTCGTTTGCAACGATTTTCGCCCATTCTGAGGGATGCCTTTTTCCATTCCCGTTTTTTTTTTAACAAAAAAGGAAAGAAAGGAAAAAAAAGCAGATCACTAATGTGCATAAAATATGCCTTTTGAAACGGTCGTTTTGAAATATGGACCTCCTTTGAATTTTTTGGTCGATATGTGACCCCAGGATTTGTTTTCAGGGCAGGTGTCATTTACAGGCCTGCAATGATTTTGAATATCAACTGACCATTAGCGCTGGGATTAAAGCTGCTGTTGTGTGAAACGGCCACAAGGTGGCAGCAGTTCTCCCTTACCAAATCTGGTGACTAGGGCAACAGAGCCTCAATGGAAGTGGTGTTCTAGATTGGAATTTAGAATGGAATGTGCCAGGAGAAAGCCCCTCAAGTTTGTCTCACTACTTCTTCTTCGTGTTTTTAATTCATTTATTTTTTATTTTTTATTACAGCAAGTTTGATTACAATGTTTGGCTTGTTGTAGGTGTGGAAGATGTGGTTCTTTTACACATATACAGATGTCTGTTCTTCCTGGGATCCTTTTCCCATGTACGTTATGACAGAATGTTGAGTAGTCCTCTCTTGGTATTCTGTAGGTCTTTGGTGATTATATATGTCACCTGTGTTTGTATATGTCTGTTAACCCCGTTATCGTAATGAAACCAATCCTCACACCTTTCCATTGGTGAACCATAAGTTTGTTTAATGAATCTGTGATTGCCCTTCTCCGTGGCAATATCTGCCCTGGTATCCATTTTTAGGTAACACCTATAAGTGATATGATATGATATGTGTCTTTCACTTTCTGACTTACTACAAGTCACGTGATTACTTCTAGACTCATCTACGGTGCTGCAAATGGCATTGTGTCCTTTTTTCCCTTGGCTTCTATTCTGCCTTAGCGAGGTCCATTTTCAACAATGTGATTCCCTGAGGGTTGTGGATTAGCTGACCTGGGCAGCCTTACCCTGCTGGCCCGCCCTCCCAAGGTGTGCCTCGTTAAGGTCAATATAAACAGCGCTCCAGGCAGCAATAGCCCCTGAAGCTGTGCCTGACTCCATATTCTCTGCCCCGTCAGCAGTCTCGGGGCTGTGCTGGTGGGAGGGAGTGAGGGGCCACAGCTTTGTGGGTGGCCCGCTGTGAGTGGGGCTCTGCTGGCCATTCTGCAGGAGTTGTCATGCTGCCACCTGTAAAGAAGAGGATGTGTCACCCATACCTTCCGCTGGAATTTCTCTCCGGACAGAGGTGAGGAAGGCAAAAAGCAGTGGGGGCCGGGACAGGAGGGGTATCTCAGGTAGGGCAATGGAAAGCTTCCGGAAGAGCGCCCGGGGCCAGGACCACCCTGACTGGCCTGCAGGCACCAAGTTGGCCTGCGTGCTTTCGCTGGTGTGGCTCCACGGCCCTTCCTCTAGGCTTTCAAGCCCTTGTACATATTCAGGTGTTTTACCTGGGAACGGTGGGAACAGTTCAGCAGCAGCTGGCCTGGGGCTCAGCTCACGTTTACTCACAGATGCCTCGGCACGGTCCCCCAGCTTTGCAATGAGGACGCTCCTTGCGTGGGGGGTGGGTTGCTGGCTGTATGGGAGATGGTTCCCCACCTCTGAACAATTTCAGAATTGTTTACCGCTGGAGCAAGTGCCCTGATAGGGTTTTCCTCTGTATAACTCGTGGGTTCAGGTTTCATTTTTCTTTTATGGTTCAAGTTAGATTTTATTCCTCTTTTATGTATTTATAGATATAAGCATGGAAATAATTCATTCCTATAAATACATCTGTGTGACGGGAAGAAAGTTTTTCTGTTTTATTTTTAAATTTTATTTTTTAAAATTTTGAAATTTAATTTTTATTTAATTTTTTTATACAGCACGTTATTATTAGTTATGTATTTTATGCATATACATGTATACAGGTCAATCCCAATCTCCCAACTCATCCCACCACCACCACCCCTTGGCTTCCCACACTTGGTGTCCATACGTTTGTTCTCTACCTCTGTGTCCCTATTTCTTCCTTGCAAAGCAGTTCATCTGTACCATTTTTTAGGCTCCACATATATGCATTAATATACAACATTTGTTTTCCTCTTTCTGACTTACTTCATTCTGTATGACAGTCTCTCGATCCATCGATGTCTCTACAAATGACCCAGTTTCATTCCTTTTTATGGCCGAGTAATATTCCATTTTATATATGTACCACATCTTTATCCATTCATCTGTCTGTGGGCATTTAGGTGGCTTCCATTACCTGGCTATTGTAAAGAGTGCTGCAACGAACATTGTGGTGAATGTGCCTTTTTGATTTACGGTTTTCTCTGGGTATATGCCCAGAAGTGGGATTGCTGGATCAGATGGTGATTCTATTTCTAGTTTTTTTAAGGAAACTCCATACTGTTCTCCATAGTGACTGTATCAATTAACATTCCCACCAATAGTGGAAGAGGGCTCCTTTTGTCCACACCCTCCCCAGAATTGGTTGTTTGTAGATTTTCTGATGATGCCGATTCTAACAGGTGTGAGGTGATACCTCATTGTAGTTTTGATTTGCATTTCTCTAATAATTAGTGCTGTTGAGCAGCTTTTCATGTGCGTCTTGGCCATCTCTGTGTCTCCTTTGAAGAAATGTCTCTTTAGATCATCTGCCCATTTTTGTATTGGGTTGTTTGTTTTTTTAATATTAAGCTGCATGAGCTGTTTATATATATTGGAGATTAAACCTCTGTCCATTGATTCGTTTGCAACGACTTTCGCCCATTCTGAGGGATGCCTTTTTCCATTCCCGTTTATTTTTTAACAAAAAAGGAAAGAAAGGAAAAAAAGCAGAACACTAATGTGCGTAAAATATGCCTTTTGAAACGGTCGTTTTGAAATATGGACGTCCTTTGAATTTTTTGGTCGATATGTGACCCCAGGATTTGTTTTCAGGGCAGGTGTCATTTACAGGCCTGCAATGATTTTGAATATCAACTGACCATTAGCGCTGGGATTAAAGCTGCTGTTGTGTGAAACGGCCACAAGGTGGCAGCAGTTCTCCCTTACCAAATCTGGTGACTAGGGCAACAGAGCCTCAATGGAAGTGGTGTTCTAGATTGGAATTTAGAATGGAATGTGCCAGGAGAAAGCCCCTCACGTTTGTCTCACTACTTCTTCTTCGTGTTTTTAATTCATTTATTTTTTATTTTTTATTACAGCAAGTTTGATTACAATGTTTGGCTTGTTGTAGGTGTGGAAGATGTGGTTCTTTTACACATATACAGATGTCTGTTCTTCCTGGGATCCTTTTCCCATGTACGTTATGACAGAATGTTGAGTAGTCCTCTCTTGGTATTCTGTAGGTCTTTGGTGATTATATATGTCACCTGTGTTTGTATATGTCTCTTAACCCCGATATCGTAATGAAACCAATCCTCACACCTTTCCATTGGTGAACCATAAGTTTGTTTAATGAATCTGTGATTGCCCTTCTCCGTGGCAATATCTGCCCTGGTATCCATTTTTAGGTAACACCTATAAGTGATATGATATGATATGTGTCTTTCACTTTCTGACTTACTACAAGTCACGTGATTACTTCTAGACTCATCTACGGTGCCGCAAATGGCATTGTGTCCTTTTTTCCCTTGGCTTCTATTCTGCCTTAGCGAGGTCCATTTTCAACAATGTGATTCCCTGAGGGTTGTGGATTAGCTGACCTGGGCAGCCTTACCCTGCCGGCCCGCCCTCCCCAGGTGTGCCTCGTTGAGGTCAATATAAACAGCGCTCCAGGCAGCAATAGCCCCTGAAGCTGTGCCTGACTCCATATTCTCTGCCCCGTCAGCAGTCTCGGGGCTGTGCTGGTGGGAGGGAGTGAGGTGCCACAGATTTGTGGGTTGTCCGCTGTGAGTGGGGCTCTGCAGGCCATTCTGCAGGAGTTGTCAGGCTGCCACCTGTAAAGAAGAGGATGTGTCACCCATACCTTCCGCTGGAATTTCTCTCCGGACAGAGGTGAGGAAGGCAAAAAGCAGTGGGGGCCGGGACAGGAGGGGTATCTCAGGTAGGGCAATGGAAAGCTTCCGGAAGAGCGCCCGGGGCCAGGACCACCCTGGCTGGCCTGCAGGCACCAAGTTGGCCTGCGTGCTTTCGCTGGTGTGGCTCCACGGCCCTTCCTCTAGGCTTTCAAGACCTTGTACATATTCAGGTGTTTTACCTGGGAAGGGTGGGAACAGTTCAGCAGCAGCTGGCCTGGGGCTCAGCTCACGTTTACTCATAGATGCCTCGGCACGGTCCCCCAGCTTTGCAATGAGGACGCTCCTTGCGTGGGGGGTGGGATGCTGGCGGTATGGGAGATGGTTCCCCACCTCTGACCAATTTCAGAATTGTTTACTGCTGGAGCAAGTGCCCTGATAGGGTTTTCCTCTGTATAACACGTGGGTTAAGGTTTTTTATTTTTCTTTTATGTTTCAAGTTAGATTTTATTCCTCTTTTATGTATTTATAGATATAAGCATGGAAATAATTCATTCCTATAAATACATCTGTGTGACGGGAAGAACGTTTTTCTGTTTTATTTTTAATTTTATTTTTTAAAATTTTGAAATTTAATTTTTATTTTTTTTATACAGCACGTTATTATTAGTTATGTATTTTATGCATATACATGTATACAGGTCAATCCCAATCTCCCAACTCATCCCACCACCACCACCCCATGGCTTCCCACACTTGGTGTCCATACGTTTGTTCTCTACCTCTGTGTCTCTATTTCTTCCCTGCAAACCAGTTCATCTGTACCATTTTTTAGGCTCCACATATATGCATTAATATACAATATTTGTTTTCCTCTTTCTGACTTACTTCATTCTGTATGACAGTCTCTCGATCCATCGATGTCTCTACAAATGACCCAGTTTCATTCCTTTTTATGGCCGAGTAATATTCCATTTTATATATGTACCACATCTTTATCCATTCATCTGTCTGTGGCCATTTAGGTGGCTTCCATTACCTGGCTATTGTAAAGAGTGCTGCAACGAACATTGTGGTGAATGTGCCTTTTTGATTTACGGTTTTCTCTGGGTATATGCCCAGAAGTGGGATTGCTGGATCAGATGGTAATTCTATTTCTAGTTTTTTTAAGGAAACTCCATACTGTTCTCCATAGTGACTGTATCAATTTACATTCCCACCAATAGTGGAAGAGGGCTCCTTTTGTCCACACCCTCCCCAGAATTGGTTGTTTGTAGATTTTCTGATGATGCCGATTCTAACAGGTGTGAGGTGATACCTCATTGTAGTTTTGATTTGCATTTCTCTAATAATTAGTGCTGTTGAGCAGCTTTTCATGTGCGTCTTGGCCATCTCTGTGTCTCCTTTGAAGAAATGTCTCTTTAGATCATCTGCCCATTTTTGTATTGGGTTGTTTGTTTTTTTAATATTAAGCTGCATGAGCTGTTTATATATATTGGAGATTAAACCTCTGTCCATTGATTCGTTTGCAACGATTTTCGCCCATTCTGAGGGATGCCTTTTTCCATTCCCGTTTTTTTTTTTTAACAAAAAAGGAAAGAAAGGAAAAAAAGCAGAACACTAATGTGCATAAAATATGCCTTTTGAAACGGTCGTTTTGAAATATGGACGTCCTTTGAATTTTTTGGTCGATATGTGACCCCAGGATTTGTTTTCAGGGCAGGTGTCATTTACAGGCCTGCAATGATTTTGAATATCAACTGACCATTAGCGCTGGGATTAAAGCTGCTGTTGTGTGAAACGGCCACAAGGTGGCAGCAGTTCTCCCTTACCAAATCTGGTGACTAGGGCAACAGAGCCTCAATGGAAGTGGTGTTCTAGATTGGAATTTAGAATGGAATGTGCCAGGAGAAAGCCCCTCAAGTTTGTCTCACTACTTCTTCTTCGTGTTTTTAATTCATTTATTTTTTATTTTTTATTACAGCAAGTTTGATTACAATGTTTGGCTTGTTGTAGGTGTGGAAGATGTGGTTCTTTTACACATATACAGATGTCTGTTCTTCCTGGGATCCTTTTCCCATGTACGTTATGACAGAATGTTGAGTAGTCCTCTCTTGGTATTCTGTAGGTCTTTGGTGATTATATATGTCACCTGTGTTTGTATATGTCTGTTAACCCCGTTATCGTAATGAAACCAATCCTCACACCTTTCCATTGGTGAACCATAAGTTTGTTTAATGAATCTGTGATTGCCCTTCTCCGTGGCAATATCTGCCCTGGTATCCATTTTTAGGTAACACCTATAAGTGATATGATATGATATGTGTCTTTCACTTTCTGACTTACTACAAGTCACGTGATTACTTCTAGACTCATCTACGGTGCTGCAAATGGCATTGTGTCCTTTTTTCCCTTGGCTTCTATTCTGCCTTAGCGAGGTCCATTTTCAACAATGTGATTCCCTGAGGGTTGTGGATTAGCTGACCTGGGCAGCCTTACCCTGCTGGCCCGCCCTCCCAAGGTGTGCCTCGTTGAGGTCAATATAAACAGCGCTCCAGGCAGCAATAGCCCCTGAAGCTGTGCCTGACTCCATATTCTCTGCCCCGTCAGCAGTCTCGGGGCTGTGCTGGTGGGAGGGAGTGAGGGGCCACAGCTTTGTGGGTGGCCCGCTGTGAGTGGGGCTCTGCTGGCCATTCTGCAGGAGTTGTCATGCTGCCACCTGTAAAGAAGAGGATGTGTCACCCATACCTTCCGCTGGAATTTCTCTCCGGACAGAGGTGAGGAAGGCAAAAAGCAGTGGGGGCCGGGACAGGAGGGGTATCTCAGGTAGGGCAATGGAAAGCTTCCGGAAGAGCGCCCGGGGCCAGGACCACCCTGACTGGCCTGCAGGCACCAAGTTGGCCTGCGTGCTTTCGCTGGTGTGGCTCCACGGCCCTTCCTCTAGGCTTTCAAGCCCTTGTACATATTCAGGTGTTTTACCTGGGAACGGTGGGAACAGTTCAGCAGCAGCTGGCCTGGGGCTCAGCTCACGTTTACTCACAGATGCCTCGGCACGGTCCCCCAGCTTTGCAATGAGGACGCTCCTTGCGTGGGGGGTGGGTTGCTGGCTGTATGGGAGATGGTTCCCCACCTCTGAACAATTTCAGAATTGTTTACCGCTGGAGCAAGTGCCCTGATAGGGTTTTCCTCTGTATAACTCGTGGGTTCAGGTTTCTTTTTTCTTTTATGGTTCAAGTTAGATTTTATTCCTCTTTTATGTATTTATAGATATAAGCATGGAAATAATTCATTCCTATAAATACATCTGTGTGACGGGAAGAAAGTTTTTCTGTTTTATTTTTAAATTTTATTTTTTAAAATTTTGAAATTTAATTTTTATTTAATTTTTTTATACAGCACGTTATTATTAGTTATGTATTTTATGCATATACATGTATACAGGTCAATCCCAATCTCCCAACTCATCCCACCACCACCACCCCTTGGCTTCCCACACTTGGTGTCCATACGTTTGTTCTCTACCTCTGTGTCCCTATTTCTTCCTTGCAAAGCAGTTCATCTGTACCATTTTTTAGGCTCCACATATATGCATTAATATACAACATTTGTTTTCCTCTTTCTGACTTACTTCATTCTGTATGACAGTCTCTCGATCCATCGATGTCTCTACAAATGACCCAGTTTCATTCCTTTTTATGGCCGAGTAATATTCCATTTTATATATGTACCACATCTTTATCCATTCATCTGTCTGTGGGCATTTAGGTGGCTTCCATTACCTGGCTATTGTAAAGAGTGCTGCAACGAACATTGTGGTGAATGTGCCTTTTTGATTTACGGTTTTCTCTGGGTATATGCCCAGAAGTGGGATTGCTGGATCAGATGGTGATTCTATTTCTAGTTTTTTTAAGGAAACTCCATACTGTTCTCCATAGTGACTGTATCAATTAACATTCCCACCAATAGTGGAAGAGGGCTCCTTTTGTCCACACCCTCCCCAGAATTGGTTGTTTGTAGATTTTCTGATGATGCCGATTCTAACAGGTGTGAGGTGATACCTCATTGTAGTTTTGATTTGCATTTCTCTAATAATTAGTGCTGTTGAGCAGCTTTTCATGTGCGTCTTGGCCATCTCTGTGTCTCCTTTGAAGAAATGTCTCTTTAGATCATCTGCCCATTTTTGTATTGGGTTGTTTGTTTTTTTAATATTAAGCTGCATGAGCTGTTTATATATATTGGAGATTAAACCTCTGTCCATTGATTCGTTTGCAACGACTTTCGCCCATTCTGAGGGATGCCTTTTTCCATTCCCGTTTATTTTTTAACAAAAAAGGAAAGAAAGGAAAAAAAGCAGAACACTAATGTGCGTAAAATATGCCTTTTGAAACGGTCGTTTTGAAATATGGACGTCCTTTGAATTTTTTGGTCGATATGTGACCCCAGGATTTGTTTTCAGGGCAGGTGTCATTTACAGGCCTGCAATGATTTTGAATATCAACTGACCATTAGCGCTGGGATTAAAGCTGCTGTTGTGTGAAACGGCCACAAGGTGGCAGCAGTTCTCCCTTACCAAATCTGGTGACTAGGGCAACAGAGCCTCAATGGAAGTGGTGTTCTAGATTGGAATTTAGAATGGAATGTGCCAGGAGAAAGCCCCTCACGTTTGTCTCACTACTTCTTCTTCGTGTTTTTAATTCATTTATTTTTTATTTTTTATTACAGCAAGTTTGATTACAATGTTTGGCTTGTTGTAGGTGTGGAAGATGTGGTTCTTTTACACATATACAGATGTCTGTTCTTCCTGGGATCCTTTTCCCATGTACGTTATGACAGAATGTTGAGTAGTCCTCTCTTGGTATTCTGTAGGTCTTTGGTGATTATATATGTCACCTGTGTTTGTATATGTCTCTTAACCCCGATATCGTAATGAAACCAATCCTCACACCTTTCCATTGGTGAACCATAAGTTTGTTTAATGAATCTGTGATTGCCCTTCTCCGTGGCAATATCTGCCCTGGTATCCATTTTTAGGTAACACCTATAAGTGATATGATATGATATGTGTCTTTCACTTTCTGACTTACTACAAGTCACGTGATTACTTCTAGACTCATCTACGGTGCCGCAAATGGCATTGTGTCCTTTTTTCCCTTGGCTT
Source organism: Mesoplodon mirus (assembly GCF_964341445.2). Taxonomy (NCBI): domain Eukaryota; kingdom Metazoa; phylum Chordata; class Mammalia; order Artiodactyla; family Ziphiidae; genus Mesoplodon; species Mesoplodon mirus. Next base: position 125,825,065 of record NC_138984.1, read on the forward strand.
CTATTCTGCCTTAGCGAGGTCCATTTTCAACAATGTGATTCCCTGAGGGTTGTGGATTAGCTGACCTGGGCAGCCTTACCCTGCCGGCCCGCCCTCCCCAGGTGTGCCTCGTTGAGGTCAATATAAACAGCGCTCCAGGCAGCAATAGCCCCTGAAGCTGTGCCTGACTCCATATTCTCTGCCCCGTCAGCAGTCTCGGGGCTGTGCTGGTGGGAGGGAGTGAGGTGCCACAGATTTGTGGGTTGTCCGCTGTGAGTGGGGCTCTGCAGGCCATTCTGCAGGAGTTGTCAGGCTGCCACCTGTAAAGAAGAGGATGTGTCACCCATACCTTCCGCTGGAATTTCTCTCCGGACAGAGGTGAGGAAGGCAAAAAGCAGTGGGGGCCGGGACAGGAGGGGTATCTCAGGTAGGGCAATGGAAAGCTTCCGGAAGAGCGCCCGGGGCCAGGACCACCCTGGCTGGCCTGCAGGCACCAAGTTGGCCTGCGTGCTTTCGCTGGTGTGGCTCCACGGCCCTTCCTCTAGGCTTTCAAGACCTTGTACATATTCAGGTGTTTTACCTGGGAAGGGTGGGAACAGTTCAGCAGCAGCTGGCCTGGGGCTCAGCTCACGTTTACTCATAGATGCCTCGGCACGGTCCCCCAGCTTTGCAATGAGGACGCTCCTTGCGTGGGGGGTGGGATGCTGGCGGTATGGGAGATGGTTCCCCACCTCTGACCAATTTCAGAATTGTTTACTGCTGGAGCAAGTGCCCTGATAGGGTTTTCCTCTGTATAACACGTGGGTTAAGGTTTTTTATTTTTCTTTTATGTTTCAAGTTAGATTTTATTCCTCTTTTATGTATTTATAGATATAAGCATGGAAATAATTCATTCCTATAAATACATCTGTGTGACGGGAAGAACGTTTTTCTGTTTTATTTTTAAATTTTATTTTTTAAAATTTTGAAATTTAATTTTTATTTTTTTTATACAGCACGTTATTATTAGTTATGTATTTTATGCATATACATGTATACAGGTCAATCCCAATCTCCCAACTCATCCCACCACCACCACCCCATGGCTTCCCACACTTGGTGTCCATACGTTTGTTCTCTACCTCTGTGTCTCTATTTCTTCCCTGCAAACCAGTTCATCTGTACCATTTTTTAGGCTCCACATATATGCATTAATATACAATATTTGTTTTCCTCTTTCTGACTTACTTCATTCTGTATGACAGTCTCTCGATCCATCGATGTCTCTACAAATGACCCAGTTTCATTCCTTTTTATGGCCGAGTAATATTCCATTTTATATATGTACCACATCTTTATCCATTCATCTGTCTGTGGCCATTTAGGTGGCTTCCATTACCTGGCTATTGTAAAGAGTGCTGCAACGAACATTGTGGTGAATGTGCCTTTTTGATTTACGGTTTTCTCTGGGTATATGCCCAGAAGTGGGATTGCTGGATCAGATGGTAATTCTATTTCTAGTTTTTTTAAGGAAACTCCATACTGTTCTCCATAGTGACTGTATCAATTTACATTCCCACCAATAGTGGAAGAGGGCTCCTTTTGTCCACACCCTCCCCAGAATTGGTTGTTTGTAGATTTTCTGATGATGCCGATTCTAACAGGTGTGAGGTGATACCTCATTGTAGTTTTGATTTGCATTTCTCTAATAATTAGTGCTGTTGAGCAGCTTTTCATGTGCGTCTTGGCCATCTCTGTGTCTCCTTTGAAGAAATGTCTCTTTAGATCATCTGCCCATTTTTGTATTGGGTTGTTTGTTTTTTTAATATTAAGCTGCATGAGCTGTTTATATATATTGGAGATTAAACCTCTGTCCATTGATTCGTTTGCAACGATTTTCGCCCATTCTGAGGGATGCCTTTTTCCATTCCCGTTTTTTTTTTTTAACAAAAAAGGAAAGAAAGGAAAAAAAGCAGAACACTAATGTGCATAAAATATGCCTTTTGAAACGGTCGTTTTGAAATATGGACGTCCTTTGAATTTTTTGGTCGATATGTGACCCCAGGATTTGTTTTCAGGGCAGGTGTCATTTACAGGCCTGCAATGATTTTGAATATCAACTGACCATTAGCGCTGGGATTAAAGCTGCTGTTGTGTGAAACGGCCACAAGGTGGCAGCAGTTCTCCCTTACCAAATCTCGTGACTAGGGCAACAGAGCCTCAATGGAAGTGGTGTTCTAGATTGGAATTTAGAATGGAATGTGCCAGGAGAAAGCCCCTCAAGTTTGTCTCACTACTTCTTCTTCGTGTTTTTAATTCATTTATTTTTTATTTTTTATTACAGCAAGTTTGATTACAATGTTTGGCTTGTTGTAGGTGTGGAAGATGTGGTTCTTTTACACATATACAGATGTCTGTTCTTCCTGGGATCCTTTTCCCATGTACGTTATGACAGAATGTTGAGTAGTCCTCTCTTGGTATTCTGTAGGTCTTTGGTGATTATATATGTCACCTGTGTTTGTATATGTCTGTTAACCCCGTTATCGTAATGAAACCAATCCTCACACCTTTCCATTGGTGAACCATAAGTTTGTTTAATGAATCTGTGATTGCCCTTCTCCGTGGAAATATCTGCCCTGGTATCCATTTTTAGGTAACACCTATAAGTGATATGATATGATATGTGTCTTTCACTTTCTGACTTACTACAAGTCACGTGATTACTTCTAGACTCATCTACGGTGCTGCAAATGGCATTGTGTCCTTTTTTCCCTTGGCTTCTATTCTGCCTTAGCGAGGTCCATTTTCAACAATGTGATTCCCTGAGGGTTGTGGATTAGCTGACCTGGGCAGCCTTACCCTGCCGGCCCGCCCTCCCCAGGTGTGCCTCGTTGAGGTCAATATAAACAGCGCTCCAGGCAGCAATAGCCCCTGAAGCTGTGCCTGACTCCATATTCTCTGCCCCGTCAGCAGTCTCGGGGCTGTGCTGGTGGGAGGGAGTGAGGGGCCACAGCTTTGTGGGTGGCCCGCTGTGAGTGGGGCTCTGCTGGCCATTCTGCAGGAGTTGTCAGGCTGCCACCTGTAAAGAAGAGGATGTGTCACCCATACCTTCCGCTGGAATTTCTCTCCGGACAGAGGTGAGGAAGGCAAAAAGCAGTGGGGGCCGGGACAGGAGGGGTATCTCAGGTAGGGCAATGGAAAGCTTCTGGAAGAGCGCCCGGGGCCAGGACCACCCTGGCTGGCCTGCAGGCACCAAGTTGGCCTGCGTGCTTTCGCTGGTGTGGCTCCACGGCCCTTCCTCTAGGCTTTCAAGCCCTTGTACATATTCAGGTGTTTTACCTGGGAAGGGTGGGAACAGTTCAGCAGCAGCTGGCCTGGGGCTCAGCTCACGTTTACTCACAGATGCCTCGGCACGGTCCCCCAGCTTTGCAATGAGGACGCTCCTTGCGTGGGGGGTGGGTTGCTGGCTGTATGGGAGATGGTTCCCCACCTCTGAACAATTTCAGAATTGTTTACCGCTGGAGCAAGTGCCCTGATAGGGTTTTCCTCTGTATAACTCGTGGGTTCAGGTTTCTTTTTTCTTTTATGGTTCAAGTTAGATTTTATTCCTCTTTTATGTATTTATAGATATAAGCATGGAAATAATTCATTCCTATAAATACATCTGTGTGACAGGAAGAAAGTTTTTCTGTTTTATTTTTAAATTTTATTTTTTTAAATTTTGAAATTTAATTTTTATTTAATTTTTTTATACAGCACGTTATTATTAGTTATGTATTTTATGCATATACATGTATACAGGTCAATCCCAATCTCCCAACTCATCCCACCACCACCACCCCTTGGCTTCCCACACTTGGTGTCCATACGTTTGTTCTCTACCTCTGTGTCCCTATTTCTTCCTTGCAAAGCAGTTCATCTGTACCATTTTTTAGGCTCCACATATATGCATTAATATACAACATTTGTTTTCCTCTTTCTGACTTACTTCATTCTGTATGACAGTCTCTCGATCCATCGATGTCTCTACAAATGACCCAGTTTCATTCCTTTTTATGGCCGAGTAATATTCCATTTTATATATGTACCACATCTTTATCCATTCATCTGTCTGTGGGCATTTAGGTGACTTCCATTACCTGGCTATTGTAAAGAGTGCTGCAACGAACATTGTGGTGAATGTGCCTTTTTGATTTACGGTTTTCTCTGGGTATATGCCCAGAAGTGGGATTGCTGGATCAGATGGTGATTCTATTTCTAGTTTTTTTAAGGAAACTCCATACTGTTCTCCATAGTGACTGTATCAATTTACATTCCCACCAATAGTGGAAGAGGGCTCCTTTTGTCCACACCCTCCCCAGAATTGGTTGTTTGTAGATTTTCTGATGATGCCGATTCTAACAGGTGTGAGGTGATACCTCATTGTAGTTTTGATTTGCATTTCTCTAATAATTAGTGCTGTTGAGCAGCTTTTCATGTGCGTCTTGGCCATCTCTGTGTCTCCTTTGAAGAAATGTCTCTTTAGATCATCTGCCCATTTTTGTATTGGGTTGTTTGTTTTTTTAATATTAAGCTGCATGAGCTGTTTATATATATTGGAGATTAAACCTCTGTCCATTGATTCGTTTGCAACGACTTTCGCCCATTCTGAGGGATGCCTTTTTCCATTCCCGTTTATTTTTTAACAAAAAAGGAAAGAAAGGAAAAAAAGCAGAACACTAATGTGCGTAAAATATGCCTTTTGAAACGGTCGTTTTGAAATATGGACGTCCTTTGAATTTTTTGGTCGATATGTGACCCCAGGATTTGTTTTCAGGGCAGGTGTCATTTACAGGCCTGCAATGATTTTGAATATCAACTGACCATTAGCGCTGGGATTAAAGCTGCTGTTGTGTGAAACGGCCACAAGGTGGCAGCAGTTCTCCCTTACCAAATCTGGTGACTAGGGCAACAGAGCCTCAATGGAAGTGGTGTTCTAGATTGGAATTTAGAATGGAATGTGCCAGGAGAAAGCCCCTCAAGTTTGTCTCACTACTTCTTCTTCGTGTTTTTAATTTATTTATTTTTTATTTTTTATTACAGCAAGTTTGATTACAATGTTTGGCTTGTTGTAGGTGTGGAAGATGTGGTTCTTTTACACATATACAGATGTCTGTTCTTCCTGGGATCCTTTTCCCATGTACGTTATGACAGAATGTTGAGTAGTCCTCTCTTGGTATTCTGTAGGTCTTTGGTGATTATATATGTCACCTGTGTTTGTATATGTCTCTTAACCCCGATATCGTAATGAAACCAATCCTCACACCTTTCCATTGGTGAACCATAAGTTTGTTTAATGAATCTGTGATTGCCCTTCTCCGTGGCAATATCTGCCCTGGTATCCATTTTTAGGTAACACCTATAAGTGATATGATATGATATGTGTCTTTCACTTTCTGACTTACTACAAGTCACGTGATTACTTCTAGACTCATCTACGGTGCCGCAAATGGCATTGTGTCCTTTTTTCCCTTGGCTTCTATTCTGCCTTAGCGAGGTCCATTTTCAACAATATGATTCCCTGAGGGTTGTGGATTAGCTGACCTGGGCAGCCTTACCCTGCCGGCCCGCCCTCCCCAGGTGTGCCTCGTTGAGGTCAATATAAACAGCGCTCCAGGCAGCAATAGCCCCTGAAGCTGTGCCTGACTCCATATTCTCTGCCCCGTCAGCAGTCTCGGGGCTGTGCTGGTGGGAGGGAGTGAGGGGCCACAGATTTGTGGGTTGTCCGCTGTGAGTGGGGCTCTGCAGGCCATTCTGCAGGAGTTGTCAGGCTGCCACCTGTAAAGAAGAGGATGTGTCACCCATACCTTCCGCTGGAATTTCTCTCCGGACAGAGGTGAGGAAGGCAAAAAGCAGTGGGGGCCGGGACAGGAGGGGTATCTCAGGTAGGGCAATGGAAAGCTTCCGGAAGAGCGCCCGGGGCCAGGACCACCCTGGCTGGCCTGCAGGCACCAAGTTGGCCTGCGTGCTTTCGCTGGTGTGGCTCCACGGCCCTTCCTCTAGGCTTTCAAGACCTTGTACATATTCAGGTGTTTTACCTGGGAAGGGTGGGAACAGTTCAGCAGCAGCTGGCCTGGGGCTCAGCTCACGTTTACTCATAGATGCCTCGGCACGGTCCCCCAGCTTTGCAATGAGGACGCTCCTTGCGTGGGGGGTGGGATGCTGGCGGTATGGGAGATGGTTCCCCACCTCTGACCAATTTCAGAATTGTTTACTGCTGGAGCAAGTGCCCTGATAGGGTTTTCCTCTGTATAACACGTGGGTTAAGGTTTTTTATTTTTCTTTTATGTTTCAAGTTAGATTTTATTCCTCTTTTATGTATTTATAGATATAAGCATGGAAATAATTCATTCCTATAAATACATCTGTGTGACGGGAAGAACGTTTTTCTGTTTTATTTTTAAATTTTATTTTTTAAAATTTTGAAATTTAATTTTTATTTTTTTTATACAGCACGTTATTATTAGTTATGTATTTTATGCATATACATGTATACAGGTCAATCCCAATCTCCCAACTCATCCCACCACCACCACCCCATGGCTTCCCACACTTGGTGTCCATACGTTTGTTCTCTACCTCTGTGTCTCTATTTCTTCCCTGCAAACCAGTTCATCTGTACCATTTTTTAGGCTCCACATATATGCATTAATATACAATATTTGTTTTCCTCTTTCTGACTTACTTCATTCTGTATGACATTCTCTCGATCCATCGATGTCTCTACAAATGACCCAGTTTCATTCCTTTTTATGGCCGAGTAATATTCCATTTTATATATGTACCACATCTTTATCCATTCATCTGTCTGTGGCCATTTAGGTGGCTTCCATTACCTGGCTATTGTAAAGAGTGCTGCAACGAACATTGTGGTGAATGTGCCTTTTTGATTTACGGTTTTCTCTGGGTATATGCCCAGAAGTGGGATTGCTGGATCAGATGGTAATTCTATTTCTAGTTTTTTTAAGGAAACTCCATACTGTTCTCCATAGTGACTGTATCAATTTACATTCCCACCAATAGTGGAAGAGGGCTCCTTTTGTCCACACCCTCCCCAGAATTGGTTGTTTGTAGATTTTCTGATGATGCCGATTCTAACAGGTGTGAGGTGACACCTCATTGTAGTTTTGATTAGCATTTCTCTAATAATTGTTGAGCAGCTTTTCATGTGCGTCTTGGCCATCTCTGTGTCTCCTTTGAAGAAACCTCTCTTTAGATCTTCTGCCCATTTTTGTATTGGGCTGTTTGTTCTTTTAATATTAAGCTGCATGAGCTGTTTATATATATTGGAGATTAAACCTCTGTCCATTGATTCGTTTGCAACGATTTTCGCCCATTCTGAGGGATGCCTTTTTCCATTCCCGTTTTTTCTAACAAAAAAGGAAAGAAAGGAAAAGAAGCAGAACACTAATGTGCGTAAAATATGCCTTTTGAAACGGTCGTTTTGAAATATGGACGTCCTTTGAATTTTTTGGTCGATATGTGACCCCAGGATTTGTTTTCAGGGCAGGTGTCATTTACAGGCCTGCAATGATTTTGAATATCAACTGACCATTAGCGCTGGGATTAAAGCTGCTGTTGTGTGAAACGGCCACAAGGTGGCAGCAGTTCTCCCTTACCAAATCTGGTGACTAGGGCAACAGAGCCTCAATGGAAGTGGTGTTCTAGATTGGAATTTAGAATGGAATGTGCCAGGAGAAAGCCCCTCAAGTTTGTCTCACTACTTCTTCTTCGTGTTTTTAATTTATATATTTTTTATTTTTTATTACAGCAAGTTTGATTACAATGTTTGGCTTGTTGTAGGTGTGGAAGATGTGGTTCTTTTACACATATACAGATGTCTGTTCTTCCTGGGATTCTTTTCCCATGTACGTTATGACAGAATGTTGAGTAGTCCTCTCTTGGTATTCTGTAGGTCTTTGGTGATTATATAAGTCACCTGTGTTTGTATATGTCTCTTAACCCCGATATCGTAATGAAACCAATCCTCACACCTTTCCATTGGTGAACCATAAGTTTGTTTAATGAATCTGTGATTGCCCTTCTCCTTGGCAATATCTGCCCTGGTATCCATTTTTAGGTAACACCTATAAGTGATATGATATGATATGTGTCTTTCACTTTCTGACTTACTACAAGTCACGTGATTACTTCTAGACTCATCTACGGTGCTGCAAATGGCATTGTGTCCTTTTTTCCCTTGGCTTCTATTCTGCCTTAGCGAGGTCCATTTTCAACAATGTGATTCCCTGAGGGTTGTGGATTAGCTGACCTGGGCAGCCTTACCCTGCCGGCCCGCCCTCCCCAGGTGTGCCTCGTTGAGGTCAATATAAACAGCGCTCCAGGCAGCAATAGCCCCTGAAGCTGTGCCTGACTCCATATTCTCTGCCCCGTCAGCAGTCTCGGGGCTGTGCTGGTGGGAGGGAGTGAGGGGCCACAGATTTGTGGGTGGCCCGATGTGAGTGGGGCTCTGCTGGCCATTCTGCAGGAGTTGTCAGGCTGCCAGCTGTAAAGAAGATGATGTGTCACCCATACCTTCCACTGGAATTTCTCTCCGGACAGAGGTGAGGAAGGCAAAAAGCAGTGGGGGCCGGGACAGGAGGGGTATCTCAGGTAGGGCAATGGAAAGCTTCCAGAAGAGCGCCCAGGGCCAGGACCACCCTGGCTGGCCTGCAGGCACCCAGTTGGCCTGCGTGCTTTCGCTGGTGTGGCTCCACGGCCCTTCCTCTAGGCTTTCAACACCTTGTACATATTCAGGTGTTTTACCTGGGAAGGGTGGGAACAGTTCAGCAGCAGCTGGCCTGGGGCTCAGCTCACGTTTACTCACAGATGCCTCGGCACGGTCCCCCAGCTTTGCAATGAGGACGCTCCTTGCGTGGGGGGTGGGTTGCTGGCTGTATGGGAGATGGTTCCCCACCTCTGACCAATTTCAGAATTGTTTACCGCTGGAGCAAGTGCCCTGATAGGGTTTTCCTCTGTATAACTCGTGGGTTCAGGTTTCTTTTTTCTTTTATGGTTCAAGTTAGATTTTATTCCTCTTTTATGTATTTATAGATATAAGCATGGAAATAATTCATTCCTATAAATACATCTGTGTGACGGGAAGAACGTTTTTCTGTTTTATTTTTAAATTTTATTTTTTAAAATTTTGAAATTTAATTTTTATTTAATTTTTTTATACAGCACGTTATTATTAGTTATGTATTTTATGCATATACATGTATACAGGTCAATCCCAATCTCCCAACTCATCCCACCACAACCACCCCTTGGCTTCCCACACTTGGTGTCCATACGTTTGTTCTCTACTTCTGTGTCCCTATTTCTTCCTTGCAAACCAGTTCATCTGTACCATTTTTTAGGCTCCACATATATGCATTAATATACAACATTTGTTTTCCTCTTTCTGACTTACTTCATTCTGTATGACAGTCTCTCGATCCATCGATGTCTCTACAAATGACCCAGTTTCATTCCTTTTTATGGCCGAGTAATATTCCATTTTATATATGTACCACATCTTTATCCATTCATCAGTCTGTGGGCATTTAGGTGGCTTCCATTACCTGGCTATTGTAAAGAGTGCTGCAACGAACATTGTGGTGAATGTGCCTTTTTGATTTACGGTTTTCTCTGGGTATATGCCCAGAAGTGGGATTGCTGGATCAGATGGTGATTCTATTTCTAGTTTTTTTAAGGAAACTCCATACTGTTCTCCATAGTGACTGTATCAATTTACATTCCCACCAATAGTGGAAGAGGGCTCCTTTTGTCCACACCCTCCCCAGAATTGGTTGTTTGTAGATTTTCTGATGATGCCGATTCTAACAGGTGTGAGGTGATACCTCATTGTAGTTTTGATTTGCATTTCTCTAATAATTAGTGCTGTTGAGCAGCTTTTCATGTGCGTCTTGGCCATCTCTGTGTCTCCTTTGAAGAAATGTCTCTTTAGATCTTCTGCCCATTTTTGTATTGGGTTGTTTGTTTTTTTAATATTAAGCTGCATGAGCTGTTTATATATATTGGAGATTAAACCTGTGTCCATTGATTCGTTTGCAACGACTTTCGCCCATTCTGAGGGATGCCTTTTTCCATTCCCGTTTTTTTTTTAACAAAAAAGGAAAGAAAGGAAAAAAAGCAGAACACTAATGTGCGTAAAATATGCCTTTTGAAACGGTCGTTTTAAAATATGGACGTCCTTTGAATTTTTTGGTCGATATGTGACCCCAGGATTTGTTTTCAGGGCAGGTGTCATTTACAGGCCTGCAATGATTTTGAATATCAACTGACCATTAGCGCTGGGATTAAAGCTGCTGTTGTGTGAAACGGCCACAAGGTGGCAGCAGTTCTCCCTTACCAAATCTGGTGACTAGGGCAACAGAGCCTCAATGGAAGTGGTGTTCTAGATTGGAATTTAGAATAGAATGTGCCAGGAGAAAGCCCCTCAAGTTTGTCTCACTACTTCTTCGTGTATTTAATTTATTTATTTTTTATTTTTTATTACAGCAAGTTTGATTACAATGTTTGGCTTGTTGTAGGTGTGGAAGATGTGGTTCTTTTACACATATACAGATGTCTGTTCTTCCTGGGATCCTTTTCCCATGTACGTTATGACAGAATGTTGAGTAGTCCTCTCTTGGTATTCTGTAGGTCTTTGGTGATTATATATGTCACCTGTGTTTGTATATGTCTGTTAACCCCGTTATCGTAATGAAACCAATCCTCACACCTTTCCATTGGTGAACCATAAGTTTGTTTAATGAATCTGTGATTGCCCTTCTCCGTGGAAATATCTGCCCTGGTATCCATTTTTAGGTAACACCTATAAGTGATATGATATGATATGTGTCTTTCACTTTCTGACTTACTACAAGTCACGTGATTACTTCTAGACTCATCTACGGTGCTGCAAATGGCATTGTGTCCTTTTTTCCCTTGGCTTCTATTCTGCCTTAGCGAGGTCCATTTTCAACAATGTGATTCCCTGAGGGTTGTGGATTAGCTGACCTGGGCAGCCTTACCCTGCCGGCCCGCCCTCCCCAGGTGTGCCTCGTTGAGGTCAATATAAACAGCGCTCCAGGCAGCAATAGCCCCTGAAGCTGTGCCTGACTCCATATTCTCTGCCCCGTCAGCAGTCTCGGGGCTGTGCTGGTGGGAGGGAGTGAGGGGCCACAGCTTTGTGGGTGGCCCGCTGTGAGTGGGGCTCTGCTGGCCATTCTGCAGGAGTTGTCAGGCTGCCACCTGTAAAGAAGAGGATGTGTCACCCATACCTTCCGCTGGAATTTCTCTCCGGACAGAGGTGAGGAAGGCAAAAAGCAGTGGGGGCCGGGACAGGAGGGGTATCTCAGGTAGGGCAATGGAAAGCTTCTGGAAGAGCGCCCGGGGCCAGGACCACCCTGGCTGTCCTGCAGGCACCAAGTTGGCCTGCGTGCTTTCGCTGGTGTGGCTCCACGGCCCTTCCTCTAGGCTTTCAAGCCCTTGTACATATTCAGGTGTTTTACCTGGGAAGGGTGGGAACAGTTCAGCAGCAGCTGGCCTGGGGCTCAGCTCACGTTTACTCACAGATGCCTCGGCACGGTCCCCCAGCTTTGCAATGAGGACGCTCCTTGCGTGGGGGGTGGGTTGCTGGCTGTATGGGAGATGGTTCCCCACCTCTGAACAATTTCAGAATTGTTTACCGCTGGAGCAAGTGCCCTGATAGGGTTTTCCTCTGTATAACTCGTGGGTTCAGGTTTCTTTTTTCTTTTATGGTTCAAGTTAGATTTTATTCCTCTTTTATGTATTTATAGATATAAGCATGGAAATAATTCATTCCTATAAATACATCTGTGTGACAGGAAGAAAGTTTTTCTGTTTTATTTTTAAATTTTATTTTTTTAAATTTTGAAATTTAATTTTTATTTAATTTTTTTATACAGCACGTTATTATTAGTTATGTATTTTATGCATATACATGTATACAGGTCAATCCCAATCTCCCAACTCATCCCACCACCACCACCCCTTGGCTTCCCACACTTGGTGTCCATACGTTTGTTCTCTACCTCTGTGTCCCTATTTCTTCCTTGCAAAGCAGTTCATCTGTACCATTTTTTAGGCTCCACATATATGCATTAATATACAACATTTGTTTTCCTCTTTCTGACTTACTTCATTCTGTATGACAGTCTCTCGATCCATCGATGTCTCTACAAATGACCCAGTTTCATTCCTTTTTATGGCCGAGTAATATTCCATTTTATATATGTACCACATCTTTATCCATTCATCTGTCTGTGGGCATTTAGGTGACTTCCATTACCTGGCTATTGTAAAGAGTGCTGCAACGAACATTGTGGTGAATGTGCCTTTTTGATTTACGGTTTTCTCTGGGTATATGCCCAGAAGTGGGATTGCTGGATCAGATGGTGATTCTATTTCTAGTTTTTTTAAGGAAACTCCATACTGTTCTCCATAGTGACTGTATCAATTTACATTCCCACCAATAGTGGAAGAGGGCTCCTTTTGTCCACACCCTCCCCAGAATTGGTTGTTTGTAGATTTTCTGATGATGCCGATTCTAACAGGTGTGAGGTGATACCTCATTGTAGTTTTGATTTGCATTTCTCTAATAATTAGTGCTGTTGAGCAGCTTTTCATGTGCGTCTTGGCCATCTCTGTGTCTCCTTTGAAGAAATGTCTCTTTAGATCATCTGCCCATTTTTGTATTGGGTTGTTTGTTTTTTTAATATTAAGCTGCATGAGCTGTTTATATATATTGGAGATTAAACCTCTGTCCATTGATTCGTTTGCAACGACTTTCGCCCATTCTGAGGGATGCCTTTTTCCATTCCCGTTTATTTTTTAACAAAAAAGGAAAGAAAGGAAAAAAAGCAGAACACTAATGTGCGTAAAATATGCCTTTTGAAACGGTCGTTTTGAAATATGGACGTCCTTTGAATTTTTTGGTCGATATGTGACCCCAGGATTTGTTTTCAGGGCAGGTGTCATTTACAGGCCTGCAATGATTTTGAATATCAACTGACCATTAGCGCTGGGATTAAAGCTGCTGTTGTGTGAAACGGCCACAAGGTGGCAGCAGTTCTCCCTTACCAAATCTGGTGACTAGGGCAACAGAGCCTCAATGGAAGTGGTGTTCTAGATTGGAATTTAGAATGGAATGTGCCAGGAGAAAGCCCCTCAAGTTTGTCTCACTACTTCTTCTTCGTGTTTTTAATTTATTTATTTTTTATTTTTTATTACAGCAAGTTTGATTACAATGTTTGGCTTGTTGTAGGTGTGGAAGATGTGGTTCTTTTACACATATACAGATGTCTGTTCTTCCTGGGATCCTTTTCCCATGTACGTTATGACAGAATGTTGAGTAGTCCTCTCTTGGTATTCTGTAGGTCTTTGGTGATTATATATGTCACCTGTGTTTGTATATGTCTCTTAACCCCGATATCGTAATGAAACCAATCCTCACACCTTTCCATTGGTGAACCATAAGTTTGTTTAATGAATCTGTGATTGCCCTTCTCCGTGGCAATATCTGCCCTGGTATCCATTTTTAGGTAACACCTATAAGTGATATGATATGATATGTGTCTTTCACTTTCTGACTTACTACAAGTCACGTGATTACTTCTAGACTCATCTACGGTGCCGCAAATGGCATTGTGTCCTTTTTTCCCTTGGCTTCTATTCTGCCTTAGCGAGGTCCATTTTCAACAATATGATTCCCTGAGGGTTGTGGATTAGCTGACCTGGGCAGCCTTACCCTGCCGGCCCGCCCTCCCCAGGTGTGCCTCGTTGAGGTCAATATAAACAGCGCTCCAGGCAGCAATAGCCCCTGAAGCTGTGCCTGACTCCATATTCTCTGCCCCGTCAGCAGTCTCGGGGCTGTGCTGGTGGGAGGGAGTGAGGGGCCACAGATTTGTGGGTTGTCCGCTGTGAGTGGGGCTCTGCAGGCCATTCTGCAGGAGTTGTCAGGCTGCCACCTGTAAAGAAGAGGATGTGTCACCCATACCTTCCGCTGGAATTTCTCTCCGGACAGAGGTGAGGAAGGCAAAAAGCAGTGGGGGCCGGGACAGGAGGGGTATCTCAGGTAGGGCAATGGAAAGCTTCCGGAAGAGCGCCCGGGGCCAGGACCACCCTGGCTGGCCTGCAGGCACCAAGTTGGCCTGCGTGCTTTCGCTGGTGTGGCTCCACGGCCCTTCCTCTAGGCTTTCAAGACCTTGTACATATTCAGGTGTTTTACCTGGGAAGGGTGGGAACAGTTCAGCAGCAGCTGGCCTGGGGCTCAGCTCACGTTTACTCATAGATGCCTCGGCACGGTCCCCCAGCTTTGCAATGAGGACGCTCCTTGCGTGGGGGGTGGGATGCTGGCGGTATGGGAGATGGTTCCCCACCTCTGACCAATTTCAGAATTGTTTACTGCTGGAGCAAGTGCCCTGATAGGGTTTTCCTCTGTATAACACGTGGGTTAAGGTTTTTTATTTTTCTTTTATGTTTCAAGTTAGATTTTATTCCTCTTTTATGTATTTATAGATATAAGCATGGAAATAATTCATTCCTATAAATACATCTGTGTGACGGGAAGAACGTTTTTCTGTTTTATTTTTAAATTTTATTTTTTAAAATTTTGAAATTTAATTTTTATTTTTTTTATACAGCACGTTATTATTAGTTATGTATTTTATGCATATACATGTATACAGGTCAATCCCAATCTCCCAACTCATCCCACCACCACCACCCCATGGCTTCCCACACTTGGTGTCCATACGTTTGTTCTCTACCTCTGTGTCTCTATTTCTTCCCTGCAAACCAGTTCATCTGTACCATTTTTTAGGCTCCACATATATGCATTAATATACAATATTTGTTTTCCTCTTTCTGACTTACTTCATTCTGTATGACATTCTCTCGATCCATCGATGTCTCTACAAATGACCCAGTTTCATTCCTTTTTATGGCCGAGTAATATTCCATTTTATATATGTACCACATCTTTATCCATTCATCTGTCTGTGGCCATTTAGGTGGCTTCCATTACCTGGCTATTGTAAAGAGTGCTGCAACGAACATTGTGGTGAATGTGCCTTTTTGATTTACGGTTTTCTCTGGGTATATGCCCAGAAGTGGGATTGCTGGATCAGATGGTAATTCTATTTCTAGTTTTTTTAAGGAAACTCCATACTGTTCTCCATAGTGACTGTATCAATTTACATTCCCACCAATAGTGGAAGAGGGCTCCTTTTGTCCACACCCTCCCCAGAATTGGTTGTTTGTAGATTTTCTGATGATGCCGATTCTAACAGGTGTGAGGTGACACCTCATTGTAGTTTTGATTAGCATTTCTCTAATAATTGTTGAGCAGCTTTTCATGTGCGTCTTGGCCATCTCTGTGTCTCCTTTGAAGAAACCTCTCTTTAGATCTTCTGCCCATTTTTGTATTGGGCTGTTTGTTCTTTTAATATTAAGCTGCATGAGCTGTTTATATATATTGGAGATTAAACCTCTGTCCATTGATTCGTTTGCAACGATTTTCGCCCATTCTGAGGGATGCCTTTTTCCATTCCCGTTTTTTCTAACAAAAAAGGAAAGAAAGGAAAAGAAGCAGAACACTAATGTGCGTAAAATATGCCTTTTGAAACGGTCGTTTTGAAATATGGACGTCCTTTGAATTTTTTGGTCGATATGTGACCCCAGGATTTGTTTTCAGGGCAGGTGTCATTTACAGGCCTGCAATGATTTTGAATATCAACTGACCATTAGCGCTGGGATTAAAGCTGCTGTTGTGTGAAACGGCCACAAGGTGGCAGCAGTTCTCCCTTACCAAATCTGGTGACTAGGGCAACAGAGCCTCAATGGAAGTGGTGTTCTAGATTGGAATTTAGAATGGAATGTGCCAGGAGAAAGCCCCTCAAGTTTGTCTCACTACTTCTTCTTCGTGTTTTTAATTTATATATTTTTTATTTTTTATTACAGCAAGTTTGATTACAATGTTTGGCTTGTTGTAGGTGTGGAAGATGTGGTTCTTTTACACATATACAGATGTCTGTTCTTCCTGGGATTCTTTTCCCATGTACGTTATGACAGAATGTTGAGTAGTCCTCTCTTGGTATTCTGTAGGTCTTTGGTGATTATATAAGTCACCTGTGTTTGTATATGTCTCTTAACCCCGATATCGTAATGAAACCAATCCTCACACCTTTCCATTGGTGAACCATAAGTTTGTTTAATGAATCTGTGATTGCCCTTCTCCTTGGCAATATCTGCCCTGGTATCCATTTTTAGGTAACACCTATAAGTGATATGATATGATATGTGTCTTTCACTTTCTGACTTACTACAAGTCACGTGATTACTTCTAGACTCATCTACGGTGCTGCAAATGGCATTGTGTCCTTTTTTCCCTTGGCTTCTATTCTGCCTTAGCGAGGTCCATTTTCAACAATGTGATTCCCTGAGGGTTGTGGATTAGCTGACCTGGGCAGCCTTACCCTGCCGGCCCGCCCTCCCCAGGTGTGCCTCGTTGAGGTCAATATAAACAGCGCTCCAGGCAGCAATAGCCCCTGAAGCTGTGCCTGACTCCATATTCTCTGCCCCGTCAGCAGTCTCGGGGCTGTGCTGGTGGGAGGGAGTGAGGGGCCACAGATTTGTGGGTGGCCCGATGTGAGTGGGGCTCTGCTGGCCATTCTGCAGGAGTTGTCAGGCTGCCAGCTGTAAAGAAGATGATGTGTCACCCATACCTTCCACTGGAATTTCTCTCCGGACAGAGGTGAGGAAGGCAAAAAGCAGTGGGGGCCGGGACAGGAGGGGTATCTCAGGTAGGGCAATGGAAAGCTTCCAGAAGAGCGCCCAGGGCCAGGACCACCCTGGCTGGCCTGCAGGCACCCAGTTGGCCTGCGTGCTTTCGCTGGTGTGGCTCCACGGCCCTTCCTCTAGGCTTTCAACACCTTGTACATATTCAGGTGTTTTACCTGGGAAGGGTGGGAACAGTTCAGCAGCAGCTGGCCTGGGGCTCAGCTCACGTTTACTCACAGATGCCTCGGCACGGTCCCCCAGCTTTGCAATGAGGACGCTCCTTGCGTGGGGGGTGGGTTGCTGGCTGTATGGGAGATGGTTCCCCACCTCTGACCAATTTCAGAATTGTTTACCGCTGGAGCAAGTGCCCTGATAGGGTTTTCCTCTGTATAACTCGTGGGTTCAGGTTTCTTTTTTCTTTTATGGTTCAAGTTAGATTTTATTCCTCTTTTATGTATTTATAGATATAAGCATGGAAATAATTCATTCCTATAAATACATCTGTGTGACGGGAAGAACGTTTTTCTGTTTTATTTTTAAATTTTATTTTTTAAAATTTTGAAATTTAATTTTTATTTAATTTTTTTATACAGCACGTTATTATTAGTTATGTATTTTATGCATATACATGTATACAGGTCAATCCCAATCTCCCAACTCATCCCACCACAACCACCCCTTGGCTTCCCACACTTGGTGTCCATACGTTTGTTCTCTACTTCTGTGTCCCTATTTCTTCCTTGCAAACCAGTTCATCTGTACCATTTTTTAGGCTCCACATATATGCATTAATATACAACATTTGTTTTCCTCTTTCTGACTTACTTCATTCTGTATGACAGTCTCTCGATCCATCGATGTCTCTACAAATGACCCAGTTTCATTCCTTTTTATGGCCGAGTAATATTCCATTTTATATATGTACCACATCTTTATCCATTCATCAGTCTGTGGGCATTTAGGTGGCTTCCATTACCTGGCTATTGTAAAGAGTGCTGCAACGAACATTGTGGTGAATGTGCCTTTTTGATTTACGGTTTTCTCTGGGTATATGCCCAGAAGTGGGATTGCTGGATCAGATGGTGATTCTATTTCTAGTTTTTTTAAGGAAACTCCATACTGTTCTCCATAGTGACTGTATCAATTTACATTCCCACCAATAGTGGAAGAGGGCTCCTTTTGTCCACACCCTCCCCAGAATTGGTTGTTTGTAGATTTTCTGATGATGCCGATTCTAACAGGTGTGAGGTGATACCTCATTGTAGTTTTGATTTGCATTTCTCTAATAATTAGTGCTGTTGAGCAGCTTTTCATGTGCGTCTTGGCCATCTCTGTGTCTCCTTTGAAGAAATGTCTCTTTAGATCTTCTGCCCATTTTTGTATTGGGTTGTTTGTTTTTTTAATATTAAGCTGCATGAGCTGTTTATATATATTGGAGATTAAACCTGTGTCCATTGATTCGTTTGCAACGACTTTCGCCCATTCTGAGGGATGCCTTTTTCCATTCCCGTTTTTTTTTTAACAAAAAAGGAAAGAAAGGAAAAAAAGCAGAACACTAATGTGCGTAAAATATGCCTTTTGAAACGGTCGTTTTAAAATATGGACGTCCTTTGAATTTTTTGGTCGATATGTGACCCCAGGATTTGTTTTCAGGGCAGGTGTCATTTACAGGCCTGCAATGATTTTGAATATCAACTGACCATTAGCGCTGGGATTAAAGCTGCTGTTGTGTGAAACGGCCACAAGGTGGCAGCAGTTCTCCCTTACCAAATCTGGTGACTAGGGCAACAGAGCCTCAATGGAAGTGGTGTTCTAGATTGGAATTTAGAATAGAATGTGCCAGGAGAAAGCCCCTCAAGTTTGTCTCACTACTTCTTCGTGTATTTAATTTATTTATTTTTTATTTTTTATTACAGCAAGTTTGATTACAATGTTTGGCTTGTTGTAGGTGTGGAAGATGTGGTTCTTTTACACATATACAGATGTCTGTTCTTCCTGGGATCCTTTTCCCATGTACGTTATGACAGAATGTTGAGTAGTCCTCTCTTGGTATTCTGTAGGTCTTTGGTGATTATATATGTCACCTGTGTTTGTATATGTCTCTTAACCCCGATATCGTAATGAAACCAATCCTCACACCTTTCCTTTGGTGAACCATAAGTTTGTTTAATGAATCTGTGATTGCCCTTCTCCGTGGCAATATCTGCCCTGGTATCCATTTTTAGGTAACACCTATAAGTGATATGATATGATATGTGTCTTTCACTTTCTGACTTACTACAAGTCACATGATTACTTCTAGACTCATCTACGGTGCTGCAAATGGCATTGTGTCCTTTTTTCCCTTGGCTTCTATTCTGCCTTAGCGAGGTCCATTTTCAACAATGTGATTCCCTGAGGGTTGTGGATTAGCTGACCTGGGCAGCCTTACCCTGCCGGCCCGCCCTCGCCAGGTGTGCCTCGTTGAGGTCAATATAAACAGCGCTCCAGGCAGCAATAGCCCCTGAAGCTGTGCCTGACTCCATATTCTCTGCCCCGCCAGCAGTCTCGGGGCTGTGCTGGTGGGAGGGAGTGAGGGGCCACAGATTTGTGGGTGGCCCGCTGTGAGTGGGGCTCTGCTGGCCATTCTGCAGGAGTTGTCAGGCTGCCACCTGTAAAGAAGAGGATGTGTCACCCATACCTTCCGCTGGAATTTCTCTCCGGACAGAGGTGAGGAAGGCAAAAAGCAGTGGGGGCCGGGACAGGAGGGGTATCTCAGGTAGGGCAATGGAAAGCTTCCAGAAGAGCGCCCGGGGCCAGGACCACCCTGGCTGGCCTGCAGGCACCAAGTTGGCCTGCGTGCTTTCGCTGGTGTGGCTCCACGGCCCTTCCTCTAGGCTTTCAAGCCCTTGTACATATTCAGGTGTTTTACCTGGGAAGGGTGGGAACAGTTCAGCAGCAGCTGGCCTGGGTCTCAGCTCACGTTTACTCATAGATGCCTCGGCACGGTCCCCCAGCTTTGCAATGAGGACGCTCCTTGCGTGGGGGGTGGGTTGCTGGCGGTATGGGAGATGGTTCCCCACCTCTGAACAATTTCAGAATTGTTTACTGCTGGAGCAAGTGCCCTGATAGGGTTTTCCTCTGTATAACTCGTGGGTTAAGGTTTTTTATTTTTCTTTTATGGTTCAAGTTAGATTTTATTCCTCTTTTATGTATTTATAGATATAAGCATGGAAATAATTCATTCCTATAAATACATCTGTGTGACGGGAAGAATGTTTTTCTGTTTTATTTTTAAATTTTATTTTTTAAAATTTTGAAATTTAATTTTTATTTTTTTTATACAGCACGTTATTATTAGTTATGTATTTTATGCATATACATGTATACAGGTCAATCCCAATCTCCCAACTCATCCCACCACCACCACCCCATGGCTTCCCACACTTGGTGTCCATACGTTTGTTCTCTACCTCTGTGTCTCTATTTCTTCCCTGCAAACCAGTTCATCTGTACCATTTTTTAGGCTCCATAAATATGCATTAATATACAATATTTGTTTTCCTCTTTCTGACTTACTTCATTCTGTATGACAGTCTCTCGATCCATCGATGTCTCTACAAATGACCCAGTTTCATTCCTTTTTATGGCCGAGTAATATTCCATTTTATATATGTACCACATCTTTATCCATTCATCTGTCTGTGGGCATTTAGGTGGCTTCCATTACCTGGCTATTGTAAAGAGTGCTGCAACGAACATTGTGGTGAATGTGCCTTTTTGATTTACGGTTTTCTCTGGGTATATGCCCAGAAGTGGGATTGCTGGATCAGATGGTGATTCTATTTCTAGTTTTTTTAAGGAAACTCCATACTGTTCTCCATAGTGACTGTATCAATTTACATTCCCACCAATAGTGGAAGAGGGCTCCTTTTGTCCACACCCTCCCCAGAATTGGTTGTTTGTAGATTTTCTGATGATGCCGATTCTAACAGGTGTGAGGTGACACCTCATTGTAGTTTTGATTTGCATTTCTCTAATAATTAGTGCTGTTGAGCAGCTTTTCATGTGCGTCTTGGCCATCTCTGTGTCTCCTTTGAAGAAACCTCTCTTTAGATCTTCTGCCCATTTTTGTATTGGGTTGTTTGTTCTTTTAATATTAAGCTGCATGAGCTGTTTATATATATTGGAGATTAAACCTCTGTCCATTGATTCGTTTGCAACGATTTTCGCCCATTCTGAGGCATGCCTTTTTCCATTCCCGTTTTTTCTAACAAAAAAGGAAAGAAAGGAAAAGAAGCAGAACACTAATGTGCGTAAAATATGCCTTTTGAAACGGTCGTTTTGAAATATGGACGTCCTTTGAATTTTTTGGTCGATATGTGACCCCAGGATTTGTTTTCAGGGCAGGTGTCATTTACAGGCCTGCAATGATTTTGAATATCAACTGACCATTAGCGCTGGGATTAAAGCTGCTGTTGTGTGAAACGGCCACAAGGTGGCAGCAGTTCTCCCTTACCAAATCTGGTGACTAGGGCAACAGAGCCTCAATGGAAGTGGTGTTCTAGATTGGAATTTAGAATGGAATGTGCCAGGAGAAAGCCCCTCAAGTTTGTCTCACTACTTCTTCTTCGTGTTTTTAATTTAATTTTTTTTTATTTTTTATTACAGCAAGTTTGATTACAATGTTTGGCTTGTTGTAGGTGTGGAAGATGTGGTTCTTTTACACATATACAGATGTCTGTTCTTCCTGGGATCCTTTTCCCATGTACGTTATGACAGAATGTTGAGTAGTCCTCTCTTGGTATTCTGTAGGTCTTTGGTGATTATATATGTCACCTGTGTTTGTATATGTCTCTTAACGCCGATATCGTAATGAAACCAATCCTCACACCTTTCCATTGGTGAACCATAAGTTTGTTTAATGAATCTGTGATTGCCCATCTCCGTGGCAATATCTGCCCTGGTATCCATTTTTAGGTAACACCTATACGTGATATGATATGATATGTGTCTTTCACTTTCTGACTTACTACAAGTCACGTGTTTACTTCTAGACTCATCTACGATGCTGCAAATGGCATTGTGTCCTTTTTTCCCTTGGCTTCTATTCTGCCTTAGCGAGGTCCATTTTCAATAATGTGATTCCCTGAGGGTTGTGGATTAGCTGACCTGGGCAGCCTTACCCTGCCGGCCCGCCTCCCAAGGTGTGCCACGTTGAGGTCAATATAAACAGCGCTCCAGGCAGCAATAGCCCCTGAAGCTGTGCCTGACTCCATATTCTCTGCCCCGTCAGCAGTCTTGGGGCTGTGCTGGTGGGAGGGAGTGAGGGGCCACAGCTTTGTGGGTGGCCCGCTGTGAGTGGGGCTCTGCTGGCCATTCTGCAGGAGTTGTCAGGCTGCCACCTGTAAAGAAGAGGATGTGTCACCCATACCTTCCGCTGGAATTTCTCTCCGGACAGAGGTGAGGAAGGCAAAAAGCAGTGGGGGCCTGGACAGGAGGGGTATCTCAGGTAGGGCAATGGAAAGCTTCCGGAAGAGCGCCCGGGGCCAGGACCACCCTGGCTGGCCTGCAGGCACCAAGTTGACCTGCGTGCTTTCGCTGGTGTGGCTCCACGGCCCTTCCTCTAGGCTTTCAAGCCCTTGTACATATTCAGGTGTTTTACCTGGGAAGGGTGGGAACAGTTCAGCAGCAGCTGGCCTGGGGCTCAGCTCACGTTTACTCACAGATGCCTCGGCACGGTCCCCCAGCTTTGCAATGAGGACGCTCCTTGCGTGGGGGGTGGGTTGCTGGCTGTATGGGAGATGGTTCCCCACCTCTGACCAATTTCAGAATTGTTTACCGCTGGAGCAAGTGCCCTGATAGGGTTTTCCTCTGTATAACTCGTGGGTTCAGGTTTTTTTTTTCTTTTATGGTTCAAGTTAGATTTTATTCCTCTTTTATGTATTTATAGATATAAGCATGGAAATAATTCATTCCTATAAATACATCTGTGTGACGGGAAGAACGTTTTTCTGTTTTATTTTTAAATTTTATTTTTTAAAATTTGGAAATTTAATTTTTATTTAATTTTTTTATACAGCACGTTATTATTAGTTATGTATTTTATGCATATACATGTATACAGGTCAATCCCAAACTCCCAACTCATCCCACCACCACCACCCCATGGCTTCCCACACTTGGTGTCCATACGTTTGTTCTTTACCTCTGTGTCTCTATTTCTTCCCTGCAAACCAGTTCATCTGTACCATTTTTTAGGCTCCACATATATGCATTAATATACAATATTTGTTTTCCTCTTTCTGACTTACTTCATTCTGTATGACAGTCTCTCGATCCATCGATGTCTCTACAAATGACCCAGTTTCATTCCTTTTTATGGCCGAGTAATATTCCATTTTATATATGTACCACATCTTTATCCATTCATCTGTCTGTGGCCATTTAGGTGGCTTCCATTACCTGGCTATTGTAAAGAGTGCTGCAACGAACATTGTGGTGAATGTGCCTTTTTGATTTACGGTTTTCTCTGGGTATATGCCCAGAAGTGGGATTGCTGGATCAGATGGTAATTCTATTTCTAGTTTTTTTAAGGAAACTCCATACTGTTCTCCATAGTGACTGTATCAATTTACATTCCCACCAATAGTGGAAGAGGGCTCCTTTTGTCCACACCCTCCCCAGAATTGGTTGTTTGTAGATTTTCTGATGATGCCGATTCTAACAGGTGTGAGGTGACACCTCATTGTAGTTTTGATTTGCATTTCTCTAATAATTAGTGCTGTTGAGCAGCTTTTCATGTGCGTCTTGGCCATCTCTGTGTCTCCTTTGAAGAAACCTCTCTTTAGATCTTCTGCCCATTTTTGTATTGGGTTGTTTGTTCTTTTAATATTAAGCTGCATGAGCTGTTTATATATATTAGAGATTAAACCTCTGTCCATTGATTCGTTTGCAACGATTTTCGCCCATTCTGAGGGATGCCTTTTTCCATTCCCATTTTTTCTAACAAAAAAGGAAAGAAAGGAAAAGAAGCAGAACACTAATGTGCGTAAAATATGCCTTTTGAAACGGTCGTTTTGAAATATGGACGTCCTTTGAATTTTTTGGTCGATATGTGACCCCAGGATTTGTTTTCAGGGCAGGTGTCATTTACAGGCCTGCAATGATTTTGAATATCAACTGACCATTAGCGCTGGGATTAAAGCTGCTGTTGTGTGAAACGGCCACAAGGTGGCAGCCGTTCTCCCTTACCAAATCTGGTGACTAGGGCAACAGAGCCTCAATGGAAGTGGTGTTCTAGATTGGAATTTAGAATGGAATGTGCCAGGAGAAAGCCCCTCAAGTTTGTCTCACTACTTCTTCGTGTTTTTAATTTAATTTTTTTATTTTTTATTACAGCAAGTTTGATTACAATGTTTGGCTTGTTGTAGGTGTGGAAGATGTGGTTCTTTTACACATATACAGATGTCTGTTCTTCCTGGGATCCTTTTCCCATGTACGTTATGACAGAATGTTGAGTAGTCCTCTCTTGGTATTCTGTAGGTCTTTGGTGATTATATATGTCACCTGTGTTTGTATATGTCTGTTAACCCCGTTATCGTAATGAAACCAATCCTCACACCTTTCCATTGGTGAACCATAAGTTTGTTTAATGAATCTGTGATTGCCCTTCTCCGTGGCAATATCTGCCCTGGTATCCATTTTTAGGTAACACCTATAAGTGATATGATATGATATGTGTCTTTCACTTTCTGACTTACTACAAGTCACGTGATTACTTCTAGACTCATCTACGGTGCTGCAAATGGCATTGTGTCCTTTTTTCCCTTGGCTTCTATTCTGCCTTAGCGAGGTCCATTTTCAACAATGTGATTCCCTGAGGGTTGTGGATTAGCTGACCTGGGCAGCCTTACCCTGCCGGCCCGCCCTCCCCAGGTGTGCCTCGTTGAGGTCAATATAAACAGCGCTCCAGGCAGCAATAGCCCCTGAAGCTGTGCCTGACTCCATATTCTCTGCCCCGTCAGCAGTATCGGGGCTGTGCTGGTGGGAGGGAGTGAGGGGCCACAGATTTGTGGGTGGCCCGCTGTGAGTGGGGCTCTGCTGGCCATTCTGCAGGAGTTGTCAGGCTGCCACCTGTAAAGAAGAGGGTGTGTCACCCATACCTTCCGCTGGAATTTCTCTCCGGACAGAGGTGAGGAAGGCAAAAAGCAGTGGGGGCCGGGACAGGAGGGGTATCTCAGGTAGGGCAATGGAAAGCTTCCCGAAGAGCGCCCGGGGCCAGGACCACCCTGGCTGACCTGCAGGCACCAAGTTGGCCTGCGTGCTTTCGCTGGTGTGGCTCCACGGCCCTTCCTCTAGGCTTTCAAGACCTTGTACATATTCAGGTGTTTTACCTGGAAAGGGTGGGAACAGTTCAGCAGCAGCTGGCCTGGGGCTCAGCTCACGTTTACTCATAGATGCCTCGGCACGGTCCCCCAGCTTTGCAATGAGGACGCTCCTTGCGTGGGGGGTGGGTTGCTGGCGGTATGGGAGATGGTTCCCCACCTCTGACCAATTTCAGAATTGTTTACTGCTGGAGCAAGTGCCCTGATAGGGTTTTCCTCTGTATAACTCGTGGGTTAAGGTTTTTTTTTTTTCTTTTATGTTTCAAGTTAGATTTTATTCCTCTTTTATGTATTTATAGATATAAGCATGGAAATAATTCATTCCTATAAATACATCTGTGTGACGGGAAGAACGTTTTTCTGTTTTATTTTTAAATTTTATTTTTTAAAATTTTGAAATTTAATTTTTATTTTTTTTATACAGCACGTTATTATTAGTTATGTATTTTATGCATATACATGTATACAGGTCAATCCCAATCTCCCAACTCATCCCACCACCACCACCCCATGGCTTCCCACACTTGGTGTCCATACGTTTGTTCTCTACCTCTGTGTCTCTATTTCTTCCCTGCAAACCAGTTCATCTGTACCATTTTTTAGGCTCCACATATATGCATTAATATACAATATTTGTTTTCCTCTTTCTGACTTACTTCATTCTGTATGACAGTCTCTCGATCCATCGATGTCTCTACAAATGACCCAGTTTCATTCCTTTTTATGGCCGAGTAATATTCCATTTTATATATGTACCACATCTTTATCCATTCATCTGTCTGTGGGCATTTAGGTGGCTTCCATTACGTGGCTATTGTAAAGAGTGCTGCAACGAATATTGTGGTGAATGTGCCTTTTTGATTTACGGTTTTCTCTGGATATATGCCCAGAAGTGGGATTGCTGGATCAGATGGTAATTCTATTTCTAGTTTTTTTAAGGAAACTCCATACTGTTCTCCATAGTGACTGTATCAATTTACATTCCCACCAATAGTGGAAGAGGGCTCCTTTTGTCCACACCCTCCCCAGAATTGGTTGTTTGTAGATTTTCTGATGATGCCGATTCTAACAGGTGTGAGGTGACACCTCATTGTAGTTTTGATTTGCATTTCTCTAATAATTAGTGCTGTTGAGCAGCTTTTCATGTGCGTCTTGGCCATCTCTGTGTCTCCTTTGAAGAAACCTCTCTTTAGATCTTCTGCCCATTTTTGTATTGGGTTGTTTGTTCTTTTAATATTAAGCTGCATGAGCTGTTTATATATATTGGAGATTAAACCTCTGTCCATTGATTCTTTTGCAACGATTTTCGCCCATTCTGAGGCATGCCTTTTTCCATTCCCGTTTTTTCTAACAAAAAAGGAAAGAAAGGAAAAGAAGCAGAACACTAATGTGCCTAAAATATGCCTTTTGAAACGGTCGTTTTGAAATATGGACGTCCTTTGAATTTTTTGGTCGATATGTGACCCCAGGATTTGTTTTCAGGGCAGGTGTCATTTACAGGCCTGCAATGATTTTGAATATCAACTGACCATTAGCGCTGGGATTAAAGCTGCTGTTGTGTGAAACGGCCACAAGGTGGCAGCAGTTCTCCCTTACCAAATCTGGTGACTAGGGCAACAGAGCCTCAATGGAAGTGGTGTTCTAGATTGGAATTTAGAATGGAATGTGCCAGGAGAAAGCCCCTCAAGTTTGTCTCACTACTTCTTCGTGTATTTAATTTATTTATTTTTTATTTTTTATTACAGCAAGTTTGATTACAATGTTTGGCTTGTTGTAGGTGTGGAAGATGTGGTTCTTTTACACATATACAGATGTCTGTTCTTCCTGGGATCCTTTTCCCATGTACGTTATGACAAAATGTTGAGTAGTCCTCTCTTGGTATTCTGTAGGTCTTTGGTGATTATATATGTCACCTGTGTTTGTATATGTCTCTTAACCCCGATATCGTAATGAAACCAATCCTCACACCTTTCCATTGGTGAACCATAAGTTTGTTTAATGAATCTGTGATTGCCCTTCTCCGTGGCAATATCTGCCCTGGTATCCATTTTTAGGTAACACCTATAAGTGATATGATATGATATGTGTCTTTCACTTTCTGACTTACTACAAGTCACATGATTACTTCTAGACTCATCTACGGTGCTGCAAATGGCATTGTGTCCTTTTTTCCCTTGGCTTCTATTCTGCCTTAGCGAGGTCCATTTTCAACAATGTGATTCCCTGAGGGTTGTGGATTAGCTGACCTGGGCAGCCTTACCCTGCCGGCCCGCCCACCCCAGGTGTGCCTCGTTGAGGTCAATATAAACAGCGCTCCAGGCAGCAATAGCCCCTGAAGCTGTGCCTGACTCCATATTCTCTGCCCCGCCAGCAGTCTCGGGGCTGTGCTGGTGGGAGGGAGTGAGGGGCCACAGATTTGTGGGTGGCCCGCTGTGAGTGGGGCTCTGCTGGCCATTCTGCAGGAGTTGTCAGGCTGCCACCTGTAAAGAAGAGGATGTGTCACCCATACCTTCCGCTGGAATTTCTCTCCGGACAGAGGTGAGGAAGGCAAAAAGCAGTGGGGGCCGGGACAGGAGGGGTATCTCAGGTAGGGCAATGGAAAGCTTCCAGAAGAGCGCCCGGGGCCAGGACCACCCTGGCTGGCCTGCAGGCACCAAGTTGGCCTGCGTGCTTTCGCTGGTGTGGCTCCACGGCCCTTCCTCTAGGCTTTCAAGCCCTTGTACATATTCAGGTGTTTTACCTGGGAAGGGTGGGAACAGTTCAGCAGCAGCTGGCCTGGGTCTCAGCTCACGTTTACTCATAGATGCCTCGGCACGGTCCCCCAGCTTTGCAATGAGGACGCTCCTTGCGTGGGGGGTGGGTTGCTGGCGGTATGGGAGATGGTTCCCCACCTCTGAACAATTTCAGAATTGTTTACTGCTGGAGCAAGTGCCCTGATAGGGTTTTCCTCTGTATAACTCGTGGGTTAAGGTTTTTTATTTTTCTTTTATGGTTCAAGTTAGATTTTATTCCTCTTTTATGTATTTATAGATATAAGCATGGAAATAATTCATTCCTATAAATACATCTGTGTGACGGGAAGAATGTTTTTCTGTTTTATTTTTAAATTTTATTTTTTAAAATTTTGAAATTTAATTTTTATTTTTTTTATACAGCACGTTATTATTAGTTATGTATTTTATGCATATACATGTATACAGGTCAATCCCAATCTCCCAACTCATCCCACCACCACCACCCCATGGCTTCCCACACTTGGTGTCCATACGTTTGTTCTCTACCTCTGTGTCTCTATTTCTTCCCTGCAAACCAGTTCATCTGTACCATTTTTTAGGCTCCATAAATATGCATTAATATACAATATTTGTTTTCCTCTTTCTGACTTACTTCATTCTGTATGACAGTCTCTCGATCCATCGATGTCTCTACAAATGACCCAGTTTCATTCCTTTTTATGGCCGAGTAATATTCCATTTTATATATGTACCACATCTTTATCCATTCATCTGTCTGTGGGCATTTAGGTGGCTTCCATTACCTGGGTATTGTAAAGAGTGCTGCAACGAACATTGTGGTGAATGTGCCTTTTTGATTTACGGTTTTCTCTGGGTATATGCCCAGAAGTGGGATTGCTGGATCAGATGGTGATTCTATTTCTAGTTTTTTTAAGGAAACTCCATACTGTTCTCCATAGTGACTGTATCAATTTACATTCCCACCAATAGTGGAAGAGGGCTCCTTTTGTCCACACCCTCCCCAGAATTGGTTGTTTGTAGATTTTCTGATGATGCCGATTCTAACAGGTGTGAGGTGACACCTCATTGTAGTTTTGATTTGCATTTCTCTAATAATTAGTGCTGTTGAGCAGCTTTTCATGTGCGTCTTGGCCATCTCTGTGTCTCCTTT
The DNA here is from genome assembly GCF_964341445.2 of Mesoplodon mirus. Lineage (NCBI taxonomy): Eukaryota > Metazoa > Chordata > Mammalia > Artiodactyla > Ziphiidae > Mesoplodon > Mesoplodon mirus. Next base: position 125,854,125 of record NC_138984.1, read on the forward strand.
GAAGAAACCTCTCTTTAGATCTTCTGCCCATTTTTGTATTGGGTTGTTTGTTCTTTTAATATTAAGCTGCATGAGCTGTTTATATATATTGGAGATTAAACCTCTGTCCATTGATTCGTTTGCAACGATTTTCGCCCATTCTGAGGCATGCCTTTTTCCATTCCCGTTTTTTCTAACAAAAAAGGAAAGAAAGGAAAAGAAGCAGAACACTAATGTGCGTAAAATATGCCTTTTGAAACGGTCGTTTTGAAATATGGACGTCCTTTGAATTTTTTGGTCGATATGTGACCCCAGGATTTGTTTTCAGGGCAGGTGTCATTTACAGGCCTGCAATGATTTTGAATATCAACTGACCATTAGCGCTGGGATTAAAGCTGCTGTTGTGTGAAACGGCCACAAGGTGGCAGCAGTTCTCCCTTACCAAATCTGGTGACTAGGGCAACAGAGCCTCAATGGAAGTGGTGTTCTAGATTGGAATTTAGAATGGAATGTGCCAGGAGAAAGCCCCTCAAGTTTGTCTCACTACTTCTTCTTCGTGTTTTTAATTTAATTTTTTTTTTATTTTTTATTACAGCAAGTTTGATTACAATGTTTGGCTTGTTGTAGGTGTGGAAGATGTGGTTCTTTTACACATATACAGATGTCTGTTCTTCCTGGGATCCTTTTCCCATGTACGTTATGACAGAATGTTGAGTAGTCCTCTCTTGGTATTCTGTAGGTCTTTGGTGATTATATATGTCACCTGTGTTTGTATATGTCTCTTAACGCCGATATCGTAATGAAACCAATCCTCACACCTTTCCATTGGTGAACCATAAGTTTGTTTAATGAATCTGTGATTGCCCATCTCCGTGGCAATATCTGCCCTGGTATCCATTTTTAGGTAACACCTATACGTGATATGATATGATATGTGTCTTTCACTTTCTGACTTACTACAAGTCACGTGATTACTTCTAGACTCATCTACGATGCTGCAAATGGCATTGTGTCCTTTTTTCCCTTGGCTTCTATTCTGCCTTAGCGAGGTCCATTTTCAATAATGTGATTCCCTGAGGGTTGTGGATTAGCTGACCTGGGCAGCCTTACCCTGCCGGCCCGCCTCCCAAGGTGTGCCTCGTTGAGGTCAATATAAACAGCGCTGCAGGCAGCAATAGCCCCTGAAGCTGTGCCTGACTCCATATTCTCTGCCCCGTCAGCAGTCTCGGGGCTGTGCTGGTGGGAGGGAGTGAGGGGCCACAGCTTTGTGGGTGGCCCGCTGTGAGTGGGGCTCTGCTGGCCATTCTGCAGGAGTTGTCAGGCTGCCACCTGTAAAGAAGAGGATGTGTCACCCATACCTTCCGCTGGAATTTCTCTCCGGACAGAGGTGAGGAAGGCAAAAAGCAGTGGGGGCCGGGACAGGAGGGGTATCTCAGGTAGGGCAATGGAAAGCTTCCGGAAGAGCGCCCGGGGCCAGGACCACCCTGGCTGGCCTGCAGGCACCAAGTTGACCTGCGTGCTTTCGCTGGTGTGGCTCCACGGCCCTTCCTCTAGGCTTTCAAGCCCTTGTACATATTCAGGTGTTTTACCTGGGAAGGGTGGGAACAGTTCAGCAGCAGCTGGCCTGGGGCTCAGCTCACGTTTACTCACAGATGCCTCGGCACGGTCCCCCAGCTTTGCAATGAGGACGCTCCTTGCGTGGGGGGTGGGTTGCTGGCTGTATGGGAGATGGTTCCCCACCTCTGACCAATTTCAGAATTGTTTACCGCTGGAGCAAGTGCCCTGATAGGGTTTTCCTCTGTATAACTCGTGGGTTCAGGTTTTTTTTTTTTCTTTTATGGTTCAAGTTAGATTTTATTCCTCTTTTATGTATTTATAGATATAAGCATGGAAATAATTCATTCCTATAAATACATCTGTGTGACGGGAAGAACGTTTTTCTGTTTTATTTTTAAATTTTATTTTTTAAAATTTGGAAATTTAATTTTTATTTAATTTTTTTATACAGCACGTTATTATTAGTTATGTATTTTATGCATATACATGTATACAGGTCAATCCCAAACTCCCAACTCATCCCACCACCACCACCCCATGGCTTCCCACACTTGGTGTCCATACGTTTGTTCTCTACCTCTGTGTCTCTATTTCTTCCCTGCAAACCAGTTCATCTGTACCATTTTTTAGGCTCCACATATATGCATTAATATACAATATTTGTTTTCCTCTTTCTGACTTACTTCATTCTGTATGACAGTCTCTCGATCCATCGATGTCTCTACAAATGACCCAGTTTCATTCCTTTTTATGGCCGAGTAATATTCCATTTTATATATGTACCACATCTTTATCCATTCATCTGTCTGTGGGCATTTAGGTGGCTTCCATTACGTGGCTATTGTAAAGAGTGCTGCAACGAATATTGTGGTGAATGTGCCTTTTTGATTTACGGTTTTCTCTGGATATATGCCCAGAAGTGGGATTGCTGGATCAGATGGTAATTCTATTTCTAGTTTTTTTAAGGAAACTCCATACTGTTCTCCATAGTGACTGTATCAATTTACATTCCCACCAATAGTGGAAGAGGGCTCCTTTTGTCCACACCCTCCCCAGAATTGGTTGTTTGTAGATTTTCTGATGATGCCGATTCTAACAGGTGTGAGGTGACACCTCATTGTAGTTTTGATTTGCATTTCTCTAATAATTAGTGCTGTTGAGCAGCTTTTCATGTGCGTCTTGGCCATCTCTGTGTCTCCTTTGAAGAAACCTCTCTTTAGATCTTCTGCCCATTTTTGTATTGGGTTGTTTGTTCTTTTAATATTAAGCTGCATGAGCTGTTTATATATATTGGAGATTAAACCTCTGTCCATTGATTCTTTTGCAACGATTTTCGCCCATTCTGAGGCATGCCTTTTTCCATTCCCGTTTTTTCTAACAAAAAAGGAAAGAAAGGAAAAGAAGCAGAACACTAATGTGCGTAAAATATGCCTTTTGAAACGGTCGTTTTGAAATATGGACGTCCTTTGAATTTTTTGGTCGATATGTGACCCCAGGATTTGTTTTCAGGGCAGGTGTCATTTACAGGCCTGCAATGATTTTGAATATCAACTGACCATTAGCGCTGGGATTAAAGCTGCTGTTGTGTGAAACGGCCACAAGGTGGCAGCAGTTCTCCCTTACCAAATCTGGTGACTAGGGCAACAGAGCCTCAATGGAAGTGGTGTTCTAGATTGGAATTTAGAATGGAATGTGCCAGGAGAAAGCCCCTCAAGTTTGTCTCACTACTTCTTCGTGTATTTAATTTATTTATTTTTTATTTTTTATTACAGCAAGTTTGATTACAATGTTTGGCTTGTTGTAGGTGTGGAAGATGTGGTTCTTTTACACATATACAGATGTCTGTTCTTCCTGGGATCCTTTTCCCATGTACGTTATGACAGAATGTTGAGTAGTCCTCTCTTGGTATTCTGTAGGTCTTTGGTGATTATATATGTCACCTGTGTTTGTATATGTCTCTTAACCCCGATATCGTAATGAAACCAATCCTCACACCTTTCCATTGGTGAACCATAAGTTTGTTTAATGAATCTGTGATTGCCCTTCTCCGTGGCAATATCTGCCCTGGTATCCATTTTTAGGTAACACCTATAAGTGATATGATTTGATATGTGTCTTTCACTTTCTGACTTACTACAAGTCACATGATTACTTCTAGACTCATCTACGGTGCTGCAAATGGCATTGTGTCCTTTTTTCCCTTGGCTTCTATTCTGCCTTAGCGAGGTCCATTTTCAACAATGTGATTCCCTGAGGGTTGTGGATTAGCTGACCTGGGCAGCCTTACCCTGCCGGCCCGCCCACCCCAGGTGTGCCTCGTTGAGGTCAATATAAACAGCGCTGCAGGCAGCAATAGCCCCTGAAGCTGTGCCTGACTCCATATTCTCTGCCCCGCCAGCAGTCTCGGGGCTGTGCTGGTGGGAGGGAGTGAGGGGCCACAGATTTGTGGGTGGCCCGCTGTGAGTGGGGCTCTGCTGGCCATTCTGCAGGAGTTGTCAGGCTGCCACCTGTAAAGAAGAGGATGTGTCACCCATACCTTCCGCTGGAATTTCTCTCCGGACAGAGGTGAGGAAGGCAAAAAGCAGTGGGGGCCGGGACAGGAGGGGTATCTCAGGTAGGGCAATGGAAAGCTTCCAGAAGAGCGCCCGGGGCCAGGACCACCCTGGCTGGCCTGCAGGCACCAAGTTGGCCTGCGTGCTTTCGCTGGTGTGGCTCCACGGCCCTTCCTCTAGGCTTTCAAGCCCTTGTACATATTCAGGTGTTTTACCTGGGAAGGGTGGGAACAGTTCAGCAGCAGCTGGCCTGGGTCTCAGCTCACGTTTACTCATAGATGCCTCGGCACGGTCCCCCAGCTTTGCAATGTGGACGCTCCTTGCGTGGGGGGTGGGTTGCTGGCGGTATGGGAGATGGTTCCCCACCTCTGAACAATTTCAGAATTGTTTACTGCTGGAGCAAGTGCCCTGATAGGGTTTTCCTCTGTATAACTCGTGGGTTAAGGTTTTTTATTTTTCTTTTATGGTTCAAGTTAGATTTTATTCCTCTTTTATGTATTTATAGATATAAGCATGGAAATAATTCATTCCTATAAATACATCTGTGTGACGGGAAGAATGTTTTTCTGTTTTATTTTTAAATTTTATTTTTTAAAATTTTGAAATTTAATTTTTATTTTTTTTATACAGCACGTTATTATTAGTTATGTATTTTATGCATATACATGTATACAGGTCAATCCCAATCTCCCAACTCATCCCACCACCACCACCCCATGGCTTCCCACACTTGGTGTCCATACGTTTGTTCTCTACCTCTGTGTCTCTATTTCTTCCCTGCAAACCAGTTCATCTGTACCATTTTTTAGGCTCCATAAATATGCATTAATATACAATATTTGTTTTCCTCTTTCTGACTTACTTCATTCTGTATGACAGTCTCTCGATCCATCGATGTCTCTACAAATGACCCAGTTTCATTCCTTTTTATGGCCGAGTAATATTCCATTTTATATATGTACCACATCTTTATCCATTCATCTGTCTGTGGGCATTTAGGTGGCTTCCATTACCTGGCTATTGTAAAGAGTGCTGCAACGAACATTGTGGTGAATGTGCCTTTTTGATTTACGGTTTTCTCTGGGTATATGCCCAGAAGTGGGATTGCTGGATCAGATGGTGATTCTATTTCTAGTTTTTTTAAGGAAACTCCATACTGTTCTCCATAGTGACTGTATCAATTTACATTCCCACCAATAGTGGAAGAGGGCTCCTTTTGTCCACACCCTCCCCAGAATTGGTTGTTTGTAGATTTTCTGATGATGCCGATTCTAACAGGTGTGAGGTGACACCTCATTGTAGTTTTGATTTGCATTTCTCTAATAATTAGTGCTGTTGAGCAGCTTTTCATGTGCGTCTTGGCCATCTCTGTGTCTCCTTTGAAGAAACCTCTCTTTAGATCTTCTGCCCATTTTTGTATTGGGTTGTTTGTTCTTTTAATATTAAGCTGCATGAGCTGTTTATATATATTGGAGATTAAACCTCTGTCCATTGATTCTTTTGCAACGATTTTCGCCCATTCTGAGGCATGCCTTTTTCCATTCCCGTTTTTTCTAACAAAAAAGGAAAGAAAGGAAAAGAAGCAGAACACTAATGTGCGTAAAATATGCCTTTTGAAACGGTCGTTTTGAAATATGGACGTCCTTTGAATTTTTTGGTCGATATGTGACCCCAGGATTTGTTTTCAGGGCAGGTGTCATTTACAGGCCTGCAATGATTTTGAATATCAACTGACCATTAGCGCTGGGATTAAAGCTGCTGTTGTGTGAAACGGCCACAAGGTGGCAGCAGTTCTCCCTTACCAAATCTGGTGACTAGGGCAACAGAGCCTCAATGGAAGTGGTGTTCTAGATTGGAATTTAGAATGGAATGTGCCAGGAGAAAGCCCCTCAAGTTTGTCTCACTACTTCTTCGTGTATTTAATTTATTTATTTTTTATTTTTTATTACAGCAAGTTTGATTACAATGTTTGGCTTGTTGTAGGTGTGGAAGATGTGGTTCTTTTACACATATACAGATGTCTGTTCTTCCTGGGATCCTTTTCCCATGTACGTTATGACAGAATGTTGAGTAGTCCTCTCTTGGTATTCTGTAGGTCTTTGGTGATTATATATGTCACCTGTGTTTGTATATGTCTCTTAACCCCGATATCGTAATGAAACCAATCCTCACACCTTTCCATTGGTGAACCATAAGTTTGTTTAATGAATCTGTGATTGCCCTTCTCCGTGGCAATATCTGCCCTGGTATCCATTTTTAGGTAACACCTATAAGTGATATGATTTGATATGTGTCTTTCACTTTCTGACTTACTACAAGTCACATGATTACTTCTAGACTCATCTACGGTGCTGCAAATGGCATTGTGTCCTTTTTTCCCTTGGCTTCTATTCTGCCTTAGCGAGGTCCATTTTCAACAATGTGATTCCCTGAGGGTTGTGGATTAGCTGACCTGGGCAGCCTTACCCTGCCGGCCCGCCCACCCCAGGTGTGCCTCGTTGAGGTCAATATAAACAGCGCTGCAGGCAGCAATAGCCCCTGAAGCTGTGCCTGACTCCATATTCTCTGCCCCGCCAGCAGTCTCGGGGCTGTGCTGGTGGGAGGGAGTGAGGGGCCACAGATTTGTGGGTGGCCCGCTGTGAGTGGGGCTCTGCTGGCCATTCTGCAGGAGTTGTCAGGCTGCCACCTGTAAAGAAGAGGATGTGTCACCCATACCTTCCGCTGGAATTTCTCTCCGGACAGAGGTGAGGAAGGCAAAAAGCAGTGGGGGCCGGGACAGGAGGGGTATCTCAGGTAGGGCAATGGAAAGCTTCCAGAAGAGCGCCCGGGGCCAGGACCACCCTGGCTGGCCTGCAGGCACCAAGTTGGCCTGCGTGCTTTCGCTGGTGTGGCTCCACGGCCCTTCCTCTAGGCTTTCAAGCCCTTGTACATATTCAGGTGTTTTACCTGGGAAGGGTGGGAACAGTTCAGCAGCAGCTGGCCTGGGTCTCAGCTCACGTTTACTCATAGATGCCTCGGCACGGTCCCCCAGCTTTGCAATGTGGACGCTCCTTGCGTGGGGGGTGGGTTGCTGGCGGTATGGGAGATGGTTCCCCACCTCTGAACAATTTCAGAATTGTTTACTGCTGGAGCAAGTGCCCTGATAGGGTTTTCCTCTGTATAACTCGTGGGTTAAGGTTTTTTATTTTTCTTTTATGGTTCAAGTTAGATTTTATTCCTCTTTTATGTATTTATAGATATAAGCATGGAAATAATTCATTCCTATAAATACATCTGTGTGACGGGAAGAATGTTTTTCTGTTTTATTTTTAAATTTTATTTTTTAAAATTTTGAAATTTAATTTTTATTTTTTTTATACAGCACGTTATTATTAGTTATGTATTTTATGCATATACATGTATACAGGTCAATCCCAATCTCCCAACTCATCCCACCACCACCACCCCATGGCTTCCCACACTTGGTGTCCATACGTTTGTTCTCTACCTCTGTGTCTCTATTTCTTCCCTGCAAACCAGTTCATCTGTACCATTTTTTAGGCTCCATAAATATGCATTAATATACAATATTTGTTTTCCTCTTTCTGACTTACTTCATTCTGTATGACAGTCTCTCGATCCATCGATGTCTCTACAAATGACCCAGTTTCATTCCTTTTTATGGCCGAGTAATATTCCATTTTATATATGTACCACATCTTTATCCATTCATCTGTCTGTGGGCATTTAGGTGGCTTCCATTACCTGGCTATTGTAAAGAGTGCTGCAACGAACATTGTGGTGAATGTGCCTTTTTGATTTACGGTTTTCTCTGGGTATATGCCCAGAAGTGGGATTGCTGGATCAGATGGTGATTCTATTTCTAGTTTTTTTAAGGAAACTCCATACTGTTCTCCATAGTGACTGTATCAATTTACATTCCCACCAATAGTGGAAGAGGGCTCCTTTTGTCCACACCCTCCCCAGAATTGGTTGTTTGTAGATTTTCTGATGATGCCGATTCTAACAGGTGTGAGGTGACACCTCATTGTAGTTTTGATTTGCATTTCTCTAATAATTAGTGCTGTTGAGCAGCTTTTCATGTGCGTCTTGGCCATCTCTGTGTCTCCTTTGAAGAAACCTCTCTTTAGATCTTCTGCCCATTTTTGTATTGGGTTGTTTGTTCTTTTAATATTAAGCTGCATGAGCTGTTTATATATATTGGAGATTAAACCTCTGTCCATTGATTCGTTTGCAACGATTTTCGCCCATTCTGAGGCATGCCTTTTTCCATTCCCGTTTTTTCTAACAAAAAAGGAAAGAAAGGAAAAGAAGCAGAACACTAATGTGCGTAAAATATGCCTTTTGAAACGGTCGTTTTGAAATATGGACGTCCTTTGAATTTTTTGGTCGATATGTGACCCCAGGATTTGTTTTCAGGGCAGGTGTCATTTACAGGCCTGCAATGATTTTGAATATCAACTGACCATTAGCGCTGGGATTAAAGCTGCTGTTGTGTGAAACGGCCACAAGGTGGCAGCAGTTCTCCCTTACCAAATCTGGTGACTAGGGCAACAGAGCCTCAATGGAAGTGGTGTTCTAGATTGGAATTTAGAATGGAATGTGCCAGGAGAAAGCCCCTCAAGTTTGTCTCACTACTTCTTCTTCGTGTTTTTAATTTAATTTTTTTTTTATTTTTTATTACAGCAAGTTTGATTACAATGTTTGGCTTGTTGTAGGTGTGGAAGATGTGGTTCTTTTACACATATACAGATGTCTGTTCTTCCTGGGATCCTTTTCCCATGTACGTTATGACAGAATGTTGAGTAGTCCTCTCTTGGTATTCTGTAGGTCTTTGGTGATTATATATGTCACCTGTGTTTGTATATGTCTCTTAACGCCGATATCGTAATGAAACCAATCCTCACACCTTTCCATTGGTGAACCATAAGTTTGTTTAATGAATCTGTGATTGCCCATCTCCGTGGCAATATCTGCCCTGGTATCCATTTTTAGGTAACACCTATACGTGATATGATATGATATGTGTCTTTCACTTTCTGACTTACTACAAGTCACGTGATTACTTCTAGACTCATCTACGATGCTGCAAATGGCATTGTGTCCTTTTTTCCCTTGGCTTCTATTCTGCCTTAGCGAGGTCCATTTTCAATAATGTGATTCCCTGAGGGTTGTGGATTAGCTGACCTGGGCAGCCTTACCCTGCCGGCCCGCCTCCCAAGGTGTGCCTCGTTGAGGTCAATATAAACAGCGCTGCAGGCAGCAATAGCCCCTGAAGCTGTGCCTGACTCCATATTCTCTGCCCCGTCAGCAGTCTCGGGGCTGTGCTGGTGGGAGGGAGTGAGGGGCCACAGCTTTGTGGGTGGCCCGCTGTGAGTGGGGCTCTGCTGGCCATTCTGCAGGAGTTGTCAGGCTGCCACCTGTAAAGAAGAGGATGTGTCACCCATACCTTCCGCTGGAATTTCTCTCCGGACAGAGGTGAGGAAGGCAAAAAGCAGTGGGGGCCGGGACAGGAGGGGTATCTCAGGTAGGGCAATGGAAAGCTTCCGGAAGAGCGCCCGGGGCCAGGACCACCCTGGCTGGCCTGCAGGCACCAAGTTGACCTGCGTGCTTTCGCTGGTGTGGCTCCACGGCCCTTCCTCTAGGCTTTCAAGCCCTTGTACATATTCAGGTGTTTTACCTGGGAAGGGTGGGAACAGTTCAGCAGCAGCTGGCCTGGGGCTCAGCTCACGTTTACTCACAGATGCCTCGGCACGGTCCCCCAGCTTTGCAATGAGGACGCTCCTTGCGTGGGGGGTGGGTTGCTGGCTGTATGGGAGATGGTTCCCCACCTCTGACCAATTTCAGAATTGTTTACCGCTGGAGCAAGTGCCCTGATAGGGTTTTCCTCTGTATAACTCGTGGGTTCAGGTTTTTTTTTTTCTTTTATGGTTCAAGTTAGATTTTATTCCTCTTTTATGTATTTATAGATATAAGCATGGAAATAATTCATTCCTATAAATACATCTGTGTGACGGGAAGAACGTTTTTCTGTTTTATTTTTAAATTTTATTTTTTAAAATTTGGAAATTTAATTTTTATTTAATTTTTTTATACAGCACGTTATTATTAGTTATGTATTTTATGCATATACATGTATACAGGTCAATCCCAAACTCCCAACTCATCCCACCACCACCACCCCATGGCTTCCCACACTTGGTGTCCATACGTTTGTTCTCTACCTCTGTGTCTCTATTTCTTCCCTGCAAACCAGTTCATCTGTACCATTTTTTAGGCTCCACATATATGCATTAATATACAATATTTGTTTTCCTCTTTCTGACTTACTTCATTCTGTATGACAGTCTCTCGATCCATCGATGTCTCTACAAATGACCCAGTTTCATTCCTTTTTATGGCCGAGTAATATTCCATTTTATATATGTACCACATCTTTATCCATTCATCTGTCTGTGGGCATTTAGGTGGCTTCCATTACGTGGCTATTGTAAAGAGTGCTGCAACGAATATTGTGGTGAATGTGCCTTTTTGATTTACGGTTTTCTCTGGATATATGCCCAGAAGTGGGATTGCTGGATCAGATGGTAATTCTATTTCTAGTTTTTTTAAGGAAACTCCATACTGTTCTCCATAGTGACTGTATCAATTTACATTCCCACCAATAGTGGAAGAGGGCTCCTTTTGTCCACACCCTCCCCAGAATTGGTTGTTTGTAGATTTTCTGATGATGCCGATTCTAACAGGTGTGAGGTGACACCTCATTGTAGTTTTGATTTGCATTTCTCTAATAATTAGTGCTGTTGAGCAGCTTTTCATGTGCGTCTTGGCCATCTCTGTGTCTCCTTTGAAGAAACCTCTCTTTAGATCTTCTGCCCATTTTTGTATTGGGTTGTTTGTTCTTTTAATATTAAGCTGCATGAGCTGTTTATATATATTGGAGATTAAACCTCTGTCCATTGATTCTTTTGCAACGATTTTCGCCCATTCTGAGGCATGCCTTTTTCCATTCCCGTTTTTTCTAACAAAAAAGGAAAGAAAGGAAAAGAAGCAGAACACTAATGTGCGTAAAATATGCCTTTTGAAACGGTCGTTTTGAAATATGGACGTCCTTTGAATTTTTTGGTCGATATGTGACCCCAGGATTTGTTTTCAGGGCAGGTGTCATTTACAGGCCTGCAATGATTTTGAATATCAACTGACCATTAGCGCTGGGATTAAAGCTGCTGTTGTGTGAAACGGCCACAAGGTGGCAGCAGTTCTCCCTTACCAAATCTGGTGACTAGGGCAACAGAGCCTCAATGGAAGTGGTGTTCTAGATTGGAATTTAGAATGGAATGTGCCAGGAGAAAGCCCCTCAAGTTTGTCTCACTACTTCTTCGTGTATTTAATTTATTTATTTTTTATTTTTTATTACAGCAAGTTTGATTACAATGTTTGGCTTGTTGTAGGTGTGGAAGATGTGGTTCTTTTACACATATACAGATGTCTGTTCTTCCTGGGATCCTTTTCCCATGTACGTTATGACAGAATGTTGAGTAGTCCTCTCTTGGTATTCTGTAGGTCTTTGGTGATTATATATGTCACCTGTGTTTGTATATGTCTCTTAACCCCGATATCGTAATGAAACCAATCCTCACACCTTTCCATTGGTGAACCATAAGTTTGTTTAATGAATCTGTGATTGCCCTTCTCCGTGGCAATATCTGCCCTGGTATCCATTTTTAGGTAACACCTATAAGTGATATGATTTGATATGTGTCTTTCACTTTCTGACTTACTACAAGTCACATGATTACTTCTAGACTCATCTACGGTGCTGCAAATGGCATTGTGTCCTTTTTTCCCTTGGCTTCTATTCTGCCTTAGCGAGGTCCATTTTCAACAATGTGATTCCCTGAGGGTTGTGGATTAGCTGACCTGGGCAGCCTTACCCTGCCGGCCCGCCCACCCCAGGTGTGCCTCGTTGAGGTCAATATAAACAGCGCTGCAGGCAGCAATAGCCCCTGAAGCTGTGCCTGACTCCATATTCTCTGCCCCGCCAGCAGTCTCGGGGCTGTGCTGGTGGGAGGGAGTGAGGGGCCACAGATTTGTGGGTGGCCCGCTGTGAGTGGGGCTCTGCTGGCCATTCTGCAGGAGTTGTCAGGCTGCCACCTGTAAAGAAGAGGATGTGTCACCCATACCTTCCGCTGGAATTTCTCTCCGGACAGAGGTGAGGAAGGCAAAAAGCAGTGGGGGCCGGGACAGGAGGGGTATCTCAGGTAGGGCAATGGAAAGCTTCCAGAAGAGCGCCCGGGGCCAGGACCACCCTGGCTGGCCTGCAGGCACCAAGTTGGCCTGCGTGCTTTCGCTGGTGTGGCTCCACGGCCCTTCCTCTAGGCTTTCAAGCCCTTGTACATATTCAGGTGTTTTACCTGGGAAGGGTGGGAACAGTTCAGCAGCAGCTGGCCTGGGTCTCAGCTCACGTTTACTCATAGATGCCTCGGCACGGTCCCCCAGCTTTGCAATGTGGACGCTCCTTGCGTGGGGGGTGGGTTGCTGGCGGTATGGGAGATGGTTCCCCACCTCTGAACAATTTCAGAATTGTTTACTGCTGGAGCAAGTGCCCTGATAGGGTTTTCCTCTGTATAACTCGTGGGTTAAGGTTTTTTATTTTTCTTTTATGGTTCAAGTTAGATTTTATTCCTCTTTTATGTATTTATAGATATAAGCATGGAAATAATTCATTCCTATAAATACATCTGTGTGACGGGAAGAATGTTTTTCTGTTTTATTTTTAAATTTTATTTTTTAAAATTTTGAAATTTAATTTTTATTTTTTTTATACAGCACGTTATTATTAGTTATGTATTTTATGCATATACATGTATACAGGTCAATCCCAATCTCCCAACTCATCCCACCACCACCACCCCATGGCTTCCCACACTTGGTGTCCATACGTTTGTTCTCTACCTCTGTGTCTCTATTTCTTCCCTGCAAACCAGTTCATCTGTACCATTTTTTAGGCTCCATAAATATGCATTAATATACAATATTTGTTTTCCTCTTTCTGACTTACTTCATTCTGTATGACAGTCTCTCGATCCATCGATGTCTCTACAAATGACCCAGTTTCATTCCTTTTTATGGCCGAGTAATATTCCATTTTATATATGTACCACATCTTTATCCATTCATCTGTCTGTGGGCATTTAGGTGGCTTCCATTACCTGGCTATTGTAAAGAGTGCTGCAACGAACATTGTGGTGAATGTGCCTTTTTGATTTACGGTTTTCTCTGGGTATATGCCCAGAAGTGGGATTGCTGGATCAGATGGTGATTCTATTTCTAGTTTTTTTAAGGAAACTCCATACTGTTCTCCATAGTGACTGTATCAATTTACATTCCCACCAATAGTGGAAGAGGGCTCCTTTTGTCCACACCCTCCCCAGAATTGGTTGTTTGTAGATTTTCTGATGATGCCGATTCTAACAGGTGTGAGGTGACACCTCATTGTAGTTTTGATTTGCATTTCTCTAATAATTAGTGCTGTTGAGCAGCTTTTCATGTGCGTCTTGGCCATCTCTGTGTCTCCTTTGAAGAAACCTCTCTTTAGATCTTCTGCCCATTTTTGTATTGGGTTGTTTGTTCTTTTAATATTAAGCTGCATGAGCTGTTTATATATATTGGAGATTAAACCTCTGTCCATTGATTCTTTTGCAACGATTTTCGCCCATTCTGAGGCATGCCTTTTTCCATTCCCGTTTTTTCTAACAAAAAAGGAAAGAAAGGAAAAGAAGCAGAACACTAATGTGCGTAAAATATGCCTTTTGAAACGGTCGTTTTGAAATATGGACGTCCTTTGAATTTTTTGGTCGATATGTGACCCCAGGATTTGTTTTCAGGGCAGGTGTCATTTACAGGCCTGCAATGATTTTGAATATCAACTGACCATTAGCGCTGGGATTAAAGCTGCTGTTGTGTGAAACGGCCACAAGGTGGCAGCAGTTCTCCCTTACCAAATCTGGTGACTAGGGCAACAGAGCCTCAATGGAAGTGGTGTTCTAGATTGGAATTTAGAATGGAATGTGCCAGGAGAAAGCCCCTCAAGTTTGTCTCACTACTTCTTCGTGTATTTAATTTATTTATTTTTTATTTTTTATTACAGCAAGTTTGATTACAATGTTTGGCTTGTTGTAGGTGTGGAAGATGTGGTTCTTTTACACATATACAGATGTCTGTTCTTCCTGGGATCCTTTTCCCATGTACGTTATGACAGAATGTTGAGTAGTCCTCTCTTGGTATTCTGTAGGTCTTTGGTGATTATATATGTCACCTGTGTTTGTATATGTCTCTTAACCCCGATATCGTAATGAAACCAATCCTCACACCTTTCCATTGGTGAACCATAAGTTTGTTTAATGAATCTGTGATTGCCCTTCTCCGTGGCAATATCTGCCCTGGTATCCATTTTTAGGTAACACCTATAAGTGATATGATTTGATATGTGTCTTTCACTTTCTGACTTACTACAAGTCACATGATTACTTCTAGACTCATCTACGGTGCTGCAAATGGCATTGTGTCCTTTTTTCCCTTGGCTTCTATTCTGCCTTAGCGAGGTCCATTTTCAACAATGTGATTCCCTGAGGGTTGTGGATTAGCTGACCTGGGCAGCCTTACCCTGCCGGCCCGCCCACCCCAGGTGTGCCTCGTTGAGGTCAATATAAACAGCGCTGCAGGCAGCAATAGCCCCTGAAGCTGTGCCTGACTCCATATTCTCTGCCCCGCCAGCAGTCTCGGGGCTGTGCTGGTGGGAGGGAGTGAGGGGCCACAGATTTGTGGGTGGCCCGCTGTGAGTGGGGCTCTGCTGGCCATTCTGCAGGAGTTGTCAGGCTGCCACCTGTAAAGAAGAGGATGTGTCACCCATACCTTCCGCTGGAATTTCTCTCCGGACAGAGGTGAGGAAGGCAAAAAGCAGTGGGGGCCGGGACAGGAGGGGTATCTCAGGTAGGGCAATGGAAAGCTTCCAGAAGAGCGCCCGGGGCCAGGACCACCCTGGCTGGCCTGCAGGCACCAAGTTGGCCTGCGTGCTTTCGCTGGTGTGGCTCCACGGCCCTTCCTCTAGGCTTTCAAGCCCTTGTACATATTCAGGTGTTTTACCTGGGAAGGGTGGGAACAGTTCAGCAGCAGCTGGCCTGGGTCTCAGCTCACGTTTACTCATAGATGCCTCGGCACGGTCCCCCAGCTTTGCAATGTGGACGCTCCTTGCGTGGGGGGTGGGTTGCTGGCGGTATGGGAGATGGTTCCCCACCTCTGAACAATTTCAGAATTGTTTACTGCTGGAGCAAGTGCCCTGATAGGGTTTTCCTCTGTATAACTCGTGGGTTAAGGTTTTTTATTTTTCTTTTATGGTTCAAGTTAGATTTTATTCCTCTTTTATGTATTTATAGATATAAGCATGGAAATAATTCATTCCTATAAATACATCTGTGTGACGGGAAGAATGTTTTTCTGTTTTATTTTTAAATTTTATTTTTTAAAATTTTGAAATTTAATTTTTATTTTTTTTATACAGCACGTTATTATTAGTTATGTATTTTATGCATATACATGTATACAGGTCAATCCCAATCTCCCAACTCATCCCACCACCACCACCCCATGGCTTCCCACACTTGGTGTCCATACGTTTGTTCTCTACCTCTGTGTCTCTATTTCTTCCCTGCAAACCAGTTCATCTGTACCATTTTTTAGGCTCCATAAATATGCATTAATATACAATATTTGTTTTCCTCTTTCTGACTTACTTCATTCTGTATGACAGTCTCTCGATCCATCGATGTCTCTACAAATGACCCAGTTTCATTCCTTTTTATGGCCGAGTAATATTCCATTTTATATATGTACCACATCTTTATCCATTCATCTGTCTGTGGGCATTTAGGTGGCTTCCATTACCTGGCTATTGTAAAGAGTGCTGCAACGAACATTGTGGTGAATGTGCCTTTTTGATTTACGGTTTTCTCTGGGTATATGCCCAGAAGTGGGATTGCTGGATCAGATGGTGATTCTATTTCTAGTTTTTTTAAGGAAACTCCATACTGTTCTCCATAGTGACTGTATCAATTTACATTCCCACCAATAGTGGAAGAGGGCTCCTTTTGTCCACACCCTCCCCAGAATTGGTTGTTTGTAGATTTTCTGATGATGCCGATTCTAACAGGTGTGAGGTGACACCTCATTGTAGTTTTGATTTGCATTTCTCTAATAATTAGTGCTGTTGAGCAGCTTTTCATGTGCGTCTTGGCCATCTCTGTGTCTCCTTTGAAGAAACCTCTCTTTAGATCTTCTGCCCATTTTTGTATTGGGTTGTTTGTTCTTTTAATATTAAGCTGCATGAGCTGTTTATATATATTGGAGATTAAACCTCTGTCCATTGATTCGTTTGCAACGATTTTCGCCCATTCTGAGGCATGCCTTTTTCCATTCCCGTTTTTTCTAACAAAAAAGGAAAGAAAGGAAAAGAAGCAGAACACTAATGTGCGTAAAATATGCCTTTTGAAACGGTCGTTTTGAAATATGGACGTCCTTTGAATTTTTTGGTCGATATGTGACCCCAGGATTTGTTTTCAGGGCAGGTGTCATTTACAGGCCTGCAATGATTTTGAATATCAACTGACCATTAGCGCTGGGATTAAAGCTGCTGTTGTGTGAAACGGCCACAAGGTGGCAGCAGTTCTCCCTTACCAAATCTGGTGACTAGGGCAACAGAGCCTCAATGGAAGTGGTGTTCTAGATTGGAATTTAGAATGGAATGTGCCAGGAGAAAGCCCCTCAAGTTTGTCTCACTACTTCTTCTTCGTGTTTTTAATTTAATTTTTTTTTATTTTTTATTACAGCAAGTTTGATTACAATGTTTGGCTTGTTGTAGGTGTGGAAGATGTGGTTCTTTTACACATATACAGATGTCTGTTCTTCCTGGGATCCTTTTCCCATGTACGTTATGACAGAATGTTGAGTTAGTCCTCTCTTGGTATTCTGTAGGTCTTTGGTGATTATATATGTCACCTGTGTTTGTATATGTCTCTTAACGCCGATATCGTAATGAAACCAATCCTCACACCTTTCCATTGGTGAACCATAAGTTTGTTTAATGAATCTGTGATTGCCCATCTCCGTGGCAATATCTGCCCTGGTATCCATTTTTAGGTAACACCTATACGTGATATGATATGATATGTGTCTTTCACTTTCTGACTTACTACAAGTCACGTGATTACTTCTAGACTCATCTACGATGCTGCAAATGGCATTGTGTCCTTTTTTCCCTTGGCTTCTATTCTGCCTTAGCGAGGTCCATTTTCAATAATGTGATTCCCTGAGGGTTGTGGATTAGCTGACCTGGGCAGCCTTACCCTGCCGGCCCGCCTCCCAAGGTGTGCCTCGTTGAGGTCAATATAAACAGCGCTGCAGGCAGCAATAGCCCCTGAAGCTGTGCCTGACTCCATATTCTCTGCCCCGTCAGCAGTCTCTGGGCTGTGCTGGTGGGAGGGAGTGAGGGGCCACAGCTTTGTGGGTGGCCCGCTGTGAGTGGGGCTCTGCTGGCCATTCTGCAGGAGTTGTCAGGCTGCCACCTGTAAAGAAGAGGATGTGTCACCCATACCTTCCGCTGGAATTTCTCTCCGGACAGAGGTGAGGAAGGCAAAAAGCAGTGGGGGCCGGGACAGGAGGGGTATCTCAGGTAGGGCAATGGAAAGCTTCCGGAAGAGCGCCCGGGGCCAGGACCACCCTGGCTGGCCTGCAGGCACCAAGTTGACCTGCGTGCTTTCGCTGGTGTGGCTCCACGGCCCTTCCTCTAGGCTTTCAAGCCCTTGTACATATTCAGGTGTTTTACCTGGGAAGGGTGGGAACAGTTCAGCAGCAGCTGGCCTGGGGCTCAGCTCACGTTTACTCACAGATGCCTCGGCACGGTCCCCCAGCTTTGCAATGAGGACGCTCCTTGCGTGGGGGGTGGGTTGCTGGCTGTATGGGAGATGGTTCCCCACCTCTGACCAATTTCAGAATTGTTTACCGCTGGAGCAAGTGCCCTGATAGGGTTTTCCTCTGTATAACTCGTGGGTTCAGGTTTTTTTTTTCTTTTATGGTTCAAGTTAGATTTTATTCCTCTTTTATGTATTTATAGATATAAGCATGGAAATAATTCATTCCTATAAATACATCTGTGTGACGGGAAGAACGTTTTTCTGTTTTATTTTTAAATTTTATTTTTTAAAATTTGGAAATTTAATTTTTATTTAATTTTTTTATACAGCACGTTATTATTAGTTATGTATTTTATGCATATACATGTATACAGGTCAATCCCAATCTCCCAACTCATCCCACCACCACCACCCCATGGCTTCCCACACTTGGTGTCCATACGTTTGTTCTCTACCTCTGTGTCTCTATTTCTTCCCTGCAAACCAGTTCATCTGTACCATTTTTTAGGCTCCACATATATGCATTAATATACAATATTTGTTTTCCTCTTTCTGACTTACTTCATTCTGTATGACAGTCTCTCGATCCATCGATGTCTCTACAAATGACCCAGTTTCATTCCTTTTTATGGCCGAGTAATATTCCATTTTATATATGTACCACATCTTTATCCATTCATCTGTCTGTGGCCATTTAGGTGGCTTCCATTACCTGGCTATTGTAAAGAGTGCTGCAACGAACATTGTGGTGAATGTGCCTTTTTGATTTACGGTTTTCTCTGGGTATATGCCCAGAAGTGGGATTGCTGGATCAGATGGTGATTCTATTTCTAGTTTTTTTAAGGAAACTCCATACTGTTCTCCATAGTGACTGTATCAATTTACATTCCCACCAATAGTGGAAGAGGGCTCCTTTTGTCCACACCCTCCCCAGAATTGGTTGTTTGTAGATTTTCTGATGATGCCGATTCTAACAGGTGTGAGGTGACACCTCATTGTAGTTTTGATTTGCATTTCTCTAATAATTAGTGCTGTTGAGCAGCTTTTCATGTGCGTCTTGGCCATCTCTGTGTCTCCTTTGAAGAAACCTCTCTTTAGATCTTCTGCCCATTTTTGTATTGGGTTGTTTGTTGTTTTAATATTAAGCTGCATGAGCTGTTTATATATATTGGAGATTAAACCTCTGTCCATTGATTCGTTTGCAACGATTTTCGCCCATTCTGAGGGATGCCTTTTTCCATTCCCGTTTTTTCTAACAAAAAAGGAAAGAAAGGAAAAGAAGCAGAACACTAATGTGCGTAAAATATGCCTTTTGAAACGGTCGTTTTGAAATATGGACGTCCTTTGAATTTTTTGGTCGATATGTGACCCCAGGATTTGTTTTCAGGGCAGGTGTCATTTACAGGCCTGCAATGATTTTGAATATCAACTGACCATTAGCGCTGGGATTAAAGCTGCTGTTGTGTGAAACGGCCACAAGGTGGCAGCCGTTCTCCCTTACCAAATCTGGTGACTAGGGCAACAGAGCCTCAATGGAAGTGGTGTTCTAGATTGGAATTTAGAATGGAATGTGCCAGGAGAAAGCCCCTCAAGTTTGTCTCACTACTTCTTCGTGTTTTTAATTTAATTTTTTTATTTTTTATTACAGCAAGTTTGATTACAATGTTTGGCTTGTTGTAGGTGTGGAAGATGTGGTTCTTTTACACATATACAGATGTCTGTTCTTCCTGGGATCCTTTTCCCATGTACGTTATGACAGAATGTTGAGTAGTCCTCTCTTGGTATTCTGTAGGTCTTTGGTGATTATATATGTCACCTGTGTTTGTATATGTCTGTTAACCCCGTTATCGTAATGAAACCAATCCTCACACCTATCCATTGGTGAACCATAAGTTTGTTTAATGAATCTGTGATTGCCCTTCTCCGTGGCAATATCTGCCCTGGTATCCATTTTTAGGTAACACCTATAAGTGATATGATATGATATGTGTCTTTCACTTTCTGACTTACTACAAGTCACGTGATTACTTCTAGACTCATCTACGGTGCTGCAAATGGCATTGTGTCCTTTTTTCCCTTGGCTTCTATTCTGCCTTAGCGAGGTCCATTTTCAACAATGTGATTCCCTGAGGGTTGTGGATTAGCTGACCTGGGCAGCCTTACCCTGCCGGCCCGCCCTCCCCAGGTGTGCCTCGTTGAGGTCAATATAAACAGCGCTCCAGGCAGCAATAGCCCCTGAAGCTGTGCCTGACTCCATATTCTCTGCCCCGTCAGCAGTATCGGGGCTGTGCTGGTGGGAGGGAGTGAGGGGCCACAGCTTTGTGGGTGGCCCGCTGTGAGTGGGGCTCTGCTGGCCATTCTGCAGGAGTTGTCAGGCTGCCACCTGTAAAGAAGAGGATGTGTCACCCATACCTTCCGCTGGAATTTCTCTCCGGACAGAGGTGAGGAAGGCAAAAAGCAGTGGGGGCCGGGACAGGAGGGGTATCTCAGGTAGGGCAATGGAAAGCTTCCGGAAGAGCGCCCGGGGCCAGGACCACCCTGGCTGACCTGCAGGCACCAAGTTGGCCTGCGTGCTTTCGCTGGTGTGGCTCCACGGCCCTTCCTCTAGGCTTTCAAGACCTTGTACATATTCAGGTGTTTTACCTGGAAAGGGTGGGAACAGTTCAGCAGCAGCTGGCCTGGGGCTCAGCTCACGTTTACTCATAGATGCCTCGGCACGGTCCCCCAGCTTTGCAATGAGGACGCTCCTTGCGTGGGGGGTGGGTTGCTGGCGGTATGGGAGATGGTTCCCCACCTCTGACCAATTTCAGAATTGTTTACTGCTGGAGCAAGTGCCCTGATAGGGTTTTCCTCTGTATAACTCGTGGGTTAAGGTTTTTTTTTTTTCTTTTATGTTTCAAGTTAGATTTTATTCCTCTTTTATGTATTTATAGATATAAGCATGGAAATAATTCATTCCTATAAATACATCTGTGTGACGGGAAGAACGTTTTTCTGTTTTATTTTTAAATTTTATTTTTTAAAATTTTGAAATTTAATTTTTATTTTTTTTATACAGCACGTTATTATTAGTTATGTATTTTATGCATATACATGTATACAGGTCAATCCCAATCTCCCAACTCATCCCACCACCACCACCCCATGGCTTCCCACACTTGGTGTCCATACGTTTGTTCTCTACCTCTGTGTCTCTATTTCTTCCCTGCAAACCAGTTCATCTGTACCATTTTTTAGGCTCCACATATATGCATTAATATACAATATTTGTTTTCCTCTTTCTGACTTACTTCATTCTGTATGACAGTCTCTCGATCCATCGATGTCTCTACAAATGACCCAGTTTCATTCCTTTTTATGGCCGAGTAATATTCCATTTTATATATGTACCACATCTTTATCCATTCATCTGTCTGTGGGCATTTAGGTGGCTTCCATTACGTGGCTATTGTAAAGAGTGCTGCAACGAATATTGTGGTGAATGTGCCTTTTTGATTTACGGTTTTCTCTGGATATATGCCCAGAAGTGGGATTGCTGGATCAGATGGTAATTCTATTTCTAGTTTTTTTAAGGAAACTCCATACTGTTCTCCATAGTGACTGTATCAATTTACATTCCCACCAATAGTGGAAGAGGGCTCCTTTTGTCCACACCCTCCCCAGAATTGGTTGTTTGTAGATTTTCTGATGATGCCGATTCTAACAGGTGTGAGGTGACACCTCATTGTAGTTTTGATTTGCATTTCTCTAATAATTAGTGCTGTTGAGCAGCTTTTCATGTGCGTCTTGGCCATCTCTGTGTCTCCTTTGAAGAAACCTCTCTTTAGATCTTCTGCCCATTTTTGTATTGGGTTGTTTGTTCTTTTAATATTAAGCTGCATGAGCTGTTTATATATATTGGAGATTAAACCTCTGTCCATTGATTCTTTTGCAACGATTTTCGCCCATTCTGAGGCATGCCTTTTTCCATTCCCGTTTTTTCTAACAAAAAAGGAAAGAAAGGAAAAGAAGCAGAACACTAATGTGCGTAAAATATGCCTTTTGAAACGGTCGTTTTGAAATATGGACGTCCTTTGAATTTTTTGGTCGATATGTGACCCCAGGATTTGTTTTCAGGGCAGGTGTCATTTACAGGCCTGCAATGATTTTGAATATCAACTGACCATTAGCGCTGGGATTAAAGCTGCTGTTGTGTGAAACGGCCACAAGGTGGCAGCAGTTCTCCCTTACCAAATCTGGTGACTAGGGCAACAGAGCCTCAATGGAAGTGGTGTTCTAGATTGGAATTTAGAATGGAATGTGCCAGGAGAAAGCCCCTCAAGTTTGTCTCACTACTTCTTCTTCGTGTTTTTAATTTAATTTTTTTTTATTTTTTATTACAGCAAGTTTGATTACAATGTTTGGCTTGTTGTAGGTGTGGAAGATGTGGTTCTTTTACACATATACAGATGTCTGTTCTTCCTGGGATCCTTTTCCCATGTACGTTATGACAGAATGTTGAGTAGTCCTCTCTTGGTATTCTGTAGGTCTTTGGTGATTATATATGTCACCTGTGTTTGTATATGTCTCTTAACCCTGATATCGTAATGAAACCAATCCTCACACCTATCCATTGGTGAACCATAAGTTTGTTTAATGAATCTGTGATTGCCCTTCTCCGTGGCAATATCTGCCCTGGTATCCATTTTTAGGTAACACCTATAAGTGATATGATATGATATGTGTCTTTCACTTTCTGACTTACTACAAGTCACGTGATTACTTCTAGACTCATCTACGGTGCTGCAAATGGCATTGTGTCCTTTTTTCCCTTGGCTTCTATTCTGCCTTAGCGAGGTCCATTTTCAACAATGTGATTCCCTGAGGGTTGTGGATTAGCTGACCTGGGCAGCCTTACCCTGCCGGCCCGCCCTCCCCAGGTGTGCCTCGTTGAGGTCAATATAAACAGCGCTCCAGGCAGCAATAGCCCCTGAAGCTGTGCCTGACTCCATATTCTCTGCCCCGTCAGCAGTCTCGGGGCTGTGCTGGTGGGAGGGAGTGAGGGGCCACAGCTTTGTGGGTGGCCCGCTGTGAGTGGGGCTCTGCTGGCCATTCTGCAGGAGTTGTCAGGCTGCCACCTGTAAAGAAGAGGATGTGTCACCCATACCTTCCGCTGGAATTTCTCTCCGGACAGAGGTGAGGAAGGCAAAAAGCAGTGGGGGCCGGGACAGGAGGGGTATCTCAGGTAGGGCAATGGAAAGCTTCCAGAAGAGCGCCCGGGGCCAGGACCACCCTGGCTGGCCTGCAGGCACCAAGTTGGCCTGCGTGCTTTCGCTGGTGTGGCTCCACGGCCCTTCCTCTAGGCTTTCAAGCCCTTGTACATATTCAGGTGTTTTACCTGGGAAGGGTGGGAACAGTTCATCAGCAGCTGGCCTGGGGCTCAGCTCACGTTTACTCACAGATGCCTCGGCACGGTCCCCCAGCTTTGCAATGAGGACGCTCCTTGCATGGGGTGTGGGTTGCTGGCTGTATGGGAGATGGTTCCCCACCTCTGACCAATTTCAGAATTGTTTACCGCTGGAGCAAGTGCCCTGCTAGGGTTTTCCTCTGTATAACTCGTCGGTTCAGGTTTTTTTTTCCTTTTATGGTTCAAGTTAGATTTTATTCCTCTTTTATGTATTTATAGATATAAGCATGGAAATAATTCATTCCTATAAATACATCTGTGTGACGGGAAGAACGTTTTTCTGTTTTATTTTTAAATTTTATTTTTTAAAATTTTGAAATTTAATTTTAATTTAATTTTTTTATACAGCACGTTATTATTAGTTATGTATTTTATGCATATACATGTATACACGTCAATCCCAATCTCCCAACTCATCCCACCACCACCACCCCATGGCTTCCCACACTTGGTGTCCATACGTTTGTTCTCTACCTCTGTGTCTCTATTTCTTCCCTGCAAACCAGTTCATCTGTACCATTTTTTAGGCTCCACATATATGCATTAATATACAATATTTGTTTTCCTCTTTCTGACTTACTTCATTCTGTATGACAGTCTCTCGATCCATCGATGTCTCTACAAATGACCCAGTTTCATTCCTTTTTATGGCCGAGTAATATTCCATTTTATATATGTACCACATCTTTATCCATTCATCTGTCTGTGGCCATTTAGGTGGCTTCCATTACCTGGCTATTGTAAAGAGTGCTGCAACGAACATTGTGGTGAATGTGCCTTTTTGATTTACGGTTTTCTCTGGGTATATGCCCAGAAGTGGGATTGCTGGATCAGATGGTAATTCTATTTCTAGTTTTTTTTAAGGAAACTCCATACTGTTCTCCATAGTGACTGTATCAATTTACATTCCCACCAATAGTGGAAGAGGGCTCCTTTTGTCCACACCCTCCCCAGAATTGGTTGTTTGTAGATTTTCTGATGATGCCGATTCTAACAGGTGTGAGGTGACACCTCATTGTAGTTTTGATTTGCATTTCTCTAATAATTAGTGCTGTTGAGCAGCTTTTCATGTGCGTCTTGGCCATCTCTGTGTCTCCTTTGAAGAAACCTCTCTTTAGATCTTCTGCCCATTTTTGTATTGGGTTGTTTGTTGTTTTAATATTAAGCTGCATGAGCTGTTTATATATATTGGAGATTAAACCTCTGTCCATTGATTCGTTTGCAACGATTTTCGCCCATTCTGAGGGATGCCTTTTTCCATTCCCATTTTTTCTAACAAAAAAGGAAAGAAAGGAAAAGAAGCAGAACACTAATGTGCGTAAAATATGCCTTTTGAAACGGTCGTTTTGAAATATGGACGTCCTTTGAATTTTTTGGTCGATATGTGACCCCAGGATTTGTTTTCAGGGCAGGTGTCATTTACAGGCCTGCAATGATTTTGAATATCAACTGACCATTAGCGCTGGGATTAAAGCTGCTGTTGTGTGAAACGGCCACAAGGTGGCAGCCGTTCTCCCTTACCAAATCTGGTGACTAGGGCAACAGAGCCTCAATGGAAGTGGTGTTCTAGATTGGAATTTAGAATGGAATGTGCCAGGAGAAAGCCCCTCAAGTTTGTCTCACTACTTCTTCGTGTTTTTAATTTAATTTTTTTATTTTTTATTACAGCAAGTTTGATTACAATGTTTGGCTTGTTGTAGGTGTGGAAGATGTGGTTCTTTTACACATATACAGATGTCTGTTCTTCCTGGGATCCTTTTCCCATGTACGTTATGACAGAATGTTGAGTAGTCCTCTCTTGGTATTCTGTAGGTCTTTGGTGATTATATATGTCACCTGTGTTTGTATATGTCTGTTAACCCCGTTATCGTAATGAAACCAATCCTCACACCTTTCCATTGGTGAACCATAAGTTTGTTTAATGAATCTGTGATTGCCCTTCTCCGTGGCAATATCTGCCCTGGTATCCATTTTTAGGTAACACCTATAAGTGATATGATATGATATGTGTCTTTCACTTTCTGACTTACTACAAGTCACGTGATTACTTCTAGACTCATCTACGGTGCTGCAAATGGCATTGTGTCCTTTTTTCCCTTGGCTTCTATTCTGCCTTAGCGAGGTCCATTTTCAACAATGTGATTCCCTGAGGGTTGTGGATTAGCTGACCTGGGCAGCCTTACCCTGCCGGCCCGCCCTCCCCAGGTGTGCCTCGTTGAGGTCAATATAAACAGCGCTCCAGGCAGCAATAGCCCCTGAAGCTGTGCCTGACTCCATATTCTCTGCCCCGTCAGCAGTATCGGGGCTGTGCTGGTGGGAGGGAGTGAGGGGCCACAGATTTGTGGGTGGCCCGCTGTGAGTGGGGCTCTGCTGGCCATTCTGCAGGAGTTGTCAGGCTGCCACCTGTAAAGAAGAGGATGTGTCACCCATACCTTCCGCTGGAATTTCTCTCCGGACAGAGGTGAGGAAGGCAAAAAGCAGTGGGGCCGGGACAGGAGGGGTATCTCAGGTAGGGCAATGGAAAGCTTCCGGAAGAGCGCCCGGGGCCAGGACCACCCTGGCTGACCTGCAGGCACCAAGTTGGCCTGCGTGCTTTCGCTGGTGTGGCTCCACGGCCCTTCCTCTAGGCTTTCAAGACCTTGTACATATTCAGGTGTTTTACCTGGAAAGGGTGGGAACAGTTCAGCAGCAGCTGGCCTGGGGCTCAGCTCACGTTTACTCATAGATGCCTCGGCACGGTCCCCCAGCTTTGCAATGAGGACGCTCCTTGCGTGGGGGGTGGGTTGCTGGCGGTATGGGAGATGGTTCCCCACCTCTGACCAATTTCACAATTGTTTACTGCTGGAGCAAGTGCCCTGATAGGGTTTTCCTCTGTATAACTCGTGGGTTAAGGTTTTTTTTTTTTCTTTTATGTTTCAAGTTAGATTTTATTCCTCTTTTATGTATTTATAGATATAAGCATGGAAATAATTCATTCCTATAAATACATCTGTGTGACGGGAAGAACGTTTTTCTGTTTTATTTTTAAATTTTATTTTTTAAAATTTTGAAATTTAATTTTTATTTTTTTTATACAGCACGTTATTATTAGTTATGTATTTTATGCATATACATGTATACAGGTCAATCCCAATCTCCCAACTCATCCCACCACCACCACCCCATGGCTTCCCACACTTGGTGTCCATACGTTTGTTCTCTACCTCTGTGTCTCTATTTCTTCCCTGCAAACCAGTTCATCTGTACCATTTTTTAGGCTCCACATATATGCATTAATATACAATATTTGTTTTCCTCTTTCTGACTTACTTCATTCTGTATGACAGTCTCTCGATCCATCGATGTCTCTACAAATGACCCAGTTTCATTCCTTTTTATGGCCGAGTAATATTCCATTTTATATATGTACCACATCTTTATCCATTCATCTGTCTGTGGGCATTTAGGTGGCTTCCATTACGTGGCTATTGTAAAGAGTGCTGCAACGAATATTGTGGTGAATGTGCCTTTTTGATTTACGGTTTTCTCTGGATATATGCCCAGAAGTGGGATTGCTGGATCAGATGGTAATTCTATTTCTAGTTTTTTTAAGGAAACTCCATACTGTTCTCCATAGTGACTGTATCAATTTACATTCCCACCAATAGTGGAAGAGGGCTCCTTTTGTCCACACCCTCCCCAGAATTGGTTGTTTGTAGATTTTCTGATGATGCCGATTCTAACAGGTGTGAGGTGACACCTCATTGTAGTTTTGATTTGCATTTCTCTAATAATTAGTGCTGTTGAGCAGCTTTTCATGTGCGTCTTGGCCATCTCTGTGTCTCCTTTGAAGAAACCTCTCTTTAGATCTTCTGCCCATTTTTGTATTGGGTTGTTTGTTCTTTTAATATTAAGCTGCATGAGCTGTTTATATATATTGGAGATTAAACCTCTGTCCATTGATTCTTTTGCAACGATTTTCGCCCATTCTGAGGCATGCCTTTTTCCATTCCCGTTTTTTCTAACAAAAAAGGAAAGAAAGGAAAAGAAGCAGAACACTAATGTGCGTAAAATATGCCTTTTGAAACGGTCGTTTTGAAATATGGACGTCCTTTGAATTTTTTGGTCGATATGTGACCCCAGGATTTGTTTTCAGGGCAGGTGTCATTTACAGGCCTGCAATGATTTTGAATATCAACTGACCATTAGCGCTGGGATTAAAGCTGCTGTTGTGTGAAACGGCCACAAGGTGGCAGCAGTTCTCCCTTACCAAATCTGGTGACTAGGGCAACAGAGCCTCAATGGAAGTGGTGTTCTAGATTGGAATTTAGAATGGAATGTGCCAGGAGAAAGCCCCTCAAGTTTGTCTCACTACTTCTTCTTCGTGTTTTTAATTTAATTTTTTTTTATTTTTTATTACAGCAAGTTTGATTACAATGTTTGGCTTGTTGTAGGTGTGGAAGATGTGGTTCTTTTACACATATACAGATGTCTGTTCTTCCTGGGATCCTTTTCCCATGTACGTTATGACAGAATGTTGAGTAGTCCTCTCTTGGTATTCTGTAGGTCTTTGGTGATTATATATGTCACCTGTGTTTGTATATGTCTCTTAACCCTGATATCGTAATGAAACCAATCCTCACACCTATCCATTGGTGAACCATAAGTTTGTTTAATGAATCTGTGATTGCCCTTCTCCGTGGCAATATCTGCCCTGGTATCCATTTTTAGGTAACACCTATAAGTGATATGATATGATATGTGTCTTTCACTTTCTGACTTACTACAAGTCACGTGATTACTTCTAGACTCATCTACGGTGCTGCAAATGGCATTGTGTCCTTTTTTCCCTTGGCTTCTATTCTGCCTTAGCGAGGTCCATTTTCAACAATGTGATTCCCTGAGGGTTGTGGATTAGCTGACCTGGGCAGCCTTACCCTGCCGGCCCGCCCTCCCCAGGTGTGCCTCGTTGAGGTCAATATAAACAGCGCTCCAGGCAGCAATAGCCCCTGAAGCTGTGCCTGACTCCATATTCTCTGCCTCGTGAGCAGTCTCGGGGCTGTGCTGGTGGGAGGGAGTGAGGGGCCACAGCTTTGTGGGTGGCCCGCTGTGAGTGGGGCTCTGCTGGCCATTCTGCAGGAGTTGTCAGGCTGCCACCTGTAAAGAAGAGGATGTGTCACCCATACCTTCCGCTGGAATTTCTCTCCGGACAGAGGTGAGGAAGGCAAAAAGCAGTGGGGGCCGGGACAGGAGGGGTATCTCAGGTAGGGCAATGGAAAGCTTCCAGAAGAGCGCCCGGGGCCAGGACCACCCTGGCTGGCCTGCAGGCACCAAGTTGGCCTGCGTGCTTTCGCTGGTGTGGCTCCACGGCCCTTCCTCTAGGCTTTCAAGCCCTTGTACATATTCAGGTGTTTTACCTGGGAAGGGTGGGAACAGTTCATCAGCAGCTGGCCTGGGGCTCAGCTCACGTTTACTCACAGATGCCTCGGCACGGTCCCCCAGCTTTGCAATGAGGACGCTCCTTGCATGGGGTGTGGGTTGCTGGCTGTATGGGAGATGGTTCCCCACCTCTGACCAATTTCAGAATTGTTTACCGCTGGAGCAAGTGCCCTGCTAGGGTTTTCCTCTGTATAACTCGTCGGTTCAGGTTTTTTTTTCCTTTTATGGTTCAAGTTAGATTTTATTCCTCTTTTATGTATTTATAGATATAAGCATGGAAATAATTCATTCCTATAAATACATCTGTGTGACGGGAAGAACGTTTTTCTGTTTTATTTTTAAATTTTATTTTTTAAAATTTTGAAATTTAATTTTAATTTAATTTTTTTATACAGCACGTTATTATTAGTTATGTATTTTATGCATATACATGTATACACGTCAATCCCAATCTCCCAACTCATCCCACCACCACCACCCCATGGCTTCCCACACTTGGTGTCCATACGTTTGTTCTCTACCTCTGTGTCTCTATTTCTTCCCTGCAAACCAGTTCATCTGTACCATTTTTTAGGCTCCACATATATGCATTAATATACAACATTTGTTTTCCTCTTTCTGACTTACTTCATTCTGTATGACAGTCTCTCGATCCATCGATGTCTCTACAAATGACCCAGTTTCATTCCTTTTTATGGCCGAGTAATATTCCATTTTATATGTGTACCACATCTTTATCCATTCATCTGTCTGTGGGCATTTAGGTGGCTTCCATTACCTGGCTATTGTAAAGAGTGCTGCAACGAACATTGTGGTGAATGTGCCTTTTTGAAATACGGTTTTCTCTGGGTATATGCCCAGAAGTGGGATTGCTGGATCAGATGGTGATTCTATTTCTAGTTTTTTTAAGGAAACTCCATACTGTTCTCCATAGTGACTGTATCAATTTACATTCCCACCAATAGTGGAAGAGGGCTCCTTTTGTCCACACCCTCCCCAGAATTGGTTGTTTGTAGATTTTCTGATGATGCCGATTCTAACAGGTGTGAGGTGATACCTCATTGAAGTTTTGATCTGCATTTCTCTAATAATTAGTGCTGTTGAGCAGCTTTTCATGTGCGTCTTGGCCATCTCTGTGTCTCCTTTGAAGAAATGTCTCTTTAGATCTTCTGCCCATTTTTGTATTGGGTTGTTTGTTTTTTTAATATTAAGCTGCATGAGCTGTTTATATATATTGGAGATTAAACCTCTGTCCATTGATTCGTTTGCAACGACTTTCGCCCATTCTGAGGGATGCCTTTTTCCATTCCCGTTTTTTTTTTAACAAAAAAGGAAAGAAAGGAAAAAAAGCAGAACACTAGTGGGCATAAAATATGCCTTTTGACACGGTCGTTTTGAAATGTGGACGTCCTTTGAATTTTTTGGTCGATATGTGACCCCAGGATTTGTTTTCAGCGCAGGTGTCATTTACAGGCCTGCAATGATTTTGAATATCAACTGACCATTAACGCTGGGATTAAATCTGCTGTTGTGTGAAACGGCCACAAGGTGGCAGCAGTTCTCCCTTACCAAATCTGGTGACTAGGGCAACAGAGCCTCAATGGAAGTGGTGTTCTAGATTGGAATTTAGAATGGAATGTGCCAGGAGAAAGCCCCTCAAGTTTGTCTCACTACTTCTTCTTCGTGTTTTTAATTTATTTTTTTTTTATTTTTTATTACAGCAAGTTTGATTACAATGTTTGGCTTGTTGTAGGTGTGGAGGATGTGGTTCTTTTACACATATACAGATGTCTGTTCTTCCTGGGATCCTTTTCCCATGTACGTTATGACAGAATGTTGAGTAGTCCTCTCTTGGTATTCTGTAGGTCTTTGGTGATTATATATGTCACCTGTGTTTGTATATGTCTGTTAACCCCGATATCGTAATGAAACCAATCCTTACACCTTTCCATTGGTGAACCATAAGTTTGTTTAATGAATCTGTGATTGCCCTTCTCCGTGGCAATATCTGCCCTGGTATCCATTTTTAGGTAACACCTATAAGTGATATGATATGATATGTGTCTTTCACTTTCTGACTTACTACAAGTCACGTGATTACTTCTAGACTCATCTACGGTGCTGCAAATGGCATTGTGTCCTTTTTTCCCTTGGCTTCTATTCTGCCTTAGCGAGGTCCATTTTCAACAATGTGATTCCCTGAGGGTTGTGGATTAGCTGACCTGGGCAGCCTTACCCTGCCGGCCCGCCCTCCCCAGGTGTGCCTCGTTGAGGTCAATATAAACAGCGCTCCAGGCAGCAATAGCCCCTGAAGCTGTGCCTGACTCCATATTCTCTGCCCCGTCAGCAGTCTCGGGGCTGTGCTGGTGGGAGGGAGTGAGGGGCCACAGCTTTGTGGGTGGCCCGCTGTGAGTGGGGCTCTGCTGGCCATTCTGCAGGAGTTGTCAGGCTGCCACCTGTAAAGAAGAGGATGTGTCACCCATACCTTCCGCTGGAATTTCTCTCCGGACAGAGGTGAGGAAGGCAAAAAGCAGTGGGGGCCGGGACAGGAGGTGTATCTCAGGTAGGGCAATGGAAAGCTTCCAGAAGAGCGCCCGGGGCCAGGACCACCCTGGCTGGCCTGCAGGCACCAAGTTGGCCTGCGTGCTTTCGCTGGTGTGGCTCCACGGCCCTTCCTCTAGGCTTTCAAGCCCTTGTACATATTCAGGTGTTTTACCTGGGAAGGGTGGGAACAGTTCATCAGCAGCTGGCCTGGGGCTCAGCTCACGTTTACTCACAGATGCCTCGGCACGGTCCCCCAGCTTTGCAATGAGGACGCTCCTTGCATGGGGTGTGGGTTGCTGGCTGTATGGGAGATGGTTCCCCACCTCTGACCAATTTCAGAATTGTTTACCGCTGGAGCAAGTGCCCTGCTAGGGTTTTCCTCTGTATAACTCGTCGGTTCAGGTTTTTTTTTCCTTTTATGGTTCAAGTTAGATTTTATTCCTCTTTTATGTATTTATAGATATAAGCATGGAAATAATTCATTCCTATAAATACATCTGTGTGACGGGAAGAACGTTTTTCTGTTTTATTTTTAAATTTTATTTTTTAAAATTTTGAAATTTAATTTTAATTTAATTTTTTTATACAGCACGTTATTATTAGTTATGTATTTTATGCATATACATGTATACACGTCAATCCCAATCTCCCAACTCATCCCACCACCACCACCCCATGGCTTCCCACACTTGGTGTCCATACGTTTGTTCTCTACCTCTGTGTCTCTATTTCTTCCCTGCAAACCAGTTCATCTGTACCATTTTTTAGGCTCCACATATATGCATTAATATACAACATTTGTTTTCCTCTTTCTGACTTACTTCATTCTGTATGACAGTCTCTCGATCCATCGATGTCTCTACAAATGACCCAGTTTCATTCCTTTTTATGGCCGAGTAATATTCCATTTTATATGTGTACCACATCTTTATCCATTCATCTGTCTGTGGGCATTTAGGTGGCTTCCATTACCTGGCTATTGTAAAGAGTGCTGCAACGAACATTGTGGTGAATGTGCCTTTTTGATTTACGGTTTTCTCTGGGTATATGCCCAGAAGTGGGATTGCTGGATCAGATGGTGATTCTATTTCTAGTTTTTTTAAGGAAACTCCATACTGTTCTCCATAGTGACTGTATCAATTTACATTCCCACCAATAGTGGAAGAGGGCTCCTTTTGTCCACACCCTCCCCAGAATTGGTTGTTTGTAGATTTTCTGATGATGCCGATTCTAACAGGTGTGAGGTGATACCTCATTGAAGTTTTGATCTGCATTTCTCTAATAATTAGTGCTGTTGAGCAGCTTTTCATGTGCGTCTTGGCCATCTCTGTGTCTCCTTTGAAGAAATGTCTCTTTAGATCTTCTGCCCATTTTTGTATTGGGTTGTTTGTTTTTTTAATATTAAGCTGCATGAGCTGTTTATATATATTGGAGATTAAACCTCTGTCCATTGATTCGTTTGCAACGACTTTCGCCCATTCTGAGGGATGCCTTTTTCCATTCCCGTTTTTTTTTTAACAAAAAAGGAAAGAAAGGAAAAAAAGCAGAACACTAGTGTGCGTAAAATATGCCTTTTGACACGGTCGTTTTGAAATGTGGACGTCCTTTGAATTTTTTGGTCGATATGTGACCCCAGGATTTGTTTTCAGCGCAGGTGTCATTTACAGGCCTGCAATGATTTTGAATATCAACTGACCATTAACGCTGGGATTAAATCTGCTGTTGTGTGAAACGGCCACAAGGTGGCAGCAGTTCTCCCTTACCAAATCTGGTGACTAGGGCAACAGAGCCTCAATGGAAGTGGTGTTCTAGATTGGAATTTAGAATGGAATGTGCCAGGAGAAAGCCCCTCAAGTTTGTCTCACTACTTCTTCTTCGTGTTTTTAATTTATTTTTTTTTATTTTTTATTACAGCAAGTTTGATTACAATGTTTGGCTTGTTGTAGGTGTGGAAGATGTGGTTCTTTTACACATATACAGATGTCTGTTCTTCCTGGGATCCTTTTCCCATGTACGTTATGACAGAATGTTGAGTAGTCCTCTCTTGGTATTCTGTAGGTCTTTGGTGATTATATATGTCACCTGTGTTTGTATATGTCTGTTAACCCCGATATCGTAATGAAACCAATCCTTACACCTTTCCATTGGTGAACCATAAGTTTGTTTAATGAATCTGTGATTGCCCTTCTCCGTGGCAATATCTGCCCTGGTATCCATTTTTAGGTAACACCTATAAGTGATATGATATGATATGTGTCTTTCACTTTCTGACTTACTACAAGTCACGTGATTACTTCTAGACTCATCTACGGTGCTGCAAATGGCATTGTGTCCTTTTTTCCCTTGGCTTCTATTCTGCCTTAGCGAGGTCCATTTTCAACAATGTGATTCCCTGAGGGTTGTGGATTAGCTGACCTGGGCAGCCTTACCCTGCCGGCCCGCCCTCCCCAGGTGTGCCTCGTTGAGGTCAATATAAACAGCGCTCCAGGCAGCAATAGCCCCTGAAGCTGTGCCTGACTCCATATTCTCTGCCCCGTCAGCAGTATCGGGGCTGTGCTGGTGGGAGGGAGTGAGGGGCCACAGCTTTGTGGGTGGCCCGCTGTGAGTGGGGCTCTGCTGGCCATTCTGCAGGAGTTGTCAGGCTGCCACCTGTAAAGAAGAGGATGTGTCACCCATACCTTCCGCTGGAATTTCTCTCCGGACAGAGGTGAGGAAGGCAAAAAGCAGTGGGGGCCGGGACAGGAGGGGTATCTCAGGTAGGGCAATGGAAACCTTCCAGAAGAGCGCCCGGGGCCAGGACCACCCTGGCTGGCCTGCAGGCACCAAGTTGGCCTGCGTGCTTTCGCTGGTGTGGCTCCACGGCCCTTCCTCTAGGCTTTCAAGACCTTGTACATATTCAGGTGTTTTACCTGGGAAGGGTGGGAACAGTTCAGCAGCAGCTGGCCTGGGGCTCAGCTCACGTTTACTCATAGATGCCTCGGCACGGTCCCCCAGCTTTGCAATGAGGACGCTCCTTGCGTGGGGGGTGGGTTGCTGGCGGTATGGGAGATGGTTCCCCATCTCTGACCAATTTCAGAATTGTTTACTGCTGGAGCAAGTGCCCTGATAGGGTTTTCCTCTGTATAACTCGTGGGTTAAGGTTTTTTTTTTTTTCTTTTATGTTTCAAGTTAGATTTTATTCCTCTTTTATGTATTTATAGATATAAGCATGGAAATAATTCATTCCTATAAATACATCTGTGTGACGGGAAGAACGTTTTTCTGTTTTATTTTTAAATTTTATTTTTTAAAATTTTGAAATTTAATTTTTATTTTTTTTATACAGCACGTTATTATTAGTTATGTATTTTATGCATATACATGTATACAGGTCAATCCCAATCTCCCAACTCATCCCACCACCACCACCCCATGGCTTCCCACACTTGGTGTACATACGTTTGTTCTCTACCTCTGTGTCTCTATTTCTTCCCTGCAAACCAGTTCATCTGTACCATTTTTTAGGCTCCACATATATGCATTAATATACAATATTTGTTTTCCTCTTTCTGACTTACTTCATTCTGTATGACAGTCTCTCGATCCATCGATGTCTCTACAAATGACCCAGTTTCATTCCTTTTTATGGCCGAGTCATATTCCATTTTATATATGTACCACATCTTTATCCATTCATCTGTCTGTGGGCATTTAGGTGGCTTCCATTACCTGGCTCTTGTAAAGAGTGCTGCAACGAACATTGTGGTGAATGTGCCTTTTTGATTTACGGTTTTCTCTGGGTATATGCCCAGAAGTGGGATTGCTGGATCAGATGGTAATTCTATTTCTAGTTTTTTTAAGGAAACTCCATACTGTTCTCCATAGTGACTGTATCAATTTACATTCCCACCAATAGTGGAAGAGGGCTCCTTTTGTCCACACCCTCCCCAGAATTGGTTGTTTGTAGATTTTCTGATGATGCCGATTCTAACAGGTGTGAGGTGACACCTCATTGTAGTTTTGATTTGCATTTCTCTAATAATTAGTGCTGTTGAGCAGCTTTTCATGTGCGTCTTGGCCATCTCTGTGTCTCCTTTGAAGAAACCTCTCTTTAGATCTTCTGCCCATTTTTGTATTGGGTTGTTTGTTCTTTTAATATTAAGCTGCATGAGCTGTTTATATATATTGGAGATTAAACCTCTGTCCATTGATTCGTTTGCAACGATTTTCGCCCATTCTGAGGGATGCCTTTTTCCATTCCCGTTTTTTCTAACAAAAAAGGAAAGAAAGGAAAAGAAGCAGAACACTAATGTGCGTAAAATATGCCTTTTGAAACGGTCGTTTTGAAATATGGACGTCCTTTGAATGTTTTGGTCGATATGTGACCCCAGGATTTTTTTTCAGGGCTGGTGTCATTTACAGGCCTGCAATGATTTTGAATATCAACTGACCATTAGCGCTGGGATTAAAGCTGCTGTTGTGTGAAACGGCCACAAGGTGGCAGCCGTTCTCCCTTACCAAATCTGGTGACTAGGGCAACAGAGCCTCAATGGAAGTGGTGTTCTAGATTGGAATTTAGAATGGAATGTGCCAGGAGAAAGCCCCTCAAGTTTGTCTCACTACTTCTTCGTGTTTTTAATTTAATTTTTTTATTTTTTATTACAGCAAGTTTGATTACAATGTTTGGCTTGTTGTAGGTGTGGAAGATGTGGTTCTTTTACACATATACAGATGTCTGTTCTTCCTGGGATCCTTTTCCCATGTACGTTATGACAGAATGTTGAGTAGTCCTCTCTTGGTATTCTGTAGGTCTTTGGTGATTATATATGTCACCTGTGTTTGTATATGTCTCTTAACCCCGATATCGTAATGAAACCAATCCTCACACCTTTCCATTGGTGAACCATAAGTTTGTTTAATGAATCTGTGATTGCCCTTCTCCGTGGCAATATCTGCCCTGGTATCCATTTTTAGGTAACACCTATAAGTGATATGATATGATATGTGTCTTTCACTTTCTGACTTACTACAAGTCACGTGATTACTTCTAGACTCATCTACGGTGCTGCAAATGGCATTGTGTCCTTTTTTCCCTTGGCTTCTATTCTGCCTTAGCGAGGTCCATTTTCAACAATGTGATTCCCTGAGGGCTGTGGATTAGCTGACCTGGGCAGCCTTACCCTGCCGGCCCGCCCTCCCCAGGTGTGCCTCGTTGAGGTCAATATAAACAGCGCTCCAGGCAGCAATAGCCCCTGAAGCTGTGCCTGACTCCATATTCTCTGCCCCGTCAGCAGTCTCGGGGCTGTGCTGGTGGGAGGGAGTGAGGGGCCACAGCTTTGTGGGTTGCCCGCTGTGAGTGGGGCTCTGCTGGCCATTCTGCAGGAGTTGTCAGGCTGCCACCTGTAAAGAAGAGGATGTGTCACCCATACCTTCCGCTGGAATTACTCTCCGGACAGAGGTGAGGAAGGCAAAAAGCAGTGGGGGCCGGGACAGGAGGGGTATCTCAGGTAGGGCAATGGAAAGCTTCTGGAAGAGTGCCCGGGGCCAGGACCACCCTGGCTGGCCTGCAGGCACCAAGTTGGCCTGCGTGCTTTCGCTGGTGTGGCTCCACGGCCCTTCCTCTAGGATTTCAAGACCTTGTACATATTCAGGTGTTTTACCTGGGAAGGGTGGGAACAGTTCAGCAGCAGCTGGCCTGGGGCTCAGCTCACGTTTACTCACAGATGCCTCGGCACGGTCCCCCAGCTTTGCAATGAGGACGCTCCTTGCGTGGGGGGTGGGTTGCTGGCTGTATGGGAGATGGTTCCCCACCTCTGACCAATTTCAGAATTGTTTACCGCTGGAGCAAGTGCCCTGATAGGGTTTTCCTCTGTATAACTCGTGGGTTCAGGTTTTTTATTTTTCTTTTATGTTTCAAGTTAGATTTTATTCCTCTTTTATGTATTTATAGATATAAGCATGGAAATAATTCATTCCTATAAATACATCTGTGTGACGGGAAGAACGTTTTTCTGTTTTATTTTTAAATTTTATTTTTTAAAATTTTGAAATTTAATTTTTATTTTTTTTATACAGCACGTTATTATTAGTTATGTATTTTATGCATATACATGTATACAGGTCAATCCCAATCTCCCAACTCATCCCACCACCACCACCCCATGGCTTCCCACACTTGGTGTCCATACGTTTGTTCTCTACCTCTGTGTCTCTATTTCTTCCCTGCAAACCAGTTCATCTGTACCATTTTTTAGGCTCCACATATATGCATTAATATACAATATTTGTTTTCCTCTTTCTGACTTACTTCATTCTGTATGACAGTCTCTCGATCCATCGATGTCTCTACAAATGACCCAGTTTCATTCCTTTTTATGGCCGAGTAATATTCCATTTTATATATGTACCACATCTTTATCCATTCATCTGTCTGTGGGCATTTAGGTGGCTTCCATTACCTGGCTATTGTAAAGAGTGCTGCACCGAACATTGTGGTGAATGTGCCTTTTTGATTTACGGTTTTCTCTGGATATATGCCCAGAAGTGGGATTGCTGGATCAGATGGTAATTCTATTTCTAGTTTTTTTAAGGAAACTCCATACTGTTCTCCATAGTGACTGTATCAATTTACATTCCCACCAATAGTGGAAGAGGGCTCCTTTTGTCCACACCCTCCCCAGAATTGGCTGTTTGTAGATTTTCTGATGATGCCGATTCTAACAGGTGTGAGGTGACACCTCATTGTAGTTTTGATTTGCATTTCTCTAATAATTAGTGCTGTTGAGCAGCTTTTCATGTGCGTCTTGGCCATCTCTGTGTCTCCTTTGAAGAAACCTCTCTTTAGATCTTCTGCCTATTTTTGTATTGGGTTGTTTGTTCTTTTAATATTAAGCTGCATGAGCTGTTTATATATATTGGAGATTAAACCTCTGTCCATTGATTCGTTTGCAACGACTTTCGCCCATTCTGAGGGATGCCTTTTTCCATTCCCGTTTTTTTTTAACAAAAAAGGAAAGAAAGGAAAAGAAGCAGAACACTAATGTGGGTAAAATATGCCTTTTGAAACGGTCGTTTTGAAATATGGACGTCCTTTGCATTTTTTGGTCGATATGTGACCCCAGGATTTGTTTTCAGGGCAGGTGTCATTTACAGGCCTGCAATGATTTTGAATATCAACTGACCATTAGCGCTGGGATTAAAGCTGCTGTTGTGTGAAACGGCCACAAGGTGGCAGCAGTTCTCCCTTACCAATTCTGGTGACTAGGGCAACAGAGCCTCAATGGAAGTGGTGTTCTAGATTGGAATTTAGAATGGAATGTGCCAGGAGAAAGCCCCTCAAGTTTGTCTCACTACTTCTTCTTCGTGTTTTTAATTTAATTTTTTTTTATTTTTTATTACAGCAAGTTTGATTACAATGTTTGGCTTGTTGTAGGTGTGGAAGATGTGGTTCTTTTACCCATATACAGATGTCTGTTCTTCCTGGGATCCTTTTCCCATGTACGTTATGACAGAATGTTGAGTAGTCCTCTCTTGGTATTCTGTAGGTCTTTGGTGATTATATATGTCACCTGTGTTTGTATATGTCTCTTAACCCCGATATCGTAATGAAA
The DNA here is from genome assembly GCF_964341445.2 of Mesoplodon mirus. Classification (NCBI taxonomy): domain Eukaryota; kingdom Metazoa; phylum Chordata; class Mammalia; order Artiodactyla; family Ziphiidae; genus Mesoplodon; species Mesoplodon mirus. The sequence continues at coordinate 125,893,177 of NC_138984.1, forward strand.
CCAATCCTCACACCTTTCCATTGGTGAACCATAAGTTTGTTTAATGAATCTGTGATTGCCCTTCTCCGTGGCAATATCTGCCCTGGTATCCATTTTTAGGTAACACCTATAAGTGATATGATATGATATGTGTCTTTCACTTTCTGACTTACTACAAGTCACGTGATTACTTCTAGACTCATCTACGGTGCTGCAAATGGCATTGTGTCCTTTTTTCCCTTGGCTTCTATTCTGCCTTAGCGAGGTCCATTTTCAACAATGTGATTCCCTGAGGGTTGTGGATTAGCTGACCTGGGCAGCCTTACCCTGCCGGCCCGCCCTCCCCAGGTGTGCCTCGTTGAGGTCAATATAAACAGCGCTCCAGGCAGCAATAGCCCCTGAAGCTGTGCCTGACTCCATATTCTCTGCCCCATCAGCAGTCTCGGGGCTGTGCTGGTGGGAGGGAGTGAGGGGCCACAGCTTTGTGGGTGGCCCGCTGTGAGTGGGGCTCTGCTGGCCATTCTGCAGGAGTTGTCAGGCTGCCACCTGTAAAGAAGAGGATGTGTCACCCATACCTTCCGCTGGAATTTCTCTCCGGACAGAGGTGAGGAAGGCAAAAAGCAGTGGGGGCCGGGACAGGAGGGGTATCTCAGGTAGGGCAATGGAAAGCTTCCGGAAGAGCGCCCGGGGCCAGGACCACCCTGGCTGGCCTGCAGGCACCAAGTTGGCCTGCGTGCTTTCGCTGGTGTGGCTCCACGGCCCTTCCTCTAGGCTTTCAAGCCCTTGTACATATTCAGGTGTTTTACCTGGGAAGGGTGGGAACAGTTCAGCAGCAGCTGGCCTGGGGCTCAGCTCACGTTTACTCACAGATGCCTCGGCACGGTCCCCCAGCTTTGCAATGAGGACGCTCCTTGCGTGGGGGGTGGGTTGCTGGCTGTATGGGAGATGGTTCCCCACCTCTGACCAATTTCAGAATTGTTTACCGCTGGAGCAAGTGCCCTGATAGGGTTTTCCTCTGTATAACTCGTGGGTTCAGGTTTTTTATTTTTCTTTTATGTTTCAAGTTAGATTTTATTCCTCTTTTATGTATTTATAGATATAAGCATGGAAATAATTCATTCCTATAAATACATCTGTGTGACGGGAAGAACGTTTTTCTGTTTTATTTTTAAATTTTATTTTTTAAAATTTTGAAATTTAATTTTTATTTTTTTTATACAGCACGTTATTATTAGTTATGTATTTTATGCATATACATGTATACAGGTCAATCCCAATCTCCCAACTCATCCCACCACCACCACCCCATGGCTTCCCACACTTGGTGTCCATACGTTTGTTCTCTACCTCTGTGTCTCTATTTCTTCCCTGCCAACCAGTTCATCTGTACCATTTTTTAGGCTCCACATATATGCATTAATATACAATATTTGTTTTCCTCTTTCTGACTTACTTCATTCTGTATGACAGTCTCTCGATCCATCGATGTCTCTACAGATGACCCAGTTTCATTCCTTTTTATGGCCGAGTAATATTCCATTTTATATATGTACCACATCTTTATCCATTCATCTGTCTGTGGGCATTTAGGTGGCTTCCATTACCTGGCTCTTGTAAAGAGTGCGGCAACGAACATTGTGGTGAATGTGCCTTTTTGATTTACGGTTTTCTCTGGGTATATGCCCAGAAGTGGGATTGCTGGATCAGATGGTAATTCTATTTCTAGTTTTTTTAAGGAAACTCCATACTGTTCTCCATAGTGACTGTATCAATTTACATTCCCACCAATAGTGGAAGAGGGCTCCTTTTGTCCACACCCTCCCCAGAATTGGCTGTTTGTAGATTTTCTGATGATGCCGATTCTAACAGGTGTGAGGTGACACCTCATTGTAGTTTTGATTTGCATTTCTCTAATAATTAGTGCTGTTGAGCAGCTTTTCATGTGCGTCTTGGCCATCTCTGTGTCTCCTTTGAAGAAACCTCTCTTTAGATCTTCTGCCCATTTTTGTATTGGGTTGTTTGTTCTTTTAATATTAAGCTGCATGAGCTGTTTATATATATTGGAGATTAAACCTCTGTCCATTGATTCGTTTGCAACGACTTTCGCCCATTCTGAGGGATGCCTTTTTCCATTCCCGTTTTTTTTTAACAAAAAAGGAAAGAAAGGAAAAGAAGCAGAACACTAATGTGGGTAAAATATGCCTTTTGAAACGGTCGTTTTGAAATATGGACGTCCTTTGCATTTTTTGGTCGATATGTGACCCCAGGATTTGTTTTCAGGGCAGGTGTCATTTACAGGCCTGCAATGATTTTGAATATCAACTGACCATTAGCGCTGGGATTAAAGCTGCTGTTGTGTGAAACGGCCACAAGGTGGCAGCAGTTCTCCCTTACCAAATCTGGTGACTAGGGCAACAGAGCCTCAATGGAAGTGGTGTTCTAGATTGGAATTTAGAATGGAATGTGCCAGGAGAAAGCCCCTCAAGTTTGTCTCACTACTTCTTCTTCGTGTTTTTAATTTAATTTTTTTTTATTTTTTATTACAGCAAGTTTGATTACAATGTTTGGCTTGTTGTAGGTGTGGAAGATGTGGTTCTTTTACACATATACAGATGTCTGTTCTTCCTGGGATCCTTTTCCCATGTACGTTATGACAGAATGTTGAGTAGTCCTCTCTTGGTATTCTGTAGGTCTTTGGTGATTATATATGTCACCTGTGTTTGTATATGTCTCTTAACCCCGATATCGTAATGAAACCAATCCTCACACCTTTCCATTGGTGAACCATAAGTTTGTTTAATGAATCTGTGATTGCCCTTCTCCGTGGCAATATCTGCCCTGGTATCCATTTTTAGGTAACACCTATAAGTGATATGATATGATATGTGTCTTTCACTTTCTGACTTACTACAAGTCACGTGATTACTTCTAGACTCATCTACGGTGCTGCAAATGGCATTGTGTCCTTTTTTCCCTTGGCTTCTATTCTGCCTTAGCGAGGTCCATTTTCAACAATGTGATTCCCTGAGGGTTGTGGATTAGCTGACCTGGGCAGCCTTACCCTGCCGGCCCGCCCTCCCCAGGTGTGCCTCGTTGAGGTCAATATAAACAGCGCTCCAGGCAGCAATAGCCCCTGAAGCTGTGCCTGACTCCATATTCTCTGCCCCGTCAGCAGTCTCAGGGCTGTGCTGGTGGGAGGGAGTGAGGGGCCACAGCTTTGTGGGTGGCCCGCTGTGAGTGGGGCTCTGCTGGCCATTCTGCAGGAGTTGTCAGGCTGCCACCTGTAAAGAAGAGGATGTGTCACCCATACCTTCCGCTGGAATTTCTCTCCGGACAGAGGTGGGGAAGGCAAAAAGCAGTGGGGGCCGGGACAGGAGGGGTATCTCAGGTAGGGCAATGGAAAGCTTCTGGAAGAGTGCCCGGGGCCAGGACCACCCTGGCTGGCCTGCAGGCACCAAGTTGGCCTGCGTGCTTTCGCTGGTGTGGCTCCACGGCCCTTCCTCTAGGATTTCAAGACCTTGTACATATTCAGGTGTTTTACCTGGGAAGGGTGGGAACAGTTCAGCAGCAGCTGGCCTGGGGCTCAGCTCACGTTTACTCACAGATGCCTCGGCACGGTCCCCCAGCTTTGCAATGAGGACGCTCCTTGCGTGGGGGGTGGGTTGCTGGCTGTATGGGAGATGGTTCCCCACCTCTGACCAATTTCAGAATTGTTTACCGCTGGAGCAAGTGCCCTGATAGGGTTTTCCTCTGTATAACTCGTGGGTTCAGGTTTTTTATTTTTCTTTTATGTTTCAAGTTAGATTTTATTCCTCTTTTATGTATTTATAGATATAAGCATGGAAATAATTCATTCCTATAAATACATCTGTGTGACGGGAAGAACGTTTTTCTGTTTTATTTTTAAATTTTATTTTTTAAAATTTTGAAATTTAATTTTTATTTTTTTTATACAGCACGTTATTATTAGTTATGTATTTTATGCATATACATGTATACAGGTCAATCCCAATCTCCCAACTCATCCCACCACCACCACCCCATGGCTTCCCACACTTGGTGTCCATACGTTTGTTCTCTACCTCTGTGTCTCTATTTCTTCCCTGCAAACCAGTTCATCTGTACCATTTTTTAGGCTCCACATATATGCATTAATATACAATATTTGTTTTCCTCTTTCTGACTTACTTCATTCTGTATGACAGTCTCTCGATCCATCGATGTCTCTACAGATGACCCAGTTTCATTCCTTTTTATGGCCGAGTAATATTCCATTTTATATATGTACCACATCTTTATCCATTCATCTGTCTGTGGGCATTTAGGTGGCTTCCATTACCTGGCTCTTGTAAAGAGTGCTGCAACGAACATTGTGGTGAATGTGCCTTTTTGATTTACGGTTTTCTCTGGGTATATGCCCAGAAGTGGGATTGCTGGATCAGATGGTAATTCTATTTCTAGTTTTTTTAAGGAAACTCCATACTGTTCTCCATAGTGACTGTATCAATTTACATTCCCACCAATAGTGGAAGAGGGCTCCTTTTGTCCACACCCTCCCCAGAATTGGTTGTTTGTAGATTTTCTGATGATGCCGATTCTAACAGGTGTGAGGTGACACCTCATTGTAGTTTTGATTTGCATTTCTCTAATAATTAGTGCTGTTGAGCAGCTTTTCATGTGCGTCTTGGCCATCTCTGTGTCTCCTTTGAAGAAACCTCTCTTTAGATCTTCTGCCCATTTTTGTATTGGGTTGTTTGTTCTTTTAATATTAAGCTGCATGAGCTGTTTATATATATTGGAGATTAAACCTCTGTCCATTGATTCGTTTGCAACGACTTTCGCCCATTCTGAGGGATGCCTTTTTCCATTCCCGTTTTTTTTTAACAAAAAAGGAAAGAAAGGAAAAGAAGCAGAACACTAATGTGGGTAAAATATGCCTTTTGAAACGGTCGTTTTGAAATATGGACGTCCTTTGCATTTTTTGGTCGATATGTGACCCCAGGATTTGTTTTCAGGGCAGGTGTCATTTACAGGCCTGCAATGATTTTGAATATCAACTGACCATTAGCGCTGGGATTAAAGCTGCTGTTGTGTGAAACGGCCACAAGGTGGCAGCAGTTCTCCCTTACCAAATCTGGTGACTAGGGCAACAGAGCCTCAATGGAAGTGGTGTTCTAGATTGGAATTTAGAATGGAATGTGCCAGGAGAAAGCCCCTCAAGTTTGTCTCACTACTTCTTCTTCGTGTTTTTAATTTAATTTTTTTTTATTTTTTATTACAGCAAGTTTGATTACAATGTTTGGCTTGTTGTAGGTGTGGAAGATGTGGTTCTTTTACACATATACAGATGTCTGTTCTTCCTGGGATCCTTTTCCCATGTACGTTATGACAGAATGTTGAGTAGTCCTCTCTTGGTATTCTGTAGGTCTTTGGTGATTATATATGTCACCTGTGTTTGTATATGTCTCTTAACCCCGATATCGTAATGAAACCAATCCTCACACCTTTCCATTGGTGAACCATAAGTTTGTTTAATGAATCTGTGATTGCCCTTCTCCGTGGCAATATCTGCCCTGGTATCCATTTTTAGGTAACACCTATAAGTGATATGATATGATATGTGTCTTTCACTTTCTGACTTACTACAAGTCACGTGATTACTTCTAGACTCATCTACGGTGCTGCAAATGGCATTGTGTCCTTTTTTCCCTTGGCTTCTATTCTGCCTTAGCGAGGTCCATTTTCAACAATGTGATTCCCTGAGGGTTGTGGATTAGCTGACCTGGGCAGCCTTACCCTGCCGGCCCGCCCTCCCCAGGTGTGCCTCGTTGAGGTCAATATAAACAGCGCTCCAGGCAGCAATAGCCCCTGAAGCTGTGCCTGACTCCATATTCTCTGCCCCGTCAGCAGTCTCAGGGCTGTGCTGTTGGGAGGGAGTGAGGGGCCACAGCTTTGTGGGTGGCCCGCTGTGAGTGGGGCTCTGCTGGCCATTCTGCAGGAGTTGTCAGGCTGCCACCTGTAAAGAAGAGGATGTGTCACCCATACCTTCCGCTGGAATTTCTCTCCGGACAGAGGTGGGGAAGGCAAAAAGCAGTGGGGGCCGGGACAGGAGGGGTATCTCAGGTAGGGCAATGGAAAGCTTCTGGAAGAGTGCCCGGGGCCAGGACCACCCTGGCTGGCCTGCAGGCACCAAGTTGGCCTGCGTGCTTTCGCTGGTGTGGCTCCACGGCCCTTCCTCTAGGATTTCAAGACCTTGTACATATTCAGGTGTTTTACCTGGGAAGGGTGGGAACAGTTCAGCAGCAGCTGGCCTGGGGCTCAGCTCACGTTTACTCACAGATGCCTCGGCACGGTCCCCCAGCTTTGCAATGAGGACCCTCCTTGCGTGGGGGGTGGGTTGCTGGCTGTATGGGAGATGGTTCCCCACCTCTGACCAATTTCAGAATTGTTTACCGCTGGAGCAAGTGCCCTGATAGGGTTTTCCTCTGTATAACTCGTGGGTTCAGGTTTTTTATTTTTCTTTTATGTTTCAAGTTAGATTTTATTCCTCTTTTATGTATTTATAGATATAAGCATGGAAATAATTCATTCCTATAAATACATCTGTGTGACGGGAAGAACGTTTTTCTGTTTTATTTTTAAATTTTATTTTTTAAAATTTTGAAATTTAATTTTTATTTTTTTTATACAGCACGTTATTATTAGTTATGTATTTTATGCATATACATGTATACAGGTCAATCCCAATCTCCCAACTCATCCCACCACCACCACCCCATGGCTTCCCACACTTGGTGTCCATACGTTTGTTCTCTACCTCTGTGTCTCTATTTCTTCCCTGCAAACCAGTTCATCTGTACCATTTTTTAGGCTCCACATATATGCATTAATATACAATATTTGTTTTCCTCTTTCTGACTTACTTCATTCTGTATGACAGTCTCTCGATCCATCGATGTCTCTACAGATGACCCAGTTTCATTCCTTTTTATGGCCGAGTAATATTCCATTTTATATATGTACCACATCTTTATCCATTCATCTGTCTGTGGGCATTTAGGTGGCTTCCATTACCTGGCTCTTGTAAAGAGTGCTGCAACGAACATTGTGGTGAATGTGCCTTTTTGATTTACGGTTTTCTCTGGGTATATGCCCAGAAGTGGGATTGCTGGATCAGATGGTAATTCTATTTCTAGTTTTTTTAAGGAAACTCCATACTGTTCTCCATAGTGACTGTATCAATTTACATTCCCACCAATAGTGGAAGAGGGCTCCTTTTGTCCACACCCTCCCCAGAATTGGTTGTTTGTAGATTTTCTGATGATGCCGATTCTAACAGGTGTGAGGTGACACCTCATTGTAGTTTTGATTTGCATTTCTCTAATAATTAGTGCTGTTGAGCAGCTTTTCATGTGCGTCTTGGCCATCTCTGTGTCTCCTTTGAAGAAACCTCTCTTTAGATCTTCTGCCCATTTTTGTATTGGGTTGTTTGTTCTTTTAATATTAAGCTCCATGAGCTGTTTATATATATTGGAGATTAAACCTCTGTCCATTGATTCGTTTGCAACGACTTTCGCCCATTCTGAGGGATGCCTTTTTCCATTCCCGTTTTTTTTAACAAAAAAGGAAAGAAAGGAAAAGAAGCAGAACACTAATGTGGGTAAAATATGCCTTTTGAAACGGTCGTTTTGAAATATGGACGTCCTTTGCATTTTTTGGTCGATATGTGACCCCAGGATTTGTTTTCAGGGCAGGTGTCATTTACAGGCCTGCAATGATTTTGAATATCAACTGACCATTAGCGCTGGGATTAAAGCTGCTGTTGTGTGAAACGGCCACAAGGTGGCAGCAGTTCTCCCTTACCAAATCTCGTGACTAGGGCAACAGAGCCTCAATGGAAGTGGTGTTCTAGATTGGAATTTAGAATGGAATGTGCCAGGAGAAAGCCCCTCAAGTTTGTCTCACTACTTCTTCTTCGTGTTTTTAATTTAATTTTTTTTTTTTATTTTTTATTACAGCAAGTTTGATTACAATGTTTGGCTTGTTGTAGGTGTGGAAGATGTGGTTCTTTTACACATATACAGATGTCTGTTCTTCCTGGGATCCTTTTCCCATGTACGTTATGACAGAATGTTGAGTAGTCCTCTCTTGGTATTCTGTAGGTCTTTGGTGATTATATATGTCACCTGTGTTTGTATATGTCTCTTAACCCCGATATCGTAATGAAACCAATCCTCACACCTTTCCATTGGTGAACCATAAGTTTGTTTAATGAATCTGTGATTGCCCTTCTCCGTGGCAATATCTGCCCTGGTATCCATTTTTAGGTAACACCTATAAGTGATATGATATGATATGTGTCTTTCACTTTCTGACTTACTACAAGTCACGTGATTACTTCTAGACTCATCTACGGTGCTGCAAATGGCATTGTGTCCTTTTTTCCCTTGGCTTCTATTCTGCCTTTGCGAGGTCCATTTTCAACAATGTGATTCCCTGAGGGTTGTGGATTAGCTGACCTGGGCAGCCTTACCCTGCCGGCCCGCCCTCCCCAGGTGTGCCTTGTTGAGGTCAATATAAACAGCGCTCCAGGCAGCAATAGCCCCTGAAGCTGTGCCTGACTCCATATTCTCTGCCCTGTCAGCAGTCTCGGGGCTGTGCTGGTGGGAGGGAGTGAGGGGCCACAGCTTTGTGGGTGGCCCGCTGTGAGTGTGGCTCTGCTGGCCATTCTGCAGGAGTTGTCAGGCTGCCACCTGTAAAGAAGAGGATGTGTCACCCATACCTTCCGCTGGAATTTCTCTCCGGACAGAGGTGAGGAAGGCAAAAAGCAGTGGGGGCCGGGACAGGAGGGGTATCTCAGGTAGGGCAATGGAAAGCTTCCGGAAGAGCGCCCGGGACCAGGACAACCCTGGCTGGCCTGCAGGCACCAAGATGGCCTGCGTGCTTTCACTGGTGTGGCTCCACGGCCCTTCCTCTAGGATTTCAAGACCTTGTACATATTCAGGTGTTTTACCTGGGAAGGGTGGGAACAGTTCAACAGCAGCTGGCCTGGGGCTCAGCTCACGTTTACTCACAGATGCCTCGGCACGGTCCCCCAGCTTTGCAATGAGGACGCTCCTTGCGTGGGGGGTGGGTTGCTGGCTGTATGGGAGATGGTTCCCCACCTCTGACCAATTTCAGAATTGTTTACCACTGGAGCAAGTGCCCTGATAGGGTTTTCCTCTGTATAACTCGTGGGTTCAGGTTTTTTATTTTTCTTTTATGTTTCAAGTTAGATTTTATTCCTCTTTTATGTATTTATAGATATAAGCATGGAAATAATTCATTCCTATAAATACATCTGTGTGACGGGAAGAACTTTTTTCTGTTTTATTTTTAAATTTTATTTTTTAAAATTTTGAAATTTAATTTTTATTTTTTTTATACAGCACGTTATTATTAGTTATGTATTTTATGCATATACATGTATACAGGTCAATCCCAATCTCCCAACTCATCCCACCACCACCACCCCATGGCTTCCCACACTTGGTGTCCATACGTTTGTTCTCTACCTCTGTGTCTCTATTTCTTCCCTGCAAAGCAGTTCATCTGTACCATTTTTTAGGCTCCACATATATGCATTAATATACAACATTTGTATTCCTCTTTCTGACTTACTTCATTCTGTATGACAGTCTCTCGATCCATCGATGTCTCTACAAATGACCCAGTTTCATTCCTTTTTATGGCCGAGTAATATTCCATTTTATATATGTACCACATCTTTATCCATTCATCTGTCTGTGGGCATTTAGGTGGCTTCCATTACCTGGCTAATGTAAAGAGCGCTGCAACGAACATTGTGGTGAATGTGCCTTTTTGATTTACGGTTTTCTCTGGGTATATGCCCAGAAGTGAGATTGCTGGATCAGATGTTGATTCTATTTCTAGTTTTTTTAAGGAAACTCCATACTGTTCTCCATAGTGACTGTATCAATTTACATTCCCACCAATAGTGGTAGAGGGCTCCTTTTGTCCACACCCTCCCCAGAATTGGTTGTTTGTAGATTTTCTGATGATGCCGATTCTAACAGGTGTGAGGTGATACCTCATTGTAGTTTTGATTTGCATTTCTCTAATAATTAGTGCTGTTGAGCAGCTTTTCATGTGCGTCTTGGCCATCTCTGTGTCTCCTTTGAAGAAACCTCTCTTTAGATCTTCTGCCCATTTTTGTATTGGGTTGTTTGTTCTTTTAATATTAAGCTGCATGAGCTGTTTATATATATTGGAGATTAAACCTCTGTCCATTGATTCTTTTGCAACGATTTTCGCCCATTCTGAGGCATGCCTTTTTCCATTCCCGTTTTTTCTAACAAAAAAGGAAAGAAAGGAAAAGAAGCAGAACACTAATGTGCGTAAAATATGCCTTTTGAAACGGTCGTTTTGAAATATGGACGTCCTTTGAATTTTTTGGTCGATATGTGACCCCAGGATTTGTTTTCAGGGCAGGTGTCATTTACAGGCCTGCAATGATTTTGAATATCAACTGACCATTAGCGCTGGGATTAAAGCTGCTGTTGTGTGAAACGGCCACAAGGTGGCAGCAGTTCTCCCTTACCAAATCTGGTGACTAGGGCAACAGAGCCTCAATGGAAGTGGTGTTCTAGATTGGAATTTAGAATGGAATGTGCCAGGAGAAAGCCCCTCAAGTTTGTCTCACTACTTCTTCGTGTATTTAATTTATTTATTTTTTATTTTTTATTACAGCAAGTTTGATTACAATGTTTGGCTTGTTGTAGGTGTGGAAGATGTGGTTCTTTTACACATATACAGATGTCTGTTCTTCCTGGGATCCTTTTCCCATGTACGTTATGACAGAATGTTGAGTAGTCCTCTCTTGGTATTCTGTAGGTCTTTGGTGATTATATATGTCACCTGTGTTTGTATATGTCTCTTAACCCCGATATCGTAATGAAACCAATCCTCACACCTTTCCATTGGTGAACCATAAGTTTGTTTAATGAATCTGTGATTGCCCTTCTCCGTGGCAATATCTGCCCTGGTATCCATTTTTAGGTAACACCTATAAGTGATATGATATGATATGTGTCTTTCACTTTCTGACTTACTACAAGTCACGTGATTACTTCTAGACTCATCTACGGTGCTGCAAATGGCATTGTGTCCTTTTTTCCCTTGGCTTCTATTCTGCCTTAGCGAGGTCCATTTTCAACAATGTGATTCCCTGAGGGTTGTGGATTAGCTGACCTGGGCAGCCTTACCCTGCCGGCCCGCCCTCCCCAGGTGTGCCTCGTTGAGGTCAATATAAACAGCGCTCCAGGCAGCAATAGCCCCTGAAGCTGTGCCTGACTCCATATTCTCTGCCCCGTCAGCAGTCTCGGGGCTGTGCTGGTGGGAGGGAGTGAGGGGCCACAGCTTTGTGGGTGGCCCGCTGTGAGTGGGGATCTGCTGGCCATTCTGCAGGAGTTGTCAGGTTGCCACCTGTAAAGAAGAGGATGTGTCACACATACCTTCCGCTGGAATTTCTCTCCGGACAGAGGTGAGGAAGGCAAAAAGCAGTGGGGGCCTGGACAGGAGGGGTATCTCAGGTAGGGCAACGGAAAGCTTCCGGAAGAGCGCCCGGGGCCAGGAACACCCTGGCTGGCCTGCAGGCACCAAGTTGGCCTGCGTGCTTTGGCTGGTGTGGCTCCACGGCCCTTCCTCTAGGATTTCAAGACCTTGTACATATTCAGGTGTTTTACCTGGGAAGGGTGGGAACAGTTCAGCAGCAGCTGGCCTGGGGCTCAGCTCACGTTTACTCATAGATGCCTCGGCACGGTCCCCCAGCTTTGCAATGAGGACGCTCCTTGCATGGGGGGTGGGTTGCTGGCGGTATGGGAGATGGTTCCCCACCTCTGACCAATTTCAGAATTGTTTACTGCTGGAGCAAGTGCCCTGATAGGGTTTTCCTCTGTATAACTCGTGGGTTAAGGTTTTTTATTTTTCTTTTATGTTTCAAGTTAGATTTTATTCCTCTTTTATGTATTTATAGATATAAGCATGGAAATAATTCATTCCTATAAATACATCTGTGTGACGGGAAGAACGTTTTTCTGTTTTATTTTTAAATTTTATTTTTTAAAATTTTGAAATTTAATTTTTATTTTTTTTATACAGCACGTTATTATTAGTTATGTATTTTATGCATATACATGTATACAGGTCAATCCCAATCTCCCAACTCATCCCACCACCACCACCCTATGGCTTCCCACACTTGGTGTCCATACGTTTGTTCTCTACCTCTGTGTCTCTATTTCTTCCTTGCAAAGCAGTTCATCTGTACCATTTTTTAGGCTCCACATATATGCATTAATATACAATATTTGTTTTCCTCTTTCTGACTTACTTCATTCTGTATGACAGTCTCTCGATCCATCGATGTCTCTACAAATGACCCAGTTTCATTCCTTTTTATGGCCGAGTAATATTCCATTTTATATATGTACCACATCTTTATCCATTCATCTGTCTGTGGGCATTTAGGTGGCTTCCATTACCTGGCTCTTGTAAAGAGTGCTGCAACGAACATTGTGGTGAATGTGCCTTTTTGATTTACGGTTTTCTCTGGGTATATGCCCAGAAGTGAGATTGCTGGATCAGATGGTGATTCTATTTCTAGTTATTTTAAGGAAACTCCATACTGTTCTCCATAGTGACTGTAACAATTTACATTCCCACCAATAGTGGAAGAGGGCTCCTTTTGTCCACACCCTCCTCAGAATTGGTTGTTTGTAGATTTTCTGATGATGCCGATTCTAACAGGTGTGAGGTGATACCTCATTGTAGTTTTGATTTGCATTTCTCTAATAATTAGTGCTGTTGAGCAGCTTTTCATGTGCGTCTTGGCCATCTCTGTGTCTCCTTTGAAGAAATGTCTCTTTAGATCTTCTGCCCATTTTTGTATTGGGTTGTTTGTTTTTTTAATATTAAGCTGCATGAGCTGTTTATATATATTGGAGATTAAACCTCTGTCCATTGATTCGTTTGCCTCGACTTTCGCCCATTCTGAGGGATGCCTTTTTCCATTCCCGTTTTTTTTAACAAAAAAGGAAAGAAAGGAAAAAAAGCAGAACACTAATGTGCGTAAAATATGCCTTTTGAAACGGTCGTTTTGAAATATGGACGTCCTTTGAATTTTTTGGTCGATATGTGACCCCAGGATTTGTTTTCAGGGCAGGTGTCATTTATAGGCCTGCATTGATTTTGAATATCAACTGACCATTAGCGCTGGGATTAAAGCTGCTGTTGTGTGAAACGGCCACAAGGTGGCAGCAGTTCTCCCTTACCAAATCTGGTGACTAGGGCAACAGAGCCTCAATGGAAGTGGTGTTCTAGATTGGAATTTAGAATGGAATGTGCCAGGAGAAAGCCCCTCAAGTTTGTCTCACTACTTCTTCTTCGTGTTTTTAATTTATTTTTTTTTATTTTTTATTACAGCAAGATTGATTACAATGTTTGGCTTGTTGTAGGTGTGGAAGATGTGGTTCTTTTACACATATACAGATGTCTGTTCTTCCTGGGATCCTTTTCCCATGTACGTTATGACAGAATGTTGAGTAGTCCTCTCTTGGTATTCTGTAGGTCTTTGGTGATTATATATGTCACCTGTGTTTGTATATGTCTGTTAACCCCGTTATCGTAATGAAACCAATCCTCACACCTTTCCATTGGTGAACCATAAGTTTGTTTAATGAATCTGTGATTGCCCTTCTCCGTGGCAATATCTGCCCTGGTATCCATTTTTAGGTAACACCTATAAGTGATATGATATGATATGTGTCTTTCACTTTCTGACTTACTACAAGTCACGTGATTACTTCTAGACTCATCTACGGTGCTGCAAATGGCATTGTGTCCTTTTTTCCCTTGGCACCTCTTCTGCCTTAGCGAGGTCCATTTTCAACAATGTGATTCCCTGAGGGTTGTGGATTAGCTGACCTGGGCAGCCTTACCCTGCCGGCCCGACCTCCCCAGGTGTGCCTCGTTGAGGTCAATATAAACAGCGCTCCAGGCAGCAATAGCCCCTGAAGCTGTGCCTAACTCCATATTCTCTGCCCCGTCAGCAGTCTCGGGGCTGTGCTGGTGGGAGGGAGTGAGGGGCCACAGCTTTGTGGGTGGCCCGCTGTGAGTGGGGCTCTGCTGGCCATTCTGCAGGAGTTGTCAGGCTGCCACCTGTAAAGAAGAGGATGTGTCACCCATACCTTCCGCTGGAATTTCTCTCCGGACAGAGGTGAGGAAGGCAAAAAGCAGTGGGGGCCGGGACAGGAGGGGTATCTCAGGCAGGGCAATGGAAAGCTTCCGGAAGAGCGCCCGGGGCCAGGACCACCCTGGCTGACCTGCAGGCACCAAGTTGGCCTGCGTGCTTTCACTGGTGTGGCTCCACGGCCCTTCCTCTAGGCTTTCAAGCCCTTGTACATTTTCAGGTGTTTTACCTGGGAAGGGTGGGAACAGTTCAGCAGCAGCTGGCCTGGGGCTCAGCTCACGTTTACTCATAGATGCCTCAGCACGGTCCCGCAGCTTTGCAATGAGGACGCTCCTTGCGTGGGGGGTGGGTTGCTGGCTGTATGGGAGATGGTTCCCCACCTCTTACCAATTTCAGAATTGTTTACTGCTGGAGCAAGTGTCCTGATAGGGTTTTCCTCTGTATAACTCGTGGGTTAAGGTTTTTTATTTTTTCTTTTATGTTTCAAGTTAGATTTAATTCCTCTTTTATGTATTTATAGATATAAGCATGGAAATAATTCATTCCTATAAATACATCTGTGTGACGGGAAGAACGTTTTTCTGTTTTATTTTTAAATTTTATTTTTTAAAATTTTGAAATTTAATTTTTATTTTTTTTATACAGCACGTTATTATTAGTTATGTATTTTATGCATATACATGTATACAGGTCAATCCCAATCTCCCAACTCATCCCACCACCACCACCCCATGGCTTCCCACACTTGGTGTCCATACGTTTGTTCTCTACCTCTGTGTCTCTATTTCTTCCTTGCAAAGCAGTTCATCTGTACCATTTTTTAGGCTCCACATATATGCATTAATATACAATATTTGTTTTCCTCTTTCTGACTTACTTCATTCTGTATGACAGTCTCTCGATCCATCGATGTCTCTACAAATGACCCAGTTTCATTCCTTTTTATGGCCGAGTAATATTCCATTTTATATATGTACCACATCTTTATCCATTCATCTGTCTGTGGGCATTTAGGTGGCTTCCATTACCTGGCTCTTGTAAAGAGTGCTGCAACGAACATTGTGGTGAATGTGCCTTTTTGATTTACGGTTTTCTCTGGGTATATGCCCAGAAGTGGGATTGCTGGATCAGATGGTAATTCTATTTCTAGTTTTTTTAAGGAAACTCCATACTGTTCTCCATAGTGACTGTATCAATTTACATTCCCACCAATAGTGGAAGAGGGCTCCTTTTGTCCACACCCTCCCCAGAATTGGTTGTTTGTAGATTTTCTGATGATGCCGATTCTAACAGGTGTGAGGTGACACCTCATTGTAGTTTTGATTTGCATTTCTCTAATAATTAGTGCTGTTGAGCAGCTTTTCATGTGCGTCTTGGCCATCTCTGTGTCTCCTTTGAAGAAACCTCTCTTTAGATCTTCTGCCCATTTTTGTATTGGGTTGTTTGTTCTTTTAATATTAA
This sequence comes from Mesoplodon mirus, assembly GCF_964341445.2. Lineage (NCBI taxonomy): Eukaryota > Metazoa > Chordata > Mammalia > Artiodactyla > Ziphiidae > Mesoplodon > Mesoplodon mirus. Next base: position 125,908,865 of record NC_138984.1, read on the forward strand.
GCTGCATGAGCTGTTTATATATATTGGAGATTAAACCTCTGTCCATTGATTCGTTTGCAACGATTTTCGCCCATTCTGAGGGATGCCTTTTTCCATTCCCGTTTTTTCTAACAAAAAAGGAAAGAAAGGAAAAGAAGCAGAACACTAATGTGCGTAAAATATGCCTTCTGAAACGGTCGTTTTGAAATATGGACGTCCTTTGAATTTTTTGGTCGATATGTGACCCCAGGATTTGTTTTCAGGGCAGGTGTCATTTACAGGCCTGCAATGATTTTGAATATCAACTGACCATTAGCGCTGGGATTAAAGCTGCTGTTGTGTGAAACGGCCACAAGGTGGTAGCAGTTCTCCCTTACCAAATCTGGTGACTAGGGCAACAGAGCCTCAATGGAAGTGGTGTTCTAGATTGGAATTTAGAATGGAATGTGCCAGGAGAAAGCCCCTCACGTTTGTCTCACTACTTCTTCTTCGTGTTTTTAATTTAATTTTTTTTTATTTTTTATTACAGCAAGTTTGATTACAATGTTTGGCTTGTTGTAGGTGTGGAAGATGTGGTTCTTTTACACATATACAGATGTCTGTTCTTCCTGGGGTCCTTTTCCCATGTACGTTATGACAGAATGTTGAGTAGTCCTCTCTTGGTATTCTGTAGGTCTTTGGTGATTATATATGTCACCTGTGTTTGTATATGTCTGTTAACCCCGATATCGTAATGAAACCAATCCTCACACCATTCCATTGGTGAACCATAAGTTTGTTTAATGAATCTGTGATTGCCCTTCTCCGTGGCAATATCTGCCCTGGTATCCATTTTTAGGTAACACCTATAAGTGATATGATATGATATGTGTCTTTCACTTTCTGACTTACTACAAGTCACGTGATTACTTCTAGACTCATCTACGGTGCTGCAAATGGCATTGTGTCCTTTTTTCCCTTGGCTTCTATTCTGCCTTAGCGAGGTCCATTTTCAACAATGTGATTCCCTGAGGGTTGTGGATTAGCTGACCTGGGCAGCCTTACCCTGCCGGCCCGCCCTCCCCAGGTGTGCCTCATTGAGGTCAATATAAACAGCGCTCCAGGCAGCAATAGCCCCTGAAGCTGTGCCTGACTCCATATTCTCTGCCCCGTCAGCAGTCTCGGGGCTGTGCTGGTGGGAGGGAGTGAGGGGCCACAGCTTTGTGGGTGGCCCGCTGTGAGTGGGGCTCTGCTGGCCATTCTGCAGGAGTTGTCAGGCTGCCACCTGTAAAGAAGAGGATGTGTCACCCATACCTTCCGCTGGAATTTCTCTCCGGACAGAGGTGAGGAAGGCAAAAAGCAGTGGGGGCCTGGACAGGAGGGGTATCTCAGGTAGGGCAATGGAAAGCTTCCGGAAGAGCGCCCGGGGCCAGGACCACCCTGGCTGGCCTGCAGGCACCAAGTTGGCCTGCGTGCTTTCGCTGGTGTGGCTCCACGGCCCTTCCTCTAGGATTTCAAGACCTTGTACATATTCAGGTGTTTTACCTGGGAAGGGTGGGAACAGTTCAGCAGCAGCTGGCCTGGGGCTCAGCTCACGTTTACTCACAGATGCCTCGGCACGGTCCCCCAGCTTTGCAATGAGGACGCTCCTTGCGTGGGGGGTGGGTTGCTGGCTGTATGGGAGATGGTTCCCCACCTCTGACCAATTTCAGAATTGTTTACCGCTGGAGCAAGTGCCCTGATAGGGTTTTCCTCTGTATAACTCGTGGGTTCAGGTTTTTTTTTTTTTTATGGTTCAAGTTAGATTTTATTCCTCTTTTATGTATTTATAGATATAAGCATGGAAATAATTCATTCCTATAAATACATCTGTGTGACGGGAAGAACGTTTTTCTGTTTTATTTTTAAATTTTATTTTTTAAAATTTTGAAATTTAATTTTTATTTAATATTTTCATACAGCACGTTATTATTAGTTATGTATTTTATGCATATACATGTATACAGGTCAATCCCAATCTCCCAACTCATCCCACCACCACCACCCCATGGCTTCCCACACTTGGTGTCCATACGTTTGTTCTCTACCTCTGTGTCTCTATTTCTTCCCTGCAAAGCAGTACATCTGTACCATTTTTTAGGCTCCACCTATATGCATTAATATACAACATTTGTATTCCTCTTTCTGACTTACTTCATTCTTTATGACAGTCTCTCGATCCATCGATGTCTCTACAAATGACCCAGTTTCATTCCTTTTTATGGCCGAGTAATATTCCATTTTATATATGTACCACATCTTTATCCATTCATCTGTCTGTGGGCATTTAGGTGGCTTCCATTACCTGGCTATTGTAAAGAGTGCTGCAACGAACATTGTGGTGAATGTGCCTTTTTGATTTACGGTTTTCTCTGGGTATATGCCCAGAAGTGAGATTGCTGGATCAGATGGTGATTCTATTTCTAGTTATTTTAAGGAAACTCCATACTGTTCTCCATAGTGACTGTATCAATTTACATTCCCACCAATAGTGGAAGAGGGCTCCTTTTGTCCACACCCTCCCCAGAATTGGTTGTTTGTAGATTTTCTGATGATGCCGATTCTAACAGGTGTGAGGTGATACCTCATTGTAGTTTTGATTTGCATTTCTCTAATAATTAGTGCTGTTGAGCAGCTTTTCATGTGCGTCTTGGCCATCTCTGTGTCTCCTTTGAAGAAATGTCTCTTTAGATCTTCTGCCCATTTTTGTATTGGGTTGTTTGTTTTTTTAATATTAAGCTGCATGAGCTGTTTATATATATTGGAGATTAAACCTCTGTCCATTGATTCGTTTGCCTCGACTTTCGCCCATTCTGAGGGATGCCTTTTTCCATTCCCGTTTTTTTTAACAAAAAAGGAAAGAAAGGAAAAAAAGCAGAACACTAATGTGCGTAAAATATGCCTTTTGAAACGGTCGTTTTGAAATATGGACGTCCTTTGAATTTTTTGGTCGATATGTGACCCCAGGATTTGTTTTCAGGGCAGGTGTCATTTATAGGCCTGCATTGATTTTGAATATCAACTGACCATTAGCGCTGGGATTAAAGCTGCTGTTGTGTGAAACGGCCACAAGGTGGCAGCCGTTCTCCCTTACCAAATCTGGTGACTAGGGCAACAGAGCCTCAATGGAAGTGGTGTTCTAGATTGGAATTTAGAATGGAATGTGCCAGGAGAAAGCCCCTCAAGTTTGTCTCACTACTTCTTCTTCGTGTTTTTAATTTATTTTTTTTTTATTTTTTATTACAGCAAGATTGATTACAATGTTTGGCTTGTTGTAGGTGTGGAAGATGTGGTTCTTTTACACATATACAGATGTCTGTTCTTCCTGGGATCCTTTTCCCATGTACGTTATGACAGAATGTTGAGTAGTCCTCTCTTGGTATTCTGTAGGTCTTTGGTGATTATATATGTCACCTGTGTTTGTATATGTCTGTTAACCCCGATATCGTAATGAAACCAATCCTCACACCTTTCCATTGGTGAACCATAAGTTTGTTTAATGAATCTGTGATTGCCCTTCTCCGTGGCAATATCTGCCCTGGTATCCATTTTTAGGTAACACCTATAAGTGATATGATATGATATGTGTCTTTCACTTTCTGACTTACTACAAGTCACGTGATTACTTCTACACTCATCTACGGTGCTGCAAATGGCATTGTGTCCTTTTTTCCCTTTGCATCTCTTCTGCCTTAGCGAGGTCCATTTTCAACAATGTGATTCCCTGAGGGTTGTGGATTAGCTGACCTGGGCAGCCTTACACTGCCGGCCCGCCCTCCCCAGGTGTGCCTCGTTGAGGTCAATATAAACAGCGCTCCAGGCAGCAATAGCCCCTGAAGCTGTGCCTGACTCCATATTCTCTGCCCTGTCAGCAGTCTCGGGGCTGTGCTGGTGGGAGGGAGTGAGGGGCCACAGATTTGTGGGTGGCCCGCTGTGAGTGGGGCTCTGCTGGCCATTCTGCAGGAGTTGTCAGGCTGCCACCTGTAAAGAAGAGGATGTGTCACCCATACCTTCCGCTGGAATTTCTCTCCGGACAGAGGTGAGGAAGGCAATAAGCAGTGGGGGCCGGGACAGGAGGGGTATCTCAGGTAGGGCAATGGAAAGCTTCCAGAAGAGCGCCCGGGGCCAGGACCACCCTGGCTGGCCTGCAGGCACCAAGTTGGCCTGCGTGCTTTCACTGGTGTGGCTCCACGGCCCTTCCTCTAGGCTTTCAAGCCCTTGTACATTTTCAGGTGTTTTACCTGGGAAGGGTGGGAACAGTTCAGCAGCAGCTGGCCTGGGGCTCAGCTCACGTTTACTCATAGATGCCTCGGCACGGTCCCGCAGCTTTGCAATGAGGACGCTCCTTGCGTGGGGGGTGGGTTGCTGGCGGTATGGGAGATGGTTCCCCACCTCTGACCAATTTCAGAATTGTTTACTGCTGGAGCAAGTGCCCTGATAGGGTTTTCCTCTGTATAACTCGTGGGTTAAGGTTTTTTATTTTTCTTTTATGTTTCAAGTTAGATTTAATTCCTCTTTTATGTATTTATAGATATAAGCATGGAAATAATTCATTCCTATAAATACATCTGTGTGACGGGAAGAACGTTTTTCTGTTTTATTTTTAAATTTTATTTTTTAAAATTTTGAAATTTAATTTTTATTTTTTTTATACAGCACGTTATTATTAGTTATGTATTTTATGCATATACATGTATACAGGTCAATCCCAATCTCCCAACTCATCCCACCACCACCACCCCATGGCTTCCCACACTTGGTGTCCATACGTTTGTTCTCTACCTCTGTGTCTCTATTTCTTCCTTGCAAAGCAGTTCATCTGTACCATTTTTTAGGCTCCACATATATGCATTAATATACAATATTTGTTTTCCTCTTTCTGACTTACTTCATTCTGTATGACAGTCTCTCGATCCATCGATGTCTCTACAAATGACCCAGTTTCATTCCTTTTTATGGCCGAGTAATATTCCATTTTATATATGTACCACATCTTTATCCATTCATCTGTCTGTGGGCATTTAGGTGGCTTCCATTACCTGGCTCTTGTAAAGAGTGCTGCAACGAACATTGTGGTGAATGTGCCTTTTTGATTTACGGTTTTCTCTGGGTATATGCCCAGAAGTGGGATTGCTGGATCAGATGGTAATTCTATTTCTAGTTTTTTTAAGGAAACTCCATACTGTTCTCCATAGTGACTGTATCAATTTACATTCCCACCAATAGTGGAAGAGGGCTCCTTTTGTCCACACCCTCCCCAGAATTGGTTGTTTGTAGATTTTCTGATGATGCCGATTCTAACAGGTGTGAGGTGACACCTCATTGTAGTTTTGATTTGCATTTCTCTAATAATTAGTGCTGTTGAGCAGCTTTTCATGTGCGTCTTGGCCATCTCTGTGTCTCCTTTGAAGAAACCTCTCTTTAGATCTTCTGCCCATTTTTGTATTGGGTTGTTTGTTCTTTTAATATTAAGCTGCATGAGCTGTTTATATATATTGGAGATTAAACCTCTGTCCATTGATTCGTTTGCAACGATTTTCGCCCATTCTGAGGGATGCCTTTTTCCATTCCCGTTTTTTCTAACAAAAAAGGAAAGAAAGGAAAAGAAGCAGAACACTAATGTGCGTAAAATATGCCTTTTGAAACGGTCGTTTTGAAATATGGACGTCCTTTGAATTTTTTGGTCGATATGTGACCCCAGGATTTGTTTTCAGGGCAGGTGTCATTTACAGGCCTGCAATGATTTTGAATATCAACTGACCATTAGCGCTGGGATTAAAGCTGCTGTTGTGTGAAACGGCCACAAGGTGGTAGCAGTTCTCCCTTACCAAATCTGGTGACTAGGGCAACAGAGCCTCAATGGAAGTGGTGTTCTAGATTGGAATTTAGAATGGAATGTGCCAGGAGAAAGCCCCTCACGTTTGTCTCACTACTTCTTCTTCGTGTTTTTAATTTAATTTTTTTTTATTTTTTATTACAGCAAGTTTGATTACAATGTTTGGCTTGTTGTAGGTGTGGAAGATGTGGTTCTTTTACACATATACAGATGTCTGTTCTTCCTGGGATCCTTTTCCCATGTACGTTATGACAGAATGTTGAGTAGTCCTCTCTTGGTATTCTGTAGGTCTTTGGTGATTATATATGTCACCTGTGTTTGTATATGTCTCTTAACCCCGATATCGTAATGAAACCAATCCTCACACCTTTCCATTGGTGAACCATAAGTTTGTTTAATGAATCTGTGATTGCCCTTCTCCGTGGCAATATCTGCCCTGGTATCCATTTTTAGGTAACACCTATAAGTGATATGATATGATATGTGTCTTTCACTTTCTGACTTACTACAAGTCACGTGATTACTTCTAGACTCATCTACGGTGCTGCAAATGGCATTGTGTCCTTTTTTCCCTTGGCTTCTATTCTGCCTTAGCGAGGTCCATTTTCAACAATGTGATTCCCTGAGGGTTGTGGATTAGCTGACCTGGGCAGCCTTACCCTGCCGGCCCGCCCTCCCCAGTTGTGCCTCGTTGAGGTCAATATAAACAGCGCTCCAGGCAGCAATAGCCCCTGAAGCTGTGCCTGACTCCATATTCTCTGCCCCGTCAGCAGTCTCGGGGCTGTGCTGGTGGGAGGGAGTGAGGGGCCACAGCTTTTTGGGTGGCCCGCTGTGAGTGGGGCTCTGCTGGCCATTCTGCAGGAGTTGTCAGGCTGCCACCAGTAAAGAAGAGGATGTGTCACCCATACCTTCCGCTGGAATTTCTCTCCGGACAGAGGTGAGGAAGGCAAAAAGCAGTGGGGGCCTGGACAGGAGGGGTATCTCAGGTAGTGCAATGGAAGGCTTCCGGAAGAGCGCCCGGGGCCAGGACCACCCTGGCTGGCCTGCAGGCACCAAGTTGGCCTGCGTGCTTTCGCTGGTGTGGCTCCACGGCCCTTCCTCTAGGATTTCAAGACCTTGTACATATTCAGGTGTTTAACCTGGGAAGGGTGGGAACAGTTCAGCAGCAGCTGGCCTGGGGCTCAGCTCACGTTTACTCACAGATGCCTCGGCACGGTCCCCCAGCTTTGCAATGAGGACCCTCCTTGCGTGGGGGGTGGGTTGCTGGCTGTATGGGAGATGGTTCCCCACCTCTGACAAATTTCAGAATTGTTTACCGCTGGAGCAAGTGCCCTGATAGGGTTTTCCTCTGTATAACTCGTGGGTTCAGGTTTTTTTTTTCTTTTATGGTTCAAGTTAGATTTTATTCCTCTTTTATGTATTTATAGATATAAGCATGGAAATAATTCATTCCTATAAATACATATGTGTGACGGGAAGAAAGTTTTTCTGTTTTATTTTTAAATTTTATTTTTTAAAATTTTGAAATTTAATTTTTATTTAATATTTTCATACAGCACGTTATTATTAGTTATGTATTTTATGCATATACATGTATACAGGTCAATCCCAATCTCCCAACTCATCCCACCACCACCACCCCATGGCTTCCCACACTTGGTGTCCATACGTTTGTTCTCTACCTCTGTGTCTCTATTTCTTCCCTGCAAAGCAGTTCATCTGTACCATTTTTTAGGCTCCACATATATGCATTAATATACAACATTTGTTTTCCTCTTTCTGACTTACTTCATTCTGTATGACAGTCTCTCGATCCATCGATGTCTCTACAAATGACCCAGTTTCATTCCTTTTTATGGCCGAGTAATATTCCATTTTATATATGTACCACATCTTTATCCATTCATCTGTCTGTGGGCATTTAGGTGGCTTCCATTACCTGGCTATTGTAAAGAGTGCTGCAACGAACATTGTGGTGAATGTGCCTTTTTGATTTACGGTTTTCTCTGGGTATATGCCCAGAAGTGGGATTGCTGGATCAGATGTTGATTCTATTTCTAGTTTTTTTAAGGAAACTCCATACTGTTCTCCATAGTGACTGTATCAATTTACATTCCCACCAATAGTGGAAGAGGGCTCCTTTTGTCCACACCCTCCCCAGAATTGGTTGTTTGTAGATTTTCTGATGATGCCGATTCTAACAGGTGTGAGGTGATACCTCATTGTAGTTTTGATTTGCATTTCTCTAATAATTAGTGCTGTTGAGCAGCTTTTCATGTGCGTCTTGGCCATCTCTGTGTCTCCTTTGAAGAAATGTCTCTTTAGATCTTCTGCCCATTTTTGTATTGGGTTGTTTGTTTTTTTAATATAAAGCTGAATGAGCTGTTTATATATATTGGAGATTAAACCTCTGTCCATTGATTCGTTTGCCTCGACTTTCGCCCATTCTGAGGGATGCCTTTTTCCATTCCCGTTTTTTCTAACAAAAAAGGAAAGGAAGGAAAAGAAGCAGAACACTAATGTGCGTAAAATATGCCTTTTGAAACGGTCGTTTTGAAATATGGACGTCCTTTGAATTTTTTGGTCGATATGTGACCCCAGGATTTGTTTTCAGGGCAGGTGTCATTTACAGGCCTGCAATGATTTTGAATATCAACTGACCATTAGCGCTGGGATTAAAGCTGCTGTTGTGTGAAACGGCCACAAGGTGGCAGCCGTTCTCCCTTACCAAATCTGGTGACTAGGGCAACAGAGCCTCAATGGAAGTGGTGTTCTAGATTGGAATTTAGATTGGAATGTGCCAGGAGAAAGCCCCTCAAGTTTGTCTCACTACTTCTTCGTGTTTTTAATTTAATTTTTTTATTTTTTATTACAGCAAGTTTGATTACAATGTTTGGCTTGTTGTAGGTGTGGAAGATGTGGTTCTTTTACACATATACAGATGTCTGTTCTTCCTGGGATCCTTTTCCCATGTACGTTATGACAGAATGTTGAGTAGTCCTCTCTTGGTATTCTGTAGGTCTTTGGTGATTATATATGTCACCTGTGTTTGTATATGTCTGTTAACCCCGTTATCGTAATGAAACCAATCCTCACACCTTTCCATTGGTGAACCATAAGTTTGTTTAATGAATCTGTGATTGCCCTTCTCCGTGGCAATATCTGCCCTGGTATCCATTTTTAGGTAACACCTATAAGTGATATGATATGATATGTGTCTTTCACTTTCTTACTTACTACAAGTCACGTGATTACTTCTAGACTCATCTACGGTGCTGCAAATGGCATTGTGTCCTTTTTTCCCTTGGCTTCTATTCTGCCTTAGCGAGGTCCATTTTCAACAATGTGATTCCCTGAGGGTTGTGGATTAGCTGACCTGGGCAGCCTTACCCTGCCGGCCCGCCCTCGCCAGGTGTGCCTCGTTGAGGTCAATATAAACAGCGCTCCAGGCAGCAATAGCCCCTGAAGCTGTGCCTGACTCCATATTCTCTGCCCCGTCAGCAGTCTCGGGGCTGTGCTGGTGGGAGGGAGTGAGGGGCCACAGCTTTGTGGGTGGCCCGCTGTGAGTGGGGCTCTGCTGGCCATTCTGCAGGAGTTGTCAGGCTGCCACCTGTAAAGAAGAGGATGTGTCACCCATACCTTCCGCTGGAATTTCTCTCCGGACAGAGGTGAGGAAGGCAAAAAGCAGTGGGGGCCTGGACAGGAGGGGTATCTCAGGTAGGGCAATGGAAAGCTTCCGGAAGAGCGCCCGGGGCCAGGACCACCCTGGCTGGCCTGCAGGCACCAAGTTGGCCTGCGTGCTTTCGCTGGTGTGGCTCCACGGCCCTTCCTCTAGGATTTCAAGACCTTGTACATATTCAGGTGTTTTACCTGGGAAGGGTGGGAACAGTTCAGCAGCAGCTGGCCTGGGGCTCAGCTCACGTTTACTCACAGATGCCTCGGCACGGTCCCCCAGCTTTGCAATGAGGACGCTCCTTGCGTGGGGGTTGGGTTGCTGGCTCTATGGGAGATGGTTCCCCACCTCTGACCAATTTCAGAATTGTTTACCGCTGGAGCAAGTGCCCTGATAGGGTTTTCCTCTGTATAACTCGTGGGTTTAGGTTTTTTTTTTCTTTTATGGTTCAAGTTAGATTTTATTCCTCTTTTATGTATTTATAGATATAAGCATGGAAATAATTCATTCCTATAAATACATCTGTGTGACGGGAAGAACGTTTTTCTGTTTTATTTTTAAATTTTATTTTTTAAAATTTTGAAATTTAATTTTTATTTAATATTTTTATACAGCACGTTATTATTAGTTATGTATTTTATGCATATACATGTATACAGGTCAATCCCAATCTCCCAACTCATCCCACCACCACCACCCCATGGCTTCCCACACTTGGTGTCCATACGTTTGTTCTCTACCTCTGTGTCTCTATTTCTTCCCTGCAAACCAGTTCATCTGTACCATTTTTTAGGCTCCACATATATGCATTAATATACAACATTTGTTTTCCTCTTTCTGACTTACTTCATTCTGTATGACAGTCTCTCGATCCATCGATGTCTCTACAAATAACCCAGTTTCATTCCTTTTTATGGCCGAGTAATATTCCATTTTATATATGTACCACATCTTTATCCATTCATCTGTCTGTGGGCATTTAGGTGGCTTCCATTACCTGGCTCTTGTAAAGAGTGCTGCAACGAACATTGTGGTGAATGTGCCTTATTGATTTACGGTTTTCTCTGGGTATATGCCCAGAAGTGGGATTGCTGGATCAGATGGTAATTCTATTTCTAGTTTTTTTAAGGAAACTCCATACTGTTCTCCATAGTGACTGTATCAATTTACATTCCCACCAATAGTGGAAGAGGGCTCCTTTTGTCCACACCCTCCCCAGAATTGGTTGTTTGTAGATTTTCTGATGATGCCGATTCTAACAGGTGTGAGGTGACACCTCATTGTAGTTTTGATTTGCATTTCTCTAATAATTAGTGCTGTTGAGCAGCTTTTCATGTGCGTCTTGGCCATCTCTGTGTCTCCTTTGAAGAAACCTCTCTTTAGATCTTCTGCCCATTTTTGTATTGGGTTGTTTGTTCTTTTAATATTAAGCTGCATGAGCTGTTTATATATATTGGAGATTAAACCTCTGTCCATTGATTCGTTTGCAACGATTTTCGCCCATTCTGAGGGATGCCTTTTTCCATTCCCGTTTTTTCTAACAAAAAAGGAAAGAAAGGAAAAGAAGCAGAACACTAATGTGCGTAAAATATGCCTTTTGAAACGGTCGTTTTGAAATATGGACGTCCTTTGAATTTTTTGGTCGATATGTGACCCCAGGATTTGTTTTCAGGGCAGGTGTCATTTACAGGCCTGCAATGATTTTGAATATCAACTGACCATTAGCGCTGGGATTAAAGCTGCTGTTGTGTGAAACGGCCACAAGGTGGCAGCCGTTCTCCCTTACCAAATCTGGTGACTAGGGCAACAGAGCCTCAATGGAAGTGGTGTTCTAGATTGGAATTTAGATTGGAATGTGCCAGGAGAAAGCCCCTCAAGTTTGTCTCACTACTTCTTCTTCGTGTTTTTAATTTATTTTTTTTTATTTTTTATTACAGCAAGATTGATTACAATGTTTGGCTTGTTGTAGGTGTGGAAGATGTGGTTCTTTTACACATATACAGATGTCTGTTCTTCCTGGGATCCTTTTCCCATGTACGTTATGACAGAATGTTGAGTAGTCCTCTCTTGGTATTCTGTAGGTCTTTGGTGATTATATATGTCACCTGTGTTTGTATATGTCTGTTAACCCCGATATCGTAATGAAACCAATCCTCACACCTTTCCATTGGTGAACCATAAGTTTGTTTAATGAATCTGTGATTGCCCTTCTCCGTGGCAATATCTGCCCTGGTATCCATTTTTAGGTAACACCTATAAGTGATATGATATGATATGTGTCTTTCACTTTCTGACTTACTACAAGTCACGTGATTACTTCTACACTCATCTACGGTGCTGCAAATGGCATTGTGTCCTTTTTTCCCTTTGCATCTCTTCTGCCTTAGCGAGGTCCATTTTCAACAATGTGATTCCCTGAGGGTTGTGGATTAGCTGACCTGGGCAGCCTTACACTGCCGGCCCGCCCTCCCCAGGTGTGCCTCGTTGAGGTCAATATAAACAGCGCTCCAGGCAGCAATAGCCCCTGAAGCTGTGCCTGACTCCATATTCTCTGCCCTGTCAGCAGTCTCGGGGCTGTGCTGGTGGGAGGGAGTGAGGGGCCACAGATTTGTGGGTGGCCCGCTGTGAGTGGGGCTCTGCTGGCCATTCTGCAGGAGTTGTCAGGCTGCCACCTGTAAAGAAGAGGATGTGTCACCCATACCTTCCGCTGGAATTTCTCTCCGGACAGAGGTGAGGAAGGCAATAAGCAGTGGGGGCCGGGACAGGAGGGGTATCTCAGGTAGGGCAATGGAAAGCTTCCAGAAGAGCGCCCGGGGCCAGGACCACCCTGGCTGGCCTGCAGGCACCAAGTTGGCCTGCGTGCTTTCACTGGTGTGGCTCCACGGCCCTTCCTCTAGGCTTTCAAGCCCTTGTACATTTTCAGGTGTTTTACCTGGGAAGGGTGGGAACAGTTCAGCAGCAGCTGGCCTGGGGCTCAGCTCACGTTTACTCATAGATGCCTCGGCACGGTCCCGCAGCTTTGCAATGAGGACGCTCCTTGCGTGGGGGGTGGGTTGCTGGCGGTATGGGAGATGGTTCCCCACCTCTGACCAATTTCAGAATTGTTTACTGCTGGAGCAAGTGCCCTGATAGGGTTTTCCTCTGTATAACTCGTGGGTTAAGGTTTTTTATTTTTCTTTTATGTTTCAAGTTAGATTTAATTCCTCTTTTATGTATTTATAGATATAAGCATGGAAATAATTCATTCCTATAAATACATCTGTGTGACGGGAAGAACGTTTTTCTGTTTTATTTTTAAATTTTATTTTTTAAAATTTTGAAATTTAATTTTTATTTTTTTTATACAGCACGTTATTATTAGTTATGTATTTTATGCATATACATGTATACAGGTCAATCCCAATCTCCCAACTCATCCCACCACCACCACCCCATGGCTTCCCACACTTGGTGTCCATACGTTTGTTCTCTACCTCTGTGTCTCTATTTCTTCCTTGCAAAGCAGTTCATCTGTACCATTTTTTAGGCTCCACATATATGCATTAATATACAATATTTGTTTTCCTCTTTCTGACTTACTTCATTCTGTATGACAGTCTCTCGATCCATCGATGTCTCTACAAATGACCCAGTTTCATTCCTTTTTATGGCCGAGTAATATTCCATTTTATATATGTACCACATCTTTATCCATTCATCTGTCTGTGGGCATTTAGGTGGCTTCCATTACCTGGCTCTTGTAAAGAGTGCTGCAACGAACATTGTGGTGAATGTGCCTTTTTGATTTACGGTTTTCTCTGGGTATATGCCCAGAAGTGGGATTGCTGGATCAGATGGTAATTCTATTTCTAGTTTTTTTAAGGAAACTCCATACTGTTCTCCATAGTGACTGTATCAATTTACATTCCCACCAATAGTGGAAGAGGGCTCCTTTTGTCCACACCCTCCCCAGAATCGGTTGTTTGTAGATTTTCTGATGATGCCGATTCTAACAGGTGTGAGGTGACACCTCATTGTAGTTTTGATTTGCATTTCTCTAATAATTAGTGCTGTTGAGCAGCTTTTCATGTGCGTCTTGGCCATCTCTGTGTCTCCTTTGAAGAAACCTCTCTTTAGATCTTCTGCCCATTTTTGTATTGGGTTGTTTGTTCTTTTAATATTAAGCTGCATGAGCTGTTTATATATATTGGAGATTAAACCTCTGTCCATTGATTCGTTTGCAACGATTTTCGCCCATTCTGAGGGATGCCTTTTTCCATTCCCGTTTTTTCTAACAAAAAAGGAAAGAAAGGAAAAGAAGCAGAACACTAATGTGCGTAAAATATGCCTTCTGAAACGGTCGTTTTGAAATATGGACGTCCTTTGAATTTTTTGGTCGATATGTGACCCCAGGATTTGTTTTCAGGGCAGGTGTCATTTACAGGCCTGCAATGATTTTGAATATCAACTGACCATTAGCGCTGGGATTAAAGCTGCTGTTGTGTGAAACGGCCACAAGGTGGTAGCAGTTCTCCCTTACCAAATCTGGTGACTAGGGCAACAGAGCCTCAATGGAAGTGGTGTTCTAGATTGGAATTTAGAATGGAATGTGCCAGGAGAAAGCCCCTCACGTTTGTCTCACTACTTCTTCTTCGTGTTTTTAATTTAATTTTTTTTTATTTTTTATTACAGCAAGTTTGATTACAATGTTTGGCTTGTTGTAGGTGTGGAAGATGTGGTTCTTTTACACATATACAGATGTCTGTTCTTCCTGGGGTCCTTTTCCCATGTACGTTATGACAGAATGTTGAGTAGTCCTCTCTTGGTATTCTGTAGGTCTTTGGTGATTATATATGTCACCTGTGTTTGTATATGTCTCTTAACCCCGATATCGTAATGAAACCAATCCTCACACCTTTCCATTGGTGAACCATAAGTTTGTTTAATGAATCTGTGATTGCCCTTCTCCGTGGCAATATCTGCCCTGGTATCCATTTTTAGGTAACACCTATAAGTGATATGATATGATATGTGTCTTTCACTTTCTGACTTACTACAAGTCACGTGATTACTTCTAGACTCATCTACGGTGCTGCAAATGGCATTGTGTCCTTTTTTCCCTTGGCTTCTATTCTGCCTTAGCGAGGTCCATTTTCAACAATGTGATTCCCTGAGGGTTGTGGATTAGCTGACCTGGGCAGCCTTACCCTGCCGGCCCGCCCTCCCCAGTTGTGCCTCATTGAGGTCAATATAAACAGCGCTCCAGGCAGCAATAGCCCCTGAAGCTGTGCCTGACTCCATATTCTCTGCCCCGTCAGCAGTCTCGGGGCTGTGCTGGTGGGAGGGAGTGAGGGGCCACAGCTTTGTGGGTGGCCCGCTGTGAGTGGGGCTCTGCTGGCCATTCTGCAGGAGTTGTCAGGCTGCCAACTGTAAAGAAGAGGATGTGTCACCCATACCTTCCGCTGGAATTTCTCTCCGGACAGAGGTGAGGAAGGCAAAAAGCAGTGGGGGCCGGGACAGGAGGGGTATCTCAGGTAGGGCAATGGAAAGCTTCCGGAAGAGCGCCCGGGGCCAGGACCACCCTGGCTGGCCTGCAGGCACCAAGTTGGCCTGCGTGCTTTCGCTGGTGTGGCTCCACGGCCCTTCCTCTAGGATTTCAAGACCTTGTACATATTCAGGTGTTTTCCCTGCGAAGGGTGGGAACAGTTCAGCAGCAGCTGGCCTGGGGCTCAGCTCACGTTTACTCACAGATGCCTCGGCACGGTCCCCCAGCTTTGCAATGAGGACGCTCCTTGCGTGGGGGGTGGGTTGCTGGCTGTATGGGAGATGGTTCCCCACCTCTGACCAATTTCAGAATTGTTTACCGCTGGAGCAAGTGCCCTGATAGGGTTTTCCTCTGTATAACTCGTGGGTTCAGGTTTTTTTTTTTTTTATGGTTCAAGTTAGATTTTATTCCTCTTTTATGTATTTATAGATATAAGCATGGAAATAATTCATTCCTATAAATACATCTGTGTGACGGGAAGAACGTTTTTCTGTTTTATTTTTAAATTTTATTTTTTAAAATTTTGAAATTTAATTTTTATTTAATATTTTCATACAGCACGTTATTATTAGTTATGTATTTTATGCATATACATGTATACAGGTCAATCCCAATCTCCCAACTCATCCCACCACCACCACCCCATGGCTTCCCACACTTGGTGTCCATACGTTTGTTCTCTACCTCTGTGTCTCTATTTCTTCCCTGCAAAGCAGTACATCTGTACCATTTTTTAGGCTCCACCTATATGCATTAATATACAACATTTGTATTCCTCTTTCTGACTTACTTCATTCTTTATGACAGTCTCTCGATCCATCGATGTCTCTACAAATGACCCAGTTTCATTCCTTTTTATGGCCGAGTAATATTCCATTTTATATATGTACCACATCTTTATCCATTCATCTGTCTGTGGGCATTTAGGTGGCTTCCATTACCTGGCTATTGTAAAGAGTGCTGCAACGAACATTGTGGTGAATGTGCCTTTTTGATTTACGGTTTTCTCTGGGTATATGCCCAGAAGTGAGATTGCTGGATCAGATGGTGATTCTATTTCTAGTTATTTTAAGGAAACTCCATACTGTTCTCCATAGTGACTGTATCAATTTACATTCCCACCAATAGTGGAAGAGGGCTCCTTTTGTCCACACCCTCCCCAGAATTGGTTGTTTGTAGATTTTCTGATGATGCCGATTCTAACAGGTGTGAGGTGATACCTCATTGTAGTTTTGATTTGCATTTCTCTAATAATTAGTGCTGTTGAGCAGCTTTTCATGTGCGTCTTGGCCATCTCTGTGTCTCCTTTGAAGAAATGTCTCTTTAGATCTTCTGCCCATTTTTGTATTGGGTTGTTTGTTTTTTTAATATTAAGCTGCATGAGCTGTTTATATATATTGGAGATTAAACCTCTGTCCATTGATTCCTTTGCCTCGACTTTCGCCCATTCTAAGGGATGCCTTTTTCCATTCCCGTTTTTTTTTAACAAAAAAGGAAAGAAAGGAAAAAAAGCAGAACACTAATGTGCGTAAAATATGCCTTTTGAAACGGTCGTTTTGAAATATGGACGTCCTTTGAATTTTTTGGTCGATATGTGACCCCAGGATTTGTTTTCAGGGCAGGTGTCATTTATAGGCCTGCATTGATTTTGAATATCAACTGACCATTAGCGCTGGGATTAAAGCTGCTGTTGTGTGAAACGGCCACAAGGTGGCAGCAGTTCTCCCTTACCAAATCTGGTGACTAGGGCAACAGAGCCTCAATGGAAGTGGTGTTCTAGATTGGAATTTAGAATGGAATGTGCCAGGAGAAAGCCCCTCAAGTTTGTCTCACTACTTCTTCTTCGTGTTTTTAATTTATTTTTTTTTTATTTTTTATTACAGCAAGATTGATTACAATGTTTGGCTTGTTGTAGGTGTGGAAGATGTGGTTCTTTTACACATATACAGATGACTGTTCTTCCTGGGATCCTTTTCCCATGTACGTTATGACAGAATGTTGAGTAGTCCTCTCTTGGTATTCTGTAGGTCTTTGGTGATTATATATGTCACCTGTGTTTGTATATGTCTGTTAACCCCGATATCGTAATGAAACCAATCCTCACACCTTTCCATTGGTGAACCATAAGTTTGTTTAATGAATCTGTGATTGCCCTTCTCCGTGGCAATATCTGCCCTGGTATCCATTTTTAGGTAACACCTATAAGTGATATGATATGATATGTGTCTTTCACTTTCTGACTTACTACAAGTCACGTGATTACTTCTACACTCATCTACAGTGCTGCAAATGGCATTGTGTCCTTTTTTCCCTTGGCATCTCTTCTGCCTTAGCGAGGTCCATTTTCAACAATGTGATTCCCTGAGGGTTGTGGATTAGCTGACCTGGGCAGCCTTACACTGCCGGCCCGCCCTCCCCAGGTGTGCCTCGTTGAGGTCAATATAAACAGCGCTCCAGGCAGCAATAGCCCCTGAAGCTGTGCCTGACTCCATATTCTCTGCCCTGTCAGCAGTCTCGGGGCTGTGCTGGTGGGAGGGAGTGAGGGGCCACAGATTTGTGGGTGGCCCGCTGTGAGTGGGGCTCTGCTGGCCATTCTGCAGGAATTGTCAGGCTGCCACCTGTAAAGAAGAGGATGTGTCACCCATACCTTCCGCTGGAATTTCTCTCCGGACAGAGGTGAGGAAGGCAATAAGCAGTGGGGGCCGGGACAGGATGGGTATCTCAGGTAGGGCAATGGAAAGCTTCCAGAAGAGCGCCCGGGGCCAGGACCATACTGGCTGGCCTGCAGGCACCAAGTTGGCCTGCGTGCTTTCACTGGTGTGGCTCCACGGCCCTTCCTCTAGGCTTTCAAGCCCTTGTACATTTTCAGGTGTTTTACCTGGGAAGGGTGGGAACAGTTCAGCAGCAGCTGGCCTGGGGCTCAGCTCACGTTTACTCATAGATGCCTCGGCACGGTCCCGCAGCTTTGCAATGAGGACGCTCCTTGCGTGGGGGGTGGGTTGCTGGCGGTATGGGAGATGGTTCCCCACCTCTGACCAATTTCAGAATTGTTTACTGCTGGAGCAAGTGCCCTGATAGGGTTTTCCTCTGTATAACTCGTGGGTTAAGGTTTTTTATTTTTCTTTTATGTTTCAAGTTAGATTTAATTCCTCTTTTATGTATTTATAGATATAAGCATGGAAATAATTCATTCCTATAAATACATCTGTGTGACGGGAAGAACGTTTTTCTGTTTTATTTTTAAATTTTATTTTTTAAAATTTTGAAATTTAATTTTTATTTTTTTTATACAGCACGTTATTATTAGTTATGTATTTTATGCATATACATGTATACAGGTCAATCCCAATCTCCCAACTCATCCCACCACCACCACCCCATGGCTTCCCACACTTGGTGTCCATACGTTTGTTCTCTACCTCTGTGTCTCTATTTCTTCCTTGCAAAGCAGTTCATCTGTACCATTTTTTAGGCTCCACATATATGCATTAATATACAATATTTGTTTTCCTCTTTCTGACTTACTTCATTCTGTATGACAGTCTCTCGATCCATCGATGTCTCTACAAATGACCCAGTTTCATTCCTTTTTATGGCCGAGTAATATTCCATTTTATATATGTACCACATCTTTATCCATTCATCTGTCTGTGGGCATTTAGGTGGCTTCCATTACCTGGCTCTTGTAAAGAGTGCTGCAACGAACATTGTGGTGAATGTGCCTTTTTGATTTACGGTTTTCTCTGGGTATATGCCCAGAAGTGGGATTGCTGGATCAGATGGTAATTCTATTTCTAGTTTTTTTAAGGAAACTCCATACTGTTCTCCATAGTGACTGTATCAATTTACATTCCCACCAATAGTGGAAGAGGGCTCCTTTTGTCCACACCCTCCCCAGAATTGGTTGTTTGTAGATTTTCTGATGATGCCGATTCTAACAGGTGTGAGGTGACACCTCATTGTAGTTTTGATTTGCATTTCTCTAATAATTAGTGCTGTTGAGCAGCTTTTCATGTGCGTCTTGGCCATCTCTGTGTCTCCTTTGAAGAAACCTCTCTTTAGATCTTCTGCCCATTTTTGTATTGGGTTGTTTGTTCTTTTAATATTAAGCTGCATGAGCTGTTTATATATATTGGAGATTAAACCTCTGTCCATTGATTCGTTTGCAACGATTTTCGCCCATTCTGAGGGATGCCTTTTTCCATTCCCGTTTTTTCTAACAAAAAAGGAAAGAAAGGAAAAGAAGCAGAACACTAATGTGCGTAAAATATGCCTTTTGAAACGGTCGTTTTGAAATATGGACGTCCTTTGAATTTTTTGGTCGATATGTGACCCCAGGATTTGTTTTCAGGGCAGGTGTCATTTACAGGCCTGCAATGATTTTGAATATCAACTGACCATTAGCGCTGGGATTAAAGCTGCTGTTGTGTGAAACGGCCACAAGGTGGTAGCAGTTCTCCCTTACCAAATCTGGTGACTAGGGCAACAGAGCCTCAATGGAAGTGGTGTTCTAGATTGGAATTTAGAATGGAATGTGCCAGGAGAAAGCCCCTCACGTTTGTCTCACTACTTCTTCTTCGTGTTTTTAATTTAATTTTTTTTTATTTTTTATTACAGCAAGTTTGATTACAATGTTTGGCTTGTTGTAGGTGTGGAAGATGTGGTTCTTTTACACATATACAGATGTCTGTTCTTCCTGGTATCCTTTTCCCATGTACGTTATGACAGAATGTTGAGTAGTCCTCTCTTGGTATTCTGTAGGTCTTTGGTGATTATATATGTCACCTGTGTTTGTATATGTCTGTTAACCCCGATATCGTAATGAAACCAATCCTCACACCTTTCCATTGGTGAACCATAAGTTTGTTTAATGAATCTGTGATTGCCCTTCTCCGTGGCAATATCTGCCCTGGTATCCATTTTTAGGTAACACCTATAAGTGATATGATATGATATGTGTCTTTCACTTTCTGACTTACTACAAGTCACGTGATTACTTCTAGACTCATCTACGGTGCTGCAAATGGCATTGTGTCCTTTTTTCCCTTGGCTTCTATTCTGCCTTAGCGAGGTCCATTTTCAACAATGTGATTCCCTGAGGGTTGTGGATTAGCTGACCTGGGCAGCCTTACCCTGCCGGCCCGCCCTCCCCAGTTGTGCCTCGTTGAGGTCAATATAAACAGCGCTCCAGGCAGCAATAGCCCCTGAAGCTGTGCCTGACTCCATATTCTCTGCCCCGTCAGCAGTCTCGGGGCTGTGCTGGTGGGAGGGAGTGAGGGGCCACAGCTTTTTGGGTGGCCCGCTGTGAGTGGGGCTCTGCTGGCCATTCTGCAGGAGTTGTCAGGCTGCCACCAGTAAAGAAGAGGATGTGTCACCCATACCTTCCGCTGGAATTTCTCTCCGGACAGAGGTGAGGAAGGCAAAAAGCAGTGGGGGCCTGGACAGGAGGGGTATCTCAGGTAGTGCAATGGAAGGCTTCCGGAAGAGCGCCCGGGGCCAGGACCACCCTGGCTGGCCTGCAGGCACCAAGTTGGCCTGCGTGCTTTCGCTGGTGTGGCTCCACGGCCCTTCCTCTAGGATTTCAAGACCTTGTACATATTCAGGTGTTTTACCTGGGAAGGGTGGGAACAGTTCAGCAGCAGCTGGCCTGGGGCTCAGCTCACGTTTACTCACAGATGCCTCGGCACGGTCCCCCAGCTTTGCAATGAGGACCCTCCTTGCGTGGGGGGTGGGTTGCTGGCTGTATGGGAGATGGTTCCCCACCTCTGACAAATTTCAGAATTGTTTACCGCTGGAGCAAGTGCCCTGATAGGGTTTTCCTCTGTATAACTCGTGGGTTCAGGTTTTTTTTTTCTTTTATGGTTCAAGTTAGATTTTATTCCTCTTTTATGTATTTATAGATATAAGCATGGAAATAATTCATTCCTATAAATACATATGTGTGACGGGAAGAAAGTTTTTCTGTTTTATTTTTAAATTTTATTTTTTAAAATTTTGAAATTTAATTTTTATTTAATATTTTCATACAGCACGTTATTATTAGTTATGTATTTTATGCATATACATGTATACAGGTCAATCCCAATCTCCCAACTCATCCCACCACCACCACCCCATGGCTTCCCACACTTGGTGTCCATACGTTTGTTCTCTACCTCTGTGTCTCTATTTCTTCCCTGCAAAGCAGTTCATCTGTACCATTTTTTAGGCTCCACATATATGCATTAATATACAACATTTGTTTTCCTCTTTCTGACTTACTTCATTCTGTATGACAGTCTCTCGATCCATCGATGTCTCTACAAATGACCCAGTTTCATTCCTTTTTATGGCCGAGTAATATTCCATTTTATATATGTACCACATCTTTATCCATTCATCTGTCTGTGGGCATTTAGGTGGCTTCCATTACCTGGCTATTGTAAAGAGTGCTGCAACGAACATTGTGGTGAATGTGCCTTTTTGATTTACGGTTTTCTCTGGGTATATGCCCAGAAGTGGGATTGCTGGATCAGATGTTGATTCTATTTCTAGTTTTTTTTAAGGAAACTCCATACTGTTCTCCATAGTGACTGTATCAATTTACATTCCCACCAATAGTGGAAGAGGGCTCCTTTTGTCCACACCCTCCCCAGAATTGGTTGTTTGTAGATTTTCTGATGATGCCGATTCTAACAGGTGTGAGGTGATACCTCATTGTAGTTTTGATTTGCATTTCTCTAATAATTAGTGCTGTTGAGCAGCTTTTCATGTGCGTCTTGGCCATCTCTGTGTCTCCTTTGAAGAAATGTCTCTTTAGATCTTCTGCCCATTTTTGTATTGGGTTGTTTGTTTTTTTAATATAAAGCTGAATGAGCTGTTTATATATATTGGAGATTAAACCTCTGTCCATTGATTCGTTTGCCTCGACTTTCGCCCATTCTGAGGGATGCCTTTTTCCATTCCCGTTTTTTCTAACAAAAAAGGAAAGGAAGGAAAAGAAGCAGAACACTAATGTGCGTAAAATATGCCTTTTGAAACGGTCGTTTTGAAATATGGACGTCCTTTGAATTTTTTGGTCGATATGTGACCCCAGGATTTGTTTTCAGGGCAGGTGTCATTTACAGGCCTGCAATGATTTTGAATATCAACTGACCATTAGCGCTGGGATTAAAGCTGCTGTTGTGTGAAACGGCCACAAGGTGGCAGCCGTTCTCCCTTACCAAATCTGGTGACTAGGGCAACAGAGCCTCAATGGAAGTGGTGTTCTAGATTGGAATTTAGATTGGAATGTGCCAGGAGAAAGCCCCTCAAGTTTGTCTCACTACTTCTTCGTGTTTTTAATTTAATTTTTTTATTTTTTATTACAGCAAGTTTGATTACAATGTTTGGCTTGTTGTAGGTGTGGAAGATGTGGTTCTTTTACACATATACAGATGTCTGTTCTTCCTGGGATCCTTTTCCCATGTACGTTATGACAGAATGTTGAGTAGTCCTCTCTTGGTATTCTGTAGGTCTTTGGTGATTATATATGTCACCTGTGTTTGTATATGTCTGTTAACCCCGTTATCGTAATGAAACCAATCCTCACACCTTTCCATTGGTGAACCATAAGTTTGTTTAATGAATCTGTGATTGCCCTTCTCCGTGGCAATATCTGCCCTGGTATCCATTTTTAGGTAACACCTATAAGTGATATGATATGATATGTGTCTTTCACTTTCTGACTTACTACAAGTCACGTGATTACTTCTAGACTCATCTACGGTGCTGCAAATGGCATTGTGTCCTTTTTTCCCTTGGCTTCTATTCTGCCTTAGCGAGGTCCATTTTCAACAATGTGATTCCCTGAGGGTTGTGGATTAGCTGACCTGGGCAGCCTTACCCTGCCGGCCCGCCCTCGCCAGGTGTGCCTCGTTGAGGTCAATATAAACAGCGCTCCAGGCAGCAATAGCCCCTGAAGCTGTGCCTGACTCCATATTCTCTGCCCCGTCAGCAGTCTCGGGGCTGTGCTGGTGGGAGGGAGTGAGGGGCCACAGCTTTGTGGGTGGCCCGCTGTGAGTGGGGCTCTGCTGGCCATTCTGCAGGAGTTGTCAGGCTGCCACCTGTAAAGAAGAGGATGTGTCACCCATACCTTCCGCTGGAATTTCTCTCCGGACAGAGGTGAGGAAGGCAAAAAGCAGTGGGGGCCTGGACAGGAGGGGTATCTCAGGTAGGGCAATGGAAGGCTTCCGGAAGAGCGCCCGGGGCCAGGACCACCCTGGCTGGCCTGCAGGCACCAAGTTGGCCTGCGTGCTTTGGCTGGTGTGGCTCCACGGCCCTTCCTCTAGGATTTCAAGACCTTGTACATATTCAGGTGTTTTACCTGGGAAGGGTGGGAACAGTTCAGCAGCAGCTGGCCTGGGGCTCAGCTCACGTTTACTCACAGATGCCTCGGCACGGTCCCCCAGCTTTGCAATGAGGACCCTCCTTGCGTGGGGGGTGGGTTGCTGGCTGTATGGGAGATGGTTCCCCACCTCTGACAAATTTCAGAATTGTTTACCGCTGGAGCAAGTGCCCTGATAGGGTTTTCCTCTGTATAACTCGTGGGTTCAGGTTTTTTTTTTCTTTTATGGTTCAAGTTAGATTTTATTCCTCTTTTATATATTTATAGATATAAGCATGGAAATAATTCATTCCTATAAATACATCTGTGTGACGGGAAGAAAGTTTTTCTGTTTTATTTTTAAATTTTATTTTTTAAAATTTTGAAATTTAATTTTTATTTAATATTTTCATACAGCACGTTATTATTAGTTATGTATTTTATGCATATACATGTATACAGGTCAATCCCAATCTCCCAACTCATCCCACCACCACCACCCCATGGCTTCCCACACTTGGTGTCCATACGTTTGTTCTCTACCTCTGTGTCTCTATTTCTTCCCTGCAAAGCAGTTCATCTGTACCATTTTTTAGGCTCCACATATATGCATTAATATACAACATTTGTTTTCCTCTTTCTGACTTACTTCATTCTGTATGACAGTCTCTCGATCCATCGATGTCTCTACAAATGACCCAGTTTCATTCCTTTTTATGGCCGAGTAATATTCCATTTTATATATGTACCACATCTTTATCCATTCATCTGTCTGTGGGCATTTAGGTGGCTTCCATTACCTGGCTATTGTAAAGAGTGCTGCAACGAACATTGTGGTGAATGTGCCTTTTTGATTTACGGTTTTCTCTGGGTATATGCCCAGAAGTGGGATTGCTGGATCAGATGTTGATTCTATTTCTAGTATTTTTAAGGAATCTCCATACTGTTCTCCATAGTGACTGTATCAATTTACATTCCCACCAATAGTGGTAGAGGGCTCCTTTTGTCCACACCCTCCCCAGAATTGGTTGTTTGTAGATTTTCTGATGATGCCGATTCTAACAGGTGTGAGGTGATACCTCATTGTAGTTTTGATTTGCATTTCTCTAATAATTAGTGCTGTTGAGCAGCTTTTCATGTGCGTCTTGGCCATCTCTGTGTCTCCTTTGAAGAAATGTCTCTTTAGATCTTCTGCCCATTTTTGTATTGGGTTGTTTGTTTTTTTAATATAAAGCTGAATGAGCTGTTTATATATATTGGAGATTAAACCTCTGTCCATTGATTCGTTTGCCTCGACTTTCGCCCATTCTGAGGGATGCCTTTTTCCATTCCCGTTTTTTCTAACAAAAAAGGAAAGGAAGGAAAAGAAGCAGAACACTAATGTGCGTAAAATATGCCTTTTGAAACGGTCGTTTTGAAATATGGACGTCCGTTGAATTTTTTGGTCAATATGTGACCCCAGGATTTGTTTTCAGGGCAGGTGTCATTTACAGGCCTGCAATGATTTTGAATATCAACTGACCATTAGCGCTGGGATTAAAGCTGCTGTTGTGTGAAACGGCCACAAGGTGGCAGCCGTTCTCCCTTACCAAATCTGGTGACTAGGGCAACAGAGCCTCAATGGAAGTGGTGTTCTAGATTGGAATTTAGATTGGAATGTGCCAGGAGAAAGCCCCTCAAGTTTGTCTCACTACTTCTTCGTGTTTTTAATTTAATTTTTTTATTTTTTATTACAGCAAGTTTGATTACAATGTTTGGCTTGTTGTAGGTGTGGAAGATGTGGTTCTTTTACACATATACAGATGTCTGTTCTTCCTGGGATCCTTTTCCCATGTACGTTATGACAGAATGTTGAGTAGTCCTCTCTTGGTATTCTGTAGGTCTTTGGTGATTATATATGTCACCTGTGTTTGTATATGTCTGTTAACCCCGTTATCGTAATGAAACCAATCCTCACACCTTTCCATTGGTGAACCATAAGTTTGTTTAATGAATCTGTGATTGCCCTTCTCCGTGGCAATATCTGCCCTGGTATCCATTTTTAGGTAACACCTATAAGTGATATGATATGATATGTGTCTTTCACTTTCTGACTTACTACAAGTCACGTGATTACTTCTAGACTCATCTACGGTGCTGCAAATGGCATTGTGTCCTTTTTTCCCTTGGCTTCTATTCTGCCTTAGCGAGGTCCATTTTCAACAATGTGATTCCCTGAGGGTTGTGGATTAGCTGACCTGGGCAGCCTTACCCTGCCGGCCCGCCCTCCCCAGGTGTGCCTCGTTGAGGTCAATATAAACAGCGCTCCAGACAGCAATAGCCCCTGAAGCTGTGCCTGACTCCATATTCTCTGCCCCGTCAGCAGTCTCGGGGCTGTGCTGGTGGGAGGGAGTGAGGGGCCACAGCTTTGTGGGTGGCCCGCTGTGAGTGGGGCTCTGCTGGCCATTCTGCAGGAGTTGTCAGGCTGCCACCTGTAAAGAAGAGGATGTGTCACACATACCTTCCGCTGGAATTTCTCTCCGGACAGAGGTGAGGAAGGCAAAAAGCAGTGGGGGCCTGGACAGGAGGGGTATCTCAGGTAGGGCAATGGAAAGCTTCCGGAAGAGCGCCCGGGGCCAGGACCACCCTGGCTGGCCTGCAGGCACCAAGTTGGCCTGCGTGCTTTCGCTGGTGTGGCTCCACGGCCCTTCCTCTAGGATTTCAAGACCTTGTACATATTCAGGTGTTTTACCTGAGAAGGGTGGGAACAGTTCAGCAGCAGCTGGCCTGGGGCTCAGCTCATGTTTACTCACAGATGCCTCGGCACGGTCCCCCAGCTTTGCAATGAGGACGCTCGTTGCGTGGGGGGTGGGTTGCTGGCTGTATGGGAGATGGTTCCCCACCTCTGACCAATTTCAGAATTGTTTACCGCTGGAGCAAGTGCCCTGATAGGGTTTTCCTCTGTATAACTCGTGGGTTAAGGTTTTTTATTTTTCTTTTATGTTTCAAGTTAGATTTTATTCCTCTTTTATGTATTTATAGATATAAGCATGGAAATAATTCATTCCTATAAATACATCTGTGTGACGGGAAGAAGGTTTTTCTGTTTTATTTTTAAATTTTATTTTTTAAAATTTTGAAATTTAATTTTTATTTTTTTTATACAGCACGTTATTATTAGTTATGTATTTTATGCATATACATGTATACAGTTCAATCCCAATCTCCCAACTCATCCCACCACCACCAACCCATGGCTTCCCACACTTGGTGTCCATACGTTTGTTCTCTACCTCTGTGTCTCTATTTCTTCCCTGCAAACCAGTTCATCTGTACCATTTTTTAGGCTCCACATATATGCATTAATATACAATATTTGTTTTCCTCTTTCTGACTTATTTCATACTGTATGACAGTATCTCGATCCATCGATGTCTCTACAAATGACCCAGTTTCATTCCTTTTTATGGCCGAGTAATATTCCATTTTATATATGTACCACATCTTTATCCATTCATCTGTCTGTGGGCATTTAGGTGGCTTCCATTACCTGGCTCTTGTAAAGATTGCTGCAACGAACATTGTGGTGAATGTGCCTTTTTGATTTACGGTTTTCTCTGGGTATAGGCCCAGAAGTGGGATTGCTGGATCAGATGGTAATTCTATTTCTAGTTTTTTTAAGGAAACTCCATACTGTTCTCCATAGTGACTGTATCAATTTACATTCCCACCAATAGTGGAAGAGGGCTCCTTTTGTCCACACCCTCCCCAGAATTGGTTGTTTGTAGATTTTCTGATGATGCCGATTCTAACAGGTGTGAGGTGACACCTCATTGTAGTTTTGACTTGCATTTCTCTAATAATTAGTGCTGTTGAGCAGCTTTTCATGTGCGTCTTGGCCATCTCTGTGTCTCCTTTGAAGAAACCTCTCTTTAGATCTTCTGCCCATTTTTGTATTGGGTTGTTTGTTCTTTTAATATTAAGCTGCATGTGCTGTTTATATATATTGGAGATTAAACCTCTGTCCATTGATTCGTTTGCAACGATTTTCGCCCATTCTGAGGGATGCCTTTTTCCATTCCCGTTTTTTCTAACAAAAAAGGAAAGAAAGGAAAAGAAGCAGAACACTAATGTGCGTAAAATATGCCTTTTGAAACGGTCGTTTTGAAATATGGACGTCCTTTGAAATTTTTGGTCGATATGTGACCCCAGGATTTGTTTTCAGGGCAGGTGTCATTTACAGGCCTGCAATGATTTTGAATATCAACTGACCATTAGCGCTGGGATTAAAGCTGCTGTTGTGTGAAACGGCCACAAGGTGGCAGCCGTTCTCCCTTACCAAATCTGGTGACTAGGGCAACAGAGCCTCAATGGAAGTGGTGTTCTAGATTGGAATTTAGAATGGAATGTGCCAGGAGAAAGCCCCTCATGTTTGTCTCACTACTTCTTCTTCGTGTTTTTAATTTATTTTTTTTTTATTTTTTATTACAGCAAGATTGATTACAATGTTTGGCTTGTTGTAGGTGTGGAAGATGTGGTTCTTTTACACATATACAGATGTCTGTTCTTCCTGGGATCCTTTTCCCATGTACGTTATGACAGAATGTTGAGTAGTCCTCTCTTGGTATTCTGTAGGTCTTTGGTGATTATATATGTCACCTGTGTTTGTATATGTCTCTTAACCCCGATATCGTAATGAAACCAATCCTCACACCTTTCCATTGGTGAACCATAAGTTTGTTTAATGAATCTGTGATTGCCCTTCTCCGTGGAAATATCTGCCCTGGTATCCATTTTTAGGTAACACCTATAAGTGATATGATATGATATGTGTCTTTCACTTTCTGACTTACTACAAGTCACGTGATTACTTCTAGACTCATCTACGGTGCTGCAAATGGCATTGTGTCCTTTTTTCCCTTGGCATCTCTTCTGCCTTAGCGAGGTCCATTTTCAACAATGTGATTCCCTGAGGGTTGTGGATTAGCTGACCTGGGCAGCCTTACCCTGCCGGCCCGCCCTCCCCAGGTGTGCCTCGTTGAGGTCAATATAAACAGCGCTCCAGGCAGCAATAGCCTCTGAAGCTGTGCCTGACTCCATATTCTCTGCCCTGTCAGCAGTCTCGGGGCTGTGCTGGTGGGAGGGAGTGAGGGGCCACAGATTTGTGGGTGGCCCGCTGTGAGTGGGGCTCTGCTGGCCATTCTGCAGGAGTTGTCAGGCTGCCACCTGTAAAGAAGAGGATGTGTCACCCATACCTTCCGCTGGAATTTCTCTCCGGACAGAGGTGAGGAAGGCAATAAGCAGTGGGGGCCGGGACAGGAGGGGTATCTCAGGTAGGGCAATGGAAAGCTTCTGGAAGAGTGCCCGGGGCCAGGACCACCCTGGCTGGCCTGCAGGCACCAAGTTGGCCTGCGTGCTTTCACTGGTGTGGCTCCACGGCCCTTCCTCTAGGCTTTCAAGCCCTTGTACATTTTCAGGTGTTTTACCTGGGAAGGGTGGGAACAGTTCAGCAGCAGCTGGCCTGGGGCTCAGCTCACGTTTACTCATAGATGCCTCGGCACGGTCCCGCAGCTTTGCAATGAGGACGCTCCTTGCGTGGGGGGTGGGTTGCTGGCGGTATGGGAGATGGTTCCCCACCTCTGACCAATTTCAGAATTGTTTACTGCTGGAGCAAGTGCCCTGAAAGGGTTTTCCTCTGTATAACTCGTGGGTTAAGGTTTTTTATTTTTCTTTTATGTTTCAAGTTAGATTTAATTCCTCTTTTATGTATTTATAGATATAAGCATGGAAATAATTCATTCCTATAAATACATCTGTGTGACGGGAAGAACGTTTTTCTGTTTTATTTTTAAATTTTATTTTTTAAAATTTTGAAATTTAATTTTTATTTTTTTTATACAGCACGTTATTATTAGTTATGTATTTTATGCATATACATGTATACAGGTCAATCCCAATCTCCCAACTCATCCCACCACCACCACCCCATGGCTTCCCACACTTGGTGTCCATACGTTTGTTCTCTACCTCTGTGTCTCTATTTCTTCCTTGCAAAGCAGTTCATCTGTACCATTTTTTAGGCTCCACATATATGCATTAATATACAATATTTGTTTTCCTCTTTCTGACTTACTTCATTCTGTATGACAGTCTCTCGATCCATCGATGTCTCTACAAATGACCCAGTTTCATTCCTTTTTATGGCCGAGTAATATTCCATTTTATATATGTACCACATCTTTATCCATTCATCTGTCTGTGGGCATTTAGGTGGCTTCCATTACATGGCTCTTGTAAAGAGTGCTGCAACGAACATTGTGGTGAATGTGCCTTTTTGATTTACGGTTTTCTCTGGGTATATGCCCAGAAGTGGGATTGCTGGATCAGATGGTAATTCTATTTCTAGTTTTTTTAAGGAAACTCCATACTGTTCTCCATAGTGACTGTATCAATTTACATTCCCACCAATAGTGGAAGAGGGCTCCTTTTGTCCACACCCTCCCCAGAATTGGTTGTTTGTAGATTTTCTGATGATGCCGATTCTAACAGGTGTGAGGTGACACCTCATTGTAGTTTTGATTTGCATTTCTCTAATAATTAGTGCTGTTGAGCAGCTTTTCATGTGCGTCTTGGCCATCTCTGTGTCTCCTTTGAAGAAACCTCTCTTTAGATCTTCTGCCCATTTTTGTATTGGGTTGTTTGTTCTTTTAATATTAAGCTGCATGAGCTGTTTATATATATTGGAGATTAAACCTCTGTCCATTGATTCGTTTGCAACGATTTTCGCCCATTCTGAGGGATGCCTTTTTCCATTCCCGTTTTTTCTAACAAAAAAGGAAAGAAAGGAAAAGAAGCAGAACACTAATGTGCGTAAAATATGCCTTTTGAAACGGTCGTTTTGAAATATGGACGTCCTTTGAATTTTTTGGTCGATATGTGACCCCAGGATTTGTTTTCAGGGCAGGTGTCATTTACAGGCCTGCAATGATTTTGAATATCAACTGACCATTAGCGCTGGGATTAAAGCTGCTGTTGTGTGAAACGGCCACAAGGTGGTAGCAGTTCTCCCTTACCAAATCTGGTGACTAGGGCAACAGAGCCTCAATGGAAGTGGTGTTCTAGATTGGAATTTAGAATGGAATGTGCCAGGAGAAAGCCCCTCACGTTTGTCTCACTACTTCTTCTTCGTGTTTTTAATTTAATTTTTTTTTATTTTTTATTACAGCAAGTTTGATTACAATGTTTGGCTTGTTGTAGGTGTGGAAGATGTGGTTCTTTTACACATATACAGATGTCTGTTCTTCCTGGTATCCTTTTCCCATGTACGTTATGACAGAATGTTGAGTAGTCCTCTCTTGGTATTCTGTAGGTCTTTGGTGATTATATATGTCACCTGTGTTTGTATATGTCTCTTAACCCCGATATCGTAATGAAACCAATCCTCACACCTTTCCATTGGTGAACCATAAGTTTGTTTAATGAATCTGTGATTGCCCTTCTCCGTGGCAATATCTGCCCTGGTATCCATTTTTAGGTAACACCTATAAGTGATATGATATGATATGTGTCTTTCACTTTCTGACTTACTACAAGTCACGTGATTACTTCTAGACTCATCTACGGTGCTGCAAATGGCATTGTGTCCTTTTTTCCCTTGGCTTCTATTCTGCCTTAGCGAGGTCCATTTTCAACAATGTGATTCCCTGAGGGTTGTGGATTAGCTGACCTGGGCAGCCTTACCCTGCCGGCCCGCCCTCCCCAGTTGTGCCTCGTTGAGGTCAATATAAACAGCGCTCCAGGCAGCAATAGCCCCTGAAGCTGTGCCTGACTCCATATTCTCTGCCCCGTCAGCAGTCTCGGGGCTGTGCTGGTGGGAGGGAGTGAGGGGCCACAGCTTTTTGGGTGGCCCGCTGTGAGTGGGGCTCTGCTGGCCATTCTGCAGGAGTTGTCAGGCTGCCACCAGTAAAGAAGAGGATGTGTCACCCATACCTTCCGCTGGAATTTCTCTCCGGACAGAGGTGAGGAAGGCAAAAAGCAGTGGGGGCCTGGACAGGAGGGGTATCTCAGGTAGGGCAATGGAAGGCTTCCGGAAGAGCGCCCGGGGCCAGGACCACCCTGGCTGGCCTGCAGGCACCAAGTTGGCCTGCGTGCTTTCGCTGGTGTGGCTCCACGGCCCTTCCTCTAGGATTTCAAGACCTTGTACATATTCAGGTGTTTTACCTGGGAAGGGTGGGAACAGTTCAGCAGCAGCTGGCCTGGGGCTCAGCTCACGTTTACTCACAGATGCCTCGGCACGGTCCCCCAGCTTTGCAATGAGGACCCTCCTTGCGTGGGGGGTGGGTTGCTGGCTGTATGGGAGATGGTTCCCCACCTCTGACAAATTTCAGAATTGTTTACCGCTGGAGCAAGTGCCCTGATAGGGTTTTCCTCTGTATAACTCGTGGGTTCAGGTTTTTTTTTTCTTTTATGGTTCAAGTTAGATTTTATTCCTCTTTTATGTATTTATAGATATAAGCATGGAAATAATTCATTCCTATAAATACATCTGTGTGACGGGAAGAAAGTTTTTCTGTTTTATTTTTAAATTTTATTTTTTAAAATTTTGAAATTTAATTTTTATTTAATATTTTCATACAGCACATTATTATTAGTTATGTATTTTATGCATATACATGTATACAGGTCAATCCCAATCTCCCAACTCATCCCACCACCACCACCCCATGGCTTCCCACACTTGGTGTCCATACGTTTGTTCTCTACCTCTGTGTCTCTATTTCTTCCCTGCAAACCAGTTCATCTGTACCATTTTTTAGGCTCCACATATATGCATTAATATACAACATTTGTTTTCCTCTTTCTGACTTACTTCATTCTGTATGACAGTCTCTCGATCCATCGATGTCTCTACAAATGACCCAGTTTCATTCCTTTTTATGGCCGAGTAATATTCCATTTTATATATGTACCACATCTTTATCCATTCATCTGTCTGTGGGCATTTAGGTGGCTTCCATTACCTGGCTATTGTAAAGAGTGCTGCAACGAACATTGTGGTGAATGTGCCTTTTTGATTTACGGTTTTCTCTGGGTATATGCCCAGAAGTGGGATTGCTGGATCAGATGTTGATTCTATTTCTAGTTTTTTTAAGGAAACTCCATACTGTTCTCCATAGTGACTGTATCAATTTACATTCCCACCAATAGTGGAAGAGGGCTCCTTTTGTCCACACCCTCCCCAGAATTGGTTGTTTGTAGATTTTCTGATGATGCCGATTCTAACAGGTGTGAGGTGATACCTCATTGTAGTTTTGATTTGCATTTCTCTAATAATTAGTGCTGTTGCGCAGCTTTTCATGTGCGTCTTGGCCATCTCTGTGTCTCCTTTGAAGAAATGTCTCTTTAGATCTTCTGCCCATTTTTGTATTGGGTTGTTTGTTTTTTTTAATATAAAGCTGAATGAGCTGTTTATATATATTGGAGATTAAACCTCTGTCCATTGATTCGTTTGCCTCGACTTTCGCCCATTCTTAGGGATGCCTTTTTCCATTCCCGTTTTTTCTAACAAAAAAGGAAAGGAAGGAAAAGAAGCAGAACACTAATGTGCGTAAAATATGCCTTTTGAAACGGTCGTTTTGAAATATGGACGTCCTTTGAAATTTTTGGTCGATATGTGACCCCAGGATTTGTTTTCAGGGCAGGTGTCATTTACAGGCCTGCAATGATTTTGAATATCAACTGACCATTAGCGCTGGGATTAAAGCTGCTGTTGTGTGAAACGGCCACAAGGTGGCAGCCGTTCTCCCTTACCAAATCTGGTGACTAGGGCAACAGAGCCTCAATGGAAGTGGTGTTCTAGATTGGAATTTAGATTGGAATGTGCCAGGAGAAAGCCCCTCAAGTTTGTCTCACTACTTCTTCGTGTTTTTAATTTAATTTTTTTATTTTTTATTACAGCAAGTTTGATTACAATGTTTGGCTTGTTGTAGGTGTGGAAGATGTGGATCTTTTACACATATACAGATGTCTGTCCTTCCTGGGATCCTTTTCCCATGTACGTTATGACAGAATGTTGAGTAGTCCTCTCTTGGTATTCTGTAGGTCTTTGGTGATTATATATGTCACCTGTGTTTGTATATGTCTGTTAACCCCGTTATCGTAATGAAACCAATCCTCACACCTTTCCATTGGTGAACCATAAGTTTGTTTAATGAATCTGTGATTGCCCTTCTCCGTGGCAATATCTGCCCTGGTATCCATTTTTAGGTAACACCTATAAGTGATATGATATGATATGTGTCTTTCACTTTCTGACTTACTACAAGTCACGTGATTACTTCTAGACTCATCTACGGTGCTGCAAATGGCATTGTGTCCTTTTTTCCCTTGGCTTCTATTCTGCCTTAGCGAGGTCCATTTTCAACAATGTGATTCCCTGAGGGTTGTGGATTAGCTGACCTGGGCAGCCTTACCCTGCCGGCCCGCCCTCCCCAGGTGTGCCTCGTTGAGGTCAATATAAACAGCGCTCCAGGCAGCAATAGCCCCTGAAGCTGTGCCTGACTCCATATTCTCTGCCCCGTCAGCAGTCTCGGGGCTGTGCTGGTGGGAGGGAGTGAGGGGCCACAGCTTTGTGGGTGGCCCGCTGTGAGTGGGGCTCTGCTGGCCATTCTGCAGGAGTTGTCAGGCTGCCACCTGTAAAGAAGAGGATGTGTCACACATACCTTCCGCTGGAATTTCTCTCCGGACAGAGGTGAGGAAGGCAAAAAGCAGTGGGGGTCTGGACAAGAGGGGTATCTCAGGTAGGGCAATGGAAAGCTTCCGGAAGAGCGCCCGGGGCCAGGACCACCCTGGCTGGCCTGCAGGCACCAAGTTGGCCTGCGTGCTTTCGCTGGTGTGGCTCCACGGCCCTTCCTCTAGGATTTCACGACCTTGTACATATTCAGGTGTTTTACCTGGGAAGGGTGGGAACAGTTCAGCAGCAGCTGGCCTGGGGCTCAGCTCACGTTTACTCACAGATGCCTCGGCACGGTCCCCCAGCTTTGCAATGAGGACGCTCCTTGCATAGGGGTTGGGTTGCTGGCTCTATGGGAGATGGTTCCCCACCTCTGACCAATTTCAGAATTGTTTACCGCTGGAGCAAGTGCCCTGATAGGGTTTTCCTCTGTATAACTCGTGGGTTAAGGTTTTTTTTTTTTCTTTTATGTTTCAAGTTAGATTTTATTCCTCTTTTATGTATTTATAGATATAAGCATGGAAATAATTCATTCCTATAAATACATCTGTGTGACGGGAAGAACGTTTTTCTGTTTTATTTTTAAATTTTATTTTTTAAAATTTTGAAATTTAATTTTTATTTAATATTTTTATACAGCACGTTATTATTAGTTATGTATTTTATGCATATACATGTATACAGGTCAATCCCAATCTCCCAACTCATCCCACCACCACCACCCCATGGCTTCCCACACTTGGTGTCCATACGTTTGTTCTCTACCTCTGTGTCTCTATTTCTTCCCTGCAAACCAGTTCATCTGTACCATTTTTTAGGCTCCACATATATGCATTAATATACAACATTTGTTTTCCTCTTTCTGACTTACTTCATTCTGTATGACAGTCTCTCAATCCATCGATGTCTCTACAAATGACCCAGTTTCATTCCTTTTTATGGCCGAGTAATATTCCATTTTATATATGTACCACATCTTTATCCATTCATCTGTCTGTGGGCATTTAGCTGGCTTCCATTACCTGGCTCTTGTAAAGAGTGCTGCAACGAACATTGTGGTGAATGTGCCTTTTTGATTTACGGTTTTCACTGGGTATATGCCCAGAAGTGGGATTGCTGGATCAGATGTTGATTCTATTTCTAGTTTTTTTAAGGAAACTCCATACTGTTCTCCATAGAGACTGTATCAATTTACATTCCCACCAATAGTGGAAGAGGGCTCCTTTTGTCCACACCCTCCCCAGAATTGGTTGTTTGTAGATTTTCTGATGTTGCCGATTCTAACAGGTGTGAGGTGATACCTCATTGTAGTTTTGATTTGCATTTCTCTAATAATTAGTGCTGTTGAGCAGCTTTTCACGTGCGTCTTGGCCATCTCTGTGTCTCCTTTGAAGAAATGTCTCTTTAGATCTTCTGCCCATTTTTGTATTGGGTTGTTTGTTCTTTTAATATTAAGCTGCATGAGCTGTTTATATATATTGGAGATTAAACCTCTGTCCATTGATTCGTTTGCAACGATTTTCGCCCATTCTGAGGGATGCCTTTTTCCATTCCCGTTTTTTCTAACAAAAAAGGAAAGAAAGGAAAAGAAGCAGAACACTAATGTGCGTAAAATATGCCTTTTGAAACGGTCGTTTTGAAATATGGACGTCCTTTGAATTTTTTGGTCGATATGTGACCCCAGGATTTGTTTTCAGGGCAGGTGTCATTTACAGGCCTGCAATGATTTTGAATATCAACTGACCATTAGCGCTGGGATTAAAGCTGCTGTTGTGTGAAACGGCCACAAGGTGGCAGCCGTTCTCCCTTACCAAATCTGGTGACTAGGGCAACAGAGCCTCAATGGAAGTGGTGTTCTAGATTGGAATTTAGAATGGAATGTGCCAGGAGAAAGCCCCTCAAGTTTGTCTCACTACTTCTTCGTGTTTTTAATTTAATTTATTTATTTTTTATTACAGCAAGTTTGATTACAATGTTTGGCTTGTTGTAGGTGTGGAAGATGTGGTTCTTTTACACATATACAGATGTCTGTTCTTCCTGGGATCCTTTTCCCATGTACGTTATGACAGAATGTTGAGTAGTCCTCTCTTGGTATTCTGTAGGTCTTTGGTGATTATATATGTCACCTGTGTTTGTATATGTCTGTTAACCCCGATATCGTAATGAAACCAATCCTCACACCTTTCCATTGGTGAACCATAAGTTTGTTTAATGAATCTGTGATTTCCCTTCTCCGGGCAATATCTGCCCTGGTATCCATTTTTAGGTAACACCTATAAGTGATATGATATGATGTGTGTCTTTCACTTTCTGACTTACTACAAGTCACGTGATTACTTCTAGACTCATTTACGGTGCTGCAAATGGCATTGTGTCCTTTTTGCCCTTGGTTTCTATTCTGCCTTAGCGAGGTCCATTTTCAACAATGTGATTCCCTGAGGGTTGTGGATTAGCTGACCTGGGCAGCCTTACCCTGCCGGCCCGCCCTCTCCAGGTTTGCCTCTTTGAGGTCAATATAAACAGCGCTCCAGGCAGCAATAGCCCCTGAAGCTGTGCCTGACTCCATATTCTCTGCCCCATCAGCAGTCTCGGGGCTGTGCTGGTGGGAGGGAGTGAGGGGCCACAGATTTGTGGGTGGCCCGCTGTGAGTGGGGCTCTGCTGGCCATTCTGCAGGAGTTGTCAGGCTGCCACCTGTAAAGAAGAGGATGTGTCACCCATACCTTCCGCTGGAATTTCTCTCCGGACAGAGGTGAGGAAGGCAAAAAGCAGTGGGGGCCGGGACAGGAGGGGTATCTCAAGTAGGGCAATGGAAAGCTTCCAGAAGAGCGCCCGGGGCCAGGACCACCCTGGCTGGCCTGCAGGCACCAAGTTGGCCTGCGTGCTTTCGCTGGTGTGGCTCCACGGCCCTTCCTCTAGGCTTTCAAACCCTTGTACATATTCAGGTGTTTTACCTGGGAAGGGTGGGAACAGTTCAGCAGCAGCTGGCCTGGGGCTCAGCTCACGTTTACTCACAGATGCCTCGGCACGGTCCCCCAGCTTTGCAATGAGGACGCTCCTTGCGTGGGTGGTGGGTTGCTGTCTGTATGGGAGATGGTTCCCCACCTCTGACCAATTTCAGAATTGTTTACCGCTGGAGCAAGTGCCCTGATAGGGTTTTCCTCAATATAACTCGTGGGTTCAGGTTTTTTTTCTTTTATGGTTCAAGTTAGATTTTATTCCTCTTTTATGTATTTATAGATATAAGCATGGAAATAATTCATTCCTATAAATACATCTGTGTGACGGGAAGAACGTTTTTCTGTTTTATTTTTAAATTTTATTTTTTAAAATTTTGAAATTTAATTTTTATTTTTTTTATACAGCACGTTATTATTAGTTATGTATTTTATGCATATACATGTATACAGGTCAATCCCAATCTCCCAACTCATCCCACCACCACCACCCCATGGCTTCCCACACTTGGTGTCCATACGTTTGTTCTCTACCTCTGTGTCTCTATTTCTTCCCTACAAACCAGTTCATCTGTACCATTTTTTAGGCTCCACATATATGCATTAATATACAACATTTGTTTTCCTCTTTCTGACTTACTTCATTCTGTATGACAGTCTCTCGATCCATCGATGTCCCTACAAATGACCCAGTTTCATTCCTTATTATGGCCGAGTAATGTTCCATTTTATATATATACCACATCTTTATCCATTCATCTGTCTGTGGACATTTAGGTGGCTTCCATTACCTGGCTATTGTAAAGAGTGCTGCAACGAACATTGTGGTGAATGTGCCTTTTTTATTTACGGTTTACTCTGGGTATATGCCCAGAAGTGGGATTGCTGGATCAGATGGTAATTCTATTTCTAGTTTTTTTAAGGAAACTCTATACTGTTCTCCATAGTGACTGTATCAATTTCCATTCCCACCAATAGTGGAAGAGGGCTCCTTTTGTCCACACCCTCCCCAGAATTTCTGGTTTGTACATTTTCTGATGATGCCGATTCTAACAGGTGTGAGGTGACACCTCATTGTAGATTTGATTTGCATTTCTCTAATAATTAGTGCTGTTGAGCAGCTTTTCATGTGCGTCTTGGCCATCTCTGTGTCTCCTTTGAAGAAACGACTCTTTAGATCTTCTGCCCATTTTTGTATTGGGTTGTTTGTTTTTTTAATATTAAGCTGCATGAGCTGTTTATATATATTGGAGATTAAACCTCTGTCCATTGATTCGTTTGCAACGATTTTCGCCCATTCTGAGGGATGCCTTTTTCCATTCCCGTTGTTTTTTAACAAAAAAGGAAAGAAAGGAAAAAAAGCAGAACACTAATGTGCGTAAAATATGCCTTTTGAAACGGTCGTTTTGAAATATGGACGTCCTTTGAATTTTTTGGTCGATATGTGACCCCAGGATTTGTTTTCAGGGCAGGTGTCATTTACAGGCCTGCAATGATTTTGAATATCAACTGACCATTAGCCTTGGGATTAAAGCTGCGGTTGTGTGAAACGGCCACAAGGTGGCAGCAGTTCTCCCTTACCAAATCTGGTGACTAGGGCAACAGAGCCTCAATGGAAGTGGTGTTCTAGATTGGAATTTAGAATGGAATGTGCCAGGAGAAAGCCCCTCAAGTTTGTCTCACTACTTCTTCTTCGTGTTTTTAATTTAATTTTTTTATTTTTTATTACAGCAAGTTTGATTACAATGTTTGGCTTGTTGTAGGTGTGGAAGATGTGGTTCTTTTACACATATACAGATGTCTGTTCTTCCTGGGATCCTTTTCCCATGTACGTTATGACAGAATGTTGAGTAGTCCTCTCTTGGTATTCTGTAGGTCTTTGGTGATTATATATGTCACCTGTGTTTGTATATGTCTGTTAACCCCGAAATCGTAATGAAACCAATCCTCACACCTTTCCATTGGTGAACCATAAGTTTGTTTAATGAATCTGTGATTGCCCTTCTCCGTGGCAATATCTGCCCTGGTATCCATTTTTAGGTAACACCTATAAGTGATATTACATGATGTGTGTCTTTCACTTTCTGACTTACTACAAGTCACGTGATTACTTCTAGACTCATTTACGGTGCTGCAAATGGCATTGTGTCCTTTTTTCCCTTGGCTTCTATTCTGCCTTAGCGAGGTCCATTTTAAAAAATGTGATTCCCTGAGGGTTGTGGATTAGCTGACCTGGGCAGCCTTACCCTGCCGGCCCGCCCTCCCCAGGTGTGCCTCGTTGAGGTCAATATAAACAGCGCTCCAGGCAGCAATAGCCCCTGAAGCTGTGCCTGACTCCATATTCTCTGCCCCGTCAGCAGTCTCGGGGCTGTGCTGGTGGGAGGGAGTGAGGGGCCACAGCTTTGTTGGTGGCCCTCTGTGAGTGGGGCTCTGCTGGCCTTTCTGCAGCAGTTGCCAGGCTGCCACCTGTAAAGAAGAGGATGTGTCACATATACCTTCCGCTGGAATTTCTCTCCGGACAGAGGTGAGAAAGGAAAAAAGCAGTGGGGGCCGGGACAGGAGGGGTATCTCAGGCAGGGCAATGGAATGCTTCCGGAAGAGCGCCCGGGGCCAGGACCACCCTGGCTGGCCTGCAGGCACCAAGTTGGCCTGCGTGCTTTCACTGGTGTGGCTCGATGGCCCTTCCTCTAGGCTTTCAAGCCCTTGTACATATTCAGGTGTTTTACCTGGGAAGGTTGGGAACAGTTCAACAGCAGCTGGCCTGGGGCTCAGCTCACGTTTACTCACAGATGCCTCGGCACGGTCCCGCAGCTTTGCAATGAAGACGCTCCTTGCGTGGGGGGTGGGTTGCTGGCTGTATGGGAGATGGTTCCCCACCTCTGACCAATTTCAGAATTGTTTACCGCTGGAGCAAGTGCCCTGATAGGGTTTTCCTCTGTATAACTCGTGGGTTCAGGTTTTTTTTTCTTTTATGGTTCAAGTTAGATTTTATTCCTCTTTTATGTATTTATAGATATAAGCATGGAAATAATTCATTCCTATAAATACATCTGTGTGAAGGGAAGAACTTTTTTTTGTTTTATTTTTAAATTTTATTTTTTTAAATTTTGAAATTTAATTTTATTTATTTTTTATATACAGCACGTTTTTATTAGTTATGTATTTTATGCATATACATGTATACAGGTCAATCCCAATCTCCCAACTCATCCCACCACCACCACCCCATGGCTTCCCACACTTGGTGTCCATACGTTTGTTCTCTATCTCCGTTTCTCTATTTCTTCCCTGCAAACCAGTTAATCTGTACCATTTTTTAGGCTCCACATATATGCATTAATATACAACATTTGTTTTCCTCTTTCTGACTTACTTCATTCTGTATGACAGTCTCTCGATCCATCGATGTCTCTACAAATGACCCAGTTTCATTCCTTTTTATGGCCGAGTAATATTCCATTTTATATATGTACCACATCTTTATCCATTCATCTGTCTGTGGGCATTTAGGTGGCTTCCATTACCTGGCTATTGTAAAGAGTGCTGCAACGAACATTGTGGTGAATGTGCCTTTTTGATTTACGGTGTTCTCTGGGTATATGCCCAGAAGTGGGATTGCTGGATCAGATGGTTATTCTATTTCTAGTTTTTTTAAGGAAACTCCATACTGTTCTCCATAGTGACTGTATCAATTTACATTCCCACCAATAGTGGAAGAGGGCTCCTTTTGTCCACGCCCTCCCCAGAATTTGTTGCTTGTAGATTTTCTGATGATGCCGATTCTAACAGGTGTAAGGTGATACCTCATTGTAGTTTTGATTTGCATTTCTCTAATAATTAGTGCTGTTGAGCAGCTTTTCATGTGTGTCTTGGCCATCTCTGTGTCTCCTTTGAAGAAACGTATCTTTAGATCTTCTGCCCATTTTTGTATTGGGTTGTTTGTTTTTTTAATATTAAGCTGCATGAGCTGTTTATATATATTGGAGATTAAACCTCTGTCCATTGATTCGTTTGCAACGATTTTCGCCCATTCTGAGGGATGCCTTTTTCCATTCCCGTTTTTTTTAACAAAAAAGGAAAGAAAGGAAAAGAAGCAGAACACTAATGTGCATAAAACATGCCTTTTGAAACGGTCGTTTTGAAATATGGACGTCCTTTGAATTTTTTGGTCGATATGTGACCCCAGGATTTGTTTTCAGGGCAGGTGTCATTTACAGGCCTGCAATGATTTTGAATATCAACTGACCATTAGCTCTGGGATGAAAGCTGCTGTTGTGTGAAACGGCCACAAGTTGGCAACAGTTCTCCCTTACCAAATCTCCTGACTAGGGCAAGTGAGCCTCAATGGAAGTGGTGTTCTAGATTGGAATTTAGAATGGAATGTGCCAGGAGAAAGCCCCTCAAGTTTGTCTCACTACTTCTTCTTCGTGTTTTTAATTTAATTTTTTTTAATTTTTTATTACAGCAAGTTTGATTACAATGTTTGGCTTGTTGTAGGTGTGGAAGATGTGGTTCTTTTACACATATACAGATGTCTGTTCTTCCTGGGATCCTTTTCCCATGTACGTTATGACAGAATGTTGAGTAGTCCTCTCTTGGTATTCTGTAGGTCTTTGGTGATTATATATGTCACCTGTGTTTGTATATGTCTGTTA
Source organism: Mesoplodon mirus (assembly GCF_964341445.2). Classification (NCBI taxonomy): domain Eukaryota; kingdom Metazoa; phylum Chordata; class Mammalia; order Artiodactyla; family Ziphiidae; genus Mesoplodon; species Mesoplodon mirus. The sequence continues at coordinate 125,950,560 of NC_138984.1, forward strand.
ACCCCGATATCGTAATGAAACCAATCCTCACACCTTTCCATTGGTGAACCACAAGTTTGTTTAATGAATCTGTGATTGTCCTTCTCCGTGGCAATATCTGCCCTGGTATACATTTTTAGGTAACACCTATAAGTGATATGATATGATATGTGTCTTTCACTTTCTGACTTACTACAAGTCACGTGATTACTTCTAGACTCATCTACGGTCCTGCAAATGGCATTGTATCCTTTTTTCCCTTGGCTTCTATTCTGCCTTAGCGAGGTCCATTTTCAACAATGTGATTCCCTGAGGGTTGTGGATTAGCTGACCTGGGCAGCCTTACACTGCCGGCCCGCCCTCCCCAGGTGTGCCTCGTTGAGGTCAATATAAACAGCGCTCCAGGCAGCAATAGCCCCTGAAGCTGTGCCTGACTCCATATTCTCTGCCCTGTCAGCAGTCTCGGGGCTGTGCCGGTGGGAGGGAGTGAGGGGCCACAGCTTTGTGGGTGGCCCGCTGTGAGTGGGGCTCTGCTGGCCATTCTGCAGGAGTTGTCAGGCTGCCAACTGTAAAGAAGAGGATGTGTCACCCATACCTTCCGCTGGAATTTCTCTCCGGACAGAGGTGTGGAAGGAAAAAAGCAGTGGGGGCCTGGACAGGAGGGGTATCTCAGGCAGGGCAATGGAAAGCTTCCGGAAGAGCGCCCGGGGCCAGGACCACCCTGGCTGGCCTGCAGGCACCAAGTTGGCCTGCATGCTTTCGCTGGTGTGGCTCCACGGCCCTTCCTCTAGGCTTTCAAGCCCTTGTACATATTCAGGTGTTTTACCTGGGAAGGGTGGGAACAGTTCAGCAGCTGCTGGCCTGGGGCTCAGCTCAGGTTTACTCACAGATGCCTCGGCACGGTCCCCCAGCTTTGCAATGAGGACGCTCCTTGCGTGGGGGGTGGGATGCTGGCGGTATGGGAGATGGTTCCCCACCTCTGACCAATTTCAGAATTGTTTACCGCTGGAGCAAGTGCCCTGATAGGGTTTTCCTCAATATAACTCGTGGGTTCAGGTTTTTTTTTTCTTTTATGGTTCAAGTTAGATTTTATTCCTCTTTTATGTATTTATAGATATAAGCATGGAAATAATTCATTCCTATAAATACATCTGTGTGACGGGAAGAACGTTTTTCTGTTTTATTTTTAAATTTTATTTTTTAAAATTTTGAAATTTATTTTTTATTTTTTTTATACAGCACGTTATTATTAGTTATGTATTTTATGCATATACATGTATACAGGTCAATCCCAATCTCCCAACTCATCCCACCACCACCACCCCATGGCTTCCCACACTTGGTGTCCATACGTTTGTTCTCTACCTCTGTGTCTCTATTTCTTCCCTGCAAACCAGTTCATCTGTACCATTTTTAGGCTCTACATATATGCATTAATATACAATATTTGTTTTCCTCTTTCTGACTTACTTCATTCTGTATGACAGTCTCTCGATCCATCGATGTCTCTACAAATGACCCAGTTTCATTCCTTTTTATGGCCGAGTAATATTCCATTTTATATATGTACCACATCTTTATCCATTCATCTGTCTGTGGCCATTTAGGTGGCTTCCATTACCTGGCTATTGTAAAGAGTGCTGCAACGAACATTGTGGTGAATGTGCCTTTTTGATTTACGGTTTTCTCTGGGTATATGCCCAGAAGTGGGATTGCTGGATCAGATGGTAATTCTATTTCTAGTTTTTTTAAGGAAACTCCATACTGTTCTCCATAGTGACTGTATCAATTTACATTCCCACCAATAGTGGAAGAGGGCTCCTTTTGTCCACACCCTCCCCAGAATTGGTTGTTTGTAGATTTTCTGATGATGCCGATTCTAACAGGTGTGAGGTGACACCTCATTGTAGTTTTGATTTGCATTTCTCTAATAATTAGTGCTGTTGAGCAGCTTTTCATGTGCGTCTTGGCCATCTCTGTGTCTCCTTTGAAGAAACCTCTCTTTAGATCTTCTGCCCATTTTTGTATTGGGTTGTTTGTTCTTTTAATATTAAGCTGCATGAGCTGTTTATATATATTGGAGATTAAACCTCTGTCCATTGATTCGTTTGCAACGATTTTCGCCCATTCTGAGGGATGCCTTTTTCCATTCCCGTTTTTTCTAACAAAAAAGGAAACAAAGGAAAAGAAGCAGAACACTAATGTGCGTAAAATATGCCTTTTGAAACGGTCGTTTTGAAATATGGACGTCCTTTGAATTTTTTGGTCTATATGTGACCCCAGGATTTGTTTTCAGGGCAGGTGTCATTTACAGGCATGCATTGATTTTGAATATCAACTGACCATTAGCGCTGGGATTAAAGCTGCTGTTGTGTGAAACGGCCACAAGGTGGCAGCAGTTCTCCCTTACCGACTCTGGTGACTAGGGCAACAGAGCCTCAATGGAAGTGGTGTTCTAGATTGGAATTTAGAATGGAATGTGCCAGGAGAAAGCCCCTCAAGTTTGTCTCACTACTTCTTCTTCGTGTTTTTAATTTATTTATTTTTTATTTTTTATTACAGCAAGTTTGATTACAATGTTTGGCTTGTTGTAGGTGTGGAAGATGTGGTTCTTTTACACATATACAGATGTCTGTTCTTCCTGGGATCCTTTTCCCATGTACGTTATGACAGAATGTTGAGTAGTCCTCTCTTGGTATTCTGTAGGTCTTTGGTGATTATATATGTCACCTGTGTTTGTATATGTCTGTTAACCCCGATATCGTAATGAAACCAATCCTCACACCTTTCCATTGGTGAACCATAAGTTTGTTTAATGAATCTGTGATTGCCCTTCTCCGTGGCAATATCTGCCCTGGTATCCATTTTTAGGTAACACCTATAAGTGATATGATATGATATGTGTCTTTCACTTTCTGACTTACTACAAGTCACGTGATTACTTCTAGACTCATCTACGGTGCTGCAAATGGCATTGTGTCCTTTTTTCCCTTGGCTTCTATTCTGCCTTAGCGAGGTCCATTTTCAACAATGTGATTCCCTGAGGGTTGTGGATTAGCTGACCTGGGCAGCCTTACCCTGCCGGCCCACCCTCCCCAGGTGTGCCTCGTTGAGGTCAATATAAACAGCGCTCCAGGCAGCAATAGCCCCTGAAGCTGTGCCTGACTCCATATTCTCTGCCCCGTCAGCAGTCTCGGGGCTGTGCTGGTGGGAGGGAGTGAGGGGCCACAGATTTGTGGGTGGCCCGCTGTGAGTGGGGCTCTGCTGGCCATTCTGCAGGAGTTGTCAGGCTGCCACCTGTAAAGAAGAGGATGTGTCACCCATACCTTCCGCTGGAATTTCTCTCCGGACAGAGGTGAGGAAGGCAAAAAGCAGTGGGGGCCGGGACAGGAGGGGTATCTCAGGTAGGGCAATGGAAAGCTTCCAGAAGAGCGCCCGGGGCCAGGACCACCCTGGCTGGCCTGCAGGCACCAAGTTGGCCTGTGTGCTTTCACTGGTGTGGCTCCACGGCCCTTCCTCTAGGCTTTCAAGACCTTGTACATATTCAGGTGTTTTACCTGGGAAGGGTGGGAACAGTTCAGCAGCAGCTGGCCTGGGGCTCAGCTCACGTTTACTCATAGATGCCTCGGCACGGTCCCCCAGCTTTGCAATGAGGACGCTCCTTGCGTGGGGGGTGGGATGCTGGCGGTATGGGAGATGGTTCCCCACCTCTGACCAATTTCAGAATTGTTTACTGCTGGAGCAAGTGCCCTGATAGGGTTTTCCTCTGTATAACTCGTGGGTTAAGGTTTTTTATTTTTCTTTTATTTTTCAAGTTAGATTTTATTCCTCTTTTATGTATTTATAGATATAAGCATGGAAATAATTCATTCCTATAAATACATCTGTGTGACGGGAAGAACGTTTTTTTGTTTTATTTTTAAATTTTATTTTTTAAAATTTTGAAATTTAATTTTTATTTAATATTTTTATACAGCACGTTATTATTAGTTATGTATTTTATGCATATACATGTATACAGGTCAATCCCAATCTCCCAACTCATCCCACCACCACCACCCCATGGCTTCCCACACTTGGTGTCCATACGTTTGTTCTCTACCTGTGTGTCTCTATTTCTTCCCTGCAAAGCAGTTCATCTGTACCATTTTTTAGGCTCCACATATATGCATTAATATACAACATTTGTTTTCCTCTTTCTGACTTACTTCATTCTGTATGACAGTCTCTCGATCCATCGATGTCTCTACAAATGACCCAGTTTCATTCCTTTTTATGGCCGAGTAATATTCCATTTTATATATGTACCACATCTTTATCCATTCATCTGTCTGTGGGCATTTAGGTGGCTTCCATTACCTGGCTATTGTAAAGAGTGCTGCAACGAACATTGTGGTGAATGTGCCTTTTTGATTTACGGTTTTCTCTGGGTATATGCCCAGAAGTGGGATTGCTGGATCAGATGATGATTCTATTTCTAGTTTTTTTAAGGAAACTCCATACTGTTCTCCATAGTGACTGTATCAATTTACATTCCCACCAATAGTGGAAGAGGGCTCCTTTTGTCCACACCCTCCCCAGAATTGGTTGTTTGTAGATTTTCTGATGATGCCGATTCTAACAGGTGTGAGGTGATACCTCATTGTAGTTTTGATTTGCATTTCTCTAATAATTAGTGCTGTTGAGCAGCTTTTCATGTGCGTCTTGGCCATCTCTGTGTCTCCTTTGAAGAAATGTCTCTTTAGATCTTCTCCCCATTTTTGTATTGGGTTGTTTGTTTTTTTTAATATTAAGCTGCATGAGCTGTTTATATATATTGGAGATTAAACCTCTGTCCATTGATTCGTTTGCCTCGACTTTCGCCCATTCTGAGGGATGCCTTTTTCCATTCCCGTTTTTTTTTAACAAAAAAGGAAAGAAAGGAAAAAAAGCAGAACACTAATGTGCGTAAAATATGCCTTTTGAAACGGTCGTTTTGAAATATGGACGTCCTTTGAATTTTTTGGTCGATATGTGACCCCAGGATTTGTTTTCAGGGCAGGTGTCATTTACAGGCATGCATTGATTTTGAATATCAACTGACCATTAGCGCTGGGATTAAAGCTGCTGTTGTGTGAAACGGCCACAAGGTGGCAGCAGTTCTCCCTTACCAAATCTGGTGACTAGGGCAACAGAGCCTCAATGGAAGTGGTGTTCTAGATTGGAATTTAGAATGGAATGTGCCAGGAGAAAGCCCCTCAAGTTTGTCTCACTACTTCTTCTTCGTGTTTTTAATTTATTTATTTTTTATTTTTTATTACAGCAAGTTTGATTACAATGTTTGGCTTGTTGTAGGTGTGGAAGATGTGGTTCTTTTACACATATACAGATGTCTGTTCTTCCTGGGATCCTTTTCCCATGTACGTTATGACAGAATGTTGAGTAGTCCTCTCTTGGTATTCTGTAGGTCTTTGGTGATTATATATGTCACCTGTGTTTGTATATGTCTGTTAACCCCGATATCGTAATGAAACCAATCCTCACACCTTTCCATTGGTGAACCATAAGTTTGTTTAATGAATCTGTGATTGCCCTTCTCCGTGGCAATATCTGCCCTGGTATCCATTTTTAGGTAACACCTATAAGTGATATGATATGATATGTGTCTTTCACTTTCTGACTTACTACAAGTCACGTGATTACTTCTAGACTCATCTACGGTGCTGCAAATGGCATTGTGTCCTTTTTTCCCTTGGCATCTCTTCTGCCTTAGCGAGGTCCATTTTCAACAATGTGATTCCCTGAGGGTTGTGGATTAGCTGACCTGGGCAGCCTTACCCTGCCGGCCCGCCCTCCCCAGGTGTGCCTCGTTGAGGTCAATATAAACAGCGCTCCAGGCAGCAATAGCCCCTGAAGCTGTGCCTGACTCCATATTCTCTGCCCCGTCAGCAGTCTCGGGGCTGTGCTGGTGGGAGGGAGTGAGGGGCCACAGATTTGTGGGTGGCCCGCTGTGAGTGGGGCTCTGCTGGCCATTCTGCAGGAGTTGTCAGGCTGCCACCTGTAAAGAAGAGGATGTGTCACCCATACCTTCCGCTGGAATTTCTCTCCAGACAGAGGTGAGGAAGGCAAAAAGCAGTGGGGGCCGGGACAGGAGGGGTATCTCAGGTAGGGCAATGGAAAGCTTCCGGAAGAGCGCCCGGGGCCAGGACCACCCTGGCTGGCCTGCAGGCACCAAGTTGGCCTGCGTGCTTTCACTGGTGTGGCTCCACAGCCCTTCCTCTAGGCTTTCAAGCCCTTGTACATATTCAGGTGTTTTACCTGGGAAGGGTGGGAACAGTTCAGCAGCAGCTGGCCTGGGGCTCAGCTCACGTTTACTCATAGATGCCTCGGCACGGTCCCCCAGCTTTGCAATGAGGACGCTCCTTGCGTGGGGGGTGGTTTGCTGGCGGTATGGGAGATGGTTCCCCACCTCTGACCAATTTCAGAATTGTTTACTGCTGGAGCAAGTGCCCTGATAGGGTTTTCCTCTGTATAACTTGTGGGTTAAGGTTTTTTATTTTTCTTTTATGTTTCAAGTTAGATTTTATTCCTCTTTTATGTATTTATAGATATAAGCATGGAAATAATTCATTCCTATAAATACATCTGTGTGACGGGAAGAACGTTTCTCTGTTTTATTTTTAAATTTTATTTTTTAAAATTTTGAAATTTAATTTTTATTTTTTTTATACAGCACGTTATTATTAGTTATGTATTTTATGCATATACATGTATACAGGTCAATCCCAATCTCCCAACTCATCCCACCACCACCAGCCCATGGCTTCCCACACTTGGTGTCCATACGTTTGTTCTCTACCTCTGTGTCTCTATTTCTTCCTTGCAAAGCAGTTCATCTGTACCATTTTTTAGGCTCCACATATATGCATTAATATACAATATTTGTTTTCCTCTTTCTGACTTACTTCATTCTGTATGACAGTCTCTCGATCCATCGATGTCTCTACAAATGACCCAGATTCATTCCTTTTTATGGCCGAGTAATATTCCATTTTATATATGTACCACATCTTTATCCATTCATCTGTCTGTGGGCATTTAGGTGGCTTCCATTACCTGACTATTGTAAAGAGTGCTGCAACGAACATTGTGGTGAATGTGCCTTTTTGATTTACGGTTTTCTCTGGGTATATGCCCAGAAGTGGGATTGCTGGATCAGATGGTAATTCTATTTCTAGTTTTTTTAAGGAAACTCCATACTGTTCTCCATAGTGACTGTATCAATTTACATTCCCACCAATAGTGGAAGAGGGCTCCTTTTGTCCACACCCTCCCCAGAATTGGTTGTTTGTAGATTTTCTGATGATGCCGATTCTAACAGGTGTGAGGTGACACCTCATTGTAGTTTTGACTTGCATTTCTCTAATAATTAGTGCTGTTGAGCAGCTTTTCATGTGCGTCTTGGCCATCTCTGTGTCTCCTTTGAAGAAACCTCTCTTTAGATCTTCTGCCCATTTTTGTATTGGGTTGTTTGTTCTTTTAATATTAAGCTGCATGAGCTGTTTATATATATTGGAGATTAAACCTCTGTCCATTGATTCGTTTGCCTCGACTTTCGCCCATTCTGAGGGATGCCTTTTTCCATTCCCGTTTTTTCTAACAAAAAAGGAAAGAAAGGAAAAGAAGCAGAACACTAATGTGCGTAAAATATGCCTTTTGAAACGGTCGTTTTGAAATATGGACGTCCTTTGAATTTTTTGGTCGATATGTGACCCAAGGATTTGTTTTCAGGGCAGGTGTCATTTACAGGCCTGCAATGATTTTGAATATCAACTGACCATTAGCGCTGGGATTAAAGCTGCTGTTGTGTGAAACGGCCACAAGGTGGCAGCAGTTCTCCCTTACCAAATCTGGTGACTAGGGCAACAGAGCCTCAATGGAAGTGGTGTTCTAGATTGGAATTTAGAATGGAATGTGCCAGGAGAAAGCCCCTCAAGTTTGTCTCACTACTTCTTCGTGTTTTTAATTTAATTTTTTTGTTTTTTATTACAGCAAGTTTGATTACAATGTTTGGCTTGTTGTAGGTGTGGAAGATGTGGTTCTTTTACACATATACAGATGTCTGTTCTTCCTGGGATCCTTTTCCCATGTACGTTATGACAGAATGTTGAGTAGTCCTCTCTTGGTATTCTGTAGGTCTTTGGTGATTATATATGTCACCTGTGTTTGTATATGTCTGTTAACCCCGTTATCGTAATGAAACCAATCCTCACACCTTTCCATTGGTGAACCATAAGTTTGTTTAATGAATCTGTGATTGCCCTTCTCCGTGGCAATATCTGCCCTGGTATCCATTTTTAGGTAACACCTATAAGTGATATGATATGATATGTGTCTTTCACTTTCTGACTTACTACAAGTCACGTGATTACTTCTAGACTCATCTACGGTGCTGCAAATGGCATTGTGTCCTTTTTTCCCTTGGCTTCTATTCTGCCTTAGCGAGGTCCATTTTCAACAATGTGACTCCCTGAGGGTTGTGGATTAGCTGACCTGGGCAGCCTTACCCTGACGGCCCGCCCTCCCCAGGTGTGCCTCGTTGAGGTCAATATAAACAGCGCTCCAGGCAGCAATAGCCCCTGAAGCTGTGCCTGACTCCATATTCTCTGCCCCGTCAGCAGTCTCGGGGCTGTGCTGGTGGGAGGGAGTGAGGGGCCACAGCTTTGTGGGTGGCCCGCTGTGAGTGGGGCTCTGCTGGCCATTCTGCAGGAGTTGTCAGGCTGCCACCTGTAAAGAAGAGGATGTGTCACCCATACCTTCCGCTGGAATTTCTCTCCGGACAGAGGTGAGGAAGGCAAAAAGCAGTGGGGGCCTGGACAGGAGGGGTATCTCAGGTAGGGCAATGGAAAGCTTCCGGAAGACCGCCCGGGGCCAGGACCACCCTGGCTGGCCTGCAGGCACCAAGTTGGCCTGCGTGCTTTCGCTGGTGTGGCTCCACGGCCCTTCCTCTAGGATTTCAAGACCTTGTACATATTCAGGTGTTTTACCTGGGAAGGGTGGGAACAGTTCAGCAGCAGCTGGCCTGGGGCTCAGCTCACGTTTACTCACAGATGTCTCGGCACGGACCCCAGCTTTGCAATGAGGACGCTCCTTGCGTGGGGGGTGGGTTGCTGGCTGTATGGGAGATGGTTCCCCACCTCTGACCAATTTCAGAATTGTTTACCGCTGGAGCAAGTGCCCTGATAGGGTTTTCCTCTGTATAACACGTGGGTTTAGGTTTTTTTTTTCTTTTATGGTTCAAGTTAGATTTTATTCCTCTTTTATGTATTTATAGATATAAGCATGGAAATAATTCATTCCTATAAATACATCTGTGTGACGGGAAGAACGTTTTTCTGTTTTATTTTTAAATTTTATTTTTTAAAATTTTGAAATTTAATTTTTATTTTTTTATACAGCACGTTATTATTAGTTATGTATTTTATGCATATACATGTATACAGGTCAATCCCAATCTCCCAACTCATCCCACCACCACCACCCCATGGCTTCCCACACTTGGTGTCCATACGTTTGTTCTCTACCTCTGTGTCTCTATTTCTTCCTTGCAAAGCAGTTCATCTGTACCATTTTTTAGGCTCCACATATATGCATTAATATACAATATTTGTTTTCCTCTTTCTGACTTACTTCATTCTGTATGACAGTCTCTCGGTCCATCGATGTCTCTACAAATGACCCAGTTTCATTCCTTTTTATGGCCGAGTAATATTCCATTTTATATATGTACCACATCTTTATCCATTCATCTGTCTGTGGGCATTTAGGTGGCTTCCATTACCTGGCTATTGTAAAGAGTGCTGCAACGAACATTGTGGTGAATGTGCCTTTTTGATTTACGGTTTTCTCTGGGTATATGCCCAGAAGTGGGATTGCTGGATCAGATGGTAATTCTATTTCTAGTTTTTTTAAGGAAACTCCATACTGTTCTCCATAGTGACTGTATCAATTTACATTCCCACCAATAGTGGAAGAGGGCTCCTTTTGTCCACACCCTCCCCAGAATTGGTTGTTTGTAGATTTTCTGATGATGCCGATTCTAACAGGTGTGAGGTGACACCTCATTGTAGTTTTGATTTGCATTTCTCTAATAATTAGTGCTGTTGAGCAGCTTTTCATGTGCGTCTTGGCCATCTCTGTGTCTCCTTTGAAGAAACCTCTCTTTAGATCTTCTGCCCATTTTTGTATTGGGTTGTTTGTTCTTTTAATATTAAGCTGCATGAGCTGTTTATAAATATTGGAGATTAAACCTCTGTCCATTGATTCGTTTGCAACGATTTTCGCCCATTCTGAGGGATGCCTTTTTCCATTCCCGTTTTTTCTAACAAAAAAGGAAACAAAGGAAAAGAAGCAGAACAGTAATGTGCGTAAAATATGCCTTTTAAAATGGTCGTTTTGAAATATGGACGTCCTTTGAATTTTTTGGTCGATATGTGACCCCAGGATTTGTTTTCAGGGCAGGTGTCATTTACAGGCCTGCAATGATTTTGAATATCAACTGACCATTAGCGCTGGGATTAAAGCTGCTGTTGTGTGAAACGGCCACAAGGTGGCAGCCGTTCTCCCTTACCAAATCTGGTGACTAGGGCAACAGAGCCTCAATGGAAGTGGTGTTCTAGATTGGAATTTAGAATGGAATGTGCCAGGAGAAAGCCCCTCAAGTTTGTCTCACTACTTCTTCGTGTTTTTAATTTAATTTTTTTATTTTTTATTACAGCAAGTTTGATTACAATGTTTGGCTTGTTGTAGGTGTGGAAGATGTGGTTCATTTACACATATACAGATGTCTGTTCTTCCTGGGATCCTTTTCCCATGTACGTTATGACAGAATGTTGAGTAGTCCTCTCTTGGTATTCTGTAGGTCTTTGGTGATTATATATGTCACCTGTGTTTGTATATGTCTGTTAACCCCGTTATCGTAATGAAACCAATCCTCACACCTTTCCATTGGTGAACCATAAGTTTGTTTAATGAATCTGTGATTTCCCTTCTCCGTGGCAATATCTGCCCTGGTATCCAGTTTTAGGTAACACCTATAAGTGATATGATATGATATGTGTCTTTCACTTTCTGACTTACTACAAGTCACGTGATTACTTCTAGACTCATCTACGGTGCTGCAAATGGCATTGTGTCCTTTTTTCCCTTGGCTTCTATTCTGCCTTAGCGAGGTCCATTTTCAACAATGTGATTCCCTGAGGGTTGTGGATTAGCTGACCTGGGCAGCCTTACCCTGCCGGCCCGCCCTCCCCAGGTGTGCCTCGTTGAGGTCAATATAAACAGCGCTCCAGGCAGCAATAGCCCCTGAAGCTGTGCCTGACTCCATATTCTCTGCCCCGTCAGCAGTCTCGGGGCTGTGCTGGTGGGAGGGAGTAAGGGGCCACAGCTTTGTGGGTGGCCCGCTGTGAGTGGGGCTCTGCTGGCCATTCTGCAGGAGTGTTCAGGCTGCCACCTGTAAAGAAGAGGATGTGTCACCCATACCTTCCGCTGGAATTTCTCTCCGGACAGAGGTGGGGAAGGAAAAAAACAGTGGGGGCCGGGACAGGAGGGGTATCACGGGCAGGGCTTTGGAAAGCTTCTGGAAGAGCGCCCGGGGCCAGGACCACACTGACTGGCCTGCAGGCACCAAGTTGGCCTGCGTGCTTTCGCTTGTGTGGCTCCACGGCCCTTCCTTTAGGCTTTCAAGCCCTTGTACATATTCAGGTGTTTTACCTGGGAAGGGTGGGAACAGTTCAGCAGCAGCTGGCCTGGGGCTCAGCTCACGTTTACTCACAGATGTCTCGGCACTGTCCCACAGCTTTGCAATGAGTACGCTCCTTGCGTGGGGGGTGGGTTGCTGGCTGTATGGGAGATGGTTCCCCACCTCTGACCAATTTCAGAATTGTTTACCGCTGGAGCAAGTGCCCTGATAGGGCTTTCCTCTGTATAACTCGTAGGTTCAGGTTTTTTTTCTTTTATGATTCAAGTTAGATTTTATTCGTCTTTTATGTATTTATAGATATAAGCATGGAAATAATTCATTCCTATAAATACATCTGTGTGACGGGAAGAACTTTTTTCTGTTTTATTTTTAAATTTTATTTTTTTAAATTTTGAAATTTAATTTATTTTTTTTATACAGCACGTTATTATTAGTTATGTATTTTATGCATATACATGTATACAGGTCAATCCCAATCTCCCAACTCATCCCACCACCACCACCCCATGGCTACCCACACTTGGTGTCCATACGTTTGTTCTCTACCTCTGTGTCTCTATTTCTTCCCTGCAAACCAGTTCATCTGTACCATTTTTTAGGCTCCACATATATGCATTACTATACAACATTTGTTTTCCTCTTTCTGACTTACTTCATTCTGTATGACAGTCTCTCGATCCATCGATGTCTCTACAAATGACCCAGTTTCATTCCTTTTTATGGCCGAGTAATATTCCATTTTATATATGTACCACATCTTTATCCATTCATCTGTCTGTGGGCATTTAGGTGGCTTCCATTACCTGGCTATTGTAAATAGTGCTGCAACGAACATTGTGGTGAATGTGCCTTTTTTTTTTTTTTTTTTTTTCTGTACGCGGGCCTCTCACTGTTGTGGCCTCTCCCGTTGCGGAGCACAGGCTCCGGACGCACAGGCTTAGCGGGCATGGCTCACGGGCCCAGCCGCTCCGCGGCATATGGGATCCTCCCAGACCGGGGCACGAACCCGTATCCCTCCATCGGCAGGCGGTCTCTCAACCACTGCGCCACCAGGGAGGCCCGAATGTGCCTTTTTGATTTACGGTTTTCTCTGGGTATATGCCCAGAAGTGGGATTGCTGGATCAGATGGTAATTCTATTTCTAGTTTTTTAAGGAAACTCCATACTGTTCTCCATAGTGACTGTAGCAATTTACATTCCCACCAATAGTGGAAGAGGGCTCCTTTTGTCCACGCCCTCCCCAGAATTTGTTGTTTGTAGATTTTCTGATGATGCCGATTATAACAGGTGTGAGGGGATACCTCATTGTTGCTTTGATTTGCATTTCTCTAATAATTAGGGCTGTTGAGCAGCTTTTCATGTGCGTCTTGGCCATCTCTGTGTCTCCTTTGAAGAAATGTCTCTTTAGATCTTCTGCCCATTTTTGTATTGGGTTGTTTGTTTTTTTAATATTAAGCTGCATGAGCTGTTTATATATATTGGAGATTAAACCTCTGTCCATTGATTCGTTTGCAACGATTTTCGCCCATTCTGAGGGATGCCTTTTTCCATTCCCGTTTTTTTTAACAAAAAAGGAAAGAAAGGAAAAGAAGCAGAACACTAATGTGCGTAAAATATGCCTTTTGAAACGGTCGTTTTGAAATATGGACGTCCTTTGAATTTTTTGGTCGATATGTGACCCCAGGATTTGTTTTCAGGGCAGGTGTCATTTACAGGCCTGCAATGATTTTGAATATCAACTGACCATTAGCGCCGGGATTAAAGCTGCTGTTGTGTGAAACGGCCACAAGGTGGCAGCAGTTCTCCCTTACCAAATCTCGTGACTAGGGCAACAGAGCCTCAATGGAAGTGGTGTTCTAGATTGGAATTTAGAATGGAATGTGCCAGGAGAAAGCCCCTCAAGTTTGTCTCACTACTTCTTCTTCGTGTTTTTAATTTATTTTTTTTTTATTTTTTATTACAGCAAGTTTGATTACAATGTTTGGCTTGTTGTAGGTGTGGAAGATGTGGTTCTTTTACACATATACAGATGTCTGTTCTTCCTGGGATCCTTTTCCCATGTACGTTATGACAGAATGTTGAGTAGTCCTCTCTTGGTATTCTGTAGGTCTTTGGTGATTATATATGTCACCTGTGTTTGTATATGTCTGTTAACCCCGATATCGTAATGAAACCAATCCTCACACCTTTCCATTGGCGAACCACAAGTTTGTTTAATGAATCTGTGATTGCCCTTCTCCGTGGCAATATCTGCCCTGGTATCCATTTTTAGGTAACACCTATAAGTGATATGATATGATATGTGTCTTTCACTTTCTGACTTACTACAAGTCACGTGATTACTTCTAGACTCATCTACGGTGCTGCAAATGGCATTGTGTCCTTTTTTCCCTTGGCTTCTATTCTGCCTTAGCGAGGTCCATTTTCAACAATGTGATTCCCTGAGGGTTGTGGATTAGCTGACCTGGGCAGCCTTACCCTGCCGGCCCGCCCTCCCCAGGTGTGCCTCGTTGAGATCAATATAAACAGCGCTCCAGACAGCAATAGCCCCTGAAGCTGTGCCTGACTCCATATTCTCTGCCCCGTCAGCAGTCTCGGGGCTGTGCTGGTGGGAGGGAGTGAGGGGCCACAGCTTTGTGGGTGGCCCGCTGTGAGTGGGGCTCTGCTGGGCTTTCTGCAGGTGTTGTCAGGCTGTCACCTGTAAAGAAGCAGATGTGTCACCCATACCTTCCGCTGGAATTTCTCTCCGTACAGAGGTGAGGAAGGAAAGAAGCAGTGGGGGCCGGGACAAGAGGGGTATCTCAGGCAGGGCAATGGAAAGCTTCCAGAAGAGCGCCCGGGGCCAGGACCACACTGGCTGGCCTGCAGGCACCAAGTTGGCCTGCGTGCTTTCGCTGGTGTGGCTCCACGGCCCTTCCTCTAGGCTTTCAAGCCCTTGTACATATTCAGGTGTTTTACCTGGGAAGGTTGGGAACAGTTCAACAGCAGCTGGCCTGGGGCTCAGCTCACGTTTACTCACAGATGCCTCGGCACGGTCCCCCAGCTTTGCAATGAGGACGCTCCTTGCGTGGGGGGTGGGTTGCTGGCTGTATGGGAGATGGTTCCCCACCTCTGACCAATTTCAGAATTGTTTACCGCTGGAGCAAGTGCCCTGATAGGGTTTTCCTCTGTATAACTCGTGAGTTCAGGTTTTTTTTTCTTTTATGGTTCAAGTTAGATTTTATTCCTCTTTTATGTATTTATATATATAAGCATGGAAATAATTCATTCCTATAAATACATCTGTGTGACGGGAAGAACTTTTTTCTGTTTTATTTTTAAATTTTATTTTTTTAAATTTTGAAATTTAATTTTATTTATTTTTTTATACAGCACGTTATTATTACTTATGTATTTTATGCATATACATGTATACAGGTCAATCCCAATCTCCCAACTCATCCCACCACCACCACCCCACGGCTACCCACACTTGGTGTCCATACGTTTGTTCTCTACCTCTGTGTCTCTATTTCTTCCCTGCAAACCAGTTCATCTGTACCATTTTTTAGGCTCCACATATATGCATTAATATACAATATTTGTTTTCCTCTTTCTGACTTACTTCATTCTGTATGACAGTCTCTCGATCCATCGATGTCTCTACAAATGACCCAGTTTCATTCCTTTTTATGGCCGAGTAATATTCCATTTTATATATGTACCACATCTTTATCCATTCATCTGTCTGTGGGCATTTAGGTGGCTTCCATTACCTGGCTATTGTAAATAGTGCTGCAACGAACATTGTGGTGAATGTGCCTTTTTTTTTTTTTTTTTTTTTTTGCTGTACGCGGGCCTCTCACTGTTGTGGCCTCTCCCGTTGCGGAGCACAGGCTCCGGACGCACAGGCTTAGTGGCCATGGCTCACGGGCCCAGCCGCTCCGCCGCATATGGGATCCTCCCAGACCGGGGCACGAACCCGTATCCCTCCATCGGCAGGCGGTCTCTCAACCACTGCGCCACCAGGGAGGCCCGAATGTGCCTTTTTGATTTACGGTTTTCTCTGGGTATATGCCCAGATGTGGGATTGCTGGATCAGATGGTGATTCTATTTCTAGTTTTTTTAAGGAAACTCCATACTGTTCTCCATAGTGACTGTATCAATTTACATTCCCACCAATAGTGGAAGAGGGCTCCTTTTGTCCACACCCTCCCCAGAATTGGTTGTTTGTAGATTTTCTGATGATGCCGATTCTAACAGGTGTGAGGTGATACCTCATTGTAGTTTTGATTTGCATTTCTCTAATAATTAGTGCTGTTGAGCAGCTTTTCATGTGCGTCTTGGCCATCTCTGTGTCTCCTTTGAAGAAATGTCTCTTTAGATCATCTGCCCATTTTTGTATTGGGTTGTTTGTTTTTTTAATATTAAGCTGCATGAGCTGTTTATATATATTGGAGATTAAACCTCTGTCCATTGATTCGTTTGCAACGACTTTCGCCCATTCTGAGGGATGCCTTTTTCCATTCCCGTTTATTTTTTAACAAAAAAGGAAAGAAAGGAAAAGAAGCAGAACACTAATGTGCGTAAAATATGCCTTTTGAAACGGTCGTTTTGAAATATGGACGTCCTTTGAATTTTTTGGTCGATATGTGACCCCAGGATTTGTTTTCAGGGCAGGTGTCATTTACAGGCCTGCAATGATTTTGAATATCAACTGACCATTAGCGCTGGGATTAAAGCTGCTGTTGTGTGAAACGGCCACAAGGTGGCAGCAGTTCTCCCTTACCATATCTGGTGACTAGGGCAACAGAGCCTCAATGGAAGTGGTGTTCTAGATTGGAATTTAGAATGGAATGTGCCAGGAGAAAGCCCCTCAAGTTTGTCTCACTACTTCTTCTTCGTGTTTTTAATTTATATATTTTTTATTTTTTATTACAGCAAGTTTGATTACAATGTTTGGCTTGTTGTAGGTGTGGAAGATGTGGTTCTTTTACACATATACAGATGTCTGTTCTTCCTGGGATCCTTTTCCCATGGACGTTATGACAGAATGTTGAGTAGTCCTCTCTTGGTATTCTGTAGGTCTTTGGTGATTATATAAGTCACCTGTGTTTGTATATGTCTCTTAACCCCGATATCGTAATGAAACCAATCCTCACACCTTTCCATTGGTGAACCATAAGTTTGTTTAATGAATCTGTGATTGCCCTTCTCCGTGGCAATATCTGCCCTGGTATCCATTTTTAGGTAACACCTATAAGTGATATGATATGATATGTGTCTTTCACTTTCTGACTTACTACAAGTCACGTGATTACTTCTAGACTCATCTACGGTGCTGCAAATGGCATTGTGTCCTTTTTTCCCTTGGCTTCTATTCTGCCTTAGCGAGGTCCATTTTCAACAATGTGATTCCCTGAGGGTTGTGGATTAGCTGACCTGGGCAGCCTTACCCTGCCGGCCCGCCCTCCCCAGGTGTGCCTCGTTGAGATCAATATAAACAGCGCTCCAGGCAGCAATAGCCCCTGAAGCTGTGCCTGACTCCATATTCTCTGCCCCGTCAGCAGTCTCGGGGATGTGCTGGTGGGAGGGAGTGAGGGGCCACAGATTTGTGGGTGGCCCGATGTGAGTGGGGCTCTGCTGGCCATTCTGCAGGAGTTGTCAGGCTGCCAGCTGTAAAGAAGATGATGTGTCACCCATACCTTCCACTGGAATTTCTCTCCGGACAGAGGTGAGGAAGGCAAAAAGCAGTGGGGGCCGGGACAGGAGGGGTATCTCAGGTAGGGCAATGGAAAGCTTCCAGAAGAGCGCCCGGGGCCAGGACCACCCTGGCTGGCCTGCAGGCACCCAGTTAGCCTGCGTGCTTTCGCTGGTGTGGCTCCACGGCCCTTCCTCTAGGCTTTCAAGACCTTGTACATATTCAGGTGTTTTACCTGGGAAGGGTGGGAACAGTTCAGCAGCAGCTGGCCTGGGGCTCAGCTCACGTTTACTCACAGATGCCTCGGCACGGTCCCCCAGCTTTGCAATGAGGACGCTCCTTGCGTGGGGGGTGGGTTGCTGGCTGTATGGGAGATGGTTCCCCACCTCTGACCAATTTCAGAATTGTTTACCGCTGGAGCAAGTGCCCTGATAGGGTTTTCCTCTGTATAACTCGTGGGTTCAGGTTTCTTTTTTCTTTTATGGTTCAAGTTAGATTTTATTCCTCTTTTATGTATTTATAGATATAAGCATGGAAATAATTCATTCCTATAAATACATCTGTGTGACGGGAAGAACGTTTTTCTGTTTTATTTTTAAATTTTATTTTTTAAAATTTTGAAATTTAATTTTTATTTAATTTTTTTATACAGCACGTTATTATTAGTTATGTATTTTATGCATATACATGTATACAGGTCAATCCCAATCTCCCAACTCATCCCACCACAACCACCCCTTGGCTTCCCACACTTGGTGTCCATACGTTTGTTCTCTACTTCTGTGTCCCTATTTCTTCCTTGCAAACCAGTTCATCTGTACCATTTTTTAGGCTCCACATATATGCATTAATATACAACATTTGTTTTCCTCTTTCTGACTTACTTCATTCTGTATGACAGTCTCTCGATCCATCGATGTCTCTACAAATGACCCAGTTTCATTCCTTTTTATGGCCGAGTAATATTCCATTTTATATATGTACCACATCTTTATCCATTCATCTGTCTGTGGCCATTTAGGTGGCTTCCATTACCTGGCTATTGTAAAGAGTGCTGCAACGAACATTGTGGTGAATGTGCCTTTTTGATTTACGGTTTTCTCTGGGTATATGCCCAGAAGTGGGATTGCTGGATCAGATGGTGATTCTATTTCTAGTTTTTTTAAGGAAACTCCATACTGTTCTCCATAGTGACTGTATCAATTTACATTCCCACCAATAGTGGAAGAGGGCTCCTTTTGTCCACACCCTCCCCAGAATTGGTTGTTTGTAGATTTTCTGATGATGCCGATTCTAACAGGTGTGAGGTGATACCTCATTGTAGTTTTGATTTGCATTTCTCTAATAATTAGTGCTGTTGAGCAGCTTTTCATGTGCGTCTTGGCCATCTCTGTGTCTCCTTTGAAGAAATGTCTCTTTAGATCATCTGCCCATTTTTGTATTGGGTTGTTTGTTTTTTTTAATATTAAGCTGCATGAGCTGTTTATATATATTGGAGATTAAACCTCTGTCCATTGATTCGTTTGCAACGACTTTCGCCCATTCTGAGGGATGCCTTTTTCCATTCCCGTTTTTTTTTTAACAAAAAAGGAAAGAAAGGAAAAAAAGCAGAACACTAATGTGCGTAAAATATGCCTTTTGAAATGGTCGTTTTGAAATATGGACGTCCTTTGAATTTTTTGGTCGATATGTGACCCCAGGATTTGTTTTCAGGGCAGGTGTCATTTACAGGCCTGCAATGATTTTGAATATCAACTGACCATTAGCGCTGGGATTAAAGCTGCTGTTGTGTGAAACGGCCACAAGGTGGCAGCAGTTCTCCCTTACCAAATCTGGTGACTAGGGCAACAGAGCCTCAATGGAAGTGGTGTTCTAGATTGGAATTTAGAATGGAATGTGCCAGGAGAAAGCCCCTCAAGTTTGTCTCACTACTTCTTCGTGTATTTAATTTATTTATTTTTTATTTTTTATTACAGCAAGTTTGATTACAATGTTTGGCTTGTTGTAGGTGTGGAAGATGTGGTTCTTTTACACATATACAGATGTCTGTTCTTCCTGGGATCCTTTTCCCATGTACGTTATGACAGAATGTTGAGTAGTCCTCTCTTGGTATTCTGTAGGTCTTTGGTGATTATATATGCCACCTGTGTTTGTATATGTCTCTTAACCCCGATATCGTAATGAAACCAATCCTCACACCTTTCCATTGGTGAACCATAAGTTTGTTTAATGAATCTGTGATTGCCCTTCTCCGTGGCAATATCTGCCCTGGTATCCATTTTTAGGTAACACCTATAAGTGATATGATATGATATGTGTCTTTCACTTTCTGACTTACTACAAGTCACATGATTACTTCTAGACTCATCTACGGTGCTGCAAATGGCATTGTGTCCTTTTTTCCCTTGGCTTCTATTCTGCCTTAGCGAGGTCCATTTTCAACAATGTGATTCCCTGAGGGTTGTGGATTAGCTGACCTGGGCAGCCTTACCCTGCCGGCCTGCCCACCCCAGGTGTGCCTCGTTGAGGTCAATATAAACAGCGCTCCAGGCAGCAATAGCCCCTGAAGCTGTGCCTGACTCCATATTCTCTGCCCCGCCAGCAGTCTCGGGGCTGTGCTGGTGGGAGGGAGTGAGGGGCCACAGATTTGTGGGTGGCCCGCTGTGAGTGGGGCTCTGCTGGCCATTCTGCAGGAGTTGTCAGGCTGCCACCTGTGAAGAAGAGGATGTGTCACCCATACCTTCCGCTGGAATTTCTCTCCGGACAGAGGTGAGGAAGGCAAAAACCAGTGGGGGCCGGGACAGGAGGGGTATCTCAGGTAGGGCAATGGAAAGCTTCCAGAAGAGCGCCCGGGGCCAGGACCACCCTGGCTGGCCTGCAGGCACCAAGTTGGCCTGCGTGCTTTCGCTGGTGTGGCTCCACGGCCCTTCCTCTAGGCTTTCAAGCCCTTGTACATATTCAGGTGTTTTACCTGGGAAGGGTGGGAACAGTTCAGCAGCAGCTGGCCTGGGGCTCAGCTCACGTTTACTCATAGATGCCTCGGCACGGTCCCCCAGCTTTGCAATGAGGACGCTCCTTGCGTGGGGGGTGGGTTGCTGGCGGTATGGGAGATGGTTCCCCACCTCTGACCAATTTCAGAATTGTTTACTGCTGTAGCAAGTGCCCTGATAGGGTTTTCCTCTGTATAACTCGTGGGTTAAGGTTTTTTATTTTTCTTTTATGGTTCAAGTTAGATTTTATTCCTCTTTTATGTATTTATAGATATAAGCATGGAAATAATTCATTCCTATAAATACATCTGTGTGACGGGAAGAATGTTTTTCTCTTTTATTTTTAAATTTTATTTTTTAAAATTTTGAAATTTAATTTTTATTTTTTTTATACAGCACGTTATTATTAGTTATTTATTTTATGCATATACATGTATACAGGTCAATCCCAATCTCCCAACTCATCCCACCACCACCACCCCATGGCTTCCCACACTTGGTGTCCATACGTTTGTTCTCTACCTCTGTGTCTCTATTTCTTCCCTGCAAACCAGTTCATCTGTACCATTTTTTAGGCTCCATAAATATGCATTAATATACAATATTTGTTTTCCTCTTTCTGACTTACTTCATTCTGTATGACAGTCTCTCGATCCATCGATGTCTCTACAAATGACCCAGTTTCATTCCTTTTTATGGCCGAGTAATATTCCATTTTATATATGTACCACATCTTTATCCATTCATCTGTCTGTGGGCATTTAGGTGGCTTCCATTACCTGGCTATTGTAAAGAGTGCTGCAACGAACATTGTGGTGAATGTGCCTTTTTGATTTACGGTTTTCTCTGGGTATATGCCCAGAAGTGGGATTGCTGGATCAGATGGTGATTCTATTTCTAGTTTTTTTAAGGAAACTCCATACTGTTCTCCATAGTGACTGTATCAATTTACATTCCCACCAATAGTGGAAGAGGGCTCCTTTTGTCCACACCCTCCCCAGAATTGGTTGTTTGTAGATTTTCTGATGATGCCGATTCTAACAGGTGTGAGGTGACACCTCATTGTAGTTTTGATTTGCATTTCTCTAATAATTAGTGCTGTTGAGCAGCTTTTCATGTGCGTCTTGGCCATCTCTGTGTCTCCTTTGAAGAAACCTCTCTTTAGATCTTCTGCCCATTTTTGTATTGGGTTGTTTGTTCTTTTAATATTAAGCTGCATGAGCTGTTTATATATATTGGAGATTAAACCTCTGTCCATTGATTCGTTTGCAACGATTTTCGCCCATTCTGAGGCATGCCTTTTTCCATTCCCGTTTTTTCTAACAAAAAAGGAAAGAAAGGAAAAGAAGCAGAACACTAATGTGCGTAAAATATGCCTTTTGAAACGGTCGTTTTGAAATATGGACGTCCTTTGAATTTTTTGGTCGATATGTGACCCCAGGATTTGTTTTCAGGGCAGGTGTCATTTACAGGCCTGCAATGATTTTGAATATCAACTGACCATTAGCGCTGGGATTAAAGCTGCTGTTGTGTGAAACGGCCACAAGGTGGCAGCAGTTCTCCCTTACCAAATCTGGTGACTAGGGCAACAGAGCCTCAATGGAAGTGGTGTTCTAGATTGGAATTTAGAATGGAATGTGCCAGGAGAAAGCCCCTCAAGTTTGTCTCACTACTTCTTCTTCGTGTTTTTAATTTAATTTTTTTTTATTTTTTATTACAGCAAGTTTGATTACAATGTTTGGCTTGTTGTAGGTGTGGAAGATGTGGTTCTTTTACACATATACAGATGTCTGTTCTTCCTGGGATCCTTTTCCCATGTACGATATGACAGAATGTTGAGTAGTCCTCTCTTGGTATTCTGTAGGTCTTTGGTGATTATATATGTCACCTGTGTTTGTATATGTCTCTTAACGCCGATATCGTAATGAAACCAATCCTCACACCTTTCCATTGGTGAACCATAAGTTTGTTTAATGAATCTGTGATTGCCCATCTCCGTGGCAATATCTGCCCTGGTATCCATTTTTAGGTAACACCTATAAGTGATATGATATGATATGTGTCTTTCACTTTCTGACTTACTACAAGTCACGTGATTACTTCTAGACTCATCTACGATGCTGCAAATGGCATTGTGTCCTTTTTTCCCTTGGCTTCTATTCTGCCTTAGCGAGGTCCATTTTCAATAATGTGATTCCCTGAGGGTTGTGGATTAGCTGACCTGGGCAGCCTTACCCTGCCTGCCCGCCTCCCAAGGTGTGCCTCGTTGAGGTCAATATAAACAGCGCTCCAGGCAGCAATAGCCCCTGAAGCTGTGCCTGACTCCATATTCTCTGCCCCGTCAGCAGTCTCGGGGCTGTGCTGGTGGGAGGGAGTGAGGGGCCACAGCTTTGTGGGTGGCCCGCTGTGAGTGGGGCTCTGCTGGCCATTCTGCAGGAGTTGTCAGGCTGCCACCTGTAAAGAAGAGGATGTGTCACCCATACCTTCCGCTGGAATTTCTCTCCGGACAGAGGTGAGGAAGGCAAAAAGCAGTGGGGGCCGGGACAGGAGGGGTACCTCAGGTAGGGCAATGGAAAGCTTCCGGAAGAGCGCCCGGGGCCAGGACCACCCTGGCTGGCCTGCAGGCACCAAGTTGGCCTGCGTGCTTTCGCTGGTGTGGCTCCACGGCCCTTCCTCTAGGCTTTCAAGCCCTTGTACATATTCAGGTGTTTTACCTGGGAAGGGTGGGAACAGTTCAGCAGCAGCTGGCCTGGGGCTCAGCTCACGTTTACTCACAGATGCCTCGGCACGGTCCCCCAGCTTTGCAATGAGGACGCTCCTTGCGTGGGGGGTGGGTTGCTGGCTGTATGGGAGATGGTTCCCCACCTCTGACCAATTTCAGAATTGTTTACCGCTGGAGCAAGTGCCCTGATAGGGTTTTCCTCTGTATAACTCGTGGGTTCAGGTTTTTTTTTTCTTTTATGGTTCAAGTTAGATTTTATTCCTCTTTTATGTATTTATAGATATAAGCATGGAAATAATTCATTCCTATAAATACATCTGTGTGACGGGAAGAACGTTTTTCTGTTTTATTTTTAAATTTTATTTTTTAAAATTTTGAAATTTAATTTTTATTTAATTTTTTTATACAGCACGTTATTATTAGTTATGTATTTTATGCATATACATGTATACAGGTCAATCCCAATCTCCCAACTCATCCCACCACCACCACCCCATGGCTTCCCACACTTGGTGTCCATACGTTTGTTCTCTACCTCTGTGTCTCTATTTCTTCCCTGCAAACCAGTTCATCTGTACCATTTTTTAGGCTCCACATATATGCATTAATATACAATATTTGTTTTCCTCTTTCTGACTTACTTCATTCTGTATGACAGTCTCTCGATCCATCGATGTCTCTACAAATGACCCAGTTTCATTCCTTTTTATGGCCGAGTAATATTCCATTTTATATATGTACCACATCTTTATCCATTCATCTGTCTGTGGGCATTTAGGTGGCTTCCATTACCTGGCTATTGTAAAGAGTGCTGCAACGAACATTGTGGTGAATGTGCCTTTTTGATTTACGGTTTTCTCTGGGTATATGCCCAGAAGTGGGATTGCTGGATCAGATGGTAATTCTATTTCTAGTTTTTTTAAGGAAACTCCATACTGTTCTCCATAGTGACTGTATCAATTTACATTCCCACCAATAGTGGAAGAGGGCTCCTTTTGTCCACACCCTCCCCAGAATTGGTTGTTTGTAGATTTTCTGATGATGCCGATTCTAACAGGTGTGAGGTGACACCTCATTGTAGTTTTGATTTGCATTTCTCTAATAATTAGTGCTGTTGAGCAGCTTTTCATGAGCGTCTTGGCCATCTCTGTGTCTCCTTTGAAGAAACCTCTCTATAGATCTTCTGCCCATTTTTGTATTGGGTTGTTTGTTGTTTTAATATTAAGCTGCATGAGCTGTTTATATATATTGGAGATTAAACCTCTGTCCATTGATTCGTTTGCAACGATTTTCGCCCATTCTGAGGGATGCCTTTTTCCATTCCCATTTTTTCTAACAAAAAAGGAAAGAAAGGAAAAGAAGCAGAACACTAATGTGCGTAAAATATGCCTTTTGAAACGGTCGTTTTGAAATATGGACGTCCTTTGAATTTTTTGGTCGATATGTGACCCCAGGATTTGTTTTCAGGGCAGGTGTCATTTACAGGCCTGCAATGATTTTGAATATCAACTGACCATTAGCGCTGGGATTAAAGCTGCTGTTGTGTGAAACGGCCACAAGGTGGCAGCCGTTCTCCCTTACCAAATCTGGTGACTAGGGCAACAGAGCCTCAATGGAAGTGGTGTTCTAGATTGGAATTTAGAATGGAATGTGCCAGGAGAAAGCCCCTCAAGTTTGTCTCACTACTTCTTCGTGTTTTTAATTTAATTTTTTTATTTTTTATTACAGCAAGTTTGATTACAATGTTTGGCTTGTTGTAGGTGTGGAAGATGTGGTTCTTTTACACATATACAGATGTCTGTTCTTCCTGGGATCCTTTTCCCATGTACGTTATGACAGAATGTTGAGTAGTCCTCTCTTGGTATTCTGTAGGTCTTTGGTGATTATATATGTCACCTCTGTTTGTATATGTCTGTTAACCCCGTTATCGTAATGAAACCAATCCTCACACCTTTCCATTGGTGAACCATAAGTTTGTTTAATGAATCTGTGATTGCCCTTCTCCGTGGCAATATCTGCCCTGGTATCCATTTTTAGGTAACACCTATAAGTGATATGATATGATATGTGTCTTTCACTTTCTGACTTACTACAAGTCACGTGATTACTTCTAGACTCATCTACGGTGCTGCAAATGGCATTGTGTCCTTTTTTCCCTTGGCTTCTATTCTGCCTTAGCGAGGTCCATTTTCAACAATGTGATTCCCTGAGGGTTGTGGATTAGCTGATCTGGGCAGCCTTACCCTGCCGGCCCGCCCTCCCCAGGTGTGCCTCGTTGAGGTCAATATAAACAGCGCTCCAGGCAGCAATAGCCCCTGAAGCTGTGCCTGACTCCATATTCTCTGCCCCGTCAGCAGTATCGGGGCTGTGCTGGTGGGAGGGAGTGAGGGGCCACAGATTTGTGGGTGGCCCGCTGTGAGTGGGGCTCTGCTGGCCATTCTGCAGGAGTTGTCAGGCTGCCACCTGTAAAGAAGAGGATGTGTCACCCATACCTTCCGCTGGAATTTCTCTCCGGACAGAGGTGAGGAAGGCAAAAAGCAGTGGGGCCGGGACAGGAGGGGTATCTCAGGTAGGGCAATGGAAAGCTTCCGGAAGAGCGCCCGGGGCCAGGACCACCCTGGCTGACCTGCAGGCACCAAGTTGGCCTGCGTGCTTTCGCTGGTGTGGCTCCACGGCCCTTCCTCTAGGCTTTCAAGACCTTGTACATATTCAGGTGTTTTACCTGGAAAGGGTGGGAACAGTTCAGCAGCAGCTGGCCTGGGGCTCAGCTCACGTTTACTCATAGATGCCTCGGCACGGTCCCCCAGCTTTGCAATGAGGACGCTCCTTCCGTGGGGGGTGGGTTGCTGGCGGTATGGGAGATGGTTCCCCACGTCTGACCAATTTCAGAATTGTTTACCGCTGGAGCAAGTGCCCTGATAGGGTTTTCCTCTGTATAACTCGTGGGTTAAGGTTTTTTTTTCTTTTATGGTTCAAGTTAGATTTTATTCCTCTTTTATGTATTTATAGATATAAGCATGGAAATAATTCATTCCTATAAATACATCTGTGTGACGGGAAGAACATTTTTCTGTTTTATTTTTAAATTTTATTTTTTAAAATTTTGAAATTTAATTTTTATTTTTTTTATACAGCACGTTATTATTAGTTATGTATTTTATGCATATACATGTATACAGGTCAATCCCAATCTCCCAACTCATCCCACCACCACCACCCCATGGCTTCCCACACTTGGTGTCCATACGTTTGTTCACTACCTCTGTGTCTCTATTTCTTCCCTGCAAAGCAGTTCATCTGTACCATTTTTTAGGCTCCACATATATGCATTAATATACAACATTTGTTTTCCTCTTTCTGACTTACTTCATTCTGTATGACAGTCTCTCGATCCATCGATGTCTCTACAAATGACCCAGTTTCATTCCTTTTTATGGCCGAGTAATATTCCATTTTATATATGTACCACTTCTTTATCCATTCATCTGTCTGTGGGCATTTAGGTGGCTTCCATTACCTGGCTATTGTAAAGAGAGCTGCAACGAACATTGTGGTGAATGTGCCTTTTTGATTTACGGTTTTCTCTGGGTATATGCCCAGAAGTGGGATTGCTGTATCAGATGGTGATTCTATTTCTAGTTTTTTTAAGGAAACTCCATACTGTTCTCCATAGTGACTGTATCAATTTACATTCCCACCAATAGTGGAAGAGGGCTCCTTTTGTCCACACCCTCCCCAGAATTGGTTGTTTGTAGATTTTCTGATGATGCCGATTCTAACAGGTGTGAGGTGACACCTCATTGTAGTTTTGATTTGCATTTCTCTAATAATTAGTGCTGTTGAGCAGCTTTTCATGTGCGTCTTGGCCATCTCTGTGTCTCCTTTGAAGAAACCTCTCTTTAGATCTTCTGCCCATTTTTGTATTGGGTTGTTTGTTCTTTTAATATTAAGCTGCATGAGCTGTTTATATATATTGGAGATTAAACCTCTGTCCATTGATTCGTGTGCAACGATTTTCGCCCATTCTGAGGGATGCCTTTTTCCATTCCCGTTTTTTCTAACAAAAAAGGAAAGAAAGGAAAAGAAGCAGAACACTAATGTGCGTAAAATATGCCTTTTGAAACGGTCGTTTTGAAATATGGACATCCTTTGAATTTTTTGGTCGATATGTGACCCCAGGATTTGTTTTCAGGGCAGGTGTCATTTACAGGCCTGCAATGATTTTGAATATCAACTGACCATTAGCGCTGGGATTAAAGCTGCTGTTGTGTGAAACGGCCACAAGGTGGCAGCCGTTCTCCCTTACCAAATCTGGTGACTAGGGCAACAGAGCCTCAATGGAAGTGGTGTTCTAGATTGGAATTTAGAATGGAATGTGCCAGGAGAAAGCCCCTCAAGTTTGTCTCACTACTTCTTCGTGTTTTTAATTTAATTTTTTTATTTTTTATTACAGCAAGTTTGATTACAATGTTTGGCTTGTTGTAGGTGTGGAAGATGTGGATCTTTTACACATATACAGATGTCTGTTCTTCCTGGGATCCTTTTCCCATGTACGTTATGACAGAATGTTGAGTAGTCCTCTCTTGGTATTCTGTAGGTCTTTGGTGATTATATATGTCACCTGTGTTTGTATATGTCTGTTAACCCCGTTATCGTAATGAAACCAATCCTCACACCTTTCCATTGGTGAACCATAAGTTTGTTTAATGAATCTGTGATTGCCCTTCTCCGTGGCAATATCTGCCCTGGTATCCATTTTTAGGTAACACCTATAAGTGATATGATATGATATGTGTCTTTCACTTTCTGACTTACTACAAGTCACGTGATTACTTCTAGACTCATCTACGGTGCTGCAAATGGCATTGTGTCCTTTTTTCCCTTGGCTTCTATTCTGCCTTAGCGAGGTCCATTTTCAACAATGTGATTCCCTGAGGGTTGTGGATTAGCTGACCTGGGCAGCCTTACCCTGCCGGCCCGCCCTCCCCAGGTGTGCCTCGTTGAGGTCAATATAAACAGCGCTCCAGGCAGCAATAGCCCCTGAAGCTGTGCCTGACTCCATATTCTCTGCCCCGTCAGCAGTCTCGGGGCTGTGCTGGTGGAAGGGAGTGAGGGGCCACAGATTGGTGGGTGGCCCGCTGTGAGTGGGGCTCTGCTGGCCATTCTGCAGGAGTTGTCAGGCTGCCACCTGTAAAGAAGAGGATGTGTCACCCATACCTTCCGCTGGAATTTCTCTCCGGACAGAGGTGAGGAAGGCAAAAAGCAGTGGGGGCCGGGACAGGAGGGGTATCTCAGGTAGGGCAATGGAAACCTTCCAGAAGAGCGCCCGGGGCCAGGACCACCCTGGCTGGCCTGCAGGCACCAAGTTGGCCTGCGTGCTTTCGCTGGTGTGGCTCCACGGCCCTTCCTCTAGGCTTTCAAGACCTTGTACATATTCAGGTGTTTTACCTGGGAAGGGTGGGAACAGTTCAGCAGCAGCTGGCCTGGGGCTCAGCTCACGTTTACTCATAGATGCCTCGGCACGGTCCCCCAGCTTTGCAATGAGGACGCTCCTTGCGTGGGGGGTGGGTTGCTGGCGGTATGGGAGATGGTTCCCCACCTCTGACCAATTTCAGAATTGTTTACTGCTGGAGCAAGTGCCCTGATAGGGTTTTCCTCTGTATAACTCGTGGGTTAAGGTTTTTTTTTTTCTTTTATGTTTCAAGTTAGATTTTATTCCTCTTTTATGTATTTATAGATATAAGCATGGAAATAATTCATTCCTATAAATACATCTGTGTGACGGGAAGAACGTTTTTCTGTTTTATTTTTAAATTTTATTTTTTAAAATTTTGAAATTTAATTTTTATTTTTTTTATAGAGCACGTTATTATTAGTTATGTATTTTATGCATATACATGTATACAGGTCAATCCCAATCTCCCAACTCATCCCACCACCACCACCCCATGGCTTCCCACACTTGGTGTCCATACGTTTGTTCTCTACCTCTGTGTCTCTATTTCTTCCCTGCAAACCAGTTCATCTGTACCATTTTTTAGGCTCCACATATATGCATTAATATACAATATTTGTTTTCCTCTTTCTGACTTACTTCATTCTGTATGACAGTCTCTCGATCCATCGATGTCTCTACAAATGACCCAGTTTCATTCCTTTTTATGGCCGAGTAATATTCCATTTTATATATGTACCACATCTTTATCCATTCATCTGTCTGTGGGCATTTAGGTGGCTTCCATTACCTGGCTCTTGTAAAGAGTGCTGCAACGAACATTGTGGTGAATGTGCCTTTTTGATTTACGGTTTTCTCTGGGTATATGCCCAGAAGTGGGATTGCTGGATCAGATGGTGATTCTATTTCTAGTTTTTTTAAGGAAACTCCATACTGTTCTCCATAGTGACTGTATCAATTTACATTCCCACCAATAGTGGAAGAGGGCTCCTTTTGTCCACACCCTCCCCAGAATTGGTTGTTTGTAGATTTTCTGATGATGCCGATTCTAACAGGTGTGAGGTGACACCTCATTGTAGTTTTGATTTGCATTTCTCTAATAATTAGTGCTGTTGAGCAGCTTTTCATGTGCGTCTTGGCCATCTCTGTGTCTCCTTTGAAGAAACCTCTCTTTAGATCTTCTGCCCATTTTTGTATTGGGTTGTTTGTTCTTTTAATATTAAGCTGCATGAGCTGTTTATATATATTGGAGATTAAACCTCTGTCCATTGATTCGTTTGCAACGATTTTCGCCCATTCTGAGGGATGCCTTTTTCCATTCCCGTTTTTTCTAACAAAAAAGGAAAGAAAGGAAAAGAAGCAGAACACTAATGTGCGTAAAATATGCCTTTTGAAACGGTCGTTTTGAAATATGGACGTCCTTTGAATGTTTTGGTCGATATGTGACCCCAGGATTTTTTTTCAGGGCTGGTGTCATTTACAGGCCTGCAATGATTTTGAATATCAACTGACCATTAGCGCTGGGATTAAAGCTGCTGTTGTGTGAAACGGCCACAAGGTGGCAGCCGTTCTCCCTTACCAAATCTGGTGACTAGGGCAACAGAGCCTCAATGGAAGTGGTGTTCTAGATTGGAATTTAGAATGGAATGTGCCAGGAGAAAGCCCCTCAAGTTTGTCTCACTACTTCTTCGTGTTTTTAATTTAATTTTTTTATTTTTTATTACAGCAAGTTTGATTACAATGTTTGGCTTGTTGTAGGTGTGGAAGATGTGGTTCTTTTACACATATACAGATGTCTGTTCTTCCTGGGATCCTTTTCCCATGTACGTTATGACAGAATGTTGAGTAGTCCTCTCTTGGTATTCTGTAGGTCTTTGGTGATTATATATGTCACCTGTGTTTGTATATGTCTGTTAACCCCGATATCGTAATGAAACCAATCCTCACAACTTTCCATTGGTGAAACATAAGTTTGTTTAATGAATCTGTGATTGCCCTTCTCCGTGGCAATATCTGCCCTGGTATCCATTTTTAGGTAACACCTATAAGTGATATGATATGATATGTGTCTTTCACTTTCTGACTTACTACAAGTCACGTGATTACTTCTAGACTCATCTACGGTGCTGCAAATGGCATTGTGTCCTTTTTTCCCTTGGCTTCTATTCTGCCTTAGCGAGGTCCATTTTCAACAATGTGATTCCCTGAGGGTTGTGGATTAGCTGACCTGGGCAGCCTTACAATGCCGGCCCGCCCTCCCCAGGTGTGCCTCGTTGAGGTCAATATAAACAGCGCTCCAGGCAGCAATAGCCCCTGAAGCTGTGCCTGACTCCATATTCTCTGCCCCGTCAGCAGTCTCGGGGCTGTGCTGGTGGGAGGGAGTGAGGGGCCACAGATTTGTGGGTGGCCCGCTGTGAGTGGGGATCTGCTGGCCATTCTGCAGGAGTTGTCAGGCTGCCACCTGTAAAGAAGAGGATGTGTCACCCATACCTTCCGCTGGAATTTCTCTCCGGACAGAGGTGAGGAAGGCAAAAAGCAGTGGGGGCCGGGACAGGAGGGGTATCTCAGGTAGGGCAATGGAAAGCTTCCAGAAGAGCGCCCGGGGCCAGGACCACCCTGGCTGGCCTGCAGGCACCAAGTTGGCCTGCGTGCTTTCGCTGGTGTGGCTCCACGGCCCTTCCTCTAGGATTTCAAGACCTTGTACATATTCAGGTGTTTTACCTGGGAAGGGTGGGAACAGTTCAGCAGCAGCTGGCCTGGGGCTCAGCTCACGTTTACTCATAGATGCCTCGGCACGGTCCCCCAGCTTTGCAATGAGGACGCTCCTTGCGTGGGGGGTGGGTTGCTGGCGGTATGGGAGATGGTTCCCCACCTCTGACCAATTTCAGAATTGTTTACTGCTGGAGCAAGTGCCCTGATAGGGTTTTCCTCTGTATAACTCGTGGGTTCAGGTTTTTTATTTTTCTTTTATGTTTCAAGTTAGATTTTATTCCTCTTTTATGTATTTATAGATATAAGCATGGAAATAATTCATTCCTATAAATACATCTGTGTGACGGGAAGAACGTTTTTCTGTTTTATTTTTAAATTTTATTTTTTAAAATTTTGAAATTTAATTTTTATTTTTTTTATACAGCACGTTATTATTAGTTATGTATTTTATGCATATACATGTATACAGGTCAATCCCAATCTCCCAACTCATCCCACCACCACCACCCCATGGCTTCCCACACTTGGTGTCCATACGTTTGTTCTCTACCTCTGTGTCTCTATTTCTTCCCTGCAAACCAGTTCATCTGTACCATTTTTTAGGCTCCACATATATGCATTAATATACAATATTTGTTTTCCTCTTTCTGACTTACTTCATTCTGTATGACAGTCTCTCGATCCATCGATGTCTCTACAAATGACCCAGTTTCATTCCTTTTTATGGCCGAGTAATATTCCATTTTATATATGTACCACATCTTTATCCATTCATCTGTCTGTGGGCATTTAGGTTGCTTCCATTACCTGGCTATTGTAAATAGTGCTGCAACGAACATTGTGGTGAATGTGCCTTTTTGAAATACGGTTTTCTCTGGGTATATGCCCAGAAGTGGGATTGCTGGATCAGATGGTAATTCTATTTCTAGTTTTTTTAAGGAAACTGCATACTGTTCTCCATAGTGACTGTATCAATTTACATTCCCACCAATAGTGGAAGAGGGCTCCTTTTGTCCACACCCTCCCCAGAATTGGTTGTTTGTAGATTTTCTGATGATGCCGATTCTAACAGGTGTGAGGTGATACCTCATTGTAGTTTTGATTTGCATTTCTCTAATAATTAGTGCTGTTGAGCAGCTTTTCATGTGCGTCTTGGCCATCTCTGTGTCTCCTTTGAAGAAATGTCTCTTTAGATCTTCTCCCCATTTTTGTATTCGGTTGTTTGTTTTTTTAATATTAAGCTGCATGAGCTGTTTATATATATTGGAGATTAAACCTCTGTCCATTGATTCGTTTGCCTCGACTTTCGCCCATTCTGAGGGATGCCTTTTTCCATTCCCGTTTTTTTTTAACAAAAAAGGAAAGAAAGGAAAAAAAGCAGAACACTAATGTGCGTAAAATATGCCTTTTGAAACGGTCGTTTTGAAATATGGACGTCCTTTGAATTTTTTGGTCGATATGTGACTCCAGGATTTGTTTTCAGGAAAGGTGTCATTTACAGGCCTGCATTGATTTTGAATATCAACTGACCATTAGCGCTGGGATTAAAGCTGCTGTTGTGTGAAACGGCCACAAGGTGGCAGCAGTTCTCCCTTACCAAATCTGGTGACTAGGGCAACAGAGCCTCAATGGAAGTGGTGTTCTAGATTGGAATTTAGAATGGAATGTGCCAGGAGAAAGCCCCTCAAGTTTGTCTCACTACTTCTTCTTCGTGTATTTAATATATTTATTTTTTATTTTTTATTACAGCAAGTTTGATTACAATGTTTGGCTTGTTGTAGGTGTGGAAGATGTGGTTCTTTTACACATATACAGATGTCTGTTCTTCCTGGGATCCTTTTCCCATGTACGTTATGACAGAATGTTGAGTAGTCCTCTCTTGGTATTCTGTAGGTCTTTGGTGATTATATATGTCACCTGTGTTTGTATATGTCTGTTAACCCCGATATCGTAATGAAACCAATCCTCACACCTTTCCATTGGTGAACCATAAGTTTGTTTAATGAATCTGTGATTGCCCTTCTCCGTGGCAATATCTGCCCTGGTATCCATTTTTAGGTAACACCTATAAGTGATATGATATGATATGTGTCTTTCACTTTCTGACTTACTACAAGTCACGTGATTACTTCTAGACTCATCTACGGTGCTGCAAATGGCATTGTGTCCTTTTTTCCCTTGGCATCTCTTCTGCCTTAGCGAGGTCCATTTTCAACAATGTGATTCCCTGAGGGTTGTGGATTAGCTGACCTGGGCAGCCTTACCCTGCCGGCCCGCCCTCCCCAGGTGTGCCTCGTTGAGGTCAATATAAACAGCGCTCCAGGCAGCAATAGCCCCTGAAGCTGTGCCTGACTCCATATTCTCTGCCCTGTCAGCAGTCTCGGGGCTGTGCTGGTGGGAGGGATTGAGGGTCCACAGATTTGTGGGTGGCCCGCTGTGAGTGGGGCTCTGCTGGCAATTCTGCAGGAGTTGTCAGGCTGCCACCTGTAAAGAAGAGGATGTGTCACCCATACCTTCCGCTGGAATTTCTCTCCGGACAGAGGTGAGGAAGGCAAAAAGCAGTGGGGGCCGGGACAGGAGGGGTATCTCAGGTAGGGCAATGGAAAGCTTCCAGAAGAGCGCCCGGGGCCAGGACCACCCTGGCTGGCCTGCAGGCACCAAGTTGGCCTGCGTGCTTTCACTGGTGTGGCTCCACGGCCCTTCCTCTAGGCTTTCAAGACCTTGTATATATTCAGGTGTTTTACCTGGGAAGGGTGGGAACAGTTCAGCAGCAGCTGGCCTGGGGCTCAGCTCACGTTTACTCATAGATGCCTCGGCACGGTCCCCCAGCTTTGCAATGAGGACGCTCCTTGCGTGGGGGGTGGGTTGCTGGCGGTATGGGAGATGGTTCCCCACCTCTGACCAATTTCAGAATTGTTTACTGCTGGAGCAAGTGCCCTGATAGGGTTTTCCTCTGTATAACTTGTGGGTTAAGGTTTTTTATTTTTCTTTTATGTTTCAAGTTAGATTTTATTCCTCTTTTATGTATTTATAGATATAAGCATGGAAATAATTCATTCCTATAAATACATCTGTGTGACGGGAAGAACGTTTTTCTGTTTAATTTTTAAATTTTATTTTTTAAAATTTTGAAATTTAATTTTTATTTTTTTTATACAGCACGTTATTATTAGTTATGTATTTTATGCATATACATGTATACAGGTCAATCCCAATCTCCCAACTCATCCCACCACCACCACCCCATGGCTTCCCACACTTGGTGTCCATACGTTTGTTCTCTACCTCTGTGTCTCTATTTCTTCCTTGCAAAGCAGTTCATCTGTACCATTTTTTAGGCTCCACATATATGCATTAATATACAATATTTGTTTTCCTCTTTCTGACTTACTTCATTCTGTATGACAGTCTCTCGATCCATCGATGTCTCTACAAATGACCCAGTTTCATTCCTTTTTATGGCCGAGTAATATTCCATTTTATATATGTACCACATCTTTATCCATTCATCTGTCTGTGGGCATTTAGGTGGCTTCCATTACCTGGCTATTGTAAAGAGTGCTGCAACGAACATTGTGGTGAATGTGCCTTTTTGAAATACGGTTTTCTCTGGGTATATGCCCAGAAGTGGGATTGCTGGATCAGATGGTAATTCTATTTCTAGTTTTTTTAAGGAAACTGCATACTGTTCTCCATAGTGACTGTATCAATTTACATTCCCACCAATAGTGGAAGAGGGCTCCTTTTGTCCACACCCTCCCCAGAATTGGTTGTTTGTAGATTTTCTGATGATGCCGATTCTAACAGGTGTGAGGTGATACCTCATTGTAGTTTTGATTTGCATTTCTCTAATAATTAGTGCTGTTG
Source organism: Mesoplodon mirus (assembly GCF_964341445.2). Taxonomy (NCBI): domain Eukaryota; kingdom Metazoa; phylum Chordata; class Mammalia; order Artiodactyla; family Ziphiidae; genus Mesoplodon; species Mesoplodon mirus. The sequence goes on from NC_138984.1 coordinate 125,985,706, forward strand.
AGCAGCTTTTCATGTGCGTCTTGGCCATCTCTGTGTCTCCTTTGAAGAAATGTCTCTTTAGATCTTCTCCCCATTTTTGTATTCGGTTGTTTGTTTTTTTAATATTAAGCTGCATGAGCTGTTTATATATATTGGAGATTAAACCTCTGTCCATTGATTCGTTTGCCTCGACTTTCGCCCATTCTGAGGGATGCCTTTTTCCATTCCCGTTTTTTTTTAACAAAAAAGGAAAGAAAGGAAAAAAAGCAGAACACTAATGTGCGTAAAATATGCCTTTTGAAACGGTCGTTTTGAAATATGGACGTCCTTTGAATTTTTTGGTCGATATGTGACTCCAGGATTTGTTTTCAGGAAAGGTGTCATTTACAGGCCTGCATTGATTTTGAATATCAACTGACCATTAGCGCTGGGATTAAAGCTGCTGTTGTGTGAAACGGCCACAAGGTGGCAGCAGTTCTCCCTTACCAAATCTGGTGACTAGGGCAACAGAGCCTCAATGGAAGTGGTGTTCTAGATTGGAATTTAGAATGGAATGTGCCAGGAGAAAGCCCCTCAAGTTTGTCTCACTACTTCTTCTTCGTGTATTTAATATATTTATTTTTTATTTTTTATTACAGCAAGTTTGATTACAATGTTTGGCTTGTTGTAGGTGTGGAAGATGTGGTTCTTTTACACATATACAGATGTCTGTTCTTCCTGGGATCCTTTTCCCATGTACGTTATGACAGAATGTTGAGTAGTCCTCTCTTGGTATTCTGTAGGTCTTTGGTGATTATATATGTCACCTGTGTTTGTATATGTCTGTTAACCCCGATATCGTAATGAAACCAATCCTCACACCTTTCCATTGGTGAACCATAAGTTTGTTTAATGAATCTGTGATTGCCCTTCTCCGTGGCAATATCTGCCCTGGTATCCATTTTTAGGTAACACCTATAAGTGATATGATATGATATGTGTCTTTCACTTTCTGACTTACTACAAGTCACGTGATTACTTCTAGACTCATCTACGGTGCTGCAAATGGCATTGTGTCCTTTTTTCCCTTGGCATCTCTTCTGCCTTAGCGAGGTCCATTTTCAACAATGTGATTCCCTGAGGGTTGTGGATTAGCTGACCTGGGCAGCCTTACCCTGCCGGCCCGCCCTCCCCAGGTGTGCCTCGTTGAGGTCAATATAAACAGCGCTCCAGGCAGCAATAGCCCCTGAAGCTGTGCCTGACTCCATATTCTCTGCCCTGTCAGCAGTCTCGGGGCTGTGCTGGTGGGAGGGATTGAGGGTCCACAGATTTGTGGGTGGCCCGCTGTGAGTGGGGCTCTGCTGGCAATTCTGCAGGAGTTGTCAGGCTGCCACCTGTAAAGAAGAGGATGTGTCACCCATACCTTCCGCTGGAATTTCTCTCCGGACAGAGGTGAGGAAGGCAAAAAGCAGTGGGGGCCGGGACAGGAGGGGTATCTCAGGTAGGGCAATGGAAAGCTTCCAGAAGAGCGCCCGGGGCCAGGACCACCCTGGCTGGCCTGCAGGCACCAAGTTGGCCTGCGTGCTTTCACTGGTGTGGCTCCACGGCCCTTCCTCTAGGCTTTCAAGACCTTGTATATATTCAGGTGTTTTACCTGGGAAGGGTGGGAACAGTTCAGCAGCAGCTGGCCTGGGGCTCAGCTCACGTTTACTCATAGATGCCTCGGCACGGTCCCCCAGCTTTGCAATGAGGACGCTCCTTGCGTGGGGGGTGGGTTGCTGGCGGTATGGGAGATGGTTCCCCACCTCTGACCAATTTCAGAATTGTTTACTGCTGGAGCAAGTGCCCTGATAGGGTTTTCCTCTGTATAACTTGTGGGTTAAGGTTTTTTATTTTTCTTTTATGTTTCAAGTTAGATTTTATTCCTCTTTTATGTATTTATAGATATAAGCATGGAAATAATTCATTCCTATAAATACATCTGTGTGACGGGAAGAACGTTTTTCTGTTTAATTTTTAAATTTTATTTTTTAAAATTTTGAAATTTAATTTTTATTTTTTTTATACAGCACGTTATTATTAGTTATGTATTTTATGCATATACATGTATACAGGTCAATCCCAATCTCCCAACTCATCCCACCACCACCACCCCATGGCTTCCCACACTTGGTGTCCATACGTTTGTTCTCTACCTCTGTGTCTCTATTTCTTCCTTGCAAAGCAGTTCATCTGTACCATTTTTTAGGCTCCACATATATGCATTAATATACAATATTTGTTTTCCTCTTTCTGACTTACTTCATTCTGTATGACAGTCTCTCGATCCATCGATGTCTCTACAAATGACCCAGTTTCATTCCTTTTTATGGCCGAGTAATATTCCATTTTATATATGTACCACATCTTTATCCATTCATCTGTCTGTGGGCATTTAGGTGGCTTCCATTACCTGGCTATTGTAAAGAGTGCTGCAACGAACATTGTGGTGAATGTGCCTTTTTGATTTACGGTTTTCTCTGGGTATATGCCCAGAAGTGGGATTGCTGGATCAGATGATGATTCTATTTCTAGTTTTTTTAAGGAAACTCCATACTGTTCTCCATAGTGACTGTATCAATTTACATTCCCACCAATAGTGGAAGAGGGCTCCTTTTGTCCACACCCTCCCCAGAATTGGTTGTTTGTAGATTTTCTGATGATGCCGATTCTAACAGGTGTGAGGTGATACCTCATTGTAGTTTTGATTTGAATTTCTCTAATAATTAGTGCTGTTGAGCAGCTTTTCCTGTGCGTCTTGGCCATCTCTGTGTCTCCTTTGAAGAAATGTCTCTTTAGATCTTCTCCCCATTTTTGTATTGGGTTGTTTTTTTTAATATTAAGCAGCATGAGCTGTTTATATATATTGGAGATTAAACCTCTGTCCATTGATTCGTTTGCCTCGACTTTCGCCCATTCTGAGGGATGCCTTTTTCCATTCCCTTTTTTTTTAACAAAAAAGGAAAGAAAGGAAAAAAAGCAGAACACTAATGTGCGTAAAATATGCCTTTTGAAACGGTCGTTTTGAAATATGGACGTCCTTTGAATTTTTTGGTCGATATGTGACCCCAGGATTTGTTTTCAGGGCAGGTGTCATTTACAGGCCTGCATTGATTTTGAATATCAACTGACCATTAGCGCTGGGATTAAAGCTGCTGTTGTGTGAAACGGCCACAAGGTGGCAGCAGTTCTCCCTTACAAAATCTGGTGACTAGGGCAACAGAGCCTCAATGGAAGTGGTGTTCTAGATTGGAATTTAGAATGGAATGTGCCAGGAGAAAGCCCCTCAAGTTTGTCTCACTACTTGTTCTTCGTGTTTTTAATTTATTTTTTTTTATTTTTTATTACAGCAAGTTTGATTACAATGTTTGGCTTGTTGTAGGTGTGGAAGATGTGGTTCTTTTACACATATACAGATGTCTGTTCTTCCTGGGATCCTTTTCCCAGGTACGTTATGACAGAATGTTGAGTAGTCCTCTCTTGGTATTCTGTAGGTCTTTGGTGATTATATATGTCACCTGTGTTTGTATATGTCTGTTAACCCCGATATCGTAATGAAACCAATCCTCACACCTTTCCATTGGTGAACCATAAGTTTGTTTAATGAATCTGTGATTGCCCTTCTCCGTGGCAATATCTGCCCTGGTATCCATTTTTAGGTAACACCTATAAGTGATATGATATGATATGTGTCTTTCACTTTTTGACTTACTACAAGTCACGTGATTACTTCTAGACTCATCTACGGTGCTGCAAATGGCATTGTGTCCTTTTTTCCCATGGCTTCTATTCTGCCTTAGCGAGGTCCATTTTCAACAATGTGATTCCCTGAGGGTTGTGGATTAGCTGACCTGGGCAGCCTTACCCTGCCGGCCCGCCCTCCCCAGGTGTGCCTCGTTGAGGTCAATATAAACAGCGCTCCAGGCAGCAATAGCCCCTGAAGCTGTGCCTGACTCCATATTCTCTGCCCCGTCAGCAGTCTCGGGGCTGTGCTGGTGGGAGGGATTGAGGGTCCACAGATTTGTGGGTGGCCCGCTGTGAGTGGGGCTCTGCTGGCCATTCTGCAGGAGTTGTCAGGCTGCCACCTGTAAAGAAGAGGATGTGTCACCCATACCTTCCGCTGGAATTTCTCTCCGGACAGAGGTGAGGAAGGCAAAAAGCAGTGGGGGCCGGGACAGGAGGGGTATCTCAGGTAGGGCAATGGAAAGCTTCCAGAAGAGCGCCCGGGGCCAGGACCACCCTGGCTGGCCTGCAGGCACCAAGTTGGCCTGCGTGCTTTCACTGGTGTGGCTCCACGGCCCTTCCTCTAGGCTTTCAAGACCTTGTACATATTCAGGTGTTTTACCTGGGAAGGGTGGGAACAGTTCAGCAGCAGCTGGCCTGGGGCTCAGCTCACGTTTACTCATAGATGCCTCGGCACTGTCCCCCAGCTTTGCAATGAGGACGCTCCTTGCGTGGGGGGTGGGTTGCTGGCGGTATGGGAGATGGTTCCCCACCTCTGACCAATTTCAGAATTGTTTACTGCTGGAGCAAGTGCCCTGATAGGGTTTTCCTCTGTATAACTTGTGGGTTAAGGTTTTTTAATTTTCTTTTATGTTTCAAGTTAGATTTTATTCCTCTTTTATGTATTTATAGATATAAGCATGGAAATAATTCATTCCTATAAATACATCTGTGTGACGGGAAGAAAGTTTTTCTGTTTTATTTTTAAATTTTATTTTTTAAAATTTTGAAATTTAATTTTTATTTTTTTATACAGCACGTTATTATTAGTTATGTATTTTATGCATATACATGTATACAGGTCAATCCCAATCTCCCAACTCATCCCACCACCACCACCCCATGGCTTCCCACACTTGGTGTCCATACGTTTGTTCTCTACCTCTGTGTCTCTATTTCTTCCTTGCAAAGCAGTTCATCTGTACCATTTTTTAGGCTCCACATATATGCATTAATATACAATATTTGTTTTCCTCTTTCTGACTTACTTCATTCTGTATGACAGTCTCTCGATCCATCGATGTCTCTACAAATGACCCAGTTTCATTCCTTTTTATGGCCGAGTAATATTCCATTTTATATATGTACCACATCTTTATCCATTCATCTGTCTGTGGGCATTTAGGTGGCTTCCATTACCTGGCTATTGTAAAGAGTGCTGCAACGAACATTGTGGTGAATGTGCCTTTTTGATTTACGGTTTTCTCTGGGTATATGCCCAGAAGTGGGATTGCTGGATCAGATGATGATTCTATTTCTAGTTTTTTTAAGGAAACTCCATACTGTTCTCCATAGTGACTGTATCAATTTACATTCCCACCAATAGTGGAAGAGGGCTCCTTTTGTCCACACCCTCCCCAGAATTGGTTGTTTGTAGATTTTCTGATGATGCCGATTCTAACAGGTGTGAGGTGATACCTCATTGTAGTTTTGATTTGAATTTCTCTAATAATTAGTGCTGTTGAGCAGCTTTTCCTGTGCGTCTTGGCCATCTCTGTGTCTCCTTTGAAGAAATGTCTCTTTAGATCTTCTCCCCATTTTTGTATTGGGTTGTTTTTTTTAATATTAAGCAGCATGAGCTGTTTATATATATTGGAGATTAAACCTCTGTCCATTGATTCGTTTGCCTCGACTTTCGCCCATTCTGAGGGATGCCTTTTTCCATTCCCTTTTTTTTTAACAAAAAAGGAAAGAAAGGAAAAAAAGCAGAACACTAATGTGCGTAAAATATGCCTTTTGAAACGGTCGTTTTGAAATATGGACGTCCTTTGAATTTTTTGGTCGATATGTGACCCCAGGATTTGTTTTCAGGGCAGGTGTCATTTACAGGCCTGCATTGATTTTGAATATCAACTGACCATTAGCGCTGGGATTAAAGCTGCTGTTGTGTGAAACGGCCACAAGGTGGCAGCAGTTCTCCCTTACAAAATCTGGTGACTAGGGCAACAGAGCCTCAATGGAAGTGGTGTTCTAGATTGGAATTTAGAATGGAATGTGCCAGGAGAAAGCCCCTCAAGTTTGTCTCACTACTTGTTCTTCGTGTTTTTAATTTATTTTTTTTTATTTTTTATTACAGCAAGTTTGATTACAATGTTTGGCTTGTTGTAGGTGTGGAAGATGTGGTTCTTTTACACATATACAGATGTCTGTTCTTCCTGGGATCCTTTTCCCAGGTACGTTATGACAGAATGTTGAGTAGTCCTCTCTTGGTATTCTGTAGGTCTTTGGTGATTATATATGTCACCTGTGTTTGTATATGTCTGTTAACCCCGATATCGTAATGAAACCAATCCTCACACCTTTCCATTGGTGAACCATAAGTTTGTTTAATGAATCTGTGATTGCCCTTCTCCGTGGCAATATCTGCCCTGGTATCCATTTTTAGGTAACACCTATAAGTGATATGATATGATATGTGTCTTTCACTTTTTGACTTACTACAAGTCACGTGATTACTTCTAGACTCATCTACGGTGCTGCAAATGGCATTGTGTCCTTTTTTCCCATGGCTTCTATTCTGCCTTAGCGAGGTCCATTTTCAACAATGTGATTCCCTGAGGGTTGTGGATTAGCTGACCTGGGCAGCCTTACCCTGCCGGCCCGCCCTCCCCAGGTGTGCCTCGTTGAGGTCAATATAAACAGCGCTCCAGGCAGCAATAGCCCCTGAAGCTGTGCCTGACTCCATATTCTCTGCCCCGTCAGCAGTCTCGGGGCTGTGCTGGTGGGAGGGATTGAGGGTCCACAGATTTGTGGGTGGCCCGCTGTGAGTGGGGCTCTGCTGGCCATTCTGCAGGAGTTGTCAGGCTGCCACCTGTAAAGAAGAGGATGTGTCACCCATACCTTCCGCTGGAATTTCTCTCCGGACAGAGGTGAGGAAGGCAAAAAGCAGTGGGGGCCGGGACAGGAGGGGTATCTCAGGTAGGGCAATGGAAAGCTTCCAGAAGAGCGCCCGGGGCCAGGACCACCCTGGCTGGCCTGCAGGCACCAAGTTGGCCTGCGTGCTTTCACTGGTGTGGCTCCACGGCCCTTCCTCTAGGCTTTCAAGACCTTGTACATATTCAGGTGTTTTACCTGGGAAGGGTGGGAACAGTTCAGCAGCAGCTGGCCTGGGGCTCAGCTCACGTTTACTCATAGATGCCTCGGCACTGTCCCCCAGCTTTGCAATGAGGACGCTCCTTGCGTGGGGGGTGGGTTGCTGGCGGTATGGGAGATGGTTCCCCACCTCTGACCAATTTCAGAATTGTTTACTGCTGGAGCAAGTGCCCTGATAGGGTTTTCCTCTGTATAACTTGTGGGTTAAGGTTTTTTAATTTTCTTTTATGTTTCAAGTTAGATTTTATTCCTCTTTTATGTATTTATAGATATAAGCATGGAAATAATTCATTCCTATAAATACATCTGTGTGACGGGAAGAAAGTTTTTCTGTTTTATTTTTAAATTTTATTTTTTAAAATTTTGAAATTTAATTTTTATTTAATTTTTTTATACAGCACGTTATTATTAGTTATGTATTTTATGCATATACATGTATACAGGTCAATCCCAATCTCCCAACTCATCCCACCACCACCACCCCATGGCTTCCCACACTTGGTGTCCATACGTTTGTTCTCTAACTCTGTGTCTCTATTTCTTCCCTGCAAAGCAGTTCATCTGTACCATTTTTAGGCTCCACATATATGCATTAATATACAACATTTGTTTTCCTCTTTCTGACTTACTTCATTCTGTATGACAGTCTCTCGATCCATCGATGTCTCTACAAATGACCCAGTTTCATTCCTTTTTATGGCCGAGTAATATTCCATTTTATATATGTACCACATCTTTATCCATTCATCTGTCTGTGGGCATTTAGGTGGCTTCCATTACCTGGCTATTGTAAAGAGTGCTGCAACGAACATTGTGGTGAATGTGCCTTTTTGATTTACGGTTTTCTCTGGGTATATGCCCAGAAGTGGGATTGCTGGATCAGATGATGATTCTATTTCTAGTTGTTTTAAGGAAACTCCATACTGTTCTCCATAGTGACTGTATCAATTTACATTCCCACCAATAGTGGAAGAGGGCTCCTTTTGTCCACACCCTCCCCAGAATTGGTTGTTTGTAGATTTTCTGATGATGCCGATTCTAACAGGTGTGAGGTGATACCTCATTGTAGTTTTGATTTGCATTTCTCTAATAATTAGTGCTGTTGAGCAGCTTTTCATGTGCGTCTTGGCCATCTCTGTGTCTCCTTTGAAGAAATGTCTCTTTAGATCTTCTCCCCATTTTTGTATTGGGTTGTTTTTTTAATATTAAGCTGCATGAGATGTTTATATATATTGGAGATTAAACCTCTGTCCATTGATTCGTTTGCCTCGACTTTCGCCCATTCTGAGGGATGCCTTTTTCCATTCCCGTTTTTTTTTAACAAAAAAGGAAAGAAAGGAAATAAAGCAGAACACTAATGTGCGTAAAATATGCCTTTTGAAACGGTCGTTTTGAAATATGGACGTCCTTTGAATTTTTTGGTCGATATGTGACCCCAGGATTTGTTTTCAGGGCAGGTGTCATTTACAGGCCTGCATTGATTTTGAATATCAACTGACCATTAGCGCTGGGATTAAAGCTGCTGTTGTGTGAAACGGCCACAAGGTGGCAGCAGTTCTCCCTTACAAAATCTGGTGACTAGGGCAACAGAGCCTCAATGGAAGTGGTGTTCTAGATTGGAACTTAGAATGGAATGTGCCAGGAGAAAGCCCCTCAAGTTTGTCTCACTACTTCTTCTTCGTGTTTTTAATTTATTTTTTTTTATTTTTTATTACAGCAAGTTTGATTACAATGTTTGGCTTGTTGTAGGTGTGGAAGATGTGGTTCTTTTACACATATACAGATGTCTGTTCTTCCTGGGATCCTTTCCCCATGTACGTTATGACAGAATGTTGAGTAGTCCTCTCTTGGTATTCTGTAGGTCTTTGGTGATTATATATGTCACCTGTGTTTGTATATGTCTGTTAACCCCGATATCGTAATGAAACCAATCCTCACACCTTTCCATTGGTGAACCATAAGTTTGTTTAATGAATCTGTGATTGCCCTTCTCCGTGGCAATATCTGCCCTGGTATCCATTTTTAGGTAACACCTATAAGTGATATGATATGATATGTGTCTTTCACTTTCTGACTTACTACAAGTCACGTGATTACTTCTAGACTCATCTATGGTGCTGCAAATGGCATTGTGTCCTTTTTTCCCTTGGCATCTCTTCTGCCTTAGCGAGGTCCATTTTCAACAATGTGATTCCCTGAGGGTTGTGGATTAGCTGACCTGGGCAGCCTTACCCTGCCGGCCCGCCCTCCCCAGGTGTGCCTCGTTGAGGTCAATATAAACAGCGCTCCAGGCAGCAATAGCCCCTGAAGCTGTGCCTGACTCCATATTCTCTGCCCCGTCAGCAGTCTCGGGGCTGTGCTGGTGGGAGGGATTGAGGGCCCACAGATTTGTGGGTGGCCCGCTGTGAGTGGGGCTCTGCAGGCCATTCTGCAGGAGATGTCAGGCTGCCACCTGTAAAGAAGAGGATGTGTCACCCATACCTTCCGCTGGAATTTCTCTCCGGACAGAGGTGAGGAAGGCAAAAAGCAGTGGTGGCCGGGACAGGAGGGGTATCTCAGGTAGGGCAATGGAAAGCTTCCAGAAGAGCGCCCGGGGCCAGGACCACCCTGGCTGGCCTGCAGGCACCAAGTTGGCCTGCGTGCTTTCACTGGTGTGGCTCCACGTCCCTTCCTCTAGGCTTTCAAGACCTTGTACATATTCAGGTGTTTTACCTGGGAAGGGTGGGAACAGTTCAGCAGCAGCTGGCCTGGGGCTCAGCTCACGTTTACTCATAGATGCCTCGGCACGGTCCCCCAGCTTTGCAATGAGGACGCTCCTTGCGTGGGGGGTGGGTTGCTGGCGGTATGGGAGATGGTTCCCACCTCTGACCAATTTCAGAATTGTTTACTGCTGGAGCAAGTGCCCTGATAGGGTTTTCCTCTGTATATCTTGTGGGTTAAGGTTTTTTATTTTTCTTTTATGTTTCAAGTTAGATTTTATTCCTCTTTTATGTATTTATAGATATAAGCATGGAAATAATTCATTCCTATAAATACATCTGTGTGACGGGAAGAACGTTTTTCTGTTTTATTTTTAAATTTTATTTTTTAAAATTTTGAAATTTAATTTTTATTTTTTTATACAGCACGTTATTATTAGTTATGTATTTTATGCATATACATGTATACAGGTCAATCCCAATCTCCCAACTCATCCCACCACCACCACCCCATGGCTTCCCACACTTGGTGTCCATACGTTTGTTCTCTACCTCTGTGTCTCTATTTCTTCCTTGCAAAGCAGTTCATCTGTACCATTTTTTAGGCTCCACATATATGCATTAATATACAATATTTGTTTTCCTCTTTCTGACTTACTTCATTCTGTATGACAGTCTCTCGATCCATCGATGTCTCTACAAATGACCCAGTTTCATTCCTTTTTATGGCCGAGTAATATTCCATTTTATATATGTACCACATCTTTATCCATTCATCTGTCTGTGGGCATTTAGGTGGCTTCCATTACCTGGCTATTGTAAAGAGTGCTGCAACGAACATTGTGGTGAATGTGCCTTTTTGATTTACGGTTTTCTCTGGGTATATGCCCAGAAGTGGGATTGCTGGATCAGATGGTAATTCTATTTCTAGTTTTTTTAAGGAAACTCCATACTGTTCTCCATAGTGACTGTATCAATTTACATTCCCACCAATAGTGGAAGAGGGCTCCTTTTGTCCACACCCTCCCCAGAATTGGTTGTTTGTAGATTTTCTGATGATGCCGATTCTAACAGGTGTGAGGTGACACCTCATTGTAGTTTTGACTTGCATTTCTCTAATAATTAGTGCTGTTGAGCAGCTTTTCATGTGCGTCTTGGCCATCTCTGTGTCTCCTTTGAAGAAACCTCTCTTTAGATCTTCTGCCCATTTTTGTATTGGGTTGTTTGTTCTTTTAATATTAAGCTGCATGAGCTGTTTATATATATTGGAGATTAAACCTCTGTCCATTGATTCGTTTGCAACGATTTTCGCCCATTCTGAGGGATGCCTTTTTCCATTCCCGTTTTTTCTAACAAAAAAGGAAACAAAGGAAAAGAAGCAGAACACTAATGTGCGTAAAATATGCCTTTTAAAACGGTCGTTTTGAAATATGGACGTCCTTTGAATTTTTTGTTCGATATGTGACCCCAGGATTTGTTTTCAGGGCAGGTGTCATTTACAGGCCTGCAATGATTTTGAATATCAACTGACCATTAGCGCTGGGATTAAAGCTGCTGTTGTGTGAAACGGCCACAAGGTGGCAGCCGTTCTCCCTTACCAAATCTGGTGACTAGGGCAACAGAGCCTCAATGGAAGTGGTGTTCTAGATTGGAATTTAGAATGGAATGTGCCAGGAGAAAGCCCCTCAAGTTTGTCTCACTACTTCTTCGTGTTTTTAATTTAATTTTTTTATTTTTTATTACAGCAAGTTTGATTACAATGTTTGGCTTGTTGTAGGTGTGGAAGATGTGGTTCATTTACACATATACAGATGTCTGTTCTTCCTGGGATCCTTTTCCCATGTACGTTATGACAGAATGTTGAGTAGTCCTCTCTTGGTATTCTGTAGGTCTTTGGTGATTATATATGTCACCTGTGTTTGTATATGTCTGTTAACCCCGTTATCGTAATGAAACCAATCCTCACACCTTTCCATTGGTGAACCATAAGTTTGTTTAATGAATCTGTGATTTCCCTTCTCCGTGGCAATATCTGCCCTGGTATCCAGTTTTAGGTAACACCTATAAGTGATATGATATGATATGTGTCTTTCACTTTCTGACTTACTACAAGTCACGTGATTACTTCTAGACTCATCTACGGTGCTGCAAATGGCATTGTGTCCTTTTTTCCCTTGGCATCTCTTCTGCCTTAGCGAGGTCCATTTTCAACAATGTGATTCCCTGAGGGTTGTGGATTAGCTGACCTGGGCAGCCTTACCCTGCCGGCCTGCCCTCCCCAGGTGTGCCTCGTTGAGGTCAATATAAACAGCGCTCCAGGCAGCAATAGCCCCTGAAGCTGTGCCTGACTCCATATTCTCTGCCCTGTCAGCAGTCTCGGGGCTGTGCTGGTGGGAGGGATTGAGGGTCCACAGATTTGTGGGTGGCCCGCTGTGAGTGGGGCTCTGCTGGCAATTCTGCAGGAGTTGTCAGGCTGCCACCTGTAAAGAAGAGGATGTGTCACCCATACCTTCCGCTGGAATTTCTCTCCGGACAGAGGTGAGGAAGGCAAAAAGCAGTGGGGGCCGGGACAGGAGGGGTATCTCAGGTAGGGCAATGGAAAGCTTCCAGAAGAGCGCCCGGGGCCAGGACCACCCTGGCTGGCCTGCAGGCACCAAGTTGGCCTGCGTGCTTTCACTGGTGTGGCTCCACGGCCCTTCCTCTAGGCTTTCAAGACCTTGTATACATTCAGGTGTTTTACCTGGGAAGGGTGGGAACAGTTCAGCAGCAGCTGGCCTGGGGCTCAGCTCACGTTTACTCATAGATGCCTCGGCACGGTCCCCCAGCTTTGCAATGAGGACGCTCCTTGCGTGGGGGGTGGGTTGCTGGCGGTATGGGAGATGGTTCCCCACCTCTGACCAATTTCAGAATTGTTTACTGCTGGAGCAAGTGCCCTGATAGGGTTTTCCTCTGTATAACTTGTGGGTTAAGGTTTTTTATTTTTCTTTTATGTTTCAAGTTAGATTTTATTCCTCTTTTATGTATTTATAGATATAAGCATGGAAATAATTCATTCCTATAAATACATCTGTGTGACGGGAAGAACGTTTTTCTGTTTAATTTTTAAATTTTATTTTTTAAAATTTTGAAATTTAATTTTTATTTTTTTTATACAGCACGTTATTATTAGTTATGTATTTTATGCATATACATGTATACAGGTCAATCCCAATCTCCCAACTCATCCCACCACCACCACCCCATGGCTTCCCACACTTGGTGTCCATACGTTTGTTCTCTACCTCTGTGTCTCTATTTCTTCCTTGCAAAGCAGTTCATCTGTACCATTTTTTAGGCTCCACATATATGCATTAATATACAATATTTGTTTTCCTCTTTCTGACTTACTTCATTCTGTATGACAGTCTCTCGATCCATCGATGTCTCTACAAATGACCCAGTCTCATTCCTTTTTATGGCCGAGTAATATTCCATTTTATATATGTACCACATCTTTATCCATTCATCTGTCTGTGGGCATTTAGGTGGCTTCCATTACCTGGCTATTGTAAAGAGTGCTGCAACGAACATTGTGGTGAATGTGCCTTTTTGATTTACGGTTTTCTCTGGGTATATGCCCAGAAGTGGGATTGCTGGATCAGATGATGATTCTATTTCTAGTTTTTTTAAGGAAACTCCATACTGTTCTCCATAGTGACTGTATCAATTTACATTCCCACCAATAGTGGAAGAGGGCTCCTTTTGTCCACACCCTCCCCAGAATTGGTTGTTTGTAGATTTTCTGATGATGCCGATTCTAACAGGTGTGAGGTGATACCTCATTGTAGTTTTGATTTGCATTTCTCTAATAATTAGTGCTGTTGAGCAGCTTTTCATGTGCGTCTTGGCCATCTCTGTGTCTCCTTTGAAGAAATGTCTCTTTAGATCTTCTCCCCATTTTTGTATTGGGTTGTTTTTTTTAATATTAAGCTGCATGAGCTGTTTATATATATTGGAGATTAAACCTCTGTCCATTGATTCGTTTGCCTCGACTTTCGCCCATTCTGAGGGATGCCTTTTTCCATTCCCTTTTTTTTAACAAAAAAGGAAAGAAAGGAAAAAAAGCAGAACACTAATGTGCGTAAAATATGCCTTTTGAAACGGTCGTTTTGAAATATGGACGTCCTTTGAATTTTTTGGTCGATATGTGACCCCAGGATTTGTTTTCAGGGCAGGTGTCATTTACAGGCCTGCATTGATTTTGAATATCAACTGACCATTAGCGCTGGGATTAAAGCTGCTGTTGTGTGAAACGGCCACAAGGTGGCAGCAGTTCTCCCTTACAAAATCTGGTGACTAGGGCAACAGAGCCTCAATGGAAGTGGTGTTCTAGATTGGAATTTAGAATGGAATGTGCCAGGAGAAAGCCCCTCAAGTTTGTCTCACTACTTCTTCTTCGTGTTTTTAATTTATTTTTTTTTATTTTTTATTACAGCAAGTTTGATTACAATGTTTGGCTTGTTGTAGGTGTGGAAGATGTGGTTCTTTTACACATATACAGATGTCTGTTCTTCCTGGGATCCTTTTCCCAGGTACGTTATGACAGAATGTTGAGTAGTCCTCTCTTGGTATTCTGTAGGTCTTTGGTGATTATATATGTCACCTGTGTTTGTATATGTCTGTTAACCCCGATATCGTAATGAAACCAATCCTCACACCTTTCCATTGGTGAACCATAAGTTTGTTTAATGAATCTGTGATTGCCCTTCTCCGTGGCAATATCTGCCCTGGTATCCATTTTTAGGTAACACCTATAAGTGATATGATATGATATGTGTCTTTCACTTTTTGACTTACTACAAGTCACGTGATTACTTCTAGACTCATCTACGGTGCTGCAAATGGCATTGTGTCCTTTTTTCCCATGGCTTCTATTCTGCCTTAGCGAGGTCCATTTTCAACAATGTGATTCCCTGAGGGTTGTGGATTAGCTGACCTGGGCAGCCTTACCCTGCCGGCCCGCCCTCCCCAGGTGTGCCTCGTTGAGGTCAATATAAACAGCGCTCCAGGCAGCAATAGCCCCTGAAGCTGTGCCTGACTCCATATTCTCTGCCCCGTCAGCAGTCTCGGGGCTGTGCTGGTGGGAGGGATTGAGGGTCCACAGATTTGTGGGTGGCCCGCTGTGAGTGGGGCTCTGCTGGCCATTCTGCAGGAGTTGTCAGGCTGCCACCTGTAAAGAAGAGGATGTGTCACCCATACCTTCCGCTGGAATTTCTCTCCGGACAGAGGTGAGGAAGGCAAAAAGCAGTGGGGGCCGGGACAGGAGGGGTATCTCAGGTAGGGCAATGGAAAGCTTCCAGAAGAGCGCCCGGGGCCAGGACCACCCTGGCTGGCCTGCAGGCACCAAGTTGGCCTGCGTGCTTTCACTGGTGTGGCTCCACGGCCCTTCCTCTAGGCTTTCAAGACCTTGTACATATTCAGGTGTTTTACCTGGGAAGGGTGGGAACAGTTCAGCAGCAGCTGGCCTGGGGCTCAGCTCACGTTTACTCATAGATGCCTCGGCACTGTCCCCCAGCTTTGCAATGAGGACGCTCCTTGCGTGGGGGGTGGGTTGCTGGCGGTATGGGAGATGGTTCCCCACCTCTGACCAATTTCAGAATTGTTTACTGCTGGAGCAAGTGCCCTGATAGGGTTTTCCTCTGTATAACTTGTGGGTTAAGGTTTTTTAATTTTCTTTTATGTTTCAAGTTAGATTTTATTCCTCTTTTATGTATTTATAGATATAAGCATGGAAATAATTCATTCCTATAAATACATCTGTGTGACGGGAAGAAAGTTTTTCTGTTTTATTTTTAAATTTTATTTTTTAAAATTTTGAAATTTAATTTTTATTTAATATTTTTATACAGCACGTTATTATTAGTTATGTATTTTATACATATACATGTATACAGGTCAATCCCAATCTCCCAACTCATCCCACCACCACCACCCCATGGCTTCCCACACTTGGTGTCCATACGTTTGTTCTCTAACTCTGTGTCTCTATTTCTTCCCTGCAAAGCAGTTCATCTGTACCATTTTTAGGCTCCACATATATGCATTAATATACAACATTTGTTTTCCTCTTTCTGACTTACTTCATTCTGTATGACAGTCTCTCGATCCATCGATGTCTCTACAAATGACCCAGTTTCATTCCTTTTTATGGCCGAGTAATATTCCATTTTATATATGTACCACATCTTTATCCATTCATCTGTCTGTGGGCATTTAGGTGGCTTCCATTACCTGGCTATTGTAAAGAGTGCTGCAACGAACATTGTGGTGAATGTGCCTTTTTGATTTACGGTTTTCTCTGGGTATATGCCCAGAAGTGGGATTGCTGGATCAGATGATGATTCTATTTCTAGTTTTTTTAAGGAAACTCCATACTGTTCTCCATAGTGACTGTATCAATTTACATTCCCACCAATAGTGGAAGAGGGCTCCTTTTGTCCACACCCTCCCCAGAATTGGTTGTTTGTAGATTTTCTGATGATGCCGATTCTAACAGGTGTGAGGTGATACCTCATTGTAGTTTTGATTTGCATTTCTCTAATAATTAGTGCTGTTGAGCAGCTTTTCATGTGCGTCTTGGCCATCTCTGTGTCTCCTTTGAAGAAATGTCTCTTTAGATCTTCTCCCCATTTTTGTATTGGGTTGTTTTTTTAATATTAAGCTGCATGAGATGTTTATATATATTGGAGATTAAACCTCTGTCCATTGATTCGTTTGCCTCGACTTTCCCCCATTCTGAAGGATGCCTTTTTCCATTCCCGTTTTTTTTTAACAAAAAAGGAAAGAAAGGAAATAAAGCAGAACACTAATGTGCGTAAAATATGCCTTTTGAAACGGTCGTTTTGAAATATGGACGTCCTTTGAATTTTTTGGTCGATATGTGACCCCAGGATTTGTTTTCAGGGCAGGTGTCATTTACAGGCCTGCATTGATTTTGAATATCAACTGACCATTAGCGCTGGGATTAAAGCTGCTGTTGTGTGAAACGGCCACAAGGTGGCAGCAGTTCTCCCTTACAAAATCTGGTGACTAGGGCAACAGAGCCTCAATGGAAGTGGTGTTCTAGATTGGAACTTAGAATGGAATGTGCCAGGAGAAAGCCCCTCAAGTTTGTCTCACTACTTCTTCTTCGTGTTTTTAATTTATTTTTTTTTATTTTTTATTACAGCAAGTTTGATTACAATGTTTGGCTTGTTGTAGGTGTGGAAGATGTGGTTCTTTTACACATATACAGATGTCTGTTCTTCCTGGGATCCTTTTCCCATGTACGTTATGACAGAATGTTGAGTAGTCCTCTCTTGGTATTCTGTAGGTCTTTGGTGATTATATATGTCACCTGTGTTTGTATATGTCTGTTAACCCCGATATCGTAATGAAACCAATCCTCACACCTTTCCATTGGTGAACCATAAGTTTGTTTAATGAATCTGTGATTGCCCTTCTCCGTGGCAATATCTGCCCTGGTATCCATTTTTAGGTAACACCTATAAGTGATATGATATGATATGTGTCTTTCACTTTCTGACTTACTACAAGTCACGTGATTACTTCTAGACTCATCTATGGTGCTGCAAATGGCATTGTGTCCTTTTTTCCCTTGGCATCTCTTCTGCCTTAGCGAGGTCCATTTTCAACAATGTGATTCCCTGAGGGTTGTGGATTAGCTGACCTGGGCAGCCTTACCCTGCCGGCCCGCCCTCCCCAGGTGTGCCTCGTTGAGGTCAATATAAACAGCGCTCCAGGCAGCAATAGCCCCTGAAGCTGTGCCTGACTCCATATTCTCTGCCCCGTCAGCAGTCTCGGGGCTGTGCTGGTGGGAGGGATTGAGGGCCCACAGATTTGTGGGTGGCCCGCTGTGAGTGGGGCTCTGCAGGCCATTCTGCAGGAGATGTCAGGCTGCCACCTGTAAAGAAGAGGATGTGTCACCCATACCTTCCGCTGGAATTTCTCTCCGGACAGAGGTGAGGAAGGCAAAAAGCAGTGGGGGCCGGGACAGGAGGGGTATCTCAGGTAGGGCAATGGAAAGCTTCCAGAAGAGCGCCCGGGTCCAGGACCACCCTGGCTGGCCTGCAGGCACCAAGTTGGCCTGCGTGCTTTCACTGGTGTGGCTCCACGTCCCTTCCTCTAGGCTTTCAAGACCTTGTACATATTCAGGTGTTTTACCTGGGAAGGGTGGGAACAGTTCAGCAGCAGCTGGCCTGGGGCTCAGCTCACGTTTACTCATAGATGCCTCGGCACGGTCCCCCAGCTTTGCAATGAGGACGCTCCTTGCGTGGGGGGTGGGTTGCTGGCGGTATGGGAGATGGTTCCCCACCTCTGACCAATTTCAGAATTGTTTACTGCTGGAGCAAGTGCCCTGATAGGGTTATCCTCTGTATAACTTGTGGGTTAAGGTTTTTTATTTTTCTTTTATGTTTCAAGTTAGATTTTATTCCTCTTTTATGTATTTATAGATATAAGCATGGAAATAATTCATTCCTATAAATACATCTGTGTGACGGGAAGAACGTTTTTCTGTTTTATTTTTAAATTTTATTTTTTAAAATTTTGAAATTTAATTTTTATTTTTTTATACAGCACGTTATTATTAGTTATGTATTTTATGCATATACATGTATACAGGTCAATCCCAATCTCCCAACTCATCCCACCACCACCACCCCATGGCTTCCCACACTTGGTGTCCATACGTTTGTTCTCTACCTCTGTGTCTCTATTTCTTCCCTGCAAACCAGTTCATCTGTACCATTTTTTAGGCTCCACATATATGCATTAATATACAATATTTGTTTTCCTCTTTCTGACTTACTTCATTCTGTATGACAGTCTCTCGATCCATCGATGTCTCTACAGATGACCCAGTTTCATTCCTTTTTATGGCCGAGTAATATTCCATTTTATATATGTACCACATCTTTATCCATTCATCTGTCTGTGGGCATTTAGGTGGCTTCCATTACCTGGCTATTGTAAAGAGTGCTGCAACGAACATTGTGGTGAATGTGCCTTTTTGATTTACGGTTTTCTCTGGGTATATGCCCAGAAGTGGGATTGCTGGATCAGATGGTAATTCTATTTCTAGTTTTTTTAAGGAAACTCCATACTGTTCTCCATAGTGACTGTATCAATTTACATTCCCACCAATAGTGGAAGAGGGCTCCTTTTGTCCACACCCTCCCCAGAATTGGTTGTTTGTAGATTTTCTGATGATGCCGATTCTAACAGGTGTGAGGTGACACCTCATTGTAGTTTTGACTTGCATTTCTCTAATAATTAGTGCTGTTGAGCAGCTTTTCATGTGCGTCTTGGCCATCTCTGTGTCTCCTTTGAAGAAACCTCTCTTTAGATCTTCTGCCCATTTTTGTATTGGGTTGTTTGTTCTTTTAATATTAAGCTGCATGGGCTGTTTATATATATTGGAGATTAAACCTCTGTCCATTGATTCGTTTGCAACGATTTTCGCCCATTCTGAGGGATGCCTTTTTCCATTCCCGTTTTTTCTAACAAAAAAGGAAACAAAGGAAAAGAAGCAGAACACTAATGTGCGTAAAATATGCCTTTTAAAACGGTCGTTTTGAAATATGGACGTCCTTTGAATTTTTTGGTCGATATGTGACCCCAGGATTTGTTTTCAGGGCAGGTGTCATTTACAGGCCTGCAATGATTTTGAATATCAACTGACCATTAGCGCTGGGATTAAAGCTGCTGTTGTGTGAAACGGCCACAAGGTGGCAGCCGTTCTCCCTTACCAAATCTGGTGACTAGGGCAACAGAGCCTCAATGGAAGTGGTGTTCTAGATTGGAATTTAGAATGGAATGTGCCAGGAGAAAGCCCCTCAAGTTTGTCTCACTACTTCTTCGTGTTTTTAATTTAATTTTTTTATTTTTTATTACAGCAAGTTTGATTACAATGTTTGGCTTGTTGTAGGTGTGGAAGATGTGGTTCATTTACACATATACAGATGTCTGTTCTTCCTGGGATCCTTTTCCCATGTACGTTATGACAGAATGTTGAGTAGTCCTCTCTTGGTATTCTGTAGGTCTTTGGTGATTATATATGTCACCTGTGTTTGTATATGTCTGTTAACCCCGTTATCGTAATGAAACCAATCCTCACACCTTTCCATTGGTGAACCATAAGTTTGTTTAATGAATCTGTGATTTCCCTTCTCCGTGGCAATATCTGCCCTGGTATCCAGTTTTAGGTAACACCTATAAGTGATATGATATGATATGTGTCTTTCACTTTCTGACTTACTACAAGTCACGTGATTACTTCTAGTCTCATCTACGGTGCTGCAAATGGCATTGTGTCCTTTTTTCCCTTGGCTTCTATTCTGCCTTAGCGAGGTCCATTTTCAACAATGTGATTCCCTGAGGGTTGTGGATTAGCTGACCTGGGCAGCCTTACTCTGCCGGCCCGCCCTCCCCAGGTGTGCCTCGTTGAGGTCAATATAAACAGCGCTCCAGGCAGCAATAGCCCCTGAAGCTGTGCCTGACTCCATATTCTCTGCCCCGTCAGCAGTCTCGGGGCTGTGCTGGTGGGAGGGAGTAAGGGGCCACAGCTTTGTGGGTGGCCCGCTGTGAGTGGGGCTCTGCTGGCCATTCTGCAGGAGTGTTCAGGCTGCCACCTGTAAAGAAGAGGATGTGTCACCCATACCTTCCGCTGGAATTTCTCTCCGGACAGAGGTGGGGAAGGAAAAAAGCAGTGGGGGCCGGGACAGGAGGGGTATCACGGGCAGGGCTTTGGAAAGATTCTGGAAGAGCGCCCGGGGCCAGGACCACCCTGGCTGGCCTGCAGGCACCAAGTTGGCCTGCGTGCTTTCGCTTGTGTGGCTCCACGGCCCTTCCTCTAGGCTTTCAAGCCCTTGTACATATTCAGGTGTTTTACCTGGGAAGGGTGGGAACAGTTCAGCAGCAGCTGGCCTGGGGCTCAGCTCACGTTTACTCACAGATGCCTCGGCACGGTCCCCCAGCTTTGCAATGAGGACGCTCCTTTCGTGGGGGGTGGGTTGCTGGCTGTATGGGAGATGGTTCCCCACCTCTGACCAATTTCAGAATTGTTTACCGCTGGAGCAAGTGCCCTGATAGGGTTTTCCTCTGTATAACTCGTGAGTTCAGGTTTTTTTTTCTTTTATGGTTCAAGTTAGATTTTATTCCTCTTTTATGTATTTATATATATAAGCATGGAAATAATTCATTCCTATAAATACATCTGTGTGACGGGAAGAACTGTTTTCTGTTTTATTTTTAAATTTAATTATTTTAAATTTTGAAATTTAATTTTATTTATTTTTTTATACAGCACGTTATTATTACTTATGTATTTTATGCATATACATGTATACAGGTCAATCCCAATCTCCCAACTCATCCCACCACCACCACCCCATGGCTACCCACACTTGGTGTCCATACGTTTGTTCTCTACCTCTGTGTCTCTATTTCTTCCCTGCAAACCAGTTCATCTGTACCATTTTTTAGGCTCCACATATATGCATTAATATACAATATTTGTTTTCCTCTTTCTGACTTACTTCATTCTGTATGACAGTCTCTCGATCCATCGATGTCTCTACAAATGACCCAGTTTCATTCCTTTTTATGGCCGAGTAATATTCCATTTTATATATGTACCACATCTTTATCCATTCATCTGTCTGTGGGCATTTAGGTGGCTTCCATTACCTGGCTATTGTAAATAGTGCTGCAACGAACATTGCGGTGAATGTGCCTTTTTTTTTTTTTTTTTTTTTTCCTGTACGCGGGCCTCTCACTGTTGTGGCCTCTCCCGTTGCGGAGCACAGGCTCCGGACGCACAGGCTTAGTGGCCATGGCTCACGGGCCCAGCCGCTCCGCCGCATATGGGATCCTCCCAGACCGGGGCACGAACCCGTATCCCCTCCATCGGCAGGCGGACTCTCAACCACTGCGCCACCAGGGAGGCCCGAATGTGCCTTTTTGATTTACGGTTTTCTCTGGGTATATGCCCAGAAGTGGGATTGCTGGATCAGATGGTAATTCTATTTCTAGTTTTTTAAGGAAACTCCATACTGTTCTCCATAGTGACTGTATCAATTTACATTCCCACCAATAGTGGAAGAGGGCTCCTTTTTTCCACGCCCTCCCCAGAATTTGTTGTTTGTAGATTTTCTGATGATGCCGATTCTAACAGGTGTGAGGGGATACTTCATTGTTGTTTTGATTTGCATTTCTCTAATAATTAGTGCTGTTGAGCAGCTTTTCAAGTGCGTCTTGGCCATCTCTGTGTCTCCTTTGAAGAAACGTCTCTTTAGATCTTCTGCCCATTTTTGTATTGGGTTGTTTGTTTTTTTAATATTAAGCTGCATGAGCTGTTTATATATATTGGAGATTAAACCTCTGTCCATTGATTCGTTTGCAATGATTTTCGCCCATTCTGAGGGATGCCTTTTTCCATTCCCGTTTTTTTTAACAAAAAAGGAAAGAAAGGAAAAGAAGCAGAACACTAATGTGCGTAAAATATGCCTTTTGAAACGGTCGTTTTGAAATATGGACGTCCTTTGAATTTTTTGGTCGATATGTGACCCCAGGATTTGTTTTCAGGGCAGGTGTCATTTACAGGCCTGCAATGATTTTGAATATCAACTGACCATTAGCGCTGGGATTAAAGCTGCTGTTGTGTGAAACGGCCACAAGGTGGCAACAGTTCTCCCTTACCAAATCTCGTGACTAGGGCAACAGAGCCTCAATGGAAGTGGTGTTCTAGATTGGAATTTAGAATGGAATGTGCCAGGAGAAAACCCCACAAGTTTGTCTCACTACTTCTTCTTCGTGTTTTTAATTTAAATTTTTTAATTTTTTATTACAGCAAGTTTGATTACAATGTTTGGCTTGTTGTAGGTGTGGAAGATGTGGTTCTTTTACACATATACAGATGTCTGTTCTTCCTGGGATCCTTTTCCCAAGTACGTTATGACAGAATGTTGAGTAGTCCTCTCTTGGTATTCTGTAGGTCTTTGGTGATTATATATGTCACCTGTGTTTGTATATGTCTGTTAACCCCGATATCGTAATGAAACCAATCCTCACACCTTTCCATTGGTGAACCACAAGTTTGTTTAATGAATCTGTGATTGCCCTTCTCCGTGGCAATATCTGCCCTGGTATCCATTTTTAGGTAACACCTATAAGTGATATGATATGATATGTGTCTTTCACTTTCTGACTTACTACAAGTCACGTGATTACTTCTAGACTCATCTACGGTGCTGCAAATGGCATTGTGTCCTTTTTTCCCTTGGCTTCTATTCTGCCTTAGCGAGGTCCATTTTCAACAATGTGATTCCCTGAGGGTTGTGGATTAGCTGACCTGGGCAGCCTTACCCTGCCGGCCCGCCCTCCCCAGGTGTGCCTGGTTGAGGTCAATATAAACAGCGCTCCAGGCAGCAATAGCCCCTGAAGCTGTGCCTGACTCCATATTCTCTGCCCTGTCAGCAGTCTCGGGGCTGTGCTGGTGGGAGGGAGTGAGGGGCCACAGCTTTGTGGGTGGCCCGCTGTGAGTGGGGCTCTGCTGGGCTTTCTGCAGGTGTTGTCAGGCTGCCACCTGTAAAGAAGAGGATGTGTCACCCATACCTTCCGCTGGAATTTCTCTCCGGACAGAGGTGAGGAAAGAAAGAAGCAGTGGGGGCCGGGACAAGAGGGGTATCTCAGGCAGGGCAATGGAAAGCTTCCGGAAGAGCGCCCGGGGCCAGGACCACCCTGGCTGGCCTGCAGGCACCAAGTTGGCCTGCGTGCTTTTGCTGGTGTGGCTCCACGGCCCTTCCTCTAGGCTTTCAAGCCCTTGTACATATTCAGGTGTTTTACCTGGGAAGGTTGGGAACAGTTCAACAGCAGCTGGCCTGGGGCTCAGCTCACGTTTACTCACAGATGCCTCGGCACTGTCCCACAGCTTTGCAATGAGGACGCTCCTTGCGTGGGGGGTGGGTTGCTGGCTGTATGGGAGATGGTTCCCCACCTCTGACCAATTTCAGAATTGTTTACCGCTGGAGCAAGTGCCCTGATAGGGTTTTCCTCTGTATAACTCGTGAGTTCAGGTTTTTTTTTCTTTTATGGTTCAAGTTAGATTTTATTCCTCTTTTATGTATTTATATATATAAGCATGGAAATAATTCATTCCTATAAATACATCTGTGTGACGGGAAGAACTTTTTTCTGTTTTATTTTTAAATTTTATTTTTTTAAATTTTGAAATTTAATTTTATTTATTTTTTTATACAGCACGTTATTATTAGTTATGTATTTTATGCATATACATGTATACAGGTCAATCCCAATCTCCCAACTCATCCCACCACCACCACCCCATGGCTACCCACACTTGGTGTCCATACGTTTGTTCTCTACCTCTGTGTCTCTATTTCTTCCCTGCAAACCAGTTCATCTGTACCATTTTTTAGGCTCCACATATATGCATTAATATACAACATTTGTTTTCCTCTTTCTGACTTACTTCATTCTGTATGACAGTCTCTCGATCCATCGATGTCTCTACAAATGACCCAGTTTCATTCCTTTTTATGGCCGAGTAATATTCCATTTTATATATGTACCACATCTTTATCCATTCATCTGTCTGTGGGCATTTAGGTGGCTTCCATTACCTGGCTATTGTAAATAGTGCTGCAACGAACATTGTGGTGAATGTGCCTTTTTATTTTTTTTTTTTTTTTTGCTGTACGCGGGCCTCTCACTGTTGTGGCCTCTCCCGTTGCGGAGCACAGGCTCCGGACGCACAGGCTTAGTGGCCATGTCTCACGGGCCCAGCCGCTCCGCGGCATATGGGATCCTCCCAGACCGGGGCACGAACCCGTATCCCCTCCTTCGGCAGGCGGACTCTCAACCACTGCACCACCAGGGAGGCCCGAATGTGCCTTTTTGATTTACGGTTTTCTCTGGGTATATGCCCAGAAGTGGGATTGCTGGATCAGATGGTAATTCTATTTCTAGTTTTTTAAGGAAACTCCATACTGTTCTCCATAGTGACTGTATCAATTTACATTCCCACCAATAGTGGAAGAGGGCTCCTTTTGTCCACGCCCTCCCCAGAATTTGTTGTTTGTAGATTTTCTGATGATGCCGATTCTAACAGGTGTGAGGGGATACTTCATTGTTGTTTTGATTTGCATTTCTCTAATAATTAGTGCTGTTGAGCAGCTTTTCATGTGCGTCTTGGCCATCTCTGTGTCTCCTTTGAAGAAACGTCTCTTTAGATCTTCTGCCCATTTTTGTATTGGGTTGTTTGTTTTTTTAATATTAAGCTGCATGAGCTGTTTATATATATTGGAGATTAAACCTCTGTCCATTGATTCGTTTGCAACGATTTTCGCCCATTCTGAGGGATGCCTTTTTCCATTCCCGTTTTTTGTAACAAAAAAGGAAAGAAAGGAAAAGAAGCAGAACACTAATGTGCGTAAAATATGCCTTTTGAAACGGTCGTTTTGAAATATGGACGTCCTTTGAATTTTTTGGTCGATATGTGACCCCAGGATTTGTTTTCAGGGCAGGTGTCATTTACAGGCCTGCAATGATTTTGAATATCAACTGACCATTAGCGCTGGGATTAAAGCTGCTGTTGTGTGAAACGGCCACAAGGTGGCAGCAGTTCTCCCTTACCAAATCTCGTGACTAGGGCAACAGAGCCTCAATGGAAGTGGTGTTCTAGATTGGAATTTAGAATGGAATGTGGCAGGAGAAAGCCCCTCAAGTTTGTCTCACTACTTCTTCTTCGTGTTTTTAATTTAATTTTTTTTAATTTTTTATTACAGCAAGTTTGATTACAATGTTTGGCTTGTTGTAGGTGTGGAAGATGTGGTTCTTTTACACATATACAGATGTCTGTTCTTCCTGGGATCCTTTTCCCATGTACGTTATGACAGAATGTTGAGTAGTCCTCTCTTGGTATTCTGTAGGTCTTTGGTGATTATATATGTCACCTGTGTTTGTATATGTCTGTTAACCCCGATATCGTAATGAAACCAATCCTCACACCTTTCCATTGGTGAACCACAAGTTTGTTTAATGAATCTGTGATTGCCCTTCTCCGTGGCAATATCTGCCCTGGTATCCATTTTTAGGTAACACCTATAAGTGATATGATATGATATGTGTCTTTCACTTTCTGACTTACTACAAGTCACGTGATTACTTCTAGACTCATCTACGGTGCTGCAAATGGCATTGTGTCCTTTTTTCCCTTGGCTTCTATTCTGCCTTAGCGAGGTCCATTTTCAACAATGTGATTCCCTGAGGGTTGTGGATTAGCTGACCTGGGCAGCCTTACCCTGCCGGCCCGCCCTCCCCAGGAGTGCCTCGTTGAGATCAATATAAACAGCGCTCCAGGCAGCAATAGCCCCTGAAGCTGTGCCTGACTCCATATTCTCTGCCCCGTCAGCAGTCTCGGGGCTGTGCTGCTGGGAGGGTGTGAGGGGCCACAGCTTTGTGGGTGGCCCGCTGTGAGTGGGGCTCTGCTGGGCTTTCTGCAGGTGTTGTCAGGCTGCCACCTGTAAAGAAGAGGATGTGTCACCCATACCTTCCGCTGGAATTTCTCTCCGGACAGAGGTGAGGAAAGAAAGAAGCAGTGGGGGCCGGGAAAGAGGGGTATCTCAGGCAGGGCAACGGAAAGCTTCCGGAAGAGCGCCCGGGGCCAGGACAACCCTGGCTGGCCTGCAGGCACCAAGTTGGCCTGCGTGCTTTCGCTGGTGTGGCTCCACGGCCCTTCTTCTAGGCTTTCAAGCCCTTGTACATATTCAGGTGTTTTACCTGGGAAGGTTGGGAACAGTTCAACAGCAGCTGGCCTGGGGCTCAGCTCACGTTTACTCACAGATGCCACGGCATGGTCCCCCAGCTTTGCAATGAGGACGCTCCTTGCGTGGGGTGTGGGTTGCTGGCTGTATGGGAGATGGTTCCCCACCTCTGACCAATTTCAGAATTGTTTACCGCTGGAGCAAGTGCCCTGATAGGGTTTTCCTCTGTATAACTGTTAGGATCAGGGTTTTTTTTATTTTCTTTTTTGTTTCAAGTTAGATTTTATTCCTCTTTCATGTATTTATAGATACATGAAATAATTCATTCATATAAATACATCTGTGTGAATGGAAGAACGTTTTTCAGTTTTATTTTTAAATTTTATTTTTAAAAATTTTGAAATTTAGTTAATTTATTTTTTTATACAGCAGGTTATTATTAGCTATCTATTTTATGTATATACATGTATACAGGTCAATCCCAATCTCCCAACTCATCCCACCACCACCACCCCATGGCTTCCCACCCTTGGTGTCCATACGTTTGTTCTCTACCTGTGTGTCTCTATTTCTCCCCTGCAAACCAGTTCATCTGTACCATTTTTCTAGGTTCCACATATATGCATTAATATACAATATTTGTTTTCCTCTTTCTGACTTACTTCATTCTGTATGACAGTCTCTAGATCCATCGACTTCCCTACAAATGTCCCAGTTTCATTCCTTTTTATGGCTGAGTAATATTCCATTCTATATATGTACCACATCTTTATCCATTCGTCTGGCTGTGGGCATTTAGGTTGCTTCCATTACCTGGCTATTGTAAATAGTGCTGCAATGAACATTGTGGTGAATGTGTCTTTTTGATTTATGCTTTTCTCTGGCTATATGACCAGAAGTGGGATTGCTGTATCCTATGGTAATTCTCTTTTTACATTTTAAATGGAACCTCCATACTGTTCTCCATAGTGACTCTATCCATTTAAATTCCAACCAATAGTGGAAGAGAGTCCATTTTGTCCACACCCTGCCCAGAATTCGTGGTTTGTAGATTTTCTGATGTTGCCGATTCTAACAGGTGTGAGGTCATACCTCATTGTAGTTTTGATTTGCACTTCTCTAATAATTAGTGATGTTGAGCAGCTTTTCATGTGCGTCTTGGCCATCTCTGTGTCTTCTTTGAAGAAATGTCTATTTAGGTCTTCTGCCCATTTTTGTATTGGGCTGTTTGTTCTTTTAATATTAAGCTGCATGAGCTGTTTATATATATTAGGAGAATAAACCTTTGTCCATTGATTCATTTGCGAACGTTTTCTCCCCTTCTGAGGGTTGCCTTTTTCCATTCCCGTATTTTAATAAAGAAAGAATGAAAGCAAAAGTAACAGAACACTAATGTGCATAAAATATCTCTCTTGAAACTGTCGTTTTAAAATATGGACGTTTTTTGAATTTTTTGGTCGATATATGACCCCAGGATTTGTTTTCAGGGCAGGTGTCTTTTACAGGCCGGTAATGATTTTGAATATCAACTGACCATTAGCGCTAGGGATTAAAGCTGCTGTTGTGTGAAACGGCCACAAGGTGGCAGCAGTTTTCCCTTACCAAATCTGGTTACTAGGGCGGCAGAGCCTCAATGGAAGTCATTTTCTAGATTGTAATTTAGAATGGAATGTGCCAGGAGAAAGCCCCTCACGTTTGTCTCACTACTTCTTGTTCGTGTTTTTAATTTAATTTTTTATTTTTTATTACAGCAAGTTTGATGACAACGTTTGGCTTGTTGTAGGTGTGCAAGATGTGTTTCTTTTACACATATACATATGTCTGTTCTTCCTGGGAACCTTTTCCCATGTACGTTATGACAGAATGTTGAGTAGTCTTCTCTTGGTATTCCGTAGGTCTTTGGTGATTATATATTTCACCTGTGTTTGTACATGTCTGTTAACCCCAATATCGTAATGAAATCAATCCTCACACCTTTCCATTGGTGAAACATAAATTTGTTTAATGAATCTGTGATTGCCCTTCTCCGTGGAACTATCTGTCCTGGTATCCATTTTTAGGTAACCCCTATAAGTGATATGATATGATATGTGTCTTTCACTTTCTGACATACTACAAGTCACGTGATTATATCTAGACTCATCTACGGTGCTGCAAATGGCATTGTGT
The DNA here is from genome assembly GCF_964341445.2 of Mesoplodon mirus. Classification (NCBI taxonomy): domain Eukaryota; kingdom Metazoa; phylum Chordata; class Mammalia; order Artiodactyla; family Ziphiidae; genus Mesoplodon; species Mesoplodon mirus. The sequence continues at coordinate 126,014,489 of NC_138984.1, forward strand.
CCTTTTTTTCCTTGGCTAATATTCTGTCTTAGCGAGATCCATTTTCAGCAATGTGATTCCCTGAGGGCTGAGGACTAGCTGACCTGGGCAGACTGACCCTGCCGCCAAGTCCTCCCCAAGTGTGCCTGTGTTTCCAATCAAGTCTAGGGTTAGGGTTAGGGAATGGCAAGGCTTAGGGCACAGGTGAGGGTACGGAAATGTGGGAGGGTCAGGCTACGTGCTTACTCATGGGTCAGTGCCAGCGTACGTGCCAGGAGTTGGCTACAGCGTAGGGTAAAGTGTAGGGCTGGTGGTGGGTTTCCATTTAGGGCTAGGGTTAGGGTTAGGGAAAGGCAATGCTTAGGACACAGGTGAGGGTACGGAAACCTGGGAGGGTCGGGCTACGTGCTGACGCATGGGTCAGTGCCGGTGTATGGGCCAGGAGTAGGCTAGAGCTTGGGGGTAAGTTGTAGGTCTGGTTGTGGGTTTCCATTCCGGGCTAGGGTTAGGGTTAGGGAATGGCAAGGCTTAGAGCACAGGTAAGGGTGCGGAACTGTGGGAGGGTCGTGCTACCTGCTAACGCACGGGTCAGTGCCAGCGTACGGGCCAGGAGTAGACTACGGCGTAGTGTAAGGTGTAGGGCTGGTGGTGGGTTTCCGTTCACGGCTAGGGTTAGGGTTAGGGAATTGCAAGGCTTAGGGCACAGGTGAGGGTACAGGAACGTGGGAGGGTCAGGCTATGTGCTGTCGCACAGGTCAGTGTCAGTGTACGGGCCAGGAGTAGGCTATGGCATAGGGTAAGGTTTAGGGCTGGTGGTGGGTTTCTGTTCCGGGCTAGGGTTAGAGTTAGTGAATGGCAAGGCTTAGGGAACAGGTGAGGGTACGGAAACGTGGGAGGGTCAGGCTACGTGCTGACGCACGGGTCAGTGCCAGCGTACGGGCCAGGAGTAGTCTAAGGCTTGGAGGTAATGTGTAGGGCTAGTGGTGGTTTTCCGTTCCGGGCTAGGGTTAGGGTTAGGGAACGGCAAGGCATAGGGCACAGATGAGGGTACGGAAACGTGGGAGTTTCAGGCTACGTGCTGAGGCATGTGTCAGTGCCAGCGTACGGGCCAGGAGTAGGCTACGGCTTAGGGTAAGGTGTAGGGCTGATGGTGGGTTTCCTTAATGGGCTAGGGTTAGAGTTAGGGAACGGAAAGGCTTAGGGCACAGGTGATGGTACGGAAACGTGGGAGGGTCAGGCTCCGTGCTGACGCACGGGTCAGTGCCAGCGTACGGGCCAGGAGTAGGCTACGGCGTAGGGTAAGGTTTAGGGCTGGTGGTGGGTTTCCGTTCCAGGATACGGTTAGGGTTAGGGAACGGCAAGGCTTAGGGCACAGGTGAGGTTACGGAAACGTGGGAGAGTCAGACTACGTGCTGACACACGGGTCAGTGCCAACGTACGGGCCAGGAGTAGGCTATGGCATAGTGTAATGTGTAGGGCTGGTGGTGGGTTTCCTTAACGGGCTAGGGTTAGGGTTAGGGAACGGCAAGGCTTAGAGCAAAGGTGAGGTTACGGAAACTTGGGCGTGTCAGGCTACGTGCTGACGCACGGGTCAGTGCCAGTGTACGGGCCAGGAGTAGGCTATGGCGTAGGGTAAGGTGTAGGGCTGGTGGTGGGTTTCCGTTCCAGGCTAGGGGTAGTGTTAGGGAACGGCAAGGCCTAGGGCACAGTTGATGGTACGGAAACATGGGAGGGTCAGGCTACGTGCTGACGCACGCGTCAGTGGCAGCGTATGGGCCAGGAGTAGTATACGGCGTAGGGTAAGGTTTAGGGCTGGTGGTGGGTTTCCGTTCCGGGCTACGGTTAGGGTTAGGGAACGGCAAGGCTTAGGGCACATGTGAGGGTACGGAAACGTGGGAGAGTCAGGCTACGTGCTGACGCACGGGTCAGTGCCAGCATACCGGCCAGTAGTAGGCTACGGCGTAGGGTAAGGTTTAGGGTTGGTGATGGGTTTCCGTTCCGTGCTAGGGTTAGGGTTATGGAACGGCAAGGCTTAGGGCACAGGTGAGGGTACGGAAACGTGGGAGGGTCCGGGTACTTGCTGACGTACAGGTCAGTGCCAGCGTACGGGCCAGGAGTAGGCTACGGCGTAGGGTAAGGTGTAGAGCTGGTGGTGGGTTTCCGTTCCGTGCTAGGGTTAGGGTTAGGGAACGGCAAGGCTTAGGGCACACGTGAGGGTATGGAAACGTGGGAGGGTCTGGCTAAGTGCTGACGCATGTGTCAGTGCCAGCGTATGGGCCAGGAGTAGGCTACGGCGTAGGGTAAGGTGTACGGCTGGTGGTGGGTTTCTGTTCTGGGATATGGTTAGGGTTAGGGAACGGCAAGGCTTAGGGCACAGTTGAGGGTACGGAAACCTGTGAGGGTCAGGCTACGTGCTGACACACGGGTCAGTGCCAGTGTACGGGTCAGGAGTAGGCTACGGCGTAGGGTAAGGTTTAGGGCTGGTCGTGGGTTTCCGTTCCGGGATATGGTTAGGGTTAGGGAAAGCCAAGGCTTAGGGCACAGGTGAGGGTATGGAAAGGTGGGAGGGTCAGGCTACATGCTGACGCACGGGTCAGTGCCAGGGTACAGGCCAGGAGTATTCTACGGCGTAGGGTAAGGTGTAGGGCTGGTGGTGGGTTTCCGTTCCGGGCTAGGGTTAGGGTTAGGGAACGTCAATGCTTATGGCACAGGTGAGGGTACGGAAACGTGAGAGTGTCGGGCTACGTGCTGACGCACGGGTCAGTGGCAGCGTACGGGCCAGGAGTAGGCTACGGCTTTGCGGTAAGTTGTATGGCTCGTGGTGTGTTTCCTTTCCAGGCAAGTGTTAGGGTTCGGGAACGGCAAGGCGTAGGGCACAGGTGAGGGTACGGAAACGTGGGAGGGTCGTGTTACGTGCTGACGCAAGGGTCAGTGCCAGCGTACGGGCCAGGAGTAGGCTACAGCGTATGGTAAGCTTTAGGGCTGGTGGTGGGTCTCCGTTCAAGACTAGGGTTAGGGTTAGGGAACGGCAAGGCTTAGGGCACATGTGAGGGTATGGAAACGTGGGAGGGTCAGGCTACATGCTGACTCATGGGTCAGTGCCAGTGTACGGGCCAGGAGTAGGCTACGGCGTAGGGTAAGGTGTTGTTCTGGTGGTGAGTTTCCATTCCGGTCTAGGGTTAGGGTAAGGGAACTGCAAGGCTAAGGGCACAGGTGAGGGTACAAAAACGTGGGAGGGTCGGGCTACGTGCTGACGCACGGCTCAGTGCCAGCATACAGGCCAGGAGTAGGCTACGGCTTCGGGATAAGTTGTAGGTCTGGTGATGGGTTTGCGTTCCGGGCTAGGGTTAGGTTTAGGGAACGGCAAGGCTTAGGGCACAGGTGAGGTTAAGCAAACGTGGGTGGGTTAGGCTATGTGCTGACGCACGTGTCAGTGCCAGCGTATGGGCCAGGAGTAAGCTACGGCGTAGGGTAAGGTGTAGGGCTGGTGGTGGGTTTCCGTTCTGGGCTAGGGTTAAGGTTAGGGAACGGCAAGGTTTAGGGCAAGGTGAGGGTATTGAAACATGGGAGGGTCAGGTTATGTGCTGACACACGTGTCAGTGCCAGCGTACGGGCCAGGAGTAGGCTACGGGTTAGGGTAAGGTGTATGGCTGGTGGTGGGTTTCGGTTCCGGGCTAGGGTTAGGTTTAGGGAACGGCAAGTCTTAGGGCACAGGTGAGGGTACGGAAACTTGGGAGGGTTGGGTTACGTGCTGACGCAGGAGTCAGTGCCAGCGTACGGGCCAGGAGTAGTCTAAGGCTTGGAGGTAAGGTGTAGGGCTGGTGGTGGTTTTCCTTTCTGGGCTAGGGTTAGGGTTAGGGAACGGCAGGGCTTAGGGCACAGGTGAGGGTATGGAAAGGTGGGAGAGTCAGGCTACGTGCTGACGCACGGGTCAGTGCCAGCGTACAGGCCTGGAGTATTCTACGGCGTAGGGTAAGGTGTAGGGCTGGTGGTGGGTTTCCGTTCTGGGCTCGGGTTTGGGTTAGGGAATGGCAAGGCTTAGGGCACAGGTGAGGGTACACAAACGTGGGAGCGTCAGGCTACGTGCTGATGCATGGGTCAGTGCCAGGGTTCAGGCCAGGAGTAGGCTATGGCGTAGGGTAATGTGTAGGGCTGGTGGTGGGTTTCCGTTCCGGGCTAGGGTTAGGGTTAGGGAACGGCAAGGCTTAGGGCACAGGTGAGGGTACGGAAACCTGGGAGGGTCGGGCTACGTGCTGACGCATGGGTCAGTCCCAGTGTACGGGCCAGGAGTAGGCTAGAGATTGGGAGTAAGTTGTAGGGCTGGTAGTGGGTTTCCATTCCGGGCTAGGGTTAGGGTTAGGGAATGGCAAGGCTTAGAGCACAGGTAAGGGTGCGGAACTGTGTGAGGGTCGTGCTACCTGCTGACGCACGGGTCAGTGCCAGCGTACGGGCCAGGAGTAGACTACGGCGTAGTGTAAGGTGTAGGGCTGGTGGTGGGTTTCCGTTCACGGCTAGGGTTAGGGTTAGGGAATTGCAAGGCTTAGGGCACAGGTGAGGGTACAGAAACGTGGGAGGGTCAGGCTACGTGCTGTCGCACAGGTCCGTGTCAGTGTACGGGCCAGGAGTAGGCTATGGCATAGGGTAAGGTGTAGGGCTGGTGGTGGGTTTCCGTTCCGGGCTAGGGTTAGAGTTAGCGAATGGCAAGGCTTAGGGCACAGGGGAGGGTACGGAAACGTGGGAGGTTCAGGCTACGTGCTGAGCACGGGTCAGTGCCAGCGTACGGGCCAGGAGTAGTCTAAGGCTTGGAGGTAAGTTGTAGGGCTGGTGGTGGTTTTCCGTTCCAGGCTAGGGTTAGGGTTAGGGAACGGCAAGTCGTAGGGCACAGGTGAGGGTACGGAAACGTGGGAGTGTCAGGCTACGTGCTGACGCATGGGTCAGTGCCAGCGTACGGGCCAGCAGTAGGCTACGGCGTAGGGTAAGATGTAGGGCTCGTGGTGGGTTTCCGTTTTGGGCTAGGGTTAGGGAACGGCAAGTCTTAGAGCACATGTGAGGGTACGGAAACGTGGGAGGGTCAGGCTACGTGCTGACGCACGGGTCAGTGCCAGCGTACGGGCTAGGAGTAGGCTACGGCTTAGGGTAGGGTGTAGGGCTGGTGGTGCGTTTCCGTTCCTGGCTAGGGTTAGTGTTAGGGAATGGCAAGGCCTAGGGCACAGGTGAGGGTACGGAAACATGGGAGGGTAAGGCTACGTGCTGACGCACGGTTCAGTGCCAGCGTACGGGGCAGGAGTAGGCTACGGCGTAGAGTAACGTGTAGGGCTGGTGGTGGTTTTCCGTTCCGGGCTATGGTTAGGGCTAGGGAACGGCAAGGCTTAGGGCACAGGTGAGGGGACGGAAACATGGGATGGTCAGGCTACATTTTGTCGCACGTGTCAGTGCCAATGTAAAGGCCACGAGTAGACTACGGCGTAGGGTAAGATGCAGGGTTGGTGGTGGGTTTCCGTTCCGGGCTAGGGTTAGGGTTCGGGAACGGCAAGGTTTAGGGCACAGGTGAGGGTACGGAAACGTGGGAGGGTCAGGCTACGTGCTGAGGCACGGGTTAGTGCCAGGGTACATGCCAGGGGTAGGCTACGGCGTATGGTATTGTGTAGGGCTGGTGGTGGGTTTCCGTTCCATTCTAGAGTTAGGGTTCGGGAACGGCAAGGTTTAGGGCACAGGTGAGGGTACGTAAACGTGGGAGGGTCAGGTTACGTGCTTACACACGCGTCAGTGCCAGCGTATGGGCCAGGAGTAGGCTACGGCGTACGGTAAGGTGTAGGGCTGGGGGGTGGGTTTCCGTTCCGGGCTAGTGTTAGGGTTAGGGAACGGCAAGGCTTAGGACACAGGTGCGGGACCGGAAAAGTGGGAGGGTCGGGCTACGTGCTGACGCACAGGTCAGTGCCAGCCTACGGGCTAGGAGTAGGCTACGGTGTAGGGTAAGGTGTAGGGATTGAGGTGGGTTTCCGTTCCAGCCTAGGGTTAGTGTTAGGGAACGGCAAGGCCTAGGGCACAGGTGAGGGTACGGAAACATGGGAGGGTCAGGCTACGTGCTGACACACGGGTCAGTGCCAGCGTATGGGCCAGGAGTAGTCTACAGCTTGGGGGTAAGTTGTAGGGCTGGTGGTGGGTTTCCGTTCCGGGCTAGGGTTAGGTTTAGGGAACGGCAAGGCTTAGGGCAGAGGTGAGTGTACGGAAAGGTGGGAGGGTCAGGCTACGTGCTGACGCACGGGTGGCCTGGGGCTCAGCTCACGTTTACTCACAGATGCCTCGGCACGGTCCCCCAGCTTTGCAATGAGGACGCTCCTTGCGTGGGGGGTGGGTTGCTGGCGGTATGGGAGATGGTTCCCCACCTCTGACCAATTTCAGAATTGTTTACCGCTGGAGCAAGTGCCCTGATAGGGTTTTCCTCTGTATAACTCGTGGGTTCAAGTTTTTTTTTTCTTTTATGGTTCAAGTTAGATTTTATTACTCTTTTATGTATTTATAGATATAAGCATGGAAATAATTCATTCCTATAAATACATCTGTGTGACGGGAAGAACGTTTTTCTGTTTTATTTTTAAATTTTATTTTTTAAAATTTTGAAATTTAATTTTTATTTAATTTTTTTATACAGCACGTTATTATTAGTTATGTATTTTATGCATATACATGTATACAGGTCAATCCCAATCTCCCAACTCATCCCACCACCACCACCCCATGGCTTCCCACACTTGGTGTCCATACGTTTGTTCTCTACCTCTGTGTCTCTATTTCTTCCCTGCAAACCAGTTCATCTGTACCATTTTTTAGGCTCCACATATATGCATTAATATACAACATTTGTTTTCCTCTTTCTGACTTACTTCATTCTGTATGACAGTCTCTCGATCCATCGATGTCTCTACAAATGACCCAGTTTCATTCCTTTTTATGGCCGAGTAATATTCCATTTTATATATGTACCACATCTTTATCCATTCATCTGTCTGTGGGCATTTAGGTGGCTTCCATTACCTGGCTATTGTAAAGAGAGCTGCAACGAACATTGTGGTGAATGTGCCTTTTTGATTTACGGTTTTCTCTGGGTATAGGCCCAGAAGTGGGATTGCTGTATCAGATGGTGATTCTATTTCTAGTTTTTTTAAGGAAACTCCATACTGTTCTCCATAGTGACTGTATCAATTTACATTCCCACCAATAGTGGAAGAGGGCTCCTTTTGTCCACACCCTCCCCAGAATTGGTTGTTTGTAGATTTTCTGATGATGCCGATTCTAACAGGTGTGAGGTGATACCTCATTGTAGTTTTGATTTGCATTTCTCTAATAATTAGTGCTGTTGAGCAGCTTTTCATGTGCGTCTTGGCCATCTCTGTGTCTCCTTTGAAGAAATGTCTCTTTAGATCTTCTGCCCATTTTTGTATTGGGTTGTTTGTTCTTTTAATATTAAGCTGAATGAGCTGTTTATATATATTGGAGATTAAACCTCTGTCCATTGATTCGTTTGCAACGATTTTCGCCCATTCTGAGGGATGCCTTTTTCCATTCCCGTTTTTTTTTAACAAAAAAGGAAAGAAAGGAAAAAAAGCAGAACACTAATGTGCATAAAATATGCCTTTTGAAACGGTCGTTTTGAAATATGGACGTCCTTTGAATTTTTTGGTCGATATGTGACCCCAGGATTTGTTTTCAGGGCAGGTGTCATTTACAGGCCTGCAATGATTTTGAATATCAACTGACCATTAGCGCTGGGATTAAAGCTGCTGTTGTGTGAAACGGCCACAAGGTGGCAGCAGTTCTCCCTTACCAAATCTGGTGACTAGGGCAACAGAGCCTCAATGGAAGTGGTGTTCTAGATTGGAATTTAGAATGGAATGTGCCAGGAGAAAGCCCCTCAAGTTTGTCTCACTACTTCTTCTTCGTGTTTTTAATTTATTTTTTTTTATTTTTTATTACAGCAAGTTTGATTACAATGTTTGGCTTGTTGTAGGTGTGGAAGATGTGGTTCTTTTACACATATACAGATGTCTGTTCTTCCTGGGATCCTTTTCCCATGTACGTTATGACAGAATGTTGAGTAGTCCTCTCTTGGTATTCTGTAGGTCTTTGGTGATTATATATGTCACCTGTGTTTGTATATGTCTGTTAACCCCGATATCGTAATGAAACCAATCCTCACACCTTTCCATTGGTGAACCATAAGTTTGTTTAATGAATCTGTGATTGCCCTTCTCCGTGGCAATATCTGCCCTGGTATCCATTTTTAGGTAACACCTATAAGTGATATGATATGATATGTGTCTTTCACTTTCTGACTTACTACAAGTCACGTGATTACTTCTAGACTCATCTACGGTGCTGCAAATGGCATTGTGTCCTTTTTTCCCTTGGCATCTCTTCTGCCTTAGCGAGGTCCATTTTCAACAATGTGATTCCCTGAGGGTTGTGGATTAGCTGACCTGGGCAGCCTTACCCTGCCGGCCCGCCCTCCCAAGGTGTGCCTCGTTGAGGTCAATATAAACAGCGCTCCAGGCAGCAATAGCCCCTGAAGCTGTGCCTGACTCCATATTCTCTGCCCCGTCAGCAGTCTCGGGGCTGTGCTGGTGGGAGGGAGTGAGGGGCCACAGCTTTGTGGGTGGCCCGCTGTGAGTGGGGCTCTGCTGGCCATTCTGCAGGAGTTGTCAGGCTGCCACCTGTAAAGAAGAGGATGTGTCACCCATACCTTCCGCTGGAATTTCTCTCCGGACAGAGGTGAGGAAGGCAAAAAGCAGTGGGGGCCGGGACAGGAGGGGTATCTCAGGTAGGGCAATGGAAAGCTTCCGGAAGAGCGCCCGGGGCCAGGACCACCCTGGCTGGCCTGCAGGCACCAATTTGGCCTGCGTGCTTTCACTGGTGTGGCTCCACGGCCCTTCCTCTAGGCTTTCAAGCCCTTGTACATATTCAGGTGTTTTACCTGGGAAGGGTGGGAACAGTTCAGCAGCAGCTGGCCTGGGGCTCAGCTCACGTTTACTCACAGATGCCTCGGCACGGTCCCCCAGCTTTGCAATGAGGACGCTCCTTGCGTGGGGGGTGGGTTGCTGGCTGTATGGGAGATGGTTCCCCACCTCTGACCAATTTCAGAATTGTTTACCGCTGGAGCAAGTGCCCTGATAGGGTTTTCCTCTGTATAACTCGTGGGTTAAGGTTTTTTATTTTTCTTTTATGTTTCAAGTTAGATTTTATTCCTCTTTTATGTATTTATAGATATAAGCATGGAAATAATTCATTCCTATAAATACATCTGTGTGACGGGAAGAAAGTTTTTCTGTTTTATTTTTAAATTTTATTTTTTAAAATTTTGAAATTTAATTTTTATTTTTTTTATACAGCACGTTATTATTAGTTATGTATTTTATGCATATACATGTATACAGGTCAATCCCAATCTCCCAACTCATCCCACCACCACCACCCCATGGCTTCCCACACTTGGTGTCCATACGTTTCTTCTCTACCTCTGTGTCTCTATTTCTTCCTTGCAAAGCAGTTCATCTGTACCATTTTTTAGGCTCCACATATATGCATTAATATACAATATTTGTTTTCCTCTTTCTGACTTACTTCATTCTGTATGACAGTCTCTCGATCCATCGATGTCTCTACAAATGACCCAGTTTCATTCCTTTTTATGGCCGAGTAATATTCCATTTTATATATGTACCACATCTTTATCCATTCATCTGTCTGTGGGCATTTAGGTGGCTTCCATTACCTGGCTATTGTAAAGAGTGCTGCAACGAACATTGTGGTGAATGTGCCTTTTTGATTTACGGTTTTCTCTGGGTATATGCCCAGAAGTGGGATTGCTGGATCAGATGGTGATTCTATTTCTAGTTTTTTTAAGGAAACTCCATACTGTTCTCCATAGTGACTGTATCAATTTACATTCCCACCAATAGTGGAAGAGGGCTCCTTTTGTCCACACCCTCCCCAGAATTGGTTGTTTGTAGATTTTCTGATGATGCCGATTCTAACAGGTGTGAGGTGACACCTCATTGTAGTTTTGATTAGCATTTCTCTAATAATTGTTGAGCAGCTTTTCATGTGCGTCTTGGCCATCTCTGTGTCTCCTTTGAAGAAACCTCTCTTTAGATCTTCTGCCCATTTTTGTATTGGGTTGTTTGTTCTTTTAATATTAAGCTGCATGAGCTGTTTATATATATTGGAGATTAAACCTCTGTCCATTGATTCGTTTGCAACGATTTTCGCCCATTCTGAGGGATGCCTTTTTCCATTCCCGTTTTTTCTAACAAAAAAGGAAAGAAAGGAAAAGAAGCAGAACACTAATGTTCGTAAAATATGCCTTTTGAAACGGTCGTTTTGAAATATGGACGTCCTTTGAATTTTTTGGTCGATATGTGACCCCAGGATTTGTTTTCAGGGCAGGTGTCATTTACAGGCCTGCAATGATTTTGAATATCAACTGACCATTAGCGCTGGGATTAAAGCTGCTGTTGTGTGAAACGGCCACAAGGTGGCAGCAGTTCTCCCTTACCAAATCTGGTGACTAGGGCAACAGAGCCTCAATGGAAGTGGTGTTCTAGATTGGAATTTAGAATGGAATGTGCCAGGAGAAAGCCCCTCAAGTTTGTCTCACTACTTCTTCTTCGTGTTTTTAATTTATTTATTTTTTTATTTTTTATTACAGCAAGTTTGATTACAATGTTTGGCTTGTTGTAGGTGTGGAAGATGTGGTTCTTTTACACATATACAGATGTCTGTTCTTCCTGGGATCCTATTCCCATGTACGTTATGACAGAATGTTGAGTAGTCCTCTCTTGGTATTCTGTAGGTCTTTGGTGATTATATATGTCACCTGTGTTTGTATATGTCTGTTAACCCCGATATCGTAATGAAACCAATCCTCACACCTTTCCATTGGTGAACCATAAGTTTGTTTAATGAATCTGTGATTGCCCTTCTCCGTGGCAATATCTGCCCTGGTATCCATTTTTAGGTAACACCTATAAGTGATATGATATGATATGTGTCTTTCACTTTCTGACTTACTACAAGTCACGTGATTACTTCTAGACTCATCTACGGTGCTGCAAATGGCATTGTGTCCTTTTTTCCCTTGGCTTCTATTCTGACTTAGCGAGGTCCATTTTCAGCAATGTGATTCCCTGAGGGTTGTGGATTAGCTGACCTGGGCAGCCTTACCCTGCCGGCCTGCCTCCCAAGGTGTGCCTCGTTGAGGTCAATATAAACAGCGCTGCAGGCAGCAATAGCCCCTGAAGCTGTGCCTGACTCCATATTCTCTGCCCCGTCAGCAGTCTCGGGGCTGTGCTGGTGGGAGGGAGTGAGGGGCCACAGCTATGTGGGTGGCCCGCTGTGAGTGGGGCTCTGCTGGCCATTCTGCAGGAGTTGTCAGGCTGCCAACTGTAAAGAAGAGGATGTGTCACCCATACCTTCCGCTGGAATTTCTCTCCGGACAGAGGTGAGGAAGGCAAAAAGCAGTGGGGGCCGGGACAGGAGGGGTATCTCAGGTAGGGCAATGGAAAGCTTCTGGAAGAGCGCCCGGGGCCAGGACCACCCTGGCTGGCCTGCAGGCACCAAGTTGGCCTGCGTGCTTTCGCTGGTGTGGCTCCACGGCCCTTCCTCTAGGCTTTCAAGCCCTTGTACATATTCAGGTGTTTTACCTGGGAAGGGTGGGAACAGTTCAGCAGCAGCTGGCCTGGGGCTCAGCTCACGTTTACTCACAGATGCCTCGGCACGGTCCCCCAGCTTTGCAATGAGGACGCTCCTTGCGTGGGGGGTGGGTTGCTGGCGGTATGGGAGATGGTTCCCCACCTCTGACCAATTTCAGAATTGTTTACCGTTGGAGCCACTGCCCTGATAGGGTTTTCCTCTGTATAACTCGTGGGTTCAGGTTTTTTTTTTTCTTTTATGTTTCAAGTTAGATTTTATTCCTCTTTTATGTATTTATAGATATAAGCATGGAAATAATTCATTCCTATAAATACATCTGTCTGACGGGAAGAACGTTTTTCTGTTTTATTTTTAAATTTTATTTTTTAAAATTTTGAAATTTAATTTTTATTTAATTTTTTTATACAGCACGTTATTATTAGTTATGTATTTTATGCATATACATGTATACAGGTCAATCCCAATCTCCCAACTCATCCCACCACCACCACCCCATGGCTTCCCACACTTGGTGTCCATACGTTTGTTCTCTACCTCTGTGTCTCTATTTCTTCCCTGCAAACCAGTTCATCTGTACCATTTTTTAGGCTCCACATATATGCATTAATATACAACATTTGTTTTCCTCTTTCTGACTTACTTCATTCTGTATGACAGTCTCTCGATCCATCGATGTCTCTACAAATGACCCAGTTTCATTCCTTTTTATGGCCGAGTAATATTCCATTTTATATATGTACCACATCTTTATCCATTCATCTGTCTGTGGGCATTTAGGTGGCTTCCATTACGTGGCTATTGTAAAGAGTGCTGCAACGAACATTGTGGTGAATGTGCCTTTTTGATTTACGGTTTTCTCTGGGTATATGCCCAGAAGTGGGATTGCTGGATCAGATGGTGATTCTATTTCTAGTTTTTTTAAGGAAACTCCATACTGTTCTCCATAGTGACTGTATCAATTTACATTCCCACCAATAGTGGAAGAGGGCTCCTTTTGTCCACACCCTCCCCAGAATTGGTTGTTTGTAGATTTTCTGATGATGCCGATTCTAACAGGTGTGAGGTGACACCTCATTGTAGTTTTGATTTGCATTTCTCTAATAATTAGTGCTGTTGAGCAGCTTTTCATGTGCGTCTTGGCCATCTCTGTGTCTCCTTTGAAGAAACCTCTCTTTAGATCTTCTGCCCATTTTTGTATTGGGTTGTTTGTTCTTTTAATATTAAGCTGCATGAGCTGCTTATATATATTGGAGATTAAACCTCTGTCCATTGATTCGTTTGCAACGATTTTCGCCCATTCTGAGGGATGCCTTTTTCCATTCCCGTTTTTTCTAACAAAAAAGGAAAGAAAGGAAAAGAAGCAGAACACTAATGTGCGTAAAATATGCCTTTTGAAACGGTCGTTTTGAAATATGGACGTCCTTTGAATTTTTTGGTCGATATGTGACCCCAGGATTTGTTTTCAGGGCAGGTGTCATTTACAGGCCTGCAATGATTTTGAATATCAACTGACCATTAGCGCTGGGATTAAAGCTGCTGTTGTGTGAAACGGCCACAAGGTGGCAGCAGTTCTCCCTTACCAAATCTGGTGACTAGGGCAACAGAGCCTCAATGGAAGTGGTGTTCTAGATTGGAATTTAGAATGGAATGTGCCAGGAGAAAGCCCCTCAAGTTTGTCTCACTACTTCTTCTTCGTGTTTTTAATTCATTTATTTTTTATTTTTTATTACAGCAAGTTTGATTACAATGTTTGGCTTGTTGTAGGTGTGGAAGATGTGGTTCTTTTACACATATACAGATGTCTGTTCTTCCTGGGATCCTTTTCCCATGTACGTTATGGCAGAATGTTGAGTAGTCCTCTCTTGGTATTCTGTAGGTCTTTGGTGATTATATATGTCACCTGTGTTTGTATATGTCTCTTAACCCCGTTATCGTAATGAAACCAATCCTCACACCTTTCCATTGGTGAACCATAAGTTTGTTTAATGAATCTGTGATTGCCCTTCTCCGTGGCAATATCTGCCCTGGTATCCATTTTTAGGTAACACCTATAAGTGATATGATATGATATGTGTCTTTAACTTTCTGACTTACTACAAGTCACGTGATTACTTCTAGACTCATCTACGGTGCTGCAAATGGCATTGTGTCCTTTTTTCCCTTGGCTTCTATTCTGCCTTAGCGAGGTCCATTTTCAACAATGTGATTCCCTGAGGGTTGTGGATTAGCTGACCTGGGCAGCCTTACCCTGCCGGCCCGCCCTCCCCAGGTGTGCCTCGTTGAGGTCAATATAAACAGCGCTCCAGGCAGCAATAGCCCCTGAAGCTGTGCCTGACTCCATATTCTCTGCCCCGTCAGCAGTCTCGGGGCTGTGCTGGTGGGAGGGAGTGAGGGGCCACAGCTTTGTGGGTGGCCCGCTGTGAGTGGGGCTCTGCTGGCCATTCTGCAGGAGTTGTCATGCTGCCACCTGTAAAGAAGAGGATGTGTCACCCATACCTTCCGCTGGAATTTCTCTCCGGACAGAGGTGAGGAAGGCAAAAAGCAGTGGGGGCCGGGACAGAAGGAGTATCTCAGGTAGGGCAATGGAAAGCTTCTGGAAGAGCGCCCGGGGCCAGGACCACCCTGGCTGGCCTGCAGGCACCAAGTTGGCCTGCGTGCTTTCGCTGGTGTGGCTCCACGGCCCTTCCTCTAGGCTTTCAAGCCCTTGTACATATTCAGGTGTTTTACCTGGGAAGGGTGGGAACAGTTCAGCAGCAGCTGGCCTGGGGCTCAGCTCACGTTTACTCACAGATGCCTCGGCACGGTCCCCCAGCTTTGCAATGAGGACGCTCCTTGCGTGGGGGGTGGGTTGCTGGCTGTATGGGAGATGGTTCCCCACCTCTGAACAATTTCAGAATTGTTTACCGCTGGAGCAAGTGCCCTGATAGGGTTTTCCTCTGTATAACTCGTGGGTTCAGGTTTCTTTTTTCTTTTATGGTTCAAGTTAGATTTTATTCCTCTTTTATGTATTTATAGATATAAGCATGGAAATAATTCATTCCTATAAATACATCTGTGTGACGGGAAGAAAGTTTTTCTGTTTTATTTTTAAATTTTATTTTTTAAAATTTTGAAATTTAATTTTATTTAATTTTTTATACAGCACGTTATTATTAGTTATGTATTTTATGCATATACATGTATACAGGTCAATCCCAATCTCCCAACTCATCCCACCACCACCACCCCTTGGCTTCCCACACTTGGTGTCCATACGTTTGTTCTCTACCTCTGTGTCCCTATTTCTTCCTTGCAAAGCAGTTCATCTGTACCATTTTTTAGGCTCCACATATATGCATTAATATACAACATTTGTTTTCCTCTTTCTGACTTACTTCATTCTGTATGACAGTCTCTCGATCCATCGATGTCTCTACAAATGACCCAGTTTCATTCCTTTTTATGGCCGAGTAATATTCCATTTTATATATGTACCACATCTTTATCCATTCATCTGTCTGTGGGCATTTAGGTGGCTTCCATTACCTGGCTATTGTAAAGAGTGCTGCAACGAACATTGTGGTGAATGTGCCTTTTTGATTTACGGTTTTCTCTGGGTATATGCCCAGAAGTGGGATTGCTGGATCAGATGGTGATTCTATTTCTAGTTTTTTTAAGGAAACTCCATACTGTTCTCCATAGTGACTGTATCAATTTACATTCCCACCAATAGTGGAAGAGGGCTCCTTTTGTCCACACCCTCCCCAGAATTGGTTGTTTGTAGATTTTCTGATGATGCCGATTCTAACAGGTGTGAGGTGATACCTCATTGTAGTTTTGATTTGCATTTCTCTAATAATTAGTGCTGTTGAGCAGCTTTTCATGTGCGTCTTGGCCATCTCTGTGTCTCCTTTGAAGAAATGTCTCTTTAGATCATCTGCCCATTTTTGTATTGGGTTGTTTGTTTTTTTAATATTAAGCTGCATGAGCTGTTTATATATATTGGAGATTAAACCTCTGTCCATTGATTCGTTTGCAACGATTTTCGCCCATTCTGAGGGATGCCTTTTTCCATTCCCGTTTTTTTTTTTAACAAAAAAGGAAAGAAAGGAAAAAAAGCAGAACACTAATGTGCATAAAATATGCCTTTTGAAACGGTCGTTTTGAAATATGGACGTCCTTTGAATTTTTTGGTCGATATGTGACCCCAGGATTTGTTTTCAGGGCAGGTGTCATTTACAGGCCTGCAATGATTTTGAATATCAACTGACCATTAGCGCTGGGATTAAAGCTGCTGTTGTGTGAAACGGCCACAAGGTGGCAGCAGTTCTCCCTTACCAAATCTGGTGACTAGGGCAACAGAGCCTCAATGGAAGTGGTGTTCTAGATTGGAATTTAGAATGGAATGTGCCAGGAGAAAGCCCCTCAAGTTTGTCTCACTACTTCTTCTTCGTGTTTTTAATTCATTTATTTTTTTATTTTTTATTACAGCAAGTTTGATTACAATGTTTGGCTTGTTGTAGGTGTGGAAGATGTGGTTCTTTTACACATATACAGATGTCTGTTCTTCCTGGGATCCTTTTCCCATGTACGTTATGACAGAATGTTGAGTAGTCCTCTCTTGGTATTCTGTAGGTCTTTGGTGATTATATATGTCACCTGTGTTTGTATATGTCTGTTAACCCCGTTATCGTAATGAAACCAATCCTCACACCTTTCCATTGGTGAACCATAAGTTTGTTTAATGAATCTGTGATTGCCCTTCTCCGTGGCAATATCTGCCCTGGTATCCATTTTTAGGTAACACCTATAAGTGATATGATATGATATGTGTCTTTCACTTTCTGACTTACTACAAGTCACGTGATTACTTCTAGACTCATCTACGGTGCTGCAAATGGCATTGTGTCCTTTTTTCCCTTGGCTTCTATTCTGCCTTAGCGAGGTCCATTTTCAACAATGTGATTCCCTGAGGGTTGTGGATTAGCTGACCTGGGCAGCCTTACCCTGCCGGCCCGCCCTCCCCAGGTGTGCCTCGTTGAGGTCAATATAAACAGCGCTCCAGGCAGCAATAGCCCCTGAAGCTGTGCCTGACTCCATATTCTCTGCCCCGTCAGCAGTCTCGGGGCTGTGCTGGTGGGAGGGAGTGAGGGGCCACAGCTTTGTGGGTGGCCCGCTGTGAGTGGGGCTCTGCTGGCCATTCTGCAGGAGTTGTCAGGCTGCCACCTGTAAAGAAGAGGATGTGTCACCCATACCTTCCGCTGGAATTTCTCTCCGGACAGAGGTGAGGAAGGCAAAAAGCAGTGGGGGCCGGGACAGGAGGGGTATCTCAGGTAGGGCAATGGAAAGCTTCTGGAAGAGCGCCCGGGGCCAGGACCACCCTGGCTGGCCTGCAGGCACCAAGTTGGCCTGCGTGCTTTCGCTGGTGTGGCTCCACGGCCCTTCCTCTAGGCTTTCAAGCCCTTGTACATATTCAGGTGTTTTACCTGGGAAGGGTGGGAACAGTTCAGCAGCAGCTGGCCTGGGGCTCAGCTCACGTTTACTCACAGATGCCTCGGCACGGTCCCCCAGCTTTGCAATGAGGACGCTCCTTGCGTGGGGGGTGGGTTGCTGGCTGTATGGGAGATGGTTCCCCACCTCTGAACAATTTCAGAATTGTTTACCGCTGGAGCAAGTGCCCTGATAGGGTTTTCCTCTGTAAAACTCGTGGGTTCAGGTTTCTTTTTTCTTTTATGGTTCAAGTTAGATTTTATTCCTCTTTTATGTATTTATAGATATAAGCATGGAAATAATTCATTCCTATAAATACATCTGTGTGACGGGAAGAAAGTTTTTCTGTTTTATTTTTAAATTTTATTTTTTAAAATTTTGAAATTTAATTTTTATTTAATTTTTTTATACAGCACGTTATTATTAGTTATGTATTTTATGCATATACATGTATACAGGTCAATCCCAATCTCCCAACTCATCCCACCACCACCACCCCTTGGCTTCCCACACTTGGTGTCCATACGTTTGTTCTCTACCTCTGTGTCCCTATTTCTTCCTTGCAAACCAGTTCATCTGTACCATTTTTTAGGCTCCACATATATGCATTAATATACAACATTTGTTTTCCTCTTTCTGACTTACTTCATTCTGTATGACAGTCTCTCGATCCATCGATGTGTCTACAAATGACCCAGTTTCATTCCTTTTTATGGCCGAGTAATATTCCATTTTATATATGTACCACATCTTTATCCATTCATCTGTCTGTGGGCATTTAGGTGGCTTCCATTACCTGGCTATTGTAAAGAGTGCTGCAACGAACATTGTGGTGAATGTGCCTTTTTGATTTACGGTTTTCTCTGGGTATATGCCCAGAAGTGGGATTGCTGGATCAGATGGTGATTCTATTTCTAGTTTTTTTAAGGAAACTCCATACTGTTCTCCATAGTGACTGTATCAATTTACATTCCCACCAATAGTGGAAGAGGGCTCCTTTTGTCCACACCCTCCCCAGAATTGGTTGTTTGTAGATTTTCTGATGATGCCGATTCTAACAGGTGTGAGGTGATACCTCATTGTAGTTTTGATTTGCATTTCTCTAATAATTAGTGCTGTTGAGCAGCTTTTCATGTGCGTCTTGGCCATCTCTGTGTCTCGTTTGAAGAAATGTCTCTTTAGATCATCTGCCCATTTTTGTATTGGGTTGTTTGTTTTTATAATATTAAGCTGCATGAGCTGTTTATATATATTGGAGATTAAACCTCTGTCCATTGATTCGTTTGCAACGACTTTCGCCCATTCTGAGGGATGCCTTTTTCCATTCCCGTTTATTTTTTAACAAAAAAGGAAAGAAAGGAAAAAAAGCAGAACACTAATGTGCGTAAAATATGCCTTTTGAAACGGTCGTTTTGAAATATGGACGTCCTTTGAATTTTTTGGTCGATATGTGACCCCAGGATTTGTTTTCAGGGCAGGTGTCATTTACAGGCCTGCAATGATTTTGAATATCAACTGACCATTAGCGCTGGGATTAAAGCTGCTGTTGTGTGAAACGGCCACAAGGTGGCAGCAGTTCTCCCTTACCAAATCTGGTGACTAGGGCAACAGAGCCTCAATGGAAGTGGTGTTCTAGATTGGAATTTAGAATGGAATGTGCCAGGAGAAAGCCCCTCAAGTTTGTCTCACTACTTCTTCTTGGTGTTTTTAATTTATTTATTTTTTATTTTTTATTACAGCAAGTTTGATTACAATGTTTGGCTTCTTGTAGGTGTGGAAGATGTGGTTCTTTTACACATATACAGATGTCTGTTCTTCCTGGGATCCTTTTCCCATGTACGTTATGACAGAATGTTGAGTAGTCCTCTCTTGGTATTCTGTAGGTCTTTGGTGATTATATATGTCACCTGTGTTTGTATATGTCTCTTAACCCCGATATCGTAATGAAACCAATCCTCACACCTTTCCATTGGTGAACCATAAGTTTGTTTAATGAATCTGTGATTGCCCTTCTCCGTGGCAATATCTGCCCTGGTATCCATTTTTAGGTAACACCTATAAGTGATATGATATGATATGTGTCTTTCACTTTCTGACTTACTACAAGTCACGTGATTACTTCTAGACTCATCTACGGTGCCGCAAATGGCATTGTGTCCTTTTTTCCCTTGGCTTCTATTCTGCCTTAGCGAGGTCCATTTTCAACAATGTGATTCCCTGAGGGTTGTGGATTAGCTGACCTGGGCAGCCTTACCCTGCCGGCCCGCCCTCCCCAGGTGTGCCTCGTTGAGGTCAATATAAACAGCGCTCCAGGCAGCAATAGCCCCTGAAGCTGTGCCTGACTCCATATTCTCTGCCCCGTCAGCAGTCTCGGGGCTGTGCTGGTGGGAGGGAGTGAGGGGCCACAGATTTGTGGGTTGTCCGCTGTGAGTGGGGCTCTGCAGGCCATTCTGCAGGAGTTGTCAGGCTGCCACCTGTAAAGAAGAGGATGTGTCACCCATACCTTTCGCTGGAATTTCTCTCCGGACAGAGGTGAGGAAGGCAAAAAGCAGTGGGGGCCGGGACAGGAGGGGTATCTCAGGTAGGGCAATGGAAAGCTTCTGGAAGAGCGCCCGGGGCCAGGACCACCCTGGCTGGCCTGCAGGCACCAAGTTGGCCTGCGTGCTTTCGCTGGTGTGGCTCCACGGCCCTTCCTCTAGGCTTTCAAGACCTTGTACATATTCAGGTGTTTTACCTGGGAAGGGTGGGAACAGTTCAGCAGCAGCTGGCCTGGGGCTCAGCTCACGTTTACTCATAGATGCCTCGGCACGGTCCCCCAGCTTTGCAATGAGGACGCTCCTTGCGTGGGGGGTGGGATGCTGGCGGTATGGGAGATGGTTCCCCACCTCTGACCAATTTCAGAATTGTTTACTGCTGGAGCAAGTGCCCTGATAGGGTTTTCCTCTGTATAACACGTGGGTTAAGGTTTTTTATTTTTCTTTTATGTTTCAAGTTAGATTTTATTCCTCTTTTATGTATTTATAGATATAAGCATGGAAATAATTCATTCCTATAAATACATCTGTGTGACGGGAAGAACGTTTTTCTGTTTTATTTTTAAATTTTATTTTTTAAAATTTTGAAATTTAATTTTTATTTTTTTTATACAGCACGTTATTATTAGTTATGTATTTTATGCATATACATGTATACAGGTCAATCCCAATCTCCCAACTCATCCCACCACCACCACCCCATGGCTTCCCACACTTGGTGTCCATACGTTTGTTCTCTACCTCTGTGTCTCTATTTCTTCCCTGCAAACCAGTTCATCTGTACCATTTTTTAGGCTCCACATATATGCATTAATATACAATATTTGTTTTCCTCTTTCTGACTTACTTCATTCTGTATGACAGTCTCTCGATCCATCGATGTCTCTACAAATGACCCAGTTTCATTCCTTTTTATGGCCGAGTAATATTCCATTTTATATATGTACCACATCTTTATCCATTCATCTGTCTGTGGCCATTTAGGTGGCTTCCATTACCTGGCTATTGTAAAGAGTGCTGCAACGAACATTGTGGTGAATGTGCCTTTTTGATTTACGGTTTTCTCTGGGTATATGCCCAGAAGTGGGTTTGCTGGATCAGATGGTAATTCTATTTCTAGTTTTTTTAAGGAAACTCCATACTGTTCTCCATAGTGACTGTATCAATTTACATTCCCACCAATAGTGGAAGAGGGCTCCTTTTGTCCACACCCTCCCCAGAATTGGTTGTTTGTAGATTTTCTGATGATGCCGAATCTAACAGGTGTGAGGTGACACCTCATTGTAGTTTTGATTAGCATTTCTCTAATAATTGTTGAGCAGCTTTTCATGTGCGTCTTGGCCATCTCTGTGTCTCCTTTGAAGAAACCTCTCTTTAGATCATCTGCCCATTTTTGTATTGGGTTGTTTGTTCTTTTAATATTAAGCTGCATGAGCTGTTTATATATATTGGAGATTAAACCTCTGTCCATTGATTCCTTTGCAACGATTTTCGCCCATTCTGAGGGATGCCTTTTTCCATTCCCGTTTATTTTTTAACAAAAAAGGAAAGAAAGGAAAAGAAGCAGAACACTAATGTGCGTAAAATATGCCTTTTGAAACGGTCGTTTTGAAATATGGACGTCCTTTGAATTTTTTGGTCGATATGTGACCCCAGGATTTGTTTTCAGGGCAGGTGTCATTTACAGGCCTGCAATGATTTTGAATATCAACTGACCATTAGCGCTGGGATTAAAGCTGCTGTTGTGTGAAACGGCCACAAGGTGGCAGCAGTTCTCCCTTACCAAATCTGGTGACTAGGGCAACAGAGCCTCAATGGAAGTGGTGTTCTAGATTGGAATTTAGAATGGAATGTGCCAGGAGAAAGCCCCTCAAGTTTGTCTCACTACTTCTTCTTCGTGTTTTTAATTTATATATTTTTTATTTTTTATTACAGCAAGTTTGATTACAATGTTTGGCTTGTTGTAGGTGTGGAAGATGTGGTTCTTTTACACATATACAGATGTCTGTTCTTCCTGGGATCCTTTTCCCATGTACGTTATGACAGAATGTTGAGTAGTCCTCTCTTGGTATTCTGTAGGTCTTTGGTGATTATATATGTCACCTGTGTTTGTATATGTCTCTTAACCCCGATATCGTAATGAAACCAATCCTCACACCTTTCCATTGGTGAACCATAAGTTTGTTTAATGAATCTGTGATTGCCCTTCTCCGTGGCAATATCTGCCCTGGTATCCATTTTTAGGTAACACCTATAAGTGATATGATATGATATGTGTCTTTCACTTTCTGACTTACTACAAGTCACGTGATTACTTCTAGACTCATCTACGGTGCTGCAAATGGCATTGTGTCCTTTTTTCCCTTGGCTTCTATTCTGCCTTAGCGAGGTCCATTTTCAACAATGTGATTCCCTGAGGGTTGTGGATTAGCTGACCTGGGCAGCCTTACCCTGCCGGCCCGCCCTCCCCAGGTGTGCCTCGTTGAGGTCAATATAAACAGCGCTCCAGGCATCAATAGCCCCTGAAGCTGTGCCTGACTCCATATTCTCTGCCCCGTCAGCAGTCTCGGGGCTGTGCTGGTGGGAGGGAGTGAGGGGCCACAGCTATGTGGGTGGCCCGCTGTGAGTGGGGCTCTGCTGGCCATTCTGCAGGAGTTGTCAGGCTGCCACCTGTAAAGAAGAGGATGTGTCACCCATACCTTCCGCTGGAATTTCTCTCCGGACAGAGGTGAGGAAGGCAAAAAGCAGTGGGGGCCGGGACAGGAGGGGTATCTCAGGTAGGGCAATGGAAAGCTTCTGGAAGAGCGCCCGGGGCCAGGACCACCCTGGCTGGCCTGCAGGCACCAAGTTGGCCTGCGTGCTTTCACTGGTGTGGCTCCACGGCCCTTCCTCTAGGCTTTCAAGCCCTTGTACATATTCAGGTGTTTTACCTGGGAAGGGTGGGAACAGTTCAGCAGCAGCTGGCCTGGGGCTCAGCTCACGTTTACTCACAGATGCCTCGGCACGGTCCCCCAGCTTTGCAATGAGGACGCTCCTTGCGTGGGGGGTGGGTTGCTGGCTGTATGGGAGATGGTTCCCCACCTCTGACCAATTTCAGAATTGTTTACCGCTGGAGCAAGTGCCCTGATAGGGTTTTCCTCTGTATAACTCGTGGGTTAAGGTTTTTTATTTTTCTTTTATGTTTCAAGTTAGATTTTATTCCTCTTTTATGTATTTATAGATATAAGCATGGAAATAATTCATTCCTATAAATACATCTGTGTGACGGGAAGAAAGTTTTTCTGTTTTATTTTTAAATTTTATTTTTTAAAATTTTGAAATTTAATTTTTATTTTTTTTATACAGCACGTTATTATTAGTTATGTATTTTATGCATATACATGTATACAGGTCAATCCCAATCTCCCAACTCATCCCACCACCACCACCCCATGGCTTCCCACACTTGGTGTCCATACGTTTCTTCTCTACCTCTGTGTCTCTATTTCTTCCTTGCAAAGCAGTTCATCTGTACCATTTTTTAGGCTCCACATATATGCATTAATATACAATATTTGTTTTCCTCTTTCTGACTTACTTCATTCTGTATGACAGTCTCTCGATCCATCGATGTCTCTACAAATGACCCAGTTTCATTCCTTTTTATGGCCGAGTAATATTCCATTTTATATATGTACCACATCTTTATCCATTCATCTGTCTGTGGGCATTTAGGTGGCTTCCATTACCTGGCTATTGTAAAGAGTGCTGCAACGAACATTGTGGTGAATGTGCCTTTTTGATTTACGGTTTTCTCTGGGTATATGCCCAGAAGTGGGATTGCTGGATCAGATGGTGATTCTATTTCTAGTTTTTTTAAGGAAACTCCATACTGTTCTCCATAGTGACTGTATCAATTTACATTCCCACCAATAGTGGAAGAGGGCTCCTTTTGTCCACACCCTCCCCAGAATTGGTTGTTTGTAGATTTTCTGATGATGCCGATTCTAACAGGTGTGAGGTGACACCTCATTGTAGTTTTGATTTGCATTTCTCTAATAATTAGTGCTGTTGAGCAGCTTTTCATGTGCGTCTTGGCCATCTCTGTGTCTCCTTTGAAGAAACCTCTCTTTAGATCTTCTGCCCATTTTTGTATTGGGTTGTTTGTTCTTTTAATATTAAGCTGCATGAGCTGTTTATATATATTGGAGATTAAACCTCTGTCCATTGATTCGTTTGCAACGATTTTCGCCCATTCTGAGGCATGCCTTTTTCCATTCCCGTTTTTTCTAACAAAAAAGGAAAGAAAGGAAAAGAAGCAGAACACTAATGTGCGTAAAATATGCCTTTTGAAACGGTCGTTTTGAAATATGGACGTCCTTTGAATTTTTTGGTCGATATGTGACCCCAGGATTTGTTTTCAGGGCAGGTGTCATTTACAGGCCTGCAATGATTTTGAATATCAACTGACCATTAGCGCTGGGATTAAAGCTGCTGTTGTGTGAAACGGCCACAAGGTGGCAGCAGTTCTCCCTTACCAAATCTGGTGACTAGGGCAACAGAGCCTCAATGGAAGTGGTGTTCTAGATTGGAATTTAGAATGGAATGTGCCAGGAGAAAGCCCCTCAAGTTTGTCTCACTACTTCTTCTTCGTGTTTTTAATTTAATTTTTTTTTATTTTTTATTACAGCAAGTTTGATTACAATGTTTGGCTTGTTGTAGGTGTGGAAGATGTGGTTCTTTTACACATATACAGATGTCTGTTCTTCCTGGGATCCTTTTCCCATGTACGTTATGACAGAATGTTGAGTAGTCCTCTCTTGGTATTCTGTAGGTCTTTGGTGATTATATATGTCACCTGTGTTTGTATATGTCTCTTAACCCCGATATCGTAATGAAACCAATCCTCACACCTTTCCATTGGTGAACCATAAGTTTGTTTAATGAATCTGTGATTGCCCTTCTCCGTGGCAATATCTGCCCTGGTATCCATTTTTAGGTAACACATATAAGTGATATGATATGATATGTGTCTTTCACTTTCTGACTTACTACAAGTCACGTGATTACTTCTAGACTCATCTACGGTGCTGCAAATGGCATTGTGTCCTTTTTTCCCTTGGCTTCTATTCTGCCTTAGCGAGGTCCATTTTCAGCAATGTGATTCCCTGAGGGTTGTGGATTAGCTGACATGGGCAGCCTTACCCTGCCGGCCCGCCTCCCAAGGTGTGCCTCGTTGAGGTCAATATAAACAGCGCTGCAGGCAGCAATAGCCCCTGAAGCTGTGCCTGACTCCATATTCTCTGCCCCGTCAGCAGTCTCGGGGCTGTGCTGGTGGGAGGGAGTGAGGGGCCACAGCTTTGTGGGTGGCCCGCTGTGAGTGGGGCTCTGCTGGCCATTCTGCAGGAGTTGTCAGGCTGCCAACTGTAAAGAAGGGGATGTGTCACCCATACCTTCCGCTGGAATTTCTCTCCGGACAGAGATGAGGAAGGCAAAAAGCAGTGGGGGCCGGGACAGGACGGGTATCTCAGGTAGGGCAATGGAAAGCTTCTGGAAGAGCGCCCGGGGCCAGGACCACCCTGGCTGGCCTGCAGGCACCCAGTTGGCCTGCGTGCTTTCGCTGGTGTGGCTCCACGGCCCTTCCTCTAGGCTTTCAAGCCCTTGTACATATTCAGGTGTTTTACCTGGGAAGGGTTGGAACAGTTCAGCAGCAGCTGGCCTGGGGCTCAGCTCACGTTTACTCACAGATGCCTCGGCACGGTCCCCCAGCTTTGCAATGAGGACGCTCCTTGCGTGGGGGGTGGGTTGCTGGCTGTATGGGAGATGGTTCCCCACCTCTGAACAATTTCAGAATTGTTTACCGCTGGAGCAAGTGCCCTGATAGGGTTTTCCTCTGTATAACTCGTGGGTTCAGGTTTTTTTTTTCTTTTATGTTTCAAGTTAGATTTTATTCCTCTTTTATGTATTTATAGATATAAGCATGGAAATAATTCATTCCTATAAATACATCTGTGTGACGGGAAGAACGTTTTTCTGTTTTATTTTTAAATTTTATTTTTTAAAATTTTGAAATTTAATTTTTATTTAATTTTTTTATACAGCACGTTATTATTAGTTATGTATTTTATGCATATACATGTATACAGGTCAATCCCAATCTCCCAACTCATCCCACCACCACCACCCCATGGCTTCCCACACTTGGTGTCCATACGTTTGTTCTCTACCTCTGTGTCTCTATTTCTTCCCTGCAAACCAGTTCATCTGTACCATTTTTTAGGCTCCACATATATGCATTAATATACAACATTTGTTTTCCTCTTTCTGACTTACTTCATTCTGTATGACAGTCTCTCGATCCATCGATGTCTCTACAAATGACCCAGTTTCATTCCTTTTTATGGCCGAGTAATATTCCATTTTATATATGTACCACATCTTTATCCATTCATCTGTCTGTGGGCATTTAGTTGGCTTCCATTACCTGGCTATTGTAAAGAGTGCTGCAACGAACATTGTGGTGAATGTGCCTTTTTGATTTACGGTTTTCTCTGGGTATATGCCCAGAAGTGGGATTGCTGGATCAGATGGTGATTCTATTTCTAGTTTTTTTAAGGAAACTCCATACTGTTCTCCATAGTGACTGTATCAATTTACATTCCCACCAATAGTGGAAGAGGGCTCCTTTTGTCCACACCCTCCCTAGAATTGGTTGTTTGTAGATTTTCTGATGATGCCGATTCTAACAGGTGTGAGGTGACACCTCATTGTAGTTTTGATTTGCATTTCTCTAATAATTAGTGCTGTTGAGCAGCTTTTCATGTGCGTCTTGGCCATCTCTGTGTCTCCTTTGAAGAAACCTCTCTTTAGATCTTCTGCCCATTTTTGTATTGGGTTGTTTGTTCTTTTAATATTAAGCTGCATGAGCTGTTTATATATATTGGAGATTAAACCTCTGTCCATTGATTCGTTTGCAACGATTTTCGCCCATTCTGAGGGATGCCTTTTTCCATTCCCGTTTTTTCTAACAAAAAAGGAAAGAAAGGAAAAGAAGCAGAACACTAATGTGCGTAAAATATGCCTTTTGAAACGGTCGTTTTGAAATATGGACGTCCTTTGAATTTTTTGGTCGATATGTGACCCCAGGATTTGTTTTCAGGGCAGGTGTCATTTACAGGCCTGCAATGATTTTGAATATCAACTGACCATTAGCACTGGGATTAAAGCTGCTGTTGTGTGAAACGGCCACAAGGTGGCAGCAGTTCTCACTTACCGAATCTGGTGACTAGGGCAACAGAGCCTCAATGGAAGTGGTGTTCTAGATTGGAATTTAGAATGGAATGTGCCAGGAGAAAGCCCCTCAAGTTTGTCTCACTACTTCTTCTTCGTGTTTTTAATTTATTTATTTTTTATTTTTTATTACAGCAAGTTTGATTACAATGTTTGGCTTGTTGTAGGTGTGGAAGATGTGGTTCTTTTACACATATACAGATGTCTGTTCTTCCTGGGATCCTTTTCCCATGTACGTTATGACAGAATGTTGAGTAGTCCTCTCTTGGTATTCTGTAGGTCTTTGGTGATTATATATGTCACCTGTGTTTGTATATGTCTCTTAACCCCAATATCGTAATGAAACCAATCCTCACACCTTTCCATTGGTGAACCATAAGTTTGTTTAATGAATCTGTGATTGCCCTTCTCCGTGGCAATATCTGCCCTGGTATCCATTTTTAGGTAACACCTATAAGTGATATGATATGATATGTGTCTTTCACTTTCTGACTTACTACAAGTCACGTGATTACTTCTAGACTCATCTACGGTGCTGCAAATGGCATTGTGTCCTTTTTTCCCTTGGCTTCTATTCTGCCTTAGCGAGGTCCATTTTCAGCAATGTGATTCCCTGAGGGTTGTGGATTAGCTGACCTGGGCAGCCTTACCCTGCCGGCCCGCCTCCCAAGGTGTGCCTCGTTGAGGTCAATATAAACAGCGCTGCAGGCAGCAATAGCCCCTGAAGCTGTGCCTGACTCCATATTCTCTGCCCCGTCAGCAGTCTCGGGGCTGTGCTGGTGGGAGGGAGTGAGGGGCCACAGCTTTGTGGGTGGCCCGCTGTGAGTGGAGCTCTGCTGGCCATTCTGCAGGAGTTGTCAGGCTGCCAACTGTAAAGAAGAGGATGTGTCACCCATACCTTCCGCTGGAATTTCTCTCCGGACAGAGGTGAGGAAGGCAAAAAGCAGTGGGGGCCGGGACAGGAGGGGTATCTCAGGTAGGGCAATGGAAAGCTTCCGGAAGAGCGCCCGGGGCCAGGACCACCCTGGCTGGCCTGCAGGCACCAAGTTGGCCTGCGTGCTTTCGCTGGTGTGGCTCCACGGCCCTTCCTCTAGGCTTTCAAGCCCTTGTACATATTCAGGTGTTTTACCTGGGAAGGGTGGGAACAGTTCAGCAGCAGCTGGCCTGGGGCTCAGCTCACGTTTACTCACAGATGCCTCGGCACGGTCCCCCAGCTTTGCAATGAGGACGCTCCTTGCGTGGGGGGTGGGTTGCTGGCTGTATGGGAGATGGTTCCCCACCTCTGACCAATTTCAGAATTGTTTACCGCTGGAGCCACTGCCCTGATAGGGTTTTCCTCTGTATAACTCGTGGGTTCAGGTTTTTTTTTTTCTTTTATGTTTCAAGTTAGATTTTATTCCTCTTTTATGTATTTATAGATATAAGCATGGAAATAATTCATTCCTATAAATACATCTGTGTGACGGGAAGAACGTTTTTCT
Source organism: Mesoplodon mirus (assembly GCF_964341445.2). Taxonomy (NCBI): domain Eukaryota; kingdom Metazoa; phylum Chordata; class Mammalia; order Artiodactyla; family Ziphiidae; genus Mesoplodon; species Mesoplodon mirus. The sequence continues at coordinate 126,042,930 of NC_138984.1, forward strand.
GTTTTATTTTTAAATTTTATTTTTTAAAATTTTGAAATTTAATTTTTATTTAATTTTTTTATACAGCACGTTATTATTAGTTATGTATTTTATGCATATACATGTATACAGGTCAATCCCAATCTCCCAACTCATCCCACCACCACCACCCCATGGCTTCCCACACTTGGTGTCCATACGTTTGTTCTCTACCTCTGTGTCTCTATTTCTTCCCTGCAAACCAGTTCATCTGTACCATTTTTTAGGCTCCACATATATGCATTAATATACAACATTTGTTTTCCTCTTTCTGACTTACTTCATTCTGTATGACAGTCTCTCGATCCATCGATGTCTCTACAAATGACCCAGTTTCATTCCTTTTTATGGCCGAGTAATATTCCATTTTATATATGTACCACATCTTTATCCATTCATCTGTCTGTGGGCATTTAGGTGGCTTCCATTACGTGGCTATTGTAAAGAGTGCTGCAACGAACATTGTGGTGAATGTGCCTTTTTGATTTACGGTTTTCTCTGGGTATATGCCCAGAAGTGGGATTGCTGGATCAGATGGTGATTCTATTTCTAGTTTTTTTAAGGAAACTCCATACTGTTCTCCATAGTGACTGTATCAATTTACATTCCCACCAATAGTGGAAGAGGGCTCCTTTTGTCCACACCCTCCCCAGAATTGGTTGTTTGTAGATTTTCTGATGATGCCGATTCTAACAGGTGTGAGGTGACACCTCATTGTAGTTTTGATTTGCATTTCTCTAATAATTAGTGCTGTTGAGCAGCTTTTCATGTGCGTCTTGGCCATCTCTGTGTCTCCTTTGAAGAAACCTCTCTTTAGATCTTCTGCCCATTTTTGTATTGGGTTGTTTGTTCTTTTAATATTAAGCTGCATGAGCTGTTTATATATATTGGAGATTAAACCTCTGTCCATTGATTCGTTTGCAACGACTTTCGCCCATTCTGAGGGATGCCTTTTTCCATTCCCGTTTTTTCTAACAAAAAAGGAAAGAAAGGAAAAGAAGCAGAACACTAATGTGCGTAAAATATGCCTTTTGAAACGGTCGTTTTGAAATATGGACGTCCTTTGAATTTTTTGGTCGATATGTGACCCCAGGATTTGTTTTCAGGGCAGGTGTCATTTACAGGCCTGCAATGATTTTGAATATCAACTGACCATTAGCGCTGGGATTAAAGCTGCTGTTGTGTGAAACGGCCACAAGGTGGCAGCAGTTCTCCCTTACCAAATCTGGTGACTAGGGCAACAGAGCCTCAATGGAAGTGGTGTTCTAGATTGGAATTTAGAATGGAATGTGCCAGGAGAAAGCCCCTCAAGTTTGTCTCACTACTTCTTCTTCGTGTTTTTAATTTAATTTTTTTTTATTTTTTATTACAGCAAGTTTGATTACAATGTTTGGCTTGTTGTAGGTGTGGAAGATGTGGTTCTTTTACACATATACAGATGTCTGTTCTTCCTGGGATCCTTTTCCCATGTACGTTATGACAGAATGTTGAGTAGTCCTCTCTTGGTATTCTGTAGGTCTTTGGTGATTATATATGTCACCTGTGTTTGTATATGTCTCTTAACGCCGATATCGTAATGAAACCAATCCTCACACCTTTCCATTGGTGAACCATAAGTTTGTTTAATGAATCTGTGATTGCCCATCTCCGTGGCACTATCTGCCCTGGTATCCATTTTTAGGTAACACCTATAAGTGATATGATATGATATGTGTCTTTCACTTTCTGACTTACTACAAGTCACGTGATTACTTCTAGACTCATCTACGATGCTGCAAATGGCATTGTGTCCTTTTTTCCCTTGGCTTCTATTCTGCCTTAGCGAGGTCCATTTTCAATAATGTGATTCCCTGAGGGTTGTGGATTAGCTGACCTGGGCAGCCTTACCCTGCCTGCCCGCCTCCCAAGGTGTGTCTCGTTGAGGTCAATATAAACAGCGCTCCAGGCAGCAATAGCCCCTGAAGCTGTGCCTGACTCCATATTCTCTGCCCCGTCAGCAGTCTCGGGGCTGTGCTGGTGGGAGGGAGTGAGGGGCCACAGCTTTGTGGGTGGCCCGCTGTGAGTGGGGCTCTGCTGGCCATTCTGCAGGAGTTGTCAGGCTGCCACCTGTAAAGAAGAGGATGTGTCACCCATACCTTCCGCTGGAATTTCTCTCCGGACAGAGGTGAGGAAGGCAAAAAGCAGTGGGGGCCGGGACAGGAGGGGTATCTCAGGTAGGGCAATGGAAAGCTTCCGGAAGAGCGCCCGGGGCCAGGACCACCCTGGCTGGCCTGCAGGCACCAAGTTGGCCTGCGTGCTTTCGCTGGTGTGGCTCCACGGCCCTTCCTCTAGGCTTTCAAGCCCTTGTACATATTCAGGTGTTTTACCTGGGAAGGGTGGGAACAGTTCAGCAGCAGCTGGCCTGGGGCTCAGCTCACGTTTACTCACAGATGCCTCGGCACGGTCCCCCAGCTTTGCAATGAGGACGCTCCTTGCGTGGGGGGTGGGTTGCTGGCTGTATGGGAGATGGTTCCCCACCTCTGACCAATTTCAGAATTGTTTACCGCTGGAGCAAGTGCCCTGATAGGGTTTTCCTCTGTATAACTCGTGGGTTCAGGTTTTTTTTTTCTTTTATGGTTCAAGTTAGATTTTATTCCTCTTTTATGTATTTATAGATATAAGCATGGAAATAATTCATTCCTATAAATACATCTGTGTGACGGGAAGAACGTTTTTCTGTTTTATTTTTAAATTTTATTTTTTAAAATTTTGAAATTTAATTTTTATTTAATTTTTTTATACAGCACGTTATTATTAGTTATGTATTTTATGCATATACATGTATACAGGTCAATCCCAATCTCCCAACTCATCCCACCACCACCACCCCATGGCTTCCCACACTTGGTGTCCATACGTTTGTTCTCTACCTCTGTGTCTCTATTTCTTCCCTGCAAACCAGTTCATCTGTACCATTTTTTAGGCTCCACATATATGCATTAATATACAATATTTGTTTTCCTCTTTCTGACTTACTTCATTCTGTATGACAGTCTCTCGATCCATCGATGTCTCTACAAATGACCCAGTTTCATTCCTTTTTATGGCCGAGTAATATTCCATTTTATATATGTACCACATCTTTATCCATTCATCTGTCTGTGGCCATTTAGGTGGCTTCCATTACCTGGCTATTGTAAAGAGTGCTGCAACGAACATTGTGGTGAATGTGCCTTTTTGATTTACGGTTTTCTCTGGGTATATGCCCAGAAGTGGGTTTGCTGGATCAGATGGTAATTCTATTTCTAGTTTTTTTAAGGAAACTCCATACTGTTCTCCATAGTGACTGTATCAATTTACATTCCCACCAATAGTGGAAGAGGGCTCCTTTTGTCCACACCCTCCCCAGAATTGGTTGTTTGTAGATTTTCTGATGATGCCGAATCTAACAGGTGTGAGGTGACACCTCATTGTAGTTTTGATTAGCATTTCTCTAATAATTGTTGAGCAGCTTTTCATGTGCGTCTTGGCCATCTCTGTGTCTCCTTTGAAGAAACCTCTCTTTAGATCATCTGCCCATTTTTGTATTGGGTTGTTTGTTCTTTTAATATTAAGCTGCATGAGCTGTTTATATATATTGGAGATTAAACCTCTGTCCATTGATTCCTTTGCAACGATTTTCGCCCATTCTGAGGGATGCCTTTTTCCATTCCCGTTTATTTTTTAACAAAAAAGGAAAGAAAGGAAAAGAAGCAGAACACTAATGTGCGTAAAATATGCCTTTTGAAACGGTCGTTTTGAAATATGGACGTCCTTTGAATTTTTTGGTCGATATGTGACCCCAGGATTTGTTTTCAGGGCAGGTGTCATTTACAGGCCTGCAATGATTTTGAATATCAACTGACCATTAGCGCTGGGATTAAAGCTGCTGTTGTGTGAAACGGCCACAAGGTGGCAGCAGTTCTCCCTTACCAAATCTGGTGACTAGGGCAACAGAGCCTCAATGGAAGTGGTGTTCTAGATTGGAATTTAGAATGGAATGTGCCAGGAGAAAGCCCCTCAAGTTTGTCTCACTACTTCTTCTTCGTGTTTTTAATTTATATATTTTTTATTTTTTATTACAGCAAGTTTGATTACAATGTTTGGCTTGTTGTAGGTGTGGAAGATGTGGTTCTTTTACACATATACAGATGTCTGTTCTTCCTGGGATCCTTTTCCCATGTACGTTATGACAGAATGTTGAGTAGTCCTCTCTTGGTATTCTGTAGGTCTTTGGTGATTATATATGTCACCTGTGTTTGTATATGTCTCTTAACCCCGATATCGTAATGAAACCAATCCTCACACCTTTCCATTGGTGAACCATGTTTGTTTAATGAATCTGTGATTGCCCTTCTCCGTGGCAATATCTGCCCTGGTATCCATTTTTAGGTAACACCTATAAGTGATATGATATGATATGTGTCTTTCACTTTCTGACTTACTACAAGTCACGTGATTACTTCTAGACTCATCTACGGTGCTGCAAATGGCATTGTGTCCTTTTTTCCCTTGGCTTCTATTCTGCCTTAGCGAGGTCCATTTTCAACAATGTGATTCCCTGAGGGTTGTGGATTAGCTGACCTGGGCAGCCTTACCCTGCCGGCCCGCCCTCCCCAGGTGTGCCTCGTTGAGATCAATATAAACAGCGCTCCAGGCAGCAATAGCCCCTGAAGCTGTGCCTGACTCCATATACTCTGCCCCGTCAGCAGTCTCGGGGCTGTGCTGGTGGGAGGGAGTGAGGGGCCACAGATTTGTGGGTGGCCCGATGTGAGTGGGGCTCTGCTGGCCATTCTGCAGGAGTTGTCAGGCTGCCAGCTGTAAAGAAGATGATGTGTCACCCATACCTTCCACTGGAATTTCTCTCCGGACAGAGGTGAGGAAGGCAAAAAGCAGTGGGGGCCGGGACAGGAGGGGTATCTCAGGTAGGGCAATGGAAAGCTTCCAGAAGAGCGCCCGGGGCCAGGACCACCCTGGCTGGCCTGCAGGCACCCAGTTGGCCTGCGTGCTTTCGCTGGTGTGGCTCCACGGCCCTTCCTCTAGGCTTTCAAGACCTTGTACATATTCAGGTGTTTTACCTGGGAAGGGTGGGAACAGTTCAGCAGCAGCTGGCCTGGGGCTCAGCTCACGTTTACTCACAGATGCCTCGGCACGGTCCCCCAGCTTTGCAATGAGGACGCTCCTTGCGTGGGGGGTGGGTTGCTGGCTGTATGGGAGATGGTTCCCCACCTCTGACCAATTTCAGAATTGTTTACCGCTGGAGCAAGTGCCCTGATAGGGTTTTCCTCTGTATAACTCGTGGGTTCAGGTTTCTTTTTTCTTTTATGGTTCAAGTTAGATTTTATTCCTCTTTTATGTATTTATAGATATAAGCATGGAAATAATTCATTCCTATAAATACATCTGTGTGACGGGAAGAACGTTTTTCTGTTTTATTTTTAAATTTTATTTTTTAAAATTTTGAAATTTAATTTTTATTTAATTTTTTTATACAGCACGTTATTATTAGTTATGTATTTTATGCATATACATGTATACAGGTCAATCCCAATCTCCCAACTCATCCCACCACAACCACCCCTTGGCTTCCCACACTTGGTGTCCATACGTTTGTTCTCTACTTCTGTGTCCCTATTTCTTCCTTGCAAACCAGTTCATCTGTACCATTTTTTAGGCTCCACATATATGCATTAATATACAACATTTGTTTTCCTCTTTCTGACTTACTTCATTCTGTATGACAGTCTCTCGATCCATCGATGTCTCTACAAATGACCCAGTTTCATTCCTTTTTATGGCCGAGTAATATTCCATTTTATATATGTACCACATCTTTATCCATTCATCTGTCTGTGGCCATTTAGGTGGCTTCCATTACCTGGCTATTGTAAAGAGTGCTGCAACGAACATTGTGGTGAATGTGCCTTTTTGATTTACGGTTTTCTCTGGGTATATGCCCAGAAGTGGGATTGCTGGATCAGATGGTGATTCTATTTCTAGTTTTTTTAAGGAAACTCCATACTGTTCTCCATAGTGACTGTATCAATTTACATTCCCACCAATAGTGGAAGAGGGCTCCTTTTGTCCACACCCTCCCCAGAATTGGTTGTTTGTAGATTTTCTGATGATGCCGATTCTAACAGGTGTGAGGTGATACCTCATTGTAGTTTTGATTTGCATTTCTCTAATAATTAGTGCTGTTGAGCAGCTTTTCATGTGCGTCTTGGCCATCTCTGTGTCTCCTTTGAAGAAATGTCTCTTTAGATCATCTGCCCATTTTTGTATTGGGTTGTTTGTTTTTTTTAATATTAAGCTGCATGAGCTGTTTATATATATTGGAGATTAAACCTCTGTCCATTGATTCGTTTGCAACGACTTTCGCCCATTCTGAGGGATGCCTTTTTCCATTCCCGTTTTTTTTTTAACAAAAAAGGAAAGAAAGGAAAAAAAGCAGAACACTAATGTGCGTAAAATATGCCTTTTGAAACGGTCGTTTTGAAATATGGACGTCCTTTGAATTTTTTGGTCGATATGTGACCCCAGGATTTGTTTTCAGGGCAGGTGTCATTTACAGGCCTGCAATGATTTTGAATATCAACTGACCATTAGCGCTGGGATTAAAGCTGCTGTTGTGTGAAACGGCCACAAGGTGGCAGCAGTTCTCCCTTACCAAATCTGGTGACTAGGGCAACAGAGCCTCAATGGAAGTGGTGTTCTAGATTGGAATTTAGAATGGAATGTGCCAGGAGAAAGCCCCTCAAGTTTGTCTCACTACTTCTTCGTGTATTTAATTTATTTATTTTTTATTTTTTATTACAGCAAGTTTGATTACAATGTTTGGCTTGTTGTAGGTGTGGAAGATGTGGTTCTTTTACACATATACAGATGTCTGTTCTTCCTGGGATCCTTTTCCCATGTACGTTATGACAGAATGTTGAGTAGTCCTCTCTTGGTATTCTGTAGGTCTTTGGTGATTATATATGTCACCTGTGTTTGTATATGTCTCTTAACCCCGATATCGTAATGAAACCAATCCTCACACCTTTCCATTGGTGAACCATAAGTTTGTTTAATGAATCTGTGATTGCCCTTCTCCGTGGCAATATCTGCCCTGGTATCCATTTTTAGGTAACACCTATAAGTGATATGATATGATATGTGTCTTTCACTTTCTGACTTACTACAAGTCACATGATTACTTCTAGACTCATCTACGGTGCTGCAAATGGCATTGTGTCCTTTTTTCCCTTGGCTTCTATTCTGCCTTAGCGAGGTCCATTTTCAACAATGTGATTCCCTGAGGGTTGTGGATTAGCTGACCTGGGCAGCCTTACCCTGCCGGCCCGCCCACCCCAGGTGTGCCTCGTTGAGGTCAATATAAACAGCGCTCCAGGCAGCAATAGCCCCTGAAGCTGTGCCTGACTCCATATTCTCTGCCCCGCCAGCAGTCTCGGGGCTGTGCTGGTGGGAGGGAGTGAGGGGCCACAGATTTGTGGGTGGCCCGCTGTGAGTGGGGCTCTGCTGGCCATTCTGCAGGAGTTGTCAGGCTGCCACCTGTAAAGAAGAGGATGTGTCACCCATACCTTCCGCTGGAATTTCTCTCCGGACAGAGGTGAGGAAGGCAAAAAGCAGTGGGGGCCTGGACAGGAGGGGTATCTCAGGTAGGGCAATGGAAAGCTTCCAGAAGAGCGCCCGGGGCCAGGACCACCCTGGCTGGCCTGCAGGCACCATGTTGGCCTGCGTGCTTTCGCTGGTGTGGCTCCACGGCCCTTCCTCTAGGCTTTCAAGCCCTTGTACATATTCAGGTGTTTTACCTGGGAAGGGTGGGAACAGTTCAGCAGCAGCTGGCCTGGGGCTCAGCTCACGTTTACTCATAGATGCCTCGGCACGGTCCCCCAGCTTTGCAATGAGGACGCTCCTTGCGTCGGTGGTGTGTTGCTGGCGGTATGGGAGATGGTTCCCCACCTCTGACCAATTTCAGAATTGTTTACTGCTGTAGCAAGTGCCCTGATAGGGTTTTCCTCTGTATAACTCGTGGGTTAAGGTTTTTTATTTTTCTTTTATGGTTCAAGTTAGATTTTATTCCTCTTTTATGTATTTATAGATATAAGCATGGAAATAATTCATTCCTATAAATACATCTGTGTGACGGGAAGAATGTTTTTCTCTTTTATTTTTAAATTTTATTTTTTAAAATTTTGAAATTTAATTTTTATTTTTTTTATACAGCACGTTATTATTAGTTATGTATTTTATGCATATACATGTATACAGGTCAATCCCAATCTCCCAACTCATCCCACCACCACCACCCCATGGCTTCCCACACTTGGTGTCCATACGTTTGTTCTCTACCTCTGTGTCTCTATTTCTTCCCTGCAAACCAGTTCATCTGTACCATTTTTTAGGCTCCATAAATATGCATTAATATACAATATTTGTTTTCCTCTTTCTGACTTACTTCATTCTGTATGACAGTCTCTCGATCCATCGATGTCTCTACAAATGACCCAGTTTCATTCCTTTTTATGGCCGAGTAATATTCCATTTTATATATGTACCACATCTTTATCCATTCATCTGTCTGTGGGCATTTAGGTGGCTTCCATTACCTGGCTATTGTAAAGAGTGCTGCAACGAACATTGTGGTGAATGTGCCTTTTTGATTTACGGTTTTCTCTGGGTATATGCCCAGAAGTGGGATTGCTGGATCAGATGGTGATTCTATTTCTAGTTTTTTTAAGGAAACTCCATACTGTTCTCCATAGTGACTGTATCAATTTACATTCCCACCAATAGTGGAAGAGGGCTCCTTTTGTCCACACCCTCCCCAGAATTGGTTGTTTGTAGATTTTCTGATGATGCCGATTCTAACAGGTGTGAGGTGACACCTCATTGTAGTTTTGATTTGCATTTCTCTAATAATTAGTGCTGTTGAGCAGCTTTTCATGTGCGTCTTGGCCATCTCTGTGTCTCCTTTGAAGAAACCTCTCTTTAGATCTTCTGCCCATTTTTGTATTGGGTTGTTTGTTCTTTTAATATTAAGCTGCATGAGCTGTTTATATATATTGGAGATTAAACCTCTGTCCATTGATTCGTTTGCAACGATTTTCGCCCATTCTGAGGCATGCCTTTTTCCATTCCCGTTTTTTCTAACAAAAAAGGAAAGAAAGGAAAAGAAGCAGAACACTAATGTGCGTAAAATATGCCTTTTGAAACGGTCGTTTTGAAATATGGACGTCCTTTGAATTTTTTGGTCGATATGTGACCCCAGGATTTGTTTTCAGGGCAGGTGTCATTTACAGGCCTGCAATGATTTTGAATATCAACTGACCATTAGCGCTGGGATTAAAGCTGCTGTTGTGTGAAACGGCCACAAGGTGGCAGCAGTTCTCCCTTACCAAATCTGGTGACTAGGGCAACAGAGCCTCAATGGAAGTGGTGTTCTAGATTGGAATTTAGAATGGAATGTGCCAGGAGAAAGCCCCTCAAGTTTGTCTCACTACTTCTTCTTCGTGTTTTTAATTTAATTTTTTTTTATTTTTTATTACAGCAAGTTTGATTACAATGTTTGGCTTGTTGTAGGTGTGGAAGATGTGGTTCTTTTACACATATACAGATGTCTGTTCTTCCTGGGATCCTTTTCCCATGTACGTTATGACAGAATGTTGAGTAGTCCTCTCTTGGTATTCTGTAGGTCTTTGGTGATTATATATGTCACCTGTGTTTGTATATGTCTCTTAACCCCGATATCGTAATGAAACCAATCCTCACACCTTTCCATTGGTGAACCATAAGTTTGTTTAATGAATCTGTGATTGCCCTTCTCCGTGGCAATATCTGCCCTGGTATCCATTTTTAGGTAACACCTATAAGTGATATGATATGATATGTGTCTTTCACTTTCTGACTTACTACAAGTCACGTGATTACTTCTAGACTCATCTACGGTGCTGCAAATGGCATTGTGTCCTTTTTTCCCTTGGCTTCTATTCTGCCTTAGCGAGGTCCATTTTCAGCAATGTGATTCCCTGAGGGTTGTGGATTAGCTGACATGGGCAGCCTTACCCTGCCGGCCCGCCTCCCAAGGTGTGCCTCGTTGAGGTCAATATAAACAGCGCTGCAGGCAGCAATAGCCCCTGAAGCTGTGCCTGACTCCATATTCTCTGCCCCGTCAGCAGTCTCGGGGCTGTGCTGGTGGGAGGGAGTGAGGGGCCACAGCTTTGTGGGTGGCCCGCTGTGAGTGGGGCTCTGCTGGCCATTCTGCAGGAGTTGTCAGGCTGCCAACTGTAAAGAAGGGGATGTGTCACCCATACCTTCCGCTGGAATTTCTCTCCGGACAGAGATGAGGAAGGCAAAAAGCAGTGGGGGCCGGGACAGGAGGGGTATCTCAGGTAGGGCAATGGAAAGCTTCTGGAAGAGCGCCCGGGGCCAGGACCACCCTGGCTGGCCTGCAGGCACCAAGTTGGCCTGCGTGCTTTCGCTGGTGTGGCTCCACGGCCCTTCCTCTAGGCTTTCAAGCCCTTGTACATATTCAGGTGTTTTACCTGGGAAGGGTGGGAACAGTTCAGCAGCAGCTGGCCTGGGGCTCAGCTCACGTTTACTCACAGATGCCTCGGCACGGTCCCCCAGCTTTGCAATGAGGACGCTCCTTGCGTGGGGGGTGGGTTGCTGGCTGTATGGGAGATGGTTCCCCACCTCTGAACAATTTCAGAATTGTTTACCGCTGGAGCAAGTGCCCTGATAGGGTTTTCCTCTGTATAACTCGTGGGTTCAGGTTTTTTTTTTCTTTTATGTTTCAAGTTAGATTTTATTCCTCTTTTATGTATTTATAGATATAAGCATGGAAATAATTCATTCCTATAAATACATCTGTGTGACGGGAAGAACGTTTTTCTGTTTTATTTTTAAATTTTATTTTTTAAAATTTTGAAATTTAATTTTTATTTAATTTTTTTATACAGCACGTTATTATTAGTTATGTATTTTATGCATATACATGTATACAGGTCAATCCCAATCTCCCAACTCATCCCACCACCACCACCCCATGGCTTCCCACACTTGGTGTCCATACGTTTGTTCTCTACCTCTGTGTCTCTATTTCTTCCCTGCAAACCAGTTCATCTGTACCATTTTTTAGGCTCCACATATATGCATTAATATACAACATTTGTTTTCCTCTTTCTGACTTACTTCATTCTGTATGACAGTCTCTCGATCCATCGATGTCTCTACAAATGACCCAGTTTCATTCCTTTTTATGGCCGAGTAATATTCCATTTTATATATGTACCACATCTTTATCCATTCATCTGTCTGTGGGCATTTAGGTGGCTTCCATTACCTGGCTATTGTAAAGAGTGCTGCAACGAACATTGTGGTGAATGTGCCTTTTTGATTTACGGTTTTCTCTGGGTATATGCCCAGAAGTGGGATTGCTGGATCAGATGGTGATTCTATTTCTAGTTTTTTTAAGGAAACTCCATACTGTTCTCCATAGTGACTGTATCAATTTACATTCCCACCAATAGTGGAAGAGGGCTCCTTTTGTCCACACCCTCCCTAGAATTGGTTGTTTGTAGATTTTCTGATGATGCCGATTCTAACAGGTGTGAGGTGACACCTCATTGTAGTTTTGATTTGCATTTCTCTAATAATTAGTGCTGTTGAGCAGCTTTTCATGTGCGTCTTGGCCATCTCTGTGTCTCCTTTGAAGAAACCTCTCTTTAGATCTTCTGCCCATTTTTGTATTGGGTTGTTTGTTCTTTTAATATTAAGCTGCATGAGCTGTTTATATATATTGGAGATTAAACCTCTGTCCATTGATTCGTTTGCAACGATTTTCGCCCATTCTGAGGGATGCCTTTTTCCATTCCCGTTTTTTCTAACAAAAAAGGAAAGAAAGGAAAAGAAGCAGAACACTAATGTGCGTAAAATATGCCTTTTGAAACGGTCGTTTTGAAATATGGACGTCCTTTGAATTTTTTGGTCGATATGTGACCCCAGGATTTGTTTTCAGGGCAGGTGTCATTTACAGGCCTGCAATGATTTTGAATATCAACTGACCATTAGCACTGGGATTAAAGCTGCTGTTGTGTGAAACGGCCACAAGGTGGCAGCAGTTCTCACTTACCGAATCTGGTGACTAGGGCAACAGAGCCTCAATGGAAGTGGTGTTCTAGATTGGAATTTAGAATGGAATGTGCCAGGAGAAAGCCCCTCAAGTTTGTCTCACTACTTCTTCTTCGTGTTTTTAATTTATTTATTTTTTATTTTTTATTACAGCAAGTTTGATTACAATGTTTGGCTTGTTGTAGGTGTGGAAGATGTGGTTCTTTTACACATATACAGATGTCTGTTCTTCCTGGGATCCTTTTCCCATGTACGTTATGACAGAATGTTGAGTAGTCCTCTCTTGGTATTCTGTAGGTCTTTGGTGATTATATATGTCACCTGTGTTTGTATATGTCTCTTAACCCCAATATCGTAATGAAACCAATCCTCACACCTTTCCATTGGTGAACCATAAGTTTGTTTAATGAATCTGTGATTGCCCTTCTCCGTGGCAATATCTGCCCTGGTATCCATTTTTAGGTAACACCTATAAGTGATATGATATGATATGTGTCTTTCACTTTCTGACTTACTACAAGTCACGTGATTACTTCTAGACTCATCTACGGTGCTGCAAATGGCATTGTGTCCTTTTTTCCCTTGGCTTCTATTCTGCCTTAGCGAGGTCCATTTTCAGCAATGTGATTCCCTGAGGGTTGTGGATTAGCTGACCTGGGCAGCCTTACCCTGCCGGCCCGCCTCCCAAGGTGTGCCTCGTTGAGGTCAATATAAACAGCGCTGCAGGCAGCAATAGCCCCTGAAGCTGTGCCTGACTCCATATTCTCTGCCCCGTCAGCAGTCTCGGGGCTGTGCTGGTGGGAGGGAGTGAGGGGCCACAGCTTTGTGGGTGGCCCGCTGTGAGTGGAGCTCTGCTGGCCATTCTGCAGGAGTTGTCAGGCTGCCAACTGTAAAGAAGAGGATGTGTCACCCATACCTTCCGCTGGAATTTCTCTCCGGACAGAGGTGAGGAAGGCAAAAAGCAGTGGGGGCCGGGACAGGAGGGGTATCTCAGGTAGGGCAATGGAAAGCTTCCGGAAGAGCGCCCGGGGCCAGGACCACCCTGGCTGGCCTGCAGGCACCAAGTTGGCCTGCGTGCTTTCGCTGGTGTGGCTCCACGGCCCTTCCTCTAGGCTTTCAAGCCCTTGTACATATTCAGGTGTTTTACCTGGGAAGGGTGGGAACAGTTCAGCAGCAGCTGGCCTGGGGCTCAGCTCACGTTTACTCACAGATGCCTCGGCACGGTCCCCCAGCTTTGCAATGAGGACGCTCCTTGCGTGGGGGGTGGGTTGCTGGCTGTATGGGAGATGGTTCCCCACCTCTGACCAATTTCAGAATTGTTTACCGCTGGAGCCACTGCCCTGATAGGGTTTTCCTCTGTATAACTCGTGGGTTCAGGTTTTTTTTTTTCTTTTATGTTTCAAGTTAGATTTTATTCCTCTTTTATGTATTTATAGATATAAGCATGGAAATAATTCATTCCTATAAATACATCTGTGTGACGGGAAGAACGTTTTTCTGTTTTATTTTTAAATTTTATTTTTTAAAATTTTGAAATTTAATTTTTATTTAATTTTTTTATACAGCACGTTATTATTAGTTATGTATTTTATGCATATACATGTATACAGGTCAATCCCAATCTCCCAACTCATCCCACCACCACCACCCCATGGCTTCCCACACTTGGTGTCCATACGTTTGTTCTCTACCTCTGTGTCTCTATTTCTTCCCTGCAAACCAGTTCATCTGTACCATTTTTTAGGCTCCACATATATGCATTAATATACAACATTTGTTTTCCTCTTTCTGACTTACTTCATTCTGTATGACAGTCTCTCGATCCATCGATGTCTCTACAAATGACCCAGTTTCATTCCTTTTTATGGCCGAGTAATATTCCATTTTATATATGTACCACATCTTTATCCATTCATCTGTCTGTGGGCATTTAGGTGGCTTCCATTACGTGGCTATTGTAAAGAGTGCTGCAACGAACATTGTGGTGAATGTGCCTTTTTGATTTACGGTTTTCTCTGGGTATATGCCCAGAAGTGGGATTGCTGGATCAGATGGTGATTCTATTTCTAGTTTTTTTAAGGAAACTCCATACTGTTCTCCATAGTGACTGTATCAATTTACATTCCCACCAATAGTGGAAGAGGGCTCCTTTTGTCCACACCCTCCCCAGAATTGGTTGTTTGTAGATTTTCTGATGATGCCGATTCTAACAGGTGTGAGGTGACACCTCATTGTAGTTTTGATTTGCATTTCTCTAATAATTAGTGCTGTTGAGCAGCTTTTCATGTGCGTCTTGGCCATCTCTGTGTCTCCTTTGAAGAAACCTCTCTTTAGATCTTCTGCCCATTTTTGTATTGGGTTGTTTGTTCTTTTAATATTAAGCTGCATGAGCTGTTTATATATATTGGAGATTAAACCTCTGTCCATTGATTCGTTTGCAACGACTTTCGCCCATTCTGAGGGATGCCTTTTTCCATTCCCGTTTTTTCTAACAAAAAAGGAAAGAAAGGAAAAGAAGCAGAACACTAATGTGCGTAAAATATGCCTTTTGAAACGGTCGTTTTGAAATATGGACGTCCTTTGAATTTTTTGGTCGATATGTGACCCCAGGATTTGTTTTCAGGGCAGGTGTCATTTACAGGCCTGCAATGATTTTGAATATCAACTGACCATTAGCGCTGGGATTAAAGCTGCTGTTGTGTGAAACGGCCACAAGGTGGCAGCAGTTCTCCCTTACCAAATCTGGTGACTAGGGCAACAGAGCCTCAATGGAAGTGGTGTTCTAGATTGGAATTTAGAATGGAATGTGCCAGGAGAAAGCCCCTCAAGTTTGTCTCACTACTTCTTCTTCGTGTTTTTAATTTAATTTTTTTTTATTTTTTATTACAGCAAGTTTGATTACAATGTTTGGCTTGTTGTAGGTGTGGAAGATGTGGTTCTTTTACACATATACAGATGTCTGTTCTTCCTGGGATCCTTTTCCCATGTACGTTATGACAGAATGTTGAGTAGTCCTCTCTTGGTATTCTGTAGGTCTTTGGTGATTATATATGTCACCTGTGTTTGTATATGTCTCTTAACGCCGATATCGTAATGAAACCAATCCTCACACCTTTCCATTGGTGAACCATAAGTTTGTTTAATGAATCTGTGATTGCCCATCTCCGTGGCACTATCTGCCCTGGTATCCATTTTTAGGTAACACCTATAAGTGATATGATATGATATGTGTCTTTCACTTTCTGACTTACTACAAGTCACGTGATTACTTCTAGACTCATCTACGATGCTGCAAATGGCATTGTGTCCTTTTTTCCCTTGGCTTCTATTCTGCCTTAGCGAGGTCCATTTTCAATAATGTGATTCCCTGAGGGTTGTGGATTAGCTGACCTGGGCAGCCTTACCCTGCCTGCCCGCCTCCCAACGTGTGTCTCGTTGAGGTCAATATAAACAGCGCTCCAGGCAGCAATAGCCCCTGAAGCTGTGCCTGACTCCATATTCTCTGCCCCGTCAGCAGTCTCGGGGCTGTGCTGGTGGGAGGGAGTGAGGGGCCACAGCTTTGTGGGTGGCCCGCTGTGAGTGGGGCTCTGCTGGCCATTCTGCAGGAGTTGTCAGGCTGCCACCTGTAAAGAAGAGGATGTGTCACCCATACCTTCCGCTGGAATTTCTCTCCGGACAGAGGTGAGGAAGGCAAAAAGCAGTGGGGGCCGGGACAGGAGGGGTATCTCAGGTAGGGCAATGGAAAGCTTCCGGAAGAGCGCCCGGGGCCAGGACCACCCTGGCTGGCCTGCAGGCACCAAGTTGGCCTGCGTGCTTTCGCTGGTGTGGCTCCACGGCCCTTCCTCTAGGCTTTCAAGCCCTTGTACATATTCAGGTGTTTTACCTGGGAAGGGTGGGAACAGTTCAGCAGCAGCTGGCCTGGGGCTCAGCTCACGTTTACTCACAGATGCCTCGGCACGGTCCCCCAGCTTTGCAATGAGGACGCTCCTTGCGTGGGGGGTGGGTTGCTGGCTGTATGGGAGATGGTTCCCCACCTCTGACCAATTTCAGAATTGTTTACCGCTGGAGCAAGTGCCCTGATAGGGTTTTCCTCTGTATAACTCGTGGGTTCAGGTTTTTTTTTTCTTTTATGGTTCAAGTTAGATTTTATTCCTCTTTTATGTATTTATAGATATAAGCATGGAAATAATTCATTCCTATAAATACATCTGTGTGACGGGAAGAACGTTTTTCTGTTTTATTTTTAAATTTTATTTTTTAAAATTTTGAAATTTAATTTTTATTTAATTTTTTTATACAGCACGTTATTATTAGTTATGTATTTTATGCATATACATGTATACAGGTCAATCCCAATCTCCCAACTCATCCCACCACCACCACCCCATGGCTTCCCACACTTGGTGTCCATACGTTTGTTCTCTACCTCTGTGTCTCTATTTCTTCCCTGCAAACCAGTTCATCTGTACCATTTTTTAGGCTCCACATATATGCATTAATATACAATATTTGTTTTCCTCTTTCTGACTTACTTCATTCTGTATGACAGTCTCTCGATCCATCGATGTCTCTACAAATGACCCAGTTTCATTCCTTTTTATGGCCGAGTAATATTCCATTTTATATATGTACCACATCTTTATCCATTCATCTGTCTGTGGGCATTTAGGTGGCTTCCATTACCTGGCTATTGTAAAGAGTGCTGCAACGAACATTGTGGTGAATGTGCCTTTTTGATTTACGGTTTTCTCTGGGTATATGCCCAGAAGTGGGATTGCTGGATCAGATGGTAATTCTATTTCTAGTTTTTTTAAGGAAACTCCATACTGTTCTCCATAGTGACTGTATCAATTTACATTCCCACCAATAGTGGAAGAGGGCTCCTTTTGTCCACACCCTCCCCAGAATTGGTTGTTTGTAGATTTTCTGATGATGCCGATTCTAACAGGTGTGAGGTGACACCTCATTGTAGTTTTGATTTGCATTTCTCTAATAATTAGTGCTGTTGAGCAGCTTTTCATGTGCGTCTTGGCCATCTCTGTGTCTCCTTTGAAGAAACCTCTCTATAGATCTTCTGCCCATTTTTGTATTGGGTTGTTTGTTGTTTTAATATTAAGCTGCATGAGCTGTTTATATATATTGGAGATTAAACCTCTGTCCATTGATTCGTTTGCAACGATTTTCGCCCATTCTGAGGGATGCCTTTTTCCATTCCCATTTTTTCTAACAAAAAAGGAAAGAAAGGAAAAGAAGCAGAACACTAATGTGCGTAAAATATGCCTTTTGAAACGGTCATTTTGAAATATGGACGTCCTTTGAATTTTTTGGTCGATATGTGACCCCAGGATTTGTTTTCAGGGCAGGTGTCATTTACAGGCCTGCAATGATTTTGAATATCAACTGACCATTAGCGCTGGGATTAAAGCTGCTGTTGTGTGAAACGGCCACAAGGTGGCAGCCGTGCTCCCTTACCAAATCTGGTGACTAGGGCAACAGAGCCTCAATGGAAGTGGTGTTCTAGATTGGAATTTAGAATGGAATGTGCCAGGAGAAAGCCCCTCAAGTTTGTCTCACTACTTCTTCGTGTTTTTAATTTAATTTTTTTATTTTTTATTACAGCAAGTTTGATTACAATGTTTGGCTTGTTGTAGGTGTGGAAGATGTGGTTCTTTTACACATATACAGATGTCTGTTCTTCCTGGGATCCTTTTCCCATGTACGTTATGACAGAATGTTGAGTAGTCCTCTCTTGGTATTCTGTAGGTCTTTGGTGATTATATATGTCACCTGTGTTTGTATATGTCTGTTAACCCCGTTATCGTAATGAAACCAATCCTCACACCTTTCCATTGGTGAACCATAAGTTTGTTTAATGAATCTGTGATTGCCCTTCTCCGTGACAATATCTGCCCTGGTATCCATTTTTAGGTAACACCTATAAGTGATATGATATGATATGTGTCTTTCACTTTCTGACTTACTACAAGTCACGTGATTACTTCTAGACTCATCTACGGTGCTGCAAATGGCATTGTGTCCTTTTTTCCCTTGGCTTCTATTCTGCCTTAGCGAGGTCCATTTTCAACAATGTGATTCCCTGAGGGTTGTGGATTAGCTGATCTGGGCAGCCTTACCCTGCCGGCCCGCCCTCCCCAGGTGTGCCTCGTTGAGGTCAATATAAACAGCGCTCCAGGCAGCAATAGCCCCTGAAGCTGTGCCTGACTCCATATTCTCTGCCCCGTCAGCAGTATCGGGGCTGTGCTGGTGGGAGGGAGTGAGGGGCCACAGATTTGTGGGTGGCCCGCTGTGAGTGGGGCTCTGCTGGCCATTCTGCAGGAGTTGTCAGGCTGCCACCTGTAAAGAAGAGGATGTGTCACCCATACCTTCCGCTGGAATTTCTCTCCGGACAGAGGTGAGGAAGGCAAAAAGCAGTGGGGCCGGGACAGGAGGGGTATCTCAGGTAGGGCAATGGAAAGCTTCCGGAAGAGCGCCCGGGGCCAGGACCACCCTGGCTGACCTGCAGGCACCAAGTTGGCCTGCGTGCTTTCGCTGGTGTGGCTCCACGGCCCTTCCTCTAGGCTTTCAAGACCTTGTACATATTCAGGTGTTTTACCTGGAAAGGGTGGGAACAGTTCAGCAGCAGCTGGCCTGGGGCTCAGCTCACGTTTACTCATAGATGCCTCGGCACGGTCCCCCAGCTTTGCAATGAGGACGCTCCTTCCGTGGGGGGTGGGTTGCTGGCGGTATGGGAGATGGTTCCCCACCTCTGACCAATTTCAGAATTGTTTACCGCTGGAGCAAGTGCCCTGATAGGGTTTTCCTCTGTATAACTCGTGGGTTAAGGTTTTTTTTTTTTCTTTTATGTTTCAAGTTAGATTTTATTCCTCTTTTATGTATTTATAGATATAAGCATGGAAATAATTCATTCCTATAAATACATCTGTGTGACGGGAAGAACATTTTTCTGTTTTATTTTTAAATTTTATTTTTTAAAATTTTGAAATTTAATTTTTATTTTTTTTATACAGCACGTTATTATTAGTTATGTATTTTATGCATATACATGTATACAGGTCAATCCCAATCTCCCAACTCATCCCACCACCACCACCCCATGGCTTCCCACACTTGGTGTCCATACGTTTGTTCACTACCTCTGTGTCTCTATTTCTTCCCTGCAAAGCAGTTCATCTGTACCATTTTTTAGGCTCCACATATATGCATTAATATACAACATTTGTTTTCCTCTTTCTGACTTACTTCATTCTGTATGACAGTCTCTCGATCCATCGATGTCTCTACAAATGACCCAGTTTCATTCCTTTTTATGGCCGAGTAATATTCCATTTTATATATGTACCACATCTTTATCCATTCATCTGTCTGTGGGCATTTAGGTGGCTTCCATTACCTGGCTATTGTAAAGAGAGCTGCAACGAACATTGTGGTGAATGTGCCTTTTTGATTTACGGTTTTCTCTGGGTATATGCCCAGAAGTGGGATTGCTGTATCAGATGGTGATTCTATTTCTAGTTTTTTTAAGGAAACTCCATACTGTTCTCCATAGTGACTGTATCAATTTACATTCCCACCAATAGTGGAAGAGGGCTCCTTTTGTCCACACCCTCCCCAGAATTGGTTGTTTGTAGATTTTCTGATGATGCCGATTCTAACAGGTGTGAGGTGACACCTCATTGTAGTTTTGATTTGCATTTCTCTAATAATTAGTGCTGTTGAGCAGCTTTTCATGTGCGTCTTGGCCATCTCTGTGTCTCCTTTGAAGAAACCTCTCTTTAGATCTTCTGCCCATTTTTGTATTGGGTTGTTTGTTCTTTTAATATTAAGCTGCATGAGCTGTTTATATATATTGGAGATTAAACCTCTGTCCATTGATTCGTGTGCATCGATTTTCGCCCATTCTGAGGGATGCCTTTTTCCATTCCCGTTTTTTCTAACAAAAAAGGAAAGAAAGGAAAAGAAGCAGAACACTAATGTGCGTAAAATATGCCTTTTGAAACGGTCGTTTTGAAATATGGACATCCTTTGAATTTTTTGGTCGATATGTGACCCCAGGATTTGTTTTCAGGGCAGGTGTCATTTACAGGCCTGCAATGATTTTGAATATCAACTGACCATTAGCGCTGGGATTAAAGCTGCTGTTGTGTGAAACGGCCACAAGGTGGCAGCCGTTCTCCCTTACCAAATCTGGTGACTAGGGCAACAGAGCCTCAATGGAAGTGGTGTTCTAGATTGGAATTTAGAATGGAATGTGCCAGGAGAAAGCCCCTCAAGTTTGTCTCACTACTTCTTCGTGTTTTTAATTTAATTTTTTTATTTTTTATTACAGCAAGTTTGATTACAATGTTTGGCTTGTTGTAGGTGTGGAAGATGTGGATCTTTTACACATATACAGATGTCTGTTCTTCCTGGGATCCTTTTCCCATGTACGTTATGACAGAATGTTGAGTAGTCCTCTCTTGGTATTCTGTAGGTCTTTGGTGATTATATATGTCACCTGTGTTTGTATATGTCTGTTAACCCCGTTATCGTAATGAAACCAATCCTCACACCTTTCCATTGGTGAACCATAAGTTTGTTTAATGAATCTGTGATTGCCCTTCTCCGTGGCAATATCTGCCCTGGTATCCATTTTTAGGTAACACCTATAAGTGATATGATATGATATGTGTATTTCACTTTCTGACTTACTACAAGTCACGTGATTACTTCTAGACTCATCTACGGTGCTGCAAATGGCATTGTGTCCTTTTTTCCCTTGGCTTCTATTCTGCCTTAGCGAGGTCCATTTTCAACAATGTGATTCCCTGAGGGTTGTGGATTAGCTGACCTGGGCAGCCTTACAATGCCGGCCCGCCCTCCCCAGGTGTGCCTCGTTGAGGTCAATATAAACAGCGCTCCAGGCAGCAATAGCCCCTGAAGCTGTGCCTGACTCCATATTCTCTGCCCCTTCAGCAGTCTCGGGGCTGTGCTGGTGGGAGGGAGTGAGGGGCCACAGATTTGTGGGTGGCCCGCTGTGAGTGGGGATCTGCTGGCCATTCTGCAGGAGTTGTCAGGCTGCCACCTGTAAATAAGAGGATGTGTCACCCGTACCTTCCGCTGGAATTTCTCTCCGGACAGAGGTGAGGAAGGCAAAAAGCAGTGGGGGCCGGGACAGGAGGGGTATCTCAGGTAGGGCAATGGAAAGCTTCCAGAAGAGCGCCCGGGGCCAGGACCACCCTGGCTGGCCTGCAGGCACCAAGTTGGCCTGCGTGCTTTCGCTGGTGTGGCTCCACGGCCCTTCCTCTAGGATTTCAAGACCTTGTACATATTCAGGTGTTTTACCTGGGAAGGGTGGGAACAGTTCAGCAGCAGCTGGCCTGGGGCTCAGCTCACGTTTACTCATAGATGCCTCGGCACGGTCCCCCAGCTTTGCAATGAGGACGCTCCTTGCGTGGGGGGTGGGTTGCTGGCGGTATGGGAGATGGTTCCCCACCTCTGACCAATTTCAGAATTGTTTACTGCTGGAGCAAGTGCCCTGATAGGGTTTTCCTCTGTATAACTCGTGGGTTCAGGTTTTTTATTTTTCTTTTATGTTTCAAGTTAGATTTTATTCCTCTTTTATGTATTTATAGATATAAGCATGGAAATAATTCATTCCTATAAATACATCTGTGTGACGGGAAGAACGTTTTTCTGTTTTATTTTTAAATTTTATTTTTTAAAATTTTGAAATTTAATTTTTATTTTTTTTATACAGCACGTTATTATTAGTTATGTATTTTATGCATATACATGTATACAGGTCAATCCCAATCTCCCAACTCATCCCACCACCACCACCCCATGGCTTCCCACACTTGGTGTCCATACGTTTGTTCTCTACCTCTGTGTCTCTATTTCTTCCCTGCAAACCAGTTCATCTGTACCATTTTTTAGGCTCCACATATATGCATTAATATACAATATTTGTTTTCCTCTTTCTGACTTACTTCATTCTGTATGACAGTCTCTCGATCCATCGATGTCTCTACAAATGACCCAGTTTCATTCCTTTTTATGGCCGAGTAATATTCCATTTTATATATGTACCACATCTTTATCCATTCATCTGTCTGTGGGCATTTAGGTGGCTTCCATTACCTGGCTATTGTAAAGAGTGCTGCACCGAACATTGTGGTGAATGTGCCTTTTTGATTTACGGTTTTCTCTGGATATATGCCCAGAAGTGGGATTGCTGGATCAGATGGTAATTCTATTTCTAGTTTTTTTAAGGAAACTCCATACTGTTCTCCATAGTGACTGTATCAATTTACATTCCCACCGATAGTGGAAGAGGGCTCCTTTTGTCCACACCCTCCCCAGAATTGGTTGTTTGTAGATTTTCTGATGATGCCGATTCTAACAGGTGTGAGGTGACACCTCATTGTAGTTTTGATTTGCATTTCTCTAATAATTAGTGCTGTTGAGCAGCTTTTCATGTGCGTCTTGGCCATCTCTGTGTCTCCTTTGAAGAAACCTCTCTTTAGATCTTCTGCCCATTTTTGTATTGGGTTGTTTGTTCTTTTAATATTAAGCTGCATGAGCTGTTTATATATATTGGAGATTAAACCTCTGTCCATTGATTCGTTTGCAACGACTTTCGCCCATTCTGAGGGATGCCTTTTTCCATTCCCGTTTTTTTTTAACAAAAAAGGAAAGAAAGGAAAAGAAGCAGAACACTAATGTGGGTAAAATATGCCTTTTGAAACGGTCGTTTTGAAATATGGACGTCCTTTGCATTTTTTGGTCGATATGTGACCCCAGGATTTGTTTTCAGGGCAGGTGTCATTTACAGGCCTGCAATGATTTTGAATATCAACTGACCATTAGCGCTGGGATTAAAGCTGCTGTTGTGTGAAACGGCCACAAGGTGGCAGCAGTTCTCCCTTACCAATTCTGGTGACTAGGGCAACAGAGCCTCAATGGAAGTGGTGTTCTAGATTGGAATTTAGAATGGAATGTGCCAGGAGAAAGCCCCTCAAGTTTGTCTCACTACTTCTTCTTCGTGTTTTTAATTTAAATTTTTTTTATTTTTTATTACAGCATGTTTGATTACAATGTTTGGCTTGTTGTAGGTGTGGAAGATGTGGTTCTTTTACCCATATACAGATGTCTGTTCTTCCTGGGATCCTTTTCCCATGTACGTTATGACAGAATGTTGAGTAGTCCTCTCTTGGTATTCTGTAGGTCTTTGGTGATTATATATGTCACCTGTGTTTGTATATGTCTCTTAACCCCGATATCGTAATGAAACCAATCCTCACACCTTTCCATTGGTGAACCATAAGTTTGTTTAATGAATCTGTGATTGCCCTTCTCCGTGGCAATATCTGCCCTGGTATCCATTTTTAGGTAACACCTATAAGTGATATGATATGATATGTGTCTTTCACTTTCTGACTTACTACAAGTCACGTGATTACTTGTAGACTCATCTACGGTGCTGCAAATGGCATTGTGTCCTTTTTTCCCTTGGCTTCTATTCTGCCTTAGCGAGGTCCATTTTCAACAATGTGATTCCCTGAGGGTTGTGGATTAGCTGACCTGGGCAGCCTTACCCTGCCGGCCCGCCCTCCCCAGGTGTGCCTCGTTGAGGTCAATATAAACAGCGCTCCAGGCAGCAATAGCCCCTGAAGCTGTGCCTGACTCCATATTCTCTGCCCCGTCAGCAGTCTCGGGGCTGTGCTGGTGGGAGGGAGTGAGGGGCCACAGCTTTGTGGGTGGCCCGCTGTGAGTGGGGCTCTGCTGGCCATTCTGCAGGAGTTGTCAGGCTGCCACCTGTAAAGAAGAGGATGTGTCACCCATACCTTCCGCTGGAATTTCTCTCCGGACAGAGGTGAGGAAGGCAAAAAGCAGTGGGGGCCGGGACAGGAGGGGTATCTCAGGTAGGGCAATGGAAAGCTTCTGGAAGAGCGCCCGGGGCCAGGACAACCCTGGCTGGCCTGCAGGCACCAAGTTGGCCTGCGTGCTTTCGCTGGTGTGGCTCCACGGCCCTTCCTCTAGGATTTCAAGACCTTGTACATATTCAGGTGTTTTACCTGGGAAGGGTTGGAACAGTTCAGCAGCAGCTGGCCTGGGGCTCAGCTCACGTTTACTCACAGATGCCTCGGCACGGTCCCCCAGCTTTGCAATGAGGACGCTCCTTGCGTGGGGGGTGGGTTGCTGGCTGTATGGGAGATGGTTCCCCACCTCTGACCAATTTCAGAATTGTTTACCGCTGGAGCAAGTGCCCTGATAGGGTTTTCCTCTGTATAACTCGTGGGTTCAGGTTTTTTATTTTTCTTTTATGTTTCAAGTTAGATTTTATTCCTCTTTTATGTATTTATAGATATAAGCATGGAAATAATTCATTCCTATAAATACATCTGTGTGACGGGAAGAACGTTTTTCTGTTTTATTTTTAAATTTTATTTTTTAAAATTTTGAAATTTAATTTTTATTTTTTTTATACAGCACGTTATTATTAGTTATGTATTTTATGCATATACATGTATACAGGTCAATCCCAATCTCCCAACTCATCCCACCACCACCACCCCATGGCTTCCCACACTTGGTGTCCATACGTTTGTTCTCTACCTCTGTGTCTCTATTTCTTCCCTGCCAACCAGTTCATTTTTTAGGCTCCACATATATGCATTAATATACAATATTTGTTTTCCTCTTTCTGACTTACTTCATTCTGTATGACAGTCTCTCGATCCATCGATGTCTCTACAAATGACCCAGTTTCATTCCTTTTTATGGCCGAGTAATATTCCATTTTATATATGTACCACATCTTTATCCATTCATCTGTCTGTGGGCATTTAGGTGGCTTCCATTACCTGGCTATTGTAAAGAGTGCTGCAACGAACATTGTGGTGAATGTGCCTTTTTGATTTACGGTTTTCTCTGGGTATATGCCCAGAAGTGGGATTGCTGGATCAGATGGTAATTCTATTTCTAGTTTTTTTAAGGAAACTCCATACTGTTCTCCATAGTGACTG
Source organism: Mesoplodon mirus (assembly GCF_964341445.2). Taxonomy (NCBI): domain Eukaryota; kingdom Metazoa; phylum Chordata; class Mammalia; order Artiodactyla; family Ziphiidae; genus Mesoplodon; species Mesoplodon mirus. Next base: position 126,068,129 of record NC_138984.1, read on the forward strand.
TATCAATTTACATTCCCACCAATAGTGGAAGAGGGCTCCTTTTGTCCACACCCTCCCCAGAATTGGCTGTTTGTAGATTTTCTGATGATGCCGATTCTAACAGGTGTGAGGTGACACCTCATTGTTGTTTTGATTTGCATTTCTCTAATAATTAGTGCTGTTGAGCAGGTTTTCATGTGCGTCTTGGCCATCTCTGTGTCTCCTTTGAAGAAACCTCTCTTTAGATCTTCTGCCCATTTTTGTATTGGGTTGTTTGTTCTTTTAATATTAAGCTGCATGAGCTGTTTATATATATTGGAGATTAAACCTCTGTCCATTGATTCGTTTGCAACGACTTTCGCCCATTCTGAGGGATGCCTTTTTCCATTCCCGTTTTTTTTTAACAAAAAAGGAAAGAAAGGAAAAGAAGCAGAACACTAATGTGGGTAAAATATGCCTTTTGAAACGGTCGTTTTGAAATATGGACGTCCTTTGCATTTTTTGGTCGATATGTGACCCCAGGATTTGTTTTCAGGGCAGGTGTCATTTACAGGCCTGCAATGATTTTGAATATCAACTGACCATTAGCGCTGGGATTAAAGCTGCTGTTGTGTGAAACGGCCACAAGGTGGCAGCAGTTCTCCCTTACCAAATCTGGTGACTAGGGCAACAGAGCCTCAATGGAAGTGGTGTTCTAGATTGGAATTTAGAATGGAATGTGCCAGGAGAAAGCCCCTCAAGTTTGTCTCACTACTTCTTCGTGTTTTTAATTTAATTTTTTTTTATTTTTTATTACAGCAAGTTTGATTACAATGTTTGGCTTGTTGTAGGTGTGGAAGATGTGGTTCTTTTACACATATACAGATGTCTGTTCTTCCTGGGATCCTTTTCCCATGTACGTTATGACAGAATGTTGAGTAGTCCTCTCTTGGTATTCTGTAGGTCTTTGGTGATTATATATGTCACCTGTGTTTGTATATGTCTCTTAACCCCGATATCGTAATGAAACCAATCCTCACACCTTTCCATTGGTGAACCATAAGTTTGTTTAATGAATCTGTGATTGCCCTTCTCCGTGGCAATATCTGCCCTGGTATCCATTTTTAGGTAACACCTATAAGTGATATGATATGATATGTGTCTTTCACTTTCTGACTTACTACAAGTCACGTGATTACTTCTAGACTCATCTACGGTGCTGCAAATGGCATTGTGTCCTTTTTTCCCTTGGCTTCTATTCTGCCTTAGCGAGGTCCATTTTCAACAATGTGATTCCCTGAGGGTTGTGGATTAGCTGACCTGGGCAGCCTTACCCTGCCGGCCCGCCCTCCCCAGGTGTGCCTCGTTGAGGTCAATATAAACAGCGCTCCAGGCAGCAATAGCCCCTGAAGCTGTGCCTGACTCCATATTCTCTGCCCCGTCAGCAGTCTCAGGGCTGTGCTGGTGGGAGGGAGTGAGGGGCCACAGCTTTGTGGGTGGCCCGCTGTGAGTGGGGCTCTGCTGGCCATTCTGCAGGAGTTGTCAGGCTGCCACCTGTAAAGAAGAGGATGTGTCACCCATACCTTCCGCTGGAATTTCTCTCCGGACAGAGGTGAGGAAGGCAAAAAGCAGTGGGGGCCGGGACAGGAGGGGTATCTCAGGTAGGGCAATGGAAAGCTTCCGGAAGAGCGCCCGGGGCCAGGACCACCCTGGCTGGCCTGCAGGCACCAAGTTGGCCTGCGTGCTTTCGCTGGTGTGGCTCCACGGCCCTTCCTCTAGGATTTCAAGACCTTGTACATATTCAGGTGTTTTACCTGGGAAGGGTGGGAACAGTTCAGCAGCAGCTGGCCTGGGGCTCAGCTCACGTTTACTCACAGATGCCTCGGCACGGTCCCCCAGCTTTGCAATGAGGACGCTCCTTGCGTGGGGGGTGGGTTGCTGGCTGTATGGGAGATGGTTCCCCACCTCTGACCAATTTCAGAATTGTTTACCGCTGGAGCAAGTGCCCTGATAGGGTTTTCCTCTGTATAACTCGTGGGTTCAGGTTTTTTATTTTTCTTTTATGTTTCAAGTTAGATTTTATTCCTCTTTTATGTATTTATAGATATAAGCATGGAAATAATTCATTCCTATAAATACATCTGTGTGACGGGAAGAACGTTTTTCTGTTTTATTTTTAAATTTTATTTTTTAAAATTTTGAAATTTAATTTTTATTTTTTTTATACAGCACGTTATTATTAGTTATGTATTTTATGCATATACATGTATACAGGTCAATCCCAATCTCCCAACTCATCCCACCACCACCACCCCATGGCTTCCCACACTTGGTGTCCATACGTTTGTTCTCTACCTCTGTGTCTCTATTTCTTCCCTGCCAACCAGTTCATTTTTTAGGCTCCACATATATGCATTAATATACAATATTTGTTTTCCTCTTTCTGACTTACTTCATTCTGTATGACAGTCTCTCGATCCATCGATGTCTCTACAAATGACCCAGTTTCATTCCTTTTTATGGCCGAGTAATATTCCATTTTATATATGTACCACATCTTTATCCATTCATCTGTCTGTGGGCATTTAGGTGGCTTCCATTACCTGGCTATTGTAAAGAGTGCTGCAACGAACATTGTGGTGAATGTGCCTTTTTGATTTACGGTTTTCTCTGGGTATATGCCCAGAAGTGGGATTGCTGGATCAGATGGTAATTCTATTTCTAGTTTTTTTAAGGAAACTCCATACTGTTCTCCATAGTGACTGTATCAATTTACATTCCCACCAATAGTGGAAGAGGGCTCCTTTTGTCCACACCCTCCCCAGAATTGGCTGTTTGTAGATTTTCTGATGATGCCGATTCTAACAGGTGTGAGGTGACACCTCATTGTAGTTTTGATTTGCATTTCTCTAATAATTAGTGCTGTTGAGCAGGTTTTCATGTGCGTCTTGGCCATCTCTGTGTCTCCTTTGAAGAAACCTCTCTTTAGATCTTCTGCCCATTTTTGTATTGGGTTGTTTGTTCTTTTAATATTAAGCTGCATGAGCTGTTTATATATATTGGAGATTAAACCTCTGTCCATTGATTCGTTTGCAACGACTTTCGCCCATTCTGAGGGATGCCTTTTTCCATTCCCGTTTTTTTTTAACAAAAAAGGAAAGAAAGGAAAAGAAGCAGAACACTAATGTGGGTAAAATATGCCTTTTGAAACGGTCGTTTTGAAATATGGACGTCCTTTGCATTTTTTGGTCGATATGTGACCCCAGGATTTGTTTTCAGGGCAGGTGTCATTTACAGGCCTGCAATGATTTTGAATATCAACTGACCATTAGCGCTGGGATTAAAGCTGCTGTTGTGTGAAACGGCCACAAGGTGGCAGCAGTTCTCCCTTACCAAATCTGGTGACTAGGGCAACAGAGCCTCAATGGAAGTGGTGTTCTAGATTGGAATTTAGAATGGAATGTGCCAGGAGAAAGCCCCTCAAGTTTGTCTCACTACTTCTTCTTCGTGTTTTTAATTTAATTTTTTTTTATTTTTTATTACAGCAAGTTTGATTACAATGTTTGGCTTGTTGTAGGTGTGGAAGATGTGGTTCTTTTACACATATACAGATGTCTGTTCTTCCTGGGATCCTTTTCCCATGTACGTTATGACAGAATGTTGAGTAGTCCTCTCTTGGTATTCTGTAGGTCTTTGATGATTATATATGTCACCTGTGTTTGTATATGTCTCTTAACCCCGATATCGTAATGAAACCAATCCTCACACCTTTCCATTGGTGAACCATAAGTTTGTTTAATGAATCTGTGATTGCCCTTCTCCGTGGCAATATCTGCCCTGGTATCCATTTTTAGGTAACACCTATAAGTGATATGATATGATATGTGTCTTTCACTTTCTGACTTACTACAAGTCACGTGATTACTTCTAGACTCATCTACGGTGCTGCAAATGGCATTGTGTCCTTTTTTCCCTTGGCTTCTATTCTGCCTTAGCGAGGTCCATTTTCAACAATGTGATTCCCTGAGGGTTGTGGATTAGCTGACCTGGGCAGCCTTACCCTGCCGGCCCGCCCTCCCCAGGTGTGCCTCGTTGAGGTCAATATAAACAGCGCTCCAGGCAGCAATAGCCCCTGAAGCTGTGCCTGACTCCATATTCTCTGCCCCGTCAGCAGTCTCAGGGCTGTGCTGGTGGGAGGGAGTGAGGGGCCACAGCTTTGTGGGTGGCCCGCTGTGAGTGGGGCTCTGCTGGCCATTCTGCAGGAGTTGTCAGGCTGCCACCTGTAAAGAAGAGGATGTGTCACCCATACCTTCCGCTGGAATTTCTCTCCGGACAGAGGTGAGGAAGGCAAAAAGCAGTGGGGGCCGGGACAGGAGGGGTATCTCAGGTAGGGCAATGGAAAGCTTCCGGAAGAGCGCCCGGGGCCAGGACCACCCTGGCTGGCCTGCAGGCACCAAGTTGGCCTGCGTGCTTTCGCTGGTGTGGCTCCACGGCCCTTCCTCTAGGATTTCAAGACCTTGTACATATTCAGGTGTTTTACCTGGGAAGGGTGGGAACAGTTCAGCAGCAGCTGGCCTGGGGCTCAGCTCACGTTTACTCACAGATGCCTCGGCACGGTCCCCCAGCTTTGCAATGAGGACGCTCCTTGCGTGGGGGGTGGGTTGCTGGCTGTATGGGAGATGGTTCCCCACCTCTGACCAATTTCAGAATTGTTTACCGCTGGAGCAAGTGCCCTGATAGGGTTTTCCTCTGTATAACTCGTGGGTTCAGGTTTTTTATTTTTCTTTTATGTTTCAAGTTAGATTTTATTCCTCTTTTATGTATTTATAGATATAAGCATGGAAATAATTCATTCCTATAAATACATCTGTGTGACGGGAAGAACGTTTTTCTGTTTTATTTTTAAATTTTATTTTTTAAAATTTTGAAATTTAATTTTTATTTTTTTTATACAGCACGTTATTATTAGTTATGTATTTTATGCATATACATGTATACAGGTCAATCCCAATCTCCCAACTCATCCCACCACCACCACCCCATGGCTTCCCACACTTGGTGTCCATACGTTTGTTCTCTACCTCTGTGTCTCTATTTCTTCCCTGCCAACCAGTTCATTTTTTAGGCTCCACATATATGCATTAATATACAATATTTGTTTTCCTCTTTCTGACTTACTTCATTCTGTATGACAGTCTCTCGATCCATCGATGTCTCTACAAATGACCCAGTTTCATTCCTTTTTATGGCCGAGTAATATTCCATTTTATATATGTACCACATCTTTATCCATTCATCTGTCTGTGGGCATTTAGGTGGCTTCCATTACCTGGCTATTGTAAAGAGTGCTGCAACGAACATTGTGGTGAATGTGCCTTTTTGATTTACGGTTTTCTCTGGGTATATGCCCAGAAGTGGGATTGCTGGATCAGATGGTAATTCTATTTCTAGTTTTTTTAAGGAAACTCCATACTGTTCTCCATAGTGACTGTATCAATTTACATTCCCACCAATAGTGGAAGAGGGCTCCTTTTGTCCACACCCTCCCCAGAATTGGCTGTTTGTAGATTTTCTGATGATGCCGATTCTAACAGGTGTGAGGTGACACCTCATTGTAGTTTTGATTTGCATTTCTCTAATAATTAGTGCTGTTGAGCAGGTTTTCATGTGCGTCTTGGCCATCTCTGTGTCTCCTTTGAAGAAACCTCTCTTTAGATCTTCTGCCCATTTTTGTATTGGGTTGTTTGTTCTTTTAATATTAAGCTGCATGAGCTGTTTATATATATTGGAGATTAAACCTCTGTCCATTGATTCGTTTGCAACGACTTTCGCCCATTCTGAGGGATGCCTTTTTCCATTCCCGTTTTTTTTTAACAAAAAAGGAAAGAAAGGAAAAGAAGCAGAACACTAATGTGGGTAAAATATGCCTTTTGAAACGGTCGTTTTGAAATATGGACGTCCTTTGCATTTTTTGGTCGATATGTGACCCCAGGATTTGTTTTCAGGGCAGGTGTCATTTACAGGCCTGCAATGATTTTGAATATCAACTGACCATTAGCGCTGGGATTAAAGCTGCTGTTGTGTGAAACGGCCACAAGGTGGCAGCAGTTCTCCCTTACCAATTCTGGTGACTAGGGCAACAGAGCCTCAATGGAAGTGGTGTTCTAGATTGGAATTTAGAATGGAATGTGCCAGGAGAAAGCCCCTCAAGTTTGTCTCACTACTTCTTCTTCGTGTTTTTAATTTAAATTTTTTTTATTTTTTATTACAGCAAGTTTGATTACAATGTTTGGCTTGTTGTAGGTGTGGAAGATGTGGTTCTTTTACACATATACAGATGTCTGTTCTTCCTGGGATCCTTTTCCCATGTACGTTATGACAGAATGTTGAGTAGTCCTCTCTTGGTATTCTGTAGGTCTTTGGTGATTATATATGTCACCTGTGTTTGTATATGTCTCTTAACCCCGATATCGTAATGAAACCAATCCTCACACCTTTCCATTGGTGAACCATAAGTTTGTTTAATGAATCTGTGATTGCCCTTCTCCGTGGCAATATCTGCCCTGGTATCCATTTTTAGGTAACACCTATAAGTGATATGATATGATATGTGTCTTTCACTTTCTGACTTACTACAAGTCACGTGATTACTTCTAGACTCATCTACGGTGCTGCAAATGGCATTGTGTCCTTTTTTCCCTTGGCTTCTATTCTGCCTTAGCGAGGTCCATTTTCAGCAATGTGATTCCCTGAGGGTTGTGGATTAGCTGACCTGGGCAGCCTTACCCTGCCGGCCCGCCCTCCCCAGGTGTGCCTCGTTGAGGTCAATATAAACAGCGCTCCAGGCAGCAATAGCCCCTGAAGCTGTGCCTGACTCCATATTCTCTGCCCCGTCAGCAGTCTCAGGGCTGTGCTGGTGGGAGGGAGTGAGGGGCCACAGCTTTGTGGGTGGCCCGCTGTGAGTGGGGCTCTGCTGGCCATTCTGCAGGAGTTGTCAGGCTGCCACCTGTAAAGAAGAGGATGTGTCACCCATACCTTCCGCTGGAATTTCTCTCCGGACAGAGGTGAGGAAGGCAAAAAGCAGTGGGGGCCGGGACAGGAGGGGTATCTCAGGTAGGGCAATGGAAAGCTTCCGGAAGAGCGCCCGGGGCCAGGACCACCCTGGCTGGCCTGCAGGCACCAAGTTGGCCTGCGTGCTTTCGCTGGTGTGGCTCCACGGCCCTTCCTCTAGGATTTCAAGACCTTGTACATATTCAGGTGTTTTACCTGGGAAGGGTGGGAACAGTTCAGCAGCAGCTGGCCTGGGGCTCAGCTCACGTTTACTCACAGATGCCTCGGCACGGTCCCCCAGCTTTGCAATGAGGACGCTCCTTGCGTGGGGGGTGGGTTGCTGGCTGTATGGGAGATGGTTCCCCACCTCTGACCAATTTCAGAATTGTTTACCGCTGGAGCAAGTGCCCTGATAGGGTTTTCCTCTGTATAACTCGTGGGTTCAGGTTTTTTATTTTTCTTTTATGTTTCAAGTTAGATTTTATTCCTCTTTTATGTATTTATAGATATAAGCATGGAAATAATTCATTCCTATAAATACATCTGTGTGACGGGAAGAACGTTTTTCTGTTTTATTTTTAAATTTTATTTTTTAAAATTTTGAAATTTAATTTTTATTTTTTTTATACAGCACGTTATTATTAGTTATGTATTTTATGCATATACATGTATACAGGTCAATCCCAATCTCCCAACTCATCCCACCACCACCACCCCATGGCTTCCCACACTTGGTGTCCATACGTTTGTTCTCTACCTCTGTGTCTCTATTTCTTCCCTGCAAACCAGTTCATCTGTACCATTTTTTAGGCTCCACATATATGCATTAATATACAACATTTGTTTTCCTCTTTCTGACTTACTTCATTCTGTATGACAGTCTCTCGATCCATCGATGTCTCTACAAATGACCCAGTTTCATTCCTTTTTATGGCCGAGTAATATTCCATTTTATATATGTACCACATCTTTATCCATTCATCTGTCTGTGGGCATTTAGGTGGCTTCCATTACCTGGCTATTGTAAAGAGAGCTGCAACGAACATTGTGGTGAATGTGCCTTTTTGATTTACGGTTTTCTCTGGGTATAGGCCCAGAAGTGGGATTGCTGTATCAGATGGTGATTCTATTTCTAGTTTTTTTAAGGAAACTCCATACTGTTCTCCATAGTGACTGTATCAATTTACATTCCCACCAATAGTGGAAGAGGGCTCCTTTTGTCCACACCCTCCCCAGAATTGGTTGTTTGTAGATTTTCTGATGATGCCGATTCTAACAGGTGTGAGGTGATACCTCATTGTAGTTTTGATTTGCATTTCTCTAATAATTAGTGCTGTTGAGCAGCTTTTCATGTGCGTCTTGGCCATCTCTGTGTCTCCTTTGAAGAAATGTCTCTTTAGATCTTCTGCCCATTTTTGTATTGGGTTGTTTGTTCTTTTAATATTAAGCTGAATGAGCTGTTTATATATATTGGAGATTAAACCTCTGTCCATTGATTCGTTTGCAACGATTTTCGCCCATTCTGAGGGATGCCTTTTTCCATTCCCGTTTTTTTTTTAACAAAAAAGGAAAGAAAGGAAAAAAAGCAGAACACTAATGTGCATAAAATATGCCTTTTGAAACGGTCGTTTTGAAATATGGACGTCCTTTGAATTTTTTGGTCGATATGTGACCCCAGGATTTGTTTTCAGGGCAGGTGTCATTTACAGGCCTGCAATGATTTTGAATATCAACTGACCATTAGCGCTGGGATTAAAGCTGCTGTTGTGTGAAACGGCCACAAGGTGGCAGCAGTTCTCCCTTACCAAATCTGGTGACTAGGGCAACAGAGCCTCAATGGAAGTGGTGTTCTAGATTGGAATTTAGAATGGAATGTGCCAGGAGAAAGCCCCTCAAGTTTGTCTCACTACTTCTTCTTCGTGTTTTTAATTTATTTTTTTTTATTTTTTATTACAGCAAGTTTGATTACAATGTTTGGCTTGTTGTAGGTGTGGAAGATGTGGTTCTTTTACACATATACAGATGTCTGTTCTTCCTGGGATCCTTTTCCCATGTACGTTATGACAGAATGTTGAGTAGTCCTCTCTTGGTATTCTGTAGGTCTTTGGTGATTATATATGTCACCTGTGTTTGTATATGTCTCTTAACCCCGATATCGTAATGAAACCAATCCTCACACCTTTCCATTGGTGAACCATAAGTTTGTTTAATGAATCTGTGATTGCCCTTCTCCGTGGCAATATCTGCCCTGGTATCCATTTTTAGGTAACACCTATAAGTGATATGATATGATATGTGTCTTTCACTTTCTGACTTACTACAAGTCACGTGATTACTTCTAGACTCATCTACGGTGCTGCAAATGGCATTGTGTCCTTTTTTCCCTTGGCATCTCTTCTGCCTTAGCGAGGTCCATTTTCAACAATGTGATTCCCTGAGGGTTGTGGATTAGCTGACCTGGGCAGCCTTACCCTGCCGGCCCGCCCTCCCCAGGTGTGCCTCGTTGAGGTCAATATAAACAGCGCTCCAGGCATCAATAGCCCCTGAAGCTGTGCCTGACTCCATATTCTCTGCCCCGTCAGCAGTCTCGGGGCTGTGCTGGTGGGAGGGAGTGAGGGGCCACAGCTATGTGGGTGGCCCGCTGTGAGTGGGGCTCTGCTGGCCATTCTGCAGGAGTTGTCAGGCTGCCACCTGTAAAGAAGAGGATGTGTCACCCATACCTTCCGCTGGAATTTCTCTCCGGACAGAGGTGAGGAAGGCAAAAAGCAGTGGGGGCCGGGACAGGAGGGGTATCTCAGGTAGGGCAATGGAAAGCTTCTGGAAGAGCGCCCGGGGCCAGGACCACCCTGGCTGGCCTGCAGGCACCAAGTTGGCCTGCGTGCTTTCACTGGTGTGGCTCCACGGCCCTTCCTCTAGGCTTTCAAGCCCTTGTACATATTCAGGTGTTTTACCTGGGAAGGGTGGGAACAGTTCAGCAGCAGCTGGCCTGGGGCTCAGCTCACGTTTACTCACAGATGCCTCGGCACGGTCCCCCAGCTTTGCAATGAGGACGCTCCTTGCGTGGGGGGTGGGTTGCTGGCTGTATGGGAGATGGTTCCCCACCTCTGACCAATTTCAGAATTGTTTACCGCTGGAGCAAGTGCCCTGATAGGGTTTTCCTCTGTATAACTCGTGGGTTAAGGTTTTTTATTTTTCTTTTATGTTTCAAGTTAGATTTTATTCCTCTTTTATGTATTTATAGATATAAGCATGGAAATAATTCATTCCTATAAATACATCTGTGTGACGGGAAGAAAGTTTTTCTGTTTTATTTTTAAATTTTATTTTTTAAAATTTTGAAATTTAATTTTTATTTTTTTTATACAGCACGTTATTATTAGTTATGTATTTTATGCATATACATGTATACAGGTCAATCCCAATCTCCCAACTCATCCCACCACCACCACCCCATGGCTTCCCACACTTGGTGTCCATACGTTTCTTCTCTACCTCTGTGTCTCTATTTCTTCCTTGCAAAGCAGTTCATCTGTACCATTTTTTAGGCTCCACATATATGCATTAATATACAATATTTGTTTTCCTCTTTCTGACTTACTTCATTCTGTATGACAGTCTCTCGATCCATCGATGTCTCTACAAATGACCCAGTTTCATTCCTTTTTATGGCCGAGTAATATTCCATTTTATATATGTACCACATCTTTATCCATTCATCTGTCTGTGGGCATTTAGGTGGCTTCCATTACCTGGCTATTGTAAAGAGTGCTGCAACGAACATTGTGGTGAATGTGCCTTTTTGATTTACGGTTTTCTCTGGGTATATGCCCAGAAGTGGGATTGCTGGATCAGATGGTGATTCTATTTCTAGTTTTTTTAAGGAAACTCCATACTGTTCTCCATAGTGACTGTATCAATTTACATTCCCACCAATAGTGGAAGAGGGCTCCTTTTGTCCACACCCTCCCCAGAATTGGTTGTTTGTAGATTTTCTGATGATGCCGATTCTAACAGGTGTGAGGTGACACCTCATTGTAGTTTTGATTAGCATTTCTCTAATAATTGTTGAGCAGCTTTTCATGTGCGTCTTGGCCATCTCTGTGTCTCCTTTGAAGAAACCTCTCTTTAGATCTTCTGCCCATTTTTGTATTGGGTTGTTTGTTCTTTTAATATTAAGCTGCATGAGCTGTTTATATATATTGGAGATTAAACCTCTGTCCATTGATTCGTTTGCAACGATTTTCGCCCATTCTGAGGGATGCCTTTTTCCATTCCCGTTTTTTCTAACAAAAAAGGAAAGAAAGGAAAAGAAGCAGAACACTAATGTTCGTAAAATATGCCTTTTGAAACGGTCGTTTTGAAATATGGACGTCCTTTGAATTTTTTGGTCGATATGTGACCCCAGGATTTGTTTTCAGGGCAGGTGTCATTTACAGGCCTGCAATGATTTTGAATATCAACTGACCATTAGCGCTGGGATTAAAGCTGCTGTTGTGTGAAACGGCCACAAGGTGGCAGCAGTTCTCCCTTACCAAATCTGGTGACTAGGGCAACAGAGCCTCAATGGAAGTGGTGTTCTAGATTGGAATTTAGAATGGAATGTGCCAGGAGAAAGCCCCTCAAGTTTGTCTCACTACTTCTTCTTCGTGTTTTTAATTTATTTATTTTTTTATTTTTTATTACAGCAAGTTTGATTACAATGTTTGGCTTGTTGTAGGTGTGGAAGATGTGGTTCTTTTACACATATACAGATGTCTGTTCTTCCTGGGATCCTATTCCCATGTACGTTATGACAGAATGTTGAGTAGTCCTCTCTTGGTATTCTGTAGGTCTTTGGTGATTATATATGTCACCTGTGTTTGTATATGTCTGTTAACCCCGATATCGTAATGAAACCAATCCTCACACCTTTCCATTGGTGAACCATAAGTTTGTTTAATGAATCTGTGATTGCCCTTCTCCGTGGCAATATCTGCCCTGGTATCCATTTTTAGGTAACACCTATAAGTGATATGATATGATATGTGTCTTTCACTTTCTGACTTACTACAAGTCACGTGATTACTTCTAGACTCATCTACGGTGCTGCAAATGGCATTGTGTCCTTTTTTCCCTTGGCTTCTATTCTGACTTAGCGAGGTCCATTTTCAGCAATGTGATTCCCTGAGGGTTGTGGATTAGCTGACCTGGGCAGCCTTACCCTGCCGGCCTGCCTCCCAAGGTGTGCCTCGTTGAGGTCAATATAAACAGCGCTGCAGGCAGCAATAGCCCCTGAAGCTGTGCCTGACTCCATATTCTCTGCCCCGTCAGCAGTCTCGGGGCTGTGCTGGTGGGAGGGAGTGAGGGGCCACAGCTATGTGGGTGGCCCGCTGTGAGTGGGGCTCTGCTGGCCATTCTGCAGGAGTTGTCAGGCTGCCAACTGTAAAGAAGAGGATGTGTCACCCATACCTTCCGCTGGAATTTCTCTCCGGACAGAGGTGAGGAAGGCAAAAAGCAGTGGGGGCCGGGACAGGAGGGGTATCTCAGGTAGGGCAATGGAAAGCTTCTGGAAGAGCGCCCGGGGCCAGGACCACCCTGGCTGGCCTGCAGGCACCAAGTTGGCCTGCGTGCTTTCGCTGGTGTGGCTCCACGGCCCTTCCTCTAGGCTTTCAAGCCCTTGTACATATTCAGGTGTTTTACCTGGGAAGGGTGGGAACAGTTCAGCAGCAGCTGGCCTGGGGCTCAGCTCACGTTTACTCACAGATGCCTCGGCACGGTCCCCCAGCTTTGCAATGAGGACGCTCCTTGCGTGGGGGGTGGGTTGCTGGCGGTATGGGAGATGGTTCCCCACCTCTGACCAATTTCAGAATTGTTTACCGCTGGAGCCACTGCCCTGATAGGGTTTTCCTCTGTATAACTCGTGGGTTCAGGTTTTTTTTTTCTTTTATGTTTCAAGTTAGATTTTATTCCTCTTTTATGTATTTATAGATATAAGCATGGAAATAATTCATTCCTATAAATACATCTGTGTGACGGGAAGAACGTTTTTCTGTTTTATTTTTAAATTTTATTTTTTAAAATTTTGAAATTTAATTTTTATTTAATTTTTTTATACAGCACGTTATTATTAGTTATGTATTTTATGCATATACATGTATACAGGTCAATCCCAATCTCCCAACTCATCCCACCACCACCACCCCATGGCTTCCCACACTTGGTGTCCATACGTTTGTTCTCTACCTCTGTGTCTCTATTTCTTCCCTGCAAACCAGTTCATCTGTACCATTTTTTAGGCTCCACATATATGCATTAATATACAACATTTGTTTTCCTCTTTCTGACTTACTTCATTCTGTATGACAGTCTCTCGATCCATCGATGTCTCTACAAATGACCCAGTTTCATTCCTTTTTATGGCCGAGTAATATTCCATTTTATATATGTACCACATCTTTATCCATTCATCTGTCTGTGGGCATTTAGGTGGCTTCCATTACGTGGCTATTGTAAAGAGTGCTGCAACGAACATTGTGGTGAATGTGCCTTTTTGATTTACGGTTTTCTCTGGGTATATGCCCAGAAGTGGGATTGCTGGATCAGATGGTGATTCTATTTCTAGTTTTTTTAAGGAAACTCCATACTGTTCTCCATAGTGACTGTATCAATTTACATTCCCACCAATAGTGGAAGAGGGCTCCTTTTGTCCACACCCTCCCCAGAATTGGTTGTTTGTAGATTTTCTGATGATGCCGATTCTAACAGGTGTGAGGTGACACCTCATTGTAGTTTTGATTTGCATTTCTCTAATAATTAGTGCTGTTGAGCAGCTTTTCATGTGCGTCTTGGCCATCTCTGTGTCTCCTTTGAAGAAACCTCTCTTTAGATCTTCTGCCCATTTTTGTATTGGGTTGTTTGTTCTTTTAATATTAAGCTGCATGAGCTGTTTATATATATTGGAGATTAAACCTCTGTCCATTGATTCGTTTGCAACGATTTTCGCCCATTCTGAGGGATGCCTTTTTCCATTCCCGTTTTTTCTAACAAAAAAGGAAAGAAAGGAAAAGAAGCAGAACACTAATGTTCGTAAAATATGCCTTTTGAAACGGTCGTTTTGAAATATGGACGTCCTTTGAATTTTTTGGTCGATATGTGACCCCAGGATTTGTTTTCAGGGCAGGTGTCATTTACAGGCCTGCAATGATTTTGAATATCAACTGACCATTAGCGCTGGGATTAAAGCTGCTGTTGTGTGAAACGGCCACAAGGTGGCAGCAGTTCTCCCTTACCAAATCTGGTGACTAGGGCAACAGAGCCTCAATGGAAGTGGTGTTCTAGATTGGAATTTAGAATGGAATGTGCCAGGAGAAAGCCCCTCAAGTTTGTCTCACTACTTCTTCTTCGTGTTTTTAATTTATTTATTTTTTTATTTTTTATTACAGCAAGTTTGATTACAATGTTTGGCTTGTTGTAGGTGTGGAAGATGTGGTTCTTTTACACATATACAGATGTCTGTTCTTCCTGGGATCCTATTCCCATGTACGTTATGACAGAATGTTGAGTAGTCCTCTCTTGGTATTCTGTAGGTCTTTGGTGATTATATATGTCACCTGTGTTTGTATATGTCTGTTAACCCCGATATCGTAATGAAACCAATCCTCACACCTTTCCATTGGTGAACCATAAGTTTGTTTAATGAATCTGTGATTGCCCTTCTCCGTGGCAATATCTGCCCTGGTATCCATTTTTAGGTAACACCTATAAGTGATATGATATGATATGTGTCTTTCACTTTCTGACTTACTACAAGTCACGTGATTACTTCTAGACTCATCTACGGTGCTGCAAATGGCATTGTGTCCTTTTTTCCCTTGGCTTCTATTCTGACTTAGCGAGGTCCATTTTCAGCAATGTGATTCCCTGAGGGTTGTGGATTAGCTGACCTGGGCAGCCTTACCCTGCCGGCCTGCCTCCCAAGGTGTGCCTCGTTGAGGTCAATATAAACAGCGCTGCAGGCAGCAATAGCCCCTGAAGCTGTGCCTGACTCCATATTCTCTGCCCCGTCAGCAGTCTCGGGGCTGTGCTGGTGGGAGGGAGTGAGGGGCCACAGCTATGTGGGTGGCCCGCTGTGAGTGGGGCTCTGCTGGCCATTCTGCAGGAGTTGTCAGGCTGCCACCTGTAAAGAAGAGGATGTGTCACCCATACCTTCCGCTGGAATTTCTCTCCGGACAGAGGTGAGGAAGGCAAAAAGCAGTGGGGGCCGGGACAGGAGGGGTATCTCAGGTAGGGCAATGGAAAGCTTCCGGAAGAGCGCCCGGGGCCAGGACCACCCTGGCTGGCCTGCAGGCACCAAGTTGGCCTGCGTGCTTTCGCTGGTGTGGCTCCACGGCCCTTCCTCTAGGCTTTCAAGCCCTTGTACATATTCAGGTGTTTTACCTGGGAAGGGTGGGAACAGTTCAGCAGCAGCTGGCCTGGGGCTCAGCTCACGTTTACTCACAGATGCCTCGGCACGGTCCCCCAGCTTTGCAATGAGGACGCTCCTTGCGTGGGGGGTGGGTTGCTGGCGGTATGGGAGATGGTTCCCCACCTCTGACCAATTTCAGAATTGTTTACCGCTGGAGCCACTGCCCTGATAGGGTTTTCCTCTGTATAACTCGTGGGTTCAGGTTTTTTTTTTTCTTTTATGTTTCAAATTAGATTTTATTCCTCTTTTATGTATTTATAGATATAAGCATGGAAATAATTCATTCCTATAAATACATCTGTGTGACGGGAAGAACGTTTTTCTGTTTTATTTTTAAATTTTATTTTTTAAAATTTTGAAATTTAATTTTTATTTAATTTTTTTATACAGCACGTTATTATTAGTTATGTATTTTATGCATATACATGTATACAGGTCAATCCCAATCTCCCAACTCATCCCACCACCACCACCCCATGGCTTCCCACACTTGGTGTCCATACGTTTGTTCTCTACCTCTGTGTCTCTATTTCTTCCCTGCAAACCAGTTCATCTGTACCATTTTTTAGGCTCCACATATATGCATTAATATACAACATTTGTTTTCCTCTTTCTGACTTACTTCATTCTGTATGACAGTCTCTCGATCCATCGATGTCTCTACAAATGACCCAGTTTCATTCCTTTTTATGGCCGAGTAATATTCCATTTTATATATGTACCACATCTTTATCCATTCATCTGTCTGTGGGCATTTAGGTGGCTTCCATTACGTGGCTATTGTAAAGAGTGCTGCAACGAACATTGTGGTGAATGTGCCTTTTTGATTTACGGTTTTCTCTGGGTATATGCCCAGAAGTGGGATTGCTGGATCAGATGGTGATTCTATTTCTAGTTTTTTTAAGGAAACTCCATACTGTTCTCCATAGTGACTGTATCAATTTACATTCCCACCAATAGTGGAAGAGGGCTCCTTTTGTCCACACCCTCCCCAGAATTGGTTGTTTGTAGATTTTCTGATGATGCCGATTCTAACAGGTGTGAGGTGACACCTCATTGTAGTTTTGATTTGCATTTCTCTAATAATTAGTGCTGTTGAGCAGCTTTTCATGTGCGTCTTGGCCATCTCTGTGTCTCCTTTGAAGAAACCTCTCTTTAGATCTTCTGCCCATTTTTGTATTGGGTTGTTTGTTCTTTTAATATTAAGCTGCATGAGCTGTTTATATATATTGGAGATTAAACCTCTGTCCATTGATTCGTTTGCAACGACTTTCGCCCATTCTGAGGGATGCCTTTTTCCATTCCCGTTTTTTCTAACAAAAAAGGAAAGAAAGGAAAAGAAGCAGAACACTAATGTGCGTAAAATATGCCTTTTGAAACGGTCGTTTTGAAATATGGACGTCCTTTGAATTTTTTGGTCGATATGTGACCCCAGGATTTGTTTTCAGGGCAGGTGTCATTTACAGGCCTGCAATGATTTTGAATATCAACTGACCATTAGCGCTGGGATTAAAGCTGCTGTTGTGTGAAACGGCCACAAGGTGGCAGCAGTTCTCCCTTACCAAATCTGGTGACTAGGGCAACAGAGCCTCAATGGAAGTGGTGTTCTAGATTGGAATTTAGAATGGAATGTGCCAGGAGAAAGCCCCTCAAGTTTGTCTCACTACTTCTTCTTCGTGTTTTTAATTCATTTATTTTTTATTTTTTATTACAGCAAGTTTGATTACAATGTTTGGCTTGTTGTAGGTGTGGAAGATGTGGTTCTTTTACACATATACAGATGTTTGTTCTTCCTGGGATCCTTTTCCCATGTACGTTATGACAGAATGTTGAGTAGTCCTCTCTTGGTATTCTGTAGGTCTTTGGTGATTATATATGTCACCTGTGTTTGTATATGTCTCTTAACCCCGTTATCGTAATGAAACCAATCCTCACACCTTTCCATTGGTGAACCATAAGTTTGTTTAATGAATCTGTGATTGCCCTTCTCCGTGGCAATATCTGCCCTGGTATCCATTTTTAGGTAACACCTATAAGTGATATGATATGATATGTGTCTTTCACTTTCTGACTTACTACAAGTCACGTGATTACTTCTAGACTCATCTACGGTGCTGCAAATGGCATTGTGTCCTTTTTTCCCTTGGCTTCTATTCTGCCTTAGCGAGGTCCATTTTCAACAATGTGATTCCCTGAGGGTTGTGGATTAGCTGACCTGGGCAGCCTTACCCTGCCGGCCCGCCCTCCCCAGGTGTGCCTCGTTGAGGTCAATATAAACAGCGCTCCAGGCAGCAATAGCCCCTGAAGCTGTGCCTGACTCCATATTCTCTGCCCCGTCAGCAGTCTCGGGGCTGTGCTGGTGGGAGGGAGTGAGGGGCCACAGCTTTGTGGGTGGCCCGCTGTGAGTGGGGCTCTGCTGGCCATTCTGCAGGAGTTGTCATGCTGCCACCTGTAAAGAAGAGGATGTGTCACCCATACCTTCCGCTGGAATTTCTCTCCGGACAGAGGTGAGGAAGGCAAAAAGCAGTGGGGGCCGGGACAGAAGGGGTATCTCAGGTAGGGCAATGGAAAGCTTCTGGAAGAGCGCCCGGGGCCAGGACCACCCTGGCTGGCCTGCAGGCACCAAGTTGGCCTGCGTGCTTTCGCTGGTGTGGCTCCACGGCCCTTCCTCTAGGCTTTCAAGCCCTTGTACATATTCAGGTGTTTTACCTGGGAAGGGTGGGAACAGTTCAGCAGCAGCTGGCCTGGGGCTCAGCTCACGTTTACTCACAGATGCCTCGGCACGGTCCCCCAGCTTTGCAATGAGGACGCTCCTTGCGTGGGGGGTGGGTTGCTGGCTGTATGGGAGATGGTTCCCCACCTCTGAACAATTTCAGAATTGTTTACCGCTGGAGCAAGTGCCCTGATAGGGTTTTCCACTGTATAACTCGTGGGTTCAGGTTTCTTTTTTCTTTTATGGTTCAAGTTAGATTTTATTCCTCTTTTATGTATTTATAGATATAAGCATGGAAATAATTCATTCCTATAAATACATCTGTGTGACGGGAAGAAAGTTTTTCTGTTTTATTTTTAAATTTTATTTTTTAAAATTTTGAAATTTAATTTTTATTTAATTTTTTTATACAGCACGTTATTATTAGTTATGTATTTTATGCATATACATGTATACAGGTCAATCCCAATCTCCCAACTCATCCCACCACCACCACCCCTTGGCTTCCCACACTTGGTGTCCATACGTTTGTTCTCTACCTCTGTGTCCCTATTTCTTCCTTGCAAAGCAGTTCATCTGTACCATTTTTTAGGCTCCACATATATGCATTAATATACAACATTTGTTTTCCTCTTTCTGACTTACTTCATTCTGTATGACAGTCTCTCGATCCATCGATGTCTCTACAAATGACCCAGTTTCATTCCTTTTTATGGCCGAGTAATATTCCATTTTATATATGTACCACATCTTTATCCATTCATCTGTCTGTGGGCATTTAGGTGGCTTCCATTACCTGGCTATTGTAAAGAGTGCTGCAACGAACATTGTGGTGAATGTGCCTTTTTGATTTACGGTTTTCTCTGGGTATATGCCCAGAAGTGGGATTGCTGGATCAGATGGTGATTCTATTTCTAGTTTTTTTAAGGAAACTCCATACTGTTCTCCATAGTGACTGTATCAATTTACATTCCCACCAGTAGTGGAAGAGGGCTCCTTTTGTCCACACCCTCCCCAGAATTGGTTGTTTGTAGATTTTCTGATGATGCCGATTCTAACAGGTGTGAGGTGATACCTCATTGTAGTTTTGATTTGCATTTCTCTAATAATTAGTGCTGTTGAGCAGCTTTTCATGTGCGTCTTGGCCATCTATGTGTCTCCTTTGAAGAAATGTCTCTTTAGATCATCTGCCCATTTTTGTATTGGGTTGTTTGTTTTTTTAATATTAAGCTGCATGAGCTGTTTATATATATTGGAGATTAAACCTCTGTCCATTGATTCGTTTGCAACGACTTTCGCCCATTCTGAGGGATGCCTTTTTCCATTCCCGTTTTTTTTTAACAAAAAAGGAAAGAAAGGAAAAAAAGCAGAACACTAATGTGCATAAAATATGCCTTTTGAAACGGTCGTTTTGAAATATGGACGTCCTTTGAATTTTTTGGTCGATATGTGACCCCAGGATTTGTTTTCAGGGCAGGTGTCATTTACAGGCCTGCAATGATTTTGAATATCAACTGACCATTAGCGCTGGGATTAAAGCTGCTGTTGTGTGAAACGGCCACAAGGTGGCAGCAGTTCTCCCTTACCAAATCTGGTGACTAGGGCAACAGAGCCTCAATGGAAGTGGTGTTCTAGATTGGAATTTAGAATGGAATGTGCCAGGAGAAAGCCCCTCAAGTTTGTCTCACTACTTCTTCTTCGTGTTTTTAATTCATTTATTTTTTATTTTTTATTACAGCAAGTTTGATTACAATGTTTGGCTTGTTGTAGGTGTGGAAGATGTGGTTCTTTTACACATATACAGATGTCTGTTCTTCCTGGGATCCTTTTCCCATGTACGTTATGACAGAATGTTGAGTAGTCCTCTCTTGGTATTCTGTAGGTCTTTGGTGATTATATATGTCACCTGTGTTTGTATATGTCTGTTAACCCCGTTATCGTAATGAAACCAATCCTCACACCTTTCCATTGGTGAACCATAAGTTTGTTTAATGAATCTGTGATTGCCCTTCTCCGTGGCAATATCTGCCCTGGTATCCATTTTTAGGTAACACCTATAAGTGATATGATATGATATGTGTCTTTCACTTTCTGACTTACTACAAGTCACGTGATTACTTCTAGACTCATCTACGGTGCTGCAAATGGCATTGTGTCCTTTTTTCCCTTGGCTTCTATTCTGCCTTAGCGAGGTCCATTTTCAACAATGTGATTCCCTGAGGGTTGTGGATTAGCTGACCTGGGCAGCCTTACCCTGCCGGCCCGCCCTCCCCAGGTGTGCCTCGTTGAGGTCAATATAAACAGCGCTCCAGGCAGCAATAGCCCCTGAAGCTGTGCCTGACTCCATATTCTCTGCCCCGTCAGCAGTCTCGGGGCTGTGCTGGTGGGAGGGAGTGAGGGGCCACAGCTTTGTGGGTGGCCCGCTGTGAGTGGGGCTCTGCTGGCCATTCTGCAGGAGTTGTCAGGCTGCCACCTGTAAAGAAGAGGATGTGTCACCCATACCTTCCGCTGGAATTTCTCTCCGGACAGAGGTGAGGAAGGCAAAAAGCAGTGGGGGCCGGGACAGGAGGGGTATCTCAGGTAGGGCAATGGAAAGCTTCCGGAAGAGCGCCCGGGGCCAGGACCACCCTGGCTGGCCTGCAGGCACCAAGTTGGCCTGCGTGCTTTCGCTGGTGTGGCTCCACGGCCCTTCCTCTAGGCTTTCAAGCCCTTGTACATATTCAGGTGTTTTACCTGGGAAGGGTGGGAACAGTTCAGCAGCAGCTGGCCTGGGGCTCAGCTCACGTTTACTCACAGATGCATCGGCACGGTCCCCCAGCTTTGCAATGAGGACGCTCCTTGCGTGGGGGGTGGGTTGCTGGCTGTATGGGAGATGGTTCCCCACCTCTGAACAATTTCAGAATTGTTTACCACTGGAGCAAGTGCCCTGATAGGGTTTTCCTCTGTAAAACTCGTGGGTTCAGGTTTCTTTTTTCTTTTATGGTTCAAGTTAGATTTTATTCCTCTTTTATGTATTTATAGATATAAGCATGGAAATAATTCATTCCTATAAATACATCTGTGTGACGGGAAGAAAGTTTTTCTGTTTTATTTTTAAATTTTATTTTTTAAAATTTTGAAATTTAATTTTTATTTAATTTTTTTATACAGCACGTTATTATTAGTTATGTATTTTATGCATATACATGTATACAGGTCAATCCCAATCTCCCAACTCATCCCACCACCACCACCCCTTGGCTTCCCACACTTGGTGTCCATACGTTTGTTCTCTACCTCTGTGTCCCTATTTCTTCCTTGCAAACCAGTTCATCTGTACCATTTTTTAGGCTCCACATATATGCATTAATATACAACATTTGTTTTCCTCTTTCTGACTTACTTCATTCTGTATGACAGTCTCTCGATCCATCGATGTGTCTACAAATGACCCAGTTTCATTCCTTTTTATGGCCAAGTAATATTCCATTTTATATATGTACCACATCTTTATCCATTCATCTGTCTGTGGGCATTTAGGTGGCTTCCATTACGTGGCTATTGTAAAGAGTGCTGCAACGAACATTGTGGTGAATGTGCCTTTTTGATTTACGGTTTTCTCTGGGTATATGCCCAGAAGTGGGATTGCTGGATCAGATGGTGATTCTATTTCTAGTTTTTTTAAGGAAACTCCATACTGTTCTCCATAGTGACTGTATCAATTTACATTCCCACCAATAGTGGAAGAGGGCTCCTTTTGTCCACACCCTCCCCAGAATTGGTTGTTTGTAGATTTTCTGATGATGCCGATTCTAACAGGTGTGAGGTGACACCTCATTGTAGTTTTGATTAGCATTTCTCTAATAATTGTTGAGCAGCTTTTCATGTGCGTCTTGGCCATCTCTGTGTCTCCTTTGAAGAAACCTCTCTTTAGATCATCTGCCCATTTTTGTATTGGGTTGTTTGTTCTTTTAATATTAAGCTGCATGAGCTGTTTATATATATTGGAGATTAAACCTCTGTCCATTGATTCCTTTGCAACGATTTTCGCCCATTCTGAGGGATGCCTTTTTCCATTCCCGTTTTTTCTAACAAAAAAGGAAAGAAAGGAAAAGAAGCAGAACACTAATGTGCGTAAAATATGCCTTTTGAAACGGTCGTTTTGAAATATGGACGTCCTTTGAATTTTTTGGTCGATATGTGACCCCAGGATTTGTTTTCAGGGCAGGTGTCATTTACAGGCCTGCAATGATTTTGAATATCAACTGACCATTAGCGCTGGGATTAAAGCTGCTGTTGTGTGAAACGGCCACAAGGTGGCAGCAGTTCTCCCTTACCAAATCTGGTGACTAGGGCAACAGAGCCTCAATGGAAGTGGTGTTCTAGATTGGAATTTAGAATGGAATGTGCCAGGAGAAAGCCCCTCAAGTTTGTCTCACTACTTCTTCTTCGTGTTTTTAATTTATATATTTTTTATTTTTTATTACAGCAAGTTTGATTACAATGTTTGGCTTGTTGTAGGTGTGGAAGATGTGGTTCTTTTACACATATACAGATGTCTGTTCTTCCTGGGATCCTTTTCCCATGTACGTTATGACAGAATGTTGAGTAGTCCTCTCTTGGTATTCTGTAGGTCTTTGGTGATTATATAAGTCACCTGTGTTTGTATATGTCTCTTAACCCCGATATCGTAATGAAACCAATCCTCACACCTTTCCATTGGTGAACCATAAGTTTGTTTAATGAATCTGTGATTGCCCTTCTCCGTGGCAATATCTGCCCTGGTATCCATTTTTAGGTAACACCTATAAGTGATATGATATGATATGTGTCTTTCACTTTCTGACTTACTACAAGTCACGTGATTACTTCTAGACTCATCTACGGTGCTGCAAATGGCATTGTGTCCTTTTTTCCCTTGGCTTCTATTCTGCCTTAGCGAGGTCCATTTTCAACAATGTGATTCCCTGAGGGTTGTGGATTAGCTGACCTGGGCAGCCTTACCCTGCCGGCCCGCCCTCCCCAGGTGTGCCTCGTTGAGATCAATATAAACAGCGCTCCAGGCAGCAATGGCCCCTGAAGCTGTGCCTGACTCCATATTCTCTGCCCCGTCAGCAGTCTCGGGGCTGTGCTGGTGGGAGGGAGTGAGGGGCCACAGATTTGTGGGTGGCCCGATGTGAGTGGGGCTCTGCTGGCCATTCTGCAGGAGTTGTCAGGCTGCCAGCTGTAAAGAAGATGATGTGTCACCCATACCTTCCACAGGAATTTCTCTCCGGACAGAGGTGAGGAAGGCAAAAAGCAGTGGGGGCCGGGACAGGAGGGGTATCTCAGGTAGGGCAATGGAAAGCTTCCAGAAGAGCGCCCGGGGCCAGGACCACCCTGGCTGGCCTGCAGGCACCCAGTTGGCCTGCGTGCTTTCGCTGGTGTGGCTCCACGGCCCTTCCTCTAGGCTTTCAAGACCTTGTACATATTCAGGTGTTTTACCTGGGAAGGGTGGGAACAGTTCAGCAGCAGCTGGCCTGGGGCTCAGCTCACGTTTACTCACAGATGCCTCGGCACGGTCCCCCAGCTTTGCAATGAGGACGCTCCTTGCGTGGGGGGTGGGTTGCTGGCTGTATGGGAGATGGTTCCCCACCTCTGACCAATTTCAGAATTGTTTACCGCTGGAGCAAGTGCCCTGATAGGGTTTTCCTCTGTATAACTCGTGGGTTCAGGTTTCTTTTTTCTTTTATGGTTCAAGTTAGATTTTATTCCTCTTTTATGTATTTATAGATATAAGCATGGAAATAATTCATTCCTATAAATACATCTGTGTGACGGGAAGAACGTTTTTCTGTTTTATTTTTAAATTTTATTTTTTAAAATTTTGAAATTTAATTTTTATTTAATTTTTTTATACAGCACGTTATTATTAGTTATGTATTTTATGCATATACATGTATACAGGTCAATCCCAATCTCCCAACTCATCCCACCACAACCACCCCTTGGCTTCCCACACTTGGTGTCCATACGTTTGTTCTCTACTTCTGTGTCCCTATTTCTTCCTTGCAAACCAGTTCATCTGTACCATTTTTTAGGCTCCACATATATGCATTAATATACAACATTTGTTTTCCTCTTTCTGACTTACTTCATTCTGTATGACAGTCTCTCGATCCATCGATGTCTCTACAAATGACCCAGTTTCATTCCTTTTTATGGCCGAGTAATATTCCATTTTATATATGTACCACATCTTTATCCATTCATCTGTCTGTGGGCATTTAGGTGGCTTCCATTACCTGGCTATTGTAAAGAGTGCTGCAACGAACATTGTGGTGAATGTGCCTTTTTGATTTACGGTTTTCTCTGGGTATATGCCCAGAAGTGGGATTGCTGGATCAGATGGTGATTCTATTTCTAGTTTTTTTAAGGAAACTCCATACTGTTCTCCATAGTGACTGTATCAATTTACATTCCCACCAATAGTGGAAGAGGGCTCCTTTTGTCCACACCCTCCCCAGAATTGGTTGTTTGTAGATTTTCTGATGATGCCGATTCTAACAGGTGTGAGGTGATACCTCATTGTAGTTTTGATTTGCATTTCTCTAATAATTAGTGCTGTTGAGCAGCTTTTCATGTGCGTCTTGGCCATCTCTGTGTCTCCTTTGAAGAAATGTCTCTTTAGATCATCTGCCCATTTTTGTATTGGGTTGTTTGTTTTTTTTAATATTAAGCTGCATGAGCTGTTTATATATATTGGAGATTAAACCTCTGTCCATTGATTCGTTTGCAACGACTTTCGCCCATTCTGAGGGATGCCTTTTTCCATTCCCGTTTTTTTTTTAACAAAAAAGGAAAGAAAGGAAAAAAAGCAGAACACTAATGTGCGTAAAATATGCCTTTTGAAACGGTCGTTTTGAAATATGGACGTCCTTTGAATTTTTTGGTCGATATGTGACCCCAGGATTTGTTTTCAGGGCAGGTGTCATTTACAGGCCTGCAATGATTTTGAATATCAACTGACCATTAGCGCTGGGATTAAAGCTGCTGTTGTGTGAAACGGCCACAAGGTGGCAGCAGTTCTCCCTTACCAAATCTGGTGACTAGGGCAACAGAGCCTCAATGGAAGTGGTGTTCTAGATTGGAATTTAGAATGGAATGTGCCAGGAGAAAGCCCCTCAAGTTTGTCTCACTACTTCTTCGTGTATTTAATTTATTTATTTTGTATTTTTTATTACAGCAAGTTTGATTACAATGTTTGGCTTGTTGTAGGTGTGGAAGATGTGGTTCTTTTACACATATACAGATGTCTGTTCTTCCTGGGATCCTTTTCCCATGTACGTTATGACAGAATGTTGAGTAGTCCTCTCTTGGTATTCTGTAGGTCTTTGGTGATTATATATGTCACCTGTGTTTGTATATGTCTCTTAACCCCGATATCGTAATGAAACCAATCCTCACACCTTTCCATTGGTGAACCATAAGTTTGTTTAATGAATCTGTGATTGCCCTTCTCCGTGGCAATATCTGCCCTGGTATCCATTTTTAGGTAACACCTATAAGTGATATGATATGATATGTGTCTTTCACTTTCTGACTTACTACAAGTCACATGATTACTTCTAGACTCATCTACGGTGCTGCAAATGGCATTGTGTCCTTTTTTCCCTTGGCTTCTATTCTGCCTTAGCGAGGTCCATTTTCAACAATGTGATTCCCTGAGGGTTGTGGATTAGCTGACCTGGGCAGCCTTACCCTGCCGGCCCGCCCACCCCAGGTGTGCCTCGTTGAGGTCAATATAAACAGCGCTCCAGGCAGCAATAGCCCCTGAAGCTGTGCCTGACTCCATATTCTCTGCCCCGCCAGCAGTCTCGGGGCTGTGCTGGTGGGAGGGAGTGAGGGGCCACAGATTTGTGGGTGGCCCGCTGTGAGTGGGGCTCTGCTGGCCATTCTGCAGGAGTTGTCAGGCTGCCACCTGTAAAGAAGAGGATGTGTCACCCATACCTTCCGCTGGAATTTCTCTCCGGACAGAGGTGAGGAAGGCAAAAAGCAGTGGGGGCCGGGACAGGAGGGGTATCTCAGGTAGGGCAATGGAAAGCTTCCAGAAGAGCGCCCGGGGCCAGGACCACCCTGGCTGGCCTGCAGGCACCAAGTTGGCCTGCGTGCTTTCGCTGGTGTGGCTCCACGGCCCTTCCTCTAGGCTTTCAAGCCCTTGTACATATTCAGGTGTTTTACCTGGGAAGGGTGGGAACAGTTCAGCAGCAGCTGGCCTGGGGCTCAGCTCACGTTTACTCATAGATGCCTCGGCACGGTCCCCCAGCTTTGCAATGAGGACGCTCCTTGCGTGGGTGGTGGGTTGCTGGCGGTATGGGAGATGGTTCCCCACCTCTGACCAATTTCAGAATTGTTTACTGCTGTAGCAAGTGCCCTGATAGGGTTTTCCTCTGTATAACTCGTGGGTTAAGGTTTTTTATTTTTCTTTTATGGTTCAAGTTAGATTTTATTCCTCTTTTATGTATTTATAGATATAAGCATGGAAATAATTCATTCCTATAAATACATCTGTGTGACGGGAAGAATGTTTTTCTCTTTTATTTTTAAATTTTATTTTTTAAAATTTTGAAATTTAATTTTTATTTTTTTTATACAGCACGTTATTATTAGTTATGTATTTTATGCATATACATGTATACAGGTCAATCCCAATCTCCCAACTCATCCCACCACCACCACCCCATGGCTTCCCACACTTGGTGTCCATACGTTTGTTCTCTACCTCTGTGTCTCTATTTCTTCCCTGCAAACCAGTTCATCTGTACCATTTTTTAGGCTCCATAAATATGCATTAATATACAATATTTGTTTTCCTCTTTCTGACTTACTTCATTCTGTATGACAGTCTCTCGATCCATCGATGTCTCTACAAATGACCCAGTTTCATTCCTTTTTATGGCCGAGTAATATTCCATTTTATATATGTACCACATCTTTATCCATTCATCTGTCTGTGGGCATTTAGGTGGCTTCCATTACCTGGCTATTGTAAAGAGTGCTGCAACGAACATTGTGGTGAATGTGCCTTTTTGATTTACGGTTTTCTCTGGGTATATGCCCAGAAGTGGGATTGCTGGATCAGATGGTGATTCTATTTCTAGTTTTTTTAAGGAAACTCCATACTGTTCTCCATAGTGACTGTATCAATTTACATTCCCACCAATAGTGGAAGAGGGCTCCTTTTGTCCACACCCTCCCCAGAATTGGTTGTTTGTAGATTTTCTGATGATGCCGATTCTAACAGGTGTGAGGTGACACCTCATTGTAGTTTTGATTTGCATTTCTCTAATAATTAGTGCTGTTGAGCAGCTTTTCATGTGCGTCTTGGCCATCTCTGTGTCTCCTTTGAAGAAACCTCTCTTTAGATCTTCTGCCCATTTTTGTATTGGGTTGTTTGTTCTTTTAATATTAAGCTGCATGAGCTGTTTATATATATTGGAGATTAAACCTTTGTCCATTGATTCGTTTGCAACGATTTTCGCCCATTCTGAGGCATGCCTTTTTCCATTCCCGTTTTTTCTAACAAAAAAGGAAAGAAAGGAAAAGAAGCAGAACACTAATGTGCGTAAAATATGCCTTTTGAAACGGTCGTTTTGAAATATGGACGTCCTTTGAATTTTTTGGTCGATATGTGACCCCAGGATTTGTTTTCAGGGCAGGTGTCATTTACAGGCCTGCAATGATTTTGAATATCAACTGACCATTAGCGCTGGGATTAAAGCTGCTGTTGTGTGAAACGGCCACAAGGTGGCAGCAGTTCTCCCTTACCAAATCTGGTGACTAGGGCAACAGAGCCTCAATGGAAGTGGTGTTCTAGATTGGAATTTAGAATGGAATGTGCCAGGAGAAAGCCCCTCAAGTTTGTCTCACTACTTCTTCTTCGTGTTTTTAATTTAATTTTTTTTTATTTTTTATTACAGCAAGTTTGATTACAATGTTTGGCTTGTTGTAGGTGTGGAAGATGTGGTTCTTTTACACATATACAGATGTCTGTTCTTCCTGGGATCCTTTTCCCATGTACGTTATGACAGAATGTTGAGTAGTCCTCTCTTGGTATTCTGTAGGTCTTTGGTGATTATATATGTCACCTGTGTTTGTATATGTCTCTTAACCCCGATATCGTAATGAAACCAATCCTCACACCTTTCCATTGGTGAACCATAAGTTTGTTTAATGAATCTGTGATTGCCCTTCTCCGTGGCAATATCTGCCCTGGTATCCATTTTTAGGTAACACCTATAAGTGATATGATATGATATGTGTCTTTCACTTTCTGACTTACTACAAGTCACGTGATTACTTCTAGACTCATCTACGGTGCTGCAAATGGCATTGTGTCCTTTTTTCCCTTGGCTTCTATTCTGCCTTAGCGAGGTCCATTTTCAGCAATGTGATTCCCTGAGGGTTGTGGATTAGCTGACATGGGCAGCCTTACCCTGCCGGCCCGCCTCCCAAGGTGTGCCTCGTTGAGGTCAATATAAACAGCGCTGCAGGCAGCAATAGCCCCTGAAGCTGTGCCTGACTCCATATTCTCTGCCCCGTCAGCAGTCTCGGGGCTGTGCTGGTGGGAGGGAGTGAGGGGCCACAGCTTTGTGGGTGGCCCGCTGTGAGTGGGGCTCTGCTGGCCATTCTGCAGGAGTTGTCAGGCTGCCAACTGTAAAGAAGGGGATGTGTCACCCATACCTTCCGCTGGAATTTCTCTCCGGACAGAGGTGAGGAAGGCAAAAAGCAGTGGGGGCCGGGACAGGAGGGGTATCTCAGGTAGGGCAATGGAAAGCTTCTGGAAGAGCGCCCGGGGCCAGGACCACCCTGGCTGGCCTGCAGGCACCAAGTTGGCCTGCGTGCTTTTGCTGGTGTGGCTCCACGGCCCTTCCTCTAGGCTTTCAAGCCCTTGTACATATTCAGGTGTTTTACCTGGGAAGGGTGGGAACAGTTCAGCAGCAGCTGGCCTGGGGCTCAGCTCACGTTTACTCACAGATGCCTCGGCACGGTCCCCCAGCTTTGCAATGAGGACGCTCCTTGCGTGGGGGGTGGGTTGCTGGCTGTATGGGAGATGGTTCCCCACCTCTGAACAATTTCAGAATTGTTTACCGCTGGAGCAAGTGCCCTGATAGGGTTTTCCTCTGTATAACTCGTGGGTTCAGGTTTTTTTTTTCTTTTATGTTTCAAGTTAGATTTTATTCCTCTTTTATGTATTTATAGATATAAGCATGGAAATAATTCATTCCTATAAATACATCTGTGTGACGGGAAGAACGTTTTTCTGTTTTATTTTTAAATTTTATTTTTTAAAATTTTGAAATTTAATTTTTATTTAATTTTTTTATACAGCACGTTATTATTAGTTATGTATTTTATGCATATACATGTATACAGGTCAATCCCAATCTCCCAACTCATCCCACCACCACCACCCCATGGCTTCCCACACTTGGTGTCCATACGTTTGTTCTCTACCTCTGTGTCTCTATTTCTTCCCTGCAAACCAGTTCATCTGTACCATTTTTTAGGCTCCACATATATGCATTAATATACAACATTTGTTTTCCTCTTTCTGACTTACTTCATTCTGTATGACAGTCTCTCGATCCATCGATGTCTCTACAAATGACCCAGTTTCATTCCTTTTTATGGCCGAGTAATATTCCATTTTATATATGTACCACATCTTTATCCATTCATCTGTCTGTGGGCATTTAGGTGGCTTCCATTACCTGGCTATTGTAAAGAGTGCTGCAACGAACATTGTGGTGAATGTGCCTTTTTGATTTACGGTTTTCTCTGGGTATATGCCCAGAAGTGGGATTGCTGGATCAGATGGTGATTCTATTTCTAGTTTTTTTAAGGAAACTCCATACTGTTCTCCATAGTGACTGTATCAATTTACATTCCCACCAATAGTGGAAGAGGGCTCCTTTTGTCCACACCCTCCCCAGAATTGGTTGTTTGTAGATTTTCTGATGATGCCGATTCTAACAGGTGTGAGGTGACACCTCATTGTAGTTTTGATTTGCATTTCTCTAATAATTAGTGCTGTTGAGCAGCTTTTCATGTGCGTCTTGGCCATCTCTGTGTCTCCTTTGAAGAAACCTCTCTTTAGATCTTCTGCCCATTTTTGTATTGGGTTGTTTGTTCTTTTAATATTAAGCTGCATGAGCTGTTTATATATATTGGAGATTAAACCTCTGTCCATTGATTCGTTTGCAACGATTTTCGCCCATTCTGAGGGATGCCTTTTTCCATTCCCGTTTTTTCTAACAAAAAAGGAAAGAAAGGAAAAGAAGCAGAACACTAATGTGCGTAAAATATGCCTTTTGAAACGGTCGTTTTGAAATATGGACGTCCTTTGAATTTTTTGGTCGATATGTGACCCCAGGATTTGTTTTCAGGGCAAGTGTCATTTACAGGCCTGCAATGATTTTGAATATCAACTGACCATTAGCACTGGGATTAAAGCTGCTGTTGTGTGAAACGGCCACAAGGTGGCAGCAGTTCTCACTTACCGAATCTGGTGACTAGGGCAACAGAGCCTCAATGGAAGTGGTGTTCTAGATTGGAATGTAGAATGGAATGTGCCAGGAGAAAGCCCCTCAAGTTTGTCTCACTACTTCTTCTTCGTGTTTTTAATTTATTTATTTTTTATTTTTTATTACAGCAAGTTTGATTACAATGTTTGGCTTGTTGTAGGTGTGGAAGATGTGGTTCTTTTACACATATACAGATGTCTGTTCTTCCTGGGATCCTTTTCCCATGTACGTTATGACAGAATGTTGAGTAGTCCTCTCTTGGTATTCTGTAGGTCTTTGGTGATTATATATGTCACCTGTGTTTGTATATGTCTCTTAACCCCGTTATCGTAATGAAACCAATCCTCACACCTTTCCATTGGTGAACCATAAGTTTGTTTAATGAATCTGTGATTGCCCTTCTCCGTGGCAATATCTGCCCTGGTATCCATTTTTAGGTAACACCTATAAGTGATATGATATGATATGTGTCTTTCACTTTCTGACTTACTACAAGTCACGTGATTACTTCTAGACTCATCTACGGTGCTGCAAATGGCATTGTGTCCTTTTTTCCCTTGGCTTCTATTCTGCCTTAGCGAGGTCCATTTTCAGCAATGTGATTCCCTGAGGGTTGTGGATTAGCTGACCTGGGCAGCCTTACCCTGCCGGCCCGCCTCCCAAGGTGTGCCTCGTTGAGGTCAATATAAACAGCGCTGCAGGCAGCAATAGCCCCTGAAGCTGTGCCTGACTCCATATTCTCTGCCCCGTCAGCAGTCTCGGGGCTGTGCTGGTGGGAGGGAGTGAGGGGCCACAGCTTTGTGGGTGGCCCGCTGTGAGTGGAGCTCTGCTGGCCATTCTGCAGGATTTGTCAGGCTGCCAACTGTAAAGAAGAGGATGTGTCACCCATACCTTCCGCTGGAATTTCTCTCCGGACAGAGGTGAGGAAGGCAAAAAGCAGTGGGGGCCGGGACAGGAGGGGTATCTCAGGTAGGGCAATGGAAAGCTTCCGGAAGAGCGCCCGGGGCCAGGACCACCCTGGCTGGCCTGCAGGCACCAAGTTGGCCTGCGTGCTTTCGCTGGTGTGGCTCCACGGCCCTTCCTCTAGGCTTTCAAGCCCTTGTACATATTCAGGTGTTTTACCTGGGAAGGGTGGGAACAGTTCAGCAGCAGCTGGCCTGGGGCTCAGCTCACGTTTACTCACAGATGCCTCGGCACGGTCCCCCAGCTTTGCAATGAGGACGCTCCTTGCGTGGGGGGTGGGTTGCTGGCGGTATGGGAGATGGTTCCCCACCTCTGACCAATTTCAGAATTGTTTATCGCTGGAGCCACTGCCCTGATAGGGTTTTCCTCTGTATAACTCGTGGGTTCAGGTTTTTTTTTTTCTTTTATGTTTCAAGTTAGATTTTATTCCTCTTTTATGTATTTATAGATATAAGCATGGAAATAATTCATTCCTATAAATACATCTGTGTGACGGGAAGAACGTTTTTCTGTTTTATTTTTAAATTTTATTTTTTAAAATTTTGAAATTTAATTTTTATTTAATTTTTTTATACAGCACGTTATTATTAGTTATGTATTTTATGCATATACATGTATACAGGTCAATCCCAATCTCCCAACTCATCCCACCACCACCACCCCATGGCTTCCCACACTTGGTGTCCATACGTTTGTTCTCTACCTCTGTGTCTCTATTTCTTCCCTGCAAACCAGTTCATCTGTACCATTTTTTAGGCTCCACATATATGCATTAATATACAACATTTGTTTTCCTCTTTCTGACTTACTTCATTCTGTATGACAGTCTCTCGATCCATCGATGTCTCTACAAATGACCCAGTTTCATTCCTTTTTATGGCCGAGTAATATTCCATTTTATATATGTACCACATCTTTATCCATTCATCTGTCTGTGGGCATTTAGGTGGCTTCCATTACCTGGCTATTGTAAAGAGTGCTGCAACGAACATTGTGGTGAATGTGCCTTTTTGATTTACGGTTTTCTCTGGGTATATGCCCAGAAGTGGGATTGCTGGATCAGATGGTGATTCTATTTCTAGTTTTTTTAAGGAAACTCCATACTGTTCTCCATAGTGACTGTATCAATTTACATTCCCACCAATAGTGGAAGAGGGCTCCTTTTGTCCACACCCTCCCCAGAATTGGTTGTTTGTAGATTTTCTGATGATGCCGATTCTAACAGGTGTGAGGTGACACCTCATTGTAGTTTTGATTTGCATTTCTCTAATAATTAGTGCTGTTGAGCAGCTTTTCATGTGCGTCTTGGCCATCTCTGTGTCTCCTTTGAAGAAACCTCTCTTTAGATCTTCTGCCCATTTTTGTATTGGGTTGTTTGTTCTTTTAATATTAAGCTGCA
The DNA here is from genome assembly GCF_964341445.2 of Mesoplodon mirus. Taxonomy (NCBI): domain Eukaryota; kingdom Metazoa; phylum Chordata; class Mammalia; order Artiodactyla; family Ziphiidae; genus Mesoplodon; species Mesoplodon mirus. The sequence continues at coordinate 126,101,200 of NC_138984.1, forward strand.
TGAGCTGTTTATATATATTGGAGATTAAACCTCTGTCCATTGATTCGTTTGCAACGATTTTCGCCCATTCTGAGGGATGCCTTTTTCCATTCCCGTTTTTTCTAACAAAAAAGGAAAGAAAGGAAAAGAAGCAGAACACTAATGTGCGTAAAATATGCCTTTTGAAACGGTCGTTTTGAAATATGGACGTCCTTTGAATTTTTTGGTCGATATGTGACCCCAGGATTTGTTTTCAGGGCAGGTGTCATTTACAGGCCTGCAATGATTTTGAATATCAACTGACCATTAGCGCTGGGATTAAAGCTGCTGTTGTGTGAAACGGCCACAAGGTGGCAGCCGTTCTCCCTTACCAAATCTGGTGACTAGGGCAACAGAGCCTCAATGGAAGTGGTGTTCTAGATTGGAATTTAGAATGGAATGTGCCAGGAGAAAGCCCCTCAAGTTTGTCTCACTACTTCTTCGTGTTTTTAATTTAATTTTTTTATTTTTTATTACAGCAAGTTTGATTACAATGTTTGGCTTGTTGTAGGTGTGGAAGATGTGGTTCTTTTACACATATACAGATGTCTGTTCTTCCTGGGATCCTTTTCCCATGTACGTTATGACAGAATGTTGAGTAGTCCTCTCTTGGTATTCTGTAGGTCTTTGGTGATTATATATGTCACCTGTGTTTGTATATGTCTGTTAACCCCGTTATCGTAATGAAACCAATCCTCACACCTTTCCATTGGTGAACCATAAGTTTGTTTAATGAATCTGTGATTGCCCTTCTCCGTGGCAATATCTGCCCTGGTATCCATTTTTAGGTAACACCTATAAGTGATATGATATGATATGTGACTTTCACTTTCTGACTTACTACAAGTCACGTGATTACCTCTAGACTCATCTACGGTGCTGCAAATGGCATTGTGTCCTTTTTTCCCTTGGCTTCTATTCTGCCTTAGCGAGGTCCATTTTCAACAATGTGATTCCCTGAGGGTTGTGGATTAGCTGATCTGGGCAGCCTTACCCTGCCGGCCCGCCCTCCCCAGGTGTGCCTCGTTGAGGTCAATATAAACAGCGCTCCAGGCAGCAATAGCCCCTGAAGCTGTGCCTGACTCCATATTCTCTGCCCCGTCAGCAGTATCGGGGCTGTGCTGGTGGGAGGGAGTGAGGGGCCACAGATTTGTGGGTGGCCCGCTGTGAGTGGGGCTCTGCTGGCCATTCTGCAGGAGTTGTCAGGCTGCCACCTGTAAAGAAGAGGATGTGTCACCCATACCTTCCGCTGGAATTTCTCTCCGGACAGAGGTGAGGAAGGCAAAAAGCAGTGGGGCCGGGACAGGAGGGGTATCTCAGGTAGGGCAATGGAAAGCTTCCGGAAGAGCGCCCCGGGCCAGGACCACCCTGGCTGACCTGCAGGCACCAAGTTGGCCTGCGTGCTTTCGCTGGTGTGGCTCCACGGCCCTTCCTCTAGGCTTTCAAGACCTTGTACATATTCAGGTGTTTTACCTGGAAAGGGTGGGAACAGTTCAGCAGCAGCTGGCCTGGGGCTCAGCTCACGTTTACTCATAGATGCCTCGGCACGGTCCCCCAGCTTTGCAATGAGGACGCTCCTTGCGTGGGGGGTGGGTTGCTGGCGGTATGGGAGATGGTTCCCCACCTCTGACCAATTTCAGAATTGTTTACCGCTGGAGCAAGTGCCCTGATAGGGTTTTCCTCTGTATAACTCGTGGGTTAAGGTTTTTTTTTTTTCTTTTATGTTTCAAGTTAGATTTTATTCCTCTTTTATGTATTTATAGATATAAGCATGGAAATAATTCATTCCTATAAATACATCTGTGTGACGGGAAGAACATTTTTCTGTTTTATTTTTAAATTTTATTTTTTAAAATTTTGAAATTTAATTTTTATTTTTTTTATACAGCACGTTATTATTAGTTATGTATTTTATGCATATACATGTATACAGGTCAATCCCAATCTCCCAACTCATCCCACCACCACCACCCCATGGCTTCCCACACTTGGTGTCCATACGTTTGTTCACTACCTCTGTGTCTCTATTTCTTCCCTGCAAAGCAGTTCATCTGTACCATTTTTTAGGCTCCACATATATGCATTAATATACAACATTTGTTTTCCTCTTTCTGACTTACTTCATTCTGTATGACAGTCTCTCGATCCATCGATGTCTCTACAAATGACCCAGTTTCATTCCTTTTTATGGCCGAGTAATATTCCATTTTATATATGTACCACATCTTTATCCATTCATCTGTCTGTGGGCATTTAGGTGGCTTCCATTACCTGGCTATTGTAAAGAGAGCTGCAACGAACATTGTGGTGAATGTGCCTTTTTGATTTACGGTTTTCTCTGGGTATATGCCCAGAAGTGGGATTGCTGTATCAGATGGTGATTCTATTTCTAGTTTTTTTAAGGAAACTCCATACTGTTCTCCATAGTGACTGTATCAATTTACATTCCCACCAATAGTGGAAGAGGGCTCCTTTTGTCCACACCCTCCCCAGAATTGGTTGTTTGTAGATTTTCTGATGATGCCGATTCTAACAGGTGTGAGGTGACACCTCATTGTAGTTTTGATTTGCATTTCTCTAATAATTAGTGCTGTTGAGCAGCTTTTCATGTGCGTCTTGGCCATCTCTGTGTCTCCTTTGAAGAAACCTCTCTTTAGATCTTCTGCCCATTTTTGTATTGGGTTGTTTGTTCTTTTAATATTAAGCTGCATGAGCTGTTTATATATATTGGAGATTAAACCTCTGTCCATTGATTCGTGTGCATCGATTTTCGCCCATTCTGAGGGATGCCTTTTTCCATTCCCGTTTTTTCTAACAAAAAAGGAAAGAAAGGAAAAGAAGCAGAACACTAATGTGCGTAAAATATGCCTTTTGAAACGGTCGTTTTGAAATATGGACATCCTTTGAATTTTTTGGTCGATATGTGACCCCAGGATTTGTTTTCAGGGCAGGTGTCATTTACAGGCCTGCAATGATTTTGAATATCAACTGACCATTAGCGCTGGGATTAAAGCTGCTGTTGTGTGAAACGGCCACAAGGTGGCAGCCGTTCTCCCTTACCAAATCTGGTGACTAGGGCAACAGAGCCTCAATGGAAGTGGTGTTCTAGATTGGAATTTAGAATGGAATGTGCCAGGAGAAAGCCCCTCAAGTTTGTCTCACTACTTCTTCGTGTTTTTAATTTAATTTTTTTATTTTTTATTACAGCAAGTTTGATTACAATGTTTGGCTTGTTGTAGGTGTGGAAGATGTGGATCTTTTACACATATACAGATGTCTGTTCTTCCTGGGATCCTTTTCCCATGTACGTTATGACAGAATGTTGAGTAGTCCTCTCTTGGTATTCTGTAGGTCTTTGGTGATTATATATGTCACCTGTGTTTGTATATGTCTGTTAACCCCGTTATCGTAATGAAACCAATCCTCACACCTTTCCATTGGTGAACCATAAGTTTGTTTAATGAATCTGTGATTGCCCTTCTCCGTGGCAATATCGGCCCTGGTATCCATTTTTAGGTAACACCTATAAGTGATATGATATGATATGTGTCTTTCACTTTCTGACTTACTACAAGTCACGTGATTACTTCTAGACTCATCTACGGTGCTGCAAATGGCATTGTGTCCTTTTTTCCCTTGGCTTCTATTCTGCCTTAGCGAGGTCCATTTTCAACAATGTGATTCCCTGAGGGTTGTGGATTAGCTGACCTGGGCAGCCTTACAATGCCGGCCCGCCCTCCCCAGGTGTGCCTCGTTGAGGTCAATATAAACAGCGCTCCAGGCAGCAATAGCCCCTGAAGCTGTGCCTGACTCCATATTCTCTGCCCCGTCAGCAGTCTCGGGGCTGTGCTGGTGGGAGGGAGTGAGGGGCCACAGATTTGTGGGTGGCCCGCTGTGAGTGGGGATCTGCTGGCCATTCTGCAGGAGTTGTCAGGCTGCCACCTGTAAAGAAGAGGATGTGTCACCCATACCTTCCGCTGGAATTTCTCTCCGGACAGAGGTGAGGAAGGCAAAAAGCAGTGGGGGCCGGGACAGGAGGGGTATCTCAGGTAGGGCAATGGAAAGCTTCCAGAAGAGCGCCCGGGGCCAGGACCACCCTGGCTGGCCTGCAGGCACCAAGTTGGCCTGCGTGCTTTCGCTGGTGTGGCTCCACGGCCCTTCCTCTAGGATTTCAAGACCTTGTACATATTCAGGTGTTTTACCTGGGAAGGGTGGGAACAGTTCAGCAGCAGCTGGCCTGGGGCTCAGCTCACGTTTACTCATAGATGCCTCGGCACGGTCCCCCAGCTTTGCAATGAGGACGCTCCTTGCGTGGGGGGTGGGTTGCTGGCGGTATGGGAGATGGTTCCCCACCTCTGACCAATTTCAGAATTGTTTACTGCTGGAGCAAGTGCCCTGATAGGGTTTTCCTCTGTATAACTCGTGGGTTCAGGTTTTTTATTTTTCTTTTATGTTTCAAGTTAGATTTTATTCCTCTTTTATGTATTTATAGATATAAGCATGGAAATAATTCATTCCTATAAATACATCTGTGTGACGGGAAGAACGTTTTTCTGTTTTATTTTTAAATTTTATTTTTTAAAATTTTGAAATTTAATTTTTATTTTTTTTATACAGCACGTTATTATTAGTTATGTATTTTATGCATATACATGTATACAGGTCAATCCCAATCTCCCAACTCATCCCACCACCACCACCCCATGGCTTCCCACACTTGGTGTCCATACGTTTGTTCTCTACCTCTGTGTCTCTATTTCTTCCCTGCAAACCAGTTCATCTGTACCATTTTTTAGGCTCCACATATATGCATTAATATACAATATTTGTTTTCCTCTTTCTGACTTACTTCATTCTGTATGACAGTCTCTCGATCCATCGATGTCTCTACAAATGACCCAGTTTCATTCCTTTTTATGGCCGAGTAATATTCCATTTTATATATGTACCACATCTTTATCCATTCATCTGTCTGTGGGCATTTAGGTGGCTTCCATTACCTGGCTATTGTAAAGAGTGCTGCACCGAACATTGTGGTGAATGTGCCTTTTTGATTTACGGTTTTCTCTGGATATATGCCCAGAAGTGGGATTGCTGGATCAGATGGTAATTCTATTTCTAGTTTTTTTAAGGAAACTCCATACTGTTCTCCATAGTGACTGTATCAATTTACATTCCCACCGATAGTGGAAGAGGGCTCCTTTTGTCCACACCCTCCCCAGAATTGGTTGTTTGTAGATTTTCTGATGATGCCGATTCTAACAGGTGTGAGGTGACACCTCATTGTAGTTTTGATTTGCATTTCTCTAATAATTAGTGCTGTTGAGCAGCTTTTCATGTGCGTCTTGGCCATCTCTGTGTCTCCTTTGAAGAAACCTCTCTTTAGATCTTCTGCCCATTTTTGTATTGGGTTGTTTGTTCTTTTAATATTAAGCTGCATGAGCTGTTTATATATATTGGAGATTAAACCTCTGTCCATTGATTCGTTTGCAACGACTTTCGCCCATTCTGAGGGATGCCTTTTTCCATTCCCGTTTTTTTTTTAACAAAAAAGGAAAGAAAGGAAAAGAAGCAGAACACTAATGTGGGTAAAATATGCCTTTTGAAACGGTCGTTTTGAAATATGGACGTCCTTTGCATTTTTTGGTCGATATGTGACCCCAGGATTTGTTTTCAGGGCAGGTGTCATTTACAGGCCTGCAATGATTTTGAATATCAACTGACCATTAGCGCTGGGATTAAAGCTGCTGTTGTGTGAAACGGCCACAAGGTGGCAGCAGTTCTCCCTTACCAATTCTGGTGACTAGGGCAACAGAGCCTCAATGGAAGTGGTGTTCTAGATTGGAATTTAGAATGGAATGTGCCAGGAGAAAGCCCCTCAAGTTTGTCTCACTACTTCTTCTTCGTGTTTTTAATTTAAATTTTTTTTATTTTTTATTACAGCATGTTTGATTACAATGTTTGGCTTGTTGTAGGTGTGGAAGATGTGGTTCTTTTACCCATATACAGATGTCTGTTCTTCCTGGGATCCTTTTCCCATGTACGTTATGACAGAATGTTGAGTAGTCCTCTCTTGGTATTCTGTAGGTCTTTGGTGATTATATATGTCACCTGTGTTTGTATATGTCTGTTAACCCCGTTATCGTAATGAAACCAATCCTCACACCTTTCCATTGGTGAACCATAAGTTTGTTTAATGAATCTGTGATTGCCCTTCTCCGTGGCAATATCTGCCCTGGTATCCATTTTTAGGTAACACCTATAAGTGATATGATATGATATGTGTCTTTCACTTTCTGACTTACTACAAGTCACGTGATTACTTGTAGACTCATCTACGGTGCTGCAAATGGCATTGTGTCCTTTTTTCCCTTGGCTTCTATTCTGCCTTAGCGAGGTCCATTTTCAACAATGTGATTCCCTGAGGGTTGTGGATTAGCTGACCTGGGCAGCCTTACCCTGCCGGCCCGCCCTCCCCAGGTGTGCCTCGTTGAGGTCAATATAAACAGCGCTCCAGGCAGCAATAGCCCCTGAAGCTGTGCCTGACTCCATATTCTCTGCCCCGTCAGCAGTCTCAGGGCTGTGCTGGTGGGAGGGAGTGAGGGGCCACAGCTTTGTGGGTGGCCCGCTGTGAGTGGGGCTCTGCTGGCCATTCTGCAGGAGTTGTCAGGCTGCCACCTGTAAAGAAGAGGATGTGTCACCCATACCTTCCGCTGGAATTTCTCTCCGGACAGAGGTGAGGAAGGCAAAAAGCAGTGGGGGCCGGGACAGGAGGGGTATCTCAGGTAGGGCAATGGAAAGCTTCTGGAAGAGCGCCCGGGGCCAGGACAACCCTGGCTGGCCTGCAGGCACCAAGTTGGCCTGCGTGCTTTCGCTGGTGTGGCTCCACGGCCCTTCCTCTAGGATTTCAAGACCTTGTACATATTCAGGTGTTTTACCTGGGAAGGGTTGGAACAGTTCAGCAGCAGCTGGCCTGGGGCTCAGCTCACGTTTACTCACAGATGCCTCGGCACGGTCCCCCAGCTTTGCAATGAGGACGCTCCTTGCGTGGGGGGTGGGTTGCTGGCTGTATGGGAGATGGTTCCCCACCTCTGACCAATTTCAGAATTGTTTACCGCTGGAGCAAGTGCCCTGATAGGGTTTTCCTCTGTATAACTCGTGGGTTCAGGTTTTTTATTTTTCTTTTATGTTTCAAGTTAGATTTTATTCCTCTTTTATGTATTTATAGATATAAGCATGGAAATAATTCATTCCTATAAATACATCTGTGTGACGGGAAGAACGTTTTTCTGTTTTATTTTTAAATTTTATTTTTTAAAATTTTGAAATTTAATTTTTATTTTTTTTATACAGCACGTTATTATTAGTTATGTATTTTATGCATATACATGTATACAGGTCAATCCCAATCTCCCAACTCATCCCACCACCACCACCCCATGGCTTCCCACACTTGGTGTCCATACGTTTGTTCTCTACCTCTGTGTCTCTATTTCTTCCCTGCCAACCAGTTCATTTTTTAGGCTCCACATATATGCATTAATATACAATATTTGTTTTCCTCTTTCTGACTTACTTCATTCTGTATGACAGTCTCTCGATCCATCGATGTCTCTACAAATGACCCAGTTTCATTCCTTTTTATGGCCGAGTAATATTCCATTTTATATATGTACCACATCTTTATCCATTCATCTGTCTGTGGGCATTTAGGTGGCTTCCATTACCTGGCTATTGTAAAGAGTGCTGCAACGAACATTGTGGTGAATGTGCCTTTTTGATTTATGGTTTTCTCTGGGTATATGCCCAGAAGTGGGATTGCTGGATCAGATGGTAATTCTATTTCTAGTTTTTTTAAGGAAACTCCATACTGTTCTCCATAGTGACTGTATCAATTTACATTCCCACCAATAGTGGAAGAGGGCTCCTTTTGTCCACACCCTCCCCAGAATTGGCTGTTTGTAGATTTTCTGATGATGCCGATTCTAACAGGTGTGAGGTGACACCTCATTGTAGTTTTGATTTGCATTTCTCTAATAATTAGTGCTGTTGAGCAGGTTTTCATGTGCGTCTTGGCCATCTCTGTGTCTCCTTTGAAGAAACCTCTCTTTAGATCTTCTGCCCATTTTTGTATTGGGTTGTTTGTTCTTTTAATATTAAGCTGCATGAGCTGTTTATATATATTGGAGATTAAACCTCTGTCCATTGATTCGTTTGCAACGACTTTCGCCCATTCTGAGGGATGCCTTTTTCCATTCCCGTTTTTTTTTAACAAAAAAGGAAAGAAAGGAAAAGAAGCAGAACACTAATGTGGGTAAAATATGCCTTTTGAAACGGTCGTTTTGAAATATGGACGTCCTTTGCATTTTTTGGTCGATATGTGACCCCAGGATTTGTTTTCAGGGCAGGTGTCATTTACAGGCCTGCAATGATTTTGAATATCAACTGACCATTAGCGCTGGGATTAAAGCTGCTGTTGTGTGAAACGGCCACAAGGTGGCAGCAGTTCTCCCTTACCAAATCTGGTGACTAGGGCAACAGAGCCTCAATGGAAGTGGTGTTCTAGATTGGAATTTAGAATGGAATGTGCCAGGAGAAAGCCCCTCAAGTTTGTCTCACTACTTCTTCGTGTTTTTAATTTAATTTTTTTTTATTTTTTATTACAGCAAGTTTGATTACAATGTTTGGCTTGTTGTAGGTGTGGAAGATGTGGTTCTTTTACACATATACAGATGTCTGTTCTTCCTGGGATCCTTTTCCCATGTACGTTATGACAGAATGTTGAGTAGTCCTCTCTTGGTATTCTGTAGGTCTTTGGTGATTATATATGTCACCTGTGTTTGTATATGTCTCTTAACCCCGATATCGTAATGAAACCAATCCTCACACCTTTCCATTGGTGAACCATAAGTTTGTTTAATGAATCTGTGATTGCCCTTCTCCGTGGCAATATCTGCCCTGGTATCCATTTTTAGGTAACACCTATAAGTGATATGATATGATATGTGTCTTTCACTTTCTGACTTACTACAAGTCACGTGATTACTTCTAGACTCATCTACGGTGCTGCAAATGGCATTGTGTCCTTTTTTCCCTTGGCTTCTATTCTGCCTTAGCGAGGTCCATTTTCAACAATGTGATTCCCTGAGGGTTGTGGATTAGCTGACCTGGGCAGCCTTACCCTGCCGGCCCGCCCTCCCCAGGTGTGCCTCGTTGAGGTCAATATAAACAGCGCTCCAGGCAGCAATAGCCCCTGAAGCTGTGCCTGACTCCATATTCTCTGCCCCGTCAGCAGTCTCAGGGCTGTGCTGGTGGGAGGGAGTGAGGGGCCACAGCTTTGTGGGTGGCCCGCTGTGAGTGGGGCTCTGCTGGCCATTCTGCAGGAGTTGTCAGGCTGCCACCTGTAAAGAAGAGGATGTGTCACCCATACCTTCCGCTGGAATTTCTCTCCGGACAGAGGTGAGGAAGGCAAAAAGCAGTGGGGGCCGGGACAGGAGGGGTATCTCAGGTAGGGCAATGGAAAGCTTCCGGAAGAGCGCCCGGGGCCAGGACCACCCTGGCTGGCCTGCAGGCACCAAGTTGGCCTGCGTGCTTTCGCTGGTGTGGCTCCACGGCCCTTCCTCTAGGATTTCAAGACCTTGTACATATTCAGGTGTTTTACCTGGGAAGGGTGGGAACAGTTCAGCAGCAGCTGGCCTGGGGCTCAGCTCACGTTTACTCACAGATGCCTCGGCACGGTCCCCCAGCTTTGCAATGAGGACGCTCCTTGCGTGGGGGGTGGGTTGCTGGCTGTATGGGAGATGGTTCCCCACCTCTGACCAATTTCAGAATTGTTTACCGCTGGAGCAAGTGCCCTGATAGGGTTTTCCTCTGTATAACTCGTGGGTTCAGGTTTTTTATTTTTCTTTTATGTTTCAAGTTAGATTTTATTCCTCTTTTATGTATTTATAGATATAAGCATGGAAATAATTCATTCCTATAAATACATCTGTGTGACGGGAAGAACGTTTTTCTGTTTTATTTTTAAATTTTATTTTTTAAAATTTTGAAATTTAATTTTTATTTTTTTTATACAGCACGTTATTATTAGTTATGTATTTTATGCATATACATGTATACAGGTCAATCCCAATCTCCCAACTCATCCCACCACCACCACCCCATGGCTTCCCACACTTGGTGTCCATACGTTTGTTCTCTACCTCTGTGTCTCTATTTCTTCCCTGCAAACCAGTTCATCTGTACCATTTTTTAGGCTCCACATATATGCATTAATATACAATATTTGTTTTCCTCTTTCTGACTTACTTCATTCTGTATGACAGTCTCTCGATCCATCGATGTCTCTACAAATGACCCAGTTTCATTCCTTTTTATGGCCGAGTAATATTCCATTTTATATATGTACCACATCTTTATCCATTCATCTGTCTGTGGGCATTTAGGTGGCTTCCATTACCTGGCTATTGTAAAGAGTGCTGCAACGAACATTGTGGTGAATGTGCCTTTTTGATTTACGGTTTTCTCTGGGTATATGCCCAGAAGTGGGATTGCTGGATCAGATGGTAATTCTATTTCTAGTTTTTTTAAGGAAACTCCATACTGTTCTCCATAGTGACTGTATCAATTTACATTCCCACCAATAGTGGAAGAGGGCTCCTTTTGTCCACACCCTCCCCAGAATTGGCTGTTTGTAGATTTTCTGATGATGCCGATTCTAACAGGTGTGAGGTGACACCTCATTGTAGTTTTGATTTGCATTTCTCTAATAATTAGTGCTGTTGAGCAGCTTTTCATGTGCGTCTTGGCCATCTCTGTGTCTCCTTTGAAGAAACCTCTCTTTAGATCTTCTGCCCATTTTTGTATTGGGTTGTTTGTTCTTTTAATATTAAGCTGCATGAGCTGTTTATATATATTGGAGATTAAACCTCTGTCCATTGATTCGTTTGCAACGACTTTCGCCCATTCTGAGGGATGCCTTTTTCCATTCCCGTTTTTTTTTTAACAAAAAAGGAAAGAAAGGAAAAGAAGCAGAACACTAATGTGGGTAAAATATGCCTTTTGAAACGGTCGTTTTGAAATATGGACGTCCTTTGCATTTTTTGGTCGATATGTGACCCCAGGATTTGTTTTCAGGGCAGGTGTCATTTACAGGCCTGCAATGATTTTGAATATCAACTGACCATTAGCGCTGGGATTAAAGCTGCTGTTGTGTGAAACGGCCACAAGGTGGCAGCAGTTCTCCCTTACCAATTCTGGTGACTAGGGCAACAGAGCCTCAATGGAAGTGGTGTTCTAGATTGGAATTTAGAATGGAATGTGCCAGGAGAAAGCCCCTCAAGTTTGTCTCACTACTTCTTCTTCGTGTTTTTAATTTAAATTTTTTTTATTTTTTATTACAGCAAGTTTGATTACAATGTTTGGCTTGTTGTAGGTGTGGAAGATGTGGTTCTTTTACACATATACAGATGTCTGTTCTTCCTGGGATCCTTTTCCCATGTACGTTATGACAGAATGTTGAGTAGTCCTCTCTTGGTATTCTGTAGGTCTTTGGTGATTATATATGTCACCTGTGTTTGTATATGTCTCTTAACCCCGATATCGTAATGAAACCAATCCTCACACCTTTCCATTGGTGAACCATAAGTTTGTTTAATGAATCTGTGATTGCCCTTCTCCGTGGCAATATCTGCCCTGGTATCCATTTTTAGGTAACACCTATAAGTGATATGATATGATATGTGTCTTTCACTTTCTGACTTACTACAAGTCACGTGATTACTTCTAGACTCATCTACGGTGCTGCAAATGGCATTGTGTCCTTTTTTCCCTTGGCTTCTATTCTGCCTTAGCGAGGTCCATTTTCAACAATGTGATTCCCTGAGGGTTGTGGATTAGCTGACCTGGGCAGCCTTACCCTGCCGGCCCGCCCTCCCCAGGTGTGCCTCGTTGAGGTCAATATAAACAGCGCTCCAGGCAGCAATAGCCCCTGAAGCTGTGCCTGACTCCATATTCTCTGCCCCGTCAGCAGTCTCAGGGCTGTGCTGGTGGGAGGGAGTGAGGGGCCACAGCTTTGTGGGTGGCCCGCTGTGAGTGGGGCTCTGCTGGCCATTCTGCAGGAGTTGTCAGGCTGCCACCTGTAAAGAAGAGGATGTGTCACCCATACCTTCCGCTGGAATTTCTCTCCGGACAGAGGTGAGGAAGGCAAAAAGCAGTGGGGGCCGGGACAGGAGGGGTATCTCAGGTAGGGCAATGGAAAGCTTCCGGAAGAGCGCCCGGGGCCAGGACCACCCTGGCTGGCCTGCAGGCACCAAGTTGGCCTGCGTGCTTTCGCTGGTGTGGCTCCACGGCCCTTCCTCTAGGATTTCAAGACCTTGTACATATTCAGGTGTTTTACCTGGGAAGGGTGGGAACAGTTCAGCAGCAGCTGGCCTGGGGCTCAGCTCACGTTTACTCACAGATGCCTCGGCACGGTCCCCCAGCTTTGCAATGAGGACGCTCCTTGCGTGGGGGGTGGGTTGCTGGCTGTATGGGAGATGGTTCCCCACCTCTGACCAATTTCAGAATTGTTTACCGCTGGAGCAAGTGCCCTGATAGGGTTTTCCTCTGTATAACTCGTGGGTTCAGGTTTTTTATTTTTCTTTTATGTTTCAAGTTAGATTTTATTCCTCTTTTATGTATTTATAGATATAAGCATGGAAATAATTCATTCCTATAAATACATCTGTGTGACGGGAAGAACGTTTTTCTGTTTTATTTTTAAATTTTATTTTTTAAAATTTTGAAATTTAATTTTTATTTTTTTTATACAGCACGTTATTATTAGTTATGTATTTTATGCATATACATGTATACAGGTCAATCCCAATCTCCCAACTCATCCCACCACCACCACCCCATGGCTTCCCACACTTGGTGTCCATACGTTTGTTCTCTACCTCTGTGTCTCTATTTCTTCCCTGCAAACCAGTTCATCTGTACCATTTTTTAGGCTCCACATATATGCATTAATATACAATATTTGTTTTCCTCTTTCTGACTTACTTCATTCTGTATGACAGTCTCTCGATCCATCGATGTCTCTACAAATGACCCAGTTTCATTCCTTTTTATGGCCGAGTAATATTCCATTTTATATATGTACCACATCTTTATCCATTCATCTGTCTGTGGGCATTTAGGTGGCTTCCATTACCTGGCTATTGTAAAGAGTGCTGCAACGAACATTGTGGTGAATGTGCCTTTTTGATTTACGGTTTTCTCTGGGTATATGCCCAGAAGTGGGATTGCTGGATCAGATGGTAATTCTATTTCTAGTTTTTTTAAGGAAACTCCATACTGTTCTCCATAGTGACTGTATCAATTTACATTCCCACCAATAGTGGAAGAGGGCTCCTTTTGTCCACACCCTCCCCAGAATTGGCTGTTTGTAGATTTTCTGATGATGCCGATTCTAACAGGTGTGAGGTGACACCTCATTGTAGTTTTGATTTGCATTTCTCTAATAATTAGTGCTGTTGAGCAGCTTTTCATGTGCGTCTTGGCCATCTCTGTGTCTCCTTTGAAGAAACCTCTCTTTAGATCTTCTGCCCATTTTTGTATTGGGTTGTTTGTTCTTTTAATATTAAGCTGCATGAGCTGTTTATATATATTGGAGATTAAACCTCTGTCCATTGATTCGTTTGCAACGACTTTCGCCCATTCTGAGGGATGCCTTTTTCCATTCCCGTTTTTTTTTTAACAAAAAAGGAAAGAAAGGAAAAGAAGCAGAACACTAATGTGGGTAAAATATGCCTTTTGAAACGGTCGTTTTGAAATATGGACGTCCTTTGCATTTTTTGGTCGATATGTGACCCCAGGATTTGTTTTCAGGGCAGGTGTCATTTACAGGCCTGCAATGATTTTGAATATCAACTGACCATTAGCGCTGGGATTAAAGCTGCTGTTGTGTGAAACGGCCACAAGGTGGCAGCAGTTCTCCCTTACCAATTCTGGTGACTAGGGCAACAGAGCCTCAATGGAAGTGGTGTTCTAGATTGGAATTTAGAATGGAATGTGCCAGGAGAAAGCCCCTCAAGTTTGTCTCACTACTTCTTCTTCGTGTTTTTAATTTAAATTTTTTTTATTTTTTATTACAGCAAGTTTGATTACAATGTTTGGCTTGTTGTAGGTGTGGAAGATGTGGTTCTTTTACACATATACAGATGTCTGTTCTTCCTGGGATCCTTTTCCCATGTACGTTATGACAGAATGTTGAGTAGTCCTCTCTTGGTATTCTGTAGGTCTTTGGTGATTATATATGTCACCTGTGTTTGTATATGTCTCTTAACCCCGATATCGTAATGAAACCAATCCTCACACCTTTCCATTGGTGAACCATAAGTTTGTTTAATGAATCTGTGATTGCCCTTCTCCGTGGCAATATCTGCCCTGGTATCCATTTTTAGGTAACACCTATAAGTGATATGATATGATATGTGTCTTTCACTTTCTGACTTACTACAAGTCACGTGATTACTTCTAGACTCATCTACGGTGCTGCAAATGGCATTGTGTCCTTTTTTCCCTTGGCTTCTATTCTGCCTTAGCGAGGTCCATTTTCAACAATGTGATTCCCTGAGGGTTGTGGATTAGCTGACCTGGGCAGCCTTACCCTGCCGGCCCGCCCTCCCCAGGTGTGCCTCGTTGAGGTCAATATAAACAGCGCTCCAGGCAGCAATAGCCCCTGAAGCTGTGCCTGACTCCATATTCTCTGCCCCGTCAGCAGTCTCAGGGCTGTGCTGGTGGGAGGGAGTGAGGGGCCACAGCTTTGTGGGTGGCCCGCTGTGAGTGGGGCTCTGCTGGCCATTCTGCAGGAGTTGTCAGGCTGCCACCTGTAAAGAAGAGGATGTGTCACCCATACCTTCCGCTGGAATTTCTCTCCGGACAGAGGTGAGGAAGGCAAAAAGCAGTGGGGGCCGGGACAGGAGGGGTATCTCAGGTAGGGCAATGGAAAGCTTCCGGAAGAGCGCCCGGGGCCAGGACCACCCTGGCTGGCCTGCAGGCACCAAGTTGGCCTGCGTGCTTTCGCTGGTGTGGCTCCACGGCCCTTCCTCTAGGATTTCAAGACCTTGTACATATTCAGGTGTTTTACCTGGGAAGGGTGGGAACAGTTCAGCAGCAGCTGGCCTGGGGCTCAGCTCACGTTTACTCACAGATGCCTCGGCATGGTCCCCCAGCTTTGCAATGAGGACGCTCCTTGCGTGGGGGGTGGGTTGCTGGCTGTATGGGAGATGGTTCCCCACCTCTGACCAATTTCAGAATTGTTTACCGCTGGAGCAAGTGCCCTGATAGGGTTTTCCTCTGTATAACTCGTGGGTTCAGGTTTTTTATTTTTCTTTTATGTTTCAAGTTAGATTTTATTCCTCTTTTATGTATTTATAGATATAAGCATGGAAATAATTCATTCCTATAAATACATCTGTGTGACGGGAAGAACGTTTTTCTGTTTTATTTTTAAATTTTATTTTTTAAAATTTTGAAATTTAATTTTTATTTTTTTTATACAGCACGTTATTATTAGTTATGTATTTTATGCATATACATGTATACAGGTCAATCCCAATCTCCCAACTCATCCCACCACCACCACCCCATGGCTTCCCACACTTGGTGTCCATACGTTTGTTCTCTACCTCTGTGTCTCTATTTCTTCCCTGCAAACCAGTTCATCTGTACCATTTTTTAGGCTCCACATATATGCATTAATATACAATATTTGTTTTCCTCTTTCTGACTTACTTCATTCTGTATGACAGTCTCTCGATCCATCGATGTCTCTACAAATGACCCAGTTTCATTCCTTTTTATGGCCGAGTAATATTCCATTTTATATATGTACCACATCTTTATCCATTCATCTGTCTGTGGGCATTTAGGTGGCTTCCATTACCTGGCTCTTGTAAAGAGTGCTGCAACGAACATTGTGGTGAATGTGCCTTTTTGATTTACGGTTTTCTCTGGGTATATGCCCAGAAGTGGGATTGCTGGATCAGATGGTAATTCTATTTCTAGTTTTTTTAAGGAAACTCCATACTGTTCTCCATAGTGACTGTATCAATTTACATTCCCACCAATAGTGGAAGAGGGCTCCTTTTGTCCACACCCTCCCCAGAATTGGCTGTTTGTAGATTTTCTGATGATGCCGATTCTAACAGGTGTGAGGTGACACCTCATTGTAGTTTTGATTTGCATTTCTCTAATAATTAGTGCTGTTGAGCAGCTTTTCATGTGCGTCTTGGCCATCTCTGTGTCTCCTTTGAAGAAACCTCTCTTTAGATCTTCTGCCCATTTTTGTATTGGGTTGTTTGTTCTTTTAATATTAAGCTGCATGAGCTGTTTATATATATTGGAGATTAAACCTCTGTCCATTGATTCGTTTGCAACGACTTTCGCCCATTCTGAGGGATGCCTTTTTCCATTCCCGTTTTTTTTTAACAAAAAAGGAAAGAAAGGAAAAGAAGCAGAACACTAATGTGGGTAAAATATGCCTTTTGAAACGGTCGTTTTGAAATATGGACGTCCTTTGCATTTTTTGGTCGATATGTGACCCCAGGATTTGTTTTCAGGGCAGGTGTCATTTACAGGCCTGCAATGATTTTGAATATCAACTGACCATTAGCGCTGGGATTAAAGCTGCTGTTGTGTGAAACGGCCACAAGGTGGCAGCAGTTCTCCCTTACCAATTCTGGTGACTAGGGCAACAGAGCCTCAATGGAAGTGGTGTTCTAGATTGGAATTTAGAATGGAATGTGCCAGGAGAAAGCCCCTCAAGTTTGTCTCACTACTTCTTCTTCGTGTTTTTAATTTAAATTTTTTTTATTTTTTATTACAGCAAGTTTGATTACAATGTTTGGCTTGTTGTAGGTGTGGAAGATGTGGTTCTTTTACACATATACAGATGTCTGTTCTTCCTGGGATCCTTTTCCCATGTACGTTATGACAGAATGTTGAGTAGTCCTCTCTTGGTATTCTGTAGGTCTTTGGTGATTATATATGTCACCTGTGTTTGTATATGTCTCTTAACCCCGATATCGTAATGAAACCAATCCTCACACCTTTCCATTGGTGAACCATAAGTTTGTTTAATGAATCTGTGATTGCCCTTCTCCGTGGCAATATCTGCCCTGGTATCCATTTTTAGGTAACACCTATAAGTGATATGATATGATATGTGTCTTTCACTTTCTGACTTACTACAAGTCACGTGATTACTTCTAGACTCATCTACGGTGCTGCAAATGGCATTGTGTCCTTTTTTCCCTTGGCTTCTATTCTGCTTTAGCGAGGTCCATTTTCAACAATGTGATTCCCTGAGGGTTGTGGATTAGCTGACCTGGGCAGCCTTACCCTGCCGGCCCGCCCTCCCCAGGTGTGCCTCGTTGAGGTCAATATAAACAGCGCTCCAGGCAGCAATAGCCCCTGAAGCTGTGCCTGACTCCATATTCTCTGCCCCGTCAGCAGTCTCGGGGCTGTGCTGGTGGGAGGGAGTGAGGGGCCACAGCTTTGTGGGTGGCCCGCTGTGAGTGGGGCTCTGCTGGCCATTCTGCAGGAGTTGTCAGGCTGCCACCTGTAAAGAAGAGGATGTGTCACCCATACCTTCCGCTGGAATTTCTCTCCGGACAGAGGTGAGGAAGGCAAAAAGCAGTGGGGGCCGGGACAGGAGGGGTATCTCAGGTAGGGCAATGGAAAGCTTCCGGAAGAGCGCCCGGGGCCAGGACCACCCTGGCTGGCCTGCAGGCACCAAGTTGGCCTGCGTGCTTTCGCTGGTGTGGCTCCACGGCCCTTCCTCTAGGATTTCAAGACCTTGTACATATTCAGGTGTTTTACCTGGGAAGGGTGGGAACAGTTCAGCAGCAGCTGGCCTGGGGCTCAGCTCACGTTTACTCACAGATGCCTCGGCACGGTCCCCCAGCTTTGCAATGAGGACGCTCCTTGCGTGGGGGGTGGGTTGCTGGCTGTATGGGAGATGGTTCCCCACCTCTGACCAATTTCAGAATTGTTTACCGCTGGAGCAAGTGCCCTGATAGGGTTTTCCTCTGTATAACTCGTGGGTTCAGGTTTTTTATTTTTCTTTTATGTTTCAAGTTAGATTTTATTCCTCTTTTATGTATTTATAGATATAAGCATGGAAATAATTCATTCCTATAAATACATCTGTGTGACGGGAAGAACGTTTTTCTGTTTTATTTTTAAATTTTATTTTTTAAAATTTTGAAATTTAATTTTTATTTTTTTTATACAGCACGTTATTATTAGTTATGTATTTTATGCATATACATGTATACAGGTCAATCCCAATCTCCCAACTCATCCCACCACCACCACCCCATGGCTTCCCACACTTGGTGTCCATACGTTTGTTCTCTACCTCTGTGTCTCTATTTCTTCCCTGCAAACCAGTTCATCTGTACCATTTTTTAGGCTCCACATATATGCATTAATATACAATATTTGTTTTCCTCTTTCTGACTTACTTCATTCTGTATGACAGTCTCTCGATCCATCGATGTCTCTACAAATGACCCAGTTTCATTCCTTTTTATGGCCGAGTAATATTCCATTTTATATATGTACCACATCTTTATCCATTCATCTGTCTGTGGGCATTTAGGTGGCTTCCATTACCTGGCTATTGTAAAGAGTGCTGCAACGAACATTGTGGTGAATGTGCCTTTTTGATTTACGGTTTTCTCTGGGTATATGCCCAGAAGTGGGATTGCTGGATCAGATGGTAATTCTATTTCTAGTTTTTTTAAGGAAACTCCATACTGTTCTCCATAGTGACTGTATCAATTTACATTCCCACCAATAGTGGAAGAGGGCTCCTTTTGTCCACACCCTCCCCAGAATTGGCTGTTTGTAGATTTTCTGATGATGCCGATTCTAACAGGTGTGAGGTGACACCTCATTGTAGTTTTGATTTGCATTTCTCTAATAATTAGTGCTGTTGAGCAGCTTTTCATGTGCGTCTTGGCCATCTCTGTGTCTCCTTTGAAGAAACCTCTCTTTAGATCTTCTGCCCATTTTTGTATTGGGTTGTTTGTTCTTTTAATATTAAGCTGCATGAGCTGTTTATATATATTGGAGATTAAACCTCTGTCCATTGATTCGTTTGCAACGACTTTCGCCCATTCTGAGGGATGCCTTTTTCCATTCCCGTTTTTTTTTAACAAAAAAGGAAAGAAAGGAAAAGAAGCAGAACACTAATGTGGGTAAAATATGCCTTTTGAAACGGTCGTTTTGAAATATGGACGTCCTTTGCATTTTTTGGTCGATATGTGACCCCAGGATTTGTTTTCAGGGCAGGTGTCATTTACAGGCCTGCAATGATTTTGAATATCAACTGACCATTAGCGCTGGGATTAAAGCTGCTGTTGTGTGAAACGGCCACAAGGTGGCAGCAGTTCTCCCTTACCAAATCTGGTGACTAGGGCAACAGAGCCTCAATGGAAGTGGTGTTCTAGATTGGAATTTAGAATGGAATGTGCCAGGAGAAAGCCCCTCAAGTTTGTCTCACTACTTCTTCTTCGTGTTTTTAATTTAATTTTTTTTTATTTTTTATTACAGCAAGTTTGATTACAATGTTTGGATTGTTGTAGGTGTGGAAGATGTGGTTCTTTTACCCATATACAGATGTCTGTTCTTCCTGGGATCCTTTTCCCATGTACGTTATGACAGAATGTTGAGTAGTCCTCTCTTGGTATTCTGTAGGTCTTTGGTGATTATATATGTCACCTGTGTTTGTATATGTCTCTTAACACCGATATCGTAATGAAACCAATCCTCACACCTTTCCATTGGTGAACCATAAGTTTGTTTAATGAATCTGTGATTGCCCTTCTCCGTGGCAATATCTGCCCTGGTATCCATTTTTAGGTAACACCTATAAGTGATATGATATGATATGTGTCTTTCACTTTCTGACTTACTACAAGTCACGTGATTACTTCTAGACTCATCTACGGTGCTGCAAATGGCATTGTGTCCTTTTTTCCCTTGGCTTCTATTCTGCCTTAGCGAGGTCCATTTTCAACAATGTGATTCCCTGAGGGTTGTGGATTAGCTGACCTGGGCAGCCTTACCCTGCCGGCCCGCCCTCCCCAGGTGTGCCTCGTTGAGGTCAATATAAACAGCGCTCCAGGCAGCAATAGCCCCTGAAGCTGTGCCTGACTCCATATTCTCTGCCCCGTCAGCAGTCTCAGGGCTGTGCTGGTGGGAGGGAGTGAGGGGCCACAGCTTTGTGGGTGGCCCGCTCTGAGTGGGGCTCTGCTGGCCATTCTGCAGGAGTTGTCAGGCTGCCACCTGTAAAGAAGAGGATGTGTCACCCATACCTTCCGCTGGAATTTCTCTCCGGACAGAGGTGAGGAAGGCAAAAAGCAGTGGGGGCCGGGACAGGAGGGGTATCTCAGGTAGGGCAATGGAAAGCTTCCGGAAGAGCGCCCGGGGCCAGGACCACCCTGGCTGGCCTGCAGGCACCAAGTTGGCCTGCGTGCTTTCGCTGGTGTGGCTCCACGGCCCTTCCTCTAGGATTTCAAGACCTTGTACATATTCAGGTGTTTTACCTGGGAAGGGTGGGAACAGTTCAGCAGCAGCTGGCCTGGGGCTCAGCTCACGTTTACTCACAGATGCCTCGGCACGGTCCCCCAGCTTTGCAATGAGGACGCTCCTTGCGTGGGGGGTGGGTTGCTGGCTGTATGGGAGATGGTTCCCCACCTCTGACCAATTTCAGAATTGTTTACCGCTGGAGCAAGTGCCCTGATAGGGTTTTCCTCTGTATAACTCGTGGGTTCAGGTTTTTTATTTTTCTTTTATGTTTCAAGTTAGATTTTATTCCTCTTTTATGTATTTATAGATATAAGCATGGAAATAATTCATTCCTATAAATACATCTGTGTGACGGGAAGAACGTTTTTCTGTTTTATTTTTAAATTTTATTTTTTAAAATTTTGAAATTTAATTTTTATTTTTTTTATACAGCACGTTATTATTAGTTATGTATTTTATGCATATACATGTATACAGGTCAATCCCAATCTCCCAACTCATCCCACCACCACCACCCCATGGCTTCCCACACTTGGTGTCCATACGTTTGTTCTCTACCTCTGTGTCTCTATTTCTTCCCTGCAAACCAGTTCATCTGTACCATTTTTTAGGCTCCACATATATGCATTAATATACAATATTTGTTTTCCTCTTTCTGACTTACTTCATTCTGTATGACAGTCTCTCGATCCATCGATGTCTCTACAAATGACCCAGTTTCATTCCTTTTTATGGCCGAGTAATATTCCATTTTATATATGTACCACATCTTTATCCATTCATCTGTCTGTGGGCATTTAGGTGGCTTCCATTACCTGGCTCTTGTAAAGAGTGCTGCAACGAACATTGTGGTGAATGTGCCTTTTTGATTTACGGTTTTCTCTGGGTATATGCCCAGAAGTGGGATTGCTGGATCAGATGGTAATTCTATTTCTAGTTTTTTTAAGGAAACTCCATACTGTTCTCCATAGTGACTGTATCAATTTACATTCCCACCAATAGTGGAAGAGGGCTCCTTTTGTCCACACCCTCCCCAGAATTGGCTGTTTGTAGATTTTCTGATGATGCCGATTCTAACAGGTGTGAGGTGACACCTCATTGTAGTTTTGATTTGCATTTCTCTAATAATTAGTGCTGTTGAGCAGCTTTTCATGTGCGTCTTGGCCATCTCTGTGTCTCCTTTGAAGAAACCTCTCTTTAGATCTTCTGCCCATTTTTGTATTGGGTTGTTTGTTCTTTTAATATTAAGCTGCATGAGCTGTTTATATATATTGGAGATTAAACCTCTGTCCATTGATTCGTTTGCAACGACTTTCGCCCATTCTGAGGGATGCCTTTTTCCATTCCCGTTTTTTTTTAACAAAAAAGGAAAGAAAGGAAAAGAAGCAGAACACTAATGTGGGTAAAATATGCCTTTTGAAACGGTCGTTTTGAAATATGGACGTCCTTTGCATTTTTTGGTCGATATGTGACCCCAGGATTTGTTTTCAGGGCAGGTGTCATTTACAGGCCTGCAATGATTTTGAATATCAACTGACCATTAGCGCTGGGATTAAAGCTGCTGTTGTGTGAAACGGCCACAAGGTGGCAGCAGTTCTCCCTTACCAATTCTGGTGACTAGGGCAACAGAGCCTCAATGGAAGTGGTGTTCTAGATTGGAATTTAGAATGGAATGTGCCAGGAGAAAGCCCCTCAAGTTTGTCTCACTACTTCTTCTTCGTGTTTTTAATTTAAATTTTTTTTATTTTTTATTACAGCAAGTTTGATTACAATGTTTGGCTTGTTGTAGGTGTGGAAGATGTGGTTCTTTTACACATATACAGATGTCTGTTCTTCCTGGGATCCTTTTCCCATGTACGTTATGACAGAATGTTGAGTAGTCCTCTCTTGGTATTCTGTAGGTCTTTGGTGATTATATATGTCACCTGTGTTTGTATATGTCTCTTAACCCCGATATCGTAATGAAACCAATCCTCACACCTTTCCATTGGTGAACCATAAGTTTGTTTAATGAATCTGTGATTGCCCTTCTCCGTGGCAATATCTGCCCTGGTATCCATTTTTAGGTAACACCTATAAGTGATATGATATGATATGTGTCTTTCACTTTCTGACTTACTACAAGTCACGTGATTACTTCTAGACTCATCTACGGTGCTGCAAATGGCATTGTGTCCTTTTTTCCCTTGGCTTCTATTCTGCTTTAGCGAGGTCCATTTTCAACAATGTGATTCCCTGAGGGTTGTGGATTAGCTGACCTGGGCAGCCTTACCCTGCCGGCCCGCCCTCCCCAGGTGTGCCTCGTTGAGGTCAATATAAACAGCGCTCCAGGCAGCAATAGCCCCTGAAGCTGTGCCTGACTCCATATTCTCTGCCCCGTCAGCAGTCTCGGGGCTGTGCTGGTGGGAGGGAGTGAGGGGCCACAGCTTTGTGGGTGGCCCGCTGTGAGTGGGGCTCTGCTGGCCATTCTGCAGGAGTTGTCAGGCTGCCACCTGTAAAGAAGAGGATGTGTCACCCATACCTTCCGCTGGAATTTCTCTCCGGACAGAGGTGAGGAAGGCAAAAAGCAGTGGGGGCCGGGACAGGAGGGGTATCTCAGGTAGGGCAATGGAAAGCTTCCGGAAGAGCGCCCGGGGCCAGGACCACCCTGGCTGGCCTGCAGGCACCAAGTTGGCCTGCGTGCTTTCGCTGGTGTGGCTCCACGGCCCTTCCTCTAGGATTTCAAGACCTTGTACATATTCAGGTGTTTTACCTGGGAAGGGTGGGAACAGTTCAGCAGCAGCTGGCCTGGGGCTCAGCTCACGTTTACTCACAGATGCCTCGGCACGGTCCCCCAGCTTTGCAATGAGGACGCTCCTTGCGTGGGGGGTGGGTTGCTGGCTGTATGGGAGATGGTTCCCCACCTCTGACCAATTTCAGAATTGTTTACCGCTGGAGCAAGTGCCCTGATAGGGTTTTCCTCTGTATAACTCGTGGGTTCAGGTTTTTTATTTTTCTTTTATGTTTCAAGTTAGATTTTATTCCTCTTTTATGTATTTATAGATATAAGCATGGAAATAATTCATTCCTATAAATACATCTGTGTGACGGGAAGAACGTTTTTCTGTTTTATTTTTAAATTTTATTTTTTAAAATTTTGAAATTTAATTTTTATTTTTTTTATACAGCACGTTATTATTAGTTATGTATTTTATGCATATACATGTATACAGGTCAATCCCAATCTCCCAACTCATCCCACCACCACCACCCCATGGCTTCCCACACTTGGTGTCCATACGTTTGTTCTCTACCTCTGTGTCTCTATTTCTTCCCTGCAAACCAGTTCATCTGTACCATTTTTTAGGCTCCACATATATGCATTAATATACAATATTTGTTTTCCTCTTTCTGACTTACTTCATTCTGTATGACAGTCTCTCGATCCATCGATGTCTCTACAAATGACCCAGTTTCATTCCTTTTTATGGCCGAGTAATATTCCATTTTATATATGTACCACATCTTTATCCATTCATCTGTCTGTGGGCATTTAGGTGGCTTCCATTACCTGGCTATTGTAAAGAGTGCTGCAACGAACATTGTGGTGAATGTGCCTTTTTGATTTACGGTTTTCTCTGGGTATATGCCCAGAAGTGGGATTGCTGGATCAGATGGTAATTCTATTTCTAGTTTTTTTAAGGAAACTCCATACTGTTCTCCATAGTGACTGTATCAATTTACATTCCCACCAATAGTGGAAGAGGGCTCCTTTTGTCCACACCCTCC
The DNA here is from genome assembly GCF_964341445.2 of Mesoplodon mirus. Taxonomy (NCBI): domain Eukaryota; kingdom Metazoa; phylum Chordata; class Mammalia; order Artiodactyla; family Ziphiidae; genus Mesoplodon; species Mesoplodon mirus. The sequence goes on from NC_138984.1 coordinate 126,125,572, forward strand.
CCAGAATTGGCTGTTTGTAGATTTTCTGATGATGCCGATTCTAACAGGTGTGAGGTGACACCTCATTGTAGTTTTGATTTGCATTTCTCTAATAATTAGTGCTGTTGAGCAGCTTTTCATGTGCGTCTTGGCCATCTCTGTGTCTCCTTTGAAGAAACCTCTCTTTAGATCTTCTGCCCATTTTTGTATTGGGTTGTTTGTTCTTTTAATATTAAGCTGCATGAGCTGTTTATATATATTGGAGATTAAACCTCTGTCCATTGATTCGTTTGCAACGACTTTCGCCCATTCTGAGGGATGCCTTTTTCCATTCCCGTTTTTTTTTAACAAAAAAGGAAAGAAAGGAAAAGAAGCAGAACACTAATGTGGGTAAAATATGCCTTTTGAAACGGTCGTTTTGAAATATGGACGTCCTTTGCATTTTTTGGTCGATATGTGACCCCAGGATTTGTTTTCAGGGCAGGTGTCATTTACAGGCCTGCAATGATTTTGAATATCAACTGACCATTAGCGCTGGGATTAAAGCTGCTGTTGTGTGAAACGGCCACAAGGTGGCAGCAGTTCTCCCTTACCAAATCTGGTGACTAGGGCAACAGAGCCTCAATGGAAGTGGTGTTCTAGATTGGAATTTAGAATGGAATGTGCCAGGAGAAAGCCCCTCAAGTTTGTCTCACTACTTCTTCTTCGTGTTTTTAATTTAATTTTTTTTTATTTTTTATTACAGCAAGTTTGATTACAATGTTTGGATTGTTGTAGGTGTGGAAGATGTGGTTCTTTTACCCATATACAGATGTCTGTTCTTCCTGGGATCCTTTTCCCATGTACGTTATGACAGAATGTTGAGTAGTCCTCTCTTGGTATTCTGTAGGTCTTTGGTGATTATATATGTCACCTGTGTTTGTATATGTCTCTTAACCCCGATATCGTAATGAAACCAATCCTCACACCTTTCCATTGGTGAACCATAAGTTTGTTTAATGAATCTGTGATTGCCCTTCTCCGTGGCAATATCTGCCCTGGTATCCATTTTTAGGTAACACCTATAAGTGATATGATATGATATGTGTCTTTCACTTTCTGACTTACTACAAGTCACGTGATTACTTCTAGACTCATCTACGGTGCTGCAAATGGCATTGTGTCCTTTTTTCCCTTGGCTTCTATTCTGCCTTAGCGAGGTCCATTTTCAACAATGTGATTCCCTGAGGGTTGTGGATTAGCTGACCTGGGCAGCCTTACCCTGCCGGCCCGCCCTCCCCAGGTGTGCCTCGTTGAGGTCAATATAAACAGCGCTCCAGGCAGCAATAGCCCCTGAAGCTGTGCCTGACTCCATATTCTCTGCCCCGTCAGCAGTCTCAGGGCTGTGCTGGTGGGAGGGAGTGAGGGGCCACAGCTTTGTGGGTGGCCCGCTCTGAGTGGGGCTCTGCTGGCCATTCTGCAGGAGTTGTCAGGCTGCCACCTGTAAAGAAGAGGATGTGTCACCCATACCTTCCGCTGGAATTTCTCTCCGGACAGAGGTGAGGAAGGCAAAAAGCAGTGGGGGCCGGAAAAGGAGGGGTATCTCAGGTAGGGCAATGGAAAGCTTCTGGAAGAGCGCCCGGGGCCAGGACCACCCTGGCTGGCCTGCAGGCACCAAGTTGGCCTGCGTGCTTTCGCTGGTGTGGCTCCACGGCCCTTCCTCTAGGATTTCAAGACCTTGTACATATTCAGGTGTTTTACCTGGAAAGGGTGGGAACAGTTCAGCAGCAGCTGGCCTGGGGCTCAGCTCACGTTTACTCACAGATGCCTCGGCACGGTCCCCCAGCTTTGCAATGAGGACGCTCCTTGCGTGGGGGTGGGTTGCTGGCTGTATGGGAGATGGTTCCCCACCTCTGACCAATTTCAGAATTGTTTACCGCTGGAGCAAGTGCCCTGATAGGGTTTTCCTCTGTATAACTCGTGGGTTCAGGTTTTTTATTTTTCTTTTATGTTTCAAGTTAGATTTTATTCCTCTTTTATGTATTTATAGATATAAGCATGGAAATAATTCATTCCTATAAATACATCTGTGTGACGGGAAGAACGTTTTTCTGTTTTATTTTTAAATTTTATTTTTTAAAATTTTGAAATTTAATTTTTATTTTTTTTATACAGCACGTTATTATTAGTTATGTATTTTATGCATATACATGTATACAGGTCAATCCCAATCTCCCAACTCATCCCACCACCACCACCCCATGGCTTCCCACACTTGGTGTCCATACGTTTGTTCTCTACCTCTGTGTCTCTATTTCTTCCCTGCAAACCAGTTCATCTGTACCATTTTTTAGGCTCCACATATATGCATTAATATACAATATTTGTTTTCCTCTTTCTGACTTACTTCATTCTGTATGACAGTCTCTCGATCCATCGATGTCTCTACAAATGACCCAGTTTCATTCCTTTTTATGGCCGAGTAATATTCCATTTTATATATGTACCACATCTTTATCCATTCATCTGTCTGTGGGCATTTAGGTGGCTTCCATTACCTGGCTCTTGTAAAGAGTGCTGCAACGAACATTGTGGTGAATGTGCCTTTTTGATTTACGGTTTTCTCTGGGTATATGCCCAGAAGTGGGATTGCTGGATCAGATGGTAATTCTATTTCTAGTTTTTTTAAGGAAACTCCATACTGTTCTCCATAGTGACTGTATCAATTTACATTCCCACCAATAGTGGAAGAGGGCTCCTTTTGTCCACACCCTCCCCAGAATTGGTTGTTTGTAGATTTTCTGATGATGCCGATTCTAACAGGTGTGAGGTGACACCTCATTGTAGTTTTGATTTGCATTTCCCTAATAATTAGTGCTGTTGAGCATCTTTTCATGTGCGTCTTGGCCATCTCTGTGTCTCCTTTGAAGAAACCTCTCTTTAGATCTTCTGCCCATTTTTGTATTGGGTTGTTTGTTCTTTTAATATTAAGCTGCATGAGCTGTTTATATATATTGGAGATTAAACCTCTGTCCATTGATTCGTTTGCAACGACTTTCGCCCATTCTGAGGGATGCCTTTTTCCATTCCCGTTTTTTTTTAACAAAAAAGGAAAGAAAGGAAAAGAAGCAGAACACTAATGTGGGTAAAATATGCCTTTTGAAACGGTCGTTTTGAAATATGGACGTCCTTTGCATTTTTTGGTCGATATGTGACCCCAGGATTTGTTTTCAGGGCAGGTGTCATTTACAGGCCTGCAATGATTTTGAATATCAACTGACCATTAGCGCTGGGATTAAAGCTGCTGTTGTGTGAAACGGCCACAAGGTGGCAGCAGTTCTCCCTTACCAATTCTGGTGACTAGGGCAACAGAGCCTCAATGGAAGTGGTGTTCTAGATTGGAATTTAGAATGGAATGTGCCAGGAGAAAGCCCCTCAAGTTTGTCTCACTACTTCTTCTTCGTGTTTTTAATTTAATTTTTTTTAATTTTTTATTACAGCAAGTTTGATTACAATGTTTGGCTTGTTGTAGGTGTGGAAGATGTGGTTCTTTTACACATATACAGATGTCTGTTCTTCCTGGGATCCTTTTCCCATGTACGTTATGACAGAATGTTGAGTAGTCCTCTCTTGGTATTCTGTAGGTCTTTGGTGATTATATATGTCACCTGTGTTTGTATATGTCTCTTAACCCCGATATCGTAATGAAACCAATCCTCACACCTTTCCATTGGTGAACCATAAGTTTGTTTAATGAATCTGTGATTGCCCTTCTCCGTGGCAATATCTGCCCTGGTATCCATTTTTAGGTAACACCTATAAGTGATATGATATGATAGGTGTCTTTCACTTTCTGACTTACTACAAGTCACGTGATTACTTCTAGACTCATCTACGGTGCTGCAAATGGCATTGTGTCCTTTTATCCCTTGGCTTCTATTCTGCCTTAGCGAGGTCCATTTTCAACAATGTGATTCCCTGAGGGTTGTGGATTAGCTGACCTGGGCAGCCTTACCCTGCCGGCCCGCCCTCCCCAGGTGTGCCTCGTTGAGGTCAATATAAACAGCGCTCCAGGCAGCAATAGCCCCTGAAGCTGTGCCTGACTCCATATTCTCTGCCCCGTCAGCAGTCTCGGGGCTGTGCTGGTGGGAGGGAGTGAGGGGCCACAGCTTTGTGGGTGGCCCGCTGTGAGTGGGGCTCTGCTGGCCATTCTGCAGGAGTTGTCAGGCTGCCACCTGTAAAGAAGAGGATGTGTCACCCATACCTTCCGCTGGAATTTCTCTCCGGACAGAGGTGAGGAAGGCAAAAAGCAGTGGGGGCCGGGACAGGAGGGGTATCTCAGGTAGGGCAATGGAAAGCTTCCGGAAGAGCGCCCGGGGCCAGGACAACCCTGGCTGGCCTGCAGGCACCAAGTTGGCCTGCGTGCTTTCGCTGGTGTGGCTCCACGGCCCTTCCTCTAGGATTTCAAGACCTTGTACATATTCAGGTGTTTTACCTGGGAAGGGTGGGAACAGTTCAGCAGCAGCTGGCCTGAGGCTCAGCTCACGTTTACTCACAGATGCCTCGGCACGGTCCCCCAGCTTTGCAATGAGGACGCTCCTTGCGTGGTGGGTGGGTTGCTGGCTGTATGGGAGATGGTTCCCCACCTCTGACCAATTTCAGAATTGTTTACCGCTGGAGCAAGTGCCCTGATAGGGTTTTCCTCTGTATAACTCGTGGGTTCAGGTTTTTTATTTTTCTTTTATGTTTCAAGTTAGATTTTATTCCTCTTTTATGTATTTATAGATATAAGCATGGAAATAATTCATTCCTATAAATACATCTGTGTGACGGGAAGAACGTTTTTCTGTTTTATTTTTAAATTTTATTTTTTAAAATTTTGAAATTTAATTTTTATTTTTTTTATACAGCACGTTATTATTAGTTATGTATTTTATGCATATACATGTATACAGGTCAATCCCAATCTCCCAACTCATCCCACCACCACCACCCCATGGCTTCCCACACTTGGTGTCCATACGTTTGTTCTCTACCTCTGTGTCTCTATTTCTTCCTTGCAAAGCAGTTCATCTGTACCATTTTTTAGGCTCCACATATATGCATTAATATACAATATTTGTTTTCCTCTTTCTGACTTACTTCATTCTGTATGACAGTCTCTCGATCCATCGATGTCTCTACAAATGACCCAGTTTCATTCCTTTTTATGGCCGAGTAATATTCCATTTTATATATGTACCACATCTTTATCCATTCATCTGTCTGTGGGCATTTAGGTGGCTTCCATTACCTGGCCCTTGTAAAGAGTGCTGCAACGAATATTGTGGTGAATGTGCCTTTTTGATTTACGGTTTTCTCTGGGTATATGCCCAGAAGTGGGATTGCTGGATCAGATGGTAATTCTATTTCTAGTTTTTTTAAGGAAACTCCATACTGTTCTCCATAGTGACTGTATCAATTTACATTCCCACCAATAGTGGAAGAGGGCTCCTTTTGTCCACACCCTCCCCAGAATTGGTTGTTTGTAGATTTTCTGATGATGCCGATTCTAACAGGTGTGAGGTGACACCTCATTGTAGTTTTGATTTGCATTTCTCTAATAATTAGTGCTGTTGAGCAGCTTTTCATGTGCGTCTTGGCCATCTCTGTGTCTCCTTTGAAGAAACCTCTCTTTAGATCTTCTGCCCATTTTTGTATTGGGTTGTTTGTTCTTTTAATATTAAGCTGCATGAGCTGTTTATATATATTGGAGATTAAACCTCTGTCCATTGATTCGTTTGCAACGATTTTCGCCCATTCTGAGGGATGCCTTTTTCCATTCCCGTTTTTTTTAACAAAAAAGGAAAGAAAGGAAAAGAAGCAGAACACTAATGTGGGTAAAATATGCCTTTTGAAACGGTCGTTTTGAAATATGGACGTCCTTTGCATTTTTTGGTCGATATGTGACCCCAGGATTTGTTTTCAGGGCAGGTGTCATTTACAGGCCTGCAATGATTTTGAATATCAACTGACCATTAGCGCTGGGATTAAAGCTGCTGTTGTGTGAAACGGCCACAAGGTGGCAGCAGTTCTCCCTTACCAAATCTGGTGACTAGGGCAACAGAGCCTCAATGGAAGTGGTGTTCTAGATTGGAATTTAGAATGGAATGTGCCAGGAGAAAGCCCCTCAAGTTTGTCTCACTACTTCTTCTTCGTGTTTTTAATTTAATTTTTTTTTTATTTTTTATTACAGCAAGTTTGATTACAATGTTTGGCTTGTTGTAGGTGTGGAAGATGTGGTTCTTTTACACATATACAGATGTCTGTTCTTCCTGGGATCCTTTTCCCATGTACGTTATGACAGAATGTTGAGTAGTCCTCTCTTGGTATTCTGTAGGTCTTTGGTGATTATATATGTCACCTGTGTTTGTATATGTCTCTTAACCCCGATATCGTAATGAAACCAATCCTCACACCTTTCCATTGGTGAACCATAAGTTTGTTTAATGAATCTGTGATTGCCCTTCTCCGTGGCAATATCTGCCCTGGTATCCATTTTTAGGTAACACCTATAAGTGATATGATATGATATGTGTCTTTCAATTTCTGACTTACTACAAGTCACGTGATTACTTCTAGACTCATCTACGGTGCTGCAAATGGCATTGTGTCCTTTTTTCCCTTGGCTTCTATTCTGCCTTAGCGAGGTCCATTTTCAACAATGTGATTCCCTGAGGGTTGTGGATTAGCTGACCTGGGCAGCCTTACCCTGCCGGCCCGCCCTCCCCAGGTGTGCCTCGTTGAGGTCAATATAAACAGCGCTCCAGGCAGCAATAGCCCCTGAAGCTGTGCCTGACTCCATATTCTCTGCCCCGTCAGCAGTCTCAGGGCTGTGCTGGTGGGAGGGAGTGAGGGGCCACAGCTTTGTGGGTGGCCCGCTCTGAGTGGGGCTCTGCTGGCCATTCTGCAGGAGTTGTCAGGCTGCCACCTGTAAAGAAGAGGATGTGTCACACATACCTTCCGCTGGAATTTCTCTCCGGACAGAGGTGAGGAAGGCAAAAAGCAGTGGGGGCCGGAAAAGGAGGGGTATCTCAGGTAGGGCAATGGAAAGCTTCTGGAAGAGCGCCCGGGGCCAGGACCACCCTGGCTGGCCTGCAGGCACCAAGTTGGCCTGCGTGCTTTCGCTGGTGTGGCTCCACGGCCCTTCCTCTAGGATTTCAAGACCTTGTACATATTCAGGTGTTTTACCTGGAAAGGGTGGGAACAGTTCAGCAGCAGCTGGCCTGGGGCTCAGCTCACGTTTACTCACAGATGCCTCGGCACGGTCCCCCAGCTTTGCAATGAGGACGCTCCTTGCGTGGGGGTGGGTTGCTGGCTGTATGGGAGATGGTTCCCCACCTCTGACCAATTTCAGAATTGTTTACCACTGGAGCAAGTGCCCTGATAGGGTTTTCCTCTGTATAACTCGTGGGTTCAGGTTTTTTATTTTTCTTTTATGTTTCAAGTTAGATTTTATTCCTCTTTTATGTATTTATAGATATAAGCATGGAAATAATTCATTCCTATAAATACATCTGTGTGACGGGAAGAACGTTTTTCTGTTTTATTTTTAAATTTTATTTTTTAAAATTTTGAAATTTAATTTTTATTTTTTTTATACAGCACGTTATTATTAGTTATGTATTTTATGCATATACATGTATACAGGTCAATCCCAATCTCCCAACTCATCCCACCACCACCACCCCATGGCTTCCCACACTTGGTGTCCATACGTTTGTTCTCTACCTCTGTGTCTCTATTTCTTCCCTGCCAACCAGTTCATCTGTACCATTTTTTAGGCTCCACATATATGCATTAATATACAATATTTGTTTTCCTCTTTCTGACTTACTTCATTCTGTATGACAGTCTCTCGATCCATCGATGTCTCTACAAATGACCCAGTTTCATTCCTTTTTATGGCCGAGTAATATTCCATTTTATATATGTACCACATCTTTATCCATTCATCTGTCTGTGGGCATTTAGGTGGCTTCCATTACCTGGCTATTGTAAAGAGTGCTGCAACGAACATTGTGGTGAATGTGCCTTTTTGATTTACGGTTTTCTCTGGGTATATGCCCAGAAGTGGGATTGCTGGATCAGATGGTAATTCTATTTCTAGTTTTTTTAAGGAAACTCCATACTGTTCTCCATAGTGACTGTATCAATTTACATTCCCACCAATAGTGGAAGAGGGCTCCTTTTGTCCACACCCTCCCCAGAATTGGCTGTTTGTAGATTTTCTGATGATGCCGATTCTAACAGGTGTGAGGTGACACCTCATTGTAGTTTTGATTTGCATTTCTCTAATAATTAGTGCTGTTGAGCAGCTTTTCATGTGCGTCTTGGCCATCTCTGTGTCTCCTTTGAAGAAACCTCTCTTTAGATCTTCTGCCCATTTTTGTATTGGGTTGTTTGTTCTTTTAATATTAAGCTGCATGAGCTGTTTATATATATTGGAGATTAAACCTCTGTCCATTGATTCGTTTGCAACGACTTTCGCCCATTCTGAGGGATGCCTTTTTCCATTCCCGTTTTTTTTTAACAAAAAAGGAAAGAAAGGAAAAGAAGCAGAACACTAATGTGGGTAAAATATGCCTTTTGAAACGGTCGTTTTGAAATATGGACGTCCTTTGCATTTTTTGGTCGATATGTGACCCCAGGATTTGTTTTCAGGGCAGGTGTCATTTACAGGCCTGCAATGATTTTGAATATCAACTGACCATTAGCGCTGGGATTAAAGCTGCTGTTGTGTGAAACGGCCACAAGGTGGCAGCAGTTCTCCCTTACCAAATCTGGTGACTAGGGCAACAGAGCCTCAATGGAAGTGGTGTTCTAGATTGGAATTTAGAATGGAATGTGCCAGGAGAAAGCCCCTCAAGTTTGTCTCACTACTTCTTCTTCGTGTTTTTAATTTAATTTTTTTTTATTTTTTATTACAGCAAGTTTGATTACAATGTTTGGATTGTTGTAGGTGTGGAAGATGTGGTTCTTTTACCCATATACAGATGTCTGTTCTTCCTGGGATCCTTTTCCCATGTACGTTATGACAGAATGTTGAGTAGTCCTCTCTTGGTATTCTGTAGGTCTTTGGTGATTATATATGTCACCTGTGTTTGTATATGTCTCTTAACCCCGATATCGTAATGAAACCAATCCTCACACCTTTCCATTGGTGAACCATAAGTTTGTTTAATGAATCTGTGATTGCCCTTCTCCGTGGCAATATCTGCCCTGGTATCCATTTTTAGGTAACACCTATAAGTGATATGATATGATATGTGTCTTTCACTTTCTGACTTACTACAAGTCACGTGATTACTTCTAGACTCATCTACGGTGCTGCAAATGGCATTGTGTCCTTTTTTCCCTTGGCTTCTATTCTGCCTTAGCGAGGTCCATTTTCAACAATGTGATTCCCTGAGGGTTGTGGATTAGCTGACCTGGGCAGCCTTACCCTGCCGGCCCGCCCTCCCCAGGTGTGCCTCGTTGAGGTCAATATAAAGAGCGCTCCAGGCAGCAATAGCCCCTGAAGCTGTGCCTGACTCCATATTCTCTGCCCCGTCAGCAGTCTCAGGGCTGTGCTGGTGGGAGGGAGTGAGGGGCCACAGCTTTGTGGGTGGCCCGCTGTGAGTGGGGCTCTGCTGGCCATTCTGCAGGAGTTGTCAGGCTGCCACCTGTAAAGAAGAGGATGTGTCACCCATACCTTCCGCTGGAATTTCTCTCCGGACAGAGGTGAGGAAGGCAAAAAGCAGTGGGGGCCGGGACAGGAGGGGTATCTCAGGTAGGGCAATGGAAAGCTTCTGGAAGAGCGCCCGGGGCCAGGACCACCCTGGCTGGCCTGCAGGCACCAAGTTGGCCTGCGTGCTTTCGCTGGTGTGGCTCCACGGCCCTTCCTCTAGGATTTCAAGACCTTGTACATATTCAGGTGTTTTACCTGGAAAGGGTGGGAACAGTTCAGCAGCAGCTGGCCTGGGGCTCAGCTCACGTTTACTCACAGATGCCTCGGCACGGTCCCCCAGCTTTGCAATGAGGACGCTCCTTGCGTGGGGGGTGGGTTGCTGGCTGTATGGGAGATGGTTCCCCACCTCTGACCAATTTCAGAATTGTTTACTGCTGGAGCAAGTGCCCTGATAGTGTTTTCCTCTGTATAACTCGTGGGTTCAGGTTTTTTATTTTTCTTTTATGTTTCAAGTTAGATTTTATTCCTCTTTTATGTATTTATAGATATAAGCATGGAAATAATTCATTCCTATAAATACATCTGTGTGACGGGAAGAACGTTTTTCTGTTTTATTTTTAAATTTTATTTTTTAAAATTTTGAAATTTAATTTTTATTTTTTTTATACAGCACGTTATTATTAGTTATGTATTTTATGCATATACATGTATACAGGTCAATCCCAATCTCCCAACTCATCCCACCACCACCACCCCATGGCTTCCCACACTTGGTGTCCATACGTTTGTTCTCTACCTCTGTGTCTCTATTTCTTCCCTGCAAACCAGTTCATCTGTACCATTTTTTAGGCTCCACATATATGCATTAATATACAATATTTGTTTTCCTCTTTCTGACTTACTTCATTCTGTATGACAGTCTCTCGATCCATCGATGTCTCTACAAATGACCCAGTTTCATTCCTTTTTATGGCCGAGTAATATTCCATTTTATATATGTACCACATCTTTATCCATTCATCTGTCTGTGGGCATTTAGGTGGCTTCCATTACCTGGCTCTTGTAAAGAGTGCTGCAACGAACATTGTGGTGAATGTGCCTTTTTGATTTACGGTTTTCTCTGGGTATATGCCCAGAAGTGGGATTGCTGGATCAGATGGTAATTCTATTTCTAGTTTTTTTAAGGAAACTCCATACTGTTCTCCATAGTGACTGTATCAATTTACATTCCCACCAATAGTGGAAGAGGGCTCCTTTTGTCCACACCCTCCCCAGAATTGGCTGTTTGTAGATTTTCTGATGATGCCGATTCTAACAGGTGTGAGGTGACACCTCATTGTAGTTTTGATTTGCATTTCCCTAATAATTAGTGCTGTTGAGCATCTTTTCATGTGCGTCTTGGCCATCTCTGTGTCTCCTTTGAAGAAACCTCTCTTTAGATCTTCTGCCCATTTTTGTATTGGGTTGTTTGTTCTTTTAATATTAAGCTGCATGAGCTGTTTATATATATTGGAGATTAAACCTCTGTCCATTGATTCGTTTGCAACGACTTTCGCCCATTCTGAGGGATGCCTTTTTCCATTCCCGTTTTTTTTTAACAAAAAAGGAAAGAAAGGAAAAGAAGCAGAACACTAATGTGGGTAAAATATGCCTTTTGAAACGGTCGTTTTGAAATATGGACGTCCTTTGCATTTTTTGGTCGATATGTGACCCCAGGATTTGTTTTCAGGGCAGGTGTCATTTACAGGCCTGCAATGATTTTGAATATCAACTGACCATTAGCGCTGGGATTAAAGCTGCTGTTGTGTGAAACGGCCACAAGGTGGCAGCAGTTCTCCCTTACCAATTCTGGTGACTAGGGCAACAGAGCCTCAATGGAAGTGGTGTTCTAGATTGGAATTTAGAATGGAATGTGCCAGGAGAAAGCCCCTCAAGTTTGTCTCACTACTTCTTCTTCGTGTTTTTAATTTAATTTTTTTTTAATTTTTTATTACAGCAAGTTTGATTACAATGTTTGGCTTGTTGTAGGTGTGGAAGATGTGGTTCTTTTACACATATACATATGTCTGTTCTTCCTGGGATCCTTTTCCCATGTACGTTATGACAGAATGTTGAGTAGTCCTCTCTTGGTATTCTGTAGGTCTTTGGTGATTATATATGTCACCTGTGTTTGTATATGTCACGTAACCCCGATATCGTAATGAAACCAATCCTCACACCTTTCCATTGGTGAACCATAAGTTTGTTTAATGAATCTGTGATTGCCCTTCTCCGTGGCAATATCTGCCCTGGTATCCATTTTTAGGTAACACCTATAAGTGATATGATATGATAGGTGTCTTTCACTTTCTGACTTACTACAAGTCACGTGATTACTTCTAGACTCATCTACGGTGCTGCAAATGGCATTGTGTCCTTTTTTCCCTTGGCTTCTATTCTGCCTTAGCGAGGTCCATTTTCAACAATGTGATTCCCTGAGGGTTGTGGATTAGCTGACCTGGGCAGCCTTACCCTGCCGGCCCGCCCTCCCCAGGTGTGCCTCGTTGAGGTCAATATAAACAGCGCTCCAGGCAGCAATAGCCCCTGAAGCTGTGCCTGACTCCATATTCTCTGCCCCGTCAGCAGTCTCGGGGCTGTGCTGGTGGGAGGGAGTGAGGGGCCACAGCTTTGTGGGTGGCCCGCTGTGAGTGGGGCTCTGCTGGCCATTCTGCAGGAGTTGTCAGGCTGCCACCTGTAAAGAAGAGGATGTGTCACCCATACCTTCCGCTGGAATTTCTCTCCGGACAGAGGTGAGGAAGGCAAAAAGCAGTGGGGGCCGGGACAGGAGGGGTATCTCAGGTAGGGCAATGGAAAGCTTCCGGAAGAGCGCCCGGGGCCAGGACAACCCTGGCTGGCCTGCAGGCACCAAGTTGGCCTGCGTGCTTTCGCTGGTGTGGCTCCACGGCCCTTCCTCTAGGATTTCAAGACCTTGTACATATTCAGGTGTTTTACCTGGGAAGGGTGGGAACAGTTCAGCAGCAGCTGGCCTGAGGCTCAGCTCACGTTTACTCACAGATGCCTCGGCACGGTCCCCCAGCTTTGCAATGAGGACGCTCCTTGCGTGGGGGGTGGGTTGCTGGCTGTATGGGAGATGGTTCCCCACCTCTGACCAATTTCAGAATTGTTTACCGCTGGAGCAAGTGCCCTGATAGGGTTTTCCTCTGTATAACTCGTGGGTTCAGGTTTTTTATTTTTCTTTTATGTTTCAAGTTAGATTTTATTCCTCTTTTATGTATTTATAGATATAAGCATGGAAATAATTCATTCCTATAAATACATCTGTGTGACGGGAAGAACGTTTTTCTGTTTTATTTTTAAATTTTATTTTTTAAAATTTTGAAATTTAATTTTTATTTTTTTTATACAGCACGTTATTATTAGTTATGTATTTTATGCATATACATGTATACAGGTCAATCCCAATCTCCCAACTCATCCCACCACCACCACCCCATGGCTTCCCACACTTGGTGTCCATACGTTTGTTCTCTACCTCTGTGTCTCTATTTCTTCCTTGCAAAGCAGTTCATCTGTACCATTTTTTAGGCTCCACATATATGCATTAATATACAATATTTGTTTTCCTCTTTCTGACTTACTTCATTCTGTATGACAGTCTCTCGATCCATCGATGTCTCTACAAATGACCCAGTTTCATTCCTTTTTATGGCCGAGTAATATTCCATTTTATATATGTACCACATCTTTATCCATTCATCTGTCTGTGGGCATTTAGGTGGCTTCCATTACCTGGCTCTTGTAAAGAGTGCTGCAACGAATATTGTGGTGAATGTGCCTTTTTGATTTACGGTTTTCTCTGGGTATATGCCCAGAAGTGGGATTGCTGGATCAGATGGTAATTTTATTTCTAGTTTTTTTAAGGAAACTCCATACTGTTCTCCATAGTGACTGTATCAATTTACATTCCCACCAATAGTGGAAGAGGGCTCCTTTTGTCCACACCCTCCCCAGAATTGGTTGTTTGTAGATTTTCTGATGATGCCGATTCTAACAGGTGTGAGGTGACACCTCATTGTAGTTTTGATTTGCATTTCTCTAATAATTAGTGCTGTTGAGCAGCTTTTCATGTGCGTCTTGGCCATCTCTGTGTCTCCTTTGAAGAAACCTCTCTTTAGATCTTCTGCCCATTTTTGTATTGGGTTGTTTGTTCTTTTAATATTAAGCTGCATGAGCTGTTTATATATATTGGAGATTAAACCTCTGTCCATTGATTCGTTTGCAACGATTTTCGCCCATTCTGAGGGATGCCTTTTTCCATTCCCGTTTTTTTTAACAAAAAAGAAAAGAAAGGAAAAGAAGCAGAACACTAATGTGGGTAAAATATGCCTTTTGAAACGGTCGTTTTGAAATATGGACGTCCTTTGCATTTTTTGGTCGATATGTGACCCCAGGATTTGTTTTCAGGGCAGGTGTCATTTACAGGCCTGCAATGATTTTGAATATCAACTGACCATTAGCGCTGGGATTAAAGCTGCTGTTGTGTGAAACGGCCACAAGGTGGCAGCAGTTCTCCCTTACCAAATCTGGTGACTAGGGCAACAGAGCCTCAATGGAAGTGGTGTTCTAGATTGGAATTTAGAATGGAATGTGCCAGGAGAAAGCCCCTCAAGTTTGTCTCACTACTTCTTCTTCGTGTTTTTAATTTAATTTTTTTTTTATTTTTTATTACAGCAAGTTTGATTACAATGTTTGGCTTGTTGTAGGTGTGGAAGATGTGGTTCTTTTACACATATACAGATGTCTGTTCTTCCTGGGATCCTTTTCCCATGTACGTTATGACAGAATGTTGAGTAGTCCTCTCTTGGTATTCTGTAGGTCTTTGGTGATTATATATGTCACCTGTGTTTGTATATGTCTCTTAACCCCGATATCGTAATGAAACCAATCCTCACACCTTTCCATTGGTGAACCATAAGTTTGTTTAATGAATCTGTGATTGCCCTTCTCCGTGGCAATATCTGCCCTGGTATCCATTTTTAGGTAACACCTATAAGTGATATGATATGATATGTGTCTTTCAATTTCTGACTTACTACAAGTCACGTGATTACTTCTAGACTCATCTACGGTGCTGCAAATGGCATTGTGTCCTTTTTTCCCTTGGCTTCTCTTCTGCCTTAGCGAGGTCCATTTTCAACAATGTGATTCCCTGAGGGTTGTGGATTAGCTGACCTGGGCAGCCTTACCCTGCCGGCCCGCCCTCCCCAGGTGTGCCTCGTTGAGGTCAATATAAACAGCGCTCCAGGCAGCAATAGCCCCTGAAGCTGTGCCTGACTCCATATTCTCTGCCCCGTCAGCAGTCTCGGGGCTGTGCTGGTGGGAGGGAGTGAGGGGCCACAGCTTTGTGGGTGGCCCGCTGTGAGTGGGGCTCTGCTGGCCATTCTGCAGGAGTTGTCAGGCTGCCACCTGTAAAGAAGAGGATGTGTCACCCATACCTTCCGCTGGAATTTCTCTCCGGACAGAGGTGAGGAAGTCAAAAAGCAGTGGGGGCCGGGACAGGAGGGGTATCTCAGGTAGGGCAATGGAAAGCTTCCGGAAGAGCGCCCGGGGCCAGGACAACCCTGGCTGGCCTGCAGGCACCAAGTTGGCCTGCGTGCTTTCACTGGTGTGGCTCCACGTCCCTTCCTCTAGGATTTCAAGACCTTGTACATATTCAGGTGTTTTACCTGGGAAGGGTGGGAACAGTTCAGCAGCAGCTGGCCTGGGGCTCAGCTCACGTTTACTCACAGATGCCTCGGCACGGTCCCCCAGCTTTGCAATGAGGACGCTCCTTGCGTGGGGGGTGGGTTGCTGGCTGTATGGGAGATGGTTCCCCACCTCTGACCAATTTCAGAATTGTTTACCACTGGAGCAAGTGCCCTGATAGGGTTTTCCTCTGTATAACTCGTGGGTTCAGGTTTTTTATTTTTCTTTTATGTTTCAAGTTAGATTTTATTCCTCTTTTATGTATTTATAGATATAAGCATGGAAATAATTCATTCCTATAAATACATCTGTGTGACGGGAAGAACGTTTTTCTGTTTTATTTTTAAATTTTATTTTTTAAAATTTTGAAATTTAATTTTTATTTTTTTTATACAGCACGTTATTATTAGTTATGTATTTTATGCATATACATGTATACAGGTCAATCCCAATCTCCCAACTCATCCCACCACCACCACCCCATGGCTTCCCACACTTGGTGTCCATACGTTTGTTCTCTACCTCTGTGTCTCTATTTCTTCCCTGCCAACCAGTTCATCTGTACCATTTTTTAGGCTCCACATATATGCATTAATATACAATATTTGTTTTCCTCTTTCTGACTTACTTCATTCTGTATGACAGTCTCTCGATCCATCGATGTCTCTACAAATGACCCAGTTTCATTCCTTTTTATGGCCGAGTAATATTCCATTTTATATATGTACCACATCTTTATCCATTCATCTGTCTGTGGGCATTTAGGTGGCTTCCATTACCTGGCTATTGTAAAGAGTGCTGCAACGAACATTGTGGTGAATGTGCCTTTTTGATTTACGGTTTTCTCTGGGTATATGCCCAGAAGTGGGATTGCTGGATCAGATGGTAATTCTATTTCTAGTTTTTTTAAGGAAACTCCATACTGTTCTCCATAGTGACTGTATCAATTTACATTCCCACCAATAGTGGAAGAGGGCTCCTTTTGTCCACACCCTCCCCAGAATTGGCTGTTTGTAGATTTTCTGATGATGCCGATTCTAACAGGTGTGAGGTGACACCTCATTGTAGTTTTGATTTGCATTTCTCTAATAATTAGTGCTGTTGAGCAGCTTTTCATGTGCGTCTTGGCCATCTCTGTGTCTCCTTTGAAGAAACCTCTCTTTAGATCTTCTGCCCATTTTTGTATTGGGTTGTTTGTTCTTTTAATATTAAGCTGCATGAGCTGTTTATATATATTGGAGATTAAACCTCTGTCCATTGATTCGTTTGCAACGACTTTCGCCCATTCTGAGGGATGCCTTTTTCCATTCCCGTTTTTTTTTAACAAAAAAGGAAAGAAAGGAAAAGAAGCAGAACACTAATGTGCGTAAAATATGCCTTTTGAAACGGTCGTTTTGAAATATGGACGTCCTTTGCATTTTTTGGTCGATATGTGACCCCAGGATTTGTTTTCAGGGCAGGTGTCATTTACAGGCCTGCAATGATTTTGAATATCAACTGACCATTAGCGCTGGGATTAAAGCTGCTGTTGTGTGAAACGGCCACAAGGTGGCAGCAGTTCTCCCTTACCAAATCTGGTGACTAGGGCAACAGAGCCTCAATGGAAGTGGTGTTCTAGATTGGAATTTAGAATGGAATGTGCCAGGAGAAAGCCCCTCAAGTTTGTCTCACTACTTCTTCTTCGTGTTTTTAATTTAATTTTTTTTTATTTTTTATTACAGCAAGTTTGATTACAATGTTTGGATTGTTGTAGGTGTGGAAGATGTGGTTCTTTTACCCATATACAGATGTCTGTTCTTCCTGGGATCCTTTTCCCATGTACGTTATGACAGAATGTTGAGTAGTCCTCTCTTGGTATTCTGTAGGTGTTTGGTGATTATATATGTCACCAGTGTTTGTATATGTCTCTTAACCCCGATATCGTAATGAAACCAATCCTCACACCTTTCCATTGGTGAACCATAAGTTTGTTTAATGAATCTGTGATTGCCCTTCTCCGTGGCAATATCTGCCCTGGTATCCATTTTTAGGTAACACCTATAAGTGATATGATATGATATGTGTCTTTCACTTTCTGACTTACTACAAGTCACGTGATTACTTCTAGACTCATCTACGGTGCTGCAAATGGCATTGTGTCCTTTTTTCCCTTGGCTTCTATTCTGCCTTAGCGAGGTCCATTTTCAACAATGTGATTCCCTGAGGGTTGTGGATTAGCTGACCTGGGCAGCCTTACCCTGCCGGCCCGCCCTCCCCAGGTGTGCCTCGTTGAGGTCAATATAAACAGTGCTCCAGGCAGCAATAGCCCCTGAAGCTGTGCCTGACTCCATATTCTCTGCCCCGTCAGCAGTCTCAGGGCTGTGCTGGTGGGAGGGAGTGAGGGGCCACAGCTTTGTGGGTGGCCCGCTGTGAGTGGGGCTCTGCTGGCCATTCTGCAGGAGTTGTCAGGCTGCCACCTGTAAAGAAGAGGATGTGTCACCCATACCTTCCGCTGGAATTTCTCTCCGGACAGAGGTGAGGAAGGCAAAAAGCAGTGGGGGCCGGGACAGGAGGGGTATCTCAGGTAGGGCAATGGAAAGCTTCTGGAAGAGCGCCCGGGGCCAGGACCACCCTGGCTGGCCTGCAGGCACCAAGTTGGCCTGCGTGCTTTCGCTGGTGTGGCTCCACGGCCCTTCCTCTAGGATTTCAAGACCTTGTACATATTCAGGTGTTTTACCTGGAAAGGGTGGGAACAGTTCAGCAGCAGCTGGCCTGGGGCTCAGCTCACGTTTACTCACAGATGCCTCGGCACGGTCCCCCAGCTTTGCAATGAGGACGCTCCTTGCGTGGGGGGTGGGTTGCTGGCTGTATGGGAGATGGTTCCCCACCTCTGACCAATTTCAGAATTGTTTACTGCTGGAGCAAGTGCCCTGATAGGGTTTTCCTCTGTATAACTCGTGGGTTCAGGTTTTTTATTTTTCTTTTATGTTTCAAGTTAGATTTTATTCCTCTTTTATGTATTTATAGATATAAGCATGGAAATAATTCATTCCTATAAATACATCTGTGTGACGGGAAGAACGTTTTTCTGTTTTATTTTTAAATTTTATTTTTTAAAATTTTGAAATTTAATTTTTATTTTTTTATACAGCACGTTATTATTAGTTATGTATTTTATGCATATACATGTATACAGGTCAATCCCAATCTCCCAACTCATCCCACCACCACCACCCCATGGCTTCCCACACTTGGTGTCCATACGTTTGTTCTCTACCTCTGTGTCTCTATTTCTTCCCTGCAAACCAGTTCATCTGTACCATTTTTTAGGCTCCACATATATGCATTAATATACAATATTTGTTTTCCTCTTTCTGACTTACTTCATTCTGTATGACAGTCTCTCGATCCATCGATGTCTCTACAAATGACCCAGTTTCATTCCTTTTTATGGCCGAGTAATATTCCATTTTATATATGTACCACATCTTTATCCATTCATCTGTCTGTGGGCATTTAGGTGGCTTCCATTACCTGGCTCTTGTAAAGAGTGCTGCAACGAACATTGTGGTGAATGTGCCTTTTTGATTTACGGTTTTCTCTGGGTATATGCCCAGAAGTGGGATTGCTGGATCAGATGGTAATTCTATTTCTAGTTTTTTTAAGGAAACTCCATACTGTTCTCCATAGTGACTGTATCAATTTACATTCCCACCAATAGTGGAAGAGGGCTCCTTTTGTCCACACCCTCCCCAGAATTGGCTGTTTGTAGATTTTCTGATGATGCCGATTCTAACAGGTGTGAGGTGACACCTCATTGTAGTTTTGATTTGCATTTCCCTAATAATTAGTGCTGTTGAGCATCTTTTCATGTGCGTCTTGGCCATCTCTGTGTCTCCTTTGAAGAAACCTCTCTTTAGATCTTCTGCCCATTTTTGTATTGGGTTGTTTGTTCTTTTAATATTAAGCTGCATGAGCTGTTTATATATATTGGAGATTAAACCTCTGTCCATTGATTCGTTTGCAACGACTTTCGCCCATTCTGAGGGATGCCTTTTTCCATTCCCGTTTTTTTTTAACAAAAAAGGAAAGAAAGGAAAAGAAGCAGAACACTAATGTGGGTAAAATATGCCTTTTGAAACGGTCGTTTTGAAATATGGACGTCCTTTGCATTTTTTGGTCGATATGTGACCCCAGGATTTGTTTTCAGGGCAGGTGTCATTTACAGGCCTGCAATGATTTTGAATATCAACTGACCATTAGCGCTGGGATTAAAGCTGCTGTTGTGTGAAACGGCCACAAGGTGGCAGCAGTTCTCCCTTACCAATTCTGGTGACTAGGGCAACAGAGCCTCAATGGAAGTGGTGTTCTAGATTGGAATTTAGAATGGAATGTGCCAGGAGAAAGCCCCTCAAGTTTGTCTCACTACTTCTTCTTCGTGTTTTTAATTTAATTTTTTTTAATTTTTTATTACAGCAAGTTTGATTACAATGTTTGGCTTGTTGTAGGTGTGGAAGATGTGGTTCTTTTACACATATACAGATGTCTGTTCTTCCTGGGATCCTTTTCCCATGTACGTTATGACAGAATGTTGAGTAGTCCTCTCTTGGTATTCTGTAGGTCTTTGGTGATTATATATGTCACCTGTGTTTGTATATGTCTCTTAACCCCGATATCGTAATGAAACCAATCCTCACACCTTTCCATTGGTGAACCATAAGTTTGTTTAATGAATCTGTGATTGCCCTTCTCCGTGGCAATATCTGCCCTGGTATCCATTTTTAGGTAACACCTATAAGTGATATGATATGATATGTGTCTTTCACTTTCTGACTTACTACAAGTCACGTGATTACTTCTAGACTCATCTACGGTGCTGCAAATGGCATTGTGTCCTTTTTTCCCTTGGCTTCTATTCTGCCTTAGCGAGGTCCATTTTCAACAATGTGATTCCCTGAGGGTTGTGGATTAGCTGACCTGGGCAGCCTTACCCTGCCGGCCCGCCCTCCCCAGGTGTGCCTCGTTGAGGTCAATATAAACAGCGCTCCAGGCAGCAATAGCCCCTGAAGCTGTGCCTGACTCCATATTCTCTGCCCCGTCAGCAGTCTCGGGGCTGTGCTGGTGGGAGGGAGTGAGGGGCCACAGCTTTGTGGGTGGCCCGCTGTGAGTGGGGCTCTGCTGGCCATTCTGCAGGAGTTGTCAGGCTGCCACCTGTAAAGAAGAGGATGTGTCACCCATACCTTCCGCTGGAATTTCTCTCCGGACAGAGGTGAGGAAGGCAAAAAGCAGTGGGGGCCGGGACAGGAGGGGTATCTCAGGTAGGGCAATGGAAAGCTTCCGGAAGAGCGCCCGGGGCCAGGACCACCCTGGCTGGCCTGCAGGCACCAAGTTGGCCTGCGTGCTTTCGCTGGTGTGGCTCCACGGCCCTTCCTCTAGGATTTCAAGACCTTGTACATATTCAGGTGTTTTACCTGGGAAGGGTGGGAACAGTTCAGCAGCAGCTGGCCTGGGGCTCAGCTCACGTTTACTCACAGATGCCTCGGCACGGTCCCCCAGCTTTGCAATGAGGACGCTCCTTGCGTGGGGGTTGGGTTGCTGGCTCTATGGGAGATGGTTCCCCACCTCTGACCAATTTCAGAATTGTTTACCGCTGGAGCAAGTGCCCTGATAGGGTTTTCCTCTGTATAACTCGTGGGTTCAGGTTTTTTATTTTTCTTTTATGTTTCAAGTTAGATTTTATTCCTCTTTTATGTATTTATAGATATAAGCATGGAAATAATTCATTCCTATAAATACATCTGTGTGACGGGAAGAACGTTTTTCTGTTTTATTTTTAAATTTTATTTTTTAAAATTTTGAAATTTAATTTTTATTTAATATTTTCATACAGCACGTTATTATTAGTTATGTATTTTATGCATATACATGTATACAGGTCAATCCCAATCTCCCAACTCATCCCACCACCACCACCCCATGGCTTCCCACACTTGGTGTCCATACGTTTGTTCTCTACCTCTGTGTCTCTATTTCTTCCTTGCAAACCAGTTCATCTGTACCATTTTTTAGGCTCCACATATATGCATTAATATACAATATTTGTTTTCCTCTTTCTGACTTACTTCATTCTGTATGACAGTCTCTCGATCCATCGATGTCTCTACAGATGACCCAGTTTCATTCCTTTTTATGGCCGAGTAATATTCCATTTTATATATGTACCACATCTTTATCCATTCATCTGTCTGTGGGCATTTAGGTGGCTTCCATTATGTGGCTATTGTAAAGAGTGCTGCAACGAACATTGTGGTGAATGTGCCTTTTTGATTTACGGTTTTCTCTGGATATATGCCCAGAAGTGGGATTGCTGGATCAGATGGTAATTCTATTTCTAGTTTTTTTAAGGAAACTCCATACTGTTCTCCATAGTGACTGTATCAATTTACATTCCCACCAATAGTGGAAGAGGGCTCCTTTTGTCCACACCCTCCCCAGAATTGGCTGTTTGTAGATTTTCTGATGATGCCGATTCTAACAGGTGTGAGGTGACACCTCATTGTAGTTTTGATTTGCATTTCTCTAATAATTAGTGCTGTTGAGCAGCTTTTCATGTGCGTCTTGGCCATCTCTGTGTCTCCTTTGAAGAAACCTCTCTTTAGATCTTCTGCCCATTTTTGTATTGGGTTGTTTGTTCTTTTAATATTAAGCTGCATGGGCTGTTTATATATATTGGAGATTAAACCTCTGTCCATTGATTCGTTTGCAACGACTTTCGCCCATTCTGAGGGATGCCTTTTTCCATTCCCGTTTTTTTTAACAAAAAAGGAAAGAAAGGAAAAGAAGCAGAACACTAATGTGGGTAAAATATGCCTTTTGAAACGGTCGTTTTGAAATATGGACGTCCTTTGCATTTTTTGGTCGATATGTGACCCCAGGATTTGTTTTCAGGGCAGGTGTCATTTACAGGCCTGCAATGATTTTGAATATCAACTGACCATTAGCGCTGGGATTAAAGCTGCTGTTGTGTGAAACGGCCACAAGGTGGCAGCAGTTCTCCCTTACCAAATCTGGTGACTAGGGCAACAGAGCCTCAATGGAAGTGGTGTTCTAGATTGGAATTTAGAATGGAATGTGCCAGGAGAAAGCCCCTCAAGTTTGTCTCACTACTTCTTCTTCGTGTTTTTAATTTAATTTTTTTTTTATTTTTTATTACAGCAAGTTTGATTACAATGTTTGGCTTGTTGTAGGTGTGGAAGATGTGGTTCTTTTACACATATACAGATGTCTGTTCTTCCTGGGATCCTTTTCCCATGTACGTTATGACAGAATGTTGAGTAGTCCTCTCTTGGTATTCTGTAGGTCTTTGGTGATTATATATGTCACCTGTGTTTGTATATGTCTCTTAACCCCGATATCGTAATGAAACCAATCCTCACACCTTTCCATTGGTGAACCATAAGTTTGTTTAATGAATCTGTGATTGCCCTTCTCCGTGGCAATATCTGCCCTGGTATCCATTTTTAGGTAACACCTATAAGTGATATGATATGATATGTGTCTTTCAATTTCTGACTTACTACAAGTCACGTGATTACTTCTAGACTCATCTACGGTGCTGCAAATGGCATTGTGTCCTTTTTTCCCTTGGCTTCTATTCTGCCTTAGCGAGGTCCATTTTCAACAATGTGATTCCCTGAGGGTTGTGGATTAGCTGACCTGGGCAGCCTTACCCTGCCGGCCCGCCCTCCCCAGGTGTGCCTCGTTGAGATCAATATAAACAGCGCTCCAGGCAGCAATAGCCCCTGAAGCTGTGCCTGACTCCATATTCTCTGCCCCGTCAGCAGTCTCGGGGCTGTGCTGGTGGGAGGGAGTGAGGGGCCACAGCTTTGTGGGTGGCCCGCTGTGAGTGGGGCTCTGCTGGCCATTCTGCAGGAGTTGTCCGGCTGCCACCTGTAAAGAAGAGGATGTGTCACCCATACCTTCCGCTGGAATTTCTCTCCGGACAGAGGTGAGGAAGGCAAAAAGCAGTGGGGGCCGGGACAGGAGGGGTATCTCAGGTAGGGCAATGGAAAGCTTCCGGAAGAGCGCCCAGGGCCAGGACAACCCTGGCTGGCCTGCAGGCACCAAGATGGCCTGCGTGCTTTCACTGGTGTGGCTCCACGTCCCTTCCTCTAGGATTTCAAGACCTTGTACATATTCAGGTGTTTTACCTGGGAAGGGTGGGAACAGTTCAGCAGCAGCTGGCCTGGGGCTCAGCTCACGTTTACTCACAGATGCCTCGGCACGGTCCCCCAGCTTTGCAATGAGGACGCTCCTTGCGTGGGGGGTGGGTTGCTGGCTGTATGGGAGATGGTTCCCCACCTCTGACCAATTTCAGAATTGTTTACCACTGGAGCAAGTGCCCTGATAGGGTTTTCCTCTGTATAACTCGTGGGTTCAGGTTTTTTATTTTTCTTTTATGTTTCAAGTTAGATTTTATTCCTCTTTTATGTATTTATAGATATAAGCATGGAAATAATTCATTCCTATAAATACATCTGTGTGACGGGAAGAACGTTTTTCTGTTTTATTTTTAAATTTTATTTTTTAAAATTTTGAAATTTAATTTTTATTTTTTTTATACAGCACGTTATTATTAGTTATGTATTTTATGCATATACATGTATACAGGTCAATCCCAATCTCCCAACTCATCCCACCACCACCACCCCATGGCTTCCCACACTTGGTGTCCATACGTTTGTTCTCTACCTCTGTGTCTCTATTTCTTCCCTGCAAAGCAGTTCATCTGTACCATTTTTTAGGCTCCACATATATGCATTAATATACAATATTTGTTTTCCTCTTTCTGACTTACTTCATTCTGTATGACAGTCTCTCGATCCATCGATGTCTCTACAAATGACCCAGTTTCATTCCTTTTTATGGCCGAGTAATATTCCATTTTATATATGTACCACATCTTTATCCATTCATCTGTCTGTGGGCATTTAGGTGGCTTCCATTACCTGGCTATTGTAAAGAGTGCTGCAACGAACATTGTGGTGAATGTGCCTTTTTGATTTACGGTTTTCTCTGGGTATATGCCCAGAAGTGGGATTGCTGGATCAGATGGTAATTCTATTTCTAGTTTTTTTAAGGAAACTCCATACTGTTCTCCATAGTGACTGTATCAATTTACATTCCCACCAATAGTGGAAGAGGGCTCCTTTTGTCCACACCCTCCCCAGAATTGGCTGTTTGTAGATTTTCTGATGATGCCGATTCTAACAGGTGTGAGGTGACACCTCATTGTAGTTTTGATTTGCATTTCTCTAATAATTAGTGCTGTTGAGCAGCTTTTCATGTGCGTCTTGGCCATCTCTGTGTCTCCTTTGAAGAAACCTCTCTTTAGATCTTCTGCCCATTTTTGTATTGGGTTGTTTGTTCTTTTAATATTAAGCTGCATGAGCTGTTTATATATATTGGAGATTAAACCTCTGTCCATTGATTCGTTTGCAACGACTTTCGCCCATTCTGAGGGATGCCTTTTTCCATTCCCGTTTTTTTTTAACAAAAAAGGAAAGAAAGGAAAAGAAGCAGAACACTAATGTGGGTAAAATATGCCTTTTGAAACGGTCGTTTTGAAATATGGACGTCCTTTGCATTTTTTGGTCGATATGTGACCCCAGGATTTGTTTTCAGGGCAGGTGTCATTTACAGGCCTGCAATGATTTTGAATATCAACTGACCATTAGCGCTGGGATTAAAGCTGCTGTTGTGTGAAACGGCCACAAGGTGGCAGCAGTTCTCCCTTACCAATTCTGGTGACTAGGGCAACAGAGCCTCAATGGAAGTGGTGTTCTAGATTGGAATTTAGAATGGAATGTGCCAGGAGAAAGCCCCTCAAGTTTGTCTCACTACTTCTTCTTCGTGTTTTTAATTTAATTTTTTTTTATTTTTTATTACAGCAAGTTTGATTACAATGTTTGGCTTGTTGTAGGTGTGGAAGATGTGGTTCTTTTACACATATACAGATGTCTGTTCTTCCTGGGATCCTTTTCCCATGTACGTTATGACAGAATGTTGAGTAGTCCTCTCTTGGTATTCTGTAGGTCTTTGGTGATTATATATGTCACCTGTGTTTGTATATGTCTCTTAACCCCGATATCGTAATGAAACCAATCCTCACACCTTTCCATTGGTGAACCATAAGTTTGTTTAATGAATCTGTGAATGCCCTTCTCCGTGGCAATATCTGCCCTGGTATCCATTTTTAGGTAACACCTATAAGTGATATGATATGATAGGTGTCTTTCACTTTCTGACTTACTACAAGTCACGTGATTACTTCTAGACTCATCTACGGTGCTGCAAATGGCATTGTGTCCTTTTTTCCCTTGGCTTCTATTCTGCCTTAGCGAGGTCCATTTTCAACAATGTGATTCCCTGAGGGTTGTGGATTAGCTGACCTGGGCAGCCTTACCCTGCCGGCCCGCCCTCCCCAGGTGTGCCTCGTTGAGGTCAATATAAACAGCGCTCCAGGCAGCAATAGCCCCTGAAGCTGTGCCTGACTCCATATTCTCTGCCCCGTCAGCAGTCTCGGGGCTGTGCTGGTGGGAGGGAGTGAGGGGCCACAGCTTTGTGGGTGGCCCGCTGTGAGTGGGGCTCTGCTGGCCATTCTGCAGGAGTTGTCAGGCTGCCACCTGTAAAGAAGAGGATGTGTCACCCATACCTTCCGCTGGAATTTCTCTCCGGACAGAGGTGAGGAAGGCAAAAAGCAGTGGGGGCCGGGACAGGAGGGGTATCTCAGGTAGGGCAATGGAAAGCTTCCGGAAGAGCGCCCGGGGCCAGGACAACCCTGGCTGGCCTGCAGGCACCAAGTTGGCCTGCGTGCTTTCGCTGGTGTGGCTCCACGGCCCTTCCTCTAGGATTTCAAGACCTTGTACATATTCAGGTGTTTTACCTGGGAAGGGTGGGAACAGTTCAGCAGCAGCTGGCCTGAGGCTCAGCTCACGTTTACTCACAGATGCCTCGGCACGGTCCCCCAGCTTTGCAATGAGGACGCTCCTTGCGTGGGGGGTGGGTTGCTGGCTGTATGGGAGATGGTTCCCCACCTCTGACCAATTTCAGAATTGTTTACCGCTGGAGCAAGTGCCCTGATAGGGTTTTCCTCTGTATAACTCGTGGGTTCAGGTTTTTTATTTTTCTTTTATGTTTCAAGTTAGATTTTATTCCTCTTTTATGTATTTATAGATATAAGCATGGAAATAATTCATTCCTATAAATACATCTGTGTGACGGGAAGAACGTTTTTCTGTTTTATTTTTAAATTTTATTTTTTAAAATTTTGAAATTTAATTTTTATTTTTTTTATACAGCACGTTATTATTAGTTATGTATTTTATGCATATACATGTATACAGGTCAATCCCAATCTCCCAACTCATCCCACCACCACCACCCCATGGCTTCCCACACTTGGTGTCCATACGTTTGTTCTCTACCTCTGTGTCTCTATTTCTTCCTTGCAAAGCAGTTCATCTGTACCATTTTTTAGGCTCCACATATATGCATTAATATACAATATTTGTTTTCCTCTTTCTGACTTACTTCATTCTGTATGACAGTCTCTCGATCCATCGATGTCTCTACAAATGACCCAGTTTCATTCCTTTTTATGGCCGAGTAATATTCCATTTTATATATGTACCACATCTTTATCCATTCATCTGTCTGTGGGCATTTAGGTGGCTTCCATTACCTGGCTCTTGTAAAGAGTGCTGCAACGAATATTGTGGTGAATGTGCCTTTTTGATTTACGGTTTTCTCTGGGTATATGCCCAGAAGTGGGATTGCTGGATCAGATGGTAATTTTATTTCTAGTTTTTTTAAGGAAACTCCATACTGTTCTCCATAGTGACTGTATCAATTTACATTCCCACCAATAGTGGAAGAGGGCTCCTTTTGTCCACACCCTCCCCAGAATTGGTTGTTTGTAGATTTTCTGATGATGCCGATTCTAACAGGTGTGAGGTGACACCTCATTGTAGTTTTGATTTGCATTTCTCTAATAATTAGTGCTGTTGAGCAGCTTTTCATGTGCGTCTTGGCCATCTCTGTGTCTCCTTTGAAGAAACCTCTCTTTAGATCTTCTGCCCATTTTTGTATTGGGTTGTTTGTTCTTTTAATATTAAGCTGCATGAGCTGTTTATATATATTGGAGATTAAACCTCTGTCCATTGATTCGTTTGCAACGATTTTCGCCCATTCTGAGGGATGCCTTTTTCCATTCCCGTTTTTTCTAACAAAAAAGGAAAGAAAGGAAAAGAAGCAGAACACTAATGTCCGTAAAATATGCCTTTTGAAACGGTCGTTTTGAAATATGGACATCCTTTGAATTTTTTGGTCGATATGTGACCCCAGGATTTGTTTTCAGGGCAGGTGTCATTTATAGGCCTGCAATGATTTTGAATATCAACTGACAATTAGCGCTGGGATTAAAGCTGCTGTTGTGTGAAACGGCCACAAGGTGGCAGCAGTTCTCCCTTACCAAATCTGGTGACTAGGGCAACAGAGCCTCAATGGAAGTGGTGTTCTAGATTGGAATTTAGAATGGAATGTGCCAGGAGAAAGCCCCTCAAGTTTGTCTCACTACTTCTTCTTCGTGTTTTTAATTTAATTTTTTTTTATTTTTTATTACAGCAAGTTTGATTACAATGTTTGGCTTGTTGTAGGTGTGGAAGATGTGGTTCTTTTACACATATACAGATGTCTGTTCTTCCTGGGATCCTTTTCCCATGTACGTTATGACAGAATGTTGAGTAGTCCTCTCTTGGTATTCCGTAGGTCTTTGGTGATTATATATGTCACCTGTGTTTGTATATGTCTCTTAACCCCGATATCGTAATGAAACCAATCCTCACACCTTTCCATTGGTGAACCATAAGTTTGTTTAATGAATCTGTGATTGCCCTTCTCCGTGGCAATATCTGCCCTGGTATCCATTTTTAGGTAACACCTATAAGTGATATGATATGATATGTGTCTTTCACTTTCTGACTTACTACAAGTCACGTGATTACTTCTAGACTCATCTACGGTGCTGCAAATGGCATTGTGTCCTTTTTTCCCTTGGCTTCTATTCTGCCTTAGCGAGGTCCATTTTCAACAATGTGATTCCCTGAGGGTTGTGGATTAGCTGACCTGGGCAGCCTTACCCTGCCGGCCCGCCCTCCCCAGGTGTGCCTCGTTGAGGTCAATATAAACAGCGCTCCAGGCAGCAATAGCCCCTGAAGCTGTGCCTGACTCCATATTCTCTGCCCCGTCAGCAGTCTCGGGGCTGTGCTGGTGGGAGGGAGTGAGGGGCCACAGCTTTGTGGGTGGCCCGCTGTGAGTGGGGCTCTGCTGGCCATTCTGCAGGAGTTGTCAGGCTTCCACCTGTAAAGAAGAGGATGTGTCACCCATACCTTCCGCTGGAATTTCTCTCCGGACAGAGGTGAGGAAGGCAAAAAGCAGTGGGGGCCTGGACAGGAGGGGTATCTCAGGTAGGGCAATGGAAAGCTTCCGGAAGAGCACCCGGGGCCAGGACCACCCTGGCTGGCCTGCAGGCACCAAGTTGGCCTGCGTGCTTTCACTGGTGTGGCTCCACGGCCCTTCCTCTAGGATTTCAAGACCTTGTACATATTCAGGTGTTTTACCTGGGAAGGGTGGGAACAGTTCAGCAGCAGCTGGCCTGGGGCTCAGCTCACGTTTACTCACAGATGCCTCCGCACGGTCCCCCAGCTTTGCAATGAGGACGCTCCTTGCGTGGGGGGTGGGTTGCTGGCTGTATGGGAGATGGTTCCCCACCTCTGACCAATTTCAGAATTGTTTACCGCTGGAGCAAGTGCCCTGATAGGGTTTTCCTCTGTATAACTCGTGGGTTCAGGTTTTTTTTTTCTTTTATGGTTCAAGTTAGATTTTATTCCTCTTTTATGTATTTATACATATAAGCATGGAAATAATTCATTCCTATAAATACATCTGTGTGACGGGAAGAACGTTTTTCTGTTTTATTTTTAAATTTTATTTTTTAAAATTTTGAAATTTAATTTTTATTTAATATTTTCATACAGCACGTTATTATTAGTTATGTATTTTATGCATATACATGTATACAGGTCAATCCCAATCTCCCAACTCATCCCACCACCACCACCCCATGGCTTCCCACACTTGGTGTCCATACGTTTGTTCTCTACCTCTGTGTCTCTATTTCTTCCCTGCAAAGCAGTTCATCTGTACCATTTTTTCGGCTCCACATATATGCATTAATATACAACATTTGTATTCCTCTTTCTGACTTACTTCATTCTGTATGACAGTCTCTCGATCCATCGATGTCTCTACAAATGACCCAGTTTCATTCCTTTTTATGGCCGAGTAATATTCCATTTTATATATGTACCACATCTTTATCCATTCATCTGTCTGTGGGCATTTAGGTGGCTTCCATTACCTGGCTATTGTAAAGTGCGCTGCAACGAACATTGTGGTGAATGTGCCTTTTTGATTTACGGTTTTCTCTGGGTATATGCCCAGAAGTGGGATTGCTGGATCAGATGGTAATTCTATTTCTAGTTTTTTTAAGGAAACTCCATACTGTTCTCCATAGTGACTGTATCAATTTACATTCCCACCAATAGTGGAAGAGGGCTCCTTTTGTCCACACCCTCCCCAGAATTGGTTGTTTGTAGATTTTCTGATGATGCCGATTCTAACAGGTGTGAGGTGACACCTCATTGTAGTTTTGATTTGCATTTCTCTAATAATTAGTGCTGTTGAGCAGCTTTTCATGTGCGTCTTGGCCATCTCTGTGTCTCCTTTGAAGAAACCTCTCTTTAGATCTTCTGCCCATTTTTGTATTGGGTTGTTTGTTCTTTTAATATTAAGCTGCATGAGCTGTTTATATATATTGGAGATTAAACCTCTGTCCATTGATTCGTTTGAAACGATTTTCGCCCATTCTGAGGGATGCCTTTTTCCATTCCCGTTTTTTCTAACAAAAAAGGAAAGAAAGGAAAAGAAGCAGAACACTAATGTGCGTAAAATATGCCTTTTGAAACGGTCGTTTTGAAATATGGAGGTCCTTTGCATTTTTTGGTCGATATGTGACCCCAGGATTTGTTTTCAGGGCAGGTGTCATTTACAGGCCTGCAATGATTTTGAATATCAACTGACCATTAGCGCTGGGATTAAAGCTGCTGTTGTGTGAAACAGCCACAAGGTGGCAGCAGTTCTCCCTTACCAAATCTGGTGACTAGGGCAACAGAGCCTCAATGGAAGTGGTGTTCTAGATTGGAATTTAGAATGGAATGTGCCAGGAGAAAGCCCCTCAAGTTTGTCTCACTACTTCTTCTTCGTGTTTTTAATTTAATTTTTTTTTATTTTTTATTACAGCAAGTTTGATTACAATGTTTGGCTTGTTGTAGGTGTGGAAGATGTGGTTCTTTTACACATATACAGATGTCTGTTCTTCCTGGGATCCTTTTCCCATGTACGTTATGACAGAATGTTGAGTAGTCCTCTCTTGGTATTCTGTAGGTCTTTGGTGATTATATATGTCACCTGTGTTTGTATATGTCTCTTAACCCCGATATCGTAATGAAACCAATCCTCACACCTTTCCATTGGTGAACCATAAGTTTGTTTAATGAATCTGTGATTGCCCTTCTCCGTGGCAATATCTGCCCTGGTATCCATTTTTAGGTAACACCTATAAGTGATATGATATGATATGTGTCTTTCACTTTCTGACTTACTACAAGTCACGTGATTACTTCTAGACTCATCTACGGTGCTGCAAATGGCATTGTGTCCTTTTTTCCCTTGGCTTCTATTCTGCCTTAGCGAGGTCCATTTTCAACAATGTGATTCCCTGAGGGTTGTGGATTAGCTGACCTGGGCAGCCTTACCCTGCCGGCCCGCCCTCCCCAGGTGTGCCTCGTTGAGGTCAATATAAACAGCGCTCCAGACAGCAATAGCCCCTGAAGCTGTGCCTGACTCCATATTCTCTGCCCCGTCAGCAGTCTCGGGGCTGTGCTGGTGGGAGGGAGTGAGGGGCCACAGCTTTGTGGGTGGCCCGCTGTGAGTGGGGCTCTGCTGGCCATTCTGCAGGAGTTGTCATGCTGCCACCTGTAAAGAAGAGGATGTGTCACACATACCTTCCGCTGGAATTTCTCTCCGGACAGAGGTGAGGAAGGCAAAAAGCAGTGGGGGCCTGGACAGGAGGGGTATCTCAGGTAGGGCAATGGAAAGCTTCCGGAAGAGCGCCCGGGGCCAGGACCACCCTGGCTGGCCTGCAGGCACCAAGTTGGCCTGCGTGCTTTCGCTGGTGTGGCTCCACGGCCCTTCCTCTAGGATTTCAAGACCTTGTACATATTCAGGTGTTTTACCTGGGAAGGGTGGGAACAGTTCAGCAGCAGCTGGCCTGGGGCTCAGCTCACGTTTACTCACAGATGCCTCGGCACGGTCCCCCAGCTTTGCAATGAGGACGCTCCTTGCGTGGGGGGTGGGTTGCTGGCTATATGGGAGATGGTTCCCCAGCTCTGACCAATTTCACAATTGTTTACCGCTGGAGCAAGTGCCCTGATAGGGTTTTCCTCTGTATAACTCGTGGGTTTAGGTTTTTTTTTTCTTTTATGGTTCAAGTTAGATTTTATTCCTCTTTTATGTATTTATAGATATAAGCATGGAAATAATTCATTCCTATAAATACATCTGTGTGACGGGAAGAACGTTTTTCTGTTTTATTTTTAAATTTTATTTTTTAAAATTTTGAAATTTAATTTTTATTTAATATTTTTATACAGCACGTTATTATTAGTTATGTATTCTATGCATATACATGTATACAGGTCAATCCCAATCTCCCAACTCATCCCACCACCACCACCCCATGGCTTCCCACACTTGGTGTCCATACGTTTGTTCTCTACCTCTGTGTCTCTATTTCTTCCCTGCAAAGCAGTTCATCTGTACCATTTTTTAGGCTCCACATATATGCATTAATATACAACATTTGTTTTCCTCTTTCTGACTTACTTCATTCTGTATGACAGTCTCTCGATCCATCGATGTCTCTTCAAATGACCCAGTTTCATTCCTTTTTATGGCCGAGTAATATTCCATTTTATATATGTACCACATCTTTATCCATTCATCTGTCTGTGGGCATTTAGGGGGCTTCCATTACCTGGCTATTGTAAAGAGTGCTGCAACGAACATTGTGGTGAATGTGCCTTTTTGATTTACGGTTTTCTCTGGGTATATGCCCAGAAGTGGGATTGCTGGATCAGATGTTGATTCTATTTCTAGTTTTTTTAAGGAAACTCCATACTGTTCTCCATAGTGACTGTATCAATTTACATTCCCACCAATAGTGGAAGAGGGCTCCTTTTGTCCACACCCTCCCCAGAATTGGTTGTTTGTAGATTTTCTGATGATGCCGATTCTAACAGGTGTGAGGTGATACCTCATTGTAGTTTTGATTTGCATTTCTCTAATAATTAGTGCTGTTGAGCAGCTTTTCATGTGCGTCTTGGCCATCTCTGTGTCTCCTTTGAAGAAATGTCTCTTTAGATCTTCTGCCCATTTTTGTATTGGGTTGTTTGTTTTTTTAATATAAAGCTGAATGAGCTGTTTATATATATTGGAGATTAAACCTCTGTCCATTGATTCGTTTGCCTCGACTTTCGCCCATTCTGAGGGATGCCTTTTTCCATTCCCGTTTTTTCTAACAAAAAAGGAAAGAAAGGAAAAGAAGCAGAACACTAATGTGCGTAAAATATGCCTTTTGAAACGGTCGTTTTGAAATATGGACGTCCTTTGAATTTTTTGGTCGATATGTGACCCCAGGATTTGTTTTCAGGGCAGGTGTCATTTACAGGCCTGCATTGATTTTGAATATCAACTGACCATTAGCGCTGGGATTAAAGCTGCTGTTGTGTGAAACGGCCACAAGGTGGCAGCAGTTCTCCCTTACAAAATCTGGTGACTAGGGCAACAAAGCCTCAATGGAAGTGGTGTTCTAGATTGGAATTTAGAATGGAATGTGCCAGGAGAAAGCCCCTCAAGTTTGTCTCACTACTTCTTCGTGTTTTTAATTTAATTTTTTTATTTTTTATTACAGCAAGTTTGATTACAATGTTTGGCTTGTTGTAGGTGTGGAAGATGTGGTTCTTTTACACATATACAGATGTCTGTTCTTCCTGGGATCCTTTTCCCATGTACGTTATGACAGAATGTTGAGTAGTCCTCTCTGGGTATTCCGTAGGTCTTTGGTGATTATATATGTCACCTGTGTTTGTATATGTCTGTTAACCCCGATATCGTAATGAAACCAATCCTCACACCTTTCCATTGGTGAACCATAAGTTTGTTTAATGAATCTGTGATTGCCCTTCTCCGTGGCAATATCTGCCCTGGTATCCATTTTTAGGTAACACCTATAAGTGATATGATATGATATGTGTCTTTCACTTTCTGACTTACTACAAGTCACGTGATTACTTCTAGACTCATCTACGGTGCTGCAAATGGCATTGTGTCCTTTTTTCCCTTGGCATCTCTTCTGCCTTAGCGAGGTCCATTTTCAACAATGTGATTCCCTGAGGGTTGTGGATTAGCTGACCTGGGCAGCCTTACCCTGCCGGCCCGCCCTCTCCAGGTGTGCCTCGTTGAGGTCAATATAAACAGCGCTCCAGGCATCAATAGCCCCTGAAGCTGTGCCTGACTCCATATTCTCTGCCCCGTCAGCAGTCTCGGGGCTGTGCTGGTGGGAGGGAGTGAGGGGCCACAGATTTGTGGGTGGCCCGCTGTGAGTGGGGCTCTGCTGGCCATTCTGCAGGAGTTGTCAGGCTGCCACCTGTAAAGAAGAGGATGTGTCACCCATACCTTCCGCTGGAATTTCTCTCCGGACAGAGGTGAGGAAGGCAAAAAGCAGTGGGGGCCTGGACAGGAGGGGTATCTCAGGTAGGGCAATGGAAAGCTTCCAGAAGAGCGCCCGGGGCCAGGACCACCCTGGCTGGCCTGCAGGCACCAAGTTGGCCTGCGTGCTTTCACTGGTGTGGCTCCACGGCCCTTCCTCTAGGCTTTCAAGACCTTGTACATATTCAGGTGTTTTACCTGGGAAGGGTGGGAACAGTTCAGCAGCAGCTGGCCTGGGGCTCAGCTCACGTTTACTCATAGATGCCTCGGCACAGTCCCCCAGCTTTGCAATGAGGACGCTCCTTGCATGGGGGGTGGGTTGCTGGCGGTATGGGAGATGGTTCCCCACCTCTGACCAATTTCAGAATTGTTTACTGCTGGAGCAAGTGCCCTGATAGGGTTTTCCTCTGTATAACTCGTGGGTTAAGGTTTTTTATTTTTCTTTTATGGTTCAAGTTAGATTTTATTCCTCTTTTATGTATTTATAGATATAAGCATGGAAATAATTCATTCCTATAAATACATCTGTGTGACGGGAAGAACGTTTTTCTGTTTTATTTTTAAATTTTATTTTTTAAAATTTTGAAATTTAATTTTTATTTTTTTTATACAGCACGTTATTATTAGTTATGTATTTTATGCATATACATGCATACAGGTCAATCCCAATCTCCCAACTCATCCCACCACCACCACCCCATGGCTTCCCACACTTGGTGTCCATACGTTTGTTCTCTACCTCTGTGTCTCTATTTCTTCCTTGCAAAGCAGTTCATCTGTACCATTTTTTAGGCTCCACATATATGCATTAATATACAATATTTGTTTTCCACTTTCTGACTTACTTCATTCTGTATGACAGTCTCTCGATCCATCGATGTCTCTACAAATGACCCAGTTTCATTCCTTTTTATGGCCGAGTAATATTCCATTTTATATATGTACCACATCTTTATCCATTCATCTGTCTGTGGGCATTTAGGTGGCTTCCATTACCTGGCTCTTGTAAAGAGTGCTGCAACGAACATTGTGGTGAATGTGCCTTTTTGATTTACGGTTTTCTCTGGGTATATGCCCAGAAGTGGGATTGCTGGATCAGATGGTAATTCTATTTCTAGTTTTTTTAAGGAAACTCCATACTGTTCTCCATAGTGACTGTATCAATTTACATTCCCACCAATAGTGGAAGAGGGCTCCTTTTGTCCACACCCTCCCCAGAATAGGTTGTTTGTAGATTTTCTGATGATGCCGATTCTAACAGGTGTGAGGTGACACCTCATTGTAGTTTTGATTTGCATTTCTCTAATAATTAGTGCTGTTGAGCAGCTTTTCATGTGCGTCTTGGCCATCTCTGTGTCTCCTTTGAAGAAACCTCTCTTTGGATCTTCAGCCCATTTTTGTATTGGGTTGTTTGTTCTTTTAATATTAAGCTGCATGAGCTGTTTATATATATTGGAGATTAAACCTCTGTCCATTGATTCGTTTGCAACGATTTTCGCCCATTCTGAGGGATGCCTTTTTCCATTCCCGTTTTTTCTAACAAAAAAGGAAAGAAAGGAAAAGAAGCAGAACACTAATGTGCGTAAAATATGCCTTTTGAAACGGTCGTTTTGAAATATGGACGTCCTTTGAATTTTTTGGTCGATATGTGACCCCAGGATTTGTTTTCAGGGCAGGTGTCATTTACAGGCCTGCAATGATTCTGAATATCAACTGACAATTAGCGCTGGGATTAAAGCTGCTGTTGTGTGAAACGGGCACAAGGTGGCAGCCGTTCTCCCTTACCAAATCTGGTGACTAGGGCAACAGAGCCTCAATGGAAGTGGTGTTCTAGATTGGAATTTAGAATGGAATGTGCCAGGAGAAAGCCCCTCAAGTTTGTCTCACTACTTCTTCGTGTTTTTAATTTAATTTTTTTTATTTTTTATTACAGCAAGTTTGATTACAATGTTTGGCTTGTTGTAGGTGTGGAAGATGTGGTTCTTTTACACATATACAGATGTCTGTTCTTCCTGGGATCCTTTTCCCATGTACGTTATGACAGAATGTTGAGTAGTCCTCTCTTGGTATTCTGTAGGTCTTTGGTGATTATATATGTCACCTGTGTTTGTATATGTCTGTTAACCCCGTTATCGTTATGAAACCGATCCTCACACATTTCCATTGGTGAACCATAAGTTTGTTTAATGAATCTGTGATTGCCCTTGTCCATGGCAATATCTGCCCTGGTATCCATTTTTAGGTAACACCTATAAGTGATATGATATGATATGTGTCTTTCACTTTCTGACTTACTACAAGTCACGTGATTACTTCTAGACTCATCTACGGTGCTGCAAATGGCATTGTGTCCTTTTTTCCCTTGGCTTCTATTCTGCCTTAGCGAGGTCCATTTTCAACAATGTGATTCCCTGAGGGTTGTGGATTAGCTGACCTGGGCAGCCTTACCCTGCCGGCCCGCCCTCCCCAGGTGTGCCTCGTTGAGGTCAATATAAACAGCGCTCCAGGCAGCAATAGCCCCTGAAGCTGTGCCTGACTCCATATTCTCTGCCCCGTCAGCAGTCTCGGGGCTGTGCTGGTGGGAGGGAGTGAGGGGCCACAGCTTTGTGGGTGGCCCGCTGTTAGTGGGGCTCCGCTGGCCATTCTGCAGGAGTTGTCAGGCTGCCACCTGTAAAGAAGAGGATGTGTCACCCATACCTTCCGCTGGAATTTCTCTCCGGACAGAGGTGAGGAAGGCAAAAAGCAGTGGGGGCCGGGACAGGAGGGGTATCTCAGGTAGGGCAATGGAAAGCTTCCAGAAGAGCGCCCGGGGCCAGGACCACCCTGGCTGGCCTGCAGGCACCAAGTTGGCCTGCGTGCTTTTGCTGGTGTGTCTCCACGGCCCTTCCTCTAGGCTTTCAAGACCTTGTACATATTCATGTGTTTTACCTGGGAAGGGTGGGAACAGTTCAGCAGCAGCTGGCCTGGGGCTCAGCTCACGTTTACTCATAGATGCCTCGGCACGGTCCCCCAGCTTTGCAATGAGGACGCTCCTTGCGTGGGGGGTGGGTTGCTGGCGGTATGGGAGATGGTTCCCCACCTCTGACCAATTTCAGAATTGTTTACTGCTGGAGCAAGTGCCCTGATAGGGTTTTCCTCTGTATAACTCGTGGGTTAAGGTTTTTTATTTTTCTTTTATGTTTCAAGTTAGATTTTATTCCTCTTTTATGTATTTATAGATATAAGCATGGAAATAATTCATTCCTATAAATACATCTGTGTGACGGGAAGAACGTTTTTCTGTTTTATTTTTAAATTTTATTTTTTAAAATTTTGAAATTTAATTTTTATTTTTTTTATACAGCACGTTATTATTAGTTATGTATTTTATGCATATACATGTATACAGGTCAATCCCAATCTCCCAACTCATCCCACCACCACCACCCCATGGCTTCCCACACTTGGTGTCCATACGTTTGTTCTCTACCTCTGTGTCTCTATTTCTTCCTTGCAAAGCAGTTCATCTGTACCATTTTTTAGGCTCCACATATATGCATTAATATACAATATTTGTTTTCCTCTTTCTGACTTACTTCATTCTGTATGACAGTCTCTCGATCCATCGATGTCTCTACAAATGACCCAGTTTCATTCCTTTTTATGGCCGAGTAATATTCCATTTTATATATGTACCACATCTTTATCCATTCATCTGTCTGTGGGCATTTAGGTGGCTTCCATTACCTGGTTCTTGTAAAGAGTGCTGCAACGAACATTGTGGTGAATGTGCCTTTTTGATTTACGGTTTTCTCTGGGTATATGCCCAGAAGTGGGATTGCTGGATCAGATGGTAATTCTATTTCTAGTTTTTTTAAGGAAACTCCATACTGTTCTCCATAGTGACTGTATCAATTTACATTCCCACCAATAGTGGAAGAGGGCTCCTTTTGTCCACACCCTCCCCAGAATTGGTTGTTTGTAGATTTTCTGATGATGCCGATTCTAACAGGTGTGAGGTGACACCTCATTGTAGTTTTGATTTGCATTTCTCTAATAATTAGTGCTGTTGAGCAGCTTTTCATGTGCGTCTTGGCCATCTCTGTGTCTCCTTTGAAGAAACCTCTCTTTAGATCTTCTGCCCATTTTTGTATTAGGTTGTTTGTTCTTTTAATATTAAGCTGCATGAGCTGTTTATATATATTGGAGATTAAACCTTTGTCCATTGATTCGTTTGCAACGATTTTCGCCCATTCTGAGGGATGCCTTTTTCCATTCCCGTATTTTCTAACAAAAAAGGAAAGAAAGGAAAAGAAGCAGAACACTAATGTGCGTAAAATATGCCTTTTGAAACGGTCGTTTTGAAATATGGACGTCCTTTGAATTTTTTGGTCGATATGTGACCCCAGGATTTGTTTTCAGGGCAGGTGTCATTTACAGGCCTGCAATGATTTTGAATATCAACTGACCATTAGCGCTGGGATTAAAGCTGCTGTTGTGTGAAACGGCCACAAGGTGGCAGCCGTTCTCCCTTACCAAATCTGGTGACTAGGGCAACAGAGCCTCAATGGAAGTGGTGTTCTAGATTGGAATTTAGAATGGAATGTGCCAGGAGAAAGCCCCTCAAGTTTGTCTCACTACTTCTTCTTCGTGTTTTTAATTTATTTTTTTTTATTTTTTATTACAGCAAGTTTGATTACAATGTTTGGCTTGTTGTAGGTGTGGAAGATGTGGTTCTTTTACACATATACAGATGTCTGTTCTTCCTGGGATCCTTTTCCCATGTACGTTATGACAGAATGTTGAGTAGTCCTCTCTTGGTATTCTGTAGGTCTTTGGTGATTATATATGTCACCTGTGTTTGTATATGTCTCTTAACCCCGATATCATAATGAAACCAATCCTCACACCTTTCCATTGGTGAACCATAAGTTTGTTTAATGAATCTGTGATTGCCCTTCTCCGTGGCAATATCTGCCCTGGTATCCATTTTTAGGTAACACCTATAAGTGATATGATATGATATGTGTCTTTCACTTTCTGACTTACTACAAGTCACGTGATTACTTCTAGACTCATCTACGGTGCTGCAAATGGCATTGTGTCCTTTTTTCCCTTGGCTTCTATTCTGCCTTAGCGAGGTCCATTTTCAACAATGTGATTCCCTGAGGGTTGTGGATTAGCTGACCTGGGCAGCCTTACCCTGCCGGCCCGCCCTCCCCAGTTGTGCCTCGTTGAGGTCAATATAAACAGCGCTCCAGGCAGCAATAGCCCCTGAAGCTGTGCCTGACTCCATATTCTCTGCCCCGTCAGCAGTCTCGGGGCTGTGCTGGTGGGAGGGAGTGAGGGGCCACAGCTTTGTGGGTGGCCCGCTGTGAGTGGGGCTCTGCTGGCCATTCTGCAGGAGTTGTCAGGCTGCCACCTGTAAAGAAGAGGATGTGTCACCCATACCTTCCGCTGGAATTTCTCTCCGGACAGAGGTGAGGAAGGCAAAAAGCAGTGGGGGCCGGGACAGGAGGGGTATCTCAGGTAGGGCAATGGAAAGCTTCCGGAAGAGCGCCCGGGGCCAGGACCACCCTGGCTGGCCTGCAGGCACCAAGTTGGCCTGCGTGCTTTCGCTGGTGTGGCTCCACGGCCCTTCCTCTAGGATTTCAAGACCTTGTACATATTCAGGTGTTTTACCTGGGAAGGGTGGGAACACTTCAGCAGCAGCTGGCCTGGGGCTCAGCTCACGTTTACTCACAGATGCCTCGGCACGGTCCCCCAGCTTTGCAATGAGGACGCTCCTTGCGTGGGGGGTGGGTTGCTGGCTGTATGGGAGATGGTTCCCCACCTCTGACCAATTTCAGAATTGTTTACCGCTGGAGCAAGTGCCCTGATAGGGTTTTCCTCTGTATAACTCGTGGGTTCAGGTTTTTTTTTTCTTTTATGGTTCAAGTTAGATTTTATTCCTCTTTTATGTATTTATAGATATAAGCATGGAAATAATTCATTCCTATAAATACATCTGTGTGACGGGAAGAACGTTTTTCTGTTTTATTTTTAAATTTTATTTTTTAAAATTTTGAAATTTAATTTTTATTTAATATTTTCATACAGCACGTTATTATTAGTTATGTATTTTATGCATATACATGTATACAGGTCAATCCCAATCTCCCAACTCATCGCACCACCACCACCCCATGGCTTCCCACACTTGGTGTCCATACGTTTGTTCTCTACCTCTGTGTCTCTATTTCTTCCCTGCAAAGCAGTTCATCTGTAGCATTTTTTAGGCTCCACATATATGCATTAATATACAACATTTGTATTCCTCTTTCTGACTTACTTCATTCTTTATGACAGTCTCTCGATCCATCGATGTCTCTACAAATGACCCAGTTTCATTCCTTTTTATGGCCGAGTAATA
This sequence comes from Mesoplodon mirus, assembly GCF_964341445.2. Lineage (NCBI taxonomy): Eukaryota > Metazoa > Chordata > Mammalia > Artiodactyla > Ziphiidae > Mesoplodon > Mesoplodon mirus. The sequence goes on from NC_138984.1 coordinate 126,166,302, forward strand.
TTCCATTTTATATATGTACCACATCTTTATCCATTCATCTGTCTGTGGGCATTTAGGTGGCTTCCATTACCTGGCTATTTTAAAGACTGCTGCAACGAACATTGTGGTGAATGTGCCTTTTTGATTTACGGTTTTCTCTGGGTATATGCCCAGAAGTGAGATTGCTGGATCAGATGGTGATTCTATTTCTAGTTATTTTAAGGAAACTCCATAGTGTTCTCCATAGTGACTGTAACAATTTACATTCCCACCAATAGTGGAAGAGGGCTCCTTTTGTCCACACCCTCCCCAGAATAGGTTGTTTGTAGATTTTCTGATGATGCCGATTCTAACAGGTGTGAGGTGATACCTCATTGTAGTTTTGATTTGCATTTCTCTAATAATTAGTGCTGTTGAGCAGCTTTTCATGTGCGTCTTGGCCATCTCTGTGTCTCCTTTGAAGAAATGTCTCTTTAGATCTTCTGCCCATTTTTGTATTGGGTTGTTTGTTTTTTTAATATTAAGCTGCATGAGCTGTTTATATATATTGGAGATTAAACCTCTGTCCATTGATTCGTTTGCCTCGACTTTCGCCCATTCTGAGGGATGCCTTTTTCCATTCCCGTTTTTTTTTAACAAAAAAGGAAAGAAAGGAAAAAAAGCAGAACACTAATGTGCGTAAAATATGCCTTTTGAAACGGTCGTTTTGAAATATGGACGTCCTTTGAATTTTTTGGTCGATATGTGACCCCAGGATTTGTTTTCAGGGCAGGTGTCATTTATAGGCCTGCATTGATTTTGAATATCAACTGACCATTAGCGCTGGGATTAAAGCTGCTGTTGTGTGAAACGGCCACAAGGTGGCAGCAGTTCTCCCTTACCAAATCTGGTGACTAGGGCAACAGAGCCTCAATGGAAGTGGTGTTCTAGATTGGAATTTAGAATGGAATGTGCCAGGAGAAAGCCCCTCAAGTTTGTCTCACTACTTCTTCTTCGTGTTTTTAATTTATTTTTTTTTTATTTTTTATTACAGCAAGATTGATTACAATGTTTGGCTTGTTGTAGGTGTGGAAGATGTGGTTCTTTTACACATATACAGATGTCTGTTCTTCCTGGGATCCTTTTCCCATGTACGTTATGACAGAATGTTGAGTAGTCCTCTCTTGGTATTCTGTAGGTCTTTGGTGATTATATATGTCACCTGTGTTTGTATATGTCTGTTAACCCCGATATCGTAATGAAACCAATCCTCACACCTTTCCATTGGTGAACCATAAGTTTGTTTAATGAATCTGTGATTGCCCTTCTCCGTGGCAATATCTGCCCTGGTATCCATTTTTAGGTAACACCTATAAGTGATATGATATGATATGTGTCTTTCACTTTCTGACTTACTACAAGTCACGTGATTACTTCTAGACTCATCTACGGTGCTGCAAATGGCATTGTGTCCTTTTTTCCCTTGGCATCTCTTCTGCCTTAGCGAGGTCCATTTTCAACAATGTGATTCCCTGAGGGTTGTGGATTAGCTGACCTGGGCAGCCTTACCCTGCCGGCCCGCCCTCCCCAGGTGTGCCTCGTTGAGGTCAATATAAACAGCGCTCCAGGCAGCAATAGCCCCTGAAGCTGTGCCTGACTCCATATTCTCTGCCCCGTCAGCAGTCTCGGGGCTGTGCTGGTGGGAGGGAGTGAGGGGCCACAGCTTTGTGGGTGGCCCGCTGTTAGTGGGGCTCCGCTGGCCATTCTGCAGGAGTTGTCAGGCTGCCACCTGTAAAGAAGAGGATGTGTCACCCATACCTTCCGCTGGAATTTCTCTCCGGACAGAGGTGAGGAAGGCAAAAAGCAGTGGGGGCCGGGACAGGAGGGGTATCTCAGGTAGGGCAATGGAAAGCTTCCAGAAGAGCGCCCGGGGCCAGGACCACCCTGGCTGGCTTGCAGGCACCAAGTTGGCCTGCGTGCTTTTGCTGGTGTGTCTCCACGGCCCTTCCTCTAGGCTTTCAAGACCTTGTACATATTCATGTGTTTTACCTGGGAAGGGTGGGAACAGTTCAGCAGCAGCTGGCCTGGGGCTCAGCTCACGTTTACTCATAGATGCCTCGGCACGGTCCCGCAGCTTTGCAATGAGGACGCTCCTTGCGTGGGGGGTGGGTTGCTGGCGGTATGGGAGATGGTTCCCCACCTCTGACCAATTTCAGAATTGTTTACTGCTGGAGCAAGTGCCCTGATAGGGTTTTCCTCTGTATAACTCGTGGGTTAAGGTTTTTTATTTTTCTTTTATGTTTCAAGTTAGATTTTATTCCTCTTTTATGTATTTATAGATATAAGCATGGAAATAATTCATTCCTATAAATACATCTGTGTGACGGGAAGAACGTTTTTCTGTTTTATTTTTAAATTTTATTTTTTAAAATTTTGAAATTTAATTTTTATTTTTTTTATACAGCACGTTATTATTAGTTATGTATTTTATGCATATACATGTATACAGGTCAATCCCAATCTCCCAACTCATCCCACCACCACCACCCCATGGCTTCCCACACTTGGTGTCCATACGTTTGTTCTCTACCTCTGTGTCTCTATTTCTTCCCTGCAAAGCAGTTCATCTGTACCATTTTTTAGGCTCCACCTATATGCATTAATATACAACATTTGTATTCCTCTTTCTGACTTACTTCATTCTTTATGACAGTCTCTCGATCCATCGATGTCTCTACAAATGACCCAGTTTCATTCCTTTTTATGGCCGAGTAATATTCCATTTTATATATGTACCACATCTTTATCCATTCATCTGTCTGTGGGCATTTAGGTGGCTTCCATTACCTGGCTATTTTAAAGACTGCTGCAACGAACATTGTGGTGAATGTGCCTTTTTGATTTACGGTTTTCTCTGGGTATATGCCCAGAAGTGAGATTGCTGGATCAGATGGTGATTCTATTTCTAGTTATTTTAAGGAAACTCCATAGTGTTCTCCATAGTGACTGTAACAATTTACATTCCCACCAATAGTGGAAGAGGGCTCCTTTTGTCCACACCCTCCCCAGAATTGGTTGTTTGTAGATTTTCTGATGATGCCGATTCTAACAGGTGTGAGGTGATACCTCATTGTAGTTTTGATTTGCATTTCTCTAATAATTAGTGCTGTTGAGCAGCTTTTCATGTGCGTCTTGGCCATCTCTGTGTCTCCTTTGAAGAAATGTCTCTTTAGATCTTCTGCCCATTTTTGTATTGGGTTGTTTGTTTTTTTAATATTAAGCTGCATGAGCTGTTTATATATATTGGAGATTAAACCTCTGTCCATTGATTCGTTTGCCTCGACTTTCGCCCATTCTGAGGGATGCCTTTTTCCATTCCCGTTTTTTTTTAACAAAAAAGGAAAGAAAGGAAAAAAAGCAGAACACTAATGTGCGTAAAATATGCCTTTTGAAACGGTCGTTTTGAAATATGTACGTCCTTTGAATTTTTTGGTCGATATGTGACCCCAGGATTTGTTTTCAGGGCAGGTGTCATTTATAGGCCTGCATTGATTTTGAATATCAACTGACCATTAGCGCTGGGATTAAAGCTGCTGTTGTGTGAAACGGCCACAAGGTGGCAGCAGTTCTCCCTTACCAAATCTGGTGACTAGGGCAACAGAGCCTCAATGGAAGTGGTGTTCTAGATTGGAATTTAGAATGGAATGTGCCAGGAGAAAGCCCCTCAAGTTTGTCTCACTACTTCTTCTTCGTGTTTTTAATTTAATTTTTTTTTTATTTTTTATTACAGCAAGATTGATTACAATGTTTGGCTTGTTGTAGGTGTGGAAGATGTGGTTCTTTTACACATATACAGATGTCTGTTCTTCCTGGGATCCTTTTCCCATGTACGTTATGACAGAATGTTGAGTAGTCCTCTCTTGGTATTCTGTAGGTCTTTGGTGATTATATATGTCACCTGTGTTTGTATATGTCTGTTAACCCCGATATCGTAATGAAACCAATCCTCACACCTTTCCATTGGTGAACCATAAGTTTGTTTAATGAATCTGTGATTGCCCTTCTCCGTGGCAATATCTGCCCTGGTATCCATTTTTAGGTAACACCTATAAGTGATATGATATGATATGTGTCTTTCACTTTCTGACTTACTACAAGTCACGTGATTACTTCTAGACTCATCTACGGTGCTGCAAATGGCATTGTGTCCTTTTTTCCCTTGGCATCTCTTCTGCCTTAGCGAGGTCCATTTTCAACAATGTGATTCCCTGAGGGTTGTGGATTAGCTGACCTGGGCAGCCTTACCCTGCCGGCCCGCCCTCCCCAGGTGTGCCTCGTTGAGGTCAATATAAACAGCGCTCCAGGCAGCAATAGCCCCTGAAGCTGTGCCTGACTCCATATTCTCTGCCCCGTCAGCAGTCTCGGGGCTGTGCTGGTGGGAGGGAGTGAGGGGCCACAGCTTTGTGGGTGGCCCGCTGTGAGTGGGGCTCTGCTGGCCATTCTGCAGGAGTTGTCAGGCTGCCACCTGTAAAGAAGAGGATGTGTCACCCATACCTTCCGCTGGAATTTCTCTCCGGACAGAGGTGAGGAAGGCAAAAAGCAGTGGGGGCCTGGACAGGAGGGGTATCTCAGGTAGGGCAATGGAAAGCTTCCGGAAGAGCGCCCGGGGCCAGGACCACCCTGGCTGGCCTGCAGGCACCAAGTTGGCCTGCGTGCTTTCGCTGGTGTGGCTCCACGGCCCTTCCTCTAGGATTTCAAGACCTTGTACATATTCAGGTGTTTTACCTGGGAAGGGTGGGAACAGTTCAGCAGCAGCTGGCCTGGGGCTCAGCTCACGTTTACTCACAGATGCCTCGGCACGGTCCCTCAGCTTTGTAATGAGGACGCTCCTTGCGTGGGGGGTGGGTTGCTGGCGGTATGGGAGATGGTTCCCCACCTCTGACCAATTTCAGAATTGTTTACCGCTGGAGCAAGTGCCCTGATAGGGTTTTCCTCTGTATAACTCGTGGGTTAAGGTTTTTTATTTTTCTTTTATGTTTCAAGTTAGATTTTATTCCTCTTTTATGTATTTATAGATATAAGCATGGAAATAATTCATTCCTATAAATACATCTGTGTGACGGGAAGAAGGTTTTTCTGTTTTATTTTTAAATTTTATTTTTTAAAATTTTGAAATTTAATTTTTATTTTTTTTATACAGCACGTTATTATTAGTTATGTATTTTATGCATATACATGTATACAGGTCAATCCCAATCTCCCAACTCATCCCACCACCACCACCCCATGGCTTCCCACACTTGGTGTCCATACGTTTGTTCTCTACCTCTGTGTCTCTATTTCTTCCTTGCAAAGCAGTTCATCTGTACCATTTTTTAGGCTCCACATATATGCATTAATATACAATATTTGTTTTCCTCTTTCTGACTTACTTCATTCTGTATGACAGTCTCTCGATCCATCGATGTCTCTACAAATGACCCAGTTTCATTCCTTTTTATGGCCGAGTAATATTCCATTTTATATATGTACCACATCTTTATCCATTCATCTGTCTGTGGGCATTTAGGTGGCTTCCATTACCTGGCTCTTGTAAAGAGTGCTGCAACGAACATTGTGGTGAATGTGCCTTTTTGATTTACGGTTTTCTCTGGGTATATGCCCAGAAGTGGGATTGCTGGATCAGATGGTAATTCTATTTCTAGTTTTTTTAAGGAAACTCCATACTGTTCTCCATAGTGACTGTATCAATTTACATTCCCACCAATAGTGGAAGAGGGCTCCTTTTGTCCACACCCTCCCCAGAATAGGTTGTTTGTAGATTTTCTGATGATGCCGATTCTAACAGGTGTGAGGTGACACCTCATTGTAGTTTTGATTTGCATTTCTCTAATAATTAGTGCTGTTGAGCAGCTTTTCATGTGCGTCTTGGCCATCTCTGTGTCTCCTTTGAAGAAACCTCTCTTTAGATCTTCTGCCCATTTTTGTATTGGGTTGTTTGTTCTTTTAATATTAAGCTGCATGAGCTGTTTATATATATTGGAGATTAAACCTCTGTCCATTGATTCGTTTGCAACGATTTTCGCCCATTCTGAGGGATGCCTTTTTCCATTCCCGTTTTTTCTAACAAAAAAGGAAAGAAAGGAAAAGAAGCAGAACACTAATGTGCGTAAAATATGCCTTTTGAAACGGTCGTTTTGAAATATGGACGTCCTTTGAATTTTTTGGTCGATATGTGACCCCAGGATTTGTTTTCAGGGCAGGTGTCATTTACAGGCCTGCAATGATTTTGAATATCAACTGACCATTAGCGCTGGGATTAAAGCTGCTGTTGTGTGAAACGGCCACAAGGTGGTAGCCGTTCTCCCTTACCAAATCTGGTGACTAGGGCAACAGAGCCTCAATGGAAGTGGTGTTCTAGATTGGAATTTAGAATGGAATGTGCCAGGAGAAAGCCCCTCACGTTTGTCTCACTACTTCTTCTTCGTGTTTTTAATTTAATATTTTTTTATTTTTTATTACAGCAAGTTTGATTACAATGTTTGGCTTGTTGTAGGTGTGGAAGATGTGGTTCTTTTACACATATACAGATGTCTGTTCTTCCTGGGATCCTTTTCCCATGTACGTTATGACAGAATGTTGAGTAGTCCTCTCTTGGTATTCTGTAGGTCTTTGGTGATTATATATGTCACCTGTGTTTGTATATGTCTCTTAACCCCGATATCGTAATGAAACCAATCCTCACACCTTTCCATTGGTGAACCATAAGTTTGTTTAATGAATCTGTGATTGCCCTTCTCCGTGGCAATATCTGCCCTGGTATCCATTTTTAGGTAACACCTATAAGTGATATGATATGATATGTGTCTTTCACTTTCTGACTTACTACAAGTCACGTGATTACTTCTAGACTCATCTACGGTGCTGCAAATGGCATTGTGTCCTTTTTTCCCTTGGCTTCTATTCTGCCTTAGCGAGGTCCATTTTCAACAATGTGATTCCCTGAGGGTTGTGGATTAGCTGACCTGGGCAGCCTTACCCTGCCGGCCCGCCCTCCCCAGTTGTGCCTCGTTGAGGTCAATATAAACAGCGCTCCAGGCAGCAATAGCCCCTGAAGCTGTGCCTGACTCCATATTCTCTGCCCCGTCAGCAGTCTCGGGGCTGTGCTGGTGGGAGGGAGTGAGGGGCCACAGCTTTGTGGGTGGCCCGCTGTGAGTGGGGCTCTGCTGGCCATTCTGCAGGAGTTGTCAGGCTGCCACCTGTAAAGAAGAGGATGTGTCACCCATACCTTCCGCTGGAATTTCTCTCCGGACAGAGGTGAGGAAGGCAAAAAGCAGTGGGGGCCTGGACAGGAGGGGTATCTCAGGTAGTGCAATGGAAGGCTTCCGGAAGAGCGCCCGGGGCCAGGACCACCCTGGCTGGCCTGCAGGCACCAATTTGGCCTGCGTGCTTTCGCTGGTGTGGCTCCACGGCCCTTCCTCTAGGATTTCAAGACCTTGTACATATTCAGGTGTTTTACCTGGGAAGGGTGGGAACAGTTCAGCAGCAGCTGGCCTGGGGCTCAGCTCACGTTTACTCACAGATGCCTCGGCACGGTCCCCCAGCTTTGCAATGAGGACCCTCCTTGCGTGGGGGGTGGGTTGCTGGCTGTATGGGAGATGGTTCCCCACCTCTGACAAATTTCAGAATTGTTTACCGCTGGAGCAAGTGCCCTGATAGGGTTTTCCTCTGTATAACTCGTGGGTTCAGGTTTTTTTTTTCTTTTATGGTTCAAGTTAGATTTTATTCCTCTTTTATGTATTTATAGATATAAGCATGGAAATAATTCATTCCTATAAATACATCTGTGTGACGGGAAGAAAGTTTTTCTGTTTTATTTTTAAATTTTATTTTTTAAAATTTTGAAATTTAATTTTTATTTAATATTTTCATACAGCACGTTATTATTAGTTATGTATTTTATGCATATACATGTATACAGGTCAATCCCAATCTCCCAACTCATCCCACCACCACCACCCCATGGCTTCCCACACTTGGTGTCCATACGTTTGTTCTCTACCTCTGTGTCTCTATTTCTTCCCTGCAAAGCAGTTCATCTGTACCATTTTTTAGGCTCCACATATATGCATTAATATACAACATTTGTTTTCCTCTTTCTGACTTACTTCATTCTGTATGACAGTCTCTCGATCCATCGATGTCTCTACAAATGACCCAGTTTCATTCCTTTTTATGGCCGAGTAATATTCCATTTTATATATGTACCACATCTTTATCCATTCATCTGTCTGTGGGCATTTAGGTGGCTTCCATTACCTGGCTCTTGTAAAGAGTGCTGCAACGAACATTGTGGTGAATGTGCCTTTTTGATTTACGGTTTTCTCTGGGTATATGCCCAGAAGTGGGATTGCTGGATCAGATGTTGATTCTATTTCTAGTTTTTTTAAGGAAACTCCATACTGTTCTCCATAGTGACTGTATCAATTTACATTCCCACCAATAGTGGAAGAGGGCTCCTTTTGTCCACACCCTCCCCAGAATTGGTTGTTTGTAGATTTTCTGATGATGCCGATTCTAACAGGTGTGAGGTGATACCTCATTGTAGTTTTGATTTGCATTTCTCTAATAATTAGTGCTGTTGAGCAGCTTTTCATGTGCGTCTTGGCCATCTCTGTGTCTCCTTTGAAGAAACGTCTCTTTAGATCTTCTGCCCATTTTTGTATTGGGTTGTTTTTTTTTTAATATAAAGCTGAATGAGCTGTTTATATATATTGGAGATTAAACCTCTGTCCATTGATTCGTTTGCCTCGACTTTCGCCCATTCTGAGGGATGCCTTTTTCCATTCCCGTTTTTTCTAACAAAAAAGGAAAGAAAGGAAAAGAAGCAGAACACTAATGTGCGTAAAATATGCCTTTTGAAACGGTCGTTTTGAAATATGGACGTCCTTTGAATTTTTTGGTCGATATGTGACCCCAGGATTTGTTTTCAGGGCAGGTGTCATTTACAGGCCTGCAATGATTTTGAATATCAACTGACCATTAGCGCTGGGATTAAAGCTGCTGTTGTGTGAAACGGCCACAAGGTGGCAGCCGTTCTCCCTTACCAAATCTGGTGACTAGGGCAACAGAGCCTCAATGGAAGTGGTGTTCTAGATTGGAATTTAGATTGGAATGTGCCAGGAGAAAGCCCCTCAAGTTTGTCTCACTACTTCTTCGTGTTTTTAATTTAATTTTTTTATTTTTTATTACAGCAAGTTTGATTACAATGTTTGGCTTGTTGTAGGTGTGGAAGATGTGGTTCTTTTACACATATACAGATGTCTGTTCTTCCTGGGATCCTTTTCCCATGTACGTTATGACAGAATGTTGAGTAGTCCTCTCTTGGTATTCTGTAGGTCTTTGGTGATTATATATGTCACCTGTGTTTGTATATGTCTGTTAACCCCGTTATCGTAATGAAACCAATCCTCACACCTTTCCATTGGTGAACCATAAGTTTGTTTAATGAATCTGTGATTGCCCTTCTCCGTGGAAATATCTGCCCTGGTATCCATTTTTAGGTAACACCTATAAGTGATATGATATGATATGTGTCTTTCACTTTCTGACTTACTACAAGTCACGTGATTACTTCTAGACTCATCTACGGTGCTGCAAATGGCATTGTGTCCTTTTTTCCCTTGGCTTCTATTCTGCCTTAGCGAGGTCCATTTTCAACAATGTGATTCCCTGAGGGTTGTGGATTAGCTGACCTGGGCAGCCTTACCCTGCCGGCCCGCCCTCCCCAGGTGTGCCTCGTTGAGGTCAATATAAACAGCGCTCCAGGCAGCAATAGCCCCTGAAGCTGTGCCTGACTCCATATTCTCTGCCCCGTCAGCAGTCTCGGGGCTGTGCTGGTGGGAGGGAGTGAGGGGCCACAGCTTTGTGGGTGGCCCGCTGTGAGTGGGGCTCTGCTGGCCATTCTGCAGGAGTTGTCAGGCTGCCACCTGTAAAGAAGAGGATGTGTCACCCATACCTTCCGCTGGAATTTCTCTCCGGACAGAGGTGAGGAAGGCAAAAAGCAGTGGGGGCCGGGACAGGAGGGGTATCTCAGGTAGGGCAATGGAAAGATTCCGGAAGAGCGCCCGGGGACAGGACCACCCTGGCTGGCCTGCAGGCACCAAGTTGGCCTGCGTGCTTTCGCTGGTGTGGCTCCACGGCCCTTCCTCTAGGCTTTCAAGACCTTGTACATATTCAGGTGTTTTACCTGGGAAGGGTGGGAACAGTTCAGCAGCAGCTGGCCTGGGGCTCAGCTCACGTTTACTCACAGATGCCTCGGCACGGTCCCTCAGCTTTGTAATGAGGACGCTCCTTGCGTGGGGGGTGGGTTGCTGGCGGTATGGGAGATGGTTCCCCACCTCTGACCAATTTCAGAATTGTTTACCGCTGGAGCAAGTGCCCTGATAGGGTTTTCCTCTGTATAACTCGTGGGTTAAGGTTTTTTATTTTTCTTTTATGTTTCAAGTTAGATTTTATTCCTCTTTTATGTATTTATAGATATAAGCATGGAAATAATTCATTCCTATAAATACATCTGTGTGACGGGAAGAAGGTTTTTCTGTTTTATTTTTAAATTTTATTTTTTAAAATTTTGAAATTTAATTTTTATTTTTTTTATACAGCACGTTATTATTAGTTATGTATTTTATGCATATACATGTATACAGGTCAATCCCAATCTCCCAACTCATCCCACCACCACCACCCCATGGCTTCCCACACTTGGTGTCCATACGTTTGTTCTCTACCTCTGTGTCTCTATTTCTTCCTTGCAAAGCAGTTCATCTGTACCATTTTTTAGGCTCCACATATATGCATTAATATACAATATTTGTTTTCCTCTTTCTGACTTACTTCATTCTGTATGACAGTCTCTCGATCCATCGATGTCTCTACAAATGACCCAGTTTCATTCCTTTTTATGGCCGAGTAATATTCCATTTTATATATGTACCACATCTTTATCCATTCATCTGTCTGTGGGCATTTAGGTGGCTTCCATTACCTGGCTCTTGTAAAGAGTGCTGCAACGAACATTGTGGTGAATGTGCCTTTTTGATTTACGGTTTTCTCTGGGTATATGCCCAGAAGTGGGATTGCTGGATCAGATGGTAATTCTATTTCTAGTTTTTTTAAGGAAACTCCATACTGTTCTCCATAGTGACTGTATCAATTTACATTCCCACCAATAGTGGAAGAGGGCTCCTTTTGTCCACACCCTCCCCAGAATTGGTTGTTTGTAGATTTTCTGATGATGCCGATTCTAACAGGTGTGAGGTGACACCTCATTGTAGTTTTGATTTGCATTTCTCTAATAATTAGTGCTGTTGAGCAGCTTTTCATGTGCGTCTTGGCCATCTCTGTGTCTCCTTTGAAGAAACCTCTCTTTAGATCTTCTGCCCATTTTTGTATTGGGTTGTTTGTTCTTTTAATATTAAGCTGCATGAGCTGTTTATATATATTGGAGATTAAACCTCTGTCCATTGATTCGTTTGCAACGATTTTCGCCCATTCTGAGGGATGCCTTTTTCCATTCCCGTTTTTTCTAACAAAAAAGGAAAGAAAGGAAAAGAAGCAGAACACTAATGTGCGTAAAATATGCCTTTTGAAACGGTCGTTTTGAAATATGGACGTCCTTTGAATTTTTTGGTCGATATGTGACCCCAGGATTTGTTTTCAGGGCAGGTGTCATTTACAGGCCTGCAATGATTTTGAATATCAACTGACCATTAGCGCTGGGATTAAAGCTGCTGTTGTGTGAAACGGCCACAAGGTGGTAGCCGTTCTCCCTTACCAAATCTGGTGACTAGGGCAACAGAGCCTCAATGGAAGTGGTGTTCTAGATTGGAATTTAGAATGGAATGTGCCAGGAGAAAGCCCCTCACGTTTGTCTCACTACTTCTTCTTCGTGTTTTTAATTTAATATTTTTTTATTTTTTATTACAGCAAGTTTGATTACAATGTTTGGCTTGTTGTAGGTGTGGAAGATGTGGTTCTTTTACACATATACAGATGTCTGTTCTTCCTGGGATCCTTTTCCCATGTACGTTATGACAGAATGTTGAGTAGTCCTCTCTTGGTATTCTGTAGGTCTTTGGTGATTATATATGTCACCTGTGTTTGTATATGTCTCTTAACCCCGATATCGTAATGAAACCAATCCTCACACCTTTCCATTGGTGAACCATAAGTTTGTTTAATGAATCTGTGATTGCCCTTCTCCGTGGCAATATCTGCCCTGGTATCCATTTTTAGGTAACACCTATAAGTGATATGATATGATATGTGTCTTTCACTTTCTGACTTACTACAAGTCACGTGATTACTTCTAGACTCATCTACGGTGCTGCAAATGGCATTGTGTCCTTTTTTCCCTTGGCTTCTACTCTGCCTTAGCGAGGTCCATTTTCAACAATGTGATTCCCTGAGGGTTGTGGATTAGCTGACCTGGGCAGCCTTACCCTGCCGGCCCGCCCTCCCCAGTTGTGCCTCGTTGAGGTCAATATAAACAGCGCTCCAGGCAGCAATAGCCCCTGAAGCTGTGCCTGACTCCATATTCTCTGCCCCGTCAGCAGTCTCGGGGCTGTGCTGGTGGGAGGGAGGGAGGGGCCACAGCTTTGTGGGTGGCCCGCTGTGAGTGGGGCTCTGCTGGCCATTCTGCAGGAGTTGTCAGGCTGCCACCTGTAAAGAAGAGGATGTGTCACCCATACCTTCCGCTGGAATTTCTCTCCGGACAGAGGTGAGGAAGGCAAAAATCAGGGGGGCCTGGACAGGAGGGGTATCTCAGGTAGGGCAATGGAAGGCTTCCGGAAGAGCGCCCGGGGCCAGGACCACCCTGGCTGGCCTGCAGGCACCAAGTTGGCCTGCGTGCTTTCGCTGGTGTGGCTCCACGGCCCTTCCTCTAGGCTTTCAAGACCTTGTACATATTCAGGTGTTTTACCTGGGAAGGGTGGGAACAGTTCAGCAGCAGCTGGCCTGGGGCTCAGCTCACGTTTACTCATAGATGCCTCGGCACGGTCCCTCAGCTTTGTAATGAGGACGCTCCTTGCGTGGGGGGTGGGTTGCTGGCGGTATGGGAGATGGTTCCCCACCTCTGACCAATTTCAGAATTGTTTACCGCTGGAGCAAGTGCCCTGATAGGGTTTTCCTCTGTATAACTCGTGGGTTAAGGTTTTTTATTTTTCTTTTATGTTTCAAGTTAGATTTTATTCCTCTTTTATGTATTTATAGATATAAGCATGGAAATAATTCATTCCTATAAATACATCTGTGTGACGGGAAGAAGGTTTTTCTGTTTTATTTTTAAATTTTATTTTTTAAAATTTTGAAATTTAATTTTTATTTTTTTTATACAGCACGTTATTATTAGTTATGTATTTTATGCATATACATGTATACAGGTCAATCCCAATCTCCCAACTCATCCCACCACCACCACCCCATGGCTTCCCACACTTGGTGTCCATACGTTTGTTCTCTACCTCTGTGTCTCTATTTCTTCCTTGCAAAGCAGTTCATCTGTACCATTTTTTAGGCTCCACATATATGCATTAATATACAATATTTGTTTTCCTCTTTCTGACTTACTTCATTCTGTATGACAGTCTCTCGATCCATCGATGTCTCTACAAATGACCCAGTTTCATTCCTTTTTATGGCCGAGTAATATTCCATTTTATATATGTACCACATCTTTATCCATTCATCTGTCTGTGGGCATTTAGGTGGCTTCCATTACCTGGCTCTTGTAAAGAGTGCTGCAACGAACATTGTGGTGAATGTGCCTTTTTGATTTACGGTTTTCTCTGGGTATATGCCCAGAAGTGGGATTGCTGGATCAGATGGTAATTCTATTTCTAGTTTTTTTAAGGAAACTCCATACTGTTCTCCATAGTGACTGTATCAATTTACATTCCCACCAATAGTGGAAGAGGGCTCCTTTTGTCCACACCCTCCCCAGAATTGGTTGTTTGTAGATTTTCTGATGATGCCGATTCTAACAGGTGTGAGGTGACACCTCATTGTAGTTTTGATTTGCATTTCTCTAATAATTAGTGCTGTTGAGCAGCTTTTCATGTGCGTCTTGGCCATCTCTGTGTCTCCTTTGAAGAAACCTCTCTTTAGATCTTCTGCCCATTTTTGTATTGGGTTGTTTGTTCTTTTAATATTAAGCTGCATGAGCTGTTTATATATATTGGAGATTAAACCTCTGTCCATTGATTCGTTTGCAACGATTTTCGCCCATTCTGAGGGATGCCTTTTTCCATTCCCGTTTTTTCTAACAAAAAAGGAAAGAAAGGAAAAGAAGCAGAACACTAATGTGCGTAAAATATGCCTTTTGAAACGGTCGTTTTGAAATATGGACGTCCTTTGAATTTTTTGGTCGATATGTGACCCCAGGATTTGTTTTCAGGGCAGGTGTCATTTACAGGCCTGCAATGATTTTGAATATCAACTGACCATTAGCGCTGGGATTAAAGCTGCTGTTGTGTGAAACGGCCACAAGGTGGTAGCAGTTCTCCCTTACCAAATCTGGTGACTAGGGCAAGAGAGCCTCAATGGAAGTGGTGTTCTAGATTGGAATTTAGAATGGAATGTGCCAGGAGAAAGCCCCTCACGTTTGTCTCACTACTTCTTCTTCGTGTTTTTAATTTAATATTTTTTTATTTTTTATTACAGCAAGTTTGATTACAATGTTTGGCTTGCTGTAGGTGTGGAAGATGTGGTTCTTTTACACATATACAGATGTCTGTTCTTCCTGGGATCCTTTTCCCATGTACGTTATGACAGAATGTTGAGTAGTCCTCTCTTGGTATTCTGTAGGTCTTTGGTGATTATATATGTCACCTGTGTTTGTATATGTCTCTTAACCCCGATATCGTAATGAAACCAATACTCACACCTTTCCATTGGTGAACCATAAGTTTGTTTAATGAATCTGTGATTGCCCTTCTCCGTGGCAATATCTGCCCTGGTATCCATTTTTAGGTAACACCTATAAGTGATATGATATGATATGTGTCTTTCACTTTCTGACTTACTACAAGTCACGTGATTACTTCTAGACTCATCTACGGTGCTGCAAATGGCATTGTGTCCTTTTTTCCCTTGGCTTCTACTCTGCCTTAGCGAGGTCCATTTTCAACAATGTGATTCCCTGAGGGTTGTGGATTAGCTGACCTGGGCAGCCTTACCCTGCCGGCCCGCCCTCCCCAGTTGTGCCTCGTTGAGGTCAATATAAACAGCGCTCCAGGCAGCAATAGCCCCTGAAGCTGTGCCTGACTCCATATTCTCTGCCCCGTCAGCAGTCTCGGGGCTGTGCTGGTGGGAGGGAGGGAGGGGCCACAGCTTTGTGGGTGGCCCGCTGTGAGTGGGGCTCTGCTGGCCATTCTGCAGGAGTTGTCAGGCTGCCACCTGTAAAGAAGAGGATGTGTCACCCATACCTTCCGCTGGAATTTCTCTCCGGACAGAGGTGAGGAAGGCAAAAATCAGGGGGGCCTGGACAGGAGGGGTATCTCAGGTAGGGCAATGGAAGGCTTCCGGAAGAGCGCCCGGGGCCAGGACCACCCTGGCTGGCCTGCAGGCACCAAGTTGGCCTGCGTGCTTTCGCTGGTGTGGCTCCACGGCCCTTCCTCTAGGCTTTCAAGACCTTGTACATATTCAGGTGTTTTACCTGGGAAGGGTGGGAACAGTTCAGCAGCAGCTGGCCTGGGGCTCAGCTCACGTTTACTCATAGATGCCTCGGCACGGTCCCTCAGCTTTGTAATGAGGACGCTCCTTGCGTGGGGGGTGGGTTGCTGGCGGTATGGGAGATGGTTCCCCACCTCTGACCAATTTCAGAATTGTTTACCGCTGGAGCAAGTGCCCTGATAGGGTTTTCCTCTGTATAACTCGTGGGTTAAGGTTTTTTATTTTTCTTTTATGTTTCAAGTTAGATTTTATTCCTCTTTTATGTATTTATAGATATAAGCATGGAAATAATTCATTCCTATAAATACATCTGTGTGACGGGAAGAAGGTTTTTCTGTTTTATTTTTAAATTTTATTTTTTAAAATTTTGAAATTTAATTTTTATTTTTTTTATACAGCACGTTATTATTAGTTATGTATTTTATGCATATACATGTATACAGGTCAATCCCAATCTCCCAACTCATCCCACCACCACCACCCCATGGCTTCCCACACTTGGTGTCCATACGTTTGTTCTCTACCTCTGTGTCTCTATTTCTTCCTTGCAAAGCAGTTCATCTGTACCATTTTTTAGGCTCCACATATATGCATTAATATACAATATTTGTTTTCCTCTTTCTGACTTACTTCATTCTGTATGACAGTCTCTCGATCCATCGATGTCTCTACAAATGACCCAGTTTCATTCCTTTTTATGGCCGAGTAATATTCCATTTTATATATGTACCACATCTTTATCCATTCATCTGTCTGTGGGCATTTAGGTGGCTTCCATTACCTGGCTCTTGTAAAGAGTGCTGCAACGAACATTGTGGTGAATGTGCCTTTTTGATTTACGGTTTTCTCTGGGTATATGCCCAGAAGTGGGATTGCTGGATCAGATGGTAATTCTATTTCTAGTTTTTTTAAGGAAACTCCATACTGTTCTCCATAGTGACTGTATCAATTTACATTCCCACCAATAGTGGAAGAGGGCTCCTTTTGTCCACACCCTCCCCAGAATTGGTTGTTTGTAGATTTTCTGATGATGCCGATTCTAACAGGTGTGAGGTGACACCTCATTGTAGTTTTGATTTGCATTTCTCTAATAATTAGTGCTGTTGAGCAGCTTTTCATGTGCGTCTTGGCCATCTCTGTGTCTCCTTTGAAGAAACCTCTCTTTAGATCTTCTGCCCATTTTTGTATTGGGTTGTTTGTTCTTTTAATATTAAGCTGCATGAGCTGTTTATATATATTGGAGATTAAACCTCTGTCCATTGATTCGTTTGCAACGATTTTCGCCCATTCTGAGGGATGCCTTTTTCCATTCCCGTTTTTTCTAACAAAAAAGGAAAGAAAGGAAAAGAAGCAGAACACTAATGTGCGTAAAATATGCCTTTTGAAACGGTCGTTTTGAAATATGGACGTCCTTTGAATTTTTTGGTCGATATGTGACCCCAGGATTTGTTTTCAGGGCAGGTGTCATTTACAGGCCTGCAATGATTTTGAATATCAACTGACCATTAGCGCTGGGATTAAAGCTGCTGTTGTGTGAAACGGCCACAAGGTGGTAGCAGTTCTCCCTTACCAAATCTGGTGACTAGGGCAAGAGAGCCTCAATGGAAGTGGTGTTCTAGATTGGAATTTAGAATGGAATGTGCCAGGAGAAAGCCCCTCACGTTTGTCTCACTACTTCTTCTTCGTGTTTTTAATTTAATATTTTTTTATTTTTTATTACAGCAAGTTTGATTACAATGTTTGGCTTGCTGTAGGTGTGGAAGATGTGGTTCTTTTACACATATACAGATGTCTGTTCTTCCTGGGATCCTTTTCCCATGTACGTTATGACAGAATGTTGAGTAGTCCTCTCTTGGTATTCTGTAGGTCTTTGGTGATTATATATGTCACCTGTGTTTGTATATGTCTCTTAACCCCGATATCGTAATGAAACCAATCCTCACACCTTTCCATTGGTGAACCATAAGTTTGTTTAATGAATCTGTGATTGCCCTTCTCCGTGGCAATATCTGCCCTGGTATCCATTTTTAGGTAACACCTATAAGTGATATGATATGATATGTGTCTTTCACTTTCTGACTTACTACAAGTCACGTGATTACTTCTAGACTCATCTACGGTGCTGCAAATGGCATTGTGTCCTTTTTTCCCTTGGCTTCTATTCTGCCTTAGCGAGGTCCATTTTCAACAATGTGATTCCCTGAGGGTTGTGGATTAGCTGACCTGGGCAGCCTTACCCTGCCGGCCCGCCCTCCCCAGGTGTGCCTCGTTGAGGTCAATATAAACAGCGCTCCAGACAGCAATAGCCCCTGAAGCTGTGCCTGACTCCATATTCTCTGCCCCGTCAGCAGTCTCGGGGCTGTGCTGGTGGGAGGGAGTGAGGGGCCACAGCTTTGTGGGTGGCCCGCTGTGAGTGGGGCTCTGCTGGCCATTCTGCAGGAGTTGTCAGGCTGCCACCTGTAAAGAAGAGGATGTGTCACACATACCTTCCGCTGGAATTTCTCTCCGGACAGAGGTGAGGAAGGCAAAAAGCAGTGGGGGCCTGGACAGGAGGGGTATCTCAGGTAGGGCAATGGAAAGCTCCCGGAAGAGCGCCCGGGACCAGGACCACCCTGGCTGGCCTGCAGGCACCAAGTTGGCCTGCGTGCTTTCGCTGGTGTGGCTCCACGGCCCTTCCTCTAGGATTTCAAGACCTTGTACATATTCAGGTGTTTTACCTGGGAAGGGTGGGAACAGTTCAGCAGCAGCTGGCCTGGGGCTCAGCTCACGTTTACTCACAGATGCCTCCGCACGGTCCCCCAGCTTTGCAATGAGGACGCTCCTTGCGTGGGGGTTGGGTTGCTGGCTCTATGGGAGATGGTACCCCACCTCTGACCAATTTCAGAATTGTTTACCGCTGGAGCAAGTGCCCTGATAGGGTTTTCCTCTGTATAACTCGTGGGTTAAGGTTTTTTATTTTTCTTTTATGTTTCAAGTTAGATTTTATTCCTCTTTTATGTATTTATAGATATAAGCATGGAAATAATTCATTCCTATAAATACATCTGTGTGACGGGAAGAAGGTTTTTCTGTTTTATTTTTAAATTTTATTTTTAAAAATTTTGAAATTTAATTTTTATTTTTTTTATACAGCACGTTATTATTAGTTATGTATTTTATGCATATACATGTATACAGGTCAATCCCAATCTCCCAACTCATCCCACCACCACCACCCCATGGCTTCCCACACTTGGTGTCCATACGTTTGTTCTCTACCTCTGTGTCTCTATTTCTTCCCTGCAAAGCAGTTCATCTGTACCATTTTTTAGGCTCCACATATATGCATTAATATACAATATTTGTTTTCCTCTTTCTGACTTATTTCATTCTGTATGACAGTCTCTCGATCCATCGATGTCTCTACAAATGACCCAGTTTCATTCCTTTTTATGGCCGAGTAATATTCCATTTTATATATGTACCACATCTTTATCCATTCATCTGTCTGTGGGCATTTAGGTGGCTTCCATTACCTGGCTCTTGTAAAGATTGCTGCAACGAACATTGTGGTGAATGTGCCTTTTTGATTTACGGTTTTCTCTGGGTATAGGCCCAGAAGTGGGATTGCTGGATCAGATGGTAATTCTATTTCTAGTTTTTTTAAGGAAACTCCATACTGTTCTCCATAGTGACTGTATCAATTTACATTCCCACCAATAGTGGAAGAGGGCTCCTTTTGTCCACACCCTCCCCAGAATTGGTTGTTTGTAGATTTTCTGATGATGCCGATTCTAACAGGTGTGAGGTGACACCCCATTGTAGTTTTGACTTGCATTTCTCTAATAATTAGTGCTGTTGAGCAGCTTTTCATGTGCGTCTTGGCCATCTCTGTGTCTCCTTTGAAGAAACCTCTCTTTAGATCTTCTGCCCATTTTTGTATTGGGTTGTTTGTTCTTTTAATATTAAGCTGCATGAGCTGTTTATATATATTGGAGATTAAACCTCTGTCCATTGATTCGTTTGCAACGATTTTCGCCCATTCTGAGGGATGCCTTTTTCCATTCCCGTTTTTTCTAACAAAAAAGGAAAGAAAGGAAAAGAAGCAGAACACTAATGTGCGTAAAATATGCCTTTTGAAACGGTCGTTTTGAAATATGGACGTCCTTTGAATTTTTTGGTCGATATGTGACCCCAGGATTTGTTTTCAGGGCAGGTGTCATTTACAGGCCTGCAATGATTTTGAATATCAACTGACCATTAGCGCTGGGATTAAAGCTGCTGTTGTGTGAAACGGCCACAAGGTGGCAGCCGTTCTCCCTTACCAAATCTGGTGACTAGGGCAACAGAGCCTCAATGGAAGTGGTGTTCTAGATTGGAATTTAGAATGGAATGTGCCAGGAGAAAGCCCCTCAAGTTTGTCTCACTACTTCTTCTTCGTGTTTTTAATTTATTTTTTTTTTATTTTTTATTACAGCAAGATTGATTACAATGTTTGGCTTGTTGTAGGTGTGGAAGATGTGGTTCTTTTACACATATACAGATGTCTGTTCTTCCTGGGATCCTTTTCCCATGTACGTTATGACAGAATGTTGAGTAGTCCTCTCTTGGTATTCTGTAGGTCTTTGGTGATTATATATGTCACCTGTGTTTGTATATGTCTGTTAACCCCGATATCGTAATGAAACCAATCCTCACACCTTTCCATTGGTGAACCATAAGTTTGTTTAATGAATCTGTGATTGCCCTTCTCCGTGGCAATATCTGCCCTGGTATCCATTTTTAGGTAACACCTATAAGTGATATGATATGATATGTGTCTTTCACTTTCTGACTTACTACAAGTCACGTGATTACTTCTAGACTCATCTACGGTGCTGCAAATGGCATTGTGTCCTTTTTTCCCTTGGCATCTCTTCTGCCTTAGCGAGGTCCATTTTCAACAATGTGATTCCCTGAGGGTTGTGGATTAGCTGACCTGGGCAGCCTTACCCTGCCGGCCCGCCCTCCCAAGGTGTGCCTCTTTGAGGTCAATATAAACAGCGCTCCAGGCAGCAATAGCCCCTGAAGCTGTGCCTGACTCCATATTCTCTGCCCTGTCAGCAGTCTCGGGGCTGTGCTGGTGGGAGGGAGTGAGGGGCCACAGATTTGTGGGTGGCCCGCTGTGAGTGGGGCTCTGCTGGCCATTCTGCAGGAGTTGTCAGGCTGCCACCTGTAAAGAAGAGGATGTGTCACCCATACCTTCCGCTGGAATTTCTCTCCGGACAGAGGTGAGGAAGGCAAAAAGCAGTGGGGGCCGGGACAGGAGGGGTATCTCAGGTAGGGCAATGGAAAGCTTCCAGAAGAGTGCCCGGGGCCAGGACCACCCTGGCTGGCCTGCAGGCACCAAGTTGGCCTGCGTGCTTTCACTGGTGTGGCTCCACGGCCCTTCCTCTAGGCTTTCAAGCCCTTGTACATTTTCAGGTGTTTTACCTGGGAAGGGTGGGAACAGTTCAGCAGCAGCTGGCCTGGGGCTCAGCTCACGTTTACTCGTAGATGCCTCGGCACGGTCCCGCAGCTTTGCAATGAGGACGCTCCTTGCGTGGGGGGTGGGTTGCTGGCGGTATGGGAGATGGTTCCCCACCTCTGACCAATTTCAGAATTGTTTACTGCTGGAGCAAGTGCCCTGATAGGGTTTTCCTCTGTATAACTCGTGGGTTCAGGTTTTTTTTTTTCTTTTATGGTTCAAGTTAGATTTTATTCCTCTTTTATGTATTTATAGATATAAGCATGGAAATAATTCATTCCTATAAATACATCTGTGTGACGGGAAGAAAGTTTTTCTGTTTTATTTTTAAATTTTATTTTTTAAAATTTTGAAATTTAATTTTTATTTAATATTTTCATACAGCACGTTATTATTAGTTATGTATTTTATGCATATACATGTATACAGGTCAATCCCAATCTCCCAACTCATCCCACCACCACCACCCCATGGCTTCCCACACTTGGTGTCCATACGTTTGTTCTCTACCTCTGTGTCTCTATTTCTTCCCTGCAAAGCAGTTCATCTGTACCATTTTTTAGGCTCCACATATATGCATTAATATACAACATTTGTTTTCCTCTTTCTGACTTACTTCATTCTGTATGACAGTCTCTCGATCCATCGATGTCTCTAAAAATGACCCAGTTTCATTCCTTTTTATGGCCGAGTAATATTCCATTTTATATATGTACCACATCTTTATCCATTCATCTGTCTGTGGGCATTTAGGTGGCTTCCATTACCTGGCTATTGTAAAGAGTGCTGCAACGAACATTGTGGTGAATGTGCCTTTTTGATTTACGGTTTTCTCTGGGTATATGCCCAGAAGTGGGATTGCTGGATCAGATGTTGATTCTATTTCTAGTTTTTTTAAGGAAACTCCATACTGTTCTCCATAGTGACTGTATCAATTTACATTCCCACCAATAGTGGAAGAGGGCTCCTTTTGTCCACACCCTCCCCAGAATTGGTTGTTTGTAGATTTTCTGATGATGCCGATTCTAACAGGTGTGAGGTGATACCTCATTGTAGTTTTGATTTGCATTTCTCTAATAATTAGTGCTGTTGAGCAGCTTTTCATGTGCGTCTTGGCCATCTCTGTGTCTCCTTTGAAGAAATGTCTCTTTAGATCTTCTGCCCATTTTTGTATTGGGTTGTTTGTTTTTTTAATATAAAGCTGAATGAGCTGTTTATATATATTGGAGATTAAACCTCTGTCCATTGATTCGTTTGCCTCGACTTTCGCCCATTCTGAGGGATGCCTTTTTCCATTCCCGTTTTTTCTAACAAAAAAGGAAAGAAAGGAAAAGAAGCAGAACACTAATGTGCGTAAAATATGCCTTTTGAAACGGTCGTTTTGAAATATGGACGTCCTTTGAATTTTTTGGTCGATATGTGACCCCAGGATTTGTTTTCAGGGCAGGTGTCATTTACAGGCCTGCAATGATTTTAAATATCAACTGACCATTAGCGCTGGGATTAAAGCTGCTGTTGTGTGAAACGGCCACAAGGTGGCAGCCGGTCTCCCTTACCAAATCTGGTGACTAGGGCAACAGAGCCTCAATGGAAGTGGTGTTCTAGATTGGAATTTAGATTGGAATGTGCCAGGAGAAAGCCCCTCAAGTTTGTCTCACTACTTCTTCGTGTTTTTAATTTAATTTTTTTATTTTTTATTACAGCAAGTTTGATTACAATGTTTGGCTTGTTGTAGGTGTGGAAGATGTGGATCTTTTACACATATCCAGATGTCTGTTCTTCCTGGGATCCTTTTCCCATGTACGTTATGACAGAATGTTGAGTAGTCCTCTCTTGGTATTCTGTAGGTCTTTGGTGATTATATATGTCACCTGTGTTTGTATATGTCTGTTAACCCCGATATCGTAATGAAACCAATCCTCACACCTTTCCATTGGTGAACCATAAGTTTGTTTAATGAATCTGTGATTGCCCTTCTCCGTGGCAATATCTGCCCTGGTATCCATTTTTAGGTAACACCTATAAGTGATATGATATGATATGTGTCTTTCACTTTCTGACTTACTACAAGTCACGTGATTACTTCTAGACTCATCTACGGTGCTGCAAATGGCATTGTGTCCTTTTTTCCCTTGGCTTCTATTCTGCCTTAGCGAGGTCCATTTTCAACAATGTGATTCCCTGAGGGTTGTGGATTAGCTGACCTGGGCAGCCTTACCCTGCCGGCCCGCCCTCCCCAGGTGTGCCTCGTTGAGGTCAATATAAACAGCGCTCCAGGCAGCAATAGCCCCTGAAGCTGTGCCTGACTCCATATTCTCTGCCCCGTCAGCAGTCTCGGGGCTGTGCTGGTGGGAGGGAGTGAGGGGCCACAGCTTTGTGGGTGGCCCGCTGTGAGTGGGGCTCTGCTGGCCATTCTGCAGGAGTTGTCAGGCTGCCACCTGTAAAGAAGAGGATGTGTCACACATACCTTCCGCTGGAATTTCTCTCCGGACAGAGGTGAGGAAGTCAAAAAGCAGTGGGGGCCGGGACAGGAGGGGTATCTCAGGTAGGGCAATGGAAAGCTTCCGGAAGAGCGCCCGGGGCCAGGACTACCCTGGCTGGCCTGCAGGCACCAAGTTGGCCTGCGTGCTTTCGCTGGTGTGGCTCCACGGCCCTTCCTCTAGGATTTCAAGACCTTGTACATATTCAGGTGTTTTACCTGGGAAGGGTGGGAACAGTTCAGCAGCAGCTGGCCTGGGGCTCAGCTCACGTTTACTCACAGATGCCTCGGCACGGTCCCCCAGCTTTGCAATGAGGACGCTCCTTGCGTGGGGGTTGGGTTGCTGGCTCTATGGGAGATGGTTCCCCACCTCTGACCAATTTCAGAATTGTTTACCGCTGGAGCAAGTGCCCTGATAGGGTTTTCCTCTGTATAACTCGTGGGTTTAGGTTTTTTTTTCTTTTATGGTTCAAGTTAGATTTTATTCCTCTTTTATGTATTTATAGATATAAGCATGGAAATAATTCATTCCTATAAATACATCTGTGTGACGGGAAGAACGTTTTTCTGTTTTATTTTTAAATTTTATTTTTTAAAATTTTGAAATTTAATTTTTATTTAATATTTTTATACAGCACGTTATTATTAGTTATGTATTTTATGCATATACATGTATACAGGTCAATCCCAATCTCCCAACTCATCCCACCACCACCACCCCATGGCTTCCCACACTTGGTGTCCATACGTTTGTTCTCTACCTCTGTGTCTCTATTTCTTCCCTGCAAAGCAGTTCATCTGTACCATTTTTTAGGCTCCACATATATGCATTAATATACAACATTTGTTTTCCTCTTTCTGACTTACTTCATTCTGTATGACAGTCTCTCAATCCATCGATGTCTCTACAAATGACCCAGTTTCATTCCTTTTTATGGCCGAGTAATATTCCATTTTATATATGTACCACATCTTTATCCATTCATCTGTCTGTGGGCATTTAGGTGGCTTCCATTACCTGGCTCTTGTAAAGAGTGCTGCAACGAACATTGTGGTGAATGTGCCTTTTTGATTTACGGTTTTCACTGGGTATATGCCCAGAAGTGGGATTGCTGGATCAGATGTTGATTCTATTTCTAGTTTTTTTAAGGAAACTCCATACTGTTCTCCATAGTGACTGTATCAATTTACATTCCCACCAATAGTGGAAGAGGGCTCCTTTTGTCCACACCCTCCCCAGAATTGGTTGTTTGTAGATTTTCTGATGTTGCCGATTCTAACAGGTGTGAGGTGATACCTCATTGTAGTTTTGATTTGCATTTCTCTAATAATTAGTGCTGTTGAGCAGCTTTTCACGTGCGTCTTGGCCATCTCTGTGTCTCCTTTGAAGAAATGTCTCTTTAGATCTTCTGCCCATTTTTGTATTGGGTTGTTTGTTCTTTTAATATTAAGCTTCATGAGCTGTTTATATATATTGGAGATTAAACCTCTGTCCATTGATTCGTTTGCAACGATTTTCGCCCATTCTGAGGGATGCCTTTTTCCATTCCCGTTTTTTCTAACAAAAAAGGAAAGAAAGGAAAAGAAGCAGAACACTAATGTGCGTAAAATATGCCTTTTGAAACGGTCGTTTTGAAATATGGACGTCCTTTGAATTTTTTGGTCGATATGTGACCCCAGGATTTGTTTTCAGGGCAGGTGTCATTTACAGGCCTGCAATGATTTTGAATATCAACTGACCATTAGCGCTGGGATTAAAGCTGCTGTTGTGTGAAACGGCCACAAGGTGGCAGCCGTTCTCCCTTACCAAATCTGGTGACTAGGGCAACAGAGCCTCAATGGAAGTGGTGTTCTAGATTGGAATTTAGAATGGAATGTGCCAGGAGAAAGCCCCTCAAGTTTGTCTCACTACTTCTTCGTGTTTTTAATTTAATTTTTTTATTTTTTATTACAGCAAGTTTGATTACAATGTTTGGCTTGTTGTAGGTGTGGAAGATGTGGTTCTTTTACACATATACAGATGTCTGTTCTTCCTGGGATCCTTTTCCCATGTACGTTATGACAGAATGTTGAGTAGTCCTCTCTTGGTATTCTGTAGGTCTTTGGTGATTATATATGTCACCTGTGTTTGTATATGTCTGTTAACCCCGATATTGTAATGAAACCAATCCTCACACCTTTCCATTGGTGAACCATAAGTTTGTTTAATGAATCTGTGATTGCCCTTCTCCGTGGCAATATCTGCCCTGGTATCCATTTTTAGGTAACACCTATAAGTGATATGATATGATGTGTGTCTTTCACTTTCTGACTTACTACAAGTCACGTGATTACTTCTAGACTCATTTACGGTGCTGCAAATGGCATTGTGTCCTTTTTTCCCTTGGCTTCTATTCTGCCTTAGCGAGGTCCATTTTCAACAATGTGATTCCCTGAGGGTTGTGGATTAGCTGACCTGGGCAGCCTTACCCTGCCGGCCCACCCTCCCCAGGTGTGCCTCGTTGAGGTCAATATAAACAGCGCTCCAGGCAGCAATAGCCCCTGAAGCTGTGCCTGACTCCATATTCTCTGCCCCGTCAGCAGTCTCGGGGCTGTGCTGGTGGGAGGGAGTGAGGGGCCACAGCTTTGTGGGTGGCCCGCTGTTAGTGGGGCTCCGCTGGCCATTCTGCAGGAGTTGTCAGGCTGCCACCTGTAAAGAAGAGGATGTGTCACCCATACCTTCCGCTGGAATTTCTCTCCGGACAGAGGTGAGGAAGGCAAAAAGCAGTGGGGGTCGGGACAGGAGGGGTATCTCAGGTAGGGCAATGGAAAGCTTCCAGAAGAGCGCCCGGGGCCAGGACCACCCTGGCTGGCCTGCAGGCACCAAGTTGGCCTGCGTGCTTTTGCTGGTGTGTCTCCACGGCCCTTCCTCTAGGCTTTCAAGACCTTGTACATATTCATGTGTTTTACCTGGGAAGGGTGGGAACAGTTCAGCAGCAGCTGGCCTGGGGCTCAGCTCACGTTTACTCATAGATGCCTCGGCACGGTCCCGCAGCTTTGCAATGAGGACGCTCCTTGCGTGGGGGGTGGGTTGCTGGCGGTATGGGAGATGGTTCCCCACCTCTGACCAATTTCAGAATTGTTTACTGCTGGAGCAAGTGCCCTGATAGGGTTTTCCTCTGTATAACTCGTGGGTTAAGGTTTTTTTATTTTTCTTTTATGTTTCAAGTTAGATTTTATTCCTCTTTTATGTATTTATAGATATAAGCATGGAAATAATTCATTCCTATAAATACATCTGTGTGACGGGAAGAAGGTTTTTCTGTTTTATTTTTAAATTTTATTTTTTAAAATTTTGAAATTTAATTTTTATTTTTTTTATACAGCACGTTATTATTAGTTATGTATTTTATGCATATACATGTATACAGGTCAATCCCAATCTCCCAACTCATCCCACCACCACCACCCCATGGCTTCCCACACTTGGTGTCCATACGTTTGTTCTCTACCTCTGTGTCTCTATTTCTTCCTTGCAAAGCAGTTCATCTGTACCATTTTTTAGGCTCCACATATATGCATTAATATACAATATTTGTTTTCCTCTTTCTGACTTACTTCATTCTGTATGACAGTCTCTCGATCCATCGATGTCTCTACAAATGACCCAGTTTCATTCCTTTTTATGGCCGAGTAATATTCCATTTTATATATGTACCACATCTTTATCCATTCATCTGTCTGTGGGCATTTAGGTGGCTTCCATTACCTGGCTCTTGTAAAGAGTGCTGCAACGAACATTGTGGTGAATGTGCCTTTTTGATTTACGGTTTTCTCTGGGTATATGCCCAGAAGTGGGATTGCTGGATCAGATGGTAATTCTATTTCTAGTTTTTTTAAGGAAACTCCATACTGTTCTCCATAGTGACTGTATCAATTTACATTCCCACCAATAGTGGAAGAGGGCTCCTTTTGTCCACACCCTCCCCAGAATTGGTTGTTTGTAGATTTTCTGATGATGCCGATTCTAACAGGTGTGAGGTGACACCTCATTGTAGTTTTGATTTGCATTTCTCTAATAATTAGTGCTGTTGAGCAGCTTTTCATGTGCGTCTTGGCCATCTCTGTGTCTCCTTTGAAGAAACCTCTCTTTAGATCTTCTGCCCATTTTTGTATTGGGTTGTTTGTTCTTTTAATATTAAGCTGCATGAGCTGTTTATATATATTGGAGATTAAACCTCTGTCCATTGATTCGTTTGCAACGATTTTCGCCCATTCTGAGGGATGCCTTTTTCCATTCCCGTTTTTTCTAACAAAAAAGGAAAGAAAGGAAAAGAAGCAGAACACTAATGTGCGTAAAATATGCCTTTTGAAACGGTCGTTTTGAAATATGGACGTCCTTTGAATTTTTTGGTCGATATGTGACCCCAGGATTTGTTTTCAGGGCAGGTGTCATTTACAGGCCTGCAATGATTTTGAATATCAACTGACCATTAGCGCTGGGATTAAAGCTGCTGTTGTGTGAAACGGCCACAAGGTGGTAGCAGTTCTCCCTTACCAAATCTGGTGACTAGGGCAACAGAGCCTCAATGGAAGTGGTGTTCTAGATTGGAATTTAGAATGGAATGTGCCAGGAGAAAGCCCCTCACGTTTGTCTCACTACTTCTTCTTCGTGTTTTTAATTTAATATTTTTTTATTTTTTATTACAGCAAGTTTGATTACAATGTTTGGCTTGTTGTAGGTGTGGAAGATGTGGTTCTTTTACACATATACAGATGTCTGTTCTTCCTGGGATCCTTTTCCCATGTACGTTATGACAGAATGTTGAGTAGTCCTCTCTTGGTATTCTGTAGGTCTTTGGTGATTATATATGTCACCTGTGTTTGTATATGTCTCTTAACCCCGATATCGTAATGAAACCAATCCTCACACCTTTCCATTGGTGAACCATAAGTTTGTTTAATGAATCTGTGATTGCCCTTCTCCGTGGCAATATCTGCCCTGGTATCCATTTTTAGGTAACACCTATAAGTGATATGATATGATATGTGTCTTTCACTTTCTGACTTACTACAAGTCACGTGATTACTTCTAGACTCATCTACGGTGCTGCAAATGGCATTGTGTCCTTTTTTCCCTTGGCTTCTACTCTGCCTTAGCGAGGTCCATTTTCAACAATGTGATTCCCTGAGGGTTGTGGATTAGCTGACCTGGGCAGCCTTACCCTGCCGGCCCGCCCTCCCCAGTTGTGCCTCGTTGAGGTCAATATAAACAGCGCTCCAGGCAGCAATAGCCCCTGAAGCTGTGCCTGACTCCATATTCTCTGCCCCGTCAGCAGTCTCGGGGCTGTGCTGGTGGGAGGGAGGGAGGGGCCACAGCTTTGTGGGTGGCCCGCTGTGAGTGGGGCTCTGCTGGCCATTCTGCAGGAGTTGTCAGGCTGCCACCTGTAAAGAAGAGGATGTGTCACCCATACCTTCCGCTGGAATTTCTCTCCGGACAGAGGTGAGGAAGGCAAAAATCAGGGGGGCCTGGACAGGAGGGTATCTCAGGTAGGGCAATGGAAGGCTTCCGGAAGAGCGCCCGGGGCCAGGACCACCCTGGCTGGCCTGCAGGCACCAAGTTGGCCTGCGTGCTTTCGCTGGTGTGGCTCCACGGCCCTTCCTCTAGGCTTTCAAGACCTTGTACATATTCAGGTGTTTTACCTGGGAAGGGTGGGAACAGTTCAGCAGCAGCTGGCCTGGGGCTCAGCTCACGTTTACTCATAGATGCCTCGGCACGGTCCCTCAGCTTTGTAATGAGGACGCTCCTTGCGTGGGGGGTGGGTTGCTGGCGGTATGGGAGATGGTTCCCCACCTCTGACCAATTTCAGAATTGTTTACCGCTGGAGCAAGTGCCCTGATAGGGTTTTCCTCTGTATAACTCGTGGGTTAAGGTTTTTTATTTTTCTTTTATGTTTCAAGTTAGATTTTATTCCTCTTTTATGTATTTATAGATATAAGCATGGAAATAATTCATTCCTATAAATACATCTGTGTGACGGGAAGAAGGTTTTTCTGTTTTATTTTTAAATTTTATTTTTTAAAATTTTGAAATTTAATTTTTATTTTTTTTATACAGCACGTTATTATTAGTTATGTATTTTATGCATATACATGTATACAGGTCAATCCCAATCTCCCAACTCATCCCACCACCACCACCCCATGGCTTCCCACACTTGGTGTCCATACGTTTGTTCTCTACCTCTGTGTCTCTATTTCTTCCTTGCAAAGCAGTTCATCTGTACCATTTTTTAGGCTCCACATATATGCATTAATATACAATATTTGTTTTCCTCTTTCTGACTTACTTCATTCTGTATGACAGTCTCTCGATCCATCGATGTCTCTACAAATGACCCAGTTTCATTCCTTTTTATGGCCGAGTAATATTCCATTTTATATATGTACCACATCTTTATCCATTCATCTGTCTGTGGGCATTTAGGTGGCTTCCATTACCTGGCTCTTGTAAAGAGTGCTGCAACGAACATTGTGGTGAATGTGCCTTTTTGATTTACGGTTTTCTCTGGGTATATGCCCAGAAGTGGGATTGCTGGATCAGATGGTAATTCTATTTCTAGTTTTTTTAAGGAAACTCCATACTGTTCTCCATAGTGACTGTATCAATTTACATTCCCACCAATAGTGGAAGAGGGCTCCTTTTGTCCACACCCTCCCCAGAATTGGTTGTTTGTAGATTTTCTGATGATGCCGATTCTAACAGGTGTGAGGTGACACCTCATTGTAGTTTTGATTTGCATTTCTCTAATAATTAGTGCTGTTGAGCAGCTTTTCATGTGCGTCTTGGCCATCTCTGTGTCTCCTTTGAAGAAACCTCTCTTTAGATCTTCTGCCCATTTTTGTATTGGGTTGTTTGTTCTTTTAATATTAAGCTGCATGAGCTGTTTATATATATTGGAGATTAAACCTCTGTCCATTGATTCGTTTGCAACGATTTTCGCCCATTCTGAGGGATGCCTTTTTCCATTCCCGTTTTTTCTAACAAAAAAGGAAAGAAAGGAAAAGAAGCAGAACACTAATGTGCGTAAAATATGCCTTTTGAAACGGTCGTTTTGAAATATGGACGTCCTTTGAATTTTTTGGTCGATATGTGACCCCAGGATTTGTTTTCAGGGCAGGTGTCATTTACAGGCCTGCAATGATTTTGAATATCAACTGACCATTAGCGCTGGGATTAAAGCTGCTGTTGTGTGAAACGGCCACAAGGTGGTAGCAGTTCTCCCTTACCAAATCTGGTGACTAGGGCAACAGAGCCTCAATGGAAGTGGTGTTCTAGATTGGAATTTAGAATGGAATGTGCCAGGAGAAAGCCCCTCACGTTTGTCTCACTACTTCTTCTTCGTGTTTTTAATTTAATATTTTTTTATTTTTTATTACAGCAAGTTTGATTACAATGTTTGGCTTGTTGTAGGTGTGGAAGATGTGGTTCTTTTACACATATACAGATGTCTGTTCTTCCTGGGATCCTTTTCCCATGTACGTTATGACAGAATGTTGAGTAGTCCTCTCTTGGTATTCTGTAGGTCTTTGGTGATTATATATGTCACCTGTGTTTGTATATGTCTCTTAACCCCGATATCGTAATGAAACCAATCCTCACACCTTTCCATTGGTGAACCATAAGTTTGTTTAATGAATCTGTGATTGCCCTTCTCCGTGGCAATATCTGCCCTGGTATCCATTTTTAGGTAACACCTATAAGTGATATGATATGATATGTGTCTTTCACTTTCTGACTTACTACAAGTCACGTGATTACTTCTAGACTCATCTACGGTGCTGCAAATGGCATTGTGTCCTTTTTTCCCTTGGCTTCTATTCTGCCTTAGCGAGGTCCATTTTCAACAATGTGATTCCCTGAGGGTTGTGGATTAGCTGACCTGGGCAGCCTTACCCTGCCGGCCCGCCCTCCCCAGGTGTGCCTCGTTGAGGTCAATATAAACAGCGCTCCAGGCAGCAATAGCCCCTGAAGCTGTGCCTGACTCCATATTCTCTGCCCCGTCAGCAGTCTCGGGGCTGTGCTGGTGGGAGGGAGTGAGGGGCCACAGCTTTGTGGGTGGCCCGCTGTGAGTGGGGCTCTGCTGGCCATTCTGCAGGAGTTGTCAGGCTGCCACCTGTAAAGAAGAGGATGTGTCACCCATACCTTCCGCTGGAATTTCTCTCCGGACAGAGGTGAGGAAGGCAAAAAGCAGTGGGGGCCTGGACAGGAGGGGTATCTCAGGTAGGGCAATGGAAGGCTTCCGGAAGAGCGCCCGGGGCCAGGACCACCCTGGCTGGCCTGCAGGCACCAAGTTGGCCTGCGTGCTTTCGCTGGTGTGGCTCCACGGCCCTTCCTCTAGGATTTCAAGACCTTGTACATATTCAGGTGTTTTACCTGGGAAGGGTGGGAACAGTTCAGCAGCAGCTGGCCTGGGGCTCAGCTCACGTTTACTCACAGATGCCTCGGCACGGTCCCCCAGCTTTGCAATGAGGACCCTCCTTGCGTGGGGGGTGGGTTGCTGGCTGTATGGGAGATGGTTCCCCACCTCTGACAAATTTCAGAATTGTTTACCGCTGGAGCAAGTGCCCTGATAGGGTTTTCCTCTGTATAACTCGTGGGTTCAGGTTTTTTTTTTTCTTTTATGGTTCAAGTTAGATTTTATTCCTCTTTTATATATTTATAGATATAAGCATGGAAATAATTCATTCCTATAAATACATCTGTGTGACGGGAAGAAAGTTTTTCTGTTTTATTTTTAAATTTTATTTTTTAAAATTTTGAAATTTAATTTTTATTTAATATTTTCATACAGCACGTTATTATTAGTTATGTATTTTATGCATATACATGTATACAGGTCAATCCCAATCTCCCAACTCATCCCACCACCACCACCCCATGGCTTCCCACACTTGGTGTCCATACGTTTGTTCTCTACCTCTGTGTCTCTATTTCTTCCCTGCAAAGCAGTTCATCTGTACCATTTTTTAGGCTCCACATATATGCATTAATATACAACATTTGTTTTCCTCTTTCTGACTTACTTCATTCTGTATGACAGTCTCTCGATCCATCGATGTCTCTACAAATGACCCAGTTTCATTCCTTTTTATGGCCGAGTAATATTCCATTTTATATATGTACCACATCTTTATCCATTCATCTGTCTGTGGGCATTTAGGTGGCTTCCATTACCTGGCTCTTGTAAAGAGTGCTGCAACGAACATTGTGGTGAATGTGCCTTTTTGATTTACGGTTTTCTCTGGGTATATGCCCAGAAGTGGGATTGCTGGATCAGATGTTGATTCTATTTCTAGTTTTTTTAAGGAAACTCCATACTGTTCTCCATAGTGACTGTATCAATTTACATTCCCACCAATAGTGGTAGAGGGCTCCTTTTGTCCACACCCTCCCCAGAATTGGTTGTTTGTAGATTTTCTGATGATGCCGATTCTAACAGGTGTGAGGTGATACCTCATTGTAGTTTTGATTTGCATTTCTCTAATAATTAGTGCTGTTGAGCAGCTTTTCATGTGCGTCTTGGCCATCTCTGTGTCTCCTTTGAAGAAATGTCTCTTTAGATCTTCTGCCCATTTTTGTATTGGGTTGTTTGTTTTTTTAATATAAAGCTGAATGAGCTGTTTATATATATTGGAGATTAAACCTCTGTCCATTGATTCGTTTGCCTCGACTTTCGCCCATTCTGAGGGATGCCTTTTTCCATTCCCGTTTTTTTTTAACAAAAAAGGAAAGGAAGGAAAAGAAGCAGAACACTAATGTGCGTAAAATATGCCTTTTGAAACGGTCGTTTTGAAATATGGACGTCCTTTGAATTTTTTGGTCAATATGTGACCCCAGGATTTGTTTTCAGGGCAGGTGTCATTTACAGGCCTGCAATGATTTTGAATATCAACTTACCATTAGCGCTGGGATTAAAGCTGCTGTTGTGTGAAACGGCCACAAGGTGGCAGCCGTTCTCCCTTACCAAATCTGGTGACTAGGGCAACAGAGCCTCAATGGAAGTGGTGTTCTAGATTGGAATTTAGATTGGAATGTGCCAGGAGAAAGCCCCTCAAGTTTGTCTCACTACTTCTTCGTGTTTTTAATTTAATTTTTTTATTTTTTATTACAGCAAGTTTGATTACAATGTTTGGCTTGTTGTAGGTGTGGAAGATGTGGTTCTTTTACACATATACAGATGTCTGTTCTTCCTGGGATCCTTTTCCCATGTACGTTATGACAGAATGTTGAGTAGTCCTCTCTTGGTATTCTGTAGGTCTTTGGTGATTATATATGTCACCTGTGTTTGTATATGTCTGTTAACCCCGTTATCGTAATGAAACCAATCCTCACACCTTTCCATTGGTGAACCATAAGTTTGTTTAATGAATCTGTGATTGCCCTTCTCCGTGGCAATATCTGCCCTGGTATCCATTTTTAGGTAACACCTATAAGTGATATGATATGATATGTGTCTTTCACTTTCTGACTTACTACAAGTCACGTGATTACTTCTAGACTCATCTACGGTGCTGCAAATGGCATTGTGTCCTTTTTTCCCTTGGCTTCTATTCTGCCTTAGCGAGGTCCATTTTCAACAATGTGATTCCCTGAGGGTTGTGGATTAGCTGACCTGGGCAGCCTTACCCTGCCGGCCCGCCCTCCCCAGGTGTGCCTCGTTGAGGTCAATATAAACAGCGCTCCAGACAGCAATAGCCCCTGAAGCTGTGCCTGACTCCATATTCTCTGCCCCGTCAGCAGTCTCGGGGCTGTGCTGGTGGGAGGGAGTGAGGGGCCACAGCTTTGTGGGTGGCCCGCTGTGAGTGGGGCTCTGCTGGCCATTCTGCAGGAGTTGTCAGGCTGCCACCTGTAAAGAAGAGGATGTGTCACACATACCTTCCGCTGGAATTTCTCTCCGGACAGAGGTGAGGAAGGCAAAAAGCAGTGGGGGCCTGGACAGGAGGGGTATCTCAGGTAGGGCAATGGAAAGCTCCCGGAAGAGCGCCCGGGACCAGGACCACCCTGGCTGGCCTGCAGGCACCAAGTTGGCCTGCGTGCTTTCGCTGGTGTGGCTCCACGGCCCTTCCTCTAGGATTTCAAGACCTTGTACATATTCAGGTGTTTTACCTGGGAAGGGTGGGAACAGTTCAGCAGCAGCTGGCCTGGGGCTCAGCTCACGTTTACTCACAGATGCCTCCGCACGGTCCCCCAGCTTTGCAATGAGGACGCTCCTTGCGTGGGGGTTGGGTTGCTGGCTCTATGGGAGATGGTACCCCACCTCTGACCAATTTCAGAATTGTTTACCGCTGGAGCAAGTGCCCTGATAGGGTTTTCCTCTGTATAACTCGTGGGTTAAGGTTTTTTATTTTTCTTTTATGTTTCAAGTTAGATTTTATTCCTCTTTTATGTAT
The DNA here is from genome assembly GCF_964341445.2 of Mesoplodon mirus. NCBI lineage: Eukaryota > Metazoa > Chordata > Mammalia > Artiodactyla > Ziphiidae > Mesoplodon > Mesoplodon mirus. The sequence goes on from NC_138984.1 coordinate 126,201,389, forward strand.
TTATAGATATAAGCATGGAAATAATTCATTCCTATAAATACATCTGTGTGACGGGAAGAAGGTTTTTCTGTTTTATTTTTAAATTTTATTTTTAAAAATTTTGAAATTTAATTTTTATTTTTTTTATACAGCACGTTATTATTAGTTATGTATTTTATGCATATACATGTATACAGGTCAATCCCAATCTCCCAACTCATCCCACCACCACCACCCCATGGCTTCCCACACTTGGTGTCCATACGTTTGTTCTCTACCTCTGTGTCTCTATTTCTTCCCTGCAAAGCAGTTCATCTGTACCATTTTTTAGGCTCCACATATATGCATTAATATACAATATTTGTTTTCCTCTTTCTGACTTATTTCATTCTGTATGACAGTCTCTCGATCCATCGATGTCTCTACAAATGACCCAGTTTCATTCCTTTTTATGGCCGAGTAATATTCCATTTTATATATGTACCACATCTTTATCCATTCATCTGTCTGTGGGCATTTAGGTGGCTTCCATTACCTGGCTCTTGTAAAGATTGCTGCAACGAACATTGTGGTGAATGTGCCTTTTTGATTTACGGTTTTCTCTGGGTATAGGCCCAGAAGTGGGATTGCTGGATCAGATGGTAATTCTATTTCTAGTTTTTTTAAGGAAACTCCATACTGTTCTCCATAGTGACTGTATCAATTTACATTCCCACCAATAGTGGAAGAGGGCTCCTTTTGTCCACACCCTCCCCAGAATTGGTTGTTTGTAGATTTTCTGATGATGCCGATTCTAACAGGTGTGAGGTGACACCCCATTGTAGTTTTGACTTGCATTTCTCTAATAATTAGTGCTGTTGAGCAGCTTTTCATGTGCGTCTTGGCCATCCCTGTGTCTCCTTTGAAGAAACCTCTCTTTAGATCTTCTGCCCATTTTTGTATTGGGTTGTTTGTTCTTTTAATATTAAGCTGCATGAGCTGTTTATATATATTGGAGATTAAACCTCTGTCCATTGATTCGTTTGCAACGATTTTCGCCCATTCTGAGGGATGCCTTTTTCCATTCCCGTTTTTTCTAACAAAAAAGGAAAGAAAGGAAAAGAAGCAGAACACTAATGTGCATAAAATATGCCTTTTGAAACGGTCGTTTTGAAATATGGACGTCCTTTGAATTTTTTGGTCGATATGTGACCCCAGGATTTGTTTTCAGGGCAGGTGTCATTTACAGGCCTGCAATGATTTTGAATATCAACTGACCATTAGCGCTGGGATTAAAGCTGCTGTTGTGTGAAACGGCCACAAGGTGGCAGCCGTTCTCCCTTACCAAATCTGGTGACTAGGGCAACAGAGCCTCAATGGAAGTGGTGTTCTAGATTGGAATTTAGAATGGAATGTGCCAGGAGAAAGCCCCTCAAGTTTGTCTCACTACTTCTTCTTCGTGTTTTTAATTTATTTTTTTTTTATTTTTTATTACAGCAAGATTGATTACAATGTTTGGCTTGTTGTAGGTGTGGAAGATGTGGTTCTTTTACACATATACAGATGTCTGTTCTTCCTGGGATCCTTTTCCCACGTACGTTATGACAGAATGTTGAGTAGTCCTCTCTTGGTATTCTGTAGGTCTTTGGTGATTATATATGTCACCTGTGTTTGTATATGTCTGTTAACCCCGATATCGTAATGAAACCAATCCTCACACCTTTCCATTGGTGAACCATAAGTTTGTTTAATGAATCTGTGATTGCCCTTCTCCGTGGCAATATCTGCCCTGGTATCCATTTTTAGGTAACACCTATAAGTGATATGATATGATATGTGTCTTTCACTTTCTGACTTACTACAAGTCACGTGATTACTTCTAGACTCATCTACGGTGCTGCAAATGGCATTGTGTCCTTTTTTCCCTTGGCATCTCTTCTGCCTTAGCGAGGTCCATTTTCAACAATGTGATTCCCTGAGGGTTGTGGATTAGCTGACCTGGGCAGCCTTACCCTGCCGGCCCGCCCTCCCAAGGTGTGCCTCGTTGAGGTCAATATAAACAGCGCTCCAGGCAGCAATAGCCCCTGAAGCTGTGCCTGACTCCATATTCTCTGCCCTGTCAGCAGTCTCGGGGCTGTGCTGGTGGGAGGGAGTGAGGGGCCACAGATTTGTGGGTGGCCCGCTGTGAGTGGGGCTCTGCTGGCCATTCTGCAGGAGTTGTCAGGCTGCCACCTGTAAAGAAGAGGATGTGTCACCCATACCTTCCGCTGGAATTTCTCTCCGGACAGAGGTGAGGAAGGCAAAAAGCAGTGGGGGCCGGGACAGGAGGGGTATCTCAGGTAGGGCAATGGAAAGCTTCCAGAAGAGTGCCCGGGGCCAGGACCACCCTGGCTGGCCTGCAGGCACCAAGTTGGCCTGCGTGCTTTCACTGGTGTGGCTCCACGGCCCTTCCTCTAGGCTTTCAAGCCCTTGTACATTTTCAGGTGTTTTACCTGGGAAGGGTGGGAACAGTTCAGCAGCAGCTGGCCTGGGGCTCAGCTCACGTTTACTCGTAGATGCCTCGGCACGGTCCCGCAGCTTTGCAATGAGGACGCTCCTTGCGTGGGGGGGTGGGTTGCTGGCGGTATGGGAGATGGTTCCCCACCTCTGACCAATTTCAGAATTGTTTACTGCTGGAGCAAGTGCCCTGATAGGGTTTTCCTCTGTATAACTCGTGGGTTCAGGTTTTTTTTTTTCTTTTATGGTTCAAGTTAGATTTTATTCCTCTTTTATGTATTTATAGATATAAGCATGGAAATAATTCATTCCTATAAATACATCTGTGTGACGGGAAGAAAGTTTTTCTGTTTTATTTTTAAATTTTATTTTTTAAAATTTTGAAATTTAATTTTTATTTAATATTTTCATACAGCACGTTATTATTAGTTATGTATTTTATGCATATACATGTATACAGGTCAATCCCAATCTCCCAACTCATCCCACCACCACCACCCCATGGCTTCCCACACTTGGTGTCCATACGTTTGTTCTCTACCTCTGTGTCTCTATTTCTTCCCTGCAAAGCAGTTCATCTGTACCATTTTTTAGGCTCCACATATATGCATTAATATACAACATTTGTTTTCCTCTTTCTGACTTACTTCATTCTGTATGACAGTCTCTCGATCCATCGATGTCTCTAAGAATGACCCAGTTTCATTCCTTTTTATGGCCGAGTAATATTCCATTTTATATATGTACCACATCTTTATCCATTCATCTGTCTGTGGGCATTTAGGTGGCTTCCATTACCTGGCTATTGTAAAGAGTGCTGCAACGAACATTGTGGTGAATGTGCCTTTTTGATTTACGGTTTTCTCTGGGTATATGCCCAGAAGTGGGATTGCTGGATCAGATGTTGATTCTATTTCTAGTTTTTTTAAGGAAACTCCATACTGTTCTCCATAGTGACTGTATCAATTTACATTCCCACCAATAGTGGAAGAGGGCTCCTTTTGTCCACACCCTCCCCAGAATTGGTTGTTTGTAGATTTTCTGATGATGCCGATTCTAACAGGTGTGAGGTGATACCTCATTGTAGTTTTGATTTGCATTTCTCTAATAATTAGTGCTGTTGAGCAGCTTTTCATGTGCGTCTTGGCCATCTCTGTGTCTCCTTTGAAGAAATGTCTCTTTAGATCTTCTGCCCATTTTTGTATTGGGTTGTTTGTTTTTTTAATATAAAGCTGAATGAGCTGTTTATATATATTGGAGATTAAACCTCTGTCCATTGATTCGTTTGCCTCGACTTTCGCCCATTCTGAGGGATGCCTTTTTCCATTCCCGTTTTTTCTAACAAAAAAGGAAAGAAAGGAAAAGAAGCAGAACACTAATGTGCGTAAAATATGCCTTTTGAAACGGTCGTTTTGAAATATGGACGTCCTTTGAATTTTTTGGTCGATATGTGACCCCAGGATTTGTTTTCAGGGCAGGTGTCATTTACAGGCCTGCAATGATTTTAAATATCAACTGACCATTAGCGCTGGGATTAAAGCTGCTGTTGTGTGAAACGGCCACAAGGTGGCAGCCGGTCTCCCTTACCAAATCTGGTGACTAGGGCAACAGAGCCTCAATGGAAGTGGTGTTCTAGATTGGAATTTAGATTGGAATGTGCCAGGAGAAAGCCCCTCAAGTTTGTCTCACTACTTCTTCGTGTTTTTAATTTAATTTTTTTATTTTTTATTACAGCAAGTTTGATTACAATGTTTGGCTTGTTGTAGGTGTGGAAGATGTGGATCTTTTACACATATCCAGATGTCTGTTCTTCCTGGGATCCTTTTCCCATGTACGTTATGACAGAATGTTGAGTAGTCCTCTCTTGGTATTCTGTAGGTCTTTGGTGATTATATATGTCACCTGTGTTTGTATATGTCTGTTAACCCCGATATCGTAATGAAACCAATCCTCACACCTTTCCATTGGTGAACCATAAGTTTGTTTAATGAATCTGTGATTGCCCTTCTCCGTGGCAATATCTGCCCTGGTATCCATTTTTAGGTAACACCTATAAGTGATATGATATGATATGTGTCTTTCACTTTCTGACTTACTACAAGTCACGTGATTACTTCTAGACTCATCTACGGTGCTGCAAATGGCATTGTGTCCTTTTTTCCCTTGGCTTCTATTCTGCCTTAGCGAGGTCCATTTTCAACAATGTGATTCCCTGAGGGTTGTGGATTAGCTGACCTGGGCAGCCTTACCCTGCCGGCCCGCCCTCCCCAGGTGTGCCTCGTTGAGGTCAATATAAACAGCGCTCCAGGCAGCAATAGCCCCTGAAGCTGTGCCTGACTCCATATTCTCTGCCCCGTCAGCAGTCTCGGGGCTGTGCTGGTGGGAGGGAGTGAGGGGCCACAGCTTTGTGGGTGGCCCGCTGTGAGTGGGGCTCTGCTGGCCATTCTGCAGGAGTTGTCAGGCTGCCACCTGTAAAGAAGAGGATGTGTCACACATACCTTCAGCTGGAATTTCTCTCCGGACAGAGGTGAGGAAGTCAAAAAGCAGTGGGGGCCGGGACAGGAGGGGTATCTCAGGTAGGGCAATGGAAAGCTTCCGGAAGAGCGCCCGGGGCCAGGACCACCCTGGCTGGCCTGCAGGCACCAAGTTGGCCTGCGTGCTTTCGCTGGTGTGGCTCCACGGCCCTTCCTCTAGGATTTCAAGACCTTGTACATATTCAGGTGTTTTACCTGGGAAGGGTGGGAACAGTTCAGCAGCAGCTGGCCTGGGGCTCAGCTCACGTTTACTCACAGATGCCTCGGCACGGTCCCCCAGCTTTGCAATGAGGACGCTCCTTGCGTGGGGGTTGGGTTGCTGGCTCTATGGGAGATGGTTCCCCACCTCTGACCAATTTCAGAATTGTTTACCGCTGGAGCAAGTGCCCTGATAGGGTTTTCCTCTGTATAACTCGTGGGTTTAGGTTTTTTTTTCTTTTATGGTTCAAGTTAGATTTTATTCCTCTTTTATGTATTTATAGATATAAGCATGGAAATAATTCATTCCTATAAATACATCTGTGTGACGGGAAGAACGTTTTTCTGTTTTATTTTTAAATTTTATTTTTTAAAATTTTGAAATTTAATTTTTATTTAATATTTTTATACAGCACGTTATTATTAGTTATGTATTTTATGCATATACATGTATACAGGTCAATCCCAATCTCCCAACTCATCCCACCACCACCACCCCATGGCTTCCCACACTTGGTGTCCATACGTTTGTTCTCTACCTCTGTGTCTCTATTTCTTCCCTGCAAAGCAGTTCATCTGTACCATTTTTTAGGCTCCACATATATGCATTAATATACAACATTTGTTTTCCTCTTTCTGACTTACTTCATTCTGTATGACAGTCTCTCAATCCATCGATGTCTCTACAAATGACCCAGTTTCATTCCTTTTTATGGCCGAGTAATATTCCATTTTATATATGTACCACATCTTTATCCATTCATCTGTCTGTGGGCATTTAGGTGGCTTCCATTACCTGGCTCTTGTAAAGAGTGCTGCAACGAACATTGTGGTGAATGTGCCTTTTTGATTTACGGTTTTCACTGGGTATATGCCCAGAAGTGGGATTGCTGGATCAGATGTTGATTCTATTTCTAGTTTTTTTAAGGAAACTCCATACTGTTCTCCATAGTGACTGTATCAATTTACATTCCCACCAATAGTGGAAGAGGGCTCCTTTTGTCCACACCCTCCCCAGAATTGGTTGTTTGTAGATTTTCTGATGTTGCCGATTCTAACAGGTGTGAGGTGATACCTCATTGTAGTTTTGATTTGCATTTCTCTAATAATTAGTGCTGTTGAGCAGCTTTTCACGTGCGTCTTGGCCATCTCTGTGTCTCCTTTGAAGAAATGTCTCTTTAGATCTTCTGCCCATTTTTGTATTGGGTTGTTTGTTCTTTTAATATTAAGCTGCATGAGCTGTTTATATATATTGGAGATTAAACCTCTGTCCATTGATTCGTTTGCAACGATTTTCGCCCATTCTGAGGGATGCCTTTTTCCATTCCCGTTTTTTCTAACAAAAAAGGAAAGAAAGGAAAAGAAGCAGAACACTAATGTGCGTAAAATATGCCTTTTGAAACGGTCGTTTTGAAATATGGACGTCCTTTGAATTTTTTGGTCGATATGTGACCCCAGGATTTGTTTTCAGGGCAGGTGTCATTTACAGGCCTGCAATGATTTTGAATATCAACTGACCATTAGCGCTGGGATTAAAGCTGCTGTTGTGTGAAACGGCCACAAGGTGGCAGCCGTTCTCCCTTACCAAATCTGGTGACTAGGGCAACAGAGCCTCAATGGAAGTGGTGTTCTAGATTGGAATTTAGAATGGAATGTGCCAGGAGAAAGCCCCTCAAGTTTGTCTCACTACTTCTTCGTGTTTTTAATTTAATTTTTTTATTTTTTATTACAGCAAGTTTGATTACAATGTTTGGCTTGTTGTAGGTGTGGAAGATGTGGTTCTTTTACACATATACAGATGTCTGTTCTTCCTGGGATCCTTTTCCCATGTACGTTATGACAGAATGTTGAGTAGTCCTCTCTTGGTATTCTGTAGGTCTTTGGTGATTATATATGTCACCTGTGTTTGTATATGTCTGTTAACCCCGATATTGTAATGAAACCAATCCTCACACCTTTCCATTGGTGAACCATAAGTTTGTTTAATGAATCTGTGATTGCCCTTCTCCGTGGCAATATCTGCCCTGGTATCCATTTTTAGGTAACACCTATAAGTGATATGATATGATGTGTGTCTTTCACTTTCTGACTTACTACAAGTCACGTGATTACTTCTAGACTCATTTACGGTGCTGCAAATGGCATTGTGTCCTTTTTTCCCTTGGCTTCTATTCTGCCTTAGCGAGGTCCATTTTCAACAATGTGATTCCCTGAGGGTTGTGGATTAGCTGACCTGGGCAGCCTTACCCTGCCGGCCCGCCCTCCCCAGGTGTGCCTCGTTGAGGTCAATATAAACAGCGCTCCAGGCAGCAATAGCCCCTGAAGCTGTGCCTGACTCCATATTCTCTGCCCCGTCAGCATTCTCGGGGCTGTGCTGGTGGGAGGGAGTGAGGGGCCACAGCTTTGTGGGTGGCCCGCTGTGAGTGGGGCTCTGCTGGCCATTCTGCAGGAGTTGTCAGGCTGCCAACTGTAAAGAAGAGGATGTGTCACCCATACCTTCCGCTGGAATTTCTCTCCGGACAGAGGTGAGGAAGGCAAAAAGCAGTGGGGGCCGGGACAGGAGGGGTATCTCAGGTAGGGCAATGGAAAGCTTCCGGAAGAGCGCCCGGGGCCAGGACCACCCTGGCTGGCCTGCAGGCACCAAGTTGGCCTGCGTGCTTTCGCTGGTGTGGCTCCACGGCCCTTCCTCTAGGCTTTCAAGACCTTGTACATATTCAGGTGTTTTACCTGGGAAGGGTGGGAACAGTTCAGCAGCAGCTGGCCTGGGGCTCAGCTCACCTTTACTCATAGATGCCTCGGCACGGTCCCTCAGCTTTGCAATGAGGACGCTCCTTGCGTGGGGGGTGGGTTGCTGGCGGTATGGGAGATGGTTCCCCACCTCTGACAAATTTCAGAATTGTTTACCGCTGGAGCAAGTGCCCTGATAGGGTTTTCCTCTGTATAACTCGTGGGTTAAGGTTTTTTTTTCTTTTATGGTTCAAGTTAGATTTTATTCCTCTTTTATGTATTTATAGATATAAGCATGGAAATAATTCATTCCTATAAATACATCTGTGTGACGGGAAGAACGTTTTTCTGTTTTATTTTTAAATTTTATTTTTTAAAATTTTGAAATTTAATTTTTATTTTTTTTATACAGCACGTTATTATTAGTTATGTATTTTATGCATATACATGTATACAGGTCAATCCCAATCTCCCAACTCATCCCACCACCACCACCCCATGGCTTCCCACACTTGGTGTCCATACGTTTGTTCTCTACCTCTGTGTCTCTATTTCTTCCCTGCAAAGCAGTTCATCTGTACCATTTTTTAGGCTCCACATATATGCATTAATATACAACATTTGTTTTCCTCTTTCTGACTTACTTCATTGTGTATGACAGTCTCTTGATCCATCGATTTCCCTACAAATGACCCAGTTTCATTCCTTATTATGGCCGAGTAATGTTCCAATTTATATATATACCACATCTTTATCCATTCATCTGTCTGTGGGCATTTAGGTGGCTTCCAATACCTGGCTATTGTAAAGAGTGCTGCAACGAACATTGTGGTGAATGTGCCTTTTTTATTTACGGTTTTCTCTGGGTATATGCCCAGAAGTGGGATTGCTGGATCAGATGGTAATTCTATTTCTAGTTTTTTTAAGGAAACTCTATACTGTTCTCCATAGTGACTGTATCAATTTACATTCCCACCAATAGTGGAAGAGGGCTCCTTTTGTCCACACCCTCCCCAGAATTTGTGGTTTGTAGATTTTCTGATGATGCTGATTCTAACAGGTGTGAGGTGACACCTCATTGTAGTTTTGATTTGCATTTCTCTAATAATTAGTGCTGTTGAGCAGCTTTTCATGTGCGTCTTGGCCATCTCTGTGTCTCCTTTGAAGAAATGTCTCTTTAGAACTTCTGCCCATTTTTGTATTGGGTTGTTTGTTTTTTTAATATTAAGCTGCATGAGCTGTTTATATATATTGGAGATTAAACCTCTGTCCATTGATTCGTTTGCCTCGACTTTCGCCCATTCTGTGGGATGCCTTTTTCCATTCCCGTTTTTTTTTAACAAAAAAAGGAAAGAAAGAAAAAGAAGCAGAACACTAATGTGCATAAAATATGCCTTTTGAAACGGTCGTTTTGAAATATGGACGTCCTTTGAATTTTTTGGTCGATATGTGACCCCAGGATTTGTTTTCAGGGCAGGTGTCATTTACAGGCCTGCATTGATTTTGAATATCAACTGACCATTAGCGCTGGGATTAAAGCTGCTGTTGTGTGAAACGGCCACAAGGTGGCAGCAGTTCTCCCTTACCAAATCTGGTGACTAGGGCAACAGAGCCTCAATGGAAGTGGTGTTCTTGATTGGAATTTAGAATGGAATGTGCCAGGAGAAAGTCCCTCAAGTTTGTCTCACTACTTCTTCTTCGTGTTTTTAATTTATTTTTTTTTAATTTTTTATTACAGCAAGTTTGATTACAATGTTTGGCTTGTTGTAGGTGTGGAAGATGTGGTTCTTTTACACATATACAGATGTCTGTTCTTCCTGGGATCCTTTTCCCATGTACGTTATGACAGAATGTTGAGTAGTCCTCTCTTGGTATTCTGTAGGTCTTTGGTGATTATATATGTCACCTGTGTTTGTATATGTCTCTTAACCCCGATATCGTAATGAAACCAATCCTCACACCTTTCCATTGGTGAACCATAAGTTTGTTTAATGAATCTGTGATTGCCCTTCTCCGTGGCAATATCTGCCCTGGTATCCATTTTTAGGTAACACCTATAAGTGATATGATATGATATGTGTCTTTCACTTTCTGACTTACTACAAGTCACGTGATTACTTCTAGACTCATCTACGGTGCTGCAAATGGCATTGTGTCCTTTTTTCCCTTGGCTTCTATTCTGCCTTAGCGAGGTCCATTTTCAACAATGTGATTCCCTGAGGGTTGTGGATTAGCTGACCTGGGCAGCCTTACCCTGCCGGCCCACCCTCCCCAGGTGTGCCTCGTTGAGGTCAATATAAACAGCGCTCCAGGCAGCAATAGCCCCTGAAGCTGTGCCTGACTCCATATTCTCTGCCCCGTCAGCAGTCTCGGGGCTGTGCTGGTGGGAGGGAGTGAGGGGCCACAGATTTGTGGGTGGCCCGCTGTGAGTGGGGCTCTGCTGGCCATTCTGCAGGAGTTGTCAGGCTGCCACCTGTAAAGAAGAGGATGTGTCACCCATACCTTCCGCTGGAATTTCTCTCCGGACAGAGGTGAGGAAGGCAAAAAGCAGTGGGGGCCGGGACAGGAGGGGTATCTCAGGTAGGGCAATGGAAAGCTTCCAGAAGAGCGCCCGGGGCCAGGACCACCCTGGCTGGCCTGCAGGCACCAACTTGGCCTGCGTGCTTTCACTGGTGTGGCTCCACGGCCCATCCTCTAGGCTTTCAAGACCTTGTACATATTCAGGTGTTTTACCTGGGAAGGGTGGGAACAGTTCAGCAGCAGCTGGCCTGGGGCTCAGCTCACGTTTACTCATAGATGCCTCGGCACGGTCCCCCAGCTTTGCAATGAGGACACTCCTTGCGTGGGGGGTGGGATGCTGGCGGTATGGGAGATGGTTCCCCACCTCTGACCAATTTCAGAATTGTTTACTGCTGGAGCAAGTGCCCTGATAGGGTTTTCCTCTGTATAACTCGTGGGTTCAGGTTTTTTATTTTTCTTTTATGGTTCTAGTTAGATTTTATTCCTCTTTTATGTATTTATAGATATAAGCATGGAAATAATTCATTCCTATAAATACATCTGTGTGACGGGAAGAACGTTTTTCTGTTTTATTTTTAAATTTTATTTTTTAAAATTTTGAAATTTAATTTTTATTTTTTTTATACAGCACGTTATTATTAGTTATGTATTTTATGCATATACATGTATACAGGTCAATCCCAATCTCCCAACTCATCCCACCACCACCACCCCATGGCTTCCCACACTTGGTGTCCATACGTTTGTTCTCTACCTCTGTGTCTCTATTTCTTCCCTACAAACCAGTTCATCTGTACCATTTTTTAGGCTCCACATATATGCATTAATATACAACATTTGTTTTCCTCTTTCTGACTTACTTCATTCTGTATGACAGTCTCTCGATCCATCGATGTCCCTACAAATGACCCAGTTTCATTCCTTATTATGGCCGAGTAATGTTCCATTTTATATATATACCACATCTTTATCCATTCATCTGTCTGTGGACATTTAGGTGGCTTCCATTACCTGGCTATTGTAAAGAGTGCTGCAACGAACATTGTGGTGAATGTGCCTTTTTTATTTACGGTTTTCTCTGGGTATATGCCCAGAAGTGGGATTGCTGGATCAGATGGTAATTCTATTTCTAGTTTTTTTAAGGAAACTCCATACTGTTCTCCATAGTGACTGTATCAATTTACATTCCCACCAATAGTGGAAGAGGGCTCCTTTTGTCCACGCCCTCCCCAGAATTTGTTGCTTGTAGATTTTCTGATGATGCCGATTCTAACAGGTGTGAGGTGATACCTCATTGTAGTTTTGATTTGCATTTCTCTAATAATTAGTGCTGTTGAGCAGCTTTTCATGTGTGTCTTGGCCATCTCTGTGTCTCCTTTGAAGAAACCTCTCTTTAGATCTTCTGCCCATTTTTGTATTGGGTTGTTTGTTTTTTTAATATTAAGCTGCATGAGCTGTTTATATATATTGGAGATTAAACCTCTGTCCATTGATTCGTTTGCAACGATTTTCGCCCATTCTGAGGGATGCCTTTTTCCATTCCCGTTTTTTTTAACAAAAAAGGAAAGAAAGGAAAAGAAGCAGAACACTAATGTGCATAAAACATGCCTTTTGAAACGGTCGTTTTGAAATATGGACGTCCTTTGAATTTTTTGGTCGATATGTGACCCCAGGATTTGTTTTCAGGGCAGGTGTCATTTACAGGCCTGCAATGATTTTGAATATCAACTGACCATTAGCGCTGGGATTAAAGCTGCTGTTGTGTGAAACGGCCACAAGGTGGCAGCCGTTCTCCCTTACCAAATCTGGTGACTAGGGCAACAGAGCCTCAATGGAAGTGGTGTTCTAGATTGGAATTTAGAATGGAATGTGCCAGGAGAAAGCCCCTCAAGTTTGTCTCACTACTTCTTCTTCGTGTTTTTAATTTAATTTTTTTTTAATTTTTTATTACAGCAAGTTTGATTACAATGTTTGGCTTGTTGTAGGTGTGGAAGATGTGGTTCTTTTACACATATACAGATGTCTGTTCTTCCTGGGATCCTTTTCCCATGTACGTTATGACAGAATGTTGAGTAGTCCTCTCTTGGTATTCTGTAGGTCTTTGGTGATTATATATGTCACCTGTGTTTGTATATGTCTGTTAACCCCGATATCGTAATGAAACCAATCCTCACACCTTTCCATTGGTGAACCACAAGTTTGTTTAATGAATCTGTGATTGCCCTTCTCCGTGGCAATATCTGCCCTGGTATCCATTTTTAGGTAACACCTATAAGTGATATGATATGATATGTGTCTTTCACTTTCTGACTTACTACAAGTCACGTGATTACTTCTAGACTCATCTACGGTGCTGCAAATGGCATTGTGTCCTTTTTTCCCTTGGCTTCTATTCTGCCTTAGCGAGGTCCATTTTCAACAATGTGATTCCCTGAGGGTTGTGGATTAGCTGACCTGGGCAGCCTTACCCTGCCGGCCCGCCCTCCCCAGGTGTGCCTCGTTGAGGTCAATATAAACAGCGCTCCAGGCAGCAATAGCCCCTGAAGCTGTGCCTGACTCCATATTCTCTGCCCCGTCAGCATTCTCGGGGCTGTGCTGGTGGGAGGGAGTGAGGGGCCACAGCTTTGTGGGTGGCCCGCTGTGAGTGGGGCTCTGCTGGCCATTCTGCAGGAGTTGTCAGGCTGCCAACTGTAAAGAAGAGGATGTGTCACCCATACCTTCCGCTGGAATTTCTCTCCGGACAGAGGTGTGGAAGGAAAAATGCAGTGGGGTCCGGGACAGGAGGGGTATCTCAGGCAGGGCAATGGAAAGCTTCCGGAAGAGCGCCCGGGGCCAGGACCACCCTGGCTGGCCTGCAGGCACCAAGTTGGCCTGCGTGCTGTCGCTGGTGTGGCTCCACGGCCCTTCCTCTAGGCTTTCAAGCCCTTGTACATATTCAGGTGTTTTACCTGGGAAGGGTGGGAACAGTTCAGCAGCAGCTGGCCTGGGGCTCAGCTCAGGTTTACTCACAGATGCCTCGGCACGGTCCCCCAGCTTTGCAATGAGAACACTCCTTGCGTGGGTGGTGGGTTGCTGGCTGTATGGGAGATGGTTCCCCACCTCTGACCAATTTCAGAATTGTTTACCGCTGGAGCAAGTGCCCTGATAGGGTTTTCCTCAATATAACTCGTGGGTTCAGGTTTTTTTTTTCTTTTATGGTTCAAGTTAGATTTTATTCCTCTTTTATGTATTTATAGATATAAGCATGGAAATAATTCATTCCTATAAATACATCTGTGTGACGGGAAGAACGTTTTTCTGTTTTATTTTTAAATTTTATTTTTTAAAATTTTGAAATTTAATTTTTATTTAATATTTTCATACAGCACGTTATTATTAGTTATGTATTTTATGCATATACATGTATACAGGTCAATCCCAATCTCCCAACTCATCCCACCACCACCACCCCATGGCTTCCCACACTTGGTGTCCATACGTTTGTTCTCTACCTCTGTGTCTCTATTTCTTCCCTGCAAAGCAGTTCATCTGTACCATTTTTTAGGCTCCACATATATGCATTAATATACAATATTTGTTTTCCTCTTTCTGACTTACTTCATTCTGTATGACAGTCTCTCGATCCATCGATGTCTCTACAAATGACCCAGTTTCATTCCTTTTTATGGCCGAGTAATATTCCATTTTATATATGTACCACATCTTTATCCATTCATCTGTCTGTGGGCATTTAGGTGGCTTCCATTACCTGGCTATTGTAAAGAGTGCTGCAACGAACATTGTGGTGAATGTGCCTTTTTGATTTACGGTGTTCTCTGGGTATATGCCCAGAAGTGGGATTGCTGGATCAGATGGTGATTCTATTTCTAGTTTTTTTAAGGAAACTCCATACTGTTCTCCATAGTGACTGTATCAATTTACATTCCCACCAATAGTGGAAGAGGGCTCCTTTTGTCCACACCCTCCCCAGAATTGGTTGTTTGTAGATTTTCTGATGATGCCGATTCTAACAGGTGTGAGGTGATACCTCATTGTAGTTTTGATTTGCATTTCTCTAATAATTAGTGCTGTTGAGCAGCTTTTCATGTGCGTCTTGGCCATCTCTGTGTCTCCTTTGAAGAAATGTCTCTTTAGATCTTCTGCCCATTTTTGTATTGGGTTGTTTGTTTTTTTAATATTAAGCTGCATGAGCTGTTTATATATATTGGAGATTAAACCTCTGTCCATTGATTCGTTTGCCTCGACTTTCGCCCATTCTGGGGGATGCCTTTTTCCATTCCCGTTTTTTTTTTAACGAAAAAGGAAAGAAAGGAAAAAAAGCAGAACACTAATGTGCGTAAAATATGCCTTTTGAAACGGTCGTTTTGAAATATGGACGTCCTTTGAATTTTTTGGTCGATATGTGACCCCAGGATTTGTTTTCAGGGCAGGTGTCATTTACAGGCCTGCATTGATTTTGAATATCAACTGACCATTAGCGCTGGGATTAAAGCTGCTGTTGTGTGAAACGGCCACAAGGTGGCAGCAGTTCTCCCTTACAAAATCTGGTGACTAGGGCAACAGAGCCTCAATGGAAGTGGTGTTCTAGATTGGAATTTAGAATGGAATGTGCCAGGAGAAAGCCCCTCAAGTTTGTCTCACTACTTCTTCTTCGTGTTTTTAATTTATATTTTTTTTATTTTTTATTACAGCAAGTTTGATTACAATGTTTGGCTTGTTGTAGGTGTGGAAGATGTGGTTCTTTTACACATATACAGATGTCTGTTCTTCCTGGGATCCTTTTCCCATGTACGTTATGACAGAATGTTGAGTAGTCCTCTCTTGGTATTCTGTAGGTCTTTGGTGATTATATATGTCACCTGTGTTTGTATATGTCTGTTAACCCCGATATTGTAATGAAACCAATCCTCACACCTTTCCATTGGTGAACCATAAGTTTGTTTAATGAATCTGTGATTGCCCTTCTCCGTGGCAATATCTGCCCTGGTATCCATTTTTAGGTAACACCTATAAGTGATATGATATGATATGTGTCTTTCACTTTCTGACTTACTACAAGTCACGTGATTACTTCTAGACTCATCTACGGTGCTGCAAATGGCATTGTGTCCTTTTTTCCCTTGGCATCTCTTCTGCCTTAGCGAGGTCCATTTTCAACAATGTGATTCCCTGAGGGTTGTGGATTAGCTGACCTGGGCAGCCTTACCCTGCCGGCCCGCCCTCCCCAGGTGTGCCTCGTTGAGGTCAATATAAACAGCGCTCCAGGCAGCAATAGCCCCTGAAGCTGTGCCTGACTCCATATTCTCTGCCCCGTCAGCAGTCTCGGGGCTGTGCTGGTGGGAGGGAGTGAGGGGCCACAGATTTGTGGGTGGCCCGCTGTGAGTGGGGCTCTGCTGGCCATTCTGCAGGAGTTGTCAGGCTGCCACCTGTAAAGAAGAGGATGTGTCACCCATACCTTCCGCTGGAATTTCTCTCCGGACAGAGGTGAGGAAGGCAAAAAGCAGTGGGGGCCGGGACAGGAGGGGTATCTCAGGTAGGGCAATGGAAAGCTTCCAGAAGAGCGCCCGGGGCCAGGACCACCCTGGCTGGCCTGCAGGCACCAACTTGGCCTGCGTGCTTTCACTGGTGTGGCTCCACGGCCCTTCCTCTAGGCTTTCAAGACCTTGTACATATTCAGGTGTTTTACCTGGGAAGGGTGGGAACAGTTCAGCAGCAGCTGGCCTGGGGCTCAGCTCACGTTTACTCATAGATGCCTCGGCACGGTCCCCCAGCTTTGCAATGAGGACGCTCCTTGCGTGGGGGGTGGGATGCTGGCGGTATGGGAGATGGTTCCCCACCTCTGACCAATTTCAGAATTGTTTACTGCTGGAGCAAGTGCCCTGATAGGGTTTTCCTCTGTATAACTCGAGGGTTAAGGTTTTTTATTTTTCTTTTATGTTTCAAGTTAAATTTTATTCCTCTTTTATGTATTTATAGATATAAGCATGGAAATAATTCATTCCTATAAATACATCTGTGTGACGGGAAGAACGTTTTTCTGTTTTATTTTTAAATTTTATTTTTTAAAATTTTGAAATTTAATTTTTATTTTTTTTATACAGCACGTTATTATTAGTTATGTATTTTATGCATATACATGTATACAGGTCAATCCCAATCTCCCAACTCATCCCACCACCACCACCCCATGGCTTCCCACACTTGGTGTCCATACGTTTGTTCTCTACCTCTGTGTCTCTATTTCTTCCTTGTAAAGCAGTTCATCTGTACCATTTTTTAGGCTCCACATATATGCATTAATATACAATATTTGTTTTCCTCTTTCTGACTTACTTCATTCTGTATGACAGTCTCTCGATCCATCGATGTCTCTACAAATGACCCAGTTTCATTCCTTTTTATGGCCGAGTAATATTCCATTTTATATATGTACCACATCTTTATCCATTCATCTGTCTGTGGGCATTTAGATGGCTTCCATTACCTGGCTCTTGTAAAGAGTGCTGCAACGAACATTGTGGTGAATGTGCCTTTTTGATTTACGGTTTTCTCTGGGTATATGCCCAGAAGTGGGATTGCTGGATCAGATGGTAATTCTATTTCTAGTTTTTTTAAGGAAACTCCATACTGTTCTCCATAGTGACTGTATCAATTTACATTCCCACCAATAGTGGAAGAGGGCTCCTTTTGTCCACACCCTCCCCAGAATTGGTTGTTTGTAGATTTTCTGATGATGCCGATTCTAACAGGTGTGAGGTGACACCTCATTGTAGTTTTGATTTGCATTTCTCTAATAATTAGTGCTGTTGAGCAGCTTTTCATGTGCGTCTTGGCCATCTCTGTGTCTCCTTTGAAGAAACCTCTCTTTAGATCTTCTGCCCATTTTTGTATTGGGTTGTTTGTTCTTTTAATATTAAGCTGCATGAGCTGTTTATATATATTGGAGATTAAACCTCTGTCCATTGATTCGTTTGCAACGATTTTCGCCCATTCTGAGGGATGCCTTCTTCCATTCCCGTTTTTTCTAACAAAAAAGGAAAGAAAGGAAAAGAAGCAGAACACTAATGTGCGTAAAATATGCCTTTTGAAACGGTCGTTTTGAAATATGGACGTCCTTTGAATTTTTTGGTCGATATGTGACCCCAGGATTTGTTTTCAGGGCAGGTGTCATTTACAGGCCTGCAATGATTTTGAATATCAACTGACCATTAGCGCTGGGATTAAAGCTGCTGTTGTGTGAAACGGCCACAAGGTGGCAGCCGTTCTCCCTTACCAAATCTGGTGACTAGGGCAACAGAGCCTCAATGGAAGTGGTGTTCTAGATTGGAATTTAGAATGGAATGTGCCAGGAGAAAGCCCCTCAAGTTTGTCTCACTACTTCTTCGTGTTTTTAATTTAATTTTTTTATTTTTTATTACAGCAAGTTTGATTACAATGTTTGGCTTGTTGTAGGTGTGGAAGATGTGGTTCTTTTACACATATACAGATGTCTGTTCTTCCTGGGATCCTTTTCCCATGTGCGTTATGACAGAATGTTGAGTAGTCCTCTCTTGGTATTCTGTAGGTCTTTGGTGATTATATATGTCACCTGTGTTTGTATATGTCTGTTAACCCCGTTATCGTAATGAAACCAATCCTCACACCTTTCCATTGGTGAACCATAAGTTTGTTTAATGAATCTGTGATTGCCCTTCTCCGTGGCAATATCTGCCCTGGTATCCATTTTTAGGTAACACCTATAAGTGATATGATATGATATGTGTCTTTCACTTTCTGACTTACTACAAGTCACGTGATTACTTCTAGACTCATCTACGGTGCTGCAAATGGCATTGTGTCCTTTTTTCCCTTGGCTTCTATTCTGCCTTAGCGAGGTCCATTTTCAACAATGTGATTCCCTGAGGGTTGTGGATTAGCTGACCTGGGCAGCCTTACCCTGCCGGCCCGCCCTCCCCAGGTGTGCCTCGTTGAGGTCAATATAAACAGCGCTCCAGGCAGCAATAGCCCCTGAAGCTGTGCCTGACTCCATATTCTCTGCCCCGTCAGCATTCTCGGGGCTGTGCTGGTGGGAGGGAGTGAGGGGCCACAGCTTTGTGGGTGGCCCGCTGTGAGTGGGGCTCTGCTGGCCATTCTGCAGGAGTTGTCAGGCTGCCACCTGTAAAGAAGAGGATGTGTCACCCATACCTTCAGCTGGAATTTCTCTCCGGACAGAGGTGAGGAAGGCAAAAAGCAGTGGGGGCCTGGACAGGAGGGGTATCTCAGGTAGGGCAATGGAAAGCTTCCGGAAGAGCGCCCGGGGCCAGGACCACCCTGGCTGGCCTGCAGGCACCAAGTTGGCCTGCGTGCTTTCGCTGGTGTGGCTCCACGGCCCTTCCTCTAGGATTTCAAGACCTTGTACATATTCAGGTGTTTTACCTGGGAAGGGTGGGAACAGTTCAGCAGCAGCTGGCCTGGGGCTCAGCTCACGTTTACTCACAGATGCCTCGGCACGGTCCCCCAGCTTTGCAATGAGGACGCTCCTTGCGTGGGGGGTGGGTTGCTGGCTGTATGGGAGATGGTTCCCCACCTCTGACCAATTTCAGAATTGTTTACCGCTGGAGCAAGTGCCCTGATAGGGTTTTCCTCTGTATAACTCGTGGGTTTAGGTTTTTTTTTTCTTTTATGGTTCAAGTTAGATTTTATTCCTCTTTTATGTATTTATAGATATAAGCATGGAAATAATTCATTCCTATAAATACATCTGTGTGACGGGAAGAACGTTTTTTTGTTTTATTTTTAAATTTTATTTTTTAAAATTTTGAAATTTAATTTTTATTTAATATTTTTATACAGCACGTTATTATTAGTTATGTATTTTATGCATATACATGTATACAGGTCAATCCCAATCTCCCAACTCATCCCACCACCACCACCCCATGGCTTCCCACACTTGGTGTCCATACGTTTGTTCTCTACCTGTGTGTCTCTATTTCTTCCCTGCAAAGCAGTTCATCTGTACCATTTTTTAGGCTCCACATATATGCATTAATATACAACATTTGTTTTCCTCTTTCTGACTTACTTCATTCTGTATGACAGTCTCTCGATCCATCGATGTCTCTACAAATGACCCAGTTTCATTCCTTTTTATGGCCGAGTAATATTCCATTTTATATATGTACCACATCTTTATCCATTCATCTGTCTGTGGGCATTTAGGTGGCTTCCATTACCTGGCTATTGTAAAGAGTGCTGCAACGAACATTGTGGTGAATGTGCCTTTTTGATTTACGGTTTTCTCTGGGTATATGCCCAGAAGTGGGATTGCTGGATCAGATGGTAATTCTATTTCTAGTTTTTTTTAAGGAAACTCCATACTGTTCTCCATAGTGACTGTATCAATTTACATTCCCACCAATAGTGGAAGAGGGCTCCTTTTGTCCACACCCTCCCCAGAATTGGTTGTTTGTAGATTTTCTGATGATGCCGATTCTAACAGGTGTGAGGTGACACCTCATTGTAGTTTTGATTTGCATTTCTCTAATAATTAGTGCTGTTGAGCAGCTTTTCATGTGCGTCTTGGCCATCTCTGTGTCTCCTTTGAAGAAACCTCTCTTTAGATCTTCTGCCCATTTTTGTATTGGGTTGTTTGTTCTTTTAATATTAAGCTGCATGAGCTGTTTATATATATTGGAGATTAAACCTCTGTCCATTGATTCGTTTGCCTCGACTTTCGCCCATTCTGAGGGATGCCTTCTTCCATTCCCGTTTTTTCTAACAAAAAAGGAAAGAAAGGAAAAGAAGCAGAACACTAATGTGCGTAAAATATGCCTTTTGAAACGGTCGTTTTGAAATATGGACGTCCTTTGAATTTTTTGGTCGATATGTGACCCCAGGATTTGTTTTCAGGGCAGGTGTCATTTACAGGCCTGCAATGATTTTGAATATCAACTGACCATTAGCGCTGGGATTAAAGCTGCTGTTGTGTGAAACGGCCACAAGGTGGCAGCCGTTCTCCCTTACCAAATCTGGTGACTAGGGCAACAGAGCCTCAATGGAAGTGGTGTTCTAGATTGGAATTTAGAATGGAATGTGCCAGGAGAAAGCCCCTCAAGTTTGTCTCACTACTTCTTCGTGTTTTTAATTTAATTTTTTTATTTTTTATTACAGCAAGTTTGATTACAATGTTTGGCTTGTTGTAGGTGTGGAAGATGTGGTTCTTTTACACATATACAGATGTCTGTTCTTCCTGGGATCCTTTTCCCATGTGCGTTATGACAGAATGTTGAGTAGTCCTCTCTTGGTATTCTGTAGGTCTTTGGTGATTATATATGTCACCTGTGTTTGTATATGTCTGTTAACCCCGTTATCGTAATGAAACCAATCCTCACACCTTTCCATTGGTGAACCATAAGTTTGTTTAATGAATCTGTGATTGCCCTTCTCCGTGGCAATATCTGCCCTGGTATCCATTTTTAGGTAACACCTATAAGTGATATGATATGATATGTGTCTTTCACTTTCTGACTTACTACAAGTCACGTGATTACTTCTAGACTCATCTACGGTGCTGCAAATGGCATTGTGTCCTTTTTTCCCTTGGCTTCTATTCTGCCTTAGCGAGGTCCATTTTCAACAATGTGATTCCCTGAGGGTTGTGGATTAGCTGACCTGGGCAGCCTTACCCTGCCGGCCCGCCCTCCCCAGGTGTGCCTCGTTGAGGTCAATATAAACAGCGCTCCAGGCAGCAATAGCCCCTGAAGCTGTGCCTGACTCCATATTCTCTGCCCCGTCAGCATTCTCGGGGCTGTGCTGGTGGGAGGGAGTGAGGGGCCACAGCTTTGTGGGTGGCCCGCTGTGAGTGGGGCTCTGCTGGCCATTCTGCAGGAGTTGTCAGGCTGCCACCTGTAAAGAAGAGGATGTGTCACCCATACCTTCAGCTGGAATTTCTCTCCGGACAGAGGTGAGGAAGGCAAAAAGCAGTGGGGGCCTGGACAGGAGGGGTATCTCAGGTAGGGCAATGGAAAGCTTCCGGAAGAGCGCCCGGGGCCAGGACCACCCTGGCTGGCCTGCAGGCACCAAGTTGGCCTGCGTGCTTTCGCTGGTGTGGCTCCACGGCCCTTCCTCTAGGATTTCAAGACCTTGTACATATTCAGGTGTTTTACCTGGGAAGGGTGGGAACAGTTCAGCAGCAGCTGGCCTGGGGCTCAGCTCACGTTTACTCACAGATGCCTCGGCACGGTCCCCCAGCTTTGCAATGAGGACGCTCCTTGCGTGGGGGGTGGGTTGCTGGCTGTATGGGAGATGGTTCCCCACCTCTGACCAATTTCAGAATTGTTTACCGCTGGAGCAAGTGCCCTGATAGGGTTTTCCTCTGTATAACTCGTGGGTTTAGGTTTTTTTTTTCTTTTATGGTTCAAGTTAGATTTTATTCCTCTTTTATGTATTTATAGATATAAGCATGGAAATAATTCATTCCTATAAATACATCTGTGTGACGGGAAGAACGTTTTTTTGTTTTATTTTTAAATTTTATTTTTTTAAATTTTGAAATTTAATTTTTATTTAATATTTTTATACAGCACGTTATTATTAGTTATGTATTTTATGCATATACATGTATACAGGTCAATCCCAATCTCCCAACTCATCCCACCACCACCACCCCATGGCTTCCCACACTTGGTGTCCATACGTTTGTTCTCTACCTGTGTGTCTCTATTTCTTCCCTGCAAAGCAGTTCATCTGTACCATTTTTTAGGCTCCACATATATGCATTAATATACAACATTTGTTTTCCTCTTTCTGACTTACTTCATTCTGTATGACAGTCTCTCGATCCATCGATGTCTCTACAAATGACCCAGTTTCATTCCTTTTTATGGCCGAGTAATATTCCATTTTATATATGTACCACATCTTTATCCATTCATCTGTCTGTGGGCATTTAGGTGGCTTCCATTACCTGACTATTGTAAAGAGTGCTGCAACGAACATTGTGGTGAATGTGCCTTTTTGATTTACGGTTTTCTCTGGGTATATGCCCAGAAGTGGGATTGCTGGATCAGATGGTAATTCTATTTCTAGTTTTTTTTAAGGAAACTCCATACTGTTCTCCATAGTGACTGTATCAATTTACATTCCCACCAATAGTGGAAGAGGGCTCCTTTTGTCCACACCCTCCCCAGAATTGGTTGTTTGTAGATTTTCTGATGATGCCGATTCTAACAGGTGTGAGGTGACACCTCATTGTAGTTTTGATTTGCATTTCTCTAATAATTAGTGCTGTTGAGCAGCTTTTCATGTGCGTCTTGGCCATCTCTGTGTCTCCTTTGAAGAAACCTCTCTTTAGATCTTCTGCCCATTTTTGTATTGGGTTGTTTGTTCTTTTAATATTAAGCTGCATGAGCTGTTTATATATATTGGAGATTAAACCTCTGTCCATTGATTCGTTTGCCTCGACTTTCGCCCATTCTGAGGGATGCCTTCTTCCATTCCCGTTTTTTCTAACAAAAAAGGAAAGAAAGGAAAAGAAGCAGAACACTAATGTGCGTAAAATATGCCTTTTGAAACGGTCGTTTTGAAATATGGACGTCCTTTGAATTTTTTGGTCGATATGTGACCCCAGGATTTGTTTTCAGGGCAGGTGTCATTTACAGGCCTGCAATGATTTTGAATATCAACTGACCATTAGCGCTGGGATTAAAGCTGCTGTTCTGTGAAACGGCCACAAGGTGGCAGCCGTTCTCCCTTACCAAATCTGGTGACTAGGGCAACAGAGCCTCAATGGAAGTGGTGTTCTAGATTGGAATTTAGAATGGAATGTGCCAGGAGAAAGCCCCTCAAGTTTGTCTCACTACTTCTTCGTGATTTAATTTAATTTTTTTATTTTTTATTACAGCAAGTTTGATTACAATGTTTGGCTTGTTGTAGGTGTGGAAGATGTGGTTCTTTTACACATATACAGATGTCTGTTCTTCCTGGGATCCTTTTCCCATGTGCGTTATGACAGAATGTTGAGTAGTCCTCTCTTGGTATTCTGTAGGTCTTTGGTGATTATATATGTCACCTGTGTTTGTATATGTCTGTTAACCCCGTTATCGTAATGAAACCAATCCTCACACCTTTCCATTGGTGAACCATAAGTTTGTTTAATGAATCTGTGATTGCCCTTCTCCGTGGCAATATCTGCCCTGGTATCCATTTTTAGGTAACACCTATAAGTGATATGATATGATATGTGTCTTTCACTTTCTGACTTACTACAAGTCACGTGATTACTTCTAGACTCATCTACGGTGCTGCAAATGGCATTGTGTCCTTTTTTCCCTTGGCTTCTATTCTGCCTTAGCGAGGTCCATTTTCAACAATGTGATTCCCTGAGGGTTGTGTATTAGGTGACCTGGGCAGCCTTACCCTGCCGGCCCGCCATCCCCAGGTGTGCCTCGTTGAGGTCAATATAAACAGCGCTCCAGGCAGCAATAGCCCCTGAAGCTGTGCCTGACTCCATATTCTCTGCCCCGTCAGCAGTCTCGGGGCTGTGCTGGTGGGAGGGAGTGAGGGGCCTCAGATTTGTGGGTGGCCCGCTGTGAGTGGGGCTCTGCTGGCCATTCTGCAGGAGTTGTCAGGCTGCCACCTGTAAAGAAGAGGATGTGTCACCCATACCTTCAGCTGGAATTTCTCTCCGGACAGAGGTGAGGAAGGCAAAAAGCAGTGGGGGCCTGGACAGGAGGGGTATCTCAGGTAGGGCAATGGAAAGCTTCCGGAAGAGCGCCCGGGGCCAGGACCACCCTGGCTGGCCTGCAGGCACCAAGTTGGCCTGCGTGCTTTCGCTGGTGTGGCTCCACGGCCCTTCCTCTAGGATTTCAAGACCTTGTACATATTCAGGTGTTTTACCTGGGAAGGGTGGGAACAGTTCAGCAGCAGCTGGCCTGGGGCTCAGCTCACGTTTACTCACAGATGCCTCGGCACGGTCCCCCAGCTTTGCAATGAGGACGCTCCTTGCGTGGGGGGTGGGTTGCTGGCTGTATGGGAGATGGTTCCCCACCTCTGACCAATTTCAGAATTGTTTACCGCTGGAGCAAGTGCCCTGATAGGGTTTTCCTCTGTATAACTCGTGGGTTTAGGTTTTTTTTTCTTTTATGGTTCAAGTTAGATTTTATTCCTCTTTTATGTATTTATAGATATAAGCATGGAAATAATTCATTCCTATAAATACATCTGTGTGACGGGAAGAACGTTTTTTTGTTTTATTTTTAAATTTTATTTCTTAAAATTTTGAAATTTAATTTTTATTTAATATTTTTATACAGCACGTTATTATTAGTTATGTATTTTATGCATATACATGTATACAGGTCAATCCCAATCTCCCAACTCATCCCACCACCACCACCCCATGGCTTCCCACACTTGGTGTCCATACGTTTGTTCTCTACCTCTGTGTCTCTATTTCTTCCCTGCAAAGCAGTTCATCTGTACCATTATTTAGGCTCCACATATATGCATTAATATACAACATTTGTTTTCCTCTTTCTGACTTACTTCATTCTGTATGACAGTCTCTCGATCCATCGATGTCTCTACAAATGACCCAGTTTCATTCCTTTTTATGGCCGAGTAATATTCCATTTTATATATGTACCACATCTTTATCCATTCATCTGTCTGTGGGCATTTAGGTGGCTTCCATTACCTGGCTCTTGTAAAGAGTGCTGCAACGAACATTGTGGTGAATGTGCCTTTTTGATTTACGGTTTTCTCTGGGTATATGCCCAGAAGTGGGATTGCTGGATCAGATGGTAATTCTATTTCTAGTTTTTTTAAGGAAACTCCATACTGTTCTCCATAGTGACTGTATCAATTTACATTCCCACCAATAGTGGAAGAGGGCTCCTTTTGTCCACACCCTCCCCAGAATTGGTTGTTTGTAGATTTTCTGATGATGCCGATTCTAACAGGTGTGAGGTGACACCTCATTGTAGTTTTGATTTGCATTTCTCTAATAATTAGTGCTGTTGAGCAGCTTTTCATGTGCGTCTTGGCCATCTCTGTGTCTCCTTTGAAGAAACCTCTCTTTAGATCTTCTGCCCATTTTTGTATTGGGTTGTTTGTTCTTTTAATATTAAGCTGCATGAGCTGTTTATATATATTGGAGATTAAACCTCTGTCCATTGATTCGTTTGCCTCGACTTTCGCCCATTCTGAGGGATGCCTTCTTCCATTCCCGTTTTTTCTAACAAAAAAGGAAAGAAAGGAAAAGAAGCAGAACACTAATGTGCGTAAAATATGCCTTTTGAAACGGTCGTTTTGAAATATGGACGTCCTTTGAATTTTTTGGTCGATATGTGACCCCAGGATTTGTTTTCAGGGCAGGTGTCATTTACAGGCCTGCAATGATTTTGAATATCAACTGACCATTAGCGCTGGGATTAAAGCTGCTGTTGTGTGAAACGGCCACAAGGTGGCAGCCGTTCTCCCTTACCAAATCTGGTGACTAGGGCAACAGAGCCTCAATGGAAGTGGTGTTCTAGATTGGAATTTAGAATGGAATGTGCCAGGAGAAAGCCCCTCAAGTTTGTCTCACTACTTCTTCGTGTTTTTAATTTAATTTTTTTATTTTTTATTACAGCAAGTTTGATTACAATGTTTGGCTTGTTGTAGGTGTGGAAGATGTGGTTCTTTTACACATATACAGATGTCTGTTCTTCCTGGGATCCTTTTCCCATGTGCGTTATGACAGAATGTTGAGTAGTCCTCTCTTGGTATTCTGTAGGTCTTTGGTGATTATATATGTCACCTGTGTTTGTATATGTCTGTTAACCCCGTTATCGTAATGAAACCAATCCTCACACCTTTCCATTGGTGAACCATAAGTTTGTTTAATGAATCTGTGATTGCCCTTCTCCGTGGCAATATCTGCCCTGGTATCCATTTTTAGGTAACACCTATAAGTGATATGATATGATATGTGTCTTTCACTTTCTGACTTACTACAAGTCACGTGATTACTTCTAGACTCATCTACGGTGCTGCAAATGGCATTGTGTCCTTTTTTCCCTTGGCTTCTATTCTGCCTTAGCAAGGTCCATTTTCAACAATGTGATTCCCTGAGGGTTGTGGATTAGCTGACCTGGGCAGCCTTACCCTGCCGGCCCGCCCTCCCCAGGTGTGCCTCGTTGAGGTCAATATAAACAGCGCTCCAGGCAGCAATAGCCCCTGAAGCTGTGCCTGACTCCATATTCTCTGCCCCGTCAGCAGTCTCGGGGCTGTGCTGGTGGGAGGGAGTGAGGGGCCACAGCTTTGTGGGTGGCCCGCTGTGAGTGGGGCTCTGCTGGCCATTCTGCAGGAGTTGTCAGGCTGCCACCTGTAAAGAAGAGGATGTGTCACCCATACCTTCAGCTGGAATTTCTCTCCGGACAGAGGTGAGGAAGGCAAAAAGCAGTGGGGGCCTGGACAGGAGGGGTATCTCAGGTAGGGCAATGGAAAGCTTCCGGAAGAGCGCCCGGGGCCAGGACCACCCTGGCTGGCCTGCAGGCACCAAGTTGGCCTGCGTGCTTTCGCTGGTGTGGCTCCACGGCCCTTCCTCTAGGATTTCAAGACCTTGTACATATTCAGGTGTTTTACCTGGGAAGGGTGGGAACAGTTCAGCAGCAGCTGGCCTGGGGCTCAGCTCACGTTTACTCACAGATGCCTCGGCACGGTCCCCCAGCTTTGCAATGAGGACGCTCCTTGCGTGGGGGGTGGGTTGCTGGCTGTATGGGAGATGGTTCCCCACCTCTGACCAATTTCAGAATTGTTTACCGCTGGAGCAAGTGCCCTGATAGGGTTTTCCTCTGTATAACTCGTGGGTTTAGGTTTTTTTTTTCTTTTATGGTTCAAGTTAGATTTTATTCCTCTTTTATGTATTTATAGATATAAGCATGGAAATAATTCATTCCTATAAATACATCTGTGTGACGGGAAGAACGTTTTTTTGTTTTATTTTTAAATTTTATTTTTTAAAATTTTGAAATTTAATTTTTATTTAATATTTTTATACAGCACGTTATTATTAGTTATGTATTTTATGCATATACATGTATACAGGTCAATCCCAATCTCCCAACTCATCCCACCACCACCACCCCATGGCTTCCCACACTTGGTGTCCATACGTTTGTTCTCTACCTGTGTGTCTCTATTTCTTCCCTGCAAAGCAGTTCATCTGTACCATTTTTTAGGCTCCACATATATGCATTAATATACAACATTTGTTTTCCTCTTTCTGACTTACTTCATTCTGTATGACAGTCTCTCGATCCATCGATGTCTCTACAAATGACCCAGTTTCATTCCTTTTTATGGCCGAGTAATATTCCATTTTATATATGTACCACATCTTTATCCATTCATCTGTCTGTGGGCATTTAGGTGGCTTCCATTACCTGACTATTGTAAAGAGTGCTGCAACGAACATTGTGGTGAATGTGCCTTTTTGATTTACGGTTTTCTCTGGGTATATGCCCAGAAGTGGGATTGCTGGATCAGATGGTAATTCTATTTCTAGTTTTTTTTAAGGAAACTCCACACTGTTCTCCATAGTGACTGTATCAATTTACATTCCCACCAATAGTGGAAGAGGGCTCCTTTTGTCCACACCCTCCCCAGAATTGGTTGTTTGTAGATTTTCTGATGATGCCGATTCTAACAGGTGTGAGGTGACACCTCATTGTAGTTTTGATTTGCATTTCTCTAATAATTAGTGCTGTTGAGCAGCTTTTCATGTGCGTCTTGGCCATCTCTGTGTCTCCTTTGAAGAAACCTCTCTTTAGATCTTCTGCCCATTTTTGTATTGGGTTGTTTGTTCTTTTAATATTAAGCTGCATGAGCTGTTTATATATATTGGAGATTAAACCTCTGTCCATTGATTCGTTTGCCTCGACTTTCGCCCATTCTGAGGGATGCCTTCTTCCATTCCCGTTTTTTCTAACAAAAAAGGAAAGAAAGGAAAAGAAGCAGAACACTAATGTGCGTAAAATATGCCTTTTGAAACGGTCGTTTTGAAATATGGACGTCCTTTGAATTTTTTGGTCGATATGTGACCCCAGGATTTGTTTTCAGGGCAGGTGTCATTTACAGGCCTGCAATGATTTTGAATATCAACTGACCATTAGCGCTGGGATTAAAGCTGCTGTTGTGTGAAACGGCCACAAGGTGGCAGCCGTTCTCCCTTACCAAATCTGGTGACTAGGGCAACAGAGCCTCAATGGAAGTGGTGTTCTAGATTGGAATTTAGAATGGAATGTGCCAGGAGAAAGCCCCTCAAGTTTGTCTCACTACTTCTTCGTGTTTTTAATTTAATTTTTTTATTTTTTATTACAGCAAGTTTGATTACAATGTTTGGCTTGTTGTAGGTGTGGAAGATGTGGTTCTTTTACACATATACAGATGTCTGTTCTTCCTGGGATCCTTTTCCCATGTGCGTTATGACAGAATGTTGAGTAGTCCTCTCTTGGTATTCTGTAGGTCTTTGGTGATTATATATGTCACCTGTGTTTGTATATGTCTGTTAACCCCGTTATCGTAATGAAACCAATCCTCACACCTTTCCATTGGTGAACCATAAGTTTGTTTAATGAATCTGTGATTGCCCTTCTCCGTGGCAATATCTGCCCTGGTATCCATTTTTAGGTAACACCTATAAGTGATATGATATGATATGTGTCTTTCACTTTCTGACTTACTACAAGTCACGTGATTACTTCTAGACTCATCTACGGTGCTGCAAATGGCATTGTGTCCTTTTTTCCCTTGGCTTCTATTCTGCCTTAGCGAGGTCCATTTTCAACAATGTGATTCCCTGAGGGTTGTGTATTAGCTGACCTGGGCAGCCTTACCCTGCCGGCCCGCCCTCCCCAGGTGTGCCTCGTTGAGGTCAATATAAACAGCGCTCCAGGCAGCAATAGCCCCTGAAGCTGTGCCTGACTCCATATTCTCTGCCCCGTCAGCAGTCTCGGGGCTGTGCTGGTGGGAGGGAGTGAGGGGCCACAGCTTTGTGGGTGGCCCGCTGTGAGTGGGGCTCTGCTGGCCATTCTGCAGGAGTTGTCAGGCTGCCACCTGTAAAGAAGAGGATGTGTCACCCATACCTTCAGCTGGAATTTCTCTCCGGACAGAGGTGAGGAAGGCAAAAAGCAGTGGGGGCCTGGACAGGAGGGGTATCTCAGGTAGGGCAATGGAAAGCTTCCGGAAGAGCGCCCGGGGCCAGGACCACCCTGGCTGGCCTGCAGGCACCAAGTTGGCCTGCGTGCTTTCGCTGGTGTGGCTCCACGGCCCTTCCTCTAGGATTTCAAGACCTTGTACATATTCAGGTGTTTTACCTGGGAAGGGTGGGAACAGTTCAGCAGCAGCTGGCCTGGGGCTCAGCTCACGTTTACTCACAGATGCCTCGGCACGGTCCCCCAGCTTTGCAATGAGGACGCTCCTTGCGTGGGGGGTGGGTTGCTGGCTGTATGGGAGATGGTTCCCCACCTCTGACCAATTTCAGAATTGTTTACCGCTGGAGCAAGTGCCCTGATAGGGTTTTCCTCTGTATAACTCGTGGGTTTAGGTTTTTTTTTCTTTTATGGTTCAAGTTAGATTTTATTCCTCTTTTATGTATTTATAGATATAAGCATGGAAATAATTCATTCCTATAAATACATCTGTGTGACGGGAAGAACGTTTTTTTGTTTTATTTTTAAATTTTATTTCTTAAAATTTTGAAATTTAATTTTTATTTAATATTTTTATACAGCACGTTATTATTAGTTATGTATTTTATGCATATACATGTATACAGGTCAATCCCAATCTCCCAACTCATCCCACCACCACCACCCCATGGCTTCCCACACTTGGTGTCCATACGTTTGTTCTCTACCTGTGTGTCTCTATTTCTTCCCTGCAAAGCAGTTCATCTGTACCATTATTTAGGCTCCACATATATGCATTAATATACAACATTTGTTTTCCTCTTTCTGACTTACTTCATTCTGTATGACAGTCTCTCGATCCATCGATGTCTCTACAAATGACCCAGTTTCATTCCTTTTTATGGCCGAGTAATATTCCATTTTATATATGTACCACATCTTTATCCATTCATCTGTCTGTGGGCATTTAGGTGGCTTCCATTACCTGACTATTGTAAAGAGTGCTGCAACGAACATTGTGGTGAATGTGCCTTTTGATTTACGGTTTTCTCTGGGTATATGCCCAGAAGTGGGATTGCTGGATCAGATGATGATTCTATTTCTAGTTTTTTTAAGGAAACTCCATACTGTTCTCCATAGTGACTGTATCAATTTACATTCCCACCAATAGTGGAAGAGGGCTCCTTTTGTCCACACCCTCCCCAGAATTGGTTGTTTGTAGATTTTCTGATGATGCCGATTCTAACAGGTGTGAGGTGATACCTCATTGTAGTTTTGATTTGCATTTCTCTAATAATTAGTGCTGTTGAGCAGCTTTTCATGTGCGTCTTGGCCATCTCTGTGTCTCCTTTGAAGAAATGTCTCTTTAGATCTTCTCCCCATTTTTGTATTGGGTTGTTTGTTTTTTTAATATTAAGCTGCATGAGCTGTTTATATATATTGGAGATTAAACCTCTGTCCATTGATTCGTTTGCCTCGACTTTCGCCCATTCTGAGGGATGCCTTTTTCCATTCCCGTTTTTTTTTAACAAAAAAGGAAAGAAAGGAAAAAAAGCAGAACACTAATGTGCGTAAAATATGCCTTTTGAAACGGTCGTTTTGAAATATGGACGTCCTTTGAATTTTTTGGTCGATATGTGACCCCAGGATTTGTTTTCAGGGCAGGTGTCATTTACAGGCCTGCATTGATTTTGAATATCAACTGACCATTAGCGCTGGGATTAAAGCTGCTGTTGTGTGAAACGGCCACAAGGTGGCAGCAGTTCTCCCTTACCAAATCTGGTGACTAGGGCAACAGAGCCTCAATGGAAGTGGTGTTCTAGATTGGAATTTAGAATGGAATGTGCCAGGAGAAAGCCCCTCAAGTTTGTCTCACTACTTCTTCTTCGTGTTTTTAATTTATTTATTTTTTATTTTTTATTACAGCAAGTTTGACTACAATGTTTGGCTTGTTGTAGGTGTGGAAGATGTGGTTCTTTTACACATATACAGATGTCTGTTCTTCCTGGGATCCTTTTCCCATGTACGTTATGACAGAATGTTGAGTAGTCCTCTCTTGGTATTCTGTAGGTCTTTGGTGATTATATATGTCACCTGTGTTTGTATATGTCTGTTAACCCCGATATCGTAATGAAACCAATCCTCACACCTTTCCATTGGTGAACCATAAGTTTGTTTAATGAATCTGTGATTGCCCTTCTCCGTGGCAATATCTGCCCTGGTATCCATTTTTAGGTAACACCTATAAGTGATATGATATGATATGTGTCTTTCACTTTCTGACTTACTACAAGTCACGTGATTACTTCTAGACTCATCTACGGTGCTGCAAATGGCATTGTGTCCTTTTTTCCCTTGGCATCTCTTCTGCCTTAGCGAGGTCCATTTTCAACAATGTGATTCCCTGAGGGTTGTGGATTAGCTGACCTGGGCAGCCTTACCCTGCCGGCCCGCCCTCCCCAGGTGTGCCTCGTTGAGGTCAATATAAACAGCGCTCCAGGCAGCAATAGCCCCTGAAGCTGTGCCTGACTCCATATTCTCTGCCCCGTCAGCAGTCTCGGGGCTGTGCTGGTGGGAGGGAGTGAGGGGCCACAGATTTGTGGGTGGCCCGCTGTGAGTGGGGCTCTGCTGGCCATTCTGCAGGAGTTGTCAGGCTGCCACCTGTAAAGAAGAGGATGTGTCACCCATACCTTCCGCTGGAATTTCTCTCCGGACAGAGGTGAGGAAGGCAAAAAGCAGTGGGGGCCGGGACAGGAGGGGTATCTCAGGTAGGGCAATGGAAAGCTTCCGGAAGAGCGCCCGGGGCCAGGACCACCCTGGCTGGCCTGCAGGCACCAAGTTGGCCTGCGTGCTTTCGCTGGTGTGGCTCCACGGCCCTTCCTCTAGGATTTCAAGACCTTGTACATATTCAGGTGTTTTACCTGGGAAGGGTGGGAACAGTTCAGCAGCAGCTGGCCTGGGGCTCAGCTCACGTTTACTCACAGATGTCTCGGCACGGACCCCAGCTTTGCAATGAGGACGCTCCTTGCGTGGGGGGTGGGTTGCTGGCTGTATGGGAGATGGTTCCCCACCTCTGACCAATTTCAGAATTGTTTACCGCTGGAGCAAGTGCCCTGATAGGGTTTTCCTCTGTATAACTTGTGGGTTAAGGTTTTTTATTTTTCTTTTATGTTTCAAGTTAGATTTTATTCCTCTTTTATGTATTTATAGATATAAGCATGGAAATAATTCATTCCTATAAATACATCTGTGTGACGGGAAGAACGTTTTTCTGTTTTATTTTTAAATTTTATTTTTTAAAATTTTGAAATTTAATTTTTATTTTTTTTATACAGCACGTTATTATTAGTTATGTATTTTATGCATATACATGTATACAGGTCAATCCCAATCTCCCAACTCATCCCACCACCACCACCCCATGGCTTCCCACACTTGGTGTCCATACGTTTGTTCTCTACCTCTGTGTCTCTATTTCTTCCTTGCAAAGCAGTTCATCTGTACCATTTTTTAGGCTCCACATATATGCATTAATATACAATATTTGTTTTCCTCTTTCTGACTTACTTCATTCTGTAGGACAGTCTCTCGATCCATCGATGTCTCTACAAATGACCCAGATTCATTCCTTTTTATGGCCGAGTAATATTCCATTTTATATATGTACCACATCTTTATCCATTCATCTGTCTGTGGGCATTTAGGTGGCTTCCATTACCTGACTATTGTAAAGAGTGCTGCAACGAACATTGTGGTGAATGTGCCTTTTTGATTTACGGTTTTCTCTGGGTATATGCCCAGAAGTGGGATTGCTGGATCAGATGGTAATTCTATTTCTAGTTTTTTTAAGGAAACTCCATACTGTTCTCCATAGTGACTGTATCAATTTACATTCCCACCAATAGTGGAAGAGGGCTCCTTTTGTCCACACCCTCCCCAGAATTGGTTGTTTGTAGATTTTCTGATGATGCCGATTCTAACAGGTGTGAGGTGACACCTCATTGTAGTTTTGACTTGCATTTCTCTAATAATTAGTGCTGTTGAGCAGCTTTTCATGTGCGTCTTGGCCATCTCTGTGTCTCCTTTGAAGAAACCTCTCTTTAGATCTTCTGCCCATTTTTGTATTGGGTTGTTTGTTCTTTTAATATTAAGCTGCATGAGCTGTTTATATATATTGGAGATTAAACCTCTGTCCATTGATTCGTTTGCCTCGACTTTCGCCCATTCTGAGGGATGCCTTTTTCCATTCCCGTTTTTTCTAACAAAAAAGGAAAGAAAGGAAAAGAAGCAGAACACTAATGTGCGTAAAATATGCCTTTTGAAATGGTCGTTTTGAAATATGGACGTCCTTTGAATTTTTTGGTCGATATGTGACCCCAGGATTTGTTTTCAGGGCAGGTGTCATTTACAGGCCTGCAATGATTCTGAATATCAACTGACCATTAGCGCTGGGATTAAAGCTGCTGTTGTGTGAAACGGCCACAAGGTGGCAGCAGTTCTCCCTTACCAAATCTGGTGACTAGGGCAACAGAGCCTCAATGGAAGTGGTGTTCTAGATTGGAATTTAGAATGGAATGTGCCAGGAGAAAGCCCCTCAAGTTTGTCTCACTACTTCTTCGTGTTTTTAATTTAATTTTTTTGTTTTTTATTACAGCAAGTTTGATTACAATGTTTGGCTTGTTGTAGGTGTGGAAGATGTGGTTCTTTTACACATATACAGATGTCTGTTCTTCCTGGGATCCTTTTCCCATGTACGTTATGACAGAATGTTGAGTAGTCCT
Organism: Mesoplodon mirus; assembly: GCF_964341445.2. NCBI lineage: Eukaryota > Metazoa > Chordata > Mammalia > Artiodactyla > Ziphiidae > Mesoplodon > Mesoplodon mirus. The sequence continues at coordinate 126,235,757 of NC_138984.1, forward strand.
CTCTTGGTATTCTGTAGGTCTTTGGTGATTATATATGTCACCTGTGTTTGTATATGTCTGTTAACCCCGTTATCGTAATGAAACCAATCCTCACACCTTTCCATTGGTGAACCATAAGTTTGTTTAATGAATCTGTGATTGCCCTTCTCCGTGGCAATATCTGCCCTGGTATCCATTTTTAGGTAACACCTATAAGTGATATGATATGATATGTGTCTTTCACTTTCTGACTTACTACAAGTCACGTGATTACTTCTAGACTCATCTACGGTGCTGCAAATGGCATTGTGTCCTTTTTTCCCTTGGCTTCTATTCTGCCTTAGCGAGGTCCATTTTCAACAATGTGATTCCCTGAGGGTTGTGGATTAGCTGACCTCGGCAGCCTTACCCAGACGGCCCGCCCTCCCCAGGTGTGCCTCGTTGAGGTCAATATAAACAGCGCTCCAGGCAGCAATAGCCCCTGAAGCTGTGCCTGACTCCATATTCTCTGCCCCGTCAGCAGTCTCGGGGCTGTGCTGGTGGGAGGGAGTGAGGGGCCACAGCTTTGTGGGTGGCCCGCTGTGAGTGGGGCTCTGCTGGCCATTCTGCAGGAGTTGTCAGGCTGCCACCTGTAAAGAAGAGGATGTGTCACCCATACCTTCAGCTGGAATTTCTCTCCGGACAGAGGTGAGGAAGGCAAAAAGCAGTGGGGGCCTGGACAGGAGGGGTATCTCAGGTAGGGCAATGGAAAGCTTCCGGAAGAGCGCCCGGGGCCAGGACCACCCTGGCTGGCCTGCAGGCACCAAGTTGGCCTGCGTGCTTTCGCTGGTGTGGCTCCACGGCCCTTCCTCTAGGATTTCAAGACCTTGTACATATTCAGGTGTTTTACCTGGGAAGGGTGGGAACAGTTCAGCAGCAGCTGGCCTGGGGCTCAGCTCACGTTTACTCACAGATGTCTCGGCACGGACCCCAGCTTTGCAATGAGGACGCTCCTTGCATGGGGGGTGGGTTGCTGGCTGTATGGGAGATGGTTCCCCACCTCTGACCAATTTCAGAATTGTTTACCGCTGGAGCAAGTGCCCTGATAGGGTTTTCCTCTGTATAACACGTGGGTTTAGGTTTTTTTTTTCTTTTATGGTTCAAGTTAGATTTTATTCCTCTTTTATGTATTTATAGATATAAGCATGGAAATAATTCATTCCTATAAATACATCTGTGTGACGGGAAGAACGTTTTTTTGTTTTATTTTTAAATTTTATTTTTTAAAATTTTGAAATTTAATTTTTATTTAATATTTTTATACAGCACGTTATTATTAGTTATGTATTTTATGCATATACATGTATACAGGTCAATCCCAATCTCCCAACTCATCCCACCACCACCACCCCATGGCTTCCCACACTTGGTGTCCATACGTTTGTTCTCTACCTCTGTGTCTCTATTTCTTCCCTGCAAAGCAGTTCATCTGTACCATTTTTTAGGCTCCACATATATTCATTAATATACAACATTTGTTTTCCTCTTTCTGACTTACTTCATTCTGTATGACAGTCTCTCGATCCATCGATGTCTCTACAAATGACCCAGTTTCATTCCTTTTTATGGCCGAGTAATATTCCATTTTATATATGTACCACATCTTTATCCATTCATCTGTCTGTGGGCATTTAGGTGGCTTCCATTACCTGGCTATTGTAAAGAGTGCTGCAACGAACATTGTGGTGAATGTGCCTTTTTGATTTACGGTTTTCTCTGGGTATATGCCCAGAAGTGGGATTGCTGGATCAGATGTTGATTCTATTTCTAGTTTTTTTAAGGAAACTCCATACTGTTCTCCATAGTGACTGTATCAATTTACATTCCCACCAATAGTGGAAGAGGGCTCCTTTTGTCCACACCCTCCCCAGAATTGGTTGTTTGTAGATTTTCTGATGATGCCGATTCTAACAGGTGTGAGGTGATACCTCATTGTAGTTTTGATTTGCATTTCTCTAATAATTAGTGCTGTTGAGCAGCTTTTCATGTGCGTCTTGGCCATCTCTGTGTCTCCTTTGAAGAAATGTCTCTTTAGATCTTCTGCCCATTTTTGTATTGGGTTGTTTGTTTTTTTAATATAAAGCTGCATGAGCTGTTTATATATATTGGAGATTAAACCTCTGTCCATTGATTCGTTTGCCTCGACTTTCGCCCATTCTGAGGGATGCCTTTTTCCATTCCCGTTTTTTCTAACAAAAAAGGAAAGAAAGGAAAAGAAGCAGAACACTAATGTGCGTAAAATATGCCTTTTGAAACGGTCGTTTTGAAATATGGACGTCCTTTGAATTTTTTGGTCGATATGTGACCCCAGGATTTGTTTTCAGGGCAGGTGTCATTTACAGGCCTGCATTGATTTTGAATATCAACTGACCATTAGCGCTGGGATTAAAGCTGCTGTTGTGTGAAACGGCCACAAGGTGGCAGCAGTTCTCCCTTACCAAATCTGGTGACTAGGGCAACAGAGCCTCAATGGAAGTGGTGTTCTAGATTGGAATTTAGAATGGAATGTGCCAGGAGAAAGCCCCTCAAGTTTGTCTCACTACTTCTTCGTGTTTTTAATTTAATTTTTTTATTTTTTATTACAGCAAGTTTGATTACAATGTTTGGCTTGTTGTAGGTGTGGAAGATGTGGTTCTTTTACACATATACAGATGTCTGTTCTTCCTGGGATCCTTTTCCCATGTACGTTATGACAGAATGTTGAGTAGTCCTCTCTTGGTATTCCGTAGGTCTTTGGTGATTATATATGTCACCTGTGTTTGTATATGTCTGTTAACCCCGATATCGTAATGAAACCAATCCTCACACCTTTCCATTGGTGAACCATAAGTTTGTTTAATGAATCTGTGATTGCCCTTCTCCGTGGCAATATCTGCCCTGGTATCCATTTTTAGGTAACACCTATAAGTGATATGATATGATATGTGTCTTTCACTTTCTGACTTACTACAAGTCACGTGATTACTTCTAGACTCATCTACGGTGCTGCAAATGGCATTGTGTCCTTTTTTCCCTTGGCATCTCTTCTGCCTTAGCGAGGTCCATTTTCAACAATGTGATTCCCTGAGGGTTGTGGATTAGCTGACCTGGGCAGCCTTACCCTGCCGGCCCGCCCTCTCCAGGTGTGCCTCGTTGAGGTCAATATAAACAGCGCTCCAGGCATCAATAGCCCCTGAAGCTGTGCCTGACTCCATATTCTCTGCCCCGTCAGCAGTCTCGGGGCTGTGCTGGTGGGAGGGAGTGAGGGGCCACAGATTTGTGGGTGGCCCGCTGTGAGTGGGGCTCTGCTGGCCATTCTGCAGGAGTTGTCAGGCTGCCACCTGTAAAGAAGAGGATGTGTCACCCATACCTTCCGCTGGAATTTCTCTCCGGACAGAGGTGAGGAAGGCAAAAAGCAGTGGGGGCCTGGACAGGAGGGGTATCTCAGGTAGGGCAATGGAAAGCTTCCAGAAGAGCGCCCGGGATCAGGACCACCCTGGCTGGCCTGCAGGCACCAAGTTGGCCTGCGTGCTTTCACTGGTGTGGCTCCACGGCCCTTCCTCTAGGCTTTCAAGACCTTGTACATATTCAGGTGTTTTACCTGGGAAGGGTGGGAACAGTTCAGCAGCAGCTGGCCTGGGGCTCAGCTCACGTTTACTCATAGATGCCTCGGCACAGTCCCCCAGCTTTGCAATGGGGACGCTCCTTGCATGGGGGGTGGGTTGCTGGCGGTATGGGAGATGGTTCCCCACCTCTGACCAATTTCAGAATTGTTTACTGCTGGAGCAAGTGCCCTGATAGGGTTTTCCTCTGTATAACTCGTGGGTTAAGGTTTTTTATTTTTCTTTTATGTTTCAAGTTAGATTTTATTCCTCTTTTATGTATTTATAGATATAAGCATGGAAATAATTCATTCCTATAAATACATCTGTGTGACGGGAAGAACGTTTTTCTGTTTTATTTTTAAATTTTATTTTTTAAAATTTTGAAATTTAATTTTTATTTTTTTTATACAGCACGTTATTATTAGTTATGTATTTTATGCATATACATGCATACAGGTCAATCCCAATCTCCCAACTCATCCCACCACCACCACCCCATGGCTTCCCACACTTGGTGTCCATACGTTTGTTCTCTACCTCTGTGTCTCTATTTCTTCCTTGCAAAGCAGTTCATCTGTACCATTTTTTAGGCTCCACATATATGCATTAATATACAATATTTGTTTTCCACTTTCTGACTTACTTCATTCTGTATGACAGTCTCTCGATCCATCGATGTCTCTACAAATGACCCAGTTTCATTCCTTTTTATGGCCGAGTAATATTCCATTTTATATATGTACCACATCTTTTTCCATTCATCTGTCTGTGGGCATTTAGGTGGCTTCCATTACCTGGCTCTTGTAAAGAGTGCTGCAACGAACATTGTGGTGAATGTGCCTTTTTGATTTACGGTTTTCTCTGGGTATATGCCCAGAAGTGGGATTGCTGGATCAGATGGTAATTCTATTTCTAGTTTTTTTAAGGAAACTCCATACTGTTCTCCATAGTGACTGTATCAATTTACATTCCCACCAATAGTGGAAGAGGGCTCCTTTTGTCCACACCCTCCCCAGAATAGGTTGTTTGTAGATTTTCTGATGATGCCGATTCTAACAGGTGTGAGGTGACACCTCATTGTAGTTTTGATTTGCATTTCTCTAATAATTAGTGCTGTTGAGCAGCTTTTCATGTGCGTCTTGGCCATCTCTGTGTCTCCTTTGAAGAAACCTCTCTTTGGATCTTCAGCCCATTTTTGTATTGGGTTGTTTGTTCTTTTAATATTAAGCTGCATGAGCTGTTTATATATATTGGAGATTAAACCTCTGTCCATTGATTCGTTTGCAACGATTTTCGCCCATTCTGAGGGATGCCTTTTTCCATTCCCGTTTTTTCTAACAAAAAAGGAAAGAAAGGAAAAGAAGCAGAACACTAATGTGTGTAAAATATGCCTTTTGAAACGGTCGTTATGAAATATGGACGTCCTTTGAATTTTTTGGTCGATATGTGACCCCAGGATTTGTTTTCAGGGCAGGTGTCATTTACAGGCCTGCAATGATTCTGAATATCAACTGACAATTAGCGCTGGGATTAAAGCTGCTGTTGTGTGAAACGGGCACAAGGTGGCAGCCGTTCTCCCTTACCAAATCTGGTGACTAGGGCAACAGAGCCTCAATGGAAGTGGTGTTCTAGATTGGAATTTAGAATGGAATGTGCCAGGAGAAAGCCCCTCAAGTTTGTCTCACTACTTCTTCGTGTTTTTAATTTAATTTTTTTTATTTTTTATTACAGCAAGTTTGATTACAATGTTTGGTTGTTGTAGGTGTGGAAGATGTGGTTCTTTTACACATATACAGATGTCTGTTCTTCCTGGGATCCTTTTCCCATGTACGTTATGACAGAATGTTGAGTAGTCCTCTCTTGGTATTCTGTAGGTCTTTGGTGATTATATATGTCACCTGTGTTTGTATATGTCTGTTAACCCCGTTATCGTTATGAAACCGATCCTCACACATTTCCATTGGTGAACCATAAGTTTGTTTAATGAATCTGTGATTGCCCTTCTCCGTGGCAATATCTGCCCTGGTATCCATTTTTAGGTAACACCTATAAGTGATATGATATGATATGTGTCTTTCACTTTCTGACTTACTACAAGTCACGTGATTACTTCTAGACTCATCTACGGTGCTGCAAATGGCATTGTGTCCTTTTTTCCCTTGGCTTCTATTCTGCCTTAGCGAGGTCCATTTTCAACAATGTGATTCCCTGAGGGTTGTGGATTAGCTGACCTGGGCAGCCTTACCCTGCCGGCCCGCCCTCCCCAGGTGTGCCTCGTTGAGGTCAATATAAACAGCGCTCCAGGCAGCAATAGCCCCTGAAGCTGTGCCTGACTCCATATTCTCTGCCCCGTCAGCAGTCTCGGGGCTGTGCTGGTGGGAGGGAGTGAGGGGCCACAGCTTTGTGGGTGGCCCGCTGTTAGTGGGGCTCTGCTGGCCATTCTGCAGGAGTTGTCAGGCTGCCACCTGTAAAGAAGAGGATGTGTCACCCATACCTTCCGCTGGAATTTCTCTCCGGACAGAGGTGAGGAAGGCAAAAAGCAGTGGGGGCCGGGACAGGAGGGGTATCTCAGGTAGGGCAATGGAAAGCTTCCAGAAGAGCGCCCGGGGCCAGGACCACCCTGGCTGGCCTGCAGGCACCAAGTTGGCCTGCGTGCTTTTGCTGGTGTGTCTCCACGGCCCTTCCTCTAGGCTTTCAAGACCTTGTACATATTCATGTGTTTTACCTGGGAAGGGTGGGAACAGTTCAGCAGCAGCTGGCCTGGGGCTCAGCTCACGTTTACTCATAGATGCCTCGGCACGGTCCCCCAGCTTTGCAATGAGGACGCTCCTTGCGTGGGGGGTGGGTTGCTGGCGGTATGGGAGATGGTTCCCCACCTCTGACCAATTTCAGAATTGTTTACTGCTGGAGCAAGTGCCCTGATAGGGTTTTCCTCTGTATAACTCGTGGGTTAAGGTTTTTTATTTTTCTTTTATGTTTCAAGTTAGATTTTATTCCTCTTTTATGTATTTATAGATATAAGCATGGAAATAATTCATTCCTATAAATACATCTGTGTGACGGGAAGAACGTTTTTCTGTTTTATTTTTAAATTTTATTTTTTAAAATTTTGAAATTTAATTTTTATTTTTTTTATACAGCACGTTATTATTAGTTATGTATTTTATGCATATACATGTATACAGGTCAATCCCAATCTCCCAACTCATCCCACCACCACCACCCCATGGCTTCCCACACTTGGTGTCCATACGTTTGTTCTCTACCTCTGTGTCTCTATTTCTTCCTTGCAAAGCAGTTCATCTGTACCATTTTTTAGGCTCCACATATATGCATTAATATACAATATTTGTTTTCCTCTTTCTGACTTACTTCATTCTGTATGACAGTCTCTCGATCCATCGATGTCTCTACAAATGACCCAGTTTCATTCCTTTTTATGGCCGAGTAATATTCCATTTTATATATGTACCACATCTTTATCCATTCATCTGTCTGTGGGCATTTAGGTGGCTTCCATTACCTGGCTCTTGTAAAGAGTGCTGCAACGAACATTGTGGTGAATGTGCCTTTTTGATTTACGGTTTTCTCTGGGTATATGCCCAGAAGTGGGATTGCTGGATCAGATGGTAATTCTATTTCTAGTTTTTTTAAGGAAACTCCATACTGTTCTCCATAGTGACTGTATCAATTTACATTCCCACCAATAGTGGAAGAGGGCTCCTTTTGTCCACACCCTCCCCAGAATAGGTTGTTTGTAGATTTTCTGATGATGCCGATTCTAACAGGTGTGAGGTGACACCTCATTGTAGTTTTGATTTGCATTTCTCTAATAATTAGTGCTGTTGAGCAGCTTTTCATGTGCGTCTTGGCCATCTCTGTGTCTCCTTTGAAGAAACCTCTCTTTAGATCTTCTGCCCATTTTTGTATTGGGTTGTTTGTTCTTTTAATATTAAGCTGCATGAGCTGTTTATATATATTGGAGATTAAACCTCTGTCCATTGATTCGTTTGCAACGATTTTCGCCCATTCTGAGGGATGCCTTTTTCCATTCCCGTTTTTTCTAACAAAAAAGGAAAGAAAGGAAAAGAAGCAGAACACTAATGTGCGTAAAATATGCCTTTTGAAACGGTCGTTTTGAAATATGGACGTCCTTTGAATTTTTTGGTCGATATGTGACCCCAGGATTTGTTTTCAGGGCAGGTGTCATTTACAGGCCTGCAATGATTTTGAATATCAACTGACCATTAGCGCTGGGATTAAAGCTGCTGTTGTGTGAAACGGCCACAAGGTGGCAGCCGTTCTCCCTTACCAAATCTGGTGAATAGGGCAACAGAGCCTCAATGGAAGTGGTGTTCTAGATTGGAATTTAGAATGGAATGTGCCAGGAGAAAGCCCCTCAAGTTTGTCTCACTACTTCTTCTTCGTGTTTTTAATTTATTTTGTTTTATTTTTTATTACAGCAAGTTTGATTACAATGTTTGGCTTGTTGTAGGTGTGGAAGATGTGGTTCTTTTACACATATACAGATGTCTGTTCTTCCTGGGATCCTTTTCCCATGTACGTTATGACAGAATGTTGAGTAGTCCTCTCTTGGTATTCTGTAGGTCTTTGGTGATTATATATGTCACCTGTGTTTGTATATGTCTCTTAACCCCGATATCATAATGAAACCAATCCTCACACCTTTCCATTGGTGAACCATAAGTTTGTTTAATGAATCTGTGATTGCCCTTCTCCGTGGCAATATCTGCCCTGGTATCCATTTTTAGGTAACACCTATAAGTGATATGATATGATATGTGTCTTTCACTTTCTGACTTACTACAAGTCACGTGATTACTTCTAGACTCATCTACGGTGCTGCAAATGGCATTGTGTCCTTTTTTCCCTTGGCTTCTATTCTGCCTTAGCGAGGTCCATTTTCAACAATGTGATTCCCTGAGGGTTGTGGATTAGCTGACCTGGGCAGCCTTACCCTGCCGGCCCGCCCTCCCCAGTTGTGCCTCGTTGAGGTCAATATAAACAGCGCTCCAGGCAGCAATAGCCCCTGAAGCTGTGCCTGACTCCATATTCTCTGCCCCGTCAGCAGTCTCGGGGCTGTGCTGGTGGGAGGGAGTGAGGGGCCACAGCTTTGTGGGTGGCCCGCTGTGAGTGGGGCTCTGCTGGCCATTCTGCAGGAGTTGTCAGGCTGCCACCTGTAAAGAAGAGGATGTGTCACCCATACCTTCCGCTGGAATTTCTCTCCGGACAGAGGTGAGGAAGGCAAAAAGCAGTGGGGGCCTGGACAGGAGGGGTATCTCAGGTAGGGCAATGGAAAGCTTCCGGAAGAGCGCCCGGGGCCAGGACCACCCTGGCTGGCCTGCAGGCACCAAGTTGGCCTGCGTGCTTTCGCTGGTGTGGCTCCACGGCCCTTCCTCTAGGATTTCAAGACCTTGTACATATTCAGGTGTTTTACCTGGGAAGGGTGGGAACAGTTCAGCAGCAGCTGGCCTGGGGCTCAGCTCACGTTTACTCACAGATGCCTCGGCACGGTCCCCCAGCTTTGCAATGAGGACGCTCCTTGCGTGGGGGTTGGGTTGCTGGCTGTATGGGAGATGGTTCCCCACCTCTGACCAATTTCAGAATTGTTTACCGCTGGAGCAAGTGCCCTGATAGGGTTTTCCTCTGTATAACTCGTGGGTTCAGGTTTTTTTTTTCTTTTATGGTTCAAGTTAGATTTTATTCCTCTTTTATGTATTTATAGATATAAGCATGGAAATAATTCATTCCTATAAATACATCTGTGTGACGGGAAGAACGTTTTTCTGTTTTATTTTTAAATTTTATTTTTTAAAATTTTGAAATTTAATTTTTATTTAATATTTTCATACAGCACGTTATTATTAGTTATGTATTTTATGCATATACATGTATACAGGTCAATCCCAATCTCCCAACTCATCCCACAACCACCACCCCATGGCTTCCCACACTTGGTGTCCATACGTTTGTTCTCTACCTCTGTGTCTCTATTTCTTCCCTGCAAAGCAGTTCATCTGTAGCATTTTTTAGGCTCCACCTATATGCATTAATATACAACATTTGTATTCCTCTTTCTGACTTACTTCATTCTTTATGACAGTCTCTCGATCCATCGATGTCTCTACAAATGACCCAGTTTCATTCCTTTTTATGGCCGAGTAATATTCTATTTTATATATGTACCACATCTTTCTCCATTCATCTGTCTGTGGGCATTTAGGTGGCTTCCATTACCTGGCTATTTTAAAGACTGCTGCAACGAACATTGTGGTGAATGTGCCTTTTTGATTTACGGTTTTCTCTGGGTATATGCCCAGAAGTGAGATTGCTGTATCATATGGTGATTCTATTTCTAGTTATTTTAAGGAAACTCCATAGTGTTCTCCATAGTGACTGTAACAATTTACATTCCCACCAATAGTGGAAGAGGGCTCCTTTTGTCCACACCCTCCCCAGAATAGGTTGTTTGTAGATTTTCTGATGATGCCGATTCTAACAGGTGTGAGGTGATACCTCATTGTAGTTTTGATTTGCATTTCTCTAATAATTAGTGCTGTTGAGCAGCTTTTCATGTGCGTCTTGGCCATCTCTGTGTCTCCTTTGAAGAAATGTCTCTTTAGATCTTCTGCCCATTTTTGTATTGGGTTGTTTGTTTTTTTAATATTAAGCTGCATGAGCTGTTTATATATATTGGAGATTAAACCTCTGTCCATTGATTCGTTTGCCTCGACTTTCGCCCATTCTGAGGGATGCCTTTTTCCATTCCCGTTTTTTTTTAACAAAAAAGGAAAGAAAGGAAAAAAAGCAGAACACTAATGTGCGTAAAATATGCCTTTTGAAACGGTCGTTTTGAAATATGGACGTCCTTTGAATTTTTTGGTCGATATGTGACCCCAGGATTTGTTTTCAGGGCAGGTGTCATTTATAGGCCTGCATTGATTTTGAATATCAACTGACCATTAGCGCTGGGATTAAAGCTGCTGTTGTGTGAAACGGCCACAAGGTGGCAGCAGTTCTCCCTTACCAAATCTGGTGACTAGGGCAACAGAGCCTCAATGGAAGTGGTGTTCTAGATTGGAATTTAGAATGGAATGTGCCAGGAGAAAGCCCCTCAAGTTTGTCTCACTACTTCTTCTTCGTGTTTTTAATTTATTTTTTTTTTATTTTTTATTACAGCAAGATTGATTACAATGTTTGGCTTGTTGTAGGTGTGGAAGATGTGGTTCTTTTACACATATACAGATGTCTGTTCTTCCTGGGATCCTTCTCCCATGTACGTTATGACAGAATGTTGAGTAGTCCTCTCTTGCTATTCTGTAGGTCTTTGGTGATTATATATGTCACCTGTGTTTGTATATGTCTGTTAACCCCGATATCGTAATGAAACCAATCCTCACACCTTTCCATTGGTGAACCATAAGTTTGTTTAATGAATCTGTGATTGCCCTTCTCCGTGGCAATATCTGCCCTGGTATCCATTTTTAGGTAACACCTATAAGTGATATGATATGATATGTGTCTTTCACTTTCTGACTTACTACAAGTCACGTGATTACTTCTAGACTCATCTACGGTGCTGCAAATGGCATTGTGTCCTTTTTTCCCTTGGCTTCTATTCTGCCTTAGCGAGGTCCATTTTCAACAATGTGATTCCCTGAGGGTTGTGGATTAGCTGACCTGGGCAGCCTTACACTGCCGGCCCGCCCTCCCCAGTTGTGCCTCGTTGAGTTCAATATAAACAGCGCTCCAGGCAGCAATAGCCCCTGAAGCTGTGCCTGACTCCATATTCTCTGCCCCGTCAGCAGTCTCGGGGCTGTGCTGGTGGGAGGGAGTGAGGGGCCACAGCTTTGTGGGTGGCCCGCTGTGAGTGGGGCTCTGCTGGCCATTCTGCAGGAGTTGTCAGGCTGCCACCTGTAAAGAAGAGGATGTGTCACCCATACCTTCCGCTGGAATTTCTCTCCGGACAGAGGTGAGGAAGGCAAAAAGCAGTGGGGGCCTGGACAGGAGGGGTATCTCAGGTAGGGCAATGGAAAGCTTCCGGAAGAGCGCCCGGGGCCAGGACCACCCTGGCTGGCCTGCAGGCACCAAGTTGGCCTGCGTGCTTTCGCTGGTGTGGCTCCACGGCCCTTCCTCTAGGATTTCAAGACCTTGTACATATTCAGGTGTTTTACCTGGGAAGGGTGGGAACAGTTCAGCAGCAGCTGGCCTGGGGCTCAGCTCACGTTTACTCACAGATGCCTCGGCACGGTCCCCCAGCTTTGCAATGAGGACGCTCCTTGCGTGGGGGGTGGGTTGCTGGCTGTATGGGAGATGGTTCCCCACCTCTGACCAATTTCAGAATTGTTTACCGCTGGAGCAAGTGCCCTGATAGGGTTTTCCTCTGTATAACTCGTGGGTTCAGGTTTTTTTTTCTTTTATGGTTCAAGTTAGATTTTATTCCTCTTTTATGTATTTATAGATATAAGCATGGAAATAATTCATTCCTATAAATACATCTGTGTGACGGGAAGAACGTTTTTCTGTTTTATTTTTAAATTTTATTTTTTAAAATTTTGAAATTTAATTTTTATTTAATATTTTCATACAGCACGTTATTATTAGTTATGTATTTTATGCATATACATGTATACAGGTCAATCCCAATCTCCCAACTCATCCCACCACCACCACCCCATGGCTTCCCTCACTTGGTGTCCATACGTTTGTTCTCTACCTCTGTGTCTCTATTTCTTCCCTGCAAAGCAGTTCATCTGTACCATTTTTTAGGCTCCACCTATATGCATTAATATACAACATTTGTATTCCTCTTTCTGACTTACTTCATTCTTTATGACAGTCTCTCGATCCATCGATGTCTCTACAAATGACCCAGTTTCATTCCTTTTTATGGCCGAGTAATATTCCATTTTATGTATGTACCACATCTTTATCCATTCATCTGTCTGTGGGCATTTAGGTGGCTTCCATTACCTGGCTATTTTAAAGACTGCTGCAACGAACATTGTGGTGAATGTGCCTTTTTGATTTACGGTTTTCTCTGGGTATATGCCCAGAAGTGAGATTGCTGGATCAGATGGTGATTCTATTTCTAGTTATTTTAAGGAAACTCCATAGTGTTCTCCATAGTGACTGTAACAATTTACATTCCCACCAATAGTGGAAGAGGGCTCCTTTTGTCCACACCCTCCCCAGAATTGGTTGTTTGTAGATTTTCTGATGATGCCGATTCTAACAGGTGTGAGGTGATACCTCATTGTAGTTTTGATTTGCATTTCTCTAATAATTAGTGCTGTTGAGCAGCTTTTCATGTGCGTCTTGGCCATCTCTGTGTCTCCTTTGAAGAAATGTCTCTTTAGATCTTCTGCCCATTTTTGTATTGGGTTGTTTGTTTTTTTAATATTAAGCTGCATGAGCTGTTTATATATATTGGAGATTAAACCTCTGTCCATTGATTCGTTTGCCTCGACTTTCGCCCATTCTGAGGGATGCCTTTTTCCATTCCCGTTTTTTTTTAACAAAAAAGGAAAGAAAGGAAAAAAAGCAGAACACTAATGTGCGTAAAATATGCCTTTTGAAACGGTCGTTTTGAAATATGGACGTCCTTTGAATTTTTTGGTCGATATGTGACCCCAGGATTTGTTTTCAGGGCAGGTGTCATTTATAGGCCTGCATTGATTTTGAATATCAACTGACCATTAGCGCTGGGATTAAAGCTGCTGTTGTGTGAAACGGCCACAAGGTGGCAGCAGTTCTCCCTTACCAAATCTGGTGACTAGGGCAACAGAGCCTCAATGGAAGTGGTGTTCTAGATTGGAATTTAGAATGGAATGTGCCAGGAGAAAGCCCCTCAAGTTTGTCTCACTACTTCTTCTTCGTGTTTTTAATTTAATTTTTTTTTATTTTTTATTACAGCAAGATTGATTACAATGTTTGGCTTGTTGTAGGTGTGGAAGATGTGGTTCTTTTACACATATACAGATGTCTGTTCTTCCTGGGATCCTTTTCCCATGTACGTTATGACAGAATGTTGAGTAGTCCTCTCTTGGTATTCTGTAGGTCTTTGGTGATTATATATGTCACCTGTGTTTGTATATGTCTGTTAACCCCGATATCGTAATGAAACCAATCCTCACACCTTTCCATTGGTGAACCATAAGTTTGTTTAATGAATCTGTGATTGCCCTTCTCCGTGGCAATATCTGCCCTGGTATCCATTTTTAGGTAACACCTATAAGTGATATGATATGATATGTGTCTTTCACTTTCTGACTTACTACAAGTCACGTGATTACTTCTAGACTCATCTACGGTGCTGCAAATGGCATTGTGTCCTTTTTTCCCTTGGCATCTCTTCTGCCTTAGCGAGGTCCATTTTCAACAATGTGATTCCCTGAGGGTTGTGGATTAGCTGACCTGGGCAGCCTTACACTGCCGGCCCGCCCTCCCCAGGTGTGCCTCGTTGAGGTCAATATAAACAGCGCTCCAGGCAGCAATAGCCCCTGAAGCTGTGCCTGACTCCATATTCTCTGCCCCGTCAGCAGTCTCGGGGCTGTGCTGGTGGGAGGGAGTGAGGGGCCACAGCTTTGTGGGTGGCCCGCTGTGAGTGGGGCTCTGCTGGCCATTCTGCAGGAGTTGTCAGGCTGCCACCTGTAAAGAAGAGGATGTGTCACCCATACCTTCCGCTGGAATTTCTCTCCGGACAGAGGTGAGGAAGGCAAAAAGCAGTGGGGGCCTGGACAGGAGGGGTATCTCAGGTAGGGCAATGGAAAGCTTCTGGAAGAGCGCCCGGGGCCAGGACCACCCTGGCTGGCCTGCAGGCACCAAGTTGGCCTGCGTGCTTTCGCTGGTGTGGCTCCACGGCCCTTCCTCTAGGATTTCAAGACCTTGTACATATTCAGGTGTTTTACCTGGGAAGGGTGGGAACAGTTCAGCAGCAGCTGGCCTGGGGCTCAGCTCACGTTTACTCACAGATGCCTCGGCACGGTCCCTCAGCTTTGTAATGAGGACGCTCCTTGCGTGGGGGGTGGGTTGCTGGCGGTATGGGAGATGGTTCCCCACCTCTGACCAATTTCAGAATTGTTTACCGCTGGAGCAAGTGCCCTGATAGGGTTTTCCTCTGTATAACTCGTGGGTTAAGGTTTTTTATTTTTCTTTTATGTTTCAAGTTAGATTTTATTCCTCTTTTATGTATTTATAGATATAAGCATGGAAATAATTCATTCCTATAAATACATCTGTGTGACGGGAAGAAGGTTTTTCTGTTTTATTTTTAAATTTTATTTTTTAAAATTTTGAAATTTAATTTTTATTTTTTTTATACAGCACGTTATTATTAGTTATGTATTTTATGCATATACATGTATACAGGTCAATCCCAATCTCCCAACTCATCCCACCACCACCACCCCATGGCTTCCCACACTTGGTGTCCATACGTTTGTTCTCTACCTCTGTGTCTCTATTTCTTCCTTGCAAAGCAGTTCATCTGTACCATTTTTTAGGCTCCACATATATGCATTAATATACAATATTTGTTTTCCTCTTTCTGACTTACTTCATTCTGTATGACAGTCTCTCGATCCATCGATGTCTCTACAAATGACCCAGTTTCATTCCTTTTTATGGCCGAGTAATATTCCATTTTATATATGTACCACATCTTTATCCATTCATCTGTCTGTGGGCATTTAGGTGGCTTCCATTACCTGGCTCTTGTAAAGAGTGCTGCAACGAACATTGTGGTGAATGTGCCTTTTTGATTTACGGTTTTCTCTGGGTATATGCCCAGAAGTGGGATTGCTGGATCAGATGGTAATTCTATTTCTAGTTTTTTTAAGGAAACTCCATACTGTTCTCCATAGTGACTGTATCAATTTACATTCCCACCAATAGTGGAAGAGGGCTCCTTTTGTCCACACCCTCCCCAGAATAGGTTGTTTGTAGATTTTCTGATGATGCCGATTCTAACAGGTGTGAGGTGACACCTCATTGTAGTTTTGATTTGCATTTCTCTAATAATTAGTGCTGTTGAGCAGCTTTTCATGTGCGTCTTGGCCATCTCTGTGTCTCCTTTGAAGAAACCTCTCTTTAGATCTTCTGCCCATTTTTGTATTGGGTTGTTTGTTCTTTTAATATTAAGCTGCATGAGCTGTTTATATATATTGGAGATTAAACCTCTGTCCATTGATTCGTTTGCAACGATTTTCGCCCATTCTGAGGGATGCCTTTTTCCATTCCCGTTTTTTCTAACAAAAAAGGAAAGAAAGGAAAAGAAGCAGAACACTAATGTGCGTAAAATATGCCTTTTGAAACGGTCGTTTTGAAATATGGACGTCCTTTGAATTTTTTGGTCGATATGTGACCCCAGGATTTGTTTTCAGGGCAGGTGTCATTTACAGGCCTGCAATGATTTTGAATATCAACTGACCATTAGCGCTGGGATTAAAGCTGCTGTTGTGTGAAACGGCCACAAGGTGGTAGCCGTTCTCCCTTACCAAATCTGGTGACTAGGGCAACAGAGCCTCAATGGAAGTGGTGTTCTAGATTGGAATTTAGAATGGAATGTGCCAGGAGAAAGCCCCTCACGTTTGTCTCACTACTTCTTCTTCGTGTTTTTAATTTAATATTTTTTTATTTTTTATTACAGCAAGTTTGATTACAATGTTTGGCTTGTTGTAGGTGTGGAAGATGTGGTTCTTTTACACATATACAGATGTCTGTTCTTCCTGGGATCCTTTTCCCATGTACGTTATGACAGAATGTTGAGTAGTCCTCTCTTGGTATTCTGTAGGTCTTTGGTGATTATATATGTCACCTGTGTTTGTATATGTCTCTTAACCCCGATATCGTAATGAAACCAATCCTCACACCTTTCCATTGGTGAACCATAAGTTTGTTTAATGAATCTGTGATTGCCCTTCTCCGTGGCAATATCTGCCCTGGTATCCATTTTTAGGTAACACCTATAAGTGATATGATATGATATGTGTCTTTCACTTTCTGACTTACTACAAGTCACGTGATTACTTCTAGACTCATCTACGGTGCTGCAAATGGCATTGTGTCCTTTTTTCCCTTGGCTTCTATTCTGCCTTAGCGAGGTCCATTTTCAACAATGTGATTCCCTGAGGGTTGTGGATTAGCTGACCTGGGCAGCCTTACCCTGCCGGCCCGCCCTCCCCAGTTGTGCCTCGTTGAGGTCAATATAAACAGCGCTCCAGGCAGCAATAGCCCCTGAAGCTGTGCCTGACTCCATATTCTCTGCCCCGTCAGCAGTCTCGGGGCTGTGCTGGTGGGAGGGAGTGAGGGGCCACAGCTTTGTGGGTGGCCCGCTGTGAGTGGGGCTCTGCTGGCCATTCTGCAGGAGTTGTCAGGCTGCCACCAGTAAAGAAGAGGATGTGTCACCCATACCTTCCGCTGGAATTTCTCTCCGGACAGAGGTGAGGAAGGCAAAAAGCAGTGGGGGCCTGGACAGGAGGGGTATCTCAGGTAGTGCAATGGAAGGCTTCCGGAAGAGCGCCCGGGGCCAGGACCACCCTGGCTGGCCTGCAGGCACCAAGTTGGCCTGCGTGCTTTCGCTGGTGTGGCTCCACGGCCCTTCC
Organism: Mesoplodon mirus; assembly: GCF_964341445.2. NCBI lineage: Eukaryota > Metazoa > Chordata > Mammalia > Artiodactyla > Ziphiidae > Mesoplodon > Mesoplodon mirus. The sequence continues at coordinate 126,252,984 of NC_138984.1, forward strand.
TCTAGGATTTCAAGACCTTGTACATATTCAGGTGTTTTACCTGGGAAGGGTGGGAACAGTTCAGCAGCAGCTGGCCTGGGGCTCAGCTCACGTTTACTCACAGATGCCTCGGCACGGTCCCGCAGCTTTGCAATGAGGACCCTCCTTGCGTGGGGGGTGGGTTGCTGGCTGTATGGGAGATGGTTCCCCACCTCTGACAAATTTCAGAATTGTTTACCGCTGGAGCAAGTGCCCTGATAGGGTTTTCCTCTGTATAACTCGTGGGTTCAGGTTTTTTTTTTTCTTTTATGGTTCAAGTTAGATTTTATTCCTCTTTTATGTATTTATAGATATAAGCATGGAAATAATTCATTCCTATAAATACATCTGTGTGACGGGAAGAAAGTTTTTCTGTTTTATTTTTAAATTTTATTTTTTAAAATTTTGAAATTTAATTTTTATTTAATATTTTCATACAGCACGTTATTATTAGTTATGTATTTTATGCATATACATGTATACAGGTCAATCCCAATCTCCCAACTCATCCCACCACCACCACCCCATGGCTTCCCACACTTGGTGTCCATACGTTTGTTCTCTACCTCTGTGTCTCTATTTCTTCCCTGCAAAGCAGTTCATCTGTACCATTTTTTAGGCTCCACATATATGCATTAATATACAACATTTGTTTTCCTCTTTCTGACTTACTTCATTCTGTATGACAGTCTCTCGATCCATCGATGTCTCTACAAATGACCCAGTTTCATTCCTTTTTATGGCCGAGTAATATTCCATTTTATATATGTACCACATCTTTATCCATTCATCTGTCTGTGGGCATTTAGGTGGCTTCCATTACCTGGCTATTGTAAAGAGTGCTGCAACGAACATTGTGGTGAATGTGCCTTTTTGATTTACGGTTTTCTCTGGGTATATGCCCAGAAGTGGGATTGCTGGATCAGATGTTGATTCTATTTCTAGTTTTTTTAAGGAAACTCCATACTGTTCTCCATAGTGACTGTATCAATTTACATTCCCACCAATAGTGGAAGAGGGCTCCTTTTGTCCACACCCTCCCCAGAATTGGTTGTTTGTAGATTTTCTGATGATGCCGATTCTAACAGGTGTGAGGTGATACCTCATTGTAGTTTTGATTTGCATTTCTCTAATAATTAGTGCTGTTGAGCAGCTTTTCATGTGCGTCTTGGCCATCTCTGTGTCTCCTTTGAAGAAACGTCTCTTTAGATCTTCTGCCCATTTTTGTATTGGGTTGTTTGTTTTTTTAATATAAAGCTGAATGAGCTGTTTATATATATTGGAGATTAAACCTCTGTCCATTGATTCGTTTGCCTCGACTTTCGCCCATTCTGAGGGATGCCTTTTTCCATTCCCGTTTTTTCTAACAAAAAAGGAAAGAAAGGAAAAGAAGCAGAACACTAATGTGCGTAAAATATGCCTTTTGAAACGGTCGTTTTGAAATATGGACGTCCTTTGAATTTTTTGGTCGATATGTGACCCCAGGATTTGTTTTCAGGGCAGGTGTCATTTACAGGCCTGCAATGATTTTGAATATTAACTGACCATTAGCGCTGGGATTAAAGCTGCTGTTGTGTGAAACGGCCACAAGGTGGCAGCCGTTCTCCCTTACCAAATCTGGTGACTAGGGCAACAGAGCCTCAATGGAAGTGGTGTTCTAGATTGGAATTTAGATTGGAATGTGCCAGGAGAAAGCCCCTCAAGTTTGTCTCACTACTTCTTCGTGTTTTTAATTTAATTTTTTTATTTTTTATTACAGCAAGTTTTATTACAATGTTTGGCTTGTTGTAGGTGTGGAAGATGTGGATCTTTTACACATATACAGATGTCTGTTCTTCCTGGGATCCTTTTCCCATGTACGTTATGACAGAATGTTGAGTAGTCCTCTCTTGGTATTCTGTAGGTCTTTGGTGATTATATATGTCACCTGTGTTTGTATATGTCTGTTAACCCCGTTATCGTAATGAAACCAATCCTCACACCTTTCCATTGGTGAACCATAAGTTTGTTTAATGAATCTGTGATTGCCCTTCTCCGTGGAAATATCTGCCCTGGTATCCATTTTTAGGTAACACCTATAAGTGATATGATATGATATGTGTCTTTCACTTTCTGACTTACTACAAGTCACGTGATTACTTCTAGACTCATCTACGGTGCTGCAAATGGCATTGTGTCCATTTTTCCCTTGGCTTCTCTTCTGCCTTAGCGAGGTCCATTTTCAACAATGTGATTCCCTGAGGGTTGTGGATTAGCTGACCTGGGCAGCCTTACCCTGCCGGCCCGCCCTCCCCAGGTGTGCCTCGTTGAGATCAATATAAACAGCGCTCCAGGCAGCAATAGCCCCTGAAGCTGTGCCTGACTCCATATTCTCTGCCCCGTCAGCAGTCTCGGGGCTGTGCTGGTGGGAGGGAGTGAGGGGCCACAGCTTTGTGGGTGGCCCGCTGTGAGTGGGGCTCTGCTGGCCATTCTGCAGGAGTTGTCAGGCTGCCACCTGTAAAGAAGAGGATGTGTCACCCATACCTTCCGCTGGAATTTCTCTCCGGACAGAGGTGGGGAAGGCAAAAAGCAGTGGGGGCCTGGACAGGAGGGGTATCTCAGGTAGGGCAATGGAAAGCTTCCGGAAGAGCGCCCGGGGCCAGGACCACCCTGGCTGGCCTGCAGGCACCAAGTTGGCCTGCGTGCTTTCGCTGGTGTGGCTCCACGTCCCTTCCTCTAGGATTTCAAGACCTTGTACATATTCAGGTGTTTTACCTGGGAAGGGTGGGAACAGTTCAGCAGCAGCTGGCCTGGGGCTCAGCTCACGTTTACTCACAGATGCCTCGGCACGGTCCCCCAGCTTTGCAATGAGGACGCTCCTTGCGTGGGGGTTGGGTTGCTGGCTCTATGGGAGATGGTTCCCCACCTCTGACCAATTTCAGAATTGTTTACCGCTGGAGCAAGTGCCCTGATAGGGTTTTCCTCTGTATAACTCGTGGGTTTAGGTTTTTTTTTTCTTTTATGGTTCAAGTTAGATTTTATTCCTCTTTTATGTATTTATAGATATAAGCATGGAAATAATTCATTCCTATAAATACATCTGTGTGACGGGAAGAACGTTTTTCTGTTTTATTTTTAAATTTTATTTTTTAAAATTTTGAAATTTAATTTTTATTTAATATTTTTATACAGCACGTTATTATTAGTTATGTATTTTATGCATATACATGTATACAGGTCAATCCCAATCTCCCAACTCATCCCACCACCACCACCCCATGGCTTCCCACACTTGGTGTCCATACGTTTGTTCTCTACCTCTGTGTCTCTATTTCTTCCCTGCAAAGCAGTTCATCTGTACCATTTTTTAGGCTCCACATATATGCATTAATATACAACATTTGTTTTCCTCTTTCTGACTTACTTCATTCTGTATGACAGTCTCTCGATCCATCGATGTCTCTACAAATGACCCAGTTTCATTCCTTTTTATGGCCGAGTAATATTCCATTTTATATATGTACCACATCTTTATCCATTCATCTGTCTGTGGGCATTTAGGTGGCTTCCATTACCTGGCTCTTGTAAAGAGTGCTGCAACGAACATTGTGGTGAATGTGCCTTTTTGATTTACGGTTTTCTCTGGGTATATGCCCAGAAGTGGGATTGCTGGATCAGATGGTAATTCTATTTCTAGTTTTTTTAAGGAAACTCCATACTTTTCTCCATAGTGACTGTATCAATTTACATTCCCACCAATAGTGGAAGAGGGCTCCTTTTGTCCACACCCTCCCCAGAATTGGTTGTTTGTAGATTTTCTGATGATGCCGATTCTAACAGGTGTGAGGTGACACCTCATTGTAGTTTTGATTTGCATTTCTCTAATAATTAGTGCTGTTGAGCAGCTTTTCATGTGCGTCTTGGCCATCTCTGTGTCTCCTTTGAAGAAACCTCTCTTTAGATCTTCTGCCCATTTTTGTATTGGGTTGTTTGTTCTTTTAATATTAAGCTGCATGAGCTGTTTATATATATTGGAGATTAAACCTCTGTCCATTGATTCGTTTGCAACGATTTTCGCCCATTCTGAGGGATGCCTTTTTCCATTCCCGTTTTTTCTAACAAAAAAGGAAAGAAAGGAAAAGAAGCAGAACACTAATGTGCGTAAAATATGCCTTTTGAAACGGTCGTTTTGAAATATGGACGTCCTTTGAATTTTTTGGTCGATATGTGACCCCAGGATTTGTTTTCAGGGCAGGTGTCATTTACAGGCCTGCAATGATTTTGAATATCAACTGACCATTAGCGCTGGGATTAAAGCTGCTGTTGTGTGAAACGGCCACAAGGTGGTAGCAGTTCTCCCTTACCAAATCTGGTGACTAGGGCAACAGAGCCTCAATGGAAGTGGTGTTCTAGATTGGAATTTAGAATGGAATGTGCCAGGAGAAAGCCCCTCACGTTTGTCTCACTACTTCTTCTTCGTGTTTTTAATTTAATTTTTTTTATTTTTTATTACAGCAAGTTTGATTACAATGTTTGGCTTGTTGTAGGTGTGGAAGATGTGGTTCTTTTACACATATACAGATGTCTGTTCTTCCTGGGATCCTTTTCCCATGTACGTTATGACAGAATGTTGAGTAGTCCTCTCTTGGTATTCTGTAGGTCTTTGGTGATTATATATGTCACCTGTGTTTGTATATGTCTCTTAACCCCGATATCGTAATGAAACCAATCCTCACACCTTTCCATTGGTGAACCATAAGTTTGTTTAATGAATCTGTGATTGCCCTTCTCCGTGGCAATATCTGCCCTGGTATCCATTTTTAGGTAACACCTATAAGTGATATGATATGATATGTGTCTTTCACTTTCTGACTTACTACAAGTCACGTGATTACTTCTAGACTCATCTACGGTGCTGCAAATGGCATTGTGTCCTTTTTTCCCTTGGCTTCTATTCTGCCTTAGCGAGGTCCATTTTCAACAATGTGATTCCCTGAGGGTTGTGGATTAGCTGACCTGGGCAGCCTTACCCTGCCGGCCCGCCCTCCCCAGTTGTGCCTCGTTGAGGTCAATATAAACAGCACTCCAGGCAGCAATAGCCCCTGAAGCTGTGCCTGACTCCATATTCTCTGCCCCGTCAGCAGTCTCGGGGCTGTGCTGGTGGGAGGGAGTGAGGGGCCACAGCTTTGTGGGTGGCCCGCTGTGAGTGGGGCTCTGCTGGCCATTCTGCAGGAGTTGTCAGGCTGCCACCAGTAAAGAAGAGGATGTGTCACCCATACCTTCCGCTGGAATTTCTCTCCGGACAGAGGTGAGGAAGGCAAAAAGCAGTGGGGGCCTGGACAGGAGGGGTATCTCAGGTAGTGCAATGGAAGGCTTCCGGAAGAGCGCCCGGGGCCAGGACCACCCTGGCTGGCCTGCAGGCACCAAGTTGGCCTGCGTGCTTTCGCTGGTGTGGCTCCACGGCCCTTCCTCTAGGATTTCAAGACCTTGTACATATTCAGGTGTTTTACCTGGGAAGGGTGGGAACAGTTCAGCAGCAGCTGGCCTGGGGCTCAGCTCACGTTTACTCACAGATGCCTCGGCACGGTCCCCCAGCTTTGCAATGAGGACCCTCCTTGCGTGGGGGGTGGGTTGCTGGCTGTATGGGAGATGGTTCCCCACCTCTGACAAATTTCAGAATTGTTTACCGCTGGAGCAAGTGCCCTGATAGGGTTTTCCTCTGTATAACTCGTGGGTTCAGGTTTTTTTTTTCTTTTATGGTTCAAGTTAGATTTTATGCCTCTTTTATATATTTATAGATATAAGCATGGAAATAATTCATTCCTATAAATACATCTGTGTGACGGGAAGAAAGTTTTTCTGTTTTATTTTTAAATTTTATTTTTTAAAATTTTGAAATTTAATTTTTATTTAATATTTTCATACAGCACGTTATTATTAGTTATGTATTTTATGCATATACATGTATACAGGTCAATCCCAATCTCCCAACTCATCCCACCACCACCACCCCATGGCTTCCCACACTTGGTGTCCATACGTTTGTTCTCTACCTCTGTGTCTCTATTTCTTCCCTGCAAAGCAGTTCATCTGTACCATTTTTTAGGCTCCACATATATGCATTAATATACAACATTTGTTTTCCTCTTTCTGACTTACTTCATTCTGTATGACAGTCTCTCGATCCATCGATGTCTCTACAAATGACCCAGTTTCATTCCTTTTTATGGCCGAGTAATATTCCATTTTATATATGTACCACATCTTTATCCATTCATCTGTCTGTGGGCATTTAGGTGGCTTCCATTACCTGGCTCTTGTAAAGAGTGCTGCAACGAACATTGTGGTGAATGTGCCTTTTTGATTTACGGTTTTCTCTGGGTATATGCCCAGAAGTGGGATTGCTGGATCAGATGTTGATTCTATTTCTAGTTTTTTTAAGGAAACTCCATACTGTTCTCCATAGTGACTGTATCAATTTACATTCCCACCAATAGTGGAAGAGGGCTCCTTTTGTCCACACCCTCCCCAGAATTGGTTGTTTGTAGATTTTCTGATGATGCCGATTCTAACAGGTGTGAGGTGATACCTCATTGTAGTTTTGATTTGCATTTCTCTAATAATTAGTGCTGTTGAGCAGCTTTTCATGTGCGTCTTGGCCATCTCTGTGTCTCCTTTGAAGAAATGTCTCTTTAGATCTTCTGCCCATTTTTGTATTGGGTTGTTTGTTTTTTTAATATAAAGCTGAATGAGCTGTTTATATATATTGGAGATTAAACCTCTGTCCATTGATTCGTTTGCCTCGACTTTCGCCCATTCTGAGGGATGCCTTTTTCCATTGCCGTTTTTTCTAACAAAAAAGGAAAGGAAGGAAAAGAAGCAGAACACTAATGTGCGTAAAATATGCCTTTTGAAACGGTCGTTTTGAAATATGGACGTCCTTTGAATTTTTTGGTCGATATGTGACCCCAGGATTTGTTTTCAGGGCAGGTGTCATTTACAGGCCTGCAATGATTTTGAATATCAACTGACCATTAGCGCTGGGATTAAAGCTGCTGTTGTGTGAAACGGCCACAAGGTGGCAGCCGTTCTCCCTTACCAAATCTGGTGACTAGGGCAACAGAGCCTCAATGGAAGTGGTGTTCTAGATTGGAATTTAGATTGGAATGTGCCAGGAGAAAGCCCCTCAAGTTTGTCTCACTACTTCTTCGTGTTTTTAATTTAATTTTTTTATTTTTTATTACAGCAAGTTTGATTACAATGTTTGGCTTGTTGTAGGTGTGGAAGATGTGGTTCTTTTACACATATACAGATGTCGGTTCTTCCTGGGATCCTTTTCCCATGTACGTTATGACAGAATGTTGAGTAGTCCTCTCTTGGTATTCTGTAGGTCTTTGGTGATTATATATGTCACCTGTGTTTGTATATGTCTGTTAACCCCGTTATCGTAATGAAACCAATCCTCACACCTTTCCATTGGTGAACCATGAGTTTGTTTAATGAATCTGTGATTGCCCTTCTCCGTGGCAATATCTGCCCTGGTATCCATTTTTAGGTAACACCTATAAGTGATATGATATGATATGTGTCTTTCACTTTCTGACTTACTACAAGTCACGTGATTACTTCTAGACTCATCTACGGTGCTGCAAATGGCATTGTGTCCTTTTTTCCCTTGGCTTCTATTCTGCCTTAGCGAGGTCCATTTTCAACAATGTGATTCCCTGAGGGTTGTGGATTAGCTGACCTGGGCAGCCTTACCCTGCCGGCCCGCCCTCCCCAGGTGTGCCTCGTTGAGGTCAATATAAACAGCGCTCCAGACAGCAATAGCCCCTGAAGCTGTGCCTGACTCCATATTCTCTGCCCCGTCAGCGGTCTCGGGGCTGTGCTGGTGGGAGGGAGTGAGGGGCCACACCTTTGTGGGTGGCCCTCTGTGAGTGGGGCTCTGCTGGCCTTTCTGCAGCAGTTGCCAGGCTGCCACCTGTAAAGAAGAGGATGTGTCACATATACCTTCCGCTGGAATTTCTCTCCGGACAGAGGTGAGAAAGGAAAAAAGCAGTGGGGGCCGGGACAGGAGGGGTATCTCAGGCAGGGCAATGGAATGCTTCCGGAAGAGCGCCCGGGGCCAGGACCACCCTGGCTGGCCTGCAGGCACCAAGTTGGCCTGCGTGCTTTCACTGGTGTGGCTCCACGGCCCTTCCTCTAGGCTTTCAAGACCTTGTACATATTCAGGTGTTTTACCTGGGAAGGGTGGGAACAGTTCAGCAGCAGCTGGCCTGGGGCTCAGCTCACGTTTACTCATAGATGCCTCGGCACGGTCCCCCAGCTTTGCAATGAGGACGCTCCTTGCGTGGGGGGTGGGATGCTGGCGGTATGGGAGATGGTTCCCCACCTCTGACCAATTTCAGAATTGTTTACTGCTGGAGCAAGTGCCCTGATAGGGTTTTCCTCTGTATAACTCGTGGGTTAAGGTTTTTTATTTTTCTTTTATGTTTCAAGTTAGATTTTATTCCTCTTTTATGTATTTATAGATATAAGCATGGAAATAATTCATTCCTATAAATACATCTGTGTGACGGGAAGAACGTTTTTCTGTTTTATTTTTAAATTTTATTTTTTAAAATTTTGAAATTTAATTTTTATTTTTTTTATACAGCACGTTATTATTAGTTATGTATTTTATGCATATACATGTATACAGGTCAATCCCAATCTCCCAACTCATCCCACCACCACCACCCCATGGCTTCCCACACTTGGTGTCCATAGGTTTGTTCTCTACCTCGGTGTCTCTATTTCTTCCCTACAAACCAGTTCATCTGTACCATTTTTTAGGCTCCACATATATGCATTAATATACAACATTTGTTTTCCTCTTTCTGACTTACTTCATTCTGTATGACAGTCTCTCGATCCATCGATGTCCCTACAAATGACCCAGTTTCATTCCTTATTATGGCCGAGTAATGTTCCATTTTATATATATACCACATCTTTATCCATTCATCTGTCTGTGGACATTTAGGTGGCTTCCATTACCTGGCTATTGTAAAGAGTGCTGCAACGAACATTGTGGTGAATGTGCCTTTTTTATTTACGGTTTTCTCTGGGTATATGCCCAGAAGTGGGATTGCTGGATCAGATGGTAATTCTATTTCTAGTTTTTTTAAGGAAACTCTATACTGTTCTCCATAGTGACTGTATCAATTTACATTCCCACCAATAGTGGAAGAGGGCTCCTTTTGTCCACACCCTCCCCAGAATTTGTGGTTTGTACATTTTCTGATGATGCCGATTCTAACAGGTGTGAGGTGACACCTCATTGTAGATTTGATTTGCATTTCTCTAATAATTAGTGCTGTTGAGCAGCTTTTCATGTGCGTCTTGGCCATATCTGTGTCTCCTTTGAAGAAACGTCTCTTTAGATCTTCTGCCCATTTTGTATTGGGTTGTTTGTTTTTTTAATATTAAGATGCATGAGCTGTTTATATATATTGGAGATTAAACCTCTGTCCATTGATTCGTTTGCAACGATTTTCGCCCATTCTAAGGGATGCCTTTTTCCATTCCCGTTTTTTTTTAACAAAAAAGGAAAGAAAGGAAAAGAAGCAGAACACTAATGTGCGTAAAATATGCCTTTTGAAACGGTCGTTTTGAAATATGGACGTCCTTTGAATTTTTTGGTCGATATGTGACCCCAGGATTTGTTTTCAGGGCAGGTGTCATTTACAGGCCTGCAATGATTTTGAATATCAACTGACCATTAGCCTTGGGATTAAAGCTGCTGTTGTGTGAAACGGCCACAAGGTGGCAGCAGTTCTCCCTTACCAAATCTCGTGACCAGGGCAACAGAGCCTCAATGGAATTGGTGTTCTAGATTGGAATTTAGAATGGAATGTGCCAGGAGAAAGCCCCTCAAGTTTGTCTCACTACTTCTTCTTCGTGTTTTTAATTTAATTTTTTTATTTTTTATTACAGCAAGTTTGATTACAATGTTTGGCTTGTTGTAGGTGTGGAAGATGTGGTTCTTTTACACATATACAGATGTCTGTTCTTCCTGGGATCCTTTTCCCATGTACGTTATGACAGAATGTTGAGTAGTCCTCTCTTGGTATTCTGTAGGTCTTTGGTGATTATATATGTCACCTGTGTTTGTATATGTCTGTTAACCCCGATATCGTAATGAAACCAATCCTCACACCTTTCCATTGGTGAACCATAAGTTTGTTTAATGAATCTGTGATTGCCCTTCTCCGTGGCAATATCTGCCCTGGTATCCATTTTTAGGTAACACCTATAAGTGATATGATATGATGTGTGACTTTCACTTTCTGACTTACTACAAGTCACGTGATTACTTCTAGACTCATTTACGGTGCTGCAAATGGCATTGTGTCCTTTTTTCCCTTGGCTTCTATTCTGCCTTAGCGAGGTCCATTTTCAACAATGTGATTCCCTGAGGGTTGTGGATTAGCTGACCTGGGCAGCCTTACCCTGCCGGCCCGCCCTCCCCAGGTGTGCCTCGTTGAGGTCAATATAAACAGCGCTCCAGGCAGCAATAGCCCCTGAAGCTGTGCCTGACTCCATATTCTCTGCCCCGTCAGCAGTCTCGGGGCTGTGCTGGTGGGAGGGAGTGAGGGGCCACAGCTTTGTGGGTGGCCCTCTGTGAGTGGGGCTCTGCTGGCCTTTCTGCAGCAGTTGCCAGGCTGCCACCTGTAAAGAAGAGGATGTGTCACATATACCTTCCGCTGGAATTTCTCTCCGGACAGACGTGAGAAAGGAAAAAAGCAGTGGGGGCCGGGACAGGAGGGGTATCTCAGGCAGGGCAATGGAATGCTTCCGGAAGAGCGCCCGGGGCCAGGACCACCCTGGCTGGCCTGCAGGCACCAAGTTGTCCTGCGTGCTTTCACTGGTGTGGCTCGATGGCCCTTCCTCTAGGCTTTCAAACCCTTGTACATATTCAGGTGTTTTACCTGGGAAGGTTGGGAACAGTTCAACAGCAGCTGGCCTGGGGCTCAGCTCACGTTTACTCACAGATGCCTCGGCACGGTCCCGCAGCTTTGCAATGAGGACGCTCCTTGCGTGGGTGGTGGGTTGCTGGCTGTATGGGAGATGGTTCCCCACCTCTGACCAATTTCAGAATTGTTTACCGCTGGAGCAAGTGCCCTGATAGGGTTTTCCTCTGTATAACTCGTGGGTTCAGGTTTTTTTTTCTTTTATGGTTCAAGTTAGATTTTATTCCCCTTTTATGTATTTATAGATATAAGCATGGAAATAATTCATTCCTATAAATACATCTGTGTGAAGGGAAGAACTTTTTTTTGTTTATTTTTAAATTTTATTTTTTTAAATTTTGAAATTTAATTTTATTTATTTTTTATATACAGCACGTTTTTATTAGTTATGTATTTTATGCATATACATGTATACAGGTCAATCCCAATCTCCCAACTCATCCCACCACCACCACCCCATGGCTTCCCACACTTGGTGTCCATACGTTTGTTCTCTATCTCCGTTTCTCTATTTCTTCCCTGCAAACCAGTTAATCTGTACCATTTTTTAGGCTCCACATATATGCATTAATATACAACATTTGTTTTCCTCTTTCTGACTTACTTCATTCTGTATGACAGTCTCTCGATCCATCGATGTCTCTACAAATGACCCAGTTTCATTCCTTTTTATGGCCGAGTAATATTCCATTTTATATATGTACCACATCTTTATCCATTCATCTGTCTGTGGGCATTTAGGTGGCTTCCATTACCTGGCTATTGTAAAGAGTGCTGCAACGAACATTGTGGTGAATGTGCCTTTTTGATTTACGGTGTTCTCTGGGTATATGCCCAGAAGTGGGATTTCTGGATCAGATGGTTATTCTATTTCTAGTTTTTTATGGAAACTCCATACTGTTCTCCATAGTGACTGTATCAATTTACATTCCCACCAATAGTGGAAGAGGGCTCCTTTTGTCAACGCCCTCCCCAGCATTTGTTGCTTGTAGATTTTCTGATGATGCCGATTCTAACAGGTGTGAGGTGATACCTCATTGTAGTTTTGATTTGCATTTCGCTAATAATTAGTGCTGTTGAGCAGCTTTTCATGTGTGTCTTGGCCATCTCTGTGTCTCCTTTGAAGAAACCTCTCTTTAGATCTTCTGCCCATTTTTATATTGGGTTGTTTGTTTTTTTAATATGAAGCTGCATGAGCTGTTTATATATATTGGAGATTAAACCTCTGTCCATTGATTCGTTTGCAACGATTTTCGCCCATTCTGAGGGATGCCTTTTTCCATTCCCGTTTTTTTTAACAAAAAAGGAAAGAAAGGAAAAGAAGCAGAACACTAATGTGCATAAAATATGCCTTTTGAAACGGTCGTTTTGAAATATGGACGTCCTTTGAATTTTTTGGTCGATATGTGACCCCAGGATTTGTTTTCAGGGCAGGTGTCATTTACAGGCCTGCAATGATTTTGAATATCAACTGACCAGTAGCGCTGGGATTAAAGCTGCTGTTGTGTGAAACGGCCACAAGTTAGCAACAGTTCTCCCTTACCAAATCTCCTGACTAGGGCAAGTGAGCCTCAATGGAAGTGGTGTTCTAGATTGGAATTTAGAATGGAATGTGCCAGGAGAAAGCCCCTCAAGTTTGTCTCACTACTTCTTCTTCGTGTTTTTAATTTAATTTTTTTTAATTTTTTATTACAGCAAGTTTGATTACAATGTTTGGCTTGTTGTAGGTGTGGAAGATGTGGTTCTTTTACACATATACAGATGTCTGTTCTTCCTGGGATCCTTTTCCCATGTACGTTATGACAGAATGTTGAGTAGTCCTCTCTTGGTATTCTGTAGGTCTTTGGTGATTATATATGTCACCTGTGTTTGTATATGTCTGTTAACCCCGATATCGTAATGAAACCAATCCTCACACCTTTCCATTGGTGAACCACAAGTTTGTTTAATGAATCTGTGTTTGCCCTTCTCCGTGGCAATATCTGCCCTGGTATCCATTTTTAGGTAACACCTATAAGTGATATGATATGATATGTGTCTTTCACTTTCTGACTTACTACAAGTCACGTGATTACTTCTAGACTCATCTACGGTGCTGCAAATGGCATTGTGTCCTTTTTTCCCTTGGCATCTATTCTGCCTTAGCGAGGTCCATTTTCAACAATGTGATTCCCTGAGGGTTGTGGATTAGCTGACCTGGGCAGCCTTACCCTGCCGGCCCGCCCTCCCCAGGTGTGCCTCGTTGAGGTCAATATAAACAGCGCTCCAGGCAGCAATAGCCCCTGAAGCTGTGCCTGACTCCATATTCTCTGCCCCGTCAGCATTCTCGGGGCTGTGCTGGTGGGAGGGAGTGAGGGGCCACAGCTTTGTGGGTGGCCCGCTGTGAGTGGGGCTCTGCTGGCCATTCTGCAGGAGTTGTCAGGCTGCCAACTGTAAAGAAGAGGATGTGTCACCCATACCTTCCGCTGGAATTTCTCTCCGGACAGAGGTGTGGAAGGAAAAATGCAGTGGGGGCCGGGACAGGAGGGGTATCTCAGGCAGGGCAATGGAAAGCTTCCGGAAGAGCGCCCGGGGCCAGGACCACCCTGGCTGGCCTGCAGGCACCAAGTTGGCCTGCGTGTTTTCGCTGGTGTGGCTCCACGGCCCTTCCTCTAGGCTTTCAAGCCCTTGTACATATTCAGGTGTTTTACCTGGGATGGGTGGGAACAGTTCAGCAGCAGCTGGCCTGGGGCTCAGCTCAGGTTTACTCACAGATGCCTCGGCACGGTCCCCCAGCTTTGCAATGAGAACACTCCTTGCGTGGGTGGTGGGTTGCTGGCTGTATGGGAGATGGTTCCCCACCTCTGACCAATTTCAGAATTGTTTACCGCTGGAGCAAGTGCCCTGATAGGGTTTTCCTCAATATAACTCGTGGGTTCAGGTTTTTTTTTTCTTTTATGGTTCAAGTTAGATTTTATTCCTCTTTTATGTATTTATAGATATAAGCATGGAAATAATTCATTCCTATAAATACATCTGTGTGACGGGAAGAACGTTTTTCTGTTTTATTTTTAAATTTTATTTTTTAAAATTTTGAAATTTAATTTTTATTTAATATTTTCATACAGCACGTTATTATTAGTTATGTATTTTATGCATATACATGTATACAGGTCAATCCCAATCTCCCAACTCATCCCACCACCACCACCCCATGGCTTCCCACACTTGGTGTCCATACGTTTGTTCTCTACCTCTGTGTCTCTATTTCTTCCTTGTAAAGCAGTCCATCTGTACCATTTTTTAGGCTCCACATATATGCATTAATATACAATATTTGTTTTCCTCTTTCTGACTTACTTCATTCTGTATGACAGTCTCTCGATCCATCGATGTCTCTACAAATGACCCAGTTTCATTCCTTTTTATGGCCGAGTAATATTCCATTTTATATATGTACCACATCTTTATCCATTCATCTGTCTGTGGGCATTTAGGTGGCTTCCATTACCTGGCTCTTGTAAAGAGTGCTGCAACGAACATTGTGGTGAATGTGCCTTTTTGATTTACGGTTTTCTCTGGGTATATGCCCAGAAGTGGGATTGCTGGATCAGATGGTAATTCTATTTCTAGTTTTTTTAAGGAAACTCCATACTGTTCTCCATAGTGACTGTATCAATTTACATTCCCACCAATAGTGGAAGAGGGCTCCTTTTGTCCACACCCTCCCCAGAATTGGTTGTTTGTAGATTTTCTGATGATGCCGATTCTAACAGGTGTGAGGTGACACCTCATTGTAGTTTTGATTTGCATTTCTCTAATAATTAGTGCTGTTGAGCAGCTTTTCATGTGCGTCTTGGCCATCTCTGTGTCTCCTTTGAAGAAACCTCTCTTTAGATCTTCTGCCCATTTTTGTATTGGGTTGTTTGTTCTTTTAATATTAAGCTGCATGAGCTGTTTATATATATTGGAGATTAAACCTCTGTCCATTGATTCGTTTGCAACGATTTTCGCCCATTCTGAGGGATGCCTTCTTCCATTCCCGTTTTTTCTAACAAAAAAGGAAAGAAAGGAAAAGAAGCAGAACACTAATGTGCGTAAAATATGCCTTTTGAAACGGTCGTTTTGAAATATGGACGTCCTTTGAATTTTTTGGTCGATATGTGACCCCAGGATTTGTTTTCAGGGCAGGTGTCATTTACAGGCCTGCAATGATTTTGAATATCAACTGACCATTAGCGCTGGGATTAAAGCTGCTGTTGTGTGAAACGGCCACAAGGTGGCAGCCGTTCTCCCTTACCAAATCTGGTGACTAGGGCAACAGAGCCTCAATGGAAGTGGTGTTCTAGATTGGAATTTAGAATGGAATGTGCCAGGAGAAAGCCCCTCAAGTTTGTCTCACTACTTCTTCGTGTTTTTAATTTAATTTTTTTATTTTTTATTACAGCAAGTTTGATTACAATGTTTGGCTTGTTGTAGGTGTGGAAGATGTGGTTCTTTTACACATATACAGATGTCTGTTCTTCCTGGGATCCTTTTCCCATGTGCGTTATGACAGAATGTTGAGTAGTCCTCTCTTGGTATTCTGTAGGTCTTTGGTGATTATATATGTCACCTGTGTTTGTATATGTCTGTTAACCCCGTTATCGTAATGAAACCAATCCTCACACCTTTCCATTGGTGAACCATAAGTTTGTTTAATGAATCTGTGATTGCCCTTCTCCGTGGCAATATCTGCCCTGGTATCCATTTTTAGGTAACACCTATAAGTGATATGATATGATATGTGTCTTTCACTTTCTGACTTACTACAAGTCACGTGATTACTTCTAGACTCATCTACGGTGCTGCAAATGGCATTGTGTCCTTTTGTCCCTTGGCTTCTATTCTGCCTTAGCGAGGTCCATTTTCAACAATGTGATTCCCTGAGGGTTGTGGATTAGCTGACCTGGGCAGCCTTACCCTGCCGGCCCGCCCTCCCAGGTGTGCCTCGTTGAGGTCAATATAAACAGCGCTCCAGGCAGCAATAGCCCCTGAAGCTGTGCCTGACTCCATATTCTCTGCCCCGTCAGCAGTCTCGGGGCTGTGCTGGTGGGAGGGAGTGAGGGGCCACAGCTTTGTGGGTGGCCCGCTGTGAGTGGGGCTCTGCTGGCCATTCTGCAGGAGTTGTCAGGCTGCCACCTGTAAAGAAGAGGATGTGTCACCCATACCTTCAGCTGGAATTTCTCTCCGGACAGAGGTGAGGAAGGCAAAAAGCAGTGGGGGCCTGGACAGGAGGGGTATCTCAGGTAGGGCAATGGAAAGCTTCCGGAAGAGCGCCCGGGGCCAGGACCACCCTGGCTGGCCTGCAGGCACCAAGTTGGCCTGCGTGCTTTCGCTGGTGTGGCTCCACGGCCCTTCCTCTAGGATTTCAAGACCTTGTACATATTCAGGTGTTTTACCTGGGAAGGGTGGGAACAGTTCAGCAGCAGCTGGCCTGGGGCTCAGCTCACGTTTACTCACAGATGCCTCGGCACAGTCCCCCAGCTTTGCAATGAGGACGCTCCTTGCGTGGGGGGTGGGTTGCTGGCTGTATGGGAGATGGTTCCCCACCTCTGACCAATTTCAGAATTGTTTACCGCTGGAGCAAGTGCCCTGATAGGGTTTTCCTCTGTATAACTCGTGGGTTTAGGTTTTTTTTTCTTTTATGGTTCAAGTTAGATTTTATTCCTCTTTTATGTATTTATAGATATAAGCATGGAAATAATTCATTCCTATAAATACATCTGTGTGACGGGAAGAACGTTTTTTTGTTTTATTTTTAAATTTTATTTCTTAAAATTTTGAAATTTAATTTTTATTTAATATTTTTATACAGCACGTTATTATTAGTTATGTATTTTATGCATATACATGTATACAGGTCAATCCCAATCTCCCAACTCATCCCACCACCACCACCCCATGGCTTCCCACACTTGGTGTCCATACGTTTGTTCTCTACCTGTGTGTCTCTATTTCTTCCCTGCAAAGCAGTTCATCTGTACCATTATTTAGGCTCCACATATATGCATTAATATACAACATTTGTTTTCCTCTTTCTGACTTACTTCATTCTGTATGACAGTCTCTCGATCCATCGATGTCTCTACAAATGACCCAGTTTCATTCCTTTTTATGGCCGAGTAATATTCCATTTTATATATGTACCACATCTTTATCCATTCATCTGTCTGTGGGCATTTAGGTGGCTTCCATTACCTGACTATTGTAAAGAGTGCTGCAACGAACATTGTGGTGAATGTGCCTTTTTGATTTACGGTTTTCTCTGGGTATATGCCCAGAAGTGGGATTGCTGGATCAGATGATGATTCTATTTCTAGTTTTTTTAAGGAAACTCCATACTGTTCTCCATAGTGACTGTATCAATTTACATTCCCACCAATAGTGGAAGAGGGCTCCTTTTGTCCACACCCTCCCCAGAATTGGTTGTTTGTAGATTTTCTGATGATGCCGATTCTAACAGGTGTGAGGTGATACCTCATTGTAGTTTTGATTTGCATTTCTCTAATAATTAGTGCTGTTGAGCAGCTTTTCATGTGCGTCTTGGCCATCTCTGTGTCTCCTTTGAAGAAATGTCTCTTTAGATCTTCTCCCCATTTTTGTATTGGGTTGTTTGTTTTTTTAATATTAAGCTGCATGAGCTGTTTATATATATTGGAGATTAAACCTCTGTCCATTGATTCGTTTGCCTCGACTTTCGCCCATTCTGAGGGATGACTTTTTCCATTCCCATTTTTTTTTAACAAAAAAGGAAAGAAAGGAAAAAAAGCAGAACACTAATGTGCGTAAAATATGCCTTTTGAAACGGTCGTTTTGAAATATGGACGTCCTTTGAATTTTTTGGTCGATATGTGACCCCAGGATTTGTTTTCAGGGCAGGTGTCATTTACAGGCCTGCATTGATTTTGAATATCAACTGACCATTAGCGCTGGGATTAAAGCTGCTGTTGTGTGAAACGGCCACAAGGTGGCAGCAGTTCTCCCTTACCAAATCTGGTGACTAGGGCAACAGAGCCTCAATGGAAGTGGTGTTCTAGATTGGAATTTAGAATGGAATGTGCCAGGAGAAAGCCCCTCAAGTTTGTCTCACTACTTCTTCTTCGTGTTTTTAATTTATTTATTTTTTATTTTTTATTATAGCAAGTTTGATTACAATGTTTGGCTTGTTGTAGGTGTGGAAGATGTGGTTCTTTTACACATATACAGATGTCTGTTCTTCCTGGGATCCTTTTCCCATGTACGTTATGACAGAATGTTGAGTAGTCCTCTCTTGGTATTCTGTAGGTCTTTGGTGATTATATATGTCACCTGTGTTTGTATATGTCTGTTAACCCCGATATCGTAATGAAACCAATCCTCACACCTTTCCATTGGTGAACCATAAGTTTGTTTAATGAATCTGTGATTGCCCTTCTCCGTGGCAATATCTGCCCTGGTATCCATTTTTAGGTAACACCTATAAGTGATATGATATGATATGTGTCTTTCACTTTCTGACTTACTACAAGTCACGTGATTACTTCTAGACTCATCTACGGTGCTGCAAATGGCATTGTGTCCTTTTTTCCCTTGGCATCTCTTCTGCCTTAGCGAGGTCCATTTTCAACAATGTGATTCCCTGAGGGTTGTGGATTAGCTGACCTGGGCAGCCTTACCCTGCCGGCCCGCCCTCCCCAGGTGTGCCTCGTTGAGGTCAATATAAACAGCGCTCCAGGCAGCAATAGCCCCTGAAGCTGTGCCTGACTCCATATTCTCTGCCCCGTCAGCAGTCTCGGGGCTGTGCTGGTGGGAGGGAGTGAGGGGCCACAGATTTGTGGGTGGCCCGCTGTGAGTGGGGCTCTGCTGGCCATTCTGCAGGAGTTGTCAGGCTGCCACCTGTAAAGAAGAGGATGTGTCACCCATACCTTCCGCTGGAATTTCTCTCCGGACAGAGGTGAGGAAGGCAAAAAGCAGTGGGGGCCGGGACAGGAGGGGTATCTCAGGTAGGGCAATGGAAAGCTTCCGGAAGAGCGCCCGGGGCCAGGACCACCCTGGCTGGCCTGCAGGCACCAAGTTGGCCTGCGTGCTTTCGCTGGTGTGGCTCCACGGCCCTTCCTCTAGGATTTCAAGACCTTGTACATATTCAGGTGTTTTATCTGGGAAGGGTGGGAACAGTTCAGCAGCAGCTGGCCTGGGGCTCAGCTCACGTTTACTCACAGATGTCTCGGCACGGACCCCAGCTTTGCAATGAGGACGCTCCTTGCGTGGGGGGTGGGTTGCTGGCTGTATGGGAGATGGTTCCCCACCTCTGACCAATTTCAGAATTGTTTACCGCTGGAGCAAGTGCCCTGATAGGGTTTTCCTCTGTATAACTTGTGGGTTAAGGTTTTTTATTTTTCTTTTATGTTTCAAGTTAGATTTTATTCCTCTTTTATGTATTTATAGATATAAGCATGGAAATAATTCATTCCTATAAATACATCTGTGTGACGGGAAGAACGTTTTTCTGTTTTATTTTTAAATTTTATTTTTTAAAATTTTGAAATTTAATTTTTATTTTTTTTATACAGCACGTTATTATTAGTTATGTATTTTATGCATATACATGTATACAGGTCAATCCCAATCTCCCAACTCATCCCACCACCACCACCCCATGGCTTCCCACACTTGGTGTCCATACGTTTGTTCTCTACCTCTGTGTCTCTATTTCTTCCTTGCAAAGCAGTTCATCTGTACCATTTTTTAGGCTCCACATATATGCATTAATATACAATATTTGTTTTCCTCTTTCTGACTTACTTCATTCTGTATGACAGTCTCTCGATCCATCGATGTCTCTACAAATGACCCAGATTCATTCCTTTTTATGGCCGAGTAATATTCCATTTTATATATGTACCACATCTTTATCCATTCATCTGTCTGTGGGCATTTAGGTGGCTTCCATTACCTGACTATTGTAAAGAGTGCTGCAACGAACATTGTGGTGAATGTGCCTTTTTGATTTACGGTTTTCTCTGGGTATATGCCCAGAAGTGGGATTGCTGGATCAGATGGTAATTCTATTTCTAGTTTTTTTAAGGAAACTCCCTACTGTTCTCCATAGTGACTGTATCAATTTACATTCCCACCAATAGTGGAAGAGGGCTCCTTTTGTCCACACCCTCCCCAGAATTGGTTGTTTGTAGATTTTCTGATGATGCCGATTCTAACAGGTGTGAGGTGACACCTCATTGTAGTTTTGACTTGCATTTCTCTAATAATTAGTGCTGTTGAGCAGCTTTTCATGTGCGTCTTGGCCATCTCTGTGTCTCCTTTGAAGAAACCTCTCTTTAGATCTTCTGCCCATTTTTGTATTGGGTTGTTTGTTCTTTTAATATTAAGCTGCATGAGCTGTTTATATATATTGGAGATTAAACCTCTGTCCATTGATTCGTTTGCCTCGACTTTCGCCCATTCTGAGGGATGCCTTTTTCCATTCCCGTTTTTTCTAACAAAAAAGGAAAGAAAGGAAAAGAAGCAGAACACTAATGTGCGTAAAATATGCCTTTTGAAATGGTCGTTTTGAAATATGGACGTCCTTTGAATTTTTTGGTCGATATGTGACCCCAGGATTTGTTTTCAGGGCAGGTGTCATTTACAGGCCTGCAATGATTTTGAATATCAACTGACCATTAGCGCTGGGATTAAAGCTGCTGTTGTGTGAAACGGCCACAAGGTGGCAGCAGTTCTCCCTTACCAAATCTGGTGACTAGGGCAACAGAGCCTCAATGGAAGTGGTGTTCTAGATTGGAATTTAGAATGGAATGTGCCAGGAGAAAGCCCCTCAAGTTTGTCTCACTACTTCTTCGTGTTTTTAATTTAATGTTTTTGTTTTTTATTACAGCAAGTTTGATTACAATGTTTGGCTTGTTGTAGGTGTGGAAGATGTGGTTCTTTTACACATATACAGATGTCTGTTCTTCCTGGGATCCTTTTCCCATGTACGTTATGACAGAATGTTGAGTAGTCCTCTCTTGGTATTCTGTAGGTCTTTGGTGATTATATATGTCACCTGTGTTTGTATATGTCTGTTAACCCCGTTATCGTAATGAAACCAATCCTCACACCTTTCCATTGGTGAACCATAAGTTTGTTTAATGAATCTGTGATTGCCCTTCTCCGTGGCAATATCTGCCCTGGTATCCATTTTTAGGTAACACCTATAAGTGATATGATATGATATGTGTCTTTCACTTTCTGACTTACTACAAGTCACGTGATTACTTCTAGACTCATCTACGGTGCTGCAAATGGCATTGTGTCCTTTTTTCCCTTGGCATCTCTTCTGCCTTAGCGAGGTCCATTTTCAACAATGTGATTCCCTGAGGGTTGTGGATTAGCTGACCTGGGCAGCCTTACCCTGCCGGCCCGCCCTCCCCAGGTGTGCCTCGTTGAGATCAATATAAACAGCGCTCCAGGCAGCAATAGCCCCTGAAGCTGTGCCTGACTCCATATTCTCTGCCCCGTCAGCAGTCTCGGGGCTGTGCTGGTGGGAGGGAGTGAGGGGCCACAGCTTTGTGGGTGGCCCGCTGTGAGTGGGGCTCTGCTGGCCATTCTGCAGGAGTTGTCAGGCTGCCACCTGTAAAGAAGAGGATGTGTCACCCATACCTTCAGCTGGAATTTCTCTCCGGACAGAGGTGAGGAAGGCAAAAAGCAGTGGGGGCCTGGACAGGAGGGGTATCTCAGGTAGGGCAGTGGAAAGCTTCCGGAAGAGCGCCCGGGGCCAGGACCACCCTGGCTGGCCTGCAGGCACCAAGTTGGCCTGCGTGCTTTCGCTGGTGTGGCTCCACGGCCCTTCCTCTAGGATTTCAAGACCTTGTACATATTCAGGTGTTTTACCTGGGAAGGGTGGGAACAGTTCAGCAGCAGCTGGCCTGGGGCTCAGCTCACGTTTACTCACAGATGTCTCGGCACGGACCCCAGCTTTGCAATGAGGACGCTCCTTGCGTGGGGGGTGGGTTGCTGGCTGTATGGGAGATGGTTCCCCACCTCTGACCAATTTCAGAATTGTTTACCGCTGGAGCAAGTGCCCTGATAGGGTTTTCCTCTGTATAACACGTGGGTTTAGGTTTTTTTTTTCTTTTATGGTTCAAGTTAGATTTTATTCCTCTTTTATGTATTTATAGATATAAGCATGGAAATAATTCATTCCTATAAATACATCTGTGTGACGGGAAGAACGTTTTTTTGTTTTATTTTTAAATTTTATTTTTTAAAATTTTGAAATTTAATTTTTATTTAATATTTTTATACAGCACGTTATTATTAGTTATGTATTTTATGCATATACATGTATACAGGTCAATCCCAATCTCCCAACTCATCCCACCACCACCACCCCATGCCTTCCCACACTTGGTGTCCATACGTTTGTTCTCTACCTCTGTGTCTCTATTTCTTCCCTGCAAAGCAGTTCATCTGTACCATTTTTTAGGCTCCACATATATGCATTAATATACAACATTTGTTTTCCTCTTTCTGACTTACTTCATTCTGTATGACAGTCTCTCGATCCATCGATGTCTCTACAAATGACCCAGTTTCATTCCTTTTTATGGCCGAGTAATATTCCATTTTATATATGTACCACATCTTTATCCATTCATCTGTCTGTGGGCATTTAGGTGGCTTCCATTACCTGACTATTGTAAAGAGTGCTGCAACGAACATTGTGGTGAATGTGCCTTTTTGATTTACGGTTTTCTCTGGGTATATGCCCAGAAGTGGGATTGCTGGATCAGATGATGATTCTATTTCTAGTTTTTTTAAGGAAACTCCATACTGTTCTCCATAGTGACTGTATCAATTTACATTCCCACCAATAGTGGAAGAGGGCTCCTTTTGTCCACACCCTCCCCAGAATTGGTTGTTTGTAGATTTTCTGATGATGCCGATTCTAACAGGTGTGAGGTGATACCTCATTGTAGCTTTGATTTGCATTTCTCTAATAATTAGTGCTGTTGAGCAGCTTTTCATGTGCGTCATGGCCATCTCTGTGTCTCCTTTGAAGAAATGTCTCTTTAGATCTTCTCCCCATTTTTGTATTGGGTTGTTTGTTTTTTTAATATTAAGCTGCATGAGCTGTTTATATATATTGGAGATTAAACCTCTGTCCATTGATTCGTTTGCCTCGACTTTCGCCCATTCTGAGGGATGCCTTTTTCCATTCCCGTTTTTTTTTAACAAAAAAGGAAAGAAAGGAAAAAAAGCAGAACACTAATGTGCGTAAAATATGCCTTTTGAAACGGTCGTTTTCAAATATGGACGTCCTTTGAATTTTTTGGTCGATATGTGACCCCAGGATTTGTTTTCAGGGCAGGTGTCATTTACAGGCCTGCATTGATTTTGAATATCAACTGACCATTAGCGCTGGGATTAAAGCTGCTGTTGTGTGAAACGGCCACAAGGTGGCAGCAGTTCTCCCTTACCAAATCTGGTGACTAGGGTAACAGAGCCTCAATGGAAGTGTTGTTCTAGATTGGAATTTAGAATGGAATGTGCCAGGAGAAAGCCCCTCAAGTTTGTCTCACTACTTCTTCTTCGTGTTTTTAATTTATTTTTTTTTTATTTTTTATTACAGCAAGATTGATTACAATGTTTGGCTTGTTGTAGGTGTGGAAGATGTGGTTCTTTTACACATATACAGATGTCTGTTCTTCCTGGGATCCTTTTCCCATGTACGTTATGACAGAATGTTGAGTAGTCCTCTCTTGGTATTCTGTAGGTCTTTGGTGATTATATATGTCACCTGTGTTTGTATATGTCTGTTAACCCCGATATCGTAATGAAACCAATCCTCACACCTTTCCATTGGTGAACCATAAGTTTGTTTAATGAATCTGTGATTGCCCTTCTCCGTGGCAATATCTGCCCTGGTATCCATTTTTAGGTAACACCTATAAGTGATATGATATGATATGTGTCTTTCACTTTCTGACTTACTACAAGTCACGTGATTACTTCTAGACTCATCTACGGTGCTGCAAATGGCATTGTGTCCTTTTTTCCCTTGGCATCTCTTCTGCCTTAGCGAGGTCCATTTTCAACAATGTGATTCCCTGAGGGTTGTGGATTAGCTGACCTGGGCAGCCTTACCCTGCCGGCCCGCCCTCCCCAGGTGTGCCTCGTTGAGGTCAATATAAACAGCGCTCCAGGCAGCAATAGCCCCTGAAGCTGTGCCTGACTCCATATTCTCTGCCCCGTCAGCAGTCTCGGGGCTGTGCTGGTGGGAGGGAGTGAGGGGCCACAGATATGTGGGTGGCCCGCTGTGAGTGGGGCTCTGCTGGCCATTCTGCAGGAGTTGTCAGGCTGCCACCTGTAAAGAAGAGGATGTGTCACCCATACCTTCCGCTGGAATTTCTCTCCGGACAGAGGTGAGGAAGGCAAAAAGCAGTGGGGGCCGGGACAGGAGGGGTATCTCAGGTAGGGCAATGGAAAGCTTCCAGAAGAGCGCCCGGGGCCAGGACCACCCTGGCTGGCGTGCAGGCACCAAGTTGGCCTGCGTGCTTTCACTGGTGTGGCTCCACGGCCCTTCCTCTAGGCTTTCAAGACCTTGTACATATTCAGGTGTTTTACCTGGGAAGGGTGGGAACAGTTCAGCAGCAGCTGGCCTGGGGCTCAGCTCACGTTTACTCATAGATGCCTCGGCACGGTCCCCCAGCTTTGCAATGAGGACGCTCCTTGCGTGGGGGGTGGGTTGCTGGCGGTATGGGAGATGGTTCCTCACCTCTGACCAATTTCAGAATTGTTTACTGCTGGAGCAAGTGCCCTGATAGGGTTTTCCTCTGTATTACTTGTGGGTTAAGGTTTTTTATTTTTCTTTTATGTTTCAAGTTAGATTTTATTCCTCTTTTATGTATTTATAGATATAAGCATGGAAATAATTCATTCCTATAAATACATCTGTGTGACGGGAAGAACGTTTTTCTGTTTTATTTTAAATTTTATTTTTTAAAATTTTGAAATTTAATTTTTATTTTTTTTATACAGCACGTTATTATTAGTTATGTATTTTATGCATATACATGTATACAGGTCAATCCCAATCTCCCAACTCATCCCACCACCACCACCCCATGGCTTCCCACACTTGGTGTCCATACGTTTGTTCTCTACCTCTGTGTCTCTATTTCTTCCTTGCAAAGCAGTTCATCTGTACCATTTTTTAGGCTCCACATATATGCATTAATATACAATATTTGTTTTCCTCTTTCTGACTTACTTCATTCTGTATGACAGTCTCTCGATCCATCGATGTCTCTACAAATGACCCAGTTTCATTCCTTTTTATGGCCGAGTAATATTCCATTTTATATATGTACCACATCTTTATCCATTCATCTGTCTGTGGGCATTTAGGTGGCTTCCATTACCTGGCTATTGTAAAGAGTGCTGCAACGAACATTGTGGTGAATGTGCCTTTTTGATTTACGGTTTTCTCTGGGTATATGCCCAGAAGTGGGATTGCTGGATCAGATGGTAATTCTATTTCTAGTTTTTTTAAGGAAACTCCATACTGTTCTCCATAGTGACTGTATCAATTTACATTCCCACCAATAGTGGAAGAGGGCTCCTTTTGTCCACACCCTCCCCAGAATGGGTTGTTTGTAGATTTTCTGATGATGCCGATTCTAACAGGTGTGAGGTGACACCTCATTGTAGTTTTGACTTGCATTTCTCTAATAATTAGTGCTGTTGAGCAGCTATTCATGTGCGTCTTGGCCATCTCTGTGTCTCCTTTGAAGAAACCTCTCTTTAGATCTTCTGCCCATTTTTGTATTGGGTTGTTTGTTCTTTTAATATTAAGCTGCATGAGCTGTTTATATATATTGGAGATTAAACCTCTGTCCATTGATTCGTTTGCCTCGACTTTCGCCCATTCTGAGGGATGCCTTTTTCCATTCCCGTTTTTTCTAACAAAAAAGGAAAGAAAGGAAAAGAAGCAGAACACTAATGTGCGTAAAATATGCCTTTTGAAACGGTCGTTTTGAAATATGGACGTCCTTTGAATTTTTTGGTCGATATGTGACCCCAGGATTTGTTTTCAGGGCAGGTGTCATTTACAGGCCTGCATTGATTTTGAATATCAACTGACCATTAGCGCTGGGATTAAAGCTGCTGTTGTGTGAAACGGCCACAAGGTGGCAGCAGTTCTCCCTTACCATATCTGGTGACTAGGGCAACAGATCCTCAATGGAAGTGGTGTTCTAGATTGGAATTTAGAATGGAATGTGCCAGGAGAAAGCCCCTCAAGTTTGTCTCACTACTTCTTCGTGTATTTAATTTAATTTTTTTGTTTTTTATTACAGCAAGTTTGATTACAATGTTTGGCTTGTTGTAGGTGTGGAAGATGTGGTTCTTTTACACATATACAGATGTCTGTTCTTCCTGGGATCCTTTTCCCATGTACGTTATGACAGAATGTTGAGTAGTCCTCTCTTGGTATTCTGTAGGTCTTTGGTGATTATATATGTCACCTGTGTTTGTATATGTCTGTTAACCCCGTTATCGTAATGAAACCAATCCTCACACCTTTCCATTGGTGAACCATAAGTTTGTTTAATGAATCTGTGATTGCCCTTCTCCGTGGCAATATCTGCCCTGGTATCCATTTTTAGGTAACACCTATAAGTGATATGATATGATATGTGTCTTTCACTTTCTGACTTACTACAAGTCAAGTGATTACTTCTAGACTCATCTACGGTGCTGCAAATGGCATTGTGTCCTTTTTTCCCTTGGCTTCTATTCTGCCTTAGCGAGGTCCATTTTCAACAATGTGATTCCCTGAGGGTTGTGGATTAGCTGACCTGGGCAGCCTTACCCTGACGGCCCGCCCTCCCCAGGTGTGCCTCGTTGAGGTCAATATAAACAGCGCTCCAGGCAGCAATAGCCCCTGAAGCTGTGCCTGACTCCATATTCTCTGCCCCGTCAGCAGTCTCGGGGCTGTGCTGGTGGGAGGGAGTGAGGGGCCACAGCTTTGTGGGTGGCCCGCTGTGAGTGGGGCTCTGCTGGCCATTCTGCAGGAGTTGTCAGGCTGCCACCTGTAAAGAAGAGGATGTGTCACCCATACCTTCCGCTGGAATTTCTCTCCGGACAGAGGTGAGGAAGGCAAAAAGCAGTGGGGGCCTGGACAGGAGGGGTATCTCAGGTAGGGCAATGGAAAGCTTCCGGAAGAGCGCCCGGGGCCAGGACCACCCTGGCTGGCGTGCAGGCACCAAGTTGGCCTGCGTGCTTTCGCTGGTGTGGCTCCACGGCCCTTCCTCTAGGATTTCAAGACCTTGTACATATTCAGGTGTTTTACCTGGGAAGGGTGGGAACAGTTCAGCAGCAGCTGGCCTGGGGCTCAGCTCACGTTTACTCACAGATGTCTCGGCACGGACCCCAGCTTTGCAATGAGGACGCTCCTTGCGTGGGGGGTGGGTTGCTGGCTGTATGGGAGATGGTTCCCCACCTCTGACCAATTTCAGAATTGTTTACCGCTGGAGCAAGTGCCCTGATAGGGTTTTCCTCTGTATAACACGTGGGTTTAGGTTTTTTTTTTCTTTTATGGTTCAAGTTAGATTTTATTCCTCTTTTATGTATTTATAGATATAAGCATGGAAATAATTCATTCCTATAAATACATCTGTGTGACGGGAAGAAGGTTTTTTGTTTTATTTTTAAATTTTATTTTTTAAAATTTTGAAATTTAATTTTTATTTAATATTTTTATACAGCACGTTATTATTAGTTATGTATTTTATGCATATACATGTATACAGATCAATCCCAATCTCCCAACTCATCCCACCACCACCACCCCATGGCTTCCCACACTTGGTGTCCATACGTTTGTTCTCTACCTCTGTGTCTCTATTTCTTCCCTGCAAAGCAGTTCATCTGTACCATTTTTTAGGCTCCACATATATGCATTAATATACAACATTTGTTTTCCTCTTTCTGACTTACTTCATTCTGTATGACAGTCTCTCGATCCATCGATGTCTCTACAAATGACCCAGTTTCATTCCTTTTTATGGCCGAGTAATATTCCATTTTATATATGTACCACATCTTTATCCATTCATCTGTCTGTGGGCATTTAGGTGGCTTCCATTACCTGACTATTGTAAAGAGTGCTGCAACGAACATTGTGGTGAATGTGCCTTTTTGATTTACGGTTTTCTCTGGGTATATGCCCAGAAGTGGGATTGCTGGATCAGATGATGATTCTATTTCTAGTTTTTTTAAGGAAACTCCATACTGTTCTCCATAGTGACTGTATCAATTTACATTCCCACCAATAGTGGAAGAGGGCTCCTTTTGTCCACACCCTCCCCAGAATTGGTTGTTTGTAGATTTTCTGATGATGCCGATTCTAACAGGTGTGAGGTGATACCTCATTGTAGTTTTGATTTGCATTTCTCTAATAATTAGTGCTGTTGAGCAGCTTTTCATGTGCGTCTTGGCCATCTCTGTGTCTCCTTTGAAGAAATGTCTCTTTAGATCTTCTCCCCATTTTTGTATTGGGTTGTTTGTTTTTTTAATATTAAGCTGCATGAGCTGTTTATATATATTGGAGATTAAACCTCTGTCCATTGATTCGTTTGCCTCGACTTTCGCCCATTCTGAGGGATGCCTTTTTCCATTCCCGTTTTTTTTTAACAAAAAAGGAAAGAAAGGAAAAAAAGCAGAACACTAATGTGCGTAAAATATGCCTTTTGTAACGGTCGTTTTGAAATATGGACGTCCTTTGAATTTTTTGGTCGATATGTGACCCCAGGATTTGTTTTCAGGGCAGGTGTCATTTACAGGCCTGCATTGATTTTGAATATCAACTGACCATTAGCGCTGGGATTAAAGCTGCTGTTGTGTGAAACGGCCACAAGGTGGCAGCAGTTCTCCCTTACCAAATCTGGTGACTAGGGCAACAGAGCCTCAATGGAAGTGGTGTTCTAGATTGGAATTTAGAATGGAATGTGCCAGGAGAAAGCCCCTCAAGTTTGTCTCACTACTTCTTCTTCGTGTTTTTAATTTATTTTTTTTTATTTTTTATTACAGCAAGTTTGATTACAATGTTTGGCTTGTTGTAGGTGTGGAAGATGTGGTTCTTTTACACATATACAGATGTCTGTTCTTCCTGGGATCCTTTTCCCATGTACGTTATGACAGAATGTTGAGTAGTCCTCTCTTGGTATTCTGTAGGTCTTTGGTGATTATATATGTCACCTGTGTTTGTATATGTCTGTTAACCCTGATATCGTAATGAAACCAATCCTCACACCTTTCCATTGGTGAACCATAAGTTTGTTTAATGAATCTGTGATTGCCCTTCTCCGTGGCAATATCTGCCCTGGTATCCATTTTTAGGTAACACCTATAAGTGATATGATATGATATGTGTCTTTCACTTTCTGACTTACTACAAGTCACGTGATTACTTCTAGACTCATCTACGGTGCTGCAAATGGCATTGTGTACTTTTTTCCCTTGGCATCTCTTCTGCCTTAGCGAGGTCCATTTTCAACAATGTGATTCCCTGAGGGTTGTGGATTAGCTGACCTGGGCAGCCTTACCCTGCCGGCCCGCCCTCCCCAGGTGTGCCTCGTTGAGGTCAATATAAACAGCGCTCCAGGCAGCAATAGCCCCTGAAGCTGTGCCTGACTCCATATTCTCTGCCCCGTCAGCAGTCTCGGGGCTGTGCTGGTGGGAGGGAGTGAGGGGCCACAGCTTTGTGGGTGGCCCGCTGTGAGTGGGGCTCTGCTGGCCATTCTGCAGGAGTTGTCAGGCTGCCACCTGTAAAGAAGAGGATGTGTCACCCATACCTTCCGCTGGAATTTCTCTCCGGACAGAGGTGAGGAAGGCAAAAAGCAGTGGGGGCCGGGACAGGAGGGGTATCTCAGGTAGGGCAATGGAAAGCTTCCAGAAGAGCGCCCGGGGCCAGGACCACCCTGGCTGGCCTGCAGGCACCAAGTTGGCCTGCGTGCTTTCACTGGTGTGGCTCAACGGCCCTTTCTCTAGGCTTTCAAGACCTTGTACATATTCAGGTGTTTTACCTGGGAAGGGTGGGAAGAGTTCAGCAGCAGCTGGCCTGGGGCTCAGCTCACGTTTACTCATAGATGCCTTGGCACGGTCCCCCAGCTTTGCAATGAGGACGCTCCTTGCGTGGGGGTTGGGTTGCTGGCGGTATGGGAGATGGTTCCCCACCTCTGACCAATTTCAGAATTGTTTACTGCTGGAGCAAGTGCCCTGATAGGGTTTTCCTCTGTATAACTTGTGGGTTAAGGTTTTTTATTTTTCTTTTATGTTTCAAGTTAGATTTTATTCCTCTTTTATGTATTTATAGATATAAGCATGGAAATAATTCATTCCTATAAATACATCTGTGTGACGGGAAGAACGTTTTTCTGTTTTATTTTTAAATTTTATTTTTTAAAATTTTGAAATTTAATTTTTATTTTTTTTATACAGCACGTTATTATTAGTTATGTATTTTATGCATATACATGTATACAGGTCAATCCCAATCTCCCAACTCATCCCACCACCACCACCCCATGGCTTCCCACACTTGGTGTCCATAAGTTTGTTCTCTACCTCTGTGTCTCTATTTATTCCTTGCAAAGCAGTTCATCTGTACCATTTTTTAGGCTCCACATATATGCATTAATATACAATATTTGTTTTCCTCTTTCTGACTTACTTCATTCTGTATGACAGTCTCTCGATCCATCGATGTCTCTACAAATCACCCAGTTTCATTCCTTTTTATGGCCGAGTAATATTCCATTTTATATATGTACCACATCTTTATCCATTCATCTGTCTGTGGGCATTTAGGTGGCTTCCATTACCTGGCTATTGTAAAGAGTGCTGCAACGAACATTGTGGTGAATGTGCCTTTTTGATTTACGGTTTTCTCTGGGTATATGCCCAGAAGTGGGATTGCTGGATCAGATGATGATTCTATTTCTAGTTTTTTTAAGGAAACTCCATACTGTTCTCCATAGTGACTGTATCAATTTACATTCCCACCAATAGTGGAAGAGGGCTCCTTTTGTCCACACCCTCCCCAGAATTGGTTGTTTGTAGATTTTCTGATGATGCCGATTCTAACAGGTGTGAGGTGATACCTCATTGTAGTTTTGATTTGCATTTCTCTAATAATTAGTGCTGTTGAGCAGCTTTTCATGTGCGTCTTGGCCATCTCTGTGTCTCCTTTGAAGAAATGTCTCTTTAGATCTTCTCCCCATTTTTGAATTGGGTTGTTTTTTTTAATATTAAGCTGCATGAGCTGTTTATATATATTGGAGATTAAACCTCTGTCCATTGATTCGTTTGCCTCGACTTTCGCCCATTCTGAGGGATGCCTTTTTCCATTCCCTTTTTTTTTAACAAAAAAGGAAAGAAAGGAAAAAAAGGAGAACACTAATGTGCGTAAAATATGCCTTTTGAAACGGTCGTTTTGAAATATGGACGTCCTTTGAATTTTTTGGTCGATATGTGACCCCAGTATTTGTTTTCAGGGCAGGTGTCATTTACAGGCCTGCATTGATTTTGAATATCAACTGACCATTAGCGCTGGGATTAAAGCTGCTGTTGTGTGAAACGGCCACAAGGTGGCAGCAGTTCTCCCTTACAAAATCTGGTGACTAGGGCAACAGAGCCTCAATGGAAGTGGTGTTCTAGATTGGAATTTAGAATGGAATGTGCCAGGAGAAAGCCCCTCAAGTTTGTCTCACTACTTCTTCTTCGTGTTTTTAATTTATTTTTTTTTTATTTTTTATTACAGCAAGTTTGATTACAATGTTTGGCTTGTTGTAGGTGTGGAAGATGTGGTTCTTTTACACATATACAGATGTCTGTTCTTCCTGGGATCCTTTTCCCAGGTACGTTATGACAGAATGTTGAGTAGTCCTCTCTTGGTATTCTGTAGGTCTTTGGTGATTATATATGTCACCTGTGTTTGTATATGTCTGTTAACCCCGATATCGTAATGAAACCAATCCTCACACCTTTCCATTGGTGAACCATAAGTTTGTTTAATGAATCTGTGATTGCCCTACTCCGTGGAAATATCTGCCCTGATATCCATTTTTAGGTAACACCTATAAGTGATATGATATGATATGTGTCTTTCACTTTTTGACTTACTACAAGTCACGTGATTACTTCTAGACTCATCTACGGTGCTGCAAATGGCATTGTGTCCTTTTTTCCCTTGGCTTCTATTCTGCCTTAGCGAGGTCCATTTTCAACAATGTGATTCCCTGAGGGTTGTGGATTAGCTGACCTGGGCAGCCTTACCCTGCCGGCCCGCCCTCCCCAGGTGTGCCTCGTTGAGGTCAATATAAACAGCGCTCCAGGCAGCAATAGCCCCTGAAGCTGTGCCTGACTCCATATTCTCTGCCCCGTCAGCAGTCTCGGGGCTATGCTGGTGGGAGGGATTGAGGGGCCACAGATTTGTGGGTGGCCCGCTGTGAGTGCGGCTCTGCTGGCCATTCTGCAGGAGTTGTCAGGCTGCCACCTGTAAAGAAGAGGATGTGTCACCCATACCTTCCGCTGGAATTTCTCTCCGGACAGAGGTGAGGAAGGCAAAAAGCAGTGGGGGCCGGGACAGGAGGGGTATCTCAGGTAGGGCAATGGAAATCTTCCAGAAGAGCGCCCGGGGCCAGGACCACCCTGGCTGGCCTGCAGGCACCAAGTTGGCCTGCGTGCTTTCACTGGTGTGGCTCCACGGCCCTTCCTCTAGGCTTTCAAGACCTTGTACATATTCAGGTGTTTTACCTGGGAAGGGTGGGAACAGTTCAGCAGCAGCTGGCCTGGGGCTCAGCTCACGTTTACTCATAGATGCCTCGGCACTGTCCCCCAGCTTTGCAATGAGGACGCTCCTTGCGTGGGGGGTGGGTTGCTGGCGGTATGGGAGATGGTTCCCCACCTCTGACCAATTTCAGAATTGTTTACTGCTGGAGCAAGTGCCCTGATAGGGTTTTCCTCTGTATAACTTGTGGGTTAAGGTTTTTTAATTTTCTTTTATGTTTCAAGTTAGATTTTATTCCTCTTTTATGTATTTATAGATATAAGCATGGAAATAATTCATTCCTATAAATACATCTGTGTGACGGGAAGAAAGTTTTTCTGTTTTATTTTTAAATTTTATTTTTTAAAATTTTGAAATTTAATTTTTTTTTAATATTTTTATACAGCACGTTATTATTAGTTATGTATTTTATGCATATACATGTATGCAGGTCAATCCCAATCTCCCAACTCATCCCACCACCACCACCCCATGGCTTCCCACACTTGGTGTCCATACGTTTGTTCTCTACCTCTGTGTCTCTATTTCTTCCCTGCAAAGCAGTTCATCTGTACCATTTTTTAGGCTCCACATATATGCATTAATATACAACATTTGTTTTCCTCTTTCTGACTTACTTCATTCTGTATGACAGTCTCTCGATCCATCGATGTCTCTACAAATGACCCAGTTTCATTCCTTTTTATGGCCGAGTAATATTCCATTTTATATATGTACCACATCTTTATCCATTCATCTGTCTGTGGGCATTTAGGTGGCTTCCATTACCTGGCTATTGTAAAGAGTGCTGCAACGAACATTGTGGTGAATGTGCCTTTTTGATTTACGGTTTTCTCTGGGTATATGCCCAGAAGTGGGATTGCTGGATCAGATGATGATTCTATTTCTAGTTTTTTTAAGGAAACTCCATACTGTTCTCCATAGTGACTGTATCAATTTACATTCCCACCAATAGTGGAAGAGGGCTCCTTTTGTCCACACCCTCCCCAGAATTGGTTGTTTGTAGATTTTCTGATGATGCCGATTCTAACAGGTGTGAGGTGATACCTCATTGTAGTTTTGATTTGCATTTCTCTAATAATTAGTGCTGTTGAGCAGCTTTTCATGTGCGTCTTGGCCATCTCTGTGTCTCCTTTGAAGAAACGTCTCTTTAGATCTTCTCCCCATTTTTGAATTGGGTTGTTTTTTTAATATTAAGCTGCATGAGCTGTTTATATATATTGGAGATTAAACCTCTGTCCATTGATTCGTTTGCCTCGACTTTCGCCCATTCTGAGGGATGCCTTTTTCCATTCCCGTTTTTTTTTAACAAAAAAGGAAAGAAAGGAAAAAAAGCAGAACACTAATGTGCGTAAAATATGCCTTTTGAAACGGTCGTTTTGAAATATGGACGTCCTTTGAATTTTTTGGTCGATATGTGACCCCAGGATTTGTTTTCAGGGCAGGTGTCATTTACAGGCCTGCAATGATTTTGAATATCAACTGACCATT
Source organism: Mesoplodon mirus (assembly GCF_964341445.2). Classification (NCBI taxonomy): domain Eukaryota; kingdom Metazoa; phylum Chordata; class Mammalia; order Artiodactyla; family Ziphiidae; genus Mesoplodon; species Mesoplodon mirus. Next base: position 126,287,334 of record NC_138984.1, read on the forward strand.
AGCGCTGGGATTAAAGCTGCTGTTGTGTGAAACGGCCACAAGGTGGCAGCCGTTCTCCCTTACCAAATCTGGTGACTAGGGCAACAGAGCCTCAATGGAAGTGGTGTTCTAGATTGGAATTTAGAATGGAATGTGCCAGGAGAAAGCCCCTCAAGTTTGTCTCACTACTTCTTCGTGTTTTTAATTTAATTTTTTTATTTTTTATTACAGCAAGTTTGATTACAATGTTTGGCTTGTTGTAGGTGTGGAAGATGTGGTTCTTTTACACATATACAGATGTCTGTTCTTCCTGGGATCCTTTTCCCATGTACGTTATGACAGAATGTTGAGTAGTCCTCTCTTGGTATTCTGTAGGTCTTTGGTGATTATATATGTCACCTGTGTTTGTATATGTCTGTTAACCCCGTTATCGTAATGAAACCAATCCTCACACCTTTCCATTGGTGAACCATAAGTTTGTTTAATGAATCTGTGATTTCCCTTCTCCGTGGCAATATCTGCCCTGGTATCCAGTTTTAGGTAACACCTATAAGTGATATGATATGATATGTGTCTTTCACTTTCTGACTTACTACAAGTCACGTGATTACTTCTAGACTCATCTACGGTGCTGCAAATGGCATTGTGTCCTTTTTTCCCTTGGCTTCTATTCTGCCTTAGCGAGGTCCATTTTCAACAATGTGATTCCCTGAGGGTTGTGGATTAGCTGACCTGGGCAGCCTTACCCTGCCGGCCCGCCCTCCCCAGGTGTGCCTCGTTGAGGTCAATATAAACAGCGCTCCAGGCAGCAATAGCCCCTGAAGCTGTGCCTGACTCCATATTCTCTGCCCCGTCAGCAGACTCGGGGCTGTGCTGGTGGGAGGGAGTAAGGGGCCACAGCTTTGTGGGTGGCCCGCTGTGAGTGGGGCTCTGCTGGCCATTCTGCAGGAGTGTTCAGGCTGCCACCTGTAAAGAAGAGGATGTGTCACCCATACCTTCCGCTGGAATTTCTCTCCGGACAGAGGTGGGGAAGGAAAAAAGCAGTTGGGGCCGGGACAGGAGGGGTATCAAGGGCAGGGCTTTGGAAAGCTTCCGGAAGAGCGCCCGGGGCCAGGACCACCCTGGCTGGCCTGCAGGCACCAAGTTGGCCTGCGTGCTTTCGCTTGTGTGGCTCCACGGCCCTTCCTCTAGGCTTTCAAGCCCTTGTACATATTCAGGTGTTTTACCTGGGAAGGGTGGGAACAGTTCAGCAGCAGCTGGCCTGGGGCTCAGCTCACGTTTACTCACAGATGTCTCGGCACTGTCCCACAGCTTTGCAATGAGTACGCTCCTTGCGTGGGGGTTGGGTTGCTGGCTGTATGGGAGATGGTTCCCCACCTCTGACCAATTTCAGAATTGTTTACCGCTGGAGCAAGTGCCCTGATAGGGTTTTCCTCTGTATAACTCGTAGGTTCAGGTTTTTTTTCTTTTATGATTCAAGTTAGATTTTATTCGTCTTTTATGTATTTATAGATATAAGCATGGAAATAATTCATTCCTATAAATACATCTGTGTGACGGGAAGAACTTTTTTCTGTTTTATTTTTAAATTTTATTTTTTTAAATTTTGAAATTTAATTTATTTTTTTTATACAGCACGTTATTATTAGTTATGTATTTTATGCATATACATGTATACAGGTGAATCCCAATCTCCCAACTCATCCCACCACCACCACCCCATGGCTACCCACACTTGGTGTCCATACGTTTGTTCTCTACCTCTGTGTCTCTATTTCTTCCCTGCAAACCAGTTCATCTGTACCATTTTTTAGGCTCCACATATATGCATTACTATACAACATTTGTTTTCCTCTTTCTGACTTACTTCATTCTGTATGACAGTCTCTCGATCCATCGATGTCTCTACAAATGACCCAGTTTCATTCCTTTTTATGGCCGAGTAATATTCCATTTTATATATGTACCACATCTTTATCCATTCATCTGTCTGTGGGCATTTAGGTGGCTTCCATTACCTGGCTATTGTAAATAGTGCTGCAACGAACATTGTGGTGAATGTGCCTTTTTTTTTTTTTTTTTTGCTGTACGCGGGCCTCTCACTGTTGTGGCCTCTCCCGTTGCGGAGCACAGGCTCCGGACGCACAGGCTTAGCGGGCATGGCTCACGGGCCCAGCCGCTCCGCGGCATATGGGATCCTCCCAGACCGGGGCACGAACCCATATCCCTCCATCGGCAGGCGGACTCTCAACCACTGCGCCACCAGGGAGGCCCGAATGTGCCTTTTTGATTTACGGTTTTCTCTGGGTATATGCCCAGAAGTGGGATTGCTGGATCAGATGGTAATTCTATTTCTAGTTTATTAAGGAAACTCCATACTGTTCTCCATAGTGACTGTATCAATTTACATTCCCACCAATAGTGGAATAGGGCTCCTTTTGTCCACGCCCTCCCCAGAATTTGTTGTTTGTAGATTTTCTGATGATGCCGATTATAACAGGTGTGAGGGGATACCTCATTGTTGCTTTGATTTGCATTTCTCTAATAATTAGGGCTGTTGAGCAGCTTTTCATGTGCGTCTTGGCCATCTCTGTGTCTCCTTTGAAGAAACGTCTCTTTAGATCTTCTGCCCATTTTTGTATTGGGTTGTTTGTTTTTTTAATATTAAGCTGCATGAGCTGTTTATATATATTGGAGATTAAACCTCTGTCCATTGATTCGTTTGCAACGATTTTCGCCCATTCTGAGGGATGCCTTTTTCCATTCCCGTTTTTTTTAACAAAAAAGGAAAGAAAGGAAAAGAAGCAGAACACTAATGTGCGTAAAATATGCCTTTTGAAACGGTCGTTTTGAAATATGGACGTCCTTTGAATTTTTTGGTCGATATGTGACCCCAGGATTTGTTTTCAGGGCAGGTGTCATTTACAGGCCTGCAATGATTTTGAATATCAACTGACCATTAGCGCTGGGATTAAAGCTGCTCTTGTGTGAAACGGCCACAAGGTGGCAGCAGTTCTCCCTTACCAAATCTCGTGACTAGGGCAACAGAGCCTCAATGGAAGTGGTGTTCTAGATTGGAATTTAGAATGGAATGTGCCAGGAGAAAGCCCCTCAAGTTTGTCTCACTACTTCTTCTTCGTGTTTTTAATTTATTTTTTTTTTATTTTTTATTACAGCAAGTTTGATTACAATGTTTGGCTTGTTGTAGGTGTGGAAGATGTGGTTCTTTTACACATATACAGATGTCTGTTCTTCCTGGGATCCTTTTCCCATGTACGTTATGACAGAATGTTGAGTAGTCCTCTCTTGGTATTCTGTAGGTCTTTGGTGATTATATATGTCACCTGTGTTTGTATATGTCTGTTAACCCCGATATCGTAATGAAACCAATCCTCACACCTTTCCATTGGCGAACCACAAGTTTGTTTAATGAATCTGTGATTGCCCTTCTCCGTGGCAATATCTGCCCTGGTATCCATTTTTAGGTAACACCTATAAGTGATATGATATGATATGTGTCTTTCACTTTCTGACTTACTACAAGTCACGTGATTACTTCTAGACTCATCTACGGTGCTGCAAATGGCATTGTGTCCTTTTTTCCCTTGGCTTCTATTCTGCATTAGCGAGGTCCATTTTCAACAATGTGATTCCCTGAGGGTTGTGGATTAGCTGACCTGGGCAGCCTTACCCTGTCGGCCTGCCCTCCCCAGGTGTGCCTCGTTGAGATCAATATAAACAGCGCTCCAGGCAGCAATAGCCCCTGAAGCTGTGCCTGACTCCATATTCTCTGCCCCGTCAGCAGTCTCGGGGCTGTGCTGGTGGGAGGGAGTGAGGGGCCACAGCTTTGTGGGTGGCCCGCTGTGAGTGGGGCTCTGCTGGGCTTTCTGCAGGTGTTGTCAGGCTGTCACCTGTAAAGAAGCGGATGTGTCACCCATACCTTCCGCTGGAATTTCTCTCCGTACAGAGGTGAGGAAGGAAAGAAGCAGTGGGGGCCGGGACAAGAGGGGTATCTCAGGCAGGGCAATGGAAAGCTTCCGGAAGAGCGCCCGGGGCCAGGACCACACTGGCTGGCCTGCAGGCACCAAGTTGGCCTGCGTGCTTTTGCTGGTGTGGCTCCACGGCCCTTCCTCTAGGCTTTCAAGCCCTTGTACATATTCAGGTGTTTTACCTGGGAAGGTTGGGAACAGTTCAACAGCAGCTGGCCTGGGGCTCAGCTCACGTTTACTCACAGATGCCTCGGCACGGTCCCCCAGCTTTGCAGTGAGGACGCTCCTTGCATGGGGGGTGGGTTGCTGGCTGTATGGGAGATGGTTCCCCACCTCTGACCAATTTCAGAATTGTTTACCGCTGGAGCAAGTGCCCTGATAGGGTTTTCCTCTGTATAACTCGTGGGTTCAGGTTTTTTTTTCTTTTATGGTTCAAGTTAGATTTTATTCCTCTTTTATGTATTTATAGATATAAGCATGGAAATAATTCATTCCTATAAATACATCTGTGTGAAGGGAAGAACTTTTTTCTGTTTTATTTTTAAATTTTATTTTTTTAAATTTTGAAATTTAATTTTATTTATTTTTTTTATACAGCACGTTATTATTAGTTATGTATTTTATGCATATACATGTATACAGGTCAATCCCAGTCTCCCAACTCATCCCACCACCACCACCCCATGGCTTCCCACACTTGGTGTCCATACGTTTGTTCTCTACCTGTGTGTCTCTATTTCTTCCCTGCAAACCAGTTCATCTGTACCATTTTTTAGGCTCCACATATATGCATTACTATACAACATTTGTTTTCCTCTTTCTGACTTACTTCATTCTGTATGACAGTCTCTCGATCCATCGATGTCTCTACAAATGACCCAGTTTCATTCCTTTTTATGGCCGAGTAATATTCCATTTTATATATGTACCACATCTTTATCCATTCATCTGTCTGTGGGCATTTAGGTGGCTTCCATTACCTGGCTATTGTAAATAGTGCTGCAACGAACATTGTGGTGAATGTGCCTTTTTTTTTTTTTTTTTTTTTGCTGTACGCGGGCCTCTCACTGTTGTGGCCTCTCCCGTTGCGGAGCACAGGCTCCGGACGCACAGGCTTAGTGGCCATGGCTCACGGGCCCAGCCGCTCCGCGGCATATGGGATCCTCCCAGACCGGGGCACGAACCCGTATCCCCTCCATCGGCAGGCGGACTCTCAACCACTGCGCCACCAGGGAGGCCCGAATGTGCCTTTTTGATTTACGGTTTTCTCTGGGTATATGCCCAGAAGTGGGATTGCTGGATCAGATGGTAATTCTATTTCTAGTTTTTTAAGGAAACTCCATACTGTTCTCCATAGTGACTGTATCAATTTACATTCCCACCAATAGTGGAAGAGGGCTCATTTTGTCCACGCCCTCCCCAGAATTTGTTGTTTGTAGATTTTCTGATGATGCCGATTCTAACAGGTGTGAGGGGATACTTCATTGTAGTTTTGATTTGCATTTCTCTAATAATTAGTGCTGTTGAGCAGCTTCTCATGTGCGTCTTGGCCATCTCTGTGTCTCCTTTGAAGAAACGTCTCTTTAGATCTTCTGCCCATTTTTGTATTGGGTTGTTTGTTTTTTTAATATTAAGCTGCATGAGCTGTTTATATATATTGGAGATTAAACCTCTGTCCATTGATTCGTTTGCAACGATTTTCGCCCATTCTGAGGGATGCCTTTTTCCATTCCCGTTTTTTTTAACAAAAAAGGAAAGAAAGGAAAAGAAGCAGAACACTAATGTGCGTAAAATATGCCTTTTGAAACGGTCGTTTTGAAATATGGACGTCCTTTGAATTTTTTGGTCGATATGTGACCCCAGGATTTGTTTTCAGGGCAGGTGTCATTTACAGGCCTGCAATGATTTTGAATATCAACTGACCATTAGCGCTGGGATTAAAGCTGCTGTTGTGTGAAACGGCCACAAGGTGGCAGCAGTTCTCCCTTACCAAATCTCGTGACTAGGGCAACAGAGCCTCAATGGAAGTGGTGTTCTAGATTGGAATTTAGAATGGAATGTGCCAGGAGAAAGCCACTCAAGTTTGTCTCACTACTTCTTCTTCGTGTTTTTAATTTAAATTTTTTAATTTTTTATTACAGCAAGTTTGATTACAATGTTTGGCTTGTTGTAGGTGTGGAAGATGTGGTTCTTTTACACATATACAGATGTCTGTTCTTCCTGAGATCCTTTTCCCATGTACGTTATGACAGAATGTTGAGTAGTCCTCTCTTGGTATTCTGTAGGTCTTTGGTGATTATATATGTCACCTGTGTTTGTATATGTCTGTTAACCCCGATATCGTAATGAAACCAATCCTCACACCTTTCCATTGGTGAACCACAAGTTTGTTTAATGAATCTGTGATTGCCCTTCTCCGTGGCAATATCTGCCCTGGTATCCATTTTTAGGTAACACCTATAAGTGATATGATATGATATGTGTCTTTCACTTTCTGACTTACTACAAGTCACGTGATTACTTCTAGACTCATCTACGGTGCTGCAAATGGCATTGTGTCCTTTTTTCCCTTGGCTTCTATTCTGCCTTAGCGAGGTCCATTTTCAACAATGTGATTCCCTGAGGGTTGTGGATTAGCTGACCTGGGCAGCCTTACCCTGCCGGCCCGCCCTCCCCAGGTGTGCCTGGTTGAGGTCAATATAAACAGCGCTCCAGGCAGCAATAGCCCCTGAAGCTGTGCCTGACTCCATATTCTCTGCCCTGTCAGCAGTCTCGGGGCTGTGCTGGTGGGAGGGAGTGAGGGGCCACAGCTTTGTGGGTGGCCCGCTGTGAGTGGGGCTCTGCTGGGCTTTCTGCAGGTGTTGTCAGGCTGCCACCTGTAAAGAAGAGGATGTGTCACCCATACCTTCCGCTGGAATTTCTCTCCGGACAGAGGTGAGGAAAGAAAGAAGCAGTGGGGGCCGGGACAAGAGGGGTATCTCAGGCAGGGCAATGGAAAGCTTCCGGAAGAGCGCCCGGGGCCAGGACCACCCTGGCTGGCCTGCAGGCACCAAGTTGGCCTGCGTGCTTTCGCTGGTGTGGCTCCACGGCCCTTCCTCTAGGCTTTCAAGCCCTTGTACATATTCAGGTGTTTTACCTGGGAAGGTTGGGAACAGTTCAACAGCAGCTGGCCTGGGGCTCAGCTCACGTTTACTCACAGATGCCTCGGCACGGTCCCCCAGCTTTGCAATGAGGACGCTCCTTGCGTGGGGGGTGGGTTGCTGGCTGTATGGGAGATGGTTCCCCACCTCTGACCAATTTCAGAATTGTTTACCGCTGGAGCAAGTGCCCTGATAGGGTTTTCCTCTGTATAACTCGTGAGTTCAGGTTTTTTTTTCTTTTATGGTTCAAGTTAGATTTTATTCCTCTTTTATGTATTTATAGATATAAGCATGGAAATAATTCATTCCTATAAATACATCTGTGTGACGGGCAGAACTTTTTTCTGTTTTATTTTTAAATTTTATTTTTTTAAATTTTGAAATTTAATTTTATTTATTTTTTTATACCGCACGTTATTATTAGTTATGTATTTTATGCATATACATGTATACAGGTCAATCCCAATCTCCCAACTCATCCCACCACCACCACCCCATGGCTACCCACACTTGGTGTCCATACGTTTGTTCTCTACCTCTGTGTCTCTATTTCTTCCCTGCAAACCAGTTCATCTGTACCATTTTTTAGGCTCCACATATATGCATTAATATACAATATTTGTTTTCCTCTTTCTGACTTACTTCATTCTGTATGACAGTCTCTCGATCCATCGATGTCTCTACAAATGACCCAGTTTCATTCCTTTTTATGGCCGAGTAATATTCCATTTTATATATGTACCACATCTTTATCCATTCATCTGTCTGTGGGCATTTAGGTGGCTTCCATTACCTGGCTATTGTAAATAGTGCTGCAACGAACATTGTGGTGAATGTGTCTTTTTTTTTTTTTTTTTTTTTTTTGCTGTACGCGGGCCTCTCACTGTTGTGGCCTCTCCCGTTGCGGAGCACAGTCTCCGGACGCACAGGCTTAGTGGCCATGGCTCACGGGCCCAGCCGCTCCGCGGCATATGGGATCCTCCCAGACCGGGGCACGAACCCGTATCCCCTCCATCGGCAGGCGGACTCTCAACCACTGCGCCACCAGGGAGGCCCGAATGTGCCTTTTTGACTTACGGTTTTCTCTGGGTATATGCCCAGAAGTGGGATTGCTGGATCAGATGGTAATTCTATTTCTAGTTTTTTAAGGAAACTCCATACTGTTCTCCATAGTGACTGTATCAATTTACATTCCCACCAATAGTGGAAGAGGGCTCCTTTTGTCCACGCCCTCCCCAGAATTTGTTCTTTGTAGATTTTCTGATGATGCCGATTCTAACAGGTGTGAGGGGATACTTCATTGTTGTTTTGATTTGCATTTCTCTAATAATTAGTGCTGTTGAGCAGCTTTTCATGTGCGTCTTGGCCATCTCTGTGTCTCCTTTGAAGAAACGTCTCTTTAGATCTTCTGCCCATTTTTGTATTGGGTTGTTTGTTTTTTTAATATTAAGCTGCATGAGCTGTTTATATATATTGGAGATTAAACCTCTGTCCATTGATTCGTTTGCAACGATTTTCGCCCATTCTGAGGGATGCCTTTTTCCATTCCCGTTTTTTTTAACAAAAAAGGAAAGAAAGGAAAAGAAGCAGAACACTAATGTGCGTAAAATATGCCTTTTGAAACGGTCGTTTTGAAATATGGACGTCCTTTGAATTTTTTGGTCGATATGTGACCCCAGGATTTGTTTTCAGGGCAGGTGTCATTTACAGGCCTGCAATGATTTTGAATATCAACTGACCATTAGCGCTGGGATTAAAGCTGCTGTTGTGTGAAACGGCCACAAGGTGGCAGCAGTTCTCCCTTACCAAATCTCGTGACTAGGGCAACAGAGCCTCAATGGATGTGGTGTTCTAGATTGAAATTTAGAATGGAATGTGCCAGGAGAAAGCCCCTCAAGTTTGTCTCACTACTTCTTCTTCGTGTTTTTAATTTAATTTTTTATTTTTTTATTACAGCAAGTTTGATTACAATGTTTGGCTTGTTGTAGGTGTGGAAGATGTGGTTCTTTTACACATATACAGATGTCTGTTCTTCCTGGGATCCCTTTCCCATATACGTTATGACAGAATGTTGAGTAGTCCTCTCTTGGTATTCTGTAGGTCTTTGGTGATTATATATGTCACCTGTGTTTGTATATGTCTGTTAACCCCGATATCGTAATGAAACCAATCCTCACACCTTTCCATTGGTGAACCACAAGTTTGTTTAATGAATCTGTGATTGCCCTTCTCCGTGGCAATATCTGCCCTGGTATCCATTTTTAGGTAACACCTATAAGTGATATGATATGATATGTGTCTTTCACTTTCTGACTTACTACAAGTCACGTGATTACTTCTAGACTCATCTACGGTGCTGCAAATGGCATTGTGTCCTTTTTTCCCTTGGCTTCTATTCTGCCTTAGCGAGGTCCATTTTCAACAATGTGATTCCCTGAGGGTTGTGGATTAGCTGACCTGGGCAGCCTTACCCTGCCGGCCCGCCCTCCCCAGGTGTGCCTGGTTGAGGTCAATATAAACAGCGCTCCAGGCAGCAATAGCCCCTGAAGCTGTGCCTGACTCCATATTCTCTGCCCTGTCAGCAGTCTCGGGGCTGTGCTGGTGGGAGGGAGTGAGGGGCCACAGCTTTGTGGGTGGCCCGCTGTGAGTGGGGCTCTGCTGGGCTTTCTGCAGGTGTTGTCAGGCTGCCACCTGTAAAGAAGAGGATGTGTCACCCATACCTTCCGCTGGAATTTCTCTCCGGACAGAGGTGAGGAAAGAAAGAAGCAGTGGGGGCCGGGACAAGAGGGGTATCTCAGGCAGGGCAATGGAAAGCTTCCGGAAGAGCGCCCGGGGCCAGGACCACCCTGGCTGGCCTGCAGGCACCAAGTTGGCCTGCGTGCTTTCGCTGGTGTGGCTCCACGGCCCTTCCTCTAGGCTTTCAAGCCCTTGTACATATTCAGGTGTTTTACCTGGGAAGGTTGGGAACAGTTCAACAGCAGCTGGCCTGGGGCTCAGCTCACGTTTACTCACAGATGCCTCGGCACGGTCCCCCAGCTTTCCAATGAGGACGCTCCTTGCATGGGGGGTGGGTTGCTGGCTGTATGGGAGATGGTTCCCCACCTCTGACCAATTTCAGAATTGTTTACCGCTGGAGCAAGTGCCCTGATAGGGTTTTCCTCTGTATAACTCGTGGGTTCAGGTTTTTTTTTCTTTTATGGTTCAAGTTAGATTTTATTCCTCTTTTATGTATTTATAGATATAAGCATGGAAATAATTCATTCCTATAAATACATCTGTGTGACGGGAAGAACTTTTTTCTGTTTTATTTTTAAATTTTATTTTTTTAAATTTTGAAATTTAATTTTATTTATTTTTTTATAGAGCACGTTATTATTAGTTATGTATTTTATGCATATATATGTATACAGGTCAATCCCAATCTCCCAACTCATCCCACCACCACCACCCCATGGCTTCCCACACTTGGTGTCCATACGTTTGTTCTCTACCTCTGTGTCTCTATTTCTTCCCTGCAAACCAGTTCATCTGTACCATTTTTTAGGCTCCACATATATGCATTAATAAACAATATTTGTTTTCCTCTTTCTGACTTACTTCATTCTGTATGACAGTCTCTCGATCCATCGATGTCTCTACAAATGACCCAGTTTCATTCCTTTTTATGGCCGAGTAATATTCCATTTTATATATGTACCACATCTTTATCCATTCATCTGTCTGTGGGCATTTAGGTGGCTTCCATTACCTGGCTATTGTAAATAGTGCTGCAACGAACATTGTGGTGAATGTGCCTTTTTTTTTTTTTTTTTTTTTGCTGTACGCGGGCCTCTCACTGTTGTGGCCTCTCCCGTTGAGGAGCACAGGCTCCGGACGCACAGGCTTAGCTGCCATGGCTCACAGGCCCAGCCGCTCCGCGGCATATGGGATCCTCGCAGACCGGGGCACGAACACGTATCCCCTCCATCGGCAGGCGGACTCTCAACCACTGCGCGACCAGGGATGCCCGAATGTGCCTTTTTGATTTACGGTTTTCTCTGGGTATATGCCCAGAAGTGGGATTGCTGGATCAGATGGTAATTCTATTTCTAGTTTTTTTAAGGAAACTCCATACTGTTCTCCATAGTGACTGTATCAATTTACATTCCCACCAATAGTGGAAGAGGGCTCCTTTTGTCCACACCCTCCCCAGAATTGGTTGTTTGTAGATTTTCTGATGATGCCGATTCTAACAGGTGTGAGGGGATACCTCATTGTTGTTTTGATTTGCATTTCTCTAATAATTAGTGCTGTTGAGCAGCTTTTCATGTGCGTCTTGGCCATCTCTGTGTCTCCTTTGAAGAAACGTCTCTTTAGATCTTCTGCCCATTTTTGTATTGGGTTGTTTGTTTTTTTAATATTAAGCTGCATGAGCTGTTTATATATATTGGAGATTAAACCTCTGTCCATTGATACGTTTGCAACGATTTTCGCCCATTCTGAGGGATGCCTTTTTCCATTCCCGTTTTTTTTAACAAAAAAGGAAAGAAAGGAAAAGAAGCAGAACACTAATGTGCGTAAAATATGCCTTTTGAAACGGTCGTTTTGAAATATGGACGTCCTTTGAATTTTTTGGTCGATATGTGACCCCAGGATTTGTTTTCAGGGCAGGTGTCATTTACAGGCCTGCAATGATTTTGAATATCAACTGACCATTAGCGCTGGGATTAAAGCTGCTGTTGTGTGAAACGGCCACAAGGTGGCAGCAGTTCTCCCTTACCAAATCTCGTGACTAGGGCAACAGAGCCTCAATGGAAGTGGTGTTCTAGATTGGAATTTAGAATGGAATGTGCCAGGAGAAAGCCACTCAAGTTTGTCTCACTACTTCTTCTTCGTGTTTTTAATTTAATTTTTTTTTAATTTTTTATTACAGCAAGTTTGATTACAATGTTTGGCTTGTTGTAGGTGTGGAAGATGTGGTTCTTTTACACATATACAGATGTCTGTTCTTCCTGGGATCCTTTTCCCATGTACGTTATGACAGAATGTTGAGTAGTCCTCTCTTGGTATTCTGTAGGTCTTTGGTGATTATATATGTCACCTGTGTTTGTATATGTCTGTTAACCCCGATATCGTAATGAAACCAATCCTCACACCTTTCCATTGGTGAACCACAAGTTTGTTTAATGAATCTGTGATTGCCCTTCTCCGTGGCAATATCTGCCCTGGTATCCATTTTTAGGTAACACCTATAAGTGATATGACATGATATGTGTCTTTCACTTTCTGACTTACTACAAGTCACGTGATTACTTCTAGACTCATCTACGGTGCTGCAAATGGCATTGTGTCCTTTTTTCCCTTGGCTTCTATTCTGCCTTAGCGAGGTCCATTTTCAACAATGTGATTCCCTGAGGGTTGTGGATTAGCTGACCTGGGCAGCCTTACCCTGCCCGCCCGCCCTCCCCAGGAGTGCCTTGTTGAGATCAATATAAACAGCGCTCCAGGCAGCAATAGCCCCTGAAGCTGTGCCTGACTCCATATTCTCTGCCCCGTCAGCAGTCTCGGGGCTGTGCTGCTGGGAGGGTGTGAGGGGCCACAGCTTTGTGGGTGGCCCGCTGTGAGTGGGGCTCTGCTGGGCTTTCTGCAGGTGTTGTCAGGCTGCCACCTGTAAAGAAGAGGATGTGTCACCCATACCTTCCGCTGGAATTTCTCTCCGGAGAGAGGTGAGGAAAGAAAGAAGCAGTGGGTGCCGGGAAAGAGGGGTATCTCAGGCAGGGCAACGGAAAGCTTCCGGAAGAGCGCCCGGGGCCAGGACAACCCTGGCTGGCCTGCAGGCACCAAGTTGGCCTGCGTGCTTTCGCTGGTGTGGCTCCACGGCCCTTCTTCTAGGCTTTCAAGCCCTTGTACATATTCAGGTGTTTTACCTGGGAAGGTTGGGAACAGTTCAACAGCAGCTGGCCTGGGGCTCAGCTCACGTTTACTCACAGATGCCACGGCATGGTCCCCCAGCTTTGCAATGAGGACGCTCCTTGCGTGGGGGGTGGGTTGCTGGCTGTATGGGAGATGGTTCCCCACCTCTGACCAATTTCAGAATTGTTTACCGCTGGAGCAAGTGCCCTGATAGGGTTTTCCTCTGTATAACTCGTGGGTTCAGGTTTTTTTTTCTTTTATGGTTCAAGTTAGATTTTATTCCTCTTTTATGTATTTATACATATAAGCCTGGAAATAATTCATTCCTATAAATACATCTGTGTGACGGGAAGAACTTTTTTCTGTTTTATTTTTAAATTTTATTTTTTTTAATTTTGAAATTTAATTTTATTTATTTTTTTATACAGCACGTTATTATTAGATATGTATTTTATGCATATACATATATACAGGTCAATCCCAATCTCCCAACTCATCCCACCACCACCACCCCATGGCTTCCCACACTTGGTGTCCATACGTTTGTTCTCTACCTCTGTGTCTCTATTTCTTCCCTGCAAACCAGTTCATCTGTAACATTTTTTAGGCTCCACATATATGCATTAATATACAACATTTGTTTTCCTCTTTCTGACTTACTTCATTCTGTATGACAGTCTCTCGATCCATCGATGTCTCTACAAATGACCCAGTTTCATTCCTTTTTATGGCCGAGTAATATTCCATTTTATATATGTACCACATCTTTATCCATTCATCTGTCTGTGGGCATTTAGGTGGCTTCCATTACCTGGATATTGTAAAGACTGCTGCAACGAACATTGTGGTGAATGTGCCTTTTTGATTTACGGTTTTCTCTGGGTATATGCCCAGAAGTGGGATTGCTGGATCAGATGGTAATTCTATTTCTAGTTTTTTTAAGGAAACTCCATACTGTTCTCCATAGTGACTGTATCAATTTACATTCCCACCAATAGTGGAAGAGGGCTCCTTTTGTCCACGCCCTCCACAGAATTTGTTGTTTGTAGATTTTCTGATGATGCCGATTCTAACAGGTGTGAGGTGATACCTCATTGTAGTTTTGATTTGCATTTCTCTAATAATTAGGGCTGTTGAGCAGCTTTTCATGTGTGTCTTGGCCATCTCTGTGTCTCCTTTGAAGAAACGTCTCTTTACATCTTCTGCCCATTTTTGTATTGGGTTGTTTGTTTTTTTAATATGAAGCTGCATGAGCTGTTTATATATATTGGAGATTAAACCTCTGTCCATTGATTCATTTGCAACGATTTTCGCGCATTCTGAGGGATGCCTTTTTCCATTCCCGTTTTTTTTAACAAAAAAGGAAAGAAAGGAAAAGAAGCAGAACACTAATGTGCGTAAAATATGCCTTTTGAAACGGTCGTTTGGAAATATGGACGTCCTTTGAATTTTTTGGTCGATATGTGACCCCAGGATTTGTTTTCAGGGCAGGTGTCATTTACAGGCCTGCAATGATTTTGAATATCAACTGACCATTAGCGCTGGGATTAAAGCTGCTGTTGTGTGAAACGGCCACAAGGTGGCAGCAGTTCTCCCTTACCAAATCTCGTGACTAGGGCAACAGAGCCTCAATGGAAGTGGTGTTCTAGATTGGAATTTAGAATGGAATGTGGCAGGAGAAAGCCCCTCAAGTTTGTCTCACTACTTCTTCTTCGTGTTTTTAATTTAATTTTTTATTTTTTTATTACAGCAAGTTTGATTACAATGTTTGGCTTGTTGTAGGTGTGGAAGATGTGGTTCTTTTACACATATACAGATGTCTGTTCTTCCTGGGATCCCTTTCCCATGTACGTTATGACAGAATGTTGAGTAGTCCTCTCTTGGTATTCTGTAGGTCTTTGGTGATTATATATGTCACCTGTGTTTGTATATGTCTGTTAACCCCGATATCGTAATGAAACCAATCCTCACATCTTTCCATTGGTGAACCACAAGTTTGTTTAATGAATCTGTGATTGCCCTTCTCCGTGGCAATATCTGCCCTGGTATCCATTTTTAGGTAAAACCTATAAGTGATATGATATGATATGTGTCTTTCACTTTCTGACTTACTACAAGTCACGTGATTACTTCTAGACTCATCTACGGTGCTGCAAATGGCATTGTGTCCTTTTTTCCCTTGGCTTCTATTCTGCCTTAGCGAGGTCCATTTTCAACAATGTGATTCCCTGAGGGTTGTGGATTAGCTGACCTGGGCAGCCTTACCCTGCCGGCCCGCCCTCCCCAGGAGTGCCTCGTTGAGATCAATATAAACAGCGCTCCAGGCAGCAATAGCCCCTGAAGCTGTGCCTGACTCCATATTCTCTGCCCCGTCAGCAGTCTCGGGGCTGTGCTGCTGGGAGGGTGTGAGGGGCCACAGCTTTGTGGGTGGCCCGCTGTGAGTGGGGCTCTGCTGGGCTTTCTGCAGGTGTTGTCAGGCTGCCACCTGTAAAGAAGAGGATGTGTCACCCATACCTTCCGCTGGAATTTCTCTCCGGAGAGAGGTGAGGAAAGAAAGAAGCAGTGGGTGCCGGGACAAGAGGGGTATCTCAGGCAGGGCAACGGAAAGCTTCCAGAAGAGTGCCCGGGGCCAGGACAACCCTGGCTGGCCTGCAGGCACCAAGTTGGCCTGCGTGCTTTCGCTGGTGTGGCTCCACGGCCCTTCTTCTAGGCTTTCAAGCCCTTGTACATATTCAGGTGTTTTACCTGGGAAGGTTGGGAACAGTTCAACAGCAGCTGGCCTGGGGCTCAGCTCACGTTTACTCACAGATGCCACGGCATGGTCCCCCAGCTTTGCAATGAGGACGCTCCTTGCGTGGGGGGTGGGTTGCTGGCTGTATGGGAGATGGTTCCCCACCTCTGACCAATTTCAGAATTGTTTACCGCTGGAGCAAGTGCCCTGATAGGGTTTTCCTCTGTATAACTGTTAGGATCAGGGTTTTTTTTATTTTCTTTTTTGTTTCAAGTTAGATTTTATTCCTCTTTCATGTATTTATAGATACATGAAATAATTCATTCATATAAATACATCTGTGTGAATGGAAGAACGTTTTTCAGTTTTATTTTTAAATTTTATTTTTAAAAATTTTGAAATTTAGTTAATTTATTTTTTTATACAGCAGGTTATTATTAGCTATCTATTTTATGTATATACATGTATACAGGTCAATCCCAATCTCCCAACTCATCCCACCACCACCACCCCATGGCTTCCCACCCTTGGTGTCCATACGTTTGTTCTCTACCTGTGTGTCTCTATTTCTCCCCTGCAAACCAGTTCATCTGTACCATTTTTCTAGGTTCCACATATATGCATTAATATACAATATTTGTTTTCCTCTTTCTGACTTACTTCATTCTGTATGACAGTCTCTAGATCCATCGACTTCCCTACAAATGTCCCAGTTTCATTCCTTTTTATGGCTGAGTAATATTCCATTCTATATATGTACCACATCTTTATCCATTCGTCTGGCTGTGGGCATTTAGGTTGCTTCCATTACCTGGCTATTGTAAATAGTGCTGCAATGAACATTGTGGTGAATGTGTCTTTTTGATTTATGCTTTTCTCTGGCTATATGACCAGAAGTGGGATTGCTGTATCCTATGGTAATTCTCTTTTTACATTTTAAATGGAACCTCCATACTGTTCTCCATAGTGACTGTATCCATTTAAATTCCCACCAATAGTGGAAGAGAGTCCATTTTGTCCACACCCTGCCCAGAATTCGTGGTTTGTAGATTTTCTGATGTTGCCGATTCTAACAGGTGTGAGGTCATACCTCATTGTAGTTTTGATTTGCACTTCTCTAATAATTAGTGATGTTGAGCAGCTTTTCATGTGCGTCTTGGCCATCTCTGTGTCTTCTTTGAAGAAATGTCTATTTAGGTCTTCTGCCCATTTTTGTATTGGGCTGTTTGTTTTATTAATATTAAGCTGCATGAGCTGTTTATATATATTAGGAGAATAAACCTTTGTCCATTGATTCATTTGCGAACGTTTTCTCCCTTTCTGAGGGTTGCCTTTTTCCATTCCCGTATTTTAATAAAGAAAGAATGAAAGCAAAAGTAACAGAACACTAATGTGCATAAAATATCTCTCTTGAAACTGTCGTTTTAAAATATGGACGTTTTTTGAATTTTTTGGTCGATATATGACCCCAGGATTTGTTTTCAGGGCAGGTGTCTTTTACAGGCCGGTAATGATTTTGAATATCAACTGACCATTAGCGCTAGGGATTAAAGCTGCTGTTGTGTGAAACGGCCACAAGGTGGCAGCAGTTTTCCCTTACCAAATCTGGTTACTAGGGCGGCAGAGCCTCAATGGAAGTCATTTTCTAGATTGTAATTTAGAATGGAATGTGCCAGGAGAAAGCCCCTCACGTTTGTCTCACTACTTCTTGTTCGTGTTTTTAATTTAATTTTTTATTTTTTATTACAGCAAGTTTGATGACAACGTTTGGCTTGTTGTAGGTGTGCAAGATGTGTTTCTTTTACACATATACATATGTCTGTTCTTCCTGGGAACCTTTTCCCATGTACGTTATGACAGAATGTTGAGTAGTCTTCTCTTGGTATTCCGTAGGTCTTTGGTGATTATATATATCACCTGTGTTTGTACATGTCTGTTAACCCCAATATCGTAATGAAATCAATCCTCACACCTTTCCATTGGTGAAACATAAATTTGTTTAATGAATCTGTGATTGCCCTTCTCCGTGGAACTATCTGCCCTGGTATCCATTTTTAGGTAACCCCTATAAGTGATATGATATGATATGTGTCTTTCACTTTCTGACATACTACAAGTCACGTGATTATATCTAGACTCATCTACGGTGCTGCAAATGGCATTGTGTCCTTTTTTTCCTTGGCTAATATTCTGTCTTAGCGAGATCCATTTTCAGCAATGTGATTCCCTGAGGGCTGAGGACTAGCTGACCTGGGCAGACTGACCCTGCCGCCAAGTCCTCCCCAAGTGTGCCTGTGTTTCCAATCAAGTCTAGGGTTAGGGTTAGGGAATGGCAAGGCTTAGGGCACAGATGAGGGTACGGAAATGTGGGAGGGTCAGGCTACGTGCTTACTCATGGGTCAGTGCCAGCGTACGTGCCAGGAGTTGGCTACAGCGTAGGGTAAAGTGTAGGGCTGGTGGTGGGTTTCCATTTAGGGCTAGGGTTAGGGTTAGGGAAAGGCAATGCTTAGGACACAGGTGAGGGTACGGAAACCTGGGAGGGTCGGGCTACGTGCTGACGCATGGGTCAGTGCCGGTGTATGGGCCAGGAGTAGGCTAGAGCTTGGGGGTAAGTTGTAGGTCTGGTTGTGGGTTTCCATTCCGGGCTAGGGTTAGGGTTAGGGAATGGCAAGGCTTAGAGCACAGGTAAGGGTGCGGAACTGTGGGAGGGTCGTGCTACCTGCTAACGCACGGGTCAGTGCCAGCGTACGGGCCAGGAGTATACTACGGCGTAGTGTAAGGTGTAGGGCTGGTGGTGGGTTTCCGTTCACGGCTAGGGTTAGGGTTAGGGAATTGCAAGGCTTAGGGCACAGGTGAGGGTACAGGAACGTGGGAGGGTCAGGCTATGTGCTGTCGCACAGGTCAGTGTCAGTGTACGGGCCAGGAGTAGGCTATGGCATAGGGTAAGGTTTAGGGCTGGTGGTGGGTTTCTGTTCCGGGCTAGGGTTAGAGTTAGCGAATGGCAAGGCTTAGGGAACAGGTGAGGGTACGGAAACGTGGGAGGGTCAGGCTACGTGCTGACGCACGGGTCAGTGCCAGCGTACGGGCCAGGAGTAGTCTAAGGCTTGGAGGTAATGTGTAGGGCTAGTGGTGGTTTTCCGTTCCGGGCTAGGGTTAGGGTTAGGGAACGGCAAGGCATAGGGCACAGGTGAGGGTACGGAAACGTGGGAGTTTCAGGCTACGTGCTGAGGCATGTGTCAGTGCCAGCGTACGGGCCAGGAGTAGGCTACGGCTTAGGGTAAGGTGTAGGGCTGATGGTGGGTTTCCTTAATGGGCTAGGGTTAGAGTTAGGGAACGGAAAGGCTTAGGGCACAGGTGATGGTACGGAAACGTGGGAGGGTCAGGCTCCGTGCTGACGCACGGGTCAGTGCCAGCGTACGGGCCAGGAGTAGGCTACGGCGTAGGGTAAGGTGTAGGGCTCGTGGTGGGTTTCCGTTTTGGGCTAGGGTTAGGGTTAGGGAACGGCAAGTCTTAGAGCACATGTGAGGGTACGGAAACGTGGGAGGGTCAGCCTACGGGCTGATGCAGGAGTCAGTGACAACGTACGGGCCAGGAGTAGGCTACGGCGTAGGGTAAGGTTTAGGGCTGGTGGTGGGTTTCCGTTCCAGGATACGGTTAGGGTTAGGGAACGGCAAGGCTTAGGGCACAGGTGAGGTTACGGAAACGTGGGAGAGTCAGACTACGTGCTGACGCACGGGTCAGTGCCAACGTACGGGCCAGGAGTAGGCTATGGCATAGTGTAATGTGTAGGGCTGGTGGTGGGTTTCCTTAACGGGCTAGGGTTAGGGTTAGGGAACGGCAAGGCTTAGAGCAAAGGTGAGGTTACGGAAACTTGGGCGTGTCAGGCTACGTGCTGACGCACGGGTCAGTGCCAGCGTACGGGCCAGGAGTAGGCTATGGCGTAGGGTAAGGTGTAGGGCTGGTGGTGGGTTTCCGTTCCATGCTAGGGGTAGTGTTAGGGAACGGCAAGGCCTAGGGCACAGTTGATGGTACGGAAACATGGGAGGGTCAGGCTACGTTCTGACGCACGCGTCAGTGGCAGCGTATGGGCCAGGAGTAGTATACGGCGTAGGGTAAGGTTTAGGGCTGGTGGTGGGTTTCCGTTCCGGGCTACGGTTAGGGTTAGGGAACGGCAAGGCTTAGGGCACATGTGAGGGTACGGAAACGTGGGAGAGTCAGGCTACGTGCTGACGCACGGGTCAGTGCCAGCGTACCGGCCAGTAGTAGGCTACGGCGTAGGGTAAGGTTTAGGGTTGGTGATGGGTTTCCGTTCCGTGCTAGGGTTAGGGTTAGGGAACGGCAAGGCTTAGGGCACAGGTGAGGGTACGGAAACGTGGGAGGGTCCGGGTACTTGCTGACGTACAGGTCAGTGCCAGCGTACGGGCCAGGAGTAGGCTACGGCGTAGGGTAAGGTGTAGAGCTGGTGGTGGGTTTCCGTTACGTGCTAGGGTTAGGGTTAGGGAACGGCAAGGCTTAGGGCACACGTGAGGGTATGGAAACGTGGGAGGGTCTGGCTAAGTGCTGACGCATGTGTCAGTGCCAGCGTATGGGCCAGGAGTAGGCTACGGCGTAGGGTAAGGTGTACGGCTGGTGGTGGGTTTCTGTTCTGGGATATGGTTAGGGTTAGGGAACGGCAAGGCTTAGGGCACAGTTGAGGGTACGGAAACCTGTGAGGGTCAGGCTACGTGCTGACACACGGGTCAGTGCCAGTGTACGGGTCAGGAGTAGGCTACGGCGTAGGGTAAGGTTTAGGGCTGGTCGTGGGTTTCCGTTCCGGGATACGGTTAGGGTTAGGGAAAGCCAAGGCTTAGGGCACAGGTGAGGGTATGGAAAGGTGGGAGGGTCAGGCTACATGCTGACGCACGGGTCAGTGCCAGGGTACAGGCCAGGAGTATTCTACGGCGTAGGGTAAGGTGTAGGGCTGGTGGTGGGTTTCCGTTCCGGGCTAGGGTTAGGGTTAGGGAACGTCAATGCTTAGGGCACAGGTGAGGGTACGGAAACGTGAGAGTGTCGGGCTACGTGCTGACGCACGGGTCAGTGGCAGCGTACGGGCCAGGAGTAGGCTACGGCTTTGCGGTAAGTTGTATGGCTCGTGGTGTGTTTCCTTTCCAGGCAAGTGTTAGGGTTCGGGAACGGCAAGGCGTAGGGCACAGGTGAGGGTACGGAAACGTGGGAGGGTCGTGTTACGTGCTGACGCAAGGGTCAGTGCCAGCGTACGGGCCAGGAGTAGGCTACAGCGTATGGTAAGCTTTAGGGCTGGTGGTGGGTCTCCGTTCAAGACTAGGGTTAGGGTTAGGGAACGGCAAGGCTTAGGGCACATGTGAGGGTATGGAAACGTGGGAGGGTCAGGCTACATGCTGACTCATGGGTCAGTGCCAGTGTACGGGCCAGGAGTAGGCTACGGCGTAGGGTAAGGTGTTGTTCTGGTGGTGAGTTTCCATTCCGGTCTAGGGTTAGGGTAAGGGAACTGCAAGGCTAAGGGCACAGGTGAGGGTACAAAAACGTGGGAGGGTCGGGCTACGTGCTGACGCACGGCTCAGTGCCAGCATACAGGCCAGGAGTAGGCTACGGCTTCGGGATAAGTTGTAGGTCTGGTGATGGGTTTGCGTTCCGGGCTAGGGTTAGGTTTAGGGAACGGCAAGGCTTAGGGCACAGGTGAGGTTAAGCAAACGTGGGTGGGTTAGGCTATGTGCTGACGCACGTGTCAGTGCCAGCGTATGGGCCAGGAGTAAGCTACGGCGTAGGGTAAGGTGTAGGGCTGGTGGTGGGTTTCCGTTCTGGGCTAGGGTTAAGGTTAGGGAACGGCAAGGTTTAGGGCAAGGTGAGGGTATTGAAACATGGGAGGGTCAGGTTATGTGTTGACACACGTGTCAGTGCCAGCGTACGGGCCAGGAGTAGGCTACGGGTTAGGGTAAGGTGTATGGCTGGTGGTGGGTTTCGGTTCCGGGCTAGGGTTAGGTTTAGGGAACGGCAAGTCTTAGGGCACAGGTGAGGGTACGGAAACTTGGGAGGGTTGGGTTACGTGCTGACGCAGGAGTCAGTGCCAGCGTACGGGCCAGGAGTAGTCTAAGGCTTGGAGGTAAGGTGTAGGGCTGGTGGTGGTTTTCCTTTCTGGGCTAGGGTTAGGGTTAGGGAACGGCAGGGCTTAGGGCACAGGTGAGGGTACGGAAAGGTGGGAGAGTCAGGCTACGTGCTGACGCACGGGTCAGTGCCAGCGTACAGGCCTGGAGTATTCTACGGCGTAGGGTAAGGTGTAGGGCTGGTGGTGGGTTTCCGTTCTGGGCTCGGGTTTGGGTTAGGGAATGGCAAGGCTTAGGGCACAGGTGAGGGTACACAAACGTGGGAGCGTCAGGCTACGTGCTGATGCATGGGTCAGTGCCAGGGTTCAGGCCAGGAGTAGGCTATGGCGTAGGGTAATGTGTAGGGCTGGTGGTGGGTTTCCGTTCCGGGCTAGGGTTAGGGTTAGGGAACGGCAAGGCTTAGGGCACAGGTGAGGGTACGGAAACCTGGGAGGGTCGGGCTACGTGCTGACGCATGGGTCAGTCCCAGTGTACGGGCCAGGAGTAGGCTAGAGATTGGGGGTAAGTTGTAGGGCTGGTAGTGGGTTTCCATTCCGGGCTAGGGTTAGGGTTAGGGAATGGCAAGGCTTAGAGCACAGGTAAGGGTGCGGAACTGTGTGAGGGTCGTGCTACCTGCTGACGCACGGGTCAGTGCCAGCGTACGGGCCAGGAGTAGACTACGGCGTAGTGTAAGGTGTAGGGCTGGTGGTGGGTTTCCGTTCACGGCTAGGGTTAGGGTTAGGGAATTGCAAGGCTTAGGGCACAGGTGAGGGTACAGAAACGTGGGAGGGTCAGGCTACGTGCTGTCGCACAGGTCCGTGTCAGTGTACGGGCCAGGAGTAGGCTATGGCATAGGGTAAGGTGTAGGGCTGGTGGTGGGTTTCCGTTCCGGGCTAGGGTTAGAGTTAGCGAATGGCAAGGCTTAGGGCACAGGGGAGGGTACGGAAACGTGGGAGGTTCAGGCTACGTGCTGAGCACGGGTCAGTGCCAGCGTACGGGCCAGGAGTAGTCTAAGGCTTGGAGGTAAGTTGTAGGGCTGGTGGTGGTTTTCCGTTCCAGGCTAGGGTTAGGGTTAGGGAACGGCAAGTCGTAGGGCACAGGTGAGGGTACGGAAACGTGGGAGTGTCAGGCTACGTGCTGACGCATGGGTCAGTGCCAGCGTACGGGCCAGCAGTAGGCTACGGCTTAGGGTAAGGTGTAGGGCTGCTGGTGGTTTTCCTTAATGGGCTAGGTTTAGGGTTAGGGAACGGAAAGGCTTAGGGCACTGGTGAGGGTACGGAAACGTGGGAGGGTCAGGCTCCGTGCTGACGCACGGGTCAGTGCCAGCGTACGGGCCAGGAGTAGGCTACGGCGTAGGGTAAGATGTAGGGCTCGTGGTGGGTTTCCGTTTTGGGCTAGGGTTAGGGAACGGCAAGTCTTAGAGCACATGTGAGGGTACGGAAACGTGGGAGGGTCAGGCTACGTGCTGACGCACGGGTCAGTGCCAGCGTACGGGCTAGGAGTAGGCTACGGCTTAGGGTAGGGTGTAGGGCTGGTGGTGCGTTTCCGTTCCTGGCTAGGGTTAGTGTTAGGGAATGGCAAGGCCTAGGGCACAGGTGAGGGTACGGAAACATGGGAGGGTAAGGCTACGTGCTGACGCACGGGTCAGTGCCAGCGTACGGGGCAGGAGTAGGCTACGGCGTAGAGTAACGTGTAGGGCTGGTGGTGGTTTTCCGTTCCGGGCTATGGTTAGGGCTAGGGAACGGCAAGGCTTAGGGCACAGGTGAGGGGACGGAAACATGGGATGGTCAGGCTACATTTTGTCTCACGTGTCAGTGCCAATGTAAAGGCCACGAGTAGACTACGGCGTAGGGTAAGATGCAGGGTTGGTGGTGGGTTTCCGTTCCGGGCTAGGGTTAGGGTTCGGGAACGGCAAGGTTTAGGGCACAGGTGAGGGTACGGAAACGTGGGAGGGTCAGGCTACGTGCTGAGGCACGGGTTAGTGCCAGGGTACAGGCCAGGGGTAGGCTACGGCGTATGGTATTGTGTAGGGCTGGTGGTGGGTTTCCGTTCCATTCTAGAGTTAGGGTTCGGGAACGGCAAGGTTTAGGGCACAGGTGAGGGTACGTAAACGTGGGAGGGTCAGGTTACGTGCTTACACACGCGTCAGTGCCAGCGTATGGGCCAGAAGTAGGCTACGGCGTACGGTAAGGTGTAGGGCTGGGGGTGGGTTTCCGTTCCGGGCTAGTGTTAGGGTTAGGGAACGGCAAGGCTTAGGACACAGGTGCGGGACCGGAAAAGTGGGAGGGTCGGGCTACGTGCTGACGCACAGGTCAGTGCCAGCCTACGGGCTAGGAGTAGGCTACGGTGTAGGGTAAGGTGTAGGGATTGAGGTGGGTTTCCGTTCCAGCCTAGGGTTAGTGTTAGGGAACGGCAAGGCCTAGGGCACAGGTGAGGGTACGGAAACATGGGAGGGTCAGGCTACGTGCTGACACACGGGTCAGTGCCAGCGTATGGGCCAGGAGTAGTCTACAGCTTGGGGGTAAGTTGTAGGGCTGGTGGTGGGTTTCCGTTCCGGGCTAGGGTTAGGTTTAGGGAACGGCAAGGCTTAGGGCAGAGGTGAGTGTACGGAAAGGTGGGAGGGTCAGGCTACGTGCTGACGCACGGGTCAATGCCAGCGTACAAGCCAGGAGTAGGCTATGGCATAGGGTAAGGTTTAGGGCTGGTGGTGGGTTTCCGTTTCGGGCTAGGGTTAGGGTTATGGAACGGCAAGGCTTAGGGCACAGGTGCGGGTACGGAAACGTGGGAGGGTCAGGCTACGAGCTGTCGCACGGGTCAGTTCCAGCGTACGGGCCAGGAGTAGGCTAAGGCATAGGGTAAGGTGTAGCCCACGTGGCGGGTTTCCATTCCGGGATACGGTTAGGGTTAGGGAACGGCAAGTATTAGGGCACAGGTGAGGGTATGGAAACGTGGGAAGGTCAGGCTATGTGCTAACGCACGGGTCTGTGCCATCATACGGGCCAGGAGTAGGCTACGGCTTGGGGGTTAGGTTTTGTGTTGGTGTTGGGTTTCCGTTCGGGGCTAGGGTTAGGGTTAGGGTACGGCAAGGGTTTGGGAACAGGTGAGGGTACGGAAACGTGGGAGGGTCAGGCTACGTGCTGACACACGTGTCAGTGCCAGCGTACGGGCCAGGAGTAGGCTACGGCTTGGGGGTTAGATTTTGGGTTGGTGTTGGGTTTCCGTTTGAGGCTAGGGTTAGGGTTAGGGAACGGCAAGGCTAAGGGCACAGGTGAGGGTACGGAAACGTGGGAGGGTCAGGCTACGTGCTGACACACGTGTCAGTGCCAGCGTATGGGCCAGGAGTGGGCTAAAGCTTGGGGGTAAGTTCTAGGGCTGTTGGTGGGTTTCCGTTCCAGGCTAGGGTTAGGTTTAGGGAACGGCAAGGCTTAGGGCATAGGTGAGGGTATGGAAAGGTGGGAGGGTCAGGCTACGTGTTGTTGCATGGGTCAGTGCCAGCGTACGGGCCAGGAGTAGGCTACGGTGTAGGGTAAGGTGTAAGGCTGCTGGTGGTTTTCCGTCCCGGGCTAGGTTTAGGGTTAGAGAACGGCCAGGCTTAAGGCACAGGTGAGGATACGGAAACGTGGGAGGGTCAGGCTACGTGCTGACGCACGGGTCAGTGCCAGTGTACGGGCCAGGAGTAGGCTACGGCGTAGGGTAGGGTTTAGGGCTGGTGGTGGGTTTCCGTTCCGGTCTAGGGTCAGGGTTAGGGAACGGCAAGGCTTAGGACACAGTTGAGGGTACAGAAACGTGGGAAGGTCGTGCTACGTGCTGACGCACGGGTCAGTGCCAGCGCACTGGCCAGAAGTAGGCTACGGCATAGGGTAAGGTGTAGAGATCGTGGTGGGTTTCCGTTCCTTGCTAGGGTTAGTGTTAGGGAACGGCAAGGCTTAGGGCACAGGTGAGGTTACGGAAACGTGGGAGGGTGAGGCTACCTGCTGACACATGTGTCAGTGCCCGCATATGGGCCAGGAGTAGGCTACTTCGTAGCGTAAGGTGTAGGGCTGGTGGTGGTTTTCTGTTTCGGACTAGGGTTATTGTTAGGGAACGGCAAAGCTTAGGGCACAGGTGAGGGTATGGAAACGTGGGTGGGTCAGGCTACGAGCTGACGCAAGCGTCAGTGCCAGCGTACCGTCCAGGAGTAGGCTACGGCGTAGGGTAATGTGTAGGGCTAGCCGTGGGTTTCCGTTCCGGGCTAGTGTTAGGGTTAGGGAACGGCAAATCTTAGGGCACAGGTGAGGGCACAGAAACTTGGGAAGGTCGGGCTACGTGCTGACGCACAGGTCAGTGCCAGCGTACGGGCCTGGAGTAGGCTACGGCTTGGAGGTAAGGTGTAAGGCTGGTGGTGGTTTTCCGTTCTGGGCTAGGGTTAGGTTTAGGGAACGGCAAGGCTTAGGGCACAGGTGAGGGTACGGAAACGTGGGAGTGTCAGGCTACGTGCTGACGCACGTGTCAGTGCCATCGTAGAGGCCAGGAGTGGGCTACGGCTTGGGGGTTAGGGTTTGGGTTGGTGTTGCGTTTCCGTTCGGGGCTAGGGTTAGGGTTAGGGAACGGCAAGGGTTTGGAACAGGTGAGGGTACGGAAACGTGGGAGTTTCAGACTACATGCTGACACACGGGTCAGTGCCAGCGTACGGGCCAGGAGTAGGCTACGGCTTGGGGGTAAGTTGTAGGGTTAGTGGTGGGTTTCCGTTCAGGGCTAGGGTTAGGTTTAGGGAACGGCAAGGTTTAGGGCATAGGTGAGGGTACGGAAACTTTAGAGGGTCAGGCTACGTACTGACACACGGGTCAGTGCCAACATACGGGCAAGGAGTAGGCTACGGCATAGTGTATGGTGTAGGGCTGGTGGTGGGTTTCCATTCCGGGCTAGGGTTAGGATTAGGGAACGGCAAGGCTTAGGCCACAGGTGAGGGTACGGAAACGTGGGAGGGTCAGGCTACGTGCTGACGCACGTGTCAGTGCCAGCGTACAGGCCAGGAGTAGGCTACGGCTTGGGGGTTAGTTGTAGGGTTGTTGTTGGGTTTCCATTCGGGGCTAGGGTTAGGGCTAGGGAACGGCAAGGCTTAGGGCACGGGTGAGTGTACAGAAACTTTAGAGGGTCAGGCTACGTGCTGACACACGGGTCAGTGCCGGCGTACGGGCCAGGAGTAGGCTACGGCGTAGGGTAAGGTGTAGGGCTGGTGGTGGGTTTCCGTTCCGGGCTAGGGTTAGGGTTAGGGAACGGCAAGGCTTAGGGCAAATGTGAGGGTACAGAAACCTGTGAGGGTCAGGCTACGTGCTGACGCACGGGTCAGTGCCAGCGTACGGGCCAGGAGTAGGCTACGGGTTATGGTAAGGTGTATGGCTGGTGGTGGGTTTCTGTTCCGGGCTAGGGTTAGGTTTAGGGAACGGCAAGTCTTAGGGCACAGGTGAGGGTACGGAAACGTGGGAGGGTCAGGCTACATGCTGACTCACGGGTCAGTGCCAGTGTACGGGCCAGGAGTAGGCTACGGCGTAGGGTAAGGTGTTGTTCTGGTGGTGAGTTTCCATTCCGGGCTGGGGTTAGGGTTAGGGAACTGCAAGGTAAGGTCACAGGTGAGGGTACAGAAACGTGGGAGGGTCGGGCTACGTGCTGACGCACGGCTCAGTGCCAGTGTACGGGCCAGGAGTAGGCTACGGCTTCGGGGTAAGTTGTAGGTCTGTTGATGGGTTTGCGTTGCGGGCTAGGGTTAGGTTTAGGGAACGGCAAGGCTTAGGGCACAGGTGAGGTTATGCAAACGTGCGTGGGTTAGACTACGTGCTGACGCACGGGTCAGTGCCAGCGTACGGTCCAGGAGTTGGCTACGGCTTGGGGGTTAGTTGTAGGGTTGGTGGTGGGTTTCCGTTCGGGGCTAGTGTTAGGTTTAGGGAACGGCAAGGCGTAGGGCATAGGTGACTGTATGGAAACGTGGGAGGGTCAGGCTACGTGCTGACGCATGGGTCAGTGCAAGCGTACGGGCAAGGATTAGGCTACGGCGTAGGGTAAGGTGTAGGGATGGTGGTGGGTTTCCGTCCCGGGCTAGGGTTAGGGTTAGGGAACGGCAAGGCTTAGGGCACAGGTGAGGGTACAGAAACGTGGGAGGGTCGGGCTACGTGCTGACGCACGGGTCAGTTCCAGCGTACGGGCCAGGAGTAGGCTACGGCATAGGGTAAGGTGTAGGCTACGTGGAGGTTTTCCGTTCCGGGATACGGTTAGGGTTAGGGAACGGCAAGTATTAGGGCACAGGTGAGGGTACGGAAACGTGGGAAGGTCAGGCTATGTGCTAACGCACGGGTCTGTGCCAGCATACAGGCCAGGAGTAGGCTACGGCTTGGGGGTTAGGTTTTGTGTTGGTGTTGGGTTTCCGTTCGGGGCTAGGGTTAGGGTTAGGGTACGGCAAGGCTTTGGGCACAGGTGAGGGTACGGAAACGTGGGAGGGTCAGGCTACGTGCTGACACACGTGTCAGTGCCAGCGTACGGGCCAGGAGTAGGCTACGGCTTGGGGGTTAGATTTTGGGTTGGTGTTGGGTTTCCGTTTGGGGCTAGGGTTAGGGTTAGGGAACGGCAAGGCTAAGGGCACAGGTGAGGGTATGGAAACGTGGGAGGGTCAGGCTACGTGCTGACACACGGGTCAGTGCCAGCGTACGGGCCAGGAGTGGGCTATACCTTGGGGGTAAGGTCTAGGGCTGTTGGTGGGTTTCCGTTCCAGGCTAGGGTTAGGTTTAGGGAACAGCAAGGCTTAGGGCATAGGTGAGGGTACGGAAAGGTGGGAGGGTCAGGCTACGTGTTGTTGCATGGGTCAGTGCCAGCGTACGGGCCAGGAGTAGGGTACGGCGTAGGGTATGGTGTAGGGCTGCTGGTGGTTTTCCGTCCCGGGCTAGGTTTAGGGTTAGGGAACGGCAAGGCTTAAGGCACAGGTGAGGATACGGAAACGTGGGAGGGTCAGGCTACATGCTGACGCACGGGTCAGTGCCAGTGTACGGGCCAGGAGTAGGCTACGGCGTAGGGTAGGGTTTAGGGCTGGTGGTGGGTTTCCGTTCCGGGCTAGGGTCAGGGTTAGGGAACGGCAAGGCTTAGGACACAGTTGAGGGTACAGAAACGTGGGAAGGTCGGGCTACGTGCTGACACACGGGTCAGTGCCAGTGCACTGGCCAGAAGTAGGCTACGGCATAGGGTAAGGTGTAGAGATCGTGGTGGGTTTCCGTTCCTTGCTAGGGTTAGGGTTAGGGAACGGCAAGGCTTAGGGCACAGGTGAGGGTACGGATACGTGGGAGGGTGAGGCTACCTGCTGACACATGTGTCAGTGCCAGCATATGGGCCAGGAGTAGGCTACGGCGTAGAGTAAGGTGTAGGGCTGGTGGTGGTTTTCTGTTTCGGACTAGTGTTATTGTTAGGGAACGGCAAGGCTTAGGGCACAGGTGAGGGTACGGAAACGTGGGTGGGTCAGGCTACGAGCTGATGCACGCGTCATTGCCAGCGTACCGTCCAGGAGTAGGCTACGGCGTAGGGTAATGTGTAGGTCTAGCCGTGGGTTTCCGTTCTGGGCTAGGGTTAGGGTTAGGGAACGGCAAATCGTAGGGCACAGGTGAGGGCACAGAAACGTGGGAAGGTCGGGCTACGTGCTGACGCACAGGTCAGTGCCAGCGTACGGGCCTGGAGTAGGCTACGGCTTGGAGGTAAGGTGTAAGGCTGGTGGTGGTTTTCCGTTCTGGGCTAGGGTTAGGTTTAGGGAACGGCAAGGCTTAGGGCACAGGTGAGGGTACGGAAACGTGGGAGTGTCAGGCTACGTGCTGACGCACGTGTCAGTGCCATCGTACAGGCCAGGAGTAGGCTACGGCTTGGGGGTTAGGTTTTGGGTTGGTGTTGCGTTTCCGTTCGGGGCTAGGGTTAGGGTTAGGGAACGGCAAGGGTTTGGGAACAGGTGAGGGTACGGAAACGTGGGAGGTTCAGACTACGTGCTGACACACGGGTCAGTGCCAGCGTACGGGCCAGGAGTAGGCTACGGCTTGGTTGTTAGGTGTTGGGTTGGTGTTGGGTTTCCGTTCGGGGGTACGGTTAGGGTTAGGGAACGGCAAGGCTTAGGGCATAGGTGAGGGTACGGAAAGGTGGGAGGGTCAGGCTACGTGTTCATGTATGGGTCAGGGCCATCGTACGGGCCAGGAGTAGGCTACGGCGTAGGGTAAGGTTTAGGGCTGGTGGTGGGTTTCCGTCCCGGGCTAGGGTTAGGGTTAGGGAACGGCAAGGCTTAGGGCAAAGGTGAGGATACGGAAACGTGGGAGGGTCAGGCTACGTGCTGACGCACGGGTCAGTGCCAGCGTACGGGCCAGGAGTAGGCTACGGCATAGGGTAAGGTGTAGGGATGGTGGTGGGTTTAAGTTCCGGGCTAGGGTTAGGGTTAGGGAATGGCAAGGCTTAGGGAATAGGTGAGGGTACGGAAACGAGGGAGCATCTGGCTACGTGCTGACGCACGGGTCAGTGCCAGGGTACAGGCCAGGAGTAGGCTACGGCATAGGGTAAGTTGTAGGGCTGGTGTTGGCTTTCCGTTCCGGGCTAGGGTTAGGGTTAGGGTTAGGGAACGGCAAGTCATAGGGCACAGGTGAGGGTACAGAAACGTGGGAAGGTCGGGCTGTGTGCTGACGCACAGGTCAGTGCCAGCGTACTGGCCAGTAGTAGGCTACGGCGTAGGGTAAGGTGTAGAGCTGGTGGTGGGTTTCCGCTCCGTACTAGGGTTAGGGTTAGGGAACGGCAAGGCTTAGGGCACAGGTGAGGGTACGGAAACGTGAGAGTGTCGGGCTACGTGCTGACGCACGGGTCAGTGCCATCGTACGGGCCAGGAGTAGTCAACGGCTTGGGGGTAATGTGTAGGCCTGGTGGTGGGTTTCTGTTCGAGGCTAGGGTTAGGGTTAGGGAACGGCAAGACTTAGGGCACAGGTGAGGGTACGGAAACGTGGTAGGGTCAGGCTACGTGCTGACGCAAGTGTCAGTGCCAGCGTACGGGCCAGGAGTAGTCTATGGCATAGGGTAAAGTTTAGGGCTGGTGGTGGGTTTCCGTTTCGGGCTAGGGTTAGGGTTAGGGAACGGCAAGGCTTAGGGCACATGTGAGGGTGCGGAAACGTGGGAGGGTAAGGCTACGAGCTGACGCACGGGTCAGTGCCAGCGTACGGGCCAGGAGTAGGCTACGGCGTAGGGTAAGGTGTAGGGCTAGTCGTGGGTTTCCGTTCCGGGCTAGGGTTAGGGAACGGCAAGTCTTAGGGCACAGGTGAGAGTACGGAAACGTGGGAGGGTCGGGCTATGTGCTGAAGCACGGGTCAGTGCCAGCGTACGGGCCAGGAGTAGGTTCCGTCTTGGAGGTAAGGTTTAGGGCTGGTGGTGGTTTTCCATTCCGGGCTAGGGTTAGGGTTAGGGAACGGCAAGGCTTAGGGCACAGGTGAGGGTACAGAAACGTGGGAGGGTCGGGCTACGTGCTGACGCATGGTTCAGTGCCGGCGTACGGGCCAGGAATATTTTACGGCGTAGGGTAAAGTGTAGGGCTGGTGGTAGGTTTCCGTTCCGGGCTAGGGTTAGGGTTAGGGAACGGCAAGGCTTAGGACACAGGTGAGGGTACAGAATCTTGGGAGGGACAGGCTACGTGCTAACGCACCGGTCATTACCAGAGTACGGGCCAGGAGTAGGCTACGGCTTGGTGGTTAGATGTTGGGTTGGTGTTGGTTTTCCGTTCGGGGCTACGGTTAGGGTTAGGGAACGGCAAGGCTTAGGGCACAGGTGAGGGTACGGAAACTTGGGAGATTCAGGCTACGTGCTCACGCACGTGTCAGTGCCAGCATATGGGCCAGGAGTTGGCTAGGGCGTAGTGTAAGGTTTAGGGCTGGTGGTGGGTTTCCGTTCCCGGCCTGGGTTAGGGTTAGGGAATGGCAAGGCTTCGGGCACGTGTGAGGGTACGGAAACGAGGGAGAGTCAGGCTACGTGCTGACGCACGGGTCAGTGCCAGCGTACGGGCCAGGATTAGGCTACGGTGTAGGGTAAGGTTTAGGGCAGGTGGTGGGTTTCCCTTCAGGGCTAGGGTTAGGTTAAGGGAACGGCAAGGCTTAGGGCACAGGTGAGGGTACCGAAACGTGGGAGGGTCAGACTACGTGCTGACGCACGGGTTAGTGCCAGCGTACGGGCCAGTAGTAAGCTATGACGTAGGGTAAGGTTTAGGGATGGTGGTGGGTTTCCGTTCAGGGCTAGGGTTAGGGTTAGGGAACGGCAAGTCTTAGGGCACAGGTGAGGGTACAGAAACGTTTGAGGCTCAGGCTACGTGCTGACGCATGGGTCAGTGCCAGCGTATGCGCCAGGAGTAGGCTACGGGCTAGTGTAAGCTGTAGGGCTGGTGGTGGGTTTCCGTTCCGGGCTAGGGTTAGGGTTACGGAACGGAAAGTTTTAGGAGTTGCCAGGCTGCCACCTGAAAAGAAGAGTATGCGTCACCCATAACGTCTGCTGAAATTTCTCTCCGGCCTGAGGTGAGGAAGAAAAAAACGGAGTGGGGGCCGGGACAGCAGGGGTATCTCAGGCAGGGCAATGGAAAGCTTCTAGAAGAGCGTCCGGGGCCATGACCATCCTAGCTGGCCTCCAGGCACAAAGTTGGCCTGTGTGCTGTCGCTGGTGTGGCTCCACGGCTCTTCCTCTAGGCTTTCAAGCCCTTGTACGTATTCAAGTGTTTTACCTGGGAAGGGTGGGAACAGTTCAGCAGCAGCTGGCCTGGGGCTCAGCTCACGTTTACTCACAGATGCCTCGGCACGGTCCCGCAGTTTTGCAATGAGGACGCTCCTTGCGTGGGGTGGGGCTGTTGGCTGTATGGGAGATGATTCTCCACCTCTGACCAATTTCAGAATTGTTTACCGCTGGAGCAAGTGCCCAGATAAGGTTTTCCTCTGTATAACTGGTGGGTTCAGGTTTATTTTTCTTTTATGTTTCAAGTTAGATTTTATTCCTCTTTTATGTATTTATAGATATAAGCATGGAAATAATTCATTCCTATAAATACATCTGTGTGACGGGAAGAACATTTTTCTGTTTTATATTAAAATTTTATTTTTTAAAATTTTGAAATTTAATTTTATTTATTTTTTATTATTATTTATTTTTTTAAGCAGCAGGTTATTATTAGTTATGTATTTTATGCATATACATGTATACAGGTCAATCCCAATCTCCCAACTCATCCCACCACCACCACCCCATGACTTCCCACACTTGGTGTCCATATGTTTGTTCTCTACCTCTGTGTCTCTATTTCTTCCCTGCAAACCAGTTCATCTGTACCATTTTTTTAGGTTCCACATATATGCATTAATATACAATATTTGTTTTCCTCTTTCTGACTTACTTCATTCTGTATGACAGTCTCTCGATCCATCGATGTCTCTACAAATGACCAAGTTTCATTCCTTTTTATGGCCGAGTAATATTCCATTTCATATATGTACCACATCTTTATCCATTCATCTGTCTGTGGGCATTTAGGTTGCTTCCATTACCTGGCTATTGTAAATAGTGCTGCAATGAACATTGTGGTGAATGTGCCTTTTTGATTTACGGTTTTCTCTGGGTATATGCCCAGAAGTGGGATTGCTGGATCAGATGGTAATTCTATTTCTAGTTTTTCTAAGGGAACTCCAAACTGTTCTCCATAGTGACTGTATCAATTTACATTCCCACCAATAGTGGAAGAGGGCTCCTTTTGTCCACACCCTCCCCAGAATTGGTTGTTTGTAGATTTTCTGATGATGCCGATTCTAACAGGTGTGAGGTGATACCTCATTGTAGTTTTGATTTGCATTTCTCTAATAATTAGTGCTGTTGAGCAGCTTTTCATGTGCGTCTTGGCCATCTCTGTGTCTTCTTTGAAGAAACGTCTCTTTAGATCTTCTGCCCATTTTTGTATTGGGTTGTTTGTTTTTTTAATATTAAGCTGCATGTGTTGTTTATATATATTGGAGATTAAACCTCTGTCCATTGATTCGTCTCCAACGATTTTCGCCCATTCTGAGGGATGCCTTTTTCCATTCCCGTGTTTTATAACAAAAAAGGAAAGAAAGGAAAAGAAGCAGAACACTAATGGGCGTAAAATATGCCTTTTGAAACGGTCGTTTTGAAACATGGACGTCCTTTGAATTTTTTGGTCGATATGTGACCCCAGGATTTGTTTTCAGGGTAGGTGTCATTTACAGGCCTGCAATGATTTTGAATATCAACTGAACATTAGCGCTGGGATTAAAGCTGCTGTTGTGTGAAACGGCCACAAGGTGGCAGCAGTTCTCCATTACAAAATCTGGTGACTAGGGCAACAGAGCCTCAATGGAAGTGGTGTTCTAGATTGGAATTTAGAATGGAATGTGCCAGGAGAAAGCCCCTCAAGTTTGTCTCACTACTTCTTGTTCGTGTTTTTAATTTATTTTTTTTATTTTTTATTACAGCAAGTTTGATTACAATGTTTGGCTTGTTGTAGGTGTGGAAGATGTGGTTCTTTTAGACATATACAGATGTCTGTTCTTCCTGGGATCCTTTTCCCATGTACGTTATGACAGAATGTTGAGTAGTCCTCTCTTGGTATTCTCTTGGTCTTTGGTGATTATATATTTCACCTGTGTTTGTATATGTATCTTAACCCCGATATCGTAATGAAACCAATCCTCACACCTTTCCATTGGTGAACCATAAGTTTGTTTAATGAATCTGTGATTGCCCTTCTCCGTGGAAATATCTGCCCTGGTATCCATTTTTAGGTAACACCTATAAGTGATATGATATGATATATGTCTTTCACTTTCTGACTTACTACAAGTCACGTGATTACTTCTAGAATCATCTACAGTGCTGCAAATTGCATTGTGTCCTTTTTTTCCTTGGCTTCTCTTCTGCCTTAGCGAGGTCCATTTTCAACAATGTGATTCCCTGAGGGTTGTGGATTAGCTGACCTGTGCAGCCTTACCCTGCCGCACCGCCCTCCCCAGGTGTGCCTCGTTGAGGTCAATATAAACAGCGCTCCAGGCAGCAATAGCCCCTGAAGCTGTGCCTGACTCCATATTCTCTGCCCCGTCAGCAGTCTCGGGGCTGTGCTGGTGGGAGGGAGTAAGGGGCCACAGCTTTGTGGGTGGCCCTGTGTGAGTGGGGCTCTGCTGGCTTTTCTGCAGGAGTTGTCAGGCTGCCACCTGTAAAGAAGAGGATGTGTCAACCATACCTTCCGCTGGAATTTCTCTCCGGACAGAGGAGAGGAAGGAAAAACGCAGTGGGGGCCGGGACAGGAGGGGTATCTCAGGCCGGGCAATGGAAAGCTTCTGGAAGAGCGCCCGGGGCCAGGATTACCCTGGCTGGCCTGCAGGCACCAAGTTGGCCTGCGTGATGTCGCTGGTGTGGCTCCACGGCCCTTCCTCTAGGCTTTAAAGCCCTTTTACATATTCAGGTGTTTTACCTGGGAAGGGTGGGAATAGTTCAGCAGCAGCTGGCCTGGGGCTCAGCTCACGTTTACTCACAGATGCCACGGCACGGTCCCCCAGCTTTGCAATGAGGACGCCCCTTGCGTGGGGGGTGGGTGGTTGGCTGTATGGGAGATGGTTCCCCACCTCTGACCAATTTCAGAATTGTTTACCGCTGGAGCAAGTGCCCTGATAGGGTTTTCCTCTGTATAACTCGTGGGTTCAGGTTTTCTTTTTCTTTTATGTTTCAAGTTAGATTTTATTCCTGTTTTATATATTTATAGATATAAGCATGGAAATAATTCATTCCTA
This sequence comes from Mesoplodon mirus, assembly GCF_964341445.2. Classification (NCBI taxonomy): domain Eukaryota; kingdom Metazoa; phylum Chordata; class Mammalia; order Artiodactyla; family Ziphiidae; genus Mesoplodon; species Mesoplodon mirus. The sequence goes on from NC_138984.1 coordinate 126,322,962, forward strand.
TAAATACATCTGTGAGATGGGAAGAACTTTTTTCTGTTTTATTTTTAAATTTTATTTTTTAAAATTTTGAAATTTAATTTTATTTAATTTTTTACACAGCACATTATTATTAGTTATGTATTTTATGCATATACATGTATACAGGTTAATCCCAATCTCCCAACTCATCCCACCACCACCCCCCTCATGGCTTCCCACACTTGGTGTCCATACGTTTGTTCTCTACCTCTGTGTCTCTATTTCTTCCCTGCAAACCAGTTCATCTGTACCATTTTTTAGGCTCCACATATATGCATTAATATACAATATTTGTTTTCCTCTTTCTGACTTACTTCATTCTGTATGACAGTCTCTCGATCCATCGATGTCTCTACAAATGATCCAGTTTCATTCCTTTTTATGGCCGAGTAATATTCCATTTTATATATGTACCACATCTTTATCCATTCATCTGTCTGTGGGCATTTAGGTTGCTTCCATTACCTGGCTATTGTAAATAGTTCTTCAACAAACATTGTGGTGAATGTGCATTTTTGATTTACGGTTTTCTCTGGGTATATGCCCAGAAGTGGGATTGCTGGATCAGATGGTAATTCTATTTCTAGTTTTTTTAAGGAAACTGCATACTGTTCTCCATAGTGACTGTATCAATTTACATTCCCACCTATAGTGGAAGAGGGCTCCTTTTGTCCACTCCCTCCCCAGAATTGGTTGTTTGTAGATTTTCTGATGATGCCGATTCTAACAGGTGTGAGGTGATACCTGATCGTAGTTTTGATTTGCATTTCTCTAATAATTAGTGCTGTTGAGCAGCTTATCATGTGCGTCTTGCCCATGTCTGTGTCTCCTTTGAAGAAACATCTCTTTAGATCTTCTGCCCTTTTTTGTATTGGGTTGTTTGTTTTTTTAATATTAAGCTGCATGAGCTGTTTATATATATTGGAGATTAAACCTCTGTCCATTGATTCGTCTGCAACGATTTTCGCCCATTCTGAGGGATGCCTTTTTCCATTCCCCTGTTTTTTAACAAAAAAGGAAAGAAAGAAAAAGAAGCAGAACACTAATGTGCGTAAAATATGCCTTTTGAAACGGTCGTTTTGAAATATGGACGTCCTTTGAATTTTTTGGTCGATATGTGACCCCAGGATTTGTTTTCAGGGCAGGTGTCATTTACAGGCCTGCAATGATTTTGAATATCAACTGACCATTAGCGCTGGGATTAAAGCTGCTGTTGTGTGAAACGGCCACAAGGTGGCAGCAGTTCTCCCTTACCAAATCTGGTGACTAGGGCAACAGAGCCTCAATGGAAGTGGTGTTCTTGATTGGAATTTAGAATGGAATGTGCCAGGAGAAAGCCCCTCAAGTTTGTCTCACTACTTCTTGTTCGTGTTTTTAATTTAATTTTTTTTATTTTTTATTACAGCAAGATTGATTACAATGTTTGGCTTCTTGTAGGTGTGGAAGATGTGGTTCTTTTACACATATACAGATGTCTGTTCTTCCTGGGATCCTTTTCCCATGTACGTTATGACAGAATGTTGAGTAGTCCTCTCTTGGTATTCTGTAGGTCTTTGGTGATTATATATGTCACCTGTGTTTGTATATGTCTCTTAACCCCGATATCGTAATGAAACCAATCCTCACACCTTTCCATTGGTGAACCATAAGTTTGTTTAATGAATCTGTGATTGCCCTTCTCCGTGGAAATATCTGCCCTGGTATCCATTTTTAGGTAACACCTATAAGTGATATGATATGATATGTGTCTTTCACTTTCTGACTTACTACAAGTCACGTGATGACTTCTAGACTCATCTACAGTGCTGCAAATGGCATTGTGTCCTTTTTTTCCTTGGCTTCTCTTCTGACTTAGCGAGGTCCATTTTCAACAATGCGATTCCCTGAGGGTTGTGGATTAGCTGACCTGGGCAGCCTTACCCTGCCGGCCCGCCCTCCCCAGGTGTGCCTCGTTGAGGTCAATATAAACAGCTCTCCAGGCAGCAATAGCCCCTGAAGCTGTGCCTGACTCCATATTCTCTGCCCCATCAGCAGTCTCGGGGCTGTGCTGGTTGCAGGGAGTGATGGGCCACAGCTTTGTGGGTGGCCCGGTCTGAGTGGGGCTCTGCTGGCCTTTCTGCAGGAGTTGCCAGGCTGCCACCTGTAAAGAAGAGGATGTGTCATCCATACCTTCCACTGGAATTTCTCTCCGGACAGAGGAGAGGAAGGAAAAACTCAGTGGGTGCCAGGACAGGAGGGGTATCTCAGGCCGGGCAGTGGAAAGCTTTGGAAGAGCGCCCGGGGTCAGGATTACCCTGGCTGGCCTGCAGGCACCAAGTTGGCCTGCGTGATGTCGCTGGTGTGGCTCCACGGCCCTTCCTCTAGGCTTTCAAGCCCTTGTACATATTCAGGTGTTTTACCTGGGAAGGGTGGGAATAGTTCAGCAGCAGCTGGCCTGGGGCTTAGCTCACGTTTACTCACAGATGCCACAGCACGGTCCCCCAGGTTTGCAATGAGGACGCTCCTTGCGTGGTGGGTGGGTGGTTGGCTGTATGGGAGATGGTTCCCCACCTCTGACCAATTTCAGAATTCTTTACCGCTGGAGCAAGTGCCCTGATAGGGTTTTCCTCTCTTTATCTCGTGGGTTCAGGTTTTCTTTTTCTTTTATGGTTCAAGTTAGGTTTTATTCCTGTTTTATATATTTATAGATATAAGCATGGAAATAATTCATTCCTATATATACATCTGTGTGATGGGAAGAACTTTTTTCTGTTTTATTATTAAATTTTATTTTTTAAAATTTTGAAATTTAATTTTATTTATTTTTTTATACAGCACATTATTATTAGTTATGTATTTTATGCATATACATGTATACAGGTCAATCCCAAACTCCCAACTCATCCCACCACCACCACCCCATGGCTTCCCACACTTGGTGTCCATACGTTTGTTCTCTACCTCTGTGTCTCTATTTCTTCCCTGCAAACCAGTTCATCTGTACCATTTTTTAGGCTCCACATATATGCATTAATATACAATATTTGTTTTCCTCTTTCTGACTTACTTCATTCTGTATGACAGTCTCTCGATCCATCGATGTCTCTACAAATGACCCAGTTTCATTCCTTTTTATGGCCGAGTAACATTCCATTTTATATATGTACCACATCTTTATCCATTCTTCTGTCTGTGGGCATTTAGGTTGATTCCATTACCTGGCTATTGTAAATAGTGCTGCAACGAACATTGTGGTGAATGTGCCTTTTTGATTTACGGTTTTCTCTGGGTATATGCCCAGAAGTGGGATTGCTGGATCAGATGGTAATTCTATTTCTAGTTTTTTTAAGGAAACTCCATACTGTTCTCCATAGTGACTGTATCAATTTACATTCCCACCAATAGTGGAAGAGGGCTCCTTTTGTCCACTCCCTCCCCAGAATTTGTTGTTTGTAGATTTTCTGATGATGCCGATTCTAACAGGTGTGAGGTGATACCTGATTGTAGTTTTGATTTGCATTTCTCTAATAATTAGTGCTGTTGAGCAGCTTTTCATGTGCGTCTTGGCCATCTCTGTGTCTCCTTTGAAGAAACGTCTCTTTAGATCTTCTGCCCATTTTTGTATTGGGTTGTTTGTTTTTTTAATATTAAGCTGCATGAGCTGTTTATATATATTGGAGATTAAACCTCTGTCCATTGATTCGTCTGCAACGATTTTCGCCCATTCTGAGGGATGCCTTTTTCCATTCCCGTGTTTTTTAACAAAAAAGGAAAGAAAGGAAAAGAAGCAGAACACTAATGTGCGTAAAATATGCCTTTTGAAACGGTCGTTTTGAAATATGGACGTCCTTTGAAATTTTTGGTCGATATGTGACCCCAGGATTTGTTTTCAGGTCAGGTGTCATTTACAGGCCTGCAATGATTTTGAATATCAACTGACCATTAGCGCTGGGATTAAAGCTGCTGTTGTGTGAAACGGCCACAAGGTGGCAGCAGTTCACCCTTACCAAATCTGGTGTCTAGGGCAACAGAGCCTCAATGGAAGTGGTGTTGTAGATTGGAATTTAGAATGGAATGTGCCAGGAGAAAGCCCCTCAAGTTTGTCTCACTACTTCTTGTTCGTGTTTTTAATTTAATTTATTTATTTTTTATTACAGCAAGTTTGATTACAATGTTTGGCTTGTTGTAGGTGTGGAAGATGTGGTTCTTTTACACATATACAGATGTCTGTTCTTCCTGGGATCCTTTCCCATGTACGTTATGACAGAATGTTGAGTAGTCCTCTCTTGGTATTCTGTAGGTCTTTGGTGATTATATATGTCACCTGTGTTTGTATATGTCTGTTAACCCCGATATCGTAATGAAACCAATCCTCACACCTTTCCATTGGTGAACCATAAGTTTGTTTAATGAATCTGTGATTGCCCTTCTCCGTGGAAATAACTGCCCTGGTATCCATTTTTAGGTAACACCTATAAGTGATATGATATGATATGTGTCTTTCACTTGCTGACTTACTACAAGTCACGTGATGACTTCTAGACTCATCTACAGTGCTGCAAATGGCATTGTGTCCTGTTTTCCCTTGGCTTCTCTTCTGCCTTAGCGAGGTCCATTTTCAACAGTGTGATTCCCTGAGGGTTGTGGATTAGCTGACCTGGGCAGCCTTACCCTGCCGGCCCGCCCTCCCCAGGTTTGCCTCGTTGAGGTCAATATAAACAGAGCTCCAGGCAGAAATAGCCCCTGAAGCTGTGCCTGACTCCATATTCTCTGCCCTGTCAGCAGTCTCGGGGCTGTGCTGGTGGGAGGGAGTGAGGGGCCACAGCTTTGTGGGTGGCCCTGTGTGTGTGGGGCTCTGCTGGCCTTTCTGCAGGAGTTGTCAGGCTGCCACCTGTAAAGAAGAGGATGTGTCACCCATACCTTCCGCTGGAATTTCTCTCCGGACAGAGGTGAGGAAGGAAAAACGCAGTGGGGCCAGGGACAGGAGGGGTATCTCAGGCAGGGCAATGGAAAGCTTCTGGAAGAGCGCCCGGGGCCAAGACCACCCTGGCTGGCCTGCAGGCACCAAGTTGCCCTGCGTGCTATCGCTGGTGTGGCTCCACGGTCCTTCCTCTAGGCTTTCAAGCCCTTGTACATATTCAGGTGTTTTACCTGGAAAGGGTGGGAACAGTTCAGCAGCAGCTGGCCTGGGGCTCAGCTGACCTTTACTCACAGATGCCTCGGCACGGTCCCCCAGCTTTGCAATGAGGACGCTCCTTGCATGGGGGGTGGGTTGCTGGCTGTATGGGAGATGGTTCCCCACCTCTGACCAATTTTAAAATTGTTTACCAATGGAGCAAGTGCCCTGATATGGTTTTCCTCTGTATAACTCGGGGGTTCAGGTTTTTTTTTTTTCTTTTATGGTTCAACTTAGATTTTATTCCTCTTTTATGTATTTATAAATATAAGCATGGAAATAATTCATTCCTATAAATACATCTGTGTGACGGGAAGAATTTTTTCTGTTTTATTTTTAAATTTTATTTTTTAAAATTTTGAAATTTAATTTTATTTATGTTTTTATACAGCATGTTATTATTAGTTATGTATTTTATGCATATACATGTATACAGGTCAATCCCAATCTCCCAACTCATCCCACCACCACCACCCCATGGCTTCCCACACTTGGTGTCCATACGTTTGTTCTCTACCTCTGTGTCTCTATTTCTTCCCTGCAAACCAGTTCATCTGTACCATTTTTTTACGTTCCACATATATGCATTAATATACAATATTTGTTTTCCTCTTTCTGACTTACTTCATTCTGTATGACAGTCTCTCGATACATCGATGTCTCTACAAATGACCCAGTTTCATTCCTTTTAATGGCCGAGTAATATCCCACTTCATATATGTACCACATCTTTATCCATTCATCTGTCTGTGGGCATTTAGGTTGCTTCCATTACCTGGCTATTGTAAAGAGTGCTGCAACGAACATTGTGGTGAATGTGCCTTTTTGAAATATGGTTTTCTCTGGGTATATGCCCAGAAGTGGGATTGCTGGATCAGATGGTAATTCTATTTCTAGTTTTTTTAAGGAAACTCCATACTGTTCTCCATAGAGACTGTATCAATTTACATTCCCACCAATAGTGGAAGAGGGCTCCTTTTGTCCACACCCTCCCCAGAATTGGTTGTTTGTAGATATTCTGATGATGCCGATTCTAACAAGTGTGAGGTGATACCTCATTGAAGTTTTGATTTGCATTTCTCTAATAATTAGTGCTGTGGAGCAGCTTTTCATGTGCGTCTTGGCCATCTCTGTGTCTCCTTTGAAGAAACGTCTCTTTAGATCTTCTGCCCATTTTTTTGGGGGTTGTTTGTTTTTTTAATATTAAGCTGCATGAGCTGTTTATATATATTGGAGATTAAACCTCTGTCCATTGATTCGTCTGCAACTATTTTCGCCCATTCTGAGGGATGCCTTTTTCCATTCCCGTGTTTTTTAACAAAAAAGGTAAGAAAGGAAAAGAAGCAGAACACTAATGTGCGTAAAATATGCCTTTTGAAACGGTCGTTTTGAAATATGGACGTCCTTTGAATTTTTTGGTCGATATGTGACCCCAGGATTTGTTTTCAGGGCAGGTGTCATTTACAGGCCTGCAATGATTTTGAATATCAACTGACCATTAGCGTTGGGATTAAAGCTGCTGTTGTGTGAAACGGCCACAAGGTGGCAGCAGTTCACCCTTACCAAATCTGGTTACTAGGGCAAGAGAGCCTCAGTGGAAGTGGTGTTCTAGATTGGAGTTTAGAATGGAATGTACCAGGAGAAAGCCCCTCACGTTTGTCTCACTACTTCTTGTTCGTGTTTTTAATTTAAGTTTTTATTTTTTATTACAGCAAGTTTGATTACAATGTTTGGCTTGTTGTAGGTGTGGAAGATGTGGTTCTTTTACACATATACAGATGACTGTTCTTCTTTGGATCCTTTTCCCATGTACGTTATGACAGAATGTTGAGTAGTCCTCTCTTGGTATTCTGTAGGTCTTTGGTGATTATATATGTCACCTGTGTTTGTATATGTCTGTTAACCCCGATATCGTAATGAAACCAATCCTCACACCTTTCCATTGGTGAACCATAAGTTTGTTTAATGAATCTGTGATTGCCCTTCTCCGTGGCAATATCTGCCCTGGTATCCATTTTTAGGTAACACCTATAAGTGATATGATATGATATGTGTCTTTCACTTTCTGACTTACTACAAGTCACGTGATTACTTCTAGACTCATCTACGGTGCTGCAAATGGCATTGTGTCCTTTTTTTCCTTGGCTTCTCTTCTGCCTTAGCGGGGTCCATTTTCAACAATGTGATTCCCTAAGGGTTGTGGATTAGCTGACCTGGGCAGCCTTACCCTGCCGGCCCGCCCTCCCCAGGTGTGCCTCGTTGAGGTCAATATAAACAGCGCTCCAGGCAGCAATAGCCCCTGAAGCTGTGCCTGACTCCACATTCTCTGCCCCGTCAGCAGTCTCGGGGGTGTGCTGGTGGGAGGGAGTGAGGGGCCACAGCTTTGTGGGTGGCCCGGTGTGAGTGGGGTTCTGCTGGCCTTTCTGCAGGAGTTGCCAGGCTGCCGCCTGTAAAGAAGAGGATGTGTCACCCATACCTTCCGCTGGAATTTCTCTCCGGACAGAGGTGAGGATGGAAAAAAGCAGTGGGGGCCGCGACAGGAGGGGTATCTCAGGCAGGGCAATGGAAAGCTTCTGGAAGAGCGCCAGGGTCCAGGACCACCCTGGCTGGCCTGCAAGCACCAAGTTGGTCTGCGTGCTGTCACTGGTGTGGCTCCACGGTCCTTCCTCTAGGCTTTCAAGCCCTTGTACATATTCAGGTGTTTTACCTGGAAAGGGTGGGAACAGTTCAGCAGCAGCTGGCCTGGGGCTCAGCTAACGTTTACTCACAGATGCCTTGGCACGGTCCCCCAGCTTTGCAATGAGGACGCTCCTTGCGAGGGGGCTGGGTTGCTGGCTGTATGGGAGATGGTTCCCCACCTCTGACCAATTTCAGAATTGTTTACTGCTGGAGCAAGTGCCGTGATAGTGATTTCCTCTGTATAACTCGTGGGTTCACTTTTTTTTTCTTTTATGGTTCAAGTTAGATTTTATTCCTCTTTTATGTATTTATAAATATAAGCATGGAAATAATTCATTCCTATATATACATCTATGTGACGGGAAGAATTTTTTCTGTTTTATTTTTAAATTTTATTTTTTAAAATTTTTAAATTTAATTTTATTTATGTTTTTATACAGCACATTATTATTAGTTATGTATTTTATGCATATACATGTATACAGGTCAATCCCAAAATCCCAACTCATCCCACCACCACCACCCCATGGCTTCCCACACTTGGTGTCCATACGTTTGTTCTCTACCTCTGTGTCTCTATTTCTTCCCTGCCAACCAGTTCATCTCTACCATTTTTTTAGGTTCCACATATATGCATTAATATACAATATTTGTTTTCCTCTTTCTGACTTACTTCATTCTGTATGACAGTCTCTCGATCCATCGATGTCTCTACAAATGACCCAGTTTCATTCCTTTTTATGGCCGAGTAATATTCCACTTCATATATGTACCACATCTTTATCCATTCATCTGTCTGTGGGCATTTAGGTTGCTTCCATTACCTGGCTATTGTAAATAGTGCTGCAACGAACATTGTGGTGAATGTGCCTTTTTGAAATACGGTTTTCTCTGGGTATATGCCCAGAAGTGGGATTGCTGGATCAGATGGTAATTCTATTTCTAATTTTTTTAAGGAAACTCCATACTGTTCTCCATAGTGACTGTATCAATTTACATTCCCACCAATAGTGGAAGAGGGCTCCTTTTGTCCACACCCTCCCAAGAATTGGTTGTTTGTAGATTTTCTGATGATGCCGATTTTAACAGGTGTGAGGTGATACCTGATTGTAGTTTTGATTTGCATTTCTCTAATAATTAGTGCTGTTGAGCCGCTTTTCATGTGCGTCTTGGCCATGTCTGTGTCTCCTTTGAAGAAACCTCTCTTTAGATCTTCTGCCCATTTTTGGGGGGTTGTTTGTTTTTTTAATATTAAGCTGCATGAGCTGTTTATATATATTGGAGATTAAACCTCTGTCCATTGATTCGTCTGCAACGATTTTCGCCCATTCTGTGGGATGCCTTTTTCCATTCCCGTGTTTTTTAACAAAAAAGGAAAGAAAGGAAAAGAAGCAGAACACTAATGTGCGTAAAATATGCCTTTTGAAACGGTCGTTTTGAAATATGGACGTCCTTTGAATTTTTTGGTCGATATGTGACCCCAGGATTTGTTTTCAGGGCAGGTGTCATTTACAGGCCTGCAATGATTTTGAATATCAACTGACCATTAGCGTTGGGATTAAAGCTGCTGTTGTGTGAAACGGCCACAAGGTGGCAGCAGTTCACCCTTACCAAATCGGGTGACTAGGGCAAGAGAGCCTCAGTGGAAGTGGTGTTCTAGATTGGAGTTTAGAATGGAATGTGCCAGGAGAAAGCCCCTCACGTTTGTCTCACTACTTCTTGTTCGTGTTTTTAATTTAATTTTTTATTTTTTATTACAGCAAGTTTGATTACAAAGTTTCCTTGTTGTAGGTGTGGAAGATGTGGTTCTTTTACACATATACAGATGACTGTTCTTCCTGGGATCCTTTTCCCATGTACGTTATGACAGAATGTTGAGTCGTCCTCTCTTGGTATTCTGTAGGTCTTTGGTGATTATATATGTCACCTGTGTTTGTATATGTCTGTTAACCCCGATATCGTAATGAAACCAATCCTCACAACTTTCCATTGGTGAACCATAAGTTTGTTTAATGAATCTGTGATTGCCCTTCTCCGTGGAAATATCTGCCCTGGTATCCATTTTTAGGTAACACCTATAAGTGATATGATATGATATGTGTCTTTCACTTTCTGACTTACTACAAGTCACATGATTACTTCTAGACTCATCTACGGTGCTGCAAATGGCATTGTGTCCTTTTCTTCCTTGGCTCCTCTTCTGCCTTAGCGGGGTCCATTTTCAACAATCTGATTCCCTGAGGGTTGTGGATTAGCTGACCTGGGCAGCCTTACACTCCCGGCCCGCCCTCCCCAGGTGTGCCTCGTTGAGGTCAATATAAACAGAGCTCCAGGCAGCAATAGCCCCTGAAGCGGTGCCTGACTCCATATTCTCGGCCCCGTCAGCAGTCTTGGGGCTTTGCTGGTGGGAGGGAATGTGGGGCCACAGCATTGTGGGTGGCTCGGTGTGAGTGGGGTTCTGCTGGCCTTTCTGCTGGAGTTGCCAGGCTGCCGCCTGTAAAGAAGAGGATGTGTCACCCATACTTTCTGCTGGAATTTCTCTCCGGACAGAGGTGAGGAAGGAAAAAAGCAGTGGGGGCCGGGACAGGAGGGGTATCTCAGGCAGGGCAATGGAAAGCTTCTGGAAGAGCGCCCGGGGCCAGGACCACACTGGCTGGCCTGCAGGCACCAAGTTGGCCTGCGTGCTGTCACTGGTGTGGCTCCACGGTCCTTCCTCTAGGCTTTCAAGCCCTTGTACATATTCAGGTGTTTTACCTGGAAAGGGTGGGAACAGTTCAGCAGCAGCTGGCCTGGGGCTCAGCTCACGTTTACTCACAGATGCCTTGGCACGGTCCCCCAGCTTTGCAATGAGGATGCTCCTTGCGTGGGGGCTGGGTTGCTGGCTGTATGGGAGATGGTTCCCCACCTCTGACCAATTTCAGAATTGTTTACCGCTGGACCAAGTGCCGTGATAAGGTTTTCCACTGTATAACTCGTGGGTTCACTTTTTTTTTTCTTTTATGGTTCAAGTTAGATTTTATTCCTCTTTTATGTATTTATAAATATAAGCATGGAAATAATTCATTCCTATAAATACATCTGTGTGACGGGAAGAATTTTTTCTGTTTTATTTTTAAATTTATTTTTTAAAATTTTGAAATTTAATTTTATTTATGTTTTTATACAGCACGTTATTATTAGTTATGTATTTTATGCATATACATGTATACAGGTCAATCCCAATCTCCCAACTCATCCCACCACCACCACCCCATGGCTTCCCACACTTGGTGTCCATACGTTTGTTCTCTACCTCTGTGTCTCTATTTCTTCCCTGCAAACCAGTTCATCTGTACCATTTTTATACGTTCCACATATATGCATTAATATACAATATTTGTTTTCCTCTTTCTTACTTACTTCATTCTGTATGACAGTCTCTCGATCCATCGATGTCTCTACAAATGACCCAGTTTCATTCCTTTTTATGGCCGAGTAATATTCCATTTCATATATGTACCACATCTTTATCCATTCATCTGTCTGTGGGCATTTAGGTTGCTTCCATTACCTGGCTATTGTAAATAGTGCTTCAATGAACATTGTGGTGAATGTGCCTTTTTGAAATACGGTTTTCTCTGGGTATATGCCCAGAAGTGGGATTGCTGGATCAGATGGTAATTCTATTTCTAGTTTTTTTAAGGAAACTCCATACTGTTCTACATAGTGACTGTATCAATTTACATTCCCACCAATAGTGGAAGAGGGCTCCTTTTGTCCACACCCTCCCCAGAATTGGTTGTTTGTAGATATTCTGATGATGCCGATTCTAACAGGTGTGAGGTGATACCTCATTGTGGTTTTGATTTGCATTTCTCTAATAATTAGTGCTGTTGAGCAGCTTTTCATGTGCGTCTTGGCCATCTCTGTGTCTTCTTTGAAGAAACGTCTCTTTAGATCTTCTGCCCATTTTTGTATTGGGTTGTTTGTTTTTTTAATATTAAGCTGCATGTGTTGTTTATATATATTGGAGATTAAACCTCTGTCCTTTGATTCGTCTGCAACTATTTTCGCCCATTCTGAGGGATGCCTTTTTCCATTCCCGTGTTTTTTAACAAAAAAGGAAAGAAAGGAAAAGAAGCAGAACACTAATGTGCGTAAAATATGCCTTTTGAAACGGTCGTTTTGAAATATGGACGTCCTTTGAATTTTTTGGTCGATATGTGACCCCAGGATTTGTTTTCAGGGCAGGTGTCATTTACAGGCCTGCAATGATTTTGAATATCAACTGACCATTAGCGTTGGGATTAAAGCTGCTGTTGTGTGAAACGGCCACAAGGTGGCAGCAGTTCACCCTTACCAAATCTGGTTACTAGGGCAAGAGAGCCTCAGTGGAAGTGGTGTTCTAGATTGGAGTTTAGAATGGAATGTGCCAGGAGAAAGCCCCTCACGTTTGTCTCACTACTCCTTGTTCGTGTTTTTAATTTAATTTTTTATTTCTTATTACAGCAAGTTTGATTACAAAGTTTGGCTTGTTGTAGGTGTGGAAGATGTGGTTCTTTTACACATATACAGATGACTGTTCTTCCTGGGATCCTTTTCCCATGTACGTTATGACAGAATGTTGAGTACTCCTCTCTTGGTATTCTGTAGGTCTTTGGTGATTATATATGTCACCTGTGTTTGTATATGTCTGTTAACCCCGATATCGTAATGAAACCAATCCTCACACCTTTCCATTGGTGAACCATAAGTTTGTTTAATGAATCTGTGATTGCCCTTCTCCGTGGAAATATCTGCCCTGGTATCCATTTTTAGGTAACACCTATAAGTGATATGATATGATATGTGTCTTTCACTTTCTGACTTACTACAAGTCACGTGATTACTTCTAGACTCATCTACGGTGCTGCAAATGGCATTGGGTCCTTTTTTTCCTTGGCTTCTCTTCTGCCTTAGCGGGGTCCATTTTCAACAATGTGATTCCCTGAGGGTTGTGGATTAGCTGACCTAGGCAGCTTTACCCTCCCGGCCCGCCCTCCCCAGGTGTGCCTCGTTGAGGTCAATATAAACAGAGCTCCAAGCAGCAATAGCCCCTGAAGCTGTGCCTGACTCCATATTCTCTGCCCCGTCAGCAGTCTCGGGGCTGTGCTGGTGGGAGGGAGTGAGGGGCCACAGCTTTGTGGGTGGCCCGGTGTGAGTGGGGTTCTGCTGGCCTTTCTGCAGGAGTTGCCAGGCTGCCGCCTGTAAAGAAGAGGATGTGTCACCCATACCTTCCGCTGGAATTTCTCTTCAGACAGAGGTGAGGAAGGAAAAAAGCAGTGGGGGCCGGGACAGGAGGGGTATCTCAGGCAGGGCAATGGAAAGCTTCCGGAAGAGCGACCGGGGCCAGGACCACCCTGGCTGGCCTGCAGGCACCAAGTTGGCCTGCGTGCTGTCGCTGGTGTGGCTCCACGGTCCTTCCTCTAGGCTTTCAAGCCCTTGTACATATTCAGGTGTTTTACCTGGAAAGGGTGGGAACAGTTCAGCAGCAGCTGGCCTGGGGCTCAGCTCACGTTTACTCACAGATGCCTTGGCACGGTCCCCCAGCTTTGCAATGAGGATGCTCCTTGCGTGGGGGCTGGGTTGCTGGCTGTATGGGAGATGGTTCCCCACCTCTGACCAATTTCAGAATTGTTTACCGCTGGACCAAGTGCCGTGATAAGGTTTTCCTCTGTATAACTCGTGGGTTCACTTTTTTTTTCTTTTATGGTTCAAGTTAGATTTTATTCCTCTTTTATGTATTTATAAATATAAGCATGGAAATAATTCATTCCTATATATACATCTGTGTGACGGGAAGAATTTTTTCTGTTTTATTTTTAAATTTTATTTTTTAAAATTTTGAAATTTAATTTTATTTATGTTTTTATACAGCACATTATTATTAGTTATGTATTTTATGCATATACATGTATACAGGTCAATCCCAATTTCCCAACTCATCCCACCACCACCACCCCATGGCTTCCCACACTTGGTGTCCATACGTTTGTTCTCTACCTCTGTGTCTCTATTTCTTCCCTGCCAACCAGTTCATCTCTACCATTTTTTTAGGTTCCACATATATGCATTAATATACAATATTTGTTTTCCTCTTTCTGACTTACTTCATTCTGTATGACAGTCTCTCGATCCATCGATGTCTCTACAAATGACCCAGTTTCATTCCTTTTTATGGCCGAGTAATATTCCACTTCATATATGTACCACATCTTTATCCATTCATCTGTCTGTGGGCATTTAGGTTGCTTCCATTACCTGGCTATTGTAAATAGTGCTGCAACGAACATTGTGGTGAATGTGCCTTTTTGAAATACGGTTTTCTCTGGGTATATGCCCAGAAGTGGGATTGCTGGATCAGATGGTAATTCTATTTCTAATTTTTTTAAGGAAACTCCATACTGTTCTCCATAGTGACTGTATCAATTTACATTCCCACCAATAGTGGAAGAGGGCTCCTTTTGTACACACCCTCCCAAGAATTGGTTGTTTGGAGATTTTCTGATGATGCCGATTCTAACAGGTGTGAAGTGATACCTGATTGTAGTTTTGATTTGCATTTCTCTAATAATTAGTGCTGTAGAGCCGCTTTTCATGTGCGTCTTGGCCATGTCTGTGTCTCCTTTGAAGAAACGTCTCTTTAAATCTTCTGCCCATTTTTGGGGGGTTGTTTGTTTTTTTAATATTAAGCTGCATGAGCTGTTTATATATATTGAAGATTAAACCTCTGTCCATTGATTCATCTGCAACGATTTTCGCCCATTCTGTGGGATGCCTTTTTCCATTCCCGTGTTTTTTAACAAAAAAGGAAAGAAAGGAAAAGAAGCAGAACACTAATGTGCGTAAAATATGCCTTTTGAAACGGTCGTTTTGAAATACGGACGTCCTTTGAAATTTTTGGTCGATATGTGACCCCAAGATTTGTTTTCAGGGCAGGTGTCATTTACAGGCCTGCAATGATTTTGAATATCAACTGACCATTAGCGTTGGGATTAAACCTGCTGTTGTGTGAAACGGCCACAAGGTGGCAGCAGTTCACCCTTACCAAATCGGGTGACTAGGGCAAGAGAGCCTCAGTGGAAGTGGTGTTCTAGATTGGAGTTTAGAATGGAATGTGCCAGGAGAAAGCCCCTCACGTTTGTCTCACTACTTCTTGTTCGTGTTTTTAATATAATTTTTTATTTTTTATTACAGCAAGTTTGATTACAAAGTTTGGCTTGTTGTAGGTGTGGAAGATGTGGTTCTTTTACACATATACAGATGACTGTTCTTCCTGGGATCCTTTTCCCATGTACGTTATGACAGAATGTTGAGTCGTCCTCTCTTCGTATTCTGTAGGTCTTTGGTGATTATATATGTCACCTGTGTTTGTATATGTCTGTTAACCCCGATATCGTAATGAAACCAATCCTCACACCATTCCATTGGTGAACCATAAGTTTGTTTAATGAATCTGTGATTGCCCTTCTCCGTGGAAATATCTGCCCTGGTATCCATTTTTAGGTAACACCTATAAGTGATATGATATGATATGTCTCTTTCACTTTCTGACTTACTACAAGTCACGTGATTACTTCTAGACTCATCTACGGTGCTGCAAATGGCATTGTGTCCTTTTCTTCCTTGGCTTCTCTTCTGCCTTAGCGGGGTCCATTTTCAACAATGTGATTCCCTGAGGGTTGTGGAATAGCTGACCTGGGCAGCCTTACCCTGCCGGCCCGCCCTCCCCAGGTGTGCCTCGTTGAGGTCAATATAAACAGCGCTCCAGGCAGCAATAGCCCCTGAAGCTGTGCCTGACTCCATATTCTGTGCCCCATCAGCAGTCTCGGGGCTGTGCTGGTGGGAGGGAGTGAGGGGCCACAGCTTTGTGGGTGGCCCGGTGTGAGTGGGGATCTGCTGGCCTTTCTGCAGGAGTTGCCAGGCTGCCGCCTGTAAAGAAGAGGATGTGTCACCCATACCTTCCGCTGGAATTTCTCTCCGGACAGAGGAGAGGAAGGAAAAAAGCAGTGGGGGCCGGGACAGGAGGGTTATCTCAGGCAGGGCAATGGAAAGCTTCTGGAAATGCGCCCGGGGCCAGGACCACCCTGGCTGGCCTGCATGCACCAGGTTGGCCTGCGTGCTGTCGCTGGTGTGGCTCCACGGTCCTTCCTCTAGGCTTTCAAGCCCTTGTATATATTCAGGTGTTTACCTGGAAAGGGTGTGAACAGTTCAGTAGCAGCTAGCCTGGGGCTCAGCTCACGTTTACTCACAGATGCCTCGGCAGGGTCCCCCAGCTTTGCAATGAGGACGCTCCTTGCGTAGGGGGTGGGTTGCTGGCTGTATGGGAGATGGTTCCCCACCTCTGACCAATTTCAGAATTGTTTACCGCTGGAGCAAGTGCCGTGATAGGGTTTTCCTCTGTATAACTCGTGGGTTCACTTTTTTTTTCTTTTATGTTTCAAGTTAGATTTTATTCCTCTTTTATGTATTTATAAATATAAGCATGGAAATAATTCATTCCTATAAATACATCTGTGTGACGGGAAGAATTTTTTCTGTTTTATTTTTAAATTTTATTTTTTAAAATTTTGAAATTTAATTTTATTTATGTTTTTATACAGCACGTTATTATTAGTTATGTATTTTATGCATATACATGTATACAGGTCAATCCCAATCTCCCAACTCATCCCACCACCACCACCCCATGGCTTCCCACACTTGGTGTCCATACGTTTGTTCTCTACCTCTGTGTCTCTATTTCTTCCCTGCAAACCAGTTCATCTGTACCATTTTTATACGTTCCACATATATGCATTAATATACAATATTTGTTTTCCTCTTTCTTACTTACTTCATTCTGTATGACAGTCTCTCGATCCATCGATGTCTCTACAAATGACCCA
This sequence comes from Mesoplodon mirus, assembly GCF_964341445.2. NCBI lineage: Eukaryota > Metazoa > Chordata > Mammalia > Artiodactyla > Ziphiidae > Mesoplodon > Mesoplodon mirus. The sequence goes on from NC_138984.1 coordinate 126,339,720, forward strand.
GTTTCATTCCTTTTTATGGCCGAGTAATATTCCATTTCATATATGTACCACATCTTTATCCATTCATCTGTCTGTGGGCATTTAGGTTGCTTCCATTACCTGGCTATTGTAAATAGTGCTTCAATGAACATTGTGGTGAATGTGCCTTTTTGAAATACGGTTTTCTCTGGGTATATGCCCAGAAGTGGGATTGCTGGATCAGATGGTAATTCTATTTCTAGTTTTTTTAAGGAAACTCCATACTGTTCTACATAGTGACTGTATCAATTTACATTCCCACCAATAGTGGAAGAGGGCTCCTTTTGTCCACACCCTCCCCAGAATTGGTTGTTTGTAGATATTCTGATGATGCCGATTCTAACAGGTGTGAGGTGATACCTCATTGTGGTTTTGATTTGCATTTCTCTAATAATTAGTGCTGTTGAGCAGCTTTTCATGTGCGTCTTGGCCATCTCTGTGTCTTCTTTGAAGAAACGTCTCTTTAGATCTTCTGCCCATTTTTGTATTGGGTTGTTTGTTTTTTTAATATTAAGCTGCATGTGTTGTTTATATATATTGGAGATTAAACCTCTGTCCTTTGATTCGTCTGCAACTATTTTCGCCCATTCTGAGGGATGCCTTTTTCCATTCCCGTGTTTTTTAACAAAAAAGGAAAGAAAGGAAAAGAAGCAGAACACTAATGTGCGTAAAATATGCCTTTTGAAACGGTCGTTTTGAAATATGGACGTCCTTTGAATTTTTTGGTCGATATGTGACCCCAGGATTTGTTTTCAGGGCAGGTGTCATTTACAGGCCTGCAATGATTTTGAATATCAACTGACCATTAGCGTTGGGATTAAACCTGCTGTTGTGTGAAACGGCCACAAGGTGGCAGCAGTTCACCCTTACCAAATCTGGTTACTAGGGCAAGAGAGCCTCAGTGGAAGTGGTGTTCTAGATTGGAGTTTAGAATGGAATGTGCCAGGAGAAAGCCCCTCACGTTTGTCTCACTACTCCTTGTTCGTGTTTTTAATTTAATTTTTTATTTCTTATTACAGCAAGTTTGATTACAAAGTTTGGCTTGTTGTAGGTGTGGAAGATGTGGTTCTTTTACACATATACAGATGACTGTTCTTCCTGGGATCCTTTTCCCATGTACGTTATGACAGAATGTTGAGTACTCCTCTCTTGGTATTCTGTAGGTCTTTGGTGATTATATATGTCACCTGTGTTTGTATATGTCTGTTAACCCCGATATCGTAATGAAACCAATCCTCACACCTTTCCATTGGTGAACCATAAGTTTGTTTAATGAATCTGTGATTGCCCTTCTCCGTGGAAATATCTGCCCTGGTATCCATTTTTAGGTAACACCTATAAGTGATATGATATGATATGTGTCTTTCACTTTCTGACTTACTACAAGTCACGTGATTACTTCTAGACTCATCTACGGTGCTGCAAATGGCATTGGGTCCTTTTTTTCCTTGGCTTCTCTTCTGCCTTAGCGGGGTCCATTTTCAACAATGTGATTCCCTGAGGGTTGTGGATTAGCTGACCTAGGCAGCTTTACCCTCCCGGCCCGCCCTCCCCAGGTGTGCCTCGTTGAGGTCAATATAAACAGAGCTCCAAGCAGCAATAGCCCCTGAAGCTGTGCCTGACTCCATATTCTCTGCCCCGTCAGCAGTCTCGGGGCTGTGCTGGTGGGAGGGAGTGAGGGGCCACAGCTTTGTGGGTGGCCCGGTGTGAGTGGGGTTCTGCTGGCCTTTCTGCAGGAGTTGCCAGGCTGCCGCCTGTAAAGAAGAGGATGTGTCACCCATACCTTCCGCTGGAATTTCTCTTCAGACAGAGGTGAGGAAGGAAAAAAGCAGTGGGGGCCGGGACAGGAGGGGTATCTCAGGCAGGGCAATGGAAAGCTTCCGGAAGAGCGACCGGGGCCAGGACCACCCTGGCTGGCCTGCAGGCACCAAGTTGGCCTGCGTGCTGTCGCTGGTGTGGCTCCACGGTCCTTCCTCTAGGCTTTCAAGCCCTTGTACATATTCAGGTGTTTTACCTGGAAAGGGTGGGAACAGTTCAGCAGCAGCTGGCCTGGGGCTCAGCTCACGTTTACTCACAGATGCCTTGGCACGGTCCCCCAGCTTTGCAATGAGGATGCTCCTTGCGTGGGGGCTGGGTTGCTGGCTGTATGGGAGATGGTTCCCCACCTCTGACCAATTTCAGAATTGTTTACCGCTGGACCAAGTGCCGTGATAAGGTTTTCCTCTGTATAACTCGTGGGTTCACTTTTTTTTTCTTTTATGGTTCAAGTTAGATTTTATTCCTCTTTTATGTATTTATAAATATAAGCATGGAAATAATTCATTCCTATATATACATCTGTGTGACGGGAAGAATTTTTTCTGTTTTATTTTTAAATTTTATTTTTTAAAATTTTGAAATTTAATTTTATTTATGTTTTTATACAGCACATTATTATTAGTTATGTATTTTATGCATATACATGTATACAGGTCAATCCCAATTTCCCAACTCATCCCACCACCACCACCCCATGGCTTCCCACACTTGGTGTCCATACGTTTGTTCTCTACCTCTGTGTCTCTATTTCTTCCCTGCCAACCAGTTCATCTCTACCATTTTTTTAGGTTCCACATATATGCATTAATATACAATATTTGTTTTCCTCTTTCTGACTTACTTCATTCTGTATGACAGTCTCTCGATCCATCGATGTCTCTACAAATGACCCAGTTTCATTCCTTTTTATGGCCGAGTAATATTCCACTTCATATATGTACCACATCTTTATCCATTCATCTGTCTGTGGGCATTTAGGTTGCTTCCATTACCTGGCTATTGTAAATAGTGCTGCAACGAACATTGTGGTGAATGTGCCTTTTTGAAATACGGTTTTCTCTGGGTATATGCCCAGAAGTGGGATTGCTGGATCAGATGGTAATTCTATTTCTAATTTTTTTAAGGAAACTCCATACTGTTCTCCATAGTGACTGTATCAATTTACATTCCCACCAATAGTGGAAGAGGGCTCCTTTTGTCCACACCCTCCCAAGAATTGGTTGTTTGTAGATTTTCTGATGATGCCGATTCTAACAGGTGTGAAGTGATACCTGATTGTAGTTTTTATTTGCATTTCTCTAATAATTAGTGCTGTTGAGCCGCTTTTCATGTGCGTCTTGGCCATGTCTGTGTCTCCTTTGAAGAAACGTCTCTTTAGATCTTCTGCCCATTTTTTGGGGGTTGTTTGTTTTTTTAATATTAAGCTGCATGAGCTGTTTATATATATTGAAGATTAAACCTCTGTCCATTGATTCATCTGCAACGATATTCGCCCATTCTGTGGGATGCCTTTTTCCATTCCCGTGTTTTTTAACAAAAAAGGAAAGAAAGGAAAAGAAGCAGAACACTAATGTGCGTAAAATATGCCTTTTGAAACGGTCGTTTTGAAATATGGACGTCCTTTGAATTTTTTGGTCGATATGTGACCCCAGGATTTGTTTTCAGGGCAGGTGTCATTTACAGGCCTGCAATGATTTTGAATATCAACTGACCATTAGCGTTGGGATTAAAGCTGCTGTTGTGTGAAACGGCCACAAGGTGGCAGCAGTTCACCCTTACCAAATCTGGTTACTAGGGCAAGAGAGCCTCAGTGGAAGTGGTGTTCTAGATTGGAGTTTAGAATGGAATGTGCCAGGAGAAAGCCCCTCACGTTTGTCTCACTACTTCTTGTTCGTGTTTTTAATTTAATTTTTTATTTTTTATTACAGCAAGTTTGATTACAAAGTTTGGCTTGTTGTAGGTGTGGAAGATGTGGTTCTTTTACACATATACAGATGACTGTTCTTCCTGGGATCCTTTTCCCATGTACGTTATGACAGAATGTTGAGTACTCCTCTCTTGGTATTCTGTAGGTCTTTGGTGATTATATATGTCACCTGTGTTTGTATATGTCTGTTAACCCCGATATCGTAATGAAACCAATCCTCACACCTTTCCATTGGTGAACCATAAGTTTGTTTAATGAATCTGTGATTGCCCTTCTCCGTGGAAATATCTGCCCTGGTATCCATTTTTAGGTAACACCTATAAGTGATATGATATGATAAGTGTCTTTCACTTTCTGACTTACTACAAGTCACGTGATTACTTCTAGACTCATCTACGGTGCTGCAAATGGCATTGTGTCCTTTTCTTCCTTGGCTTCTCTTCTGCCTTAGCGGGGTCCATTTTCAACAATGTGATTCCCTGAGGGTTGTGGATTAGCTGACCTGGGCAGCCTTACCCTGCCGGCCCGCCCTCCCCAGGTGTGCCTCGTTGAGGTCAATATAAACAGAGCTCCAGGCAGCAATAGCCCCTGAAGCTGTGCCTGACTCCATATTCTCTGCCCCGTCAGCAGTCTCGGGGCTGTGCTGGTGGGAGGGAATGTGGGGCCGCAGCATTGTGGGTGGCTCGGTGTGAGTGGGGTTCTGCTGGCCTTTCTGCTGGAGTTGTCAGGCTGCCGCCTGTAAAGAAGAGGATGTGTCACCCATACTTTCTGCTGGAATTTCTCTCCGGACAGAGGTGAGGAAGGAAAAAAGCAGTGGGGGCCGGGACAGGAGGGGTATCTCAGGCAGGGCAATGGAAAGCTTCTGGAAGAGCGCCCGGGGCCAGGACCACCCTGGCTGGCCTGCAGGCACCAAGTTGGCCTGCGTGCTGTCGCTGGTGTGGCTCCACGGTCCTTCCTCTAGGCTTTCAAGCCCTTGTACATATTCAGGTGTTTTACCTGGAATGGGTGGGAACAGTTCAGCAGCAGCTGGCCTGGGGCTCAGCTGACGTTTACTCACAGATGCCTCGGCACGGTCCCCCAGCTTTGCAATGAGGACGCTCCTTGCGTGGTGGGTGGGTTGCTGGCTGTATGGGAGATGGTTCCCCACCTCTGACCTATTTTAGAATTGTTTACCACTGGAGCAAGTGCCCTGATAGGGTTTTCCTCTGTATAACTCGTGGGTTCAGGTGTTTTTTTTCTTTTATGGTTCAAGTTAGATTTTATTCCTCTTTTATATATTTATAGATATAAGCATGGAAATAATTCATTCCTATAAATACATCTGTGTGACGTGAAGAACTTTTTTCTGTTTTATTTTTAAATTTTATTTTTTAAAATTTTGAAATTTAATTTTATTTATTTTTTTATACAGCACGTTATTATTGGTTATGTATTTTATGCATATACATGTATACAGGTAAATCCCAAACTCCCAACTCATCCCACCACCACAACCCCATGGCTTCCCACACTTGGTGTCCATACGTTTGTTCTCTACCTCTGTGTCTCTATTTCTTCCCTGCAAACCAGTTCATCTGTACCATTTTTAGGCTCCACATATATGCATTAATATACAATATTTGTTTTCCTCTTTCTGACTTACTTCATTCTCTATGACAGTCTCTCGATCCATCGATGTCTCTACAAATGACCCAGTTTCATTCCTTTTTATGGCCGAGTAATATTCCATTTTATATATGTACCACATCTTTATCCATTCATCTGTCTGTGGGCATTTAGGTTGCTTCCATTACCTGGCTATTGTAAATAGTGCTGCAATGAACATTGTGGTGAATGTGCCTTTTTGAAATACGGTTTTCTCTGGGTATATGCCCAGAAGTGGGATTGCTGGATCAGATGGTAATTCTATTTCTAGTTTTTTTAAGGAAACTCCATACTGTTCTCCATAGTGACTGTATCAATTTACATTCCCACCAATAGTGGAAGAGGGCTCCTTTTGTCCACACCCTCCCCAGAATTGGTTGTTTGTAGATATTCTGATGATGCCGATTCTAACAGGTGTGAGGTGATACCTCATTGTGGTTTTGATTTGCATTTCTCTAATAATTAGTGCTGTTGAGCAGCTTTTCATGTGCGTCTTGGCCATCTCTGTGTCTTCTTTGAAGAAACGTCTCTTTAGATCTTCTGCCCATTTTTGTATTGGGTTGTTTGTTTTTTTAATATTAAGCTGCATGTGTTGTTTATATATATTGGAGATTAAACCTCTGTCCTTTGATTCGTCTGCAACTATTTTCGCCCATTCTGAGGGATGCCTTTTTCCATTCCCGTGTTTTTTAACAAAAAAGGAAAGAAAGGAAAAGAAGCAGAACACTAATGTGCGTAAAATATGCCTTTTGAAACGGTCGTTTTGAAATATGGACGTCCTTTGAATTTTTTGGTCGATATGTGACCCCAGGATTTGTTTTCAGGGCAGGTGTCATTTACAGGCCTGCAATGATTTTGAATATCAACTGACCATTAGCGTTGGGATTAAAGCTGCTGTTGTGTGAAACGGCCACAAGGTGGCAGCAGTTCACCCTTACCAAATCTGGTTACTAGGGCAAGAGAGCCTCAGTGGAAGTGGTGTTCTAGATTGGAGTTTAGAATGGAATGTGCCAGGAGAAAGCCCCTCACGTTTGTCTCACTACTCCTTGTTCGTGTTTTTAATTTAATTTTTTATTTCTTATTACAGCAAGTTTGATTACAAAGTTTGGCTTGTTGTAGGTGTGGAAGATGTGGTTCTTTTACACATATACAGATGACTGTTCTTCCTGGGATCCTTTTCCCATGCACGTTATGACAGAATGTTGAGTACTCCTCTCTTGGTATTCTGTAGGTCTTTGGTGATTATATATGTCACCTGTGTTTGTATATGTCTGTTAACCCCGATATCGTAATGAAACCAATCCTCACACCTTTCCATTGGTGAACCATAAGTTTGTTTAATGAATCTGTGATTGCCCTTCTCCGTGGAAATATCTGCCCTGGTATCCATTTTTAGGTAACACCTATAAGTGATATGATATGATATATGTCTTTCACTTTCTGACTTACTACAAGTCACGTGATTACTTCTAGACTCATCTACGGTGCTGCAAATGGCATTGTGTCCTTTTTTTCCTTGGCTTCTCTTCTGCCTTAGCGGGGTCCATTTTCAACAATGTGATTCCCTGAGGGTTGTGGATTAGCTGACCTAGGCAGCTTTACCCTCCCGGCCCGCCCTCTCCAGGTGTGCCTCGTTGAGGTCAATATAAACAGAGCTCCAAGCAGCAATAGCCCCTGAAGCTGTGCCTGACTCCATATTCTCTGCCCCGTCAGCAGTCTCGGGGCTGTGCTGGTGGGAGGGAGTGAGGGGCCACAGCTTTGTGGGTGGCCCGGTGTGAGTGGGGTTCTGCTGGCCTTTCTGCAGGAGTTGCCAGGCTGCCGCCTGTAAAGAAGAGGATGTGTCACCCATACCTTCCGCTGGAATTTCTCTTCAGACAGAGGTGAGGAAGGAAAAAAGCAGTGGGGGCCGGGACAGGAGGGGTATCTCAGGCAGGGCAATGGAAAGCTTCCGGAAGAGCGACCGGGGCCAGGACCACCCTGGCTGGCCTGCAGGCACCAAGTTGGCCTGCGTGCTGTCCCTGGTGTGGCTCCACGGTCCTTCCTCTAGGCTTTCAAGCCCTTGTACATATTCAGGTGTTTTACGTGGAAAGGGTGGGAACAGTTCAGCAGCAGCTGGCCTGGGGCTCAGCTCACGTTTACTCACAGATGCCTTGGCACGGTCCCCCAGCTTTGCAATGAGGATGCTCCTTGCGTGGGGGGTGGGTTGCTGGCTGTATGGGAGATGGTTCCCCACCTCTGACCAATTTCAGAATTGTTTACCGCTGGACCAAGTGCCGTGATAAGGTTTTCCTCTGTATAACTCGTGGGTTCACTTTTTTTTTCTTTTATGGTTCAAGTTAGATTTTATTCCTCTTTTATGTATTTATAAATATAAGCATGGAAATAATTCATTCCTATATATACATCTGTGTGACGGGAAGAATTTTTTCTGTTTTATTTTTAAATTTTATTTTTTAAAATTTTGAAATTTAATTTTATTTATGTTTTTATACAGCACATTATTATTAGTTATGTATTTTATGCATATACATGTATACAGGTCAATCCCAATTTCCCAACTCATCCCACCACCACCACCCCATGGCTTCCCACACTTGGTGTCCATACGTTTGTTCTCTACCTCTGTGTCTCTATTTCTTCCCTGCCAACCAGTTCATCTCTACCATTTTTTTAGGTTCCACATATATGCATTAATATACAATATTTGTTTTCCTCTTTCTGACTTACTTCATTCTGTATGACAGTCTCTCGATCCATCGATGTCTCTACAAATGACCCAGTTTCATTCCTTTTTATGGCCGAGTAATATTCCACTTCATATATGTACCACATCTTTATCCATTCATCTGTCTGTGGGCATTTAGGTTGCTTCCATTACCTGGCTATTGTAAATAGTGCTGCAACGAACATTGTGGTGAATGTGCCTTTTTGAAATACGGTTTTCTCTGGGTATATGCCCAGAAGTGGGATTGCTGGATCAGATGGTAATTCTATTTCTAATTTTTTTAAGGAAACTCCATACTGTTCTCCATAGTGACTGTATCAATTTACATTCCCACCAATAGTGGAAGAGGGCTCCTTTTGTCCACACCCTCCCAAGAATTGGTTGTTTGTAGATTTTCTGATGATGCCGAATCTAACAGGTGTGAAGTGATACCTGATTGTAGTTTTGATTTGCATTTCTCTAATAATTAGTGCTGTTGAGCCGCTTTTCATGTGCGTCTTGGCCATGTCTGTGTCTCCTTTGAAGAAACGTCTCTTTAGATCTTCTGCCCATTTTTGGGGGGTTGTTTGTTTTTTTAATATTAAGCTGCATGAGCTGTTTATATATATTGAAGATTAAACCTCTGTCCATTGCTTCATCTGCAACGATTTTCGCCCATTCTGTGGGATGCCTTTTTCCATTCCCGTGTTTTTTAACAAAAAAGGAAAGAAAGGAAAAGAAGCAGAACACTAATGTGCGTAAAATATGCCTTTTGAAACGGTCGTTTTGAAATATGGACGTCCTTTGAATTTTTTGGTCGATATGTGACCCCAGGATTTGTTTTCAGGGCAGGTGTCATTTACAGGCCTGCAATGATTTTGAATATCAACTGACCATTAGCGTTGGGATTAAAGCTGCTGTTGTGTGAAACGGCCACAAGGTGGCAGCAGTTCACCCTTACCAAATCTGGTTACTAGGGCAAGAGAGCCTCAGTGGAAGTGGTGTTCTAGATTGGAGTTTAGAATGGAATGTGCCAGGAGAAAGCCCCTCACGTTTGTCTCACTACATCTTGTTCGTGTTTTTAATTTAATTTTTTATTTTTTATTACAGCAAGTTTGATTACAAAGTTTGGCTTGTTGTAGGTGTGGAAGATGTGGTTCTTTTACACATATACAGATGACTGTTCTTCCTGGGATCCTTTTCCCATGTACGTTATGACAGAATGTTGAGTACTCCTCTCTTGGTATTCTGTAGGTCTTTGGTGATTATATATGTCACCTGTGTTTGTATATGTCTGTTAACCCCGATATCGTAATGAAACCAATCCTCACACCTTTCCATTGGTGAACCATAAGTTTGTTTAATGAATCTGTGATTGCCCTTCTCCGTGGAAATATCTGCCCTGGTATCCATTTTTAGGTAACACCTATAAGTGATATGATATGATATGTGTCTTTCACTTTCTGACTTACTACAAGTCACGTGATAACTTCTAGACTCATCTACGGTGCTGCAAATGGCATTGTGTCCTTTTCTTCCTTGGCTTCTCTTCTGCCTTAGCGGGGTCCATTTTCAACAATGTGATTCCCTGAGGGTTGTGGATTAGCTGACCTGGGCAGCCTTACCCTGCCGGCCCGCCCTCCCCAGGTGTGCCTCGTTGAGGTCAATATAAACAGAGCTCCAGGCAGCAATAGCCCCTGAAGCTGTGCCTGACTCCATATTCTCTGCCCCGTCAGCAGTCTCGGGGCTGTGCTGGTGGGAGGGAATGTGGGGCCACAGCATTGTGGGTGGCTCGGTGTGAGTGGGGTTCTGCTGGCCTTTCTGCTGGAGTTGTCAGGCTGCCGCCTGTAAAGAAGAGGATGTGTCACCCATACTTTCTGCTGGAATTTCTCTCCGGACAGAGGTGAGGAAGGAAAAAAGCAGTGGGGGCCGGGACAGGAGGGGTATCTCAGGCAGGGCAATGGAAAGCTTCTGGAAGAGCGCCCGGGGCCAGGACCACCCTGGCTGGCCTGCAGGCACCAAGTTGGCCTGCGTGCTGTCGCTGGTGTGGCTCCACGGTCCTTCCTCTAGGCTTTCAAGCCCTTGTACATATTCAGGTGTTTTACCTGGAATGGGTGGGAACAGTTCAGCAGCAGCTGGCCTGGGGCTCAGCTGACGTTTACTCACAGATGCCTCGGCACGGTCCCCCAGCTTTGCAATGAGGACGCTCCTTGCGTGGTGGGTGGGTTGCTGGGTGTATGGGAGATGGTTCCCCACCTCTGACCTATTTTAGAATTGTTTACCACTGGAGCAAGTGCCCTGATAGGGTTTTCCTCTGTATAACTCGTGGGTTCAGGTTTTTTTTTTTCTTTTATGGTTCAAGTTAGATTTTATTCCTCTTTTATGTATTTATAGATATAAGCATGGAAATAATTCATTCCTATAAATACATCTGTGTGACGTGAAGAACTTTTTTCTGTTTTATTTTTAAATTTTATTTTTTAAAATTTTGAAATTTATTTTTTTTTATACAGCACGTTATTATTGGTTATGTATTTTATGCATATACATGTATACAGGTAAATCCCAAACTCCCAACTCATCCCACCACCACAACCCCATGGCTTCCCACACTTGGTGTCCATACGTTTGTTCTCTACCTCTGTGTCTCTATTTCTTCCCTGCAAACCAGTTCATCTGTACCATTTTTAGGCTCCACATATATGCATTAATATACAATATTTGTTTTCCTCTTTCTGACTTACTTCATTCTCTATGACAGTCTCTCGATCCATCGATGTCTCTACAAATGACCCAGTTTCATTCCTTTTTATGGCCGAGTAATATTCCATTTTATATATGTACCACATCTTTATCCATTCATCTGTCTGTGGGCATTTAGGTTGCTTCCATTACCTGGCTATTGTAAATAGTGCTGCAATGAACATTGTGGTGAATGTGCCTTTTTGAAATACGGTTTTCTCTGGGTATATGCCCAGAAGTGGGATTGCTGGATCAGATGGTAATTCTATTTCTAGTTTTTTTAAGGAAACTCCATACTGTTCTCCATAGTGACTGTATCAATTTACATTCCCACCAATAGTGGAAGAGGGCTCCTTTTGTCCACACCCTCCCCAGAATTGGTTGTTTGTAGATATTCTGATGATGCCGATTCTAACAGGTGTGAGGTGATACCTCATTGTGGTTTTGATTTGCATTTCTCTAATAATTAGTGCTGTTGAGCAGCTTTTCATGTGCGTCTTGGCCATCTCTGTGTCTTCTTTGAAGAAACGTCTCTTTAGATCTTCTGCCCATTTTTGTATTGGGTTGTTTGTTTTTTTAATATTAAGCTGCATGTGTTGTTTATATATATTGGAGATTAAACCTCTGTCCTTTGATTCGTCTGCAACTATTTTCGCCCATTCTGAGGGATGCCTTTTTCCATTCCCGTGTTTTTTAACAAAAAAGGAAAGAAAGGAAAAGAAGCAGAACACTAATGTGCGTAAAATATGCCTTTTGAAACGGTCGTTTTGAAATATGGACGTCCTTTGAATTTTTTGGTCGATATGTGACCCCAGGATTTGTTTTCAGGGCAGGTGTCATTTACAGGCCTGCAATGATTTTGAATATCAACTGACCATTAGCGTTGGGATTAAAGCTGCTGTTGTGTGAAACGGCCACAAGGTGGCAGCAGTTCACCCTTACCAAATCTGGTTACTAGGGCAAGAGAGCCTCAGTGGAAGTGGTGTTCTAGATTGGAGTTTAGAATGGAATGTGCCAGGAGAAAGCCCCTCACGTTTGTCTCACTACTTCTTGTTCGTGTTTTTAATTTAATTTTTTATTTCTTATTACAGCAAGTTTGATTACAAAGTTTGGCTTGTTGTAGGTGTGGAAGATGTGGTTCTTTTACACATATACAGATGACTGTTCTTCCTGGGATCCTTTTCCCATGCACGTTATGACAGAATGTTGAGTAGTCCTCTCTTGGTATTCTGTAGGTCTTTGGTGATTATATATGTCACCTGTGTTTGTATATGTCTGTTAACCCCGATATCGTAATGAAACCAATCCTCACACCTTTCCATTGGTGAACCATAACTTTGTTTAATGAATCTGTGATTGCCCTTCTCCGTGGAAATATCTGCCCTGGTATCCATTTTTAGGTAACACCTATAAGTGATATGATATGATATATGTCTTTCACTTTCTGACTTACTACAAGTCACGTGATTACTTCTAGACTCATCTACGGTGCTGCAAATGGCATTGTGTCCTTTTTTTCCTTGACTTCTCTTCTGCCTTAGCGGGGTCCATTTTCAACAATGTGATTCCCTGAGGGTTGTGGATTAGCTGACCTAGGCAGCTTTACCCTCCCGGCCCTCCCTCTCCAGGTGTGCCTCGTTGAGGTCAATATAAACAGAGCTCCAAGCAGCAATAGCCCCTGAAGCTGTGCCTGACTCCATATTCTCTGCCCCGTCAGCAGTCTCGGGGCTGTGCTGGTGGGAGGGAGTGAGGAGCCACAGCTTTGTGGGTGGCCCGGTGTGAGTGGGGTTCTGCTGGCCTTTCTGCAGGAGTTGCCAGGCTGCCGCCTGTAAAGAAGAGGATGTGTCACCCATACCTTCCGCTGGAATTTCTCTTCAGACAGAGGTGAGGAAGGAAAAAAGCAGTGGGGGCCGGGACAGGAGGGGTATCTCAGGCAGGGCAATGGAAAGCTTCCGGAAGAGCGACCGGGGCCAGGACCACCCTGGCTGGCCTGCAGGCACCAAGTTGGCCTGCGTGCTGTCGCTGGTGTGGCTCCACGGTCCTTCCTCTAGGCTTTCAAGCCCTTGTACATATTCAGGTGTTTTACGTGGAAAGGGTGGGAACAGTTCAGCAGCAGCTGGCCTGGGGCTCAGCTCACGTTTACTCACAGATGCCTTGGCACGGTCCCCCAGCTTTGCAATGAGGATGCTCCTTGCGTGGGGGGTGGGTTGCTGGCTGTATGGGAGATGGTTCCCCACCTCTGACCAATTTCAGAATTGTTTACCGCTGGACCAAGTGCCGTGATAGGGTTTTCCTCTGTATAACTCGTGGGTTCACTTTTTTTTTTCTTTTATGGTTCAAGTTAGATTTTATTCCTCTTTTATGTATTTATAAATATAAGCATGGAAATAATTCATTCCTATATATACATCTGTGTGACGGGAAGAATTTTTTCTGTTTTATTTTTAAATTTTATTTTTTAAAATTTTGAAATTTAATTTTATTTATGTTTTTATACAGCACATTATTATTAGTTATGTATTTTATGCATATACATGTATACAGGTCAATCCCAATTTCCCAACTCATCCCACCACCACCACCCCATGGCATCCCACACTTGGTGTCCATACGTTTGTTCTCTACCTCTGTGTCTCTATTTCTTCCCTGCCAACCAGTTCATCTCTACCATTTTTTTAGGTTCCACATATATGCATTAATATACAATATTTGTTTTCCTCTTTCTGACTTACTTCATTCTGTATGACAGTCTCTCGATCCATCGATGTCTCTACAAATGACCCAGTTTCATTCCTTTTTATGGCCGAGTAATATTACACTTCATATATGTACCACATCTTTATCCATTCATCTGTCTGTGGGCATTTAGGTTGCTTCCATTACCTGGCTATTGTAAATAGTGCTGCAACGAACATTGTGGTGAATGTGCCTTTTTGAAATACGGTTTTCTCTGGGTATATGCCCAGAAGTGGGATTGCTGGATCAGATGGTAATTCTATTTCTAATTTTTTTAAGGAAACTCCATACTGTTCTCCATAGTGACTGTATCAATTTACATTCCCACCAATAGTGGAAGAGGGCTCCTTTTGTCCACACCCTCCCAAGAATTGGTTGTTTGTAGATTTTCTGATGATGCCGATTCTAAGAGGTGTGAAGTGATACCTGATTGTAGTTTTCATTTGCATTTCTCTAATAATTAGTGCTGTTGAGCAGCTTTTCATGTGCGTCTTGGCCATGTCTGTGTCTCCTTTGAAGAAACGTCTCTTTAGATCTTCTGCCCATTTTTTGGGGGTTGTTTGTTTTTTTAATATTAAGCTGCATGAGCTGTTTATATATATTGAAGATTAAACCTCTGTCCATTGATTCATCTGGAACGATTTTCGCCCATTCTGTGGGATGCCTTTTTCCATTCCCGTGTTTTTTAACAAAAAAGGAAAGAAAGGAAAAGAAGCAGAACACTAATGTGCGTAAAATATGCCTTTTGAAACGGTCGTTTTGAAATATGGACGTCCTTTGAATTTTTTGGTCGATATGTGACCCCAGGATTTGTTTTCAGGGCAGGTGTCATTTACAGGCCTGCAATGATTTTGAATATCAACTGACCATTAGCGCTGGGATTAAAGCTGCTGTTGTGTGAAACGGCCACAAGGTGGCAGCAGTTCACCCTTACCAAATCTGGTTACTAGGGCAAGAGAGCCTCAGTGGAAGTGGTGTTCTAGATTGGAGTTTAGAATGGAATGTGCCAGGAGAAAGCCCCTCACGTTTGTCTCACTACTTCTTGTTCGTGTTTTTAATTTAATTTTTTATTTTTTATTACAGCAAGTTTGATTACAAAGTTTGGCTTGTTGTAGGTGTGGAAGATGTGGTTCTTTTACACATATACAGATGACTGTTCTTCCTGGGATCCTTTTCCCATGTACGTTATGACAGAATGTTGAGTACTCCTCTCTTGGTATTCTGTAGGTCTTTGGTGATTATATATGTCACCTGTGTTTGTATATGTCTGTTAACCCCGATATCGTAATGAAACCAATCCTCACACCTTTCCATTGGTGAACCATAAGTTTGTTTAATGAATCTGTGATTGCCCTTCTCCGTGGAAATATCTGCCCTGGTATCCATTTTTAGGTAACACCTATAAGTGATATGATATGATAAGTGTCTTTCACTTTCTGACTTACTACAAGTCACGTGATTACTTCTAGACTCATCTACGGTGCTGCAAATGGCATTGTGTCCTTTTCTTCCTTGGCTTCTCTTCTGCCTTAGCGGGGTCCATTTTCAACAATGTGATTCCCTGAGGGTTGTGGATTAGCTGACCTGGGCAGCCTTACCCTGCCGGCCCGCCCTCCCCAGGTGTGCCTCGTTGAGGTCAATATAAACAGAGCTCCAGGCAGCAATAGCCCCTGAAGCTGTGCCTGACTCCATATTCTCTGCCCCGTCAGCAGTCTCGGGGCTGTGCTGGTGGGAGGGAATGTGGGGCCGCAGCATTGTGGGTGGCTCGGTGTGAGTGGGGTTCTGCTGGCCTTTCTGCTGGAGTTGTCAGGCTGCCGCCTGTAAAGAAGAGGATGTGTCACCCATACTTTCTGCTGGAATTTCTCTCCGGACAGAGGTGAGGAAGGAAAAAAGCAGTGGGGGCCGGGACAGGAGGGGTATCTCAGGCAGGGCAATGGAAAGCTTCTGGAAGAGCGCCCGGGGCCAGGACCACCCTGGCTGGCCTGCAGGCACCAAGTTGGCCTGCGTGCTGTCGCTGGTGTGGCTCCACGGTCCTTCCTCTAGGCTTTCAAGCCCTTGTACATATTCAGGTGTTTTACCTGGAATGGGTGGGAACAGTTCAGCAGCAGCTGGCCTGGGGCTCAGCTGACGTTTACTCACAGATGCCTCGGCACGGTCCCCCAGCTTTGCAATGAGGACGCTCCTTGCGTGGTGGGTGGGTTGCTGGCTGTATGGGAGATGGTTCCCCACCTCTGACCTATTTTAGAATTGTTTACCACTGGAGCAAGTGCCCTGATAGGGTTTTCCTCTGTATAACTCGTGGGTTCAGGTGTTTTTTTTCTTTTATGGTTCAAGTTAGATTTTATTCCTCTTTTATATATTTATAGATATAAGCATGGAAATAATTCATTCCTATAAATACATCTGTGTGACGTGAAGAACTTTTTTCTGTTTTATTTTTAAATTTTATTTTTTAAAATTTTGAAATTTAATTTTATTTATTTTTTTATACAGCACGTTATTATTGGTTATGTATTTTATGCATATACATGTATACAGGTAAATCCCAAACTCCCAACTCATCCCACCACCACAACCCCATGGCTTCCCACACTTGGTGTCCATACGTTTGTTCTCTACCTCTGTGTCTCTATTTCTTCCCTGCAAACCAGTTCATCTGTACCATTTTTAGGCTCCACATATATGCATTAATATACAATATTTGTTTTCCTCTTTCTGACTTACTTCATTCTCTATGACAGTCTCTCGATCCATCGATGTCTCTACAAATGACCCAGTTTCATTCCTTTTTATGGCCGAGTAATATTCCATTTTATATATGTACCACATCTTTATCCATTCATCTGTCTGTGGGCATTTAGGTTGCTTCCATTACCTGGCTATTGTAAATAGTGCTGCAATGAACATTGTGGTGAATGTGCCTTTTTGAAATACGGTTTTCTCTGGGTATATGCCCAGAAGTGGGATTGCTGGATCAGATGGTAATTCTATTTCTAGTTTTTTTAAGGAAACTCCATACTGTTCTCCATAGTGACTGTATCAATTTACATTCCCACCAATAGTGGAAGAGGGCTCCTTTTGTCCACACCCTCCCCAGAATTGGTTGTTTGTAGATATTCTGATGATGCCGATTCTAACAGGTGTGAGGTGATACCTCATTGTGGTTTTGATTTGCATTTCTCTAATAATTAGTGCTGTTGAGCAGCTTTTCATGTGCGTCTTGGCCATCTCTGTGTCTTCTTTGAAGAAACGTCTCTTTAGATCTTCTGCCCATTTTTGTATTGGGTTGTTTGTTTTTTTAATATTAAGCTGCATGTGTTGTTTATATATATTGGAGATTAAACCTCTGTCCTTTGATTCGTCTGCAACTATTTTCGCCCATTCTGAGGGATGCCTTTTTCCATTCCCGTGTTTTTTAACAAAAAAGGAAAGAAAGGAAAAGAAGCAGAACACTAATGTGCGTAAAATATGCCTTTTGAAACGGTCGTTTTGAAATATGGACGTCCTTTGAATTTTTTGGTCGATATGTGACCCCAGGATTTGTTTTCAGGGCAGGTGTCATTTACAGGCCTGCAATGATTTTGAATATCAACTGACCATTAGCGTTGGGATTAAAGCTGCTGTTGTGTGAAACGGCCACAAGGTGGCAGCAGTTCACCCTTACCAAATCTGGTTACTAGGGCAAGAGAGCCTCAGTGGAAGTGGTGTTCTAGATTGGAGTTTAGAATGGAATGTGCCAGGAGAAAGCCCCTCACGTTTGTCTCACTACTCCTTGTTCGTGTTTTTAATTTAATTTTTTATTTCTTATTACAGCAAGTTTGATTACAAAGTTTGGCTTGTTGTAGGTGTGGAAGATGTGGTTCTTTTACACATATACAGATGACTGTTCTTCCTGGGATCCTTTTCCCATGCACGTTATGACAGAATGTTGAGTACTCCTCTCTTGGTATTCTGTAGGTCTTTGGTGATTATATATGTCACCTGTGTTTGTATATGTCTGTTAACCCCGATATCGTAATGAAACCAATCCTCACACCTTTCCATTGGTGAACCATAAGTTTGTTTAATGAATCTGTGATTGCCCTTCTCCGTGGAAATATCTGCCCTGGTATCCATTTTTAGGTAACACCTATAAGTGATATGATATGATATATGTCTTTCACTTTCTGACTTACTACAAGTCACGTGATTACTTCTAGACTCATCTACGGTGCTGCAAATGGCATTGTGTCCTTTTTTTCCTTGGCTTCTCTTCTGCCTTAGCGGGGTCCATTTTCAACAATGTGATTCCCTGAGGGTTGTGGATTAGCTGACCTAGGCAGCTTTACCCTCCCGGCCCGCCCTCTCCAGGTGTGCCTCGTTGAGGTCAATATAAACAGAGCTCCAAGCAGCAATAGCCCCTGAAGCTGTGCCTGACTCCATATTCTCTGCCCCGTCAGCAGTCTCGGGGCTGTGCTGGTGGGAGGGAGTGAGGAGCCACAGCTTTGTGGGTGGCCCGGTGTGAGTGGGGTTCTGCTGGCCTTTCTGCAGGAGTTGCCAGGCTGCCGCCTGTAAAGAAGAGGATGTGTCACCCATACCTTCCGCTGGAATTTCTCTTCAGACAGAGGTGAGGAAGGAAAAAAGCAGTGGGGGCCGGGACAGGAGGGGTATCTCAGGCAGGGCAATGGAAAGCTTCCGGAAGAGCGACCGGGGCCAGGACCACCCTGGCTGGCCTGCAGGCACCAAGTTGGCCTGCGTGCTGTCGCTGGTGTGGCTCCACGGTCCTTCCTCTAGGCTTTCAAGCCCTTGTACATATTCAGGTGTTTTACGTGGAAAGGGTGGGAACAGTTCAGCAGCAGCTGGCCTGGGGCTCAGCTCACGTTTACTCACAGATGCCTTGGCACGGTCCCCCAGCTTTGCAATGAGGATGCTCCTTGCGTGGGGGGTGGGTTGCTGGCTGTATGGGAGATGGTTCCCCACCTCTGACCAATTTCAGAATTGTTTACCGCTGGACCAAGTGCCGTGATAGGGTTTTCCTCTGTATAACTCGTGGGTTCACTTTTTTTTTTCTTTTATGGTTCAAGTTAGATTTTATTCCTCTTTTATGTATTTATAAATATAAGCATGGAAATAATTCATTCCTATATATACATCTGTGTGACGGGAAGAATTTTTTCTGTTTTATTTTTAAATTTTATTTTTTAAAATTTTGAAATTTAATTTTATTTATGTTTTTATACAGCACATTATTATTAGTTATGTATTTTATGCATATACATGTATACAGGTCAATCCCAATTTCCCAACTCATCCCACCACCACCACCCCATGGCATCCCACACTTGGTGTCCATACGTTTGTTCTCTACCTCTGTGTCTCTATTTCTTCCCTGCCAACCAGTTCATCTCTACCATTTTTTTAGGTTCCACATATATGCATTAATATACAATATTTGTTTTCCTCTTTCTGACTTACTTCATTCTGTATGACAGTCTCTCGATCCATCGATGTCTCTACAAATGACCCAGTTTCATTCCTTTTTATGGCCGAGTAATATTACACTTCATATATGTACCACATCTTTATCCATTCATCTGTCTGTGGGCATTTAGGTTGCTTCCATTACCTGGCTATTGTAAATAGTGCTGCAACGAACATTGTGGTGAATGTGCCTTTTTGAAATACGGTTTTCTCTGGGTATATGCCCAGAAGTGGGATTGCTGGATCAGATGGTAATTCTATTTCTAATTTTTTTAAGGAAACTCCATACTGTTCTCCATAGTGACTGTATCAATTTACATTCCCACCAATAGTGGAAGAGGGCTCCTTTTGTCCACACCCTCCCAAGAATTGGTTGTTTGTAGATTTTCTGATGATGCCGATTCTAAGAGGTGTGAAGTGATACCTGATTGTAGTTTTCATTTGCATTTCTCTAATAATTAGTGCTGTTGAGCAGCTTTTCATGTGCGTCTTGGCCATGTCTGTGTCTCCTTTGAAGAAACGTCTCTTTAGATCTTCTGCCCATTTTTTGGGGGTTGTTTGTTTTTTTAATATTAAGCTGCATGAGCTGTTTATATATATTGAAGATTAAACCTCTGTCCATTGATTCATCTGGAACGATTTTCGCCCATTCTGTGGGATGCCTTTTTCCATTCCCGTGTTTTTTAACAAAAAAGGAAAGAAAGGAAAAGAAGCAGAACACTAATGTGCGTAAAATATGCCTTTTGAAACGGTCGTTTTGAAATATGGACGTCCTTTGAATTTTTTGGTCGATATGTGACCCCAGGATTTGTTTTCAGGGCAGGTGTCATTTACAGGCCTGCAATGATTTTGAATATCAACTGACCATTAGCGCTGGGATTAAAGCTGCTGTTGTGTGAAACGGCCACAAGGTGGCAGCAGTTCACCCTTACCAAATCTGGTTACTAGGGCAAGAGAGCCTCAGTGGAAGTGGTGTTCTAGATTGGAGTTTAGAATGGAATGTGCCAGGAGAAAGCCCCTCACGTTTGTCTCACTACTTCTTGTTCGTGTTTTTAATTTAATTTTTTATTTTTTATTACAGCAAGTTTGATTACAAAGTTTGGCTTGTTGTAGGTGTGGAAGATGTGGTTCTTTTACACATATACAGATGACTGTTCTTCCTGGGATCCTTTTCCCATGTACGTTATGACAGAATGTTGAGTACTCCTCTCTTGGTATTCTGTAGGTCTTTGGTGATTATATATGTCACCTGTGTTTGTATATGTCTGTTAACCCCGATATCGTAATGAAACCAATCCTCACACCTTTCCATTGGTGAACCATAAGTTTGTTTAATGAATCTGTGATTGCCCTTCTCCGTGGAAATATCTGCCCTGGTATCCATTTTTAGGTAACACCTATAAGTGATATGATATGATAAGTGTCTTTCACTTTCTGACTTACTACAAGTCACGTGATTACTTCTAGACTCATCTACGGTGCTGCAAATGGCATTGTGTCCTTTTCTTCCTTGGCTTCTCTTCTGCCTTAGCGGGGTCCATTTTCAACAATGTGATTCCCTGAGGGTTGTGGATTAGCTGACCTGGGCAGCCTTACCCTGCCGGCCCGCCCTCCCCAGGTGTGCCTCGTTGAGGTCAATATAAACAGAGCTCCAGGCAGCAATAGCCCCTGAAGCTGTGCCTGACTCCATATTCTCTGCCCCGTCAGCAGTCTCGGGGCTGTGCTGGTGGGAGGGAATGTGGGGCCGCAGCATTGTGGGTGGCTCGGTGTGAGTGGGGTTCTGCTGGCCTTTCTGCTGGAGTTGTCAGGCTGCCGCCTGTAAAGAAGAGGATGTGTCACCCATACTTTCTGCTGGAATTTCTCTCCGGACAGAGGTGAGGAAGGAAAAAAGCAGTGGGGGCCGGGACAGGAGGGGTATCTCAGGCAGGGCAATGGAAAGCTTCTGGAAGAGCGCCCGGGGCCAGGACCACCCTGGCTGGCCTGCAGGCACCAAGTTGGCCTGCGTGCTGTCGCTGGTGTGGCTCCACGGTCCTTCCTCTAGGCTTTCAAGCCCTTGTACATATTCAGGTGTTTTACCTGGAATGGGTGGGAACAGTTCAGCAGCAGCTGGCCTGGGGCTCAGCTGACGTTTACTCACAGATGCCTCGGCACGGTCCCCCAGCTTTGCAATGAGGACGCTCCTTGCGTGGTGGGTGGGTTGCTGGCTGTATGGGAGATGGTTCCCCACCTCTGACCTATTTTAGAATTGTTTACCACTGGAGCAAGTGCCCTGATAGGGTTTTCCTCTGTATAACTCGTGGGTTCAGGTGTTTTTTTTCTTTTATGGTTCAAGTTAGATTTTATTCCTCTTTTATATATTTATAGATATAAGCATGGAAATAATTCATTCCTATAAATACATCTGTGTGACGTGAAGAACTTTTTTCTGTTTTATTTTTAAATTTTATTTTTTAAAATTTTGAAATTTAATTTTATTTATTTTTTTATACAGCACGTTATTATTGGTTATGTATTTTATGCATATACATGTATACAGGTAAATCCCAAACTCCCAACTCATCCCACCACCACAACCCCATGGCTTCCCACACTTGGTGTCCATACGTTTGTTCTCTACCTCTGTGTCTCTATTTCTTCCCTGCAAACCAGTTCATCTGTACCATTTTTAGGCTCCACATATATGCATTAATATACAATATTTGTTTTCCTCTTTCTGACTTACTTCATTCTCTATGACAGTCTCTCGATCCATCGATGTCTCTACAAATGACCCAGTTTCATTCCTTTTTATGGCCGAGTAATATTCCATTTTATATATGTACCACATCTTTATCCATTCATCTGTCTGTGGGCATTTAGGTTGCTTCCATTACCTGGCTATTGTAAATAGTGCTGCAATGAACATTGTGGTGAATGTGCCTTTTTGAAATACGGTTTTCTCTGGGTATATGCCCAGAAGTGGGATTGCTGGATCAGATGGTAATTCTATTTCTAGTTTTTTTAAGGAAACTCCATACTGTTCTCCATAGTGACTGTATCAATTTACATTCCCACCAATAGTGGAAGAGGGCTCCTTTTGTCCACACCCTCCCCAGAATTGGTTGTTTGTAGATATTCTGATGATGCCGATTCTAACAGGTGTGAGGTGATACCTCATTGTGGTTTTGATTTGCATTTCTCTAATAATTAGTGCTGTTGAGCAGCTTTTCATGTGCGTCTTGGCCATCTCTGTGTCTTCTTTGAAGAAACGTCTCTTTAGATCTTCTGCCCATTTTTGTATTGGGTTGTTTGTTTTTTTAATATTAAGCTGCATGTGTTGTTTATATATATTGGAGATTAAACCTCTGTCCTTTGATTCGTCTGCAACTATTTTCGCCCATTCTGAGGGATGCCTTTTTCCATTCCCGTGTTTTTTAACAAAAAAGGAAAGAAAGGAAAAGAAGCAGAACACTAATGTGCGTAAAATATGCCTTTTGAAACGGTCGTTTTGAAATATGGACGTCCTTTGAATTTTTTGGTCGATATGTGACCCCAGGATTTGTTTTCAGGGCAGGTGTCATTTACAGGCCTGCAATGATTTTGAATATCAACTGACCATTAGCGTTGGGATTAAAGCTGCTGTTGTGTGAAACGGCCACAAGGTGGCAGCAGTTCACCCTTACCAAATCTGGTTACTAGGGCAAGAGAGCCTCAGTGGAAGTGGTGTTCTAGATTGGAGTTTAGAATGGAATGTGCCAGGAGAAAGCCCCTCACGTTTGTCTCACTACTCCTTGTTCGTGTTTTTAATTTAATTTTTTATTTCTTATTACAGCAAGTTTGATTACAAAGTTTGGCTTGTTGTAGGTGTGGAAGATGTGGTTCTTTTACACATATACAGATGACTGTTCTTCCTGGGATCCTTTTCCCATGCACGTTATGACAGAATGTTGAGTACTCCTCTCTTGGTATTCTGTAGGTCTTTGGTGATTATATATGTCACCTGTGTTTGTATATGTCTGTTAACCCCGATATCGTAATGAAACCAATCCTCACACCTTTCCATTGGTGAACCATAAGTTTGTTTAATGAATCTGTGATTGCCCTTCTCCGTGGAAATATCTGCCCTGGTATCCATTTTTAGGTAACACCTATAAGTGATATGATATGATATATGTCTTTCACTTTCTGACTTACTACAAGTCACGTGATTACTTCTAGACTCATCTACGGTGCTGCAAATGGCATTGTGTCCTTTTTTTCCTTGGCTTCTCTTCTGCCTTAGCGGGGTCCATTTTCAACAATGTGATTCCCTGAGGGTTGTGGATTAGCTGACCTAGGCAGCTTTACCCTCCCGGCCCGCCCTCTCCAGGTGTGCCTCGTTGAGGTCAATATAAACAGAGCTCCAAGCAGCAATAGCCCCTGAAGCTGTGCCTGACTCCATATTCTCTGCCCCGTCAGCAGTCTCGGGGCTGTGCTGGTGGGAGGGAGTGAGGGGCCACAGCTTTGTGGGTGGCCCGGTGTGAGTGGGGTTCTGCTGGCCTTTCTGCAGGAGTTGCCAGGCTGCCGCCTGTAAAGAAGAGGATGTGTCACCCATACCTTCCGCTGGAATTTCTCTTCAGACAGAGGTGAGGAAGGAAAAAAGCAGTGGGGGCCGGGACAGGAGGGGTATCTCAGGCAGGGCAATGGAAAGCTTCCGGAAGAGCGACCGGGGCCAGGACCACCCTGGCTGGCCTGCAGGCACCAAGTTGGCCTGCGTGC
The DNA here is from genome assembly GCF_964341445.2 of Mesoplodon mirus. Taxonomy (NCBI): domain Eukaryota; kingdom Metazoa; phylum Chordata; class Mammalia; order Artiodactyla; family Ziphiidae; genus Mesoplodon; species Mesoplodon mirus. The sequence goes on from NC_138984.1 coordinate 126,363,506, forward strand.
TGTCCCTGGTGTGGCTCCACGGTCCTTCCTCTAGGCTTTCAAGCCCTTGTACATATTCAGGTGTTTTACGTGGAAAGGGTGGGAACAGTTCAGCAGCAGCTGGCCTGGGGCTCAGCTCACGTTTACTCACAGATGCCTTGGCACGGTCCCCCAGCTTTGCAATGAGGATGCTCCTTGCGTGGGGGGTGGGTTGCTGGCTGTATGGGAGATGGTTCCCCACCTCTGACCAATTTCAGAATTGTTTACCGCTGGACCAAGTGCCGTGATAAGGTTTTCCTCTGTATAACTCGTGGGTTCACTTTTTTTTTCTTTTATGGTTCAAGTTAGATTTTATTCCTCTTTTATGTATTTATAAATATAAGCATGGAAATAATTCATTCCTATATATACATCTGTGTGACGGGAAGAATTTTTTCTGTTTTATTTTTAAATTTTATTTTTTAAAATTTTGAAATTTAATTTTATTTATGTTTTTATACAGCACATTATTATTAGTTATGTATTTTATGCATATACATGTATACAGGTCAATCCCAATTTCCCAACTCATCCCACCACCACCACCCCATGGCTTCCCACACTTGGTGTCCATACGTTTGTTCTCTACCTCTGTGTCTCTATTTCTTCCCTGCCAACCAGTTCATCTCTACCATTTTTTTAGGTTCCACATATATGCATTAATATACAATATTTGTTTTCCTCTTTCTGACTTACTTCATTCTGTATGACAGTCTCTCGATCCATCGATGTCTCTACAAATGACCCAGTTTCATTCCTTTTTATGGCCGAGTAATATTCCACTTCATATATGTACCACATCTTTATCCATTCATCTGTCTGTGGGCATTTAGGTTGCTTCCATTACCTGGCTATTGTAAATAGTGCTGCAACGAACATTGTGGTGAATGTGCCTTTTTGAAATACGGTTTTCTCTGGGTATATGCCCAGAAGTGGGATTGCTGGATCAGATGGTAATTCTATTTCTAATTTTTTTAAGGAAACTCCATACTGTTCTCCATAGTGACTGTATCAATTTACATTCCCACCAATAGTGGAAGAGGGCTCCTTTTGTCCACACCCTCCCAAGAATTGGTTGTTTGTAGATTTTCTGATGATGCCGAATCTAACAGGTGTGAAGTGATACCTGATTGTAGTTTTGATTTGCATTTCTCTAATAATTAGTGCTGTTGAGCCGCTTTTCATGTGCGTCTTGGCCATGTCTGTGTCTCCTTTGAAGAAACGTCTCTTTAGATCTTCTGCCCATTTTTGGGGGGTTGTTTGTTTTTTTAATATTAAGCTGCATGAGCTGTTTATATATATTGAAGATTAAACCTCTGTCCATTGCTTCATCTGCAACGATTTTCGCCCATTCTGTGGGATGCCTTTTTCCATTCCCGTGTTTTTTAACAAAAAAGGAAAGAAAGGAAAAGAAGCAGAACACTAATGTGCGTAAAATATGCCTTTTGAAACGGTCGTTTTGAAATATGGACGTCCTTTGAATTTTTTGGTCGATATGTGACCCCAGGATTTGTTTTCAGGGCAGGTGTCATTTACAGGCCTGCAATGATTTTGAATATCAACTGACCATTAGCGTTGGGATTAAAGCTGCTGTTGTGTGAAACGGCCACAAGGTGGCAGCAGTTCACCCTTACCAAATCTGGTTACTAGGGCAAGAGAGCCTCAGTGGAAGTGGTGTTCTAGATTGGAGTTTAGAATGGAATGTGCCAGGAGAAAGCCCCTCACGTTTGTCTCACTACATCTTGTTCGTGTTTTTAATTTAATTTTTTATTTTTTATTACAGCAAGTTTGATTACAAAGTTTGGCTTGTTGTAGGTGTGGAAGATGTGGTTCTTTTACACATATACAGATGACTGTTCTTCCTGGGATCCTTTTCCCATGTACGTTATGACAGAATGTTGAGTACTCCTCTCTTGGTATTCTGTAGGTCTTTGGTGATTATATATGTCACCTGTGTTTGTATATGTCTGTTAACCCCGATATCGTAATGAAACCAATCCTCACACCTTTCCATTGGTGAACCATAAGTTTGTTTAATGAATCTGTGATTGCCCTTCTCCGTGGAAATATCTGCCCTGGTATCCATTTTTAGGTAACACCTATAAGTGATATGATATGATATGTGTCTTTCACTTTCTGACTTACTACAAGTCACGTGATAACTTCTAGACTCATCTACGGTGCTGCAAATGGCATTGTGTCCTTTTCTTCCTTGGCTTCTCTTCTGCCTTAGCGGGGTCCATTTTCAACAATGTGATTCCCTGAGGGTTGTGGATTAGCTGACCTGGGCAGCCTTACCCTGCCGGCCCGCCCTCCCCAGGTGTGCCTCGTTGAGGTCAATATAAACAGAGCTCCAGGCAGCAATAGCCCCTGAAGCTGTGCCTGACTCCATATTCTCTGCCCCGTCAGCAGTCTCGGGGCTGTGCTGGTGGGAGGGAATGTGGGGCCACAGCATTGTGGGTGGCTCGGTGTGAGTGGGGTTCTGCTGGCCTTTCTGCTGGAGTTGTCAGGCTGCCGCCTGTAAAGAAGAGGATGTGTCACCCATACTTTCTGCTGGAATTTCTCTCCGGACAGAGGTGAGGAAGGAAAAAAGCAGTGGGGGCCGGGACAGGAGGGGTATCTCAGGCAGGGCAATGGAAAGCTTCTGGAAGAGCGCCCGGGGCCAGGACCACCCTGGCTGGCCTGCAGGCACCAAGTTGGCCTGCGTGCTGTCGCTGGTGTGGCTCCACGGTCCTTCCTCTAGGCTTTCAAGCCCTTGTACATATTCAGGTGTTTTACCTGGAATGGGTGGGAACAGTTCAGCAGCAGCTGGCCTGGGGCTCAGCTGACGTTTACTCACAGATGCCTCGGCACGGTCCCCCAGCTTTGCAATGAGGACGCTCCTTGCGTGGTGGGTGGGTTGCTGGGTGTATGGGAGATGGTTCCCCACCTCTGACCTATTTTAGAATTGTTTACCACTGGAGCAAGTGCCCTGATAGGGTTTTCCTCTGTATAACTCGTGGGTTCAGGTTTTTTTTTTTCTTTTATGGTTCAAGTTAGATTTTATTCCTCTTTTATGTATTTATAGATATAAGCATGGAAATAATTCATTCCTATAAATACATCTGTGTGACGTGAAGAACTTTTTTCTGTTTTATTTTTAAATTTTATTTTTTAAAATTTTGAAATTTATTTTTTTTTATACAGCACGTTATTATTGGTTATGTATTTTATGCATATACATGTATACAGGTAAATCCCAAACTCCCAACTCATCCCACCACCACAACCCCATGGCTTCCCACACTTGGTGTCCATACGTTTGTTCTCTACCTCTGTGTCTCTATTTCTTCCCTGCAAACCAGTTCATCTGTACCATTTTTAGGCTCCACATATATGCATTAATATACAATATTTGTTTTCCTCTTTCTGACTTACTTCATTCTCTATGACAGTCTCTCGATCCATCGATGTCTCTACAAATGACCCAGTTTCATTCCTTTTTATGGCCGAGTAATATTCCATTTTATATATGTACCACATCTTTATCCATTCATCTGTCTGTGGGCATTTAGGTTGCTTCCATTACCTGGCTATTGTAAATAGTGCTGCAATGAACATTGTGGTGAATGTGCCTTTTTGAAATACGGTTTTCTCTGGGTATATGCCCAGAAGTGGGATTGCTGGATCAGATGGTAATTCTATTTCTAGTTTTTTTAAGGAAACTCCATACTGTTCTCCATAGTGACTGTATCAATTTACATTCCCACCAATAGTGGAAGAGGGCTCCTTTTGTCCACACCCTCCCCAGAATTGGTTGTTTGTAGATATTCTGATGATGCCGATTCTAACAGGTGTGAGGTGATACCTCATTGTGGTTTTGATTTGCATTTCTCTAATAATTAGTGCTGTTGAGCAGCTTTTCATGTGCGTCTTGGCCATCTCTGTGTCTTCTTTGAAGAAACGTCTCTTTAGATCTTCTGCCCATTTTTGTATTGGGTTGTTTGTTTTTTTAATATTAAGCTGCATGTGTTGTTTATATATATTGGAGATTAAACCTCTGTCCTTTGATTCGTCTGCAACTATTTTCGCCCATTCTGAGGGATGCCTTTTTCCATTCCCGTGTTTTTTAACAAAAAAGGAAAGAAAGGAAAAGAAGCAGAACACTAATGTGCGTAAAATATGCCTTTTGAAACGGTCGTTTTGAAATATGGACGTCCTTTGAATTTTTTGGTCGATATGTGACCCCAGGATTTGTTTTCAGGGCAGGTGTCATTTACAGGCCTGCAATGATTTTGAATATCAACTGACCATTAGCGTTGGGATTAAAGCTGCTGTTGTGTGAAACGGCCACAAGGTGGCAGCAGTTCACCCTTACCAAATCTGGTTACTAGGGCAAGAGAGCCTCAGTGGAAGTGGTGTTCTAGATTGGAGTTTAGAATGGAATGTGCCAGGAGAAAGCCCCTCACGTTTGTCTCACTACTTCTTGTTCGTGTTTTTAATTTAATTTTTTATTTCTTATTACAGCAAGTTTGATTACAAAGTTTGGCTTGTTGTAGGTGTGGAAGATGTGGTTCTTTTACACATATACAGATGACTGTTCTTCCTGGGATCCTTTTCCCATGCACGTTATGACAGAATGTTGAGTAGTCCTCTCTTGGTATTCTGTAGGTCTTTGGTGATTATATATGTCACCTGTGTTTGTATATGTCTGTTAACCCCGATATCGTAATGAAACCAATCCTCACACCTTTCCATTGGTGAACCATAACTTTGTTTAATGAATCTGTGATTGCCCTTCTCCGTGGAAATATCTGCCCTGGTATCCATTTTTAGGTAACACCTATAAGTGATATGATATGATATATGTCTTTCACTTTCTGACTTACTACAAGTCACGTGATTACTTCTAGACTCATCTACGGTGCTGCAAATGGCATTGTGTCCTTTTTTTCCTTGGCTTCTCTTCTGCCTTAGCGGGGTCCATTTTCAACAATGTGATTCCCTGAGGGTTGTGGATTAGCTGACCTAGGCAGCTTTACCCTCCCGGCCCTCCCTCTCCAGGTGTGCCTCGTTGAGGTCAATATAAACAGAGCTCCAAGCAGCAATAGCCCCTGAAGCTGTGCCTGACTCCATATTCTCTGCCCCGTCAGCAGTCTCGGGGCTGTGCTGGTGGGAGGGAGTGAGGAGCCACAGCTTTGTGGGTGGCCCGGTGTGAGTGGGGTTCTGCTGGCCTTTCTGCAGGAGTTGCCAGGCTGCCGCCTGTAAAGAAGAGGATGTGTCACCCATACCTTCCGCTGGAATTTCTCTTCAGACAGAGGTGAGGAAGGAAAAAAGCAGTGGGGGCCGGGACAGGAGGGGTATCTCAGGCAGGGCAATGGAAAGCTTCCGGAAGAGCGACCGGGGCCAGGACCACCCTGGCTGGCCTGCAGGCACCAAGTTGGCCTGCGTGCTGTCGCTGGTGTGGCTCCACGGTCCTTCCTCTAGGCTTTCAAGCCCTTGTACATATTCAGGTGTTTTACGTGGAAAGGGTGGGAACAGTTCAGCAGCAGCTGGCCTGGGGCTCAGCTCACGTTTACTCACAGATGCCTTGGCACGGTCCCCCAGCTTTGCAATGAGGATGCTCCTTGCGTGGGGGGTGGGTTGCTGGCTGTATGGGAGATGGTTCCCCACCTCTGACCAATTTCAGAATTGTTTACCGCTGGACCAAGTGCCGTGATAGGGTTTTCCTCTGTATAACTCGTGGGTTCACTTTTTTTTTTCTTTTATGGTTCAAGTTAGATTTTATTCCTCTTTTATGTATTTATAAATATAAGCATGGAAATAATTCATTCCTATATATACATCTGTGTGACGGGAAGAATTTTTTCTGTTTTATTTTTAAATTTTATTTTTTAAAATTTTGAAATTTAATTTTATTTATGTTTTTATACAGCACATTATTATTAGTTATGTATTTTATGCATATACATGTATACAGGTCAATCCCAATTTCCCAACTCATCCCACCACCACCACCCCATGGCATCCCACACTTGGTGTCCATACGTTTGTTCTCTACCTCTGTGTCTCTATTTCTTCCCTGCCAACCAGTTCATCTCTACCATTTTTTTAGGTTCCACATATATGCATTAATATACAATATTTGTTTTCCTCTTTCTGACTTACTTCATTCTGTATGACAGTCTCTCGATCCATCGATGTCTCTACAAATGACCCAGTTTCATTCCTTTTTATGGCCGAGTAATATTACACTTCATATATGTACCACATCTTTATCCATTCATCTGTCTGTGGGCATTTAGGTTGCTTCCATTACCTGGCTATTGTAAATAGTGCTGCAACGAACATTGTGGTGAATGTGCCTTTTTGAAATACGGTTTTCTCTGGGTATATGCCCAGAAGTGGGATTGCTGGATCAGATGGTAATTCTATTTCTAATTTTTTTAAGGAAACTCCATACTGTTCTCCATAGTGACTGTATCAATTTACATTCCCACCAATAGTGGAAGAGGGCTCCTTTTGTCCACACCCTCCCAAGAATTGGTTGTTTGTAGATTTTCTGATGATGCCGATTCTAAGAGGTGTGAAGTGATACCTGATTGTAGTTTTCATTTGCATTTCTCTAATAATTAGTGCTGTTGAGCAGCTTTTCATGTGCGTCTTGGCCATGTCTGTGTCTCCTTTGAAGAAACGTCTCTTTAGATCTTCTGCCCATTTTTTGGGGGTTGTTTGTTTTTTTAATATTAAGCTGCATGAGCTGTTTATATATATTGAAGATTAAACCTCTGTCCATTGATTCATCTGGAACGATTTTCGCCCATTCTGTGGGATGCCTTTTTCCATTCCCGTGTTTTTTAACAAAAAAGGAAAGAAAGGAAAAGAAGCAGAACACTAATGTGCGTAAAATATGCCTTTTGAAACGGTCGTTTTGAAATATGGACGTCCTTTGAATTTTTTGGTCGATATGTGACCCCAGGATTTGTTTTCAGGGCAGGTGTCATTTACAGGCCTGCAATGATTTTGAATATCAACTGACCATTAGCGTTGGGATTAAAGCTGCTGTTGTGTGAAACGGCCACAAGGTGGCAGCAGTTCACCCTTACCAAATCTGGTTACTAGGGCAAGAGAGCCTCAGTGGAAGTGGTGTTCTAGATTGGAGTTTAGAATGGAATGTGCCAGGAGAAAGCCCCTCACGTTTGTCTCACTACTCCTTGTTCGTGTTTTTAATTTAATTTTTTATTTCTTATTACAGCAAGTTTGATTACAAAGTTTGGCTTGTTGTAGGTGTGGAAGATGTGGTTCTTTTACACATATACAGATGACTGTTCTTCCTGGGATCCTTTTCCCATGCACGTTATGACAGAATGTTGAGTACTCCTCTCTTGGTATTCTGTAGGTCTTTGGTGATTATATATGTCACCTGTGTTTGTATATGTCTGTTAACCCCGATATCGTAATGAAACCAATCCTCACACCTTTCCATTGGTGAACCATAAGTTTGTTTAATGAATCTGTGATTGCCCTTCTCCGTGGAAATATCTGCCCTGGTATCCATTTTTAGGTAACACCTATAAGTGATATGATATGATATATGTCTTTCACTTTCTGACTTACTACAAGTCACGTGATTACTTCTAGACTCATCTACGGTGCTGCAAATGGCATTGTGTCCTTTTTTTCCTTGGCTTCTCTTCTGCCTTAGCGGGGTCCATTTTCAACAATGTGATTCCCTGAGGGTTGTGGATTAGCTGACCTAGGCAGCTTTACCCTCCCGGCCCGCCCTCTCCAGGTGTGCCTCGTTGAGGTCAATATAAACAGAGCTCCAAGCAGCAATAGCCCCTGAAGCTGTGCCTGACTCCATATTCTCTGCCCCGTCAGCAGTCTCGGGGCTGTGCTGGTGGGAGGGAGTGAGGGGCCACAGCTTTGTGGGTGGCCCGGTGTGAGTGGGGTTCTGCTGGCCTTTCTGCAGGAGTTGCCAGGCTGCCGCCTGTAAAGAAGAGGATGTGTCACCCATACCTTCCGCTGGAATTTCTCTTCAGACAGAGGTGAGGAAGGAAAAAAGCAGTGGGGGCCGGGACAGGAGGGGTATCTCAGGCAGGGCAATGGAAAGCTTCCGGAAGAGCGACCGGGGCCAGGACCACCCTGGCTGGCCTGCAGGCACCAAGTTGGCCTGCGTGCTGTCCCTGGTGTGGCTCCACGGTCCTTCCTCTAGGCTTTCAAGCCCTTGTACATATTCAGGTGTTTTACGTGGAAAGGGTGGGAACAGTTCAGCAGCAGCTGGCCTGGGGCTCAGCTCACGTTTACTCACAGATGCCTTGGCACGGTCCCCCAGCTTTGCAATGAGGATGCTCCTTGCGTGGGGGGTGGGTTGCTGGCTGTATGGGAGATGGTTCCCCACCTCTGACCAATTTCAGAATTGTTTACCGCTGGACCAAGTGCCGTGATAAGGTTTTCCTCTGTATAACTCGTGGGTTCACTTTTTTTTTCTTTTATGGTTCAAGTTAGATTTTATTCCTCTTTTATGTATTTATAAATATAAGCATGGAAATAATTCATTCCTATATATACATCTGTGTGACGGGAAGAATTTTTTCTGTTTTATTTTTAAATTTTATTTTTTAAAATTTTGAAATTTAATTTTATTTATGTTTTTATACAGCACATTATTATTAGTTATGTATTTTATGCATATACATGTATACAGGTCAATCCCAATTTCCCAACTCATCCCACCACCACCACCCCATGGCTTCCCACACTTGGTGTCCATACGTTTGTTCTCTACCTCTGTGTCTCTATTTCTTCCCTGCCAACCAGTTCATCTCTACCATTTTTTTAGGTTCCACATATATGCATTAATATACAATATTTGTTTTCCTCTTTCTGACTTACTTCATTCTGTATGACAGTCTCTCGATCCATCGATGTCTCTACAAATGACCCAGTTTCATTCCTTTTTATGGCCGAGTAATATTCCACTTCATATATGTACCACATCTTTATCCATTCATCTGTCTGTGGGCATTTAGGTTGCTTCCATTACCTGGCTATTGTAAATAGTGCTGCAACGAACATTGTGGTGAATGTGCCTTTTTGAAATACGGTTTTCTCTGGGTATATGCCCAGAAGTGGGATTGCTGGATCAGATGGTAATTCTATTTCTAATTTTTTTAAGGAAACTCCATACTGTTCTCCATAGTGACTGTATCAATTTACATTCCCACCAATAGTGGAAGAGGGCTCCTTTTGTCCACACCCTCCCAAGAATTGGTTGTTTGTAGATTTTCTGATGATGCCGAATCTAACAGGTGTGAAGTGATACCTGATTGTAGTTTTGATTTGCATTTCTCTAATAATTAGTGCTGTTGAGCCGCTTTTCATGTGCGTCTTGGCCATGTCTGTGTCTCCTTTGAAGAAACGTCTCTTTAGATCTTCTGCCCATTTTTGGGGGGTTGTTTGTTTTTTTAATATTAAGCTGCATGAGCTGTTTATATATATTGAAGATTAAACCTCTGTCCATTGCTTCATCTGCAACGATTTTCGCCCATTCTGTGGGATGCCTTTTTCCATTCCCGTGTTTTTTAACAAAAAAGGAAAGAAAGGAAAAGAAGCAGAACACTAATGTGCGTAAAATATGCCTTTTGAAACGGTCGTTTTGAAATATGGACGTCCTTTGAATTTTTTGGTCGATATGTGACCCCAGGATTTGTTTTCAGGGCAGGTGTCATTTACAGGCCTGCAATGATTTTGAATATCAACTGACCATTAGCGTTGGGATTAAAGCTGCTGTTGTGTGAAACGGCCACAAGGTGGCAGCAGTTCACCCTTACCAAATCTGGTTACTAGGGCAAGAGAGCCTCAGTGGAAGTGGTGTTCTAGATTGGAGTTTAGAATGGAATGTGCCAGGAGAAAGCCCCTCACGTTTGTCTCACTACATCTTGTTCGTGTTTTTAATTTAATTTTTTATTTTTTATTACAGCAAGTTTGATTACAAAGTTTGGCTTGTTGTAGGTGTGGAAGATGTGGTTCTTTTACACATATACAGATGACTGTTCTTCCTGGGATCCTTTTCCCATGTACGTTATGACAGAATGTTGAGTACTCCTCTCTTGGTATTCTGTAGGTCTTTGGTGATTATATATGTCACCTGTGTTTGTATATGTCTGTTAACCCCGATATCGTAATGAAACCAATCCTCACACCTTTCCATTGGTGAACCATAAGTTTGTTTAATGAATCTGTGATTGCCCTTCTCCGTGGAAATATCTGCCCTGGTATCCATTTTTAGGTAACACCTATAAGTGATATGATATGATATGTGTCTTTCACTTTCTGACTTACTACAAGTCACGTGATAACTTCTAGACTCATCTACGGTGCTGCAAATGGCATTGTGTCCTTTTCTTCCTTGGCTTCTCTTCTGCCTTAGCGGGGTCCATTTTCAACAATGTGATTCCCTGAGGGTTGTGGATTAGCTGACCTGGGCAGCCTTACCCTGCCGGCCCGCCCTCCCCAGGTGTGCCTCGTTGAGGTCAATATAAACAGAGCTCCAGGCAGCAATAGCCCCTGAAGCTGTGCCTGACTCCATATTCTCTGCCCCGTCAGCAGTCTCGGGGCTGTGCTGGTGGGAGGGAATGTGGGGCCACAGCATTGTGGGTGGCTCGGTGTGAGTGGGGTTCTGCTGGCCTTTCTGCTGGAGTTGTCAGGCTGCCGCCTGTAAAGAAGAGGATGTGTCACCCATACTTTCTGCTGGAATTTCTCTCCGGACAGAGGTGAGGAAGGAAAAAAGCAGTGGGGGCCGGGACAGGAGGGGTATCTCAGGCAGGGCAATGGAAAGCTTCTGGAAGAGCGCCCGGGGCCAGGACCACCCTGGCTGGCCTGCAGGCACCAAGTTGGCCTGCGTGCTGTCGCTGGTGTGGCTCCACGGTCCTTCCTCTAGGCTTTCAAGCCCTTGTACATATTCAGGTGTTTTACCTGGAATGGGTGGGAACAGTTCAGCAGCAGCTGGCCTGGGGCTCAGCTGACGTTTACTCACAGATGCCTCGGCACGGTCCCCCAGCTTTGCAATGAGGACGCTCCTTGCGTGGTGGGTGGGTTGCTGGGTGTATGGGAGATGGTTCCCCACCTCTGACCTATTTTAGAATTGTTTACCACTGGAGCAAGTGCCCTGATAGGGTTTTCCTCTGTATAACTCGTGGGTTCAGGTTTTTTTTTTTCTTTTATGGTTCAAGTTAGATTTTATTCCTCTTTTATGTATTTATAGATATAAGCATGGAAATAATTCATTCCTATAAATACATCTGTGTGACGTGAAGAACTTTTTTCTGTTTTATTTTTAAATTTTATTTTTTAAAATTTTGAAATTTATTTTTTTTTATACAGCACGTTATTATTGGTTATGTATTTTATGCATATACATGTATACAGGTAAATCCCAAACTCCCAACTCATCCCACCACCACAACCCCATGGCTTCCCACACTTGGTGTCCATACGTTTGTTCTCTACCTCTGTGTCTCTATTTCTTCCCTGCAAACCAGTTCATCTGTACCATTTTTAGGCTCCACATATATGCATTAATATACAATATTTGTTTTCCTCTTTCTGACTTACTTCATTCTCTATGACAGTCTCTCGATCCATCGATGTCTCTACAAATGACCCAGTTTCATTCCTTTTTATGGCCGAGTAATATTCCATTTTATATATGTACCACATCTTTATCCATTCATCTGTCTGTGGGCATTTAGGTTGCTTCCATTACCTGGCTATTGTAAATAGTGCTGCAATGAACATTGTGGTGAATGTGCCTTTTTGAAATACGGTTTTCTCTGGGTATATGCCCAGAAGTGGGATTGCTGGATCAGATGGTAATTCTATTTCTAGTTTTTTTAAGGAAACTCCATACTGTTCTCCATAGTGACTGTATCAATTTACATTCCCACCAATAGTGGAAGAGGGCTCCTTTTGTCCACACCCTCCCCAGAATTGGTTGTTTGTAGATATTCTGATGATGCCGATTCTAACAGGTGTGAGGTGATACCTCATTGTGGTTTTGATTTGCATTTCTCTAATAATTAGTGCTGTTGAGCAGCTTTTCATGTGCGTCTTGGCCATCTCTGTGTCTTCTTTGAAGAAACGTCTCTTTAGATCTTCTGCCCATTTTTGTATTGGGTTGTTTGTTTTTTTAATATTAAGCTGCATGTGTTGTTTATATATATTGGAGATTAAACCTCTGTCCTTTGATTCGTCTGCAACTATTTTCGCCCATTCTGAGGGATGCCTTTTTCCATTCCCGTGTTTTTTAACAAAAAAGGAAAGAAAGGAAAAGAAGCAGAACACTAATGTGCGTAAAATATGCCTTTTGAAACGGTCGTTTTGAAATATGGACGTCCTTTGAATTTTTTGGTCGATATGTGACCCCAGGATTTGTTTTCAGGGCAGGTGTCATTTACAGGCCTGCAATGATTTTGAATATCAACTGACCATTAGCGTTGGGATTAAAGCTGCTGTTGTGTGAAACGGCCACAAGGTGGCAGCAGTTCACCCTTACCAAATCTGGTTACTAGGGCAAGAGAGCCTCAGTGGAAGTGGTGTTCTAGATTGGAGTTTAGATTGGAATGTGCCAGGAGAAAGCCCCTCACGTTTGTCTCACTACTTCTTGTTCGTGTTTTTAATTTAATTTTTTATTTCTTATTACAGCAAGTTTGATTACAAAGTTTGGCTTGTTGTAGGTGTGGAAGATGTGGTTCTTTTACACATATACAGATGACTGTTCTTCCTGGGATCCTTTTCCCATGCACGTTATGACAGAATGTTGAGTAGTCCTCTCTTGGTATTCTGTAGGTCTTTGGTGATTATATATGTCACCTGTGTTTGTATATGTCTGTTAACCCCGATATCGTAATGAAACCAATCCTCACACCTTTCCATTGGTGAACCATAACTTTGTTTAATGAATCTGTGATTGCCCTTCTCCGTGGAAATATCTGCCCTGGTATCCATTTTTAGGTAACACCTATAAGTGATATGATATGATATATGTCTTTCACTTTCTGACTTACTACAAGTCACGTGATTACTTCTAGACTCATCTACGGTGCTGCAAATGGCATTGTGTCCTTTTTTTCCTTGGCTTCTCTTCTGCCTTAGCGGGGTCCATTTTCAACAATGTGATTCCCTGAGGGTTGTGGATTAGCTGACCTAGGCAGCTTTACCCTCCCGGCCCTCCCTCTCCAGGTGTGCCTCGTTGAGGTCAATATAAACAGAGCTCCAAGCAGCAATAGCCCCTGAAGCTGTGCCTGACTCCATATTCTCTGCCCCGTCAGCAGTCTCGGGGCTGTGCTGGTGGGAGGGAGTGAGGAGCCACAGCTTTGTGGGTGGCCCGGTGTGAGTGGGGTTCTGCTGGCCTTTCTGCAGGAGTTGCCAGGCTGCCGCCTGTAAAGAAGAGGATGTGTCACCCATACCTTCCGCTGGAATTTCTCTTCAGACAGAGGTGAGGAAGGAAAAAAGCAGTGGGGGCCGGGACAGGAGGGGTATCTCAGGCAGGGCAATGGAAAGCTTCCGGAAGAGCGACCGGGGCCAGGACCACCCTGGCTGGCCTGCAGGCACCAAGTTGGCCTGCGTGCTGTCGCTGGTGTGGCTCCACGGTCCTTCCTCTAGGCTTTCAAGCCCTTGTACATATTCAGGTGTTTTACGTGGAAAGGGTGGGAACAGTTCAGCAGCAGCTGGCCTGGGGCTCAGCTCACGTTTACTCACAGATGCCTTGGCACGGTCCCCCAGCTTTGCAATGAGGATGCTCCTTGCGTGGGGGGTGGGTTGCTGGCTGTATGGGAGATGGTTCCCCACCTCTGACCAATTTCAGAATTGTTTACCGCTGGACCAAGTGCCGTGATAGGGTTTTCCTCTGTATAACTCGTGGGTTCACTTTTTTTTTTCTTTTATGGTTCAAGTTAGATTTTATTCCTCTTTTATGTATTTATAAATATAAGCATGGAAATAATTCATTCCTATATATACATCTGTGTGACGGGAAGAATTTTTTCTGTTTTATTTTTAAATTTTATTTTTTAAAATTTTGAAATTTAATTTTATTTATGTTTTTATACAGCACATTATTATTAGTTATGTATTTTATGCATATACATGTATACAGGTCAATCCCAATTTCCCAACTCATCCCACCACCACCACCCCATGGCATCCCACACTTGGTGTCCATACGTTTGTTCTCTACCTCTGTGTCTCTATTTCTTCCCTGCCAACCAGTTCATCTCTACCATTTTTTTAGGTTCCACATATATGCATTAATATACAATATTTGTTTTCCTCTTTCTGACTTACTTCATTCTGTATGACAGTCTCTCGATCCATCGATGTCTCTACAAATGACCCAGTTTCATTCCTTTTTATGGCCGAGTAATATTACACTTCATATATGTACCACATCTTTATCCATTCATCTGTCTGTGGGCATTTAGGTTGCTTCCATTACCTGGCTATTGTAAATAGTGCTGCAACGAACATTGTGGTGAATGTGCCTTTTTGAAATACGGTTTTCTCTGGGTATATGCCCAGAAGTGGGATTGCTGGATCAGATGGTAATTCTATTTCTAATTTTTTTAAGGAAACTCCATACTGTTCTCCATAGTGACTGTATCAATTTACATTCCCACCAATAGTGGAAGAGGGCTCCTTTTGTCCACACCCTCCCAAGAATTGGTTGTTTGTAGATTTTCTGATGATGCCGATTCTAAGAGGTGTGAAGTGATACCTGATTGTAGTTTTCATTTGCATTTCTCTAATAATTAGTGCTGTTGAGCAGCTTTTCATGTGCGTCTTGGCCATGTCTGTGTCTCCTTTGAAGAAACGTCTCTTTAGATCTTCTGCCCATTTTTTGGGGGTTGTTTGTTTTTTTAATATTAAGCTGCATGAGCTGTTTATATATATTGAAGATTAAACCTCTGTCCATTGATTCATCTGGAACGATTTTCGCCCATTCTGTGGGATGCCTTTTTCCATTCCCGTGTTTTTTAACAAAAAAGGAAAGAAAGGAAAAGAAGCAGAACACTAATGTGCGTAAAATATGCCTTTTGAAACGGTCGTTTTGAAATATGGACGTCCTTTGAATTTTTTGGTCGATATGTGACCCCAGGATTTGTTTTCAGGGCAGGTGTCATTTACAGGCCTGCAATGATTTTGAATATCAACTGACCATTAGCGCTGGGATTAAAGCTGCTGTTGTGTGAAACGGCCACAAGGTGGCAGCAGTTCACCCTTACCAAATCTGGTTACTAGGGCAAGAGAGCCTCAGTGGAAGTGGTGTTCTAGATTGGAGTTTAGAATGGAATGTGCCAGGAGAAAGCCCCTCACGTTTGTCTCACTACTTCTTGTTCGTGTTTTTAATTTAATTTTTTATTTTTTATTACAGCAAGTTTGATTACAAAGTTTGGCTTGTTGTAGGTGTGGAAGATGTGGTTCTTTTACACATATACAGATGACTGTTCTTCCTGGGATCCTTTTCCCATGTACGTTATGACAGAATGTTGAGTACTCCTCTCTTGGTATTCTGTAGGTCTTTGGTGATTATATATGTCACCTGTGTTTGTATATGTCTGTTAACCCCGATATCGTAATGAAACCAATCCTCACACCTTTCCATTGGTGAACCATAAGTTTGTTTAATGAATCTGTGATTGCCCTTCTCCGTGGAAATATCTGCCCTGGTATCCATTTTTAGGTAACACCTATAAGTGATATGATATGATAAGTGTCTTTCACTTTCTGACTTACTACAAGTCACGTGATTACTTCTAGACTCATCTACGGTGCTGCAAATGGCATTGTGTCCTTTTCTTCCTTGGCTTCTCTTCTGCCTTAGCGGGGTCCATTTTCAACAATGTGATTCCCTGAGGGTTGTGGATTAGCTGACCTGGGCAGCCTTACCCTGCCGGCCCGCCCTCCCCAGGTGTGCCTCGTTGAGGTCAATATAAACAGAGCTCCAGGCAGCAATAGCCCCTGAAGCTGTGCCTGACTCCATATTCTCTGCCCCGTCAGCAGTCTCGGGGCTGTGCTGGTGGGAGGGAATGTGGGGCCGCAGCATTGTGGGTGGCTCGGTGTGAGTGGGGTTCTGCTGGCCTTTCTGCTGGAGTTGTCAGGCTGCCGCCTGTAAAGAAGAGGATGTGTCACCCATACTTTCTGCTGGAATTTCTCTCCGGACAGAGGTGAGGAAGGAAAAAAGCAGTGGGGGCCGGGACAGGAGGGGTATCTCAGGCAGGGCAATGGAAAGCTTCTGGAAGAGCGCCCGGGGCCAGGACCACCCTGGCTGGCCTGCAGGCACCAAGTTGGCCTGCGTGCTGTCGCTGGTGTGGCTCCACGGTCCTTCCTCTAGGCTTTCAAGCCCTTGTACATATTCAGGTGTTTTACCTGGAATGGGTGGGAACAGTTCAGCAGCAGCTGGCCTGGGGCTCAGCTGACGTTTACTCACAGATGCCTCGGCACGGTCCCCCAGCTTTGCAATGAGGACGCTCCTTGCGTGGTGGGTGGGTTGCTGGCTGTATGGGAGATGGTTCCCCACCTCTGACCTATTTTAGAATTGTTTACCACTGGAGCAAGTGCCCTGATAGGGTTTTCCTCTGTATAACTCGTGGGTTCAGGTGTTTTTTTTCTTTTATGGTTCAAGTTAGATTTTATTCCTCTTTTATATATTTATAGATATAAGCATGGAAATAATTCATTCCTATAAATACATCTGTGTGACGTGAAGAACTTTTTTCTGTTTTATTTTTAAATTTTATTTTTTAAAATTTTGAAATTTAATTTTATTTATTTTTTTATACAGCACGTTATTATTGGTTATGTATTTTATGCATATACATGTATACAGGTAAATCCCAAACTCCCAACTCATCCCACCACCACAACCCCATGGCTTCCCACACTTGGTGTCCATACGTTTGTTCTCTACCTCTGTGTCTCTATTTCTTCCCTGCAAACCAGTTCATCTGTACCATTTTTAGGCTCCACATATATGCATTAATATACAATATTTGTTTTCCTCTTTCTGACTTACTTCATTCTCTATGACAGTCTCTCGATCCATCGATGTCTCTACAAATGACCCAGTTTCATTCCTTTTTATGGCCGAGTAATATTCCATTTTATATATGTACCACATCTTTATCCATTCATCTGTCTGTGGGCATTTAGGTTGCTTCCATTACCTGGCTATTGTAAATAGTGCTGCAATGAACATTGTGGTGAATGTGCCTTTTTGAAATACGGTTTTCTCTGGGTATATGCCCAGAAGTGGGATTGCTGGATCAGATGGTAATTCTATTTCTAGTTTTTTTAAGGAAACTCCATACTGTTCTCCATAGTGACTGTATCAATTTACATTCCCACCAATAGTGGAAGAGGGCTCCTTTTGTCCACACCCTCCCCAGAATTGGTTGTTTGTAGATATTCTGATGATGCCGATTCTAACAGGTGTGAGGTGATACCTCATTGTGGTTTTGATTTGCATTTCTCTAATAATTAGTGCTGTTGAGCAGCTTTTCATGTGCGTCTTGGCCATCTCTGTGTCTTCTTTGAAGAAACGTCTCTTTAGATCTTCTGCCCATTTTTGTATTGGGTTGTTTGTTTTTTTAATATTAAGCTGCATGTGTTGTTTATATATATTGGAGATTAAACCTCTGTCCTTTGATTCGTCTGCAACTATTTTCGCCCATTCTGAGGGATGCCTTTTTCCATTCCCGTGTTTTTTAACAAAAAAGGAAAGAAAGGAAAAGAAGCAGAACACTAATGTGCGTAAAATATGCCTTTTGAAACGGTCGTTTTGAAATATGGACGTCCTTTGAATTTTTTGGTCGATATGTGACCCCAGGATTTGTTTTCAGGGCAGGTGTCATTTACAGGCCTGCAATGATTTTGAATATCAACTGACCATTAGCGTTGGGATTAAAGCTGCTGTTGTGTGAAACGGCCACAAGGTGGCAGCAGTTCACCCTTACCAAATCTGGTTACTAGGGCAAGAGAGCCTCAGTGGAAGTGGTGTTCTAGATTGGAGTTTAGAATGGAATGTGCCAGGAGAAAGCCCCTCACGTTTGTCTCACTACTCCTTGTTCGTGTTTTTAATTTAATTTTTTATTTCTTATTACAGCAAGTTTGATTACAAAGTTTGGCTTGTTGTAGGTGTGGAAGATGTGGTTCTTTTACACATATACAGATGACTGTTCTTCCTGGGATCCTTTTCCCATGCACGTTATGACAGAATGTTGAGTACTCCTCTCTTGGTATTCTGTAGGTCTTTGGTGATTATATATGTCACCTGTGTTTGTATATGTCTGTTAACCCCGATATCGTAATGAAACCAATCCTCACACCTTTCCATTGGTGAACCATAAGTTTGTTTAATGAATCTGTGATTGCCCTTCTCCGTGGAAATATCTGCCCTGGTATCCATTTTTAGGTAACACCTATAAGTGATATGATATGATATATGTCTTTCACTTTCTGACTTACTACAAGTCACATGATTACTTCTAGACTCATCTACGGTGCTGCAAATGGCATTGTGTCCTTTTTTTCCTTGGCTTCTCTTCTGCCTTAGCGGGATCCATTTTCAACAATGTGATTCCCTGAGGGTTGTGGATTAGCTGACCTAGGCAGCTTTACCCTCCCGGCCCGCCCTCTCCAGGTGTGCCTCGTTGAGGTCAATATAAACAGAGCTCCAAGCAGCAATAGCCCCTGAAGCTGTGCCTGACTCCATATTCTCTGCCCCGTCAGCAGTCTCGGGGCTGTGCTGGTGGGAGGGAGTGAGGGGCCACAGCTTTGTGGGTGGCCCGGTGTGAGTGGGGTTCTGCTGGCCTTTCTGCAGGAGTTGCCAGGCTGCCGCCTGTAAAGAAGAGGATGTGTCACCCATACCTTCCGCTGGAATTTCTCTTCAGACAGAGGTGAGGAAGGAAAAAAGCAGTGGGGGCCGGGACAGGAGGGGTATCTCAGGCAGGGCAATGGAAAGCTTCCGGAAGAGCGACCGGGGCCAGGACCACCCTGGCTGGCCTGCAGGCACCAAGTTGGCCTGCGTGCTGTCCCTGGTGTGGCTCCACGGTCCTTCCTCTAGGCTTTCAAGCCCTTGTACATATTCAGGTGTTTTACGTGGAAAGGGTGGGAACAGTTCAGCAGCAGCTGGCCTGGGGCTCAGCTCACGTTTACTCACAGATGCCTTGGCACGGTCCCCCAGCTTTGCAATGAGGATGCTCCTTGCGTGGGGGGTGGGTTGCTGGCTGTATGGGAGATGGTTCCCCACCTCTGACCAATTTCAGAATTGTTTACCGCTGGACCAAGTGCCGTGATAAGGTTTTCCTCTGTATAACTCGTGGGTTCACTTTTTTTTTCTTTTATGGTTCAAGTTAGATTTTATTCCTCTTTTATGTATTTATAAATATAAGCATGGAAATAATTCATTCCTATATATACATCTGTGTGACGGGAAGAATTTTTTCTGTTTTATTTTTAAATTTTATTTTTTAAAATTTTGAAATTTAATTTTATTTATGTTTTTATACAGCACATTATTATTAGTTATGTATTTTATGCATATACATGTATACAGGTCAATCCCAATTTCCCAACTCATCCCACCACCACCACCCCATGGCTTCCCACACTTGGTGTCCATACGTTTGTTCTCTACCTCTGTGTCTCTATTTCTTCCCTGCCAACCAGTTCATCTCTACCATTTTTTTAGGTTCCACATATATGCATTAATATACAATATTTGTTTTCCTCTTTCTGACTTACTTCATTCTGTATGACAGTCTCTCGATCCATCGATGTCTCTACAAATGACCCAGTTTCATTCCTTTTTATGGCCGAGTAATATTCCACTTCATATATGTACCACATCTTTATCCATTCATCTGTCTGTGGGCATTTAGGTTGCTTCCATTACCTGGCTATTGTAAATAGTGCTGCAACGAACATTGTGGTGAATGTGCCTTTTTGAAATACGGTTTTCTCTGGGTATATGCCCAGAAGTGGGATTGCTGGATCAGATGGTAATTCTATTTCTAATTTTTTTAAGGAAACTCCATACTGTTCTCCATAGTGACTGTATCAATTTACATTCCCACCAATAGTGGAAGAGGGCTCCTTTTGTCCACACCCTCCCAAGAATTGGTTGTTTGTAGATTTTCTGATGATGCCGAATCTAACAGGTGTGAAGTGATACCTGATTGTAGTTTTGATTTGCATTTCTCTAATAATTAGTGCTGTTGAGCCGCTTTTCATGTGCGTCTTGGCCATGTCTGTGTCTCCTTTGAAGAAACGTCTCTTTAGATCTTCTGCCCATTTTTTGGGGGTTGTTTGTTTTTTTAATATTAAGCTGCATGAGCTGTTTATATATATTGAAGATTAAACCTCTGTCCATTGCTTCATCTGCAACGATTTTCGCCCATTCTGTGGGATGCCTTTTTCCATTCCCGTGTTTTTTAACAAAAAAGGAAAGAAAGGAAAAGAAGCAGAACACTAATGTGCGTAAAATATGCCTTTTGAAATGGTCGTTTTGAAATATGGACGTCCTTTGAATTTTTTGGTCGATATGTGACCCCAGGATTTGTTTTCAGGGCAGGTGTCATTTACAGGCCTGCAATGATTTTGAATATCAACTGACCATTAGCGTTGGGATTAAAGCTGCTGTTGTGTGAAACGGCCACAAGGTGGCAGCAGTTCACCCTTACCAAATCTGGTTACTAGGGCAAGAGAGCCTCAGTGGAAGTGGTGTTCTAGATTGGAGTTTAGAATGGAATGTGCCAGGAGAAAGCCCCTCACGTTTGTCTCACTACATCTTGTTCGTGTTTTTAATTTAATTTTTTATTTTTTATTACAGCAAGTTTGATTACAAAGTTTGGCTTGTTGTAGGTGTGGAAGATGTGGTTCTTTTACACATATACAGATGACTGTTCTTCCTGGGATCCTTTTCCCATGTACGTTATGACAGAATGTTGAGTACTCCTCTCTTGGTATTCTGTAGGTCTTTGGTGATTATATATGTCACCTGTGTTTGTATATGTCTGTTAACCCCGATATCGTAATGAAACCAATCCTCACACCTTTCCATTGGTGAACCATAAGTTTGTTTAATGAATCTGTGATTGCCCTTCTCCGTGGAAATATCTGCCCTGGTATCCATTTTTAGGTAACACCTATAAGTGATATGATATGATATGTGTCTTTCACTTTCTGACTTACTACAAGTCACGTGATAACTTCTAGACTCATCTACGGTGCTGCAAATGGCATTGTGTCCTTTTCTTCCTTGGCTTCTCTTCTGCCTTAGCGGGGTCCATTTTCAACAATGTGATTCCCTGAGGGTTGTGGATTAGCTGACCTGGGCAGCCTTACCCTGCCGGCCCGCCCTCCCCAGGTGTGCCTCGTTGAGGTCAATATAAACAGAGCTCCAGGCAGCAATAGCCCCTGAAGCTGTGCCTGACTCCATATTCTCTGCCCCGTCAGCAGTCTCGGGGCTGTGCTGGTGGGAGGGAATGTGGGGCCACAGCATTGTGGGTGGCTCGGTGTGAGTGGGGTTCTGCTGGCCTTTCTGCTGGAGTTGTCAGGCTGCCGCCTGTAAAGAAGAGGATGTGTCACCCATACTTTCTGCTGGAATTTCTCTCCGGACAGAGGTGAGGAAGGAAAAAAGCAGTGGGGGCCGGGACAGGAGGGGTATCTCAGGCAGGGCAATGGAAAGCTTCTGGAAGAGCGCCCGGGGCCAGGACCACCCTGGCTGGCCTGCAGGCACCAAGTTGGCCTGCGTGCTGTCGCTGGTGTGGCTCCACGGTCCTTCCTCTAGGCTTTCAAGCCCTTGTACATATTCAGGTGTTTTACCTGGAATGGGTGGGAACAGTTCAGCAGCAGCTGGCCTGGGGCTCAGCTGACGTTTACTCACAGATGCCTCGGCACGGTCCCCCAGCTTTGCAATGAGGACGCTCCTTGCGTGGTGGGTGGGTTGCTGGGTGTATGGGAGATGGTTCCCCACCTCTGACCTATTTTAGAATTGTTTACCACTGGAGCAAGTGCCCTGATAGGGTTTTCCTCTGTATAACTCGTGGGTTCAGGTTTTTTTTTTTCTTTTATGGTTCAAGTTAGATTTTATTCCTCTTTTATGTATTTATAGATATAAGCATGGAAATAATTCATTCCTATAAATACATCTGTGTGACGTGAAGAACTTTTTTCTGTTTTATTTTTAAATTTTATTTTTTAAAATTTTGAAATTTATTTTTTTTTATACAGCACGTTATTATTGGTTATGTATTTTATGCATATACATGTATACAGGTAAATCCCAAACTCCCAACTCATCCCACCACCACAACCCCATGGCTTCCCACACTTGGTGTCCATACGTTTGTTCTCTACCTCTGTGTCTCTATTTCTTCCCTGCAAACCAGTTCATCTGTACCATTTTTAGGCTCCACATATATGCATTAATATACAATATTTGTTTTCCTCTTTCTGACTTACTTCATTCTCTATGACAGTCTCTCGATCCATCGATGTCTCTACAAATGACCCAGTTTCATTCCTTTTTATGGCCGAGTAATATTCCATTTTATATATGTACCACATCTTTATCCATTCATCTGTCTGTGGGCATTTAGGTTGCTTCCATTACCTGGCTATTGTAAATAGTGCTGCAATGAACATTGTGGTGAATGTGCCTTTTTGAAATACGGTTTTCTCTGGGTATATGCCCAGAAGTGGGATTGCTGGATCAGATGGTAATTCTATTTCTAGTTTTTTTAAGGAAACTCCATACTGTTCTCCATAGTGACTGTATCAATTTACATTCCCACCAATAGTGGAAGAGGGCTCCTTTTGTCCACACCCTCCCCAGAATTGGTTGTTTGTAGATATTCTGATGATGCCGATTCTAACAGGTGTGAGGTGATACCTCATTGTGGTTTTGATTTGCATTTCTCTAATAATTAGTGCTGTTGAGCAGCTTTTCATGTGCGTCTTGGCCATCTCTGTGTCTTCTTTGAAGAAACGTCTCTTTAGATCTTCTGCCCATTTTTGTATTGGGTTGTTTGTTTTTTTAATATTAAGCTGCATGTGTTGTTTATATATATTGGAGATTAAACCTCTGTCCTTTGATTCGTCTGCAACTATTTTCGCCCATTCTGAGGGATGCCTTTTTCCATTCCCGTGTTTTTTAACAAAAAAGGAAAGAAAGGAAAAGAAGCAGAACACTAATGTGCGTAAAATATGCCTTTTGAAACGGTCGTTTTGAAATATGGACGTCCTTTGAATTTTTTGGTCGATATGTGACCCCAGGATTTGTTTTCAGGGCAGGTGTCATTTACAGGCCTGCAATGATTTTGAATATCAACTGACCATTAGCGTTGGGATTAAAGCTGCTGTTGTGTGAAACGGCCACAAGGTGGCAGCAGTTCACCCTTACCAAATCTGGTTACTAGGGCAAGAGAGCCTCAGTGGAAGTGGTGTTCTAGATTGGAGTTTAGAATGGAATGTGCCAGGAGAAAGCCCCTCACGTTTGTCTCACTACTCCTTGTTCGTGTTTTTAATTTAATTTTTTATTTCTTATTACAGCAAGTTTGATTACAAAGTTTGGCTTGTTGTAGGTGTGGAAGATGTGGTTCTTTTACACATATACAGATGACTGTTCTTCCTGGGATCCTTTTCCCATGCACGTTATGACAGAATGTTGAGTACTCCTCTCTTGGTATTCTGTAGGTCTTTGGTGATTATATATGTCACCTGTGTTTGTATATGTCTGTTAACCCCGATATCGTAATGAAACCAATCCTCACACCTTTCCATTGGTGAACCATAAGTTTGTTTAATGAATCTGTGATTGCCCTTCTCCGTGGAAATATCTGCCCTGGTATCCATTTTTAGGTAACACCTATAAGTGATATGATATGATATATGTCTTTCACTTTCTGACTTACTACAAGTCACGTGATTACTTCTAGACTCATCTACGGTGCTGCAAATGGCATTGTGTCCTTTTTTTCCTTGGCTTCTCTTCTGCCTTAGCGGGGTCCATTTTCAACAATGTGATTCCCTGAGGGTTGTGGATTAGCTGACCTAGGCAGCTTTACCCTCCCGGCCCGCCCTCTCCAGGTGTGCCTCGTTGAGGTCAATATAAACAGAGCTCCAAGCAGCAATAGCCCCTGAAGCTGTGCCTGACTCCATATTCTCTGCCCCGTCAGCAGTCTCGGGGCTGTGCTGGTGGGAGGGAGTGAGGGGCCACAGCTTTGTGGGTGGCCCGGTGTGAGTGGGGTTCTGCTGGCCTTTCTGCAGGAGTTGCCAGGCTGCCGCCTGTAAAGAAGAGGATGTGTCACCCATACCTTCCGCTGGAATTTCTCTTCAGACAGAGGTGAGGAAGGAAAAAAGCAGTGGGGGCCGGGACAGGAGGGGTATCTCAGGCAGGGCAATGGAAAGCTTCCGGAAGAGCGACCGGGGCCAGGACCACCCTGGCTGGCCTGCAGGCACCAAGTTGGCCTGCGTGCTGTCCCTGGTGTGGCTCCACGGTCCTTCCTCTAGGCTTTCAAGCCCTTGTACATATTCAGGTGTTTTACGTGGAAAGGGTGGGAACAGTTCAGCAGCAGCTGGCCTGGGGCTCAGCTCACGTTTACTCACAGATGCCTTGGCACGGTCCCCCAGCTTTGCAATGAGGATGCTCCTTGCGTGGGGGGTGGGTTGCTGGCTGTATGGGAGATGGTTCCCCACCTCTGACCAATTTCAGAATTGTTTACCGCTGGACCAAGTGCCGTGATAAGGTTTTCCTCTGTATAACTCGTGGGTTCACTTTTTTTTTCTTTTATGGTTCAAGTTAGATTTTATTCCTCTTTTATGTATTTATAAATATAAGCATGGAAATAATTCATTCCTATATATACATCTGTGTGACGGGAAGAATTTTTTCTGTTTTATTTTTAAATTTTATTTTTTAAAATTTTGAAATTTAATTTTATTTATGTTTTTATACAGCACATTATTATTAGTTATGTATTTTATGCATATACATGTATACAGGTCAATCCCAATTTCCCAACTCATCCCACCACCACCACCCCATGGCTTCCCACACTTGGTGTCCATACGTTTGTTCTCTACCTCTGTGTCTCTATTTCTTCCCTGCCAACCAGTTCATCTCTACCATTTTTTTAGGTTCCACATATATGCATTAATATACAATATTTGTTTTCCTCTTTCTGACTTACTTCATTCTGTATGACAGTCTCTCGATCCATCGATGTCTCTACAAATGACCCAGTTTCATTCCTTTTTATGGCCGAGTAATATTCCACTTCATATATGTACCACATCTTTATCCATTCATCTGTCTGTGGGCATTTAGGTTGCTTCCATTACCTGGCTATTGTAAATAGTGCTGCAACGAACATTGTGGTGAATGTGCCTTTTTGAAATACGGTTTTCTCTGGGTATATGCCCAGAAGTGGGATTGCTGGATCAGATGGTAATTCTATTTCTAATTTTTTTAAGGAAACTCCATACTGTTCTCCATAGTGACTGTATCAATTTACATTCCCACCAATAGTGGAAGAGGGCTCCTTTTGTCCACACCCTCCCAAGAATTGGTTGTTTGTAGATTTTCTGATGATGCCGAATCTAACAGGTGTGAAGTGATACCTGATTGTAGTTTTGATTTGCATTTCTCTAATAATTAGTGCTGTTGAGCCGCTTTTCATGTGCGTCTTGGCCATGTCTGTGTCTCCTTTGAAGAAACGTCTCTTTAGATCTTCTGCCCATTTTTTGGGGGTTGTTTGTTTTTTTAATATTAAGCTGCATGAGCTGTTTATATATATTGAAGATTAAACCTCTGTCCATTGCTTCATCTGCAACGATTTTCGCCCATTCTGTGGGATGCCTTTTTCCATTCCCGTGTTTTTTAACAAAAAAGGAAAGAAAGGAAAAGAAGCAGAACACTAATGTGCGTAAAATATGCCTTTTGAAACGGTCGTTTTGAAATATGGACGTCCTTTGAATTTTTTGGTCGATATGTGACCCCAGGATTTGTTTTCAGGGCAGGTGTCATTTACAGGCCTGCAATGATTTTGAATATCAACTGACCATTAGCGTTGGGATTAAAGCTGCTGTTGTGTGAAACGGCCACAAGGTGGCAGCAGTTCACCCTTACCAAATCTGGTTACTAGGGCAAGAGAGCCTCAGTGGAAGTGGTGTTCTAGATTGGAGTTTAGAATGGAATGTGCCAGGAGAAAGCCCCTCACGTTTGTCTCACTACATCTTGTTCGTGTTTTTAATTTAATTTTTTATTTTTTATTACAGCAAGTTTGATTACAAAGTTTGGCTTGTTGTAGGTGTGGAAGATGTGGTTCTTTTACACATATACAGATGACTGTTCTTCCTGGGATCCTTTTCCCATGTACGTTATGACAGAATGTTGAGTACTCCTCTCTTGGTATTCTGTAGGTCTTTGGTGATTATATATGTCACCTGTGTTTGTATATGTCTGTTAACCCCGATATCGTAATGAAACCAATCCTCACACCTTTCCATTGGTGAACCATAAGTTTGTTTAATGAATCTGTGATTGCCCTTCTCCGTGGAAATATCTGCCCTGGTATCCATTTTTAGGTAACACCTATAAGTGATATGATATGATATGTGTCTTTCACTTTCTGACTTACTACAAGTCACGTGATAACTTCTAGACTCATCTACGGTGCTGCAAATGGCATTGTGTCCTTTTCTTCCTTGGCTTCTCTTCTGCCTTAGCGGGGTCCATTTTCAACAATGTGATTCCCTGAGGGTTGTGGATTAGCTGACCTGGGCAGCCTTACCCTGCCGGCCCGCCCTCCCCAGGTGTGCCTCGTTGAGGTCAATATAAACAGAGCTCCAGGCAGCAATAGCCCCTGAAGCTGTGCCTGACTCCATATTCTCTGCCCCGTCAGCAGTCTCGGGGCTGTGCTGGTGGGAGGGAATGTGGGGCCACAGCATTGTGGGTGGCTCGGTGTGAGTGGGGTTCTGCTGGCCTTTCTGCTGGAGTTGTCAGGCTGCCGCCTGTAAAGAAGAGGATGTGTCACCCATACTTTCTGCTGGAATTTCTCTCCGGACAGAGGTGAGGAAGGAAAAAAGCAGTGGGGGCCGGGACAGGAGGGGTATCTCAGGCAGGGCAATGGAAAGCTTCTGGAAGAGCGCCCGGGGCCAGGACCACCCTGGCTGGCCTGCAGGCACCAAGTTGGCCTGCGTGCTGTCGCTGGTGTGGCTCCACGGTCCTTCCTCTAGGCTTTCAAGCCCTTGTACATATTCAGGTGTTTTACCTGGAATGGGTGGGAACAGTTCAGCAGCAGCTGGCCTGGGGCTCAGCTGACGTTTACTCACAGATGCCTCGGCACGGTCCCCCAGCTTTGCAATGAGGACGCTCCTTGCGTGGTGGGTGGGTTGCTGGGTGTATGGGAGATGGTTCCCCACCTCTGACCTATTTTAGAATTGTTTACCACTGGAGCAAGTGCCCTGATAGGGTTTTCCTCTGTATAACTCGTGGGTTCAGCTTTTTTTTTTCTTTTATGGTTCAAGTTAGATTTTATTCCTCTTTTATGTATTTATAGATATAAGCATGGAAATAATTCATTCCTATAAATACATCTGTGTGACGGGAAGAACGTTTTTCTGTTTTATTTTTAAATTTTATTTTTTAAAATTTTGAAATTTATTTTTTTTTATACAGCACGTTATTATTGGTTATGTATTTTATGCATATACATGTATACAGGTAAATCCCAAACTCCCAACTCATCCCACCACCACAACCCCATGGCTTCCCACACTTGGTGTCCATACGTTTGTTCTCTACCTCTGTGTCTCTATTTCTTCCCTGCAAACCAGTTCATCTGTACCATTTTTAGGCTCCACATATATGCATTAATATACAATATTTGTTTTCCTCTTTCTGACTTACTTCATTCTCTATGACAGTCTCTCGATCCATCGATGTCTCTACAAATGACCCAGTTTCATTCCTTTTTATGGCCGAGTAATATTCCATTTTATATATGTACCACATCTTTATCCATTCATCTGTCTGTGGGCATTTAGGTTGCTTCCATTACCTGGCTATTGTAAATAGTGCTGCAATGAACATTGTGGTGAATGTGCCTTTTTGAAATACGGTTTTCTCTGGGTATATGCCCAGAAGTGGGATTGCTGGATCAGATGGTAATTCTATTTCTAGTTTTTTTAAGGAAACTCCATACTGTTCTCCATAGTGACTGTATCAATTTACATTCCCACCAATAGTGGAAGAGGGCTCCTTTTGTCCACACCCTCCCCAGAATTGGTTGTTTGTAGATATTCTGATGATGCCGATTCTAACAGGTGTGAGGTGATACCTCATTGTGGTTTTGATTTGCATTTCTCTAATAATTAGTGCTGTTGAGCAGCTTTTCATGTGCGTCTTGGCCATCTCTGTGTCTTCTTTGAAGAAACGTCTCTTTAGATCTTCTGCCCATTTTTGTATTGGGTTGTTTGTTTTTTTAATATTAAGCTGCATGTGTTGTTTATATATATTGGAGATTAAACCTCTGTCCTTTGATACGTCTGCAACTATTTTCGCCCATTCTGAGGGATGCCTTTTTCCATTCCCGTGTTTTTTAACAAAAAAGGAAAGAAAGGAAAAGAAGCAGAACACTAATGTGCGTAAAATATGCCTTTTGAAACGGTCGTTTTGAAATATGGACGTCCTTTGAATTTTTTGGTCGATATGTGACCCCAGGATTTGTTTTCAGGGCAGGTGTCATTTACAGGCCTGCAATGATTTTGAATATCAACTGACCATTAGCGTTGGGATTAAAGCTGCTGTTGTGTGAAACGGCCACAAGGTGGCAGCAGTTCACCCTTACCAAATCTGGTTACTAGGGCAAGAGAGCCTCAGTGGAAGTGGTGTTCTAGATTGGAGTTTAGAATGGAATGTGCCAGGAGAAAGCCCCTCACGTTTGTCTCACTACTTCTTGTTCGTGTTTTTAATTTAATTTTTTATTTCTTATTACAGCAAGTTTGATTACAAAGTTTGGCTTGTTGTAGGTGTGGAAGATGTGGTTCTTTTACACATATACAGATGACTGTTCTTCCTGGGATCCTTTTCCCATGCACGTTATGACAGAATGTTGAGTAGTCCTCTCTTGGTATTCTGTAGGTCTTTGGTGATTATATATGTCACCTGTGTTTGTATATGTCTGTTAACCCCGATATCGTAATGAAACCAATCCTCACACCTTTCCATTGGTGAACCATAACTTTGTTTAATGAATCTGTGATTGCCCTTCTCCGTGGAAATATCTGCCCTGGTATCCATTTTTAGGTAACACCTATAAGTGATATGATATGATATATGTCTTTCACTTTCTGACTTACTACAAGTCACGTGATTACTTCTAGACTCATCTACGGTGCTGCAAATGGCATTGTGTCCTTTTTTTCCTTGGCTTCTCTTCTGCCTTAGCGGGGTCCATTTTCAACAATGTGATTCCCTGAGGGTTGTGGAATTAGCTGACCTTGGCAGCTTTACCCTCCCGGCCCTCCCTCTCCAGGTGTGCCTCGTTGAGGTCAATATAAACAGAGCTCCAAGCAGCAATAGCCCCTGAAGCTGTGCCTGACTCCATATTCTCTGCCCCGTCAGCAGTCTCGGGGCTGTGCTGGTGGGAGGGAGTGAGGGGCCACAGCTTTGTGGGTGGCCCGGTGTGAGTGGGGTTCTGCTGGCCTTTCTGCAGGAGTTGCCAGGCTGCCGCCTGTAAAGAAGAGGATGTGTCACCCATACCTTCCGCTGGAATTTCTCTTCAGACAGAGGTGAGGAAGGAAAAAAGCAGTGGGGGCCGGGACAGGAGGGGTATCTCAGGCAGGGCAATGGAAAGCTTCCGGAAGAGCGACCGGGGCCAGGACCACCCTGGCTGGCCTGCAGGCACCAAGTTGGCCTGCGTGCTGTCGCTGGTGTGGCTCCACGGTCCTTCCTCTAGGCTTTCAAGCCCTTGTACATATTCAGGTGTTTTACGTGGAAAGGGTGGGAACAGTTCAGCAGCAGCTGGCCTGGGGCTCAGCTCACGTTTACTCACAGATGCCTTGGCACGGTCCCCCAGCTTTGCAATGAGGATGCTCCTTGCGTGGGGGGTGGGTTGCTGGCTGTATGGGAGATGGTTCCCCACCTCTGACCAATTTCAGAATTGTTTACCGCTGGACCAAGTGCCGTGATAGGGTTTTCCTCTGTATAACTCGTGGGTTCACTTTTTTTTTTCTTTTATGGTTCAAGTTAGATTTTATTCCTCTTTTATGTATTTATAAATATAAGCATGGAAATAATTCATTCCTATATATACATCTGTGTGACGGGAAGAATTTTTTCTGTTTTATTTTTAAATTTTATTTTTTAAAATTTTGAAATTTAATTTTATTTATGTTTTTATACAGCACATTATTATTAGTTATGTATTTTATGCATATACATGTATACAGGTCAATCCCAATTTCCCAACTCATCCCACCACCACCACCCCATGGCATCCCACACTTGGTGTCCATACGTTTGTTCTCTACCTCTGTGTCTCTATTTCTTCCCTGCCAACCAGTTCATCTCTACCATTTTTTTAGGTTCCACATATATGCATTAATATACAATATTTGTTTTCCTCTTTCTGACTTACTTCATTCTGTATGACAGTCTCTCGATCCATCGATGTCTCTACAAATGACCCAGTTTCATTCCTTTTTATGGCCGAGTAATATTACACTTCATATATGTACCACATCTTTATCCATTCATCTGTCTGTGGGCATTTAGGTTGCTTCCATTACCTGGCTATTGTAAATAGTGCTGCAACGAACATTGTGGTGAATGTGCCTTTTTGAAATACGGTTTTCTCTGGGTATATGCCCAGAAGTGGGATTGCTGGATCAGATGGTAATTCTATTTCTAATTTTTTTAAGGAAACTCCATACTGTTCTCCATAGTGACTGTATCAATTTACATTCCCACCAATAGTGGAAGAGGGCTCCTTTTGTCCACACCCTCCCAAGAATTGGTTGTTTGTAGATTTTCTGATGATGCCGATTCTAAGAGGTGTGAAGTGATACCTGATTGTAGTTTTCATTTGCATTTCTCTAATAATTAGTGCTGTTGAGCAGCTTTTCATGTGCGTCTTGGCCATGTCTGTGTCTCCTTTGAAGAAACGTCTCTTTAGATCTTCTGCCCATTTTTTGGGGGTTGTTTGTTTTTTTAATATTAAGCTGCATGAGCTGTTTATATATATTGAAGATTAAACCTCTGTCCATTGATTCATCTGGAACGATTTTCGCCCATTCTGTGGGATGCCTTTTTCCATTCCCGTGTTTTTTAACAAAAAAGGAAAGAAAGGAAAAGAAGCAGAACACTAATGTGCGTAAAATATGCCTTTTGAAACGGTCGTTTTGAAATATGGACGTCCTTTGAATTTTTTGGTCGATATGTGACCCCAGGATTTGTTTTCAGGGCAGGTGTCATTTACAGGCCTGCAATGATTTTGAATATCAACTGACCATTAGCGCTGGGATTAAAGCTGCTGTTGTGTGAAACGGCCACAAGGTGGCAGCAGTTCACCCTTACCAAATCTGGTTACTAGGGCAAGAGAGCCTCAGTGGAAGTGGTGTTCTAGATTGGAGTTTAGAATGGAATGTGCCAGGAGAAAGCCCCTCACGTTTGTCTCACTACTTCTTGTTCGTGTTTTTAATTTAATTTTTTATTTTTTATTACAGCAAGTTTGATTACAAAGTTTGGCTTGTTGTAGGTGTGGAAGATGTGGTTCTTTTACACATATACAGATGACTGTTCTTCCTGGGATCCTTTTCCCATGTACGTTATGACAGAATGTTGAGTCGTCCTCTCTTGGTATTCTGTAGGTCTTTGGTGATTATATATGTCACCTGTGTTTGTATATATCTGTTAACCCCGATATCGTAATGAAACCAATCCTCACACCTTTCCATTGGTGAACCATAAGTTTGTTTAATGAATCTGTGATTGCCCTTCTCCGTGGAAATATCTGCCCTGGTATCCATTTTTAGGTAACACCTATAAGTGATATGATATGATATGTGTCTTTCACTTTCTGACTTACTACAAGTCACGTGATTACTTCTAGACTCATCTACGGTGCTGCAAATGGCATTGTGTCCTTTTCTTCCTTGGCTTCTCTTCTGCCTTAGCGGGGTCCATTTTCAACAATGTGATTCCCTGAGGGTTGTGGATTAGCTGACCTGGGCAGCCTTACCCTGCCGGCCCGCCCTCCCCAGGTGTGCCTCGTTGAGGTCAATATAAACAGAGCTCCAGGCAGCAATAGCCCCTGAAGCTGTGCCTGACTCCATATTCTCTGCCCCGTCAGCAGTCTCGGGGCTGTGCTGGTGGGAGGGAATGTGGGGCCACAGCATTGTGGGTGGCTCGGTGTGAGTGGGGTTCTGCTGGCCTTTCTGCTGGAGTTGTCAGGCTGCCGCCTGTAAAGAAGAGGATGTGTCACCCATACTTTCTGCTGGAATTTCTCTCCGGACAGAGGTGAGGAAGGAAAACAGCAGTGGGGGCCGGGACAGGAGGGGTATCTCAGGCAGGGCAATGGAAAGCTTCTGGAAGAGCGCCCGGGGCCAGGACCACCCTGGCTGGCCTGCAGGCACCAAGTTGGCCTGCGTGCTGTCGCTGGTGTGGCTCCACGGTCCTTCCTCTAGGCTTTCAAGCCCTTGTACATATTCAGGTGTTGTACCTGGAATGGGTTGGAACAGTTCAGCAGCAGCTGGCCTGGGGCTCAGCTGACGTTTACTCACAGATGCCTCGGCACGGTCCCCCAGCTTTGCAATGAGGACGCTCCTTGCGTGGTGGGTGGGTTGCTGGCTGTATGGGAGATGGTTCCCCACCTCTGACCAATTTTAGAATTGTTTACCACTGGAGCAAGTGCCCTGATAGGGTTTTCCTCTGTATAACTCGTGGGTTCAGCTTTTTTTTTTCTTTTATGGTTCAAGTTAGATTTTATTCCTCTTTTATGTATTTATAGATATAAGCATGGAAATAATTCATTCCTATAAATACATCTGTGTGACGGGAAGAACGTTTTTCTGTTTTATTTTTAAATTTTATTTTTTAAAATTTTGAAATTTAATTTTATTTATTTTTTTTATACAGCACGTTATTATTGGTTATGTATTTTATGCATATACATGTATACAAGTCAATCCCAAACTCCCAACTCATCCCACCACCACCACCCCATGGCTTCCCACACTTGGTGTCCATACGTTTGTTCTCTACCTCTGTGTCTCTATTTCTTCCCTGCAAACCAGTTCATCTGTACCATTTTTAGGCTCCACATATATGCATTAATATAGAATATTTGTTTTCCTCTTTCTGACTTACTTCGTTCTGTATGACAGTCTCTCGATCCATCGATGTCTCTACAAATGACCCAGTTTCATTCCTTTTTATGGCCGAGTCATATTCCATTTCATATATGTACCACCTCTTTATCCATTCATCTGTCTGTGGGCATTTAGGTGCTTCCATTACGTGGCTATTGTAAATAGTGCTGCAGCCTACATTGTGGTGAATGTGCCTTTTTGAAATACGGTTTTCTCTGGGTATATGCCCAGAAGTGGGATTGCTGGATCAGATGGTAATTCTATTTCTAGTTTTTTTAAGGAAACTCCATACTGTTCTCCATAGTGACTGTATCAATTTACATTCCCACCAATAGTGGAAGAGGGCTCCTTTTGTCCACACCCTCCCCAGAATTGGTTGTTTGTAGATATTCTGATGATGCCGATTCTAACAGGTGTGAGGTGATACCTCATTGTGGTTTTGATTTGCATTTCTCTAATAATTAGTGCTGTTGAGCAGCTTTTCATGTGCGTCTTGGCCATCTCTGTGTCTTCTTTGAAGAAACGTCTCTTTAGATCTTCTGCCCATTTTTGTATTGGGTTGTTTGTTTTTTTAATATTAAGCTGCATGTGTTGTTTATATATATTGGAGATTAAACCTCTGTCCTTTGATACGTCTGCAACTATTTTCGCCCATTCTGAGGGATGCCTTTTTCCATTCCCGTGTTTTTTAACAAAAAAGGAAAGAAAGGAAAAGAAGCAGAACACTAATGTGCGTAAAATATGCCTTTTGAAACGGTCGTTTTGAAATATGGACGTCCTTTGAATTTTTTGGTCGATATGTGACCCCAGGATTTGTTTTCAGGGCAGGTGTCATTTACAGGCCTGCAATGATTTTGAATATCAACTGACCATTAGCGTTGGGATTAAAGCTGCTGTTGTGTGAAACGGCCACAAGGTGGCAGCAGTTCACCCTTACCAAATCTGGTTACTAGGGCAAGAGAGCCTCAGTGGAAGTGGTGTTCTAGATTGGAGTTTAGAATGGAATGTGCCAGGAGAAAGCCCCTCACGTTTGTCTCACTACTTCTTGTTCGTGTTTTTAATTTAATTTTTTATTTCTTATTACAGCAAGTTTGATTACAAAGTTTGGCTTGTTGTAGGTGTGGAAGATGTGGTTCTTTTACACATATACAGATGACTGTTCTTCCTGGGATCCTTTTCCCATGCACGTTATGACAGAATGTTGAGTAGTCCTCTCTTGGTATTCTGTAGGACTTTGGTGATTATATATGTCACCTGTGTTTGTATATGTCTGTTAACCCCGATATCGTAATGAAACCAATCCTCACACCTTTCCATTGGTGAACCATAACTTTGTTTAATGAATCTGTGATTGCCCTTCTCCGTGGAAATATCTGCCCTGGTATCCATTTTTAGGTAACACCTATAAGTGATATGATATGATATATGTCTTTCACTTTCTGACTTACTACAAGTCACGTGATTACTTCTAGACTCATCTACGGTGCTGCAAATGGCATTGTGTCCTTTTTTTCCTTGGCTTCTCTTCTGCCTTAGCGGGGTCCATTTTCAACAATGTGATTCCCTGAGGGTTGTGGAATTAGCTGACCTTGGCAGCTTTACCCTCCCGGCCCTCCCTCTCCAGGTGTGCCTCGTTGAGGTCAATATAAACAGAGCTCCAAGCAGCAATAGCCCCTGAAGCTGTGCCTGACTCCATATTCTCTGCCCCGTCAGCAGTCTCGGGGCTGTGCTGGTGGGAGGGAGTGAGGGGCCACAGCTTTGTGGGTGGCCCGGTGTGAGTGGGGTTCTGCTGGCCTTTCTGCAGGAGTTGCCAGGCTGCCGCCTGTAAAGAAGAGGATGTGTCACCCATACCTTCCGCTGGAATTTCTCTTCAGACAGAGGTGAGGAAGGAAAAAAGCAGTGGGGGCCGGGACAGGAGGGGTATCTCAGGCAGGGCAATGGAAAGCTTCCGGAAGAGCGACCGGGGCCAGGACCACCCTGGCTGGCCTGCAGGCACCAAGTTGGCCTGCGTGCTGTCGCTGGTGTGGCTCCACGGTCCTTCCTCTAGGCTTTCAAGCCCTTGTACATATTCAGGTGTTTTACGTGGAAAGGGTGGGAACAGTTCAGCAGCAGCTGGCCTGGGGCTCAGCTCACGTTTACTCACAGATGCCTTGGCACGGTCCCCCAGCTTTGCAATGAGGATGCTCCTTGCGTGGGGGGTGGGTTGCTGGCTGTATGGGAGATGGTTCCCCACCTCTGACCAATTTCAGAATTGTTTACCGCTGGACCAAGTGCCGTGATAGGGTTTTCCTCTGTATAACTCGTGGGTTCACTTTTTTTTTTCTTTTATGGTTCAAGTTAGATTTTATTCCTCTTTTATGTATTTATAAATATAAGCATGGAAATAATTCATTCCTATATATACATCTGTGTGACGGGAAGAATTTTTTCTGTTTTATTTTTAAATTTTATTTTTTAAAATTTTGAAATTTAATTTTATTTATGTTTTTATACAGCACATTATTATTAGTTATGTATTTTATGCATATACATGTATACAGGTCAATCCCAATTTCCCAACTCATCCCACCACCACCACCCCATGGCATCCCACACTTGGTGTCCATACGTTTGTTCTCTACCTCTGTGTCTCTATTTCTTCCCTGCCAACCAGTTCATCTCTACCATTTTTTTAGGTTCCACATATATGCATTAATATACAATATTTGTTTTCCTCTTTCTGACTTACTTCATTCTGTATGACAGTCTCTCGATCCATCGATGTCTCTACAAATGACCCAGTTTCATTCCTTTTTATGGCCGAGTAATATTACACTTCATATATGTACCACATCTTTATCCATTCATCTGTCTGTGGGCATTTAGGTTGCTTCCATTACCTGGCTATTGTAAATAGTGCTGCAACGAACATTGTGGTGAATGTGCCTTTTTGAAATACGGTTTTCTCTGGGTATATGCCCAGAAGTGGGATTGCTGGATCAGATGGTAATTCTATTTCTAATTTTTTTAAGGAAACTCCATACTGTTCTCCATAGTGACTGTATCAATTTACATTCCCACCAATAGTGGAAGAGGGCTCCTTTTGTCCACACCCTCCCAAGAATTGGTTGTTTGTAGATTTTCTGATGATGCCGATTCTAAGAGGTGTGAAGTGATACCTGATTGTAGTTTTCATTTGCATTTCTCTAATAATTAGTGCTGTTGAGCAGCTTTTCATGTGCGTCTTGGCCATGTCTGTGTCTCCTTTGAAGAAACGTCTCTTTAGATCTTCTGCCCATTTTTTGGGGGTTGTTTGTTTTTTTAATATTAAGCTGCATGAGCTGTTTATATATATTGAAGATTAAACCTCTGTCCATTGATTCATCTGGAACGATTTTCGCCCATTCTGTGGGATGCCTTTTTCCATTCCCGTGTTTTTTAACAAAAAAGGAAAGAAAGGAAAAGAAGCAGAACACTAATGTGCGTAAAATATGCCTTTTGAAACGGTCGTTTTGAAATATGGACGTCCTTTGAATTTTTTGGTCGATATGTGACCCCAGGATTTGTTTTCAGGGCAGGTGTCATTTACAGGCCTGCAATGATTTTGAATATCAACTGACCATTAGCGCT
Organism: Mesoplodon mirus; assembly: GCF_964341445.2. Lineage (NCBI taxonomy): Eukaryota > Metazoa > Chordata > Mammalia > Artiodactyla > Ziphiidae > Mesoplodon > Mesoplodon mirus. The sequence goes on from NC_138984.1 coordinate 126,400,547, forward strand.
GGGATTAAAGCTGCTGTTGTGTGAAACGGCCACAAGGTGGCAGCAGTTCACCCTTACCAAATCTGGTTACTAGGGCAAGAGAGCCTCAGTGGAAGTGGTGTTCTAGATTGGAGTTTAGAATGGAATGTGCCAGGAGAAAGCCCCTCACGTTTGTCTCACTACTTCTTGTTCGTGTTTTTAATTTAATTTTTTATTTTTTATTACAGCAAGTTTGATTACAAAGTTTGGCTTGTTGTAGGTGTGGAAGATGTGGTTCTTTTACACATATACAGATGACTGTTCTTCCTGGGATCCTTTTCCCATGTACGTTATGACAGAATGTTGAGTCGTCCTCTCTTGGTATTCTGTAGGTCTTTGGTGATTATATATGTCACCTGTGTTTGTATATATCTGTTAACCCCGATATCGTAATGAAACCAATCCTCACACCTTTCCATTGGTGAACCATAAGTTTGTTTAATGAATCTGTGATTGCCCTTCTCCGTGGAAATATCTGCCCTGGTATCCATTTTTAGGTAACACCTATAAGTGATATGATATGATATGTGTCTTTCACTTTCTGACTTACTACAAGTCACGTGATTACTTCTAGACTCATCTACGGTGCTGCAAATGGCATTGTGTCCTTTTCTTCCTTGGCTTCTCTTCTGCCTTAGCGGGGTCCATTTTCAACAATGTGATTCCCTGAGGGTTGTGGATTAGCTGACCTGGGCAGCCTTACCCTGCCGGCCCGCCCTCCCCAGGTGTGCCTCGTTGAGGTCAATATAAACAGAGCTCCAGGCAGCAATAGCCCCTGAAGCTGTGCCTGACTCCATATTCTCTGCCCCGTCAGCAGTCTCGGGGCTGTGCTGGTGGGAGGGAATGTGGGGCCACAGCATTGTGGGTGGCTCGGTGTGAGTGGGGTTCTGCTGGCCTTTCTGCTGGAGTTGTCAGGCTGCCGCCTGTAAAGAAGAGGATGTGTCACCCATACTTTCTGCTGGAATTTCTCTCCGGACAGAGGTGAGGAAGGAAAACAGCAGTGGGGGCCGGGACAGGAGGGGTATCTCAGGCAGGGCAATGGAAAGCTTCTGGAAGAGCGCCCGGGGCCAGGACCACCCTGGCTGGCCTGCAGGCACCAAGTTGGCCTGCGTGCTGTCGCTGGTGTGGCTCCACGGTCCTTCCTCTAGGCTTTCAAGCCCTTGTACATATTCAGGTGTTGTACCTGGAATGGGTTGGAACAGTTCAGCAGCAGCTGGCCTGGGGCTCAGCTGACGTTTACTCACAGATGCCTCGGCACGGTCCCCCAGCTTTGCAATGAGGACGCTCCTTGCGTGGTGGGTGGGTTGCTGGCTGTATGGGAGATGGTTCCCCACCTCTGACCAATTTTAGAATTGTTTACCACTGGAGCAAGTGCCCTGATAGGGTTTTCCTCTGTATAACTCGTGGGTTCAGCTTTTTTTTTTCTTTTATGGTTCAAGTTAGATTTTATTCCTCTTTTATGTATTTATAGATATAAGCATGGAAATAATTCATTCCTATAAATACATCTGTGTGACGGGAAGAACGTTTTTCTGTTTTATTTTTAAATTTTATTTTTTAAAATTTTGAAATTTAATTTTATTTATTTTTTTTATACAGCACGTTATTATTGGTTATGTATTTTATGCATATACATGTATACAAGTCAATCCCAAACTCCCAACTCATCCCACCACCACCACCCCATGGCTTCCCACACTTGGTGTCCATACGTTTGTTCTCTACCTCTGTGTCTCTATTTCTTCCCTGCAAACCAGTTCATCTGTACCATTTTTAGGCTCCACATATATGCATTAATATAGAATATTTGTTTTCCTCTTTCTGACTTACTTCGTTCTGTATGACAGTCTCTCGATCCATCGATGTCTCTACAAATGACCCAGTTTCATTCCTTTTTATGGCCGAGTCATATTCCATTTCATATATGTACCACCTCTTTATCCATTCATCTGTCTGTGGGCATTTAGGTGCTTCCATTACGTGGCTATTGTAAATAGTGCTGCAGCCTACATTGTGGTGAATGTGCCTTTTTGAAATACGGTTTTCTCTGGGTATATGCCCAGAAGTGGGATTGCTGGATCAGATGGTAATTCTATTTCTAGTTTTTTTAAGGAAATTCCATACTGTTCTCCATAGTGACTGTATCAATTTACATTCCCACCAATAGTGGAAGAGGGCTCCTTTTGTCCACACCCTCCCCAGAATTGGTTGTTTGTAGATATTCTGATGATGCCGATTCTAACAGGTGTGAGGTGATACCTCATTGTGGTTTTGATTTGCATTTCTCTAATAATTAGTGCTGTTGAGCAGCTTTTCATGTGCGTCTTGGCCATCTCTGTGTCTTCTTTGAAGAAACGTCTCTTTAGATCTTCTGCCCATTTTTGTATTGGGTTGTTTGTTTTTTTAATATTAAGCTGCATGTGTTGTTTATATATATTGGAGATTAAACCTCTGTCCTTTGATTCGTCTGCATCTATTTTCGCCCATTCTGAGGGATGCCTTTTTGCATTCCCGTGTTTTTTAACAAAAAAGGAAAGAAAGGAAAAGAAGCAGAACACTAATGTGCGTAAAATATGCCTTTTGAAATGGTCGTTTTGAAATATGGACGTCCTTTGAATTTTTTGGTCGATATGTGACCCCAGGATTTGTTTTCAGGGCAGGTGTCATTTACAGGCCTGCAATGATTTTGAATATCAACTGACCATTAGCGTTGGGATTAAAGCTGCTGTTGTGTGAAACGGCCACAAGGTGGCAGCAGTTCACCCTTACCAAATCTGGTTACTAGGGCAAGAGAGCCTCAGTGGAAGTGGTGTTCTAGATTGGAGTTTAGAATGGAATGTGCCAGGAGAAAGCCCCTCACGTTTGTCTCACTACTTCTTGTTCGTGTTTTTAATTTAATTTTTTATTTCTTATTACAGCAAGTTTGATTACAAAGTTTGGCTTGTTGTAGGTGTGGAAGATGTGGTTCTTTTACACATATACAGATGACTGTTCTTCCTGGGATCCTTTTCCCATGTACGTTATGACAGAATGTTGAGTCGTCCTCTCTTGGTATTCTGTAGGTCTTTGGTGATTATATATGTCACCTGTGTTTGTATATGTCTGTTAACCCCGATATCGTAATGAAACCAATCCTCACACCTTTCCATTGGTGAACCATAAGTTTGTTTAATGAATCTGTGATTGCCCTTCTCCGTGGAAATATCTGCCCTGGTATCCATTTTTAGGTAACACCTATAAGTGATATGATATGATATGTGTCTTTCACTTTCTGACTTACTACAAGTCACGTGATTACTTCTAGACTCATCTACGGTGCTGCAAATGGCATTGTGTCCTTTTTTTCCTTGGCTTCTCTTCTGCCTTAGCGGGGTCCATTTTCAACAATGTGATTCCCTGAGGGTTGTGGATTAGCTGACCTGGGCAGCCTTACCCTGCCTGCCCGCCCTCCCCAGGTATGCCTCGTTGAGGTCAATATAAACAGAGCTCCAGGCAGCAATAGCCCCTGAAGCTGTGCCTGACTCCATATTCTCTGCCCCGTCAGCAGTCTCGGGGCTGTGCTGGTGGGAGGGAGTGAGGGGCCACAGCTTTGTGGGTGGCCCGGTGTGAGTGGGGTTCTGCTGGCCTTTCTGCAGGAGTTGCCAGGCTGCCGCCTGTAAAGAAGAGGATGTGTCACCCATACCTTCCGCTGGAATTTCTCTCCAGACAGAGGTGAGGAAGGAAAAAAGCAGTGGGGGCCGGGACAGGAGGGGTATCTCAGGCAGGGCAATGGAAAGCTTCTGGAAGAGCGCCAGGGTCCAGGACCACCCTGGCTGCCCTGCAGGCACCAAGTTGGCCTGCGTGCTGTCGCTGGTGTGGCTCCACGGTCCTTCCTCTAGGCTTTCAAGCCCTTGTACATATTCAGGTGTTTTACCTGGAAAGGGTGGGAACAGTTCAGCAGCAGCTGGCCTGGGGCTCAGCTCACGTTTACTCACAGATGCCTCGGCACTGTCCCCCAGCTTTGCAATGAGGATGCTCCTTGCGTGGGGGGTGGGTTGCTGGCTGTATGGGTGATGGTTCCCCACCTCTGACCAATTTCAGAATTTTTTACCACTGGAGCAAGTGCCCTGATAGTGTTTTCCTCTGTATAACTCGTGGGTTCAGGTTTTTTTTTTCTTTTATGGTTCAAGTTAGATTTTATTCCTCTTTTATGTATTTATTGATATAAGCATGGAAATAATTCATTCCTATAAATACATCTGTGTGACGGGAAGAACATTTTTCTGTTTTATTTTTAAATTTTATTCTTTAAAATTTTGAAATTTAATTTATTTAATTTTTTAATACAGCACGTTCTTATTATTTATGTATTTTATGCATATACATATATACAGGTCAATCACAATCTCCCAACTCATCCCACCACCACCAACCCATGGCTTCCCACACTTGGTGTCCATACGTTTGTTCTCTACCTCTGTGTCTCTATTTCTTCCCTGCAAACCAGTTCATCTGTACCATTTTTAGGCTCCACATATATGCATTAATATACAATATTTGTTTTCCTCTTTCTGACTTACTTCATTCTGTATGACAGTCTCTCGATCCATCGATGTCTCTACAAATGACACAGTTTCATTCCTTTTTATGGCCGAGTAATATTCCATTTTATATATGTACCACATCTTTATCAATTCATCTGTCTGTGGGCATTTAGTTTGCTTCCATTACCTGGCTATTGTAAATAGTGCTGCAACGAACATTGTGGTGAATGTGCCTTTTTGAAATGCGGTTTTCTCTGGGTATAGGCCCAGAAGTGCGATTGCTGGATCAGATGGTAATTCTATTTCTAATTTTTTTAAGGAAACTCCATACTGTTCTCCATAGTGACTGTATCAATTTACATTCCCACCAATAGTGGAAGAGGGCTCCTTTTGTCCACACCCTCCCCAGAATTGGTTGTTTGTAGATTTTCTGATGATGCCGATTCTAACAGGTGTGAGGTGATACCTCATTGTAGTTTTGATTTGCATTTCTCTAATAATTAGTGCTGTTGAGCAGCTCTTCATGTGTGTCTTGGCCATCTCTGTGTCTCCTTTGAAGAAACGTCTCTTTAGATCTTCTGCCCAATTTTTGGGGGTTGTTTGTTTTTTTAATATTAAGCTGCATGAGCTGTTTATATATATTGGAGATTAAACCTCTGTCCATTGATTCGTCTGCAACGATTTTCGCCCATTCTGTGGGATGCCTTTTTCCATTCCCGTGTTTTTTAACAAAAAAGGAAAGAAAGGAAAAGAAGCAGAACACTAATGTGCGTAAAATATGCCTTTTGAAACGGTCGTTTTGAAATATGGACGTCCTTTGAATTTTTTGGTCGATATGTGACCCCAGGATTTGTTTTCAGGGCAGGTGTCATTTACAGGCCTGCAATGATTTTGAATATCAACTGACCATTAGCTTTGGGATTAAAGCTGCTGTTGTGTGAAACGGCCACAAGGTGGCAGCAGTTCACCCTTACCAAATCTGGTTACTAGGGCAAGAGAGCCTCAGTGGAAGTGGTGTTCTAGATTGGAGTTTAGAATGGAATGTGCCAGGAGAAAGCCCCTCACGTTTGTCTCACTACTTCTTGTTCGTGTTTTTAATTTAATTTTTTATTTTTTATTACAGCAAGTTTGATTACAATGTTTGGCTTGTTGTAGGTGTGGAAGATGTGGTTCTTTTACACATATACAGATGACTGTTCTTCCTGGGATCCTTTTCCCATGTACGTTATGACAGAATGTTGAGTCGTCCTCTCTTGGTATTCTGTAGGTGTTTGGTGATTATATATGTCACCTGTGTTTGTATATGTCTGTTGACCCCGATATCGTAATGAAACCAATCCTCACACCTTTCCATTGGTGAACCATAAGTTTGTTTAATGAATCTGTGATTGCCCTTCTCCGTGGAAATATCTGCCCTGGTATCCATTTTTAGGTAACACCTATAAGTGATATGATATGATATGTGTCTTCCACTTTCTGACTTACTACAAGTCACGTGATTACTTCTAGACTCATCTACGGTGCTGCAAATGGCATTGTTTCCTTTTTTTCCTTGGCTTCTCTTCTGCCTTAGCGGGGTCCATTTTCAACAATGTGATTCCCTGAGGGTTGTGGATTAGCTGACCTGGGCAGCCTTACCCTGCCGCCACGCCCTCCCCAGGTGTGCCTCGTTGAGGTCAATATAAACAGAGCTCCAGGCAGCAATAGCCCCTGAAGCTGTGCCTGACTCCATATTCTCTGCCCCGTCAGCAGTCTCGGGACTGTGCTGGTGGGAGGGAGTGAGGGGCCACAGCTTTGTGGGTGGCCCGGTGTGAGTGGGGTTCTGCTGGCCTTTCTGCAGGAGTTGCCAGGCTGCCGCCTGTAAAGAAGAGGATGTGTCACCCATACCTTCCGCTGGAATTTCTCTCCAGACAGAGGTGAGGAAGGAAAAAAGCAGTGGGGGCCGGGACAGGAGGGGTATCTCAGGCAGGGCAATGGAAAGCTTCTGGAAGAACGCCCGGGGCCAGGACCACCCTGGCTGGCCTGCAGGCACCAAGTTGGCCTGCGTGCTGTCGCTGGTGTGGCTCCACGGTCCTTCCTCTAGGCTTTCAAGCCCTTGTACATATTCAGGTGTTTTACCTGGAAAGGGTGGGAACAGTTCAGCAGCAGCTGGCCTGGGGCTCAGCTCACGTTTACTCACAGATGCCTCGGCACTGTCCCCCAGGTTTGCAATGAGGACGCTCCTTGCTTGGGGGGTGGGTTGCTGGCTGTTTGGGAGATGGTTCCCCACCTCTGACCAATTTCAGAATTGTTTACCACTGGAGCAAGTGCCCTGATAGGGTTTTCCTTTGTATAACTCGTGGGTTCAGGTTTTTTTTTTTCTTTTATGGTTCAAGTTAGATTTTATTCCTCTTTTATGTATTTATAGATATAAGCATGGAAATAATTCGTTCCTATAAATACATCTGTGTGACGGGAAGAACTTTTTTCTGTTTTATTTTTAAATTTTATTTTTTAAAATTTTGAAATTTAATTTTATTTATTTTTTTATACAGCACGTTAAAATTAGTTATGTATTTTATGCATATACATATATAGAGGTCAATCCCAAATTCCCAACTTATCCCACCACCACCACCCCATGGCTTCCCAAACTTGGTGTCCATACGTTTGTTCTCTACCTCTGTGTCTCTATTTCTTCCCTGCAAAACAGTTCATCTGTACCATTTTTAGGCTCCTCATATATGCATTAATATACAATATTTGTTTTCCTCTTTCTGACTTAATTCATTCTGTATGATAGTCTCTCGATCCATCGATGTCTCTACAAATGACCCAGTTTCTTTCCTTTTTATGGCCGAGTAATATTCCATTTTATATATGTACCACATCTTTATCCATTCATCTGTCTGTGGGCATTTAGGTTGCTTCCATTACCTGGCTATTGTAAATAGTGCTGCAACGAACATTGTGGTGAATGTGCCTTTTTGATTTACCGTTTTCTCTGGGTATATGCCCTGAAGTGGGATTGCTGGATCAGATGGTAATTCTATTTCTAGTTTTTTTAAGGAAACTCCATACTGTTCTCCATAGTGACTGTATCAATTTACATTCCCACCAATAGTGGAAGAGGGCTCCTTTTGTCCACACCCTCCCCAGAATTGGTTGTTTGTAGATTTTCTGATGATGCCGCTTCTAACAGGTGTGAGGTGATACCTCATTGTAGTTTTGATTTGCATTTCTCTAATAATTAGTGCTGTGGAGCAGCTTTTCATGTGCGTCTTGGCCATCTCTGTGTCTCCTTTGAAGAATCGTCTCTTTAGATCTTCTGCCCATTTTTTTTGGGTTGTTTGTTTTTTTTAATATTAAGCTGCATGAGCTGTTTATATATATTGGAGATTAAACCTCTGTCCATTGATTCGTCTGCAACGATTTTCGCCCATTCTGAGGGATGCCTTTTTCCATTCCCGTGTTTTTTAACAGAAAAGGAAAGAAAGGAAAAGAAGCAGAACACTAATGTGCATAAAATATGCCTTTTGAAACGGTCGTTTTGAAATATGGACGTCCTTTGAATTTTTTGGTCGATATGTGACCCCAGGATTTGTTTTCAGGGCAAGTGTCATTTACAGGCCTGCAATGATTTTGAATATCAACTGACCATTAGCGTTGGGATTAAAGCTGCTGTTGTGTGAAACGGCCACAAGGTGGCAGCAGTTCAACCTTACCAAATCTGGTTACTAGGGCAAGAGAGCCTCAGTGGAAGTGGTGTTCTAGATTGGAGTTTAGAATGGAATATGCCAGGAGAAAGCCCCTCACGTTTGTCTCACTACTTCTTGTTCGTGTTTTTAATTTAATTTTTTATTTTTTATTACAGCAAGTTTGATTACAATGTTTGGATTGTTGTAGGTGTGGAAGATGTGGTTCTTTTACACATATACAGATGACTGTTCTTCCTGGGATCCTTTTCCCATGTACGTTATGACAGAATGTTGAGTAGTCCTCTCTTGGTATTCTGTAGGTCTTTGGTGATTATATATGTCACCTGTGTTTGTATATGTCTGTTAACCCCAATATCGTAATGAAACCAATCCTCACACCTTTCCATTGGTGAAACATAAGTTTGTTTAATGAATCTGTGATTGCCCTTCTCCGTGGAAATATCTGCCCTGGTATCCATTTTTAGGTAACACCTATAAGTGATATGATATGATATGTGTCTTTCACTTTCTGACTTACTACAAGTCACGTGATTACTTCTAGACTCATCTACGGTGCTGCAAATGGCATTGTGTCCTTTTATTCCTTGGCTTCTCTTCTGCCTTAGCGAGGTCCATTTTCAACAATGTGATTCCTTGAGGGTTGTGGATTAGCTGACCTGGGCAGCCTTACACTGCCGGCCCGCCCTCCCCAGGTGTGCCTCGTTGAGGTCAATATAAACAGCGCTCCAGGCAACAATAGCCCCTGAAGCTGTGCCTGACTCCATATTCTCTGCCCCGTCAGCAGTCTCGGGGTTGTGCTGGTGGGAGGGAGGGAGGGGCCACAGCTTTGTGGGTGGCCCGGTGTGAGTGGGGTTCTGCTGGCCTTTCTGCAGGAGTTGCCAGGCTGCCGCCTGTAAAGAAGAGGATGTGTCACCCATACCTTCCGATGGAATTTCTCTCCGGACAGAGGTGATGAAGGAAAAAAGCAGTGGAGTCCGGGACAGGAGGGGAATCACAGGCAGGGCAATGGAAAGCTTCTGGAAGAGCGCCCGGGGCCAGGACCACCCTGGCTGGCCTGCAGGCACCAAGTTGGCCTGTGTGCTGTCGCTGGTGTGGCTCCACGGTCCTTCCTCTAGGCTTTCAAGCCCTTGTACATATTCAGGTGTTTTACCTGGAATGGGTGGGAACAGTTCAGCAGCATCTGGCCTGGGGCTCAGCTCTCCATTACTCACAGATGCCTCGGCACGGTCCCCCAGCTTTGCAAAGAGGACGCTCCTTGCATGGGGTGTGGGTTGCTGGCTGTATGGGAGATGGTTCCCCACCTCTGACCAATTTCAGAATTGTTTACCGCTGGAGCAAGTGCCGTGATAGGGTTTTCCTCTGTATAACTCGTGGGTTCGCTTTTTTTTTCTTTTATGGTTCAAGTTAGATTTTATTCCTCTTTTATGTATTTATAGATATAAGCATGGAAATAATTCATTCCTATAAATATATCTGTGTGACCCGAAGTATTTTTTCTGTTTTATTTTTAAATTTTATATTTTAAAATTTTGAAATTTAATTTTATTTATGTTTTTATACAGTAGGTTATTATTAGTTATGTATTTTATGCATATACATGTATACAGGTCAATCCCAATCTCCCAACTCATCACACCACCACCACCCCATGGCTTCCCACACTTGGTGTCCATACGTTTGTTCTCTACCTCTGTGTCTCTATGTCTTTCCTGCAAACCAGTTCATCTGTACCATTTTTTTAGGTTCCACATATTTGCATTAATATCCAATATTTGTTTTCCTCTTTCTGACTTACTTCATTCTGTATGACAGTCTCTCGATCCATCGATGTCTCTACAAATGACCCAGTTTCATTCCTTTTTATGGCCGAGTAATATTCCATTTCATATATGTACCACATCTTTATCCATTCATCTGTCTGTGGGAATTTAGGTTGCTTCCATTACCTGTCTATTGTAAATAGTGCTGCAATGAACATTGTGGTGAATGTGCCTTTTTGATTTACGGTTTTCTTTGGGTATATGCCCAGAAGTGGGATTGCTGGATCAGATGGTAATTCTATTTCTAGTTTTTATAAGGAAACTCCATACTGTTCTCCATAGTGACTATCAATTTACATTCCCACCAATAGTGGAAGAGGGCTCCTTTTGTCCACACCCTCCCCAGAATTGGTTGTTTGTAGATTTTCTGATGATGCTGATTCTAACAGGTGTGACGTGATACCTCATTGTAGTTTTGATTTGCATTTCTCTAATAATTAGTGCTGTTGAGCAGCTTTTCATGGGCGTCTTGGCCATCTCTGTGTCTTCTTTGAAGAAACGTCTCTTTAGATCTTCTGCCCATTTTTGTATTGGGTTGTTTGTTTTTTTAATATTAAGCTGCATGAGTTGTTTATATATATTGGAGATTAAACCTCTGTCCATTGATTCGTCTGCAACGATTTTCACACATTCTGAGGGATGCTTTTTTCCATTCCCGTGTTTTTTAACAAAAAAGGAAAGAAAGGAAAAGAAGCAGAACACTAATGTGCGTAAAATATGCCTTTTGAAACGGTCGTTTTGAAATATGGACGTCCTTTGAATTTTTTGGTCGATATGTGACCCCAGGATTAGTTTTCAGGGCAGGTGTCATTTACAGGCCTGCAATGATTTTGAATATCAACTGACCATTAGCGTTGGGATTAAAGCTGCTGTTGTGTGAAACGGCCACAAGGTGGCAGCAGTTCACCCTTACCAAATCTGGTTACTAGGGCAAGGGAGCCTCAGTGGAAGTGGTGTTCTAGATTGGAATTTAGAATGGAATGTGACAGGAGAAATCCCCTCACGTTTGTCTCACTACATCTTGTTCGTGTTTTTAATTTAATTTTTTTTTTATTTTTTATTACAGCAAGTTTGATTACAATGTTTGGCTTGTTGTAGGTGTGGAAGATGTGGTTCTTTTACACATATACAGATGTCTGTTCTTCCTGGGATCCTTTTCCCATGTACGTTATGACAGAATGTTGAGTAGTCCTCCTTTGGTATTCTGTAGGTCTTTGGTGATTATATATGTCACCTGTGTTTGTATATGTCTGTTAACCCCGATATCGTAATGAAACCAATCCTCACACCTTTCCATTGGTGAAACATAAGTTTGTTTAATGAATCTGTGATTGCCCTTCTCCGTGGAAATATCTGCCCTGGTATCCATTTTTAGGTAACACCTATAAGTGATATGGTATGATATGTGTCTTTCACTTTCTGACTTACTACAAGTCACGTGATTACTTCTAGACTCATCTACGGTGCTGCAAATGGCATTGTGTCCTTTTTTCCCTTGGCTTCTCTTCTGCCTTAGCGGGGTCCATTTTCAACAATGTGATTCCCTGAGGGTTGTGGATTAGCTGACCTGGGCAGCCTTACCCTGCCGGCCCGCCCTCCCCAGGTGTGCCTCGTTGAGGTCAATATAAACAGCGCTCCAGGCAGCAATAGCCCCTGAAGCTGTCCCTGACTCCATATTCTCTGCCCCGTCAGCAGTCTCGGGGCTGTGCTGGTGGGAGGGAGGAAGGGGCCACAGCTTTGAGGGTGACCCGGTGTGAGTGGGGTTCTGCTGGCCTTTCTGCAGGAGTTGCCAGGCTGCCGCCTGTAAAGAAGAGGTTGTGTCACCCATACCTTCCGCTGGAATTTCTCTCCGGACAGAGGTGAGGAAGGAAAAAAGCAGTGGGGGCCGGGACAGGAGGGGTATCTCAGGCAGGGCAATGGAAAGGTTCTGGAAGAGCGCCCGGGGCCAGGACCACCCTGGCTGGCCTGCAGGCACCAAGTTGGCCTGCGTGCTGTCGCTGGTGTGGCTCCACGGTCCTTCCTCTAGGCTTTCAAGCCCTTGTACATATTCAAGTGTTTTACCTGGAAAGGGTGGGAACAGTTCAGCAGCAGCTGGCCTGGGGCTCAGCTCACGTTTACTCACAGATGCCTCGGCACTGTCCCCCAGGTTTGCAATGAGGACGCTCCTTGCTTGGGGGGTGGGTTGCTGGCTGTATGGGAGATGGTTCCCCACCTCTGACCAATTTCAGAATTGTTTACCACTGGAGCAAGTGCCCTGATAGGGTTTTCCTCTGTATAACTCGTGGGTTCAGGTTTTTTTTTTCTTTTATGGTTCAAGTTAGATTTTATTCCTCTTTTATGTATTTATAGATATAAGCATGGAAATAATTCGTTCCTATAAATACATCTGTGTGACGGGAAGAACTTTTTTCTGTTTTATTTTTAAATTTTATTTTTTAAAATTTTGAAATTTAATTTTATTTATTTTTTTATACAGCACGTTAAAATTAGTTATGTATTTTATGCATATACATGTATAGAGGTCAATCCCAAATTCCCAACTTATCCCACCACCACCACCCCATGGCTTCCCAAACTTGGTGTCCATACGTTTGTTCTCTACCTCTGTGTCTCTATTTCTTCCCTGCAAAACAGTTCATCTGTACCATTTTTAGGCTCCTCATATATGCATTAATATACAATATTTGTTTTCCTCTTTCTGACTTAATTCATTCTGTATGATAGTCTCTCGATCCATCGATGTCTCTACAAATGACCCAGTTTCTTTCCTTTTTATGGCCGAGTAATATTCCATTTTATATATGTACCACATCTTTATCCATTCATCTGTCTGTGGGCATTTAGGTTGCTTCCATTACCTGGCTATTGTAAATAGTGCTGCAACGAACATTGTGGTGAATGTGCCTTTTTGATTTACCGTTTTCTCTGGGTATATGCCCAGAAGTGGGATTGCTGGATCAGATGGTAATTCTATTTCTAGTTTTTTTAAGGAAACTCCATACTGTTCTCCATAGTGACTGTATCAATTTACATTCCCACCAATAGTGGAAGAGGGCTCCTTTTGTCCACACCCTCCCCAGAATTGGTTGTTTGTAGATTTTCTGATGATGCCGCTTCTAACAGGTGTGAGGTGATACCTCATTGTAGTTTTGATTTGCATTTCTCTAATAATTAGTGCTGTGGAGCAGCTTTTCATGTGCGTCTTGGCCATCTCTGTGTCTCCTTTGAAGAATCGTCTCTTTAGATCTTCTGCCCATTTTTTTTGGGTTGTTTGTTTTTTTTAATATTAAGCTGCATGAGCTGTTTATATATATTGGAGATTAAACCTCTGTCCATTGATTCGTCTGCAACGATTTTCGCCCATTCTGAGGGATGCCTTTTTCCATTCCCGTGTTTTTTAACAAAAAAGGAAAGAAAGGAAAAGAAGCAGAACACTAATGTGCGTAAAATATGCCTTTTGAAACGGTCGTTTTGAAATATGGACGTCCTTTGAATTTTTTGGTCGATATGTGACCCCAGGATTTGTTTTCAGGGCAGGTGTCATTTACAGGCCTGCAATGATTTTGAATATCAACTGACCATTAGCGTTGGGATTAAAGCTGCTGTTGTGTGAAACGGCCACAAGGTGGCAGCAGTTCAACCTTAACAAATCTGGTTACTAGGGCAAGAGAGCCTCAGTGGAAGTGGTGTTCTAGATTGGAGTTTAGAATGGAATATGCCAGGAGAAAGCCCCTCACGTTTGTCTCACTACTTCTTGTTCGTGTTTTTAATTTAATTTTTTATTTTTTATTACAGCAAGTTTGATTACAATGTTTGGATTGTTGTAGGTGTGGAAGATGTGGTTCTTTTACACATATACAGATGACTGTTCTTCCTGGGATCCTTTTCCCATGTACGTTATGACAGAATGTTGAGTAGTCCTCTCTTGGTATTCTGTAGGTCTTTGGTGATTATATATGTCACCTGTGTTTGTATATGTCTGTTAACCCCAATATCGTAATGAAACCAATCCTCACACCTTTCCATTGGTGAACCATAAGTTTGTTTAATGAATCTGTGATTGCCCTTCTCCGTGGAAATATCTGCCCTGGTATCCATTTTTAGGTAACACCTATAAGTGATATGATATGATATGTGTCTTTCACTTTCTGACTTACTACAAGTCACGTGATTACTTCTAGACTCATCTACGGTGCTGCAAATGGCATTGTGTCCTTTTTTTCCTTGGCTTCTCTTCTGCCTTAGCGAGGTCCATTTTCAACAATGTGATTCCTTGAGGGTTGTGGATTAGCTGACCTGGGCAGCCTTACCCTGCCGGCCCGCCCTCCCCAGGTGTGCCTCGTTGAGGTCAATATAAACAGCGCTCCAGGCAACAATAGCCCCTGAAGCTGTGCCTGACTCCATATTCTCTGCCCCGTCAGCAGTCTCGGGGCTGTGCTGGTGGGAGGGAGGGAGGGGCCACAGCTTTGTGGGTGGCCCGGTGTGAGTGGGGTTCTGCTGGCCTTTCTGCAGGAGTTGCCAGGCTGCCGCCTGTAAAGAAGAGGATGTGTCACCCATACCTTCCGATGGAATTTCTCTCCGGACAGAGGTGAGGAAGGAAAAAAGCAGTGGAGTCCGGGACAGGAGGGGAATCACAGGCAGGGCAATGGAAAGCTTCTGGAAGAGCGCCCGGGGCCAGGACCACCCTGGCTCGCCTGCAGGCACCAAGTTGGCCTGTGTGCTGTCGCTGGTGTGGCTCCACGGTCCTTCCTCTAGGCTTTCAAGCCCTTGTACATATTCAGGTGTTTTACCTGGAAAGGGTGGGAACAGTTCAGCAGCATCTGGCCTGGGGCTCAGCTCTCCATTACTCACAGATGCCTCGGCACGGTCCCCCAGCTTTGCAATGAGGACGCTCCTTGCGTGGGGTGTGGGTTGCTGGCTGTATGGGAGATGGTTCCCCACCTCTGACCAATTTCAGAATTGTTTACCGCTGGAGCAAGTGCCGTGATAGGGTTTTCCTCTGTATAACTCGTGGGTTCGCTTTTTTTTTTCTTTTATGGTTCAAGTTAGATTTTATTCCTCTTTTATGTATTTATAGATATAAGCATGGAAATAATTCATTCCTATAAATATATCTGTGTGACCCGAAGTATTTTTTCTGTTTTATTTTTAAATTTTATTTTTTAAAATTTTGAAATTTAATTTTATTTATGTTTTTATACAGTAGGTTATTATTAGTTATGTATTTTATGCATATACATGTATACAGGTCAATCCCAATCTCCCAACTCATCACACCACCACCACCCCATGGCTTCCCACACTTGGTGTCCATACGTTTGTTCTCTACCTCTGTGTCTCTATGTCTTTCCTGCAAACCAGTTCATCTGTACCATTTTTTTAGGTTCCACATATTTGCATTAATATCCAATATTTGTTTTCCTCTTTCTGACTTACTTCATTCTGTATGACAGTCTCTCGATCCATCGATGTCTCTACAAATGACCCAGTTTCATTCCTTTTTATGGCCGAGTAATATTCCATTTCATATATGTACCACATCTTTATCCATTCATCTGTCTGTGGGAATTTAGGTTGCTTCCATTACCTGTCTATTGTAAATAGTGCTGCAATGAACATTGTGGTGAATGTGCCTTTTTGATTTACGGTTTTCTTTGGGTATATGCCCAGAAGTGGGATTGCTGGATCAGATGGTAATTCTATTTCTAGTTTTTATAAGGAAACTCCATACTGTTCTCCATAGTGACTATCAATTTACATTCCCACCAATAGTGGAAGAGGGCTCCTTTTGTCCACACCCTCCCCAGAATTGGTTGTTTGTAGATTTTCTGATGATGCTGATTCTAACAGGTGTGACGTGATACCTCATTGTAGTTTTGATTTGCATTTCTCTAATAATTAGTGCTGTTGAGCAGCTTTTCATGGGCGTCTTGGCCATCTCTGTGTCTTCTTTGAAGAAACGTCTCTTTAGATCTTCTGCCCATTTTTGTATTGGGTTGTTTGTTTTTTTAATATTAAGCTGCATGAGTTGTTTATATATATTGGAGATTAAACCTCTGTCCATTGATTCGTCTGCAACGATTTTCACACATTCTGAGGGATGCTTTTTTCCATTCCCGTGTTTTTTAACAAAAAAGGAAAGAAAGGAAAAGAAGCAGAACACTAATGTGCGTAAAATATGCCTTTTGAAACGGTCGTTTTGAAATATGGACGTCCTTTGAATTTTTTGGTCGATATGTGACCCCAGGATTAGTTTTCAGGGCAGGTGTCATTTACAGGCCTGCAATGATTTTGAATATCAACTGACCATTAGCGTTGGGATTAAAGCTGCTGTTGTGTGAAACGGCCACAACGTGGCAGCAGTTCACCCTTACCAAATCTGGTTACTAGGGCAAGAGAGCCTCAGTGGAAGTGGTGTTCTAGATTGGAATTTAGAATGGAATGTGCCAGGAGAAATCCCCTCACGTTTGTCTCACTACATCTTGTTCATGTTTTTAATTTAATTTTTTTTTTTATTTTTTATTACAGCAAGTTTGATTACAATGTTTGGCTTGTTGTAGGTGTGGAAGATGTGGTTCTTTTACACATATACAGATGTCTGTTCTTCCTGGGATCCTTTTCCCATGTACGTTATGACAGAATGTTGAGTAGTCCTCTTTTGGTATTCTGTAGGTCTTTGGTGATTATATATGTCACCTGTGTTTGTATATGTCTGTTAACCCCGATATCGTAATGAAACCAATCCTCACACCTTTCCATTGGTGAAACATAAGTTTGTTTAATGAATCTGTGATTGCCCTTCTCCGTGGAAATATCTGCCCTGGTATCCATTTTTAGGTAACACCTATAAGTGATATGGTATGATATGTGTCTTTCACTTTCTGACTTACTACAAGTCACGTGATTACTTCTAGACTCATCTACGGTGCTGCAAATGGCATTGTGTCCTTTTTTCCCTTGGCTTCTCTTCTGCCTTTCGGGGTCCATTTTCAACAATGTGATTCCCTGAGGGTTGTGGATTAGCTGACCTGGGCAGCCTTACCCTGCCGGCCCGCCCTCCCCAGGTGTGCCTCGTTGAGGTCAATATAAACAGCGCTCCAGGCAGCAATAGCCCCTGAAGCTGTCCCTGACTCCATATTCTCTGCCCCGTCAGCAGTCTCGGGGCTGTGCTGGTGGGAGGGAGGGAGGGGCCACAGCTTTGAGGGTGGCCCGGTGTGAGTGGGGTTCTGCTGGCCTTTCTGCAGGAGTTGCCAGGCTGCCGCCTGTAAAGAAGAGGTTGTGTCACCCATACCTTCCGCTGGAATTTCTCTCCGGACAGAGGTGAGGAAGGAAAAAAGCAGTGGGGGCCTGGACAGGAGGTGTATCTCAGGCAGGGCAATGGAAAGCTTCTGGAAGAGCGCCCGGGGCCAGGACCACCCTGGCTGGCCTGCAGGCACCAAGTTGGCCTGCGTGCTGTCGCTGGTGTGGCTCCACGGTCCTTCCTCTAGGCTTTCAAGCCCTTGTACATATTCAAGTGTTTTACCTGGAAAGGGTGGGAACAGTTCAGCAGCAGCTGGCCTGGGGCTCATCTCACGTTTACTCACAGATGCCTCGGCACGGTCCCCCAGCTTTGCAATGAGGACGCTCCTTGCGTGGGGGGTGGGTTGCTGGCTGTATGGGAGAAGGTTCCCCACCTCTGACCAATTTCAGAATTGTTTACCACTGGAGCAAGTGCCCTGATAGGCTTTTCCTCTGTATAACTCCTGGGTTCAGGTTTTTTTTTTCTTTTATGGTTCAAGTTAGATTTTATTCCTCTTTTATGTATTTATAGATATAAGCATGGAAATAATTCGTTCCTATAAATACATCTGTGTGACGGGAAGAACTTTTTTCTGTTTTATTTTTAAATTTTATTTTTTAAAATTTTGAAATTTAATTTTATTTATTTTTTTATACAGCACGTTAAAATTAGTTATGTATTTTATGCATATACATGTATAGAGGTCAATCCCAAATTCCCAACTTATCCCACCACAACCACCCCATGGCTTCCCAAACTTGGTGTCCATACGTTTGTTCTCTACCTCTGTGTCTCTATTTCTTCCCTGCAAAACAGTTCATCTGTACCATTTTTAGGCTCCTCATATATGCAT
Organism: Mesoplodon mirus; assembly: GCF_964341445.2. NCBI lineage: Eukaryota > Metazoa > Chordata > Mammalia > Artiodactyla > Ziphiidae > Mesoplodon > Mesoplodon mirus. The sequence goes on from NC_138984.1 coordinate 126,418,738, forward strand.
TAATATACAATATTTGTTTTCCTCTTTCTGACTTACTTCATTCTGTATGATAGTCTCTCGATCCATCGATGTCTCTACAAATGACCCAGTTTCTTTCCTTTTTATGGCCGAGTAATATTCCATTTTATATATGTACCACATCTTTATCCATTCATCTCTCTGTGGGCATTTAGGTTGCTTCCATTACCTGGCTATTGTAAATAGTGCTGCAACGAACATTGTGGTGAATGTGCCTTTTTGATTTACCGTTTTCTCTGGGTATATGCCCAGAAGTGGGATTGCTGGATCAGATGGTAATTCTATTTCTAGTTTTTTTAAGGAAACTCCATACTGTTCTCCATAGTGACTGTATCAATTTACATTCCCACCAATAGTGGAAGAGGGCTCCTTTTGTCCACACCCTCCCCAGAATTGGTTGTTTGTAGATTTTCTGATGATGCCGCTTCTAACAGGTGTGAGGTGATACCTCATTGTAGTTTTGATTTGCATTTCTCTAATAATTAGTGCTGTGGAGCAGCTTTTCATGTGCGTCTTGGCCATCTCTGTGTCTCCTTTGAAGAATCGTCTCTTTAGATCTTCTGCCCATTTTTTTTGGGTTGTTTGTTTTTTTTAATATTAAGCTGCATGAGCTGTTTATATATATTGGAGATTAAACCTCTGTCCATTGATTCGTCTGCAACGATTTTCGCCCATTCTGAGGGATGCCTTTTTCCATTCCCGTGTTTTTTAACAAAAAAGGAAAGAAAGGAAAAGAAGCAGAACACTAATGTGCGTAAAATATGCCTTTTGAAACGGTCGTTTTGAAATATGGACGTCCTTTGAATTTTTTGGTCGATATGTGACCCCAGGATTTGTTTTCAGGGCAGGTGTCATTTACAGGCCTGCAATGATTTTGAATATCAACTGACCATTAGCGTTGGGATTAAAGCTGCTGTTGTGTGAAACGGCCACAAGGTGGCAGCAGTTCAACCTTACCAAATCTGGTTACTAGGGCAAGAGAGCCTCAGTGGAAGTGGTGTTCTAGATTGGAGTTTAGAATGGAATATGCCAGGAGAAAGCCCCTCACGTTTGTCTCACTACTTCTTGTTCGTGTTTTTAATTTAATTTTTTATTTTTTATTACAGCAAGTTTGATTACAATGTTTGGATTGTTGTAGGTGTGGAAGATGTGGTTCTTTTACACATATACAGATGACTGTTCTTCCTGGGATCCTTTTCCCATGTACGTTATGACAGAATGTTGAGTAGTCCTCTCTTGGTATTCTGTAGGTCTTTGGTGATTATATATGTCACCTGTGTTTGTATATGTCTGTTAACCCCAATATCGTAATGAAACCAATCCTCACACCTTTCCATTGGTGAACCATAAGTTTGTTTAATGAATCTGTGATTGCCCTTCTCCGTGGAAATATCTGCCCTGGTATCCATTTTTAGGTAACTCCTATAAGTGATATGATATGATATGTGTCTTTCACTTTCTGACTTACTACAAGTCACGTGATTACTTCTAGACTCATCTACGGTGCTGCAAATGGCATTGTGTCCTTTTTTTCCTTGGCTTCTCTTCTGCCTTAGCGAGGTCCATTTTCAACAATGTGATTCCCTGAGGGTTGTGGATTAGCTGACCTCGGCAGCCTTACCCTGCCGGCCCGCCCTCCCCAGGTGTGCCTCTTTGAGGTCAATATAAACAGCGCTCCAGGCAACAATAGCCCCTGAAGCTGTGCCTGACTCCGTATTCTCTGCCCCATCAGCAGTCTCGGGGCTGTGCTGGTGGGAGGGAGTGAGGGGCCACAGCTTTGTGGGTGGCCCGGTGTGAGTGGGGTTCTGCTGGCCTTTCTGCAGGAGTTGCCAGGCTGCCGCCTGTAAAGAAGAGGATGTGTCACCCATACCTTCCGATGGAATTTCTCTCCGGACAGAGGTGAGGAAGGAAAAAAGCAGTGGAGTCCGGGACAGGAGGGGAATCACAGGCAGGGCAATGGAAAGCTTCTGGAAGAGCGCCCGGGGCCAGGACCACCCTGGCTGGCCTGCAGGCACCAAGTTGGCCTGTGTGCTGTCGCTGGTGTGGCTCCACGGTCCTTCCTCTAGGCTTTCAAGCCCTTGTACATATTCAGGTGTTTTACCTGGAAAGGGTGGGAACAGTTCAGCAGCATCTGGCCTGGGGCTCAGCTCTCCATTACTCACAGATGCCACGGCACGGTCCCCCAGCTTTGCAATGAGGACGCTCCTTGCGTGGGGTGTGGGTTGCTGGCTGTATGGGAGATGGTTCCCCACCTCTGACCAATTTCAGAATTGTTTACTGCTGGAGCAAGTGCCGTGATAGGGTTTTCCTCTGTATAACTCGTGGGTTCGCTTTTTTTTTTCTTTTATGGTTCAAGTTAGAATTTATTCCTCTTTTATGTATTTATAGATATAAGCATGGAAATAATTCATTCCTATAAATACATCTGTGTGACCGGAAGTATTTTTTCTGTTTTATTTTTAAATTTTATTTTTTAAAATTTTGAAATTTAATTTTATTTATGTTTTTATACAGTAGGTTATTATTAGTTATGTATTTTATGCATATACATGTATACAGGTCAATCCCAATCTCCCAACTCATCACACCACCACCACCCCATGGCTTCCCACACTTGGTGTCCATACGTTTGTTCTCTACCTCTGTGTCTCTATTTCTTTCCTGCAAACCAGTTCATCTGTACCATTTTTTTAGGTTCCACATATATGCATTAATATCCAATATTTGTTTTCCTCTTTCTGACTTACTTCATTCTGTATGACAGTCTCTCGATCCATCGATGTCTCTACAAATGACCCAGTTTCATTCCTTTTTATGGCCGAGTAATATTCCATTTCATATATGTACCACATCTTTATCCATTCATCTGTCTGTGGGAATTTAGGTTGCTTCCATTACCTGTCTATTGTAAATAGTTCTGCAATGAACATTGTGGTGAATGTGCCTTTTTGATTTACGGTTTTCTCTGGGTATATGCCCAGAAGTGGGATTGCTGGATCAGATGGTAATTCTATTTCTAGTTTTTTTAAGGAAACTCCATACTGTTCTCCATAGTGACTGTATCAATTTACATTCCCACCAATAGTGGAAGAGGGCTCCTTTTGTCCACACCCTCCCAAGAATTGGTTGTTTGTAGATTTTCTGATGATGCCGCTTCTAACAGGTGTGAGGTGATACCTCATTGTAGTTTTGATTTGCATTTCTCTAATAATTAGTGCTGTGGAGAAGCTTTTCATGTGCGTCTTGGCCATCTCTGTGTCTCCTTTGAAGAATCGTCTCTTTAGATCTTCTGCCCATTTTTTTTGGGTTGTTTGTTTTTTTAATATTAAGCTGCATGAGCTGTTTATATATATTGGAGATTAAACCTCTGTCCATTGATTCGTCTGCAACGATTTTCGCCCATTCTGAGGGATGCCTTTTTCCATTCCCGTGTTTTTTAACAAAAAAGGAAAGAAAGGAAAAGAAGCAGAACACTAATGTGCGTAAAATATGCCTTTTGAAACGGTCGTTTTGAAATATGGACGTCCTTTGAATTTTTTGGTCGATATGTGACCCCAGGATTTGTTTTCAGGGCAGGTGTCATTTACAGGCCTGCAATGATTTTGAATATCAACTGACCATTAGCGCTGGGATTAAAGCTGCTGTTGTGTGAAACGGCCACAAGGTGGCAGCAGTTCACCCTTACCAAATCTGGTTACTAGGGCAAGAGAGCCTCAGTGGAAGTGGTGTTCTAGATTGGAGTTTAGAATGGAATGTGCCAGGAGAAAGCCCCTCACGTTTGTCTCACTAGTTCTTGTTCGTGTTTTTAATTTAATTTTTTATTTTTTATTACAGCAAGTTTGATTACAATGTTTGGATTGTTGTAGGTGTGGAAGATGTGGTTCTTTTACACATATACAGATGACTGTTCTTCCTGGGATCCTTTTCCCATGTACGTTATGACAGAATGTTGAGTAGTCCTCTCTTGGTATTCTGTAGGTCTTTGGTGATTATATATGTCACCTGTGTTTGTATATGTCGGTTAACCCCAATATCGTAATGAAACCAATCCTCACACCTTTCCATTGGTGAACCATAAGTTTGTTTAATGAATCTGTGATTGCCCTTCTCCGTGGAAATATCTGCCCTGGTATCCATTTTTAGGTAACACCTATAAGTGATATGATATGATATGTGTCTTTCACTTTCTGACTTACTACAAGTCACGTGATTACTTCTAGACTCATCTACGGTGCTGCAAATGGCATTGTGTCCTTTTTTTCCTTGGCTTCTCTTCTGCCTTAGCGAGGTCCATTTTCAACAATGTGATTCCCTGAGGGTTGTGGATTAGCTGACCTCGGCAGCCTTACCCTGCCGGCCCGCCCTCCCCAGGTGTGCCTCTTTGAGGTCAATATAAACAGCGCTCCAGGCAACAATAGCCCCTGAAGCTGTGCCTGACTCCGTATTCTCTGCCCCGTCAGCAGTCTCGGGGCTGTGCTGGTGGGAGGGAGTGAGGGGCCACAGCTTTGTGGGTGGCCCGGTGTGAGTGGGGCTCTGCTGGCCTTTCTGCAGGAGTTGCCAGGCTGCCGCCTGTAAAGAAGAGGATGTGTCACCCATACCTTCCGATGGAATTTCTCTCCGGACAGAGGTGAGGAAGGAAAAAAGCAGTGGAGTCCGGGACAGGAGGGGAATCACAGGCAGGGCAATGGAAAGCTTCTGGAAGAGCGCCCGGGGCCAGGACCACCCTGGCTGGCCTGCAGGCACCAAGTTGGCCTGTGTGCTGTCGCTGGTGTGGCTCCACGGTCCTTCCTCTAGGCTTTCAAGCCCTTGTACATATTCAGGTGTTTTACCTGGAAAGGGTGGGAACAGTTCAGCAGCATCTGGCCTGGGGCTCAGCTCTCCATTACTCACAGATGCCTCGGCACGGTCCCCCAGCTTTGCAATGAGGACGCTCCTTGCGTGGGGTGTGGGTTGCTGGCTGTATGGGAGATGGTTCCCCACCTCTGACCAATTTCAGAATTGTTTACTGCTGGAGCAAGTGCCGTGATAGGGTTTTCCTCTGTATAACTCGTGGGTTCGCTTTTTTTTTTCTTTTATGGTTCAAGTTAGAATTTATTCCTCTTTTATGTATTTATAGATATAAGCATGGAAATAATTCATTCCTATAAATACATCTGTGTGACCGGAAGTATTTTTTCTGTTTTATTTTTAAATTTTATTTTTTAAAATTTTGAAATTTAATTTTATTTATGTTTTTATACAGTAGGTTATTATTAGTTATGTATTTTATGCATATACATGTATACAGGTCAATCCCAATCTCCCAACTCATCACACCACCACCACCCCATGGCTTCCCACACTTGGTGTCCATACGTTTGTTCTCTACCTCTGTGTCTCTATTTCTTTCCTGCAAACCAGTTCATCTGTACCATTTTTTTAGGTTCCACATATATGCATTAATATCCAATATTTGTTTTCCTCTTTCTGACTTACTTCATTCTGTATGACAGTCTCTCTACATCATGTAGAGACATCGATGTCTCTACAAATGACCCAGTTTCATTCCTTTTTATGGCCGAGTAATATTCCATTTCATATATGTACCACATCTTTATCCATTCATCTGTCTGTGGGAATTTAGGTTGCTTCCATTACCTGTCTATTGTAAATAGTGCTGCAATGAACATTGTGGTGAATGTGCCTTTTTGATTTACGGTTTTCTCTGGGTATATGCCCAGAAGTGGGATTGCTGGATCAGATGGTAATTCTATTTCTAGTTTTTTTAAGGAAACTCCATACTGTTCTCCATAGTGACTGTATCAATTTACATTCCCACCAATAGTGGAAGAGGGCTCCTTTTGTCCACACCCTCCCCAGAATTGGTTGTTTGTAGATTTTCTGATGATGCTGATTCTAACAGGTGTGACGTGATACCTCATTGTAGTTTTGATTTGCATTTCTCTAATAATTAGTGCTGTTGAGCAGCTTTTCATGGGCGTCTTGGCCATCTCTGTGTCTTCTTTGAAGAAACGTCTCTTTAGATCTTCTGCCCATTTTTGTATTGGGTTGTTTGTTTTTTTAATATTAAGCTGCATGAGTTGTTTATATATATTGGAGATTAAACCTCTGTCCATTGATTCGTCTGCAACGATTTTCACACATTCTGAGGGATGCTTTTTTCCATTCCCGTGTTTTTTAACAAAAAAGGAAAGAAAGGAAAAGAAGCAGAACACGAATGTGCGTAAAATATGCCTTTTGAAACGGTCGTTTTGAAATATGGACGTCCTTTGAATTTTTTGGTCTATATGTGACCCCAGGATTAGTTTTCAGGGCAGGTGTCATTTACAGGCCTGCAATGATTTTGAATATCAACTGACCATTAGCGTTGGGATTAAAGCTGCTGTTGTGTGAAACGGCCACAAGGTGGCAGCAGTTCACCCTTACCAAATCTGGTTACTAGGGCAAGAGAGCCTCAGTGGAAGTGGTGTTCTAGATTGGAATTTAGAATGGAATGTGCCAGGAGAAATCCCCTCACGTTTGTCTCACTACATCTTGTTCGTGTTTTTAATTTAATTTTTTTTTTATTTTTTATTACAGCAAGTTTGATTACAATGTTTGGCTTGTTGTAGGTGTGGAAGATGTGGTTCTTTTACACATATACAGATGTCTGTTCTTCCTGGGATCCTTTTCCCATGTACGTTATGACAGAATGTTGAGTAGTCCTCCTTTGGTATTCTGTAGGTCTTTGGTGATTATATATGTCACCTGTGTTTGTATATGTCTGTTAACCCCGATATCGTAATGAAACCAATCCTCACACCTTTCCATTGGTGAAACATAAGTTTGTTTAATGAATCTGTGATTGCCCTTCTCCGTGGAAATATCTGCCCTGGTATCCATTTTTAGGTAACACCTATAAGTGATATGGTATGATATGTGTCTTTCACTTTCTGACTTACTACAAGTCACGTGATTACTTCTAGACTCATCTACGGTGCTGCAAATGGCATTGTGTCCTTTTTTCCCTTGGCTTCTCTTCTGCCTTAGCGGGGTCCATTTTCAACAATGTGATTCCCTGAGGGTTGTGGATTAGCTGACCTGGGCAGCCTTACCCTGCCGGCCCGCCCTCCCCAGGTGTGCCTCGTTGAGGTCAATATAAACAGCGCTCCAGGCAGCAATAGCCCCTGAAGCTGTCCCTGACTCCATATTCTCTGCCCCGTCAGCAGTCTCGGGGCTGTGCTGGTGGGAGGGAGGGAGGGGCCACAGCTTTGAGGGTGACCCGGTGTGAGTGGGGTTCTGCTGGCCCTTCTGCAGGAGTTGCCAGGCTGCCGCCTGTAAAGAAGAGGTTGTGTCACCCATACCTTCCGCTGGAATTTCTCTCCGGACAGAGGTGAGGAAGGAAAAAAGCAGTGGGGGCCGGGACAGGAGGGGTATCTCAGGCAGGGCAATGGAAAGGTTCTGGAAGAGCGCCCGGGGCCAGGGCCACCCTGGCTGGCCTGCAGGCACCAAGTTGGCCTGCGTGCTGTCGCTGGTGTGGCTCCACGGTCCTTCCTCTAGGCTTTCAAGCCCTTGTACATATTCAAGTGTTTTACCTGGAAAGGGTGGGAACAGTTCAGCAGCAGCTGGCCTGGGGCTCAGCTCACGTTTACTCACAGATGCCTCGGCACTCTCCCCCAGGTTTGCAATGAGGACGCTCCTTGCTTGGGGGGTGGGTTGCTGGCTGTATGGGAGATGGTTCCCCACCTCTGACCAATTTCAGAATTGTTTACCACTGGAGCAAGTGCCCTGATAGGGTTTTCCTCTGTATAACTCGTGGGTTCAGGTTTTTTTTTTTCTTTTATGGTTCAAGTTAGATTTTATTCCTCTTTTATGTATTTATAGATATAAGCATGGAAATAATTCGTTCCTATAAATACATCTGTGTGACGGGAAGAACTTTTTTCTGTTTTATTTTTAAATTTTATTTTTTAAAATTTTGAAATTTAATTTTATTTATTTTTTTATACAGCACGTTAAAATTAGTTATGTATTTTATGCATATACATGTATAGAGGTCAATCCCAAATTCCCAACTTATCCCACCACCACCACCCCATGGCTTCCCAAACTTGGTGTCCATACGTTTGTTCTCTACCTCTGTGTCTCTATTTCTTCCCTGCAAAACAGTTCATCTGTACCATTTTTAGGCTCCTCATATATGCATTAATATACAATATTTGTTTTCCTCTTTCTGACTTAATTCATTCTGTATGATAGTCTCTCGATCCATCGATGTCTCTACAAATGACCCAGTTTCTTTCCTTTTTATGGCCGAGTAATATTCCATTTTATATATGTACCACATCTTTATCCATTCATCTGTCTGTGGGCATTTAGGTTGCTTCCATTACCTGGCTATTGTAAATAGTGCTGCAACGAACATTGTGGTGAATGTGCCTTTTTGATTTACCGTTTTCTCTGGGTATATGCCCAGAAGTGGGATTGCTGGATCAGATGGTAATTCTATTTCTAGTTTTTTTAAGGAAACTCCATACTGTTCTCCATAGTGACTGTATCAATTTACATTCCCACCAATAGTGGAAGAGGGCTCCTTTTGTCCACACCCTCCCCAGAATTGGTTGTTTGTAGATTTTCTGATGATGCCGCTTCTAACAGGTGTGAGGTGATACCTCATTGTAGTTTTGATTTGCATTTCTCTAATAATTAGTGCTGTGGAGCAGCTTTTCATGTGCGTCTTGGCCATCTCTGTGTCTCCTTTGAAGAATCGTCTCTTTAGATCTTCTGCCCATTTTTTTGGGTTGTTTGTTTTTTTTAATATTAAGCTGCATGAGCTGTTTATATATATTGGAGATTAAACCTCTGTCCATTGATTCGTCTGCAACGATTTTCGCCCATTCTGAGGGATGCCTTTTTCCATTCCCGTGTTTTTTAACAAAAAAGGAAAGAAAGGAAAAGAAGCAGAACACTAATGTGCGTAAAATATGCCTTTTGAAACGGTCGTTTTGAAATATGGACGTCCTTTGAATTTTTTGGTCGATATGTGACCCCAGGATTTGTTTTCAGGGCAGGTGTCATTTACAGGCCTGCAATGATTTTGAATATCAACTGACCATTAGCGTTGGGATTAAAGCTGCTGTTGTGTGAAACGGCCACAAGGTGGCAGCAGTTCAACCTTAACAAATCTGGTTACTAGGGCAAGAGAGCCTCAGTGGAAGTGGTGTTCTAGATTGGAGTTTAGAATGGAATATGCCAGGAGAAAGCCCCTCACGTTTGTCTCACTACTTCTTGTTCGTGTTTTTAATTTAATTTTTTATTTTTTATTACAGCAAGTTTGATTACAATGTTTGGATTGTTGTAGGTGTGGAAGATGTGGTTCTTTTACACATATACAGATGACTGTTCTTCCTGGGATCCTTTTCCCATGTACGTTATGACAGAATGTTGAGTAGTCCTCTCTTGGTATTCTGTAGGTCTTTGGTGATTATATATGTCACCTGTGTTTGTATATGTCTGTTAACCCCAATATCGTAATGAAACCAATCCTCACACCTTTCCATTGGTGAACCATAAGTTTGTTTAATGAATCTGTGATTGCCCTTCTCCGTGGAAATATCTGCCCTGGTATCCATTTTTAGGTAACTCCTATAAGTGATATGATATGATATGTGTCTTTCACTTTCTGACTTACTACAAGTCACGTGATTACTTCTAGACTCATCTACGGTGCTGCAAATGGCATTGTGTCCTTTTTTTCCTTGGCTTCTCTTCTGCCTTAGCGAGGTCCATTTTCAACAATGTGATTCCCTGAGGGTTGTGGATTAGCTGACCTCGGCAGCCTTACCCTGCCGGCCCGCCCTCCCCAGGTGTGCCTCTTTGAGGTCAATATAAACAGCGCTCCAGGCAACAATAGCCCCTGAAGCTGTGCCTGACTCCGTATTCTCTGCCCCGTCAGCAGTCTCGGGGCTGTGCTGGTGGGAGGGAGTGAGGGGCCACAGCTTTGTGGGTGGCCCGGTGTGAGTGGGGTTCTGCTGGCCTTTCTGCAGGAGTTGCCAGGCTGCCGCCTGTAAAGAAGAGGATGTGTCACCCATACCTTCCGATGGAATTTCTCTCCGGACAGAGGTGAGGAAGGAAAAAAGCAGTGGAGTCCGGGACAGGAGGGGAATCACAGGCAGGGCAATGGAAAGCTTCTGGAAGAGCGCCCGGGGCCAGGACCACCCTGGCTGGCCTGCAGGCACCAAGTTGGCCTGTGTGCTGTCGCTGGTGTGGCTCCACGGTCCTTCCTCTAGGCTTTCAAGCCCTTGTACATATTCAGGTGTTTTACCTGGAAAGGGTGGGAACAGTTCAGCAGCATCTGGCCTGGGGCTCAGCTCTCCATTACTCACAGATGCCTCGGCACGGTCCCCCAGCTTTGCAATGAGGACGCTCCTTGCGTGGGGTGTGGGTTGCTGGCTGTATGGGAGATGGTTCCCCACCTCTGACCAATTTCAGAATTGTTTACTGCTGGAGCAAGTGCCGTGATAGGGTTTTCCTCTGTATAACTCGTGGGTTCGCTTTTTTTTTTCTTTTATGGTTCAAGTTAGAATTTATTCCTCTTTTATGTATTTATAGATATAAGCATGGAAATAATTCATTCCTATAAATACATCTGTGTGACCGGAAGTATTTTTTCTGTTTTATTTTTAAATTTTATTTTTTAAAATTTTGAAATTTAATTTTATTTATGTTTTTATACAGTAGGTTATTATTAGTTATGTATTTTATGCATATACATGTATACAGGTCAATCCCAATCTCCCAACTCATCACACCACCACCACCCCATGGCTTCCCACACTTGGTGTCCATACGTTTGTTCTCTACCTCTGTGTCTCTATGTCTTTCCTGCAAACCAGTTCATCTGTACCATTTTTTTAGGTTCCACATATTTGCATTAATATCCAATATTTGTTTTCCTCTTTCTGACTTACTTCATTCTGTATGACAGTCTCTCGATCCATCGATGTCTCTACAAATGACCCAGTTTCATTCCTTTTTATGGCCGAGTAATATTCCATTTCATATATGTACCACATCTTTATCCATTCATCTGTCTGTGGGAATTTAGGTTGCTTCCATTACCTGTCTATTGTAAATAGTGCTGCAATGAACATTGTGGTGAATGTGCCTTTTTGATTTACGGTTTTCTTTGGGTATATGCCCAGAAGTGGGATTGCTGGATCAGATGGTAATTCTATTTCTAGTTTTTATAAGGAAACTCCATACTGTTCTCCATAGTGACTATCAATTTACATTCCCACCAATAGTGGAAGAGGGCTCCTTTTGTCCACACCCTCCCCAGAATTGGTTGTTTGTAGATTTTCTGATGATGCTGATTCTAACAGGTGTGACGTGATACCTCATTGTAGTTTTGATTTGCATTTCTCTAATAATTAGTGCTGTTGAGCAGCTTTTCATGGGCATCTTGGCCATCTCTGTGTCTTCTTTGAAGAAACGTCTCTTTAGATCTTCTGCCCATTTTTGTATTGGGTTGTTTGTTTTTTTAATATTAAGCTGCATGAGTTGTTTATATATATTGGAGATTAAACCTCTGTCCATTGATTCGTCTGCAACGATTTTCACACATTCTGAGGGATGCTTTTTTCCATTCCCGTGTTTTTTAACAAAAAAGGAAAGAAAGGAAAAGAAGCAGAACACTAATGTGCGTAAAATATGCCTTTTGAAACGGTCGTTTTGAAATATGGACGTCCTTTGAATTTTTTGGTCTATATGTGACCCCAGGATTAGTTTTCAGGGCAGGTGTCATTTACAGGCCTGCAATGATTTTGAATATCAACTGACCATTAGCGTTGGGATTAAAGCTGCTGTTGTGTGAAACGGCCACAAGGTGGCAGCAGTTCACCCTTACCAAATCTGGTTACTAGGGCAAGAGAGCCTCAGTGGAAGTGGTGTTCTAGATTGGAATTTAGAATGGAATGTGCCAGGAGAAATCCCCTCACGTTTGTCTCACTACATCTTGTTCGTGTTTTTAATTTAATTTTTTTTTTATTTTTTATTACAGCAAGTTTGATTACAATGTTTGGCTTGTTGTAGGTGTGGAAGATGTGGTTCTTTTACACATATACAGATGTCTGTTCTTCCTGGGATCCTTTTCCCATGTACGTTATGACAGAATGTTGAGTAGTCCTCTTTTGGTATTCTGTAGGTCTTTGGTGATTATATATGTCACCTGTGTTTGTATATGTCTGTTAACCCCGATATCGTAATGAAACCAATCCTCACACCTTTCCATTGGTGAAACATAAGTTTGTTTAATGAATCTGTGATTGCCCTTCTCCGTGGAAATATCTGCCCTGGTATCCATTTTTAGGTAACACCTATAAGTGATATGGTATGATATGTGTCTTTCACTTTCTGACTTACTACAAGTCACGTGATTACTTCTAGACTCATCTACGGTGCTGCAAATGGCATTGTGTCCTTTTTTCCCTTGGCTTCTCTTCTGCCTTAGCGGGGTCCATTTTCAACAATGTGATTCCCTGAGGGTTGTGGATTAGCTGACCTGGGCAGCCTTACCCTGCCGGCCCGCCCTCCCCAGGTGTGCCTTGTTGAGGTCAATATAAACAGCGCTCCAGGCAGCAATAGCCCCTGAAGCTGTCCCTGACTCCATATTCTCTGCCCCGTCAGCAGTCTCGGGGCTGTGCTGGTGGGAGGGAGGGAGGGGCCACAGCTTTGAGGGTGGCCCGGTGTGAGTGGGGTTCTGCTGGCCTTTCTGCAGGAGTTGCCAGGCTGCCGCCTGTAAAGAAGAGGTTGTGTCACCCATACCTTCCGCTGGAATTTCTCTCCGGACAGAGGTGAGGAAGGAAAAAAGCAGTGGGGGCCTGGACAGGAGGTGTATCTCAGGCAGGGCAATGGAAAGCTTCTGGAAGAGCGCCCGGGGCCAGGACCACCCTGGCTGGCCTGCAGGCACCAAGTTGGCCTGCGAGCTGTCGCTGGTGTGGCTCCACGGTCCTTCCTCTAGGCTTTCAAGCCCTTGTACATATTCAAGTGTTTTACCTGGAAAGGGTGGGAACAGTTCAGCAGCAGCTGGCCTGGGGCTCATCTCACGTTTACTCACAGATGCCTCGGCACGGTCCCCCAGCTTTGCAATGAGGACGCTCCTTGCGTGGGGGGTGGGTTGCTGGCTGTATGGGAGAAGGTTCCCCACCTCTGACCAATTTCAGAATTGTTTACCACTGGAGCAAGTGCCCTGATAGGCTTTTCCTCTGTATAACTCCTGGGTTCAGGTTTTTTTTTTCTTTTATGGTTCAAGTTAGATTTTATTCCTCTTTTATGTATTTATAGATATAAGCATGGAAATAATTCGTTCCTATAAATACATCTGTGTGACGGGAAGAACTTTTTTCTGTTTTATTTTTAAATTTTATTTTTTAAAATTTTGAAATTTAATTTTATTTATTTTTTTATACAGCACGTTAAAATTAGTTATGTATTTTATGCATATACATGTATAGAGGTCAATCCCAAATTCCCAACTTATCCCACCACAACCACCCCATGGCTTCCCAAACTTGGTGTCCATACGTTTGTTCTCTACCTCTGTGTCTCTATTTCTTCCCTGCAAAACAGTTCATCTGTACCATTTTTAGGCTCCTCATATATGCATTAATATACAATATTTGTTTTCCTCTTTCTGACTTACTTCATTCTGTATGATAGTCTCTCGATCCATCGATGTCTCTACAAATGACCCAGTTTCTTTCCTTTTTATGGCCGAGTAATATTCCATTTTATATATGTACCACATCTTTATCCATTCATCTCTCTGTGGGCATTTAGGTTGCTTCCATTACCTGGCTATTGTAAATAGTGCTGCAACGAACATTGTGGTGAATGTGACTTTTTGATTTACCGTTTTCTCTGGGTATATGCCCAGAAGTGGGATTGCTGGATCAGATGGTAATTCTATTTCTAGTTTTTTTAAGGAAACTCCATACTGTTCTCCATAGTGACTGTATCAATTTACATTCCCACCAATAGTGGAAGAGGGCTCCTTTTGTCCACACCCTCCCCAGAATTGGTTGTTTGTAGATTTTCTGATGATGCCGCTTCTAACAGGTGTGAGGTGATACCTCATTGTAGTTTTGATTTGCATTTCTCTAATAATTAGTGCTGTGGAGCAGCTTTTCATGTGCGTCTTGGCCATCTCTGTGTCTCCTTTGAAGAATCGTCTCTTTAGATCTTCTGCCCATTTTTTTTGGGTTGTTTGTTTTTTTTAATATTAAGCTGCATGAGCTGTTTATATATATTGGAGATTAAACCTCTGTCCATTGATTCGTCTGCAACGATTTTCGCCCATTCTGAGGGATGCCTTTTTCCATTCCCGTGTTTTTTAACAAAAAAGGAAAGAAAGGAAAAGAAGCAGAACACTAATGTGCGTAAAATATGCCTTTTGAAACGGTCGTTTTGAAATATGGACGTCCTTTGAATTTTTTGGTCGATATGTGACCCCAGGATTTGTTTTCAGGGCAGGTGTCATTTACAGGCCTGCAATGATTTTGAATATCAACTGACCATTAGCATTGGGATTAAAGCTGCTGTTGTGTGAAACGGCCACAAGGTGGCAGCAGTTCAACCTTAACAAATCTGGTTACTAGGGCAAGAGAGCCTCAGTGGAAGTGGTGTTCTAGATTGGAGTTTAGAATGGAATATGCCAGGAGAAAGCCCCTCACGTTTGTCTCACTACTTCTTGTTCGTGTTTTTAATTTAATTTTTTATTTTTTATTACAGCAAGTTTGATTACAATGTTTGGATTGTTGTAGGTGTGGAAGATGTGGTTCTTTTACACATATACAGATGACTGTTCTTCCTGGGATCCTTTTCCCATGTACGTTATGACAGAATGTTGAGTAGTCCTCTCTTGGTATTCTGTAGGTCTTTGGTGATTATATATGTCACCTGTGTTTGTATATGTCGGTTAACCCCAATATCGTAATGAAACCAATCCTCACACCTTTCCATTGGTGAACCATAAGTTTGTTTAATGAATCTGTGATTGCCCTTCTCCGTGGAAATATCTGCCCTGGTATCCATTTTTAGGTAACACCTATAAGTGATATGATATGATATGTGTCTTTCACTTTCTGACTTACTACAAGTCACGTGATTACTTCTAGACTCATCTACGGTGCTGCAAATGGCATTGTGTCCTTTTTTTCCTTGGCTTCTCTTCTGCCTTAGCGAGGTCCATTTTCAACAATGTGATTCCCTGAGGGTTGTGGATTAGCTGACCTCGGCAGCCTTACCCTGCCGGCCCGCCCTCCCCAGGTGTGCCTCTTTGAGGTCAATATAAACAGCGCTCCAGGCAACAATAGCCCCTGAAGCTGTGCCTGACTCCGTATTCTCTGCCCCGTCAGCAGTCTCGGGGCTGTGCTGGTGGGAGGGAGTGAGGGGCCACAGCTTTGTGGGTGGCCCGGTGTGAGTGGGGTTCTGCTGGCCTTTCTGCAGGAGTTGCCAGGCTGCCGCCTGTAAAGAAGAGGATGTGTCACCCATACCTTCCGATGGAATTTCTCTCCGGACAGAGGTGAGGAAGGAAAAAAGCAGTGGAGTCCGGGACAGGAGGGGAATCACAGGCAGGGCAATGGAAAGCTTCTGGAAGAGCGCCCGGGGCCAGGACCACCCTGGCTGGCCTGCAGGCACCAAGTTGGCCTGTGTGCTGTCGCTGGTGTGGCTCCACGGTCCTTCCTCTAGGCTTTCAAGCCCTTGTACATATTCAGGTGTTTTACCTGGAAAGGGTGGGAACAGTTCAGCAGCATCTGGCCTGGGGCTCAGCTCTCCATTACTCACAGATGCCTCGGCACGGTCCCCCAGCTTTGCAATGAGGACGCTCCTTGCGTGGGGTGTGGGTTGCTGGCTGTATGGGAGATGGTTCCCCACCTCTGACCAATTTCAGAATTGTTTACTGCTGGAGCAAGTGCCGTGATAGGGTTTTCCTCTGTATAACTCGTGGGTTCGCTTTTTTTTTTCTTTTATGGTTCAAGTTAGAATTTATTCCTCTTTTATGTATTTATAGATATAAGCATGGAAATAATTCATTCCTATAAATACATCTGTGTGACCGGAAGTATTTTTTCTGTTTTATTTTTAAATTTTATTTTTTAAAATTTTGAAATTTAATTTTATTTATGTTTTTATACAGTAGGTTATTATTAGTTATGTATTTTATGCATATACATGTATACAGGTCAATCCCAATCTCCCAACTCATCACACCACCACCACCCCATGGCTTCCCACACTTGGTGTCCATACGTTTGTTCTCTACCTCTGTGTCTCTATTTCTTTCCTGCAAACCAGTTCATCTGTACCATTTTTTTAGGTTCCACATATATGCATTAATATCCAATATTTGTTTTCCTCTTTCTGACTTACTTCATTCTGTATGACAGTCTCTCGATCCATCGATGTCTCTACAAATGACCCAGTTTCATTCCTTTTTATGGCCGAGTAATATTCCATTTCATATATGTACCACATCTTTATCCATTCATCTGTCTGTGGGAATTTAGGTTGCTTCCATTACCTGTCTATTGTAAATAGTTCTGCAATGAACATTGTGGTGAATGTGCCTTTTTGATTTACGGTTTTCTCTGGGTATATGCCCAGAAGTGGGATTGCTGGATCAGATGGTAATTCTATTTCTAGTTTTTTTAAGGAAACTCCATACTGTTCTCCATAGTGACTGTATCAATTTACATTCCCACCAATAGTGGAAGAGGGCTCCTTTTGTCCACACCCTCCCAAGAATTGGTTGTTTGTAGATTTTCTGATGATGCCGCTTCTAACAGGTGTGAGGTGATACCTCATTGTAGTTTTGATTTGCATTTCTCTAATAATTAGTGCTGTGGAGCAGCTTTTCATGTGCGTCTTGGCCATCTCTGTGTCTCCTTTGAAGAATCGTCTCTTTAGATCTTCTGCCCATTTTTTTGGGGTTTTTTGTTTTTTTTAATATTAAGCTGCATGAGCTTTTTATATATATTGGAGATTAAACCTCTGTCCATTGATTCGTCTGCAACGATTTTCGCCCATTCTGAGGGATGCCTTTTTCCATTCCCGTGTTTTTTAACAAAAAAGGAAAGAAAGGAAAAGAAGCAGAACACTAATGTGCGTAAAATATGCCTTTTGAAACGGTCGTTTTGAAATATGGACGTCCTTTGAATTTTTTGGTCGATATGTGACCCCAGGATTTGTTTTCAGGGCAGGTGTCATTTACAGGCCTGCAATGATTTTGAATATCAACTGACCATTAGCGTTGGGATTAAAGCTGCTGTTGTGTGAAACGGCCACAAGGTGGCAGCAGTTCACCCTTACCAAATCTGGTTACTAGGGCAAGAGAGCCTCAGTGGAAGTGGTGTTCTAGATTGTAGTTTAGAATGGAATATGCCAGGAGAAAGCCCCTCACGTTTGTCTCACTAGTTCTTGTTCGTGTTTTTAATTTAATTTTTTATTTTTTATTACAGCAAGTTTGATTACAATGTTTGGATTGTTGTAGGTGTGGAAGATGTGGTTCTTTTACACATATACAGATTACTGTTCTTCCTGGGATCCTTTTCCCATGTACGTTATGACAGAATGTTGAGTAGTCCTCTCTTGGTATTCTGTAGGTCTTTGGTGATTATATATGTCACCTGTGTTTGTATATGTCGGTTAACCCCAATATCGTAATGAAACCAATCCTCACACCTTTCCATTGGTGAAACATAAGTTTGTTTAATGAATCTGTGATTGCCCTTCTCCGTGGAAATATCTGCCCTGGTATCCATTTTTAGGTAACACCTATAAGTGATATGATATGATATGTGTCTTTCACTTTCTGACTTACTACAAGTCACGTGATTACTTCTAGACTCATCTACGGTGCTGCAAATGGCATTGTGTCCTTTTTTTCCTTGGCTTCTCTTCTGCCTTAGCGAGGTCCATTTTCAACAATGTGATTCCCTGAGGGTTGTGGATTAGCTGACCTCGGCAGCCTTACCCTGCCGGCCCGCCCTCCCCAGGTGTGCCTCGTTGAGGTAAATATAAACAGCGCTCCAGGCAACAATAGCCCCTGAAGCTGTGCCTGACTCCGTATTCTCTGCCCCGTCAGCAGTCTCGGGGCTGTGCTGGTGGGAGGGAGTGAGGGGCCACAGCTTTGTGGGTGGCCCGGTGTGAGTGGGGTTCTGCTGGCCTTTCTGCAGGAGTTGCCAGGCTGCCGCCTGTAAAGAAGAGGATGTGTCACCCATACCTTCCGATGGAATTTCTCTCCGGACAGAGGTGAGGAAGGAAAAAAGCAGTGGAGTCCGGGACAGGAGGGGAATTACAGGCAGGGCAATGGAAAGCTTCTGGAAGAGCGCCCAGGGCCAGGACCACCCTGGCTGGCCTGCAGGCACCAAGTTGGCCTGTGTGCTGTCGCTGGTGTGGCTCCACGGTCCTTCCTCTAGGCTTTCAAGCCCTTGTACATATTCAGGTGTTTTACCTGGAAAGGGTGGGAACAGTTCAGCAGCATCTGGCCTGGGGCTCAGCTCTCCATTACTCACAGATGCCTCGGCACGGTCCCCCAGCTTTGCAATGAGGACGCTCCTTGCGTGGGGTGTGGGTTGCTGGCTGTATGGGAGATGGTTCCCCACCTCTGACCAATTTCAGAATTGTTTACTGCTGGAGCAAGTGCCGTGATAGGGTTTTCCTCTGTATAACTCGTGGGTTCGCTTTTTTTTTCTTTTATGGTTCAAGTTAGAATTTATTCCTCTTTTATGTATTTATAGATATAAGCATGGAAATAATTCATTCCTATAAATACATCTGTGTGACCGGAAGTATTTTTTCTGTTTTATTTTTAAATTTTATTTTTTAAAATTTTGAAATTTAATTTTATTTATGTTTTTATACAGTAGGTTATTATTAGTTATGTATTTTATGCATATACATGTATACAGGTCAATCCCAATCTCCCAACTCATCACACCACCACCACCCCATGGCTTCCCACACTTGGTGTCCATACGTTTGTTCTCTACCTCTGTGTCTCTATTTCTTTCCTGCAAACCAGTTCATCTGTACCATTTTTTTAGGTTCCACATATATGCATTAATATCCAATATTTGTTTTCCTCTTTCTGACTTACTTCATTCTGTATGACAGTCTCTCGATCCATCGATGTCTCTACAAATGACCCAGTTTCATTCCTTTTTATGGCCGAGTAATATTCCATTTCATATATGTACCACATCTTTATCCATTCATCTGTCTGTGGGCATTTAGGTTGCTTCCATTACCTGGCTATTGTAAATAGTGCTGCAATGAACATTGTGGTGAATGTGCCTTTTTGATTTACGGTTTTCTCTGGGTATATGCCCAGAAGTGGGATTGCTGGATCAGATGGTAATTCTATTTCTAGTTTTTTTAAGGAAACTCCATACTGTTCTCCATAGTGACTGTATCAATTTACATTCCCACCAATAGTGGAAGAGGGCTCCTTTTGTCCACACCCTCCACAGAATTGGTTGTTTGTAGATTTTCTGATGATGCCGCTTCTAACAGGTGTGAGGTGATACCTCATTGTAGTTTTGATTTGCATTTCTCTAATAATTAGTTCTGTGGAGCAGCTTTTCATGTGCGTCTTGGCCATCTCTGTGTCTCCTTTGAAGAATCGTCTCTTTAGATCTTCTGCCCATTTTTTTTGGGTTGTTTGTTTTTTTTAATATTAAGCTGCATGAGCTTTTTATATATATTGGAGATTAAACCTCTGTCCATTGATTCGTCTGCAACGATTTTCGCCCATTCTGAGGGATGCCTTTTTCCATTCCCGTGTTTTTTAACAAAAAAGGAAAGAAAGGAAAAGAAGCAGAACACTAATGTGCGTAAAATATGCCTTTTGAAACGGTCGTTTTGAAATATGGACGTCCTTTGAATTTTTTGGTCGATATGTGACCCCAGGATTTGTTTTCAGGGCAGGTGTCATTTACAGGCCTGCAATGATTTTGAATATCAACTGACCATTAGCGTTGGGATTAAAGCTGCTGTTGTGTGAAACGGCCACAAGGTGGCAGCAGTTCACCCTTACCAAATCTGGTTACTAGGGCAAGAGAGCCTCAGTGGAAGTGGTGTTCTAGATTGGAGTTTAGAATGGAATGTGCCAGGAGAAAGCCCCTCACGTTTGTCTCACTAGTTCTTGTTCGTGTTTTTAATTTAATTTTTTATTTTTTATTACAGCAAGTTTGATTACAATGTTTGGATTGTTGTAGGTGTGGAAGATGTGGTTCTTTTACACATATACAGATGACTGTTCTTCCTGGGATCCTTTTCCCATGTACGTTATGACAGAATGTTGAGTAGTCCTCTCTTGGTATTCTGTAGGTCTTTGGTGATTATATATGTCACCTGTGTTTGTATATGTCGGTTAACCCCAATATCGTAATGAAACCAATCCTCACACCTTTCCATTGGTGAACCATAAGTTTGTTTAATGAATCTGTGATTGCCCTTCTCCGTGGAAATATCTGCCCTGGTATCCATTTTTAGGTAACACCTATAAGTGATATGATATGATATGTGTCTTTCACTTTCTGACTTACTACAAGTCACGTGATTACTTCTAGACTCATCTACGGTGCTGCAAATGGCATTGTGTCCTTTTTTTCCTTGGCTTCTCTTCTGCCTTAGCGAGGTCCATTTTCAACAATGTGATTCCCTGAGGGTTGTGGATTAGCTGACCTCGGCAGCCTTACCCTGCCGGCCCGCCCTCCCCAGGTGTGCCTCTTTGAGGTCAATATAAACAGCGCTCCAGGCAACAATAGCCCCTGAAGCTGTGCCTGACTCCGTATTCTCTGCCCCATCAGCAGTCTCGGGGCTGTGCTGGTGGTAGGGAGTGAGGGGCCACAGCTTTGTGGGTGGCCCGGTGTGAGTGGGGTTCTGCTGGCCTTTCTGCAGGAGTTGCCAGGCTGCCGCCTGTAAAGAAGAGGATGTGTCACCCATACCTTCCGCTGGAATTTCTCTCCGGACAGAGGTGAGGAAGGAAAAAAGCAGTGGAGTCCGGGACAGGAGGGGAATCACAGGCAGGGCAATGGAAAGCTTCTGGAAGAGCGCCCAGGGCCAGGACCACCCTGGCTGGCCTGCAGGCACCAAGTTGGCCTGTGTGCTGTCGCTGGTGTGGCTCCACGGTCCTTCCTCTAGGCTTTCAAGCCCTTGTACATATTCAGGTGTTTTACCTGGAAAGGGTGGGAACAGTTCAGCAGCATCTGGCCTGGGGCTCAGCTCTCCATTACTCACAGATGCCTCGGCACGGTCCCCCAGCTTTGCAATGAGGACGCTCCTTGCGTGGGGTGTGGGTTGCTGGCTGTATGGGAGATGGTTCCCCACCTCTGACCAATTTCAGAATTGTTTACTGCTGGAGCAAGTGCCGTGATAGGGTTTTCCTCTGTATAACTCGTGGGTTCGCTTTTTTTTTTCTTTTATGGTTCAGGTTAGAATTTATTCCTCTTTTATGTATTTATAGATATAAGCATGGAAATAATTCATTCCTATAAATACATCTGTGTGACCGGAAGTATTTTTTCTGTTTTATTTTTAAATTTTATTTTTTAAAATTTTGAAATTTAATTTTATTTATGTTTTTATACAGTAGGTTATTATTAGTTATGCATTTTATGCATATACATGTATACAGGTCAATCCCAATCTCCCAACT
The DNA here is from genome assembly GCF_964341445.2 of Mesoplodon mirus. Taxonomy (NCBI): domain Eukaryota; kingdom Metazoa; phylum Chordata; class Mammalia; order Artiodactyla; family Ziphiidae; genus Mesoplodon; species Mesoplodon mirus. The sequence goes on from NC_138984.1 coordinate 126,440,456, forward strand.
CATCACACCACCACCACCCCATGGCTTCCCACACTTGGTGTCCATACGTTTGTTCTCTACCTCTGTGTCTCTATTTCTTTCCTGCAAACCAGTTCATCTGTACCATTTTTTTAGGTTCCACATATATGCATTAATATCCAATATTTGTTTTCCTCTTTCTGACTTACTTCATTCTGTATGACAGTCTCTCGATCCATCGATGTCTCTACAAATGACCCAGTTTCATTCCTTTTTATGGGCGAGTAATATTCCATTTCATATATGTACCACATCTTTATCCATTCATCTGTCTGTGGGCATTTAGGTTGCTTCCATTACCTGGCTATTGTAAATAGTGCTGCAATGAACATTGTGGTGAATGTGCCTTTTTGATTTACGGTTTTCTCTGGGTATATGCCCAGAAGTGGGATTGCTGGATCAGATGGTAATTCTATTTCTAGTTTTTTTAAGGAAACTCCATACTGTTCTCCATAGTGACTGTATCAATTTACATTCCCACCAATAGTGGAAGAGGGCTCCTTTTGTCCACACCCTCCCAAGAATTGGTTGTTTGTAGATTTTCTGATGATGCCGCTTCTAACAGGTGTGAGGTGATACCTCATTGTAGTTTTGATTTGCATTTCTCTAATAATTAGTGCTGTGGAGCAGCTTTTCATGTGCGTCTTGGCCATCTCTGTGTCTCCTTTGAAGAATCGTCTCTTTAGATCTTCTGCCCATTTTTTTTGGGTTGTTTGTTTTTTAAATATTAAGCTGCATGAGCTGTTTATATATATTGGAGATTAAACCTCTGTCCATTGATTCGTCTGCAACGATTTTCGCCCATTCTGAGGGATGCCTTTTTCCATTCCCGTGTTTTTTAACAAAAAAGGAAAGAAAGGAAAAGAAGCAGAACACTAATGTGCGTAAAATATGCCTTTTGAAACGGTCGTTTTGAAATATGGACGTCCTTTGAATTTTTTGGTCGATATGTGACCCCAGGATTTGTTTTCAGGGCAGGTGTCATTTACAGGCCTGCAATGATTTTGAATATCAACTGACCATTAGCGCTGGGATTAAAGCTGCTGTTGTGTGAAACGGCCACAAGGTGGCAGCAGTTCACCCTTACCAAATCTGGTTACTAGGGCAAGAGAGCCTCAGTGGAAGTGGTGTTCTAGATTGGAGTTTAGAATGGAATGTGCCAGGAGAAAGCCCCTCACGTTTGTCTCACTAGTTCTTGTTCGTGTTTTTAATTTAATTTTTTATTTTTTATTACAGCAAGTTTGATTACAATGTTTGGATTGTTGTAGGTGTGGAAGATGTGGTTCTTTTACACATATACAGATGACTGTTCTTCCTGGGATCCTTTTCCCATGTACGTTATGACAGAATGTTGAGTAGTCCTCTCTTGGTATTCTGTAGGTCTTTGGTGATTATATATGTCACCTGTGTTTGTATATGTCGGTTAACCCCAATATCGTAATGAAACCAATCCTCACACCTTTCCATTGGTGAACCATAAGTTTGTTTAATGAATCTGTGATTGCCCTTCTCCGTGGAAATATCTGCCCTGGTATCCATTTTTAGGTAACACCTATAAGTGATATGATATGATATGTGTCTTTCACTTTCTGACTTACTACAAGTCACGTGATTACTTCTAGACTCATCTACGGTGCTGCAAATGGCATTGTGTCCTTTTTTTCCTTGGCTTCTCTTCTGCCTTAGCGAGGTCCATTTTCAACAATGTGATTCCCTGAGGGTTGTGGATTAGCTGACCTCGGCAGCCTTACCCTGCCGGCCCGCCCTCCCCAGGTGTGCCTCTTTGAGGTCAATATAAACAGCGCTCCAGGCAACAATAGCCCCTGAAGCTGTGCCTGACTCCGTATTCTCTGCCCCGTCAGCAGTCTCGGGGCTGTGCTGGTGGGAGGGAGTGAGGGGCCACAGCTTTGTGGGTGGCCCGGTGTGAGTGGGGCTCTGCTGGCCTTTCTGCAGGAGTTGCCAGGCTGCCGCCTGTAAAGAAGAGGATGTGTCACCCATACCTTCCGATGGAATTTCTCTCCGGACAGAGGTGAGGAAGGAAAAAAGCAGTGGAGTCCGGGACAGGAGGGGAATCACAGGCAGGGCAATGGAAAGCTTCTGGAAGAGCGCCCGGGGCCAGGACCACCCTGGCTGGCCTGCAGGCACCAAGTTGGCCTGTGTGCTGTCGCTGGTGTGGCTCCACGGTCCTTCCTCTAGGCTTTCAAGCCCTTGTACATATTCAGGTGTTTTACCTGGAAAGGGTGGGAACAGTTCAGCAGCATCTGGCCTGGGGCTCAGCTCTCCATTACTCACAGATGCCTCGGCACGGTACCCCAGCTTTGCAATGAGGACGCTCCTTGCGTGGGGTGTGGGTTGCTGGCTGTATGGGAGATGGTTCCCCACCTCTGACCAATTTCAGAATTGTTTACTGCTGGAGCAAGTGCCGTGATAGGGTTTTCCTCTGTATAACTCGTGGGTTCGCTTTTTTTTTTCTTTTATGGTTCAAGTTAGAATTTATTCCTCTTTTATGTATTTATAGATATAAGCATGGAAATAATTCATTCCTATAAATACATCTGTGTGACCGGAAGTATTTTTTCTGTTTTATTTTTAAATTTTATTTTTTAAAATTTTGAAATTTAATTTTATTTATGTTTTTATACAGTAGGTTATTATTAGTTATGTATTTTATGCATATACATGTATACAGGTCAATCCCAATCTCCCAACTCATCACACCACAACCACCCCATGGCTTCCCACACTTGGTGTCCATACGTTTGTTCTCTACCTCTGTGTCTCTATTTCTTTCCTGCAAACCAGTTCATCTGTACCATTTTTTTAGGTTCCACATATATGCATTAATATCCAATATTTGTTTTCCTCTTTCTGACTTACTTCATTCTGTATGACAGTCTCTCGATCCATCGATGTCTCTACAAATGACCCAGTTTCATTCCTTTTTATGGGCGAGTAATATTCCATTTCATATATGTACCACATCTTTATCCATTCATCTGTCTGTGGGCATTTAGGTTGCTTCCATTACCTGGCTATTGTAAATAGTGCTGCAATGAACATTGTGGTGAATGTGCCTTTTTGATTTACGGTTTTCTCTGGGTATATGCCCAGAAGTGGGATTGCTGGATCAGATGGTAATTCTATTTCTAGTTTTTTTAAGGAAACTCCATACTGTTCTCCATAGTGACTGTATCAATTTACATTCCCACCAATAGTGGAAGAGGGCTCCTTTTGTCCACACCCTCCACAGAATTGGTTGTTTGTAGATTTTCTGATGATGCCGCTTCTAACAGGTGTGAGGTGATACCTCATTGTAGTTTTGATTTGCATTTCTCTAATAATTAGTGCTGTGGAGCAGCTTTTCATGTGCGTCTTGGCCATCTCTGTGTCTCCTTTGAAGAATCGTCTCTTTAGATCTTCTGCCCATTTTTTTTGGGTTGTTTGTTTTTTTTAATATTAAGCTGCATGAGCTTTTTATATATATTGGAGATTAAACCTCTGTCCATTGATTCGTCTGCAACGATTTTCGCCCATTCTGAGGGATGCCTTTTTCCATTCCCGTGTTTTTTAACAAAAAAGGAAAGAAAGGAAAAGAAGCAGAACACTAATGTGCGTAAAATATGCCTTTTGAAACGGTCGTTTTGAAATATGGACGTCCTTTGAATTTTTTGGTCGATATGTGACCCCAGGATTTGTTTTCAGGGCAGGTGTCATTTACAGGCCTGCAATGATTTTGAATATCAACTGACCATTAGCGCTGGGATTAAAGCTGCTGTTGTGTGAAACGGCCACAAGGTGGCAGCAGTTCACCCTTACCAAATCTGGTTACTAGGGCAAGAGAGCCTCAGTGGAAGTGGTGTTCTAGATTGGAGTTTAGAATGGAATGTGCCAGGAGAAAGCCCCTCACGTTTGTCTCACTAGTTCTTGTTCGTGTTTTTAATTTAATTTTTTATTTTTTATTACAGCAAGTTTGATTACAATGTTTGGATTGTTGTAGGTGTGGAAGATGTGGTTCTTTTACACATATACAGATGACTGTTCTTCCTGGGATCCTTTTCCCATGTACGTTATGACAGAATGTTGAGTAGTCCTCTCTTGGTATTCTGTAGGTCTTTGGTGATTATATATGTCACCTGTGTTTGTATATGTCGGTTAACCCCAATATCGTAATGAAACCAATCCTCACACCTTTCCATTGGTGAACCATAAGTTTGTTTAATGAATCTGTGATTGCCCTTCTCCGTGGAAATATCTGCCCTGGTATCCATTTTTAGGTAACACCTATAAGTGATATGATATGATATGTGTCTTTCACTTTCTGACTTACTACAAGTCACGTGATTACTTCTAGACTCATCTACGGTGCTGCAAATGGCATTGTGTCCTTTTTTTCCTTGGCTTCTCTTCTGCCTTAGCGAGGTCCATTTTCAACAATGTGATTCCCTGAGGGTTGTGGATTAGCTGACCTCGGCAGCCTTACCCTGCCGGCCCGCCCTCCCCAGGTGTGCCTCTTTGAGGTCAATATAAACAGCGCTCCAGGCAACAATAGCCCCTGAAGCTGTGCCTGACTCCGTATTCTCTGCCCCGTCAGCAGTCTCGGGGCTGTGCTGGTGGGAGGGAGTGAGGGGCCACAGCTTTGTGGGTGGCCCGGTGTGAGTGGGGCTCTGCTGGCCTTTCTGCAGGAGTTGCCAGGCTGCCGCCTGTAAAGAAGAGGATGTGTCACCCATACCTTCCGATGGAATTTCTCTCCGGACAGAGGTGAGGAAGGAAAAAAGCAGTGGAGTCCGGGACAGGAGGGGAATCACAGGCAGGGCAATGGAAAGCTTCTGGAAGAGCGCCCGGGGCCAGGACCACCCTGGCTGGCCTGCAGGCACCAAGTTGGCCTGTGTGCTGTCGCTGGTGTGGCTCCACGGTCCTTCCTCTAGGCTTTCAAGCCCTTGTACATATTCAGGTGTTTTACCTGGAAAGGGTGGGAACAGTTCAGCAGCATCTGGCCTGGGGCTCAGCTCTCCATTACTCACAGATGCCTCGGCACGGTACCCCAGCTTTGCAATGAGGACGCTCCTTGCGTGGGGTGTGGGTTGCTGGCTGTATGGGAGATGGTTCCCCACCTCTGACCAATTTCAGAATTGTTTACTGCTGGAGCAAGTGCCGTGATAGGGTTTTCCTCTGTATAACTCGTGGGTTCGCTTTTTTTTTTCTTTTATGGTTCAAGTTAGAATTTATTCCTCTTTTATGTATTTATAGATATAAGCATGGAAATAATTCATTCCTATAAATACATCTGTGTGACCGGAAGTATTTTTTCTGTTTTATTTTTAAATTTTATTTTTTAAAATTTTGAAATTTAATTTTATTTATGTTTTTATACAGTAGGTTATTATTAGTTATGTATTTTATGCATATACATGTATACAGGTCAATCCCAATCTCCCAACTCATCACACCACAACCACCCCATGGCTTCCCACACTTGGTGTCCATACGTTTGTTCTCTACCTCTGTGTCTCTATTTCTTTCCTGCAAACCAGTTCATCTGTACCATTTTTTTAGGTTCCACATATATGCATTAATATACAATATTTGTTTTCCTCTTTCTGACTTACTTCATTCTGTATGACAGTCTCTCGATCCATCGATGTCTCTTCAAATGACCCAGTTTCATTCCTTTTTATGGGCGAGTAATATTCCATTTCATATATGTACCACATCTTTATCCATTCATCTGTCTGTGGGCATTTAGGTTGCTTCCATTACCTGGCTATTGTAAATAGTGCTGCAATGAACATTGTGGTGAATGTGCCTTTTTGATTTACGGTTTTCTCTGGGTATATGCCCAGAAGTGGGATTGCTGGATCAGATGGTAATTCTATTTCTAGTTTTTTTAAGGAAACTCCATACTGTTCTCCATAGTGACTGTATCAATTTACATTCCCACCAATAGTGGAAGAGGGCTCCTTTTGTCCACACCCTCCACAGAATTGGTTGTTTGTAGATTTTCTGATGATGCCGCTTCTAACAGGTGTGAGGTGATACCTCATTGTAGTTTTGATTTGCATTTCTCTAATAATTAGTGCTGTGGAGCAGCTTTTCATGTGCGTCTTGGCCATCTCTGTGTCTCCTTTGAAGAATCGTCTCTTTAGATCTTCTGCCCATTTTTTTTGGGTTGTTTGTTTTTTTTAATATTAAGCTGCATGAGCTTTTTATATATATTGGAGATTAAACCTCTGTCCATTGATTCGTCTGCAACGATTTTCGCCCATTCTGAGGGATGCCTTTTTCCATTCCCGTGTTTTTTAACAAAAAAGGAAAGAAAGGAAAAGAAGCAGAACACTAATGTGCGTAAAATATGCCTTTTGAAACGGTCGTTTTGAAATATGGACGTCCTTTGAATTTTTTGGTCGATATGTGACCCCAGGATTTGTTTTCAGGGCAGGTGTCATTTACAGGCCTGCAATGATTTTGAATATCAACTGACCATTAGCGTTGGGATTAAAGCTGCTGTTGTGTGAAACGGCCACAAGGTGGCAGCAGTTCACCCTTACCAAATCTGGTTACTAGGGCAAGAGAGCCTCAGTGGAAGTGGTGTTCTAGATTGGAGTTTAGAATGGAATATGCCAGGAGAAAGCCCCTCACGTTTGTCTCACTACTTCTTGTTCGTGTTTTTAATTTAATTTTTTATTTTTTATTACAGCAAGTTTGATTACAATGTTTGGATTGTTGTAGGTGTGGAAGATGTGGTTCTTTTACACATATACAGATGACTGTTCTTCCTGGGATCCTTTTCCCATGTACGTTATGACAGAATGTTGAGTAGTCCTCTCTTGGTATTCTGTAGGTCTTTGGTGATTATATATGTCACCTGTGTTTGTATATGTCGGTTAACCCCAATATCGTAATGAAACCAATCCTCACACCTTTCCATTGGTGAACCATAAGTTTGTTTAATGAATCTGTGATTGCCCTTCTCCGTGGAAATATCTGCCCTGGTATCCATTTTTAGGTAACACCTATAAGTGATATGATATGATATGTGTCTTTCACTTTCTGACTTACTACAAGTCACGTGATTACTTCTAGACTCATCTACGGTGCTGCAAATGGCATTGTGTCCTTTTTTTCCTTGGCTTCTCTTCTGCCTTAGCGAGGTCCATTTTCAACAATGTGATTCCCTGAGGGTTGTGGATTAGCTGACCTCGGCAGCCTTACCCTGCCGGCCCGCCCTCCCCAGGTGTGCCTCTGTGAGGTCAATATAAACAGCGCTCCAGGCAACAATAGCCCCTGAAGCTGTGCCTGACTCCGTATTCTCTGCCCCGTCAGCAGTCTCGGGGCTGTGCTGGTGGGAGGGAGTGAGGGGCCACAGCTTTGTGGGTGGCCCGGTGTGAGTGGGGTTCTGCTGGCCTTTCTGCAGGAGTTGCCAGGCTGCCGCCTGTAAAGAAGAGGATGTGTCACCCATACCTTCCGATGGAATTTCTCTCCGGACAGAGGTGAGGAAGGAAAAAAGCAGTGGAGTCCGGGACAGGAGGGGAATCACAGGCAGGGCAATGGAAAGCTTCTGGAAGAGCGCCCAGGGCCAGGACCACCCTGGCTGGCCTGCAGGCACCAAGTTGGCCTGTGTGCTGTCGCTGGTGTGGCTCCACGGTCCTTCCTCTAGGCTTTCAAGCCCTTGTACATATTCAGGTGTTTTACCTGGAAAGGGTGGGAACAGTTCAGCAGCATCTGGCCTGGGGCTCAGCTCTCCATTACTCACAGATGCCTCGGCACGGTCCCCCAGCTTTGCAATGAGGACGCTCCTTGCGTGGGGTGTGGGTTGCTGGCTGTATGGGAGATGGTTCCCCACCTCTGACCAATTTCAGAATTGTTTACTGCTGGAGCAAGTGCCGTGATAGGGTTTTCCTCTGTATAACTCGTGGGTTCGCTTTTTTTTTTCTTTTATGGTTCAAGTTAGAATTTATTCCTCTTTTATGTATTTATAGATATAAGCATGGAAATAATTCATTCCTATAAATACATCTGTGTGACCGGAAGTATTTTTTCTGTTTTATTTTTAAATTTTATTTTTTAAAATTTTGAAATTTAATTTTATTTATGTTTTTATACAGTAGGTTATTATTAGTTATGCATTTTATGCATATACATGTATACAGGTCAATCCCAATCTCCCAACTCATCACACCACCACCACCCCATGGCTTCCCACACTTGGTGTCCATACGTTTGTTCTCTACCTCTGTGTCTCTATTTCTTTCCTGCAAACCAGTTCATCTGTACCATTTTTTTAGGTTCCACATATATGCATTAATATCCAATATTTGTTTTCCTCTTTCTGACTTACTTCATTCTGTATGACAGTCTCTCGATCCATCGATGTCTCTACAAATGACCCAGTTTCATTCCTTTTTATGGGCGAGTAATATTCCATTTCATATATGTACCACATCTTTATCCATTCATCTGTCTGTGGGAATTTAGGTTGCTTCCATTACCTGTCTATTGTAAATAGTGCTGCAATGAACATTGTGGTGAATGTGCCTTTTTGATTTACGGTTTTCTCTGGGTATATGCCCAGAAGTGGGATTGCTGGATCAGATGGTAATTCTATTTCTAGTTTTTTTAAGGAAACTCCATACTGTTCTCCATAGTGACTGTATCAATTTACATTCCCACCAATAGTGGAAGAGGGCTCCTTTTGTCCACACCCTCCCAAGAATTGGTTGTTTGTAGATTTTCTGGTGATGCCGCTTCTAACAGGTGTGAGGTGATACCTCATTGTAGTTTTGATTTGCATTTCTCTAATAATTAGTGCTGTGGAGCAGCTTTTCATGTGCGTCTTGGCCATCTCTGTGTCTCCTTTGAAGAATCGTCTCTTTAGATCTTCTGCCCATTTTTTTTGGGTTGTTTGTTTTTTTTAATATTAAGCTGCATGAGCTGTTTATATATATTGGAGATTAAACCTCTGTCCATTGATTCGTCTGCAACGATTTTCGCCCATTCTGAGGGATGCCTTTTTCCATTCCCGTGTTTTTTAACAAAAAAGGAAAGAAAGGAAAAGAAGCAGAACACTAATGTGCGTAAAATATGCCTTTTGAAACGGTCGTTTTGAAATATGGACGTCCTTTGAATTTTTTGGTCGATATGTGACCCCAGGATTTGTTTTCAGGGCAGGTGTCATTTACAGGCCTGCAATGATTTTGAATATCAACTGACCATTAGCGTTGGGATTAAAGCTGCTGTTGTGTGAAACGGCCACAAGGTGGCAGCAGTTCACCCTTACCAAATCTGGTTACTAGGGCAAGAGAGCCTCAGTGGAAGTGGTGTTCTAGATTGGAGTTTAGAATGGAATATGCCAGGAGAAAGCCCCTCACGTTTGTCTCACTAGTTCTTGTTCGTGTTTTTAATTTAATTTTTTATTTTTTATTACAGCAAGTTTGATTACAATGTTTGGATTGTTGTAGGTGTGGAAGATGTGGTTCTTTTACACATATACAGATGACTGTTCTTCCTGGGATCCTTTTCCCATGTACGTTATGACAGAATGTTGAGTAGTCCTCTCTTGGTATTCTGTAGGTCTTTGGTGATTATATATGTCACCTGTGTTTGTATATGTCGGTTAACCCCAATATCGTAATGAAACCAATCCTCACACCTTTCCATTGGTGAAACATAAGTTTGTTTAATGAATCTGTGATTGCCCTTCTCCGTGGAAATATCTGCCCTGGTATCCATTTTTAGGTAACACCTATAAGTGATATGATATGATATGTGTCTTTCACTTTCTGACTTACTACAAGTCACGTGATTACTTCTAGACTCATCTATGGTGCTGCAAATGGCATTGTGTCCTTTTTTTCCTTGGCTTCTCTTCTGCCTTAGCGAGGTCCATTTTCAACAATGTGATTCCCTGAGGGTTGTGGATTAGCTGACCTCGGCAGCCTTACCCTGCCGGCCCGCCCTCCCCAGGTGTGCCTCTTTGAGGTCAATATAAACAGCGCTCCAGGCAACAATAGCCCCTGAAGCTGTGCCTGACTCCGTATTCTCTGCCCCGTCAGCAGTCTCGGGGCTGTGCTGGTGGGAGGGAGTGAGGGGCCACAGCTTTGTGGGTGGCCCGGTGTGAGTGGGGTTCTGCTGGCCTTTCTGCAGGAGTTGCCAGGCTGCCGCCTGTAAAGAAGAGGATGTGTCACCCATACCTTCCGATGGAATTTCTCTCCGGACAGAGGTGAGGAAGGAAAAAAGCAGTGGAGTCCGGGACAGGAGGGGAATCACAGGCAGGGCAATGGAAAGCTTCTGGAAGAGCGCCCGTGGCCAGGACCACCCTGGCTGGCCTGCAGGCACCAAGTTGGCCTGTGTGCTGTCACTGGTGTGGCTCCACGGTCCTTCCTCTAGGCTTTCAAGCCCTTGTACATATTCAGGTGTTTTACCTGGAAAGGGTGGGAAGAGTTCAGCAGCATCTGGCCTGGGGCTCAGCTCTCCATTACTCACAGATGCCTCGGCACGGTCCGTCAGCTTTGCAATGAGGATGCTCCTTGCATGGGGGGTGGGTTGCTGGCTGTATGTGAGGATGATTCCCGACCTCTGACCAATTTCAGAATTGTTTACCACTGGAGCAAGTGCCCGGATAGGGTTTTCCTGTGTATAACTCGTGGGTTCAGGTTTCTTTTTCTTTTATGGTTCAAGTTAGAATTTATTCCTCTTTTATGTATTTATAGATATAAGTATGGAAATAATTCATTCCTATAAATACATCTGTGTGAAGAGAAGAACATTTTTCTGTTTTATTTTTAAATTTTATTTTTTTGAAATTTAATTTTATTTATTTTTTTATACAGCAGGTTATTATTAGTTATGTATTTTATGCATATACATGTATACAGGTCAATCCCAATCTCCCAACTCATCCCACCACCACCACCCCATGGCTTCCCACACTTGGTGTCCATACGTTTGTTCTCTACCTCTGTGTCTCTATTTCTTCCCTGCAAACCAGTTCATCTGTACCATTTTTTAGGTTCCACATATATGCATTAATATACAATATTTGTTTTCCTCTTTCTGACTTACTTCATTCCGTATGACAGTCACTAGATCAATCGATGTCTCTACAAATGACCGAGTTTCATTCCTCTTTATGGCCGAGTAATATTCCATTTTATATATGTACCACATCTTTATCCATTCATCTGTCTGTGGGCATTTAGTTTGCTTCCATTACCTGGCTATTGTAAATAGTGCTGCAATGAATATTGTGGTGAATGTGCCTTTTTGATTTATGGTTTTCTCTGGGTATATGCCCAGAAGTGGGATTGCTGGATCAGATGGTAATTCTATTTCTAGTTTTTTTTAAGGAAACTCCATACTGTTCTCCATATTGACTGTATCAATTTACATTCCCACCAATAGTGGAAGAGGGCTCCTTTTTTCCACACCCTCCACAGAATTTGTGGTTTGTAGATTTCCTGATGATGCCGATTCTAACAGGTGTGAGGTGATACCTCATTGTAGTTTTGATTTGCATTTCTCTAATAATTAGTGCTGTTGTGCAGCTTTTCATGTGCGTCTTGGCCATCTCTGTGTCTTTGAAGAAACGTCTCTTTAGATCTTCTGCCCATTTATGTATTGGGTTGTTTGTTTTTTTAATATTAAGCTGCATGAGCTGTTTATATATATTGGAGATTAAACCTTTGTCCATTGATTCGTTTGCAATGATTTTCGCCCATTCTGAGGGATGTCTTTGTCCATTCCCGTTTTTTTTAACAAAAAAAGGAAAGAAAGAAAAAGAAGTAGAACACTAATGTGCGTAAAATATTCCTTTTGAAACGGTCGTTTTGAAATACGGACGTCCTTTAAATTTTTTGGTCGATATGTGACCCCAGGATTTGTTTTCAGGGCAGGTGTGATTTACAGGCCTGCAATGATTTTGAGTATCAATGGACCATTAGCGCTGGGATAAAATCTGCTGTTGTGTGAAACGGACACAAGGTGGCAGCAGTTCTCCCTAACCAAATCTGGTTAAGAGGGCAACATTGCCTCCCAGGAAGACGTGTTCTAGATTGGAATTTAGAATGGAATGTGCCAGGAGAAAGCCCCTCAAGTTTGAATCACTACTTCTTGTTCGTGTTTTTAGTTTATTTTTTTATTTTTTATTACAGCAAGTTTGATTACAGTGTTTGGCTTGTTGTAGGTGTGGAAGATGTGGTTCTTTTACACATATACAGATGTCTGTACTTCCTGGGATCCTTTTCCCATGTACGTTATGACAGAATGTTGAGTAGTCTTCTCTTGGTATTCCGTAGCACTTTGGTGATTATATATGTCACTTGTGTTTGTATATGTCTGTTAAACCTGATATCATAATGAAACCAATCCTCACACCTTTCCATTGGTGAACCATAAGTTTGTTTAATGAATCTGTGATTGCCCTTCTCCGTGGAAATATTTGCCCTGGTATCCATTTTTAGGTAACACCTATAAGTGATATGATACGATATGTGTCTTTCACTTTCTGACTTACTACAAGTCACGTGATTACCTCTAGACTCATCTACGGGGCTGCAAATGGCATTGTGTCCTTTTTTTCCTTGGCTTCTATTCTGCCTTAGTGAGGTCCATTTTCAACAATGTGATTCCCTGAGGGTTGCGGATTTGCTGACCAGGGCAGCCTTACCCTGCCGGCCGGCCCTCCCATGGTGTCCCTGGTTGAGGTCGATATAAACAGCGCTCCAGGAAGCAATAGCCCCTGAAGCTGTGCCTGACTCCATATTCTTTGCCCCGTCAGCAGTCTCGGGGCTGTGCTGGTGGGAGGGAGTGAGGGGCCACAGCTTTGTGCTTGGCCCGGTGTGAGTGGGGTTCTGCTGGCCTTTCTGAAGTAGTTGCCAGGCTGCCGCCTGTAAAGAAGAGGATGTGTCACCCATACCTTCCGCTGGAATTTCTCTCCGGACAGAGGTGAGGAAGGAAAAAAGCAGTGGGGGCCGGGACAGGAGGGGTATCTCAGGCAGGGCAATGGAAAGCTTCCAGAAGAGCACCCGGGGCCAGGAACACCCTGGCTGGCCTGCAGGCACCAAGTTGGCCTGCGTGCTGTCGCTGGTGTGGCTCCGCGGCCCTTCATCTAGGCTTTCAAGCCCTTGTACATATTCAGGTGTTTTACCTGGGAAGGGTGGGAACAGTTCAGCAGCAGCTGGCCTGGGGCTCAGCTCACGTTTACTCACAGATGCCTCAGCACGGTCCGTCAGCTTTGCAATGAGGACGCTCCTTGCGTGGGGGGTGGGTTGCTGGCTGTATGGGAGATGATTCCCCACCTCTGACCAATTTCAGAATTGTTTACCGCTGGAGCAAGTGCCCTGATAGGGTTTTCCTGTGTATAACTGGTGGGTTCAGGTTTTTTTTTTCTTTTATGGTTCAAGTTAGGATTTATTCCTCTTTTATGTATTTATAGATATAAGCATGGAAATAATTCATTCCTATAAATACATCTGTGTGAAGGGAAGAACTTTTTTCTGTTTTATTTTTAAATTTTATTTTTTTTAAATTTTGAAATTTAATTTTTTTTATTTTTTTATACAGCAGGTTATTATTAGTAATGTATTTTATGCATATACATGTATACAGGTCAATTCCAATCTCCCAACTCATCCCACCACCACCACCCCATGGCTTCCCACACTTGGTGTCCACACGTTTCTTCTCTAACTCTGTCTCTATTTCTTCCCTGCAAATCAGTTCATCTGTACCATTTTTTAGGTTCCACATATATGCATTAATATACAATATTTGTTTTCCTCTTTCTGACTTACTTCATTCTGTATGACAGTCTCTCGATCCATCGATGTCTCTACAAATGACCCAGTTTCATTCCTCTTTATGGCCGAGTAATATTCCATTTTATATATGTACCACATCTTTATCCATTCATCTGTCTGTGGGCATTTAGGTTGCTTCCATTACCTGGCTATTGTAAATAGTGCTGCAATGAACATTGTGGTGAATGTGCCTTTTTGATTTATGGTTTTCTCTGGGCATATGCCCAGAAGTGGGATTGCTGGATCAGATGGTCATTCTATATCTAGTTTTTTTAAAGGAAACTCCACACTGTTCTCCATAGTGTCTGTATGAAGTTACATTCCCACCAATAGTGGAAGAGGGCTCCTTTTGTCCACACCCTCCCCAGTATTTGTCGTTTGTAGATTTCCTGATGATGCCGATTCTAACAGGTGTGAGGTGATACCTCATTGTAGTTTTGATTTGCATTTCCCTAATAATTAGTGCTGTTGAGCAGCTTTTCATGTGCGTCTTGGCCATCTCTGTGTCTTCTTTGAAGAAACGTCTCCTTAGATCTTCTGCCCATTTTTGTGTTGGGTTGTTTGTTTTTTTAATATTAAGCTGCATGAGCTGTTTATATATATTGGAGATTAAAACTCTGTCAATTGATTCGTTTGCAACGATTTTCGCCCATTCTGAGGGATGCCTTTTTCCATTCCCGTTGTTTTTTAACAAAAAAAGGATAGAAAGAAAAAGAAGCAGAACACTAATGTGCATAAAATATGCCTTTTGAAACGGTCGTTTTGAAATATGGACGTCCTTTGAATTTTTTGGTCGATATGTGACCCCAGGATTTGTTTTCAGGGCAGGTGTGATTTACAGGCCTGCAATGATTTTGAATATCAGTGGACCATTAGCGCTGGGATTAAAGCTGCTGTTGTGTGAAACGGCAACAAGGTGGCAGCAGTTTTCCCTTACCAAATCTGTTTAAGAGGGCAACAGAGCCTCAATGGAAGTGGTGTTCTAGATTGGAGTTTAGAATGGAATGTGCCAGGAGAAAGCCCCTCAAGTTTGTCTCACTACATCTTGTTCGTGTTTTTAATTTATTTTTATTATTTTTATTACAGCAAGTTTGATTACAATGTTTGGCTTGTTGTAGGTGTGGAAGATGTGGTTCTTTTACTCATATACAGATGTCTGATCTTCCTGGGATCCTTTTCCCATGTACGTTATGACAGAATGTTGAGTAGTCTTCTCTTGGTATTCCGTAGGTCTTTGGTGATTATATATGTCACCTGTGTTTGTATATGTCTGTTAACCCTGATATCGTAATGAAACCAATCCTCACACCTTTCCATTGGTGAACCATAAGTTTGTTTAATGAATCTGTGATTGCCCTTCTCCGTGGAAATATCTGCCCTGGTATCCGTTTTTAGGTAACACCTATAAGTGATATGATACGATATGTGTCTTTCACTTTCTGACTTACTACAAGTCACGTGATTACATCTAGACTCATCTACGGGGCTGCAAATGGCATTGTGTCCTTTTTTCCCTTGGCTTGTATTCTGCCTTAGCGAGGTCCATTTTCAACAATGTGATTCCCTGAGGGTTGTGGATTAGCTGACCTGGGCAGCCTTACCCTGCCGGCCGGCCCTCCCCAGGTATGCCTGTTTGAGGTCAATATAAACAGCGCTCCAGGCGGCAATAGCCCCTGCAGCTGTTCGTGACTCCATATCCTCTGCTCCGTCAGCAGTCTCGGGGCTGTGCTGGTGGGAGGGAGTGAGGGGCCACAGCTTTGATGGTGTCCCAGTGTGAGGGGGGCTCTGCTGGCCTTTCTGCAGGGTTGCCATGCTGCCACGTGTAAAGAAGAGGATGTGTCACCCATACCTTCCGCTGGAATTTCTCTCCGGACAGAGGTGAGGAAGGAAAAAAGCAGTGGGGGCCCGGACAGGAGGGGTATCTCAGGCAGGGCAATGGAAAGCTTCCAGAAGAGCGCCCGGGGCCAGGACCACCCTGGCTGGCCTGCAGGCACCAAGTTGGCCTGCGTGCTGTCGCTGGTGTGGCTCCGCGGCCCTTCATCTAGGCTTTCAAGCCCTTGTACATATTCAGGTGTTTTACCTGGGAAGGGTGGGAACAGTTCAGCAGCAGCTGGCCTGGGGCTCAGCTCACGTTTACTCACAGATGCCTCAGCACGGTCCGTCAGCTTTGCAATGAGGACACTCCTTGCGTGGGGCGTGGGTTGCTGGCTGTATGGGAGATGATTCCCCACCTCTGACCAATTTCAGAATTGTTTACCGCTGGAGCAAGTGCCCTGATAGGGTTTTCCTGTGTATAACTGGTGGGTTCAGGTTTTTTTTTCTTTTATGGTTCAAGTTAGGATTTATTCCTCTTTTATGTATTTATAGATATAAGCATGGAAATAATTCATTCCTATAAATACATCTGTGTGAAGGGAAGAAATTTTTTCTGTTTTATTTTTAAATTTTATTTTTTTTTAATTTTAAAATTTAATTTTATTTATTTTATTATACAGCAGGTTATTATTAGTTATGTATTTTATGCATATACATGTATACAGGTCAATCCCAATCTCCCAACTCATCCCACCACCACCACCCCATGGCTTCCCACACTTGGTGTCCATACGTTTGTTCTCTACCTCTGTGTCTCTATTTCTTCCCTGCAAATCAGTTCATCTGTACCAGTTTTTAGGTTCCACATATATGCATTAATATACAATATTTGTTTTCCTCTTTCTGACTTACTTCATTCTGTATGACAGTCTCTCTATCCATCGATGTCTCTACAAATGACCCAGTTTCATTCCTCTTTATGGCTGAGTAATATTCCATTTTATATATGTACCACATCTTTATCCATTCATCTGTCTGTGGGCATTTAGGTTGCTTCCATTACCTGGCTATTGTAAATAGTGCTGCAATGAACATTGTGGTGAATGTGCCTTTTTGATTTATGGTTTTCTCTGGGCATATGCCCAGAAGTGGGATTGCTGGATCAGATGGTAATTCTATATCTAGTTTTTTTAAAGGAAACTCCACACTGTTCTCCATAGTGTCTGTATGAAGTTACATTCCCACCAATAGTGGAATAGGGCTCCTTTTGTCCACACCCTCCCCAGTATTTGTCGTTTGTAGATTTCCTGATGATGCCGATTCAAACAGGTGTGAGGTGATACCTCATTGTAGTTTTGATTTGCATTTCCCTAATAATTAGTGCTGTTGAGCAGCTTTTCATGTGCGTCTTGGCCATCTCTGTGTCTTCTTTGAAGAAACGTCTTCTTAGATCTTCTGCCCATTTTTGTGTTGGGTTGTTTGTTTTTTTAATATTAAGCTGCATGAGCTGTTTATATATATTGGAGATTAAACCTTTGTCCATTGATTCGTTTGCAACGATTTTCGCCCATTCTGAGGGATGCCTTTTTCCATTCCCGTTGTTTTTTAACAAAAAAAGGAAAGAAAGAAAAAGAAGCAGAACACTAATGTGCATAAAATATGCCTTTTGAAAGGGTCGTTTTGAAATATGGACGTCCTTTGAATTTTTTGGTCGATATGTGACCCCAGGATTTGTTTTCAGGGCAGGTGTGATTTACAGGCCTGCAATGATTTTGAATATCAATGGACCATTAGCGCTGGGATTAAAGCTGCTGTTGTGTGAAACGGCCACAAGGTGGCAGCAGTTCTCCCTTACCAAATCTGGTTAAGAGGGCAACAGAGCCTCAATGGAAGTCGTGTTCTAGATTGGAATTTAGAATGGAATGTGCCAGGAGAAAGCCCCTCAAGTTTGTCTCACTACATCTTGTTCGTGTTTTTAATTTATTTTTATTATTTTTTATTACAGCAAGTTTGATTACAATGTTTGGCTTGTTGTAGGTGTGGAAGATGTGGTTCTTTTACACATATACAGATGTCTGATCTTCCTGGGATCCTTTTCCCATGTACGTTATGACAGAATGTTGAGTAGTCTTCTCTTGGTATTCCGTAGGTCTTTGGTGATTATATATGTCACCTGTGTTTGTATATGTCTGTTAACCCCGATATCGTAATGAAACCAATCCTCACACCTTTCCATTGGTGAACCATAAGTTTGTTTAATGAATCTGTGATTGCCCTTCTCCGTGGAAATATCTGCCCTGGTATCCGTTTTTAGGTAACACCTATAAGTGATATGATACGATATGTGTCTTTCACTTTCTGACTTACTACAAGTCACGTGATTACCTCTAGACTCATCTACGGGGCTGCAAATGGCATTGTGTACTTTTTTCCCTTGGCTTCTATTCTGCCTTAGCGAGGTCCATTTTCAACAATGTGATTCCCTGAGGGTTGTGGATTAGCTGACCTGGGCAGCCTTACCCTGCCGGCCGGCCCTCCCCAGGTGTGCCTGTTTGAGGTCAATATAAACAGCGCTCCAGGCGGCAATAGGCCCTGAAGCTGTGCCTGACTCCATATCCTCTGCCCCGTCAGCAGTCTCGGGGCTGTGCTGGTGGGAGGGAGTGAGGGGCCACAGCTTTGATGGTGTCCCAGTGTGAGGGGGGCTCTGCTGGCCTTTCTCCAGGGGTTGCCATGCTGCCACGTGTAAAGAAGAGGATGTGTCACCTATACCTTCCGCTGGAATTTCTCTCCGGACAGAGGTGAGGAAGGAATAAAGCAGTGGGGGCCTGGACAGGAGGGGTATCTCAGGCAGGGCAATGGAAAGCTTCCAGAAGAGCGCCCGGGGCCAGGACCACCCTGGCTGGCCTGCAGGCACCAAGTTGGCCTGCGTGCTGTCGCTGGTGTGGCTCCGTGGCCCATCCTCTAGGCTTTCAAGCCCTTGTACATATTCAGGTGTTTTACCTGGGAAGGGTGGGAACAGTTCAGCAGCAGCTGGCCTGGGGCTCAGCTCACGTTTACTCACAGATGCCTCAGCACGGTCCGTCAGCTTTGCAGTGAGGACGCTCCTTGCGTGGGGGGTGGGTTGCTGGCTGTATGGGAGATGATTCCCCACCTCTGACCAATTTCAGAATTGTTTACCGCTGGAGCAAGTGCCCTGATAGGGTTTTCCTGTGTATAACTGGTGGGTTCAGGTTTTTTTTTCTTTTATGGTTCAAGTTAGGATTTATTCCTCTTTTATGTATTTATAGATATAAGCATGGAAATAATTCATTCCTATAAATACATCTGTGTGAAGGGAAGAACTTTTTTCTGTTTTATTTTTAAATTTTATTTTTTTAAAATTTTGAAATTTAATTTTATTTATTTTTTTATACAGCAGGTTATTATTAGTTATGTATTTTATGCATATACATGTATACAGGTCAATCCCAATCTCCCAACTCATCCCACAACCACCACCCCATGGCTTCCCACACTTGGTGTCCATACGTTTGTTCTCTACCTCTGTGTCTCTATTTCTTCCCTGCAAATCAGTTCATCTGTACCAGTTTTTAGGTTCCACATATATGCATTAATATACAATATTTGTTTTCCTCTTTCTGACTTACTTCATTCTGTATGACAGTCTCTCTATCCATCGATGTCTCTACAAATGACCCAGTTTCATTCCTCTTTATGGCCGAGTAATATTCCATTTTATATATGTACCACATCTTTATCCATTCATCTGTCTGTGGGCATTTAGGTTGCTTCCATTACCTGGCTATTGTAAATAGTGCTGCAATGAACATTGTGGTGAATGTGCCTTTTTGATTTATGGTTTTCTCTGGGCATATGCCCAGAAGTGGGATTGCTGGATCAGATGGTCATTCTATATCTAGTTTTTTTAAAGGAAACTCCACACTGTTCTCCATAGTGTCTGTATGAAGTTACATTCCCACCAATAGTGGAAGAGGGCTCCTTTTGTCCACGCCCTCCCCAGTATTTGTCGTTTGTAGATTTCCTGATGATGCCGATTCTAACAGGTGTGTGGTGATACCTCATTGTAGATTTGATTTGCATTTCCCTAATAATTAGTGCTGTTGAGCAGCTTTTCATGTGCGTCTTGGCCATCTCTGTGTCTTCTTTGAAGAAATGTCTCCTTAGATCTTCTGCCCATTTTTGTGTTGGGTTGTTTGTTTTTTTAATATTAAGCTGCATGAGCTGTTTATATATATTGGAGATTAAACCTTTGTCCATTGATTCGTTTGCAACGATTTTCGCCCATTCTGAGGGATGCCTTTTTCCATTCCCGTTGTTTTTTAACAAAAAAAGGAAAGAAAGAAAAAGAAGCAGAACACTAATGTGCATAAAATATGCCTTTTGAAAGGGTCGTTTTGAAATATGGACGTCCTTTGAATTTTTTGGTCAATATGTGACCCCAGGATTTGTTTTCAGGGCAGGTGTGATTTACAGGCCTGCAATGATTTTGAATATCAATGGACCATTAGCGCTGGGATTAAAGCTGCTGTTGTGTGAAACGGCCACAAGGTGGCAGCAGTTTTCCCTTACCAAATCTGTTTAAGAGGGCAACAGAGCCTCAATGGAAGTCGTGTTCTAGATTGGAATTTAGAATGGAATGTGCCAGGAGAAAGCCCCTCAAGTTTGTCTCACTACATCTTGTTCGTGTTTTTAATTTATTTTTATTATTTTTTATTACAGCAAGTTTGATTACAATGTTTGGCTTGTTGTAGGTGTGGAAGATGTGGTTCTTTTACACATATACAGATGTCTGATCTTCCTGGGATCCTTTTCCCATGTACGTTATGACAGAATGTTGAGTAGTCTTCTCTTGGTATTCCGTAGGTCTTTGGTGATTATATATGTCACCTGTGTTTGTATATGTCTGTTAACCCCGATATCGTAATGAAACCAATCCTCACACCTTTCCATTGGTGAACCATAAGTTTGTTTAATGAATCTGTGATTGCCCTTCTCCGTGGAAATATCTGCCCTGGTATCCGTTTTTAGGTAACACCTATAAGTGATATGATACGATATGTGTCTTTCACTTTCTGACTTACTACAAGTCACGTGATTACCTCTAGACTCATCTACGGGGCTGCAAATGGCATTGTGTCCTTTTTTCCCTTGGCTTCTATTCTGCCTTAGCGAGGTCCATTTTCAACAATGTGATTCCCTGAGGGTTGTGGATTAGCTGACCTGGGCAGCCTTACCCTGCCGGCCGGCCCTCCCCAGGTGTGCCTGTTTGAGGTCAATATAAACAGCGCTCCAGGCGGCAATAGCCCCTGCAGCTGTGCGTGACTCCATATCCTCTGCCCCGTCAGCAGTCTCGGGGCTGTGCTGGTGGGAGGGAGTGAGGGGCCACAGCTTTGATGGTGTCCCAGTGTGAGGGGGGCTCTGCTGGCCTTTCTGTAGGGGTTGCCATGCTGCCACGTGTAAAGAAGAGGATGTGTCACCCATACCTTCCGCTGGAATTTCTCTCCGGACAGAGGTGAGGAAGGAAAAAAGCAGTGGGGGCCGGGACAGGAGGGGTATCTCAGGCAGGGCAATGGAAAGCTTCCAGAAGAGCGCCCGGGGCCAGGACCACCCTGGCTGGCCTGCAGGCACCAAGTTGGCCTGCGTGCTGTCGCTGGTGTGGCTCCGCGGCCCTTCCTCTAGGCTTTCAAGCCCTTGTACATATTCAGGTGTTTTACCTGGGAAGGGTGGGAACAGTTCAGCAGCAGCTGGCCTGGGGCTCAGCTCACGTTTACTCACAGATGCCTCAGCACGGTCCGTCAGCTTTGCAATGAGGACGCTCCTTGCGTGGGGGGTGGGTTGCTGGCTGTATGGGAGATGATTCCCCACCTCTGACCAATTTCAGAATTGTTTACCGCTGGAGCAAGTGCCCTGATAGGGTTTTCCTGTGTATAACTGGTGGGTTCAGGTTTTTTTTTTTTTATGGTTCAAGTTAGGATTTATTCCTCTTTTATGTATTTATAGATATAAGCATGGAAATAATTCATTCCTATAAATACATCTGTGTGAAGGGAAGAACTTTTTTCTGTTTTATTTTTAAATTTTATTTTTTTTAAAATTTGAAATTTAATTTTATTTATTTTTTATACAGCAGGTTATTATTAGTTATGTATTTTATGCATATACATGTATACAGGTCAATCCCAAACTCCCAACTCATTCCACCACCACCACCCCATGGCTTCCCACACTTGGTGTCCATACGTTTGTTCTCTACCTCTGTGTCTCTATTTCTTCCCTGCAAATCAGTTCATCTGTACCATTTTTTAGGTTCCACATATATGCATTAATATACAATATTTGTTTTCCTCTTTCTGACTTACTTCATTCTGTATGACAGTCACTAGATCCATCGATGTCTCTACAAATGACCCAGTTTCATTCCTCTTTATGGCCGAGTAATATTCCATTTTATATATGTACCACATCTTTATCCATTCATCTGTCTTTGGGCATTTAGGTTGCTTCCATTACCTGGCTATTGTAAATAGTGCTGCAATGAACAATGTGGTGAATGTGCCTTTTTGATTTATGGTTTTCTCTGGGCATATGCCCAGAAGTGGGATTGCTGGATCAGATGGTTATTCTATATCTAGTTTTTTTAAAGGAAACTCCACACTGTTCTCCATAGTGTCTGTATGAAGTTACATTCCCACCAATAGTGGAAGAGGGCTCCTTTTGTCCACACCCTCCCCAGAATTTGTTGTTTGTAGATTTCCTGATGATGCCGATTCTAACAGGTGTGAGGTGATACCTCATTGTAGTTTTGATTTGCATTTCTCTAATAATTAGTGCTGTTGAGCAGCTTTTCATGTGCGTCTTGGCCATCTCTGTGTCTCCTTTGAAGAAACGTCTCTTTAGATCTTCTGCCCATTTTTTGGGGGTTTTTTGTTTTTTTAATATTAAGTTGCATGAGCTCTTTATATATATTGGAGATTAAACCTCTGTCCATTGATTCATCTGCAACGATTTTCGCCCATTCTGAGGGATGCCTTTTTCCAATCCCGTTGTTTTTTAACAAAAAAAAGGAAAGAAAGAAAAAGAAGCAGAACACTAATATGCATAAAATATGCCTTTTGAAACGGTCGTTTTGAAATATGGACGTCCTTTGAATATTTTGGTCGATATGTGACCCCAGGATTTGTTTTCAGGGCAGGTGTGATTTACAGGCCTGCAAGGATTTTGAATATCAATGGACCATGAGCACTGGGATTAAAGCTGCTGTTGTGTGAAACGGCCACAAGGTGGCAGCAGTTCTCCCTTACCAAATCTGGTTAAGAGGACAACAGAGCCTCAATGGAAGTCGTGTTATAGATTGGAATTTAGAATGGAATGTGCCAGGAAAAAGCCCTTCATGTTTGTCTCACTACATCTTGTTCGTGTTTTTAATTTATTTTTATATATTTCATTACGGCAAGTTTGATCACAATGTTTGGATTGTTGTAGGTGTGGAAGATGTAGTTCTTTTACACATATACAGATGTTTGATCTTCCTTGGATCCTTTTCCCATGTACGTTATGACAGAATGTTGAGTAGTCTTCTCTTGGTATTCCGTAGGTCTTTGGTGATTATATATGTCACCTGTGTTTGTATATGTCTGTTAACCCCGATATCGTAATGAAACCAATCCTCACACCTTTCCATTGGTGAACCATAAGTTTGTTTAATGAATCTGTGATTGCCCTTCTCCGTGGAAATATCTGCCCTGGTATCCGTTTTTAGGTAACACCTATAAGTGATATGATACGATATGTGTCTTTCACTTTCTGACTTACTACAAGTCACGTGATTACCTCTAGACTCATCTACGGGGCTGCAAATGGCATTGTGTCCTTTTTTCCCTTGGCTTGTATTCTGCCTTAGCGAGGTCCATTTTCAACAATGTGATTCCCTGAGGGTTGTGGATTAGCTGACCTGGGCAGCCTTACCCTGCCGGCCGGCCCTCCACAGGTGTGCCTGTTTGAGGTCAATATAAACAGCGCTCCAGGCAACAATAGCCCCTGAAGCTGTGCCTGACTCCGTATTCTCTGCCCCGTCAGCAGTCTCGGGGCTGTGCTGGTGGGAGGGAGTGTGGGGCCACAGCTTTGTGGGTGGCCCGGTGTGAGTGGGGTTCTGCTGGCCTTTCTGCAGTAGTTGCCAGGCTGCCGCCTGTAAAGAAGAGGATGTGTCACCCATACCTTCCGCTGGAATTTCTCTCCGGACAGAGGTGAGGAAGGAAAAAAGCAGTGGGGGCCGGGACAGGAGGGGTATCTCAGGCAGGGCAATGGAAAGCTTCCAGAAGAGCGCCCGGGGCCAGGACCACCCTGGCTGGCCTGCAGGCACCAAGTTGGCCTGCGTGCTGTCGCTGGTGTGGCTCCGCGGCCCTTCCTCTAGGCTTTCAAGCCCTTGTACATATTCAGGTGTTTTACCTGGGAAGGGTGGGAACAGTTCAGCAGCAGCTGGCCTGGGGCTCAGCTCACGTTTACTCACAGATGCCTCAGCACGGTCCGTCAGCTTTGCAATGAGGACGCTCCTTGCGTGGGGGGTGGGTTGCTGGCTGTATGGGAGATGATTCCCCACCTCTGACCAATTTCAGAATTGTTTACCGCTGGAGCAAGTGCCCTGATAGGGTTTTCCTGTGTATAACTGGTGGGTTCAGGTTTTTTTTTCTTTTATGGTTCAAGTTAGGATTTATTCCTCTTTTATGTATTTATAGATATAAGCATGGAAATAATTCATTCCTATAAATACATCTGTGTGAAGGGAAGAACTTTTTTCTGTTTTATTTTTAAATTTTATTTTTTTAAAATTTTGAAATTTAATTTTATTTATTTTTTTATACAGCAGGTTATTATTAGTTATGTATTTTATGCATATACATGTATACAGGTCAATCCCAATCTCCCAACTCATCCCACCACCACCACCCCATGGCTTCCCACACTTGGTGTCCATACGTTTGTTCTCTACCTCTGTGTCTCTATTTCTTCCCTGCAAATCAGTTCATCTGTACCAGATTTTAGGTTCCACATATATGCATTAATATACAATATTTGTTTTCCTCTTTCTGACTTACTTCATTCTGTATGACAGTCTCTCTATCCATCGATGTCTCTACAAATGACCCAGTTTCATTCCTCTTTATGGCCGAGTAATATTCCATTTTATATATGTACCACATCTTTATCCATTCATCTGTCTGTGGGCATTTAGGTTGCTTCCATTACCTGGCTATTGTAAATAGTGCTGCAATGAACATTGTGGTGAATGTGCCTTTTTGATTTATGGTTTTCTCTGGGCATATGCCCAGAAGTGGGATTGCTGGATCAGATGGTAATTCTATATCTAGTTTTTTTAAAGGAAACTCCACACTGTTCTCCATAGTGTCTGTATGAAGTTACATTCCCACCAATAGTGGAAGAGGGCTCCTTTTGTCCACGCCCTCCCCAGAATTTGTTGTTTGTAGATTTCCTGATGATGCCGATTCTAACAGGTGTGAGGTGATACCTCATTGTAGTTTTGATTTGCATTTCCCTAATAATTAGTGCTGTTGAGCAGCTTTTCATGTGCGTCTTGGCCATCTCTGTGTCTTCTTTGAAGAAACGTCTTCTTAGATCTTCTGCCCATTTTTGTGTTGGGTTGTTTGTTTTTTTAATATTAAGCTGCATGAGCTGTTTATATATATTTGAGATTAAACCTTTGTCCATTGATTCGTTTGCAAAGATTTTCGCCCATTCTGAGGGATGCCTTTCTCCATTCCCGTTGTTTTTTAACAAAAAAGGAAAGAAAGAAAAAGAAGCAGAACACTAATGTGCATAAAATATGCCTTTTGAAAGGGTCGTTTTGAAATATGGACGTCCTTTGAATTTTTTGGTCGATATGTGACCCCAGGATTTGTTTTCAGGGCAGGTGTGATTTACAGGCCTGCAATGATTTTGAATATCAATGGACCATTAGCGCTGGGATTAAAGCTGCTGTTGTGTGAAACGGCCACAAGGTGGCAGCAGTTTTCCCTTACCAAATCTGTTTAAGAGGGCAACAGAGCCTCAATGGAAGTCGTGTTCTAGATTGGAATTTAGAATGGAATGTGCCAGGAGAAAGCCCCTCAAGTTTGTCTCACTACATCTTGTTCGTGTTTTTAATTTATTTTTATTATTTTTTATTACAGCAAGTTTGATTACAATGTTTGGCTTGTTGTAGGTGTGGAAGATGTGGTTCTTTTACACATATACAGATGTCTGATCTTCCTGGGATCCTTTTCCCATGTACGTTATGACAGAATGTTGAGTAGTCTTCTCTTGGTATTCCGTAGGTCTTTGGTGATTATATATATCACCTGTGTTTGTATATGTCTGTTAACCCCGATATCGTAATGAAACCAATCCTCACACCTTTCCATTGGTGAACCATAAGTTTGTTTAATGAATCTGTGATTGCCCTTCTCCGTGGAAATATCTGCCCTGGTATCCGTTTTTAGGTAACACCTATAAGTGATATGATACGATATGTGTCTTTCACTTTCTGACTTACTACAAGTCACGTGATTACCTCTAGACTCATCTACGGGGCTGCAAATGGCATTGAGTCCTTTTTTCCCTTGGCTTCTATTCTGCCTTAGCGAGGTCCATTTTCAACAATGTGATTCCCTGAGGGTTGTGGATTAGCTGACCTGGGCAGCCTTACCCTGCCGGCCGGCCCTCCCCAGGTGTGCCTGTTTGAGGTCAATATAAACAGCGCTCCAGGCGGCAATAGCCCCTGCAGCTGTGCGTGACTCCATATCCTCTGCCCCGTCAGCAGTCTCGGGGCTGTGCTGGTGGGAGGGAGTGAGAGGCCACAGCTTTGATGGTGTCCCAGTGTGAGGGGGGCTCTGCTGGCCTTTCTGCAGGGGTTGCCATGCTGCCACGTGTAAAGAAGAGGATGTGTCACCCATACCTTCCGCTGGAATTTCTCTCCG
This sequence comes from Mesoplodon mirus, assembly GCF_964341445.2. Classification (NCBI taxonomy): domain Eukaryota; kingdom Metazoa; phylum Chordata; class Mammalia; order Artiodactyla; family Ziphiidae; genus Mesoplodon; species Mesoplodon mirus. The sequence goes on from NC_138984.1 coordinate 126,467,073, forward strand.
GACAGAGGTGAGGAAGGAAAAATGCAGTGGGGGCCGGGACAGGAGGGGTATCTCAGGCAGGGCAATGGAAAGCTTCCAGAAGAGCGCCCGGGGCCAGGACCACCCTGGCTGGCCTGCAGGCACCAAGTTGGCCTGCGTGCTGTCGCTCGTGTGGCTCCGCGGCCCTTCATCTAGGCTTTCAAGCCCTTGTACATATTCAGGTGTTTTACCTGGGAAGGGTGGGAACAGTTCAGCAGCAGCTGGCCTGGGGCTCAGCTCACGTTTACTCACAGATGCCTCAGCACGGTCCATCAGCTTTGCAATGAGGACGCTCCTTGCGTGGGGGGTGGGTTGCTGGCTGTATGGGAGATGATTCCCCACCTCTGACCAATTTCAGAATTGTTTACCGCTGGAGCAAGTGCCCTGATAGGGTTTTCCTGTGTATAACTGGTGGGTTCAGTTTTTTTTTTCTTTTATGGTTCAAGTTAGGATTTATTCCTCTTTTATGTATTTATAGATATAAGCATGGAAATAATTCATTCCTATAAATACATCTGTGTGAAGGGAAGAAATTTTTTCTGTTTTATTTTTAAATTTTATTTTTTTTAAATTTTGGAATTTAATTTTATTTATTTTTTTATACAGCAGGTTATTATTAGTTATGTATTTTATGCATATACATGTATACAGGTCAATCCCAATCTCCCAACTCATCCCACCACCACCACCCCATGGCTTCCCACACTTGGTGTCCATACGTTTGTTCTCTACCTCTGTGTCTCTATTTCTTCCCTGCAAATCAGTTCATCTGTACCAGTTTTTAGGTTCCACATATATGCATTAATATACAATATTTGTTTTCCTCTTTCTGACTTACTTCATTCTGTATGACAGTCTCTCTATCCATCGATGTCTCTACAAATGACCCAGTTTCATTCCTCTTTATGGCCGAGTAATATTCCATTTTATATATGTACCACATCTTTATCCATTCATCTGTCTGTGGGCATTTAGGTTGGTTCCATTACCTGGCTATTGTAAATAGTGCTGCAATGAACATTGTGGTGAATGTGCCTTTTTGATTTATGGTTTTCTCTGGGCATATGCCCAGAAGTGGGATTGCTGGATCAGATGGTAATTCTATATCTAGTTTTTTTAAAGGAATTTCCACACTGTTCTCCATAGTGTCTGTATGAAGTTACATTCCCACCAATAGTGGAAGAGGGCTCCTTTTGTCCACACCCTCCCCAGTATTTGTCGTTTGTAGATTTCCTGATGATGCCGATTCTAACAGGTGTGAGGTGATACCTCATTGTAGTTTTGATTTGCATTTCCCTAATAATTAGTGCTGTTGAGCAGCTTTTCATGTGCGTCTTTGTCATCTCTGTGTCTTTTTGAAGAAACGTCTCCTTAGATCTTCTGCCCATTTTTGTGTTGGGTTGTTTGTTTTTTTAATATTAAGCTGCATGAGCTGTTTATATATATTGGAGATTAAACCTTTGTCCATTGATTCGTTTGCAATGATTTTCGCCCATTCTGAGGGATGCATTTTTCCATTCCCGTTGTTTTTTAACAAAAAAAGGAAAGAAAGAAAAAGTAGCAGAACACTAATGTGCATAAAATATGCCTTTTGAAACGGTCGTTTTGAAATATGGACGTCTTTTGAATTTTTTGGTCGATATGTGACCCCAGGATTTGTTTTCAGGGCAGGTGTGATTTACAGGCCTGCAATGATTTTGAATATCAATGGACCATTAGCGCTGGGATTAAAGCTGCTGTTGTGTCAAACGGCCACAAGGTGGCAGCAGTTCTCCCTTACCAAATCTGGTTAAGAGGGCAACAGAGCCTCAATGGAAGTCGTGTTCTAGATTGGAATTTAGAATGGAATGTGCCAGGAGAAAGCCCCTCAAGTTTGTCTCACTACATCTTGTTCGTGTTTTTAATTTATTTTTATTATTTTTTATTACAGCAAGTTTGATTACAATGTTTGGCTTGTTGTAGGTGTGGAAGATGTGGTTCTTTTACACATATACAGATGTCTGATCTTCCTGGGATCCTTTTCCCATGTACGTTATGACAGAATGTTGAGTAGTCTTCTCTTGGTATTCCGTATGTCTTTGGTGATTATATATGTCACCTGTGTTTGTATATGTCTGTTAACCCCGATATCGTAATGAAACCAAACCTCACACCTTTCCATTGGTGAACCATAAGTTTGTTTAATGAATCTGTGATTGCCCTTCTCCGTGGAAATATCTGCCCTGGTATCCGTTTTTAGGTAACACCTATAAGTGATATGATACGATATGTGTCTTTCACTTTCTGACTTACTACAAGTCACGTGATTACCTCTAGACTCATCTACGGGGCTGCAAATGGCATTGTGTCCTTTTTTCCCTTGGCTTGTATTCTGCCTTAGCGAGATCCATTTTCAACAATGTGATTCCCTGAGGGTTGTGGATTAGCTGACCTGGGCAGCCTTACCCTGCCGGCCGGCCCTCCCCAGGTGTGCCTGTTTGAGGTCAATATAAACAGCGCTCCAGGCGGCAATAGCCCCTGCAGCTGTGCGTGACTCCATATCCTCTGCCCCGTCAGCAGTCTCGGGGCTGTGCTGGTGGGAGGGAGTGAGGGGCCACAGCTTTGATGGTGTCCCAGTGTGAGGGGGGCTCTGCTGGCCTTTCTGCAGGGGTTGCCATGCTGCCACGTGTGAAGAAGAGGATGTGTCACCCATACCTTCCGCTGGAATTTCTCTCCGGACAGAGGTGAGGAAGGAAAAAAGCAGTGGGGGCCTGGACAGGAGGGGTATCTCAGGCAGGGCAATGGAAAGCTTCTGGAAGAGCGCCAGGGTCCAGGACCACCCTGGCTGGCCTGCAGGCACCAAGTTGGCCTGCGTGCTGTCGCTGGTGTGGCTCCGTGGCCCTTCCTCTAGGCTTTCAAGCCGTTGTACATATTCAGGTGTTTTACCTGGGAAGGGTGGGAACAGTTCAGCAGCAGCTGGCCTGGGGCTCAGCTCACGTTTACTCACAGATGCCTCAGCACGGTCCTTCAGCTTTGCAATGAGGACGCTCCTTGCGTGGGGGGTGGGTTGCTGGCTGTATGGGAGATGATTCCCCACCTCTGACCAATTTCAGAATTGTTTACCGCTGGAGCAAGTGCCCTGATAGGGTTTTCCTGTGTATAACTGGTGGGTTCAGGTTTTTTTTTCTTTTATGGTTCAAGTTAGGATTTATTCCTCTTTTATGTATTTATAGATATAAGCATGGAAATAATTCATTCCTATAAATACATCTGTGTGAAGGGAAGAACATTTTTCTGTTTTATTTTTAAATTTTATTTTTTAAAATTTTGAAATTTAATTTTATTTATTTTTTTATACAGCAGGTTATTATTAGTTATGTATTTTATGCATATACATGTATACAGGTCAATCCCTATCTCCCAACTCATCCCACCACCACCACCCCATGGCTTCCCACACTTGGTGTCCATACGTTTGTTCTCTACCTCTGTGTCTCTATTTCTTCCCTGCAAACCAGTTCATCTGTACCATTTTTAGGCTCCACATATATGCATTAATATACAATATTTGTTTTCCTCTTTCTGACTTACTTCATTCTGTATGACAGTCTCTCGATCCATCGATGTCTCTACAAATGACCCAGTTTCATTCCTCTTTATGGCCGAGTAATATTCCATTATATATATGTACCACATCTTTATCCATTCATCTGTCTGTGGGCATTTAGGTTGCTTCCATTACCTGGCTATTTTAAATAGTGCTGCAACGAACATTGTGGTGAATGTGCCTTTTTGATTTACTGTTTTCTCTGGGTATATGCCCAGAAGTGGGATTGCTGGATCAGATGGTAATTCTATTTCTAGTTTTTTAAAGGAAACTCCATACTGTTCTCCATAGTGACTATCAATTTACATTGCCACCAATAGTGGAAGAGGGCTCCTTTTGTCCACACCCTCCCCAGAATTGGTGGTTTGCAGATTTTCTGATGATGCCGATTCTAACAGGTGTGACGTGATACCTCATTGTAGATTTGATTTGCATTTCTCTAATAATTAGTGCTGTTGAGCAGCTTTTCATGTGCGTCTTGGCCATCTCTGTGTCTCCTTTGAAGAAACGTCTCTTTAGATCTTCTGCCCATTTTTGTATTGGGTTGTTTGTTTTTTTAATATTAAGCTGCATGTGTTGTTTATATACTGGAGAATAAACCTCTGTCCATTGATTCGTCTGCAACGATTTTCGCCCATTCTGAGGGATGCCTTTTTCCATTCCCGTGTTTTTTAACAAAAAAGGAAAGAAAGGAAAAGAAGCAGAACACTAATGTACGTAAAATATGCCTTTTGAAATGGTCGTTTTGAAATATGGACGTCCTTTGAATGTTTTGGTCGATATGTGACCCCAGGATTTGTATTCAGGGCAGGTGTCATTTACAGGCCTGAAATGATTTTGAATAACAACTGATAATTAGCGCTGGGATTAAAGCTGCTGTTGTGTGAAACGGCCACAAGGTGGCAGCAGTTCACCCTTACCAAATCTGGTTACTAGGGCAAGAGAGCCTCAGTGGAAGTGGTGTTCTAGATTGGAGTTTAGAATGGAATGTACCAGGAGAAAACCCCTCACGTTTGTCTCACTACTTCTTGTTCGTGTTTTTAATTTAAGTTTTTATTTTTTATTACAGCAAGTTTGATTACAATGTTTGGCTTGTTCTAGGTGTGGAAGATGTGGTTCTTTTACACATATACAGATGACTGTTCTTCTTGGGATCCTTTTCCCATGTACGTTATGACAGAATGTTGAGTAGTCCTCTCTTGGTATTCTGTAGGTCTTTGGTGATTATATATGACAACTGTGTTTGTACATGTCTGTTAACCCCAATATCGTAATGAAACCAATCCTCACACCTTTCCATTGGTGAACCATAAGTTTGTTTAATGAATCTGTGATTGCCCTTCTCCGTGGAAATATCTGCCCTGGTATCCATTTTTAGGTAACACCTATAAGTGATATGATATGATATGTGTCTTGCACTTTCTGACTTACTACAAGTCACGTGATTACTTCTAGACTCATCTACGGTGCTGCAAATGGCATTGTGTCCTTTTTTCCCTTGGCTTCTCTTCTGTCTTAGCGGGGAACATTTTCAACAATGTTATTCCCTGAGGGTTGTGGATTAGCTGACCTGGGCAGCCTTACCCTGCCGGCCCGCCCTCCCCAGGTGTGCCTCGTTGAGGTCAATATAAACAGAGCTCCAGGCAGCAATAGCCCCTGAAGCTGTGCCTGACTCCATATTCTCTGCCCCGTCAGCAGTCTCGGGGCTGTGCTGGTGGGAGGGAGTGAGGGGCCACAGCTTTGTGGGTGGCCCGGTGTGAGTGGGGCTCTGCTGGCCTTTCTGCAGGAGTTGCCAAGCTGCCGCCTGTAAAGAAGAGGATGTGTCACCCATACCTTCCGCTGGAATTTCTCTCCGGACAGAGGTGAGGAAGGAAAAAAGCAGTGGGGGCCGGGACAGGAGGGGTATCTCAGGCAGGGCAATGGAAAGCTTCTGGAAGAGCGCCAGGGTCCTGGACCACGCTGGCTGGCCTGCAGGCACCAAGTTGGCCTGCGTGCTGTCGCTGGTGTGGCTCCACGGTCCTTCCTCTAGGCTTTCAAGCCCTTGTACATATTCAGGTGTTTTACCTGGAAAGGGTGGGAACAGTTCAGCAGCAGCTGGCCTGGGGCTCAGCTCACGTTTACTCACAGATGCCTCGGCACGGTCCCCCAGCTTTGCAATGAGGACGCTCCTTGCGTGGGGGTTGGGTTGCTGGCTGTATGGGAGATGGTTCCCCACCTCTGACCAATTTCAGAATTGTTTAGCACTGGAGCAAGTGCCCTGATAGTGTTTTCCTCTGTATAACTCCTGGATTCAGGTTTTTTTTTTCTTTTATTGTTCAAGTTAGATTTTATTCCCCTTTTATGTATTTATAAATATAAGCATGGAAATAATTCTTTCCTATAAATACATCTGTGTGATCGGAAGAATTTTTTCTGTTTTATTTTTAAATTTTATTTTTTAAAATTTTGAAATTTAATTTTATTTATGTTTTTATACAGCACGTTATTATTAGTTATGTATTTTATGCATATACATGTATACAGGTCAATCCCAAACTCCCAACTCATCCCACCACCACCACCCCATGGCTTCCCACACTTGGTGTCCATACGTTTGTTCTCTACCTCTGTGTCTCTATTTCTTCCCTGCAAACCAGTTCATCTGTACCATTTTTAGGCTCCACATATATGCATTAATATACAATATTTGTTTTCCTCTTTCTGACTTACTTCATTCTGTATGACAGTCTCTCGATCCATCGATGTCTCTACAAATGACCCAGTTTCATTCCTTTTTATGGCCGAGTAATATTCCATTTTATATATGTACCACATCTTTATCCATTCATCTGTCTGTGGGCATTTAGGTTGCTTCCATTACCTGGCTATTGTAAATAGTGCTGCAATGAACATTGTGGTGAATGTGCCCTTTTGAAATACGGTTTTCTCTGGGTATATGCCCAGAAGTGGGATTGCTGGATCAGATGGTAATTCTATTTCTAATTTTTTTAAGGAAACTCCATACTGTTCTCCATAGTGACTGTATCAATTTACATTCCCACCAATAGTGGAAGGGGGCTCCTTTTGTCCACACCCTCCCCAGAATTGGTTGTTTGTAGATTTCCTGATGATGCCGATTCTAACAGGTGTGAGGTGATACCTCATTGTAGTTTTGATTTGCATTTCTCTAATAATTAGTGCTGTTGAGCAGCTTTTCATGTGCGTCTTGGCCATCTCTGTGTCTCCTTTGAAGAAACGTCTCTTTAGATCTTCTGCCCATTTTTGTATTGGGTTGTTTGTTTTTTTAATATTAAGCTGCATGAGCTGTTTATATATATTGGAGATTAAACCTCTGTCCATTGATTCGTCTGCAACGATTTTCGCCCATTCTGAGGGATGCCTTTTTCCATTCCCGTGTTTTTTAACAAAAAAGGAAAGAAAGGAAAAGAAGCAGAACACTAATGTGCGTAAAATATGCCTTTTGAAACGGTCGTTTTGAAATATGGACGTCCTTTGAATTTTTTGGTCGATATGTGACGCCAGGATTTGTTTTCAGGGCAGGTGTCATTTACAGGCCTGCAATGATTTTGAATATCAACTGACCATTAGCGCTGGGATTAAAGCTGCTGTTGTGTGAAACGGCCACAAGGTGGCAGCAGTTCACCCTTACCAAATCTGGTTACTAGGGCAAGAGAGCCTCAGTGGAAGTGGTGTTCTAGATTGGAGTTTAGAATGGAATGTGCCAGGAGAAAGCCCCTCACGTTTGTCTCACTACTTCTTGTTCGTGTTTTTAATTTATTTTTATTATTTTTTATTACAGCAAGTTTGATTACAATGTTTGGCTTGTTGTAGGTGTGGAAGATGTGGTTCTTTTACACATATACAGATGACTGTTCTTCCTGGGATCCTTTTCCCATGTACGTTATGACAGTATGTTGAGTAGTCCTCTCTTGGTATTCTGTAGGTCTTTGGTGATTATATATGTCACCTGTGTTTGTATATGTCTGTTAACCCCGATATCGTAATGAAACCAATCCTCACACCTTTCCATTGGTGAACCATAAGTTTGTTTAATGAATCTGTGATTGCCCTTCTCCGTGGAAATATCTGCCCTGGTATCCATTTTTAGGTAACACCTATAAGTGATATGATATGATATGTGTCTTTCACTTTCTGACTTACTACAAGTCACGTGATTACTTCTAGACTCATCTACGGTGCTGCAAATGGCATTGGGTCCTTTTTTTCCTTGGCATCTCTTCTGCCTTAGCGGGGTCCATTTTCAACAATGTGATTCCCTGAGGGTTGTGGATTAGCTGACCTGGTCAGCCTTACACTGCCGGCCCGCCCTCCCCAGGTGTGCCTCATTGAGGTCAATATAAACAGCGCTCCAGGCAGCAATAGCCCCTGAAGCTGTGCCTGACTCCATATTCTCTGCCCCGTCAGCAGTCTCGGGGCTGTGCTGGTGGGAGGGAGTGAGGGGCCACAGCTTTGTGGGTGGCCCGGTGTGAGTGGGGTTCTGCTGGCCTTTCTGCAGGAGTTGCCAGGCTGCCGCCTGTAAAGAAGAGGATGTGTCACCCATACCTTCCGCTGGAATTTCTCTCCGGACAGAGGTGAGGAAGGAAAAAAGCAGTGGGGGCCGGGACAGGAGGGGTATCTCAGGCAGGGCAATGGAAAGCTTCTGGAAGAGAGCCAGGGTCCAGGACCACCCTGGCTGGCCTGCAGGCACCAAGTTGGCCTGCGTGCTGTCGCTGGTGTGGCTCCACGGTCCTTCCTCTAGGCTTTCAAGCCCTTGTACATATTCAGGTGTTTTACCTGGAAAGGGTGGGGACAGTTCAGCAGCAGCTGGCCTGGGGCTCAGCTCACGTTTACTCACAGATGCCTCGGCACGGTCCCCCAGCTTTGCAATGAGGACGCTCCTTGCGTGGGGGGTGGGTTGCTGGCTGTATGGGAGATGGTTCCCCACCTCTGACCAATTTCAGAATTGTTGACCACTGGAGCAAGTGCCGTGATAGGGTTTTCCTCTGTATAACTCGTGGGTTCACTTTTTTTTTCTTTTATCGTTCAAGTTAGATTTTATTCCTCTTTTATGTATTTATAGATATAAGCATGGAAATAATTCATTCCTATAAATACATCTGTGTGACGGGAAGAACTTTTTTCTGTTTTATTTTTAAATTTTATTTTTTTAAATTGTGAAATTTAAAATTATTTATTTTTTTATACAGCACGTTATTATTAGTTATGTATTTTATGCATATACATGTATACAGGTCAATCCCAAACTCCCAACTCATCCCACCACCACCACCCCATGGCTTCCCACACTTGGTGTCCATACGTTTGTTCTCTACCTCTGTGTCTCTATTTCTTCCCTGCAAACCAGTTCATCTGTACCATTTTTTTAGGTTCCACATATATGCATTAATATACAATATTTGTTTTCCTCTTTCTGACTTACTTCATTCTGTATGACAGTCTCTCGATCCATCGATGTCTGTTCAAATGACCCAGTTTCATTCCTTTTTATGACCGAGTAATATTCCATTTCATATATGTACCACATCTTTATCCATTCATCTGTCTGTGGGCATTTAGGTTGCTTCCATTACCTGGCTATTGTAAATAGTGCTGCAATGAACATTGTGGTGAATGTGCCCTTTTGAAATTCGGTTTTCTCTGGGTATATGCCCAGAAGTGGGATTGCTGGATCAGATGGTAATTCTATTTCTAATTTTTTTAAGGAAACTCCATACTGTTCTCCATAGTGACTGTATCAATTTACATTCCCACCAATAGTGGAAGGGGGCTCCTTTTGTCCACACCCTCCCCAGAATTGGTTGTTTGTAGATTTCCTGATGATGCCGATTCTAACAGGTGTGAGGTGATACCTCATTGTAGTTTTGATTTGCATTTCTCTAATAATTAGTGCTGTTGAGCAGCTTTTCATGTGCGTCTTGGCCATCTCTGTGTCTCCTTTGAAGAAACGTCTCTTTAGATCTTCTGCCCATTTTTGTATTGGGTTGTTTGTTTTTTTAATATTAAGCTGCATGAGCTGTTTATATATATTGGAGATTAAACCTCTGTCCATTGATTCGTCTGCAACGATTTTCGCCCATTCTGAGGGATGCCTTTTTCCATTCCCGTGTTTTTTAACAAAAAAGGAAAGAAAGGAAAAGAAGCAGAACACTAATGTGCGTAAAATATGCCTTTTGAAACGGTCGTTTTGAAATATGGACGTCCTTTGAATTTTTTGGTCGATATGTGACCCCAGGATTTGTTTTCAGGGCAGGTGTCATTTACAGGCCTGCAATGATTTTGAATATCAACTGACCATTCGCGCTGGGATTAAAGCTGCTGTTGTGTGAAACGGCCACAAGGTGGCAGCAGTTCACCCTTACCAAATCTGGTTACTAGGGCAAGAGAGCCTCAGTGGAAGTGGTGTTCTAGATTGGAGTTTAGAATGGAATGTGCCAGGAGAAAGCCCCTCACGTTTGTCTCACTACTTCTTGTTCGTGTTTTTAATTTAATTTTTTATTTTTTATTACAGCAAGTTTGATTACAATGTTTGGCTTGTTGTAGGTGTGGAAGATGTGGTTCTTTTACACATATACAGATGACTGTTCTTCCTGGGATCCTTTTCCCATGTACGTTATGACAGAATGTTGAGTCGTCCTCTCTTGGTATTCTGTAGGTCTTTGGTGATTATATATGTCACCTGTGTTTGTATATGTCTGTTAACCCCGATATCGTAATGAAACCAATCCTCACACCTTTCCATTGGTGAACCATAAGTTTGTTTAATGAATCTGTGATTGCCCTTCTCCGTGGAAATATCTGCCCTGGTATCCATTTTTAGGTAACACCTATAAGTGATATGATATGATAAGTGTCTTTCACTTTCTGACTTACTACAAGTCACGTGATTACTTCTAGACTCATCTACGGTGCTGCAAATGGCATTGGGTCCTTTTTTTCCTTGGCATCTCTTCTGCCTTAGCGGGGTCCATTTTCAACAATGTGATTCCCTGAGGGTTGTGGATTAGCTGACCTGGGCAGCCTTACCCTGCCGGCCCGCCCTCCCCAGGTGTGCCTCCTTGAGGTCAATATAAACAGCGCTCCAGGCAGCAATAGCCCCTGAAGCTGCGCCTGACTCCATATTCTCTGCCCCGTCAGCAGTCTCGGGGCTGTGCTGGTGGGAGGGAGTGAGGGGCCACAGCTTTGTGGGTGGCCCGGTGTGAGTGGGGTTCTGCTGGCCTTTCTGCAGGAGTTGCCAGGCTGCCGCCTGTAAAGAAGAGGATGTGTCACCCATACCTTCCGCTGGAATTTCTCTCCGGACAGAGGTGAGGAAGGAAAAAAGCAGTGGGGGCCGGGACAGGAGGGGTATCTCAGGCAGGGCAATGGAAAGCTTCTGGAAGAGCGCCAGGGTCCAGGACCACCCTGGCTGGCCTGCAGGCACCAAGTTGGCCTGCGTGCTGTCGCTGGTGTGGCTCCACGGTCCTTCCTCTAGGCTTTCAAGCCCTTGTACATATTCAGGTGTTTTACCTGGAAAGGGTGGGGACAGTTCAGCAGCAGCTGGCCTGGGGCTCAGCTCACGTTTACTCACAGATGCCTCGGCACGGTCCCCCAGCTTTGCAATGAGGACGCTCCTTGCGTGGGGGGTGGGTTGCTGGCTGTATGGGAGATGGTTCCCCACCTCTGACCAATTTCAGAATTGTTGACCGCTGGAGCAAGTGCCGTGATAGTGTTTTCCTCTGTATAACTCGTGGGTTCACTTTTTTTTTCTTTTATCGTTCAAGTTAGATTTTATTCCTCTTTTATGTATTTATAGATATAAGCATGGAAATAATTCATTCCTATAAATACATCTGTGTGACGGGAAGAACATTTTTCTGTTTTATTTTTAAATTTTATTTTTTTAAATTTTGAAATTTAATTTTATTTATTTTTTTTATACAGCACGTTATTATTAGTTATGTATTTTATGCATATGCATGTATACAGGTCAATCACAAACTCCCAACTCATCCCACCACCACCACCCCATGGCTTCTCACACTTGGTTTCCATACGTTTGTTCTCTACCTCTGTGTCTCTATTTCTTCCCTACAAACCAGTTCATCTGTACCATTTTTAGGCTCCACAGATATGCATTAATATACAATATTTGTTTTCCTCTATCTGACTTACTTCATTCTGTATGACAGTCTCTCGATCCATCGATGTCTCTACAAATGACCCAGTTTCATTTCTTTATATGGCCGAGTAATATTCCATTTTATATATGTACCACATCTTTATCCATTCATCTGTCTGTGGGCATTTAGGTTGCTTCCATTACCTGGCTATTGTAAATAGTGCTGCAACGAACATTGTGGTGAATGTGCCTTTTTGAAATACGGTTTTCTCTGGGTATATGCCCAGAAGTGGGATTGCTGGATCAGATGGTAATTCTATTTCTAATTTTTTTAAGGAAACTCCATACTGTTCTCCATAGTGACTGTATCAATTTACATTCCCACCTATAGTGGAAGAGGGCTCCTTTTGTCCACACCCTCCCCAGAATTGGTTGTTTGTAGATTTCCTGATGATGCCGATTCTAACAGGTGTGAGGTGATACCTCATTGTAGTTTTGATTTGCATTGCTCTAATAATTAGTGCTGTTGAGCAGCTTTTCATGTGCGTCTTGGCCATCTCTGTGTCTCCTTTGAAGAAACGTCTCTTTAGATCTTCTGCCCATTTTTTTTGTGTTGTTTGTTTTTTTAATATTAAGCTGCATGAGCTGTTTATATATATTGGAGATTAAACCTCTGTCCATTGATTCGTCTGCAACGATTTTCGCCCATTCTGAGGGATGCCTTTTTCCATTCCCGTGTTTTTTAACAAAAAAGGAAAGAAAGGAAAAGAAGCAGAACACTAATGTGCGTAAAATATGCCTTTTGAAACGGTCGTTTTGAAATATGGACGTCCTTTGAATTTTTTGGTCGATATGTGACCCCAGGATTTGTTTTCAGGGCAGGTGTCATTTACAGGCCTGCAATGATTTTGAATATCAACTGACCATTAGCGCTGGGATTAAAGCTGCTGTTGTGTGAAACGGCCACAAGGTGGCAGCAGTTCACCCTTACCAAATCTGGTTACTAGGGCAAGAGAGCCTCAGTGGAAGTGGTGTTCTAGATTGGAGTTTAGAATGGAATGTGCCAGGAGAAAGCCCCTCACGTTTGTCTCACTACTTCTTGTTCGTGTTTTTAATTTAATTTTTTATTTTTTATTACAGCAAGTTTGATTACAATGTTTGGCTTGTTGTAGGTGTGGAAGATGTGGTTCTTTTACACATATACAGATGACTGTTCTTCCTGGGATCCTTTTCCCATGTACGTTATGACAGAATGTTGAGTAGTCCTCTCTTGGTATTCTGTAGGTCTTTGGTGATTATATATGTCACCTGTGTTTGTATATGTCTGTTAACCCCGATATCGTAATGAAACCAATCCTCACACCTTTCCATTGGTGAACCATAAGTTTGTTTAATGAATCTGTGATTGCCCTTCTCCGTGGAAATATCTGCCCTGGTATCCATTTTTAGGTAACACCTATAAGTGATATGATATGATATGTGTCTTTCACTTTCTGACTTACTACAAGTCACGTGATTACTTCTAGACTCATCTACGGTGCTGCAAATGGCATTGGGTCCTTTTTTTCCTTGGCATCTCTTCTGCCTTAGCGGGGTCCATTTTCAACAATGTGATTCCCTGAGGGTTGTGGATTAGCTGACCTGGGCAGCCTTACCCTGCCGGCCCGCCCTCCCCAGGTGTGCCTCATTGAGGTCAATATAAACAGAGCTCCAGGCAGCAATAGCCCCTGAAGCTGTGCCTGACTCCATATTCTCTGCCCCGTCAGCAGTCTCGGGGCTGTGCTGGTGGGAGGGAGTGAGGGGCCACAGCTTTGTGGGTGGCCCAGTGTGAGTGGGGTTCTGCTGGCCTTTCTGCAGGAGTTGCCAGGCTGCCGCCTGTAAAGAAGAGGATGTGTCGCCCATACCTTCCGCTGGAATTTCTCTCTGGACAGAGGTGAGGAAGGAAAAAAGCAGTGGGGGCCGGGACAGGAAGGGTATCTCAGGCAGGGCAATGGAAAGCTTCTGGAAGAGCGCCAGGGTCCAGGACCACCCTGGCTGGCCTGCAGGCACCAGGTTGGCCTGCGTGCTCTCGCTGGTGTGGCTCCATGGTCCTTCCTCTAGGCTTTCAAGCCCTTGTACATATTCAGGTGTTTTACCTGGAAAGGGTGGGGACAGTTCAGCAGCAGCTGGCCTGGGGCTCAGCTCACGTTTACTCACAGATGCCTCGGCACGGTCCCCCAGCTTTGCAATGAGGACGCTCCTTGCGTGGGGGGTGGGTTGCTGGCTGTATGGGAGATGGTTCCCCACCTCTGACCAATTTCAGAATTGTTGACCGCTGGAGCAAGTGCCGTGATAGGGTTTTCCTCTGTATAACTCGTGGGTTCACTTTTTTTTTCTTTTATCGTTCAAGTTAGATTTTATTCCTCTTTTATGTATTTATAGATATAAGCATGGAAATAATTCATTCCTATAAATACATCTGTGTGACGGGAAGAACTTTTTTCTGTTTTATTTTTAAATTTTATTTTTTTAAATTTTGAAATTTAATTTTATTTATTTTTTTATACAGCACGTTATTATTAGTTATGTATTTTATGCATATGCATGTATACAGGTCAATCCCAAACTCCCAACTCATCCCACCACCACCACACCATGGCTTCCCACACTTGGTGTCCATACGTTTGTTCTCTACCTCTGTGTCTCTATTTCTTCCCTGCAAACCAGTTCATCTGTACCATTTTTTTAGGTTCCACATATATGCATTAATATACAGTATTTGTTTTCCTCTTTCTGACTTACTTCATTCTGTATGACAGTCTCTCGATCCATCGATGTCTCTTCAAATGACCCAGTTTCATTCCTTTTTATGACCGAGTAATATTCCATTTCATATATGTACCACATCTTTATCCATTCATCTGTCTGTGGGCATTTAGGTTGCTTCCATTACCTGGCTATTGTAAATAGTGCTGCAATGAACATTGTGGTGAATGTGCCCTTTTGAAATTCGGTTTTCTCTGGGTATATGCCCAGAAGTGGGATTGCTGGATCAGATGGTAATTCTATTTCTAATTTTTTTAAGGAAACTCCATACTGTTCTCCATAGTGACTGTATCAATTTACATTCCCACCAATAGTGGAAGGGGGCTCCTTTTGTCCACACCCTCCCCAGAATTGGTTGTTTGTAGATTTCCTGATGATGCCGATTCTAACAGGTGTGAGGTGATACCTCATTGTAGTTTTGATTTGCATTTCTCTAATAATTAGTGCTGTTGAGCAGCTTTTCATGTGCGTCTTGCTCATCTCTGTGTCTCCTTTGAAGAAACGTCTCTTTAGATCTTCTGCCCATTTTTTTTGGGTTGTTTGTTTTTTTAATATTAAGCTGCATGAGCTGTTTATATATATTGGAGATTAAACGTCTGTCCATTGATTCGTCTGCAACGATTTTCGCCCATTCTGAGGGATGCCTTTTTCCATTCCCGTGTTTTTTAACAAAAAAGGAAAGAAAGGAAAAGAAGCAGAACACTAATGTGCGTAAAATATGCCTTTTGAAACGGTCGTTTTGAAATATGGACGTCCTTTGAATTTTTTGGTCGATATGTGACCCCAGGATTTGTTTTCAGGGCAGGTGTCATTTACAGGCCTGCAATGATTTTGAATATCAACTGACCATTAGCGCTGGGATTAAAGCTGCTGTTGTGTGAAACGGCCACAAGGTGGCAGCAGTTCACCCTTACCAAATCTGGTTACTAGGGCAAGAGAGCCTCAGTGGAAGTGGTGTTCTAGATTGGAGTTTAGAATGGAATGTGCCAGGAGAAAGCCCCTCACGTTTGTCTCACTAGTTCTTGTTCGTGTTTTTAATTTAATTTTTTATTTTTTATTACAGCAAGTTTGATTACAATGTTTGGCTTGTTGTAGGTGTGGAAGATGTGGTTCTTTTACACATATACAGATGACTGTTCTTCCTGGGATCCTTTTCCCATGTACGTTATGACAGAATGTTGAGTAGTCCTCTCTTGGTATTCTGTAGGTCTTTGGTGATTATATATGTCACCTGTGTTTGTATATGTCTGTTAACCCCGATATCATAATGAAACCAATCCTCACACCTTTCCATTGGTGAACCATAAGTTTGTTTAATGAATCTGTGATTGCCCTTCTCCGTGGAAATATCTGCCCTGGTATCCATTTTTAGGTAACACCTATAAGTGATATGATATGATATGTGTCTTTCACTTTCTGACTTACTACAAGTCACGTGATTACTTCTAGACTCATCTACGGTGCTGCAAATGGCATTGGGTCCTTTTTTTCCTTGGCATCTCTTCTGCCTTAGCAGGGTCCATTTTCAACAATGTGATTCCCTGAGGGTTGTGGATTAGCTGACCTGGGCAGCCTTACTCTGCCGGCCCGCCCTCCCCAGGTGTGCCTCATTGAGGTCAATATAAACAGAGCTCCAGGCAGCAATAGCCCCTGAAGCTGTGCCTGACTCCATATTCTCTGCCCCGTCAGCAGTCTCGGGGCTGTGCTGATGGGAGGGAGTGAGGGGCCACAGCTTTGTGGGTGGCCCAGTGTGAGTGGGGTTCTGCTGGCCTTTCTGCAGGAGTTGCCAGGCTGCCGCCTGTAAAGAAGAGGATGTGTCACCCATACCTTCCGCTGGAATTTCTCTCCGGACAGAGGTGAGGAAGGAAAAAAGCAGTGGGGGCCGGGACAGGAAGGGTATCTCAGGCAGGGCAATGGAAAGCTTCTGGAAGAGCGCCAGGGTCCAGGACCACCCTGGCTGGCCTGCAGGCACCAAGTTGGCCTGCGTGCTGTCGCTGGTGTGGCTCCACGGTCCTTCCTCTAGGCTTTCAAGCCCTTGTACATATTCAGGTGTTTTACCTGGAAAGGGTGGGGACAGTTCAGCAGCAGCTGGCCTGGGGCTCAGCTCACGTTTACTCACAGATGCCTCGGCACGGTCCCCCAGCTTTGCAATGAGGACGCTCCTTGCGTGGGGGGTGGGTTGCTGGCTGTATGGGAGATGGTTCCCCACCTCTCACCAATTTCAGAATTGTTGACCGCTGGAGCAAGTGCCGTGATAGGGTTTTCCTCTGTATAACTCGTGGGTTCACTTTTTTTTTTCTTTTATCGTTCAAGTTAGATTTTATTCCTCTTTTATGTATTTATAGATATAAGCATGGAAATAATTCATTCCTATAAATACATCTGTGTGACGGGAAGAACTTTTTTCTGTTTTATTTTTAAATTTTATTTTTTTAAATTTTGATATTTAATTTTATTTATTTTTTTTATACAGCACGTTATTATTAGTTATGTATTTTATGCATATACATGTATACAGGTCAATCCCAAACTCCCAACTCATCCCACCACCACCACCCCATGGCTTCCCACACTTGGTGTCCATACGTTTGTTCTCTACCTCTGTGTCTCTATTTCTTCCCTGCAAACCAGTTCATCTGTACCATTTTTTTAGGTTCCACATATATGCATTAATATACAATATTTGTTTTCCTCTTTCTGACTTACTTCATTCTGTATGACAGTCTCTCGATCCATCGATGTCTCTTCAAATGACCCAGTTTCATTCCTTTTTATGACCGAGTAATATTCCATTTCATATATGTACCACATCTTTATCCATTCATCTGTCTGTGGGCATTTAGGTTGCTTCCATTACCTGGCTATTGTAAATAGTGCTGCAATGAACATTGTGGTGAATGTGCCCTTTTGAAATTCGGTTTTCTCTGGGTATATGCCCAGAAGTGGGATTGCTGGATCAGATGGTAATTCTATTTCTAATTTTTTTAAGGAAACTCCATACTGTTCTCCATAGTGACTGTATCAATTTACATTCCCACCAATAGTGGAAGGGGGCTCCTTTTGTCCACACCCTCCCCAGAATTGGTTGTTTGTAGATTTCCTGATGATGCCGATTCTAACAGGTGTGAGGTGATACCTCATTGTAGTTTTGATTTGCATTTCTCTAATAATTAGTGCTGTTGAGCAGCTTTTCATGTGCGTCTTGGCCATCTCTGTGTCTCCTTTGAAGAAACGTCTCTTTAGATCTTCTGCCCATTTTTGTATTGGGTTGTTTGTTTTTTTAATATTAAGCTGCATGAGCTGTTTATATATATTGGAGATTAAACCTCTGTCCATTGATTCGTCTGCAACGATTTTCGCCCATTCTGAGGGATGCCTTTTTCCATTCCCGTGTTTTTTAACAAAAAAGGAAAGAAAGGAAAAGAAGCAGAACACTAATGTGCGTAAAATATGCCTTTTGAAACGGTCGTTTTGAAATATGGACGTCCTTTGAATTTTTTGGTCGATATGTGACCCCAGGATTTGTTTTCAGGGCAGGTGTCATTTACAGGCCTGCAATGATTTTGAATATCAACTGACCATTAGCGCTGGGATTAAAGCTGCTGTTGTGTGAAACGGCCACAAGGTGGCAGCAGTTCACCCTTACCAAATCTGGTTACTAGGGCAAGAGAGCCTCAGTGGAAGTGGTGTTCTAGATTGGAGTTTAGAATGGAATGTGCCAGGAGAAAGCCCCTCACGTTTGTCTCACTACTTCTTGTTCGTGTTTTTAATTTAATTTTTTATTTTTTATTACAGCAAGTTTGATTACAATGTTTGGCTTGTTGTAGGTGTGGAAGATGTGGTTCTTTTACACATATACAGATGACTGTTCTTCCTGGGATCCTTTTCCCATGTACGTTATGACAGAATGTTGAGTCGTCCTCTCTTGGTATTCTGTAGGTCTTTGGTGATTATATATGTCACCTGTGTTTGTATATGTCTGTTAACCCCGATATCGTAATGAAACCAATCCTCACACCTTTCCATTGGTGAACCATAAGTTTGTTTAATGAATCTGTGATTGCCCTTCTCCGTGGAAATATCTGCCCTGGTATCCATTTTTAGGTAACACCTATAAGTGATATGATATGATATGTGTCTTTCACTTTCTGACTTACTACAAGTCACGTGATTACTTCTAGACTCATCTACGGTGCTGCAAATGGCATTGTGTCCTTTTCTTCCTTGGCATATCTTCTACCTTAGCGGGGTCCATTTTCAACAATGTGATTCCCTGAGGGTTGTGGATTAGCTGACCTGGGCAGCCTTACCCTGCCGGCCCGCCCTCCCCAGGTGTGCCTCGTTGAGGTCAATATAAACAGCGCTCCAGGCAGCAATAGCCCCTGAAGCTGTGCCTGACTCCATATTCTCTGCCCCGTCAGCAGTCTCGGGGCTGTGCTGGTGGGAGGGAGTGAGGGGCCACAGCTTTGTGGGTGGCCTGGTGTGAGTGGGGTTCTGCTGGCCTTTCTGCAGGAGTTGCCAGGCTGCCGCCTGTAAAGAAGAGGATGTGTCACCCATACCTTCCGCTGGAATTTCTCTCCGGACAGAGGTGAGGAAGGAAAAAAGCAGTGGGGGCCGGGACAGGAGGGGTATCTCAGGCAGGGCAATGGAAAGCTTCTGGAAGAGCGCCAGGGTCCAGGACCACCCTGGCTGGCCTGCAGGCACCAACTTGGCCTGCGTGCTGTCGCTGGTGTGGCTCCATGGTCCTTCCTCTAGGCTTTCAAGCCCTTGTACATATTCAGGTGTTTTACCTGGAAAGGGTGGGGACAGTTCAGCAGCAGCTGGCCTGGGGCTCAGCTCACGTTTACTCACAGATGCCTCGGCACGGTCCCCCAGCTTTGCAATGAGGACGCTCCTTGCGTGGGGGGTGGGTTGCTGGCTGTATGGGAGATGGTTCCCCACCTCTGACCAATTTCAGAATTGTTGACCGCTGGAGCAAGTGCCGTGATAGGGTTTTCCTCTGTATAACTCGTGGGTTCACTTTTTTTTTCTTTTATCGTTCAAGTTAGATTTTATTCCTCTTTTATGTATTTATAGATATAAGCATGGAAATAATTCATTCCTATAAATACATCTGTGTGACGGGAAGAACTTTTTTCTGTTTTATTTTTAAATTTTATTTTTTTAAATTTTGAAATTTAATTTTATTTATTTTTTTATACAGCACGTTATTATTAGTTATGTATTTTATGCATATACATGTATACAGGTCAATCCCAAACTCCCAACTCATCCCACCACCACCACCCCATGGCTTCCCACACTTGGTGTCCATACGTTTGTTCTCTACCTCTGTGTCTCTATTTCTTCCCTGCAAACCAGTTCATCTGTACCATTTTTTTAGGTTCCACATATATGCATTAATATACAATATTTGTTTTCCTCTTTCTGACTTACTTCATTCTGTATGACAGTCTCTCGATCCATCGATGTCTCTTCAAATGACCCAGTTTCATTCCTTTTTATGACCGAGTAATATTCCATTTCATATATGTACCACATCTTTATCCATTCTTCTGTCTGAGGGCATTTAGGTTGCTTCCATTACCTGGCTATTGTAAATAGTGCTGCAATGAACATTGTGGTGAATGTGCCCTTTTGAAATTCGGTTTTCTCTGGGTATATGCCCAGAAGTGGGATTGCTGGATCAGATGGTAATTCTATTTCTAATTTTTTTAAGGAAACTCCATACTGTTCTCCATAGTGACTGTATCAATTTACATTCCCACCAATAGTGGAAGGGGGCTCCTTTTGTCCACACCCTCCCCAGAATTGGTTGTTTGTAGATTTCCTGATGATGCCGATTCTAACAGGTGTGAGGTGATACCTCATTGTAGTTTTGATTTGCATTTCTCTAATAATTAGTGCTGTTGAGCAGCTTTTCATGTGCGTCTTGGCCATCTCTGTGTCTCCTTTGAAGAAACGTCTCTTTAGATCTTCTGCCCATTTTTGTATTGGGTTGTTTGTTTTTTTAATATTAAGCTGCATGAGCTGTTTATATATATTGGAGATTAAACCTCTGTCCATTGATTCGTCTGCAACGATTTTCGCCCATTCTGAGGGATGCCTTTTTCCATTCCCGTGTTTTTTAACAAAAAAGGAAAGAAAGGAAAAGAAGCAGAACACTAATGTGCGTAAAATATGCCTTTTGAAACGGTCGTTTTGAAATATGGACGTCCTTTGAATTTTTTGGTCGATATGTGACCCCAGGATTTGTTTTCAGGGCAGGTGTCATTTACAGGCCTGCAATGATTTTGAATATCAACTGACCATTAGCGCTGGGATTAAAGCTGCTGTTGTGTGAAACGGCCACAAGGTGGCAGCAGTTCACCCTTACCAAATCTGGTTACTAGGGCAAGAGAGCCTCAGTGGAAGTGGTGTTCTAGATTGGAGTTTAGAATGGAATGTGCCAGGAGAAAGCCCCTCACGTTTGTCTCACTACTTCTTGTTCGTGTTTTTAATTTAATTTTTATTTTTTATTACAGCAAGTTTGATTACAATGTTTGGCTTGTTGTAGGTGTGGAAGATGTGGTTCTTTTACACATATACAGATGACTGTTCTTCCTGGGATCCTTTTCCCATGTACGTTATGACAGAATGTTGAGTAGTCCTCTCTTGGTATTCTGTAGGTCTTTGGTGATTATATATGTCACCTGTGTTTGTATATGTCTCTTAACCCCGATATCGTAATGAAACCAATCCTCACACCTTTCCATTGGTGAACCATAAGTTTGTTTAATGAATCTGTGATTGCCCTTCTCCGTGGAAATATCTGCCCTGGTATCCATTTTTAGGTAACACCTATAAGTGATATGATATGATATGTGTCTTTCACTTTCTGACTTACTACAAGTCACGTGATTACTTCTAGACTCATCTACGGTGCTGCAAATGGCATTGTGTCCTTTTTTTCCTTGGCATATCTTCTACCTTAGCGGGGTCCATTTTCAACAATGTGATTCCCTGAGGGTTGTGGATTAGCTGACCTGGGCAGCCTTACCCTGCCGGCCCGCCCTCCCCAGGTGTGCCTCGTTGAGGTCAATATAAACAGCGCTCCAGGCAGCAATAGCCCCTGAAGCTGTGCCTGACTCCATATTCTCTGCCCCGTCAGCAGTCTCGGGGCTGTGCTGGTGGGAGGGAGTGAGGGGCCACAGCTTTGTGGGTGGCCTGGTGTGAGTGGGGTTCTGCTGGCCTTTCTGCAGGAGTTGCCAGGCTGCCGCCTGTAAAGAAGAGGATGTGTCACCCATACCTTCCGCTGGAATTTCTCTCCGGACAGAGGTGAGGAAGGAAAAAAGCAGTGGGGGCCGGGACAGGAGGGGTATCTCAGGCAGGGCAATGGAAAGCTTCTGGAAGAGCACCAGGGTCCAGGACCACCCTGGCTGGCCTGTAGGCACCAAGTTGGCCTGCGTGCTGTCGCTGGTGTGGCTCCACGGTCCTTCCTCTAGGCTTTCAAGCCCTTGTACATATTCAGGTGTTTTACCTGGAAAGGGTGGGGACAGTTCAGCAGCAGCTGGCCTGGGGCTCAGCTCACGTTTACTCACAGATGCCTCGGCACGGTCCCCCAGCTTTGCAATGAGGACGCTCCTTGCATGGGGGGTGGGTTGCTGGCTGTATGGGAGATGGTTCCCCACCTCTGACCAATTTCAGAATTGTTGACCGCTGGAGCAAGTGCCGTGATAGGGTTTTCCTCTGTATAACTCGTGGGTTCATTTTTTTTTTCTTTTATCGTTCAAGTTAGATTTTATTCCTCTTTTATGTATTTATAGATATAAGCATGGAAATAATTCATTCCTATAAATACATCTGTGTGACGGGAAGAACTTTTTTCTGTTTTATTTTTAAATTTTATTTTTTTAAATTTTGAAATTTAATTTTATTTATTTTTTTTATACAGCACGTTATTATTAGTTATGTATTTTATGCATATACATGTATACAGGTCAATCCCAAACTCCCAACTCATCCCACCACCACCACCCCATGGCTTCCCACACTTGGTGTCCATACGTTTGTTCTCTACCTCTGTGTCTCTATTTCTTCCCTGCAAACCAGTTCATCTGTACCATTTTTTTAGGTTCCACATATATGCATTAATATACAATATTTGTTTTCCTCTTTCTGCCTTACTTCATTCAGTATGACAGTCTCTCGATCCATCGATGTCTCTTCAAATGACCCAGTTTCATTCCTTTTTATGGCCGAGTAATATTCCATTTCATATATGTACCACATCTTTATCCATTCATCTGTCTGTGGGCATTTAGGTTGCTTCCATTACCTGGCTATTGTAAATAGTGCTGCAATGAACATTGTGGTGAATGTGCCCTTTTAAAATTCGGTTTTCTCTGGGTATATGCCCAGAAGTGGGATTGCTGGATCAGATGGTAATTCTATTTCTAATTTTTTTAAGGAAACTCCATACTGTTCTCCATAGGGACTGTATCAATTTACATTCCCACCAATAGTGGAAGGGGGCTCCTTTTGTCCACACCCTCCCCAGAATTGGTTGTTTGTAGATTTCCTGATGATGCCGATTCTAACAGTTGTGAGGTGATACCTCATTGTAGTTTTGATTTGCATTTCTCTAATAATTAGTGCTGTTGAGCAGCTTTTCATGTGCGTCTTGGCCATCTCTGTGTCTCCTTTGAAGAAACGTCTCTTTAGATCTTCTGCCCATTTTTGTATTGGGTTGTTTGTTTTTTTAATATTAAGCTGCATGAGCTGTTTATATATATTGGAGATTAAACCTCTGTCCATTGATTCGTCTGCAACGATTTTCGCCCATTCTGAGGGATGCCTTTTTCCATTCCCGTGTTTTTTAACAAAAAAGGAAAGAAAGGAAAAGAAGCAGAACACTAATGTGCGTAAAATATGCCTTTTGAAACGGTCGTTTTGAAATATGGACGTCCTTTGAATTTTTTGGTCGATATGTGACCCCAGGATTTGTTTTCAGGGCAGGTGTCATTTACAGGCCTGCAATGATTTTGAATATCAACTGACCATTAGCGCTGGGATTAAAGCTGCTGTTGTGTGAAACGGCCACAAGGTGGCAGCAGTTCACCCTTACCAAATCTGGTTACTAGGGCAAGAGAGCCTCAGTGGAAGTGGTGTTCTAGATTGGAGTTTAGAATGGAATGTGCCAGGAGAAAGCCCCTCACGTTTGTCTCACTACTTCTTGTTCGTGTTTTTAATTTAATTTTTTATTTTTTATTACAGCAAGTTTGATTACAATGTTTGGCTTGTTGTAGGTGTGGAAGATGTGGTTCTTTTACACATATACAGATGACTGTTCTTCCTGGGATCCTTTTCCCATGTACGTTATGACAGAATGTTGAGTCGTCCTCTCTTGGTATTCTGTAGGTCTTTGGTGATTATATATGTCACCTGTGTTTGTATATGTCTGTTAACCCCGATATCGTAATGAAACCAATTCTCACACCTTTCCATTGGTGAACCATAAGTTTGTTTAATGAATCTGTGATTGCCCTTCTCCGTGGAAATATCTGCCCTGGTATCCATTTTTAGGTAACACCTATAAGTGATATGATATGATAAGTGTCTTTCACTTTCTGACTTACTACAAGTCACGTGATTACTTCTAGACTCATCTACGGTGCTGCAAATGGCATTGTGTCCTTTTTTTCCTTGGCATCTCTTCTGCCTTAGCGGGGTCCATTTTCAACAATGTGATTCCCTGAGGGTTGTGGATTAGCTGACCTGGGCAGCCTTACCCTGCCGGCCCGCCCTCCCCAGGTGTGCCTCGTTGAGGTCAATATAAACAGAGCTCCAGGCAGCAATAGCCCCTGAAGCTGTGCCTGACTCCATATTCTCTGCCCCGTCAGCAGTCTCGGGGCTGTGCTGGTGGGAGGGAGTGAGGGGCCACAGCTTTGTGGGTGGCCTGGTGTGAGTGGGGTTCTGCTGGCCTTTCTGCAGGAGTTGCCAGGCTGCCGCCTGTAAAGAAGAGGATGTGTCACCCATACCTTCCGCTGGAATTTCTCTCCGGACAGAGGTGAGGAAGGAAAAAAGCAGTGGGGGCCGGGACAGGAGGGGTATCTCAGGCAGGGCAATGGAAAGCTTCTGGAAGAGCGCCAGGGTCCAGGACCACCCTGGCTGGCCTGCAGGCACCAAGTTGGCCTGCGTGCTGTCGCTGGTGTGGCTCCACGGTCCTTCCTCTAGGCTTTCAAGCCCTTGTACATATTCAGGTGTTTTACCTGGAAAGGGTGGGGACAGTTCAGCAGCAGCTGGCCTGGGGCTCAGCTCACGTTTACTCACAGATGCCTCGGCACGGTCCCCCAGCTTTGCAATGAGGACGCTCCTTGCGTGGGGGGTGGGTTGCTGGCTGTATGGGAGATGGTTCCCCACCTCTGACCAATTTCAGAATTGTTGACCGCTGGAGCAAGTGCCGTGATAGGGTTTTCCTCTGTATAACTCGTGGGTTCACTTTTTTTTTTCTTTTATCGTTCAAGTTAGATTTTATTCCTCTTTTATGTATTTATAGATATAAGCATGGAAATAATTCATTCCTATAAATACATCTGTGTGACGGGAACAACATTTTTCTGTTTTATTTTTAAATTTTATTTTTTAAAATTTTGAAATTTAATTTTATTTATTTTTTTTATACAGCACGTTATTATTAGTTATGTATTTTATGCATATGCATGTATACAGGTCAATCCCAAACTCCCAACTCATCCCACCACCACCACCCCATGGCTTCCCACACTTGGTTTCCATACGTTTGTTCTCTACCTCTGTGTCTCTATTTCTTCCCTGCAAACCAGTTCATCTGTACCATTTTTTTAGGTTCCACATATATGCATTAATATACAATATTTGTTTTCCTCTTTCTGACTTACTTCATTCTGTATGACAGTCTCTCGATCCATCGATGTCTCTACAAATGACCCAGTTTCATTTCTTTATATGGCCGAGTAATATTCCATTTTATATATGTACCACATCTTTATCCATTCATCTGTCTGTGGGCATTTAGGTTGCTTCCATTACCTGGCTATTGTAAATAGTGCTGCAACGAACATTGTGGTGAATGTGCCTTTTTGAAATACGGTTTTCTCTGGGTATATGCCCAGAAGTGGGATTGCTGGATCAGATGGTAATTCTATTTCTAATTTTTTTAAGGAAACTCCATACTGTTCTCCATAGTGACTGTATCAATTTACATTCCCACCAATAGTGGAAGGG
Source organism: Mesoplodon mirus (assembly GCF_964341445.2). NCBI lineage: Eukaryota > Metazoa > Chordata > Mammalia > Artiodactyla > Ziphiidae > Mesoplodon > Mesoplodon mirus. The sequence goes on from NC_138984.1 coordinate 126,492,842, forward strand.
GGCTCCTTTTGTCCACACCCTCCCCAGAATTGGTTGTTTGTAGATTTCCTGATGATGCCGATTCTAACAGGTGTGAGGTGATACCTCATTGTAGTTTTGATTTGCATTTCTCTAATAATTAGTGCTGTTGAGCAGCTTTTCATGTGCGTCTTGGCCATCTCTGTGTCTCCTTTGAAGAAACGTCTCTTTAGATCTTCTGCCCATTTTTGTATTGGGTTGTTTGTTTTTTTAATATTAAGCTGCATGAGCTGTTTATATATATTGGAGATTAAACGTCTGTCCATTGATTCGTCTGCAACGATTTTCGCCCATTCTGAGGGATGCCTTTTTCCATTCCCGTGTTTTTTAACAAAAAAGGAAAGAAAGGAAAAGAAGCAGAACACTAATGTGCGTAAAATATGCCTTTTGAAACGGTCGTTTTGAAATATGGACGTCCTTTGAATTTTTTGGTCGATATGTGACCCCAGGATTTGTTTTCAGGGCAGGTGTCATTTACAGGCCTGCAATGATTTTGAATATCAACTGACCATTAGCGCTGGGATTAAAGCTGCTGTTGTGTGAAACGGCCACAAGGTGGCAGCAGTTCACCCTTACCAAATCTGGTTACTAGGGCAAGAGAGCCTCAGTGGAAGTGGTGTTCTAGATTGGAGTTTAGAATGGAATGTGCCAGGAGAAAGCCCCTCACGTTTGTCTCACTACTTCTTGTTCGTGTTTTTAATTTAATTTTTTATTTTTTATTACAGCAAGTTTGATTACAATGTTTGGCTTGTTGTAGGTGTGGAAGATGTGGTTCTTTTACACATATACAGATGACTGTTCTTCCTGGGATCCTTTTCCCATGTACGTTATGACAGAATGTTGAGTAGTCCTCTCTTGGTATTCTGTAGGTCTTTGGTGATTATATATGTCACCTGTGTTTGTATATGTCTGTTAACCCCGATATCGTAATGAAACCAATCCTCACACCTTTCCATTGGTGAACCATAAGTTTGTTTAATGAATCTGTGATTGCCCTTCTCCGTGGAAATATCTGCCCTGGTATCCATTTTTAGGTAACACCTATAAGTGATATGATATGATATGTGTCTTTCACTTTCTGACTTACTACAAGTCACGTGATTACTTCTAGACTCATCTACGGTGCTGCAAATGGCATTGGGTCCTTTTTTTCCTTGGCATCTCTTCTGCCTTAGCGGGGTCCATTTTCAACAATGTGATTCCCTGAGGGTTGTGGATTAGCTGACCTGGGCAGCCTTACCCTGCCGGCCCGCCCTCCCCAGGTGTGCCTCGTTGAGGTCAATATAAACAGCGCTCCAGGCAGCAATAGCCCCTGAAGCTGTGCCTGACTCCATATTCTCTGCCCCGTCAGCAGTCTCGGGGCTGTGCTGGTGGGAGGGAGTGAGGGGCCACAGCTTTGTGGGTGGCCCGGTGTGAGTGGGGTTCTGCTGGCCTTTCTGCAGGAGTTGCCAGTCTGCCGCCTGTAAAGAAGAGGATGTGTCACCCATACCTTCCGCTGGAATTTCTCTCCGGACAGAGGTGAGGAAGGAAAAAAGCAGTGGGGGCCGGGACAGGAGGGGTATCTCAGGCAGGGCAATGGAAAGCTTCTGGAAGAGCGCCAGGGTCCAGGACCACCCTGGCTGGCCTGCAGGCACCAAGTTGGCCTGCGTGCTGTCGCTGGTGTGGCTCCACGGTCCTTCCTCTAGGCTTTCAAGCCCTTGTACATATTCAGGTGTTTTACCTGGAAAGGGTGGGGACAGTTCAGCAGCAGCTGGCCTGGGGCTCAGCTCACGTTTACTCACAGATGCCTCGGCACGGTCCCCCAGCTTTGCAATGAGGACGCTCCTTGCGTGGGGGGTGGGTTGCTGGCTGTATGGGAGATGGTTCCCCACCTCTGACCAATTTCAGAATTGTTGACCGCTGGAGCAAGTGCCGTGATAGGGTTTTCCTCTGTATAACTCGTGGGTTCACTTTTTTTTTCTTTTATCGTTCAAGTTAGATTTTATTCCTCTTTTATGTATTTATAGATATAAGCATGGAAATAATTCATTCCTATAAATACATCTGTGTGACGGGAAGAACATTTTTCTGTTTTATTTTTAAATTTTATTTTTTAAAATTTTGAAATTTAATTTTATTTATTTTTTTTATACAGCACGTTATTATTAGTTATGTATTTTATGCATATGCATGTATACAGGTCAATCCCAAACTCCCAACTCATCCCACCACCACCACCCCATGGCTTCCCACACTTGGTTTCCATACGTTTGTTCTCTACCTCTGTGTCTCTATTTCTTCCCTGCAAACCAGTTCATCTGTACCATTTTTAGGCTCCACAGATATGCATTAATATACAATATTTGTTTTCCTCTTTCTGACTTACTTCATTCTGTATGACAGTCTCTCGATCCATCGATGTCTCTACAAATGACCCAGTTTCATTTCTTTATATGGCCGAGTAATATTCCATTTTATATATGTACCACATCTTTATCCATTCATCTGTCTGTGGGCATTTAGGTTGCTTCCATTACCTGGCTATTGTAAATAGTGCTGCAACGAACATTGTGGTGAATGTGCCTTTTTGAAATACGGTTTTCTCTGGGTATATGCCCAGAAGTGGGATTGCTGGATCAGATGGTAATTCTATTTCTAATTTTTTTAAAGAAACTCCATACTGTTCTCCATAGTGACTGTATCAATTTACATTCCCACCTATAGTGGAAGAGGGCTCCTTTTGTCCACACCCTCCCCAGAATTGGTTGTTTGTAGATTTCCTGATGATGCCGATTCTAACAGGTGTGAGGTGATACCTCATTGTAGTTTTGATTTGCATTTCTCTAATAATTAGTGCTGTTGAGCAGCTTTTCATGTGCGTCTTGGCCATCTCTGTGTCTCCTTTGAAGAAACGTCTCTTTAGATCTTCTGCCCATTTTTTTTGTGTTGTTTGTTTTTTTTAATATTAAGCTGCATGAGCTGTTTATATATATTGGAGATTAAACCTCTGTCCATTGATTCGTCTGCAACGATTTTCGCCCATTCTGAGGGATGCCTTTTTCCATTCCCATGTTTTTTAACAAAAAAGGAAAGAAAGGAAAAGAAGCAGAACACTAATGTGCGTAAAATATGCCTTTTGAAACGGTCGTTTTGAAATATGGACGTCCTTTGAATTTTTTGGTCGATATGTGACCCCAGGATTTGTTTTCAGGGCAGGTGTCATTTACAGGCCTGCAATGATTTTGAATATCAACTGACCATTAGCGCTGGGATTAAAGCTGCTGTTGTGTGAAACGGCCACAAGGTGGCAGCAGTTCACCCTTACCAAATCTGGTTACTAGGGCAAGAGAGCCTCAGTGGAAGTGGTGTTCTAGATTGGAGTTTAGAATGGAATGTGCTAGGAGAAAGCCCCTCACGTTTGTCTCACTACTTCTTGTTCGTGTTTTTAATTTAATTTTTTATTTTTTATTACAGCAAGTTTGATTACAATGTTTGGCTTGTTGTAGGTGTGGAAGATGTGGTTCTTTTACACATATACAGATGACTGTTCTTCCTGGGATCCTTTTCCCATGTACGTTATGACAGAATGTTGAGTCGTCCTCTCTTGGTATTCTGTAGGTCTTTGGTGATTATATATGTCACCTGTGTTTGTATATGTCTGTTAACCCCGATATCGTAATGAAACCAATCCTCACACCTTTCCATTGGTGAACCATAAGTTTGTTTAATGAATCTGTGATTGCCCTTCTCCGTGGAAATATCTGCCCTGGTATCCATTTTTAGGTAACACCTATAAGTGATATGATATGATAAGTGTCTTTCACTTTCTGACTTACTACAAGTCACGTGATTACTTCTAGACTCATCTACGGTGCTGCAAATGGCATTGGGTCCTTTTTTTCCTTGGCATCTCTTCTGCCTTAGCGGGGTCCATTTTCAACAATGTGATTCCCTGAGGGTTGTGGATTAGCTGACCTGGGCAGCCTTACCCTGCCGGCCCGCCCTCCCCAGGTGTGCCTCGTTGAGGTCAATATAAACAGCGCTCCAGGCAGCAATAGCCCCTGAAGCTGTGCCTGACTCCATATTCTCTGCCCCGTCAGCAGTCTCGGGGCTGTGCTGGTGGGAGGGAGTGAGGGGCCACAGCTTTGTGGGTGGCCCGGTGTGAGTGGGGTTCTGCTGGCCTTTCTGCAGGAGTTGCCAGGCTGCCGCCTGTAAAGAAGAGGATGTGTCACCCATACCTTCCGCTGGAATTTCTCTCCGGACAGAGGTGAGGAAGGAAAAAAGCAGTGGGGGCCGGGACAGGAGGGGTATCTCAGGCAGGGCAATGGAAAGCTTCTGGAAGAGCGCCAGGGTCCAGGACCACCCTGGCTGGCCTGCAGGCACCAAGTTGGCCTGCATGCTGTCGCTGGTGTGGCTCCACGGTCCTTCCTCTAGGCTTTCAAGCCCTTGTACATATTCAGGTGTTTTACCTGGAAAGGGTGGGGACAGTTCAGCAGCAGCTGGCCTGGGGCTCAGCTCATGTTTACTCACAGATGCCTCGGCACGGTCCCCCAGCTTTGCAATGAGGACGCTCCTTGCGTGGGGGGTGGGTTGCTGGCTGTATGGGAGATGGTTCCACACCTCTGACCAATTTCAGAATTGTTTACCGCTGGAGCAAGTGCCCTGATAGGGTTTTCCTCTGTATAACTCGTGGGTTCACTTTTTTTTTCTTTTATCGTTCAAGTTAGATTTTATTCCTCTTTTATGTATTTATAGATATAAGCATGGAAATAATTCATTCCTATAAATACATCTGTGTGACGGGAAGAACATTTTTCTGTTTTATTTTTAAATTTTATTTTTTAAAATTTTGAAATTTAATTTTATTTATTTTTTTTTATACAGCACGTTATTATTAGTTATGTATTTTATGCATATGCATGTATACAGGTCAATCCCAAACTCCCAACTCATCCCACAACCACCACCCCATGGCTTCCCACACTTGGTTTCCATACGTTTGTTCTCTACCTCTGTGTCTCTATTTCTTCCCTGCAAACCAGTTCATCTGTACCATTTTTAGGCTCCACAGATAGGCATTAATATACAATATTTGTTTTCCTCTTTCTGACTTACTTCATTCTGTATGACAGTCTCTCGATCCATCGATGTCTCTACAAATGACCCAGTTTCATTTCTTTATATGGCCGAGTAATATTCCATTTTATATATGTACCACATCTTTATCCATTCATGTGTCTGTGGGCATTTAGGTTGCTTCCATTACCTGGCTATTGTAAATAGTGCTGCAACGAACATTGTGGTGAATGTGCCTTTTTGAAATACGGTTTTCTCTTGGTATATGCCCAGAAGTGGGATTGCTGGATCAGATGGTAATTCTATTTCTAATTTTTTTAAGGAAACTCCATACTGTTCTCCATAGTGACTGTATCAATTTACATTCCCACCTATAGTGGAAGAGGGCTCCTTTTGTCCACACCCTCCCCAGAATTGGTTGTTTGTAGATTTCCTGATGATGCCGATTCTAACAGGTGTGAGGTGATACCTCATTGTAGTTTTGATTTGCATTTCTCTAATAATTAGTGCTGTTGAGCAGCTTTTCATGTGCGTCTTGGCCATCTCTGTGTCTCCTTTGAAGAAACGTCTCTTTAGATCTTCTGCCCATTTTTTTGTGTTGTTTGTTTTTTTAATATTAAGCTGCATGAGCTGTTTATATATATTGGAGATTAAACCTCTGTCCATTGATTCGTCTGCAACGATTTTCGCCCATTCTGAGGGATGCCTTTTTCCATTCCCGTGTTTTTTAACAAAAAAGGAAAGAAAGGAAAAGAAGCAGAACACTAATGTGCGTAAAATATGCCTTTTGAAACGGTCGTTTTGAAATATGGACGTCCTTTGAATTTTTTGGTCGATATGTGACCCCAGGATTTGTTTTCAGGGCAGGTGTCATTTACAGGCCTGCAATGATTTTGAATATCAACTGACCATTAGCGCTGGGATTAAAGCTGCTGTTGTGTGAAACGGCCACAAGGTGGCAGCAGTTCACCCTTACCAAATCTGGTTACTAGGGCAAGAGAGCCTCAGTGGAAGTGGTGTTCTAGATTGGAGTTTAGAATGGAATGTGCCAGGAGAAAGCCCCTCACGTTTGTCTCACTACTTCTTGTTCGTGTTTTTAATTTAATTTTTTATTTTTTATTACAGCAAGTTTGATTACAATGTTTGGCTTGTTGTAGGTGTGGAAGATGTGGTTCTTTTACACATATACAGATGACTGTTCTTCCTGGGATCCTTTTCCCATGTACGTTATGACAGAATGTTGAGTAGTCCTCTCTTGGTATTCTGTAGGTCTTTGGTGATTATATATGTCACCTGTGTTTGTATATGTCTGTTAACCCCGATATCGTAATGAAACCAATCCTCACACCTTTCCATTGGTGAACCATAAGTTTGTTTAATGAATCTGTGATTGCCCTTCTCCGTGGAAATATCTGCCCTGGTATCCATTTTTAGGTAACACCTATAAGTGATATGATATGATATGTGTCTTTCACTTTCTGACTTACTACAAGTCACGTGATTACTTCTAGACTAATCTACGGTGCTGCAAATGGCATTGGGTCCTTTTTTTCCTTGGCATATCTTCTACCTTAGCGGGGTCCATTTTCAACAATGTGATTCCCTGAGGGTTGTGGATTAGCTGACCTGGGCAGCCTTACCCTGCCGGCCCGCCCTCCCCAGGTGTGCCTCGTTGAGGTCAATATAAACAGCGCTCCAGGCAGCAATAGCCCCTGAAGCTGTGCCTGACTCCATATTCTCTGCCCCGTTAGCAGTCTCGGGGCTGTGCTGGTGGGATGGAGTGAGGGGCCACAGCTTTGTGGTTGGCCCGGTGTGAGTGGGTTTCTGCTGGCCTTTCTGCAGGAGTTGCCAGGCTGCCGCCTGTAAAGAAGAGGATGTGTCACCCATACCTTCCGCTGGAATTTCTCTCCGGACAGAGGTGAGGAAGGAAAAAAGCAGTGGGGGCCGGGACAGGAGGGGTATCTCAGGCAGGGCAATGGAAAGCTTCTGGAAGAGCGCCAGGGTCCAGGACCACCCTGGCTGGCCTGCAGGCACCAAGTTGGCCTGCGTGCTGTCGCTGGTGTGGCTCCACAGTCCTTCCTCTAGGCTTTCAAGCCCTTGTACATATTCAGGTGTTTTACCTGGAAAGGGTGGGGACAGTTCAGCAGCAGCTGGCCTGGGGCTCAGCTCACGTTTACTCACAGATGCCTCGGCACGGTCCCCCAGCTTTGCAATGAGGACGCTCCTTGCGTGGGGGGTGGGTTTTTGGCTGTATGGGAGATGGTTCCCCACCTCTGACCAATTTCAGAATTGTTGACCGCTGGAGCAAGTGCCGTGATAGGGTTTTCCTCTGTATAACTCGTGGGTTCACTTTTTTTTTCTTTTATCGTTCAAGTTAGATTTTATTCCTCTTTTATGTATTTATAGATATAAGCATGGAAATAATTCATTCCTATAAATACATCTGTGTGACGGGAAGAACTTTTTTCTGTTTTATTTTTAAATTTTATTTTTTTAAATTTTGAAATTTAATTTTATTTATTTTTTTATACAGCACGTTATTATTAGTTATGTATTTTATGCATATACATGTATACAGGTCAATCCCAAACTCCCAACTCATCCCACCACCACCACCCCATGGCTTCCCACACTTGGTGTCCATACGTTTGTTCTCTACCTCTGTGTCTCTATTGCTTCCCTGCAAAGCAGTTCATCTGTACCATTTTTTTAGGTTCCACATATATGCATTAATATACAATATTTGTTTTCCTCTTTCTGCCTTACTTCATTCTGTATGACAGTCTCTCGATCCATCGATGTCTCTTCAAATGACCCAGTTTCATTCCTTTTTATGGCCGAGTAATATTCCATTTCATATATGTACCACATCTTTATCCATTCATCTGTCTGTGGGCATTTAGGTTGCTTCCATTACCTGGCTATTGTAAATAGTGCTGCAATGAACATTGTGGTGAATGTGCCCTTTTAAAATTCGGTTTTCTCTGGGTATATGCCCAGAAGTGGGATTGCTGGATCAGATGGTAATTCTATTTCTAATTTTTTTAAGGAAACTCCATACTGTTCTCCATAGGGACTGTATCAATTTACATTCCCACCAATAGTGGAAGGGGGCTCCTTTTGTCCACACCCTCCCCAGAATTGGTTGTTTGTAGATTTCCTGATGATGCCGATTCTAACAGTTGTGAGGTGATACCTCATTGTAGTTTTGATTTGCATTTCTCTAATAATTAGTGCTGTTGAGCAGCTTTTCATGTGCGTCTTGGCCATCTCTGTGTCTCCTTTGAAGAAACGTCTCTTTAGATCTTCTGCCCATTTTTGTATTGGGTTGTTTGTTTTTTTAATATTAAGCTGCATGAGCTGTTTATATATATTGGAGATTAAACCTCTGTCCATTGATTCGTCTGCAACGATTTTCGCCCATTCTGAGGGATGCCTTTTTCCATTCCCGTGTTTTTTAACAAAAAAGGAAAGAAAGGAAAAGAAGCAGAACACTAATGTGCGTAAAATATGCCTTTTGAAACGGTCGTTTTGAAATATGGACGTCCTTTGAATTTTTTGGTCGATATGTGACCCCAGGATTTGTTTTCAGGGCAGGTGTCATTTACAGGCCTGCAATGATTTTGAATATCAACTGACCATTAGCGCTGGGATTAAAGCTGCTGTTGTGTGAAACGGCCACAAGGTGGCAGCAGTTCACCCTTACCAAATCTGGTTACTAGGGCAAGAGAGCCTCAGTGGAAGTGGTGTTCTAGATTGGAGTTTAGAATGGAATGTGCCAGGAGAAAGCCCCTCACGTTTGTCTCACTACTTCTTGTTCGTGTTTTTAATTTAATTTTTTATTTTTTATTACAGCAAGTTTGATTACAATGTTTGGCTTGTTGTAGGTGTGGAAGATGTGGTTCTTTTACACATATACAGATGACTGTTCTTCCTGGGATCCTTTTCCCATGTACGTTATGACAGAATGTTGAGTCGTCCTCTCTTGGTATTCTGTAGGTCTTTGGTGATTATATATGTCACCTGTGTTTGTATATGTCTGTTAACCCCGATATCGTAATGAAACCAATCCTCACACCTTTCCATTGGTGAACCATAAGTTTGTTTAATGAATCTGTGATTGCCCTTCTCCGTGGAAATATCTGCCCTGGTATCCATTTTTAGGTAACACCTATAAGTGATATGATATGATATGTGTCTTTCACTTTCTGACTTACTACAAGTCACGTGATTACTTCTAGACTCATCTACGGTGCTGCAAATGGCATTGGGTCCTCTTTTTCCTTGGCATATCTTCTACCTTAGTGGGGTCCATTTTCAACAATGTGATTCCCTGAGGGTTGTGGATTAGCTGACCTGGGCAGCCTTACCCTGCCGGCCCGCCCTCCCCAGGTGTGCCTCGTTGAGGTCAATATAAACAGCACTCCAGGCAGCAATAGCCCCTGAAGCTGTGCCTGACTCCATATTCTCTGCCCCGTTAGCAGTCTCGGGGCTGTGCTGGTGGGAGGGAGTGAGGGGCCACAGCTTTGTGGGTGGCCCGGTGTGAGTGGGGTTCTGCTGGCCTTTCTGCAGGAGTTGCCAGGCTGCCGCCTGTAAAGAAGAGGATGTGTCACCCATACCTTCCGCTGGAATTTCTCTCCGGACAGAGTTGAGGAAGGAAAAAAGCAGTGGGGGCCGGGACAGGAGGGGTATCTCAGGCAGGGCAATGGAAAGCTTCTGGAAGAGCGCCAGGGTCCAGGACCACCCTGGCTGGCCTGCAGGCACCAATTTGGCCTGCGTGCTGTCACTGGTGTGGCTCCACGGTCCTTCCTCTAGGCTTTCAAGCCCTTGTACATATTCAGGTGTTTTACCTGGAAAGGGTGGGGACAGTTCAGCAGCAGCTGGCCTGGGGCTCAGCTCACACGTTTACTCACAGATGCCTCGGCACGGTCCCCCAGCTTTGCAATGAGGACGCTCCTTGCGTGGGGGGTGGGTTGCTGGCTGTATGGGAGATGGTTCCCCACCTCTGACCAATTTCAGAATTGTTGACCGCTGGAGCAAGTGCCGTGATAGGGTTTTCCTCTGTATAACTCGTGGGTTCACTTTTTTTTTCTTTTATCGTTCAAGTTAGATTTTATTCCTCTTTTATGTATTTATAGATATAAGCATGGAAATAATTCATTCCTATAAATACATCTGTGTGACGGGAAGAACTTTTTTCTGTTTTATTTTTAAATTTTATTTTTTTAAATTTTGAAATATAATTTTATTTATTTTTTTTATACAGCACGTTATTATTAGTTATGTATTTTATGCATATACATGTATACAGGTCAATCCCAAACTCCCAACTCATCCCACCACCACCACCCCATGGCTTCCCACACTTGGTGTCCATACGTTTGTTCTCTACCTCTGTGTCTCTATTTCTTCCCTGCAAAGCAGTTCATCTGTACAATTTTTTTAGGTTCCACATATATGCATTAATATACAATATTGTTTTCCTCTTTCTGACTTACTTCATTCTGTATGACAGTCTCTCGATCCATCGATGTCTCTTCAAATGACCCAGTTTCATTCCTTTTTATGGCCGAGTAATATTGCATTTCATATATGTACCACATCTTTATCCATTCATCTGTCTGTGGGCATTTAGGTTGCTTCCATTACCTGGCTATTGTAAATAGTGCTGCAATGAACATTGTGGTGAATGTGCCCTTTTGAAATTCGGTTTTCTCTGGGTATATGCCCAGAAGTGGGATTGCTGGATCAGATGGTAATTCTATTTCTAATTTTTTTAAGGAAACTCCATACTGTTCTCCATAGGGACTGTATCAATTTACATTCCCACCAATAGTGGAAGGGGGCTCCTTTTGTCCACACCCTCGCCAGAATTGGTTGTTTGTAGATTTCCTGATGATGCCGATTCTAACAGGTGTGAGGTGATACCTCATTGTAGTTTTGATTTGCATTTCTCTAATAATTAGTGCTGTTGAGCAGCTTTTCATGTGCGTCTTGGCCATCTCTGTGTCTCCTTTGAAGAAACGTCTCTTTAGATCTTCTGCCCATTTTTGTATTGGGTTGTTTGTTTTTTTAATATTAAGCTGCATGAGCTGTTTATATATATTGGAGATTAAACCTCTGTCCATTGATTCGTCTGCAACGATTTTCGCCCATTCTGAGGGATGCCTTTTTCCATTCCCGTGTTTTATAACAAAAAAGGAAAGAAAGGAAAAGAAGCAGAACACTAATGTGCGTAAAATATGCCTTTTGAAACGGTCGTTTTGAAATATGGACGTCCTTTGAATTTTTTGGTCGATATGTGACCCCAGGATTTGTTTTCAGGGCAGGTGTCATTTACAGGCCTGCAATGATTTTGAATATCAACTGACCATTAGCGCTGGGATTAAAGCTGCTGTTGTGTGAAACGGCCACAAGGTGGCAGCAGTTCACCCTTACCAAATCTGGTTACTAGGGCAAGAGAGCCTCAGTGGAAGTGGTGTTCTAGATTGGAGTTTAGAATGGAATGTGCCAGGAGAAAGCCCCTCACGTTTGTCTCACTACTTCTTGTTCGTGTTTTTAATTTAATTTTTTATTTTTTATTACAGCAAGTTTGATTACAATGTTTGGCTTGTTGTAGGTGTGGAAGATGTGGTTCTTTTACACATATACAGATGACTGTTCTTCCTGGGATCCTTTTCCCATGTACGTTATGACAGAATGTTGAGTAGTCCTCTCTTGGTATTCTGTAGGTCTTTGGTGATTATATATGTCACCTGTGTTTGTATATGTCTGTTAACCCCGATATCGTAATGAAACCAATCCTCACACCTTTCCATTGGTGAACCATAAGTTTGTTTAATGAATCTGTGATTGCCCTTCTCCGTGGAAATATCTGCCCTGGTATCCATTTTTAGGTAACACCTATAAGTGATATGATATGATATGTGTCTTTCACTTTCTGACTTACTACAAGTCACGTGATTACTTCTAGACTCATCTACGGTGCTGCAAATGGCATTGGGTCCTTTTTTTCCTTGGCATATCTTCTACCTTAGCGGGGTCCATTTTCAACAATGTGATTCCCTGAGGGTTGTGGATTAGCTGACCTGGGCAGCCTTACCCTGTCGGCCCGCCCTCCCCAGGTGTGCCTCGTTGAGGTCAATATAAACAGCACTCCAGGCAGCAATAGCCCCTGAAGCTGTGCCTGACTCCATATTCTCTGCCCCGTTAGCAGTCTCGGGGCTGTGCTGGTGGGAGGGAGTGAGGGGCCACAGCTTTGTGGGTGGCCCGGTGTGAGTGGGGTTCTGCTGGCCTTTCTGCAGGAGTTGCCAGGCTGCCGCCTGTAAAGAAGAGGATGTGTCACCCATACCTTCCGCTGGAATTTCTCTCCGGACAGAGTTGAGGAAGGAAAAAAGCAGTGGGGGCCGGGACAGGAGTGGTATCTCAGGCAGGGCAATGGAAAGCTTCTGGAAGAGCGCCAGGGTCCAGGACCACCCTGGCTGGCCTGCAGGCACCAATTTGGCCTGCGTGCTGTCACTGGTGTGGCTCCACGGTCCTTCCTCTAGGCTTTCAAGCCCTTGTACATATTCAGGTGTTTTACCTGGAAAGGGTGGGGACACTTCAGCAGCAGCTGGCCTGGGGCTCAGCTCACACGTTTACTCACAGATGCCTCGGCACGGTCCCCCAGCTTTGCAATGAGGACGCTCCTTGCGTGGGGGGTGGGTTGCTGGCTCTATGGGAGATGGTTCCCCACCTCTGACCAATTTCAGAATTGTTGACCGCTGGAGCAAGTGCCGTGATAGGGTTTTCCTCTGTATAACTCGTGGGTTCACTTTTTTTTTCTTTTATCGTTCAAGTTAGATTTTATTCCTCTTTTATGTATTTATAGATATAAGCATGGAAATAATTCATTCCTATAAATACATCTGTGTGACGGGAAGAACTTTTTTCTGTTTTATTTTTAAATTTTATTTTTTTAAATTTTGAAATTTAATTTTATTTATTTTTTTTATACAGCACGTTATTATTAGTTATGTATTTTATGCATATACATGTATACAGGTCAATCCCAAACTCCCAACTCATCCCACCACCACCACCCCATGGCTTCCCACACTTGGTGTCCATACGTTTGTTCTCTACCTCTGTGTCTCTATTTCTTCCCTGCAAAGCAGTTCATCTGTACAATTTTTTTAGGTTCCACATATATGCATTAATATACAATATTGTTTTCCTCTTTCTGACTTACTTCATTCTGTATGACAGTCTCTCGATCCATCGATGTCTCTTCAAATGACCCAGTTTCATTCCTTTTTATGGCCGAGTAATATTGCATTTCATATATGTACCACATCTTTATCCATTCATCTGTCTGTGGGCATTTAGGTTGCTTCCATTACCTGGCTATTGTAAATAGTGCTGCAATGAACATTGTGGTGAATGTGCCCTTTTGAAATTCGGTTTTCTCTGGGTATATGCCCAGAAGTGGGATTGCTGGATCAGATGGTAATTCTATTTCTAATTTTTTTAAGGAAACTCCATACTGTTCTCCATAGTGACTGTATCAATTTACATTCCCACCAATAGTGGAAGGGGGCTCCTTTTGTCCACACCCTCCCCAGAATTGGTTGTTTGTAGATTTCCTGATGATGCCGATTCTAACAGGTGTGAGGTGATACCTCATTGTAGTTTTGATTTGCATTTCTCTAATAATTAGTGCTGTTGAGCAGCTTTTCATGTGCGTCTTGGCCATCTCTGTGTCTCCTTTGAAGAAACGTCTCTTTAGATCTTCTGCCCATTTTTGTATTGGGTTGTTTGTTTTTTTAATATTAAGCTGCATGAGCTGTTTATATATATTGGAGATTAAACCTCTGTCCATTGATTCGTCTGCAACGATTTTCGCCCATTCTGAGGGATGCCTTTTTCCATTCCCGTGTTTTATAACAAAAAAGGAAAGAAAGGAAAAGAAGCAGAACACTAATGTGCGTAAAATATGCCTTTTGAAACGGTCGTTTTGAAATATGGACGTCCTTTGAATTTTTTGGTCGATATGTGACCCCAGGATTTGTTTTCAGGGCAGGTGTCATTTACAGGCCTGCAATGATTTTGAATATCAACTGACCATTAGCGCTGGGATTAAAGCTGCTGTTGTGTGAAACGGCCACAAGGTGGCAGCAGTTCACCCTTACCAAATCTGGTTACTAGGGCAAGAGAGCCTCAGTGGAAGTGGTGTTCTAGATTGGAGTTTAGAATGGAATGTGCCAGGAGAAAGCCCCTCACGTTTGTCTCACTACTTCTTGTTCGTGTTTTTAATTTAATTTTTTATTTTTTATTACAGCAAGTTTGATTACAATGTTTGGCTTGTTGTAGGTGTGGAAGATGTGGTTCTTTTACACATATACAGATGACTGTTCTTCCTGGGATCCTTTTCCCATGTACGTTATGACAGAATGTTGAGTAGTCCTCTCTTGGTATTCTGTAGGTCTTTGGTGATTATATATGTCACCTGTGTTTGTATATGTCTGTTAACCCCGATATCGTAATGAAACCAATCCTCACACCTTTCCATTGATGAACCATAAGTTTGTTTAATGAATCTGTGATTGCCCTTCTCCGTGGAAATATCTGCCCTGGTATCCATTTTTAGGTAACACCTATAAGTGATATGATATGATATGTGTCTTTCACTTTCTGACTTACTACAAGTCACGTGATTACTTCTAGACTCATCTACGGTGCTGCAAATGGCATTGGGTCCTTTTTTTCCTTGGCATCTCTTCTGCCTTAGCGGGGTCCATTTTCAACAATGTGATTCCCTGAGGGTTGTGGATTAGCTGACCTGGGCAGCCTTACCCTGCCGGCCCGCCCTCCCCAGGTGTGCTTCGTTGAGGTCAATATAAACAGAGCTCCAGGCAGCAATAGCCCCTGAAGCTGTGCCTGACTCCATATTCTCTGCCCCGTCAGCAGTCTCGGGGCTGTGCTGGTGGGAGGGAGGGAGGGGCCACAGCTTTGTGGGTGGCCCAGTGTGAGTGGGGTTCTGCTGGCCTTTCTGCAGGAGTTGCCAGGCTGCCGCCTGTAAAGAAGAGGATGTGTCACCCATACCTTCCGCTGGAACTTCTCTCCGGACAGAGGTGAGGAAGGAAAAAAGCAGTGGGGGCCGGGACAGGAGGGGTATCTCAGGCAGGGCAATGGAAAGCTTCTGGAAGAGCGCCAGGGTCCAGGACCACCCTGGCTGGCCTGCAGGCACCAAGTTGGCCTGCGTGCTGTCGCTGGTGTGGCTCCATGGTCCTTCCTCTAGGCTTTCAAGCCCTTGTACATATTCAGGTGTTTTACCTGGAAAGGGTGGGGACAGTTCAGCAGCAGCTGGCCTGGGGCTCAGCTCACGTTTACTCACAGATGCCTCGGCACGGTCCCCCAGCTTTGCAATGAGGATGCTCCTTGCGTGGGGGGTGGGTTGCTGGCTGTATGGGAGATGGTTCCCCACCTCTGACCAATTTCAGAATTGTTGACCGCTGGAGCAAGTGCCGTGATAGGGTTTTCCTCTGTATAACTCGTGGGTTCACTTTTTTTTTCTTTTATCGTTCAAGTTAGATTTTATTCCTCTTTTATGTATTTATAGATATAAGCATGGAAATAATTCATTCCTATAAATACATCTGTGTGACGGGAAGAACTTTTTTCTGTTTTATTTTTAAATTTTATTTTTTTAAATTTTGAAATTTAATTTTATTTATTTTTTTTATACAGCACGTTATTATTAGTTATGTATTTTATGCATATACATGTATACATGTCAATCCCAAACTCCCAACTCATCCCACCACCACCACCCCATGGCTTCCCACACTTGGTTTCCATACGTTTGTTCTCTACCTCTGTGTCTCTATTTCTTCCCTGCAAACCAGTTCATCTGTACCATTTTTTTAGGTTCCACATATATGCATTAATATACAATATTTGTTTTCCTCTTTCTGACTTACTTCATTCTGTATGACAGTCTCTCGATCCATCGATGTCTCTTCAAATGACCCAGTTTCATTCCTTTTTATGGCCGAGTAATATTCCATTTCATATATGTACCACATCTTTATCCATTCATCTGTCTGTGGGCATTTAGGTTGCTTCCATTACCTGGCTATTGTAAATAGTGCTGCAATGAACATTGTGGTGAATGTGCCCTTTTGAAATTCGGTTTTCTCTGGGTATATGCCCAGAAGTGGGATTGCTGGATCAGATGGTAATTCTATTTCTAATTTTTTTAAGGAAACTCCATACTGTTCTCCATAGGGACTGTATCAATTTACATTCCCACCAATAGTGGAAGGGGGCTCCTTTTGTCCACACCCTCCCCAGAATTGGTTGTTTGTAGATTTCCTGATGATGCCGATTCTAACAGGTGTGAGGTGATACCTCATTGTAGTTTTGATTTGCATTTCTCTAATAATTAGTGCTGTTGAGCAGCTTTTCATGTGCTTCTTGGCCATCTCTGTGTCTCCTTTGAAGAAACGTCTCTTTAGATCTTCTGCCCATTTTTGTATTGGGTTGTTTGTTTTTTTAATATTAAGCTGCATGAGCTGTTTATATATATTGGAGATTAAACCTCTGTCCATTGATTCGTCTGCAACGATTTTCGCCCATTCTGAGGGATGCCTTTTTCCATTCCCGTGTTTTTTAACAAAAAAGGAAAGAAAGGAAAAGAAGCAGAACACTAATGTGCGTAAAATATGCCTTTTGAAACGGTCGTTTTGAAATATGGACGTCCTTTGAATTTTTTGGTCGATATGTGACCCCAGGATTTGTTTTCAGGGCAGGTGTCATTTACAGGCCTGCAATGATTTTGAATATCAACTGACCATTAGCGCTGGGATTAAAGCTGCTGTTGTGTGAAACGGCCACAAGGTGGCAGCAGTTCACCCTTACCAAATCTGGTTACTAGGGCAAGAGAGCCTCAGTGGAAGTGGTGTTCTAGATTGGAGTTTAGAATGGAATGTGCCAGGAGAAAGCCCCTCACGTTTGTCTCACTACTTCTTGTTCGTGTTTTTAATTTAATTTTTTATTTTTTATTACAGCAAGTTTGATTACAATGTTTGGCTTGTTGTAGGTGTGGAAGATGTGGTTCTTTTACACATATACAGATGACTGTTCTTCCTGGGATCCTTTTCCCATGTACGTTATGACAGAATGTTGAGTCGTCCTCTCTTGGTATTCTGTAGGTCTTTGGTGAAAATATATGTCACCTGTGTTTGTATATGTCTGTTAACCCCGATATCGTAATGAAACCAATCCTCACACCTTTCCATTGGTGAACCATAAGTTTGTTTAATGAATCTGTGATTGCCCTTCTCCGTGGAAATATCTGCCCTGGTATCCATTTTTAGGTAACACCTATAAGTGATATGATATGATATGTGTCTTTCACTTTCTGACTTACTACAAGTCACGTGATTACTTCTAGACTCATCTACGGTGCTGCAAATGGCATTGGGTCCTTTTTTTCCTTGGCATCTCTTCTACCTTTGCGGGCTCCATTTTCAACAATGTGATTCCCTGAGGGTTGTGGATTAGCTGACCTGGGCAGCCTTACCCTGCCGGCCCGCCCTCCCCAGGTGTGCCTCGTTGAGGTCAATATAAACAGAGCTCCAGGCAGCAATAGCCCCTGAAGCTGTGCCTGACTCCATATTCTCTGCCCCGTCAGCAGTCTCGGGGCTGTGCTGGTGGGAGGGAGTGAGGGGCCACAGCTTTGTGGGTGGCCCGGTGTGAGTGGGGTTCTGCTGGCCTTTCTGCAGGAGTTGCCAGGCTGCCGCCTGTAAAGAAGAGGATGTGTCACCCATACGTTCCGCTGGAATTTCTCTCCGGACAGAGGTGAGGAAGGAAAAAAGCAGTGGGGGCCGGGACAGGAGGGGTATCTCAGGCAGGGCAATGGAAAGCTTCTGGAAGAGCGCCAGGGTCCAGGACCACCCTGGCTGGCCTGCAGGCACCAAGTTGGCCTGCGTGCTGTCGCTGGTGTGGCTCCACGGTCCTTCCTCTAGGCTTTCAAGCCCTTGTACATATTCAGGTGTTTTACCTGGAAAGGGTGGGGACAGTTCAGCAGCAGCTGGCCTGGGGCTCAGCTCACGTTTACTCACAGATGCCTCGGCACGGTCCCCCAGCTTTGCAATGAGGACGCTCCTTGCGTGGGGGGTGGGTTGTTGGCTGTATGGGAGATGGTTCCCCACCTCTGACCAATTTCAGAATTGTTGACCGCTGGAGCAAGTGCCGTGATAGGGTTTTCCTCTGTATAACTCGTGGGTTCACTTTTTTTTTCTTTTATCGTTCAAGTTAGATTTTATTCCTCTTTTATGTATTTATAGATATAAGCATGGAAATAATTCATTCCTATAAATACATCTGTGTGACGGGAAGAACTTTTTTCTGTTTTATTTTTAAATTTTATTTTTTTAAATTTTGAAATTTAATTTTATTTATTTTTTTTATACAGCAGGTTATTATTAGTTATGTATTTTATGCATATACATGTATACAGGTCAATCCCAAACTCCCAACTCATCCCACCACCACCACCCCATGGCTTCCCACACTTGGTGTCCATACGTTTGTTCTCTACCTCTGTGTCTCTATTTCTTCCCTGCAAACCAGTTCATCTGTACCATTTTTTTAGGTTCCACATATATGCATTAATATACAATATTTGTTTTCCTCTTTCTGACTTACTTCATTCTGTATGACAGTCTCTCGATCCATCGATGTCTCTTCAAATGACCCAGTTTCATTCCTTTTTATGGCCGAGTAATATTGCATTTCATATATGTACCACATCTTTATCCATTCATCTGTCTGTGGGCATTTAGGTTGCTTCCATTACCTGGCTATTGTAAATAGTGCTGCAATGAACATTGTGGTGAATGTGCCCTTTTGAAATTCGGTTTTCTCTGGGTATATGCCCAGAAGTGGGATTGCTGGATCAGATGGTAATTCTATTTCTAATTTTTTTAAGGAAACTCCATACTGTTCTCCATAGTGACTGTATCAATTTACATTCCCACCAATAGTGGAAGGGGGCTCCTTTTGTCCACACCCTCCCCAGAATTGGTTGTTTGTAGATTTCCTGATGATGCCGATTCTAACAGGTGTGAGGTGATACCTCATTGTAGTTTTGATTTGCATTTCTCTAATAATTAGTGCTGTTGAGCAGCTTTTCATGTGCGTCTTGGCCATCTCTGTGTCTCCTTTGAAGAAACGTCTCTTTAGATCTTCTGCCCATTTTTGTATTGGGTTGTTTGTTTTTTTAATATTAAGCTGCATGAGCTGTTTATATATATTGGAGATTAAACCTCTGTCCATTGATTCGTCTGCAACGATTTTCGCCCATTCTGAGGGATGCCTTTTTCCATTCCCGTGTTTTATAACAAAAAAGGAAAGAAAGGAAAAGAAGCAGAACACTAATGTGCGTAAAATATGCCTTTTGAAACGGTCGTTTTGAAATATGGACGTCCTTTGAATTTTTTGGTCGATATGTGACCCCAGGATTTGTTTTCAGGGCAGGTGTCATTTACAGGCCTGCAATGATTTTGAATATCAACTGACCATTAGCGCTGGGATTAAAGCTGCTGTTGTGTGAAACGGCCACAAGGTGGCAGCAGTTCACCCTTACCAAATCTGGTTACTAGGGCAAGAGAGCCTCAGTGGAAGTGGTGTTCTAGATTGGAGTTTAGAATGGAATGTGCCAGGAGAAAGCCCCTCACGTTTGTCTCACTACTTCTTGTTCGTGTTTTTAATTTAATTTTTTATTTTTTATTACAGCAAGTTTGATTACAATGTTTGGCTTGTTGTAGGTGTGGAAGATGTGGTTCTTTTACACATATACAGATGACTGTTCTTCCTGGGATCCTTTTCCCATGTACGTTATGACAGAATGTTGAGTAGTCCTCTCTTGGTATTCTGTAGGTCTTTGGTGATTATATATGTCACCTGTGTTTGTATATGTCTCTTAACCCCGATATCGTAATGAAACCAATCCTCACACCTTTCCATTGGTGAACCATAAGTTTGTTTAATGAATCTGTGATTGCCCTTCTCCGTGGAAATATCTGCCCTGGTATCCATTTTTAGGTAACACCTATAAGTGATATGATATGATATGTGTCTTTCACTTTCTGACTTACTACAAGTCACGTGATTACTTCTAGACTCATCTACGGTGCTGCAAATGGCATTGGGTCCTTTTTTTCCTTGGCATCTCTTCTGCCTTAGCGGGGTCCATTTTCAACAATGTGATTCCCTGAGGGTTGTGGATTAGCTGACCTGGGCAGCCTTACCCTGCCGGCCCGCCCTCCCCAGGTGTGCTTCGTTGAGGTCAATATAAACAGAGCTCCAGGCAGCAATAGCCCCTGAAGCTGTGCCTGACTCCATATTCTCTGCCCCGTCAGCAGTCTCGGGGCTGTGCTGGTGGGAGGGAGGGAGGGGCCACAGCTTTGTGGGTGGCCCAGTGTGAGTGGGGTTCTGCTGGCCTTTCTGCAGGAGTTGCCAGGCTGCCGCCTGTAAAGAAGAGGATGTGTCACCCATACCTTCCGCTGGAACTTCTCTCCGGACAGAGGTGAGGAAGGAAAAAAGCAGTGGGGGCCGGGACAGGAGGGGTATCTCAGGCAGGGCAATGGAAAGCTTCTGGAAGAGCGCCAGGGTCCAGGACCACCCTGGCTGGCCTGCAGGCACCAAGTTGGCCTGCGTGCTGTCGCTGGTGTGGCTCCATGGTCCTTCCTCTAGGCTTTCAAGCCCTTGTACATATTCAGGTGTTTTACCTGGAAAGGGTGGGGACAGTTCAGCAGCAGCTGGCCTGGGGCTCAGCTCACGTTTACTCACAGATGCCTCGGCACGGTCCCCCAGCTTTGCAATGAGGACGCTCCTTGCGTGGGGGGTGGGTTGCTGGCTGTATGGGAGATGGTTCCCCACCTCTGACCAATTTCAGAATTGTTGACCGCTGGAGCAAGTGCCGTGATAGGGTTTTCCTCTGTATAACTCGTGGGTTCACTTTTTTTTTCTTTTATCGTTCAAGTTAGATTTTATTCCTCTTTTATGTATTTATAGATATAAGCATGGAAATAATTCATTCCTATAAATACATCTGTGTGACGGGAAGAACTTTTTTCTGTTTTATTTTTAAATTTTATTTTTTTAAATTTTGAAATTTAATTTTATTTATTTTTTTATACAGCACGTTATTATTAGTTATGTATTTTATGCATATACATGTATACATGTCAATCCCAAACTCCCAACTCATCCCACCACCACCACCCCATGGCTTCCCACACTTGGTGTCCATACGTTTGTTCTCTACCTCTGTGTCTCTATTTCTTCCCTGCAAACCAGTTCATCTGTACCATTTTTTTAGGTTCCACATATATGCATTAATATACAATATTTGTTTTCCTCTTTCTGACTTACTTCATTCTGTATGACAGTCTCTCGATCCATCGATGTCTCTTCAAATGACCCAGTTTCATTCCTTTTTATGGCCGAGTAATATTCCATTTCATATATGTACCACATCTTTATCCATTCATCTGTCTGTGGGCATTTAGGTTGCTTCCATTACCTGGCTATTGTAAATAGTGCTGCAATGAACATTGTGGTGAATGTGCCCTTTTGAAATTCGGTTTTCTCTGGGTATATGCCCAGAAGTGGGATTGCTGGATCAGATGGTAATTCTATTTCTAATTTTTTTAAGGAAACTCCATACTGTTCTCCATAGGGACTGTATCAATTTACATTCCCACCAATAGTGGAAGGGGGCTCCTTTTGTCCACACCCTCCCCAGAATTGGTTGTTTGTAGATTTCCTGATGATGCCGATTCTAACAGGTGTGAGGTGATACCTCATTGTAGTTTTGATTTGCATTTCTCTAATAATTAGTGCTGTTGAGCAGCTTTTCATGTGCTTCTTGGCCATCTCTGTGTCTCCTTTGAAGAAACGTCTCTTTAGATCTTCTGCCCATTTTTGTATTGGGTTGTTTGTTTTTTTAATATTAAGCTGCATGAGCTGTTTATATATATTGGAGATTAAACCTCTGTCCATTGATTCGTCTGCAACGATTTTCGCCCATTCTGAGGGATGCCTTTTTCCATTCCCGTGTTTTTTAACAAAAAAGGAAAGAAAGGAAAAGAAGCAGAACACTAATGTGCGTAAAATATGCCTTTTGAAACGGTCGTTTTGAAATATGGACGTCCTTTGAATTTTTTGGTCGATATGTGACCCCAGGATTTGTTTTCAGGGCAGGTGTCATTTACAGGCCTGCAATGATTTTGAATATCAACTGACCATTAGCGCTGGGATTAAAGCTGCTGTTGTGTGAAACGGCCACAAGGTGGCAGCAGTTCACCCTTACCAAATCTGGTTACTAGGGCAAGAGAGCCTCAGTGGAAGTGGTGTTCTAGATTGGAGTTTAGAATGGAATGTGCCAGGAGAAAGCCCCTCACGTTTGTCTCACTACTTCTTGTTCGTGTTTTTAATTTAATTTTTTATTTTTTATTACAGCAAGTTTGATTACAATGTTTGGCTTGTTGTAGGTGTGGAAGATGTGGTTCTTTTACACATATACAGATGACTGTTCTTCCTGGGATCCTTTTCCCATGTACGTTATGACAGAATGTTGAGTCGTCCTCTCTTGGTATTCTGTAGGTCTTTGGTGATTATATATGTCACCTGTGTTTGTATATGTCTGTTAACCCCGATATCGTAATGAAACCAATCCTCACACCTTTCCATTGGTGAACCATAAGTTTGTTTAATGAATCTGTGATTGCCCTTCTCCGTGGCAATATCTGCCCTGGTATCCATTTTTAGGTAACACCTATAAGTGATATGATATGATATGTGTCTTTCACTTTCTGACTTACTACAAGTCACGTGATTACTTCTAGACTCATCTACGGTGCTGCAAATGGCATTGGGTCCTTTTTTTCCTTGGCATCTCTTCTACCTTTGCGGGCTCCATTTTCAACAATGTGATTCCCTGAGGGTTGTGGATTAGCTGACCTGGGCAGCCTTACCCTGCCGGCCCGCCCACCCCAGGTGTGCCTCGTTGAGGTCAATATAAACAGAGCTCCAGGCAGCAATAGCCCCTGAAGCTGTGCCTGACTCCATATTCTCTGCCCCGTCAGCAGTCTCGGGGCTGTGCTGGTGGGAGGGAGTGAGGGGCCACAGCTTTGTGGGTGGCCCGGTGTGAGTGGGGTTCTGCTGGCCTTTCTGCAGGAGTTGCCAGGCTGCCGCCTGTAAAGAAGAGGATGTGTCACCCATACCTTCCGCTGGAATTTCTCTCCGGACAGAGGTGAGGAAGGAAAAAAGCAGTGGGGGCCGGGACAGGAGGGGTATCTCAGGCAGGGCAATGGAAAGCTTCTGGAAGAGCGCCAGGGTCCAGGACCACCCTGGCTGGCCTGCAGGCACCAAGTTGGCCTGCGTGCTGTCGCTGGTGTGGCTCCACGGTCCTTCCTCTAGGCTTTCAAGCCCTTGTACATATTCAGGTGTTTTACCTGGAAAGGGTGGGGACAGTT
The DNA here is from genome assembly GCF_964341445.2 of Mesoplodon mirus. Taxonomy (NCBI): domain Eukaryota; kingdom Metazoa; phylum Chordata; class Mammalia; order Artiodactyla; family Ziphiidae; genus Mesoplodon; species Mesoplodon mirus. Next base: position 126,516,442 of record NC_138984.1, read on the forward strand.
CAGCAGCAGCTGGCCTGGGGCTCAGCTCACGTTTACTCACAGATGCCTCGGCACGGTCCCCCAGCTTTGCAATGAGGACGCTCCTTGCGTGGGGGGTGGGTTTTTGGCTGTATGGGAGATGGTTCCCCACCTCTGACCAATTTCAGAATTGTTGACCGCTGGAGCAAGTGCCGTGATAGGGTTTTCCTCTGTATAACTCGTGGGTTCACTTTTTTTTTCTTTTATCGTTCAAGTTATATTTTATTCCTCTTTTATATATTTATAGATATAAGCATGGAAATAATTCATTCCTATAAATACATCTGTGTGACGGGAAGAACTTTTTTCTGTTTTATTTTTAAATTTTATTTTTTTAAATTTTGAAATTTAATTTTATTTATTTTTTTTATACAGCAGGTTATTATTAGTTATGTATTTTATGCATATACATGTATACATGTCAATCCCAAACTCCCAACTCATCCCACCACCACCACCCCATGGCTTCCCACACTTGGTGTCCATACGTTTGTTCTCTACCTCTGTGTCTCTATTTCTTCCCTGCAAACCAGTTCATCTGTACCATTTTTTTAGGTTCCACATATATGCATTAATATACAATATTTGTTTTCCTCTTTCTGACTTACTTCATTCTGTATGACAGTCTCTCGATCCATCGATGTCTCTTCAAATGACCCAGTTTCATTCCTTTTTATGGCCGAGTAATATTGCATTTCATATATGTACCACATCTTTATCCATTCATCTGTCTGTGGGCATTTAGGTTGCTTCCATTACCTGGCTATTGTAAATAGTGCTGCAATGAACATTGTGGTGAATGTGCCCTTTTGAAATTCGGTTTTCTCTGGGTATATGCCCAGAAGTGGGATTGCTGGATCAGATGGTAATTCTATTTCTAATTTTTTTAAGGAAACTCCATACTGTTCTCCATAGTGACTGTATCAATTTACATTCCCACCAATAGTGGAAGGGGGCTCCTTTTGTCCACACCCTCCCCAGAATTGGTTGTTTGTAGATTTCCTGATGATGCCGATTCTAACAGGTGTGAGGTGATACCTCATTGTAGTTTTGATTTGCATTTCTCTAATAATTAGTGCTGTTGAGCAGCTTTTCATGTGCGTCTTGGCCATCTCTGTGTCTCCTTTGAAGAAACGTCTCTTTAGATCTTCTGCCCATTTTTTTTGTGTTGTTTGTTTTTTTAATATTAAGCTGCATGAGCTGTTTATATATATTGGAGATTAAACCTCTGTCCATTGATTCGTCTGCAACGATTTTCGCCCATTCTGAGGGATGCCTTTTTCCATTCCCGTTTTTTTTTAACAAAAAAGGAAAGAAAGGAAAAGAAGCAGAACACTAATGTGCGTAAAATATGCCTTTTGAAACGGTCGTTTTGAAATATGGACGTCCTTTGAATTTTTTGGTCGATATGTGACCCCAGGATTTGTTTTCAGGGCAGGTGTCATTTACAGGCCTGCAATGATTTTGAATATCAACTGACCATTAGCGCTGGGATTAAAGCTGCTGTTGTGTGAAACGGCCACAAGGTGGCAGCAGTTCACCCTTACCAAATCTGGTTACTAGGGCAAGAGAGCCTCAGTGGAAGTGGTGTTCTAGATTGGAGTTTAGAATGGAATGTGCCAGGAGAAAGCCCCTCACGTTTGTCTCACTACTTCTTGTTCGTGTTTTTAATTTAATTTTTTATTTTTTATTACAGCAAGTTTGATTACAATGTTTGGCTTGTTGTAGGTGTGGAAGATGTGGTTCTTTTACACATATACAGATGACTGTTCTTCCTGGGATCCTTTTCCCATGTACGTTATGACAGAATGTTGAGTCGTCCTCTCTTGGTATTCTGTAGGTCTTTGGTGATTATATATGTCACCTGTGTTTGTATATGTCTCTTAACCCCGATATCGTAATGAAACCAATCCTCACACCTTTCCATTGGTGAACCATAAGTTTGTTTAATGAATCTGTGATTGCCCTTCTCCGTGGAAATATCTGCCCTGGTATCCATTTTTAGGTAACACCTATAAGTGATATGATATGATATGTGTCTTTCACTTTCTGACTTACTACAAGTCACGTGATTACTTCTAGACTCATCTACGGTGCTGCAAATGGCATTGGGTCCTTTTTTTCCTTGGCATCTCTTCTGCCTTAGCGGGGTCCATTTTCAACAATGTGATTCCCTGAGGGTTGTGGATTAGCTGACCTGGGCAGCCTTACCCTGCCGGCCCGCCCTCCCCAGGTGTGCCTCGTTGAGGTCAATATAAACAGAGCTCCAGGCAGCAATAGCCCCTGAAGCTGTGCCTGACACCATATTCTCTGCCCCGTCAGCAGTCTCGGGGCTGTGCTGGTGGGAGGGAGTGAGGGGCCACAGCTTTGTGGGTGGCCCGGTGTGAGTGGGGTTCTGCTGGCCTTTCTGCAGGAGTTGCCAGGCTGCCGCCTGTAAAGAAGAGGATGTGTCACCCATACCTTCCGCTGGAATTTCTCTCCGGACAGAGGTGAGGAAGGAAAAAAGCAGTGGGGGCCGGGACAGGAGGGGTATCTCAGGCAGGGCAATGGAAAGCTTCTGGAAGAGCGCCAGGGTCCAGGACCACCCTGGCTGGCCTGCAGGCAACAAGTTGGCCTGCGTGCTGTCGCTGGTGTGGCTCCATGGTCCTTCCTCTAGGCTTTCAAGCCCTTGTACATATTCAGGTGTTTTACCTGGAAAGGGTGGGGACAGTTCAGCAGCAGCTGGCCTGGGGCTCAGCTCACGTTTACTCACAGATGCCTCGGCACGGTCCCCCAGCTTTGCAATGAGGACGCTCCTTGCGTGGGGGGTGGGTTGCTGGCTGTATGGGAGATGGTTCCCCACCTCTGACCAATTTCAGAATTGTTGACCGCTGGAGCAAGTGCCGTGATAGGGTTTTCCTCTGTATAACTCGTGGGTTCACTTTTTTTTTCTTTTATCGTTCAAGTTAGATTTTATTCCTCTTTTATGTATTTATAGATATAAGCATGGAAATAATTCATTCCTATAAATACATCTGTGTGACGGGAAGAACTTTTTTCTGTTTTATTTTTAAATTTTATTTTTTTAAATTTTGAAATTTAATTTTATTTATTTTTTATACAGCACGTTATTATTAGTTATGTATTTTATGCATATACATGTATACAGGTCAATCCCAAACTCCCAACTCATCCCACCACCACCACCCCATGGTTTCCCACACTTGGTGTCCATACGTTTGTTCTCTACCTCTGTGTCTCTATTTCTTCCCTGCAAACCAGTTCATCTGTACCATTTTTTTAGGTTCCACATATATGCATTAATATACAATATTTGTTTTCCTCTTTGTGACTTACTTCATTCTGTATGACAGTCTCTCGATCCATCGATGTCTCTTCAAATGACCCAGTTCCATTCCTTTTTATGGCCGAGTAATATTCCATTTCATATATGTACCACATCTTTATCCATTCATCTGTCTGTGGGCATTTAGGTTGCTTCCATTACCTGGCTATTGTAAATAGTGCTGCAATGAACATTGTGGTGAATGTGCCCTTTTGAAATTCGGTTTTCTCTGGGTATATGCCCAGAAGTGGGATTGCTGGATCAGATGGTAATTCTATTTCTAATTTTTTTAAGGAAACTCCATACTGTTCTCCATAGGGACTGTATCAATTTACATTCCCACCAATAGTGGAAGGGGCCTCCTTTTGTCCACACCCTCCCCAGAATTGGTTGTTTGTAGATTTCCTGATGATGCCGATTCTAACAGGTGTGAGGTGATACCTCATTGTAGTTTTGATTTGCATTTCTCTAATAATTAGTGCTGTTGAGCAGCTTTTCATGTGCGTCTTGGCCATCTCTGTGTCTCCTTTGAAGAAACGTCTCTTTAGATCTTCTGCCCATTTTTTTTGTGTTGTTTGTTTTTTTAATATTAAGCTGCATGAGCTGTTTATATATATTGGAGATTAAACCTCTGTCCATTGATTCGTCTGCAACGATTTTCGCCCATTCTGAGGGATGCCTTTTTCCATTCCCGTTTTTTTTTAACAAAAAAGGAAAGAAAGGAAAAGAAGCAGAACACTAATGTGCGTAAAATATGCCTTTTGAAACGGTCGTTTTGAAATATGGACGTCCTTTGAATTTTTTGGTCGATATGTGACCCCAGGATTTGTTTTCAGGGCAGGTGTCATTTACAGGCCTGCAATGATTTTGAATATCAACTGACCATTAGCGCTGGGATTAAAGCTGCTGTTGTGTGAAACGGCCACAAGGTGGCAGCAGTTCACCCTTACCAAATCTGGTTACTAGGGCAAGAGAGCCTCAGTGGAAGTGGTGTTCTAGATTGGAGTTTAGAATGGAATGTGCCAGGAGAAAGCCCCTCACGTTTGTCTCACTACTTCTTGTTCGTGTTTTTAATTTAATTTTTTATTTTTTATTACAGCAAGTTTGATTACAATGTTTGGCTTGTTGTAGGTGTGGAAGATGTGGTTCTTTTACACATATACAGATGACTGTTCTTCCTGGGATCCTTTTCCCATGTACGTTATGACAGAATGTTGAGTAGTCCTCTCTTGGTATTCTGTAGGTCTTTGGTGATTTTATATGTCACCTGTGTTTGTATATGTCTGTTAACCCCGATATCGTAATGAAACCAATCCTCACACCTTTCCATTGGTGAACCATAAGTTTGTTTAATGAATCTGTGATTGCCCTTCTCCGTGGAAATATCTGCCCTGGTATCCATTTTTAGGTAACACCTATAAGTGATATGATATGATATGTGTCTTTCACTTTCTGACTTACTACAAGTCACGTGATTACTTCTAGACTCATCTACGGTGCTGCAAATGGCATTGGGTCCTTTTTTTCCTTGGCATCTCTTCTGCCTTAGCGGGGTCCATTTTCAACAATGTGATTCCCTGAGGGTTGTGGATTAGCTGACCTGGGCAGCCTTACCCTGCCGGCCCGCCCTCCCCAGGTGTGCCTCGTTGAGGTCAATATAAACAGAGCTCCAGGCAGCAATAGCCCCTGAAGCTGTGCCTGACTCCATATTCTCTGCCCCGTCAGCAGTCTCGGGGCTGTGCTGGTGGGAGGGAGTGAGGGGCCACAGCTTTGTGGGTGGCCCGGTGTGAGTGGGGTTCTGCTGGCCTTTCTGCAGGAGTTGCCAGGCTGCCGCCTGTAAAGAAGAGGATGTGTCACCCATACCTTCCGCTGGAATTTCTCTCCGGACAGAGGTGAGGAAGGAAAAAAGCAGTGGGGGCCGGGACAGGAGGGGTATCTCAGGCAGGGCAATGGAAAGCTTCTGGAAGAGCGCCAGGGTCCAGGACCACCCTGGCTGGCCTGCAGGCAACAAGTTGGCCTGCGTGCTGTCGCTGGTGTGGCTCCATGGTCCTTCCTCTAGGCTTTCAAGCCCTTGTACATATTCAGGTGTTTTACCTGGAAAGGGTGGGGACAGTTCAGCAGCAGCTGGCCTGGGGCTCAGCTCACGTTTACTCACAGATGCCTCGGCACGGTCCCCCAGCTTTGCAATGAGGACGCTCCTTGCGTGGGGGGTGGGTTGCTGGCTGTATGGGAGATGGTTCCCCACCTCTGACCAATTTCAGAATTGTTGACCGCTGGAGCAAGTGCCGTGATAGGGTTTTCCTCTGTATAACTCGTGGGTTCACTTTTTTTTTCTTTTATCGTTCAAGTTAGATTTTATTCCTCTTTTATGTATTTATAGATATAAGCATGGAAATAATTCATTCCTATAAATACATCTGTGTGACGGGAAGAACTTTTTTCTGTTTTATTTTTAAATTTTATTTTTTTAAATTTTGAAATTTAATTTTATTTATTTTTTTTGTACAGCACGTTATTATTAGTTATGTATTTTATGCATATACATGTATACAGGTCAATCCCAAACTCCCAACTCATCCCACCACCACCACCCCATGGCTTCCCACACTTGGTGTCCATACGTTTGTTCTCTACCTCTGTGTCTCTATTTCTTCCCTGCAAACCAGTTCATCTGTACCATTTTTTTAGGTTCCACATATATGCATTAATATACAATATTTGTTTTCCTCTTTCTGACTTACTTCATTCTGTATGACAGTCTCTCGATCCATCGATGTCTCTTCAAATGACCCAGTTTCATTCCTTTTTATGACCGAGTAATATTCCATTTCATATATGTACCACATCTTTATCCATTCATCTGTCTGTGGGCATTTAGGTTGCTTCCATTACCTGGCTATTGTAAATAGTGCTGCAATGAACATTGTGGTGAATGTGCCCTTTTGAAATTCGGTTTTCTCTGGGTATATGCCCAGAAGTGGGATTGCTGGATTAGATGGTAATTCTATTTCTAATTTTTTTTAAGGAAACTCCATACTGTTCTCCATAGGGACTGTATCAATTTACATTCCCACCAATAGTGGAAGGGGGCTCCTTTTGTCCACACCCTCCCCAGAATTGGTTGTTTGTAGATTTCCTGATGATGCCGATTCTAACAGGTGTGAGGTGATACCTCATTGTAGTTTTGATTTGCATTTCTCTAATAATTAGTGCTGTTGAGCAGCTTTTCATGTGCATCTTGGCCATCTCTGTGTCTCCTTTGAAGAAACGTCTCTTTAGATCTTCTGCCCATTTTTGTATTGGGTTGTTTGTTTTTTTAATATTAAGCTGCATGAGCTGTTTATATATATTGGAGATTAAACCTCTGTCCATTGATTCGTCTGCAACGATTTTCGCCCATTCTGAGGGATGCCTTTTTCCATTCCTGTGTTTTTTAACAAAAAAGGAAAGAAAGGAAAAGAAGCAGAACACTAATGTGCGTAAAATATGCCTTTTGAAACGGTCGTTTTGAAATATGGACGTCCTTTGAATTTTTTGGTCGATATGTGACCCCAGGATTTGTTTTCAGGGCAGGTGTCATTTACAGGCCTGCAATGATTTTGAATATCAACTGACCATTAGCGCTGGGATTAAAGCTGCTGTTGTGTGAAACGGCCACAAGGTGGCAGCAGTTCACCCTTACCAAATCTGGTTACTAGGGCAAGAGAGCCTCAGTGGAAGTGGTGTTCTAGATTGGAGTTTAGAATGGAATGTGCCAGGAGAAAGCCCCTCACGTTTGTCTCACTACTTCTTGTTCGTGTTTTTAATTTAATTTTTTATTTTTTATTACAGCAAGTTTGATTACAATGTTTGGCTTGTTGTAGGTGTGGAAGATGTGGTTCTTTTACACATATACAGATGACTGTTCTTCCTGGGATCCTTTTCCCATGTACGTTATGACAGAATGTTGAGTAGTCCTCTCTTGGTATTCTGTAGGTCTTTGGTGATTATATATGTCACCTGTGTTTTTATATGTCTGTTAACCCCGATATCGTAATGAAACCAATCCTCACACCTTTCCATTGGTGAACCATAAGTTTGTTTAATGAATCTGTGATTGCCCTTCTCCGTGGAAATATCTGCCCTGGTATCCATTTTTAGGTAACACCTATAAGTGATATGATATGATATGTGTCTTTCACTTTCTGACTTACTACAAGTCACGTGATTACTTCTAGACTCATCTACGGTGCTGCAAATGGCATTGGGTCCTTTTTTTCCTTGGCATCTCTTCTGCCTTAGCGGGGTCCATTTTCAACAATGTGATTCCCTGAGGGTTGTGGATTAGCTGACCTGGGCAGCCTTACCCTGCCGGCCCGCCCTCCCCAGGTGTGCCTCGTTGAGGTCAATATAAACAGAGCTCCAGGCAGCAATAGCCCCTGAAGCTGTGCCTGACTCCATATTCTCTGCCCCGTCAGCAGTCTCGGGGCTGTGCTGGTGGGAGGGAGTGAGGGGCCACAGCTTTGTGGGTGGCCCGGTGTGAGTGGGGTTCTGCTGGCCTTTCTGCAGGAGTTGCCAGGCTGCCGCCTGTAAAGAAGAGGATGTGTCACCCATACCTTCCGCTGGAATTTCTCTCCGGACAGAGGTGAGGAAGGAAAAAAGCAGTGGGGGCCGGGACAGGAGGGGTATCTCAGGCAGGGCAATGGAAAGCTTCTGGAAGAGCGCCAGGGTCCAGGACCACCCTGGCTGGCCTGCAGGCACCAAGTTGGCCTGCGTGCTGTCGCTGGTGTGGCTCCACGGTCCTTCCTCTAGGCTTTCAAGCCCTTGTACATATTCAGGTGTTTTACCTGGAAAGGGTGGGGACAGTTCAGCAGCAGCTGGCCTGGGGCTCAGCTCACGTTTACTCACAGATGCCTCGGCACGGTCCCCCAGCTTTGCAATGAGGACGCTCCTTGCGTGGGGGGTGGGTTGCTGGCTGTATGGGAGATGGTTCCCCACCTCTGACCAATTTCAGAATTGTTGACCGCTGGAGCAAGTGCCGTGATAGGGTTTTCCTCTGTATAACTCGTGGGTTCACTTTTTTTTTCTTTTATCGTTCAAGTTAGATTTTATTCCTCTTTTATGTATTTATAGATATAAGCATGGAAATAATTCATTCCTATAAATACATCTGTGTGACGGGAAGAACTTTTTTCTGTTTTATTTTTAAATTTTTTTTTTTAAATTTTGAAATTTAATTTTATTTATTTTTTTTATACAGCACGTTATTATTAGTTATGTATTTTATGCATATACATGTATACAGGTCAATCCCAAACTCCCAACTCATCCCACCACCACCACCCCATGGCTTCCCACCCTTGGTGTCCATACGTTTGTTCTCTACCTCTGTGTCTCTATTTCTTCCCTGCAAACCAGTTCATCTGTACCATTTTTTTAGGTTCCACATATATGCATTAATATACAATATTTGTTTTCCTCTTTCTGACTTACTTCATTCTGTATGACAGTCTCTCGATCCATCGATGTCTCTTCAAATGACCCAGTTTCATTCCTTTTTATGACCGAGTAATATTCCATTTCATATATGTACCACATCTTTATCCATTCATCTGTCTGTGGGCATTTAGGTTGCTTCCATTACCTGGCTATTGTAAATAGTGCTGCAATGAACATTGTGGTGAATGTGCCCTTTTGAAATTCGGTTTTCTCTGGGTATATGCCCAGAAGTGGGATTGCTGGATTAGATGGTAATTCTATTTCTAATTTTTTTAAGGAAACTCCATACTGTTCTCCATAGGGACTGTATCAATTTACATTCCCACCAATAGTGGAAGGGGGCTCCTTTTGTCCACACCCTCCCCAGAATTGGTTGTTTGTAGATTTCCTGATGATGCCGATTCTAACAGGTGTGAGGTGATACCTCATTGTAGTTTTGATTTGCATTTCTCTAATAATTAGTGCTGTTGAGCAGCTTTTCATGTGCATCTTGGCCATCTCTGTGTCTCCTTTGAAGAAACGTCTCTTTAGATCTTCTGCCCATTTTTGTATTGGGTTGTTTGTTTTTTTAATATTAAGCTGCATGAGCTGTTTATATATATTGGAGATTAAACCTCTGTCCATTGATTCGTCTGCAACGATTTTCGCCCATTCTGAGGGATGCCTTTTTCCATTCCTGTGTTTTTTAACAAAAAAGGAAAGAAAGGAAAAGAAGCAGAACACTAATGTGCGTAAAATATGCCTTTTGAAACGGTCGTTTTGAAATATGGACGTCCTTTGAATTTTTTGGTCGATATGTGACCCCAGGATTTGTTTTCAGGGCAGGTGTCATTTACAGGCCTGCAATGATTTTGAATATCAACTGACCATTAGCGCTGGGATTAAAGCTGCTGTTGTGTGAAACGGCCACAAGGTGGCAGCAGTTCACCCTTACCAAATCTGGTTACTAGGGCAAGAGAGCCTCAGTGGAAGTGGTGTTCTAGATTGGAGTTTAGAATGGAATGTGCCAGGAGAAAGCCCCTCACGTTTGTCTCACTACTTCTTGTTCGTGTTTTTAATTTAATTTTTTTTATTTTTTATTACAGCAAGTTTGATTACAATGTTTGGCTTGTTGTAGGTGTGGAAGATGTGGTTCTTTTACACATATACAGATGACTGTTCTTCCTGGGATCCTTTTCCCATGTACGTTATGACAGAATGTTGAGTCGTCCTCTCTTGGTATTCTGTAGGTCTTTGGTGATTATATATGTCACCTGTGTTTGTATATGTCTGTTAACCCCGATATCGTAATGAAACCAATCCTCACACCTTTCCATTGGTGAACCATAAGTTTGTTTAATGAATCTGTGATTGCCCTTCTCCGTGGAAATATCTGCCCTGGTATCCATTTTTAGGTAACACCTATAAGTGATATGATATGATAAGTGTCTTTCACTTTCTGACTTACTACAAGTCACGTGATTACTTCTAGACTCATCTACGGTGCTGCAAATGGCATTGGGTCCTTTTTTTCCTTGGCATCTCTTCTGCCTTAGCGGGGTCCATTTTCAACAATGTGATTCCCTGAGGGTTGTGGATTAGCTGACCTGGGCAGCCTTACCCTGCCGGCCCGCCCTCCCCAGGTGTGCCTCGTTGAGGTCAATATAAACAGAGCTCCAGGCAGCAATAGCCCCTGAAGCTGTGCCTGACTCCATATTCTCTGCCCCGTCAGCAGTCTCGGGGCTGTGCTGGTGGGAGGGAGTGAGGGGCCACAGCTTTGTGGGTGGCCCGGTGTGAGTGGGGTTCTGCTGGCCTTTCTGCAGGAGTTGCCAGGCTGCCGCCTGTAAAGAAGAGGATGTGTCACCCATACCTTCCGCTGGAATTTCTCTCCGGACAGAGGTGAGGAAGGAAAAAAGCAGTGGGGGCCGGGACAGGAGGGGTATCTCAGGCAGGGCAATGGAAAGCTTCTGGAAGAGCGCCAGGGTCCAGGACCACCCTGGCTGGCCTGCAGGCACCAAGTTGGCCTGCGTGCTGTCGCTGGTGTGGCTCCACGGTCCTTCCTCTAGGCTTTCAAGCCCTTGTACATATTCAGGTGTTTTACCTGGAAAGGGTGGGGACAGTTCAGCAGCAGCTGGCCTGGGGCTCAGCTCACGTTTACTCACAGATGCCTCGGCACGGTCCCCCAGCTTTGCAATGAGGACGCTCCTTGCGTGGGGGGTGGGTTGCTGGCTGTATGGGAGATGGTTCCCCACCTCTGACCAATTTCAGAATTGTTGACCGCTGGAGCAAGTGCCGTGATAGGGTTTTCCTCTGTATAACTCGTGGGTTCACTTTTTTTTTCTTTTATCGTTCAAGTTAGATTTTATTCCTCTTTTATGTATTTATAGATATAAGCATGGAAATAATTCATTCCTATAAATACATCTGTGTGACGGGAAGAACTTTTTTCTGTTTTATTTTTAAATTTTTTTTTTTAAATTTTGAAATTTAATTTTATTTATTTTTTTTATACAGCACGTTATTATTAGTTATGTATTTTATGCATATACATGTATACAGGTCAATCCCAAACTCCCAACTCATCCCACCACCACCACCCCATGGCTTCCCACCCTTGGTGTCCATACGTTTGTTCTCTACCTCTGTGTCTCTATTTCTTCCCTGCAAACCAGTTCATCTGTACCATTTTTTTAGGTTCCACATATATGCATTAATATACAATATTTGTTTTCCTCTTTCTGACTTACTTCATTCTGTATGACAGTCTCTCGATCCATCGATGTCTCTTCAAATGACCCAGTTTCATTCCTTTTTATGACCGAGTAATATTCCATTTCATATATGTACCACATCTTTATCCATTCATCTGTCTGTGGGCATTTAGGTTGCTTCCATTACCTGGCTATTGTAAATAGTGCTGCAATGAACATTGTGGTGAATGTGCCCTTTTGAAATTCGGTTTTCTCTGGGTATATGCCCAGAAGTGGGATTGCTGGATTAGATGGTAATTCTATTTCTAATTTTTTTAAGGAAACTCCATACTGTTCTCCATAGGGACTGTATCAATTTACATTCCCACCAATAGTGGAAGGGGGCTCCTTTTGTCCACACCCTCCCCAGAATTGGTTGTTTGTAGATTTCCTGATGATGCCGATTCTAACAGGTGTGAGGTGATACCTCATTGTAGTTTTGATTTGCATTTCTCTAATAATTAGTGCTGTTGAGCAGCTTTTCATGTGCATCTTGGCCATCTCTGTGTCTCCTTTGAAGAAACGTCTCTTTAGATCTTCTGCCCATTTTTGTATTGGGTTGTTTGTTTTTTTAATATTAAGCTGCATGAGCTGTTTATATATATTGGAGATTAAACCTCTGTCCATTGATTCGTCTGCAACGATTTTCGCCCATTCTGAGGGATGCCTTTTTCCATTCCTGTGTTTTTTAACAAAAAAGGAAAGAAAGGAAAAGAAGCAGAACACTAATGTGCGTAAAATATGCCTTTTGAAACGGTCGTTTTGAAATATGGACGTCCTTTGAATTTTTTGGTCGATATGTGACCCCAGGATTTGTTTTCAGGGCAGGTGTCATTTACAGGCCTGCAATGATTTTGAATATCAACTGACCATTAGCGCTGGGATTAAAGCTGCTGTTGTGTGAAACGGCCACAAGGTGGCAGCAGTTCACCCTTACCAAATCTGGTTACTAGGGCAAGAGAGCCTCAGTGGAAGTGGTGTTCTAGATTGGAGTTTAGAATGGAATGTGCCAGGAGAAAGCCCCTCACGTTTGTCTCACTACTTCTTGTTCGTGTTTTTAATTTAATTTTTTTATTTTTTATTACAGCAAGTTTGATTACAATGTTTGGCTTGTTGTAGGTGTGGAAGATGTGGTTCTTTTACACATATACAGATGACTGTTCTTCCTGGGATCCTTTTCCCATGTACGTTATGACAGAATGTTGAGTCGTCCTCTCTTGGTATTCTGTAGGTCTTTGGTGATTATATATGTCACCTGTGTTTGTATATGTCTGTTAACCCCGATATCGTAATGAAACCAATCCTCACACCTTTCCATTGGTGAACCATAAGTTTGTTTAATGAATCTGTGATTGCCCTTCTCCGTGGAAATATCTGCCCTGGTATCCATTTTTAGGTAACACCTATAAGTGATATGATATGATAAGTGTCTTTCACTTTCTGACTTACTACAAGTCACGTGATTACTTCTAGACTCATCTACGGTGCTGCAAATGGCATTGGGTCCTTTTTTTCCTTGGCATCTCTTCTGCCTTAGCGGGGTCCATTTTCAACAATGTGATTCCCTGAGGGTTGTGGATTAGCTGACCTGGGCAGCCTTACCCTGCCGGCCCGCCCTCCCCAGGTGTGCCTCGTTGAGGTCAATATAAACAGAGCTCCAGGCAGCAATAGCCCCTGAAGCTGTGCCTGACTCCATATTCTCTGCCCCGTCAGCAGTCTCGGGGCTGTGCTGGTGGGAGGGAGTGAGGGGCCACAGCTTTGTGGGTGGCCCGGTGTGAGTGGGGTTCTGCTGGCCTTTCTGCAGGAGTTGCCAGGCTGCCGCCTGTAAAGAAGAGGATGTGTCACCCATACCTTCCGCTGGAATTTCTCTCCGGACAGAGGTGAGGAAGGAAAAAAGCAGTGGGGGCCGGGACAGGAGGGGTATCTCAGGCAGGGCAATGGAAAGCTTCTGGAAGAGCGCCAGGGTCCAGGACCACCCTGGCTGGCCTGCAGGCACCAAGTTGGCCTGCGTGCTGTCGCTGGTGTGGCTCCACGGTCCTTCCTCTAGGCTTTCAAGCCCTTGTACATATTCAGGTGTTTTACCTGGAAAGGGTGGGGACAGTTCAGCAGCAGCTGGCCTGGGGCTCAGCTCACGTTTACTCACAGATGCCTCGGCACGGTCCCCCAGCTTTGCAATGAGGACGCTCCTTGCGTGGGGGGTGGGTTGCTGGCTGTATGGGAGATGGTTCCCCACCTCTGACCAATTTCAGAATTGTTGACCGCTGGAGCAAGTGCCGTGATAGGGTTTTCCTCTGTATAACTCGTGGGTTCACTTTTTTTTTCTTTTATCGTTCAAGTTAGATTTTATTCCTCTTTTATGTATTTATAGATATAAGCATGGAAATAATTCATTCCTATAAATACATCTGTGTGACGGGAAGAACTTTTTTCTGTTTTATTTTTAAATTTTATTTTTTTAAATTTTGAAATTTAATTTTATTTATTTTTTTTATACAGCACGTTATTATTAGTTATGTATTTTATGCATATACATGTATACAGGTCAATCCCAAACTCCCAACTCATCCCACCACCACCACCCCATGGCTTCCCACCCTTGGTGTCCATACGTTTGTTCTCTACCTCTGTGTCTCTATTTCTTCCCTGCAAACCAGTTCATCTGTACCATTTTTTTAGGTTCCACATATATGCATTAATATACAATATTTGTTTTCCTCTTTCTGACTTACTTCATTCTGTATGACAGTCTCTCGATCCATCGATGTCTCTTCAAATGACCCAGTTTCATTCCTTTTTATGACCGAGTAATATTCCATTTCATATATGTACCACATCTTTATCCATTCATCTGTCTGTGGGCATTTAGGTTGCTTCCATTACCTGGCTATTGTAAATAGTGCTGCAATGAACATTGTGGTGAATGTGCCCTTTTGAAATTCGGTTTTCTCTGGGTATATGCCCAGAAGTGGGATTGCTGGATCAGATGGTAATTCTATTTCTAATTTTTTTAAGGAAACTCCATACTGTTCTCCATAGGGACTGTATCAATTTACATTCCCACCAATAGTGGAAGGAGGCTCCTTTTGTCCACACCCTCCCCAGAATTGGTTGTTTGTAGATTTCCTGATGATGCCGATTCTAACAGGTGTGAGGTGATACCTCATTGTAGTTTTGATTTGCATTTCTCTAATAATTAGTGCTGTTGAGCAGCTTTTCATGTGCGTCTTGGCCATCTCTGTGTCTCCTTTGAAGAAACGTCTCTTTAGATCTTCTGCCCATTTTTGTATTGGGTTGTTTGTTTTTTTAATATTAAGCTGCATGAGCTGTTTATATATATTGGAGATTAAACCTCTGTCCATTGATTCGTCTGCAACGATTTTCGCCCATTCTGAGGGATGCCTTTTTCCATTCCTGTGTTTTTTAACAAAAAAGGAAAGAAAGGAAAAGAAGCAGAACACTAATGTGCGTAAAATATGCCTTTTGAAACGGTCGTTTTGAAATATGGACGTCCTTTGAATTTTTTGGTCGATATGTGACCCCAGGATTTGTTTTCAGAGCAGGTGTCATTTACAGGCCTGCAATGATTTTGAATATCAACTGACCATTAGCGCTGGGATTAAAGCTGCTGTTGTGTGAAACGGCCACAAGGTGGCAGCAGTTCACCCTTACCAAATCTGGTTACTAGGGCAAGAGAGCCTCAGTGGAAGTGGTGTTCTAGATTGGAGTTTAGAATGGAATGTGCCAGGAGAAAGCCCCTCACGTTTGTCTCACTACTTCTTGTTCGTGTTTTTAATTTAATTTTTTTATTTTTTATTACAGCAAGTTTGATTACAATGTTTGGCTTGTTGTAGGTGTGGAAGATGTGGTTCTTTTACACATATACAGATGACTGTTCTTCCTGGGATCCTTTTTCCATGTACGTTATGACAGAATGTTGAGTAGTCCTCTCTTGGTATTCTGTAGGTCTTTGGTGATTATATATGTCACCTGTGTTTGTATATGTCTGTTAACCCCGATATCGTAATGAAACCAATCCTCACACCTTTCCATTGGTGAACCATAAGTTTGTTTAATGAATCTGTGATTGCCCTTCTCCGTGGAAATATCTGCCCTGGTATCCATTTTTAGGTAACACCTATAAGTGATATGATATGATATGTGTCTTTCACTTTCTGACTTACTACAAGTCACGTGATTACTTCTAGACTCATCTACGGTGCTGCAAATGGCATTGGGTCCTTTTTTTCCTTGGCATCTCTTCTGCCTCAGCGGGGTCCATTTTCAACAATGTGATTCCCTGAGGGTTGTGGATTAGCTGACCTGGGCAGCCTTAACCTGCCAGCCCGCCCTCCCCAGGTGTGCCTCGTTGAGGTCAATATAAACAGCGCTCCAGGCAGCAATAGCCCCTGAAGCTGTGCCTGACTCCATATTCTCTGCCCCGTCAGCAGTCTCGGGGCTGTGCTGGTGGGAGGGAGTGAGGGGCCACAGCTTTGTGGGTGGCCCGGTGTGAGTGGGGTTCTGCTGGCCTTTCTGCAGGAGTTGCCAGGCTGCCGCCTGTAAAGAAGAGGATGTGTCACCCATACCTTCCGCTGGAATTTCTCTCCGGACAGAGGTGAGGAAGGAAAAAAGCAGTGGGGGCCGGGACAGGAGGGGTATCTCAGGCAGGGCAATGGAAAGCTTCTGGAAGAGCGCCAGGGTCCAGGACCACCCTGGCTGGCCTGCAGGCACCAAGTTGGCCTGCGTGCTGTCGCTGGTGTGGCTCCACGGTCCTTCCTCTAGGCTTTCAAGCCCTTGTACATATTCAGGTGTTTTACCTGGAAAGGGTGGGGACAGTTCAGCAGCAGCTGGCCTGGGGCTCAGCTCACGTTTACTCACAGATGCCTCGGCACGGTCCCCCAGCTTTGCAATGAGGACGCTCCTTGCGTGGGGGGTGGGTTGCTGGCTGTATGGGAGATGGTTCCCCACCTCTGACCAATTTCAGAATTGTTGACCGCTGGAGCAAGTGCCGTGATAGGGTTTTCCTCTGTATAACTCGTGGGTTCACTTTTTTTTTCTTTTATCGTTCAAGTTAGATTTTATTCCTCTTTTATGTATTTATAGATATAAGCATGGAAATAATTCATTCCTATAAATACATCTGTGTGACGGGAAGAACATTTTTCTGTTTTATTTTTAAATTTTATTTTTTTAAATTTTGAAATTTAATTTTATTTATTTTTTTTATACAGCACGTTATTATTAGTTATGTATTTTATGCATATGCATGTATACAGGTCAATCCCAAACTCCCAACTCATCCCACCACCACCACCCCATGGCTTCCCACACTTGGTTTCCATACGTTTGTTCTCTACCTCTGTGTCTCTATTTCTTCCCTGCAAACCACTTCATCTGTACCATTTTTAGGCTCCACAGATATGCATTAATATACAATATTTGTTTTCCTCTTTCTGACTTACTTCATTCTGTATGACAGTCTCTCGATCCATCGATGTCTCTACAAATGACCCAGTTTCATTTCTTTATATGGCCGAGTAATATTCCATTTTATATATGTACCACATCTTTATCCATTCATCTGTCTGTGGGCATTTAGGTTGCTTCCATTACCTGGCTATTGTAAATAGTGCTGCAACGAACATTGTGGTGAATGTGCCTTTTTGAAATACGGTTTTCTCTGGGTATATGCCCAGAAGTGGGATTGCTGGATCAGATGGTAATTCTATTTCTAATTTTTTTAAGGAAACTCCATACTGTTCTCCATAGTGACTGTATCAATTTACATTCCCACCAATAGTGGAAGAGGGCTCCTTTTGTACACACCCTGCCCAGAATTGGTTGTTTGTAGATTTCCTGATGATGCCGATTCTAACAGGTGTGAGGTGATACCTCATTGTAGTTTTGATTTGCATTTCTCTAATAATTAGTGCTGTTGAGCAGCTTTTCATGTGCGTCTTGGCCATCTCTGTGTCTCCTTTGAAGAAACGTCTCTTTAGATCTTCTGCCCATTTTTTTTGTGTTGATTGTTTTTTTAATATTAAGCTGCATGGGCTGTTTATATATATTGGAGATTAAACCTCTGTCCATTGATTCGTCTGCAACGATTTTCGCCCATTCTGAGGGATGCCTTTTTCCATTCCCGTGTTTTTTAACAAAAAAGGAAAGAAAGGAAAAGAAGCAGAACACTAATGTGCGTAAAATATGCCTTTTGAAACGGTCGTTTTGAAATATGGACGTCCTTTGAATTTTTTGGTCGATATGTGACCCCAGGATTTGTTTTCAGGGCAGGTGTCATTTACAGGCCTGCAATGATTTTGAATATCAACTGACCATTAGCGCTGGGATTAAAGCTGCTGTTGTGTGAAACGGCCACAAGGTGGCAGCAGTTCACCCTTACCAAATCTGGTTACTAGGGCAAGAGAGCCTCAGTGGAAGTGGTGTTCTAGATTGGAGTTTAGAATGGAATGTGCCAGGAGAAAGCCCCTCACGTTTGTCTCACTACTTCTTGTTCGTGTTTTTAATTTAATTTTTTATTTTTTATTACAGCAAGTTTGATTACAATGTTTGGCTTGTTGTAGGTGTGGAAGATGTGGTTCTTTTACACATATACAGATGACTGTTCTTCCTGGGATCCTTTTCCCATGTACGTTATGACAGAATGTTGAGTAGTCCTCTCTTGGTATTCTGTAGGTCTTTGGTGATTATATATGTCACCTGTGTTTGTATATGTCTGTTAACCCCGATATCGTAATGAAACCAATCCTCACACCTTTCCATTGGTGAACCATAAGTTTGTTTAATGAATCTGTGATTGCCCTTCTCCGTGGAAATATCTGCCCTGGTATCCATTTTTAGGTAACACCTATAAGTGATATGATATGATATGTGTCTTTCACTTTCTGACTTACTACAAGTCACATGATTACTTCTAGACTCATCTACGGTGCTGCAAATGGCATTGGGTCCTTTTTTTCCTTGGCATCTCTTCTGCCTTAGCGGGGTCCATTTTCAACAATGTGATTCCCTGAGGGTTGTGGATTAGCTGACCTGGGCAGCCTTACCCTGCCGGCCCACCCTCCCCAGGTGTGCCTCGTTGAGGTCAATATAAACAGCGCTCCAGGCAGCAATAGCCCCTGAAGCTGTGCCTGACTCCATATTCTCTGCCCCGTCAGCAGTCTCGGGGCTGTGCTGGTGGGAGGGAGTGAGGGGCCACAGCTTTGTGGGTGGCCCGGTGTGAGTGGAGTTCTGCTGGCCTTTCTGCAGGAGTTGCCAGGCTGCCGCCTGTAAAGAAGAGGATGTGTCACCCATACCTTCCGCTGGAATTTCTCTCCGGACAGAGGTGAGGAAGGAAAAAAGCAGTGGGGGCCGGGACAGGAGGGGTATCTCAGGCAGGGCAATGGAAAGCTTCTGGAAGAGCGCCAGGGTCCAGGACCACCCTGGCTGGCCTGCAGGCACCAAGTTGGCCTGCATGCTATCACTGGTGTGGCTCCACGGTCCTTCCTCTAGGCTTTCAAGCCCTTGTACATATTCAGGTGTTTTACCTGGAAAGGGTGGGGACAGTTCAGCAGCAGCTGGCCTGGGGCTCAGCTCACGTTTACTCACAGATGCCTCGGCACGGTCCCCCAGCTTTGCAATGAGGACGCTCCTTGCGTGGGGGGTGGGTTGCTGGCTGTATGGGAGATGGTTCCCCACCTCTGACCAATTTCAGAATTGTTGACCGCTGGAGCAAGTGCCGTGATAGGGTTTTCTTCTGTATAACACGTGGGTTCACTTTTTTTTTCTTTTATCGTTCAAGTTAGATTTTATTCCTCTTTTATGTATTTATAGATATAAGCATGGAAATAATTCATTCCTATAAATACATCTGTGTGACGGGAAGAACTATTTTCTGTTTTATTTTTAAATTTTATTTTTTTAAATTTTGAAATTTAATTTTATTTATTTTTTTTATACAGCACGTTATTATTAGTTATGTATTTTATGCATATATATGTATACAGGTCAATCCCAAACTCCCAACTCATCCCACCACCACCACCCCATGGCTTCCCACACTTGGTGTCCATACGTTTGTTCTCTACCTCTGTGTCTCTATTTCTTCCCTGCAATCCAGTTCATCTGTACCATTTTTTTAGGTTCCACATATATGCATTAATATACAATATTTGTTTTCCTCTTTCTGACTTACTTCATTCTGTATGACAGTCTCTCGATCCATCGATGTCTCTTCAAATGACCCAGTTTCATTCCTTTTTATGGCCGAGTAATATTCCATTTCATATATGTACCACATCTTTATCCATTCATCTGTCTGTGGGCATTTAGGTTGCTTCCATTACCTGGCTATTGTAAATAGTGCTGCAATGAACATTGTGGTGAATGTGCCCTTTTGAAATTCGGTTTTCTCTGGGTATATGCCCAGAAGTGGGATTGCTGGATCAGATGGTAATTCTATTTCTAATTTTTTTAAGGAAACTCCATACTGTTCTCCATAGTGACTGTATCAATTTACATTCCCACCAATAGTGGAAGGGGGCTCCTTTTGTCCACACCCTCCCCAGAATTGGTTGTTTGTAGATTTCCTGATGATGCCGATTCTAACAGGTGTGAGGTGATACCTCATTGTAGTTTTGATTTGCATTTCTCTAATAATTAGTGCTGTTGAGCAGCTTTTCATGTGCGTCTTGGCCATCTCTGTGTCTCCTTTGAAGAAACGTCTCTTTAGATCTTCTGCCCATTTTTGTATTGGGTTGTTTGTTTTTTTAATATTAAGCTGCATGGGCTGTTTATATATATTGGAGATTAAACCTCTGTCCATTGATTCGTCTGCAACGATTTTCGCCCATTCTGAGGGATGCCTTTTTCCATTCCCGTGTTTTTTAACAAAAAAGGAAAGAAAGGAAAAGAAGCAGAACACTAATGTGCGTAAAATATGCCTTTTGAAACGGTCGTTTTGAAATATGGACGTCCTTTGAATTTTTTGGTCGATATGTGACCCCAGGATTTGTTTTCAGGGCAGGTGTCATTTACAGGCCTGCAATGATTTTGAATATCAACTGACCATTAGCGCTGGGATTAAAGCTGCTGTTGTGTGAAACGGCCACAAGGTGGCAGCAGTTCACCCTTACCAAATCTGGTTACTAGGGCAAGAGAGCCTCAGTGGAAGTGGTGTTCTAGATTGGAGTTTAGAATGGAATGTGCCAGGAGAAAGCCCCTCACGTTTGTCTCACTACTTCTTGTTCGTGTTTTTAATTTAATTTTTTATTTTTTATCACAGCAAGTTTGATTACAATGTTTGGCTTGTTGTAGGTGTGGAAGATGTGGTTCTTTTACACATATACAGATGACTGTTCTTCCTGGGATCCTTTTCCCATGTACGTTATGACAGAATGTTGAGTAGTCCTCTCTTGGTATTCTGTAGGTCTTTGGTGATTATATATGTCACCTGTGTTTGTATATGTCTGTTAACCCCGATATCGTAATGAAACCAATCCTCACACCTTTCCATTGGTGAACCATAAGTTTGTTTAATGAATCTGTGATTGCCCTTCTCCGTGGAAATATCTGCCCTGGTATCCATTTTTAGGTAACACCTATAAGTGATATGATATGATATGTGTCTTTCACTTTCTGACTTACTACAAGTCACGTGATTACTTCTAGACTCATCTACGGTGCTGCAAATGGCATTGGGTCCTTTTTTTCCTTGGCATCTCTTCTGCCTTAGCGGGGTCCATTTTCAACAATGTGATTCCCTGAGGGTTGTGGATTAGCTGACCTGGGCAGCCTTACCCTGCAGGCCCGCCCTCCCCAGGTGTGCCTCGTTGAGGTCAATATAAACAGCGCTCCAGGCAGCAATAGCCCCTGAAGCTGTGCCTGACTCCATATTCTCTGCCCCGTCAGCAGTCTCGGGGCTGTGCTGGTGGGAGGGAGTGAGGGGCCACAGCTTTGTGGGTGGCCCGGTGTGAGTGGGGTTCTGCTGGCCTTTCTGCAGGAGTTGCCAGGCTGCCGCCTGTAAAGAAGAGGATGTGTCACCCATACCTTCCGCTGGAATTTCTCTCCGGACAGAGGTGAGGAAGGAAAAAAGCAGTGGGGGCCGGGACAGGAGGGGTATCTCAGGCAGGGCAATGGAAAGCTTCTGGAAGAGCGCCAGGGTCCAGGACCACCCTGGCTGGCCTGCAGGCACCATGTTGGCCTGCGTGCTGTCGCTGGTGTGGCTCCACGGTCCTTCCTCTAGGCTTTCAAGCCCTTGTACATATTCAGGTGTTTTACCTGGAAAGGGTGGGGACAGTTCAGCAGCAGCTGGCCTGGGGCTCAGCTCACGTTTACTCACAGATGCCTCGGCACGGTCCCCCAGCTTTGCAATGAGGACGCTCCTTGCGTGGGGGGTGGGTTGCTGGCTGTATGGGAGATGGTTCCCCACCTCTGACCAATTTCAGAATTGTTGACCGCTGGAGCAAGTGCCGTGATAGGATTTTCCTCTGTATAACACGTGGGTTCACTTTTTTTTCTTTTATCGTTCAAGTTAGATTTTATTCCTCTTTTATGTATTTATAGATATAAGCATGGAAATAATTCATTCCTATAAATACATCTGTGTGACGGGAAGAACTTTTTTCTGTTTTATTTTTAAATTTTATTTTTTTAAATTTTGAAATTTAATTTTATTTATTTTTTTTATACAGCACGTTATTATTAGTTATGTATTTTATGCATATACATGTATACAGGTCAATCCCAAACTCCCAACTCATCCCACCACCACCACCCCATGGCTTCCCACCCTTGGTGTCCATACGTTTGTTCTCTACCTCTGTGTCTCTATTTCTTCCCTGCAAACCAGTTCATCTGTACCATTTTTTTAGGTTCCACATATATGCATTAATATACAATATTTGTTTTCCTCTTTCTGACTTACTTCATTCTGTATGACAGTCTCTCGATCCATCGATGTCTCTTCAAATGACCCAGTTTCATTCCTTTTTATGACCGAGTAATATTCCATTTCATATATGTACCACATCTTTATCCATTCATCTGTCTGTGGGCATTTAGGTTGCTTCCATTACCTGGCTATTGTAAATAGTGCTGCAATGAACATTGTGGTGAATGTGCCCTTTTGAAATTCGGTTTTCTCTGGGTATATGCCCAGAAGTGGGATTGCTGGATTAGATGGTAATTCTATTTCTAATTTTTTTAAGGAAACTCCATACTGTTCTCCATAGGGACTGTATCAATTTACATTCCCACCAATAGTGGAAGGGGGCTCCTTTTGTCCACACCCTCCCCAGAATTGGTTGTTTGTAGATTTCCTGATGATGCCGATTCTAACAGGTGTGAGGTGATACCTCATTGTAGTTTTGATTTGCATTTCTCTAATAATTAGTGCTGTTGAGCAGCTTTTCATGTGCGTCTTGGCCATCTCTGTGTCTCCTTTGAAGAAACGTCTCTTTAGATCTTCTGCCCATTTTTGTATTGGGTTGTTTGTTTTTTTAATATTAAGCTGCATGGGCTGTTTATATATATTGGAGATTAAACCTCTGTCCATTGATTCGTCTGCAACGATTTTCGCCCATTCTGAGGGATGCCTTTTTCCATTCCCGTGTTTTATAACAAAAAAGGAAAGAAAGGAAAAGAAGCAGAACACTAATGTGCGTAAAATATGCCTTTTGAAACGGTCGTTTTGAAATATGGACGTCCTTTGAATTTTTTGGTCGATATGTGACCCCAGGATTTGTTTTCAGGGCAGGTGTCATTTACAGGCCTGCAATGATTTTGAATATCAACTGACCATTAGCGCTGGGATTAAAGCTGCTGTTGTGTGAAACGGCCACAAGGTGGCAGCAGTTCACCCTTACCAAATCTGGTTACTAGGGCAAGAGAGCCTCAGTGGAAGTGGTGTTCTAGATTGGAGTTTAGAATGGAATGTGCCAGGAGAAAGCCCCTCACGTTTGTCTCACTACTTCTTGTTCGTGTTTTTAATTTAATTTTTTATTTTTTATTACAGCAAGTTTGATTACAATGTTTGGCTTGTTGTAGGTGTGGAAGATGTGGTTCTTTTACACATATACAGATGACTGTTCTTCCTGGGATCCTTTTCCCATGTACGTTATGACAGAATGTTGAGTAGTCCTCTCTTGGTATTCTGTAGGTCTTTGGTGATTATATATGTCACCTGTGTTTGTATATGTCTGTTAACCCCGATATCGTAATGAAACCAATCCTCACACCTTTCCATTGGTGAACCATAAGTTTGTTTAATGAATCTGTGATTGCCCTTCTCCGTGGAAATATCTGCCCTGGTATCCATTTTTAGGTAACACCTATAAGTGATATGATATGATATGTGTCTTTCACTTTCTGACTTACTACAAGTCACATGATTACTTCTAGACTCATCTACGGTGCTGCAAATGGCATTGGGTCCTTTTTTTCCTTGGCATCTCTTCTGCCTTAGCGGGGTCCATTTTCAACAATGTGATTCCCTGAGGGTTGTGGATTAGCTGACCTGGGCAGCCTTACCCTGCCGGCCCACCCTCCCCAGGTGTGCCTCGTTGAGATCAATATAAACAGCGCTCCAGGCAGCAATAGCCCCTGAAGCTGTGCCTGACTCCATATTCTCTGCCCCGTCAGCAGTCTCGGGGCTGTGCTGGTGGGAGGGAGTGAGGGGCCACAGCTTTGTGGGTGGCCCGGTGTGAGTGGAGTTCTGCTGGCCTTTCTGCAGGAGTTGCCAGGCTGCCGCCTGTAAAGAAGAGGATGTGTCACCCATACCTTCCGCTGGAATTTCTCTCCGGACAGAGGTGAGGAAGGAAAAAAGCAGTGGGGGCCGGGACAGGAGGGGTATCTCAGGCAGGGCAATGGAAAGCTTCTGGAAGAGCGCCAGGGTCCAGGACCACCCTGGCTGGCCTGCAGGCACCAAGTTGGCCTGCGTGCTATCACTGGTGTGGCTCCACGGTCCTTCCTCTAGGCTTTCAAGCCCTTGTACATATTCAGGTGTTTTACCTGGAAAGGGTGGGGACAGTTCAGCAGCAGCTGGCCTGGGGCTCAGCTCACGTTTACTCACAGATGCCTCGGCACGGTCCCCCAGCTTTGCAATGAGGACGCTCCTTGCGTGGGGGGTGGGTTGCTGGCTGTATGGGAGATGGTTCCCCACCTCTGACCAATTTCAGAATTGTTGACCGCTGGAGCAAGTGCCGTGATAGGGTTTTCTTCTGTATAACACGTGGGTTCACTTTTTTTTCTTTTATCGTTCAAGTTAGATTTTATTCCTCTTTTATGTATTTATAGATATAAGCATGGAAATAATTCATTCCTATAAATACATCTGTGTGACGGGAAGAACTATTTTCTGTTTTATTTTTAAATTTTATTTTTTTAAATTTTGAAATTTAATTTTATTTATTTTTTTTATACAGCACGTTATTATTAGTTATGTATTTTATGCATATATATGTATACAGGTCAATCCCAAACTCCCAACTCATCCCACCACCACCACCCCATGGCTTCCCACACTTGGTGTCCATACGTTTGTTCTCTACCTCTGTGTCTCTATTTCTTCCCTGCAATCCAGTTCATCTGTACCATTTTTTTAGGTTCCACATATATGCATTAATATACAATATTTGTTTTCCTCTTTCTGACTTACTTCATTCTGTATGACAGTCTCTCGATCCATCGATGTCTCTTCAAATGACCCAGTTTCATTCCTTTTTATGGCCGAGTAATATTCCATTTCATATATGTACCACATCTTTATCCATTCATCTGTCTGTGGGCATTTAGGTTGCTTCCATTACCTGGCTATTGTAAATAGTGCTGCAATGAACATTGTGGTGAATGTGCCCTTTTGAAATTCGGTTTTCTCTGGGTATATGCCCAGAAGTGGGATTGCTGGATCAGATGGTAATTCTATTTCTAATTTTTTTAAGGAAACTCCATACTGTTCTCCATAGTGACTGTATCAATTTACATTCCCACCAATAGTGGAAGGGGGCTCCTTTTGTCCACACCCTCCCCAGAATTGGTTGTTTGTAGATTTCCTGATGATGCCGATTCTAACAGGTGTGAGGTGATACCTCATTGTAGTTTTGATTTGCATTTCTCTAATAATTAGTGCTGTTGAGCAGCTTTTCATGTGCGTCTTGGCCATCTCTGTGTCTCCTTTGAAGAAACGTCTCTTTAGATCTTCTGCCCATTTTTGTATTGGGTTGTTTGTTTTTTTAATATTAAGCTGCATGGGCTGTTTATATATATTGGAGATTAAACCTCTGTCCATTGATTCGTCTGCAACGATTTTCGCCCATTCTGAGGGATGCCTTTTTCCATTCCCGTGTTTTTTAACAAAAAAGGAAAGAAAGGAAAAGAAGCAGAACACTAATGTGCGTAAAATATGCCTTTTGAAACGGTCGTTTTGAAATATGGACGTCCTTTGAATTTTTTGGTCGATATGTGACCCCAGGATTTGTTTTCAGGGCAGGTGTCATTTACAGGCCTGCAATGATTTTGAATATCAACTGACCATTAGCGCTGGGATTAAAGCTGCTGTTGTGTGAAACGGCCACAAGGTGGCAGCAGTTCACCCTTACCAAATCTGGTTACTAGGGCAAGAGAGCCTCAGTGGAAGTGGTGTTCTAGATTGGAGTTTAGAATGGAATGTGCCAGGAGAAAGCCCCTCACGTTTGTCTCACTACTTCTTGTTCGTGTTTTTAATTTAATTTTTTATTTTTTATTACAGCAAGTTTGATTACAATGTTTGGCTTGTTGTAGGTGTGGAAGATGTGGTTCTTTTACACATATACAGATGACTGTTCTTCCTGGGATCCTTTTCCCATGTACGTTATGACAGAATGTTGAGTAGTCCTCTCTTGGTATTCTGTAGGTCTTTGGTGATTATATATGTCACCTGTGTTTGTATATGTCTGTTAACCCCAATATCGTAATGAAACCAATCCTCACACCTTTCCATTGGTGAACCATAAGTTTGTTTAATGAATCTGTGATTGCCCTTCTCCGTGGAAATATCTGCCCTGGTATCCATTTTTAGGTAACACCTATAAGTGATATGATATGATATGTGTCTTTCACTTTCTGACTTACTACAAGTCACGTGATTACTTCTAGACTCATCTACGGTGCTGCAAATGGCATTGGGTCCTTTTTTTCCTTGGCATCTCTTCTGCCTTAGCGGGGTCCATTTTCAACAATGTGATTCCCTGAGGGTTGTGGATTAGCTGACCTGGGCAGCCTTACCCTGCAGGCCCGCCCTCCCCAGGTGTGCCTCGTTGAGGTCAATATAAACAGCGCTCCAGGCAGCAATAGCCCCTGAAGCTGTGCCTGACTCCATATTCTCTGCCCCGTCAGCAGTCTCGGGGCTGTGCTGGTGGGAGGGAGTGAGGGGCCACAGCTTTGTGGGTGGCCCGGTGTGAGTGGGGTTCTGCTGGCCTTTCTGCAGGAGTTGCCAGGCTGCCGCCTGTAAAGAAGAGGATGTGTCACCCATACCTTCCGCTGGAATTTCTCTCCGGACAGAGGTGAGGAAGGAAAAAAGCAGTGGGGGCCGGGACAGGAGGGGTATCTCAGGCAGGGCAATGGAAAGCTTCTGGAAGAGCGCCAGGGTCCAGGACCACCCTGGCTGGCCTGCAGGCACCATGTTGGCCTGCGTGCTGTCGCTGGTGTGGCTCCACGGTCCTTCCTCTAGGCTTTCAAGCCCTTGTACATATTCAGGTGTTTTACCTGGAAAGGGTGGGGACAGTTCAGCAGCAGCTGGCCTGGGGCTCAGCTCACGTTTACTCACAGATGCCTCGGCACGGTCCCCCAGCTTTGCAATGAGGACGCTCCTTGCGTGGGGG
This sequence comes from Mesoplodon mirus, assembly GCF_964341445.2. Classification (NCBI taxonomy): domain Eukaryota; kingdom Metazoa; phylum Chordata; class Mammalia; order Artiodactyla; family Ziphiidae; genus Mesoplodon; species Mesoplodon mirus. The sequence continues at coordinate 126,543,840 of NC_138984.1, forward strand.
GTGGGTTGCTGGCTGTATGGGAGATGGTTCCCCACCTCTGACCAATTTCAGAATTGTTGACCGCTGGAGCAAGTGCCGTGATAGGATTTTCCTCTGTATAACACGTGGGTTCACTTTTTTTTCTTTTATCGTTCAAGTTAGATTTTATTCCTCTTTTATGTATTTATAGATATAAGCATGGAAATAATTCATTCCTATAAATACATCTGTGTGACGGGAAGAACTTTTTTCTGTTTTATTTTTAAATTTTATTTTTTTAAATTTTGAAATTTAATTTTATTTATTTTTTTTATACAGCACGTTATTATTAGTTATGTATTTTATGCATATACATGTATACAGGTCAATCCCAAACTCCCAACTCATCCCACCACCACCACCCCATGGCTTCCCACCCTTGGTGTCCATACGTTTGTTCTCTACCTCTGTGTCTCTATTTCTTCCCTGCAAACCAGTTCATCTGTACCATTTTTTTAGGTTCCACATATATGCATTAATATACAATATTTGTTTTCCTCTTTCTGACTTACTTCATTCTGTATGACAGTCTCTCGATCCATCGATGTCTCTTCAAATGACCCAGTTTCATTCCTTTTTATGACCGAGTAATATTCCATTTCATATATGTACCACATCTTTATCCATTCATCTGTCTGTGGGCATTTAGGTTGCTTCCATTACCTGGCTATTGTAAATAGTGCTGCAATGAACATTGTGGTGAATGTGCCCTTTTGAAATTCGGTTTTCTCTGGGTATATGCCCAGAAGTGGGATTGCTGGATTAGATGGTAATTCTATTTCTAATTTTTTTAAGGAAACTCCATACTGTTCTCCATAGGGACTGTATCAATTTACATTCCCACCAATAGTGGAAGGGGGCTCCTTTTGTCCACACCCTCCCCAGAATTGGTTGTTTGTAGATTTCCTGATGATGCCGATTCTAACAGGTGTGAGGTGATACCTCATTGTAGTTTTGATTTGCATTTCTCTAATAATTAGTGCTGTTGAGCAGCTTTTCATGTGCATCTTGGCCATCTCTGTGTCTCCTTTGAAGAAACGTCTCTTTAGATCTTCTGCCCATTTTTGTATTGGGTTGTTTGTTTTTTTAATATTAAGCTGCATGAGCTGTTTATATATATTGGAGATTAAACCTCTGTCCATTGATTCGTCTGCAACGATTTTCGCCCATTCTGAGGGATGCCTTTTTCCATTCCTGTGTTTTTTAACAAAAAAGGAAAGAAAGGAAAAGAAGCAGAACACTAATGTGCGTAAAATATGCCTTTTGAAACGGTCGTTTTGAAATATGGACGTCCTTTGAATTTTTTGGTCGATATGTGACCCCAGGATTTGTTTTCAGGGCAGGTGTCATTTACAGGCCTGCAATGATTTTGAATATCAACTGACCATTAGCGCTGGGATTAAAGCTGCTGTTGTGTGAAACGGCCACAAGGTGGCAGCAGTTCACCCTTACCAAATCTGGTTACTAGGGCAAGAGAGCCTCAGTGGAAGTGGTGTTCTAGATTGGAGTTTAGAATGGAATGTGCCAGGAGAAAGCCCCTCACGTTTGTCTCACTACTTCTTGTTCGTGTTTTTAATTTAATTTTTTTATTTTTTATTACAGCAAGTTTGATTACAATGTTTGGCTTGTTGTAGGTGTGGAAGATGTGGTTCTTTTACACATATACAGATGACTGTTCTTCCTGGGATCCTTTTCCCATGTACGTTATGACAGAATGTTGAGTCGTCCTCTCTTGGTATTCTGTAGGTCTTTGGTGATTATATATGTCACCTGTGTTTGTATATGTCTGTTAACCCCGATATCGTAATGAAACCAATCCTCACACCTTTCCATTGGTGAACCATAAGTTTGTTTAATGAATCTGTGATTGCCCTTCTCCGTGGAAATATCTGCCCTGGTATCCATTTTTAGGTAACACCTATAAGTGATATGATATGATAAGTGTCTTTCACTTTCTGACTTACTACAAGTCACGTGATTACTTCTAGACTCATCTACGGTGCTGCAAATGGCATTGGGTCCTTTTTTTCCTTGGCATCTCTTCTGCCTTAGCGGGGTCCATTTTCAACAATGTGATTCCCTGAGGGTTGTGGATTAGCTGACCTGGGCAGCCTTACCCTGCCGGCCCGCCCTCCCCAGGTGTGCCTCGTTGAGGTCAATATAAACAGAGCTCCAGGCAGCAATAGCCCCTGAAGCTGTGCCTGACTCCATATTCTCTGCCCCGTCAGCAGTCTCGGGGCTGTGCTGGTGGGAGGGAGTGAGGGGCCACAGCTTTGTGGGTGGCCCGGTGTGAGTGGGGTTCTGCTGGCCTTTCTGCAGGAGTTGCCAGGCTGCCGCCTGTAAAGAAGAGGATGTGTCACCCATACCTTCCGCTGGAATTTCTCTCCGGACAGAGGTGAGGAAGGAAAAAAGCAGTGGGGGCCGGGACAGGAGGGGTATCTCAGGCAGGGCAATGGAAAGCTTCTGGAAGAGCGCCAGGGTCCAGGACCACCCTGGCTGGCCTGCAGGCACCAAGTTGGCCTGCGTGCTGTCGCTGGTGTGGCTCCACGGTCCTTCCTCTAGGCTTTCAAGCCCTTGTACATATTCAGGTGTTTTACCTGGAAAGGGTGGGGACAGTTCAGCAGCAGCTGGCCTGGGGCTCAGCTCACGTTTACTCACAGATGCCTCGGCACGGTCCCCCAGCTTTGCAATGAGGACGCTCCTTGCGTGGGGGGTGGGTTGCTGGCTGTATGGGAGATGGTTCCCCACCTCTGACCAATTTCAGAATTGTTGACCGCTGGAGCAAGTGCCGTGATAGGGTTTTCCTCTGTATAACTCGTGGGTTCACTTTTTTTTTCTTTTATCGTTCAAGTTAGATTTTATTCCTCTTTTATGTATTTATAGATATAAGCATGGAAATAATTCATTCCTATAAATACATCTGTGTGACGGGAAGAACTTTTTTCTGTTTTATTTTTAAATTTTATTTTTTTAAATTTTGAAATTTAATTTTATTTATTTTTTTTATACAGCACGTTATTATTAGTTATGTATTTTATGCATATACATGTATACAGGTCAATCCCAAACTCCCAACTCATCCCACCACCACCACCCCATGGCTTCCCACACTTGGTGTCCATACGTTTGTTCTCTACCTCTGTGTCTCTATTTCTTCCCTGCAAACCAGTTCATCTGTACCATTTTTTTAGGTTCCACATATATGCATTAATATACAATATTTGTTTTCCTCTTTCTGACTTACTTCATTCTGTATGACAGTCTCTCGATCCATCGATGTCTCTTCAAATGACCCAGTTTCATTCCTTTTTATGACCGAGTAATATTCCATTTCATATATGTACCACATCTTTATCCATTCATCTGTCTGTGGGCATTTAGGTTGCTTCCATTACCTGGCTATTGTAAATAGTGCTGCAATGAACATTGTGGTGAATGTGCCCTTTTGAAATTCGGTTTTCTCTGGGTATATGCCCAGAAGTGGGATTGCTGGATTAGATGGTAATTCTATTTCTAATTTTTTTAAGGAAACTCCATACTGTTCTCCATAGGGACTGTATCAATTTACATTCCCACCAATAGTGGAAGGGGGCTCCTTTTGTCCACACCCTCCCCAGAATTGGTTGTTTGTAGATTTCCTGATGATGCCGATTCTAACAGGTGTGAGGTGATACCTCATTGTAATTTTGATTTGCATTTCTCTAATAATTAGTGCTGTTGAGCAGCTTTTCATGTGCGTCTTGGCCATCTCTGTGTCTCCTTTGAAGAAACGTCTCTTTAGATCTTCTGCCCATTTTTGTATTGGGTTGTTTGTTTTTTTAATATTAAGCTGCATGAGCTGTTTATATATATTGGAGATTAAACCTCTGTCCATTGATTCGTCTGCAACGATTTTCGCCCATTCTGAGGGATGCCTTTTTCCATTCCCGTGTTTTTTAACAAAAAAGGAAAGAAAGGAAAAGAAGCAGAACACTAATGTGCGTAAAATATGCCTTTTGAAACGGTCGTTTTGAAATATGGACGTCCTTTGAATTTTTTGGTCGATATGTGACCCCAGGATTTGTTTTCAGGGCAGGTGTCATTTACAAGCCTGCAATGATTTTGAATATCAACTGACCATTAGCGCTGGGATTAAAGCTGCTGTTGTGTGAAACGGCCACAAGGTGGCAGCAGTTCACCCTTACCAAATCTGGTTACTAGGGCAAGAGAGCCTCAGTGGAAGTGGTGTTCTAGATTGGAGTTTAGAATGGAATGTGCCAGGAGAAAGCCCCTCACGTTTGTCTCACTACTTCTTGTTCGTGTTTTTAATTTAATTTTTTATTTTTTATTACAGCAAGTTTGATTACAATGTTTGGCTTGTTGTAGGTGTGGAAGATGTGGTTCTTTTACACATATACAGATGACTGTTCTTCCTGGGATCCTTTTCCCATGTACGTTATGACAGAATGTTGAGTAGTCCTCTCTTGGTATTCTGTAGGTCTTTGGTGATTATATATGTCACCTGTGTTTGTATATGTCTGTTAACCCCGATATCGTAATGAAACCAATCCTCACACCTTTCCATTGGTGAACCATAAGTTTGTTTAATGAATCTGTGATTGCCCTTCTCCGTGGAAATATCTGCCCTGGTATCCATTTTTAGGTAACACCTATAAGTGATATGATATGATATGTGTCTTTCACTTTCTGACTTACTACAAGTCACGTGATTACTTCTAGACTCATCTACGGTGCTGCAAATGGCATTGGGTCCTTTTTTTCCTTGGCATCTCTTCTGCCTTAGCGGGGTCCATTTTCAACAATGTATTCCCTGAGGGTTGTGGATTAGCTGACCTGGGCAGCCTTACCCTGCCGGCCCGCCCTCCCCAGGTGTGCCTCGTTGAGGTCAATATAAACAGAGCTCCAGGCAGCAATAGCCCCTGAAGCTGTGCCTGACTCCATATTCTCTGCCCCGTCAGCAGTCTCGGGGCTGTGCTGGTGGGAGGGAGTGAGGGGCCACAGCTTTGTGGGTGGCCCGGTGTGAGTGGGGTTCTGCTGGCCTTTCTGCAGGAGTTGCCAGGCTGCCGCCTGTAAAGAAGAGGATGTGTCACCCATACCTTCCGCTGGAATTTCTCTCCGGACAGAGGTGAGGAAGGAAAAAAGCAGTGGGGGCCGGGACAGGAGGGGTATCTCAGGCAGGGCAATGGAAAGCTTCTGGAAGAGCGCCAGGGTCCAGGACCACCCTGGCTGGCCTGCAGGCACCAAGTTGGCCTGCGTGCTGTCGCTGGTGTGGCTCCACGGTCCTTCCTCTAGGCTTTCAAGCCCTTGTACATATTCAGGTGTTTTACCTGGAAAGGGTGGGGACAGTTCAGCAGCAGCTGGCCTGGGGCTCAGCTCACGTTTACTCACAGATGCCTCGGCACGGTCCCCCAGCTTTGCAATGAGGACGCTCCTTGCGTGGGGGGTGGGTTGCTGGCTGTATGGGAGATGGTTCCCCACCTCTGACCAATTTCAGAATTGTTGACCGCTGGAGCAAGTGCCGTGATAGGGTTTTCCTCTGTATAACTCGTGGGTTCACTTTTTTTTTCTTTTATCGTTCAAGTTAGATTTTATTCCTCTTTTATGTATTTATAGATATAAGCATGGAAATAATTCATTCCTATAAATACATCTGTGTGACGGGAAGAACTTTTTTCTGTTTTATTTTTAAATTTTATTTTTTTAAATTTTGAAATTTAATTTTATTTATTTTTTTTATACAGCACGTTATTATTAGTTATGTATTTTATGCATATACATGTATACAGGTCAATCCCAAACTCCCAACTCATCCCACCACCACCACCCCATGGCTTCCCACACTTGGTGTCCATACGTTTGTTCTCTACCTCTGTGTCTCTATTTCTTCCCTGCAAACCAGTTCATCTGTACCATTTTTTTAGGTTCCACATATATGCATTAATATACAATATTTGTTTTCCTCTTTCTGACTTACTTCATTCTGTATGACAGTCTCTCGATCCATCGATGTCTCTTCAAATGACCCAGTTTCATTCCTTTTTATGACCGAGTAATATTCCATTTCATATATGTACCACATCTTTATCCATTCATCTGTCTGTGGGCATTTAGGTTGCTTCCATTACCTGGCTATTGTAAATAGTGCTGCAATGAACATTGTGGTGAATGTGCCCTTTTGAAATTCGGTTTTCTCTGGGTATATGCCCAGAAGTGGGATTGCTGGATTAGATGGTAATTCTATTTCTAATTTTTTTAAGGAAACTCCATACTGTTCTCCATAGGGACTGTATCAATTTACATTCCCACCAATAGTGGAAGGGGGCTCCTTTTGTCCACACCCTCCCCAGAATTGGTTGTTTGTAGATTTCCTGATGATGCCGATTCTAACAGGTGTGAGGTGATACCTCATTGTAATTTTGATTTGCATTTCTCTAATAATTAGTGCTGTTGAGCAGCTTTTCATGTGCGTCTTGGCCATCTCTGTGTCTCCTTTGAAGAAACGTCTCTTTAGATCTTCTGCCCATTTTTGTATTGGGTTGTTTGTTTTTTTAATATTAAGCTGCATGAGCTGTTTATATATATTGGAGATTAAACCTCTGTCCATTGATTCGTCTGCAACGATTTTCGCCCATTCTGAGGGATGCCTTTTTCCATTCCCGTGTTTTTTAACAAAAAAGGAAAGAAAGGAAAAGAAGCAGAACACTAATGTGCGTAAAATATGCCTTTTGAAACGGTCGTTTTGAAATATGGACGTCCTTTGAATTTTTTGGTCGATATGTGACCCCAGGATTTGTTTTCAGGGCAGGTGTCATTTACAAGCCTGCAATGATTTTGAATATCAACTGACCATTAGCGCTGGGATTAAAGCTGCTGTTGTGTGAAACGGCCACAAGGTGGCAGCAGTTCACCCTTACCAAATCTGGTTACTAGGGCAAGAGAGCCTCAGTGGAAGTGGTGTTCTAGATTGGAGTTTAGAATGGAATGTGCCAGGAGAAAGCCCCTCACGTTTGTCTCACTACTTCTTGTTCGTGTTTTTAATTTAATTTTTTATTTTTTATTACAGCAAGTTTGATTACAATGTTTGGCTTGTTGTAGGTGTGGAAGATGTGGTTCTTTTACACATATACAGATGACTGTTCTTCCTGGGATCCTTTTCCCATGTACGTTATGACAGAATGTTGAGTAGTCCTCTCTTGGTATTCTGTAGGTCTTTGGTGATTATATATGTCACCTGTGTTTGTATATGTCTGTTAACCCCGATATCGTAATGAAACCAATCCTCACACCTTTCCATTGGTGAACCATAAGTTTGTTTAATGAATCTGTGATTGCCCTTCTCCATGGAAATATCTGCCCTGGTATCCATTTTTAGGTAACACCTATAAGTGATATGATATGATATGTGTCTTTCACTTTCTGACTTACTACAAGTCACGTGATTACTTCTAGACTCATCTACGGTGCTGCAAATGGCATTGGGTCCTTTTTTTCCTTGGCATCTCTTCTGCCTTAGCGGGGTCCATTTTCAACAATGTATTCCCTGAGGGTTGTGGATTAGCTGACCTGGGCAGCCTTACCCTGCCGGCCCGCCCTCCCCAGGTGTGCCTCGTTGAGGTCAATATAAACAGAGCTCCAGGCAGCAATAGCCCCTGAAGCTGTGCCTGACTCCATATTCTCTGCCCCGTCAGCAGTCTCGGGGCTGTGCTGGTGAGAGGGAGTGAGGGGCCACAGCTTTGTGGGTGGCCCGGTGTGAGTGGGGTTCTGCTGGCCTTTCTGCAGGAGTTGCCAGGCTGCCGCCTGTAAAGAAGAGGATGTGTCACCCATACCTTCCGCTGGAATTTCTCTCCGGACAGAGGTGAGGAAGGAAAAAAGCAGTGGGGGCCGGGACAGGAGGGGTATCTCAGGCAGGGCAATGGAAAGCTTCTGGAAGAGCGCCAGGGTCCAGGACCACCCTGGCTGGCCTGCAGGCACCAAGTTGGCCTGCGTGCTGTCGCTGGTGTGGCTCCACGGTCCTTCCTCTAGGCTTTCAAGCCCTTGTACATATTCAGGTGTTTTACCTGGAAAGGGTGGGGACAGTTCAGCAGCAGCTGGCCTGGGGCTCAGCTCACGTTTACTCACAGATGCCTCGGCACGGTCCCCCAGCTTTGCAATGAGGACGCTCCTTGCGTGGGGGGTTGGTTGCTGGCTGTATGGGAGATGGTTCCCCACCTCTGACCAATTTCAGAATTGTTGACCGCTGGAGCAAGTGCCGTGATAGGGTTTTCCTCTGTATAACTCGTGGGTTCACTTTTTTTTTCTTTTATCGTTCAAGTTAGATTTTATTCCTCTTTTATGTATTTATAGATATAAGCATGGAAATAATTCATTCCTATAAATACATCTGTGTGACGGGAAGAACTTTTTTCTGTTTTATTTTTAAATTTTATTTTTTTAAATTTTGTAATTTAATTTTATTTATTTTTTTTATACAGCACGTTATTATTAGTTATGTATTTTATGCATATACATGTATACAGGTCAATCCCAAACTCCCAACTCATCCCACCACCACCACCCCATGGCTTCCCACACTTGGTGTCCATACGTTTGTTCTCTACCTCTGTGTCTCTATTTCTTCCCTGCAAACCAGTTCATCAGTACCATTTTTTTAGGTTCCACATATATGCATTAATATACAATATTTGTTTTCCTCTTTCTGACTTACTTCATTCTGTATGACAGTCTCTCGATCCATCGATGTCTCTTCAAATGACCCAGTTTCATTCCTTTTTATGGCCGAGTAATATTCCATTTCATATATGTACCACATCTTTATCCATTCATCTGTCTGTGGGCATTTAGGTTGCTTCCATTACCTGGCTATTGTAAATAGTGCTGCAATGAATATTGTGGTGAATGTGCCCTTTTGAAATTCGGTTTTCTCTGGGTATATGCCCAGAAGTGGGATTGCTGGATCAGATGGTAATTCTATTTCTAATTTTTTTAAGGAAACTCCATACTGTTCTCCATAGGGACTGTATCAATTTACATTCCCACCAATAGTGGAAGGAGGCTCCTTTTGTCCACACCCTCCCCAGAATTGGTTGTTTGTAGATTTCCTGATGATGCCGATTCTAACAGGTGTGAGGTGATACCTCATTGTAGTTTTGATTTGCATTTCTCTAATAATTAGTGCTGTTGAGCAGCTTTTCATGTGCGTCTTGGCCATCTCTGTGTCTCCTTTGAAGAAACGTCTCTTTAGATCTTCTGCCCATTTTTGTATTGGGTTGTTTGTTTTTTTAATATTAAGCTGCATGAGCTGTTTATATATATTGGAGATTAAACCTCTGTCCATTGATTCGTCTGCAACGATTTTCGCCCATTCTGAGGGATGCCTTTTTCCATTCCCGTGTTTTTTAATAAAAAAGGAAAGAAAGGAAAAGAAGCAGAACACTAATGTGCGTAAAATATGCCTTTTGAAACGGTCGTTTTGAAATATGGACGTCCTTTGAATTTTTTGGTCGATATGTGACGCCAGGATTTGTTTTCAGGGCAGGTGTCATTTACAGGCCTGCAATGATTTTGAATATCAACTGACCATTAGCGCTGGGATTAAAGCTGCTGTTGTGTGAAACGGCCACAAGGTGGCAGCAGTTCACCCTTACCAAATCTGGTTACTAGGGCAAGAGAGCCTCAGTGGAAGTGGTGTTCTAGATTGGAGTTTAGAATGGAATGTGCCAGGAGAAAGCCCCTCACGTTTGTCTCACTACTTCTTGTTCGTGTTTTTAATTTAATTTTTTATTTTTTATTACAGCAAGTTTGATTACAATGTTTGGCTTGTTGTAGGTTTGGAAGATGTGGTTCTTTTACACATATACAGATGACTGTTCTTCCTGGGATCCTTTTCCCATGTACGTTATGACAGAATGTTGAGTAGTCCTCTCTTGGTATTCTGTAGGTCTTTGGTGATTATATATATCACCTGTGTTTGTATATGTCTGTTAACCCCGATATCGTAATGAAACCAATCCTCACACCTTTCCATTGGTGAACCATAAGTTTGTTTAATGAATCTGTGATTGCCCTTCTCCGTGGAAATATCTGCCCTGGTATCCATTTTTAGGTAACACCTATAAGTGATATGATATGATATGTGTCTTTCACTTTCTGACTTACTACAAGTCACGTGATTACTTCTAGACTCATCTACGGTGCTGCAAATGGCATTGGGTCCTTTTTTTCCTTGGCATCTCTTCTGCCTTAGCGGGGTCCATTTTCAACAATGTGATTCCCTGAGGGTTGTGGATTAGCTGACCTGGGCAGCCTTACCCTGCCGGCCCGCCCTCCCCAGGTGTGCCTCGTTGAGGTCAATATAAACAGAGCTCCAGGCAGCAATAGCCCCTGAAGCTGTGCCTGACTCCATATTCTCTGCCCCGTCAGCAGTCTCGGGGCTGTGCTGGTGGGAGGGAGTGAGGGGCCACAGCTTTGTGGGTGGTCCGGTGTGAGTGGGGTTCTGCTGGCCTTTCTGCAGGAGTTGCCAGGCTGCCGCCTGTAAAGAAGAGGATGTGTCACCCATACCTTCCGCTGGAATTTCTCTCCGGACAGAGGTGAGGAAGGAAAAAAGCAGTGGGGGCCGGGACAGGAGGGGTATCTCAGGCAGGGCAATGGAAAGCTTCTGGAAGAGCGCCAGGGTCCAGGACCACCCTGGCTGGCCTGCAGGCACCAAGTTGGCCTGCGTGCTGTCGCTGGTGTGGCTCCACGGTCCTTCCTCTAGGCTTTCAAGCCCTTGTACATATTCAGGTGTTTTACCTGGAAAGGGTGGGGACAGTTCAGCAGCAGCTGGCCTGGGGCTCAGCTCACGTTTACTCACAGATGCCTCGGCACGGTCCCCCAGCTTTGCAATGAGGACGCTCCTTGCGTGGGGGGTGGGTTGCTGGCTGTATGGGAGATGGTTCCCCACCTCTGACCAATTTCAGAATTGTTGACCGCTGGAGCAAGTGCCGTGATAGGGTTTTCCTCTGTATAACTCGTGGGTTCACTTTTTTTTTCTTTTATCGTTCAAGTTAGATTTTATTCCTCTTTTATGTATTTATAGATATAAGCATGGAAATAATTCATTCCTATAAATACATCTGTGTGACAGGAAGAACTTTTTTCTGTTTTATTTTTAAATTTTATTTTTTTAAATTTTGAAATTTAATTTTATTTATTTTTTTATACAGCACGTTATTATTAGTTATGTATTTTATGCATATACATGTATACAGGTCAATCCCAAACTCCCAACTCATCCCACTACCACCACCCCATGGCTTCCCACACTTGGTGTCCATACGTTTGTTCTCTACCTCTGTGTCTCTATTTCTTCCCTGCAAACCAGTTCATCTGTACCATTTTTTTAGGTTCCACATATATGCATTAATATACAATATTTGTTTTCCTCTTTCTGACTTACTTCATTCTGTATGACAGTCTCTCGATCCATCGATGTCTCCAGAAATGACCCAGTTTCATTCCTTTTTATGGCCGAGTAATATTCCATTTCATATATGTACCACATCTTTATCCATTCTTCTGTCTGAGGGCATTTAGGTTGCTTCCATTACCTGGCTATTGTAAATAGTGCTGCAATGAACATTGTGGTGAATGTGCCCTTTTGAAATACGGTTTTCTCTGGGTATATGCCCAGAAGTGGGATTGCTGGATCAGATGGTAATTCTATTTCTAAATTTTTTAAGGAAACTCCATACTGTTCTCCATAGGGACTGTATCAATTTACATTCCCACCAATAGTGGAAGGGGGCTCCTTTTGTCCACACCCTCCCCAGAATTGGTTGTTTGTAGATTTCCTGATGATGCCGATTCTAACAGGTGTGAGGTGATACCTCATTGTAGTTTTGATTTGCATTTCTCTAATAATTAGTGCTGTTGAGCAGCTTTTCATGTGCGTCTTGGCCATCTCTGTGTCTCCTTTGAAGAAACGTCTCTTTAGATCTTCTGCCCATTTTTGTATTGGGTTGTTTGTTTTTTTAATATTAAGCTGCATGAGCTGTTTATATATACTGGAGATTAAACCTCTGTCCATTGATTCGTCTGCAACGATTTTCGCCCATTCTGAGGGATGCCTTTTTCCATTCCCGTGTTTTTTAAGAAAAAAGGAAAGAAAGGAAAAGAAGCAGAACACTAATGTGCGTAAAATATGCCTTTTGAAACGGTCGTTTTGAAATATGGACGTCCTTTGAATTTTTTGGTCGATATGTGACCCCAGGATTTGTTTTCAGGGCAGGTGTCATTTATAGGCCTGCAATGATTTTGAATATCAACTGACCATTAGCGCTGGGATTAAAGCTGCTGTTGTGTGAATCGGCCACAAGGTGGCAGCAGTTCACCCTTACCAAATCTGGTTACTAGGGCAAGAGAGCCTCAGTGGAAGTGGTGTTCTAGATTGGAGTTTAGAATGGAATGTGCCAGGAGAAAGCCCCTCACGTTTGTCTCACTACTTCTTGTTCGTGTTTTTAATTTAATTTTTTATTTTTTATTACAGCAAGTTTGATTACAATGTTTGGCTTGTTGTAGGTGTGGAAGATGTGGTTCTTTTACACATATACAGATGACTGTTCTTCCTGGGATCCTTTTCCCATGTACGTTATGACAGAATGTTGAGTAGTCCTCTCTTGGTATTCTGTAGGTCTTTGGTGATTATATATGTCACCTGTGTTTGTATATGTCTGTTAACCCCAATATCGTAATGAAACCAATCCTCACACCTTTCCATTGGTGAACCATAAGTTTGTTTAATGAATCTGTGATTGCCCTTCTCCGTGGAAATATCTGCCCTGGTATCCATTTTTAGGTGACACCTATAAGTGATATGATATGATATGTGTCTTTCACTTTCTGACTTACTACAAGTCACGTGATTACTTCTAGACTCATCTACGGTGCTGCAAATGGCATTGTGTCCGTTTTTTCCTTGGCATCTCTTCTGCCTTAGCGGGGTCCATTTTCAACAATGTGATTCCCTGAGGGTTGTGGATTAGCTGACCTGGGCAGCCTTACCCTGCCGGCCCGCCCTCCCCAGGTGTGCCTCGTTGAGGTCAATATAAACAGAGCTCCAGGCAGCAATAGCCCCTGAAGCTGTGCCTGACTCCATATTCTCTGCCCCGTCAGCAGTCTCGGGGCTGTGCTGGTGGGAGGGAGTGAGGGGCCACAGCTTTGTGGGTGGCCCGGTGTGAGTGGGGTTCTGCTGGCCTTTCTGCAGGAGTTGCCAGGCTGCCGCCTGTAAAGAAGAGGATGTGTCACCCATACCTTCCGCTGGAATTTCTCTCCGGACAGAGGTGAGGAAGGAAAAAAGCAGTGGGGGCCGGGACAGGAGGGGTATCTCAGGCAGGGCAATGGAAAGCTTCTGGAAGAGCGCCAGGGTCCAGGACCACCCTGGCTGGCCTGCAGGCACCAAGTTGGCCTGCGTGCTGTCGCTGGTGTGGCTCCACGGTCCTTCCTCTAGGCTTTCAAGCCCTTGTACATATTCAGGTGTTTTACCTGGAAAGGGTGGGGACAGTTCAGCAGCAGCTGGCCTGGGGCTCAGCTCACGTTTACTCACAGATGCCTCGGCACGGTCCCCCAGCTTTGCAATGAGGACGCTCCTTGCGTGGGGGGTTGGTTGCTGGCTGTATGGGAGATGGTTCCCCACCTCTGACCAATTTCAGAATTGTTGACCGCTGGAGCAAGTGCCGTGATAGGGTTTTCCTCTGTATAACTCGTGGGTTCACTTTTTTTTTCTTTTATCGTTCAAGTTAGATTTTATTCCTCTTTTATGTATTTATAGATATAAGCATGGAAATAATTCATTCCTATAAATACATCTGTGTGACGGGAAGAACTTTTTTCTGTTTTATTTTTAAATTTTATTTTTTTAAATTTTGTAATTTAATTTTATTTATTTTTTTTATACAGCACGTTATTATTAGTTATGTATTTTATGCATATACATGTATACAGGTCAATCCCAAACTCCCAACTCATCCCACCACCACCACCCCATGGCTTCCCACACTTGGTGTCCATACGTTTGTTCTCTACCTCTGTGTCTCTATTTCTTCCCTGCAAACCAGTTCATCAGTACCATTTTTTTAGGTTCCACATATATGCATTAATATACAATATTTGTTTTCCTCTTTCTGACTTACTTCATTCTGTATGACAGTCTCTCGATCCATCGATGTCTCTTCAAATGACCCAGTTTCATTCCTTTTTATGGCCGAGTAATATTCCATTTCATATATGTACCACATCTTTATCCATTCATCTGTCTGTGGGCATTTAGGTTGCTTCCATTACCTGGCTATTGTAAATAGTGCTGCAATGAATATTGTGGTGAATGTGCCCTTTTGAAATTCGGTTTTCTCTGGGTATATGCCCAGAAGTGGGATTGCTGGATCAGATGGTAATTCTATTTCTAATTTTTTTAAGGAAACTCCATACTGTTCTCCATAGGGACTGTATCAATTTACATTCCCACCAATAGTGGAAGGAGGCTCCTTTTGTCCACACCCTCCCCAGAATTGGTTGTTTGTAGATTTCCTGATGATGCCGATTCTAACAGGTGTGAGGTGATACCTCATTGTAGTTTTGATTTGCATTTCTCTAATAATTAGTGCTGTTGAGCAGCTTTTCATGTGCGTCTTGGCCATCTCTGTGTCTCCTTTGAAGAAACGTCTCTTTAGATCTTCTGCCCATTTTTGTATTGGGTTGTTTGTTTTTTTAATATTAAGCTGCATGAGCTGTTTATATATATTGGAGATTAAACCTCTGTCCATTGATTCGTCTGCAACGATTTTCGCCCATTCTGAGGGATGCCTTTTTCCATTCCCGTGTTTTTTAATAAAAAAGGAAAGAAAGGAAAAGAAGCAGAACACTAATGTGCGTAAAATATGCCTTTTGAAACGGTCGTTTTGAAATATGGACGTCCTTTGAATTTTTTGGTCGATATGTGACGCCAGGATTTGTTTTCAGGGCAGGTGTCATTTACAGGCCTGCAATGATTTTGAATATCAACTGACCATTAGCGCTGGGATTAAAGCTGCTGTTGTGTGAAACGGCCACAAGGTGGCAGCAGTTCACCCTTACCAAATCTGGTTACTAGGGCAAGAGAGCCTCAGTGGAAGTGGTGTTCTAGATTGGAGTTTAGAATGGAATGTGCCAGGAGAAAGCCCCTCACGTTTGTCTCACTACTTCTTGTTCGTGTTTTTAATTTAATTTTTTATTTTTTATTACAGCAAGTTTGATTACAATGTTTGGCTTGTTGTAGGTTTGGAAGATGTGGTTCTTTTACACATATACAGATGACTGTTCTTCCTGGGATCCTTTTCCCATGTACGTTATGACAGAATGTTGAGTAGTCCTCTCTTGGTATTCTGTAGGTCTTTGGTGATTATATATATCACCTGTGTTTGTATATGTCTGTTAACCCCGATATCGTAATGAAACCAATCCTCACACCTTTCCATTGGTGAACCATAAGTTTGTTTAATGAATCTGTGATTGCCCTTCTCCGTGGAAATATCTGCCCTGGTATCCATTTTTAGGTAACACCTATAAGTGATATGATATGATATGTGTCTTTCACTTTCTGACTTACTACAAGTCACGTGATTACTTCTAGACTCATCTACGGTGCTGCAAATGGCATTGGGTCCTTTTTTTCCTTGGCATCTCTTCTGCCTTAGCGGGGTCCATTTTCAACAATGTGATTCCCTGAGGGTTGTGGATTAGCTGACCTGGGCAGCCTTACCCTGCCGGCCCGCCCTCCCCAGGTGTGCCTCGTTGAGGTCAATATAAACAGAGCTCCAGGCAGCAATAGCCCCTGAAGCTGTGCCTGACTCCATATTCTCTGCCCCGTCAGCAGTCTCGGGGCTGTGCTGGTGGGAGGGAGTGAGGGGCCACAGCTTTGTGGGTGGTCCGGTGTGAGTGGGGTTCTGCTGGCCTTTCTGCAGGAGTTGCCAGGCTGCCGCCTGTAAAGAAGAGGATGTGTCACCCATACCTTCCGCTGGAATTTCTCTCCGGACAGAGGTGAGGAAGGAAAAAAGCAGTGGGGGCCGGGACAGGAGGGGTATCTCAGGCAGGGCAATGGAAAGCTTCTGGAAGAGCGCCAGGGTCCAGGACCACCCTGGCTGGCCTGCAGGCACCAAGTTGGCCTGCGTGCTGTCGCTGGTGTGGCTCCACGGTCCTTCCTCTAGGCTTTCAAGCCCTTGTACATATTCAGGTGTTTTACCTGGAAAGGGTGGGGACAGTTCAGCAGCAGCTGGCCTGGGGCTCAGCTCACGTTTACTCACAGATGCCTCGGCACGGTCCCCCAGCTTTGCAATGAGGACGCTCCTTGCGTGGGGGGTGGGTTGCTGGCTGTATGGGAGATGGTTCCCCACCTCTGACCAATTTCAGAATTGTTGACCGCTGGAGCAAGTGCCGTGATAGGGTTTTCCTCTGTATAACTCGTGGGTTCACTTTTTTTTTCTTTTATCGTTCAAGTTAGATTTTATTCCTCTTTTATGTATTTATAGATATAAGCATGGAAATAATTCATTCCTATAAATACATCTGTGTGACAGGAAGAACTTTTTTCTGTTTTATTTTTAAATTTTATTTTTTTAAATTTTGAAATTTAATTTTATTTATTTTTTTATACAGCACGTTATTATTAGTTATGTATTTTATGCATATACATGTATACAGGTCAATCCCAAACTCCCAACTCATCCCACTACCACCACCCCATGGCTTCCCACACTTGGTGTCCATACGTTTGTTCTCTACCTCTGTGTCTCTATTTCTTCCCTGCAAACCAGTTCATCTGTACCATTTTTTTAGGTTCCACATATATGCATTAATATACAATATTTGTTTTCCTCTTTCTGACTTACTTCATTCTGTATGACAGTCTCTCGATCCATCGATGTCTCCAGAAATGACCCAGTTTCATTCCTTTTTATGGCCGAGTAATATTCCATTTCATATATGTACCACATCTTTATCCATTCTTCTGTCTGAGGGCATTTAGGTTGCTTCCATTACCTGGCTATTGTAAATAGTGCTGCAATGAACATTGTGGTGAATGTGCCCTTTTGAAATACGGTTTTCTCTGGGTATATGCCCAGAAGTGGGATTGCTGGATCAGATGGTAATTCTATTTCTAAATTTTTTAAGGAAACTCCATACTGTTCTCCATAGGGACTGTATCAATTTACATTCCCACCAATAGTGGAAGGGGGCTCCTTTTGTCCACACCCTCCCCAGAATTGGTTGTTTGTAGATTTCCTGATGATGCCGATTCTAACAGGTGTGAGGTGATACCTCATTGTAGTTTTGATTTGCATTTCTCTAATAATTAGTGCTGTTGAGCAGCTTTTCATGTGCGTCTTGGCCATCTCTGTGTCTCCTTTGAAGAAACGTCTCTTTAGATCTTCTGCCCATTTTTGTATTGGGTTGTTTGTTTTTTTAATATTAAGCTGCATGAGCTGTTTATATATACTGGAGATTAAACCTCTGTCCATTGATTCGTCTGCAACGATTTTCGCCCATTCTGAGGGATGCCTTTTTCCATTCCCGTGTTTTTTAAGAAAAAAGGAAAGAAAGGAAAAGAAGCAGAACACTAATGTGCGTAAAATATGCCTTTTGAAACGGTCGTTTTGAAATATGGACGTCCTTTGAATTTTTTGGTCGATATGTGACCCCAGGATTTGTTTTCAGGGCAGGTGTCATTTATAGGCCTGCAATGATTTTGAATATCAACTGACCATTAGCGCTGGGATTAAAGCTGCTGTTGTGTGAATCGGCCACAAGGTGGCAGCAGTTCACCCTTACCAAATCTGGTTACTAGGGCAAGAGAGCCTCAGTGGAAGTGGTGTTCTAGATTGGAGTTTAGAATGGAATGTGCCAGGAGAAAGCCCCTCACGTTTGTCTCACTACTTCTTGTTCGTGTTTTTAATTTAATTTTTTATTTTTTATTACAGCAAGTTTGATTACAATGTTTGGCTTGTTGTAGGTGTGGAAGATGTGGTTCTTTTACACATATACAGATGACTGTTCTTCCTGGGATCCTTTTCCCATGTACGTTATGACAGAATGTTGAGTAGTCCTCTCTTGGTATTCTGTAGGTCTTTGGTGATTATATATGTCACCTGTGTTTGTATATGTCTGTTAACCCCAATATCGTAATGAAACCAATCCTCACACCTTTCCATTGGTGAACCATAAGTTTGTTTAATGAATCTGTGATTGCCCTTCTCCGTGGAAATATCTGCCCTGGTATCCATTTTTAGGTGACACCTATAAGTGATATGATATGATATGTGTCTTTCACTTTCTGACTTACTACAAGTCACGTGATTACTTCTAGACTCATCTACGGTGCTGCAAATGGCATTGTGTCCGTTTTTTCCTTGGCATCTCTTCTGCCTTAGCGGGGTCCATTTTCAACAATGTGATTCCCTGAGGGTTGTGGATTAGCTGACCTGGGCAGCCTTACCCTGCCGGCCCGCCCTCCCCAGGTGTGCCTCGTTGAGGTCAATATAAACAGAGCTCCAGGCAGCAATAGCCCCTGAAGCTGTGCCTGACTCCATATTCTCTGCCCCGTCAGCAGTCTCGGGGCTGTGCTGGTGGGAGGGAGTGAGGGGCCACAGCTTTGTGGGTGGCCCGGTGTGAGTGGGGTTCTGCTGGCCTTTCTGCAGGAGTTGCCAGGCTGCCGCCTGTAAAGAAGAGGATGTGTCACCCATACCTTCCGCTGGAATTTCTCTCCGGACAGAGGTGAGGAAGGAAAAAAGCAGTGGGGGCCGGGACAGGAGGGGTATCTCAGGCAGGGCAATGGAAAGCTTCTGGAAGAGCGCCAGGGTCCAGGACCACCCTGGCTGGCCTGCAGGCACCAAGTTGGCCTGCGTGCTGTCGCTGGTGTGGCTCCACGGTCCTTCCTCTAGGCTTTCAAGCCCTTGTACATATTCAGGTGTTTTACCTGGAAAGGGTGGGGACAGTTCAGCAGCAGCTGGCCTGGGGCTCAGCTCACGTTTACTCACAGATGCCTCGGCACGGTCCCCCAGCTTTGCAATGAGGACGCTCCTTGCGTGGGGGGTGGGTTGCTGGCTGTATGGGAGATGGTTCCCCACCTCTGACCAATTTCAGAATTGTTGACCGCTGGAGCAAGTGCCGTGATAGGGTTTTCCTCTGTATAACTCGTGGGTTCACTTTTTTTTTCTTTTATCGTTCAAGTTAGATTTTATTCCTCTTTTATGTATTTATAGATATAAGCATGGAAATAATTCATTCCTATAAATACATCTGTGTGACGGGAAGAACTTTTTTCTGTTTTATTTTTAAATTTTATTTTTTTAAATTTTGAAATTTAATTTTATTTATTTTTTTATACAGCACGTTATTATTAGTTATGTATTTTATGCATATACATGTATACAGGTCAATCCCAAACTCCCAACTCATCCCACCACCACCACCCCATGGTTTCCCACACTTGGTGTCCATACGTTTGTTCTCTACCTCTGTGTCTCTATTTCTTCCCTGCAAACCAGTTCATCTGTACCATTTTTTTAGGTTCCACATATATGCATTAATATACAATATTTGTTTTCCTCTTTGTGACTTACTTCATTCTGTATGACAGTCTCTCGATCCATCGATGTCTCTTCAAATGACCCAGTTCCATTCCTTTTTATGGCCGAGTAATATTGCATTTCATATATGTACCACATCTTTATCCAGTCATCTGTCTGTGGGCATTTAGGTTGCTTCCATTACCTGGCTATTGTAAATAGTGCTGCAATGAACATTGTGGTGAATGTGCCCTTTTGAAATTCGGTTTTCTCTGGGTATATGCCCAGAAGTGGTATTGCTGGATCAGATGGTAATTCTATTTCTAATTTTTTTAAGGAAACTCCATACTGTTCTCCATAGGGACTGTATCAATTTACATTCCCACCAATAGTGGAAGGGGCCTACTTTTGTCCACACCCTCCCCAGAATTGGTTGTTTGTAGATTTCCTGATGATGCCGATTCTAACAGGTGTGAGGTGATACCTCATTGTAGTTTTGATTTGCATTTCTCTAATAATTAGTGCTGTTGAGCAGCTTTTCATGTGCGTCTTGGCCATCTCTGTGTCTCCTTTGAAGAAACGTCTCTTTAGATCTTCTGCCCATTTTTGTATTGGGTTGTTTGTTTTTTTAATATTAAGCTGCATGAACTGTTTATATATATTGGAGATTAAACCTCTGTCCATTGATTCGTCTGCAACGATTTTCGCCCATTCTGAGGGATGCCTTTTTCCATTCCCGTGTTTTTTAACAAAAAAGGAAAGAAAGGAAAAGAAGCAGAACACTAATGTGCGTAAAATATGCCTTTTGAAACGGTCGTTTTGAAATATGGACGTCCTTTGAATTTTTTGGTCGATATGTGACCCCAGGATTTGTTTTCAGGGCAGGTGTCATTTACAGGCCTGCAATGATTTTGAATATCAACTGACCATTAGCGCTGGGATTAAAGCTGCTGTTGTGTGAAACGGCCACAAGGTGGCAGCAGTTCACCCTTACCAAATCTGGTTACTGGGGCAAGAGAGCCTCAGTGGAAGTGGTGTTCTAGATTGGAGTTTAGAATGGAATGTGCCAGGAGAAAGCCCCTCACGTTTGTCTCACTACTTCTTGTTCGTGTTTTTAATTTAATTTTTTATTTTTTATTACAGCAAGTTTGATTACAATGTTTGGCTTGTTGTAGGTGTGGAAGATGTGGTTCTTTTACACATATACAGATGACTGTTCTTCCTGGGATCCTTTTCCCATGTACGTTATGACAGAATGTTGAGTAGTCCTCTCTTGGTATTCTGTAGGTCTTTGGTGATTATATATGTCACCTGTGTTTGTATATGTCTGTTAACCCCGATATCGTAATGAAACCAATCCTCACACCTTTCCATTGGTGAACCATAAGTTTGTTTAATGAATCTGTGATTGCCCTTCTCCGTGGAAATATCTGCCCTGGTATCCATTTTTAGGTAACACCTATAAGTGATATGATATGATATGTGTCTTTCACTTTCTGACTTACTACAAGTCACGTGATTACTTCTAGACTCATCTACGGTGCTGCAAATGGCATTGTGTCCTTTTTTTCCTTGGCATCTCTTCTGCCTTAGCGGGGTCCATTTTCAACAATGTGATTCCCTGAGGGTTGTGGATTAGCTGACCTGGGCAGCCTTACCCTGCCGGCCCGCCCTCCCCAGGTGTGCCTCGTTGAGGTCAATATAAACAGAGCTCCAGGCAGCAATAGCCCCTGAAGCTGTGCCTGACTCCATATTCTCTGCCCCGTCAGCAGTCTCGGGGCTGTGCTGGTGGGAGGGAGTGAGGGGCCACAGCTTTGTGGGTGGTCCGGTGTGAGTGGGGTTCTGCTGGCCTTTCTGCAGGAGTTGCCAGGCTGCCGCCTGTAAAGAAGAGGATGTGTCACCCATACCTTCCGCTGGAATTTCTCTCCGGACAGAGGTGAGGAAGGAAAAAAGCAGTGGGGGCCGGGACAGGAGGGGTATCTCAGGCAGGGCAATGGAAAGCTTCTGGAAGAGCGCCAGGGTCCAGGACCACCCTGGCTGGCCTGCAGGCACCAAGTTGGCCTGCGTGCTGTCGCTGGTGTGGCTCCACGGTCCTTCCTCTAGGCTTTCAAGCCCTTGTACATATTCAGGTGTTTTACCTGGAAAGGGTGGGGACAGTTCAGCAGCAGCTGGCCTGGGGCTCAGCTCACGTTTACTCACAGATGCCTCGGCACGGTCCCCCAGCTTTGCAATGAGGACGCTCCTTGCGTGGGGGGTGGGTTGCTGGCTGTATGGGAGATGGTTCCCCACCTCTGACCAATTTCAGAATTGTTGACCGCTGGAGCAAGTGCCGTGATAGGGTTTTCCTCTGTATAACTCGTGGGTTCACTTTTTTTTTCTTTTATCGTTCAAGTTAGATTTTATTCCTCTTTTATGTATTTATAGATATAAGCATGGAAATAATTCATTCCTATAAATACATCTGTGTGACAGGAAGAACCTTTTTCTGTTTTATTTTTAAATTTTATTTTTTTAAATTTTGAAATTTAATTTTATTTATTTTTTTATACAGCACGTTATTATTAGTTATGTATTTTATGCATATACATGTATACAGGTCAATCCCAAACTCCCAACTCATCCCACTACCACCACCCCATGGCTTCCCACACTTGGTGTCCATACGTTTGTTCTCTACCTCTGTGTCTCTATTTCTTCCCTGCAAACCAGTTCATCTGTACAATTTTTTTAGGTTCCACATATATGCATTAATATACAATATTTGTTTTCCTCTTTCTGACTTACTTCATTCTGTATGACAGTCTCTCGATCCATCGATGTCTCTACAAATGACCCAGTTTCATTCCTTTTTATGGCCGAGTAATATTCCATTTCATATATGTACCACATCTTTATCCATTCTTCTGTCTGAGGGCATTTAGGTTGCTTCCATTACCTGGCTATTGTAAATAGTGCTGCAATGAACATTGTGGTGAATGTGCCCTTTTGAAATACGGTTTTCTCTGGGTATATGCCCAGAAGTGGGATTGCTGGATCAGATGGTAATTCTATTTCTAATTTTTTTAAGGAAACTCCATACTGTTCTCCATAGGGACTGTATCAATTTACATTCCCACCAATAGTGGAAGGGGGCTCCTTTTGTCCACACCCTCCCCAGAATTGGTTGTTTGTAGATTTCCTGATGATGCCGATTCTAACAGGTGTGAGGTGATACCTCATTGTAGTTTTGATTTGCATTTCTCTAATAATTAGTGCTGTTGAGCAGCTTTTCATGTGCGTCTTGGCCATCTCTGTGTCTCCTTTGAAGAAACGTCTCTTTAGATCTTCTGCCCATTTTTGTATTGGGTTGTTTGTTTTTTTAATATTAAGCTGCATGAGCTGTTTATATATACTGGAGATAAAAACTCTGTCCATTGATTCGTCTGCAACGATTTTCGCCCATTCTGAGGGATGCCTTTTTCCATTCCCGTGTTTTTTAAGAAAAAAGGAAAGAAAGGAAAAGAAGCAGAACACTAATGTGCGTAAAATATGCCTTTTGAAACGGTCGTTTTGAAATATGGACGTCCTTTGAATTTTTTGGTCGATATGTGACCCCAGGATTTGTTTTCAGGGCAGGTGTCATTTATAGGCCTGCAATGATTTTGAATATCAACTGACCATTAGCGCTGGGATTAAAGCTGCTGTTGTGTGCATCGGCCACAAGGTGGCAGCAGTTCACCCTTACCAAATCTGGTTACTAGGGCAAGAGAGCCTCAGTGGAAGTGGTGTTCTAGATTGGAGTTTAGAATGGAATGTGCCAGGAGAAAGCCCCTCACGTTTGTCTCACTACTTCTTGTTCGTGTTTTTAATTTAATTTTTTATTTTTTATTACAGCAAGTTTGATTACAATGTTTGGCTTGTTGTAGGTGTGGAAGATGTGGTTCTTTTACACATATACAGATGACTGTTCTTCCTGGGATCCTTTTCCCATGTACGTTATGACAGAATGTTGAGTAGTCCTCTCTTGGTATTCTGTAGGTCTTTGGTGATTATATATGTCACCTGTGTTTGTATATGTCTGTTAACCCCAATATCGTAATGAAACCAATCCTCACACCTTTCCATTGGTGAACCATAAGTTTGTTTAATGAATCTGTGATTGCCCTTCTCCGTGGAAATATCTGCCCTGGTATCCATTTTTAGGTAACACCTATAAGTGATATGATATGATATGTGTCTTTCACTTTCTGACTTACTACAAGTCACGTGATTACTTCTAGACTCATCTACGGTGCTGCAAATGGCATTGTGTCCGTTTTTTCCTTGGCATCTCTTCTGCCTTAGCGGGGTCCATTTTCAACAATGTGATTCCCTGAGGGTTGTGGATTAGCTGACCTGGGCAGCCTTACACTGCCGGCCCGCCCTCCCCAGGTGTGCCTCGTTGAGGTCAATATAAACAGAGCTCCAGGCAGCAATAGCCCCTGAAGCTGTGCCTGACTCCATATTCTCTGCCCCGTCAGCAGTCTCGGGGCTGTGCTGGTGGGAGGGAGTGAGGGGCCACAGCTTTGTGGGTGGCCCGGTGTGAGTGGGGTTCTGCTGGCCTTTCTGCAGGAGTTGCCAGGCTGCCGCCTGTAAAGAAGAGGATGTGTCACCCATACCTTCCGCTGGAATTTCTCTCCGGACAGAGGTGAGGAAGGAAAAAAGCAGTGGGGGCCGGGACAGGAGGGGTATCTCAGGCAGGGCAATGGAAAGCTTCTGGAAGAGCGCCAGGGTCCAGGACCACCCTGGCTGGCCTGCAGGCACCAAGTTGGCCTGCGTGCTGTCGCTGGTGTGGCTCCACGGTCCTTCCTCTAGGCTTTCAAGCCCTTGTACATATTCAGGTGTTTTACCTGGAAAGGGTGGGGACAGTTCAGCAGCAGCTGGCCTGGGGCTCAGCTCACGTTTACTCACAGATGCCTCGGCACGGTCCCCCAGCTTTGCAATGAGGACGCTCCTTGCGTGGGGGGTGGGTTGCTGGCTGTATGGGAGATGGTTCCCCACCTCTGACCAATTTCAGAATTGTTGACCGCTGGAGCAAGTGCCGTGATAGGGTTTTCCTCTGTATAACTCGTGGGTTCACTTTTTTTTTCTTTTATCGTTCAAGTTAGATTTTATTCCTCTTTTATGTATTTATAGATATAAGCATGGAAATAATTCATTCCTATAAATACATCTGTGTGACGGGAAGAACTTTTTTCTGTTTTATTTTTAAATTTTATTTTTTTAAATTTTGAAATTTAATTTTATTTATTTTTTTATACAGCATGTTATTATTAGTTATGTATTTTATGCATATACATGTATACAGGTCAATCCCAAACTCCCAACTCATCCCACCACCACCACCCCATGGTTTCCCACACTTGGTGTCCATACGTTTGTTCTCTACCTCTGTGTCTCTATTTCTTCCCTGCAAACCAGTTCATCTGTACCATTTTTTTAGGTTCCACATATATGCATTAATATACAATATTTGTTTTCCTCTTTGTGACTTACTTCATTCTGTATGACAGTCTCTCGATCCATCGATGTCTCTTCAAATGACCCAGTTCCATTCCTTTTTATGGCCGAGTAATATTGCATTTCATATATGTACCACATCTTTATCCAGTCATCTGTCTGTGGGCATTTAGGTTGCTTCCATTACCTGGCTATTGTAAATAGTGCTGCAATGAACATTGTGGTGAATGTGCCCTTTTGAAATTCGGTTTTCTCTGGGTATATGCCCAGAAGTGGTATTGCTGGATCAGATGGTAATTCTATTTCTAATTTTTTTAAGGAAACTCCATACTGTTCTCCATAGGGACTGTATCAATTTACATTCCCACCAATAGTGGAAGGGGCCTCCTTTTGTCCACACCCTCCCCAGAATTGGTTGTTTGTAGATTTCCTGATGATGCCGATTCTAACAGGTGTGAGGTGATACCTCATTGTAGTTTTGATTTGCATTTCTCTAATAATTAGTGCTGTTGAGCAGCTTTACATGTGCGTCTTGGCCATCTCTGTGTCTCCTTTGAAGAAACGTCTCTTTAGATCTTCTGCCCATTTTTGTATTGGGTTGTTTGTTTTTTTAATATTAAGCTGCATGAACTGTTTATATATATTGGAGATTAAACCTCTGTCCATTGATTCGTCTGCAACGATTTTCGCCCATTCTGAGGGATGCCTTTTTCCATTCCCGTGTTTTTTAACAAAAAAGGAAAGAAAGGAAAAGAAGCAGAACACTAATGTGCGTAAAATATGCCTTTTGAAACGGTCGTTTTGAAATATGGACGTCCTTTGAATTTTTTGGTCGATATGTGACCCCAGGATTTGTTTTCAGGGCAGGTGTCATTTACAGGCCTGCAATGATTTTGAATATCAACTGACCATTAGCGCTGGGATTAAAGCTGCTGTTGTGTGAAACGGCCACAAGGTGGCAGCAGTTCACCCTTACCAAATCTGGTTACTAGGGCAAGAGAGCCTCAGTGGAAGTGGTGTTCTAGATTGGAGTTTAGAATGGAATGTGCCAGGAGAAAGCCCCTCACGTTTGTCTCACTACTTCTTGTTCGTGTTTTTAATTTAATTTTTTATTTTTTATTACAGCAAGTTTGATTACAATGTTTGGCTTGTTGTAGGTGTGGAAGATGTGGTTCTTTTACACATATACAGATGACTGTTCTTCCTGGGATCCTTTTCCCATGTACGTTATGACAGCATGTTGAGTAGTCCTCTCTTGGTATTCTGTAGGTCTTTGGTGATTATATATGTCACCTGTGTTTGTATATGTCTGTTAACCCCGATATCGTAATGAAACCAATCCTCACACCTTTCCATTGGTGAACCATAAGTTTGTTTAATGAATCTGTGATTGCCCTTCTCCGTGGAAATATCTGCCCTGGTATCCATTTTTAGGTAACACCTATAAGTGGTATGATATGATATGTGTCTTTCACTTTCTGACTTACTACAAGTCACGTGATTACTTCTAGACTCATCTACGGTGCTGCAAATGGCATTGTGTCCTTTTTTTCCTTGGCATCTCTTCTGCCTTAGCGGGGTCCATTTTCAACAATGTGATTCCCTGAGGGTTGTGGATTAGCTGACCTGGGCAGCCTTACCCTGCCGGCCCGCCCTCCCCAGGTGTGCCTCGTTGAGGTCAATATAAACAGAGCTCCAGGCAGCAATAGCCCCTGAAGCTGTGCCTGACTCCATATTCTCTGCCCCGTCAGCAGTCTCGGGGCTGTGCTGGTGGGAGGGAGTGAGGGGCCACAGCTTTGTGGGTGGTCCGGTGTGAGTGGGGTTCTGCTGGCCTTTCTGCAGGAGTTGCCAGGCTGCCGCCTGTAAAGAAGAGGATGTGTCACCCATACCTTCCGCTGGAATTTCTCTCCGGACAGAGGTGAGGAAGGAAAAAAGCAGTGGGGGCCGGGACAGGAGGGGTATCTCAGGCAGGGCAATGGAAAGCTTCTGGAAGAGCGCCAGGGTCCAGGACCACCCTGGCTGGCCTGCAGGCACCAAGTTGGCCTGCGTGCTGTCGCTGGTGTGGCTCCACGGTCCTTCCTCTAGGCTTTCAAGCCCTTGTACATATTCAGGTGTTTTACCTGGAAAGGGTGGGGACAGTTCAGCAGCAGCTGGCCTGGGGCTCAGCTCACGTTTACTCACAGATGCCTCGGCACGGTCCCCCAGCTTTGCAATGAGGACGCTCCTTGCGTGGGGGGTGGGTTGCTGGCTGTATGGGAGATGGTTCCCCACCTCTGACCAATTTCAGAATTGTTGACCGCTGGAGCAAGTGCCGTGATAGGGTTTTCCTCTGTATAACTCGTGGGTTCACTTTTTTTTTCTTTTATCGTTCAAGTTAGATTTTATTCCTCTTTTATGTATTTATAGATATAAGCATGGAAATAATTCATTCCTATAAATACATCTGTGTGACAGGAAGAACTTTTTTCTGTTTTATTTTTAAATTTTATTTTTTTAAATTTTGAAATTTAATTTTATTTATTTTTTTTATACAGCACGTTATTATTAGTTATGTATTTTATGCATATACATGTATACAGGTCAATCCCAAACTCCCAACTCATCCCACCACCACCACCCCATGGCTTCCCACACTTGGTGTCCATACGTTTGTTCTCTACCTCTGTGTCTCTATTTCTTCCCTGCAAACCAGTTCATCTGTACCATTTTTTTAGTTTCCACATATATGCATTAATATACAATATTTGTTTTCCTCTTTGTGACTTACTTCATTCTGTATGACAGTCTCTCGATCCATCGATGTCTCTTCAAATGACCCAGTTCCATTCCTTTTTATGGCCGAGTAATATTCCATTTCATATATGTACCACATCTTTATCCATTCATCTGTCTGTGGGCATTTAGGTTGCTTCCATTACCTGGCTATTGTAAATAGTGCTGCAATGAACATTGTGGTGAATGTGCCCTTTTGAAATTCGGTTTTCTCTGGGTATATGCCCAGAAGTGGGATTGCTGTATCAGATGGTAATTCTATTTCTAATTTTTTTAAGGAAACTCCATACTGTTCTCCATAGGGACTGTATCAATTTACATTCCCACCAATAGTGGAAGGGGCCTCCTTTTGTCCACACCCTCCCCAGAATTGGTTGTTTGTAGATTTCCTGATGATGCCGATTCTAACAGGTGTGAGGTGATACCTCATTGTAGTTTTGATTTGCATTTCTCTAATAATTAGTGCTGTTGAGCAGCTTTTCATGTGCGTCTTGGCCATCTCTGTGTCTCCTTTGAAGAAACGTCTCTTTAGATCTTCTGCCCATTTTTGTATTGGGTTGTTTGTTTTTTTAATATTAAGCTGCATGAACTGTTTATATATATTGGAGATTAAACCTCTGTCCATTGATTCGTCTGCAACGATTTTCGCCCATTCTGAGGGATGCCTTTTTCCATTCCCGTGTTTTTTAACAAAAAAGGAAAGAAAGGAAAAGAAGCAGAACACTAATGTGCGTAAAATATGCCTTTTGAAACGGTCGTTTTGAAATATGGACGTCCTTTGAATTTTTTGGTCGATATGTGACCCCAGGATTTGTTTTCAGGGCAGGTGTCATTTACAGGCCTGCAATGATTTTGAATATCAACTGACCATTAGCGCTGGGATTAAAGCTGCTGTTGTGTGAAACGGCCACAAGGTGGCAGCAGTTCACCCTTACCAAATCTGGTTACTAGGGCAAGAGAGCCTCAGTGGAAGTGGTGTTCTAGATTGGAGTTTAGAATGGAATGTGCCAGGAGAAAGCCCCTCACGTTTGTCTCACTACTTCTTGTTCGTGTTTTTAATTTAATTTTTTATTTTTTATTACAGCAAGTTTGATTACAATGTTTGGCTTGTTGTAGGTGTGGAAGATGTGGTTCTTTTACACATATACAGATGACTGTTCTTCCTGGGATCCTTTTCCCATGTACGTTATGACAGAATGTTGAGTAGTCCTCTCTTGGTATTCTGTAGGTCTTTGGTGATTATATATGTCACCTGTGTTTGTATATGTCTGTTAACCCCGATATCGTAATGAAACCAATCCTCACACCTTTCCATTGGTGAACCATAAGTTTGTTTAATGAATCTGTGATTGCCCTTCTCCGTGGAAATATCTGCCCTGGTATCCATTTTTAGGTAACACCTATAAGTGATATGATATGATATGTGTCTTTCACTTTCTGACTTACTACAAGTCACGTGATTACTTCTAGACTCATCTACGGTGCTGCAAATGGCATTGGGTCCTTTTTTTCCTTGGCATCTCTTCTGCCTTAGCGGGGTCCATTTTCAACAATGTGATTCCCTGAGGGTTGTGGATTAGCTGACCTGGGCAGCCTTACCCTGCCGGCCCGCCCTCCCCAGGTGTGCCTCGTTGAGGTCAATATAAACAGAGCTCCAGGCAGCAATAGCCCCTGAAGCTGTGCCTGACTCCATATTCTCTGCCCCGTCAGCAGTCTCGGGGCTGTGCTGGTGGGAGGGAGTGAGGGGCCACAGCTTTGTGGGTGGTCCGGTGTGAGTGGGGTTCTGCTGGCCTTTCTGCAGGAGTTGCCAGGCTGCCGCCTGTAAAGAAGAGGATGTGTCACCCATACCTTCCGCTGGAATTTCTCTCCGGACAGAGGTGAGGAAGGAAAAAAGCAGTGGGGGCCGGGACAGGAGGGGTATCTCAGGCAGGGCAATGGAAAGCTTCTGGAAGAGCGCCAGGGTCCAGGACCACCCTGGCTGGCCTGCAGGCACCAAGTTGGCCTGCGTGCTGTCGCTGGTGTGGCTCCACGGTCCTTCCTCTAGGCTTTCAAGCCCTTGTACATATTCAGGTGTTTTACCTGGAAAGGGTGGGGACAGTTCAGCAGCAGCTGGCCTGGGGCTCAGCTCACGTTTACTCACAGATGCCTCGGCACGGTCCCCCAGCTTTGCAATGAGGACGCTCCTTGCGTGGGGGGTGGGTTGCTGGCTGTATGGGAGATGGTTCCCCACCTCTGACCAATTTCAGAATTGTTGACCGCTGGAGCAAGTGCCGTGATAGGGTTTTCCTCTGTATAACTCGTGGGTTCACTTTTTTTTTCTTTTATCGTTCAAGTTAGATTTTATTCCTCTTTTATGTATTTATAGATATAAGCATGGAAATCATTCATTCCTATAAATACATCTGTGTGACGGGAAGAACTTTTTTCTGTTTTATTTTTAAATTTTATTTTTTTAAATTTTGAAATTTAATATTATTTATTTTTTTATACAGCATGTTATTATTAGTTATGTATTTTATGCATATACATGTATACAGGTCAATCCCAAACTCCCAACTCATCCCACCACCACCACCCCATGGTTTCCCACACTTGGTGTCCATACGTTTGTTCTCTACCTCTGTGTCTCTATTTCTTCCCTGCAAACCAGTTCATCTGTACCATTTTTTTAGGTTCCACATATATGCATTAATATACAATATTTGTTTTCCTCTTTGTGACTTACTTCATTCTGTATGACAGTCTCTCGATCCATCGATGTCTCTTCAAATGACCCAGTTCCATTCCTTTTTATGGCCGAGTAATATTGCATTTCATATATGTACCACATCTTTATCCAGTCATCTGTCTGTGGGCATTTAGGTTGCTTCCATTACCTGGCTATTGTAAATAGTGCTGCAATGAACATTGTGGTGAATGTGCCCTTTTGAAATTCGGTTTTCTCTGGGTATATGCCCAGAAGTGGTATTGCTGGATCAGATGGTAATTCTATTTCTAATTTTTTTAAGGAAACTCCATACTGTTCTCCATAGGGACTGTATCAATTTACATTCCCACCAATAGTGGAAGGGGCCTCCTTTTGTCCACACCCTCCCCAGAATTGGTTGTTTGTAGATTTCCTGATGATGCCGATTCTAACAGGTGTGAGGTGATACCTCATTGTAGTTTTGATTTGCATTTCTCTAATAATTAGTGCTGTTGAGCAGCTTTACATGTGCGTCTTGGCCATCTCTGTGTCTCCTTTGAAGAAACGTCTCTTTAGATCTTCTGCCCATTTTTGTATTGGGTTGTTTGTTTTTTTAATATTAAGCTGCATGAACTGTTTATATATATTGGAGATTAAACCTCTGTCCATTGATTCGTCTGCAACGATTTTCGCCCATTCTGAGGGATGCCTTTTTCCATTCCCGTGTTTTTTAACAAAAAAGGAAAGAAAGGAAAAGAAGCAGAACACTAATGTGCGTAAAATATGCCTTTTGAAACGGTCGTTTTGAAATATGGACGTCCTTTGAATTTTTTGGTCGATATGTGACCCCAGGATTTGTTTTCAGGGCAGGTGTCATTTATAGGCCTGCAATGATTTTGAATATCAACTGACCATTAGCGCTGGGATTAAAGCTGCTGTTGTGTGAAACGGCCACAAGGTGGCAGCAGTTCACCCTTACCAAATCTGGTTACTAGGGCAAGAGAGCCTCAGTGGAAGTGGTGTTCTAGATTGGAGTTTAGAATGGAATGTGCCAGGAGAAAGCCCCTCACGTTTGTCTCACTACTTCTTGTTCGTGTTTTTAATTTAATTTTTTATTTTTTATTACAGCAAGTTTGATTACAATGTTTGGCTTGTTGTAGGTGTGGAAGATGTGGTTCTTTTACACATATACAGATGACTGTTCTTCCTGGGATCCTTTTCCCATGTACGTTATGACAGCATGTTGAGTAGTCCTCTCTTGGTATTCTGTAGGTCTTTGGTGATTATATATGTCACCTGTGTTTGTATATGTCTGTTAACCCCGATATCGTAATGAAACCAATCCTCACACCTTTCCATTGGTGAACCATAAGTTTGTTTAATGAATCTGTGATTGCCCTTCTCCGTGGAAATATCTGCCCTGGTATCCATTTTTAGGTAACACCTATAAGTGATATGATATGATATGTGTCTTTCACTTTCTGACTTACTACAAGTCACGTGATTACTTCTAGACTCATCTACGGTGCTGCAAATGGCATTGTGTCCTTTTTTTCCTTGGCATCTCTTCTGCCTTAGCGGGGTCCATTTTCAACAATGTGATTCCCTGAGGGTTGTGGATTAGCTGACCTGGGCAGCCTTACCCTGCCGGCCCGCCCTCCCCAGGTGTGCCTCGTTGAGGTCAATATAAACAGAGCTCCAGGCAGCAATAGCCCCTGAAGCTGTGCCTGACTCCATATTCTCTGCCCCGTCAGCAGTCTCGGGGCTGTGCTGGTGGGAGGGAGTGAGGGGCCACAGCTTTGTGGGTGGTCCGGTGTGAGTGGGGTTCTGCTGGCCTTTCTGCAGGAGTTGCCAGGCTGCCGCCTGTAAAGAAGAGGATGTGTCACCCATACCTTCCGCTGGAATTTCTCTCCGGACAGAGGTGAGGAAGGAAAAAAGCAGTGGGGGCCGGGACAGGAGGGGTATCTCAGGCAGGGCAATGGAAAGCTTCTGGAAGAGCGCCAGGGTCCAGGACCACCCTGGCTGGCCTGCAGGCACCAAGTTGGCCTGCGTGCTGTCGCTGGTGTGGCTCCACGGTCCTTCCTCTAGGCTTTCAAGCCCTTGTACATATTCAGGTGTTTTACCTGGAAAGGGTGGGGACAGTTCAGCAGCAGCTGGCCTGGGGCTCAGCTCACGTTTACTCACAGATGCCTCGGCACGGTCCCCCAGCTTTGCAATGAGGACGCTCCTTGCGTGGGGGGTGGGTTGCTGGCTGTATGGGAGATGGTTCCCCACCTCTGACCAATTTCAGAATTGTTGACCGCTGGAGCAAGTGCCGTGATAGGGTTTTCCTCTGTATAACTCGTGGGTTCACTTTTTTTTTCTTTTATCGTTCAAGTTAGATTTTATTCCTCTTTTATGTATTTATAGATATAAGCATGGAAATCATTCATTCCTATAAATACATCTGTGTGACGGGAAGAACTTTTTTCTGTTTTATTTTTAAATTTTATTTTTTTAAATTTTGAAATTTAATATTATTTATTTTTTTATACAGCACGTTATTATTAGTTATGTATTTTATGCATATACATGTATACAGGTCAATCCCAAACTCCCAACTCATCCCACCACCACCACCCCATGGCTTCCCACACTTGGTGTCCATACGTTTGTTCTCTACCTCTGTGTCTCTATTTCTTCCCTGCAAACCAGTTCATCTGTACCATTTTTTTAGGTTCCACATATATGCATTAATATACAATATTTGTTTTCCTCTTTGTGACTTACTTCATTCTGTATGACAGTCTCTCGATCCATCGATGTCTCTTCAAATGACCCAGTTCCATTCCTTTTTATGGCCGAGTAATATTGCATTTCATATATGTACCACATCTTTATCCAGTCATCTGTCTGTGGGCATTTAGGTTGCTTCCATTACCTGGCTATTGTAAATAGTGCTGCAATGAACATTGTGGTGAATGTGCCCTTTTGAAATTCGGTTTTCTCTGGGTATATGCCCAGAAGTGGGATTGCTGGATCAGATGGTAATTCTATTTCTAATTTTTTTAAGGAAACTCCATACTGTTCTCCATAGGGACTGTATCAATTTACATTCCCACCAATAGTGGAAGGGGCCTCCTTTTGTCCACACCCTCCCCAGAATTGGTTGTTTGTAGATTTCCTGATGATGCCGATTCTAACAGGTGTGAGGTGATACCTCATTGTAGTTTTGATTTGCATTTCTCTAATAATTAGTGCTGTTGAGCAGCTTTTCATGTGCGTCTTGGCCATCTCTGTGTCTCCTTTGAAGAAACGTCTCTTTAGATCTTCTGCCCATTTTTGTATTGGGTTGTTTGTTTTTTTAATATTAAGCTGCATGAACTGTTTATATATATTGGAGATTAAACCTCTGTCCATTGATTCGTCTGCAACGATTTTCGCCCATTCTGAGGGATGCCTTTTTCCATTCCCGTGTTTTTTAACAAAAAAGGAAAGAAAGGAAAAGAAGCAGAACACTAATGTGCGTAAAATATGCCTTTTGAAACGGTCGTTTTGAAATATGGACGTCCTTTGAATTTTTTGGTCGATATGTGACCCCAGGATTTGTTTTCAGGGCAGGTGTCATTTACAGGCCTGCAATGATTTTGAATATCAACTGACCATTAGCGCTGGGATTAAAGCTGCTGTTGTGTGAAACGGCCACAAGGTGGCAGCAGTTCACCCTTACCAAATCTGGTTACTAGGGCAAGAGAGCCTCAGTGGAAGTGGTGTTCTAGATTGGAGTTTAGAATGGAATGTGCCAGGAGAAAGCCCCTCACGTTTGTCTCACTACTTCTTGTTCGTGTTTTTAATTTAATTTTTTATTTTTTATTACAGCAAGTTTGATTACAATGTTTGGCTTGTTGTAGGTGTGGAAGATGTGGTTCTTTTACACATATACAGATGACTGTTCTTCCTGGGATCCTTTTCCCATGTACGTTATGACAGAATGTTGAGTAGTCCTCTCTTGGTATTCTGTAGGTCTTTGGTGATTATATATGTCACCTGTGTTTGTATATGTCTGTTAACCCCGATATCGTAATGAAACCAATCCTCACACCTTTCCATTGGTGAACCATAAGTTTGTTTAATGAATCTGTGATTGCCCTTCTCCGTGGAAATATCTGCCCTGGTATCCATTTTTAGGTAACACCTATAAGTGATATGATATGATATGTGTCTTTCACTTTCTGACTTACTACAAGTCACGTGATTACTTCTAGACTCATCTACGGTGCTGCAAATGGCATTGGGTCCTTTTTTTCCTTGGCATCTCTTCTGCCTTAGCGGGGTCCATTTTCAACAATGTGATTCCCTGAGGGTTGTGGATTAGCTGACCTGGGCAGCCTTACCCTGCCGGCCCGCCCTCCCCAGGTGTGCCTCGTTGAGGTCAATATAAACAGAGCTCCAGGCAGCAATAGCCCCTGAAGCTGTGCCTGACTCCATATTCTCTGCCCCGTCAGCAGTCTCGGGGCTGTGCTGGTGGGAGGGAGTGAGGGGCCACAGCTTTGTGGGTGGTCCGGTGTGAGTGGGGTTCTGCTGGCCTTTCTGCAGGAGTTGCCAGGCTGCCGCCTGTAAAGAAGAGGATGTGTCACCCATACCTTCCGCTGGAATTTCTCTCCGGACAGAGGTGAGGAAGGAAAAAAGCAGTGGGGGCCGGGACAGGAGGGGTATCTCAGGCAGGGCAATGGAAAGCTTCTGGAAGAGCGCCAGGGTCCAGGACCACCCTGGCTGGCCTGCAGGCACCAAGTTGGCCTGCGTGCTGTCGCTGGTGTGGCTCCACGGTCCTTCCTCTAGGCTTTCAAGCCCTTGTACATATTCAGGTGTTTTACCTGGAAAGGGTGGGGACAGTTCAGCAGCAGCTGGCCTGGGGCTCAGCTCACGTTTACTCACAGATGCCTCGGCACGGTCCCCCAGCTTTGCAATGAGGACGCTCCTTGCGTGGGGGGTGGGTTGCTGGCTGTATGGGAGATGGTTCCCCACCTCTGACCAATTTCAGAATTGTTGACCGCTGGAGCAAGTGCCGTGATAGGGTTTTCCTCTGTATAACTCGTGGGTTCACTTTTTTTTTCTTTTATCGTTCAAGTTAGATTTTATTCCTCTTTTATGTATTTATAGATATAAGCATGGAAATCATTCATTCCTATAAATACATCTGTGTGACGGGAAGAACTTTTTTCTGTTTTATTTTTAAATTTTATTTTTTTAAATTTTGAAATTTAATATTATTTATTTTTTTATACAGCATGTTATTATTAGTTATGTATTTTATGCATATACATGTATACAGGTCAATCCCAAACTCCCAACTCATCCCACCACCACCACCCCATGGTTTCCCACACTTGGTGTCCATACGTTTGTTCTCTACCTCTGTGTCTCTATTTCTTCCCTGCAAACCAGTTCATCTGTACCATTTTTTTAGGTTCCACATATATGCATTAATATACAATATTTGTTTTCCTCTTTGTGACTTACTTCATTCTGTATGACAGTCTCTCGATCCATCGATGTCTCTTCAAATGACCCAGTTCCATTCCTTTTTATGGCCGAGTAATATTCCATTTCATATATGTACCACATCTTTATCCAGTCATCTGTCTGTGGGCATTTAGGTTGCTTCCATTACCTGGCTATTGTAAATAGTGCTGCAATGAACATTGTGGTGAATGTGCCCTTTTGAAATTCGGTTTTCTCTGGGTATATGCCCAGAAGTGGGATTGCTGGATCAGATGGTAATTCTATTTCTAATTTTTTTAAGGAAACTCCATACTGTTCTCCATAGGGACTGTATCAATTTACATTCCCACCAATAGTGGAAGGGGCCTCCTTTTGTCCACACCCTCCCCAGAATTGGTTGTTTGTAGATTTCCTGATGATGCCGATTCTAACAGGTGTGAGGTGATACCTCATTGTAGTTTTGATTTGCATTTCTCTAATAATTAGTGCTGTTGAGCAGCTTTTCATGTGCGTCTTGGCCATCTCTGTGTCTCCTTTGAAGAAACGTCTCTTTAGATCTTCTGCCCAGTTTTGTATTGGGTTGTTTGTTTTTTTAATATTAAGCTGCATGAACTGTTTATATATATTGGAGATTAAACCTCTGTCCATTGATTCGTCTGCAACGATTTTCGCCCATTCTGAGGGATGCCTTTTTCCATTCCCGTGTTTTTTAACAAAAAAGGAAAGAAAGGAAAAGAAGCAGAACACTAATGTGCGTAAAATATGCCTTTTGAAACGGTCGTTTTGAAATATGGACGTCCTTTGAATTTTTTGGTCGATATGTGACCCCAGGATTTGTTTTCAGGGCAGGTGTCATTTACAGGCCTGCAATGATTTTGAATATCAACTGACCATTAGCGCTGGGATTAAAGCTGCTGTTGTGTGAAACGGCCACAAGGTGGCAGCAGTTCACCCTTACCAAATCTGGTTACTAGGGCAAGAGAGCCTCAGTGGAAGTGGTGTTCTAGATTGGAGTTTAGAATGGAATGTGCCAGGAGAAAGCCCCTCACGTTTGTCTCACTACTTCTTGTTCGTGTTTTTAATTTAATTTTTTATTTTTTATTACAGCAAGTTTGATTACAATGTTTGGCTTGTTGTAGGTGTGGAAGATGTGGTTCTTTTACACATATACAGATGACTGTTCTTCCTGGGATCCTTTTCCCATGTACGTTATGACAGAATGTTGAGTAGTCCTCTCTTGGTATTCTGTAGGTCTTTGGTGATTATATATGTCACCTGTGTTTGTATATGTCTGTTAACCCCGATATCGTAATGAAACCAATCCTCACACCTTTCCATTGGTGAACCATAAGTTTGTTTAATGAATCTGTGATTGCCCTTCTCCGTGGAAATATCTGCCCTGGTATCCATTTTTAGGTAACACCTATAAGTGATATGATATGATATGTGTCTTTCACTTTCTGACTTACTACAAGTCACGTGATTACTTCTAGACTCATCTACGGTGCTGCAAATGGCATTGGGTCCTTTTTTTCCTTGGCATCTCTTCTGCCTTAGCGGGGTCCATTTTCAACAATGTGATTCCCTGAGGGTTGTGGATTAGCTGACCTGGGCAGCCTTACCCTGCCGGCCCGCCCTCCCCAGGTGTGCCTCGTTGAGGTCAATATAAACAGAGCTCCAGGCAGCAATAGCCCCTGAAGCTGTGCCTGACTCCATATTCTCTGCCCCGTCAGCAGTCTCGGGGCTGTGCTGGTGGGAGGGAGTGAGGGGCCACAGCTTTGTGGGTGGTCCGGTGTGAGTGGGGTTCTGCTGGCCTTTCTGCAGGAGTTGCCAGGCTGCCGCCTGTAAAGAAGAGGATGTGTCACCCATACCTTCCGCTGGAATTTCTCTCCGGACAGAGGTGAGGAAGGAAAAAAGCAGTGGGGGCCGGGACAGGAGGGGTATCTCAGGCAGGGCAATGGAAAGCTTCTGGAAGAGCGCCAGGGTCCAGGACCACCCTGGCTGGCCTGCAGGCACCAAGTTGGCCTGCGTGCTGTCGCTGGTGTGGCTCCACGGTCCTTCCTCTAGGCTTTCAAGCCCTTGTACATATTCAGGTGTTTTACCTGGAAAGGGTGGGGACAGTTCAGCAGCAGCTGGCCTGGGGCTCAGCTCACGTTTACTCACAGATGCCTCGGCACGGTCCCCCAGCTTTGCAATGAGGACGCTCCTTGCGTAGGGGGTGGGTTGCTGGCTGTATGGGAGATGGTTCCCCACCTCTGACCAATTTCAGAATTGTTGACCGCTGGAGCAAGTGCCGTGATAGGGTTTTCCTCTGTATAACTCGTGGGTTCACTTTTTTTTTCTTTTATCGTTCAAGTTAGATTTTATTCCTCTTTTATGTATTTATAGATATAAGCATGGAAATAATTCATTCCTATAAATACATCTGTGTGACAGGAAGAACTTTTTTCTGATTTATTTTTAAATTTTATTTTTTTAAATTTTGAAATTTAATTTTATTTATTTTTTTATACAGCACGTTATTATTAGTTATGTATTTTATGCATATACATGTATACAGGTCAATCCCAAACTCCCAACTCATCCCACCACCACCACCCCATGGCTTCCCACACGTGGTGTCCATACGTTTGTTCTCTACCTCTGTGTCTCTATTTCTTCCCTGCAAACCAGTTCATCTGTACCATTTTTTTAGGTTCCACATATATGCATTAATATACAATATTTGTTTTCCTCTTTCTGACTTACTTCATTCTGTATGACAGTCTCTCGATCCATCGATGTCTCCAGAAATGACCCAGTTTCATTCCTTTTTATGGCCGAGTAATATTCCATTTCATATATGTACCACATCTTTATCCATTCTTCTGTCTGAGGGCATTTAGGTTGCTTCCATTACCTGGCTATTGTAAATAGTGCTGCAATGAACATTGTGGTGAATGTGCCCTTTTGAAATACGGTTTTCTCTGGGTATATGCCCAGAAGTGGGATTGCTGGATCAGATGGTAATTCTATTTCTAAATTTTTTAAGGAAACTCCATACTGTTCTCCATAGGGACTGTATCAATTTACATTCCCACCAATAGTGGAAGGGGGCTCCTTTTGTCCACACCCTCCCCAGAATTGGTTATTTGTAGATTTCCTGATGATGCCGATTCTAACAGGTGTGAGGTGATACCTCATTGTAGTTTTGATTTGCATTTCTCTAATAATTAGTGCTGTTGAGCAGCTTTTCATGTGCGTCTTGGCCATCTCTGTGTCTCCTTTGAAGAAACGTCTCTTTAGATCTTCTGCCCATTTTTGTATTGGGTTGTTTGTTTTTTTAATATTAAGCTGCATGAGCTGTTTATATATTCTGGAGATTAAACCTCTGTCCATTGATTCGTCTGCAACGATTTTCGCCCATTCTGAGGGATGCCTTTTTCCATTCCCGTGTTTTTTAACAAAAAAGGAAAGAAAGGAAAAGAAGCAGAACACTAATGTGCGTAAAATATGCCTTTTGAAACGGTCGTTTTGAAATATGGACGTCCTTTGAATTTTTTGGTCGATATGTGACCCCAGGATTTGTTTTCAGGGCAGGTGTCATTTATAGGCCTGCAATGATTTTGAATATCAACTGACCATTAGCGCTGGGATTAAAGCTGCTGTTGTGTGAATCGGCCACAAGGTGGCAGCAGTTCACCCTTACCAAATCTGGTTACTAGGGCAAGAGAGCCTCAGTGGAAGTGGTGTTCTAGATTGGAGTTTAGAATGGAATGTGCCAGGAGAAAGCCCCTCACGTTTGTCTCACTACTTCTTGTTCGTGTTTTTAATTTAATTTTTTATTTTTTATTACAGCAAGTTTGATTACAATGTTTGGCTTGTTGTAGGTGTGGAAGATGTGGTTCTTTTACACATATACAGATGACTGTTCTTCCTGGGATCCTTTTCCCATGTACGTTATGACAGAATGTTGAGTAGTCCTCTCTTGGTATTCTGTAGGTCTTTGGTGATTATATATGTCACCTGTGTTTGTATATGTCTGTTAACCCCAATATCGTAATGAAACCAATCCTCACACCTTTCCATTGGTGAACCATAAGTTTGTTTAATGAATCTGTGATTGCCCTTCTCCGTGGAAATATCTGCCCTGGTATCCATTTTTAGGTAACACCTATAAGTGATATGATATGATATGTGTCTTTCACTTTCTGACTTACTACAAGTCACGTGATTACTTCTAGACTCATCTACGGTGCTGCAAATGGCATTGTGTCCGTTTTTTCCTTGGCATCTCTTCTGCCTTAGCGGGGTCCATTTTCAACAATGTGATTCCCTGAGGGTTGTGGATTAGCTGACCTGGGCAGCCTTACCCTGCCGGCCCGCCCTCCCCAGGTGTGCCTCGTTGAGGTCAATATAAACAGAGCTCCAGGCAGCAATAGCCCCTGAAGCTGTGCCTGACTCCATATTCTCTGCCCCGTCAGCAGTCTCGGGGCTGTGCTGGTGGGAGGGAGTGAGGGGCCACAGCTTTGTGGGTGGCCCGGTGTGAGTGGGGTTCTGCTGGCCTTTCTGCAGGAGTTGCCAGGCTGCCGCCTGTAAAGAAGAGGATGTGTCACCCATACCTTCCGCTGGAATTTCTCTCCGGACAGAGGTGAGGAAGGAAAAAAGCAGTGGGGGCCGGGACAGGAGGGGTATCTCAGGCAGGGCAATGGAAAGCTTCTGGAAGAGCGCCAGGGTCCAGGACCACCCTGGCTGGCCTGCAGGCACCAAGTTGGCCTGCGTGCTGTCGCTGGTGTGGCTCCACGGTCCTTCCTCTAGGCTTTCAAGCCCTTGTACATATTCAGGTGTTTTACCTGGAAAGGGTGGGGACAGTTCAGCAGCAGCTGGCCTGGGGCTCAGCTCACGTTTACTCACAGATGCCTCGGCACGGTCCCCCAGCTTTGCAATGAGGACGCTCCTTGCGTGGGGGGTGGGTTGCTGGCTGTATGGGAGATGGTTCCCCACCTCTGACCAATTTCAGAATTGTTGACCGCTGGAGCAAGTGCCGTGATAGGGTTTTCCTCTGTATAACTCGTGGGTTCACTTTTTTTTTCTTTTATCGTTCAAGTTAGATTTTATTCCTCTTTTATGTATTTATAGATATAAGCATGGAAATCATTCATTCCTATAAATACATCTGTGTGACGGGAAGAACTTTTTTCTGTTTTATTTTTAAATTTTATTTTTTTAAATTTTGAAATTTAATTTTATTTATTTTTTTATACAGCACGTTATTATTAGTTATGTATTTTATGCATATACATGTATACAGGTCA
This sequence comes from Mesoplodon mirus, assembly GCF_964341445.2. Lineage (NCBI taxonomy): Eukaryota > Metazoa > Chordata > Mammalia > Artiodactyla > Ziphiidae > Mesoplodon > Mesoplodon mirus. The sequence goes on from NC_138984.1 coordinate 126,585,140, forward strand.
ATCCCAAACTCCCAACTCATCCCACCACCACCACCCCATGGTTTCCCACACTTGGTGTCCATACGTTTGTTCTCTACCTCTGTGTCTCTATTTCTTCCCTGCAAACCAGTTCATCTGTACCATTTTTTTAGGTTCCACATATATGCATTAATATACAATATTTGTTTTCCTCTTTGTGACTTACTTCATTCTGTATGACAGTCTCTCGATCCATCGATGTCTCTTCAAATGACCCAGTTCCATTCCTTTTTATGGCCGAGTAATATTGCATTTCATATATGTACCACATCTTTATCCAGTCATCTGTCTGTGGGCATTTAGGTTGCTTCCATTACCTGGCTATTGTAAATAGTGCTGCAATGAACATTGTGGTGAATGTGCCCTTTTGAAATTCGGTTTTCTCTGGGTATATGCCCAGAAGTGGTATTGCTGGATCAGATGGTAATTCTATTTCTAATTTTTTTAAGGAAACTCCATACTGTTCTCCATAGGGACTGTATCAATTTACATTCCCACCAATAGTGGAAGGGGGCTCCTTTTGTCCACACCCTCCCCAGAATTGGTTGTTTGTAGATCTCCGGATGATGCCGATTCTAACAGGTGTGAGGTGATACCTCATTGTAGTTTTGATTTGCATTTCTCTAATAATTAGTGCTGTTGAGCAGCTTTTCATGTGCGTCTTGGCCATCTCTGTGTCTCCTTTGAAGAAACGTCTCTTTAGATCTTCTGCCCATTTTTGTATTGGGTTGTTTGTTTTTTTAATATTAAGCTGCATGAACTGTTTATATATATTGGAGATTAAACCTCTGTCCATTGATTCGTCTGCAACGATTTTCGCCCATTCTGAGGGATGCCTTTTTCCATTCCCGTGTTTTTTAACAAAAAAGGAAAGAAAGGAAAAGAAGCAGAACACTAATGTGCGTAAAATATGCCTTTTGAAACGGTCGTTTTGAAATATGGACGTCCTTTGAATTTTTTGGTCGATATGTGACCCCAGGATTTGTTTTCAGGGCAGGTGTCATTTACAGGCCTGCAATGATTTTGAATATCAACTGACCATTAGCGCTGGGATTAAAGCTGCTGTTGTGTGAAACGGCCACAAGGTGGCAGCAGTTCACCCTTACCAAATCTGGTTACTAGGGCAAGAGAGCCTCAGTGGAAGTGGTGTTCTAGATTGGAGTTTAGAATGGAATGTGCCAGGAGAAAGCCCCTCACGTTTGTCTCACTACTTCTTGTTTGTGTTTTTAATTTAATTTTTTATTTTTTATTACAGCAAGTTTGATTACAATGTTTGGCTTGTTGTAGGTGTGGAAGATGTGGTTCTTTTACACATATACAGATGACTGTTCTTCCTGGGATCCTTTTCCCATGTACGTTATGACAGCATGTTGAGTAGTCCTCTCTTGGTATTCTGTAGGTCTTTGGTGATTATATATGTCACCTGTGTTTGTATATGTCTGTTAACCCCGATATCGTAATGAAACCAATCCTCACACCTTTCCATTGGTGAACCATAAGTTTGTTTAATGAATCTGTGATTGCCCTTCTCCGTGGAAATATCTGCCCTGGTATCCATTTTTAGGTAACACCTATAAGTGATATGATATGATATGTGTCTTTCACTTTCTGACTTACTACAAGTCACGTGATTACTTCTAGACTCATCTACGGTGCTGCAAATGGCATTGGGTCCTTTTTTTCCTTGGCATCTCTTCTGCCTTAGCGGGGTCCATTTTCAACAATGTGATTCCCTGAGGGTTGTGGATTAGCTGACCTGGGCAGCCTTACCCTGCCGGCCCGCCCTCCCCAGGTGTGCCTCGTTGAGGTCAATATAAACAGAGCTCCAGGCAGCAATAGCCCCTGAAGCTGTGCCTGACTCCATATTCTCTGCCCCGTCAGCAGTCTCGGGGCTGTGCTGGTGGGAGGGAGTGAGGGGCCACAGCTTTGTGGGTGGTCCGGTGTGAGTGTGGTTCTGCTGGCCTTTCTGCAGGAGTTGCCAGGCTGCCGCCTGTAAAGAAGAGGATGTGTCACCCATACCTTCCGCTGGAATTTCTCTCCGGACATAGGTGAGGAAGGAAAACAGCAGTGGGGGCCGGGACAGGAGGGGTATCTCAGGCAGGGCAATGGAAAGCTTCTGGAAGAGCGCCAGGGTCCAGGACCACCCTGGCTGGCCTGCAGGCACCAAGTTGGCCTGCGTGCTGTCGCTGGTGTGGCTCCACGGTCCTTCCTCTAGGCTTTCAAGCCCTTGTACATATTCAGGTGTTTTACCTGGAAAGGGTGGGGACAGTTCAGCAGCAGCTGGCCTGGGGCTCAGCTCACGTTTACTCACAGATGCCTCGGCACGGTCCCCCAGCTTTGCAATGAGGACGCTCCTTGCGTGGGGGGTGGGTTGCTGGCTGTATGGGAGATGGTTCCCCACCTCTGACCAATTTCAGAATTGTTGACCGCTGGAGCAAGTGCCGTGATAGGGTTTTCCTCTGTATAACTCGTGGGTTCACTTTTTTTTTCTTTTATCGTTCAAGTTAGATTTTATTCCTCTTTTATGTATTTATAGATATAAGCATGGAAATAATTCATTCCTATAAATACATCTGTGTGACAGGAAGAACTTTTTTCTGTTTTATTTTTAAATTTTATTTTTTTAAATTTTTAAATTTAATTTTATTTATTTTTTTTATACAGCACGTTATTATTAGTTATGTATTTTATGCATATACATGTATACAGGTCAATCCCAAACTCCCAACTCATCCCACCACCACCACCCCATGGCTTCCCACACTTGGTGTCCATACGTTTGTTCTCTACCTCTGTGTCTCTATTTCTTCCCTGCAAACCAGTTCATCTGTACCATTTTTTTAGGTTCCACATATATGCATTAATATACAATATTTGTTTTCCTCTTTCTGACTTACTTCATTCTGTATGACAGTCTCTCGATCCATCGATGTCTCCTCAAATGACCCAGTTCCATTCCTTTTTATGGCCGAGTAATATTCCATTTCATATATGTACCACATCTTTATCCATTCATCTGTCTGTGGGCATTTAGGTTGCTTCCATTACCTGGCTATTGTAAATAGTGCTGCAATGAACATTGTGGTGAATGTGCCCTTTTGAAATTCGGTTTTCTCTGGGTATATGCCCAGAAGTGGGATTGCTGGATCAGATGGTAATTCTATTTCTAATTTTTTTAAGGAAACTCCATACTGTTCTCCATAGGGACTGTATCAATTTACATTCCCACCAATAGTGGAAGGGGCCTCCTTTTGTCCACACCCTCCCCAGAATTGGTTGTTTGTAGATTTCCTGATGATGCCGATTCTAACAGGTGTGAGGTGATACCTCATTGTAGTTTTGATTTGCATTTCTCTAATAATTAGTGCTGTTGAGCAGCTTTTCATGTGCGTCTTGGCCATCTCTGTGTCTCCTTTGAAGAAACGTCTCTTTAGATCTTCTGCCCATTTTTGTATTGGGTTGTTTGTTTTTTTAATATTAAGCTGCATGAACTGTTTATATATATTGGAGATTAAACCTCTGTCCATTGATTCGTCTGCAACGATTTTCGCCCATTCTGAGGGATGCCTTTTTCCATTCCCGTGTTTTTTAACAAAAAAGGAAAGAAAGGAAAAGAAGCAGAACACTAATGTGCGTAAAATATGCTTTTTGAAACGGTCGTTTTGAAATATGGACGTCCTTTGAATTTTTTGGTCGATATGTGACCCCAGGATTTGTTTTCAGGGCAGGTGTCATTTACAGGCCTGCAATGATTTTGAATATCAACTGACCATTAGCGCTGGGATTAAAGCTGCTGTTGTGTGAAACGGCCACAAGGTGGCAGCAGTTCACCCTTACCAAATCTGGTTACTAGGGCAAGAGAGCCTCAGTGGAAGTGGTGTTCTAGATTGGAGTTTAGAATGGAATGTGCCAGGAGAAAGCCCCTCACGTTTGTCTCACTACTTCTTGTTCGTGTTTTTAATTTAATTTTTTATTTTTTATTACAGCAAGTTTGATTACAATGTTTGGCTTGTTGTAGGTGTGGAAGATGTGGTTCTTTTACACATATACAGATGACTGTTCTTCCTGGGATCCTTTTCCCATGTACGTTATGACAGAATGTTGAGTAGTCCTCTCTTGGTATTCTGTAGGTCTTTGGTGATTATATATGTCACCTGTGTTTGTATATGTCTGTTAACCCCGATATCGTAATGAAACCAATCCTCACACCTTTCCATTGGTGAACCATAAGTTTGTTTAATGAATCTGTGATTGCCCTTCTCCGTGGAAATATCTGCCCTGGTATCCATTTTTAGGTAACACCTATAAGTGATATGATATGATATGTGTCTTTCACTTTCTGACTTACTACAAGTCACGTGATTACTTCTAGACTCATCTACGGTGCTGCAAATGGCATTGTGTCCTTTTTTTCCTTGGCATCTCTTCTGCCTTAGCGGGGTCCATTTTCAACAATGTGATTCCCTGAGGGTTGTGGATTAGCTGACCTGGGCAGCCTTACCCTGCCGGCCCGCCCTCCCCAGGTGTGCCTCGTTGAGGTCAATATAAACAGAGCTCCAGGCAGCAATAGCCCCTGAAGCTGTGCCTGACTCCATATTCTCTGCCCCGTCAGCAGTCTCGGGGCTGTGCTGGTGGGAGGGAGTGAGGGGCCACAGCTTTGTGGTTGGCCCGGTGTGAGTGGGGTTCTGCTGGCCTTTCTGCAGGAGTTGCCAGGCTGCCGCCTGTAAAGAAGAGGATGTGTCACCCATACCTTCCGCTGGAATTTCTCTCCGGACAGAGGTGAGGAAGGAAAAAAGCAGTGGGGGCCGGGACAGGAGGGGTATCTCAGGCAGGGCAATGGAAAGCTTCTGGAAGAGCGCCAGGGTCCAGGACCACCCTGGCTGGCCTGCAGGCACCAAGTTGGCCTGCGTGCTGTCGCTGGTGTGGCTCCACGGTCCTTCCTCTAGGCTTTCAAGCCCTTGTACATATTCAGGTGTTTTACCTGGAAAGGGTGGGGACAGTTCAGCAGCAGCTGGCCTGGGGCTCAGCTCACGTTTACTCACAGATGCCTCGGCACGGTCCCCCAGCTTTGCAATGAGGACGCTCCTTGCGTGGGGGGTGGGTTGCTGGCTGTATGGGAGATGGTTCCCCACCTCTGACCAATTTCAGAATTGTTGACCGCTGGAGCAAGTGCCGTGATAGGGTTTTCCTCTGTATAACTCGTGGGTTCACTTTTTTTTCTTTTATCGTTCAAGTTAGATTTTATTCCTGTTTTATTTATTTATAGATATAAACATGGAAATAATTCATTCCTATAAATACATCTGTGTGACGGGAAGAAGTTTTTTCTGTTTTATTTTTAAATTTTATTTTTTAAAATTTTGAAATTTAATTTTATTTATTTTTTTATACAGCATGTTATTATTAGTTATGTATTTTATGCATATACATGTATACAGGTCAATCCCAAACTCCCAACTCATCCCACCACCACCACCCCATGGCTTCCCACTCTTGGTGTCCATACGTTTGTTCTCTACCTCTGTGTCTCTATTTCTTCCCTGCAAACCAGTTCATCTGTACCATTTTTTTAGGTTCCACATATATGCATTAATATACAATATTTGTTTTCCTCTTTGTGACTTACTTCATTCTGTATGACAGTCTCTCGATCCATCGATGTCTCTTCAAATGACCCAGTTCCATTCCTTTTTATGGCCGAGTAATATTCCATTTCATATATGTACCACATCTTTATCCATTCATCTGTCTGTGGGCATTTAGGTTGCTTCCATTACCTGGCTATTGTAAATAGTGCTGCAATGAACATTGTGGTGAATGTGCCCTTTTGAAATTCGGTTTTCTCTGGGTATATGCCCAGAAGTGGGATTGCTGGATCAGATGGTAATTCTATTTCTAATTTTTTTAAGGAAACTCCATACTGTTCTCCATAGGGACTGTATCAATTTACATTCCCACCAATAGTGGAAGGGGCCTCCTTTTGTCCACATCCTCCCCAGAATTGGTTGTTTGTAGATTTCCTGATGATGCCAATTCTAACAGGTGTGAGGTGATACCTCATTGTAGTTTTGATTTGCATTTCTCTAATAATTAGTGCTGTTGAGCAGCTTTTCATGTGCGTCTTGGCCATCTCTGTGTCTCCTTTGAAGAAACGTCTCTTTAGATCTTCTGCCCATTTTTGTATTGGGTTGTTTGTTTTTTTAATATTAAGCTGCATGAACTGTTTATATATATTGGAGATTAAACCTCTGTCCATTGATTCGTCTGCAACGATTTTCGCCCATTCTGAGGGATGCCTTTTTCCATTCCCGTGTTTTTTAACAAAAAAGGAAAGAAAGGAAAAGAAGCAGAACACTAATGTGCGTAAAATATGCCTTTTGAAACGGTCGTTTTGAAATATGGACGTCCTTTGAATTTTTTGGTCGATATGTGACCCCAGGATTTGTTTTCAGGGCAGGTGTCATTTACAGGCCTGCAATGATTTTGAATATCAACTGACCATTAGCGCTGGGATTAAAGCTGCTGTTGTGTGAAACGGCCACAAGGTGGCAGCAGTTCACCCTTACCAAATCTGGTTACTAGGGCAAGAGAGCCTCAGTGGAAGTGGTGTTCTAGATTGGAGTTTAGAATGGAATGTGCCAGGAGAAAGCCCCTCACGTTTGTCTCACTACTTCTTGTTCGTGTTTTTAATTTAATTTTTTATTTTTTATTACAGCAAGTTTGATTACAATGTTTGGCTTGTTGTAGGTGTGGAAGATGTGGTTCTTTTACACATATACAGATGACTGTTCTTCCTGGGATCCTTTTCCCATGTACGTTATGACAGAATGTTGAGTAGTCCTCTCTTGGTATTCTGTAGGTCTTTGGTGATTATATATGTCACCTGTGTTTGTATATGTCTGTTAACCCCGATATCGTAATGAAACCAATCCTCACACCTTTCCATTGGTGAACCATAAGTTTGTTTAATGAATCTGTGATTGCCCTTCTCCGTGGAAATATCTGCCCTGGTATCCATTTTTAGGTAACACCTATAAGTGATATGATATGATATGTGTCTTTCACTTTCTGACTTACTACAAGTCACGTGATTACTTCTAGACTCATCTACGGTGCTGCAAATGGCATTGTGTCCTTTTTTTCCTTGGCATCTCTTCTGCCTTAGCGGGGTCCATTTTCAACAATGTGATTCCCTGAGGGTTGTGGATTAGCTGACCTGGGCAGCCTTACCCTGCCGGCCCGCCCTCCCCAGGTGTGCCTCGTTGAGGTCAATATAAACAGAGCTCCAGGCAGCAATAGCCCCTGAAGCTGTGCCTGACTCCATATTCTCTGCCCCGTCAGCAGTCTCGGGGCTGTGCTGGTGGGAGGGAGTGAGGGGCCACAGCTTTGTGGGTGGCCCGGTGTGAGTGGGGTTCTGCTGGCCTTTCTGCAGGAGTTGCCAGGCTGCCGCCTGTAAAGAAGAGGATGTGTCACCCATACCTTCCGCTGGAATTTCTCTCCGGACAGAGGTGAGGAAGGAAAAAAGCAGTGGGGGCCGGGACAGGAGGGGTATCTCAGGCAGGGCAATGGAAAGCTTCTGGAAGAGCGCCAGGGTCCAGGACCACCCTGGCTGGCCTGCAGGCACCAAGTTGGCCTGCGTGCTGTCGCTGGTGTGGCTCCACGGTCCTTCCTCTAGGCTTTCAAGCCCTTGTACATATTCAGGTGTTTTACCTGGAAAGGGTGGGGACAGTTCAGCAGCAGCTGGCCTGGGGCTCAGCTCACGTTTACTCACAGATGCCTCGGCACGGTCCCCCAGCTTTGCAATGAGGACGCTCCTTGCGTGGGGGGTGGGTTGCTGGCTGTATGGGAGATGGTTCCCCACCTCTGACCAATTTCAGAATTGTTGACCGCTGGAGCAAGTGCCGTGATAGGGTTTTCCTCTGTATAACTCGTGGGTTCACTTTTTTTTTCTTTTATCGTTCAAGTTAGATTTTATTCCTCTTTTATGTATTTATAGATATAAGCATGGAAATAATTCATTCCTATAAATACATCTGTGTGACAGGAAGAACTTTTTTCTGTTTTATTTTTAAATTTTATTTTTTTAAATTTTTAAATTTAATTTTATTTATTTTTTTTATACAGCACGTTATTATTAGTTATGTATTTTATGCATATACATATATACAGGTCAATCCCAAACTCCCAACTCATCCCACCACCACCACCCCATGGCTTCCCACACTTGGTGTCCATACGTTTGTTCTCTACCTCTGTGTCTCTATTTCTTCCCTGCAAACCAGTTCATCTGTACCATTTTTTTAGGTTCCACATATATGCATTAATATACAATATTTGTTTTCCTCTTTCTGACTTACTTCATTCTGTATGACAGTCTCTCGATCCATCGATGTCTCTTCAAATGACCCAGTTTCATTCCTTTTTATGGCCGAGTAATATTCCATTTCATATATGTACCACATCTTTATCCATTCATCTGTCTGTGGGCATTTAGGTTGCTTCCATTACCTGGCTATTGTAAATAGTGCTGCAATGAACATTGTGGTGAATGTGCCCTTTTGAATTTCGGTTTTCTCTGGGTATATGCCCAGAAGTGGGATTGCTGGATCAGATGGTAATTCTATTTCTAATTTTTTTAAGGAAACTCCATACTGTTCTCCATAGGGACTGTATCAATTTACATTCCCACCAATAGTGGAAGGGGGCTCCTTTTGTCAACACCCTCCCCAGAATTGGTTGTTTGTAGATTTCCTGATGATGCCGATTCTAACAGGTGTGAGGTGATACCTCATTGTAGTTTTGATTTGCATTTCTCTAATAATTAGTGCTGTTGAGCAGCTTTTCATGTGCGTCTTGGCCATCTCTGTGTCTCCTTTGAAGAAACGTCTCTTTAGATCTTCTGCCCATTTTTGTATTGGGTTGTTTGTTTTTTTAATATTAAGCTGCATGAGCTGTTTATATATATTGGAGATTAAACCTCTGTCCATTGATTCGTCTGCAACGATTTTCGCCCATTCTGAGGGATGCCTTTTTCCATTCCCGTGTTTTTTAACAAAAAAGGAAAGAAAGGAAAAGAAGCAGAACACTAATGTGCGTAAAATATGCCTTTTGAAACGGTCGTTTTGAAATATGGACGTCCTTTGAATTTTTTGGTCGATATGTGACCCCAGGATTTGTTTTCAGGGCAGGTGTCATTTACAGGCCTGCAATGATTTTGAATATCAACTGACCATTAGCGCTGGGATTAAAGCTGCTGTTGTGTGAATCGGCCACAAGGTGGCAGCAGTTCACCCTTACCAAATCTGGTTACTAGGGCAAGAGAGCCTCAGTGGAAGTGGTGTTCTAGATTGGAGTTTAGAATGGAATGTGCCAGGAGAAAGCCCCTCACGTTTGTCTCACTACTTCTTGTTCGTGTTTTTAATTTAATTTTTTATTTTTTATTACAGCAAGTTTGATTACAATGTTTGGCTTGTTGTAGGTGTGGAAGATGTGGTTCTTTTACACATATACAGATGACTGTTCTTCCTGGGATCCTTTTCCCATGTACGTTATGACAGAATGTTGAGTAGTCCTCTCTTGGTATTCTGTAGGTCTTTGGTGATTATATATGTCACCTGTGTTTGTATATGTCTGTTAACCCCGATATCGTAATGAAACCAATCCTCACACCTTTCCATTGGTGAACCATAAGTTTGTTTAATGAATCTGTGATTGCCCTTCTCCGTGGAAATATCTGCCCTGGTATCCATTTTTAGGTAACACCTATAAGTGATATGATATGATATGTGTCTTTCACTTTCTGACTTACTACAAGTCACGTGATTACTTCTAGACTCATCTACGGTGCTGCAAATGGCATTGTGTCCTTTTTTTCCTTGGCATCTCTTCTGCCTTAGCGGAGTCCATTTTCAACAATGTGATTCCCTGAGGGTTGTGGATTAGCTGACCTGGGCAGCCTTACCCTGCCGGCCCGCCCTCCCAAGGTGTGCCTCATTGAGGTCAATATAAACAGCGCTCCAGGCAGCAATAGCCCCTGAAGCTGTGCCTGACTCCATATTCTCTGCCCCGTCAGCAGTCTCGGGGCTGTGCTGGTGGGAGGGAGTGAGGGGCCACAGCTTTGTGGGTGGCCCGGTGTGAGTGGGGTTCTGCTGGCCTTTCTGCAGGAGTTGCCAGGCTGCCGCCTGTAAAGAAGAGGATGTGTCACCCATACCTTCCGCTGGAATTTCTCTCCGGACAGAGGTGAGGAAGGAAAAAAGCAGTGGGGGCCGGGACAGGAGGGGTATCTCAGGCAGGGCAATGGAAAGCTTCTGGAAGAGCGCCAGGGTCCAGGACCACCCTGGCTGGCCTGCAGGCACCAAGTTGGCCTGCGTGCTGTCGCTGGTGTGGCTCCACGGTCCTTCCTCTAGGCTTTCAAGCCCTTGTACATATTCAGGTGTTTTACCTGGAAAGGGTGGGGACAGTTCAGCAGCAGCTGGCCTGGGGCTCAGCTCACGTTTACTCACAGATGCCTCGGCACGGTCCCCCAGCTTTGCAATGAGGACGCTCCTTGCGTGGGGGGTGGGTTGCTGGCTGTATGGGAGATGGTTCCCCACCTCTGACCAATTTCAGAATTGTTGACCGCTGGAGCAAGTGCCGTGATAGGGTTTTCCTCTGTATAACTCGTGGGTTCACTTTTTTTTCTTTTATCGTTCAAGTTAGATTTTATTCCTGTTTTATTTATTTATAGATATAAACATGGAAATAATTCATTCCTATAAATACATCTGTGTGACGGGAAGAAGTTTTTTCTGTTTTATTTTTAAATTTTATTTTTTAAAATTTTGAAATTTAATTTTATTTATTTTTTTATACAGCATGTTATTATTAGTTATGTATTTTATGCATATACATGTATACAGGTCAATCCCAAACTCCCAACTCATCCCACCACCACCACCCCATGGCTTCCCACACTTGGTGTCCATACGTTTGTTCTCTACCTCTGTGTCTCTATTTCTTCCCTGCAAACCAGTTCATCTGTACCATTTTTAGGCTCCACATATATGCATTAATATACAATATTTGTTTTCCTCTTTCTGACTTACTTCCTTCTGTATGACAGTCTCTCGATCCATCGATGTCTCTACAAATGACCCAGTTTCATTCCTTTTTATGGCCGAGTAATATTCCATTTCATATATGTATGACATCTTTATCCATTCATCTGTCTGTGGGCATTTAGGTTGCTTCCATTACCTGGCTATTGTAAATAGTGCTGCAACCAATATTGTGGTGAATGTGCCTTTTTGAAATACGGTTTTCTCTGGGTATATGCCCAGAAGTGGGATTGCTGGATCAGATGGTAATTCTATTTCTAATTTTTTTAAGGAAACTCCATACTGTTCTCCATAGTGACTGTATCAATTTACATTCCCACCAATAGTGGAAGGGGGCTCCTTTTGTCCACACCCTCCCCAGAATTGGTTGTTTGTAGATTTTCTGATGATGCCGATTCTAACAGGTGTGAGGTGATACCTCATTGTAGTTTTGATTTGCATTTCTCTAATAATTAGTGCTGTTGAGCAGCTTTTCATGTGCGTCTTGGCCATCTCTGTGTCTCCTTTGAAGAAACGTCTCTTTAGATCTTCTGCCCATTTTTTTTGGGTTGTTTGTTTTTTTAATATTAAGCTGCATGAGCTGTTTATATATATTGGAGATTAAACCTCTGTCCATTGATTCGTCTGCAACGATTTTCGCCCATTTTGAGGGATGACTTTTTCCATTCTCGTGTTTTTTAACAAAAAAGGAAAGAAAGGAAAAGAAGCAGAACACTAATGTGCGTAAAATATGCCTTTTGAAACGGTCGTTTTGAAATATGGACGTCCTTTGAATTTTTTGGTCGATATGTGACCCCAGGATTTGTTTTCAGGGCAGGTGTCATTTACAGGCCTGCAATGATTTTGAATATCAACTGACCATTAGCGCTGGGATTAAAGCTGCTGTTGTGTGAATCGGCCACAAGGTGGCAGCAGTTCACCCTTACCAAATCTGGTTACTAGGGCAAGAGAGCCTCAGTGGAAGTGGTGTTCTAGATTGGAGTTTAGAATGGAATGTGCCAGGGGAAAGCCCCTCACGTTTGTCTCACTACTTCTTGTTCGTGTTTTTAATTTAATTTTTTATTTTTTATTACAGCAAGTTTGATTACAATGTTTGGCTTGTTGTAGGTGTGGAAGATGTGGTTCTTTTACACATATACAGATGACTGTTCTTCCTGGGATCCTTTTCCCATGTACGTTATGACAGAATGTTGAGTAGTCCTCTCTTGGTATTCTGTAGGTCTTTGGTGATTATATATGTCACCTGTGTTTGTATATGTCTGTTAACCCCGATATCGTAATGAAACCAATCCTCACACCTTTCCATTGGTGAACCATAAGTTTGTTTAATGAATCTGTGATTGCCCTTCTCCGTGGAAATATCTGCCCTGGTATCCATTTTTAGGTAACACCTATAAGTGATATGATATGATATGTGTCTTTCACTTTGTGACTTACTACAAGTCACGTGATTACTTCTAGACTCATCTACGGTGCTGCAAATGGCATTGTGTCCTGTTTTTCCTTGGCATCTCTTCTGCCTTAGCGGGGTCCATTTTCAACAATGTGATTCCCTGAGGGTTGTGGATTAGCTGACCTGGGCAGCCTTACCCTGCCGGCCCGCCCTCCCCAGGTGTGCCTCGTTGAGGTCAATATAAACAGCGCTCCAGGCAGCAATAGCCCCTGAAGCTGTGCCTGACTCCATATTCTCTGCCCCGTCAGCAGTCTCGGGGCTGTGCTGGTGGGAGGGAGTGAGGGGCCACAGCTTTGTGGGTGGCCCGGTGTGAGTGGGGTTCTGCTGGCCTTTCTGCAGGAGTTGCCAGGCTGCCGCCTGTAAAGAAGAGGATGTGTCACCCATCCCTTCCGCTGGAATTTCTCTCCGGACAGAGGTGAGGAAGGAAAAAAGCAGTGGGGGCCAGGACAGGAGGGGTATCTCAGGCAGGGCAATGGAAAGCTTCTGGAAGAGCGCCAGGGTCCAGGACCACCCTGGCTGGCCTGCAGGCACCAAGTTGGCCTGCGTGCTGTCGCTGGTGTGGCTCCACGGTCCTTCCTCTAGGCTTTCAAGCCCTTGTACATATTCAGTGTGTTACCTGGAAAGGGTGGGGACAGTTCAGCAGCAGCTGGCCTGGGGCTCAGCTCACGTTTACTCACAGATGCCTCGGCACGGTCCCCCAGCTTTGCAATGAGGACGCTCCTTGCGTGGGGGGTGGGTTGCTGGCTGTATGGGAGATGGTTCCCCACCTCTGACCAATTTCAGAATTGTTGACCGCTGGAGCAAGTGCCGTGATAGGGTTTTCCTCTGTATAACTCGTGGGTTCACTTTTTTTTCTTTTATCGTTCAAGTTAGATTTTATTCCTCTTTTATTTATTTATAGATATAAACATGGAAATAATTCATTCCTATAAATACATGTGTGTGACGTGAAGAACTTTTTTCTGTTTTATTTTTAAATTTTATTTTTTAAAATTTTGAAATTTAATTTTATTTATTTTTTTATACAGCACGTTATTATTAGTTATGTATTTTATGCATATACATGTATACAGGTCAATCCCAAACTCCCAACTCATCCCACCACCACCACCCCATGGCTTCCCACACTTGGTGTCCATACGTTTGTTCTCTACCTCTGTGTCTCTATTTCTTCCCTGCAAACCAGTTCATCTGTACCATTTTTAGGCTCCACATATATGCATTAATATACAATATTTGTTTTCCTCTTTCTGACTTACTTCCTTCTGTATGACAGTCTCTCGATCCATCGATGTCTCTACAAATGACCCAGTTTCATTCCTTTTTATGGCCGAGTAATATTCCATTTCATATATGTACGACATCTTTATCCATTCATCTGTCTGTGGGCATTTAGGTTGCTTCCATTACCTGGCTATTGTAAATAGTGCTGCAATGAACATTGTGGTGAATGTGCCTTTTTGAAATACGGTTTTCTCTGGGTATATGCCCAGAAGTCGGATTGCTGGATCAGATGGTAATTCTATTTCTAATTTTTTTAAGGAAACTCCATACTGTTCTCCATAGTGACTGTATCAATTTACATTCCCACCAATAGTGGAAGGGGGCTCCTTTTGTCCACACCCTCCCCAGAATTGGTTGTTTGTAGATTTTCTGATGATGCCGATTCTAACAGGTGTGAGGTGATACCTCATTGTAGTTTTGATTTGCATTTCTCTAATAATTAGTGCTGTTGAGCAGCTTTTCATGTGCGTCTTGGCCATCTCTGTGTCTCCTTTGAAGAAACGTCTCTTTAGATCTTCTGCCCATTTTTTTGGGTTGTTTGTTTTTTTAATATTAAGCTGCATGTGCTGTTTATATATATTGGAGATTAAACCTCTGTCCATTGATTCGTCTGCAACGATTTTCGCCCATTCTGAGGAATGCCTTTTTCCATTCCCGTGTTTTTTAACAAAAAAGGAAAGAAAGGAAAAGAAGCAGAACACTAATGTGCGTAAAATATGCCTTTTGAAACGGTCGTTTTGAAATATGGACGTCCTTTGAATTTTTTGGTCGATATGTGACCCCAGGATTTGTTTTCAGGGCAGGTGTCATTTACAGGCCTGCAATGATTTTGAATATCAACTGACCATTAGCGCTGGGATTAAAGCTGCTGTTGTGTGAAACGGCCACAAGGTGGCAGCAGTTCACCCTTACCAAATCTGGTTACTAGGGCAAGAGAGCCTCAGTGGAAGTGGTGTTCTAGATTGGAGTTTAGAATGGAATGTGCCAGGAGAAAGCCCCTCACGTTTGTCTCACTACTTCTTGTTCGTGTTTTTAATTTAATTTTTTATTTTTTATTACAGCAAGTTTGATTACAATGTTTGGCTTGTTGTAGGTGTGGAAGATGTGGTTCTTTTACACATATACAGATGACTGTTCTTCCTGGGATCCTTTTCCCATGTACGTTATGACAGAATGTTGAGTAGTCCTCTCTTGGTATTCTGTAGGTCTTTGGTGATTATATATGTCACCTGTGTTTGTATATGTCTGTTAACCCTGATATCGTAATGAAACCAATCCTCACACCTTTCCATTGGTGAACCATAAGTTTGTTTAATGAATCTGTGATTGCCCTTCTCCGTGGAAATATCTGCCCTGGTATCCATTTTTAGGTAACACCTATAAGTGATATGATATGATATGTGTCTTTCACTTTCTGACTTACTACAAGTCACGTGATTACTTCTAGACTCATCTACGGTGCTGCAAATGGCATTGTGTCCTGTTTTTCCTTGGCATCTCTTTTGCCTTAGCGGGGTCCATTTTCATCAATGTGATTCCCTGAGGGTTGTGGATTAGCTGACCTGGGCAGCCTTACCCTGCCGGCCCGCCCTCCCCAGGTGTGCCTCGTTCAGGTCAATATAAACAGTGCTCCAGGCAGCAATAGCCCCTGAAGCTGTGCCTGACTCCATATTCTCTGCCCCGTCAGCAGTCTCGGGGCTGTGCTGGTGGGAGGGAGTGAGGGGCCACAGCTTTGTGGGTGGCCCGGTGTGAGTGGGGTTCTGCTGGCCTTTCTGCAGGAGTTGCCAGGCTGCCGCCTGTAAAGAAGAGGATGTGTCACCCATACCTTCCGCTGGAATTTCTCTCCGGACAGAGGTGAGGAAGGAAAAAAGCAGTGGGGGCCGGGACAGGAGGGGTATCTCAGGCAGGGCAATGGAAAGCTTCTGGAAGAGCGCCAGGGTCCAGGACCACCCTGGCTGGCCTGCAGGCACCAAGTTGGCCTTCGTGCTGTCGCGGGTGTGGCTCCACGGTCCTTCCTCTAGGCTTTCAAGCCCTTGTACATATTCAGGTGTTTTACCTGGAAAGGGTGGGGACAGTTCAGCAGCAGCTGGCCTGGGGCTCAGCTCACGTTTACTCACAGATGCCTCGGCACGGTCCCCCAGCTTTGCAATGAGGACGCTCCTTGCGTGGGGGGTGGGTTGCTGGCTGTATGGGAGATGGTTCCCCACCTCTGACCAATTTCAGAATTGTTGACCGCTGGAGCAAGTGCCGTGATAGGGTTTTCCTCTGTATAACTCGTGGGTTCACTTTTTTTCTTTTATCGTTCAAGTTAGATTTTATTCCTCTTTTATTTATTTATAGATATAAACACGGAAATAATTCATTCCTATAAATACATCTGTGTGACGGGAAGAACTTTTTTCTGTTTTATTTTTAAATTTTATTTTTTAAAATTTTGAAATTTAATTTTATTTATTTTTTTATACAGCACGTTATTATTAGTTATGTATATTATGCATATACATGTATACAGGTCAATCCCAAACTCCCAACTCATCCCACCACCACCACCCCATGGCTTCCCACACTTGGTGTCCATATGTTTGTTCTCTACCTCTGTGTCTCTATTTCTTCCCTGCAAACCAGTTCATCTGTACCATTTTTAGGCTCCACATATATGCATTAATATACAATATTTGTTTTCCTCTTTCTGACTTACTTCCTTCTGTATGACAGTCTCTCGATCCATCGATGTCTCTACAAATGACCCAGTTTCATTCCTTTTTATGGCCGAGTAATATTCCATTTCATATATGTACGACATCTTTATCCATTCATCTGTCTGTGGGCATTAAGGTTGCTTCCATTACCTGGCTATTGTAAATAGTGCTGCAATGAACATTGTGGTGAATGTGCCTTTTTGAAATACGGTTTTCTCTGGGTATATGCCCAGAAGTCGGATTGCTGGATCAGATGGTAATTCTATTTCTAATTTTTTTAAGGAAACTCCATACTGTTCTCCATAGTGACTGTATCAATTTACATTCCCACCAATAGTGGAAGGGGGCTCCTTTTGTCCACACCCTCCCCAGAATTTGGTGTTTGTAGATTTTCTGATGATTCCGATTCTAACAAGTGTGAGGTGATACTTCATTGTAGTTTTGATTTGCATTTCTCTAATAATTAGTGCTGTTGAGCAGCTTTTCATGTGCGTCTTGGCCATCTCTGTGTCTCCTTTGAAGAAACGTCTCTTTAGATCTTCTGCCCATTTTTTTTGGGTTGTTTGTTTTTTTAATATTAAGCTGCATGAGCTGTTTATATATATTGGAGATTAAACCTCTGTCCATTGATTCGTCTGCAACGATTTTCGCCCATTCTGAGGAATGCCTTTTTCCATTCCCGTGTTTTTTAACAAAAAAGGAAAGAAAGGAAAAGAAGCAGAACACTAATGTGCGTAAAATATGCCTTTTGAAACGGTCGTTTTGAAATATGGACGTCCTTTGAATTTTTTGGTCGATATGTGACCCCAGGATTTGTTTTCAGGGCAGGTGTCATTTACAGGCCTGCAATGATTTTGAATATCAACTGACCATTAGCGCTGGGATTAAAGCTGCTGTTGTGTGAATCGGCCACAAGGTGGCAGCAGTTCACCCTTACCAAATCTGGTTACTAGGGCAAGAGAGCCTCAGTGGAAGTGGTGTTCTAGATTGGAGTTTAGAATGGAATGTGCCAGGAGAAAGCCCCTCACGTTTGTCTCACTACTTCTTGTTCGTGTTTTTAATTTAATTTTTTATTTTTTATTACAGCAAGTTTGATTATAATGTTTGGCTTGTTGTAGGTGTGGAAGATGTGGTTCTTTTACACATATACAGATGACTGTTCTTCCTGGGATCCTTTTCCCATGTACGTTATGACAGAATGTTGAGTAGTCCTCTCTTGGTATTCTGTAGGTCTTTGGTGATTATATATGTCACCTGTGTTTGTATATGTCTGTTAACCCCGATATCGTAATGAAACCAATCCTCACTCCTTTCCATTGGTGAACCATAAGTTTGTTTAATGAATCTGTGATTGCCCTTCTCCGTGGAAATATCTGCCCTGGTATCCATTTTTAGGTAACACCTATAAGTGATATGATATGATATGTGTCTTTCACTTTCTGACTTACTACAAGTCACGTGATTACTTCTAGACTCATCTACGGTGCTGCAAATGGCATTGTGTCCTGTTTTTCCTTGGCATCTCTTCTGCCTTAGCGGGGTCCATTTTCAACAATGTGATTCCCTGAGGGTTGTGGATTAGCTGACCTGGGCAGCCTTACCCTGGCGGCCCGCCCTCCCCAGGTGTGCCTCGTTGAGGTCAATATAAACAGAGCTCCAGGCAGCAATAGCCCCTGAAGCTGTGCCTGACTCCATATTCTCTGCCCCGTCAGCAGTCTCGGGGCTGTGCTGGTGGGAGGGAGTGAGGGGCCACAGCTTTGTGGGTGGCCCGGTGTGAGTGGGGTTCTGCTGGCCTTTCTGCAGGAGTTGCCAGGCTGCCGCCTGTAAAGAAGAGGATGTGTCACCCATACCTTCCGCTGGAATTTCTCTCCGGACAGAGGTGAGGAAGGAAAAAAGCAGTGGGGGCCGGGACAGGAGGGGTATCTCAGGCAGGGCAATGGAAAGCTTCTGGAAGAGCGCCAGGGTCCAGGACCACGCTGGCTGGCCTGCAGGCACCACGTTGGCCTGCGTGCTGTCGCTGGTGTGGCTCCACGGTCCTTCCTCTAGGCTTTCAAGCCCTTGTACATATTCAGGTGTTTTACCTGAAAGTGTGGGAACAGTTCAGCAGCAGCTGGCCTGGGGCTCAGCTCACGTTTACTCACAGATGCCTCGACACGGTCCCCCAGCTTTGCAATGAGGACGCTCCTTGCGTGGGGGGGTGGGTTGCTGGCTGTATGGGAGATGGTTCCCCACCTCTGACCAATTTCAGAATTGTTGACCGCTGGAGCAAGTGCCGTGATAGGGTTTTCCTCTGTATAACTCGTGGGTTCACTTTTTTTTCTTTTATAGTTCAAGTTAGATTTTATTCCTCTTTTATGTATTTATAGATATAAGCATGGAAATAATTCATTCCTATAAATACATCTGTGTGACGGGAAGAACTTTTTTCTGTTTTATTTTTAAATTTTATTTTTTAAAATTTTGAAATTTAATTTTATTTTTTTTATACAGCACGTTATTATTAGTTATGTATTTTATGCATATACATGTATACAGGTCAATCCCAATCTCCCAACTCATCCCACCACCACCACCCCATGGCTTCCCACACTTGGTGTCCATACGTTTGTTCTCTACCTCTGTGTCTCTATTTCTTCCCTGCAAACCAGTTCATCTGTACCATTTTTAGGCTCCACATATATGCGTTAATATACAATATTTGTTTTCCTCTTTCTGACTTACTTCATTCTGTATGACAGTCTCTCGATCCATCGATGTCTCTACAAATGACCCAGTTTCATTCCTTTTTATGGCCGAGTAATATTCCATTTCATATATGTACCACGTCTTTATCCATTCATCTGTCTGTGGGCATTTACGTTACTTCCATTACCTGGCTATTGTAAATAGTGCTGCAACGAACATTGTGGTGAATGTGCCTTTTTGAAATACGGTTTTCTCTGGGTATATGCCCAGAAGTTGGATTGCTGGATCAGATGGTAATTCTATGTCTAATTTTTTTAAGGAAACTCCATACTGTTCTCCATAGTGACTGTATCAATTTACATTACCACCAATAGTGGAAGAGGGCTCCTTTTGTCCACACCCTCCCCAGAATTGGTTGTTTGTAGATTTCCTGATGATTCCGATTCTAACAGGTGTGAGGTGATACCTCATTGTAGTTTTGATTTGCATTTCTCTAATAATTAGTGCTGTTGGGCAGCTTTTCATGTGCGTCTTGGACATCTCTGTGTCTCCTTTGAAGAAACGTCTCTTTAGATCTTCTGCCCATTTTTTTGGGTTCTTTGTTTTTTTTAATATTAAGCTGCATGAGCTGTTTATATATATTGGAGATTAAACCTCTGTCCATTGATTCGTCTGCAACAATTTTCGCCCATTCTGTGGGATGCCTTTTTCCATTCCCGTGTTTTTTAACAAAAAAGGAAAGAAAGGAAAAGAAGCAGAACACTAATGTGCGTAAAATATGCCTTTTGAAACGGTCGTTTTGAAATATGGACGTCCTTTGAATTTTTTGGTCGATATGTGACCCCAGGATTTGTTTTCAGGGCAGGTGTCATTTACAGGCCTGCAATGATTTTGAATATCAACTGACCATTAGCGCTGGGATTAAAGCTGCTGTTGTGTGAAACGGCCACAAGGTGGCAGCAGTTCATCCTTACCAAATCTGGTTACAAGGGCAAGAGAGCCTCAGTGGAAGTGGTGTTCTAGATTGGAGTTTAGAATGGAATGTGCCAGGGGAAAGCCCCTCACGTTTGTCTCACTACTTCTTGTTCGTGTTTTTAATTTAATTTTTTATTTTTTATTACAGCAAGTTTGATTACAATGTTTGGCTTGTTGTAGGTGTGGAAGATGTGGTTCTTTTACACATATACAGATGACTGTTCTTCCTGGGATCCTTTTCCCATGTACGTTATGACAGAATGTTGAGTCGTCCTCTCTTGGTATTCTGTAGGTCTTTGGTGATTATATATGTCACCTGTGTTGGTATATGTCTGTTAACCCCGATATCGTAATGAAACCAATCCTCACACCTTTCCATTGGTGAACCATAAGTTTGTTTAATGAATCTGTGATTGCCCTTCTCCGTGGAAATATCTGCCCTGGTATCCATTTTTAGGTAACACCTATAAGTGATATGATATGATATGTGTCTTTCACTTTCTGACTTACTACAAGTCACGTGATTACTTCTAGACTCATCTACGGTGCTGCAACTGGCATTGTGTCCTTTTTTTCCTTGGCATCTCTTCTGACTTAGCGGGGTCCATTTTCAACAATGTGATTCCCTGAGGGTTGTGGATTAGCTGACCTGGGCAGCCTTACCCTGCCGGCCCGCCCTCCTCAGGTGTGCCTCATTGAGGTCAATATAAACAGAGCTCCAGGCAGCAATAGCCCCTGAAGCTGTGCCTGACTCCATATTCTCTGCCCCGTCAGCAGTCTCGGGGCTGTGCTGGTGGGAGGGAGTGAGGGGCCACAGCTTTGTGGGTGGCCCGGTGTGAGTGGGGTTCTGCTGGCCTTTCTGCAGGAGTTGCCAGGCTGCCGCCTGTAAAGAAGAGGATGTGTCACCCATACCTTCCGCTGGAATTTCTCTCCGGACAGAGGTGAGGAAGGAAAAAAGCAGTGGGGGCCGGGACAGGAGGGGTATCTCAGGCAGGGCAATGGAAAGTTTCCGGAAGAGCGCCTGGGTCCAGGACCACCCTGGCTTGCCTGCAGGTACCAAGTTGGCCTGTGTGCTGTCGCTGGTGTGGCTCCACGGACCTGCCTCTAGGCTTTCAAGCCCTTGTACATATTCAGGTGTTTTACCTGGAAAGGGTGGGGACAGTTCAGCAGCAGCTGGCCTGGGGCTCAATCCACGTTTACTCACAGATGCCTCAGCACGGTCCTCCAGCTTTGCAATGAGGACACTCCTTGCGTGGGGGGTGGGTTGCTGGCTGTATGGGAGATGGTTCCCCACCTCTGAACAATTTCAGAATTGTTAACCGCTGGAGCAAGTGCCGTGATAGGGTTTTCCTCTGTATAACTCGTGGGTTCACTTATTTTTTCTTTTATCGTTCAAGTTAGATTTTATTCCTCTTTTATGTATTTATAGATATAAGCATGGAAATAATTCATTCCTATAAATACATCTGTGTGACAGGAAGAACTTTTTTCTGTTTTATTTTTAAATTTTATTTTTTAAAATTTTGAAATTTAATTTTATTTTTTTATACAGCACGTTATTATTAGTTATGTATTTTATGCATATACATGTATACATGTCAATCCCAATCTCCCAACTCATCCCACCACCACCACCCCATGGCTTCCCACACTTGGTGTCCATACGTTTGTTCTCTACCTCTGTGTCTCTATTTCTTCCCTGCAAACCAGTTCATCTGTACCATTTTTAGGCTCCACATATATGCGTTAATATACAATATTTGTTTTCCTCTTTCTGACTTACTTCATTCTGTATGACAGTCTCTCGATCCATCGATGTCTCTACAAATGACCCAGTTTCATTCCTTTTTATGGCCGAGTAATATTCTATTTTATATATGTACCACATCTTCATCCATTCATCTGTCTGTGGGCATTTAGGGTGCTTCCATTACCTGGCTATTGTAAATAGTGCTGCAACCAACATTGTGGTGAATGTGCCTTTTTGAAATACGGTTTTCTCTGGGTATATGCCCAGAAGTGGGATTGCTGGATCAGATGGTAATTCTATTTCTAGTTTTTTTAAGGAAACTCCATACTGTTCTCCATAGTGACTGTATCAATTTACATTCCCACCAATAGTGGAAGAGGGCTCCTTTTGTCCACACCCTCCCCAGAATTGGTTGTTTGTAGATTTTCTGATGATGCCGATTCTAACAGGTGTGAGGTGATACCTCATTGTAGTTTTGATTTGCATTTCTCTAAAAATTAGTGCTGTTGAGCAGCTTTTCATGTGCGTCTTGGCCATCTCTGTGTCTCCTTTGAAGAAACGTCTCTTTAGATCTTCTGCCCATTTTTTTGGGTTGTTTGTTTTTTTAATATTAAGCTGCATGAGCTGTTTATATATATTGGAGATTAAACCTCTGTCCATTGATTCGTCTGCAATGATTTTCGCCCATTCTGAGGGATGCCTTTTTCCATTCCCGTTTTTTTAACAAAAAAGTAAAGAATGGAAAAGAAGCAGAACACTAATGTACGTACAATATGCCTTTTGAAACGGTCGTTTTGAAGTATGGACGTCCTTTGAATTTTTTGGTCGATATGTGACCCCAGGATTTGTTTTCAGGGCAGGTGTCATTTACAGGCCTGCAATGATTTTGAATATCAATTGACCATTAGCGTTGGGATTAAAGCTGCTGTTGTGTGAAACGGCCACAAGGTGGCAGCAGTTCACCCTTACCAAATCTGGATACTAGGGCAAGAGAGCCTCAGTGGAAGTGGTGTTCTAGATTGGATTTTAGAATGGAATGTGCCAGGAGAAAGCCCCTCACGTTTGTCTCACTACTTCTTGTTCGTGTTTTTAATTTAATTTTTTTATTTTTTATTACAGCAAGTTTGATTACAATGTTTGGCTTGTTCTAGGTGTGGAAGATGTGGTTCTTTTACACATATACAGATGTCTGTTCTTCCTGGGATCCTTTTCCCATGTACGTTATGACAGAATGTTGAGTAGTCCTCTCTTGGTATTCTGTAGGTCTTTGGTGATTATATATGTCACCTGTGTTTGTATATGTCTGTTAACCCCGATATCGTAATGAAACCAATCCTCACACCTTTCCATTGGTGAACCATAAGTTTGTTTAATGAATCTGTGATTGCCCTTCTCCGTGGAAATATCTGCCCTGGTATCCATTTTTAGGTAACACCTATAAGTGATATGATATGATATGTGTCTTTCACTTTCTGACTTACTACAATTCACGTGATTACTTCTAGACTCATCTACGGTGCTGCAAATGGCATTGTGTCCTCTTTTTCCTTGGCATCTCTTCTGCCTTAGCGGGGTCCATTTTCAACAATGTGATTCCCTGAGGGTTGTGGATTAGCTGACCTGGGCAGCCTTACCCTGCCGGCCCGCCCTCCCCAGGTGTGCCTCATTGAGGTCAATATAAACAGCGCTCCAGGCAGCAATAGACACTGAAGCTGTGCCTGACTCCATATTCTCTGCCCCGTCAGCAGTCTCGGGGCTGTGCTGGTGGGAGGGAGTGAGGGGCCACAGCTTTGTGGGTGGCCCGGTGTGAGTGGGGTTCTGCTGGCCTTTCTGCAGGAGTTGCCAGGCTGCCGCCTGTAAAGAAGAGGATGTGTCACCCATACCTTCCGCTGGAATTTCTCTCCGGACAGAGGTGAGGAAGGAAAAAAGCAGTGGGGGCCGGGACAGGAGGGGTATCTCAGGCAGGGCAATGGAAAGCTTCTGGAAGAGCGCCAGGGTCCAGGACCACCCTGGCTGGCCTGCAGGCACCAAGTTGGCCTGCGTGCTGTCGCTGGTGTGGCTCCACAGTCCTTCCTCTAGGCTTTCAAGCCCTTGTACATATTCAGGTGTTTTACCTGGAAAGGGTGGGGACAGTTCAGCAGCAGCTGGCCTGGGGCTCAGCTCACGTTTACACACAGATGCCTCGGCACGGTCCCCCAGCTTTGCAATGAGGACGCTCCTTGCGTGGGGGGTGGGTTGCTGGCTGTATGGGAGATGGTTCCCCACCTCTGACCAAATTCAGAATTGTTGACCGCTGGAGCAAGTGCCGTGATAGGGTTTTCCTCTGTATAACTCGTGGATTCACTTTTTTTTTTCTTTTATGGTTCAAGTTAGATATTATTCCTCTTTTGTGTATTTATAGATATAAGCATGGAAATAATTCATTCCTATAAATACATCTGTGTGACGGGAAGAACTTTTTTCTGTTTTATTTTTAAATTATATTTTTTAAAATTTTGAAATTTAATTTTATTTATTTTTTTATACAGCACGTTATTATTAGTTATGTATTTTATGCATATACATGTATACAGGTCAATCCCAAACTCCCAACTCATCCCACCACCACCACCCCATGGCTTCCCACACTTGGTGTCCATACGTTTGTTCTCTACCTCTGTGTCTCTATTTCTTCCCTGCAAACCAGTTCATCTGTACCATTTTTAGGCTCCACATATATGCATTAATATACAATATTTGTTTTCCTCTTTCTGACTTACTTCATTCTGTATGACAGTCTCTCGATCCATCGATGTCTCTACAAATGACCCAGTTTCATTCCTTTTTATGGCCGAGTAATATTCTATTTTATATATGTACCACATCTTCATCCATTCATCTGTCTGTGGGCATTTAGGGTGCTTCCATTACCTGGCTATTGTAAATAGTGCTGCAACGAACATTGTGGTGAATGTGCCTTTTTGAAATACGGTTTTCTCTGGGTATATGCCCAGAAGTGGGATTGCTGGATCAGATGGTAATTCTATTTCTAATTTTTTTAAGGAAACACCATACTGTTCTCCATAGTGACTGTATCAATTTACATTCCCACCAGTAGTGGAAGAGGGCTCCTTTTGTCCACACCCTCCCCAGAATTGGTTGTTTGTAGATTTTCTGATGATGCCGATTCTAACACGTGTGAGGTGATACCTCATTGTAGTTTTGATTTGCATTTCTCTAATAATTAGTGCTGTTGAGCAGCTTTTCATGTGCGTCTTGGCCATCTCTGTGTCTCCTTTGAAGAAACATCTCTTTAGATCTTCTGCCCATTTTTTGGGGTTGTTTGTTTTTTTAATATTAAGCTGCATGAGCTGTTTATATATATTGAGATTAAACCTCTGTCCATTGATTCGTCTGCAACGATTTTCGCCCATTCTGAGGGATGCCTTTTTCCATTCCCGTGTTTTTTAACAAAAAAGGAAAGAAAGGAAAAGAAGCAGAACACTAATGTGCGTAAAATATGCCTTTTGAAATGGTCGTTTTGAAATATGGACGTCCTTTGAATTTTTTGGTCGATATGTGACCCCAGGATTTGTTTTCAGGGCAGGTGTCATTTACAGGCCTGCAATGATTTTGAATATCAACTGACCATTAGCG
This sequence comes from Mesoplodon mirus, assembly GCF_964341445.2. NCBI lineage: Eukaryota > Metazoa > Chordata > Mammalia > Artiodactyla > Ziphiidae > Mesoplodon > Mesoplodon mirus. The sequence continues at coordinate 126,610,736 of NC_138984.1, forward strand.
CTGGGATTAAAGCTGCTGTTGTGTGAAACGGCCACAAGGTGGCAGCAGTTCACCCTTACCAAATCTGGTTACTAGGGCAAGAGAGCCTCAGTGGAAGTGGTGTTCTAGATTGGAGTTTAGAATGGAATGTGCCAGGAGAAAGCCCCTCACGTTTGTCTCACTACTTCTTGTTCGTGTTTTTAATTTAATTTTTTATTTTTTATTACAGCAAGTTTGATTACAATGTTTGGCTTGTTGTAGGTGTGGAAGATGTGGTTCTTTTACACATATACAGATGACTGTCCTTCCTGGGATCCTTTTCCCATGTACGTTATGACAGCATGTTGAGTAGTCCTCTCTTGGTATTCTGTAGGTCTTTGGTGATTATATATGTCACCTGTGTTTGTATATGTCTGTTAACCCCGATATCGTAATGAAACCAATCCTCACACCTTTCCATTGGTGAACCATAAGTTTGTTTAATGAATCTGTGATTGCCCTTCTCCGTGGAAATATCTGCCCTGGTATCCATTTTTAGGTAACACCTATAAGTGATATGATATGATATGTGTCTTTCACTTTCTGACTTACTACAAGTCACGTGATTACTTCTAGACTCATCTACGGTGCTGCAAATGGCATTGTGTCCTGTTTTCCCTTGGCATCTCTTCTGCCTTAGCGGGGTCCATTTTCAACAATGTGATTCCCTGAGGGTTGTGGATTAGCTGACCTGGGCAGCCTTACCCTGCCGGCCCGCCCTCCTCAGGTGTGCCTCATTGAGGTCAATATAAACAGAGCTCCAGGCAGCAATAGCCCCTGAAGCTGTGTCTGACTCCATATTCTCTGCCCCGTCAGCAGTCTCGGGGCTGTGCTGGTGGGAGGGAGTGAGGGGCCACAGCGTTGTGGGTGGCCCGGTGTGAGTGGGGTTCTGCTGGCCTTTCTGCAGGAGTTGCCAGGCTGCCGCCTGTAAAGAAGAGGATGTGTCACCCATACCTTCCGCTGGAATTTCTCTCCGGACAGAGGTGAGGAAGGAAAAAATCAGTGGGGGCCGGGACAGGAGGGGTATCTCAGGCAGGGCAATAGAAAGCTTCCGGAAGAGCGCCTGTGTCCGGGACCACGCTGGCTTGCCTGCAGGCACCAAGTTGGCCTGCGTGCTGTCGCTGGTGTGGCTCCACGGACCTGCCTCTAGGATTTCAATCCCTTGTACATATTCAGGTGTTTTACCTGGAAAGGGTGGGGACAGTTCAGCAGCAGCTGGCCTGGGGCTCAATCCACGTTTACTCACAGATGCCTCAGCACAGTCCTCCAGCTTTGCAATGAGGACGCTCCTTGTGTGGGGGGTGGGTTGCTGGCTGTATGGGAGATGGTTCCCCACCTCTGACCAATTTCAGAATTGTTGACCGCTGGAGCAAGTGCCGTGATAGGGTTTTCCTCTGTATAACTCGTGGGTTCACTTTTTTTTTCTTTTATCGTTCAAGTTAGATTTTATTCCTCTTTTATGTATTTATAGATATAAGCATGGAAATAATTCATTCCTATAAATACATCTGTGTGACGGGAAGAACTTTTTTCTGTTTTATTTTTAAATTTTATTTTTTAAAATTTTGAAATTTAATTTTATTTATTTTTTTTTATACAGCACGTTATTATTAGTTATGTATTTTATGCATATACATGTATACAGGTCAATCCCAAACTCCCAACTCATCCCACCACCACCACCCCATGGCTTCCCACTCTTGGTTTCCATACGTTTGTTCTCTACCTCTGTGTCTCTATTTCTTCCCTGCAACCCAGTTCATCTGTACCATTTTTAGGCTCCACATATATGCATTAATATACAATATTTGTTTTCCTCTTTCTGACTTACTTCATTCTGTATGACAGTCTCTCGATCCATCGATGTCTCTACAAATGACCCAGTTTCATTCCTTTTTATGGCCGAGTAATATTCCATTTCATATATGTACCACATCTTTATCCATTCATCTGTCTGTGGGAATTTAGGTTGCTTCCATTACCTGGCTATTGTAAATAGTGCTGCAATGAACATTGTGGTGAATGTGCCTTTTTGAAATACGGTTTTCTCTGGGTATATGCCCAGAAGTGGGATTGCTGGATCAGATGGTGATTCTATTTCTAGTTTTTTTAAGGAAACTCCATACTGTTCTCCATAGTGACTGTATCAATTTACATTCCCACCAATAGTGGAAGAGGGCTCCTTTTGTCCACACCCTCCCCAGAATTGGTTGTTTGTAGATTTCCTGATGATTCCGATTCTAACAGGTGTGAGGTGATACCTCATTGTAGTTTTGATTTGCATTTCTCTAATAATTAGTGCTGTTGGGCAGCTTTTCTTGTGCGTCTTGGACATCTCTGTGTCTCCTTTGAAGAAACGTCTCTTTAGATCTTCTGCCCATTTTTTTGGGTTGTTTGTTTTTTTAATATTAAGCTGCATGAGCTGTTTATATATATTGGAGATTAAACCTCTGTCCATTGATTCGTCTGCAACAATTTTCGCCCATTCTGTGGGATGCCTTTTTCCATTCCCGTGTTTTTTAACAAAAAAGGAAAGAAAGGAAAAGAAGCAGAACACTAATGTGCGTAAAATATGCCTTTTGAAACGGTCGTTTTGAAATATGGACGTCCTTTGAATTTTTTGGTCGATAGGTGACCCCAGGATTTGTTTTCAGGGCAGGTGTCATTTACAGGCCTGCAATGATTTTGAATATCAACTGACCATTAGCGCTGGGATTAAAGCTGCTGTTGTGTGAAACGGCCACAAGGTGGCAGCAGTTCACCCTAACCAAATCTGGTTACTAGGGCAAGAGAGCCTCAGTGGAAGTGGTGTTCTAGATTGGAGTTTAGAATGGAATGTGCCAGGGGAAAGCCCCTCACGTTTGTCTCACTACTTCTTGTTCGTGTTTTTAATTTAATTTTTTATTTTTTATTACAGCAAGTTTGATTACAATGTTTGGCTTGTTGTAGGTGTGGAAGATGTGGTTCTTTTACACATATACAGATGACTGTTCTTCCTGGGATCCTTTTCCCATGTACGTTATGACAGAATGTTGAGTCGTCCTCTCTTGGTATTCTGTAGGTCTTTGGTGATTATATATGTCACCTGTGTTTGTATATGTCTGTTAACCCCAATATCGTAATGAAACCAATCCTCACACCTTTCCATTGGTGAACCATAAGTTTGTTTAATGAATCTGTGATTGCCCTTCTCCGTGAAAATATCTGCCCTGGTATCCATTTTTAGGTAACACCTATAAGTGATATGATATGATATGTGTCTTTCACTTTCTGACTTACTACAAGTCACGTGATTACTTCTAGACTCATCTACGGTGCTGCAACTGGCATTGTGTCCTTTTTTTCCTTGGCATCTCTTCTGACTTAGCGGGGTCCATTTTCAACAATGTGATTCCCTGAGGGTTGTGGACTAGCTGACCTGGGCAGCCTTACCCTGCCGGCCCGCCCTCCTCAGGTGTGCCTCATTGAGGTCAATATAAACAGAGCTCCAGGCAGCAATAGCCCCTGAAGCTGTGTCTGACTCCATATTCTCTGCCCCGTCAGCAGTCTCGGGGCTGTGCTGGTGGGAGGGAGTGAGGGGCCACAGCGTTGTGGGTGGCCCGGTGTGAGTGGGGTTCTGCTGGCCTTTCTGCAGGAGTTGCCAGGCTGCCGCCTGTAAAGAAGAGGATGTGTCACCCATACCTTCCGCTGGAATTTCTCTCCGGACAGAGGTGAGGAAGGAAAAAATCAGTGGGGGCCGGGACAGGAGGGGTATCTCAGGCAGGGCAATAGAAAGCTTCCGGAAGAGCGCCTGTGTCCGGGACCACGCTGGCTTGCCTGCAGGCACCAAGTTGGCCTGCGTGCTGTCGCTGGTGTGGCTCCACGGACCTGCCTCTAGGATTTCAATCCCTTGTACATATTCAGGTGTTTTACCTGGAAAGGGTGGGGACAGTTCAGCAGCAGCTGGCCTGGGGCTCAATCCACGTTTACTCACAGATGCCTCAGCACAGTCCTCCAGCTTTGCAATGAGGATGCTCCTTGTGTGGGGGGTGGGTTGCTGGCTGTATGGGAGATGGTTCCCCACCTCTGACCAATTTCAGAATTGTTGACCGCTGGAGCAAGTGCCGTGATAGGGTTTTCCTCTGTATAACTCGTGGGTTCACTTTTTTTTTCTTTTATCGTTCAAGTTAGATTTTATTCCTCTTTTATGTATTTATAGATATAAGCATGGAAATAATTCATTCCTATAAATACATCTGTGTGACGGGAAAAATATTTTTCTGTTTTATTTTTAAATTTTATTTTTTAAAATTTTGAAATTTAATTTTATTTATTTTTTTTTATACAGCACGTTATTATTAGTTATGTATTTTATGCATATACATGTATACAGGTCAATCCCAAACTCCCAACTCATCCCACCACCACCACCCCATGGCTTCCCACTCTTGGTGTCCATACGTTTGTTCTCTACCTCTGTGTCTCTATTTCTTCCCTGCAACCCAGTTCATCTGTACCATTTTTAGGCTCCACATATATGCATTAATATACAATATTTGTTTTCCTCTTTCTGACTTACTTCATTCTGTATGACAGTCTCTCGATCCATCGATGTCTCTACAAATGACCCAGTTTCATTCCTTTTTATGGCCGAGTAATATTCCATTTCATATATGTACCACATCTTTATCCATTCATCTGTCTGTGGGCATTTAGGTTGCTTCCATTACCTGGCTATTGTAAATAGTGCTGCAATGAACATTGTGGTGAATGTGCCTTTTTGAAATACGGTTTTCTCTGGGTATATGCCCAGAAGTTGGATTGCTGGATCAGATGGTAATTCTATTTCTAATTTTTTTAAGGAAACTCCATACTGTTCTCCATAGTGACTGTATCAATTTACATTCCCACCAATAGTGGAAGAGGGCTCCTTTTGTCCACACCCTCCCCAGAATTGGTTGTTTGTAGATTTCCTGATGATTCGGATTCTAACAGGTGTGAGGTGATACCTCATTGTAGTTTTGATTTGCATTTCTCTAATAATTAGTGCTGTTGAGCAGCTTTTCATGTGTGTCTTGGACATCTCTGTGTCTCCTTTGAAGAAACGTCTCTTTAGATCTTCTGCCCATTTTTTTTGGGTTGTTTGTTTTTTTAATATTAAGCTGCATGAGCTGTTTATATATATTGGAGATTAAACCTCTGTCCATTGATTCGTCTGCAACGATTTTCGCCCATTCTGTGGGATGCCTTTTTCCATTTCCGTGTTTTTTAACAAAAAAGGAAAGAAAGGAAAAGAAGCAGAACACTAATGTGCGTAAAATATGCCTTTTGAAACGGTCGTTTTGAAATATGGACGTCCTTTGAATTTTTTGGTCGATAGGTGACCCCAGGATTTGTTTTCAGGGCAGGTGTCATTTACAGGCCTGCAATGATTTTGAATATCAACTGACCATTAGCGCTGGGATTAAAGCTGCTGTTGTGTGAAACGGCCACAAGGTGGCAGCTGTTCACCCTTACCAAATCTGGTTACTAGGGCAAGAGAGCCTCAGTGGAAGTGGTGTTCTAGATTGGAGTTTAGAATGGAATGTGCCAGGGGAAAGCCCCTCACGTTTGTCTCACTACTTCTTGTTCGTGTTTTTAATTTAATTTTTTATTTTTTATTACAGCAAGTTTGATTACAATGTTTGGCTTGTTGTAGGTGTGGAAGATGTGGTTCTTTTACACATATACAGATGACTGTTCTTCCTGGGATCCTTTTCCCATGTACGTTATGACAGAATGTTGAGTCGTCCTCTCTTGGTATTCTGTAGGTGTTTGGTGATTATATATGTCACCTGTGTTTGTATATGTCTGTTAACCCCGATATCGTAATGAAACCAATCCTCACACCTTTCCATTGGTGAACCATAAGTTTGTTTAATGAATCTGTGATTGCCCTTCTCCGTGGAAATATCTGCCCTGGTATCCATTTTTAGGTAACACCTATAAGTGATATGATATGATATGTGTCTTTCACTTTCTGACTTACTACATGTCACGTGATTACTTCTAGACTCATCTACGGTGCTGCAACTGGCATTGTGTCCTTTTTTTCCTTGGCATCTCTTCTGACTTAGCGGGGTCCATTTTCAACAATGTGATTCCCTGAGGGTTGTGGATTAGCTGACCTGGGCAGCCTTACCCTGCCGGCCCGCCCTCCTCAGGTGTGCCTCATTGAGGTCAATATAAACAGAGCTCCAGGCAGCAATAGCCCCTGAAGCTGTGCCTGACTCCATATTCTCTGCCCCGTCAGCAGTCTCGGGGCTGTGCTGGTGGGAGGGAGTGAGGGGCCACAGCTTTGTGGGTGGCCCGGTGTGAGTGGGGTTCTGCTGGCCTTTCTGCAGGAGTTGCCAGGCTGCCGCCTGTAAAGAAGAGGATGTGTCACCCATACCTTCCGCTGGAATTTCTCTCCGGACAGAGGTAAGGAAGGAAAAAAGCAGTGGGGGCCGGGACAGGAGGGGTATCTCAGGCAGGGCAATGGAAAGCTTCCGGAAGAGCCCCTGGGTCCAGGACCACCCTGGCTTGCCTGCAGGCACCAAGTTGGCCTGCGTGCTGTCGCTGGTGTGGCTCCACGGACCTGCCTCTAGGATTTCAAGCCCTTGTACATATTCAGGTGTTTTACATGGAAAGGGTGGGGACAGTTCAGCAGCAGCTGGTCTGGGGCTCAATCCACGTTTACTCACAGATGCCTCAGCACGGTCCTCCAGCTTTGCAATAAGGACGCTCCTTGTGTGGGGGGTGGGTTGCTGGCTGTATGGGAGATGGTTCCCCACCTCTGACCAATTTCAGAATTGTTGACCGCTGGAGCAAGTGCCGTGATAGGGTTTTCCTCTGTATAACTCGTGGGTTCACTTTTTTTTTCTTTTATCGTTCAAGTTAGATTTTATTCCTCTTTTATGTATTTATAGATATAAGCATGGAAATAATTCATTCCTATAAATACATCTGTGTGACGGGAAAAATATTTTTCTGTTTTATTTTTAAATTTTATTTTTTAAAATTTTGAAATTTAATTTTATTTATTTTTTTTTATACAGCACGTTATTATTAGTTATGTATTTTATGCATATACATGTATACAGGTCAATCCCAAACTCCCAACTCATCCCACCACCACCACCCCATGGCTTCCCACTCTTGGTGTCCATACGTTTGTTCTCTACCTCTGTGTCTCTATTTCTTCCCTGCAACCCAGTTCATCTGTACCATTTTTAGGCTCCACATATATGCATTAATATACAATATTTGTTTTCCTCTTTCTGACTTACTTCATTCTGTATGACAGTCTCTCGATCCATCGATGTCTCTACAAATGACCCAGTTTCATTCCTTTTTATGGCCGAGTAATATTCCATTTCATATATGTACCACATCTTTATCCATTCATCTGTCTGTGGACATTTAGGTTGCTTCCATTACCTGGCTATTGTAAATAGTGCTGCAATGAACATTGTGGTGAATGTGCCTTTTTGAAATACGGTTTTCTCTGGGTATATGCCCAGAAGTGGGATTGCTGGATCAGATGGTGATTCTATTTCTAGTTTTTTTAAGGAAACTCCATACTGTTCTCCATAGTGACTGTATCAATTTACATTCCCACCAATAGTGGAAGAGGGCTCCTTTTGTCCACACCCTCCCCAGAATTGGTTGTTTGTAGATTTCCTGATGATTCCGATTCTAACAGGTGTGAGGTGATACCTCATTGTAGTTTTGATTTGCATTTCTCTAATAATTAGTGGTGTTGGGCAGCTTTTCTTGTGCGTCTTGGACATCTCTGTGTCTCCTTTGAAGAAACGTCTCTTTAGATCTTCTGCCCATTTTTTTGGGTTGTTTGTTTTTTTAATATTAAGCTGCATGAGCTGTTTATATATATTGGAGATTAAACCTCTGTCCATTGATTCGTCTGCAACGATTTTCGCCCATTCTGTGGGATGCCTTTTTCCATTCCCGTGTTTTTTAACAAAAAAGGAAAGAAAGGAAAAGAAGCAGAACACTAATGTGCGTAAAATATGCCTTTTGAAACGGTCGTTTTGAAATATGGACGTCCTTTGAATTTTTTGGTCGATAGGTGACCCCAGGATTTGTTTTCAGGGCAGGTGTCATTTACAGGCCTGCAATGATTTTGAATATCAACTGACCATTAGCGCTGGGATTAAAGCTGCTGTTGTGTGAAACGGCCACAAGGTGGCAGCAGTTCACCCTAACCAAATCTGGTTACTAGGGCAAGAGAGCCTCAGTGGAAGTGGTGTTCTAGATTGGAGTTTAGAATGGAATGTGCCAGGGGAAAGCCCCTCACGTTTGTCTCACTACTTCTTGTTCGTGTTTTTAATTTAATTTTTTATTTTTTATTACAGCAAGTTTGATTACAATGTTTGGCTTGTTGTAGGTGTGGAAGATGTGGTTCTTTTACACATATACAGATGACTGTTCTTCCTGGGATCCTTTTCCCATGTACGTTATGACAGAATGTTGAGTCGTCCTCTCTTGGTATTCTGTAGGTCTTTGGTGATTATATATGTCACCTGTGTTTGTATATGTCTGTTAACCCCAATATCGTAATGAAACCAATCCTCACACCTTTCCATTGGTGAACCATAAGTTTGTTTAATGAATCTGTGATTGCCCTTCTCCGTGAAAATATCTGCCCTGGTATCCATTTTTAGGTAACACCTATAAGTGATATGATATGATATGTGTCTTTCACTTTCTGACTTACTACAAGTCACGTGATTACTTCTAGACTCATCTACGGTGCTGCAACTGGCATTGTGTCCTTTTTTTCCTTGGCATCTCTTCTGACTTAGCGGGGTCCATTTTCAACAATGTGATTCCCTGAGGGTTGTGGACTAGCTGACCTGGGCAGCCTTACCCTGCCGGCCCGCCCTCCTCAGGTGTGCCTCATTGAGGTCAATATAAACAGAGCTCCAGGCAGCAATAGCCCCTGAAGCTGTGTCTGACTCCATATTCTCTGCCCCGTCAGCAGTCTCGGGGCTGTGCTGGTGGGAGGGAGTGAGGGGCCACAGCGTTGTGGGTGGCCCGGTGTGAGTGGGGTTCTGCTGGCCTTTCTGCAGGAGTTGCCAGGCTGCCGCCTGTAAAGAAGAGGATGTGTCACCCATACCTTCCGCTGGAATTTCTCTCCGGACAGAGGTGAGGAAGGAAAAAATCAGTGGGGGCCGGGACAGGAGGGGTATCTCAGGCAGGGCAATAGAAAGCTTCCGGAAGAGCGCCTGTGTCCGGGACCACGCTGGCTTGCCTGCAGGCACCAAGTTGGCCTGCGTGCTGTCGCTGGTGTGGCTCCACGGACCTGCCTCTAGGATTTCAATCCCTTGTACATATTCAGGTGTTTTACCTGGAAAGGGTGGGGACAGTTCAGCAGCAGCTGGCCTGGGGCTCAATCCACGTTTACTCACAGATGCCTCAGCACAGTCCTCCAGCTTTGCAATGAGGACGCTCCTTGTGTGGGGGGTGGGTTGCTGGCTGTATGGGAGATGGTTCCCCACCTCTGACCAATTTCAGAATTGTTGACCGCTGGAGCAAGTGCCGTGATAGGGTTTTCCTCTGTATAACTCGTGGGTTCACTTTTTTTTTCTTTTATCGTTCAAGTTAGATTTTATTCCTCTTTTATGTATTTATAGATATAAGCATGGAAATAATTCATTCCTATAAATACATCTGTGTGACGGGAAAAATATTTTTCTGTTTTATTTTTAAATTTTATTTTTTAAAATTTTGAAATTTAATTTTATTTATTTTTTTTTATACAGCACGTTATTATTAGTTATGTATTTTATGCATATACATGTATACAGGTCAATCCCAAACTCCCAACTCATCCCACCACCACCACCCCATGGCTTCCCACTCTTGGTGTCCATACGTTTGTTCTCTACCTCTGTGTCTCTATTTCTTCCCTGCAACCCAGTTCATCTGTACCATTTTTAGGCTCCACATATATGCATTAATATACAATATTTGTTTTCCTCTTTCTGACTTACTTCATTCTGTATGACAGTCTCTCGATCCATCGATGTCTCTACAAATGACCCAGTTTCATTCCTTTTTATGGCCGAGTAATATTCCATTTCATATATGTACCACATCTTTATCCATTCATCTGTCTGTGGGCATTTAGGTTGCTTCCATTACCTGGCTATTGTAAATAGTGCTGCAACGAACATTGTGGTGAATGTGACTTTTTGATGTACGGTTTTCTCTGGGTATATGCCCAGAAGTGGGATTGCTGGATCAGATGGTAATTCTATTTCTAGTTTTTTTAAGGAAACTCCATACTGTTCTCCATAGTGACTGTATCAATTTACATTCCCACCAATAGTGGAAGAGGGCTCCTTTTGTCCACACCCTCCCCAGAATTGGTTGTTTGTAGATTTCCTGATGATTCGGATTCTAACAGGTGTGAGGTGATACCTCATTGTAGTTTTGATTTGCATTTCTCTAATAATTAGTGCTGTTGAGCAGCTTTTCATGTGCGTCTTGGCCATCTCTGTGTCTCCTTTGAAGAAACGTCTCTTTAGATCTTCTGCCCATTTTTTTTGGGTTGTTTGTTTTTTTAATATTAAGCTGCATGAGCTGTTTATATATATTGGAGATTAAACCTCTGTCCATTGATTCGTCTGCAACGATTTTCGCCCATTCTGTGGGATGCCTTTTTCCATTTCCGTGTTTTTTAACAAAAAAGGAAAGAAAGGAAAAGAAGCAGAACACTAATGTGCGTAAAATATGCCTTTTGAAACGGTCGTTTTGAAATATGGACGTCCTTTGAATTTTTTGGTCGATAGGTGACCCCAGGATTTGTTTTCAGGGCAGGTGTCATTTACAGGCCTGCAATGATTTTGAATATCAACTGACCATTAGCGCTGGGATTAAAGCTGCTGTTGTGTGAAACGGCCACAAGGTGGCAGCAGTTCACCCTTACCAAATCTGGTTACTAGGGCAAGAGAGCCTCAGTGGAAGTGGTGTTCTAGATTGGAGTTTAGAATGGAATGTGCCAGGGGAAAGCCCCTCACGTTTGTCTCACTACTTCTTGTTCGTGTTTTTAATTTAATTTTTTATTTTTTATTACAGCAAGTTTGATTACAATGTTTGGCTTGTTGTAGGTGTGGAAGATGTGGTTCTTTTACACATATACAGATGACTGTTCTTCCTGGGATCCTTTTCCCATGTACGTTATGACAGAATGTTGAGTCGTCCTCTCTTGGTATTCTGTAGGTCTTTGGTGATTATATATGTCACCTGTGTTTGTATATGTCTGTTAACCCCGATATCGTAATGAAACCAATCCTCACACCTTTCCATTGGTGAACCATAAGTTTGTTTAATGAATCTGTGATTGCCCTTCTCCGTGGAAATATCTGCCCTGGTATCCATTTTTAGGTAACACCTATAAGTGATATGATATGATATGTGTCTTTCACTTTCTGACTTACTACAAGTCACGTGATTACTTCTAGACTCATCTACGGTGCTGCAACTGGCATTGTGTCCTTTTTTTCCTTGGCATCTCTTCTGACTTAGCGGGGTCCATTTTCAACAATGTGATTCCCTGAGGGTTGTGGATTAGCTGACCTGGGCAGCCTTACCCTGCCGGCCCGCCCTCCTCAGGTGTGCCTCATTGAGGTCAATATAAACAGAGCTCCAGGCAGCAATAGCCCCTGAAGCTGTGCCTGACTCCATATTCTCTGCCCCGTCAGCAGTCTCGGGGCTGTGCTGGTGGGAGGGAGTGAGGGGCCACAGCTTTGTGGGTGGCCCGGTGTGAGTGGGGTTCTGCTGGCCTTTCTGCAGGAGTTGCCAGGCTGCCGCCTGTAAAGAAGAGGATGTGTCACCCATACCTTCCGCTGGAATTTCTCTCCGGACAGAGGTAAGGAAGGAAAAAAGCAGTGGGGGCCGGGACAGGAGGGGTATCTCAGGCAGGGCAATGGAAAGCTTCCGGAAGAGCGCCTGTGTCCAGGACCACCCTGGCTTGCCTGCAGGCACCAAGTTGGCCTGCGTGCTGTCGCTGGTGTGGCTCCACGGACCTGCCTCTAGGATTTCAAGCCCTTGTACATATTCAGGTGTTTTACATGGAAAGGGTGGGGACAGTTCAGCAGCAGCTGGTCTGGGGCTCAATCCACGTTTACTCACAGATGCCTCAGCACTGTCCTCCAGCTTTGCAATGAGGACGCTCCTTGCGTGGGGGGTGGGTTGCTGGCTGTATGGGAGATGGTTCCCCACCTCTGACCAATTTCAGAATTGTTGACCGCTGGAGCAAGTGCCGTGATAGGGTTTTCCTCTGTATAACTCGTGGGTTCACTTTTTTTTTCTTTTATCGTTCAAGTTAGATTTTATTCCTCTTTTATGTATTTATAGATATAAGCATGGAAATAATTCATTCCTATAAATACATCTGTGTGACGGGAAGAACTTTTTTCTGTTTTATTTTTAAATTTTATTTTTTAAAATTTTGAAATTTAATTTTATTTATTTATTTATACAGCACGTTATTATTAGTTATGTATTTTATGCATATACATGTATACAGGTCAATCCCAAACTCCCAACTCATCCCACCACCACCACCCCATGGCTTCCCACACTTGGTGTCCATACGTTTGTTCTCTACCTCTGTGTCTGTATTTCTTCCCTGCAAAGCAGTTCATCTGTACCATTTTTTAGGCTCCACATATATGCATTAATATACAATATGTGTTTTCCTCTTTCTGACTTACTTCATTCTGTATGACAGTCTCTCGATCCATCGATGTCTCTACAAATGACCCAGTTTCATTCCTTTTCATGGCCGAGTAATATTCCATTTTATACATGTACCACATCTTTATCCATTCATCTGTCTGTGGGCATTTAGGTTGCTTCCATTACCTGGCTATTGTAAATAGTGCTGCAACGAACATTGTGGTGAATGTGCCTTTTTGAAATACGGTTTTCTCTGGGTATATGCCCAGAAGTGGGATTGCTGGATCAGATGGTAATTCTATTTCTAATTTTTTTAAGGAAACTCCATACTGTTCTCCATAGTGACTGTATCAATTTACATTCCCACCAATAGTGGAAGAGGGCTCCTTTTGTCCACACCCTCCCCAGAATTGGTTGTTTGCAGATTTTCTGATGATGCCGATTCTAACAGGTGTGAGGTGATACCTCATTGTAGTTTTGATTTGCATTTCTCTAATAATTAGTGCTGTTGAGCAGCTTTTCATGTGCGTCTTGGCCATCTCTGTGTCTCCTTTGAAGAAACGTCTCTTTAGATCTTCTGCCCATTTTTTGGGGTTGTTTGTTTTTTTAATATTAAGCTGTATGAGCTGTTTATATATATTGGAGATTAAACCTCTGTCCATTGATTTGTCTGCAACGATTTTCGCCCATTCTGAGGGATGCCTTTTTCCATTCCCGTGTTTTTTAACAAAAAAGGAAAGAAAGGAAAAGAAGCAGAACACTAATGTGCGTAAAATATGCCTTTTGTAACGGTCGTTTTGAAATATGGACGTCCTTTGAATTTTTTGGTCGATATGTGACCCCAGGATTTGTTTTCAGGGCAGGTGTCATTTACAGGCCTGCAGTGATTTTGAATATCAACTGACCATTAGCGTTGGGATTAAAGCTGCTGTTGTGTGAAACGGCCACAAGGTGGCAGCAGTTCACCCTTACCAAATCTGGTTACTAGGGCAAGAGAGCCTCAGTGGAAGTGGTGTTCTAGATTGGAGTTTAGAATGGAATGTGCCAGGAGAAAGCCCCTCACGTTTGTCTCACTACTTCTTGTTCGTGTTTTTAATTTAATTTTTTATTTTTTATTACAGCAAGTTTGATTACAATGTTTGGCTTGTTGTAGGTGTGGAAGATGTGGTTCTTTTACACATATACAGATGACTGTTCTTCCTGGGATCCTTTTCCCATGTACGTTATGACAAAATGTTGAGTCGTCCTCTCTTGGTATTCTGTAGGTGTTTGGTGATTATATATGTCACCAGTGTTTGTATATGTCTGTTAACCCCGATATCGTAATGAAACCAATCCTCACACATTTCCATTGGTGAACCATAAGTTTGTTTAATGAATCTGTGATTGCCCTTCTCCGTGGAAATATCTGCCCTGGTATCCATTTTTAGGTAACACCTATAAGTGATATGATATGATATGTGTCTTTCACTTTCTGACTTACAACAAGTCACGTGATTACTTCTAGACTCATCTACGGTGCTGCAAATGGCATTGTGTCCTTTTTTTCCTTGGCATCTCTTCTGCCTTAGCGGGGTCCATTTTCAACAATGTGATTCTCTGAGGGTTGTGGATAAGCTGACCTGGGCAGCCTTACCCTGCCGCCCCGCCCTCCCCTGGTGTGCCTCGTTGAGGTCAATATAAACAGAGCTCCAGGCAGCAATAGCCCCTGAAGCTGTGCCTGACTCCATATTCTCTGCCCCGTCAGCAGTTTCGGGGCTGTGCTGGTGGGAGGGAGTGAGGTGCCACAGCTTTGTGGGTGGCCCGGTGTGAGTGGGGTTCTGCTGGCCTTTCTGCAGGAGTTGCCAGGCTGCCGCCTGTAAAGAAGAGGATGTGTCACCCATACCTTCCGCTGGAATTTCTCTCTGGACAGAGGTGAGGAAGGAAAAAAGCAGTGGGGGCCGGGACAGGAGGGGTATCTCAGGCAGGGCAATGGAAAGCTTCTGGAAGAGCGCCAGGGTCCAGGACCACCCTGGCTGGCCTGCAGGCACCAAGTTGGCCTGCGTGCTGTCGCTGGTGTGGCTCCACGGTCTTTCCTCTAGGCTTTCAAGCCCTTGTACATATTCAGGTGTTTTACCTGGAAAGGGTGGGGACAGTTCAGCAGCATCTGGCCTGGGGCTCAGCGAACGTTTACTCACAGATGCCTCGGCACGGTCCCCCTGCTTTGCAATGAGGACGCTCCTCGCATGGGGGGTGGGTTGATGGCTGTATGGGAGATGGTTCCCCACCTCTGACCAATTTCAGAATTGTTGACCGCTGGAGCAAGTGCCGTGATAGGTTTTTCCTCTGTATAACTCGTGGGTTCACTTTTTTTTTCTTTTATGGTTCAAGTTAGATTTTATTCCTCTTTTGTGTATTTATAGATATAAGCATGGAAATAATTCATTCGTATAAATACATCTGTGTGACGGGAAGTACTTTTTTCTGTTTTATGTTTAAATTATATTTTTTAAAATTTTGAAATTTAATTTTATTTATTTTTTTATACAGCACGTTATTATTAGTTATGTATTTTATGCATATACATGTATACAGGTCAATCCCAAACTCCCAACTCATCCCACCACCACCACCCCATGGCTTCCCACACTTGGTGTCCATACGTTTGTTCTCTACCTCTGTGTCTCTATTTCTTCCCTGCAAACCAGTTCATCTGTACCATTTTTAGGCTCCACATATATGCATTAATATACAATATTTGTTTTCCTCTTTCTGACTTACTTCATTCTGTATGACAGTCTCTCGATCCATCGATGTCTCTACAAATGACCCAGTTTCATTCCTTTTTATGGCCGAGTAATATTCTATTTTATATATGTACCACATCTTCATCCATTCATCTGTCTGTGGGCATTTAGGGTGCTTCCATTACCTGGCTATTGTAAATAGTGCTGCAACGAACATTGTGGTGAATGTGCCTTTTTGAAATACGGTTTTCTCTGGGTATATGCCCAGAAGTGGGATTGCTGGATCAGATGGTAATTCTATTTCTAATTTTTTTAAGGAAACTCCATACTGTTCTCCATAGTGACTGTATCAATTTACATTCCCACCAGTAGTGGAAGAGGGCTCCTTTTGTCCACACCCTCCCCAGAATTGGTTGTTTGTAGATTTTCTGATGATGCCGATTCTAACACGTGTGAGGTGATACCTCATTGTAGTTTTGATTTGCATTTCTCTAATAATTAGTGCTGTTGAGCAGCTTTTCATGTGCGTCTTGGCCATCTCTGTGTCTCCTTTGAAGAAACGTCTCTTTAGATCTTCTGCCCATTTTTGGGGGGTTGTTTGTTTTTTTAATATTAAGCTGCATGAGCTGATATATATATTGAGATTAAACCTCTGTCCATTGATTCGTCTGCAACGATTTTCGCCCATTCTGAGGGATGCCTTTTTCCATTCCCGTGTTTTTTAACAAAAAAGGAAAGAAAGGAAAAGAAGC
Organism: Mesoplodon mirus; assembly: GCF_964341445.2. Taxonomy (NCBI): domain Eukaryota; kingdom Metazoa; phylum Chordata; class Mammalia; order Artiodactyla; family Ziphiidae; genus Mesoplodon; species Mesoplodon mirus. Next base: position 126,626,937 of record NC_138984.1, read on the forward strand.
AGAACACTAATGTGCGTAAAATATGCCTTTTGAAATGGTCGTTTTGAAATATGGACGTCCTTTGAATTTTTTTGGTCGATATGTGACCCAAGGATTTGTTTTCAGGGCAGGTGTCATTTACAGGCCTGCAATGATTTTGAATATCAACTGACCATTAGCGCTGGGATTAAAGCTGCTGTTGTGTGAAACGGCCACAAGGTGGCAGCAGTTCACCCTTACCAAATCTGGTTACTAGGGCAAGAGAGCCTCAGTGGAAGTGGTGTTCTAGATTGGAGTTTAGAATGGAATGTGCCAGGGGAAAGCCCCTCACGTTTGTCTCACTACTTCTTGTTCGTGTTTCTAATTTAATTTTTTATTTTTTATTACAGCAAGTTTGATTACAATGTTTGGCTTGTTGTAGGTGTGGAAGATGAGGTTCTTTTACACATATACAGATGACTGTTCTTCCTGGGATCCTTTTCCCATGTACGTTATGACAGAATGTTGAGTCGTCCTCTCTTGGTATTCTGTAGGTCTTTGGTGATTATATATGTCACCTGTGTTTGTATATGTCTGTTAACCCCGATATCGTAATGAAACCAATCCTCACACCTTTCCATTGGTGAACCATAAGTTTGTTTAATGAATCTGTGATTGCCCTTCTCCGTGGAAATATCTGCCCTGGTATCCATTTTTAGGTAACACCTATAAGTGATATGATATGATATGTGTCTTTCACTTTCTGACTTACTACAAGTCACGTGATTACTTCTAGACTCATCTACGGTGCTGCAACTGGCATTGTGTCCTTTTTTTCCTTGGCATCTCTTCTGACTTAGCGGGGTCCATTTTCAACAATGTGATTCCCTGAGGGTTGTGGATTAGCTGACCTGGGCAGCCTTACCCTGCCGGCCCGCCCTCCTCAGGTGTGCCTCATTGAGGTCAATATAAACAGAGCTCCAGGCAGCAATAGCCCCTGAAGCTGTGCCTGACTCCATATTCTCTGCCCCGTCAGCAGTCTCGGGGCTGTGCTGGTGGGAGGGAGTGAGGGGCCACAGCTTTGTGGGTGGCCCGGTGTGAGTGGGGTTCTGCTGGCCTTTCTGCAGGAGTTGCCAGGCTGCCGCCTGTAAAGAAGAGGATGTGTCACCCATACCTTCCGCTGGAATTTCTCTCCGGACAGAGGTAAGGAAGGAAAAAAGCAGTGGGGGCCGGGACAGGAGGGGTATCTCAGGCAGGGCAATGGAAAGCTTCCGGAAGAGCCCCTGGGTCCAGGACCACCCTGGCTTGCCTGCAGGCACCAAGTTGGCCTGCGTGCTGTCGCTGGTGTGGCTCCACGGACCTGCCTCTAGGATTTCAAGCCCTTGTACATATTCAGGTGTTTTACATGGAAAGGGTGGGGACAGTTCAGCAGCAGCTGGTCTGGGGCTCAATCCACGTTTACTCACAGATGCCTCAGCACGGTCCTCCAGCTTTGCAATAAGGACGCTCCTTGTGTGGGGGGTGGGTTGCTGGCTGTATGGGAGATGGTTCCCCACCTCTGACCAATGTCAGAATTGTTGACCGCTGGAGCAAGTGCCGTGATAGGGTTTTCCTCTGTATAACTCGTGGGTTCACTTTTTTTTTCTTTTATCGTTCAAGTTAGATTTTATTCCTCTTTTATGTATTTATAGATATAAGCATGGAAATAATTCATTCCTATAAATACATCTGTGTGACGGGAAGAACTTTTTTCTGTTTTATTTTTAAATTTTATTTTTTAAAATTTTGAAATTTAATTTTATTTATTTATTTATACAGCACGTTATTATTAGTTATGTATTTTATGCATATACATGTATACAGGTCAATCCCAAACTCCCAACTCATCCCACCACCACCACCCCATGGCTTCCCACACTTGGTGTCCATACGTTTGTTCTCTACCTCTGTGTCTGTATTTCTTCCCTGCAAAGCAGTTCATCTGTACCATTTTTTAGGCTCCACATATATGCATTAATATACAATATGTGTTTTCCTCTTTCTGACTTACTTCATTCTGTATGACAGTCTCTCGATCCATCGATGTCTCTACAAATGACCCAGTTTCATTCCTTTTCATGGCCGAGTAATATTCCATTTTATACATGTACCACATCTTTATCCATTCATCTGTCTGTGGGCATTTAGGTTGCTTCCATTACCTGGCTATTGTAAATAGTGCTGCAACGAACATTGTGGTGAATGTGCCTTTTTGAAATACGGTTTTCTCTGGGTATATGCCCAGAAGTGGGATTGCTGGATCAGATGGTAATTCTATTTCTAATTTTTTTAAGGAAACTCCATACTGTTCTCCATAGTGACTGTATCAATTTACATTCCCACCAATAGTGGAAGAGGGCTCCTTTTGTCCACACCCTCCCCAGAATTGGTTGTTTGCAGATTTTCTGATGATGCCGATTCTAACAGGTGTGAGGTGATACCTCATTGTAGTTTTGATTTGCATTTCTCTAATAATTAGTGCTGTTGAGCAGCTTTTCATGTGCGTCTTGGCCATCTCTGTGTCTCCTTTGAAGAAACGTCTCTTTAGATCTTCTGCCCATTTTTTGGGGTTGTTTGTTTTTTTAATATTAAGCTGTATGAGCTGTTTATATATATTGGAGATTAAACCTCTGTCCATTGATTTGTCTGCAACGATTTTCGCCCATTCTGAGGGATGCCTTTTTCCATTCCCGTGTTTTTTAACAAAAAAGGAAAGAAAGGAAAAGAAGCAGAACACTAATGTGCGTAAAATATGCCTTTTGTAACGGTCGTTTTGAAATATGGACGTCCTTTGAATTTTTTGGTCGATATGTGACCCCAGGATTTGTTTTCAGGGCAGGTGTCATTTACAGGCCTGCAGTGATTTTGAATATCAACTGACCATTAGCGTTGGGATTAAAGCTGCTGTTGTGTGAAACGGCCACAAGGTGGCAGCAGTTCACCCTTACCAAATCTGGTTACTAGGGCAAGAGAGCCTCAGTGGAAGTGGTGTTCTAGATTGGAGTTTAGAATGGAATGTGCCAGGAGAAAGCCCCTCACGTTTGTCTCACTACTTCTTGTTCGTGTTTTTAATTTAATTTTTTATTTTTTATTACAGCAAGTTTGATTACAATGTTTGGCTTGTTGTAGGTGTGGAAGATGTGGTTCTTTTACACATATACAGATGACTGTTCTTCCTGGGATCCTTTTCCCATGTACGTTATGACAAAATGTTGAGTCGTCCTCTCTTGGTATTCTGTAGGTGTTTGGTGATTATATATGTCACCAGTGTTTGTATATGTCTGTTAACCCCGATATCGTAATGAAACCAATCCTCACACATTTCCATTGGTGAACCATAAGTTTGTTTAATGAATCTGTGATTGCCCTTCTCCGTGGAAATATCTGCCCTGGTATCCATTTTTAGGTAACACCTATAAGTGATATGATATGATATGTGTCTTTCACTTTCTGACTTACAACAAGTCACGTGATTACTTCTAGACTCATCTACGGTGCTGCAAATGGCATTGTGTCCTTTTTTTCCTTGGCATCTCTTCTGCCTTAGCGGGGTCCATTTTCAACAATGTGATTCTCTGAGGGTTGTGGATAAGCTGACCTGGGCAGCCTTACCCTGCCGCCCCGCCCTCCCCTGGTGTGCCTCGTTGAGGTCAATATAAACAGAGCTCCAGGCAGCAATAGCCCCTGAAGCTGTGCCTGACTCCATATTCTCTGCCCCGTCAGCAGTTTCGGGGCTGTGCTGGTGGGAGGGAGTGAGGTGCCACAGCTTTGTGGGTGGCCCGGTGTGAGTGGGGTTCTGCTGGCCTTTCTGCAGGAGTTGCCAGGCTGCCGCCTGTAAAGAAGAGGATGTGTCACCCATACCTTCCGCTGGAATTTCTCTCTGGACAGAGGTGAGGAAGGAAAAAAGCAGTGGGGGCCGGGACAGGAGGGGTATCTCAGGCAGGGCAATGGAAAGCTTCTGGAAGAGCGCCAGGGTCCAGGACCACCCTGGCTGGCCTGCAGGCACCAAGTTGGCCTGCGTGCTGTCGCTGGTGTGGCTCCACGGTCTTTCCTCTAGGCTTTCAAGCCCTTGTACATATTCAGGTGTTTTACCTGGAAAGGGTGGGGACAGTTCAGCAGCATCTGGCCTGGGGCTCAGCGAACGTTTACTCACAGATGCCTCGGCACGGTCCCCCTGCTTTGCAATGAGGACGCTCCTCGCATGGGGGGTGGGTTGATGGCTGTATGGGAGATGGTTCCCCACCTCTGACCAATTTCAGAATTGTTGACCGCTGGAGCAAGTGCCGTGATAGGTTTTTCCTCTGTATAACTCGTGGGTTCACTTTTTTTTTCTTTTATGGTTCAAGTTAGATTTTATTCCTCTTTTGTGTATTTATAGATATAAGCATGGAAATAATTCATTCGTATAAATACATCTGTGTGACGGGAAGTACTTTTTTCTGTTTTATGTTTAAATTATATTTTTTAAAATTTTGAAATTTAATTTTATTTATTTTTTTATACAGCACGTTATTATTAGTTATGTATTTTATGCATATACATGTATACAGGTCAATCCCAAACTCCCAACTCATCCCACCACCACCACCCCATGGCTTCCCACACTTGGTGTCCATACGTTTGTTCTCTACCTCTGTGTCTCTATTTCTTCCCTGCAAACCAGTTCATCTGTACCATTTTTAGGCTCCACATATATGCATTAATATACAATATTTGTTTTCCTCTTTCTGACTTACTTCATTCTGTATGACAGTCTCTCGATCCATCGATGTCTCTACAAATGACCCAGTTTCATTCCTTTTTATGGCCGAGTAATATTCTATTTTATATATGTACCACATCTTCATCCATTCATCTGTCTGTGGGCATTTAGGGTGCTTCCATTACCTGGCTATTGTAAATAGTGCTGCAACGAACATTGTGGTGAATGTGCCTTTTTGAAATACGGTTTTCTCTGGGTATATGCCCAGAAGTGGGATTGCTGGATCAGATGGTAATTCTATTTCTAATTTTTTTAAGGAAACTCCATACTGTTCTCCATAGTGACTGTATCAATTTACATTCCCACCAGTAGTGGAAGAGGGCTCCTTTTGTCCACACCCTCCCCAGAATTGGTTGTTTGTAGATTTTCTGATGATGCCGATTCTAACACGTGTGAGGTGATACCTCATTGTAGTTTTGATTTGCATTTCTCTAATAATTAGTGCTGTTGAGCAGCTTTTCATGTGCGTCTTGGCCATCTCTGTGTCTCCTTTGAAGAAACGTCTCTTTAGATCTTCTGCCCATTTTTGGGGGGTTGTTTGTTTTTTTAATATTAAGCTGCATGAGCTGATATATATATTGAGATTAAACCTCTGTCCATTGATTCGTCTGCAACGATTTTCGCCCATTCTGAGGGATGCCTTTTTCCATTCCCGTGTTTTTTAACAAAAAAGGAAAGAAAGGAAAAGAAGCAGAACACTAATGTGCGTAAAATATGCCTTTTGAAATGGTCGTTTTGAAATATGGACGTCCTTTGAATTTTTTTGGTCGATATGTGACCCAAGGATTTGTTTTCAGGGCAGGTGTCATTTACAGGCCTGCAATGATTTTGAATATCAACTGACCATTAGCGCTGGGATTAAAGCTGCTGTTGTGTGAAACGGCCACAAGGTGGCAGCAGTTCACCCTTACCAAATCTGGTTACTAGGGCAAGAGAGCCTCAGTGGAAGTGGTGTTCTAGATTGGAGTTTAGAATGGAATGTGCCAGGGGAAAGCCCCTCACGTTTGTCTCACTACTTCTTGTTCGTGTTTCTAATTTAATTTTTTATTTTTTATTACAGCAAGTTTGATTACAATGTTTGGCTTGTTGTAGGTGTGGAAGATGAGGTTCTTTTACACATATACAGATGACTGTTCTTCCTGGGATCCTTTTCCCATGTACGTTATGACAGAATGTTGAGTCGTCCTCTCTTGGTATTCTGTAGGTCTTTGGTGATTATATATGTCACCTGTGTTTGTATATGTCTGTTAACCCCGATATCGTAATGAAACCAATCCTCACACCTTTCCATTGGTGAACCATAAGTTTGTTTAATGAATCTGTGATTGCCCTTCTCCGTGGAAATATCTGCCCTGGTATCCATTTTTAGGTAACACCTATAAGTGATATGATATGATATGTGTCTTTCACTTTCTGACTTACTACAAGTCACGTGATTACTTCTAGACTCATCTACGGTGCTGCAACTGGCATTGTGTCCTTTTTTTCCTTGGCATCTCTTCTGACTTAGCGGGGTCCATTTTCAACAATGTGATTCCCTGAGGGTTGTGGATTAGCTGACCTGGGCAGCCTTACCCTGCCGGCCCGCCCTCCTCAGGTGTGCCTCATTGAGGTCAATATAAACAGAGCTCCAGGCAGCAATAGCCCCTGAAGCTGTGCCTGACTCCATATTCTCTGCCCCGTCAGCAGTCTCGGGGCTGTGCTGGTGGGAGGGAGTGAGGGGCCACAGCTTTGTGGGTGGCCCGGTGTGAGTGGGGTTCTGCTGGCCTTTCTGCAGGAGTTGCCAGGCTGCCGCCTGTAAAGAAGAGGATGTGTCACCCATACCTTCCGCTGGAATTTCTCTCCGGACAGAGGTAAGGAAGGAAAAAAGCAGTGGGGGCCGGGACAGGAGGGGTATCTCAGGCAGGGCAATGGAAAGCTTCCGGAAGAGCCCCTGGGTCCAGGACCACCCTGGCTTGCCTGCAGGCACCAAGTTGGCCTGCGTGCTGTCGCTGGTGTGGCTCCACGGACCTGCCTCTAGGATTTCAAGCCCTTGTACATATTCAGGTGTTTTACATGGAAAGGGTGGGGACAGTTCAGCAGCAGCTGGTCTGGGGCTCAATCCACGTTTACTCACAGATGCCTCAGCACGGTCCTCCAGCTTTGCAATAAGGACGCTCCTTGTGTGGGGGGTGGGTTGCTGGCTGTATGGGAGATGGTTCCCCACCTCTGACCAATGTCAGAATTGTTGACCGCTGGAGCAAGTGCCGTGATAGGGTTTTCCTCTGTATAACTCGTGGGTTCACTTTTTTTTTCTTTTATCGTTCAAGTTAGATTTTATTCCTCTTTTATGTATTTATAGATATAAGCATGGAAATAATTCATTCCTATAAATACATCTGTGTGACGGGAAAAATATTTTTCTGTTTTATTTTTAAATTTTATTTTTTAAAATTTTGAAATTTAATTTTATTTATTTTTTTTATACAGCACGTTATTATTAGTTATGTATTTTATGCATATACATGTATACAGGTCAATCCCAAACTCCCAACTCATCCCACCACCACCACCCCATGGCTTCCCACTCTTGGTGTCCATACGTTTGTTCTCTACCTCTGTGTCTCTATTTCTTCCCTGCAACCCAGTTCATCTGTACCATTTTTAGGCTCCACATATATGCATTAATATACAATATTTGTTTTCCTCTTTCTGACTTACTTCATTCTGTATGACAGTCTCTCGATCCATCGATGTCTCTACAAATGACCCAGTTTCATTCCTTTTTATGGCCGAGTAATATTCCATTTCATATATGTACCACATCTTTATCCATTCATCTGTCTGTGGACATTTAGGTTGCTTCCATTACCTGGCTATTGTAAATAGTGCTGCAATGAACATTGTGGTGAATGTGCCTTTTTGAAATACGGTTTTCTCTGGGTATATGCCCAGAAGTGGGATTGCTGGATCAGATGGTGATTCTATTTCTAGTTTTTTTAAGGAAACTCCATACTGTTCTCCATAGTGACTGTATCAATTTACATTCCCACCAATAGTGGAAGAGGGCTCCTTTTGTCCACACCCTCCCCAGAATTGGTTGTTTGTAGATTTCCTGATGATTCCGATTCTAACAGGTGTGAGGTGATACCTCATTGTAGATTTGATTTGCATTTCTCTAATAATTAGTGCTGTTGGGCAGCTTTTCTTGTGCGTCTTGGACATCTCTGTGTCTCCTTTGAAGAAACGTCTCTTTAGATCTTCTGCCCATTTTTTTGGGTTGTTTGTTTTTTTAATATTAAGCTGCATGAGCTGTTTATATATATTGGAGATTAAACCTCTGTCCATTGATTCGTCTGCAACGATTTTCGCCCATTCTGTGGGATGCCTTTTTCCATTCCCGTGTTTTTTAACAAAAAAGGAAAGAAAGGAAAAGAAGCAGAACACTAATGTGCGTAAAATATGCCTTTTGAAACGGTCGTTTTGAAATATGGACGTCCTTTGAATTTTTTGGTCGATAGGTGACCCCAGGATTTGTTTTCAGGGCAGGTGTCATTTACAGGCCTGCAATGATTTTGAATATCAACTGACCATTAGCGCTGGGATTAAAGCTGCTGTTGTGTGAAACGGCCACAAGGTGGCAGCAGTTCACCCTAACCAAATCTGGTTACTAGGGCAAGAGAACCTCAGTGGAAGTGGTGTTCTAGATTGGAGTTTAGAATGGAATGTGCCAGGGGAAAGCCCCTCACGTTTGTCTCACTACTTCTTGTTCGTGTTTTTAATTTAATTTTTTATTTTTTATTACAGCAAGTTTGATTACAATGTTTGGCTTGTTGTAGGTGTGGAAGATGTGGTTCTTTTACACATATACAGATGACTGTTCTTCCTGGGATCCTTTTCCCATGTACGTTATGACAGAATGTTGAGTCGTCCTCTCTTGGTATTCTGTAGGTCTTTGGTGATTATATATGTCACCTGTGTTTGTATATGTCTGTTAACCCCAATATCGTAATGAAACCAATCCTCACACCTTTCCATTGGTGAACCATAAGTTTGTTTAATGAATCTGTGATTGCCCTTCTCCGTGAAAATATCTGCCCTGGTATCCATTTTTAGGTAACACCTATAAGTGATATGATATGATATGTGTCTTTCACTTTCTGACTTACTACAAGTCACGTGATTACTTCTAGACTCATCTACGGTGCTGCAACTGGCATTGTGTCCTTTTTTTCCTTGGCATCTCTTCTGACTTAGCGGGGTCCATTTTCAACAATGTGATTCCCTGAGGGTTGTGGACTAGCTGACCTGGGCAGCCTTACCCTGCCGGCCCGCCCTCCTCAGGTGTGCCTCATTGAGGTCAATATAAACAGAGCTCCAGGCAGCAATAGCCCCTGAAGCTGTGTCTGACTCCATATTCTCTGCCCCGTCAGCAGTCTCGGGGCTGTGCTGGTGGGAGGGAGTGAGGGGCCACAGCGTTGTGGGTGGCCCGGTGTGAGTGGGGTTCTGCTGGCCTTTCTGCAGGAGTTGCCAGGCTGCCGCCTGTAAAGAAGAGGATGTGTCACCCATACCTTCCGCTGGAATTTCTCTCCGGACAGAGGTGAGGAAGGAAAAAATCAGTGGGGGCCGGGACAGGAGGGGTATCTCAGGCAGGGCAATAGAAAGCTTCTGGAAGAGCGCCTGTGTCCGGGACCACGCTGGCTTGCCTGCAGGCACCAAGTAGGCCTGCGTGCTGTCGCTGGTGTGGCTCCACGGACCTGCCTCTAGGATTTCAATCCCTTGTACATATTCAGGTGTTTTACCTGGAAAGGGTGGGGACAGTTCAGCAGCAGCTGGCCTGGGGCTCAATCCACGTTTACTCACAGATGCCTCAGCACAGTCCTCCAGCTTTGCAATGAGGACGCTCCTTGTGTGGGGGGTGGGTTGCTGGCTGTATGGGAGATGGTTCCCCACCTCTGACCAATTTCAGAATTGTTGACCGCTGGAGCAAGTGCCGTGATAGGGTTTTCCTCTGTATAACTCGTGGGTTCACTTTTTTTTTCTTTTATCGTTCAAGTTAGATTTTATTCCTCTTTTATGTATTTATAGATATAAGCATGGAAATAATTCATTCCTATAAATACATCTGTGTGACGGGAAAAATATTTTTCTGTTTTATTTTTAAATTTTATTTTTTAAAATTTTGAAATTTAATTTTATTTATTTTTTTTATACAGCACGTTATTATTAGTTATGTATTTTATGCATATACATGTATACAGGTCAATCCCAAACTCCCAACTCATCCCACCACCACCACCCCATGGCTTCCCACTCTTGGTGTCCATACGTTTGTTCTCTACCTCTGTGTCTCTATTTCTTCCCTGCAACCCAGTTCATCTGTACCATTTTTAGGCTCCACATATATGCATTAATATACAATATTTGTTTTCCTCTTTCTGACTTACTTCATTCTGTATGACAGTCTCTCGATCCATCGATGTCTCTACAAATGACCCAGTTTCATTCCTTTTTATGGCCGAGTAATATTCCATTTCATATATGTACCACATCTTTATCCATTCATCTGTCTGTGGGCATTTAGGTTGCTTCCATTACCTGGCTATTGTAAATAGTGCTGCAATGAACATTGTGGTGAATGTGCCTTTTTGAAATACGGTTTTCTCTGGGTATATGCCCAGAAGTTGGATTGCTGGATCAGATGGTAATTCTATTTCTAATTTTTTTAAGGAAACTCCATACTGTTCTCCATAGTGACTGTATCAATTTACATTCCCACCAATAGTGGAAGAGGGCTCCTTTTGTCCACACCCTCCCCAGAATTGGTTGTTTGTAGATTTCCTGATGATTCGGATTCTAACAGGTGTGAGGTGATACCTCATTGTAGTTTTGATTTGCATTTCTCTAATAATTAGTGCTGTTGAGCAGCTTTTCATGTGCGTCTTGGACATCTCTGTGTCTCCTTTGAAGAAACGTCTCTTTAGATCTTCTGCCCATTTTTTTTGGGTTGTTTGTTTTTTTAATATTAAGCTGCATGAGCTGTTTATATATATTGGAGATTAAACCTCTGTCCATTGATTCGTCTGCAACGATTTTCGCCCATTCTGTGGGATGCCTTTTTCCATTTCCGTGTTTTTTAACAAAAAAGGAAAGAAAGGAAAAGAAGCAGAACACTAATGTGCGTAAAATATGCCTTTTGAAACGGTCGTTTTGAAATATGGACGTCCTTTGAATTTTTTGGTCGATAGGTGACCCCAGGATTTGTTTTCAGGGCAGGTGTCATTTACAGGCCTGCAATGATTTTGAATATCAACTGACCATTAGCGCTGGGATTAAAGCTGCTGTTGTGTGAAACGGCCACAAGGTGGCAGCAGTTCACCCTTACCAAATCTGGTTACTAGGGCAAGAGAGCCTCAGTGGAAGTGGTGTTCTAGATTGGAGTTTAGAATGGAATGTGCCAGGGGAAAGCCCCTCACGTTTGTCTCACTACTTCTTGTTCGTGTTTTTAATTTAATTTTTTATTTTTTATTACAGCAAGTTTGATTACAATGTTTGGCTTGTTGTAGGTGTGGAAGATGTGGTTCTTTTACACATATACAGATGACTGTTCTTCCTGGGATCCTTTTCCCATGTACGTTATGACAGAATGTTGAGTCGTCCTCTCTTGGTATTCTGTAGGTCTTTGGTGATTATATATGTCACCTGTGTTTGTATATGTCTGTTAACCCCGATATCGTAATGAAACCAATCCTCACACCTTTCCATTGGTGAACCATAAGTTTGTTTAATGAATCTGTGATTGCCCTTCTCCGTGGAAATATCTGCCCTGGTATCCATTTTTAGGTAACACCTATAAGTGATATGATATGATATGTGTCTTTCACTTTCTGACTTACTACAAGTCACGTGATTACTTCTAGACTCATCTACGGTGCTGCAACTGGCATTGTGTCCTTTTTTTCCTTGGCATCTCTTCTGACTTAGCGGGGTCCATTTTCAACAATGTGATTCCCTGAGGGTTGTGGATTAGCTGACCTGGGCAGCCTTACCCTGCCGGCCCGCCCTCCTCAGGTGTGCCTCATTGAGGTCAATATAAACAGAGCTCCAGGCAGCAATAGCCCCTGAAGCTGTGCCTGACTCCATATTCTCTGCCCCGTCAGCAGTCTCGGGGCTGTGCTGGTGGGAGGGAGTGAGGGGCCACAGCTTTGTGGGTGGCCCGGTGTGAGTGGGGTTCTGCTGGCCTTTCTGCAGGAGTTGCCAGGCTGCCGCCTGTAAAGAAGAGGATGTGTCACCCATACCTTCCGCTGGAATTTCTCTCCGGACAGAGGTAAGGAAGGAAAAAAGCAGTGGGGGCCGGGACAGGAGGGGTATCTCAGGCAGGGCAATGGAAAGCTTCCGGAAGAGCGCCTGGGTCCAGGACCACCCTGGCTTGCCTGCAGGCACCAAGTTGGCCTGCGTGCTGTCGCTGGTGTGGCTCCACGGACCTGCCTCTAGGATTTCAAGCCCTTGTACATATTCAGGTGTTTTACATGGAAAGGGTGGGGACAGTTCAGCAGCAGCTGGTCTGGGGCTCAATCCACGTTTACTCACAGATGCCTCAGCACTGTCCTCCAGCTTTGCAATGAGGACGCTCCTTGCGTGGGGGGTGGGTTGCTGGCTGTATGGGAGATGGTTCCCCACCTCTGACCAATTTCAGAATTGTTGACCGCTGGAGCAAGTGCCGTGATAGGGTTTTCCTCTGTATAACTCGTGGGTTCACTTTTTTTTTCTTTTATCGTTCAAGTTAGATTTTATTCCTCTTTTATGTATTTATAGATATAAGCATGGAAATAATTCATTCCTATAAATACATCTGTGTGACGGGAAGAACTTTTTTCTGTTTTATTTTTAAATTTTATTTTTTAAAATTTTGAAATTTAATTTTATTTATTTATTTATACAGCACGTTATTATTAGTTATGTATTTTATGCATATACATGTATACAGGTCAATCCCAAACTCCCAACTCATCCCACCACCACCACCCCATGGCTTCCCACACTTGGTGTCCATACGTTTGTTCTCTACCTCTGTGTCTGTATTTCTTCCCTGCAAAGCAGTTCATCTGTACCATTTTTTAGGCTCCACATATATGCATTAATATACAATATGTGTTTTCCTCTTTCTGACTTACTTCATTCTGTATGACAGTCTCTCGATCCATCGATGTCTCTACAAATGACCCAGTTTCATTCCTTTTCATGGCCGAGTAATATTCCATTTTATACATGTACCACATCTTTATCCATTCATCTGTCTGTGGGCATTTAGGTTGCTTCCATTACCTGGCTATTGTAAATAGTGCTGCAACGAACATTGTGGTGAATGTGCCTTTTTGAAATACGGTTTTCTCTGGGTATATGCCCAGAAGTGGGATTGCTGGATCAGATGGTAATTCTATTTCTAATTTTTTTAAGGAAACTCCATACTGTTCTCCATAGTGACTGTATCAATTTACATTCCCACCAATAGTGGAAGAGGGCTCCTTTTGTCCACACCCTCCCCAGAATTGGTTGTTTGCAGATTTTCTGATGATGCCGATTCTAACAGGTGTGAGGTGATACCTCATTGTAGTTTTGATTTGCATTTCTCTAATAATTAGTGCTGTTCAGCAGCTTTTCATGTGCGTCTTGGCCATCTCTGTGTCTCCTTTGAAGAAACGTCTCTTTAGATCTTCTGCCCATTTTTTTGGGGTTGTTTGTTTTTTTAATATTAAGCTGTATGAGCTGTTTATATATATTGGAGATTAAACCTCTGTCCATTGATTCGTCTGCAACGATTTTCGCCCATTCTGAGGGATGCCTTTTTCCATTCCCGTGTTTTTTAACAAAAAAGGAAAGAAAGGAAAAGAAGCAGAACACTAATGTGCGTAAAATATGCCTTTTGTAACGGTCGTTTTGAAATATGGACGTCCTTTGAATTTTTTGGTCGATATGTGACCCCAGGATTTGTTTTCAGGGCAGGTGTCATTTACAGGCCTGCAGTGATTTTGAATATCAACTGACCATTAGCGTTGGGATTAAAGCTGCTGTTGTGTGAAACGGCCACAAGGTGGCAGCAGTTCACCCTTACCAAATCTGGTTACTAGGGCAAGAGAGCCTCAGTGGAAGTGGTGTTCTAGATTGGAGTTTAGAATGGAATGTGCCAGGAGAAAGCCCCTCACGTTTGTCTCACTACTTCTTGTTCGTGTTTTTAATTTAATTTTTTATTTTTTATTACAGCAAGTTTGATTACAATGTTTGGCTTGTTGTAGGTGTGGAAGATGTGGTTCTTTTACACATATACAGATGACTGTTCTTCCTGGGATCCTTTTCCCATGTACGTTATGACAAAATGTTGAGTCGTCCTCTCTTGGTATTCTGTAGGTGTTTGGTGATTATATATGTCACCTGTGTTTGTATATGTCTGTTAACCCCGATATCGTAATGAAACCAATCCTCACACATTTCCATTGGTGAACCATAAGTTTGTTTAATGAATCTGTGATTGCCCTTCTCCGTGGAAATATCTGCCCTGGTATCCATTTTTAGGTAACACCTATAAGTGATATGATATGATATGTGTCTTTCACTTTCTGACTTACAACAAGTCACGTGATTACTTCTAGACTCATCTACGGTGCTGCAAATGGCATTGTGTCCTTTTTTTCCTTGGCATCTCTTCTGCCTTAGCGGGGTCCATTTTCAACAATGTGATTCTCTGAGGGTTGTGGATAAGCTGACCTGGGCAGCCTTACCCTGCCGCCCCGCCCTCCCCTGGTGTGCCTCGTTGAGGTCAATATAAACAGAGCTCCAGGCAGCAATAGCCCCTGAATCTGTGCCTGACTCCATATTCTCTGCCCCGTCAGCAGTTTCGGGGCTGTGCTGGTGGGAGGGAGTGAGGTGCCACAGCTTTGTGGGTGGCCCGGTGTGAGTGGGGTTCTGCTGGCCTTTCTGCAGGAGTTGCCAGGCTGCCGCCTGTAAAGAAGAGGATGTGTCACCCATACCTTCCGCTGGAATTTCTCTCTGGACAGAGGTGAGGAAGGAAAAAAGCAGTGGGGTCCGGGACAGGAGGGGTATCTCAGGCAGGGCAATGGAAAGCTTCTGGAAGAGCGCCAGGGTCCAGGACCACCCTGGCTGGCCTGCAGGCACCAAGTTGGCCTGCGTGCTGTCGCTGGTGTGGCTCCACGGTCTTTCCTCTAGGCTTTCAAGCCCTTGTACATATTCAGGTGTTTTACCTGGAAAGGGTGGGGACAGTTCAGCAGCATCTGGCCTGGGGCTCAGCGAACGTTTACTCACAGATGCCTCGGCACGGTCCCCCTGCTTTGCAATGAGGACGCTCCTTGCATGGGGGGTGGGTTGATGGCTGTATGGGAGATGGTTCCCCACATCTGACCAATTTCAGAATTGTTGACCGCTGGAGCAAGTGCCGTGATAGGGTTTTCCTCTGTATAACTCGTGGGTTCACTTTTTTTTTCTTTTATGGTTCAAGTTAGATTTTATTCCTCTTTTGTGTATTTATAGATATAAGCATGGAAATAATTCATTCGTATAAATACATCTGTGTGACGGGAAGTACTTTTTTCTGTTTTATGTTTAAATTATATTTTTTAAAATTTTGAAATTTAATTTTATTTATTTTTTTATACAGCACGTTATTATTAGTTATGTATTTTATGCATATACATGTATACAGGTCAATCCCAAACTCCCAACTCATCCCACCACCACCACCCCATGGCTTCCCACACTTGGTGTCCATACGTTTGTTCTCTACCTCTGTGTCTCTATTTCTTCCCTGCAAACCAGTTCATCTGTACCATTTTTAGGCTCCACATATATGCATTAATATACAATATTTGTTTTCCTCTTTCTGACTTACTTCATTCTGTATGACAGTCTCTCGATCCATCGATGTCTCTACAAATGACCCAGTTTCATTCCTTTTTATGGCCGAGTAATATTCTATTTTATATATGTACCACATCTTCATCCATTCATCTGTCTGTGGGCATTTAGGGTGCTTCCATTACCTGGCTATTGTAAATAGTGCTGCAACGAACATTGTGGTGAATGTGCCTTTTTGAAATACGGTTTTCTCTGGGTATATGCCCAGAAGTGGGATTGCTGGATCAGATGGTAATTCTATTTCTAATTTTTTTAAGGAAACTCCATACTGTTCTCCATAGTGACTGTATCAATTTACATTCCCACCAGTAGTGGAAGAGGGCTCCTTTTGTCCACACCCTCCCCAGAATTGGTTGTTTGTAGATTTTCTGATGATGCCGATTCTAACAGGTGTGAGGTGATACCTCATTGAAGTTTTGATTTGCATTTCTCTAATAATTAGTGCTGTTGAGCAGCTTTTCATGTGCGTCTTGGCCATCTCTGTGTCTCCTTTGAAGAAACGTCTCTTTAGATCTTCCGCCCATTTTTGGGGGGTTGTTTGTTTTTTTAATATTAAGCTGCATGAGCTGATATATATATTGAGATTAAACCTCTGTCCATTGATTCGTCTGCAACGATTTTCGCCCATTCTGAGGGATGCCTTTTTCCATTCCCGTGTTTTTTAACAAAAAAGGAAAGAAAGGAAAAGAAGCAGAACACTAATGTGCGTAAAATATGCCTTTTGAAATGGTCGTTTTGAAATATGGACGTCCTTTGAATTTTTTTGGTCGATATGTGACCCCAGGATTTGTTTTCAGGGCAGGTGTCATTTACAGGCCTGCAATGATTTTGAATATCAACTGACCATTAGCGCTGGGATTAAAGCTGCTGTTGTGTGAAACGGCCACAAGGTGGCAGCAGTTCACCCTTACCAAATCTGGTTACTAGGGCAAGAGAGCCTCAGTGGAAGTGGTGTTCTAGATTGGAGTTTAGAATGGAATGTGCCAGGGGAAAGCCCCTCACGTTTGTCTCACTACTTCTTGTTCGTGTTTTTAATTTAATTTTTTATTTTTTATTACAGCAAGTTTGATTACAATGTTTGGCTTGTTGTAGGTGTGGAAGATGAGGTTCTTTTACACATATACAGATGACTGTTCTTCCTGGGATCCTTTTCCCATGTACGTTATGACAGAATGTTGAGTCGTCCTCTCTTGGTATTCTGTAGGTCTTTGGTGATTATATATGTCACCTGTGTTTGTATATGTCTGTTAACCCCGATATCGTAATGAAACCAATCCTCACACCTTTCCATTGGTGAACCATAAGTTTGTTTAATGAATCTGTGATTGCCCTTCTCCGTGGAAATATCTGCCCTGGTATCCATTTTTAGGTAACACCTATAAGTGATATGATATGATATGTGTCTTTCACTTTCTGACTTACTACAAGTCACGTGATTACTTCTAGACTCATCTACGGTGCTGCAACTGGCATTGTGTCCTTTTTTTCCTTGGCATCTCTTCTGACTTAGCGGGCTCCATTTTCAACAATGTGATTCCCTGAGGGTTGTGGATTAGCTGACCTGGGCAGCCTTACCCTGCCGGCCCGCCCTCCTCAGGTGTGCCTCATTGAGGTCAATATAAACAGAGCTCCAGGCAGCAATAGCCCCTGAAGCTGTGCCTGACTCCATATTCTCTGCCCCGTCAGCAGTCTCGGGGCTGTGCTGGTGGGAGGGAGTGAGGGGCCACAGCGTTGTGGGTGGCCCGGTGTGAGTGGGGTTCTGCTGGCCTTTCTGCAGGAGTTGCCAGGCTGCCGCCTGTAAAGAAGAGGATGTGTCACCCATACCTTCCGCTGGAATTTCTCTCCGGACAGAGGTGAGGAAGGAAAAAAGCAGTGGGGGCCAGGACAGGAGGGGTATCTCAGGCAGGGCTATGGAAAGCTTCCGGAAGAGCGCCTGGGTCCAGGACCACCCTGGCTTGCCTGCAGGCACCAAGTTGGCCTGCGTGCTGTCGCTGGTGTGGTTCCACGGACCTGCCTCTAGGATTTAAAGCCCTTGTACATATTCAGGTGTTTTACCTGGAAAGGGTGGGGACAGTTCAGCAGCAGCTGGCCTGAGGCTCAATCCACGTTTACTCACAGATGCCTCAGCACGGTCCTCCAGCTTTGCAATGAGGACGCTCCTTGCGTGGGGGGTGGGTTGCTGGCTGTATGGGAGATGGTTCCCCACCTCTGACCAATTTCAGAATTGTTGACCGCTGGAGCAAGTGCCGTGATAGGGTTTTCCTCTGTATAACTCGTGGGTTCACTTTTTTTTTCTTTTATCGTTCAAGTTAGATTTTATTCCTCTTTTATGTATTTATAGATATAAGCATGGAAATAATTCATTCCTATAAATACATCTGTGTGACGGGAAGAACATTTTTCTGTTTTATTTTTAAATTTTATTTTTTAAAATTTTGAAATTTAATTTTATTTATTTTTTTATACAGCACGTTATTATTAGTTATGTATTTTATGCATATATATGTATACAGGTCAATCCCAAACTCCCAACTCATCCCACCACCACCACCCCATGGCTTCCCACACTTGGTGTCCATAAGTTTGTTCTCTACCTCTGTGTCTGTATTTCTTCCCTGCAAACCAGTTCATCTGTACCATTTTTAGGCTCCACATATATGCATTAATATACAATATTTGTTTTCCTCTTTCTGACTTACTTCCTTCTGTATGACAGTCTCTTGATCCATCGATGTCTCTACAAATGACCCAGTTTCATTGCTTTTTATAGCCGAGTAATATTCCATTTCATATATGTACCACATCTTTATCCATTCATCTGTCTGTGGGCATTTAGGTTGCTTCCATTACCTGGCTATTGTAAATAGTGCTGCAATGAACATTGTGGTGAATGTGCCTTTTTGAAATACGGTTTTCTCTGGGTATATGCCCAGAAGTTGGATTGCTGGATCAGATGGTAATTCTATTTCTAATTTTTTTAAGGAAACTCCATACTGTTCTCCATAGTGACTGTATCAACTTACATTCCCACCAATAGTGGAAGAGGGCTCCTTTTGTCCACACCCTCCCCAGAATTGGTTGTTTGTAGATTTCCTGATGATTCCGATTCTAACAGGTGTGAGGTGATACCTCATTGTAGTTTTGATTTGCATTTCTCTAATAATTAGTGCTGTTGGGCAGCTTTTCATGTGCGTCTTGGACATCTCTGTGTCTCCTTTGAAGAAACGTCTCTTTAGATCTTCTGCCCATTTTTTTGGGTTGTTTGTTTTTTTAATATTAAGCTGCATGAGCTGTTTATATATATTGGAGATTAAACCTCTGTCCATTGATTCGTCTGCAACGATTTTCGCCCATTCTGTGGGATGACTTTTTCCATTCCCGTGTTTTTTAACAAAAAAGGAAAGAAAGGAAAAGAAGCAGAACACTAATGTGCGTAAAATATGCCTTTTGAAACGGTCGTTTTGAAATATGGACGTCCTTTGAATTTTTTGGTCGATAGGTGACCCCAGGATTTGTTTTCAGGGCAGGTGTCATTTACAGGCCTGCAATGATTTTGAATATCAACTGACCATTAGCGCTGGGATTAAAGCTGCTGTTGTGTGAAACGGCCACAAGGTGGCAGCAGTTCACCCTTACCAAATCTGGTTACTAGGGCAAGAGAGCCTCAGTGGAAGTGGTGTTCTAGATTGGAGTTTAGAATGGAATGTGCCAGGGGAAAGCCCCTCACGTTTGTCTCACTACTTCTTGTTCGTGTTTTTAATTTAATTTTTTATTTTTTATTACAGCAAGTTTGATTACAATGTTTGGCTTGTTGTAGGTGTGGAAGATGTGGTTCTTTTACACATATACAGATGACTGTTCTTCCTGGGATCCTTTTCCCATGTACGTTATGACAGAATGTTGAGTCGTCCTCTCTTGGTATTCTGTAGGTGTTTGGTGATTATATATGTCACCTGTGTTTGTATATGTCTGTTAACCCCGATATCGTAATGAAACCAATCCTCACACCTTTCCATTGGTGAACCATAAGTTTGTTTAATGAATCTGTGATTGCCCTTCTCCGTGGAAATATCTGCCCTGGTATCCATTTTTAGGTAACACCTATAAGTGATATGATATGATATGTGTCTTTCACTTTCTGACTTACTACAAGTCACGTGATTACTTCTAGACTCATCTACGGTGCTGCAACTGGCATTGTGTCCTTTTTTTCCTTGGCATCTCTTCTGACTTAGCGGGCTCCATTTTCAACAATGTGATTCCCTGAGGGTTGTGGATTAGCTGACCTGGGCAGCCTTACCCTGCCGGCCCGCCCTCCTCAGGTGTGCCTCATTGAGGTCAATATAAACAGAGGTCCAGGCAGCAATAGCCCCTGAAGCTGTGCCTGACTCCATATTCTCTGCCCCGTCAGCAGTCTCGGGGCTGTGCTTGTGGGAGGGAGTGAGGAGCCACAGCGTTGTGCGTGGCCCGGTGTGAGTGGGGTTCTGCTGGCCTTTCTGCAGGAGTTGCCAGGCTGCCGCCTGTAAACAAGAGGATGTGTCACCCATACCTTCCGCTGGAATTTCTCTCCGGACAGAGGTGAGGAAGGAAAAAAGCAGTGGGGGCCGGGACAGGAGGGGTATCTCAGGCAGGGCAATGGAAAGCTTCCGGAAGAGCGCCTGGGTCCAGGACCACCCTGGCTTGCCTGCAGGCACCAAGTTGGCCTGCGTGCTGTCGCTGGTGTGGCTCCACGGACCTGCCTCTAGGATTTCAAGCCCTTGTACATATTCAGGTGTTTTACCTGGAAAGGGTGGGGACAGTTCAGCAGCAGCTGGCCTGGGGCTCAATCCACGTTTACTCACAGATGCCTCAGCACGGTCCTCCAGCTTTGCAATGAGGACGCTCCTTGCGTGGGGAGTGGGTTGCTGGCTGTATGGGAGATGGTTCCCCACCTCTGACCAATTTCAGAATTGTTGACCGCTGGAGCAAGTGCCGTGATAGGGTTTTCCTCTGTATAACTCGTGGGTTCACTTTTTTTTTCTTTTATCGTTCAAGTTAGATTTTATTCCTCTTTTATGTATTTATAGATATAAGCATGGAAATAATTCATTCCTATAAATACATCTGTGTGACGGGAAGAACATTTTTCTGTTTTATTTTTAAATTTTATTTTTTAAAATTTTGAAATTTAATTTTATTTATTTTTTTTTATACAGCACGTTATTATTAGTTATGTATTTTATGCATATACATGTATACAGGTCAATCCCAAACTCCCAACTCATCCCACCACCACCACCCCACGGCTTCCCACACTTGGTGTCCATACGTTTGTTCTCTACCTCTGTGTCTCTATTTCTTCCCTGCAAACCAGTTCATCTGTACCATTTTTAGGCTCCACATATATGCATTAATATACAATATTTGTTTTCCTCTTTCTGACTTACTTCATTCTGTATGACAGTCTCTCGATCCATCGATGTCTCTACAAATGACCCAGTTTCATTCCTTTTCATGGCCGAGTAATATTCCATTTTATATATGTACCACATCTTCATCCATTCATCTGTCTGTGGGCATTTAGGTTGCTTCCATTACCTGGCTATTGTAAATAGTGCTGCAACGAACATTGTGGTGAATGTGCCTTTTTGAAATACGGTTTTCTCTGGGTATATGCCCAGAAGTGGGATTGCTGGATCAGATGGTAATTCTATTTCTAATTTTTTTAAGGAAACTCCATATTGTTCTCCATAGTGACTGTATCAATTTACATTCCCACCAATAGTGGAAGAGGGCTCCTTTTGTCCACACCCTCCCCAGAATTGGTTGTTTGTAGATTTTCTGATGATGCCGGTTCTAACAGGTGTGAGGTGATACCTCATTGTAGTTTTGATTTGCATTTCTCTAATAATTAGTGCTGTTGAGCAGCTTTTCATGTGCGTCTTGGCCATCTCTGTGTCTCCTTTGAAGAAACGTCTCTTTAGATCTTCTGCCCATTTTTTTTGGGTTGTTTGTTTTTTTAATATTAAGCTGCATGAGCTGTTTATATATATTGGAGATTAAACCTCTGTGCATTGATTCGTCTGCAACGATTTTCGCCCATTCTGAGGAATGCCTTTTTCCATTCCCGTGTTTTTTAACAAAAAAGGAAAGAAAGGAAAAGAAGCAGAACACTAATGTGCGTAAAATATGCCTTTTGAAACGGTCGTTTTGAAATATGGACGTCCTTTGAATTTTTTGGTCGATATGTGACCCCAGGATTTGTTTTCAGGGCAGGTGTCATTTACAGGCCTGCAATGATTTTGAATATCAACTGACCATTAGCGCTGGGATTAAAGCTGCTGTTGTGTGAAACGGCCACAAGGTGGCAGCAGTTCACCCTTACCAAATCTGGTTACTAGGGCAAGAGAGCCTCAGTGGAAGTGGTGTTCTAGATTGGAGTTTAGAATGGAATGTGCCAGGGGAAAGCCCCTCACGTTTGTCTCACTACTTCTTGTTCGTGTTTTTAATTTAATTTTTTATTTTTTATTACAGCAAATTTGATTACAATGTTTGGCTTGTTGTAGGTGTGGAAGATGTGGTTCTTTTACACATATACAGATGACTGTTCTTCCTGGGATCCTTTTCCCATGTACGTTATGACAGAATGTTGAGTCGTCCTCTCTTGGTATTCTGTAGGTGTTTGGTGATTATATATGTCACCTGTGTTTGTATATGTCTGTTAACCCCGATATCATAATGAAACCAATCCTCACACCATTCCATTGGTGAACCATAAGTTTGTTTAATGAATCTGTGATTGCCCTTCTCCGTGGAAATATCTGCCCTGGTATCCATTTTTAGGTAACACCTATAAGTGATATGATATGATATGTGTCTTTCACTTTCTGACTTACTACAAGTCACGTGATTACTTCTAGAGTCATCTACGGTGCTGCAAATGGCATTGGGTCCTTTTTTCCCTTGACTTCTCTTCTGCCTTAGCGGGGTCCATTTTCAACAATGTGATTCCCTGAGGGTTGTGGATTAGCTGACCTGGGCAGCCTTACCCTGCCGGCCCGCCCTCCTCAGGTGTGCCTCATTGAGGTCAATATAAACAGAGCTCCAGGCAGCAATAGCCCCTGAAGCTGTGCCTGACTCCATATTCTCTGCCCCGTCAGCAGTCTCGGGGCTGTGCTGGTGGGAGGGAGTGAGGGGCCACAGCGTTGTGGGTGGCCCGGTGTGAGTGGGGTTCTGCTGGCCTTTCTGCAGGAGTTGCCAGGCTGCCGCCTGTAAAGAAGAGGATGTGTCACCCATACCTTCCGCTGGAATTTCTCTCCGGACAGAGGTGAGGAAGGAAAAAAGCAGTGGGGGCCGGGACAGGAGGGGTATCTCAGGCAGGGATATGGAAAGCTTCCGGAAGAGCGCCTGGGTCCAGGACCACCCTGGCTTGCCTGCAGGCACCAAGTTGGCCTGTGTGCTGTCGCTGGTGAGGCTCCACGGACCTGCCTCTAGGATTTCAAGCCCTTGTACATATTCAGTTGTTTTACCTGGAAAGGGTGGGGACAGTTCAGCAGCAGCTGGCCTGGGGCTCAATCCACGTTTACTCACAGATGCCTCAGCACGGTCCTCCAGCTTTGCAATGAGGACGCTCCTTGCGTGGGGGGTGGGTTGCTGGCTGTATGGGAGATGGTTCCCCACCTCTGACCAATTTCAGAATTGTTGACCGCTGGAGCAAGTGCCGTGATAGGGTTTTCCTCTGTATAACTCGTGGGTTCACTTTTTTTTTCTTTTATCGTTCAAGTTAGATTTTATTCCTCTTTTATGTATTTATAGATATAAGCATGGAAATAATTCATTCCTATAAATACATCTGTGTGACGGGAAGAACATTTTTCTGTTTTATTTTTAAATTTTATTTTTTAAAATTTTGAAATTTAATTTTATTTATTTTTTTTATACAGCACTTTATTATTAGTTATGTATTTTATGCATATACATGTATACAGGTCAATCCCAAACTCCCAACTCATCCCACCACCACCACCCCATGGCTTCCCACACTTGGTGTCCATACGTTTGTTCTCTACCTCTGTGTCTCTATTTCTTCCCTGCAAAACAGTTCATCTGTACCATTTTTAGGCTCCACATATATGCATTAATATACAATATTTGTTTTCCTCTTTCTGACTTACTTCATTCTGTATGACAGTCTCTCGATCCATCGATGTCTCTACAAATGACCCAGTTTCATTCCTTTTCATGGCCGAGTAATATTCCATTTTATATATGTACCACATCTTTATCCATTCATCTGTCTGTGGGCATTTAGGTTGCTTCCATTACCTGGCTATTGTAAATAGTGCTGCAACGAACATTGTGGTGAATGTGCCTTTTTGAAATACGGTTTTCTCTGGGTATATGCCCAGAAGTGGGATTGCTGGATCAGATGGTAATTCTATTTCTAATTTTTTTAAGGAAACTCCATACTGTTCTCCATAGTGACTGTATCAATTTACATTCCCACCAATAGTGGAAGAGGGCTCCTTTTGTCCACACCCACCCCAGAATTGGTTGTTTGTAGATTTTCTGATGATGCCGATTCTAACAGGTGTGAGGTGATACCTCATTGTAGTTTTGATTTGCATTTCTCTAATAATTAGTGCTGTTGAGCAGCTTTTCATGTGCGTCTTGGCCATCTCTGTGTCTCCTTTGAAGAAACGTCTCTTTAGATCTTCTGCCCATTTTTTTTGGGTTGTTTGTTTTTTTAATATTAAGCTGTATGAGCTGTTTATATATATTGGAGATTAAACCTCTGTCCATTGATTCGTCTGCAACGATTTTCGACCATTCTGAGGGATGCCTTTTTCCATTCCCGTGTTTTTTAACAAAAAAGGAAAGAAAGGAAAAGAAGCAGAACACTAATGTGCGTAAAATATGCCTTTTGTAACGGTCGTTTTGAAATATGGACGTCCTTTGAATTTTTTGGTCGATATGTGACCCCAGGATTTGTTTTCAGGGCAGGTGTCATTTACAGGCCTGCAGTGATTTTGAATATCAACTGACCATTAGCGTTGGGATTAAAGCTGCTGTTGTGTGAAACGGCCACAAGGTGGCAGCAGTTCACCCTTACCAAATCTGGTTACTAGGGCAAGAGAGCCTCAGTGGAAGTGGTGTTCTAGATTGGAGTTTAGAATGGAATGTGCCAGGAGAAAGCCCCTCACGTTTGTCTCACTACTTCTTGTTCGTGTTTTTAATTTAATTTTTTATTTTTTATTACAGCAAGTTTGATTACAATGTTTGGCTTGTTGTAGGTGTGGAAGATGTGGTTCTTTTACACATATACAGATGACTGTTCTTCCTGGGATCCTTTTCCCATGTACGTTATGACAAAATGTTGAGTCGTCCTCTCTTGGTATTCTGTAGGTGTTTGGTGATTATATATGTCACCTGTGTTTGTATATGTCTGTTAACCCCGATATCGTAATGAAACCAATCCTCACACCTTTCCATTGGTGAACCATAAGTTTGTTTAATGAATCTGTGATTGCCCTTCTCCGTGGAAATATCTGCCCTGGTATCCATTTTTAGGTAACACCTATAAGTGATATGATATGATATGTGTCTTTCACTTTCTGACTTACTACAAGTCACGTGATTACTTCTAGACTCATCTACGGTGCTGCAACTGGCATTGTGTCCTTTTTTTCCTTGGCATCTCTTCTGACTTAGCGGGCTCCATTTTCAACAATGTGATTCCCTGAGGGTTGTGGATTAGCTGACCTGGGCAGCCTTACCCTGCCGGCCCGCCCTCCTCAGGTGTGCCTCATTGAGGTCAATATAAACAGAGCTCCAGGCAGCAATAGCCCCTGAAGCTGTGCCTGACTCCATATTCTCTGCCCCGTCAGCAGTCTCGGGGCTGTGCTGGTGGGAGGGAGTGAGGAGCCACAGCGTTGTGCGTGGCCCGGTGTGAGTGGGGTTCTGCTGGCCTTTCTGCAGGAGTTGCCAGGCTGCCGCCTGTAAACAAGAGGATGTGTCACCCATACCTTCCGCTGGAATTTCTCTCCGGACAGAGGTGAGGAAGGAAAAAAGCAGTGGGGGCCGGGACAGGAGGGGTATCTCAGGCAGGGCAATGGAAAGCTTCCGGAAGAGCGCCTGGGTCCAGGACCACCCTGGCTTGCCTGCAGGCACCAAGTTGGCCTGCGTGCTGTCGCTGGTGTGGCTCCACGGACCTGCCTCTAGGATTTCAAGCCCTTGTACATATTCAGGTGTTTTACCTGGAAAGGGTGGGGACAGTTCAGCAGCAACTGGCCTGGGGCTCAATCCACGTTTACTCACAGATGCCTCAGCACGGTCCTCCAGCTTTGCAATGAGGACGCTCCTTGCGTGGGGGGTGGGTTGCTGGCTGTATGGGAGATGGTTCCCCACCTCTGACCAATTTCAGAATTGTTGACCGCTGGAGCAAGTGCCGTGATAGGGTTTTCCTCTGTATAACTCGTGGGTTCACTTTTTTTTTCTTTTATCGTTCAAGTTAGATTTTATTCCTCTTTTATGTATTTATAGATATAAGCATGGAAATAATTCATTCCTATAAATACATCTGTGTGACGGGAAGAACATTTTTCTGTTTTATTTTTAAATTTTATTTTTTAAAATTTTGAAATTTAATTTTATTTATTTTTTTATACAGCACGTTATTATTAGTTATGTATTTTATGCATATACATGTATACAGGTCAATCCCAAACTCCCAACTCATCCCACCACCACCACCCCATGGCTTCCCACACTTGGTGTCCATACGTTTGTTCTCTACCTCTGTGTCTCTATTTCTTCCCTGCAAAACAGTTCATCTGTACCATTTTTAGGCTCCACATATATGCATTAATATACAATATTTGTTTTCCTCTTTCTGACTTACTTCATTCTGTATGACAGTCTCTCGATCCATCGATGTCTCTACAAATGACCCAGTTTCATTCCTTTTTATGGCCGAGTAATATTCCATTTTATATATGTACCACATCTTTATCCATTCATCTGTCTGTGGGCATTTAGGTTGCTTCCATTACCTGGCTATTGTAAATAGTGCTGCAACGAACATTGTGGTGAATGTGCCTTTTTGAAATACGGTTTTCTCTGGGTATATGCCCAGAAGTGGGATTGCTGGATCAGATGGTAATTCTATTTCTAATTTTTTTAAGGAAACTCCATACTGTTCTCCATAGTGACTGTATCAATTTACATTCCCACCAAGAGTGGAAGAGGGCTCCTTTTGTCCACACCCTCCCCAGAATTGGTTGTTTGTAGATTTTCTGATGATGCCGATTCTAACAGGTGTGAGGTGATACCTCATTGTAGTTTTGATTTGCATTTCTCTAATAATTAGTGCTGTTGAGCAGCTTTTCATGTGTGTCTTGGCCATCTCTGTGTCTCCTTTGAAGAAACATCTCTTTAGATCTTCTGCCCATTTTTTTTGGGTTGTTTGTTTTTTTAATATTAAGGTGTATGAGCTGTTTATATATATTGGAGTTTAAACCTCTGTCCATTGATTCGTCTGCAACGATTTTCGCCCATTCTGAGGGATGCCTTTTTCCATTCCCGTGTTTTTTAACAAAAAAGGAAAGAAAGGAAAAGAAGCAGAACACTAATGTGCGTAAAATATGCCTTTTGTAACGGTCGTTTTGAAATATGGACGTCCTTTGAATTTTTTGGTCGATATGTGACCCCAGGATTTGTTTTCAGGGCAGGTGTCATTTACAGGCCTGCAGTGATTTTGAATATCAACTGACCATTAGCGTTGGGATTAAAGCTGCTGTTGTGTGAAACGGCCACAAGGTGGCAGCAGTTCACCCTTACCAAATCTGGTTACTAGGGCAAGAGAGCCTCAGTGGAAGTGGTGTTCTAGATTGGAGTTTAGAATGGAATGTGCCAGGAGAAAGCCCCTCACGTTTGTCTCACTACTTCTTGTTCGTGTTTTTAATTTAATTTTTTATTTTTTATTACAGCAAGTTTGATTACAATGTTTGGCTTGTTGTAGGTGTGGAAGATGTGGTTCTTTTACACATATACAGATGACTGTTCTTCCTGGGATCCTTTTCCCATGTACGTTATGACAAAATGTTGAGTCGTCCTCTCTTGGTATTCTGTAGGTGTTTGGTGATTATATATGTCACCTGTGTTTGTATATGTCTGTTAACCCCGATATCGTAATGAAACCAATCCTCACACATTTCCATTGGTGAACCATAAGTTTGTTTAATGAATCTGTGATTGCCCTTCTCCGTGGAAATATCTGCCCTGGTATCCATTTTTAGGTAACACCTATAAGTGATATGATATGATATGTGTCTTTCACTTTCTGACTTACAACAAGTCACGTGATTACTTCTAGACTCATCTACGGTGCTGCAAATGGCATTGTGTCCTTTTTTTCCTTGGCATCTCTTCTGCCTTAGCGGGGTCCATTTTCAACAATGTGATTCTCTGAGGGTTGTGGATAAGCTGACCTGGGCAGCCTTACCCTGCTGCCCCGCCCTCCACTGGTGTGCCTCGTTGAGGTCAATATAAACAGAGCTCCAGGCAGCAATAGCCCCTGAATCTGTGCCTGACTCCATATTCTCTGCCCCGTCAGCAGTTTCGGGGCTGTGCTGGTGGGAGGGAGTGAGGTGCCACAGCTTTGTGGGTGGCCCGGTGTGAGTGGGGTTCTGCTGGCCTTTCTGCAGGAGTTGCCAGGCTGCCGCCTGTAAAAAGAGGATGTGTCACCCATACCTTCCGCTGGAATTTCTCTCTGGACAGAGGTGAGGAAGGAAAAAAGCAGTGGGGGCCGGGACAGGAGGGGTATCTCAGGCAGGGCAATGGAAAGCTTCTGGAAGAGCGCCAGGGTCCAGGACCACCCTGGCTGGCCTGCAGGCACCAAGTTGGCCTGCGTGCTGTCGCTGGTGTGGCTCCACGGTCTTTCCTCTAGGCTTTCAAGCCCTTGTACATATTCAGGTGTTTTACCTGGAAAGGGTGGGGACAGTTCAGCAGCAGCTGGCCTGGGGCTCAGCGAACGTTTACTCACAGATGCCTCAGCACGGTCCCCCTGCTTTGCAATGAGGACGCTCCTTGCATGGGGGGTGGGTTGATGGCTGTATGGGAGATGGTTCCCCACCTCTGACCAATTTCAGAATTGTTGACCGCTGGAGCAAGTGCCGTGATAGGGTTTTCCTCTGTATAACTCGTGGGTTCACTTTTTTTTTCTTTTATGGTTCAAGTTAGATTTTATTCCTCTTTTGTGTATTTATAGATATAAGCATGGAAATAATTCATTCGTATAAATACATCTGTGTGACGGGAAGAACTTTTTTCTGTTTTATGTTTAAATTATATTTTTTAAAATTTTGAAATTTAATTTTATTTATTTTTTTATACAGCACGTTATTATTAGTTATGTATTTTATGCATATACATGTATACAGGTCAATCCCAAACTCCCAACTCATCCCACCACCACCACCCCATGGCTTCCCACACTTGGTGTCCATACGTTTGTTCTCTACCTCTGTGTCTCTATTTCTTCCCTGCAAACCAGTTCATCTGTACCATTTTTAGGCTCCACATATATGCATTAATATACAATATTTGCTTTCCTCTTTCTGACTTACTTCATTCTGTATGACAGTCTCTCGATCCATCGATGTCTCTACAAATGACCCAGTTTCATTCCTTTTTATGGCCGAGTAATATTCTATTTTATATATGTACCACATCTTCATCCATTCATCTGTCTGTGGGCATTTAGGGTGCTTCCATTACCTGGCTATTGTAAATAGTGCTGCAACGAACATTGTGGTGAATGTGCCTTTTTGAAATACGGTTTTCTCTGGGTATATGCCCAGAAGTGGGATTGCTGGATCAGATGGTAATTCTATTTCTAATTTTTTTAAGGAAACTCCATACTGTTCTCCATAGTGACTGTATCAATTTACATTCCCACCAGTAGTGGAAGAGGGCTCCTTTTGTCCACACCCTCCCCAGAATTGGTTGTTTGTAGATTTTATGATGATGCCGATTCTAACACGTGTGAGGTGATACCTCATTGTAGTTTTGATTTGCATTTCTCTAATAATTAGTGCTGTTGAGCAGATTTTCATGTGCGTCTTGGCCATCTCTGTGTCTCCTTTGAAGAAACGTCTCTTTAGATCTTCTGCCCATTTTGGGGGGTTGTTTGTTTTTTTAATATTAAGCTGCATGAGCTGTTTATATATATTGAGATTAAACCTCTGTCCATTGATTCGTCTGCAACGATTTTCGCCCATTCTGAGGGATGCCTTTTTCCATTCCCGTGTTTTTTAACAAAAAAGGAAAGAAAGGAAAAGAAGCAGAACACTAATGTGCGTAAAATATGCCTTTTGAAACGGTCGTTTTGAAATATGGACGTCCTTTGAATTTTTTGGTCTATATGTGACCCCAGGATTTGTTTTCAGGGCAGGTGTCATTTACAGGCCTGCAATGATTTTGAATATCAACTGACCATTAGCGCTGGGATTAAAGCTGCTGTTGTGTGAAACGGCCACAAGGTGGCAGCAGTTCACCCTTACCAAATCTGGTTACTAGGGCAAGAGAGCCTCAGTGGAAGTGGTGTTCTAGATTGGAGTTTAGAATGGAATGTGCCAGGGGAAAGCCCCTCACGTTTGTCTCACTACTTCTTGTTCGTGTTTTTAATTTAATTTTTTATTTTTTATTACAGCAAGTTTGATTACAATGTTTGGCTTGTTGTAGGTGTGGAAGATGAGGTTCTTTTACACATATACAGATGACTGTTCTTCCTTGGATCCTTTTCCCATGTACGTTATGACAGAATGTTGAGTCGTCCTCTCTTGGTATTCTGTAGGTCTTTGGTGATTATATATGTCACCTGTGTTTGTATATGTCTGTTAACCCCGATATCGTAATGAAACCAATCCTCACACCTTTCCATTGGTGAACCATAAGTTTGTTTAATGAATCTGTGATTGCCCTTCTCCGTGGAAATATCTGCCCTGGTATCCATTTTTAGGTAACACCTATAAGTGATATGATATGATATGTGTCTTTCACTTTCTGACTTACTACAAGTCACGTGATTACTTCTAGACTCATCTACGGTGCTGCAACTGGCATTGTGTCCTTTTTTTCCTTGGCATCTCTTCTGACTTAGCGGGGTCCATTTTCAACAATGTGATTCCCTGAGGGTTGTGGATTAGCTGACCTGGGCAGCCTTACCCTGCCGGCCCGCCCTCCTCAGGTGTGCCTCATTGAGGTCAATATAAACAGAGCTCCAGGCAGCAATAGCCCCTGAAGCTGTGCCTGACTCCATATTCTCTGCCCCGTCAGCAGTCTCGGGGCTGTGCTGGTGGGAGGGAGTGAGGGGCCACAGCTTTGTGGGTGGCCCGGTGTGAGTGGGGTTCTGCTGGCCTTTCTGCAGGAGTTGCCAGGCTGCCGCCTGTAAAGAAGAGGATGTGTCACCCATACCTTCCGCTGGAATTTCTCTCCGGACAGAGGTGAGGAAGGAAAAAAGCAGTGGGGGCCGGGACAGGAGGGGTATCTCAGGCAGGGCTATGGAAAGCTTCCGGAAGAGCGCCTGGGTCCAGGACCACCCTGGCTTGCCTGCAGGCACCAAGTTGGCCTGCGTGCTGTCGCTGGTGTGGCTCCACGGACCTGCATCTAGGATTTAAAGCCCTTGTACATATTCAGGTGTTTTACCTGGAAAGGGTGGGGACAGTTCAGCAGCAGCTGGCCTGAGGCTCAATCCACGTTTACTCACAGATGCCTCAGCACAGTCCTCCAGCTTTGCAATGAGGACGCTCCTTGCGTGGGGGGTGGGTTGCTGGCTGTATGGGAGATGGTTCCCCACCTCTGACCAATTTCAGAATTGTTGACCGCTGGAGCAAGTGCCGTGATAGGGTTTTCCTCTGTATAACTCGTGGGTTCACTTTTTTTTTCTTTTATCGTTCAAGTTAGATTTTATTCCTCTTTTATGTATTTATAGATATAAGCATGGAAATAATTCATTCCTATAAATACATCTGTGTGACGGGAAGAACATTTTTCTGTTTTATATTTAAATTTTATTTTTTAAAATTTTGAAATTTAATTTTATTTATTTTTTTTATACAGCACGTTATTATTAGTTATGTATTTTATGCATATACATGTATACAGGTCAATCCCAAACTCCCAACTCATCCCACCACCACCACCCCATGGCTTCCCACACTTGGTGTCCATACGTTTGTTCTCTACCTCTGTGTCTCTATTTCTTCCCTGCAAAACAGTTCATCTGTACCATTTTTAGGCTCCACATATATGCATTAATATACAATATTTGTTTTCCTCTTTCTGACTTACTTCATTCTGTATGACAGTCTCTCGATCCATCGATGTCTCTACAAATGACCCAGTTTCATTCCTTTTCATGGCCGAGTAATATTCCATTTTATATATGTACCACATCTTTATCCATTCATCTGTCTGTGGGCATTTAGGTTGCTTCCATTACCTGGCTATTGTAAATAGTGCTGCAACGAACATTGTGGTGAATGTGCCTTTTTGAAATACGGTTTTCTCTGGGTATATGCCCAGAAGTGGGATTGCTGGATCAGATGGTAATTCTATTTCTAATTTTTTTAAGGAAACTCCATACTGTTCTCCATAGTGACTGTATCAATTTACATTCCCACCAATAGTGGAAGAGGGCTCCTTTTGTCCACACCCTCCCCAGAATTGGTTGTTTGTAGATTTTCTGATGATGCCGATTCTAACAGGTGTGAGGTGATACCTCATTGTAGTTTTGATTTGCATTTCTCTAATAATTAGTGCTGTTGAGCAGCTTTTCATGTGTGTCTTGGCCATCTCTGTGTCTCCTTTGAAGAAACGTCTCTTTAGATCTTCTGCCCATTTTTTTTGGGTTGTTTGTTTTTTTAATATTAAGGTGTATGAGCTGTTTATATATATTGGAGTTTAAACCTCTGTCCATTGATTCGTCTGCAACGATTTTCGCCCATTCTGAGGGATGCCTTTTTCCATTCCCGTGTTTTTTAACAAAAAAGGAAAGAAAGGAAAAGAAGCAGAACACTAATGTGCGTAAAATATGCCTTTTGTAACGGTCGTTTTGAAATATGGACGTCCTTTGAATTTTTTGGTCGATATGTGACCCCAGGATTTGTTTTCAGGGCAGGTGTCATTTACAGGCCTGCAGTGATTTTGAATATCAACTGACCATTAGCGTTGGGATTAAAGCTGCTGTTGTGTGAAACGGCCACAAGGTGGCAGCAGTTCACCCTTACCAAATCTGGTTACTAGGGCAAGAGAGCCTCAGTGGAAGTGGTGTTCTAGATTGGAGTTTAGAATGGAATGTGCCAGGAGAAAGCCCCTCACGTTTGTCTCACTACTTCTTGTTCGTGTTTTTAATTTAATTTTTTATTTTTTATTACAGCAAGTTTGATTACAATGTTTGGCTTGTTGTAGGTGTGGAAGATGTGGTTCTTTTACACATATACAGATGACTGTTCTTCCTGGGATCCTTTTCCCATGTACGTTATGACAAAATGTTGAGTCGTCCTCTCTTGGTATTCTGTAGGTGTTTGGTGATTATATATGTCACCTGTGTTTGTATATGTCTGTTAACCCCGATATCGTAATGAAACCAATCCTCACACATTTCCATTGGTGAACCATAAGTTTGTTTAATGAATCTGTGATTGCCCTTCTCCGTGGAAATATCTGCCCTGGTATCCATTTTTAGGTAACACCTATAAGTGATATGATATGATATGTGTCTTTCACTTTCTGACTTACAACAAGTCACGTGATTACTTCTAGACTCATCTACGGTGCTGCAAATGGCATTGTGTCCTTTTTTTCCTTGGCATCTCTTCTGCCTTAGCGGGGTCCATTTTCAACAATGTGATTCTCTGAGGGTTGTGGATAAGCTGACCTGGGCAGCCTTACCCTGCCGCCCCGCCCTCCCCTGGTGTGCCTCGTTGAGGTCAATATAAACAGAGCTCCAGGCAGCAATAGCCCCTGAATCTGTGCCTGACTCCATATTCTCTGCCCCGTGAGCAGTCTCGGGGCTGTGCTGGTGGGAGGGAGTGAGGTGCCACAGCTTTGTGGGTGGCCCGGTGTGAGTGGGGTTCGGCTGGCCTTTCTGCAGGAGTTGCCAGGCTGCCGCCTGTAAAGAAGAGGATGTGTCACCCATACCTTCCGCTGGAATTTCTCTCTGGACAGAGGTGAGGAAGGAAAAAAGCAGTGGGGGCCGGGACAGGAGGGGTATCTCAGGCAGGGCAATGGAAAGCTTCTGGAAGAGCGCCAGGGTCCAGGACCACCCTGGCTGGCCTGCAGGCACCAAGGTGGCCTGCGTGCTGTCGCTGGTGTGGCTCCACGGTCTTTCCTCTAGGCTTTCAAGCCCTTGTACATATTCAGGTGTTTTACCTGGAAAGGGTGGGGACAGTTCAGCAGCATCTGGCCTGGGGCTCAGCGAACGTTTACTCACAGATGCCTCGGCACGGTCCCCCTGCTTTGCAATGAGGACGCTCCTTGCATGGGGGGTGGGTTGATGGCTGTATGGGAGATGGTTCCCCACCTCTGACCAATTTCAGAATTGTTGACCGCTGGAGCAAGTGCCGTGATAGGGTTTTCCTCTGTATAACTCGTGGGTTCACTTTTTTTTTCTTTTATGGTTCAAGTTAGATTTTATTCCTCTTTTGTGTATTTATAGATATAAGCATGGAAATAATTCATTCGTATAAATACATCTGTGTGACGGGAAGAACTTTTTTCTGTTTTATGTTTAAATTATATTTTTTAAAATTTTGAAATTTAATTTTATTTATTTTTTTATACAGCACGTTATTATTAGTTATGTATTTTATGCATATACATGTATACAGGTCAATCCCAAACTCCCAACTCATCCCACCACCACCACCCCATGGCTTCCCACACTTGGTGTCCATACGTTTGTTCTCTACCTCTGTGTCTCTATTTCTTCCCTGCAAACCAGTTCATCTGTACCATTTTTAGGCTCCACATATATGCATTAATATACAATATTTGTTTTCCTCTTTCTGACTTACTTCATTCTGTATGACAGTCTCTCGATCCATCGATGTCTCTACAAATGACCCAGTTTCATTCCTTTTTATGGCCGAGTAATATTCTATTTTATATATGTACCACATCTTCATCCATTCATCTGTCTGTGGGCATTTAGGGTGCTTCCATTACCTGGCTATTGTAAATAGTGCTGCAACGAACATTGTGGTGAATGTGCCTTTTTGAAATACGGTTTTCTCTGGGTATATGCCCAGAAGTGGGATTGCTGGATCAGATGGTAATTCTATTTCTAATTTTTTTAAGGAAACTCCATACTGTTCTCCATAGTGACTGTATCAATTTACATTCCCACCAGTAGTGGAAGAGGGCTCCTTTTGTCCACACCCTCCCCAGAATTGGTTGTTTGTAGATTTTCTGATGATGCCGATTCTAACAGGTGTGAGGTGATACCTCATTGTAGTTTTGATTTGCATTTCTCTAATAATTAGTGCTGTTGAGCAGCTTTTCATGTGCGTCTTGGCCATCTCTGTGTCTCCTTTGAAGAAACGTCTCTTTAGATCTTCTGCCCATTTTTGGGGGGTTGTTTGTTTTTTTAATATTAAGCTGCATGAGCTGTTTATATATATTGAGATTAAACCTCTGTCCATTGATTCGTCTGCAACGATTTTCGCCCATTCTGAGGGATGCCTTTTTCCATTCCCGTGTTTTTTAACAAAAAAGGAAAGAAAGGAAAAGAAGCAGAACACTAATGTGCGTAAAATATGCCTTTTGAAATGGTCGTTTTGAAATATGGACGTCCTTTGAATTTTTTTGGTCGATATGGGACCCCAGGATTTGTTTTCAGGGCAGGTGTCATTTACAGGCCTGCAATGATTTTGAATATCAACTGACCATTAGCGCTGGGATTAAAGATGCTGTTGTGTGAAACGGCCACAAGGTGGCAGCAGTTCACCCTTACCAAATCTGGTTACTAGGGCAAGAGAGCCTCAGTGGAAGTGGTGTTCTAGATTGGAGTTTAGAATGGAATGTGCCAGGGGAAAGCCCCTCACGTTTGTCTCACTACTTCTTGTTCGTGTTTTTAATTTAATTTTTTATTTTTTATTACAGCAAGTTTGATTACAATGTTTGGCTTGTTGTAGGTGTGGAAGATGAGGTTCTTTTACACATATACAGATGACTGTTCTTCCTGGGATCCTTTTCCCATGGACGTTATGACAGAATGTTGAGTCGTCCTCTCTTGGTATTCTGTAGGTCTTTGGTGATTATATATGTCACCTGTGTTTGTATATGTCTGTTAACCCCGATATCGTAATGAAAACAATCCTCACACCTTTCCATTGGTGAACCATAAGTTTGTTTAATGAATCTGTGATTGCCCTTCTCCGTGGAAATATCTGCCCTGGTATCCATTTTTAGGTAACACCTATAAGTGATATGATATGATATGTGTCTTTCACTTTCTGACTTACTACAAGTCACGTGATTACTTCTAGACTCATCTACGGTGCTGCAACTGGCATTGTGTCCTTTTTTTCCTTGGCATCTCTTCTGACTTAGCGGGGTCCATTTTCAACAATGTGATTCCCTGAGGGTTGTGGATTAGCTGACCTGGGCAGCCTTACCCTGCCGGCCCGCCCTCCTCAGGTGTGCCTCATTGAGGTCAATATAAACAGAGCTCCAGGCAGCAATATCCCCTGAAGCTGTGCCTGACTCCATATTCTCTGCCCCGTCAGCAGTCTCGGGGCTGTGCTGGTGGGAGGGAGTGAGGGGCCACAGCGTTGTGGGTGGCCCGGTGTGAGTGGGGTTCTGCTGGCCTTTCTGCAGGAGTTGCCAGGCTGCCGCCTGTAAACAAGAGGATGTGTCACCCATACATTCCGCTGGAATTTCTCTCCGGACAGAGGTGAGGAAGGAAAAAAGCAGTGGGGGCCGGGACAGGAGGGGTATCTCAGGCAGGGCTATGGAAAGCTTCCGGAAGAGCGCCTGGGTCCAGGACCACCCTGGCTTGCCTGCAGGCACCAAGTTGGCCTGCGTGCTGTCGCTGGTGTGGCTCCACGGACCTGCCTCTAGGATTTAAAGCCCTTGTACATATTCAGGTGTTTTACCTGGAAAGGGTGGGGACAGTTCAGCAGCAGCTGGCCTGAGGCTCAATCCACGTTTACTCACAGATGCCTCAGCACAGTCCTCCAGCTTTGCAATGAGGACGCTCCTTGCGTGGGGGGTGGGTTGCTGGCTGTATGGGAGATGGTTCCCCACCTCTGACCAATTTCAGAATTGTTGACCGCTGGAGCAAGTGCCGTGATAGGGTTTTCCGCTGTATAACTCGTGGGTTCACTTTTTTTTTCTTTTATCGTTCAAGTTAGATTTTATTCCTCTTTTATGTATTTATAGATATAAGCATGGAAATAATTCATTCCTATAAATACATCTGTGTGACGGGAAGAACATTTTTCTGTTTTATTTTTAAATTTTATTTTTTAAAATTTTGAAATTTAATTTTATTTATTTTTTTATACAGCACGTTATTATTAGTTATGTATTTTATGCATATATATGTATACAGGTCAATCCCAAACTCCCAACTCATCCCACCACCACCACCCCATGGCTTCCCACACTTGGTGTCCATACGTTTGTTCTCTACCTCTGTGTCTGTATTTCTTCCCTGCAAACCAGTTCATCTGTACCATTTTTAGGCTCCACATATATGCATTAATATACAATATTTGTTTTCCTCTTTCTGACTTACTTCATTCTGTATGACAGTCTCTTGATCCATCGATGTCTCTACAAATGACCCAGTTTCATTCCTTTTTATAGCCGAGTAATATTCCATTTCATATATGTACCACATCTTTATCCATTCATCTGTCTGTGGGCATTTAGGTTGCTTCCATTACCTGGCTATTGTAAATAGTGCTGCAATGAACATTGTGGTGAATGTGCCTTTTTGAAATACGGTTTTCTCTGGGTATATGCCCAGAAGTTGGATTGCTGGATCAGATGGTAATTCTATGTCTAATTTTTTTAAGGAAACTCCATACTGTTCTCCATAGTGACTGTATCAACTTACATTCCCACCAATAGTGGAAGAGGGCTCCTTTTGTCCACACCCTCCCCAGAATTGGTTGTTTGTAGATTTCCTGATGATTCCGATTCTAACAGGTGTGAGGTGATACCTCATTGTAGTTTTGATTTGCATTTCTCTAATAATTAGTGCTGTTGGGCAGCTTTTCATGTGCGTCTTGGACATCTCTGTGTCTCCTTTGAAGAAACGTCTCTTTAGATCTTCTGCCCATTTTTTTTGGGTTGTTTGTTTTTTTAATATTAAGCTGCATGAGCTGTTTATATATATTGGAGATTAAACCTCTGTCCATTGATTCGTCTGCAACGATTTTCGCCCATTCTGTGGGATGACTTTTTCCATTCCCGTGTTTTTTAACAAAAAAGGAAAGAAAGGAAAAGAAGCAGAACACTAATGTGCGTAAAATATGCCTTTTGAAACGGTCGTTTTGAAATATGGACGTCCTTTGAATTTTTTGGTCGATAGGTGACCCCAGGATTTGTTTTCAGGGCAGGTGTCATTTACAGGCCTGCAATGATTTTGAATATCAACTGACCATTAGCGCTGGGATTAAAGCTGCTGTTGTGTGAAACGGCCACAAGGTGGCAGCAGTTCACCCTTACCAAATCCGGTTACTAGGGCAAGAGATCCTCAGTGGAAGTGGTGTTCTAGATTGGAGTTTAGAATGGAATGTGCCAGGGGAAAGCCCCTCACGTTTGTCTCACTACTTCTTGTTCGTGTTTTTAATTTAATTTTTTATTTTTTATTACAGCAAGTTTGATTACAATGTTTGGCTTGTTGTAGGTGTGGAAGATGTGGTTCTTTTACACATATACAGATGACTGTTCTTCCTGGGATCCTTTTCCCATGTACGTTATGACAAAATGTTGAGTCGTCCTCTCTTGGTATTCTGTAGGTCTTTGGTGATTATATATGTCACCTGTGTTTGTATATGTCTGTTAACCCCGATATCGTAATGAAACCAATCCTCACACCTTTCCA
Source organism: Mesoplodon mirus (assembly GCF_964341445.2). NCBI lineage: Eukaryota > Metazoa > Chordata > Mammalia > Artiodactyla > Ziphiidae > Mesoplodon > Mesoplodon mirus. The sequence goes on from NC_138984.1 coordinate 126,665,699, forward strand.
TTGGTGAACCATAAGTTTGTTTAATGAATCTGTGATTGCCCTTCTCCGTGGAAATATCTGCCCTGGTATCCATTTTTAGGTAACACCTATAAGTGATATGATATGATATGTGTCTTTCACTTTCTGACTTACTACAAGTCACGTGATTACTTCTAGACTCATCTACTGTGCTGCAACTGGCATTGTGTCCTTTTTTTCCTTGGCATCTCTTCTGACTTAGCGGGGTCCATTTTCAACAATGTGATTCCCTGAGGGTTGTGGATTAGCTGACCTGGGCAGCCTTACCCTGCCGGCCCGCCCTCCTCAGGTGTGCCTCATTGAGGTCAATATAAACAGAGCTCCAGGCAGCAATAGCCCCTGAAGCTGTGCCTGACTCCATATTCTCTGCCCCGTCAGCAGTCTCGGGGCTGTGCTGGTGGGAGGGAGTGAGGAGCCACAGCGTTGTGCGTGGCCCGGTGTGAGTGGGGTTCTGCTGGCCTTTCTGCAGGAGTTGCCAGGCTGCCGCCTGTAAACAAGAGGATGTGTCACCCATACCTTCCGCTGGAATTTCTCTCCGGACAGAGGTGAGGAAGGAAAAAAGCAGTGGGGGCCGGGACAGGAGGGGTATCTCAGGCAGGGCAATGGAAAGCTTCCGGAAGAGCGCCTGGGTCCAGGACCACCCTGGCTTGCCTGCAGGCACCAAGTTGGCCTGCGTGCTGTCGCTGGTGTGGCTCCACGGACCTGCCTCTAGGATTTCAAGCCCTTGTACATATTCAGGTGTTTTACCTGGAAAGGGTGGGGACAGTTCAGCAGCAGCTGGCCTGGGGCTCAATCCACGTTTACTCACAGATGCCTCAGCACGGTCCTCCAGCTTTGCAATGAGGACGCTCCTTGCGTGGGGAGTGGGTTGCTGGCTGTATGGGAGATGGTTCCCCACCTCTGACCAATTTCAGAATTGTTGACCGCTGGAGCAAGTGCCGTGATAGGGTTTTCCTCTGTATAACTCGTGGGTTCACTTTTTTTTTCTTTTATCGTTCAAGTTAGATTTTATTCCTCTTTTATGTATTTATAGATATAAGCATGGAAATAATTCATTCCTATAAATACATCTGTGTGACGGGAAGAACATTTTTCTGTTTTATTTTTAAATTTTATTTTTTAAAATTTTGAAATTTAATTTTATTTATTTTTTTTATACAGCACGTTATTATTAGTTATGTATTTTATGCATATACATGTATACAGGTCAATCCCAAACTCCCAACTCATCCCACCACCACCACCCCACGGCTTCCCACACTTGGTGTCCATACGTTTGTTCTCTACCTCTGTGTCTCTATTTCTTCCCTGCAAACCAGTTCATCTGTACCATTTTTAGGCTCCACATATATGCATTAATATACAATATTTGTTTTCCTCTTTCTGACTTACTTCATTCTGTATGACAGTCTCTCGATCCATCGATGTCTCTACAAATGACCCAGTTTCATTCCTTTTCATGGCCGAGTAATATTCCATTTTATATATGTACCACATCTTCATCCATTCATCTGTCTGTGGGCATTTAGGTTGCTTCCATTACCTGGCTATTGTAAATAGTGCTGCAACGAACATTGTGGTGAATGTGCCTTTTTGAAATACGGTTTTCTCTGGGTATATGCCCAGAAGTGGGATTGCTGGATCAGATGGTAATTCTATTTCTAATTTTTTTAAGGAAACTCCATATTGTTCTCCATAGTGACTGTATCAATTTACATTCCCACCAATAGTGGAAGAGGGCTCCTTTTGTCCACACCCTCCCCAGAATTGGTTGTTTGTAGATTTTCTGATGATGCCGGTTCTAACAGGTGTGAGGTGATACCTCATTGTAGTTTTGATTTGCATTTCTCTAATAATTAGTGCTGTTGAGCAGCTTTTCATGTGCGTCTTGGCCATCTCTGTGTCTCCTTTGAAGAAACGTCTCTTTAGATCTTCTGCCCATTTTTTTTGGGTTGTTTGTTTTTTTAATATTAAGCTGCATGAGCTGTTTATATATATTGGAGATTAAACCTCTGTCCATTGATTCGTCTGCAACGATTTTCGCCCATTCTGAGGAATGCCTTTTTCCATTCCCGTGTTTTTTAACAAAAAAGGAAAGAAAGGAAAAGAAGCAGAACACTAATGTGCGTAAAATATGCCTTTTGAAACGGTCGTTTTGAAATATGGACGTCCTTTGAATTTTTTGGTCGATATGTGACCCCAGGATTTGTTTTCAGGGCAGGTGTCATTTACAGGCCTGCAATGATTTTGAATATCAACTGACCATTAGCGCTGGGATTAAAGCTGCTGTTGTGTGAAACGGCCACAAGGTGGCAGCAGTTCACCCTTACCAAATCTGGTTACTAGGGCAAGAGAGCCTCAGTGGAAGTGGTGTTCTAGATTGGAGTTTAGAATGGAATGTGCCAGGGGAAAGCCCCTCACGTTTGTCTCACTACTTCTTGTTCGTGTTTTTAATTTAATTTTTTATTTTTTATTACAGCAAGTTTGATTACAATGTTTGGCTTGTTGTAGGTGTGGAAGATGTGGTTCTTTTACACATATACAGATGACTGTTCTTCCTGGGATCCTTTTCCCATGTACGTTATGACAGAATGTTGAGTCGTCCTCTCTTGGTATTCTGTAGGTGTTTGGTGATTATATATGTCACCTGTGTTTGTATATGTCTGTTAACCCCGATATCATAATGAAACCAATCCTCACACCATTCCATTGGTGAACCATAAGTTTGTTTAATGAATCTGTGATTGCCCTTCTCCGTGGAAATATCTGCCCTGGTATCCATTTTTAGGTAACACCTATAAGTGATATGATATGATATGTGTCTTTCACTTTCTGACTTACTACAAGTCACGTGATTACTTCTAGAGTCATCTACGGTGCTGCAAATGGCATTGGGTCCTTTTTTCCCTTGGCTTCTCTTCTGCCTTAGCGGGGTCCATTTTCAACAATGTGATTCCCTGAGGGTTGTGGATTAGCTGACCTGGGCAGCCTTACCCTGCCGGCCCGCCCTCCTAAGGTGTGCCTCATTGAGGTCAATATAAACAGAGCTCCAGGCAGCAATAGCCCCTGAAGCTGTGCCTGACTCCATATTCTCTGCCCCGTCATCAGTCTCGGGGCTGTGCTGGTGGGAGGGAGTGAGGGGCCACAGCGTTGTGGGTGGCCCGGTGTGAGTGGGGTTCTGCTGGCCTTTCTGCAGGAGTTGCCAGGCTGCCGCCTGTAAAGAAGAGGATGTGTCACCCATACCTTCCGCTGGAATTTCTCTCCGGACAGAGGTGAGGAAGGAAAAAAGCAGTGGGGGCCGGGACAGGAGGGGTATCTCAGGCAGGGCTATGGAAAGCTTCCGGAAGAGCGCCTGGGTCCAGGACCACCCTGGCTTGCCTGCAGGCACCAAGTTGGCCTGTGTGCTGTCGCTGGTGAGGCTCCACGGACCTGCCTCTAGGATTTCAAGCCCTTGTACATATTCAGTTGTTTTACCTGGAAAGGGTGGGGACAGTTCAGCAGCAGCTGGCCTGGGGCTCAATCCACGTTTACTCACAGATGCCTCAGCACGGTCCTCCAGCTTTGCAATGAGGACGCTCCTTGCGTGGGGGGTGGGTTGCTGGCTGTATGGGAGATGGTTCCCCACCTCTGACCAATTTCAGAATTGTTGACCGCTGGAGCAAGTGCCGTGATAGGGTTTTCCTCTGTATAACTCGTGGGTTCACTTTTTTTTTCTTTTATCGTTCAAGTTAGATTTTATTCCTCTTTTATGTATTTATAGATATAAGCATGGAAATAATTCATTCCTATAAATACATCTGTGTGACGGGAAGAACATTTTTCTGTTTTATTTTTAAATTTTATTTTTTAAAATTTTGAAATTTAATTTTATTTATTTTTTTTTATACAGCACGTTATCATTAGTTATGTATTTTATGCATATACATGTATACAGGTCAATCCCAAACTCCCAACTCATCCCACCACCACCACCCCATGGCTTCCCACACTTGGTGTCCATACGTTTGTTCTCTACCTCTGTGTCTCTATTTCTTCCCTGCAAACCAGTTCATCTGTACCATTTTTAGGCTCCACATATATGCATTAATATACAATATTTGTTTTCCTCTTTCTGACTTACTTCATTCTGTATGACAGTCTCTCGATCCATCGATGTCTCTACAAATGACCCAGTTTCATTCCTTTTCATGGCCGAGTAATATTCCATTTTATATATGTACCACATCTTCATCCATTCATCTGTCTGTGGGCATTTAGGTTGCTTCCATTACCTGGCTATTGTAAATAGTGCTGCAACGAACATTGTGGTGAATGTGCCTTTTTGAAATACGGTTTTCTCTGGGTATATGCCCAGAAGTGGGATTGCTGGATCAGATGGTAATTCTATTTCTAATTTTTTTAAGGAAACTCCATATTGTTCTCCATAGTGACTGTATCAATTTACATTCCCACCAATAGTGGAAGAGGGCTCCTTTTGTCCACACCCTCCCCAGAATTGGTTGTTTGTAGATTTTCTGATGATGCCGGTTCTAACAGGTGTGAGGTGATACCTCATTGTAGTTTTGATTTGCATTTCTCTAATAATTAGTGCTGTTGAGCAGCTTTTCATGTGCGTCTTGGCCATCTCTGTGTCTCCTTTGAAGAAACGTCTCTTTAGATCTTCTGCCCATTTTTTTTGGGTTGTTTGTTTTTTTAATATTAAGCTGCATGAGCTGTTTATATATATTGGAGATTAAACCTCTGTCCATTGATTCGTCTGCAACGATTTTCGCCCATTCTGAGGAATGCCTTTTTCCATTCCCGTGTTTTTTAACAAAAAAGGAAAGAAAGGAAAAGAAGCAGAACACTAATGTGCGTAAAATATGCCTTTTGAAACGGTCGTTTTGAAATATGGACGTCCTTTGAATTTTTTGGTCGATATGTGACCCCAGGATTTGTTTTCAGGGCAGGTGTCATTTACAGGCCTGCAATGATTTTGAATATCAACTGACCATTAGCGCTGGGATTAAAGCTGCTGTTGTGTGAAACGGCCACAAGGTGGCAGCAGTTCACCCTTACCAAATCTGGTTACTAGGGCAAGAGAGCCTCAGTGGAAGTGGTGTTCTAGATTGGAGTTTAGAATGGAATGTGCCAGGGGAAAGCCCCTCACGTTTGTCTCACTACTTCTTGTTCGTGTTTTTAATTTAATTTTTTATTTTTTATTACAGCAAGTTTGATTACAATGTTTGGCTTGTTGTAGGTGTGGAAGATGTGGTTGTTTTACACATATACAGATGACTGTTCTTCCTGGGATCCTTTTCCCATGTACGTTATGACAGAATGTTGAGTCGTCCTCTCTTGGTATTCTGTAGGTGTTTGGTGATTATATATGTCACCTGTGTTTGTATATGTCTGTTAACCCCGATATCATAATGAAACCAATCCTCACACCATTCCATTGGTGAACCATAAGTTTGTTTAATGAATCTGTGATTGCCCTTCTCCGTGGAAATATCTGCCCTGGTATCCATTTTTAGGTAACACCTATAAGTGATATGATATGATATGTGTCTTTCACTTTCTGACTTACTACAAGTCACGTGATTACTTCTAGAGTCATCTACGGTGCTGCAAATGGCATTGGGTCCTTTTTTCCCTTGGCTTCTCTTCTGCCTTAGCGGGGTCCATTTTCAACAATGTGATTCCCTGAGGGTTGTGGATTAGCTGACCTGGGCAGCCTTACCCTGCCGGCCCGCCCTCCTAAGGTGTGCCTCATTGAGGTCAATATAAACAGAGCTCCAGGCAGCAATAGCCCCTGAAGCTGTGCCTGACTCCATATTCTCTGCCCCGTCATCAGTCTCGGGGCTGTGCTGGTGGGAGGGAGTGAGGGGCCACAGTGTTGTGGGTGGCCCGGTGTGAGTGGGGTTCTGCTGGCCTTTCTGCAGGAGTTGCCAGGCTGCCGCCTGTAAAGAAGAGGATGTGTCACCCATACCTTCCGCTGGAATTTCTCTCCGGACAGAGGTGAGGAAGGAAAAAAGCAGTGGGGGCCGGGACAGGAGGGGTATCTCAGGCAGGGCTATGGAAAGCTTCCGGAAGAGCGCCTGGGTCCAGGACCACCCTGGCTTGCCTGCAGGCACCAAGTTGGCCTGTGTGCTGTCGCTGGTGAGGCTCCACGGACCTGCCTCTAGGATTTCAAGCCCTTGTACATATTCAGTTGTTTTACCTGGAAAGGGTGGGGACAGTTCAGCAGCAGCTGGCCTGGGGCTCAATCCACGTTTACTCACAGATGCCTCAGCACGGTCCTCCAGCTTTGCAATGAGGACGCTCCTTGCGTGGGGGGTGGGTTGCTGGCTGTATGGGAGATGGTTCCCCACCTCTGACCAATTTCAGAATTGTTGACCGCTGGAGCAAGTGCCGTGATAGGGTTTTCCTCTGTATAACTCGTGGGTTCACTTTTTTTTTCTTTTATCGTTCAAGTTAGATTTTATTCCTCTTTTATGTATTTATAGATATAAGCATGGAAATAATTCATTCCTATAAATACATCTGTGTGACGGGAAGAACATTTTTCTGTTTTATTTTTAAATTTTATTTTTTAAAATTTTGAAATTTAATTTTATTTATTTTTTTTTATACAGCACGTTATCATTAGTTATGTATTTTATGCATATACATGTATACAGGTCAATCCCAAACTCCCAACTCATCCCACCACCACCACCCCATGGCTTCCCACACTTGGTGTCCATACGTTTGTTCTCTACCTCTGTGTCTCTATTTCTTCCCTGCAAACCAGTTCATCTGTACCATTTTTAGGCTCCACATATATGCATTAATATACAATATTTGTTTTCCTCTTTCTGACTTACTTCATTCTGTATGACAGTCTCTCGATCCATCGATGTCTCTACAAATGACCCAGTTTCATTCCTTTTCATGGCCGAGTAATATTCCATTTTATATATGTACCACATCTTTATCCATTCATCTGTCTGTGGGCATTTAGGTTGCTTCCATTACCTGGCTATTGTAAATAGTGCTGCAACGAACATTGTGGTGAATGTGCCTTTTTGAAATACGGTTTTCTCTGGTTATATGCCCAGAAGTGGGATTGCTGGATCAGATGGTAATTCTATTTCTAATTTTTTTAAGGAAACTCCATACTGTTCTCCATAGTGACTGTATCAATTTACATTCCCACCAATAGTGGAAGAGGGCTCCTTTTGTCCACACCCACCCCAGAATTGGTTGTTTGTAGATTTTCTGATGATGCCGATTCTAACAGGTGTGAGGTGATACCTCATTGTAGTTTTGATTTGCATTTCTCTAATAATTAGTGCTGTTGAGCAGCTTTTCATGTGCGTCTTGGCCATCTCTGTGTCTCCTTTGAAGAAACGTCTCTTTAGATCTTCTGCCCATTTTTTTTGGGTTGTTTGTTTTTTTAATATTAAGCTGTATGAGCTGTTTATATATATTGGAGTTTAAACCTCTGTCCATTGATTCGTCTGCAACGATTTTCGCCCATTCTGAGGGATGCCTTTTTCCATTCCCGTGTTTTTTAACAAAAAAGGAAAGAAAGGAAAAGAAGCAGAACACTAATGTGCGTAAAATATGCCTTTTGTAACGGTCGTTTTGAAATATGGACGTCCTTTGAATTTTTTGGTCGATATGTGACCCCAGGATTTGTTTTCAGGGCAGGTGTCATTTACAGGCCTGCAGTGATTTTGAATATCAACTGACCATTAGCGTTGGGATTAAAGCTGCTGTTGTGTGAAACGGCCACAAGGTGGCAGCAGTTCACCCTTACCAAATCTGGTTACTAGGGCAAGAGAGCCTCAGTGGAAGTGGTGTTCTAGATTGGAGTTTAGAATGGAATGTGCCAGGAGAAAGCCCCTCACGTTTGTCTCACTACTTCTTGTTCGTGTTTTTAATTTAATTTTTTATTTTTTATTACAGCAAGTTTGATTACAGTGTTTGGCTTGTTGTAGGTGTGGAAGATGTGGTTCTTTTACACATATACAGATGACTGTTCTTCCTGGGATCCTTTTCCCATGTACGTTATGACAAAATGTTGAGTCGTCCTCTCTTGGTATTCTGTAGGTCTTTGGTGATTATATATGTCACCTGTGTTTGTATATGTCTGTTAACCCCGATATCGTAATGAAACCAATCCTCACACCTTTCCATTGGTGAACCATAAGTTTGTTTAATGAATCTGTGATTGCCCTTCTCCGTGGAAATATCTGCCCTGGTATCCATTTTTAGGTAACACCTATAAGTGATATGATATGATATGTGTCTTTCACTTTCTGACTTACTACAAGTCACGTGATTACTTCTAGACTCATCTACTGTGCTGCAACTGGCATTGTGTCCTTTTTTTCCTTGGCATCTCTTCTGACTTAGCGGGGTCCATTTTCAACAATGTGATTCCCTGAGGGTTGTGGATTAGCTGACCTGGGCAGCCTTACCCTGCCGGCCCGCCCTCCTCAGGTGTGCCTCATTGAGGTCAATATAAACAGAGCTCCAGGCAGCAATAGCCCCTGAAGCTGTGCCTGACTCCATATTCTCTGCCCCGTCAGCAGTCTCGGGGCTGTGCTGGTGGGAGGGAGTGAGGAGCCACAGCGTTGTGCGTGGCCCGGTGTGAGTGGGGTTCTGCTGGCCTTTCTGCAGGAGTTGCCAGGCTGCCGCCTGTAAAGAAGAGGATGTGTCACCCATACCTTCCGCTGGAATTTCTCTCCGGACAGAGGTGAGGAAGGAAAAAAGCAGTGGGGGCCGGGACAGGAGGGGTATCTCAGGCAGGGCAATGGAAAGCTTCCGGAAGAGCGCCTGGGTCCAGGACCACCCTGGCTTGCCTGCAGGCACCATGTTGGCCTGCGTGCTGTCGCTGGTGTGGCTCCACGGACCTGCCTCTAGGATTTCAAGCCCTTGTACATATTCAGGTGTTTTACCTGGAAAGGGTGGGGACAGTTCAGCAGCAGCTGGCCTGGGGCTCAATCCACGTTTACTCACAGATGCCTCAGCACGGTCCTCCAGCTTTGCAATGAGGACGCTCCTTGCGTGGGGGGTGGGTTGCTGGCTGTATGGGAGATGGTTCCCCACCTCTGACCAATTTCAGAATTGTTGACCGCTGGAGCAAGTGCCGTGATAGGGTTTTCCTCTGTATAACTCGTGGGTTCACTTTTTTTTTCTTTTATCGTTCAAGTTAGATTTTATTCCTCTTTTATGTATTTATAGATATAAGCATGGAAATAATTCATTCCTATAAATACATCTGTGTGACGGGAAGAACATTTTTCTGTTTTATTTTTAAATTTTATTTTTTAAAATTTTGAAATTTAATTTTATTTATTTTTTTTATACAGCACGTTATTATTAGTTATGTATTTTATGCATATACATGTATACAGGTCAATCCCAAACTCCCAACTCATCCCACCACCACCACCCCATGGCTTCCCACACTTGGTGTCCATACGTTTGTTCTCTACCTCTGTGTCTCTATTTCTTCCCTGCAAAACAGTTCATCTGTACCATTTTTAGGCTCCACATATATGCATTAATATACAATATTTGTTTTCCTCTTTCTGACTTACTTCATTCTGTATGACAGTCTCTCGATCCATCGATGTCTCTACAAATGACCCAGTTTCATTCCTTTTCATGGCCGAGTAATATTCCATTTTATATATGTACCACAACTTTATCCATTCATCTGTCTGTGGGCATTTAGGTTGCTTCCATTACCTGGCTATTGTAAATAGTGCTGCAACGAACATTGTGGTGAATGTGCCTTTTTGAAATACGGTTTTCTCTGGGTATATGCCCAGAAGTGGGATTGCTGAATCAGATGGTAATTCTATTTCTAGATTTTTTAAGGAAACTCCATACTGTTCTCCATAGTGACTGTATCAATTTACATTCCCACCAATAGTGGAAGAGGGCTCCTTTTTTCCACACCCTCCCCAGAATTGGTTCTTTGTAGATTTTCTGATGATGCCGATTCTAACAGGTGTGAGGTGATACCTCATTGTAGTTTTGATTTGCATTTCTCTAATAATTAGTGCTGTTGAGCAGCTTTTCATGTGCGTCTTTGCCATCTCTGTGTCTCCTTTGAAGAAACGTCTCTTTAGATCTTCTGTCCATTTTTTTTGGGTTGTTTGTTTTTTTAATAGTAAGCTGCATGAGCTGTTTATATATATTGGAGATTAAACCTCTGTCTATTGATTCGTCTGCAACTCTTTTCGCCCATTCTGAGGGATGCCTTTTTCCATTCTCGTGTTTTTTAACAAAAAAAGAAAGAAAGGAAAAGAAGCAGAACACTAATGTGCGTAAAATATGCCTTTTGAAACGGTCGTTTTGAAATATGGACGTCCTTTGAATTTTTTGGTCGATATGTGACCCCAGGATTTGTTTTCAGGGCAGGTGTCATTTACAGGCCTGCAATGATTTTGAATATCAACTGACCATCAGCGTTGGGATTAAAGCTGCTGTTGTGTGAAACGGCCACAAGGTGGCTGCAGTTCACTTCCATTACCTGCCTATTGTAAATAGTGCTGCAACGAACATTTTGGTGAATGTGCCTTATTGAAATACGGTTTTCTCTGGGTATATGCCCAGAAGTGGGATTTCTGGATCAGATGGTAATTCTATTTCTAATTTTTTAAGGAATCTCCATACTGTTCCTCATAGTGACTGTATCAATTTACATTCCCACCAATAGTGGAAGAGGGCTCCTTTTGTCCACACCCTCCCCAGAATTGGTTGTTTGTAGATTTTCTGATGATGCCGATTCTAACAGGTGTGAGGTGATACCTCATTGTAGTTTTGATTTGCATTTCTCTAATAATTAGTTCTGTTGAGCAGCTTTTCACGTGCGTCTTGGCCATCTCTGTGTCTCCTTTGAAGAAACGTCTCTTTAGATCTTCTGCCCATTTTTTTGGGGTTGTTTGTTTTTTTAATATTAAGCTGCATGAGCTGTTTATATATATTGGAGATTAAACCTCTGTCCATTGATTCGTCTGCAACTCTTTTCGCCCATTCTGAGGGATGCCTTTTTCCATCCCCGTGTTTTTTAACAAAAAAGGAAAGAAAGGAAAAGAAGCAGAACACTAATGTGCGTAAAATATGCCTTTTGAAACGGTCGTTTTGAAATATGGACGTCCTTTGAATTTTTTGGTTGATATGTGACCCCAGGATTTGTTTTCAGGGCAGGTGTCATTTACAGGCCTGCAATGATTTTGAATATCAACTGACCATTAGCGTTGGGATTAAAGCTGCTGTTGTGTGAAACGGCCACAAGGTGGCAGCAGTTCACCATTACCAAATCTGGTTACTAGGGCAAGAGAGCCTCAGTGGAAGTGGTGTTCTAGATTGGAGTTTAGAATGGAATGTGCCAGGAGAAAGCCCCTCACGTTTGTCTCACTACATCTGGTTCGTGTATTTAATTTAATTTAATATTTTTTATTACAGCAAGTTTGATTACAATGTTTGGCTTGTTGTAGGTGTGGAAGATGTGGTTCTTTTACACATATACAGATGTCTGTTCTTCCTGGGATCCTTTTCCCATGTACGTTATGACAGAATGTTGAGTAGTCCTCTCTTGGTATTCTGTAGATCTTTGGTGATTATATATGTCACCTGTGTTTGTATATGTCTGTTAACCCCGATATCGTAATGAACCCAATCCTCACACCTTTCCATTGGTGAACCGTAAGTTTGTTTAATGAATCTGTGATTGCCCTTCTCCGTGGAAATATCTGCCCTGGTATCCATTATTAGGTAACACTTATAAGTGATATGATACGATATGTGTCTTTCACTTTCTGACTTACTACAAGTCACGTGATTACTTCTAGGCTCATCTACGGTGCTGCAAATGGCATTGTATCCTTTTTTCCCTTGGCTTCTCTTCTGCCTTAGCGAGGTCCATTTTCAACAATGTGATTCCCTGAGGGTTGTGGATTAGCTGACCTGGGCAGCCTTACACTGCCGGCCCACCCGCCCCAGGTGTGAATCGTTGAGGTCAATATAAACAGCGCTCCAGGCAGCAATAGCCCCTGAAGCTGTGCCTGACTCCATATTCTCTGCCCCGTCAGCAGTCTTGCGTCTGTGCTGGTGGGAGGGAGTGAGGGGCCACAGCTTTGTGGGTGGCCCGGTGTGAGTGGGGTTCTGCTGGCCTTTCTGCAGGAGTTGCCAGGCTGCCGCCTGTAAAGAAGAGGATGTGTCACCCATACCTACCGCTGGAATTTCTCTCCGGACAGAGGTGAAGAAGGAAAAAAGCAGTGGGTGCCGGGAGAGGAGGGGTATCTCCGGCAGGGCAATGGAAAGCTTCCGGAAGAGCGTCCAGGTTCCAGGACCACCCTGGCTGGCCTGCAGGCACCAAGTTGGCCTGCGTGCTGTCGCTGGTGTGGCTCCACTGCCCTTCCTCTAGGCTTTCAAGCCCTTGTACATATTCAGGTGTTTTACCTGGGAAGGGTGGGAACAGTTCAGCAGCAGCTGGCCTGGGGCTCAGCTCACGTTTACTCACAGATGCCTCGGCACGGTCCCCCAGCTTTGCAATGAGGACGCTCCTTGCGTGGGGGGTGGGTTGCTGGCTGTATGGGAGATGGTTCCCCACCTCTGACCAATTTCAGAATTGTTTACCCCTGCAGCAAGTGCCCTGATAGGGTTTTCCTCTGTATAACTCGTGGGTTCAGTTTTTTTTTCTTTTATGGTTCAAGTTAGATTTTATTCCTCTTTTATGTATTTATAGATATAAGCATTGAAATAATTCATTCCTATAAATACATCTGTGTGATGGGAAGAACTTTTTTCTCTTTTATTTTTAAACTTTATTTTTTTTAAATTTTGAAATACAATTTTATTTATGTTTTTATACAGCAGGTTATTATTAGTTATGTATTTTATGCATATACATGTATTCAGGTCTATCCCAATCTCCCAACTCATCCCACCACCACCACCCAATGGCTTCCCACACTTGGTGTCCATACGTTTGTTCTCTACCTCTGTGTCTCTATTTCTTCCCTGCAAGCCAGTTCATCTGTACCATTTTTTAGGCTCCACATATATGCATTAATATACAATATTTGTTTTCCTCTTCCTGACTTACTTCATTCTGTATGACAGTCTCTCGATCCATCGATGTCTCTGCAAATGACCCAGTTTCATTCCTTTTTATGGCCGAGTAATATTCCATTTTATATATGTACCACATGTTTATCCATACATCTGTCTGTGGGCATTTAGGTTGCTTCCATTACCTTGCTATTTTAAATAGTGCTGCAACGAACATTGTGGTGAATGTGCCTTTTTGATTTACGGTTTTCTCTGGTTATATGCCAAGAAATGGGATTGCTGGATCAGATGGTAATTCTATTTCTAGTTTTTTTAAGGAAACTCCATACTGTTCTCCATAGTGACTGTATCAATTTACATTCCCACCAATAGTGGAAGAGGGCTCCTTTGTCCAGACCCTCCCCAGAATTGGTTGTTTGTAGATTTTCTGATGATGCCGATTCTAACAGGTGTGAGGTGATACCTCATTGTAGTTTTGATTTGTATTTCTCTAATAATTAGTGCTGTTGAGCAGCTTTTCATGTGCGTCTTGGCCATCTCTGTGTCTTCTTTGAAGAAACATCTCTTTAGATCTTCGGCCCATTTTTGTATTGGGTTGTTTGTTTTTTAATATTAAGCTGCATGAGCTGTTTATATATATTGGAGATTAAACCTCTGTCCATTGATTCGTTTGCAACGATTTTCGCCCATTCTGATGGATACCTTTTTCCATTCCCGTGATTTTCAACAAAAAAGGAAAGAAATGAAAAGAAGCAGAATACTAATGTGCGTAAAATATGCCTTTTGATACGGTCGTTTTGAAATATGGACGTCCTTTGAACATTTTGGTCGATATGTGACCCCAGGATTTGTGTTCAGGGCAGGTGTCATTTACAGGCCTGCAATGATTTCGAATATCAACAGACCATTAGCGCTGGGATTAAAGCTGCTGTTGTGTGAAACGGCCACAAGGTGGCAGCAGTTCACCCTTACCAAATCTGGTTACTAGGGCAAGAGAGCCTCAGTGGAAGTGGTGTTCTAGATTGGAATTTAGAATGGAATGTGCCAGGAGAAAGCCCCTCACGTTTGTCTCACTACATCTTGTTCGTGTTTTTAATTTAATTTTTTATATTTTTTATTACAGCAAGTTTGATTACAATGATTGGCTTGTTGTAGGTGTGGAAGATGTGGTTCTTTTACACATATACAGATGTCTGTACTTCCTGGGATCCTTTTCCCATGTACGTTATGACAGAATGTTGAGTAGTCCTCTCTTGGTATTCTGTAGGTCTTTGGTGATTATATATGTCACCTGTGTTTGTATATGTCTGTTAACCCCGATATCGTAATGAAACCAATCCTCACACCTTTCCATTGGTGAACCATAAGTTTGTTTAATGAATCTGAGATTGCCCTTCTCTGTGGAAATATCTGCCCTGGTATCCATTTTTAGGTAACACCTATAAGTGATATGATATGTGTCTTTCACTTTCTGACTTACGACAAGTCACGTGATTACTTCTAGACTCATCTACGGTGCTGCAAATGGCATTGTGTCCTTTTTTCCCTTGGCTTCTCTTATGCCTTAGCGGGGTCCATTTTTAACAATGTGATTCCCTGAGGGTTGTGGATTAGCTGACCTGGGCAGCCTTACCCTGCCGGCCCGCCCTCCCCAGGTGTGCCTCGTTGAGGTCAATATAAACAGAGCTCCAGGCAGCAATAGCCCCTGAAACTGTGCCTGATTCCATATTCTCTGCCCCGTCAGCAGTCTCGGGGCTGTGCTGGTGGGAGGCAGTGAGGGGCCACAGCTTTGTGGGTGGCCCGGCGTGAGTGGGGTTCTGCTGGCCTTTCTGCAGGAGTTGCCAGGCTGCCGCCTGTAAAGAAGAGGATGTGTCACCCATACCTTCCGCTGGAATTTCTCTCCGGACAGAGGTGAGGAAGGAAAAAAGCAGTGGGGGCCGGGACAGGAGGGGTATCTGAGGCAGGGCAATGGAAAGCTTCTGCAAGAGCGCCCAGGGCCAGGACTACGCTTGCTGTCCTGCAGGCACCAAGTTGGCCTGCGTGCTGTCACTGGTGTGGCTCCACGGTCTTCCTCTAGACTTTCAAGCCCTTGTACATATTCAGGTGTTTTACCTGGAAAGGGTGGGAACAGTTCAGCAGCAGCTGGCCTGGGGCTCAGCTCACGTTTACTCACAGATGCCTCGGCACGGTCCCCCAGCTTTGCAATGAGGACGCTATTTGCGTGGGGGGTGGGATGATGGCTTTATGGGAGATGGTTCCCCACCTCTGACCAATTTCAGAATTGTTTACCGCTGGAGCAAGTGCCGTGATAGAGTTTTCCACTGTATAACTCGTGGGTTCACTTTTTTTTTCTTTTATGATTCAAGTTAGATTTTATTCCTCTTTTATGTATTTATAAATATAAGCATGGAAATAATTCATTCCTATAAATACATCTGTGTGACGGGAAGAATTTTTTCTGTTTTATTTTTAAATTTTATTTTTTAAAATTTTGAAATTTAATTTTATTTAAGTTTTTATACAGCACGTTATTATTAGTTATGTATTTTATGCATATACATGTATACATGTCAATCCCAATCTCCCAACTCATCCCACCACCAACACCCCATGGCTTCCCACACTTGGTGTCCATAGGTTTGTTCTCTACCTCTGTGTCTCTATTTCTTCCCTGCAAACCACTTCATCTGTACCATTTTTTTAGGTTCCACATATATGCATTAATATACAATATTTGTTTTCCTCTTTCTGACTTACCTCATTCTGTATGACAGTCTCTCAATCCATCGATGTCTCTACAAATGATCCAGTTTCCTTCCTTTTTATGGCCGAGTAATATTCCATTTCATATATGTACCACATCTTTATCCATTCATCTGTCTGTGGGCATTTAGGTTGCTTCCATTACCTGGCTATTGTAAATAGTGCTGCAATGAACATTGTGGTGAATGTGCCTTTTTGATTTACGGTTTTCTCTGGGTATATGCCCAGAAGTGGGATTGCTGGATCAGATGGTAATTCTATTTCTAGTTTTTTTAAGGAAACTCCATACTGTTCTCCATAGTGACTGTATCAATTTACATTCCCACCAATAGTGGAAGAGGGCTCCTTTTGTGCACACCCTCCCCAGAATTGGTTGTTTGTAGATTTTCTGATGATGCCGATTCTAACAGGTGTGAGGTGATACCTCATTGTAGTTTTGATTTGCATTTCTCTAATAATTAGTGCTGTTGAGCAGCTTTTCATGTGCGTCTTGGCCATCTCTGTGTCTTCTTTGAAGAAACGTCTCCTTAGATCTTCTGCCCACTTTTGTATTGGGTTGTTTGTTTTTTTAATATTAAGCTGCATGAGCTGTTTATATATATTGGAGATTAAACCTCTGTCCATTGATTCATCTGCAACAATTTTCGCCCATTCTGAGGGATGCCTTTTACCATTCCCGTGTTTTTTAACAAAAAAGGAAAGAAAGGAAAAGAAGCAGAACACTAATGTGCGTAAAATATGCCTTTTGAAACGGTCGTTTTGAAATATGGACGTCCTTTGAACATTTTGGTCGATATGTGACCCCAGGATTTGTTTTCAGGGCAGGTGTCATTTACAGGCCTGAAATGATTTTGAATATCAACTGACCATTAGCGCTGGGATTAAAGCTGCTGTTGTGTGAAACGGCCACAAGGTGGCAGCAGTTCACCCTTACCAAATCTGGTTACTAGGGCAAGAGAGCCTCAGTGGAAGTGGTGTTCTAGATTGGAGTTTAGAATGGAATGTGCCAGGAGAAAGCCCCTCACGTTTATCTCACTACATCTTGTTCGTGTTTTTAATTTAATTTTTTTTTATTTTTTATTACAGCAAGTTTGATTACAGTGTTTGGCTTGTTGTAGATGTGGAAGATGTGGTTCTTTTACACATATACAGATGACTGTTCTTCTTGGGATCCTTTTCCCATGTACGTTATGACAGAATGTTGAGTAGTCCTCTCTTGGTATTCTGTAGGTCTTTGGTGATTATATATGTCACCTCTGTTTGTATATGTCTGTTAACCCCGATATCATTATGAAACCAATCCTCACACCTTTACATTGGTGAACCATAAGTTTGTTTAATGAATCTGTGATTGCCCTTCTCCGTGGAAATATCTGCCCTGGTATCCATTTTTAGGTAACACCTATAAGTGATATGATATGATATGTGTCTTTCACTTTCTGACTTACTACAAGTCACGTGATTACTTCTAGACTCATCTACGGTGCTGCAAATGGCATTGTGTCCTTTTTTCCCTTGGCTTCTCTTATGCCTTAGCGGGGTCCATTTTTAACAATGTGATTCCCTGAGGGTTGTGGATTAGCTGACCTGGGCAGCCTTACACTGCCGGCCCGCCCTCCCCAGGTGTGCCTCGTTGAGGTCAATATAAACAGAGCTCCAGGCAGCAATAGCCCCTGAAGCTGTGCCTGACTCCATATTCTCTGCCCCGTCAGCAGTCTCGGGGCTGTGCTGGTGGGAGGGAGTGAGGGGCCACAGCTTTGTGGGTGGCCCGGTGTGAGTGGGGTTCTGCTGGCCTTTCTGCAGGAGTTGCCAGGCTGCCGCCTGTAAAGAAGAGGATGTGTCACCCATACCTTCCGCTGGAATTTCTCTCCGGACAGAGGTGAGGAAGGAAAAAAGCAGTGGGGGCCGGGACAGGAGGGGTATCTCAGGCAGGGCAATGGAAAGCTTCTGGAAGAGCGCCAGGGTCCAGGACCACCCTGGCTGGCCTGCAGGCACCAAGTTGGCCTGCGTGCTGTCGCTGGTGTGGCTCCACGGTCCTTCCTCTAGGCTTTCAAGCCCTTGTACATATTCAGGTGTTTTACCTGGAAAGGGTGGGGACAGTTCAGCAGCAGCTGGCCTGGGGCTCAGCTCACGTTTACTCACAGATGCCTCGGCACGGTCCCCCAGCTTTGCAATGAGGACGCTCCTTGCGTGGGGGGTGGGTTGCTGGCTGTATGGGAGATGGTTCCCCACCTCTGACCAATTTCAGAATTGTTGACCGCTGGAGCAAGTGCCGTGATAGGGTTTTCCTCTGTATAACTCGTGGGTTCACTTTTTTTTTCTTTTATCGTTCAAGTTAGATTTTATTCCTCTTTTATGTATTTATAGATATAAGCATGGAAATAATTCATTCCTATAAATACATCTGTGTGACAGGAAGAACTTTTTTCTGTTTTATTTTTAAATTTTATTTTTTTAAATTTTGAAATTTAATTTTATTTATTTTTTTTATACAGCACGTTATTATTAGTTATGTATTTTATGCATATACATGTATACAGGTCAATCCCAAACTCCCAACTCATCCCACCACCACCACCCCATGGCTTCCCACACTTGGTGTCCATACGTTTGTTCTCTACCTCTGTGTCTCTATTTCTTCCCTGCAAACCAGTTCATCTGTACCATTTTTTTAGTTTCCACATATATGCATTAATATACAATATTTGTTTTCCTCTTTGTGACTTACTTCATTCTGTATGACAGTCTCTCGATCCATCGATGTCTCTTCAAATGACCCAGTTCCATTCCTTTTTATGGCCGAGTAATATTCCATTTCATATATGTACCACATCTTTATCCATTCATCTGTCTGTGGGCATTTAGGTTGCTTCCATTACCTGGCTATTGTAAATAGTGCTGCAATGAACATTGTGGTGAATGTGCCCTTTTGAAATTCGGTTTTCTCTGGGTATATGCCCAGAAGTGGGATTGCTGGATCAGATGGTAATTCTATTTCTAATTTTTTTAAGGAAACTCCATACTGTTCTCCATAGGGACTGTATCAATTTACATTCCCACCAATAGTGGAAGGGGCCTCCTTTTGTCCACACCCTCCCCAGAATTGGTTGTTTGTAGATTTCCTGATGATGCCGATTCTAACAGGTGTGAGGTGATACCTCATTGTAGTTTTGATTTGCATTTCTCTAATAATTAGTGCTGTTGAGCAGCTTTTCATGTGCGTCTTGGCCATCTCTGTGTCTCCTTTGAAGAAACGTCTCTTTAGATCTTCTGCCCATTTTTGTATTGGGTTGTTTGTTTTTTTAATATTAAGCTGCATGAACTGTTTATATATATTGGAGATTAAACCTCTGTCCATTGATTCGTCTGCAACGATTTTCGCCCATTCTGAGGGATGCCTTTTTCCATTCCCGTGTTTTTTAACAAAAAAGGAAAGAAAGGAAAAGAAGCAGAACACTAATGTGCGTAAAATATGCCTTTTGAAACGGTCGTTTTGAAATATGGACGTCCTTTGAATTTTTTGGTCGATATGTGACCCCAGGATTTGTTTTCAGGGCAGGTGTCATTTACAGGCCTGCAATGATTTTGAATATCAACTGACCATTAGCGCTGGGATTAAAGCTGCTGTTGTGTGAAACGGCCACAAGGTGGCAGCAGTTCACCCTTACCAAATCTGGTTACTAGGGCAAGAGAGCCTCAGTGGAAGTGGTGTTCTAGATTGGAGTTTAGAATGGAATGTGCCAGGAGAAAGCCCCTCACGTTTGTCTCACTACTTCTTGTTCGTGTTTTTAATTTAATTTTTTATTTTTTATTACAGCAAGTTTGATTACAATGTTTGGCTTGTTGTAGGTGTGGAAGATGTGGTTCTTTTACACATATACAGATGACTGTTCTTCCTGGGATCCTTTTCCCATGTACGTTATGACAGAATGTTGAGTAGTCCTCTCTTGGTATTCTGTAGGTCTTTGGTGATTATATATGTCACCTGTGTTTGTATATGTCTGTTAACCCCGATATCGTAATGAAACCAATCCTCACACCTTTCCATTGGTGAACCATAAGTTTGTTTAATGAATCTGTGATTGCCCTTCTCCGTGGAAATATCTGCCCTGGTATCCATTTTTAGGTAACACCTATAAGTGATATGATATGATATGTGTCTTTCACTTTCTGACTTACTACAAGTCACGTGATTACTTCTAGACTCATCTACGGTGCTGCAAATGGCATTGGGTCCTTTTTTTCCTTGGCATCTCTTCTGCCTTAGCGGGGTCCATTTTCAACAATGTGATTCCCTGAGGGTTGTGGATTAGCTGACCTGGGCAGCCTTACCCTGCCGGCCCGCCCTCCCCAGGTGTGCCTCGTTGAGGTCAATATAAACAGAGCTCCAGGCAGCAATAGCCCCTGAAGCTGTGCCTGACTCCATATTCTCTGCCCCGTCAGCAGTCTCGGGGCTGTGCTGGTGGGAGGGAGTGAGGGGCCACAGCTTTGTGGGTGGTCCGGTGTGAGTGGGGTTCTGCTGGCCTTTCTGCAGGAGTTGCCAGGCTGCCGCCTGTAAAGAAGAGGATGTGTCACCCATACCTTCCGCTGGAATTTCTCTCCGGACAGAGGTGAGGAAGGAAAAAAGCAGTGGGGGCCGGGACAGGAGGGGTATCTCAGGCAGGGCAATGGAAAGCTTCTGGAAGAGCGCCAGGGTCCAGGACCACCCTGGCTGGCCTGCAGGCACCAAGTTGGCCTGCGTGCTGTCGCTGGTGTGGCTCCACGGTCCTTCCTCTAGGCTTTCAAGCCCTTGTACATATTCAGGTGTTTTACCTGGAAAGGGTGGGGACAGTTCAGCAGCAGCTGGCCTGGGGCTCAGCTCACGTTTACTCACAGATGCCTCGGCACGGTCCCCCAGCTTTGCAATGAGGACGCTCCTTGCGTGGGGGGTGGGTTGCTGGCTGTATGGGAGATGGTTCCCCACCTCTGACCAATTTCAGAATTGTTGACCGCTGGAGCAAGTGCCGTGATAGGGTTTTCCTCTGTATAACTCGTGGGTTCACTTTTTTTTTCTTTTATCGTTCAAGTTAGATTTTATTCCTCTTTTATGTATTTATAGATATAAGCATGGAAATCATTCATTCCTATAAATACATCTGTGTGACGGGAAGAACTTTTTTCTGTTTTATTTTTAAATTTTATTTTTTTAAATTTTGAAATTTAATATTATTTATTTTTTTATACAGCATGTTATTATTAGTTATGTATTTTATGCATATACATGTATACAGGTCAATCCCAAACTCCCAACTCATCCCACCACCACCACCCCATGGTTTCCCACACTTGGTGTCCATACGTTTGTTCTCTACCTCTGTGTCTCTATTTCTTCCCTGCAAACCAGTTCATCTGTACCATTTTTTTAGGTTCCACATATATGCATTAATATACAATATTTGTTTTCCTCTTTGTGACTTACTTCATTCTGTATGACAGTCTCTCGATCCATCGATGTCTCTTCAAATGACCCAGTTCCATTCCTTTTTATGGCCGAGTAATATTGCATTTCATATATGTACCACATCTTTATCCAGTCATCTGTCTGTGGGCATTTAGGTTGCTTCCATTACCTGGCTATTGTAAATAGTGCTGCAATGAACATTGTGGTGAATGTGCCCTTTTGAAATTCGGTTTTCTCTGGGTATATGCCCAGAAGTGGTATTGCTGGATCAGATGGTAATTCTATTTCTAATTTTTTTAAGGAAACTCCATACTGTTCTCCATAGGGACTGTATCAATTTACATTCCCACCAATAGTGGAAGGGGCCTCCTTTTGTCCACACCCTCCCCAGAATTGGTTGTTTGTAGATTTCCTGATGATGCCGATTCTAACAGGTGTGAGGTGATACCTCATTGTAGTTTTGATTTGCATTTCTCTAATAATTAGTGCTGTTGAGCAGCTTTACATGTGCGTCTTGGCCATCTCTGTGTCTCCTTTGAAGAAACGTCTCTTTAGATCTTCTGCCCATTTTTGTATTGGGTTGTTTGTTTTTTTAATATTAAGCTGCATGAACTGTTTATATATATTGGAGATTAAACCTCTGTCCATTGATTCGTCTGCAACGATTTTCGCCCATTCTGAGGGATGCCTTTTTCCATTCCCGTGTTTTTTAACAAAAAAGGAAAGAAAGGAAAAGAAGCAGAACACTAATGTGCGTAAAATATGCCTTTTGAAACGGTCGTTTTGAAATATGGACGTCCTTTGAATTTTTTGGTCGATATGTGACCCCAGGATTTGTTTTCAGGGCAGGTGTCATTTATAGGCCTGCAATGATTTTGAATATCAACTGACCATTAGCGCTGGGATTAAAGCTGCTGTTGTGTGAAACGGCCACAAGGTGGCAGCAGTTCACCCTTACCAAATCTGGTTACTAGGGCAAGAGAGCCTCAGTGGAAGTGGTGTTCTAGATTGGAGTTTAGAATGGAATGTGCCAGGAGAAAGCCCCTCACGTTTGTCTCACTACTTCTTGTTCGTGTTTTTAATTTAATTTTTTATTTTTTATTACAGCAAGTTTGATTACAATGTTTGGCTTGTTGTAGGTGTGGAAGATGTGGTTCTTTTACACATATACAGATGACTGTTCTTCCTGGGATCCTTTTCCCATGTACGTTATGACAGCATGTTGAGTAGTCCTCTCTTGGTATTCTGTAGGTCTTTGGTGATTATATATGTCACCTGTGTTTGTATATGTCTGTTAACCCCGATATCGTAATGAAACCAATCCTCACACCTTTCCATTGGTGAACCATAAGTTTGTTTAATGAATCTGTGATTGCCCTTCTCCGTGGAAATATCTGCCCTGGTATCCATTTTTAGGTAACACCTATAAGTGATATGATATGATATGTGTCTTTCACTTTCTGACTTACTACAAGTCACGTGATTACTTCTAGACTCATCTACGGTGCTGCAAATGGCATTGTGTCCTTTTTTTCCTTGGCATCTCTTCTGCCTTAGCGGGGTCCATTTTCAACAATGTGATTCCCTGAGGGTTGTGGATTAGCTGACCTGGGCAGCCTTACCCTGCCGGCCCGCCCTCCCCAGGTGTGCCTCGTTGAGGTCAATATAAACAGAGCTCCAGGCAGCAATAGCCCCTGAAGCTGTGCCTGACTCCATATTCTCTGCCCCGTCAGCAGTCTCGGGGCTGTGCTGGTGGGAGGGAGTGAGGGGCCACAGCTTTGTGGGTGGTCTGGTGTGAGTGGGGTTCTGCTGGCCTTTCTGCAGGAGTTGCCAGGCTGCCGCCTGTAAAGAAGAGGATGTGTCACCCATACCTTCCGCTGGAATTTCTCTCCGGACAGAGGTGAGGAAGGAATAAAGCAGTGGGGGCCGGGACAGGAGGGGTATCTCAGGCAGGGCAATGGAAAGCTTCTGGAAGAGCGCCAGGGTCCAGGACCACCCTGGCTGGCCTGCAGGCACCAAGTTGGCCTGCGTGCTGTCGCTGGTGTGGCTCCACGGTCCTTCCTCTAGGCTTTCAAGCCCTTGTACATATTCAGGTGTTTTACCTGGAAAGGGTGGGGACAGTTCAGCAGCAGCTGGCCTGGGGCTCAGCTCACGTTTACTCACAGATGCCTCGGCACGGTCCCCCAGCTTTGCAATGAGGACGCTCCTTGCGTGGGGGGTGGGTTGCTGGCTGTATGGGAGATGGTTCCCCACCTCTGACCAATTTCAGAATTGTTGACCGCTGGAGCAAGTGCCGTGATAGGGTTTTCCTCTGTATAACTCGTGGGTTCACTTTTTTTTTCTTTTATCGTTCAAGTTAGATTTTATTCCTCTTTTATGTATTTATAGATATAAGCATGGAAATAATTCATTCCTATAAATACATCTGTGTGACAGGAAGAACTTTTTTCTGTTTTATTTTTAAATTTTATTTTTTTAAATTTTGAAATTTAATTTTATTTATTTTTTTTATACAGCACGTTATTATTAGTTATGTATTTTATGCATATACATGTATACAGGTCAATCCCAAACTCCCAACTCATCCCACCACCACCACCCCATGGCTTCCCACACTTGGTGTCCATACGTTTGTTCTCTACCTCTGTGTCTCTATTTCTTCCCTGCAAACCAGTTCATCTGTACCATTTTTTTAGTTTCCACATATATGCATTAATATACAATATTTGTTTTCCTCTTTGTGACTTACTTCATTCTGTATGACAGTCTCTCGATCCATCGATGTCTCTTCAAATGACCCAGTTCCATTCCTTTTTATGGCCGAGTAATATTCCATTTCATATATGTACCACATCTTTATCCATTCATCTGTCTGTGGGCATTTAGGTTGCTTCCATTACCTGGCTATTGTAAATAGTGCTGCAATGAACATTGTGGTGAATGTGCCCTTTTGAAATTCGGTTTTCTCTGGGTATATGCCCAGAAGTGGGATTGCTGGATCAGATGGTAATTCTATTTCTAATTTTTTTAAGGAAACTCCATACTGTTCTCCATAGGGACTGTATCAATTTACATTCCCACCAATAGTGGAAGGGGCCTCCTTTTGTCCACACCCTCCCCAGAATTGGTTGTTTGTAGATTTCCTGATGATGCCGATTCTAACAGGTGTGAGGTGATACCTCATTGTAGTTTTGATTTGCATTTCTCTAATAATTAGTGCTGTTGAGCAGCTTTTCATGTGCGTCTTGGCCATCTCTGTGTCTCCTTTGAAGAAACGTCTCTTTAGATCTTCTGCCCATTTTTGTATTGGGTTGTTTGTTTTTTTAATATTAAGCTGCATGAACTGTTTATATATATTGGAGATTAAACCTCTGTCCATTGATTCGTCTGCAACGATTTTCGCCCATTCTGAGGGATGCCTTTTTCCATTCCCGTGTTTTTTAACAAAAAAGGAAAGAAAGGAAAAGAAGCAGAACACTAATGTGCGTAAAATATGCCTTTTGAAACGGTCGTTTTGAAATATGGACGTCCTTTGAATTTTTTGGTCGATATGTGACCCCAGGATTTGTTTTCAGGGCAGGTGTCATTTACAGGCCTGCAATGATTTTGAATATCAACTGACCATTAGCGCTGGGATTAAAGCTGCTGTTGTGTGAAACGGCCACAAGGTGGCAGCAGTTCACCCTTACCAAATCTGGTTACTAGGGCAAGAGAGCCTCAGTGGAAGTGGTGTTCTAGATTGGAGTTTAGAATGGAATGTGCCAGGAGAAAGCCCCTCACGTTTGTCTCACTACTTCTTGTTCGTGTTTTTAATTTAATTTTTTATTTTTTATTACAGCAAGTTTGATTACAATGTTTGGCTTGTTGTAGGTGTGGAAGATGTGGTTCTTTTACACATATACAGATGACTGTTCTTCCTGGGATCCTTTTCCCATGTACGTTATGACAGAATGTTGAGTAGTCCTCTCTTGGTATTCTGTAGGTCTTTGGTGATTATATATGTCACCTGTGTTTGTATATGTCTGTTAACCCCGATATCGTAATGAAACCAATCCTCACACCTTTCCATTGGTGAACCATAAGTTTGTTTAATGAATCTGTGATTGCCCTTCTCCGTGGAAATATCTGCCCTGGTATCCATTTTTAGGTAACACCTATAAGTGATATGATATGATATGTGTCTTTCACTTTCTGACTTACTACAAGTCACGTGATTACTTCTAGACTCATCTACGGTGCTGCAAATGGCATTGGGTCCTTTTTTTCCTTGGCATCTCTTCTGCCTTAGCGGGGTCCATTTTCAACAATGTGATTCCCTGAGGGTTGTGGATTAGCTGACCTGGGCAGCCTTACCCTGCCGGCCCGCCCTCCCCAGGTGTGCCTCGTTGAGGTCAATATAAACAGAGCTCCAGGCAGCAATAGCCCCTGAAGCTGTGCCTGACTCCATATTCTCTGCCCCGTCAGCAGTCTCGGGGCTGTGCTGGTGGGAGGGAGTGAGGGGCCACAGCTTTGTGGGTGGTCCGGTGTGAGTGGGGTTCTGCTGGCCTTTCTGCAGGAGTTGCCAGGCTGCCGCCTGTAAAGAAGAGGATGTGTCACCCATACCTTCCGCTGGAATTTCTCTCCGGACAGAGGTGAGGAAGGAAAAAAGCAGTGGGGGCCGGGACAGGAGGGGTATCTCAGGCAGGGCAATGGAAAGCTTCTGGAAGAGCGCCAGGGTCCAGGACCACCCTGGCTGGCCTGCAGGCACCAAGTTGGCCTGCGTGCTGTCGCTGGTGTGGCTCCACGGTCCTTCCTCTAGGCTTTCAAGCCCTTGTACATATTCAGGTGTTTTACCTGGAAAGGGTGGGGACAGTTCAGCAGCAGCTGGCCTGGGGCTCAGCTCACGTTTACTCACAGATGCCTCGGCACGGTCCCCCAGCTTTGCAATGAGGACGCTCCTTGCGTGGGGGGTGGGTTGCTGGCTGTATGGGAGATGGTTCCCCACCTCTGACCAATTTCAGAATTGTTGACCGCTGGAGCAAGTGCCGTGATAGGGTTTTCCTCTGTATAACTCGTGGGTTCACTTTTTTTTTCTTTTATCGTTCAAGTTAGATTTTATTCCTCTTTTATGTATTTATAGATATAAGCATGGAAATCATTCATTCCTATAAATACATCTGTGTGACGGGAAGAACTTTTTTCTGTTTTATTTTTAAATTTTATTTTTTTAAATTTTGAAATTTAATATTATTTATTTTTTTATACAGCATGTTATTATTAGTTATGTATTTTATGCATATACATGTATACAGGTCAATCCCAAACTCCCAACTCATCCCACCACCACCACCCCATGGTTTCCCACACTTGGTGTCCATACGTTTGTTCTCTACCTCTGTGTCTCTATTTCTTCCCTGCAAACCAGTTCATCTGTACCATTTTTTTAGGTTCCACATATATGCATTAATATACAATATTTGTTTTCCTCTTTGTGACTTACTTCATTCTGTATGACAGTCTCTCGATCCATCGATGTCTCTTCAAATGACCCAGTTCCATTCCTTTTTATGGCCGAGTAATATTGCATTTCATATATGTACCACATCTTTATCCAGTCATCTGTCTGTGGGCATTTAGGTTGCTTCCATTACCTGGCTATTGTAAATAGTGCTGCAATGAACATTGTGGTGAATGTGCCCTTTTGAAATTCGGTTTTCTCTGGGTATATGCCCAGAAGTGGGATTGCTGGATCAGATGGTAATTCTATTTCTAATTTTTTTAAGGAAACTCCATACTGTTCTCCATAGGGACTGTATCAATTTACATTCCCACCAATAGTGGAAGGGGCCTCCTTTTGTCCACACCCTCCCCAGAATTGGTTGTTTGTAGATTTCCTGATGATGCCGATTCTAACAGGTGTGAGGTGATACCTCATTGTAGTTTTGATTTGCATTTCTCTAATAATTAGTGCTGTTGAGCAGCTTTTCATGTGCGTCTTGGCCATCTCTGTGTCTCCTTTGAAGAAACGTCTCTTTAGATCTTCTGCCCAGTTTTGTATTGGGTTGTTTGTTTTTTTAATATTAAGCTGCATGAACTGTTTATATATATTGGAGATTAAACCTCTGTCCATTGATTCGTCTGCAACGATTTTCGCCCATTCTGAGGGATGCCTTTTTCCATTCCCGTGTTTTTTAACAAAAAAGGAAAGAAAGGAAAAGAAGCAGAACACTAATGTGCGTAAAATATGCCTTTTGAAACGGTCGTTTTGAAATATGGACGTCCTTTGAATTTTTTGGTCGATATGTGACCCCAGGATTTGTTTTCAGGGCAGGTGTCATTTACAGGCCTGCAATGATTTTGAATATCAACTGACCATTAGCGCTGGGATTAAAGCTGCTGTTGTGTGAAACGGCCACAAGGTGGCAGCAGTTCACCCTTACCAAATCTGGTTACTAGGGCAAGAGAGCCTCAGTGGAAGTGGTGTTCTAGATTGGAGTTTAGAATGGAATGTGCCAGGAGAAAGCCCCTCACGTTTGTCTCACTACTTCTTGTTCGTGTTTTTAATTTAATTTTTTATTTTTTATTACAGCAAGTTTGATTACAATGTTTGGCTTGTTGTAGGTGTGGAAGATGTGGTTCTTTTACACATATACAGATGACTGTTCTTCCTGGGATCCTTTTCCCATGTACGTTATGACAGAATGTTGAGTAGTCCTCTCTTGGTATTCTGTAGGTCTTTGGTGATTATATATGTCACCTGTGTTTGTATATGTCTGTTAACCCCGATATCGTAATGAAACCAATCCTCACACCTTTCCATTGGTGAACCATAAGTTTGTTTAATGAATCTGTGATTGCCCTTCTCCGTGGAAATATCTGCCCTGGTATCCATTTTTAGGTAACACCTATAAGTGATATGATATGATATGTGTCTTTCACTTTCTGACTTACTACAAGTCACGTGATTACTTCTAGACTCATCTACGGTGCTGCAAATGGCATTGTGTCCTTTTTTTCCTTGGCATCTCTTCTGCCTTAGCGGGGTCCATTTTCAACAATGTGATTCCCTGAGGGTTGTGGATTAGCTGACCTGGGCAGCCTTACCCTGCCGGCCCGCCCTCCCCAGGTGTGCCTCGTTGAGGTCAATATAAACAGAGCTCCAGGCAGCAATAGCCCCTGAAGCTGTGCCTGACTCCATATTCTCTGCCCCGTCAGCAGTCTCGGGGCTGTGCTGGTGGGAGGGAGTGAGGGGCCACAGCTTTGTGGGTGGTCCGGTGTGAGTGGGGTTCTGCTGGCCTTTCTGCAGGAGTTGCCAGGCTGCCGCCTGTAAAGAAGAGGATGTGTCACCCATACCTTCCGCTGGAATTTCTCTCCGGACAGAGGTGAGGAAGGAAAAAAGCAGTGGGGGCCGGGACAGGAGGGGTATCTCAGGCAGGGCAATGGAAAGCTTCTGGAAGAGCGCCAGGGTCCAGGACCACCCTGGCTGGCCTGCAGGCACCAAGTTGGCCTGCGTGCTGTCGCTGGTGTGGCTCCACGGTCCTTCCTCTAGGCTTTCAAGCCCTTGTACATATTCAGGTGTTTTACCTGGAAAGGGTGGGGACAGTTCAGCAGCAGCTGGCCTGGGGCTCAGCTCACGTTTACTCACAGATGCCTCGGCACGGTCCCCCAGCTTTGCAATGAGGACGCTCCTTGCGTAGGGGGTGGGTTGCTGGCTGTATGGGAGATGGTTCCCCACCTCTGACCAATTTCAGAATTGTTGACCGCTGGAGCAAGTGCCGTGATAGGGTTTTCCTCTGTATAACTCGTGGGTTCACTTTTTTTTTCTTTTATCGTTCAAGTTAGATTTTATTCCTCTTTTATGTATTTATAGATATAAGCATGGAAATAATTCATTCCTATAAATACATCTGTGTGACAGGAAGAACTTTTTTCTGATTTATTTTTAAATTTTATTTTTTTAAATTTTGAAATTTAATTTTATTTATTTTTTTATACAGCACGTTATTATTAGTTATGTATTTTATGCATATACATGTATACAGGTCAATCCCAAACTCCCAACTCATCCCACTACCACCACCCCATGGCTTCCCACACGTGGTGTCCATACGTTTGTTCTCTACCTCTGTGTCTCTATTTCTTCCCTGCAAACCAGTTCATCTGTACCATTTTTTTAGGTTCCACATATATGCATTAATATACAATATTTGTTTTCCTCTTTCTGACTTACTTCATTCTGTATGACAGTCTCTCGATCCATCGATGTCTCCAGAAATGACCCAGTTTCATTCCTTTTTATGGCCGAGTAATATTCCATTTCATATATGTACCACATCTTTATCCATTCTTCTGTCTGAGGGCATTTAGGTTGCTTCCATTACCTGGCTATTGTAAATAGTGCTGCAATGAACATTGTGGTGAATGTGCCCTTTTGAAATACGGTTTTCTCTGGGTATATGCCCAGAAGTGGGATTGCTGGATCAGATGGTAATTCTATTTCTAAATTTTTTAAGGAAACTCCATACTGTTCTCCATAGGGACTGTATCAATTTACATTCCCACCAATAGTGGAAGGGGGCTCCTTTTGTCCACACCCTCCCCAGAATTGGTTATTTGTAGATTTCCTGATGATGCCGATTCTAACAGGTGTGAGGTGATACCTCATTGTAGTTTTGATTTGCATTTCTCTAATAATTAGTGCTGTTGAGCAGCTTTTCATGTGCGTCTTGGCCATCTCTGTGTCTCCTTTGAAGAAACGTCTCTTTAGATCTTCTGCCCATTTTTGTATTGGGTTGTTTGTTTTTTTAATATTAAGCTGCATGAGCTGTTTATATATACTGGAGATTAAACCTCTGTCCATTGATTCGTCTGCAACGATTTTCGCCCATTCTGAGGGATGCCTTTTTCCATTCCCGTGTTTTTTAACAAAAAAGGAAAGAAAGGAAAAGAAGCAGAACACTAATGTGCGTAAAATATGCCTTTTGAAACGGTCGTTTTGAAATATGGACGTCCTTTGAATTTTTTGGTCGATATGTGACCCCAGGATTTGTTTTCAGGGCAGGTGTCATTTATAGGCCTGCAATGATTTTGAATATCAACTGACCATTAGCGCTGGGATTAAAGCTGCTGTTGTGTGAATCGGCCACAAGGTGGCAGCAGTTCACCCTTACCAAATCTGGTTACTAGGGCAAGAGAGCCTCAGTGGAAGTGGTGTTCTAGATTGGAGTTTAGAATGGAATGTGCCAGGAGAAAGCCCCTCACGTTTGTCTCACTACTTCTTGTTCGTGTTTTTAATTTAATTTTTTATTTTTTATTACAGCAAGTTTGATTACAATGTTTGGCTTGTTGTAGGTGTGGAAGATGTGGTTCTTTTACACATATACAGATGACTGTTCTTCCTGGGATCCTTTTCCCATGTACGTTATGACAGAATGTTGAGTAGTCCTCTCTTGGTATTCTGTAGGTCTTTGGTGATTATATATGTCACCTGTGTTTGTATATGTCTGTTAACCCCAATATCGTAATGAAACCAATCCTCACACCTTTCCATTGGTGAACCATAAGTTTGTTTAATGAATCTGTGATTGCCCTTCTCTGTGGAAATATCTGCCCTGGTATCCATTTTTAGGTAACACCTATAAGTGATATGATATGATATGTGTCTTTCACTTTCTGACTTACTACAAGTCACGTGATTACTTCTAGACTCATCTACGGTGCTGCAAATGGCATTGTGTCCGTTTTTTCCTTGGCATCTCTTCTGCCTTAGCGGGGTCCATTTTCAACAATGTGATTCCCTGAGGGTTGTGGATTAGCTGACCTGGGCAGCCTTACCCTGCCGGCCCGCCCTCCCCAGGTGTGCCTCGTTGAGGTCAATATAAACAGAGCTCCAGGCAGCAATAGCCCCTGAAGCTGTGCCTGACTCCATATTCTCTGCCCCGTCAGCAGTCTCGGGGCTGTGCTGGTGGGAGGGAGTGAGGGGCCACAGCTTTGTGGGTGGCCCGGTGTAAGTGGGGTTCTGCTGGCCTTTCTGCAGGAGTTGCCAGGCTGCCGCCTGTAAAGAAGAGGATGTGTCACCCATACCTTCCGCTGGAATTTCTCTCCGGACAGAGGTGAGGAAGGAAAAAAGCAGTGGGGGCCGGGACAGGAGGGGTATCTCAGGCAGGGCAATGGAAAGCTTCTGGAAGAGCGCCAGGGTCCAGGACCACCCTGGCTGGCCTGCAGGCACCAAGTTGGCCTGCGTGCTGTCGCTGGTGTGGCTCCACGGTCCTTCCTCTAGGCTTTCAAGCCCTTGTACATATTCAGGTGTTTTACCTGGAAAGGGTGGGGACAGTTCAGCAGCAGCTGGCCTGGGGCTCAGCTCACGTTTACTCACAGATGCCTCGGCACGGTCCCCCAGCTTTGCAATGAGGACGCTCCTTGCGTGGGGGGTGGGTTGCTGGCTGTATGGGAGATGGTTCCCCACCTCTGACCAATTTCAGAATTGTTGACCGCTGGAGCAAGTGCCGTGATAGGGTTTTCCTCTGTATAACTCGTGGGTTCACTTTTTTTTTCTTTTATCGTTCAAGTTAGATTTTATTCCTCTTTTATGTATTTATAGATATAAGCATGGAAATCATTCATTCCTATAAATACATCTGTGTGACGGGAAGAACTTTTTTCTGTTTTATTTTTAAATTTTATTTTTTTAAATTTTGAAATTTAATTTTATTTATTTTTTTATACAGCACGTTATTATTAGTTATGTATTTTATGCATATACATGTATACAGGTCAATCCCAAACTCCCAACTCATCCCACCACCACCACCCCATGGTTTCCCACACTTGGTGTCCATACGTTTGTTCTCTACCTCTGTGTCTCTATTTCTTCCCTGCAAACCAGTTCATCTGTACCATTTTTTTAGGTTCCACATATATGCATTAATATACAATATTTGTTTTCCTCTTTGTGACTTACTTCATTCTGTATGACAGTCTCTCGATCCATCGATGTCTCTTCAAATGACCCAGTTCCATTCCTTTTTATGGCCGAGTAATATTGCATTTCATATATGTACCACATCTTTATCCAGTCATCTGTCTGTGGGCATTTAGGTTGCTTCCATTACCTGGCTATTGTAAATAGTGCTGCAATGAACATTGTGGTGAATGTGCCCTTTTGAAATTCGGTTTTCTCTGGGTATATGCCCAGAAGTGGTATTGCTGGATCAGATGGTAATTCTATTTCTAATTTTTTTAAGGAAACTCCATACTGTTCTCCATAGGGACTGTATCAATTTACATTTCCACCAATAGTGGAAGGGGCCTCCTTTTGTCCACACCCTCCCCAGAATTGGTTGTTTGTAGATTTCCTGATGATGCCGATTCTAACAGGTGTGAGGTGATACCTCATTGTAGTTTTGATTTGCATTTCTCTAATAATTAGTGCTGTTGAGCAGCTTTTCATGTGCGTCTTGGCCATCTCTGTGTCTCCTTTGAAGAAACGTCTCTTTAGATCTTCTGCCCATTTTTGTATTGGGTTGTTTGTTTTTTTAATATTAAGCTGCATGAACTGTTTATATATATTGGAGATTAAACCTCTGTCCATTGATTCGTCTGCAACGATTTTCGCCCATTCTGAGGGATGCCTTTTTCCATTCCCGTGTTTTTTAACAAAAAAGGAAAGAAAGGAAAAGAAGCAGAACACTAATGTGCGTAAAATATGCCTTTTGAAACGGTCGTTTTGAAATATGGACGTCCTTTGAATTTTTTGGTCGATATGTGACCCCAGGATTTGTTTTCAGGGCAGGTGTCATTTACAGGCCTGCAATGATTTTGAATATCAACTGACCATTAGCGCTGGGATTAAAGCTGCTGTTGTGTGAAACGGCCACAAGGTGGCAGCAGTTCACCCTTACCAAATCTGGTTACTAGGGCAAGAGAGCCTCAGTGGAAGTGGTGTTCTAGATTGGAGTTTAGAATGGAATGTGCCAGGAGAAAGCCCCTCACGTTTGTCTCACTACTTCTTGTTCGTGTTTTTAATTTAATTTTTTATTTTTTATTACAGCAAGTTTGATTACAATGTTTGGCTTGTTGTAGGTGTGGAAGATGTGGTTCTTTTACACATATACAGATGACTGTTCTTCCTGGGATCCTTTTCCCATGTACGTTATGACAGAATGTTGAGTAGTCCTCTCTTGGTATTCTGTAGGTCTTTGGTGATTATATATGTCACCTGTGTTTGTATATGTCTGTTAACCCCGATATCGTAATGAAACCAATCCTCACACCTTTCCATTGGTGAACCATAAGTTTGTTTAATGAATCTGTGATTGCCCTTCTCCGTGGAAATATCTGCCCTGGTATCCATTTTTAGGTAACACCTATAAGTGATATGATATGATATGTGTCTTTCACTTTCTGACTTACTACAAGTCACGTGATTACTTCTAGACTCATCTACGGTGCTGCAAATGGCATTGGGTCCTTTTTTTCCTTGGCATCTCTTCTGCCTTAGCGGGGTCCATTTTCAACAATGTGATTCCCTGAGGGTTGTGGATTAGCTGACCTGGGCAGCCTTACCCTGCCGGCCCGCCCTCCCCAGGTGTGCCTCGTTGAGGTCAATATAAACAGAGCTCCAGGCAGCAATAGCCCCTGAAGCTGTGCCTGACTCCATATTCTCTGCCCCGTCAGCAGTCTCGGGGCTGTGCTGGTGGGAGGGAGTGAGGGGCCACAGCTTTGTGGGTGGTCCGGTGTGAGTGGGGTTCTGCTGGCCTTTCTGCAGGAGTTGCCAGGCTGCCGCCTGTAAAGAAGAGGATGTGTCACCCATACCTTCCGCTGGAATTTCTCTCCGGACAGAGGTGAGGAAGGAAAAAAGCAGTGGGGGCCGGGACAGGAGGGGTATCTCAGGCAGGGCAATGGAAAGCTTCTGGAAGAGCGCCAGGGTCCAGGACCACCCTGGCTGGCCTGCAGGCACCAAGTTGGCCTGCGTGCTGTCGCTGGTGTGGCTCCACGGTCCTTCCTCTAGGCTTTCAAGCCCTTGTACATATTCAGGTGTTTTACCTGGAAAGGGTGGGGACAGTTCAGCAGCAGCTGGCCTGGGGCTCAGCTCACGTTTACTCACAGATGCCTCGGCACGGTCCCCCAGCTTTGCAATGAGGACGCTCCTTGCGTGGGGGGTGGGTTGCTGGCTGTATGGGAGATGGTTCCCCACCTCTGACCAATTTCAGAATTGTTGACCGCTGGAGCAAGTGCCGTGATAGGGTTTTCCTCTGTATAACTCGTGGGTTCACTTTTTTTTTCTTTTATCGTTCAAGTTAGATTTTATTCCTCTTTTATGTATTTATAGATATAAGCATGGAAATAATTCATTCCTATAAATACATCTGTGTGACAGGAAGAACCTTTTTCTGTTTTATTTTTAAATTTTATTTTTTTAAATTTTGAAATTTAATTTTATTTATTTTTTTATACAGCACGTTATTATTAGTTATGTATTTTATGCATATACATGTATACAGGTCAATCCCAAACTCCCAACTCATCCCACTACCACCACCCCAAGGCTTCCCACACTTGGTGTCCATACGTTTGTTCTCTACCTCTGTGTCTCTATTTCTTCCCTGCAAACCAGTTCATCTGTACCATTTTTTTAGGTTCCACATATATGCATTAATATACAATATTTGTTTTCCTCTTTCTGACTTACTTCATTCTGTATGACAGTCTCTCGATCCATCGATGTCTCTACAAATGACCCAGTTTCATTCCTTTTTATGGCCGAGTAATATTCCATTTCATATATGTACCACATCTTTATCCATTCTTCTGTCTGAGGGCATTTAGGTTGCTTCCATTACCTGGCTATTGTAAATAGTGCTGCAATGAACATTGTGGTGAATGTGCCCTTTTGAAATACGGTTTTCTCTGGGTATATGCCCAGAAGTGGGATTGCTGTATCAGATGGTAATTCTATTTCTAAATTTTTTAAGGAAACTCCATACTGTTCTCCATAGGGACTGTATCAATTTACATTCCCACCAATAGTGGAAGGGGGCTCCTTTTGTCCACACCCTCCCCAGAATTGGTTGTTTGTAGATTTCCGGATGATGCCGATTCTAACAGGTGTGAGGTGATACCTCATTGTAGTTTTGATTTGCATTTCTCTAATAATTAGTGCTGTTGAGCAGCTTTTCATGTGCGTCTTGGCCATCTCTGTGTCTCCTTTGAAGAAACGTCTCTTTAGATCTTCTGCCCATTTTTGTATTGGGTTGTTTGTTTTTTTAATATTAAGCTGCATGAACTGTTTATATATATTGGAGATTAAACCTCTGTCCATTGATTCGTCTGCAACGATTTTCGCCCATTCTGAGGGATGCCTTTTTCCATTCCCGTGTTTTTTAACAAAAAAGGAAAGAAAGGAAAAGAAGCAGAACACTAATGTGCGTAAAATATGCCTTTTGAAACGGTCGTTTTGAAATATGGACGTCCTTTGAATTTTTTGGTCGATATGTGACCCCAGGATTTGTTTTCAGGGCAGGTGTCATTTACAGGCCTGCAATGATTTTGAATATCAACTGACCATTAGCGCTGGGATTAAAGCTGCTGTTGTGTGAAACGGCCACAAGGTGGCAGCAGTTCACCCTTACCAAATCTGGTTACTAGGGCAAGAGAGCCTCAGTGGAAGTGGTGTTCTAGATTGGAGTTTAGAATGGAATGTGCCAGGAGAAAGCCCCTCACGTTTGTCTCACTACTTCTTGTTTGTGTTTTTAATTTAATTTTTTATTTTTTATTACAGCAAGTTTGATTACAATGTTTGGCTTGTTGTAGGTGTGGAAGATGTGGTTCTTTTACACATATACAGATGACTGTTCTTCCTGGGATCCTTTTCCCATGTACGTTATGACAGCATGTTGAGTAGTCCTCTCTTGGTATTCTGTAGGTCTTTGGTGATTATATATGTCACCTGTGTTTGTATATGTCTGTTAACCCCGATATCGTAATGAAACCAATCCTCACACCTTTCCATTGGTGAACCATAAGTTTGTTTAATGAATCTGTGATTGCCCTTCTCCGTGGAAATATCTGCCCTGGTATCCATTTTTAGGTAACACCTATAAGTGATATGATATGATATGTGTCTTTCACTTTCTGACTTACTACAAGTCACGTGATTACTTCTAGACTCATCTACGGTGCTGCAAATGGCATTGGGTCCTTTTTTTCCTTGGCATCTCTTCTGCCTTAGCGGGGTCCATTTTCAACAATGTGATTCCCTGAGGGTTGTGGATTAGCTGACCTGGGCAGCCTTACCCTGCCGGCCCGCCCTCCCCAGGTGTGCCTCGTTGAGGTCAATATAAACAGAGCTCCAGGCAGCAATAGCCCCTGAAGCTGTGCCTGACTCCATATTCTCTGCCCCGTCAGCAGTCTCGGGGCTGTGCTGGTGGGAGGGAGTGAGGGGCCACAGCTTTGTGGGTGGTCCGGTGTGAGTGTGGTTCTGCTGGCCTTTCTGCAGGAGTTGCCAGGCTGCCGCCTGTAAAGAAGAGGATGTGTCACCCATACCTTCCGCTGGAATTTCTCTCCGGACATAGGTGAGGAAGGAAAACAGCAGTGGGGGCCGGGACAGGAGGGGTATCTCAGGCAGGGCAATGGAAAGCTTCTGGAAGAGCGCCAGGGTCCAGGACCACCCTGGCTGGCCTGCAGGCACCAAGTTGGCCTGCGTGCTGTCGCTGGTGTGGCTCCACGGTCCTTCCTCTAGGCTTTCAAGCCCTTGTACATATTCAGGTGTTTTACCTGGAAAGGGTGGGGACAGTTCAGCAGCAGCTGGCCTGGGGCTCAGCTCACGTTTACTCACAGATGCCTCGGCACGGTCCCCCAGCTTTGCAATGAGGACGCTCCTTGCGTGGGGGGTGGGTTGCTGGCTGTATGGGAGATGGTTCCCCACCTCTGACCAATTTCAGAATTGTTGACCGCTGGAGCAAGTGCCGTGATAGGGTTTTCCTCTGTATAACTCGTGGGTTCACTTTTTTTTTCTTTTATCGTTCAAGTTAGATTTTATTCCTCTTTTATGTATTTATAGATATAAGCATGGAAATAATTCATTCCTATAAATACATCTGTGTGACAGGAAGAACTTTTTTCTGTTTTATTTTTAAATTTTATTTTTTTAAATTTTTAAATTTAATTTTATTTATTTTTTTTATACAGCACGTTATTATTAGTTATGTATTTTATGCATATACATGTATACAGGTCAATCCCAAACTCCCAACTCATCCCACCACCACCACCCCATGGCTTCCCACACTTGGTGTCCATACGTTTGTTCTCTACCTCTGTGTCTCTATTTCTTCCCTGCAAACCAGTTCATCTGTACCATTTTTTTAGGTTCCACATATATGCATTAATATACAATATTTGTTTTCCTCTTTCTGACTTACTTCATTCTGTATGACAGTCTCTCGATCCATCGATGTCTCTTCAAATGACCCAGTTCCATTCCTTTTTATGGCCGAGTAATATTCCATTTCATATATGTACCACATCTTTATCCATTCATCTGTCTGTGGGCATTTAGGTTGCTTCCATTACCTGGCTATTGTAAATAGTGCTGCAATGAACATTGTGGTGAATGTGCCCTTTTGAAATTCGGTTTTCTCTGGGTATATGCCCAGAAGTGGGATTGCTGGATCAGATGGTAATTCTATTTCTAATTTTTTTAAGGAAACTCCATACTGTTCTCCATAGGGACTGTATCAATTTACATTCCCACCAATAGTGGAAGGGGCCTCCTTTTGTCCACACCCTCCCCAGAATTGGTTGTTTGTAGATTTCCTGATGATGCCGATTCTAACAGGTGTGAGGTGATACCTCATTGTAGTTTTGATTTGCATTTCTCTAATAATTAGTGCTGTTGAGCAGCTTTTCATGTGCGTCTTGGCCATCTCTGTGTCTCCTTTGAAGAAACGTCTCTTTAGATCTTCTGCCCATTTTTGTATTGGGTTGTTTGTTTTTTTAATATTAAGCTGCATGAACTGTTTATATATATTGGAGATTAAACCTCTGTCCATTGATTCGTCTGCAACGATTTTCGCCCATTCTGAGGGATGCCTTTTTCCATTCCCGTGTTTTTTAACAAAAAAGGAAAGAAAGGAAAAGAAGCAGAACACTAATGTGCGTAAAATATGCTTTTTGAAACGGTCGTTTTGAAATATGGACGTCCTTTGAATTTTTTGGTCGATATGTGACCCCAGGATTTGTTTTCAGGGCAGGTGTCATTTACAGGCCTGCAATGATTTTGAATATCAACTGACCATTAGCGCTGGGATTAAAGCTGCTGTTGTGTGAAACGGCCACAAGGTGGCAGCAGTTCACCCTTACCAAATCTGGTTACTAGGGCAAGAGAGCCTCAGTGGAAGTGGTGTTCTAGATTGGAGTTTAGAATGGAATGTGCCAGGAGAAAGCCCCTCACGTTTGTCTCACTACTTCTTGTTCGTGTTTTTAATTTAATTTTTTATTTTTTATTACAGCAAGTTTGATTACAATGTTTGGCTTGTTGTAGGTGTGGAAGATGTGGTTCTTTTACACATATACAGATGACTGTTCTTCCTGGGATCCTTTTCCCATGTACGTTATGACAGAATGTTGAGTAGTCCTCTCTTGGTATTCTGTAGGTCTTTGGTGATTATATATGTCACCTGTGTTTGTATATGTCTGTTAACCCCGATATCGTAATGAAACCAATCCTCACACCTTTCCATTGGTGAACCATAAGTTTGTTTAATGAATCTGTGATTGCCCTTCTCCGTGGAAATATCTGCCCTGGTATCCATTTTTAGGTAACACCTATAAGTGATATGATATGATATGTGTCTTTCACTTTCTGACTTACTACAAGTCACGTGATTACTTCTAGACTCATCTACGGTGCTGCAAATGGCATTGTGTCCTTTTTTTCCTTGGCATCTCTTCTGCCTTAGCGGGGTCCATTTTCAACAATGTGATTCCCTGAGGGTTGTGGATTAGCTGACCTGGGCAGCCTTACCCTGCCGGCCCGCCCTCCCCAGGTGTGCCTCGTTGAGGTCAATATAAACAGAGCTCCAGGCAGCAATAGCCCCTGAAGCTGTGCCTGACTCCATATTCTCTGCCCCGTCAGCAGTCTCGGGGCTGTGCTGGTGGGAGGGAGTGAGGGGCCACAGCTTTGTGGTTGGCCCGGTGTGAGTGGGGTTCTGCTGGCCTTTCTGCAGGAGTTGCCAGGCTGCCGCCTGTAAAGAAGAGGATGTGTCACCCATACCTTCCGCTGGAATTTCTCTCCGGACAGAGGTGAGGAAGGAAAAAAGCAGTGGGGGCCGGGACAGGAGGGGTATCTCAGGCAGGGCAATGGAAAGCTTCTGGAAGAGCGCCAGGGTCCAGGACCACCCTGGCTGGCCTGCAGGCACCAAGTTGGCCTGCGTGCTGTCGCTGGTGTGGCTCCACGGTCCTTCCTCTAGGCTTTCAAGCCCTTGTACATATTCAGGTGTTTTACCTGGAAAGGGTGGGGACAGTTCAGCAGCAGCTGGCCTGGGGCTCAGCTCACGTTTACTCACAGATGCCTCGGCACGGTCCCCCAGCTTTGCAATGAGGACGCTCCTTGCGTGGGGGGTGGGTTGCTGGCTGTATGGGAGATGGTTCCCCACCTCTGACCAATTTCAGAATTGTTGACCGCTGGAGCAAGTGCCGTGATAGGGTTTTCCTCTGTATAACTCGTGGGTTCACTTTTTTTTCTTTTATCGTTCAAGTTAGATTTTATTCCTCTTTTATTTATTTATAGATATAAACATGGAAATAATTCATTCCTATAAATACATCTGTGTGACGGGAAGAAGTTTTTTCTGTTTTATTTTTAAATTTTATTTTTTAAAATTTTGAAATTTAATTTTATTTATTTTTTTATACAGCATGTTATTATTAGTTATGTATTTTATGCATATACATGTATACAGGTCAATCCCAAACTCCCAACTCATCCCACCACCACCACCCCATGGCTTCCCACTCTTGGTGTCCATACGTTTGTTCTCTACCTCTGTGTCTCTATTTCTTCCCTGCAAACCAGTTCATCTGTACCATTTTTTTAGGTTCCACATATATGCATTAATATACAATATTTGTTTTCCTCTTTGTGACTTACTTCATTCTGTATGACAGTCTCTCGATCCATCGATGTCTCTTCAAATGACCCAGTTCCATTCCTTTTTATGGCCGAGTAATATTCCATTTCATATATGTACCACATCTTTATCCATTCATCTGTCTGTGGGCATTTAGGTTGCTTCCATTACCTGGCTATTGTAAATAGTGCTGCAATGAACATTGTGGTGAATGTGCCCTTTTGAAATTCGGTTTTCTCTGGGTATATGCCCAGAAGTGGGATTGCTGGATCAGATGGTAATTCTATTTCTAATTTTTTTAAGGAAACTCCATACTGTTCTCCATAGGGACTGTATCAATTTACATTCCCACCAATAGTGGAAGGGGCCTCCTTTTGTCCACATCCTCCCCAGAATTGGTTGTTTGTAGATTTCCTGATGATGCCAATTCTAACAGGTGTGAGGTGATACCTCATTGTAGTTTTGATTTGCATTTCTCTAATAATTAGTGCTGTTGAGCAGCTTTTCATGTGCGTCTTGGCCATCTCTGTGTCTCCTTTGAAGAAACGTCTCTTTAGATCTTCTGCCCATTTTTGTATTGGGTTGTTTGTTTTTTTAATATTAAGCTGCATGAACTGTTTATATATATTGGAGATTAAACCTCTGTCCATTGATTCGTCTGCAACGATTTTCGCCCATTCTGAGGGATGCCTTTTTCCATTCCCGTGTTTTTTAACAAAAAAGGAAAGAAAGGAAAAGAAGCAGAACACTAATGTGCGTAAAATATGCCTTTTGAAACGGTCGTTTTGAAATATGGACGTCCTTTGAATTTTTTGGTCGATATGTGACCCCAGGATTTGTTTTCAGGGCAGGTGTCATTTACAGGCCTGCAATGATTTTGAATATCAACTGACCATTAGCGCTGGGATTAAAGCTGCTGTTGTGTGAAACGGCCACAAGGTGGCAGCAGTTCACCCTTACCAAATCTGGTTACTAGGGCAAGAGAGCCTCAGTGGAAGTGGTGTTCTAGATTGGAGTTTAGAATGGAATGTGCCAGGAGAAAGCCCCTCACGTTTGTCTCACTACTTCTTGTTCGTGTTTTTAATTTAATTTTTTATTTTTTATTACAGCAAGTTTGATTACAATGTTTGGCTTGTTGTAGGTGTGGAAGATGTGGTTCTTTTACACATATACAGATGACTGTTCTTCCTGGGATCCTTTTCCCATGTACGTTATGACAGAATGTTGAGTAGTCCTCTCTTGGTATTCTGTAGGTCTTTGGTGATTATATATGTCACCTGTGTTTGTATATGTCTGTTAACCCCGATATCGTAATGAAACCAATCCTCACACCTTTCCATTGGTGAACCATAAGTTTGTTTAATGAATCTGTGATTGCCCTTCTCCGTGGAAATATCTGCCCTGGTATCCATTTTTAGGTAACACCTATAAGTGATATGATATGATATGTGTCTTTCACTTTCTGACTTACTACAAGTCACGTGATTACTTCTAGACTCATCTACGGTGCTGCAAATGGCATTGTGTCCTTTTTTTCCTTGGCATCTCTTCTGCCTTAGCGGGGTCCATTTTCAACAATGTGATTCCCTGAGGGTTGTGGATTAGCTGACCTGGGCAGCCTTACCCTGCCGGCCCGCCCTCCCCAGGTGTGCCTCGTTGAGGTCAATATAAACAGAGCTCCAGGCAGCAATAGCCCCTGAAGCTGTGCCTGACTCCATATTCTCTGCCCCGTCAGCAGTCTCGGGGCTGTGCTGGTGGGAGGGAGTGAGGGGCCACAGCTTTGTGGGTGGCCCGGTGTGAGTGGGGTTCTGCTGGCCTTTCTGCAGGAGTTGCCAGGCTGCCGCCTGTAAAGAAGAGGATGTGTCACCCATACCTTCCGCTGGAATTTCTCTCCGGACAGAGGTGAGGAAGGAAAAAAGCAGTGGGGGCCGGGACAGGAGGGGTATCTCAGGCAGGGCAATGGAAAGCTTCTGGAAGAGCGCCAGGGTCCAGGACCACCCTGGCTGGCCTGCAGGCACCAAGTTGGCCTGCGTGCTGTCGCTGGTGTGGCTCCACGGTCCTTCCTCTAGGCTTTCAAGCCCTTGTACATATTCAGGTGTTTTACCTGGAAAGGGTGGGGACAGTTCAGCAGCAGCTGGCCTGGGGCTCAGCTCACGTTTACTCACAGATGCCTCGGCACGGTCCCCCAGCTTTGCAATGAGGACGCTCCTTGCGTGGGGGGTGGGTTGCTGGCTGTATGGGAGATGGTTCCCCACCTCTGACCAATTTCAGAATTGTTGACCGCTGGAGCAAGTGCCGTGATAGGGTTTTCCTCTGTATAACTCGTGGGTTCACTTTTTTTTTCTTTTATCGTTCAAGTTAGATTTTATTCCTCTTTTATGTATTTATAGATATAAGCATGGAAATAATTCATTCCTATAAATACATCTGTGTGACAGGAAGAACTTTTTTCTGTTTTATTTTTAAATTTTATTTTTTTAAATTTTTAAATTTAATTTTATTTATTTTTTTTATACAGCACGTTATTATTAGTTATGTATTTTATGCATATACATATATACAGGTCAATCCCAAACTCCCAACTCATCCCACCACCACCACCCCATGGCTTCCCACACTTGGTGTCCATACGTTTGTTCTCTACCTCTGTGTCTCTATTTCTTCCCTGCAAACCAGTTCATCTGTACCATTTTTTTAGGTTCCACATATATGCATTAATATACAATATTTGTTTTCCTCTTTCTGACTTACTTCATTCTGTATGACAGTCTCTCGATCCATCGATGTCTCTTCAAATGACCCAGTTTCATTCCTTTTTATGGCCGAGTAATATTCCATTTCATATATGTACCACATCTTTATCCATTCATCTGTCTGTGGGCATTTAGGTTGCTTCCATTACCTGGCTATTGTAAATAGTGCTGCAATGAACATTGTGGTGAATGTGCCCTTTTGAATTTCGGTTTTCTCTGGGTATATGCCCAGAAGTGGGATTGCTGGATCAGATGGTAATTCTATTTCTAATTTTTTTAAGGAAACTCCATACTGTTCTCCATAGGGACTGTATCAATTTACATTCCCACCAATAGTGGAAGGGGGCTCCTTTTGTCAACACCCTCCCCAGAATTGGTTGTTTGTAGATTTCCTGATGATGCCGATTCTAACAGGTGTGAGGTGATACCTCATTGTAGTTTTGATTTGCATTTCTCTAATAATTAGTGCTGTTGAGCAGCTTTTCATGTGCGTCTTGGCCATCTCTGTGTCTCCTTTGA
The DNA here is from genome assembly GCF_964341445.2 of Mesoplodon mirus. Lineage (NCBI taxonomy): Eukaryota > Metazoa > Chordata > Mammalia > Artiodactyla > Ziphiidae > Mesoplodon > Mesoplodon mirus. The sequence continues at coordinate 126,709,360 of NC_138984.1, forward strand.
AGAAACGTCTCTTTAGATCTTCTGCCCATTTTTGTATTGGGTTGTTTGTTTTTTTAATATTAAGCTGCATGAGCTGTTTATATATATTGGAGATTAAACCTCTGTCCATTGATTCGTCTGCAACGATTTTCGCCCATTCTGAGGGATGCCTTTTTCCATTCCCGTGTTTTTTAACAAAAAAGGAAAGAAAGGAAAAGAAGCAGAACACTAATGTGCGTAAAATATGCCTTTTGAAACGGTCGTTTTGAAATATGGACGTCCTTTGAATTTTTTGGTCGATATGTGACCCCAGGATTTGTTTTCAGGGCAGGTGTCATTTACAGGCCTGCAATGATTTTGAATATCAACTGACCATTAGCGCTGGGATTAAAGCTGCTGTTGTGTGAATCGGCCACAAGGTGGCAGCAGTTCACCCTTACCAAATCTGGTTACTAGGGCAAGAGAGCCTCAGTGGAAGTGGTGTTCTAGATTGGAGTTTAGAATGGAATGTGCCAGGAGAAAGCCCCTCACGTTTGTCTCACTACTTCTTGTTCGTGTTTTTAATTTAATTTTTTATTTTTTATTACAGCAAGTTTGATTACAATGTTTGGCTTGTTGTAGGTGTGGAAGATGTGGTTCTTTTACACATATACAGATGACTGTTCTTCCTGGGATCCTTTTCCCATGTACGTTATGACAGAATGTTGAGTAGTCCTCTCTTGGTATTCTGTAGGTCTTTGGTGATTATATATGTCACCTGTGTTTGTATATGTCTGTTAACCCCGATATCGTAATGAAACCAATCCTCACACCTTTCCATTGGTGAACCATAAGTTTGTTTAATGAATCTGTGATTGCCCTTCTCCGTGGAAATATCTGCCCTGGTATCCATTTTTAGGTAACACCTATAAGTGATATGATATGATATGTGTCTTTCACTTTCTGACTTACTACAAGTCACGTGATTACTTCTAGACTCATCTACGGTGCTGCAAATGGCATTGTGTCCTTTTTTTCCTTGGCATCTCTTCTGCCTTAGCGGAGTCCATTTTCAACAATGTGATTCCCTGAGGGTTGTGGATTAGCTGACCTGGGCAGCCTTACCCTGCCGGCCCGCCCTCCCAAGGTGTGCCTCATTGAGGTCAATATAAACAGCGCTCCAGGCAGCAATAGCCCCTGAAGCTGTGCCTGACTCCATATTCTCTGCCCCGTCAGCAGTCTCGGGGCTGTGCTGGTGGGAGGGAGTGAGGGGCCACAGCTTTGTGGGTGGCCCGGTGTGAGTGGGGTTCTGCTGGCCTTTCTGCAGGAGTTGCCAGGCTGCCGCCTGTAAAGAAGAGGATGTGTCACCCATACCTTCCGCTGGAATTTCTCTCCGGACAGAGGTGAGGAAGGAAAAAAGCAGTGGGGGCCGGGACAGGAGGGGTATCTCAGGCAGGGCAATGGAAAGCTTCTGGAAGAGCGCCAGGGTCCAGGACCACCCTGGCTGGCCTGCAGGCACCAAGTTGGCCTGCGTGCTGTCGCTGGTGTGGCTCCACGGTCCTTCCTCTAGGCTTTCAAGCCCTTGTACATATTCAGGTGTTTTACCTGGAAAGGGTGGGGACAGTTCAGCAGCAGCTGGCCTGGGGCTCAGCTCACGTTTACTCACAGATGCCTCGGCACGGTCCCCCAGCTTTGCAATGAGGACGCTCCTTGCGTGGGGGGTGGGTTGCTGGCTGTATGGGAGATGGTTCCCCACCTCTGACCAATTTCAGAATTGTTGACCGCTGGAGCAAGTGCCGTGATAGGGTTTTCCTCTGTATAACTCGTGGGTTCACTTTTTTTTCTTTTATCGTTCAAGTTAGATTTTATTCCTGTTTTATTTATTTATAGATATAAACATGGAAATAATTCATTCCTATAAATACATCTGTGTGACGGGAAGAAGTTTTTTCTGTTTTATTTTTAAATTTTATTTTTTAAAATTTTGAAATTTAATTTTATTTATTTTTTTATACAGCATGTTATTATTAGTTATGTATTTTATGCATATACATGTATACAGGTCAATCCCAAACTCCCAACTCATCCCACCACCACCACCCCATGGCTTCCCACACTTGGTGTCCATACGTTTGTTCTCTACCTCTGTGTCTCTATTTCTTCCCTGCAAACCAGTTCATCTGTACCATTTTTAGGCTCCACATATATGCATTAATATACAATATTTGTTTTCCTCTTTCTGACTTACTTCCTTCTGTATGACAGTCTCTCGATCCATCGATGTCTCTACAAATGACCCAGTTTCATTCCTTTTTATGGCCGAGTAATATTCCATTTCATATATGTATGACATCTTTATCCATTCATCTGTCTGTGGGCATTTAGGTTGCTTCCATTACCTGGCTATTGTAAATAGTGCTGCAACCAATATTGTGGTGAATGTGCCTTTTTGAAATACGGTTTTCTCTGGGTATATGCCCAGAAGTGGGATTGCTGGATCAGATGGTAATTCTATTTCTAATTTTTTTAAGGAAACTCCATACTGTTCTCCATAGTGACTGTATCAATTTACATTCCCACCAATAGTGGAAGGGGGCTCCTTTTGTCCACACCCTCCCCAGAATTGGTTGTTTGTAGATTTTCTGATGATGCCGATTCTAACAGGTGTGAGGTGATACCTCATTGTAGTTTTGATTTGCATTTCTCTAATAATTAGTGCTGTTGAGCAGCTTTTCATGTGCGTCTTGGCCATCTCTGTGTCTCCTTTGAAGAAACGTCTCTTTAGATCTTCTGCCCATTTTTTTTGGGTTGTTTGTTTTTTTAATATTAAGCTGCATGAGCTGTTTATATATATTGGAGATTAAACCTCTGTCCATTGATTCGTCTGCAACGATTTTCGCCCATTTTGAGGGATGACTTTTTCCATTCTCGTGTTTTTTAACAAAAAAGGAAAGAAAGGAAAAGAAGCAGAACACTAATGTGCGTAAAATATGCCTTTTGAAACGGTCGTTTTGAAATATGGACGTCCTTTGAATTTTTTGGTCGATATGTGACCCCAGGATTTGTTTTCAGGGCAGGTGTCATTTACAGGCCTGCAATGATTTTGAATATCAACTGACCATTAGCGCTGGGATTAAAGCTGCTGTTGTGTGAATCGGCCACAAGGTGGCAGCAGTTCACCCTTACCAAATCTGGTTACTAGGGCAAGAGAGCCTCAGTGGAAGTGGTGTTCTAGATTGGAGTTTAGAATGGAATGTGCCAGGGGAAAGCCCCTCACGTTTGTCTCACTACTTCTTGTTCGTGTTTTTAATTTAATTTTTTATTTTTTATTACAGCAAGTTTGATTACAATGTTTGGCTTGTTGTAGGTGTGGAAGATGTGGTTCTTTTACACATATACAGATGACTGTTCTTCCTGGGATCCTTTTCCCATGTACGTTATGACAGAATGTTGAGTAGTCCTCTCTTGGTATTCTGTAGGTCTTTGGTGATTATATATGTCACCTGTGTTTGTATATGTCTGTTAACCCCGATATCGTAATGAAACCAATCCTCACACCTTTCCATTGGTGAACCATAAGTTTGTTTAATGAATCTGTGATTGCCCTTCTCCGTGGAAATATCTGCCCTGGTATCCATTTTTAGGTAACACCTATAAGTGATATGATATGATATGTGTCTTTCACTTTGTGACTTACTACAAGTCACGTGATTACTTCTAGACTCATCTACGGTGCTGCAAATGGCATTGTGTCCTGTTTTTCCTTGGCATCTCTTCTGCCTT